>NC_091469.1:337712311-340702311 GCF_036971445.1 Narcine bancroftii
TCAACTATTATTAGCTATTAAATCAGGAGTGGCCAAACTGCAGCCATTTGTAAGTGGCCCAGGAGTTGTGAGTGAGAAAACACATTTAATGGGTCTCAAAAGCAAGGACTCTGAATATAGTATATTGGTACATTATTTTATTTACAGAAGCTGCACATGGGAAAATCATAACGGGAATAAAACACACACACACAATTTATAGAAAATGAGTGTGGGAAAATCTTAACGGGAATAAAATACACACACACACACACACAGACACACACACACACACACACACACACACACACACACACAGACACACACACACACACACACACACACACACACACACACACACACACACACACACACACACACACACACACACACACACACACACACACACCCTGAACTAGGTACATACAATCAAGAAAAAAGAACATGATACCTGCCTCCCCTTGACTCAGTGCAGACTTGGCTCCCAAATTTATAACAGTGCACAACTCACCAATGATTTCTTCAGTGCCGTTCCATTGTATTCAGCCTGGAGTGAAGCAGGGTGATCCCTCAAAGATGGTAAAGGGAAAGAACCAAGAATGTGTGGCACCCTTTATAGCACTGAAGGACTGGGATTAAAGCCCAGGTAATTTACATGGTGCCAATGGGTCAGTGCCAGCAAGGTCTAGTCAATTACAAAGGGCAATAGCCCAAGGCCAAGTATATAGGTATTTAAAGGGGCCAATGGTCAGGTGTGCATTGATGGGTGGGGCCCAACCTTGATTGGCAGGTGGTATGTCTTTTGACCAAGTAGTGGGAAGTGCTATCACTTGATAGCCACGACTCTCCACAATACACCAGGTGAATTTTAAAAATAAAATGGAAGATAACTCACTAGAACAGTCTCAAAAACTAAATTGCACGGTATATACATTGCATTTCTTAGTTTCAACATTAAATGTTGCTGCCATTTTGAACAACTACTAGACTGGTTTGTGCAATTTTACTCATTGATGAAATGTTTTACCTCAGTAAAAAAAAATAATTAACTTCAGTTTTTAAAAATATTTACCTGAGTTGATTAAACAGGTCAGAACCAAAAAGACAGAAAATAGCAAGGGAGTGCTAAAAATTTCAGACAGTGGGAAAATGAATAGTTTTTCACAGATATCAAGGGGAAGTGTGCTTGTTTGATTGAACAGAATCTGTTAACTCTTATAGTTTATCTTTAATAGCCGAGCGACGGATACACATTGCATCATAATCATTAAGGTGGACTATGAACTGTATTCATTGACACTACTTTATCCTTTTTCCTGTTCCTGTTTTGCACCCAACTTTTTTTTATTTTGCATTGCTTTTGAATGAGAGTTTTAAAGAGTTTTATTGTATTCATTTAAATTAAATTTAAGAGCAGCAGTAATACTGTAATATGTGAGCACATCAATGTCAACAGTTAAATTGTTCAGTAGTGTGTAGTTATTTTGATAGGAAATTAATTTTCAATGGCATGGGGGTTTTCTGGTCTAAAAACAAAATCATTGTTTTTCTTGCTGTGCAACTGATTGAAGACTGCTGGACTTAATATTGTTTTGCACATGATTCCTTCTATTTTTCTGTATGTGTCTCACAACCAAAAAGGTTTGGCCACCCCAGTATTAAAAGTTTATCTTATTTTACATTAACAATTTTTTTTCCATCCTTTCACATTTATTACTACAGTATTCATGAGAAAAACTTGGCATGACAGGGTCTTCTGGTAATTACTGTATTTATCTTTGTTTGGCGAGAAAGTATCCTCTGTTTAACACTTGTCTGTTTCCATTGCCAGTGCCAGTGTATTCCACTGAGTTGTCCCACAGCCATCAATATGATGCAGGGAATAGCCAAGACTAGTAGAATATCTTTTCATCCACAGTTTGACTTTTGAAGATTCCTGGTGAAACATTATTTATAATAGAGCAAAACTACAGATAAAGGAAAAAAAAACATGATCCTAAACCTGTTGAACACCCCAGGTATCCAGCATTTTTAGGGATTGGTGGATGCCAGATAAGTGAATTTGCCGGTTGGTGGAGATTGCGTGTTGCAGGGATTGGCAAACTGACCACTGGGGGAGGGCACCAATTTTAACCTCGTACTTTTTTTACCTATTTATTTTCTGCAATATTTTCCACTTGAATGAGATTTCCAATTGCTTGAATTCTGGATAATGAAGATTTTACTCTAAAAAAACATCTTTACACATTTTCTGAAGTCCAACTAGTGTGGGTTTCAAATGTGAAGTGTGGTACAGGTATTTTACTTCTTAGATTTTAAAGACAAACAAGGTTTTTAGAGTGCTACACACAAGTGTAGGCTAACACCACACACCAGTGCAAGTCTGTGCAGAAACTCAGTCACAGCACTGCAATATCCTCTGAGCACAAGGGAAAGCAACACACTGTGATGGTCATTTGCAAGGCTATTTTTGGTATTTCTTTTTATTCAGTTAATTAAGGTGGGCATTATGCTCTGATGTTGATGTTAAAGGTAGCAGTCTAGTTGTGCAAATAAGGGTCTGAGGTCTACCAAAATATTGTTCAGACAAAAACTAGGTGGTTCAAAGCTGATTTTCAAACTTTGTAGCAAATCAGTTATAATCAATGAAGTTTGAATGCAAATATCTTTAGGGATGCAAAATGTTAAAATCATCCAACCTATCAGTACTTTTATTCACAAAGATTGTTAAAAAAAAATGTCTGCCACAGTGAAAGGGAAGCTACAAAATTATATTTAAAAAAAGTAAGGCCAATTAAATGCAGTAAGTATTTAATGTTACTCATTTTATTTACCGAACATCCTTCTTAGAAATGGTTAAAACAGATTCATTGATTTTGTTTTAACAGAGGACCTCTTTTATTTCCACCCCACCTCTGAATATTTCCAGTTCTTTGGAGCAAGACTCCCAGTCATATACAAAGCATGCAAGCTGTAAAGGGAAAGTTGCTAAATTAATTTAAGAATGAATCAATTAAGTCATAAGGAAAGATTAGATAGATTACACCTTCTCTCAAAGGAATAGGATAAATTCACAAAAATGCTGGAGAAACTCAGCCGGCCCTACACTGTGCGAAGGAGGCAAAGATATATAACGAATGTTTCAGCCTGAACTCTTAGTAAAAAGTAGGCAGATGCCCAAATGAAAAGGAAAGGGGAGGAGCGAAGAAGGGAGGACCATCAGCCAACAGCCAAGAGGCCATAGATTGATATGGACAGGAGGAAAGGAGAGAAAACCTGAGAATTGTTCAGGGGGGAGAGGGAGCTCTGTAAATATAGAACTGGAAGAAAGGAAAGTGAGGGTTAGGGAGAGACAATATTGAGCTAGAGCAGTGGTTTTCAAACTGCCCCCCAAACTCACATTCCACCTTAAGCAATCCCTATGCCGTAAGTACTCTATGATTAGTAAGGAATTACTTAAGGAGGGATGTGAGTGGGAAGGGATGGTTGAGAACTATTGCTCCAGACCCAATTGTTACTGAAATATTTTGCTTGAGAAAAATTGTCATTGGCCCATTTCCTTTGGAGTTATGAAAACGTACACATAACGAGTCATTTAGGAATGATTAAAACAGTGCTTTTCAAGCCTTTTTCTTCCTACTCGCATATCATCTTAAGGAATACCTTTCTAATCACAGAGCACTTATGGCAAGGGAATTGCTTAAGGTGAATGTGAGTTTAGGGTGCAGTTTGGAAAACACTGAGCTAGAAGGAAGGAGACATCAAAATAGGGAGTGAGGGAGACAGAGAGCGGGGCCTAATGGAAACTGAAGAAGTCGATGTTAAAGCCTTTTGGTAAAAGAGTTCCCAGACAGAAAATGTGAGGTGTTCCTCCAATTTGTGGGTGGTCTCAGTTGGGCAGTGCATAGGACAATGGACAGACATGTTGGAATGGGAATAGGGAGGGGGAATTGAAAATGGTTACTACTGGGAGATTCCCACTATTACAGCAGACAGAGTGAAGGTGCTCAATGAAGCAATTTTCCAGTCTGCGTCCAGTCTCTCCGATGTAGAGGAGGCCACAATGGCAGTATGGGATGCAGTAGATGACCCCTGAAGATTCACAAAAGAATTGTTGATTCACTTGGAAGGGCTGTTTAGGTCCCAGAATGGTGATAAGGGAGGCAAGTGTAGCATTTCCTATAATTACAGGGGTAGGTAGCATGGAGATGATTGGTGGGAAGGAATGAGGGAGTTATGAATGGAATAGTCACTGTGGAAGGTGGAGAGGGGAAGATGTGTCTGGAGGTGGGATCATGTAGAAGTTGGCAGAAATGGCGGAGGATCACATGTTGGATGCGGAGGCTAGTGGAGTGGTAGTGACGACAAGGGGAATCCTAACCTTGTGTGTGGGATCAGAAGGGCCCAAGACAGATGTGCGGGATTTGGAGTCTATCTGAATAAGGGCTGTGTTGATGTTGGTAGAGAGGAAGCCACATTTCTTGAAAAAGGAGGATCCTTCTTCATAGCCATAACCCAATATTTTTCCATGTGACTGTCTAAGAGTTTTTTAAATCTCCTTATTATACCAGCATCCACCACCATCCTGGCACTGCAGTGGTGGATACATTCCAGGCACCCACCACTGTGTAAAAAACTTACCTCTGATGTCTCCACAAAACTTTCCTTAACTCACCTTAAACAGATGTCCTCTGGTATTTGTTTTTATCACCCTGGGGGGGAAAGGTGCTGGCTGACCACCCTGTCATGCCTCGCAGAATCTTACATGCCTTTGTTAAGTCAGATCTCACCCTTCGTTGTCCAAATAGAAAAGCCAGTGTGTGGAGAGGTATCCTTGTCACGGTTCATCCCCAGCAACACTCTCTGATTTACAGGCTGTTCCTGGGGACGGACGCAAAGACAGATATTCAGAGCTGCTAGAAGATCATCAACTCCAGCAAGGATTACCTTTGGTCTCCCCGAAATCTGTTAGTCTTTCAGCATGAGGGAATGGTGCTGACTGACATTATCCAGGCTGAAGTAGTACATGCTGAGGGATGCATTGAGACTTGGAACAGCCATTGCAAGGGTGCTATAGGGAGGGACCACCATCTAGAGCCCTTCTGTCACTGAGTATTGAGGGGCTGAGACCAAGGGACATTCCTTAAACAACAGAGGGATGAGTAATGACATATCATAGTGATGGTAATGGCATTAAACAGAAAACTATTATAATTATTTACATTGATGTAAATGTATGGATATGATACTAAGAATGTGAAAATACAGAACTATTTTCTTTTTTATTAATACTTTATTGTGAATAAAGGTTATTTTGGAAAAGAGAAAAATAAAATAAAATGCCCAAGCTCTTTCAACCTTGCTTTATAAGACACATTCTGCATAGGGATTGCTTAAGGTGGAATATGAGTTTAGGGGGACAGTATGAAAACCACTGGTAAAGATGAATCCTTGCCCTCCATATGTATTGTTTGTCTGTATGTTTGTTATATTAGGTTGTATGTCTGTGTGTTTTGCACCAAGGCTCGGAGAACACTATTTCGTCAGGTTGTGCTTGTACAATCAGATGACAAATAAACTTGACTACATTTGGCATTCTCCAATCCTCCAGTACCTTTCCTGTGGCAAGGGAGGATCCAAAGGTCATTGCAAACATCCAGTAATACCTTCCCTTGTTTCCAGTAGTAAGCTGGGATATATCAAATCCCAAGGACTTATCTATTCATATATTTTTAAGATCCAGCACTAATTCTGAACCTCAACAAGCTCCAATGAATTAGTCTGTTTGATATTGACCTCACATCCCCCATGATCCCTTCCCTGGTGAACACTGAACCAAAGTATTCATTTAGAAACCCCCCACCTCCTATGCCTCCAGGCACATGTGCCACTCAATGTCCCTGATCAATCCTACCCTCCCTCTAGTCATCCTCTGTTCTTGTACATGTAGAACTCCTTATGATTTTCCTTAATCCTACCTGCCAAGGCCTTCTCATGCTCCCTTCTAGCTCTCTTAAGTTCCTTCCAGGCTACTCATACTCCCTTCCTGACCTTTGCTCCTTGCTTCTTCTTCCTCTTGTCTAGTTGTTCCCACCTCTCTTATCAACTGTGGTTCCTTTACCCTACCATATTTTCCCTATTCTGGTATATTTCATTACGATCATTTGGTCAGTAGTTTTTTCTGACTTTTCCACCAGTATGAACAAGAGTTATTCTACTGAGCAGACTTGTAATATCTGACTCATGATTCACTTCTCTGTGTTGTACACATTCATCAATCTCAAAATTCTTCATTTATCACATTATAGCAGCTTTTCTTTCCCTCTTCTTTGTGGGTTATTGGGATACATGTAATGACTTTACATTTTCTTTGCTCTTTCATTCAATCTGGACTGAAGTAAACCTTCTCTTGTTCAAGCATCCACAGCTCTGCTGAAGCAAATCATCTAGTGGACTATGGTACCTGCTTGATTCTTGAATGAGAGATCGGCTGAACAATGGAAAAGTTGTTCCTTTAAGGACTCCCCCCCCCCAAAAAAAATGAAATGCTGGGGAAAAAAAATCAACAGGTCAGACACCACCTGTGGAGGCAAAACCATGATACTGCAACAGGACTTTTACATCTTTACTGCTGTGCAACATTTATTCCTTCAAAACTTCTTCAAAAAACTATGCAGACTTTCTCACAGTTGGTGACTAGGTGGTTACTTCTACTAAGAATTCATCTCTCTTAAGCACCAGACCAGTATGAATAGCAAGATTTGCATTAATTTTACTCAGATCATGTTTAGTGGTATTTATTTCAATAGTGCATACTTAATACTATGACATGTGAGGTTCTGATGGACAAAACATGTTGGCACTTTTCACTCCAATTTACAATGGGAATGCAATTTTTAAACCAAGTCAAATGCTTAACAGTTTGGAGTGAATCAATGTTTCACTTAACCCACAAACAAATGTATCTTATTGCATATTTTAGAACGTCACCAAACTTGCAATATCTCGATAAGTCCCTTTGTCATTCACATAGTTGCTCATTGGGCCTCCAGTTTTTTTGTTTCCTTGTACGAACATGGCAATTTCCTGCTTTAAAAAATGACATGGATTGAAATAATTCTCCAATACCTACAACTAGTTCATTGAATACAAGATATTTGACACGCTAAGGAGCTGCCAAATCACACTAAAACTCCAAAATCTGCTATCTGCCACCAAAGCCAAGTAGCTGATTGTGGACTTCATGAGCATTAACCCACAAAAGAGTCTGGAAAAACAACCAACTGAAAAACCTCACAAAGATAAGTGTATACAGAGCCGTTGTCATACCCACACTCCTGTTCTGCTCCGAATCATGGGTCCTCTACCAGCATCACCTACGGCTCCTAGAACGCTTCCACCAGCGTTGTCTCCGCTCCATCCTCAACATCCATTGGAGCGCTTTCATCCCTAACGTCGAAGTACTCGAGATGGCAGAGGTCGACAGCATCGAGTCCACGCTGCTGAAAATCCAGCTGCGTTGGGTGGGTCACGTCTCCAGAATGGAGGACCATCGCCTTCCCAAGATTGTGTTATATGGCGAGCTCTCCACTGGCCACCGTGACAGAGGTGCACCAAAGAAGAGGTACAAGGACTGCCTAAAGAAATCTCTTGGTGCCTGCCACATTGACCACCGCCAGTGGGCTGATATCGCCTCAAACCGTGCATCTTGGCGCCTCACAGTTTGGCGGGCAGCAACCTCCTTTGAAGAAGACCGCAGAGCCCACCTCACTGACAAAAGGCAACCAACCAATTTTCCCCTGCAGCCGCTGCAATCGTGTCTGCCTGTCCCGCATCGGACTTGTCAGCCACCAACGAGCCTGCAGCTGACGTGGACTTTTTACCCCCTCCATAAATCTTCATCCACGAAGCCAAGCCAAAGAAAGAGACAATCCAGTGATCATTGGGGGATAAGATGAGCAAATTTAAATTCCTGGGAGTCATTATTTCGGAGGACCTTTCCTGGATCCAACAAACGAATGTCATCATGAAGGAAGCATGTCAGCAGCTCTACTTTCTCATGAGTTTACAGAGGGCTGGTATGACGTAGAAAACCTTAGCAAACTTCTATAGATGTTTGTAGCGGAAATTTTGATTGCCAGCTGCACCACGGCCTGGCATGGAGGCACCAATACCTCTGAAAAGGCCAATATTTCACGGGCACACTCCCCCATCATCAACAAAATCAACATGGAATGCCGCCGTCAGAGAGCAGCAGCAATTATCAAGGATCCACACCACCCAGGATGCATACTCTTCTCACTGGTGCCACAAGAGTCATACCAGCAGGTTCATATACAGTTGTTACCCCTCCACCATCGTACTCCATACTCAATCAGAGACTCATTGACAGGTTCTTACTTTGTGCATTATTTATTGCTGAATATTTATTTTCTGTATTGCACGGTCAGTTTGCACTTCTCTCTTTGTTTATATTTCTCTCTTTTGTGTATGTATCTTTTCTTCAGTACAGTTTTTTTTTTGCACCACCAGAAAGTTGAAATTCTGCTTGGTGCACTGGAAAAAGAATATTAAAAAATAGAAAATAAAAAAAAAGTTTAGAAAATTTAGTAAAGGCAACAGGCAGTCCACAGAACCTGTTGTGCCTCGCCAGCACTGGTTTGTGGTTCATTGTTTCCTTTTTGATCCTTTGCCATAGCATCAGGAAATTGAAGTTACATTCCTTCACCAGAAGCATACTGATATTAAGTTCAGTTATAGGAAATTGGAAAATAACAAGAAGGACACAAACAAATTCCAAATCTTATTCTCAAAAAGTGTATACAAGTGAAACAGGTGCATTAATAGAAATCTGTGAACAAACACAAAAAGCTGTATTTTTTTCCCCCATCTGTTATTCAGTTGCTTTAAATACATTATCTTGGTCATCACAAAGGTCAAATTAATGCTGCCATGGACTTGCTGGCTACAAAAGAGTCATCATCCACATCACCTAAGAAAAGAAATGGAATAGAGGAAAACACTGATGATAATTCAGAAAGCCCGCTGATAATTTACTTGTGATGTATGTGATATCAGATATGTTCTCTGACAATAAATCTTAACTTTGAACTGCTTGTTCGGAATGGTCAATTAGTTTTGCAACTGGCTCACCAGATGCTGATCTTCATGCTCCTTTTAACAGTCCATGGACCCAATTCCTGCATTCTCTCTTCATTCCCATGAAACACTGCCTTTGTATCTGATCTTTGCTTTTCCTGTTTTCTGCTGAAGCAGTGATATTGCGGCATTCAATTGTCCTGAATGTTTCATACTTCTGTTATCAGCTCTCACTGTTACAAGTTATAATAAACTGAGGTGAACCAGTCTTGGAGAAGAGGTAAGTATGATCTAAAATAACCTCCAAGAACCACCAAGAGTTGGTAACATGGACTCCCCATCATTGCAGATGAGTCATAACTGATGACTTGATGAAGGATTTAAGCCCAAAACGTTGGGGATGTACCTTCACCTTTGCTACATAAAGGCACTGTTTGACCTGCTGAGTTTCTCCAGCATTTCTATGTTGTTTCTTTTATCGCTTAACCACAGTGTCAACAGAATCCTGTGTTTTACCACCAATCATAACTGAAATGTGGGTTTATGCCTCATGGAGGATGTTTATTACATCACAGATGTGTTTGTTTTTCTTTTTCTTTCTTCTTACAATCTGGATATTACTAGCAAGGCAAGTACTTATTGGTATCCATACATCATTTCAGAATGGCACCTTCTCAACCAATGCAATTATTTGATGATGGTACTCCAGAGCAGCAGGGTGCTCCAGGTTTTAGATCTCATGCTAATGACATATTTCCAAATCAGAATGGTTCATGAGCTGGAAGGGAACCAGCAGTTGGTGTCTGTCCTGTTGCTTTCTCCTTCTTGATGGGAGAGGTTGTGAGTTTGGTAGGTGATGTCAATGTTGTCTGGTCAAGTTACCTGAGTGCATTTTAGACTTGGTAAATATTTTAATCACTGTGTGAAAGGAATGGATGAATGAGGATCCAGTTAAAGAGGCAACTTGGTCCAGTATGGTGTCAAGTTTCTGGGAAAGTAGAGAGTGTTCCATCACGTTCCTGACATGTGACTTGTAGATGCTGGAAAGGCTTTGCGATGTCAGGAGATGAGGCATTCACTACAGTATATCCTGAAATAGAGCTAGTCCAGTTGAATCTCTGCTCAATGCTGAGGATGAGTTATTGGTGGGATTGAGTGCCAAGTGTAGGCCATTAGATTTCCTCTTGTTAGAGATAGTCATTACTGGGCTCTTTAGTGACATAAATTTTACTCCCCACTTCTCAATCAATGCTTAAATGTTGTCAAAGTTTTGTTGCATGGAAATATACATTGGATTAATTACACATGATTGCAATCATGAAGAAGGCCTGCCAGGAACTATGCTTCATCAGGAGTTTAAGATCATTTGGTATGTTACCAAATACTTGCAAATTTCTAAAGCTGTACCATGGAGAATTTTCTAACTAGTTGCATCACTGTTTGTTAATGCACAGGACAGGTAAAGAATACAGATAGTTGTGAGCTTGGTCAGCACCATTATAGAACATTAGTCTTCACTCCATTAAGAAACCATTCTCTATCCTCAAGATCCCTCATGGCCAAGGCCATGCCTTCTTCTCACTGCTACCATCAGGAAGGAGATACAGGAGCATGAAGATGAACATTCAACGCTACAGAAACAGCCTCTTCCATCAGATTTATGAATGGAAAATGAACCTCATTTTCTCTTCTTTTACTTGTTTTTAAAAATGTAATTTATAGCAATTTTGCAGTTGTAATGCTGTCAGAAAACCAGCAAATTTTGTGATATGTTCATGACAATAAATTCTGATAATAATTCTGATTCTGACATGTGAGTTAGTTCACATGATATACAGTCCTCATCAAACATCTCCACTTCTGGTCACAGTTGAAGCAAACTGAAGATGGTTCTTCCAAATAATATACCATAAGATTCAAAAGATTTTCTGTTAAATAACATAAAAGACATAAAATTAGGACTTAAATTAGACAGAGCCCAAAAAAAATTATTATGATAATACTGGCAGGAGCAAAAAAGTGTATTATGACAACTTGGAAAATGGAAGCAAGCCTTGAAATACAACAGTGGTATACAGAAATGAACAAGTTTATTCCATTAGAAAAAATTACATACAATCTGAAAGACAGATATACATTATTCGAACAAATTTGGGAACTGTACATAAAATATGTTAAAGAATGCTGACCACAGACCTCCATCTCTTAAAACAATATGATTATGAGCATGGTAAGATTTAAATATGTAAAAGTGGACAATATGACTTCTTTACTTTTTGTTACTTATTTGTTTTATGTATTTTATTATTTATTGGTGTTTCAAGTGGCTGGGGAGGGGGAGGGATGAAAGGGGGGAGAAAAGAGGAAATGTCACTGTATATATATTAGTGACGATCATTTGTGAATGTTGTTATTGATATGATTCTTGGTGCAAGAAATTTTAAAAAATAAAAAAGATGGTTGTTCCAGGTCATCGCCTTGAAGGGACTCTTATAGTGACAGCCTGGATTTGGAGTTATTGACTTCTAGCAATTAAACTATCTTCTGGTGGAAAATGTGCTGACCAGCTACACCAATACCCATGAGCATTAAACCTGCAAAAGGTACTGGACACAGCCCTGGACATTCAGGAAAAACTCTCCCCACCATCGAGAACATCTACGATGAATGCTGCCATCAGTGAGGATCAGCAATCATCAAGAATCCACATCACCCAGCACACGCTCTGTTCTCACTGCTACCATCAGGAAAGAAGTGTCGGTGCCACAAGATTCACACCACCAGGATCAGGAACAGTGGCTCCCCCTCCATCATCAGACTCCTCAACAACAAACTCAATCAGGGACTCATTTAAGGATTTTGACTTTTGCACTTTACAGTTTGTTTGTTTTTTCCTCTATGTATTGTACAGTCACTTGTTTACATTTCTTTATTTGTTTACATGTGTACATTGTGTACAGTTTTTTGCGCTCCCTGTAAGTGGTGATTCTGCTTAGTCTGCAGAAAATCAAAGAATCTCAGGGTTGTATGTGATGTCATGTTTATACTCTGACATTAAATCTGAAATCTGAACCATTGGGCTGTTTTCCCTTCAATGTTTTGACATGACTACTTGATTCCAAAACCAGCCACAAGCTGCCTTTATGTCACGTGCAGTCATTCTCACCTTCTCTCTGGAATTTAGTCTTAGTCCTTGCGCGGACCAAAAGAGTGATGAGGCCCAGAGCTGGGAGAGGTCATAGTGAAATGTAAAGTGGGCACCAGTCAGCCGGTTCTTGGATACTACTGCCTGTCAACACTGGTGATGGCAGATTCCATTGCTTATGTGAAGTTAGAGAAAAATTTGGTTGAGTGGTAATAACCTGGATCTGTTATTTTTGCGCCCAGAAAATAGCTGAGTGTAGAGTGCGCGCTACACAAAGTGTGGAGTAAGATCGACACACACACATTAAAGTCATGGTCAAAGTCTGATTTATTCCACTGCCAGCTCTGTTTATATTCACTCCCTGCCTTTGGCAACAGGAGAGAGGTCATCGCAGCGCCGGCCTCCGACTGGCCAGCATTTCCGCTGTTGCCCGCTGTTTCCTGTCATGTGGGAGGTCATGCGGGATGATGGCCATTGGCCCCTGGAGCCCTCACAATCGCCATGTTCAGCAGCTATTTTGTGACCCAGGTCGCGACTCAGTTTGCAGGCCATTACACATCACCCACCCCCCTCCAGAACCAGCTATCAGAGTGTCGGTTGCCACTTTGGGTGACCTACCTCTGCGTCGCGGGGGCTGAGTCTTGACTGGCTGGCTAATGTCTACATGGGCCGGTATCAGGCGGTTGACGGTGAAGGTTTCCTCTTTGCCATCAATGACCAATACACACAGTAACCCATTATGCCTGATAACTGTATGGTTCCTTGTATGGCTGTTGGAAGGGTGCCAGGTATCCTCCCCTTCACACAGAAACATATTCATAGATGTTCAAGTCCTTGGGGATTAAAGATATGGGCTAGCTGTGTGGTGGGGGCTGTAGAGGGGCCAAGGTACCCAGTCTTTCCCTCAGCTGTTTCAGTGCCCCTGTGGGGGTTTCCAGATCCTTGGCAATGGCCAATAACTCCCCCAGAATTACCAAGGGTGTGCCTTAAATATTTCTGCTGCAGAGGTATTAAAGTCTTCTTTCAGCGCGGTGTGTTTCCCCAGAAGGACCAAAGGCAGTTTATCCTCACAGTTGGGCCCCTTGACACAGGCCATCAAGGCAGCTTTTAAATGTCTGTGTAACCATTCCACCAACCCATTGGCCTGCGGGTGATATGCCATGGTATGGTGGAGTTGGGTTCCCAACAGTTTGGCCAGCACCACCCTGAGATGTTCTGGGACTCCAAACCTGAACACCCAGGTGTTGATTAGTCTTCTAGTGCAAACCTCCGTGGCCATGTCAGGACGAACTCTGGCCACCTTGTGGAGCAGTCAACCATAGTAAGGAGGTATCTCACCCCACAGGAAACTTGCACCGGCCCCATGATGTTGACAAGGAAATAAATGAACCTACGCCATGTTGGCTCAAATGTATGGGGAGGTGCTTTAGTGTGAGTTTGCACCTTGGATGCCTGGCTGACCATGCAGGTCTTGGCTCACTGACTGACCTGCTTGAGAAGCCTGTACCAGATGAACCTGCTGGCCACCATCTTCACTGTGGTCTAATTGCCGGGTGCGCCAAGTTGTGCACCGTGTTGAAGTCCTGTCATCTCCATAGTGCCAGAATGATGGGGTGGGGTTTGCCAGTGGAGACATGGCAAAGGAGCGTCTGGTTTCCAGGGGAGATGATGACATCTTCCAGCCGCAGCCCGGAAAGCACTGCCCTGTATGCCGGGATCTCAGGGTCGTCATGGTGTGCCCTGGCTAGGGCTGAATAGTCTATGCCCTTGAATAGAGCGAAGACAGATTCGATGGCAGGACAGGAGAGTGCATCGGCCAGCAGGTTGCTTTTGTTGGTGATGTGTTGGATGTCCGTGGTGAATTTGGAAATGTAGGAAAGGTGCCTCTGCTGCCTGGCCGACCGCAGGTCAGACATTTTGTGGAAGGTGAAAGTTAATGTTTTGTGGTCTGTGAAGACTTTGAATTGTCTGTCTTCTAGGAAATATCAGAACTGCCTGACCACCAGGTAGAGAGCCAAAGTCTCCTGGTCAAAGATGCTGTATTAAAGTTTGGGTGGCTGGAGGTACCTGCAAAAAAAAAAGGCCAGGGGCTGCCATTGCTGGATGATCACTGTTCTAAGAACCCCTACAAATGCTCTGCTTTGGCCAGAGCTTCTTTCACCTTCTGGAACATCTTCAAGGCCTCCCCATCCCAGGCAATGTCTTTATTTTTCCCCACCATAAGCGCAATATGGGGGCTCATGATCCGAGCTGCTGCCGGTATGAATTGATGGTAGAAGTTGATCATACAAGTGAACTTCTGCAGCCCCTTCATGGTGCAAGGTTTTGAGAACCGCCGAATGCCCTCCACCATCTCGGGCAGCAGTTTCTCCTCATACCAGTTAATCGGATGCTCCAGGAAGTCAGTTGTATCCCTCCCGAACTGATACTTGGCGGAGTTGATAGTCAGCCCAAACCCCTGCAGGCGGGTGAATAGTTGTCTGAGGTGGGCCATGTGCTCAGAATGGTTGCAGCAGACATAAGGGTTTCGTCAAGCTACATGAATGTGAATGGGACGTCCCAACCCACCATGCCCATCAGCCACTGAAAAGTCTGAGCAACGTTCTTATGCCTGAAGGGCATCCTCATGACTTTGAACAGGTCAAAGGGGGTGATTATGGCAGTTTTGGGCATGTCCTTGGGGTGAACTGGGATTTGATGATAACTCCTGATTAAATCGACCTTTGAAAATACCTGTGTGCCTTGTAAAATGGCAGTAAAGTTTTGGATATGGGACACAGAATATCTGCCCAGTGTGGTGCCCTCATTGAGGTGTCAGTAATCACCACATGCCCTCCTTCTTCCTGCTGCCTTTGGGACCATATGTAGTGGGGAGGCCCAGGGGCTGTCCAATTGGCACATTATCCCCATCTTCTCCATTTTCTTAAATTCCTCTTTGGTGAAGGCAAATTTTTCGGGGGGAGGTGGCAGGCCCTGGTGTGGAGCAGTTGGGCCCTCATTGAGGGTGTGGTGCCTTACCCCGTGCTTTGGTTCCATAGAGAATTGTGGCAGCAGGATTGTGGGGAACTCCATCAGGACATATGTGTAGGCATCATTGGACAGCAGGACAGAGTCCAGATGGGGGGGGGGGGGGTGGGGGGGGGTTGTTTTGTTCCCCCAGGGGCATTGTTTGAAAAGTTCTGGTCTGCACTAAATGCCGCCCTTTTAAGTCTACCAGCAGGCAGTGGGCGGAAGGAAATCGGCTCCCAGGAGTGGTTGCGTGCCACTGCCACGATGGTAAAAGTCCACTTAAATCAGTGGCCAGCAAATCGTTGGGGGATGGTCTGAATGCTGTAAGTTCATATAGAGGTGCTGGGTTCACTGCCCTCAGTGCCAGGCCTGGCTCGGGTGTCGTAAGCTGTAGGGGGAAGAACACTTATTTTGGCACTGGTGTCCATGAGGTACTGCCTTCCTGACAGGGAGTCCCACATGTCGAGGAGGCAGTTATGTTGGCCAACTGCCGTAGCCATTAACAAAGGCTGACATAGCTTTTCCCAGAAACGCACAGGATAGGTGGCATCGACGGGCCCACACACCCCATCATTGATGATGATACCAATATGGCTGGGTAGGGGGGGCTCCACTTGCCTCTCCATCTGCTGTGGTCTTGTTGCTTGCTGGGGTTGGGGTTTGGCGATCAGTTCCACTGAGGCGCTGCTTTCTTTCTTCACTCTCCAGAGCACATCCGCCCAGGCTGTAACTTTCCTTGAGTCACTGAAGTCCTCATCAGTTAACAAGATTGAGATATCCTCAGGCAGCTGGTCCAGGAAAATCTGCTCAAAGAGCAGGCAAATCCTGTGTCCCTTGGTGAGTGCAAGCATCTCACTCATGAGGAAGGAAGGGGCTCTGTCCCCCAAACTGTCCAAGTGCAGCAGATGGGCAGTGCGTTCACGCCGTGATAGCCCGGAAGTGCAGGTTAGTAGCTCTTTGAGGGCATCGTATTTGCCTTGTTCCGGAGGCTGCCTTAGGAAATCGATAACCATCGCTGCCATGTTCTGGTCAAGTGAGCTCACTATATAGTAGCAGCGGGTGTCGGCAGTGGTTATCTGTTGCCAAATGTGGCTGCGAGGCCCAGAACTTTGGTAGCTTGAGCAAGACTGAGTGGAGAGCTGCTTCGTCCATCATTTTCGGGTCTAACTGCCAGTTGGACCTGTTGGGGTCACCAATGTAATGTGCGTCCTGCACGTAGTGTGGAATAAGAACGGCACACCACAGTTGAGTCAAAGACAGATTTTTTTGATCTACCAGCTTTTATATTCACTCCCTACCTCTGACGACAGGAGTGACATCATCGCAGCGCTGGCCTGCAACTGGTCGTCGTTCCTGCCGTTGCCCACTGTTTCCTGCTGCGCTGAAGGTCACGCGGGATGATGGCCATTGGTCTCTGCGAGGCCGTCGTGATCGCCGTGTTGTGAGCTGGGCCACAACTTGGTTGGCGGACCACTGCACGAGTATATTTGGTAAATGCCGATGACTCTAAGCAAGGTCTATGGTACAATTCATTTCTAGGTCTCATGTTTCAGCCATTTCTTGATATAGTCTGAGGTGAATTGAATTAGTTTCACACTGATGTGATGATCGAAGGCTCAGGAGGTTAAAAGAAACTTCTTCATATTCCAGTTCTGATAAAAAAAAAATAAACTTTCAACTGAAACATTGTATGTTTCTCTTTCTTTAGATGATTTCTGACCTTTAGAGAGTTTCCAGCATTACCTTTTCTCATTAGAGCAGCATTTTATTTCTCTCAAGAGCCAAATGTGTTGCTGAAACTTGCGGCAGTGCCTCGAGGGGGATTGACACAAGATTTTGCCTTAGCTGAGGAATTCCTGGGCTTTGAAAGTCCACTGTGATCTGTTTCACTGGCACATTCGGAATGGAACATTCACAGCCCACAAGCTCAGAATAGAGTCCTACGTCACAGATCTTGAGGACAGGATTATTTTAATGGTTGGATCATGGCAACAAGAAGGCATTTGTCTCCATCAAACCGTTGGTGAAATGAACATGTTATTGCATGCGCAATCACTGAGAACAGACCCTGAGGAGACATTTCCCCTTGCTAATGGAATGAGTCTCCTGCTCTGTCACATCAGTTTCTCTGAGGGCGTTTATTCTCTTGTATTTACAACTACTTGGGCAAAATGGCTCCCAAGAGCCCCCTAGTGGTTGCATATTTCAGCCCATCGATGATGATTTGTTCCTTGAGGAAAGGGAGTCCATGTCAGTGAGGAGGCACAAATCCATCATCGTGCTAAGGATGTATTTCCCAGTGCTGCATGACCACTTTTGACAACACTTGCTCACAAAAATCTGAAAATTTCCACATTCTCTATAGTATTTACTTCAATAATATAAATCTAAACTGGCAATTACAATTGATAAGTTGTAAATTTAAAAAATTTGCCTTGTAACTTCCATGCCTTGCCAGGTACCTTGAAATGATGCTCAAGAGAAACAGCTGAGAAACCGTTGACAACTCACTGCTCTTGGATTGAAATGTTCACAGAATTCAAATGAGAGTGGGTGATGGTTTCTTTGTTTGCAACTGAGACAGGGGGAATATTTTTCACCTCTGCCTTCTCATTAGGTTTCAGAAATGTACAAATCCAACCCCTAGCCATTTAACTAAAACATATACTCGAGAGAATTAGTGTGTTTTCTGAAATTTAGATAAAAGCAATTACTGCTGGCTTCTCAAATTCATATGAAAACAGACCAAACAGCCTTTCTCTGGACCATGGTGCACACACATAATACATTTCACTGTTATCCATCAAAATAATAATCTTGTGGCCAATGTCCTAATTAAAAGGTCAGGTCACTCATCTGAGTGCTGCTGGTACCATGTAACCCAGTATTATCCGTTGCATGGTCAGGTGGTCGACAACTAAATTGGCTGCCCCACCAGGCTTGCCTGGTGCAGAGGGTGACTAGGCAACCTGCAGGATGAAAACAAGACCTGTCAAAGGGTAGACAAACCCTCTTGTAGGGTCAACAGCCATCTTGCAAACATGTGCCATGAAACATGGAAAGGGCATCCCTTGCATCAAAGCTTGGCCTGGCCATTCACTGCAACAGAACTTCCACCAACCATCTTGGACCTCACCATGCCACTGGATCCGGGAGGGTATCTCAAGAGGGTGGGTCTGGACCTGTGCAACCCCCAACTCACCTAAATCCATTCACACCCATGCTGTTCCTTTCTGAGGAGTGGGGTAACATATCAAATCCACAAACTGACAGAAAGGAACCATCATCATCCTATGGGATGGATAGCCAGAAGTGTTAGAAGTAAACCTACAAGAAACTTCCCCTACTCTTACTCTCCTCTATCACGATTACATCTTCATCCCAGAACAAAATATGTCACTCATGACTGATTCCTCCAGGCATTAGATAAGAAATGACAGCACATTAAAATAAATAAGTAAATTTACTACAAGCCTGGAGTTAAAAAAAATAGATGCTGGAAACACTCAGCAGGTCAGGAAGCATCTGTGCAGAGTTAATGTTTCAAATGAATGACACTTTTTTAGTATAGAATACAAGAAATGAAGTTATGCCACAGACCATTACAGAATTAGTGTGGATAAGGTAAACAAACACCACCATTTTCCCAGGGTAAGGGGATCTAAACCTTAAGGCTATAGATTGAAGTTGAGAGGGGAAAGATTTAAAAGGAAAGCAAGAGCACCTTCTTCACACAGCGGATTATGGGTATATTCCAAAGAAATGGTAGAAGCAGGTGGTAAAATGTGACATTCAAAAGATGATTAAGTAAATGGATAAGAAAGATTTAGTGGGATATGAACTGAATGCAGACAAATGGGACAAGCCTGTTCAGCGTGGGCATGTTGGGCCACGGGTCCTGTTCTGGTGTTGTGGAACTTGATGACTCTTGTACCTGAAGTCTGCTTAATTTTAATAGTTCTCAGCATTGAATAAAAGAAGCATCGTGAGATTTGTTTTCCCTTTGATTGTCAGTGCTTATGGGAGATAGATTATCCATTGTGCACCAAAATTTGGTTCCATTGGCTTCAGTGCAGATCTGCCTATTTTTCTATTAATTCAATCTGCCAGTCCATATCTTCAAGAGGATGAAATTTTTGTAAATTTAGCCATGAAGATTTCCAACTGCTAAATGTTTTATTAAAGTATTTTGGGAGAAGTCTCTTGATCCATAATAAAAATTTTGATGAAAGTAATGCTTTCTGAAATGGAAGACACGTTAGGCATCAACACTCACAAAAGACTTGGGATTCCTCACTATTTTAGTTGGATTGATTTTTAATTGGAGTCTAACACTTTGAATTGCATCAAAAACAATATTAAAAGTTAATTTATTTATGACTGAAATATATGGGGAAGTTTAGACATCATAACACACCAGCTGAGTTCAGAAAATACTTTTCTTCCCCCCCACCCCCATCCCCCTAAGTAGTTACCTTGAAAACAAATCGACAATGTACAGAAGTTAAACAGAGATGTCTTCTGTTTTTTTGTTGGAATTTTTTTACCCTTCTTTTCTGTTCTCTGTAAAAACATTTGGGGAATTAGAAACCAAGAAAATGAATCTCTGAGGGGTTGTTTCTCTCCAAGAGAGAAGTAGTTGATCACTGCAACAGAATGGCTGAAGTCACCCGTGGTTCAATTGGCCAGGTTGGAGTATCTTTCCCTTCAATTGTGCCTGTCATGGACTTTGGAGACCTCACCATTATTCTCATACAGAGTGAATCCAAGGGATTCTTCCAAAAATAACAGAGAGAAGCATATCTGAATGAATTGAATATTCCATTTAAATTGCTATTCCATTGAAGGTACAATAATTTCATCTCTTTAAAATTAATCTATCACCAGTGACATAGCCAGTGGGAATGCTCCCCCTGAGCACACTTTTTAAAAGTGGTGCCTTCCCCCACACCCCCCCCCTCCCCACCCTGATGCCGTCGCCCTCCCTGGCCCAACGTTGCCTCCAGCACAAAGCTTCTGCCAGCCCCCCGCTCCCTGCTCTGACACCACTGTCACTGCCACCGCCTCGACGCTACCGCTATCCCCCACTCTGACACTACCCCCACCACTACTCCAACACTGCTGCCACCCCCCGACACTGCCGTAAAATCAGTGCAGCCACTGACCACTGACTCGTCATCTGGCATATGTATGTGGCGCCTTTTTTATGTGCTCGTTCCACCTAACTTTAGAACCTGGCTATGGCCCTGTCTATCATCAGTCACACGGCAAATCATTATTGTGTCAACTTTGGGTTTAGTTCAGTCAAGGAGAATGCATTGACGGTCAGATCTTGCTAACTCTCCTTGCAGCTCCTTCCATTTCTGACAGCACTTACAGCCAATTCTTATTAGAAATAGTACCTCTATGTCTGTCCTGGTTGCTCCAGCAGGAAACTTCTCTGCGATATTTCTCTCTACGACTCCAAGCCCCAAATTA
Source organism: Narcine bancroftii (assembly GCF_036971445.1). Classification (NCBI taxonomy): domain Eukaryota; kingdom Metazoa; phylum Chordata; class Chondrichthyes; order Torpediniformes; family Narcinidae; genus Narcine; species Narcine bancroftii. Next base: position 337,733,022 of record NC_091469.1, read on the forward strand.
ATGTTCCTATCCTTCCATTGGCCGATAGATCCTGCAAATGGTAATCTAAGTCAGTGCAAGTGAATTGCAGGGAAGCTGGGAATCAGGTGGCATTATTTGCGTAGTGGTTAGGGCAACACTGTTTCAGAGCCAGCGAATGGGACCGGGGTTCAAATCCCGCATTACCTTTAAGGAGTTTTTCCCTGAGTCCAGTGCCAGATTTAGACTTGGTGAGCCCTAAGCTATATAAAGCTTGGAGGCCCCTTGTTAAAAAATTACAATGCAAATGAATTCATTTACTGATTATATTTGATTGGCTTGATCTCTATCATAGATTATATAATATAGATTGGAAACAATACTTAAATATAATTTTTAAAGTAGTGTTAACATATATTAATATATTTTGAGACCCCTGTGGATTCTCAGCCCTAAGCTGTAGCTTGTTTAGCTTATGCCTAAATCCAGCACTGCCCACGCCTGCGTGGGTTTTCCCCAGGAGCTCCAGTTTACTGCCATCATTTGAAATGTACCAGAGGGTGTAGATTAATTGAATGTAATAAGGCGGAACAGGGTCGTTGGCCAAAACGGCCTGTTGCTGTGCTATATGCCAAAATTTCCAAAAATATTCATGTCTTGTGAAGTCTTACCGAAGTCATTCCAAGTGCTATGTGGCACCTATAAGTCTTTTATCTGTGTAAAAGTTTTCCTAAAACTTACATCACTGTTGAAATTTAGGTGGGTTGAGGAAGTGCATGCATTTAATCCATTTGAACAAATTTCTCAACAAGCACATTGTAACACCCGACACAGGAAATGGGTTTGTTTTAAGTGTTCCTCATTCTGCCACTCAGATAGAGATGTAATGGACAAAGGTTGTGCCTAAATGCAGGCTGTAAAGGACCAGCTCAAAATGCCATCGTATTTTTCAATTCTAAGTTATGATTTTATGTTGTAAATAAAGGATTGAATTGAATATTCAGCATCTGGTTGGTAATGAAGTAAGGTTTTGGCAATAAGAACTGGATATTGCACAGCTTTAGCACACAGTGTATAAAAAACACTTACTCAAAACCTTTTCATCTGGCTGTTCTGTGGACAACCAATCACATTGCACAGCAACATTCCACTAGAAACTATATGATTAAAAAAATTTTTAAAACTTTAATTTTAATAGCTTTTTATAAACTTGTAAGATTTCAATGTGTTTTATGGCAATCTGAATAGCTTTGCAGAAAAGATCCTGACAATAAACAGACTGCAAATGATGTAAAACTGGAGCAACACACAAATTGCTGGAGAACCTCAGCAGGTCAGGCTGCATCCATTGACGGCAATAGATAGATAGTTAATGTTTTCAAGCCAAAATTCTTCATCGGGAATAGCAAGTAAAGGGCAGAATCCCGAATAAAATTGTGTGAGGGGCAGAGAGTGGAGAGAAAAGGGAGCAAATGTAAGCATCTAAGAGTTGACAGGAAGAAGAGGCTGAGTGCTATAGCTTTTGGATATCACAGTGGTGTTGCTCAGACAGCTCGAATGACCCAGCTTTAATGCTGACCTCTCGTGCTGCCTTTGTAGAGTTTATAAAATCTTCCTCTGTTTGCAGTGTTTATCTCTAATGCTCTTGCTTCATTTTCTCACATTTATGTTAATTGTGCTTGTGTAAGTGGATGTTAGGAGAATCATAGGAAATTAATTGGTTTTTATAAGAATATATAACAGGAAATAAGTGGGACAGTTAGATTCATGGGATATCTCTGATAGCCAAAATGAACTCAATGAACCAAATGGCTTTAAGCATATTTGACTGTAATGTTATAAACCAGTGGTTCTCAACCTTTTTCTTTCCACTCATCTAACACTTTAAGTAATCCCTATGCCATCCGGGCTCTGTGATTAGTAAGAGTTTGTTTAAGGTGGTACGTGAGTGGGAAGGTTGAAAATCACTGCTCTAGACCCAATTGTTACTGAAATATTTTGCTTGAGAAAAACTGTCATTGGCCCATTTCCTTTGGAGTTATGAAACCATGCACAAGACGAGTCAATTAGGGACAATTAGAACAGTGGTTTTCAAACTTTTTCTTTCCACCCACATACCACCTAAAGGAATCCCTTAATAATCACAGAACACCTATGGCTTAGGGAATACTTAAAGTGGTATCTGAGTGGAAAGAAAAAAAGGTTGAGAACCACTGTTATAAACTAAGAAATGCTATAGCAAATCTTAACACAGCTAGGTCCAACTGACAGCAATGAGACAAAAAACTAGTTTATTCATTTAAAAGCCAACCCGTCTTCAAAATGGGGTTTTTCTACAAGCTTTCCAGCTTGTTCTCTTCCAGTCCCAACTGCTGCTACTGAACTGTAGAACTGTAGAACTGAATTCACTCTCTCCCTCCCTCATTCCCAGAGAAAAGCCTGTTTGACTCGCTCTGCTTGCAAAACTACATGACCCTCTTAGAACAGCAAACAGCAAACTGCACTCAGACAACCTACAGCTCTGGACCAAATTCTCCAAGTTCTTTTATCTGTTGCTTTCCAAAACAACAATCCATTTGTGAAGTCTCTATAGGCACTCCCCAAAGTTTTTGCAATGGCACTCAGAGCCAGCCTGTCTGGTTTGAGCAGAGCTCCAGTGTTTTAAATGAGATCTGTTTTGAAGTGTTGGTATGTGACCTACACAAAAAAAACCTGCCACAATTTATCTCCTTTAAAACATATCTATATACAATATAAAATGGTGACTGTAAACTGTACTCAAGAAGAAAGATATGCATTGAAAAGAAAGAAATGAAACAAACAGAACGTACAAATACAAAAATGTAAATATTTAGCAATAAGCAATGAGCAAAGTATGACTCCTTAAATATGTTTCTGAACGAGTCTGTTGATGATGAGTTAGCAACTAGTTCTTGAAGGTGGAGGTACGAGTCTTGTGCCACCTGTATCTCTTTCCCAATGGCAGCATCAAGAGCAGAGCATGTCCTGGCTCCTAAGGATCCTTGGTGATTGCTGTTGCTCTCCGACAACGGTGTTCCTTGTAGGTGCTTGTAATGGAGGATTTAGACCAGCTTATGCAAGAATGTATACATGTGAATCAGATGACATAATCTAAATTCCACCATGGGGCCCAGAGATGCATATGAATTAGAGCATAATCTAATTTACACCATGAGGCCCAGAGATGCAGTTGTCTTTTGTTGGTCGCAGACTGTCAGGAGACCTTGAAGATAAGTAACCATTTATTCAGGGTGATGGGCTATGAGTAAACAATTTTTGAGTAATATAATCTATGGTCCCACTGCTGAAGTTTCAGACTCTCTGAGGGTAGAAATGTCTCTCAGCATGAAGAAGAACTTCTAGAGTCCAGCCAACAGGTGGAGAAGCTGCTACCGGCGCCCCGACAACCTACTACAAGTGTGCAGTCATTGCCTTGCCTCGGCAGTTGGGACCAGTCCAGGCGTTGATAAGTATCATTGGGAAGGGCTTGCATATTGTAGTTTGAAATCAGCTTTTGAATTTGTAATAAACATTTGTATAAACTGAACTGCTCTCGGTGTGTGTGTCTCACTTTTTTTCGGTAGCTCAAACACTGCGACCAATCTAAAACGAACAAAGTGAGAGGTACAAGTTTACCCAGGACAATTGGCGCTGTGAGCAGGGTTGGTCTCAAGATGTTTCGCCAAAAGAAAGAGATGAGCCCTGAGCAGTTCTTGATTCCGGGATGGACTTCCAAAGACGATGGGTTTGGCATGTTGGCCAATACCCTGTCTTTGTTGGGACCACCCATTAGTTGGGATGAGAAGTTAGATCCATCAAGTGCGCCTCTGAGAGAGCGGGTTGCCACTCTCCTTCGAGAAAGTAAATTTCCTGTTAAAAAGGGGACACTGACGGACGGTTTTTGGCTGCTGGTCACAGCCTTACTCCGCTCCATTCAGCGTGAAGCAGAATCAGTTCAACAAGAAGCAGAATCTCAGTACAAGAGAGAGCAACTAGAGGAGGAGCTAGAAGCCCTGCGATAACGCTGTTCCATGATGAGCGAGATTGTTCGCACCAGTCAGGACCGAGCCAAAGAATGGGAGGGTAAGGATGTCCAAATGATCTGCCGTAATATTAAACTCCAGCACCAGCTCTGTGCAGATAAAGAAAGGCATGGAGTCGAACCCGATCTACATCGTATTCGTGCCATGATAAGGAATGGTGACAATCCTGATGTAATTGATGATTGGGATGGGAATATCTGGAATGATGACCATGGTAATAATGCAGATACCCCTCGGCATGTGCCTAACATACTACCCTCTCTACCCGCTGTTCACGCCCGCCCTGTAAGGCAGCGGATTTTCCAAACAGACGGAGAGGGAGAGGGGCGGAATGTAACTGACGAGATTGAAGAGGTAGATGATCCCCTGATCTCACTAGAGGACCCAAGGGAAGGTACCCGAACCCCTGCTTATGCTCAATGGCCCACCCCCTCTACGGGAAGGCCTAGGCCTCGTCCCATCCACTGGGCAAAGGACCCTGTGGGCCAAAGTGGGAGCAGAGGTCAAGAGCAGTCAATGATCCGTGACTTCTCTATAAAAGAGCTGGCTGCCATTGGAGATCGATTTAGGCAAAAGGCGGGAGAAACTCTGGCGGCCTGGCTCCTGCGTGTCTGGGAACAAGGAGGGGGTAATGTATATTTAACCCCTGAGGAATTGTTGGGATTAGGAACATTGTCTACTGATATCAGGGTCACTGCTGAGCTGCGGGGTAGAGGGAGAGAGATGGATTACTTACTTACTACTCTAGGGGACGCCCTGCTACGAGTATACCCATCACCAGTAGATTGGGATTTACATTTGCAGAACAATTGGAGAACCCCAGAGGAGGGCATAGCAGTAATTCGTCAACAGGCCCTGGCCTCTGCCTTGAATGCAGGGCGTTTGAGGCTGTGGGTACACGGAGGGAGCCCTGACAAAGAGATATTATGGCTGGAATGCATACCAGATTGGTTCGTTCCGCCCAACCTACTATACGGGGGCTGGTTCTGTCCGTAACTAGCCCACTAATTGGGCACCCTGTGTCTGAGGTGGTGCATGCCTTATCTGGGCTTAGAGAATTAGAGTTGGGAGGTAAAATCCACTCACGTACAACCCAGGTTAAATCAGACAAGCAGGATGAACAGAGAGGGGCTGCTGCTAATAACGGACCGACAAGAAAGGACCTTTTTCTAGGGGAACATCATCCCCAGCTGTTGAGTCTTCCTGACCCAACTGTGCCTTCTGCTCCCACTGCTGCTCCTATCGAGCCAGCTTCTCTTGCTCCAGTTACCCGTGATGAGATACAACAATTGGTTAAAAAGGCTCTATGGATAATAGTAGCATGTGGTCCTGGAAGCCCCTGAACCCTACAAAGGCATAAGGATGTGGGCAGGGTTCCCGTGTCTACTCCATTGAGATACGGCAGATACACGGGGACCCGCGGCCCAACATACCGTTAATAATCCATTGGGGTGGGGGTAAGGACCGCCATTATTTGGCCTTGGTCGATACCGGTGCGGAGCACTCGGTGATTTTAGGTAACCCCGACCTCTGGACTGGACTGACATTTTGAATAGAGGGGATGGGAGGAGCAATCACCCTGGCGAAGGAAAAAGTCCATGCCACGGTAGGTGATGGCCCTTCCCCTATATGGTTACATGCCCTGGTGGCTGCTACTGACGAGTGTATCCTGGTTATTAATATGTTGGTCGGTACGGCCCTTAATACTAGCCCAGGGGGATTTGCATTTAGAATTCAGACTATTACAAAAAGACTAGTGGTGAGTCGGGCTAAGTGGGATCCTGTGATGGTGCCTCCTCCCCCGAAACCAGTGTGCATTCCGCAAAATCGCCTCCCTGGAGGGCAAGAAGAGATTACTGCCACCATCAACGCTTTGCAAGAGGAAAGGGTAGTGAGGCCCGCAACGTCACCCTTTAATAGCCCTGTTTGGCCAGTCCAGAAGCCGGATGGCTCCTGGATAATGACAGTTGATTATCGTTTCTTGAACAAACATGCCCCACCACTTGCTTCAGCAGTTCCAGACATTGTTACCCTTATTGAAAACATTGCTACTGGGAACTCGGGAACATGGTATGCTGTCATTGATCTCGCTAACGCCTTCTTCAGTATTCTTATAGCTGAGGTCTCACAGGATCAGTTCGCCTTTACCTGAAAGGGGTGCCAGTATACCTTCACCCGCCTCCCTCAGGGCTATGTTCACTCTCCCACTATTTGCCACAGCCTAATTGCCCGTGATTTGGACAAGGTGCCAGTATCGCCTTCTCTCTCGATTCACCATTATATTAATGATGTGATGATCCAAGCGGCCACGGAAGAGATGGTACAGAAAGGTTTGGAGAGTGTCCAAGATACCTTAATGCAAAGAGGGTGGGCCATTAACCCCGCCAAGGTACAGGGCCCATCCCAGACGGTTATTTTCCTTGGAATTCAGTGGCATGCTGGAGAACAGGTGGTTCCCGATAAAGTTCGCAATAAGATCGCAGTCTTGGCCACTCCTACCAACAAAAAAGAGACCCAGCGTTTCCTAGGGTTATTGGGATACTGGCGACACCATATTCCACACTTGGCATTGCTTTTACGTCCTCTATACAAGATTACCCAAAAGAAACCAGACTTTTTATGGGGTAACGATCAGGAAAGGGCGTTCCAGTCTGCCAAGCAGGCTATTCTTCAGGCCCTGCCCATTGCTCCCTGCATCCCAGATACCTCCTAGGAACTATAGGTCTCCGTTACTGATGATGTGGCCTCCTGAAGCCTCTGGCAGAAACAAGAGGGCCGCCGAGTCCTGCTGGGATTCTGGTCATGAACCATGTCCGAGGCTGCCACTCATTATTCTGCTTTTGACAAACAGTTACTGGCTTGTTACTGGGCCTTGCTCGAGACGGAAAGAATGACAGGCGATTCAGATGTTCAATTGCAACCTGCACTTCCATTAATGAACTGGATCCTGGCTAAAGATGCTTATCTAAAGATCGGGTGGACTCAGCAGTCTTCTATTGTTAAATGGAAGTGGTATATTCAGAGTCGTGTGACCAGAGGGCCTGAAGAGGTAGGCCGTATACATGAATAGGTGGCTGATCTTCCATCTCGTCATGAGGAAATTGAACCCGCCTTGCCCCCTCCCCTACCCCCTTCACCAATTCAGTGGGGTAAACCATATGATTCGCTCACTCCAGCAGAACAAGAGAACGCCTAGTTTACTGATGGTACAAGGAAAGCAAAAGAGGAAGGCAGTGGCTTACCATCCCAGGTCAGGAACTCACTTATCAGAGGAGGGGGATGGTGGATCCAGGCAGTATACTGAGTTGAAGGAGGACACTTTACCACTAGACTCCCATGATCACCCTCTTCGGCTGTTTACTGATGCCTGGGCTGTGGCTAATGGACTAGTGGTATGGATGCCTGATTGGCAAAAGAATGACTGGCTGGTGCATGACCGCCCAGTATGGGGAAAACAGTTGTGGCAGCTGTTGTGTGATGCTTCCCATCATCGTGAGATAACTGTATATCACATTGACGCCCATACCAATGCCACGACGAACATGGCACAACATAATGCAGTAGCAGATCAGCTTGCCACCAGCAGCTGCGCCGATACCGCCCCCCTGGCTCAATGGGCACATGAACAGAGTGGCCATTTGGGGGAGAAGGGATCAGCTATGTGGGCCCGTACACATGCCTTACCCGTCCATCAGAACGATGTCCGCATGGTCGTGCGTACATGCCCAGCATGCCAGCTTGTGAAGTCCCGCACCGTTCCTCCTGGTCCACATAGCTGAATAGGACAGGGAGCTCGCTCAGCTGCAGTCTGGCAAATTGATTACATAGGCCCTATGCCAGATTGTATGGGTAAACGTTACGTCCTAGTAATGGTTGACACCTTTTCAGACCTGGTTTTTGCTTTTCCCACCAAGACGGCTGACTAAGCTAGCACTATCCAAGGACTAAACCATTTAATTTCTCGTTATGATGTTCCAGAGGAAATTCAGTCTGATAATGGCTCGCACTTCTCCGGGAAGGCAATCTGTGATTGGGCAGCTGACAACAGTATTTTATGGATCCACCATATTCCTTATTACCCATAGGCTACCGGGTTAGTTGAACGAATGAACGCCTTTCTGAAGGAACAAATTCGTTTGTTAACACCACTGGGGTGGTGCGATGTGCTGCAGCAGGAAGTCGACAATTTGAATCATCGCCCTTTAAAGGGAGGTACATCTTTCCACCGACTTCTTCACACTTCTGAACTATACCCTATTCCAGAGGAAAAACAGTCATTTCCCCCCATTTCCGAGCCAGAGAATGCCGGACAACAGGTATGGGTGGCACCACCAGGTAGTGGCCCTCCTGTAAAAGGGGAAATAGTGACACCTGCCCAGGGTAACACTCAGTCGGTAGCTATTGAGGGACAGGATGGTTTAGTTTGTTTAAATACTGAACGCTTCCGGCATCATGAGTGACATACGTCAGGCTTCTTTGTGCTAGGTCCTCTGTCTTGCACTTCTGCTGATCTGGCTTTACAGCTGCTTTGATGCCAACAATTGGATTTGTAATGTCGAGGACATTGCGAGGGAGTTGCCCGTGGGGGACACAGCCCAATGTATCCACTAATATATCTGATATTGTTCAGCATGTTTCAAAATCTGTTGATGAGCTTCAGTGTCTGGGTATTGTGGCCCACAAGGATAGTTTGAGACTTGTTTGGAATCCTTTTTCATGGTTAACTGGTACATTTGGGGGATTGGGCCACAATATTCTCCGTCGGCTGCTCGCATTATTGCTTATTTTTGTGATTATTGTAGTTTTGTTTTCTCTTTTTCGCTGCTTCTGTACTAAAATACTTGTTAGGTCTCGTAAGTAACAGACTGCGACCAAAGGGTGGAATGTAATGGAGGATTTAGACCAGCTTATGCAAGAATGTATACGTGAATCAGATGACCATAATCTAAATTCCATCATGGGGCCCAGAGATGCAGTTGTCTTTTGTTGGTCGCAGACTGTCAGGAGTCCTTGAAGATATTTATTCAGGGTGATGGGCTATGAGTAAACAATTTTTGGGTAATATAAGCTATGGTCCCACTGCTGAAGTTTCAGACTCTCTGAGGGGTGGAAATGACTCTCAGAAAGAAGAAGAACTTCTAGAGTCCAGCCAACGTCCCGGTCAGGGGAGGAGGAGAAGCTGCTTCCGGCGCCCCGACAACCTACTACAAGTGTGCAGTCATTGCCTTGCCTCGGCAGTTGGGACCAGTCCAGGCGTTGATAAGTATCATTGGGAAGGGCTTGCATATTGTAATTTGAAATCAGCTTTTGAATTTGTAATAAACATTTGTATAAACTGAACTGCTCTCGGTGTGTGTGTCTATTTTCTTTCGGTAGTGGCCGAATCTGTGACCAATCTAAAATGAATAAAGTGAGAAGCACAAGTTTACACAGGACAGTGCTCTCAGTGGTGGGGAGAGTTTTGCCTGTGATGTATTGGGCTGCATCCATTACCTTTTGCTGGGCTTTCCACTCAGAGATATTGGTGCCCCCCATACCAGGCTGTGATGCTACCAATCAGCGCAGTTCCCACTACACATCTGTAGAAATTTGCCAAGGTCTCTGATGTCATACCGAAACTCTTCAAACATGCTTTCTTTACAAAGACATTACCATGTAACCATGTTGGGTCCAGTAAAGAGACAACCAGGAATTTAAATTTGCTCACCTTCTCCTCCTCTGATTCACACAACGATCACTGAATCGTACAACTCTGGTACTCCCTTCCTAAAGTTTACAAACAGCTCCTTCGTATTTGTGACATTTAGTGCAAGGTTATTGATAGTGCACCATTCAGCCAAGTTTTCAATCTCTCTCCTGTACGCTGACTTATCACCCCTCTTTATACAGCCCACTACCATGGTATCATCAGTGAATTTGTAAATGATGCTGCTGTCATACTGAGCCAAACTGGTGTAGAGCGAGTAAAGCAGAGAGTTAAGTACACAACCTGCAGTTCTCCGGTGCATATGGAAATGTTCTTGCCAATCTGCACTGATTGTGGACTGGAGCTGATGAAATCCAGGATCCAATTGCACAGGGGTATTGAGGCCTAGTTCTTGGAGTTTACTAATTAGTTTTGTGGGGATGATGGTAGTGAATTCTGAACCATAGCCAAATTTGGTTTTGTGCCAAGTTTTGTCATTTAGGCCCTTCCACAGCTGTCAGATATCCTTTGTTGTTTACATTCCCATCCAGAATCTTCACTTTTCCTGGGAGATAGCTTTCTGTCTTGTGCCTCGTATAGAGTTCTTGATATCCTGTGATCTGGCCCTCAGCAGGTTCCAGATTATTAACAGACAGTTCCCATATTTTCAATCAAATCAGATTCCAGCAATTTATCTGCAACGTCAATTCCACGTCTGATACCAGCTCCCTGACAGTATCCTGTGGTCTGTGCAAAGTTTAAAAAATGTGCCGTTACACAGATCATATATAAGGTGAATAGCGAGCAACTCCCCTAAAGAGTCATCAAATTTATTATTGATACCCAAAGGTGAGATGCTGATCCCAAGAACCTGTATGAAGAAGCTTGCATTGACTCCATTGGAAATGTGGGGAAAGAGAAACAATATCACTTCACACACAATCAATAAACATGCTGGAAGTGTTATTCCTGTCATTAATGGACATGAGACATTGTGGAAACCAAAAGCTGCATCAGTCCGTGGATAATTCTGTACCACTGTGTTATCTTCATGTACAATGCTGTAACCATAACTTGTGGCTTATCATGAATATGTAAATATCTTGGCTTGCTTAAGGAGTAACTGGCTTATGTGACTGTAGCCATGTTTGGTGACTTGGCTTTGTATTAATGCTGTAAAATTATGTGCATATCTTCTCCATCCAACAAATGTTTACTGAACATTCCATATTGCTAATTAGAGGCAGACACTAGAGTCCCATATCAACACATGTAAAACATAACATTTGAAAAAAAATGATGAAAAAATTGGTCAAGCATAAAAAGTACCAATAATTACTTCTTGGCAACAACAAAATTAACTTTCATTCATACTGCATCATTAAAATATTCCAAGCACTTCAGAGAGGAGTTACCAGACAAGAATTGACATAATGGCATCAAAACAAATGAACTGAAATGATGTCCGAGAGTGTAAGCTTTTAAGGAGCCATTTAAAATAAGAGAGATTTATCGGTGAATAAGCTGGAAAATGAAATACTGGGTGAAGAAAAAACATAATGCTGGAGAAATTCAGCAGGTCAAATGGTGTTCAAAGATAAAGAGACATAACCAGCATTTCAGACTTGAGCCTGTCATGGAGGTATTAAGTATGATATGAAGGGTACACCTTGATGAAGGGTGCAACCCCTAAACGTCGGCTGTGTTACTTTATCTTTAATATATAGAGGACACTTTTTAACCTGCTGAGTTTCTTCAGCATTGTGTCTTTAATCCATGCACGGTGTCTGAAATCTTTCATGTTTTACTTTTGAAATACTGCCTGAGTCTACAGAGGGATTTGAATGCAAGAATACAAATTTAAGATTCAATATTGTGCAGAAAATCAGTAGACACCAAAATATCTCACGACTTTCATACAGCCCAGCTGACAGAGGTCACTATCCCCAGAAGTTCAAGGCATTTGCTATCATCCCGGCCCTGATGAAAGTGACGATGACTATCGCCCAGTAGCACTGACAATCATGAAGTGCTTTAATGGTTGATGATGGAACACATCAAAGCGCACCTCCCAGCATTATTGGATCTATTCCAGTTTGTCTACCATTGAAAATTGTCCATGGATGATGAATAGCTTTGACCCCCCTCCACCCTGACTCGCCTAGAGAATGATGCTTCATACGTCAGGCTGTTGTATACTGACTTCAACTTGGTTTAACATGATCATTCCTCAGAGGCTGGTAGGTAAGATGTCATCACTGGGATTCAACACCCCTTTCTCCAACTGAACGGAATAACGGAATGACCACATTCTCTCTAGGCGAGAAGCAAAACCTCAAGTCCCATCACTGGCATAGCTCAGGCCTTTGTGCTAAGCCCACTACCTATTCATACTGCTGACTCACAACTGCACTGCCCACTTCAGCTCCTTCAGAGTCATCAAATTTGCTAATGGTATGACAATAGTTGGCTTCACCAGCAACTTTCATGAGCTGCACTACTGACAGGAGGTTGAAAGGGTCGTATAATGATGGAAGAACAACAATCTAATGATTGATGGACAAGACAAAGGAAATGATTGTGGACCAGGAGAATGAGCATCAGCCATTCTCCATTTCACATCAATGATTCCATCACGGAGAGAGTGGAGAGCACAAAGTTCCTTGGCATGCATGTAAGGGACAACATATGCTGAACGTCCAACACCTCTTCATTTGTCAGGAAGGCACAATAACGCTTACACTTCCAGAGAAACCTGAAGAAGGCAAAGCTGCTCACTCCCATCTTGATGACATTTTACAGGAACACAATTGAGAGTGCCTGTCTGACTACGTCATTGTGCGGCATGGCAGCTGCAAAGCATCAAGTCAGAGGATAATTAAAACAGGAGAGACGATCTCTGGGGTCTCCCCTTTCCTGGAAAGGGAGGCAGTCTACTGGGAATTCTATCTAAAGAGGCCTCAAAGAATTATAGAAGATCCCTTCCATCCAGCGCATAGTATCTTCAACCCACTAAAGAAGGCACAGGAGAATCAAAATCAGGTCTGCCAGGCTGGGGAATAGCTTCTTCCCATAGGCAGTGGGACTGATAACAATGATCCAAAATATTTATACATATTTACTTTGATTATTTAATGCGATCTTTATGTACTGAGTATTGCACATGCACCATGGTCTGGAGAGAAGTAGGTTTGCCAGGTTGTATATATACAATTAAATAATAATACATTTGAACTTAAAAACATGTTCCATAAACTTAAGGATGTGCTTACATCAATGCAAACTTTACAAGATTATTCAATGTGGATTGTGATCCATCAAAATAATGACAACAAAATATCATTTATACTGGAAATTTATTACAATGACAAATATTTTACAATATCAAAATTATCAGGATATTTTACTTGAAAAAAAAACCTTGAACATTTCCAGATAAACAAGAAAATCTGCAGATGCTTCTCAACATAACTTCTCAATTCTGACTCATTCAGACTCCACTCGAGAGTGTAAGCATAAAATCTAGCTTGACATTTTAGTGCAATGTTCCACTGTCAGAAGAGTTGTTATTCAGATGTCTCCCCATTCGGGTAGACATAAAAGACGGCATGATATTATTCGAAGAAAAGCTGCATAGATCTCTCACAGTCCTAGTTAGTATTTATCCCTAATTCAGTAATTGTGGGATCTTGCTCTGTGCAAATCAATGTGGTGTTTCTCAATGGTGGATGAAAATCACAAGTAACTAATTTTCTGTGAAGTGCCTTGGGAAGTCCTAAGGATATAAGGAATTAATTGTTTAGAAATTCGATAGTGTAGTGCTACATTTTTGTGAATTTTGCAATTCTATTTCAATAAAAAAATGTATTGGAAAACAGACACTTAAAATAGCACTTTAAGTTGGCAATACATTTCTAACCAAATATATACTACCTGAAACTGGTGATCATAATACAGGATGATTATTTGGACTTGGTTCTAATGCCAATGTAAAAATCCTAATGACGCCCACCACATGTACAATGGTACTTGAATAACATTGCTTTACTTAGGAAAGTTATTGGAGATGTAGCAAAGTATAACCTCAACTTTTGGAAGATAATTAAAGAAGACATGTCTGTGAGGGGTTGTGCTTCCATGTCTGTGAGGGGCTATGCTTCCATGTCTGTGAGGGGCTGTGCTTCCATGTCTGTGAGGGGCCGTGCTTCCATGTCTGTGAGGGGCTGTGCTTCCATTTTTACTGCTGTGGTGAAATACCAAAGACATTGAAAAGGTAGCTTATTCTTTGTGCATAATTGAATTCATGTGTGCAGGAAGGAAAGCCAACCTGTAAAGACAAAAATTCTAATAATGTGAAAATGGTTGAAAAACTAAAACAACCTAAAAAAGTTGTTTTCATTGTGAAAGTGTCAATGTTGATCAAGTCACGCTAATGGACAACCTTGTTATATGCTGATCAAACCCAAACAATGTGCAATTCAGTGGTTCCTAATTTTAATCTCTATAATGCTTACTGACAACTAATATTTACAGCATGAGTCTGGATGCCAATTGAACATCTACGTGCTGAATGTTACAATCATAATTGAATAAAGACATCATTGTTATGTCATATTGATTACACTCTCCAATAACTAGTTCGACATATAATTAGGAAAATATTTCATATGTCAAAATGGACATTCTTTCATAAATGTACATTAACATCACAACTACTAATAAGATCAAGAAAGAAAGGAACAGAATTGGACTATTCGGCCCAATGAGTCTGTTCCAACATTCAAATCGTGGATGATGTATGCTTCCTTTCAATCCCTCCCGTTTCTCCCCCCCACCCCATAACATTTGGCTGCCTTATTAATTAAGAACCTATCAAACCTCAATAACATAGCATATACAGCCATCAGTGGCAATGAATTCCACAGATTCAACAGCCTCTGGCTGATTAAATTTGTCTTCAATGTTTGAGATGAGAAATAAAATAAGGAATGGAAGCTGAAAAAGAAGAAGCAAAGTAGTAAACCAAACAGAGAATGATGTGGACTGAAGGAATTATAAATGCCTCGGGGCCAGAAAAGAAAACAGACAGCAGAAGAGAAAAATGAGGCATATCGAGGCAGTGCACAGAGAGTGGAAAAAAAAATCCTGGGGAAATTTGCAGTCCTTAGAAATCACAATTGTACATAAGGCATCCGTGGAGGTAAGAAACTTCAAGGCAACGTCAGAGCAAACTAGACCCACTTGGTGTGCAGATGGGAAAAGGATCCCTCTGTCCATAAAATGATTCATTATCAGATTTCAGGGTGATGAACGTTGAATTGGAAGAGTGATCTGTGCCATCACTTCCCATCATAGGCATAACATACTTAATCACAACTGATCCTCTTGATTGGGGGGTGGCTAATCCATAAGATTAAATGTGATTGGAAATGTGATTGATTAATGTATGTTAACATAACAAGTGATACTGATTGAAATACGAGGTCAAAAACTGAAAATTAGAAGCTGAAAAGGGAGGTAAAATAGTACAGTGAATCGTCAATGATGTGGAGTGAAGCAATGTGGTCGATGGGTTTCCATCCGAAACGCCTAGAATTCCTGCTGATTTCCTTCGAGCAGATTGTTTTGTTCCATATTCCAGCATCTGCAGTCTCTCGTGTCGTCGGTTGAAAGAACTTAAAAAAGCATTCATCACCCGAGGATGATTATATTCGTCTAAAGGGGAGGCTGATGAATTGGATGGTTCCCAGTGTACCGTGTGTCTTGCAATTGGCCAGCAATCTTTGTGAATGCCGCAGGCACGAAATAATCTTAATCCCCCCCCCCCCCAATCTTCGTAGAGAGTTCCTCGGGATGGAGCATGATTCGGTTTTGCGGATTGTCTGTTGTATTTTGAGATCAAGGTGGGACCTGCAGACTTCCACAAACGCACAGAGCTTTTACTGTAAGAGCAGCCGCGACCAGCGCTGCAGTCGAACACGGCCAGGGATGGGTAAAATAAGGCACACGGGATACGTAGCATTTGGGGCAGCGCCAGATCTCTGATACCCCGGGCGCGCTAAACGCGACTCTGACCTGCAGATACTGGGAATGCTGCCCGTACAAAAAAAAAACTTCATCAGCTGTGGAGCGAGTTATTAAACAGCGAGTGCTCCACCAAACTGGTGTCCAGCGCAGATGATTTACGTTACAAAACTTGCAAGAGCAATCTGTTGCTGCGGGATAGCAATTCTCCCACCTCATTCTGGCATGCGCCCGGGTACTATTTCCCGGCAACAAATGATGACATTCACTTTTCTCACAATAGTAATGAAATGCTGCGCCCTGTCGTTTTGTTTGACATATGAACTATGCGGCTGTACTTATTGGGCGTCCAGAGATAGGTCTGGCACAAGAAACCAGACCGTAGAACCAACTGGGCGTCGGTGGTAAAGATTTTTTTTTCTCTCTCTGCAGATCCTATTTGGTTCAAGCCATCGATCGAATCACATTGTCAAAATCAAATTTGCGTGTGTTCCACTTTTATATTTGACGGTTTCCTTCTTTAATTTTTTTTCCAGTATTTCAAGAGCTTTCTGGGTGTGTATAACATGGGGTCGGGAGTTAAAAATAGTGTCCACGTGTTAGATCACTTAATATTCCAGTCAAATTATAAGCCCAGAATACGGGATCATATGAGGGATAATTGATGGGCCTTCCATTGCCTTGGTTCCACTCTCGCCGTCAGCCAGAGCTCACTGAAATATTTGCACTGAAATAACTTCACAAAATGGAACTGGATTTTAAGACCGTCAATCATGTGCCAGCTCAGTGCTGGGCTGTTGAAGGCAAATGCTTCGGAAGTTGTAGTAGAGCAAAATCAAAAGGCAGGGACCTCATTCGACCTCCGCCCCGGCGCAAACCATCCGCTCTGCGACGGTATCCAGCGGCGGAAGCTGCATTCGTTACAACGCCGGGAGAAAAGTATCTCGAATGCCAAGCAGTAACGCTGATCGTGTGCGTTTTGCGCTTGGATGGGGGGTTGCGACCATTTGTTCATAGCACGTGTGGCGCGATGCAAATCGCGGCTCTCGTTCGCTCTGCCTTGTGCTCAAAAGTGGGTGAATGTTTTATTTTGCATAACGCAGACTGCTCGGTTCGAACCATTCGGAGCAGGGTCCGCGAGCCCCTGGAAGTTGCAGTGTGCAAGGTTGATTGGTCTGATGGGCGGATATTTCCTGGGGCTGCTGCTTTTACAGAATCTGATGAGGGTGAAGACGCAGTGGGGAGAAGTGACTGACGCACTGGAGACAGGTACCCGAGAACAAGCAGCAGCTCTCACGTTATTCTCTGCCAGTGTCTCTCACTCTGGAGCTGGGCTTTGGGTTAACCAGCCGCAATATTGCTCACCTCTAGAAACACTGATCATTCATAACGCGCGAACACACACACCAAGTCAGTCAGACAGAGCGGAATGCAGCAAATATCGCAGTGGCTGCCGAGAAGAAATACTGGCTCGCCTTTATAAATTGCCAGGACCGCTGGATTCTTCGCTGCTGATGTATGTTTGGAATGATGGGGATCTCTCCTCTTTCTCTGGGTTGCCTTGTTGTCTTCTGCGCTCAATTTGGGGTTTCATCCCAAGGTAAGTCCGCGACTGTTAAATAACGTTTCAGTGACTTGGAAAAATAAAACGAGAGGGCTGCGACCGGAGAGTGGCGGGGAAAGGGCGACTTGTTAATTATTGAAATATATTGACAGGTTGAAGCGTGGAATACAGAGAGACCGGAAAATGCCTTGAGGGGTAGGGGCGGGAAGGTACAGAGTTGGGCTGAGGATTGAGTCGATTTGGTAGCTATTCGGACAGAGCCCGAGAGGAGTCTGATGGGTAACAGATTCGCAGATGCACGGGGCAAGCTCCTGTCAATCGCGCACATCCCCTGCCTGTTCCAGCATCTTGAGGTTAAAAGACAATTCCTGTTTGTATCGTATTGCTGCGAAATAAATAAAGGGCGTTTGGGCGTGCCATGCTTACAGGGGGAAAAAAGGCAATTCGTCTGGCAGTTCCGTGGAACTGAAAAATTGGTCAGGATGGGAGAAGGGTTTCATCGTGAAACAGGAGAAGCAAGAAGGGGAGGGAGAGTTGGCTGGCCGAGTGGGGGAGAGAGACGGAGATATAAAGCCGCAGAGTGGCAGAGGGAGTGAAGGAAACGTTATATTGAAAGTGAAAAAAAGACCGATAGGGGCTATTCGGATGGAGCGAAGAGATGAGTCTGATTGGGAACAGACTCGCAGGTGCACGGACCATCGGTTTCTACTGTGGTTCATTAGTTAATTCCCTCGATCTGTCGGAAAATATAGCGGAGGATAATTTCCCGTCACTTACTATTGAAATTCCCCCCCCCCCCCCCCCCCCACCGTAAGAAGGTTGGATTATTTTTAGGGTGACGTATCTCATTGATATGCACTAAATAACTTGTAGTTTTGGATGTATCTTTCTTGCATGGTGGCAGCGCATGGAGAATGCGAAGTGATTTAATAGCTGGATCAACACAGATCTTAACAACAACAGCGGGTGCAGTTGTTGCGCGCCAGAGCGCTGCATGTGGAGAGAATGAATCACAGAGCTTTCTGTGTTAATAATAATGTTTCCAGTAAATATTCGAGGCGGAGAATCGCGCTTCAATCCTTGAGGGTGAAAATCTGAACCCTTGTTAATTTCAGCGCAATTCACTGAATATCCCGGAAGTATAACGGCCAGAGAAGGCGACAATGTGGAAATGGCCTGTGCGTTCAGAGGTAGCGGCTCCCCATCCTACTATCTGGAGATCCAGTGGTGGTTCCTTCGAGTTCCTTTGGAGCCGGAACACGGCCCAGAAAGCAGCAACATTGAGGTACCAGCGACTCCACAGCTCAAAGGATTTCACAGTGTCCCTGAACCAGTTTTCCCTTTCAGCCTCATACACCCTCCTCTCTCTCTCACACACACACACTTCCACGCACCCTCGCCCAACACATGCTCTTTTGCACATCCACACAAGCACTTTATGAAATCCTCTCTCAAACTCATGCAGATCCATCTCATTTAATGTCGCTCCCGATTTAGCACTGATCCTCAAACACGCAGTCATTCCCGTGACGTCCACTTCCTTTCTTTTTTCGCGAACACCCGGGTGGATGCTTTGCCCTCAAACGCAGGTGGGCGCACATTCATTTGCTCGAGCTCTCATGAACACACACACAGGGTGCAACCACAACTATACCCCCTCGTGCACGAGAATAATCACAAACACTTATCCATTCATATTACACAATCCTTATCAAAACTGCTGCAGAATTAGACACAAGAACACCTGAACTATCCTCGACAATGTTACCACCATATTAGCCCTCTGACATGTCAATGCATGCACTCAAAATCTCTTGCTCACGCCTGCAAACACTTCACTCCCCAACACACTCACATACACACTCTCATACCTCTATAGACTACTTCATATCATCCCATATATATTAACACGCTTATCCAGCACTGCTTGACATAGTCCTTACACTCCACCATGTCGGCCCACAGGCACCCCTCCACATTCCATTACAATCTAGAGCACTTCTTTAAACATGCTTACATTTGCATCCTAAAACCCACACCCATGATGTTGCACATATTAGTTCACAATATTACATGGGCTTTCATTTATTCATACAGCCTCACGTAATTCAAAATAAACTTCTCATACAAATTCACACACTCTCTGAATACAACTGGATGCCTCACCTGGCCACTCACACATCCTACATGCATTCCCATCAACTAACACCTCATTATATTCTCTCATATCCTCAATCCTGCAGACACACACTCACTCACACTCCCTCGCACACACTCACACTCCATCACATACAGTCACTAACACACTTTCACACCCTCACACACACTCACACTCCCACACACCCACTAAAATAATCACACTACCTCACACACACTTATTAAAAAACTCACACTCCCTCACACACACTCACATTTGCTCTGACCTACCAATGCTCCAACATTCCCTAACAGTCTAACTCATAGAGATGCACACCCTACACACTCACACTCACTCAGACTTATAATGCCACAGACATAAATTCACCCACTCATATTTTCACTAACACAGTCACTCTCCACACCCATTCAAACTCTCTCTAACACACTCACACTCACACCCATTCAAACTCTCTCGAACACACTCACTCTCTCACACCCATTCAAACTCTCACTAACACACTCATCCTATCATATGCACACATACTCACACGAACACACACCCTCACACACATCTTCATAGTCTGCCAAACATACTGAACATCCCACTCATACACTCACTAACACACTCACCCTCTCACTCCCCATCATACTCTCACTAACACACTCATCCTCTCACTCCCCATCATACACTCACTAACACACTCACCCTCTTACACCTCCACACACTCAATAATACACTCATCCTATCATATGCACACATACTCACACTAACACAAACCCTCACACACACCTTCATAGTCTGCCAAACATACTGAACATCCCACTCATACACTCACTAACACACTCAACCTCTCACTCCCCCTCATAGTCTCACTAATGCACTCACCCCTCACTCCCCTTCATACTTTCACTAACACACTCAACCTCTCACACCCTCTCATACTCTTACTAACACACTCATCCTCTCACACCTCCTCATACTCTCACTCACACACTCACTCTCTCCCACCTCATCATACTCTCTCTAACGCATTCACCCTCTCACACCCCCTCCTACCTACTTTCTCTAACACACTGTCACATACCCTCACACTCTCACTAACACACTCACCCTCCCATACTTCCTATCATTGAATAATATCTCACCCTCTCATATGCATACATAATCACACTAACACCCATTTCCCCTCACACTCAATCACACCAGCCCATAGTCCCACTCACTCTCACTCACTCACCCTCTAACAACCTGTCTAACTCTCACTAACCCACTCACATCACACCCCATAATACCCTCAGTAACGCATTCACCCTCTCATTCCCCCTCATACTCTCACTAACACACCCTCTCACACCTCCTTATAATCTCAGTAACACGCACACCCTCTCACACCTCATACTTTCACTAACACACACACCCTCTCACACTCCCTCATACTATCATGAACACACAATCTCTTACACCTGCTCACACTCACTAACATACTCAATCTCACACCCCTCACATTTCACTTACACACTCAGAGTCTCTCATACATCACTAAACCACTCACTTATACTCTAACACACACATTCATCCACTCACACCCCCTCATACTCTCACTCACCCTCTCATACTTCCATATCCTATCTCTAACACACTCACCCTCTCACACCTCCTCATATTCTTGCTCATACACACACTCCCTCACACAAACCTTTATACACACCATCCCTCATACACAAACACACACCATCATACACACACTCCCTCACTTACACATCTTCATACACAACATCCCTCACACACACACACCCTAATACACACACTTCCACACTTACACACCTTCGCTCTCACACACACCCTTATATACACACTCCCTCACTTACACATCTTCATACACACCGTCTCTCACTCACACAACTTCATTCACACACTCCCTCACACACACATCTTCATACACACCCTCCCTCACTCATGCAGACTCTCTCACACACAAACACACACCCATATACACACACTTTCACACATTCATACACACTCCCTCACTTACACACCTTCATTCACACACTCCCTCACTCACACACCTTCATACAGATACTCCCTCACACACACACACCTTCATACACACACTCCCTCATTCACACACCTTCATTCACACACTCCCTCACTCACACACCTTCATACACACACACATTCATACACACACTCCCTCACTCATACACCTTCATTCACACACTCCTCACACACACATCTTCATACACACCCTCCCTCACTCATACACACTCACACACATACACACACCCTTATACACACACTTTCACACATTCATTCACACACTCCCTCAGTCACACACCTTCATACACACACTCCCTCACACACCTTCATTCACACACTCCCTCACTCACACACTCCCTCACTCACACACCTTCATACACACACTCCCTCACACACACACATTCATACACACACTCCCTCACTCATACACCTTCATTCACACACTCCTCACACACACATCTTCATACACACCCTCCCTCACTCATACACACTCACACACATACACACACCCTTATACACACACTTTCACACATTCATTCACACACTCCCTCAGTCACACACCTTCATACACACACTCCCTCACACACATTCATTCACACACTCCCTCACTCACACACCTTCATACACACACTCCCTCACTCACACACATTCATACACACACTCCCTCACTCATACACCTTCATTCACACACTCCTCACACACACATCTTCATACACACCCTCCCTCACTCATACACACTCACACACATACACACACCCTTATACACACACTTTCACACATTCATTCACACACTCCCTCAGTCACACACCTTCATACACACAGTCACTCACACACACTCACTCACACACACACCTTCATTCACACACTCCCCCACTCACCCTCATTCATATACTCACTTCCTCACTCACACACCTTCATTCACACAGTCCGTCACACACACACATCTTCATACACACCCTCCCTCACTCATGCAGACTCTCTCACACACAAACACACACCCTTATACACATACTTTCACACATTCATACACACTCCCTCACTCACACACCTTCATTCACACACTCCTTCATTCACACACCTTCATACAGATACTCCCTCACACACACACCTTCATACACACACTCCCTCATTCACACACCTTCATTCACACACTCCCTCACTCACACACCTTCATACACACACTCCCTCACACACACACCTTCATTCACACACTCCCTTACTCACACACCTTCATACACGCACTCCCTCACATGCACACATTCATACACACACTCCCTCACTCATACACCTTCATTCACACACTCCTCACACACACATCTTCATACACACCCTCCCTCACTCATACACACTCACACACATACACACACCCTTATACACACACTTTCACACATTCATTCACACACTCCCTCAGTCACACACCTTCATACACACACTCCCTCACACACCTTCATTCACACACTCCCTCACTCACACACCTTCATACAGATACTCCCTCACACACACACCTTCATACACACACACCCTCATTCACACACTCCCTCACTCACACACCTTCATACACACACTCCCTCACACACACACATTCATACACACACTCCCTCACTCATACACCTTCATTCACACACTCCTCACACACACATCTTCATACACACCCTCCCTCACTCATACACACTCACACACATACACACACCCTTATACACACACTTTCACACATTCATTCACACACTCCCTCAGTCACACACCTTCATACACACACTCCCTCACACACATTCATGCACACACTCCCTCACTCACACACCTTCATACACACACTCCCTCACACACACACATTCATACACACACTCCCTCACTCATACACCTTCATTCACACACTCCTCACACACACATCTTCATACACACCCTCCCTCACTCATACACACTCACACACATACACACACCCTTATACACACACTTTCACACATTCATTCACACACTCCCTCAGTCACACACCTTCATACACACAGTCACTCACACACACTCACTCACACACACACCTTCATTCACACACTCCCCCACTCACCCTCATTCATATACTCACTTCCTCACTCACACACCTTCATTCACACAGTCCGTCACACACACACATCTTCATACACACCCTCCCTCACTCATGCAGACTCTCTCACACACAAACACACACCCATATACACATACTTTCACACATTCATACACACTCCCTCACTCACACACCTTCATTCACACACTCCTTCATTCACACACCTTCATACAGATACTCCCTCACACACACACCTTCATACACACACTCCCTCATTCACACACCTTCATTCACACACTCCCTCACTCACACACCTTCATACACACACTCCCTCACACACACACCTTCATTCACACACTCCCTTACTCACACACCTTCATACACGCACTCCCTCACATGCACACATTCATACACACACTCCCTCACTCATACACCTTCATTCACACACTCCTCACACACACATCTTCATACACACCCTCCCTCACTCATACACACTCACACACCCTTATACACACACTTTCACACATTCATTCACACACTCCCTCAGTCACACACCTTCATACACACACTCCCTCACACACCTTCATTCACACACTCCTCACTCACACACCTTCATACACACACTCACTCATACACACTCACTCACACACACACCTTCATTCACACACTCCCTCACTCGCCTTCATTCATATACACACTCCCTCACTCACACACCTTTATTCACACACTCCTATCACTCACACACCTTCATTCACACACTCCTTCACTCACACACCTTCATTCAGACACTCCACACACACACATCTTCATACATACCATCCCACACTCATACACACACTCTCTCACACACAAACACACCCCCTCATACACACACTCCCTTACTTACACACCTTCATACACACTCCCACACACACACCTTCATATACACCATGCCTTACATACAACTTCATACACACTCCCTCACTTACACACCTTCATACACACCAACCCTCATGCACACAACTTCATACACACACTCCCTCACTCACACACCTTCATACACACACTCCCTCACACACACCCTTCCTTATAAGCACAATCACTCCAGATTCACACTTCATCATACATACACACACATGCTTGCTCCTTTTTACACATTTGCACACCTTTGTGCACACTGTCATTTCCTCACACACATTCACCCTCCCTCAAGCACACTCATACTCACCCTCTTATATACTTATGCTCCTCTGTATACACACACATTCACTATGTCATTTACCTTCATACACACTTACGCTCCATCATACACAATCACTCAGCTTCATACACACTCACTTTCACACATGCCCACACCCACCCCATCCTCACTTTCTTTCTTATTTGCGTTCATCTGTAACACTTTCATTCTCCCTCATTTTCAAAAAACACCCTCATTCATTTGTACACTATTTCTCAAAACCTCACACATCTCCATTCTCCTTCACATTTCCTCACACACTCTTACCTCCCTTTGCATAATGTCACACAAATGGTACTCACACAAAGCTCCACACATCCTGGCACCTCATTGTCCTAAACACCCTCATGCATCTCATCACACCCTAATTCTCTCCCTCTCCCCCTCTACCTCATTCATTCTTACACACCCCCTCAGACATTCACACACTCTTTCATACCCTTGTAACCTGTAGTCGCCCTCACACTTGCTCATACCTTGCCCGCTCTCTCCTTCACACTCTTTCATGCCCTCATACCTCCCAATCTCCCTCACCCTTCCACTTCATACTCACCCACCAACACCCGCACTCTTCCTCATACAGCTGAACACTTTCCCCATACCCACTCATTCCCCACACCTCATCCCCCCAGACATTCCCTCGTACATCCACACCCCCATATCCACAACTGTCCTGCGTTTATCCTCTCACTTGCACTACCCCTCGCACACTCACGGGATCCCACACACACCCTCATCCAACCTTCTTCCGCGTCATGAAGCACCTCCTATTTCCTCGCACCCTTTCTCCTAACATCATGTACTCTCACCCCCCCGCCCCCCCCACACACACACAGGTTTACATCGCAGCCTGCATTATTCCAGCCATTCCTTCGCTAATTTGACCTATTTATTTAAACCCGCACCAGGATTCCGCGGAGTTAGCTGGGGTTTATATATATATATATATATATCTCTCTCATCAGAGGCCATCCTTCGATGCAAATCAAACGTTCTGCAGTAACATAAGCTCATTAGCAGAAACACAGACGCGGCGATCAAAACTTACAGCTCACGCTCAAGTTATGTCTGATTTTTTTTCAACGTGAGTCGTTCAAAAGGGCTATTACAAAGACAAATAATTGCCTTCGCAAAATTCGTTCGTTGGGTTTTAATTAGGGTCCCTATTTTAGCCCTTCTTTCCACATTGGAGTTCTTCTCAGCTTGACGACCCCCATCTGTCAAGATCTGTGCGGCTGTCGTTTGAGCAAGACAAGACGGGCAGGTTAAATGAAAGGCGATTGCACGGGGGGAGCGAGCCACGCCAGGGGAAGGCTCTCTCAATCCGCCAGATACGAGGAACGGCGAGAGCCTTGAAGCAAGGGCAGCGGTGATCTGGGTCGAGGCTAATTCAGCCCATGCCGCGTCTGCAGTGCAGCCGAATGGAAGGGCTGGGGTTCGAAGTCCAGCATCTCGCACAAACCCGATGGCTTACTCCCCTCAGATCCCATCACTCGAACCGGTGAACCAAAGCGCAGCATATGGGCGGGCTAGATGTCACTGACTCGTCTCAAACCGGGCAAAAGCTCTCATGTTTGTCCCCAACAACCCCCCAAGCATTTCGTCGGGGGATCTGGACTGCAGCAGGTTCACATGATTCCTTCCTTGCGCCCGGTGAACGCCAGTTAGAGTAAATAACATTTCATTCACAGTGTAGGAAGGGTTGTTTTTTTTAAGTCAGGGGCTGTATCTAAAACGGGTCTCTTTGAATTCTTCTCTCGACATTTAATATATTGTCTGTGTCTCACGATGCCTTCCAACGGTTTTGTCTTTCATGCAGTTGGACACTTTACCACAAAGCGAAATGATCAACGATGAGACGAAAATAAGTGTGAGTAAAGGCGTCGATAAAGGGAGAGGTGGCCCATTAAAACAGACGTGTAGAAGTTGAGTTCGGCGCCGAGGGCGTGGTGGCGGGATTATTCATGTCTTCAGTCTGTTCCCGAGGCTAACGGCATGGGCCATTTGGGAATGTGATCACTGTCTCAGAGGTGTTCAGAAGACGTCGTCCATTGGAAGCACGGGTAGATAGAGGAAGCCATCCGCTAAGACCGGTCAGGCTGGCGGCACAGTTAGTGGCTGTTTTGTGAGAGACCTGTTCTCCAGCAGAACGCAGCATGGTTAAAGGATACTGGTGAATCCGGCGAAGTGGCACAATTTCAATGTGATTATTTAAACGTATTTAAAACAATGAACGATTCCCACTCACACGCGGAAAGTTCATTATCACATGGTGTAAGGAAACACTCAATAGAAATTTATTTTTAAAATGGATCTGTAACCCTATATTGCCCCTTGCATATCATCTGAATCAAAGAATTTCGGGTCCCACGGGTAACCAAACTGGAGATAATACTAAGGGAAGACATATTTTGATCTAACCCCAATCATTTGATATCAAGGAGTTCACACGCTGGAACTGGCCCACCGGTCATTTCCAATCCCCAGTGCCAATGAGGCCACGTTGTTCCCAGTGGGTCTGGCAAAAAAAAAAGTTCATCGGCTCTTTTCCTTTCAAATTTTTACACAGTCGTTGCATCTTCGACCCTTCTAGGATAAAGCTGTAAATAATTCCAAGAGGGAGTTGATATTGTCAGACAGTTGGTGCCTTGGCAAAGCCTTGATCGTTCAACATCCCCTCTGGAAGAGCGCGGATACTGTTTGCAATTTGATGCACTCACATCCTCTTGTGGGTAATGTGTTGGTGCTACAGGGGAATAAGCTGGATGGCGGTGGTGATGGTGATGCATGGTCCATTTATCAGGTGTTTATTTCGTCCCTCCCTTTCCCCGCTTTTGTAGACAGTGAAAGTGATGGGTAGTGACATCTCCCATAAACTTCAGATCTCCAAAGTGCGGAAGGACGACGAAGGGCTCTACGAATGCAGGGTGACCGACGCCAACAACGGAGAGCTACATGAATATAAGGCTCGGGGGCGTCTCTACGTGAACACAAGTTATGCCCGGGCCCTGCAGGCGCTCGAGGCTCCACCCTTGTCCCTGCACGATGGCAAGCGCTTGCGAAGCCCTCCCGCCGCCGCGGGACTCCCCAGTGAGCGTCCTGGCCACCGTTCCTCCAGCAGCAGAGAAGCGAGCGAAGGGCAAGCCGGAGCCACCTCCAGGCCGGCAGCCACAATCCTCAGGCAGAGCGCCACATCCACATCAGGTAGGCGACACAGCCTTCAAGGCTAGAGAACCACCAAGCAGAGCTCGCTTCTGTAAAAACCATGACATGTTGCTTACCCACACGACTAAATGCAAGGCTATGGTTACCTCCCATTGATCGGGGCCATAGGGCATTTCAAAATGTCTCCTCATTAAATATTTCTCTGGCATTCAAACATTGTTGTAGGCAAGTGCATCGGTCAAATCTGTATTCCACAGTAACCGACAGAGCACCTATGTGGTGAATGGCTTGATATTTCAACTCTTTCTTCCTGATGCATGTTGAAGTAAAGATGTGGGCCATTATACAGCTGCTGTGGATGTTGCCTGGCCTGCCGAATTCCTCCAGCAATTCTGTGCTTACCATCATCTCGAATTTATTCCTGTAAACCAAAGAGGAAGCAGGTGGAAATGGCTGATGGGCCCACACAACGTGAAAGGGGCCGAAAAAATATATATTGGAAATGGCTTGAGGTGAAGGGCTTCGGCTACTGGAGAAGTTGAGGCTATGCTCCACGGAGCAAAGAGGTTTACAATAGGATTAGAGGTTTCTTCCATTAATGGATGATTCAATAACCAGGGATACCAAATTTCAAGTAAATGAAATAGGGAGTAGGGGGAATAGGACGGAATTTTATTTAACAGGGGATCGTTCAGACCTGCAATTCACCGCCTTTCAGTATGGTGGAAAGAGGGCTTTCAAATGGGAATGGAGAAAGAGCAGGAGAGTGGGACAGATTGGATTGCTCAACAAAGAGACAACGCGAATTAATGGGCTAAAAGGCTCCTTTTGTGTCATGTGCCATAAATTACATGCAATATCTATATAATTCTTTCAGTCTCCATACGTATAGGTAATTCTCCTCTCAGTGAAACTGCAATGTCATCACAGGCCACAAGAGTTATGCGTGTGCAGGGTGATAAAGAGACCCTCCTTGTTTCATTGTTTTCTTGAACGTGATAACATCTATTGGCAAGCGAAGGGCACTGTTTCGGATTGTGAACAGAAAAGAATAAACCACATGATGCTGGTGTGACGGCTCTAGGGCTGGGTCACATGTGCGCCAACACTGGGAGGGTTTTCTCAACAATGAATTCCTGCGAAATGAAGTCTGTAAACGTGGTGGAAGTGCTAGCTGTTTCCATTGGCTCATTCGGTGCTTTAACCGTCCAATATGGTTGTTATGGACTTAAATCCCATCGTTATTGTGTTAAGGTATATCTTTTCGTGCTAAGGTTAACTTTCATCTTTGTGAAATATATTTGGGCGGCTTTTGTAAGCATTACACTGATCACCCATAATGTTTTAATCCACTACCGTTATCTGCGGCACTCTGTGTTTTGCACGTTGTTATGAGCGCTTAAAGCTTCATTTATCAAAACAAAATTGATGAGCGGATGAAGGCAGGTTGATGTTTTTTTAATTGCAGAATTCTGTCCATTCTGGATATTGATGGTGTACCAAATGTACTGTGTCCATTTTCTTGTCTTCTTTTAATTAATTCGAAGTTTCCACCGAGAATTCTGGGCCCTTAAGACCATGTGCTCCCTTCTTTGCTTTAATCAGGGTAAAATTAATTGCATGAAAATGCTAGCGTTAATTTCAAATACATGTGTTGAATGTCCAACCGTTTCTGTGAAATATCGGGAAACAAAATCTTCCAGGATGAGCGAATGTTTTAACTTCTTCCGCAGGGACGACGATCGTGTCTGCCAGCGATGGACTTGGTGTCCTCCTCCTATTTTGTGGATTGGTGAAGGATGCTTTGCTATAGTCTCAGTGCTGACTTTTCCACTATCACTTTCTCTTAAAGCAAAGAGCGATTGGATGGTAAAAAATCCACCGATTGGACTGCACAGTCGACTTTAAACCCTTCTGCACCCTGTTATTCTGCACTACTGTAATTCTCTAGAAACGAGAGCCCCCCCCCCCCCCCCCTCCCCACCCCCCCGAGAGGAGCCAAGCAGAAAAATAAAGCACCATTTGACGGCATTGCTCAGGAGATTTACTGCAAATGGATTTGTTAACGATAATGAACAACGCTTGGGGCAATCCGTGTCCCAGCTTTCAGTGCAGGGGCGTCCTCTGACGCAACTGTACACTCGGAGATTAGCGGTGCAAAGCAAATCTGTCAACTAACGAATCGCCTCCGAGCCAGACAACTCAACGTGTGTGCAAAATTTTAACTGCACCAGCTCCACTTTAGTGGTATCTTTTTCGACCTTTGAAGATTTAAGCAGTCTTAAATCCATCCTAAGTTCCTCTGTAAATGTGTGCGGGATTCTCATTGCAATAGAGACACCTTCAGGACACGTGCGACTGCACTCACCATCTGGATGTTTCATTCTTTTCCTGTACTCGTTTGATGGAACAATCCGTTGGAATCTCCTGTTCGTGCAGAAGCGACCTAACACAGATAATTTGCTGCTTCTCAGTGTGCTATCGTTATTACCCTTCCCTGAAGAGGACCCAAATTCCTCCCTCTGTCATTCGATGCAGTTGGAACACCAGTCCTTCTTTATTTTTTACAACTGGTTAAATCTAATTTTATTAATGCGACACTGTGCGATCCATTATTTTTTCACTTCTATTAATCAAGGCTCTGGACAATCTTCCTTTACCGAAATGCAAGTTGTGTATCTGAAACAAATTTCGTACGGTCTGTGAGTGAATGACACAAACGGAAGCTTATGGTATATTGTGAGTGTTTTATTTTTTAAAAAAAGAAAATAAGAAAATAATTGAGAATTATCTTACGAATCGCGTTGACGTTGACTGGGTTATGTTTAATTTCTCTGTAAGAAAATGTCATCTTCGTGTAGCCCACCCTCGCCTAATCCCAACATGGTGAAAATTAAAATGAAGAGATAACGACCGGGTATATTATGTAGAGACTAAATCACTTGGAATTAAAAATAAATCAAGGACAATTTTCGATTTTTTTTCATTTCATTCGTCTTTGTCTACATTCACAATTAAAAGGAAACGCCTGTTGGGTTTAAACCTTAAAATTAAAAGTGCAAGTTGCTTGGGCCGCAATCGTCTGTATTAATCACCTCGTCTTTTTATAATGAGGAAGAGATTGTAATGGTTAATAACACATATTTTTTTGTCAAAGTAATTTCTTTGTTAATCATGTAGACTTTGGGAAACTTGGTCAGTGCAGTCCGCTGTTCTCAGAAGAGTCTTGGCTGTAGACCGAAGGTGACCATTGTATTTTTTATTGACAGAGTAATTGTGTATGTCAGTGGACCAAATCTTATTCTCGCGTCGAAGCATGAGTTTGCTTCGCGTCTAGTTTGCATGGAATCGATTATCTAGGTGCTCCTGGGGCGCTGACAGAATCCCCAGGAGCGTCGCCATGTGGATGACCCCCTTTCTCGGACGGAGTTAAAAGAGATCCGACAAAGTTCAGAAGTGTTACATGGGAGTTAATAAAATTGTATTGTTTGTTATTCCATTGCTGTTTGTGGGATCTTGTTGTGAAAAAAATTGGGCACTATTTTCCCTTGCTAACAACCATCCATCGAACTGTCCTCTAGTCACACAACAATGAGTCCTGGACTCAGCCTGGCATGACCACGCTCAGTCGATCTACTTAATCTTTACCTTTCGATTATAACTGCGGTTAAAGATACGATTGCCCAATTTGAAATAAAATCAGCGTTATCTTTAAGTACAATAAAATGGCAGATTATTGTTATTAATTTGTTAATCAACCTGACGCTCTGACCTAAACTGCGCAAATACAGATTTAACCCTTTAGAATCCACCCATTTTAACATTTCAAAATATAAACTACGGACTGGGTCCATGGGTAAACTGCAGTGCGAACACCAGCTTGGTGGTTGAGGATAAAACCAGTCCCGGGAAACGGGGACATGGAGTGAATATATGCGTTTGTTGGTAGTCCTTCAAAATCGAGACACGAAGTATATGCCTTTGTTGGTCGTCCCGTAAAACAGGGACACGGAGTCCAAATGGTTAAAGTTTTTCTCTGTGTCTCTTGACACTCAGAACGCTTCATGAAGATTTTTATCTCTGTCTCGTGGCCATGAAGGATCAATTTAAACAGGTGAGTGACTGTGCAGAAGTGCTGAGAAGTGAAGATTTATCGCCTGCACTCAGCAGTTATCCAGAAGTTTTGAGTCACACCTGCCTTGGGAACTGGTTCAGGAGTGAGAGAGGGGGAGAGTGAACGGGAGTGAGAGACAGAGACCGGGGGGGTAACAGGTTGCTGGACTAAATAAGAGACCTGCAACTTGACAATCTACAAGATGTGTCGGGAACATCAGAAATTAAAGCATGAATAGACCATTTTGCTCGATATTTTAGCGAAATATAAATGCGGCAGATCTTAGTCAACGAGGGTAGAGGACACTGCATCAAGCAGCATCGAGGATGGAAATGATCAGACCGGGGTGCGAGGCTTTACTGAGACTGGCTGATATTTCACTTCAGCACCACTTTCCTGCTCTAATATCATCAATCAATTCTTTAGTATCCAAAACGTTATTTTCATCTTGAATATACTCAATAATTGACCCTCCACGTTTCTCTGGACGCAGAATTCTAAAGATCTCTTAACATCTTCATCCTTATTTTGAGATAGTAACCCTTGTTCCAGGGATATTATCAGTCCTGACCTGAAACACTGACCGACTATAACTGCGAATGGATGCTGCTTGAGCCGTACATTACGCCTGTCAATGAGATCAGCCTTCATTCTTCTAAACTCTAATCTGCTTAATCATTCCCGAAAGCCCAAATCATCAATCCCAGGATTCAATATGCTGAACTTTTGTTGCACTCTCTTTATTTTAAATATACTTTTTGTAGTAAAATAACCAAACCGATATGCAATATTAAGAGAAATTTCGCACCAGGTCCCTGCGTAACTACAGAAAAAAATATTGTAAATGATTCATGTTCAATGATGCACAAGTCCTTTCACCGATACAGTTTAAACATTCATCATTTAAAACAAACCTCAGCTTTTGGATTCTTTTCCTATCAAAGTAGATGCTCTCATATTTTCCATGTAATATTCCACCTGGTTTTCCACATGCATCCATTTAACCAACAGATCGCCATATCCTGGGAATTTATTAGCTTTCGGTACCATACTTTCTAAAAAAAACATACTTCCACAAAGGCAACTTTTGCAAATGTTTAAATATATTTCAGTCTGAGCACTTTTTCTTAAAATCTGTCTCTTTGAACTTTCTGCACGATGCCACGCCGCTGAATTTGCACCATCTTACTCAGGGAGGCAGGCAGAAGTGGCGCAGAACAACGAGGGTATGAACGACGCCATTCGCCTTGCTGAGCTTTTTGCCCACCAATCAGCTTTTATTGATTCCAACATAATTCTGAAATCCCTCTGCTTTCCTTTTCTGGCCATTAGAAAATACTTTGAACTAGTCTTGCTTTATTCTGATGGGTTTGCCCTGCGTCCGTATCGGAGCAGAGAGCAGTCCGGAGATGCAGTGGCCAACTCGAAATGCTACCCTCAGATCAGATCTCGCCCTGTCTCTGCAGATGTCAAAAAAAATTACCATTGTTAGTTTAATAAAAAAACCAATTGGAACACAATATTTAGACATATTACTACGGGGAAAGATCTCAGGGTTGACTATTTAAATGCTGTGAATGCATTGAGTGTTTAAACACAGACATGGAAGAATAATTAACATGAGGACGGTTCATTTCACGTTCGTTACAATAATCTGATATTATTATTATAGCTTCCAAGTCTGGCAGAATATTCAGCAGAACGGTAATGCATTAAAATAACCGAATCGGTGGGTCGCTGCAGAAACCAGCTGGTGTTGCTGCGAACCGGCAACGAGTCTTTTTAATTAATTCTCTCAGAGCCCTGACATGTTGCAATCAGGTGTGTGTGTGTGTGTGGATTTTTGTCCCTACAAAAGGCGAGTTTGATCGAAGTGCTTAAAATAAATAGGCATAAAAAGGACACATCAATTCACCATACATCTTGATTGAATTGATCAGTACTCAAACATGCCGGAGAAACTCAGCAGGTTCCGCAACGTCCAGGGGGAGTAAAAGGCCATCGGGCTTCTCTGGCTGCGCCCTTCGTCTGGGTTATAGGGAAGTCATTCAGACGCCTGAATCTTATTTGAAAATGTCGGGGGTGGAGGGCAAGCACAGGTAAGAGGTCATCCCCGAGCAGGGTCAGCACCTTGCTTTGATTACGTTTTGTTTGGTTCGGCAAGTGGGAATGCTTGCAATTGGAAACAGAATATTGACAGTGAATGTCCATTTTAAAGGTCAAGGATGGGGCGAGGCTACGTTGTTCCAAAGGCGCAGTTAATTGCTTTAACTATTTATTCTCGTGATGTGATGCGTTTGTGACTATCTATTGCAGGGGTGTCAAACTCAAATTCACGGAAGGCCAAAATTAAAAACTTGGACTAAGTCGAGGGCCGAACTAAATGTTTATTGAAAATTTTCAACAACATCTGCATGTTTTCTCTTCTTTCAACATATGTAATGTTAAACTTTTTCTTATTAAAATAAATGTTTAATAATAGTTTTGGATAAACTCTTTCCAGAAGCATTAATAAATGAGAAATAAAATATTCAATAAATAATATTTCTCTATAGAGGATTTGTCAAATGTTGCTTGTGTGCTGTCGAATAGTAAAATCTGAGGGCTATTGAGAATGTGGGAGAATAACATGATTCCTGAAACGATCAAATGGGTGACTGATTGTGGGCATGAACTCCAGCAGGGTTATTTGCCATGCCCTTTTTCCATTGGTACAGATATCCTTTGATTTACACACTTTTCAAGTTTTATGCCTAATAAGCTTGTATCCAGGCGCAGGACCATTTTTAACCAGGAATATATTTATCACTGTGACATGAAACTATTGGAAGATTGTTTTATCCTGAGATTAAAGTTCATAATCCTTACTCAGGCCTGTGTGCTGGAGGGCAGGGTTTGCAGGCGATCGGGTTGGACAACGACAGTGCGGGGGCATCGGCTCTCGCTGCAGGGCGGCATCTCGGCGGATCAGCGGCCCCGTCACCGTGAGTCGCGGGTCGGCCTGCGGCAGGGAGGGGGAGTGGGCATCGGTCCTGGCGAGGTCAGGCCCGAGGCCTCCGGTTCCAGGCGCTGGGAAGCGACCTTGGCTTCCCCTGACACCGGCCAGGCCCCAAAACCAGAGTCCACGGTGAGACCCTGCAACGTAAACAGAGGAGGTGAGGGCGATTAGCGGGCTGATGCCAATGAATTCTGGGATTTGTTGTATTACTGTGCATGCGCTATACTGGCGCGGCGGCCAGCGGGCCACCTCTAATACAT
Source organism: Narcine bancroftii (assembly GCF_036971445.1). Taxonomy (NCBI): domain Eukaryota; kingdom Metazoa; phylum Chordata; class Chondrichthyes; order Torpediniformes; family Narcinidae; genus Narcine; species Narcine bancroftii. Next base: position 337,768,286 of record NC_091469.1, read on the forward strand.
TTTTGAAAAGATCTTGCGGGACAAATATAATTATATCGCGGGCCAGAGTTTGATATGTGTGCCCTATGCCATCGGAACTCTGTAATTAGTAAGGGATTGCTTAAGGTGAGATGTGAGTGGGAAGGAAAGGGTGAAAATCACTGCTCTAGACCAAATTGTTACTGAAATATTTTGCTTGAGAAAAATTGTCATTGGCCCATTTCCTTTAGCGTTCTGAAACCGTGCACATGATGAGTCAATGAGGGATGATTAAAGCAGTGGTCTTCAAACTTTTTCTTCCCACCCACAGACCACCTTAAGCAATCCCTTACTAATCACAGAGCACCAATGGCACAGGGACGCGAGTGGAAAGAAAAAGGTTGAGAACTGTCGTATTGTGGTAACTCCACATCTGATTAGGTTAATTGTTAGGCAAGTGGTCAGAGAAGGATCCCCCCCCCACCCCAAGAAAGGCTTAAATCACAGGAACAAAATAAGCTTCCGTCTCATTGCTCCCAATCTTACACACAGTCCTGATGTGGAATGTGGGGTCGCAGCTCCACGTTCACCCAAGTTCAGGTGCTGTCTGTGTGGAGTTTGTACGCTCTCCCCTTGTCTTGGACCAACAGGTCGGTCGCCTGATGAAGGCACCAGAACCCCCCGTTGAAACGCCGGCGTCCGGGGCGGTGGAGGAATTGGCTGAGAAGAGCGCGTTGCTCCCACCCCCCTCCCATGGTTGGAGAGGGATTAAACTGCGATCTCATGGTGCCGGGCTCGTCTCCAACAAAAGGAGCGGGAGGCAGGGTCCGTCGCGCACGGAGCGAGGGGGAAGGCATCGCCAACGAGACGTTCGGTTCGGCATTGCCGCTGAAGCACAGACCCAGCGAGGATGGTCCCCAACTCCAGCCGCGTCTGTGTGTCTGGGAGCCGGGCGGGCTGAGTGCGGCACTCCGATCCCCGGCATTCGGGACTCTGAAATCCCTCCACACCTCCGGCGTCTTCATTTTCACCTTCAGTGTGCATGCGCTATACTGGCGCGGCGGCCAGCGGGCCAACTCTAATTTATATTTAATATGATCTTGCGGGCCAAATATAATTATATGGCCCGCGGGCCAGAGTTTGACATGTGTGATCTATTGTATATTCTAATCAGTAAGGCAGTTGGAGTCATGATCAACTGCTAACTCACGATTCTAAGCATCATGTGCAACGCACACAAGTGCTGGATAAATTCAGGAGGTCAGCAGCCTCCGTTGGAATTAAAGGGTAATCAACGTTTCCCACGTGGAGCCTGTTCAGGTGTGAGGAAGGGCCCAGGCCCAAAACCTGTCTACTTCCTATTGGATGTTGTGTGACCTGCTGAGTTTTTCTGGCACTTTTGCACTCCAACCTGGTGTCTGCAAACCTTTTGAATGGTAAGTCTCAAAAGTCCTTTGGCATTTGTTAGCTACTTCTCTAGGGTGTTTAACAGGATGAGAGCTCATAGAAATACAGGAAAGAACCCGCATAGATAGAGTATTAGCTGATTGGCTTGGCTATCAGTTACCAGTGGTGTTCCACAGGGATTGGTGTTGGAGCTGCTTTTTTTTTGTTGTATGTTAATAATTTGGATTGTGGTATTAATGGCTTTGTAGCTGCATCACAGTCTGATATGGGAACACCAATACCCCTGAGCTTGAGCTCTGCAAAAGGTAGTGGTCACAGCCCAGAACAATGTTGGGAAAAGTCTCCCTGCCATCAAGAACATCTACAGGGAGTTCTTCAGTTGGAGAGTAGCAACAAGATCCACACTGCTCAGGATGTGTTCTATTCTCACTATTACCATCAGGAAAGAGGTAAATGTACCACAAAACTTGCATCCTCAAGTTCAAGAATAGCTGTCACCCCTCCACTATCAGACTCCTCAATGACAAACTCAATCAGGACACTTTATATTTTTCTCTCTTGTACAGTCAGTTGTTTCATTTCTTTATTTGTTTGCATATGTATATTGTGTACAGTTTTCTTCATTCTGCCTCACCTACAGAAAAAAGAATCTCAGGGTTGTATGTAATGTCATGTATGTACTCTGATAATAAATTTGAGATCCAGAATAGAAGGGTTTGATGGCACCAGCTCCATTATTTTAATAGAATAAAACATTGTTCCAGTCATTCACAGGAATTGTAAAATAATACTGAAATAATTGCAATAGCAAATGAAAAAGTGTAGAGAAATCTTACCTTTCATACAGGTCTTTGAATGGGTGCAAGCAAAGTAAGAATTTGCTACTATTGGTTTTGTGAGCTTAACCATTGATTTAAAGTATATCTAATCATGTAAATAAACAATAAATATTTTAAACCTCTAAATCCTGGGGAGAAATTCAATTATAAACTTGAACACTTCTATTCCTCTTTCTGTAGAAGACCTTCACCTTAACCAGCTCATGCCATCTGGTACAAAACTGCATTCAAAACATGTCGAAAGCTACAAAAATAAATGTTATCCATTTAAAATAATTTACAGGCCAAATAGTTTCTTGATTGGCTGCAGCAATTTTGTAGCAACATTTTTTTTGTTTTCTAAGTATGTTTTTAATGCAAATTATTTCACATATGTCAAAATTATTAAACATTACTTGTTACTATTACTGACTTTGCAATTAGCCGATTGCAAAGTAGTTTAATCATTATAGTGGTAACAGTTGAAATAAATACACCTAGGATCTCTCTGTTACATTAGTGTCAATTCCTGGAATTTCATCACATACCTGATGAATTAGTTTTGTTATGAGTCCAGAGGACCGCCAATAGATATGCACCTCGACAAAGGGTTACTTAATTATCTTTGAAAATGAAAATAGAATCAAACTTTAACTTATCTCTTTTAACTTACTTAACCCCTTCTTTTTTTTTGAAATTTATTTATAGTATCTCCATACATTCATTTCAAATTGACTTAGTATAATATTACATAATAGATACTAAATAATTTTCAAATTTTCACCCCCCCCCACCTCCCCTTTCTTCTTTGGCTTGGCTTCGCGGACGAAGATTTATGGAGGGGGTAAAAGTCCACGTCAGCTGCAGGCTCGTTTGTGGCTGACCAGTCCGATGCGGGACAGGCAGACACGGTTGCAGCGGCTGCAGGGGAAAATTGGTTGGTTGGGGTTGGGTGTTGGGTTTTTCCTCCTTTGCCTTTTGTCAGTGAGGTGGGCTCTGCGGTCTTCTTCAAAGGAGGTTGCTGCCCGCCAAATTGTGAGGCGCCAAGATGCACGGTTTGAGGCGATATCAGCCCACTGGTGGTGTTCAATGTGGCAGGCACCAAGAGATATCTTTAGGCAGTCCTTGTACCTTTTCTTTGGTGCACCTCTGTCACGGTGGCCAGTGGAGAGCTCGCCATATAACACGACCTTGGGAAGGCGATGGTCCTCCATTCTGGAGACGTGACCCACCCAGCGCAGCTGGATCTTCAGCAGCGTGGACTCGATGCTGTCGACCTCTGCCATCTCGAGTACTTCGACGTTAGGGATGAAAGCGCTCCAATCGATGTTGAGGATGGAGCGGAGACAACGCTGGTGGAAGCGTTCTAGGAGCCGTAGGTGATGCCGGTAGAGGACCCATGATTCGGAGCCGAATAGGAGTGTGGGTATGACAACGGCTCTGTATATGCTTATCTTTGTGAGGTTTTTCAGTTGGTTGTTTTTCCAGACTCTTTTGTGTAGCCTTCCAAAGGAGCTATTTGCCTTGGCGAGTCTGTTGTCTATCTCATTGTCGATCCTTGCATTTGATGAAATGGTGCAGCCGAGATAGGTAAACTGGTTGACCGTTTTGAGTTTTGTGTGCCCGATGGAGATGTACGCTTGACGTCCTGCTTTGCGGAAACTGCCTAAATGTTTGGCCTGGAAGTCAGCCTGAAGAAAACTGAGGTCCTCCATCAGCCAGCTCCCCACCATGACTACCAGCCCCCCCACATCTCCATCGGGCACACAAAACCACCTCCCCTAACCCCTTAGGAAACCACCTTGTGGTGGTTAATTCCCAAAAACCCAAATGGGTGTGGTATAAACCACAAGTGGCATATGACTTTCGGGAGCAGAAGTACCACTCTCCCCCCCCCCCCCGCCCCCAGGCAGACTAAATACACGTATAAACCGAAAAATCATAATTTCTTATATCCATAAAACCCCGGTCCATCAATTTAACCAATCTTATTCATAAACTCTTTTTTTTTGAAAATCCAAACTTGATATTAAATTTTGCACCCTTTCCACCCTCCCAACACTGAGTTAAACATTGTTTACAATCAATAAAAGCTTTTTTTTAAATGTTTTTTCAAGTCTTCCTGAATTTCATCCACTGAATTAAAACACCTCTGAACATCCCAGTTCAACACCGAATCTTCCATTCTTCTCAGTCTCAAGTTGAATTTGTAGCTTACTTTCAAAAAAAGTTTTTTCAAATCTTTTAAAATTTTCTTGAACATAATTCCTTCGGTCTTGATCTTCTAAAGCATCAATGTTATTCATAAGTTCTTTCTTCTATGTTTCCCAATTTAATATCAAATTTTCCACTTTGTCAATCTTCTCAATGTTAAGTTGAAATTATTGTTTATTTTCAAGAAAAACTTATTCAAAATTTTTAACTCTTCTTGGACATTGTTCCTTCGACTTTAATTTTATAAATCATCAATCTTGTTCATAGTTTCTTTCTACTGAGTTTCCAAATTTAATAAAGTTTCCGTTTTTTCCAATTTTCTCAATATTATACTGATCTTGTTGTTTAGTTTAAAAAAAATCTTTTCAAAACTATTAAAATCTGTTTGCAATGTATGCATACTCACAGATAATAAATTCACTCTTCCAATATTCCATCCAAAAAAAATCACTGATAAACCTTATTGCAGGTCAAGGAGTTCCATATATATGTTTATCTTCAGAAAATATTTCAAATATTTCAAATCAACATTCGTCGCCATCTTTCAAAAAGGAGTCTGAAATCAACTTTAATAAGTTCTGTTCTTGAGAAAATTCCAGCACCAACTCCGGCTCTGTCTGGGCAAATAGGTCAAATTTCTTCTAAAGTCAAAGAATGTAATTTTGTTCTGTATTTATAGATAATAAGTTCATCCTTCCGATATTCCATCCAAAAAAAATCACTAATAAACTTTAATGTTATCTGGATTTTTAAAACTCACGGGCAACCAATGCCAATTACTGCAATTTATCTTCATAAAACATTTCAAATCAATATTCATCACCATCTTTCAGAGGGTTGTCCAAGGCCAGCTTATCCGACAGTCCAATTAATGAGCTCCGTTTTTAAGAAGATTCCAGCCTTGACTCCGTGGTTCTGTCTGGGCAAGTAGGCCGAGTTTCTTCCAAAGTCGGAGAGTGTAGTTTTGTTCTGTATTTGAACTCTATTTTCCTTAATCTTTGTTGCCATTTTAAACTAAAAACAATTGCTAAACAAAACAAAGACTTTTAACAGAAAAGAAATATTCTTAAAATGGGTATTTATATAACTGCCTGGGGGAGACCGGGAAGTCACGTCCGCTCCCTATGCCATCTTGCCACGCCCCCCCACTTAACCCCTTCTAATTCTAAGCGGATGTGTGTGTAAGTTCAGCAAAGTTCTTTGGTTCACACTCCAATCTCACTGGTTGCAGGCAATTCTTGATTTGTGCACAGAAGTTAACATTAATAAAATTCCTCAGGCTTTGGTGCTTAACAGGTAAGTGGTTACTACTTAGAAAGGTTCTTGTTGGTTTTTAGAGAGAGTTTTTCTTGTTCCAGGACATCTACAACTGATTCCTTTTTTTAATCAACCTCTCCAGTGTCTTGCTGATGAAACTTGCCCCCTTCAGGATTTTTGAGAAGATAGCCTCTTTCTTTCAGGCCACCACAGAGTTCCTTTCTGTTTCTCCTATTCCAAGGGAAACACCAGGCCTCCAGTCCTCTCCTTTGACCTGGCCATATCACTCACCCACATACTGAGAGCAAAGCCTGTTTTTTTTTCTCCTCTGTCTGTAAAGATCACATGACCTTCCAGACAGTCAATTCTGTTTTCCAGACAGAGCTGCCATTGCATGTTGTTACAATTGTTGCCTTTTGCAAATAAGTCTGTCATGAGTCTCTAAGCACTCTTGCAAAAAATCTGTGTTTTAGTGTTTGTGTGTGACCTGCTTTAACAAACCTTTCCCAATTTATCTCCCAAACACCTCCATATACTCTGTCACAGTATTATGAAAATGTAAGGTGGATTGAAGCAAGTAGATCAATTGATGAAGGTGTGTGATGGATGTAGTTATGTATAATGAGGGGAAAAGGGGTCACCAAGATGATGATTGCAGGATTCGAGGGTGGGGGGTGGGAGGTTATTGATGAGTTATGAATGTTTTGTCTGTTGCTAGGATGTTGGAATTGATTGAAGTAACTAGTCAACATACAAGGTATCCCAGGAAGAAATGATTTCATTAAATCAATTAACTTAATTAAATACAATTAAAATTAGATAGACATAAATAAATACTTTCAAATGAACCAAATAAAAAAAAACAAAATTAAAAACATTATACCCTCATTCCCCATACAGACTGGACTGCTTCATTTTTTTTATTTTTTTTATTTTTTTTTAAATTTTTTATTTTTCACACCATAAATCACGTTAGCCATGATATACACTTTTTCTTTTTCACACATTTACAGTGACTTTTTCTCCCCCCCTCCCTCCTCCCAAGCCACCCCCCCACCCCCCCCCCCTCTCATCCATTTTAGGTATACAATCTAGGTTGCATTAAGCCAGTCAGACAATGTTGTCATTCAACAAAAATACACCAGAAATTCTACGGAGTCCATTCTTTTCTTTTTTTCTCCTTCCATCAACTTAGGTAATGTTTGTTCCCGGTAGGTTTTCGCTATTGTATTTAATGTAAGGCTCCCATACTTGTTCGAATATTTCAATATTATTTCTTAAACTATATGTTATTTTTTCTAATGGGATACATTTATTCATTTCTATATACCATTGTTGTATTTTCAAGTTATCTTCCAATTTCCAGGTTGACATAATACATTTTTTTGCTACGGCTAGGGCTATCTTAACAAATCTTTTTTGTGCATCCTCCAAGTCAATTCCAAATTCTTTATTTTTTATGTTACTTAGGAGAAAGATCTCTGGATTCTTTGGTATATTGTTTTCTGTTATTTTATTTAATATCTGATTGAGATCATCCCAAAATTTTTCTACTCTCTCACATGTCCAGATTGCATGAATTGTTGTTCCCCTTTCTTTTTTACATCGAAAACATCTATCAGATACTGTTGGGTCCCATTTATTTAACTTTTGCGGTGCAATGTATAGTCTGTGTAACCAATTATATTGTATCATACGCAGCCTCGTATTTATTGTATTTCTCATCGTTCCAGAACATAATTTCTCCCATGTTTCCTTTTTTATCTTTATATTTAAATCTTGTTCCCATTTTTGTTTAGTTTTACCATTTGTTTCCTCATTCTCCTTTTCTTGCAGTTTAATATACATATTTGTTATAAATCTTTTGATTAACATTGTATCTGTAATCACATATTCAAGGTTACTTCCCTCTGGTAAACTCAAATTGCTTCCTAATTTATCTTTCAAGTAGGATCTCAGTTGGTAATATGCCAGCGCTGTATCTCCAGTTATATTGTACTTATCTCTCATTTGTTCAAAGGATAAGAATCTACTTCCTGAAAAACAATTTTCTATTCTTTTAATCCCTTTTTTTTCCCATTTTCTAAAGGAAAGGTTGTCTATTGTAAAAGGGAGTAGCTTATTTTGCGTCAATATTAGTTTTGGTAATTGATAATTTGTTTTATTTCTTTCTACATGAATCTTCTTCCATATATTGAGGAGATGGTGTAATACTGGAGAAGTTCTATGTTGTACCAATTTTTCGTCCCATTTATATAATATGTGTTCAGGTATCTTTTCCCCTAATTTATCTAATTCTAATCTCGTCCAGTCTGGTTTTTCCCTTGTTTGATAAAAATCTGATAGGTATCTTAATTGTGCGGCTCTATAATAATTTTTGAAGTTTGGCAATTGTAAGCCTCCTTGTTTATACCATTCTGTTAATTTATCTAGTGCTATCCTCGGTTTCCCCCCTCTCCATAAAAATTTCCTTATTATTTTCTTTAACTCTTTGAAGAATTTTTCTGTCAGTTGTATTGGCAATGTCTGAAATAAGTATAGTATCCTTGGAAAAATGTTCATTTTAATACAGTTTATCCTTCCTATCAGTGTTAGTGGTAGCTCTTTCCAATGCTCTAAATCGTCCTGTAATTTTTTCATTAGTGGATTGTAATTGAGTTTATATAATTGGCCTAGATTTTTGTTTATTTGTACACCTAGGTATCTTATTGCCTGCATTTGCCATCTGAATGGGGATTCCTTCTTAAATTTTGAGAAATCCGCGTTATTCATAGGCATTGCTTCACTTTTATTTACGTTTATCTTGTAACCCGACACTTCTCCATATTCCTTCAATTTCTTATATAATTCTTTTATTGAAAGTTCTGGTTCTGTTAAGTACACTATCACATCATCCGCAAATAGACTGGTTTTATATTCCCTGTCTTTTATTTTTATTCCTTTTATATTATTATCTATTCTTATCAATTCTGCTAGTGGTTCTATAGCTAGCGCAAACAATAATGGTGATAGTGGGCATCCCTGACGCGTTGACCTGCTTAAGTTAAATTGCTTTGATACATGTCCATTTACTGTCACTTTCGCTAACGGTCCCTTATATAATGCTTTAATCCAATTAATATACTTCTCCAGTAAACTGAATTTTTGCAATACTTTGAACAAATAATTCCATTCTACTCTGTCGAAGGCCTTCTCTGCGTCTAAAGCAACTGCTACTGCAGGTGCTTTATTTCCTTCTACTGCATGAATTAAGTTAATAAATTTACAAACATTGTCTGTTGTGCGTCTTTATTTGATAAATCCAGTTTGGTCTAAATTTACCATTTTCGGTACCTGTTCTGCTAATCTGTTTGCTAATAGTTTAGCTATTATCTTATAATCTGTGTTTAGCAAAGATATTGGTCTATATGACGCTGGTGAGAGTGGATCTTTCCCTTGTTTTAGTATCACTGTAATTATTGCTGTTTTACATGAATCTGGTAAGTTTTGTGTCTCATCAATCTGGTTGATTACATCCAGGAGGGGCGGTATTAATAGGTCTTTAAATGTTTTGTAGAATTCTATTGGGAGTCCATCCTCTCCTGGTGTCTTATTATTTGGTAATTTTTTTATTATCTCTTGTATTTCTACTGTTCCAAATGGTTCTGTTAATTTATTTTGTTCCTCTATTTGTAGTTTTGGTAGTTCAATTTTAGTCAAAAATTCATCTATTTTCCCTTCTTTCCCTTCGTTTTCAGTTCGGTATAATTGTTCATAGAATTCTCTGAAGTTTTCCTTAATTTCTTTTGGATTATATGTAATTTGTTTGTCTTTTTTCCTTGTTGCCAATACCATTTTCTTAGTTTGCTCTGTCTTAAGCTGCCATGCTAAGATTTTGTGTGTTTTTTCACCTAGTTCATAATATTTCTGTTTTGTCTTCATTATATTCTTCTCCACCTTATATGTTTGTAATGTTTCATATTTTATTTTTTTATCCGCCAATTCTCTTCTTTTGGTTGTATCTTCCTTCATTGCTAATTTTTTTTCTATGTTTACTATTTCCCTTTCCAACTGCTCTGTTTCCTGATTATAGTCCTTCTTCATCTTGGTTACATAACTTATTATTTGCCCTCTAATGAATGCTTTCATTGCGTCCCATAGTATAAACTTATCTTCCATTGATTCCGTATTTACTTCAAAATACATTTTTAATTGTTTTTCAATAAATTCTCTAAAATCCTATCTTTTAAGTAGCATGGGATTTAATCTCCATCTATACATTCTTGGAGGGATGTCCTCTAGCTTTACTGTCAGTATTAAGGGTGAATGGTCCGATAGCATTCTCGCTTTATATTCTGTTTTTCTTACTCTATCCTGCATACTAGCTGATAACAAAAATAGGTCTATTCTTGAGTATGTTTTATGTCTAGTCGAGTAGTATGAGTATTCCTTTTCTTTTGGGTTTTGTTTCCTCCATATGTCCATAAGTTTCATTTCTTGCATTGATTTAATTATAAATTTGGTTACTTTGTTCTTCCTGTTAATTTTTTTCCCCGTTTTATCCATATTTGGATCCAAATTCAGATTGAAATCCCCTCCTATTAGTATGTTCCCTTGCGTATTAGCTACCTTCAAAAAGATATCTTGCATAAACTTTTGATCTTCTTCGTTAGGTGAATATATATTAAGTAGATTCCAAAGCTCCGAATATATCTGACATTTTATCATTACATATCTCCCTGCTGGATCTATTATTTCCTCTTCTATTTTAAATGGCACATTTTTGCTAATTAATATAGCCACTCCTCTTGCTTTTGAATTATACGATGCTGCTGTTACATGTCCTACCCAATCTCTCTTTAATTTCTTGTGCTCCAATTCAGTTAAGTGTGTTTCTTGGACAAATGCTATATCTATTTTTTCCTTTTTCAGTAAATTTAGTAGTTTCTTCCTTTTAATTTGGTTATGTATTCCATTAATATTTAGTCATATAGTTCAGCGTAGCCATTTTATATTTTGTTTATCTTCTCTTTCCGTTTTTCCATCATTACCTTTCCTCCTTTTCCATTTCTGTTTTCTTATTTTCAACTCTTTACAAGACAACATTCCTACAACATCCAACATTTTCCTTATTCTCCTATTTCTATCTTCTTTATCCCCAATCTCCCCTTCCCCTCCTGAGTTGTCCTTTATCCCTTGTCGGACAACCACATCTCCCCTCTCCATTTGGATTTGCGAATCCACTCGCAAGCGTCAACTGATTTTGCAGTGACCGCTATTTTCCCCCACCCAGCCCCCCCCCAGAAAAGATTTCACTTTTCATATGTCACAAAGGTCACTCTTTTAATTCCCTCCTTATTCTCTCCATTCCATTACCTTCCCTTATTAATTCTTGTCTATACTATCTATATTTTCCTCTAATTACAGATACATTCACGTATGCACATTGTCTCTATTCACTCTTATACCTCTTTACCCGCATACATATCAATCGTGGTCATTTTTACCCTCATTACCCGTCTTCATCCCTCAGTCCATTTTTGTCTTTACCCACATACATATCAATCGTGATCATTTTTACTCTCATTACCCGTCTTCATCCCTCAGTCTATTTTTGTAATTGTTCTGCAAATTTTCGTGCTTCTTCTGGATCCGAGAATAGTCTGTTTTGTTGTCCTGGAATAAATATTTTCAATACCGCAGGATGCTTCAGTATAAATTTATACCCTTTCTTCCATAAAATCGCCTTTGCTGTATTGAACTCTTTTCTCTTCTTTAGGAGTTCAAAACTTATATCTGGATAAATGAAGATTTTTTGCCCTTTATACTCCAGTGGTTTGTTGCCCTCTCTTACTTTTTCCATTATCTTCTCCAGTACCTTTTCTCTTGTAGTATATCTTAGGAATTTTACTACAATAGATCTTGGTTTTTGTTGTGGTTGTGGTTTAGAGGCCAATGCTCTATGTGCCCTTTCTATTTCCATTTCTTGCTGTAGTTCTGGGCATCCTAGGGTCTTAGGGATCCACTCTTTTATAAACTCCCTCATATTCTTGCCTTCTTCATCTTCCTTAAGGCCCACTATCTTTGTTATTTCTTCTGTTATAATTTTCCATTATATCTATTTTTTGAGCTAGTAGTTCTTGTGTCTCTTTAGTTTTTTTATTAGATTCCTCCAATTTCTTTTTTAAGTCTTCTACCTCCATTTCTGTTGCTACTGCCCATTCTTCCATCTTGTCCATTTTTTTCCCCATTTCTGTTAAGGTCATATCTATTTTATTCACTTTCTCTTCTGTGTTGTTTATTCTTCTTAAATCATTGAATTCCTGTGTTTGCCATTCTTTAAATGACTCCATGTATCCTCTAACAAGAGAAAGTATATCCTTTACCTTGCCTTTCCCTTCATCTATTTCACTGTATTCTTCCTCTTCTTCTTCCTCTGGGTTGGCCATCTGTTGTTTCTTTGTTGCCCTTTCCTTCTCTTCTTTCTTGTTTCTATTGTCTTCTGTTGTCTCTTCTTGCTGCAGGTGTTCTGCAGCTGTCGTTGCCGGCTGTGGAGATCGACTCCCCAGCTGGTCCCCCCTCCCGTCGGTGTGTTTTTTTTCATGCGCATCGCGCACTTTTACTCGGCTCTGTGAGCCATTGTTGTAGTTCTTTTTCTACCGACCTGAGGTAGCGGGCTCCTCTCTCCACAGCGGGCCTCTTCGGACAGGTAAGGCCTTCACCTTTTTCCTCCGTTGTCTTCTCTTCCTCTCTTTTACTGTTGATTTTGATTTTTCTTCTTTTGTCTCCATCTTCTTTCCACCTTTATACTCACTTTTCTTTAACTTTTATTTCTGTGCCTTTGTATTTTCTCTTGTTTTTCCCGACTTTTCTGGAGAGGGCTGGAGTTCTCCGTCCGGCCACTACTCCATCACGTGACTCCTCCGACTGCTTCATCTTCACGATGGATGTCCAATCCCTTTTTACCCCCATCACCCATACAGACTGGATCACCTAATCTTCATGATGGGTCCAAACTCTTTATACCTCCTTCCCCAATAGAGATCTGGACCAGAGACCCAATCCGTCACCATCTACCACCACCCTCTTCTGCTTAGCAAAACTTGTCCTCACTTTAAACATCTTCTCCTTTAACTTGTCTCACTTCCTCCATGGGAGTGGGGGTGGGGGGGGGAACCCTCATGGGTCCCCTCATGGGTCCCAGCTACACCTGCCTGTTTGTGGGCATTGTGAAGCAATCCATGCTATAAGCCTACGCAGCTAAGAACACTCAATTCTTCTCCAGTATATCGATAACTACATTGGGGCTGCCTTATGCACCTGCTATGATTCACTTCGTGGCCAACTTCCATCCCAATCTCAAACTCATCTGGTCCATCTCTGACAACACTCTCCCTTTCCTGGATCTTTCTGTTTGCATCTTGGGAGACCAGCTTTCCACTGACATGTATTACAAACCCACTTACACCCACAACTACCTTCACTACACCTCTGCTCATCCTGTCACCTGCAGGGATTCCATCCCCTTCCCTCATTTTCTCCATCTCCACTGCATTTATTTCCCAAGATGAGGTCTTCCAGTCCAGATCTTCCTAAATGTCTGTCGTCTTGCACAAATGTGGCTTCCCCGCCACCATCATCAGCTCAGTCCTCACCCGCATCTCCTCCATTTCCCACTCATCTTACCTGGCCCACTCTGCCCCCAGATGCAACAAACATAGAATCCCCTTATTTTCATCTACCACCACCAGCCTCTGCATCCAACATGTTTTCCTCTGGAATTTTTGCCACTTACAATAGGATTCCACTATCAGAAACATTTTCCCCTATCCTCCCCTTTCTGCCTTCAGTAGGGACTGCTCCCTCTCTAACTCCCTTGTGCACTTATCCCTCCCCACCAATCACTCCTCCCCCCCACCCCCACCCCAGCACCTTTCCCTGTGGCTGGAAGAGGGGCCACACGTGACCACACCTCTTCCCTCACCACAGTCCAGGGTCCAAGGTAGGCCTTTCAAGTGAAGCAACACTTCATTTGTGTATCCGCAGTACTGGTTTACTGCATCTGGTGCTCCCTTTGTAACTCTACATTGGAGAGACTGGGTACAGTTTGGGAGACCACTTCGCTGAGCACCTTCGCGTCATCTGTTCCAGTGACAAAGACCTCCCAGTAGTCAACCATTTCAGTTCTGTGTCCTACTCCCACACTTGCATGCCTGTCCATGGCCTCACCAACACCACCTGCAAATTAGAGGAACAACACCTGATTTTCCATCTGGGCACTCTCCAGCCACATGGAATTAACATTGATTTTTCTGGTTTCTGCTAATCTGCTCTTCTCTTCCCCCTCCCCCTTCCCTTTTCCTTTCCAGTTCTCCTCCTCCCTTCCCTCTCCCTTCACCTAGCCATCCCTCTTTCCCCTTGATCACTGCTCTGTCTCCTTCCTCCTTTCTTGACCTGTCACCTCCAGCCTTTGAGTCCATGCCTTCAATCGCATTCTTTTGTTCAGATGTCTGCTGACATTTTCCCAGACCTTGATGAAGGGATTAAGCCTGAAATGTTGGCTATATATCTTTACCTTTGCTACATAAGGGACACTGCTTGACCTGCTGAGCTTCTCCAGCATTTTGTGTTTTTAATTTTTCTCCATTAAAACCTTGCTTTAGGTTCTAGCATCAAAACTGAAGATTTTCATTGAACCAGCCAATGTCCCAGTGCAGGGAATGCTGTGTCCTGGATAACGCCCAAGATTTGAACATTCACTCTAACCAATATAAATACGCCATTGTTATAATCTGCATTATGTATAAATTACACAGCAAGGGCTACTTCAATGACATCTTACAAACCTCTCAATCAGAATCACCTGGAATGAAATGTAGGCATGAATGGAAACTTAGAACTCCAATTCCCCCAATAAGTCAAACATCATTCTTAATTGGAAATCTATCACTATTGAACAACAGCAAGAGGCCCAATAGGTGACTAGCCCAGAAGAAGAGGACCAACAGCAAGAAGCCATGCAAGAAGACGGCCAGCAAAGTGAGGCAAGCAACTCAACAAGAATGTCAGAAGAGATACAGATACAAGGAAGAGAAGTAGAAGACACAAATACAGGGGCAGACACAGAAGAAGAGGAAGAAGACCAAGCTCTGCACAGAGAAATAGAAGGTAAAATAGATGGGCAGTATATAAATTTTAAAATTTTCAAGAACAAATGAGAGCATTAAAAGAATGGTTGACACTAAAATTTAGTGAAATGAAAAGTACAGAAGAAAAAGTGAGTTGAATAGAGCTGGTCATGACAAAAATAAGGAAAAGATTAGAAAATGTGGAAGAACGAGAAACGGCTGGAAATGAAGTGAATGAGTTAAGAAGAAAATTGGAAAAAAAGTGACAAAAAAGTGAAGAGTCACAAGTGTTGTTGGTTCAGAAGATTGAAATAATGGAAAACTATAGTAGGCAAAATAACATAAAGGTAGTGGGACGAAAGAAAGATAAAGAAAGCACAAATATGAAATAATTTATAAAAGAATGGATCCCAAAGGTCTTGGGAATGCCAGAAATACAGGAAGGAATGGAAATAGAAAGGGCACACAGAACACTAGCCCCGAAACCACAAACACAACAAAAACCAAGATCCATTTTAGTAAAATTTCTGAGATACACGACAAGAGAAAATATACTGGAGAGAGGAAGGAATAAAATTAGAGAAGACAAAAAAACCATTGGAATACAAGGGTCAAAAAATATTTTTTTTTACCCAGACATAAGTTTTGAACTCCTAAAGAAGAGGAAGGAGTTTAACACAGCAAAATTGATCCTATGGAAAAAAGGCTATAAATTTATGTTAAGATATCCATCTGTGCTTAAAATATTTATCCCAGGGGAGCAAAATAGACTGTTCTTGGATCTGGAGAAAGCACGAGAATTTGCAGAATGCCTGCAGGACTGAAGGAGAGATGAAGAAATGTAACAAGAACAAAGAATGATGACAAACTACATATGAAGATGTAAAAATAATTTATAAATAAGAACTAAAGAAGGGAAAGAAAAGGGAAGAAAGGAAGTAGGGGTGGGAAAGAGGGTGAGCTTTGTTGTATGTGAAGATATGTCTTTTCTGGAGGGGTTTGGGTGGGAGAGAATAACAGTCACTGCGAAATCAGTTGATGCTTGCAAGCGGGTTCACAATCCAAATGGAGAGGGGAGTTGTGGTTGTCCAGCAAGGGACAAGGGGCAACTCAGAGAGGGGGGGGGGGACATTTGGGGTTAAAGGAATTATAGATGTCGGCGTTGTTGAAGTATTTTATGTTTTAAAAGTGTTGTCAAACATTGATTTCAAAAAGGGAAAACTGAAAGATGAAAATGGGGAAAAGGGGGAAGGTGGTGGTGAGGAACCAGAAATGAGGTGTAAACAGAATATGAGATGGCCATGTTGAACTATATGACTATAAATATTAATGGAATACATAACCAAATTAAATGGAAAAGGGCTATTAAATTTCCTGAAAAAAGAAAAAAAAATAGACATAGCATTTGTGCAGGAAATGCATATAACTGAAGTGGAACATAATAAATTAAGGAGAGACTGGATAGGGCACGTAGTGGCAGCATCATATAATTCAAAAGCCAGAGGTGTAGCTATATTAATAAATTAAAATGTACCAATCAAAATAGAGGAGGAAATGATAGATTCAGCAGGAAGGTATGTAATAATAAAGTGTCAGATATATTCAGAATTCTGGAATTTGATCAATATATATGCACCTAATGAAGAGGATCAAAAGTTCATGCAAGATATTTTTTTTTGAAGATTGTAGATATGCAGGGGAATATATTGATAGGAGGGGATTTTAACCTTAATTTGGACCCAAAGTTGGATAAAACTGGAAAAAAACGAGCAAAAAGAATAAAGTGGCCAGATTTATGGTTTAATCAATTAAATTTATGGATATATGGAGGAGGCAGCCCCCAAGGGAGAAGGAATACTCATATTATTTGAGTAGGCAGAAAACATACTGAAGGATTGATATGTCTTTGTTGTTGGCCCATATTCAAGGGAGAGTTAGGAAAACTGAATATAAAGCTAGATTGCTATCTGATTACTCACCCCTGTTATTAGCAATAGAATTGGAGAACATCCCACCAAGAACGTAAGATGAAGATTAAACTCCATGCTACTTAAAAGACAGGAATTTAGAGAATTTCTTGAATGCCAAATTAAAATGTACTTTGAAGTAAATACAGAATCAGTGAAAGACACATTTATATTATGGGATGCAATGAAAGCCTTCATTAGAGGGCTGGTAATAAGTTATGTAACTAAGATGAAAAAAGACTACAATCAGGAAATAGAACAGTTGGAAAGGGAGATAGTAAGTACAGAAAAAGAACTAGCAACAAGAGACAATATAACAAAAATAAGAGAATTGGTGGACCAAAAAATAAAATACGAAACATTACGAACTTATACGGTGGAGAAGAATATAATGAAAATAAAGCAAAAGTATTATTAGCTAGGAGAAAAAACACACAAAATATTAGCCTGGCAACTTAAAACAGAACAAGCTAAAAGAACTGTATTGGCATCAAGGAAAAAGGACAAACAAATTACATATAATCCAATGGAGATTAATGAGAACTTTAAGGAATTTTATGAACAATTATACCAAACTGAGAATGAGGGGAAAGAAGACAAAATAGAAGAGTTTTTAGCTAAAATTGAACTGCCAAAATTGCAAGAAGAGGAGCAAAACAAGCTGAAATTTGAAATGGATGAAATACAGGATTTTTTTTTTAAAAGCTGCTGAACAATACAATGCCTGGAGAGGATGGATTCCCACTAGAATTCTATAAAACATCTAAAGAGTTATTAATTCCTCCACTCCTGGAAGTAATGAACCAGATAGAAGAAACACAAAAGTTGCCAGATTCATGTAAGACAGCAATAATTACAGTAATACCAAAGACGGGTAAGGGTCCACTAACACCAGCATCATATAGACCAATATCTCTACTTAATTCAGATTATAAGATAATAGCAAAATTATTAGAAAACAAATTGGCCGACTGTGTACCAAAAATAGTAAAACAAGATCAAACTGGATTTATTAAGAAAAGACAAACAGCAGATAATGTCTGTAAATTTATTAATTTAATTCATGCAGTTCAAGGAAATAAGATGCCAACAGTGGCAGTAAAAACCTTTGACAGAGTAGAATGGAATTATTTATTCAAAATATTACAGAGGTTCAATCTACCAGAAAAATATATTAATTGGATTAAAGAATTATATAGTGGACCATTGGCGAAGGTGACAGTAAATGGATATGTATTGAACCAATTTAAATCAAGTTGGTCAACTTGGCAGGGATGTCCACTATCTCCCTCACTGTTTGCTTTAGCAATAGAACCATTGGCAGAACAGATAAGAACAGAAAATAAAATAAAAGGGATAAAAATAAAGGAGAAGGAATATAAAATCAGTTTATTTGCAGATTACATCATAGTATACTTAACAGAGCCAGAAATATCAATACCTTTCCTTTAGAGAATGGGAGAGAAAAGGAATTAAAAGAATAGAAAATTGTTTTTTGGGAAATAATTTATTAACATTTGAACAAATTAAGAATAAATATGGAATAACTCGAGGTACAATGTTTGCATACCATCAACTGAAAGCTTACTTAAAGGATAAATTGGGAAACAGGGTGAGATTACCAGAAGCAAGCAGCTTTGAATATGTGATCACAGAAACAATGATAATAAAAAGATTTATAATGAACATGTACATCAAGCTAAGATTAAAAATAATGAAACCTGGGGAAAAGTTATGCTATGAAGAATATAATAAACACAAGATTATGCATGATACAATATAATTGGTTACACAGGTTATTTATCACGCCCCAAAAGTTAAAAAAAAAAATGGGATCCAACATTATCAGATAGATGTTTTTGCTGTAAGAAGGAAATGGGAACAATAGTAAATGCAATTTGGGCATGTGAGAAAGTGAAAAAGTTTTGGGAAGATCTTAATCTAGTATTAAATAAAATCACAAAAACCAATATACCAAAAAATCCAGAGATCTTTCTTCTAAGTAATACAAGAAGTAAAGAATTAGGCCTCAAACTAGATGAAGCACAAAAAAAGATTTATTATGATAGCCTGAGCTGTAGCAAAAAAATGTATAATGTCAACTTGGAAATCAGAAGAGAGCCTGAGAGTACAGCAATGGTACATAGAAATCTCCATTGGAAAAAAAATAACATAATTTAAAAAATGAAGTCACATTATTTCAACAAATTTGGGAACCATACATGGAACATAACAGAGAGGGCTTGTCTTGGACCTCCACCCCTAAAATGATAAGACGACAAAATGACTTGATCCAGTGTGTTTAAAAATAAATAAATAAATAGAATGAAATAAAATAAAAAATAAATAAATAAAATGAAAAAAATAGATGACACAATTTTCTTGTTTATTTTCATTGTGTGATGACATTGTTTAATGGTTTTATTGTATATGTTGAACGTTTAATGTGTTTGGAGGGGGTGGGAAGGGGGGGAAGGAAGGTAAGAGGGAAAAAAAGGGGAGAAAATGCCACTGTATAGTTAAGAGGGAAATATTTGTATGTATTTTGATTGATATGATTCACAGTGTGAAAATATTTTTTAAATTAAAAAAATAAGAAATATATCATTATTCATACGTTACTCTTGTGTTAAAATCTGTGTATTTTCTGCCTCTTGTTACAGGATGAGCCTTCATCATGCAGCAACGAATGGCTTAATCAAAATTTCCAAATCCTACAAATCTTTAAAATAGACAAACCGAATTCTGATAGGAACATGTATTATGCTAATCTTTTTTTAATGTGTGATACAGCTCCTTGGAGTTGTCCTGGACCAGAGTTAACAAGTGGATATCCAACGATCTCCTTGTGATGTAATATTATAAATGAAACCCTTGTGACAAATTTCCTGAGGAGGGAAGGAGGGCTGAATGGGTTATGTTAACTGCCAAGTAAATACTATGACGACAAAAGAAAGTCAGTGATTGAGTGTTCTGTGATAAGTTATTCACCTTCTGACTTCCCAAAGCCTCCTTCAAATGCCTAACAGACATCAGGAGGATATTTGAATATTTTCCATTTGTTTGGATGAATGCAGCTCTAGCAAAACCCATAAAAGGACAAAGCTGTCAAATCATCTTCATCAATGGCCTTTGACATTCACATCCTCCCCCAAGTCATCCCAAATATGCACCATTAATTTCATGCTGGTCGGGGATTAAATTGCTGATTGAAATCAATGAGATAGAATGTAGAACTTGGACGATGGACAGGGTAGGGTTAAAAATCTGTGTGATTGATGAACCAGGGATGTTTCTTTCTTCTTCTTCTTTCTTTGGCTTGGCTTCGCGGACGAAGATTTATGGAGGGGGTAAAAGTCCACGTCAGCTGCAGGCTCGTTTGTGGCTGACAAGTCCGATGCGGGACAGGCAGACACGGTTGCAGCGGCTGCAGGGGAAAATTGGTTGGTTGGGGTTGGGTGTTGGGTTTTTCCTCCTTTGCCTTTTGTCAGTTACACTGGCTTTTCTTCTCCACAGATTTTGAAGAGCTGCTCCAGTACCTGCTGGCCAGAGGTATCGTCATGAGCAGGACCACCAGCTACAACCCCCAAGGGAATGGACAGGTGGAAGGGTGTCCTCCTAGCCCTGCCCTCTAGAGACCTTCCTGTCTCCTGCTGGCATGAGGTAATTCCTGAGGTGCTCCACTCAATAAGGTCACTCCTATGTACTGCCAACAATGCCACACTACATGAATGGAAGTTTTCATTTCCTAGGAAGTCTGCTACAGGGACCTTGCTGCCAGTATAGCTGACATCCCCAGGGCCAGTCCTACTCTGGAAACGTGAGGAGTAATAAGTATGACCCACAGGTCAAAAGGGTCTATCTCCTCCATGCCAAACCCAATATGCCTATGTGGTTTGATGAGCACAAAGACACAGTCTGTGTTAGGGATCTGGCATTCTCGGGTGCTCTGAAACCATTACTGATACCCCATACCCCTTTCTCTCCTTGCCATCCATGATGCACCAAGACTGTGGTATGTCACCCCAGCACCAACAGATGCATGCCAGACTTGACAACATGCACCCACTAAGCCAATGCCGACAATTGCATACAGGCACCCCAGACTGTCCAGGAGCCCATCACTGCACCACAGTCACAGCAAATCAGAGTGGCAAATCAGACTACCTGAGAGAGACTTGGAATTGTACCTAATGCACTTAACCCTGCCGGACCCTTTTTTAAAAACAAGGGGTGAATGTGGTAAACCATATAGTTATCTGTTGGGACACACCCATTGGCCAACTGTACCTGTGGCTCCACCCACAGACTCCTGAATAAAGGTGACTGTTCCACAGCCCCCTCCCCAGCTCAGGATTGTCAACTAGCATGGACTAGTTCCATTCCATTGCAGATAAAAGCCTGTCAGTTTTGCACAACTTCCAGACTTTTGGAGTTATTGATGATGCATCAAGTGCCAAATGTTAGGTCTGATGGCTTCAAAGTGAGTCAAGACTGGACAAATGTTATCAGCAAACAGTGGTCTGTATCAACATACAGGGAAATGCACAAAAGGGCACACACTCGCAGATTAACATGCACTGGACACAGGCATGGTAAACTGAGAAACAAGGGTTTAACTTGTAACAAAGGTTTAACTTGTTCTGCACCCATCACCCACAGGCACTGTATTACTGCATAACAAATAAATGAATTTATACATATAAACCAGGTTTCCAGCATTGCCTGGAGCTCAGCAATGGTCACAACTAACAAGAGCATTGATATAAACCTAGTTTTCAGCATTGATCATGGCTCAGGGCCCATATCTGGCCCATGGCAGACATGCATTTGATATTTCAGTCTGCAGATTTTTTTTTGTGTCTGCCAGCAAATGCTCCAAACCCAGTCCCATCAATAAACCTGGCTTAACCTACAAAGCTCATCATGAATCAGATTCTCAGATTTATTTGAACATCTATGTCTGGTGTCTCTTACCTTTGTGAATAGGTTTTAAAGTGTAATAGGAAATAAAACATTGATCTGAAATGTTAACATTCTCTCTTTCCCTCTTTCTGAATGGTAATGTATTTTCAGCACTTTGTGGGGTTTTTATTTAATTTCAGAAACAAATAATCTTAATTTGTGATTTTTATCATTTTTTAAAAATTGACCAAGTTTCAGACTACATTTTCTATTTTACTTCATTTTCCATGGTGGGTCTGTTGCTCACATTTAAAAAGTTAAAACACTTTCTCATATGCAGGGTCTTTCACATGCTTTTCCCGTCAGCGCTTGACATCCTGCTTTGTGGAAACTGCCAAAATGTTTGGCCTGGAAGTCAGCCTGAAGAAAACTGAGGTCCTCCATCAGCCAGCTCCCCACCATGACTACCAGCCCCCCCACATCTCCATCGGGCACACAAAACTCAAAACGGTCAACCAGTTTACCTATCTCGGATGCACCATTTCATCAGATGCAAGGATCGACAATGAGATAGACAACAGACTCGCCAAGGCAAATAGCGCCTTTGGAAGGCTACACAAAAGAGTCTGGAAAAACAACCAACTGAAAAACCTCACAAAGATAAGCGTATACAGAGCCGTTGTCATACCCACACTCCTGTTCTGCTCCGAATCATGAGTCCTCTACTGGCATCACCTACGGCTCCTAGAACGCTTCCACCAGCGTTGTCTCCGCTCCATCCTCAACATCCATTGGAGCGCTTTCATCCCTAACGTCGAAGTACTCGAGATGGCAGAGGTCAACAGTATCGAGTCCACGCTGCTGAAGATCCAGATGCGCTGGGTGGGTCACGTCTCCAGAATGGAGGACCATCGCCTTCCCAAGATCGTGTTATTTAGCGAGCTCTCCACTGGCCACCGTGACAGAGGTGCACCAAAGAAAAGGTACAAGGACTGCCTAAAGAAATCTCTTGGTGCCTGCCACATTGACCACCGCCAGTGGGCTGATATCGCCTCAAACCGTGCATCTTGGCGCCTCACAGTTCGGCGGGCAGCAACCTCCTTTGAAGAAGACTGCAGAGCCCACCTCACTGACAAAAGGCAAAGGAGGAAAAACCCAACACCCAACCCCAACCAACCAATTTTCCCCTGCAGCCACTGCAACCGTGTCTGCCTGTCCCGCATTGGACTTGTCAGCCACAAACGAGCCTGCAGCTGACGTGGACTTTTACCCCTCCATAAATCTTCGTCCGCGAAGTCAAGCCAAAGAAGAATGAATGATGGTGAAATTAGTTGATGCAATATTGACATTTTCATACTCGAAGAAATATCCTGGTGGGTTTGGCACATCCCATGGTATGCTTAAGTGTTTAGAATGATTTACCCTGGGGGGGCGTGGCAAGATGGCGTAGGGAGCGGACGTGCATTCCCGGTCTCCCCCAGGCAGTTATATAAATACCCGTTTTAAGAATATTTCTTTTCTGTTAAAAGTCTTTGATTTGTTTATCAATTGTTTTTAGTTTAAAATGGCAACAAAGATTAAGGAAAATAGAGTTCAAATACAGAACAAAACTACACTCTCCGACTTTGGAAGAAACTCGGCCTACTTGCCCAGACAGAACCACGGAGTCAAGGCTGGAATTTTCTTAAGAATGGAGCTCATTAATTGGACTGTCGGATAAGCTGGCCTTGGACACCCCTCTGAAAGATGTTTAAAATGCCAATAAAGATTAAGGAAAATAGAGTTCAAATACAGAACAAAACTACACTCTCCGACTTTGGAAGAAACTCGGCCTACTAGCCCAGACAGAACCACGGAGTCAAGGCTGGAATCTTCTTAAGAACGGAGCTCATTAATTGGACTGTCGGATAAGCTGGCCTTGGACACCCCTCTGAAAGATGGTGATGAATATTGATTTGAAATGTTTTATGAAGATAAATTGCAGTAATTGGCATTGGTTGCCTGTGAGTTTTAAAAATCCAGATAACATTAAAGTTTATTAGTGATTTTTTTTGGATGGAATATCGGAAGGATGAACTTATTATTTATAAATACAGAACAAAATTACATTCTTTGACTTTGGAAGAAATTTGACCTTTTTGCCCAGACAGAGCCGGAGTTGGTGCTGGAATTTTCTCAAGAACAGAACTTATTAAAGTTGATTTCGGACTCCTTTTTGAAAGATGGCGACGAATGTTGATTTGAAATATTTGAAATATTTTCTGAAGATAAACATATATATGGAACTCCTTGACCTGCAATAAGGTTTATCAGTGATTTTTTTTGGATGGAATATTGGAAGAGTGAATTTATTATCTGTGAGTATGCATACATTGAAAACAGATTTTAATAGTTTTGAAAAGGTTTTTTTTAAACTAAACAACAAGATGTTTAATATTGAGAAAATTGGAAAAAACGGAAACTATTATTAAATTTGGAAATTCAGTAGAAAGAAACTATGAACAAGATTGATGATTTATAAAATTAAAGTCGAAGGAGCAATGTCCAAGAAGAGTTAAAAATTTTGAATAAGTTTGTCTTGAAAATAAACAATAATTTCAACTTAACATTGAGAAGATTGACAAAGTGGAAAATTTGGTCTTAAATTGGGAAACACAGAAGAAATAACTTATGAATAACATTGATGCTTTAGAAGATCAAGACCGAAGGAATTATGTTCAAGAAAATTTTAAAAGATTTGAAAAAAACTTTTTTTGAAAGTAAGCTACAAATTCAACTTGAGACCGAGAAGAATGGAAGATTCAGTGTTGTACTGGGATGTTCAGAGGTGTTTTAATTCAGTGGATGAAATTCAGGGAGACTTGAAAAAAAATTTTTTTTTAAATTTTATTGATTGTAAACAATGTTTAACTCAGTGTTGGGAGGGTGGACAGGGTGCAAAATTTAATATCAAGTTTGGATTTTCAAAAAAAAAGAGTTTATGAATAAGATTGGTTAAATTGATGGACCGGGGTTTTATGGATATAAGAAATGATGATTCTTCGGTTTATACGTGTATTTTGTCTGCCTGGGGTGGGGGGGGGGGGGGGGGAGGGAGTGGTACTTCTGCTCCCGAAAGTCATATGCCACTTGTGGTTTATACCACACCCATTTGGGTTTTTGGGAATTAACCACCACAAGGTGGTTTCCTAAGGGGTTAGGGGAGGTGGGGGGGGGGTGAAAATTTGAAAATTATTTAGTATCTATTATGTAATATTATACTAAGTTAATTTGAAATGAATGTATGGAGATACTATAAATAAATTTCGGGGAAAAAAAAGAATGATTTACCCTCATTCAGGTTAGGAAGATTCTTAGGCATAAATTGTCTTCATTCTCACAAATACAATGCACTCGTTATCTTTTTTTCTTGATAGTGAAAGCTTGAGACTTTGAAGCATTTTGGACCACATTCTGGCCCATATCAAGACTGCCTTTTTTATATCTTCTTAAGATTACTTAATTGCACTCCTGATTTAGCTTATTTGCTGCCAGAAATTTTAGCTATATCTTTTGATTTAGATTGGACAATTCTAAAGCAAACCCAGGTGTCTGTAGATTTGAGGTCATCTATAAATATATTGTCTGTTCCCTAAGATTCTCCATGCAACGGTATCCATTACCTTTGTGTTCACTTTTGTTTTCAAATCATCTTGTGATCCTGAATCTTCCTCTCGCCGCAGTCATCCATCCCAATAATGGCCCCTCCATCTTTTGTGCCTTCTGTTGCCACATCACTAAGAACTAGAATTATGAAATCATAGAACACTACATTACAAAAATAGGCCCTTTTTAGTCCTTCTAATCTGTGCTAAAGTATTACTCTGTCTAATCCCATTGACCTGAACCCAGACCATATCCCCCATTCCCTTCCTCTCCACATTTTTCGTATATCTCAAAATTGAGCTCTCATTCACCGATACAGCTGGTAGCTTGTTCCATACTCCCACCACCAAGAAAAGTCCCCCCTAATGTTCTCTTTAAACTTTTCCACTTTCACTCACCCACAATTGGGCAGCAAAGCTATTACTGAGCCAAAAACCCAGGTTCAAATCCAACACTGCCTGAAGGAGTTTGGGCATTCTCCTCATTTCTCTGTGGGTTTCTTCAGGGTGTTCCCATTTCCTCCCACCCTTCAAAATGTACAAAGTCTAGAGATTTTTTGGGGTATTTGTGCAGCATGTGTTTGTGGGCTGGAAGGGCCTGTGCCATGCTGTCCTATAGTTTTTCATCTCATCTATTATCAGTGGGAAAACCCTGCTTGCATTTATTCTATCCATACCCATCATAATTTTGTTTACCTTTATCAAATCTCCCCTTATTCTCCCACCTCCCCAGGAAGTCTTATCCTCTTCAATCTTTACCTGTAAACTCAGCTGTTTAAGTCCAAGCAGCATCCTTGTACTCTTTCAGTCTTAGATGACTAAAACTGCACACAATACTCCAAATTTGGCCTCACTGATGTCTTGTACAACTTCATCATAACATTCCAACTCCTATACTCAATATTGTGATTTGTGAAGGCCAATGTGCCAGAAGGTCTCTGTAACCTTATCTATCTGTGACACCACTTTTAGGGAATTGTGTATCTGTATTCCCAGATCCTTCTGTTCAGCCACGCTCCTCAGTGCCATGTATGTCCTACCTTGGTTTGTCTTTCCAAAAGCACAAGACCTCACATTTGACTGCATTAAATTCCATCAGCCAATTTGCAGCCCATTTTTCATGCTCCCTCTGCAAGCTTTGAAAGTTATTCACTGACCACTACACCTCCAATCTTTGTATCATCTGCAAGCTTTCTGATTCAATTTACCACATGGTCATCCTGATCATTGAGACAAACAACAATGGACCCAGAACCTAACACAAGCTTGCACTCAGAGAAGCAATCAACTACCACTCTCAGGCTTCTACAGTAAAGCCAATGCCTAATCCATTTTACCATCTCACCATGAACACCAAATGACTGAATTTTCCTGACTAACCTCCCATGCAAGACCTTGTCAAAGGCCTTACTAAATAAAGTCCCTGCAGACCACCATCCACAGCCTTTAATAAGAACATAAGTCATAAGAAATAGTAGCAGGAGTCAGCCATCTGGCCCTTTGACCCTGCTCTGCCATTCAATTCAATAAATTCAATTATTTTATTGAATGGCGACTCAACCCCACCTACCTCCATTTTCCCCATATCCCTTCATTCCTTTTTTATGTAACAATCTATCAAACTGAACCTTTAAGTTTAATGAAGTAGCCCCAACTGCTTCCCTGGGCAGAGAATTCCATGGAATCACTACTCTCTGGGGGATAAAGTTCTTCCTCATCTCTGTCTTAAATCTATTCCCCCGAATCTTGAGGCTGTGTCCTCTAGTTCTGATCTCACCTACCAGTGAAAACAGTTTTCCTGCCTCTATCATATCTTTGTCTTTTATGTTCTTTATAATTTTATGTTTCCTTCATCTCCAAGAAAACCTCTATCAGGTTGGTTAAGTATGACCTACCACCCACAAAAATATGTTGGCTTTTTCTAAGAAGTCCCTGTCTATCCAAAGACTTGAAAATCTGATCACTTCTTAAACTTCCTAAACCTCTCCAATTCTTTCTTCCATGTCACTCCTTAAAATTTAAGTATTGGGCTCTATTTCAATACTCTTTTATCTGGTAGTATCAAAAGTGCACCTAGTGCTTTTCTTGTGAAGTTTTTGATGATGTTTTGAATCATTTGAGGAATTATGCAAAGGTGTTGTTTAACAGGATATTTACCATAGTTAAAGAATGTATTTTTAAGTTATCTTTTGGTCTACATCTGTAGTGGATTCTCCCAAGCTACATGGTGATGCTGGAACATACCAACATCAACCAACAGAAAAAAAAAAATTCAAGTTCAAAATCAATTGTACAGTACACCCCAACGAAACTGTGTTCTCCAGTCCCTGATGGAGAACGGTGCAAAACATGCTTATAGACAACACACATACAGACAAACAATACATATACACAGTACATATGTACATATATTAAAGTAAATATTGTTAATAAATAGTAGAGTCGTGCAGAGTTACAAAATCTTTCACAAGACTTTACAAGTCTCAGAATTCCCTGCAATATCAATTGATGGACAGTTCAGAAAGAAGTAGCTTTTTCGGTCAGAACCTGCTCCTATTTGTGCTGTGCTTGCTAAAATGTCAGACAGGAAAGCGTGTGTAACCCATATATACTTGGTGGTGAAGAATGTTTTGCATGCAACCCATCATAAGTGATGCGTCCTCAATACTATTTAGTTTGAACATCAAAAGATTTTTTTTTCTTTCACTATGGTAACTGTAAATACTTGTTCATGGCCTGTCTTTGTTTATTATCTATTTTAAATTTAATGTATGCTATTGTGTGGTTTTTTTTTTATGAAGTACATGTTCAGCTGATACAAGGAATATGTTCATTGTACATATACAAAGTGCATAGGTACATTGTACTATGTTTATCTCAACAAACTCATCGTCATTATCATTGTTCTCTGCTTTCGATGAAAAATCCTGAAATAAATAGAAGGGAAACAGAGGTTCTTAATCTGATCCACTTTTGTAATGAGGGTTAAAGGTCTGTGCCAAAGAGCCAGGGTGATTAATCTTCTAATCTGTCAAGTTTCTTGGTGTTGATCAAACTGCACCCAAAACCAATCTGTTATCACAGCATTCAGAGCTGCATGGTCTGAAAGGTTTAGGGAGAAATAGTGGTCAGTGTAATGCAGCTTACCTGCCAAAATCTGGTAGAGCCTAATATAGGGAGATCTTGTGACTGAAGCCATTCATTTTTTTGATGGAAGGGCCACCACTCAAAGCATTAAGGAAAGAAGCAGCAGTCTGTCACCTTCTTGTTCAGTCTCACCTTTGAATCTAATTTGACACTATGGGTTGTGGTAAAAGCTACTGTTTGCATTAAAACATAATCAATAGTTTCAGACTTGGCCGAAACATCCAGAAGTGCATCTTAAGAGTAGGTGTTCATTTATTGTCTCCTGCAGCACAACAAACTTGCTATTTTCTCACTTTGGCCTTTTGCATATCCGACATTGTTCCCATGCACTGCATTCAACATCTCTACCATTCTATATCTCACTTACTTTGCTGTGCTCATTAAAATGCTGGTCTTTGTCCAAACTTTTGGTTAACTAAGTGCTCCATCATTTAAAAAAAACATGATTTTTTTTTCCTAACGTGGCTGTGAATCGACTTGGGATTATTCACCATGTTAAAAGTGTAACATAAATGAAGATTGTGGCTGTCATAGTAAATAAGTATGAATTTGCACCAGACCTGTAACCATTAAAATGACTGGATCCTCAATCATATTTATGACATTGCTAATTATTAATCCATTGATACCATTGTTAGAATCAGTTCATAAAACATCAAAGTGCCCATATGGATTTTAATTATAACACATGGTATTCAAAGGTATAATAGCTATCCTAATATATTTTATTCTGGATTATAAGGATGGAAGGTAGATTTATTTAAAAAAAAATTAGCCACAACCAAATGCATTAACACATTCATTTGATTATTCATCATGAGTTTTTTATTTTTCTGTGGTTTCTATCATTGGTATTGAATAGGCGTTGGATTTTCACAATATTTGTGGTATATCTTCATAAATGGATGCTCAACACATCTAGTCTGACACCTCCAATTTTCAAATATATAGTTAACTTCTAGCTAAGTGTGAAGCATTCCTTTTGTAATTCTGCTGTTGATTTATATTTAATTCAAGTTTGAGTTCATTATTATCATACAATTGTGAAGTACAACTGGATGAAATAGTGTTCTTCGGTCCTCGGTCTTCAAACACAACCCAACTCCTATACTCTTATAGACACATAGTTACAAGCAATTTATATGCAGTACATATATAAAAATAAATGAATATGCTTAAATAATAGTAGATTCTCGGAGGGATTGTATGAGCAGTTCATCAGTCATTCAGCAATCTCACTGCCCATGGAAAGAAGCTGTTTCTCAGCCGGTTGCTTCTGGCTCTGATACTCCTACATCTCCTTCCCGTGAGGGGTAGCTGGAAGATGCTGTGTGCAAGGTGGGAGATACCCTTAATGATTTGTGAACCCACTTCAGACAGCAATCCCGGTTTATCCCATCGAATGGGGTGGGGGGGGGGTGGGGAGAGGGAGACCCTAGTTATCCTCTCTGCCACTCATAGTCCTATGGATTGACTTCTGATTCAATGCTCTACAGCAACTATTACCATGCTGTGATGAAGCCAGCCAGGACACTCTCAATAGAGCTCCTGTAGAAAGTTGACAGGATGACTGCCGGTAGCTTTGACTACCTCAGACTTCTGTGCAATGACTGTTGTGCCTTCCTGACAAGTGAGGCGATGTCACAACTTAAGTGGACTCTAAGGCATTTGGTGCTCCCGACTCTCTCCACTGCAGAGTTATTGATGTGTAGTGCAGCGTGGTCATCCTTGGTGCTCCTGAAATCTACAATCATTTCCTTTGTCGTATCCACTTTGAGACTCAGGTTGTTACTCTCGCAGCATAACATGAGATTTTTCCTCCTCTGCAGTGCCACTCATCATTGTTGCTAATGAGGCCAACCACTGTCATGTCATCTGTAAACTTAATGACTCTGTTGGAGCTGGATCTGGCATTGTAGTCATGGGTCAGCAGGGTGAACAGGAATGGGCTGAACACACAATGTGTTGCATGGGATATGATGGGTCATTTTAGAATTGGTTATCTTAGAAGTTGTGAGTAGCTGACTGTCAGAAATTGTAGTGATAACGTGCCAGTATGATCAGCTGGATTATTCCGATCTTCAACTGCTAAAATCATGGAGCGATACTGGCTAATGGCAGTGCACAGATCCGCATCTCGACAGTGAAATACAGAAGTTGGAGACAAATTGGAAGTAAGGTGCCTTGACATCTAATCTTGCTTTCCACTGATGGGCTCACCACTGAGTCTAACAGTGAAATACAAGCACTCTCTCACCCAGGCAGTTATCAACTTTTTCAGGATGTTCGGTGAAGTAATTGGAATTAATTCATTATAAAGGTTCAAGCAGGCAAATTGATTTTTTTCTCTCTTTTCCTTTCTCCTAATGCTATAACAAATTTCTCAGAGGTATTTTTTAAGCCAAAATATTATTTATTTAATTTCACAGTTAATTTTCAACTTTTACAATAACAAATTTATTTGGAATGTTCTCATATGTCTCTGATTAACCAGAAATATTTGTAAACAATGAACGTACCTGTAACTGGAAGGAAATGGGGAGGCTGTGATGTGCAGCCTAAAGCCATCAAGGCATATGTCAGCAGGGTAATACAATCTATTGTCCACAGCTTTGTGGCTGCACAAGGCCTTCTCCTTGAGAAGGCTAGAGCATTCAGGGTGATTAATCACATGGAACTACTAAAATCTGCATGGTGGGCCAGATCAAGGATGGCCCTGCCAGTGCCCAAGAACAAATTTTCATTTGTACACCTGTAAAGAATGGTTTGCATTTACAGGTCTTTCTAAATTATCAGCTCACCCAAAAGTGCTGCCCAGCCACTTTAGAAATAAAGTGTATCCAAAAGCACATAATGGGGATAAATTAAAATACAATTGATCCTTTGCCTCGCAAGAAGGCTTAGTAAAGGTGACTAAAGAGATTGATTTTAAAAGTTATCTATATGTAAGGGAAAGAGAGTTTGAAAGACAGAAAAGTTGAAAGAAAGACAGCTTCAACTTGTGACATTAACAGTCATCCATGGAGAAGCAAGTGAACTAGGGTGATGCAAGAGCCAGAATTAGAGAAACAGAGGAACCCAATGTCCGCAATATTGTAAAGGATGAAGAGGTGGTGCTGATAAGTCTACAGAGGAATTCGAAAACCATATAACCATTTACGAAGCGGAAACAGGCCATGTTGGCCTTTCGAGTCTGCACCAGTTCACTGATTTTGTCCATTGGAGAGACAAAAATTAAAATTTTTAAATTGTTGTATTGTTAAACCAGGAACCAATGCAAGCATAGGGGCAATGAGTAAACAGGACCTGGTGCAAGTTAATATAAACGGTAAAGAGAGTTTGTCCATACCAACTCGAAGTGCTTCAGATGAACAAAGTAAACTAATCTCAACCGGATGAGATACAGCCTTTTTCCAGGATAGATGGTTGCCATTATCATTTACTTGTGGTAACTTTGGCTCTCATAGATTTATAGAGAGATGATACAACACAGAAATAGGCCCTTCAGCCCATCATTTGAAGTCAACCATCAGACACCAATTATAACACCAAGCTTTTCCTGACCCATTTCATTCTTCCCACATTTCCATTGTCTCCCTCCTGGTTCTGCCATTAATCTACACACAATGAACAATTTACAATGTTGAATTAACCAACCAATTCATGTTTTGGGAATCTTGGAGGAAACCACTGGTTTAAGGATCCTTTTATTGTCAAATAATAATGTAATATACATGATATACTTCAGCTTTTGTCATATGACAAACAAATAGTTGCCATGAAGATTTCCCTCCACCCTGAACAATAGGAGAACAGTGCACCCAAATATACTTGGTCATAGAGAAAATATTCAAAGTTCAGACAGTCAGCAAGGGAGATGAGAATTGAGCCCAAGTTTTATAGCTTTGATACAAAGCCCCTGATAGTGCATCACTGTGGCAGCAGTAATAGTAAGCCTGTTCTATTTCTTTCTTAATCTTCTGTTAAGTGAGTGTCATCCACAAAAGAAAGAATAACTTTCAAATTAGTGGGCCCCAAAGGGTTTAAATAAACAGTCTCAACATTAGAACTTATTTGGCCATTATCTCTCATTCCCACATAAATCTGCCTGCTCAGAAGTACTGCCATCTGTGAAATATTTACTGAGAATTTTGGAAGCTTGTCAATCTCAGGAACAAGGGAATAATTAAACACTTTTCCAGAATTATATCAGTATCATTTTAGAATCCTACAATAAACAAAATAGGTTAAAATGTTGATTATGTATTCGATGGGCAATACTCTCTGAACCTGGGTAAACTTTAATTAAGACATGACTGCGATCCTGATTTAAGAAAGAATATACATTGAACAATGGAGAAGATGATGCAGAAGCATTGTTCCTTTGGAGGCACAAACCATAATTTTGTTAATTTAAATATGCTACACTCTACAAGCACATCTCTGTTAATCTAGTGAATCACAACCTCAGTTTATATCTCCTGAAAATCCTAATTTCTGGTAGAGCATGATGGTACTGCAAATAGCTTGAATGCTTCATTTTATGGAATTGCTGTGAAATAGTTTATTTCTAAAGTGGTTACATGATGTTATATCCTGTTAAAGCTTGGAGAAAATTAGATATAACATTAAAGATACCAAGTTTCATTTTGACAAGATGTGAGGCCCATTCATAGATTACTATCATAATTGTAAGGTTTAAGAAGTTTGGATGCTCCAGAGATTCTCGGTTTGGTGTCTAGAAGTCACTATTCGATCCATATTTTCACAATTTTTGTTATCCTTGATTGGAGAGAGGGGTTAAACTAGTTTGTTTTTAGATTAATTGGTTAAATTTACCCTTTGTTTAGGTAAAAGAATTGTTTAATTTAGTCTAATTAATTTTCTATCCAATTCTATATTGGATTATATGATAAAGAAATTCATGATTAATTACCATATTGATAGAATTTGATGTTTTAATTAAATATTGTTTAAAAAAAACAATTTTGGATAGTTTTTGATTTAAATTTATATTTAATTTGTGAAATGTATATGATATTTGTTATATTAGTAGACTTTATTGTAGGATTTATATGTTAAACTGAAATAAAATATTTTAAAAAGAAAGAACTAGTCATTTCTGAAGAGGTATTTCCGATTTGCAGTCTGATTGTGGAGAGAGAACAATTGCTGTCTGATCTGCTGGACATCTCCAGCCTTGTACTCAAGGCTCCCGAGCTGAAATGTTGATGGACCATTTTTGCCTATGGATGCTGCCTGACCCATTACGTTCCTCTAGCAACACATTGTTTGCTCAAGATTTCAGAATCAGCAATGTCTTGTGCTTCTGCATTTTCCTTTTGGTTTCGGATTTCAGCGACAACTTTGACATGTTTCATGCTCCCCTTTGTGTCTTCCCTCATTCCCAATGTTGCTCATTGATCTATTAACTAAATCAGGGGCATAGCCAGGGTTTAACATCAGGGGAGTAAAAAAAGGTGGCATGACCGCAGCTGTGCGAATGTGTGCACACACACACTCATCCAGTACTTGAAACACCCAGCACCCTTTGCCCAGCTTACCCCAGCCTCTTGGCGCTCTCTTGATCGAAAGGCCTCGAAGTTGGCCAAGTCCTGCCAGAGTTGCTTGGAGAGAGGCTGGCTGCCATACTACAGTGCTGCATGCAAACCTAAAGGAATGCGCCTTTTTTTTAAAAATTAGAACGGAAAGGGGAGGTGTCTTCCTACTCCTGGGCAGTTGCAGTAGTCATTAAGTACCTACAGCTGCTAGAATATGGAACAAAAATAAAGTTGCTGGCAGATCAGTGAGCCAGGCAGCCTATGTGGAGGGAAATAGAAAGCTAACGGTTTGGATCGAGACCTTTCATCAAGAATTATATTCAGTTAATTGGATGGTGCAACATTAGAAGGAACATCTTTCACCTGTGTTCACCCAATACACTTTTCCACTTTTTAGTCCAAGCAGAATTTTCATTTTTTTTCAAAAAGAGATAATTATGCTGGGAGTGTAAATGCTTTTGTTTCCTGCTGCGATTTTCTTTTCTTCTTTGTGTGCACTTTGGGTGATCTGTGGAAAGCACCTATATATCTTGCAGTGAGAGTTTTTCAATGAGGAGTGAGTGAGAATTCTGCTTTTTTTTTAATGGAAAACTTAACTTAGTTCTAAACAGTCCCTTCCCCTTTGGATCTTGAGGGGACATCCTGTTTCAGATGAGGGAAAAACAACCACCAAAAGCTCAATGCTGTAGAGTGCTTTTGAGTAATAAAAGTGCAGGGATGAAATTCTGATTCCAAAGAGGGTATAAAATAAGCTGATAATTTTTTTTAAACTCCAGTGTATAAATGAAAAGAAAGAGTATTGGGAGAGAAAGCGCAGTTTCATTTGATGATGTAAATAAGCATGAAGCTGTAAAATTCTGTTATGAATATTTTGCAACTGCTTGCATGAAGTGATAATGGGAACTGATGTTAATAACATGGTGAGAAAAATGTATTGGTGGATCTGGCTTGTTTAAAAGCAGATGAATGTCTGGATAAAATCTATCCAAGGATCCTGAATACACAATAGCCCAGACTGATTTATTGTTTTCAAGTGCTCTTTAGGAAAGTCATGTCGTTGGGCAAATTGTTGGGTAAAAAAACTGAAAGACAGCATACATCATTACTTATGGAGGCAATGTGTCTGACTGATACAGACTTTTTGAGGAGATAACAAGGTGTGCTGATGAGGCTATTACATTAATAAAGTACAAGTGGATTTTAGAAAGTCACTCTATTGAAGTTCCTCAAAGCAGATTGCTCAAAGGATGTCATGGAATGGATCAAAGGGAATGTGGAAAGATGGATTTTAAAGAAAATTAACCCAATAGTAGAAGGCAAAGTCATATTCAATGGGAAATTTAAAGGCTATTGCGATGCTGCCTTCAGGAGTGGGGGCAGGGCCGCTGCAAAGGGAGGGAGGGGGGAGTGACTATGCAGTGCAAGGGGGAGAGTGAAGGAGCTGGGTGTGCATCGGAAGGAGGAAAATAGCCAATCAAGGAGAGGGTCTTTGGCACTAGGCTGACGGGCTGTAAAGATGCCATTTTTGAAATATTTACTCTGGGGGTTTGGTCTCTCCCCCGCTCCCCCCTAGCTTCGCCAATGAACTAGATAGTTCTGCAAGCATTGGGATCACTCAGACAAATGTAGTATCACCACAACAAAGACATTATCTTTATTCAGTCCACTTATTCCCCCCCCCCCACTTTTCTGAAATTTAAAAATAATTTGTCCTCCATTTTCCCAACTCCAACGTAGGGTCTCTAGTCTGATGCATTAACTCTGCTTGTCTTTCAATGCCTGGCCAGCTGAATATTTGAACATTTTCCTTCCTTTACCTTGAGATTTCCAGTCATAGCTCTCTTCTTTATCATTCATCGAGGGAAGTGCCCACTAACTGCACACATTTGTAAACCTTTAAGGAGCTTATACAAATTAACCTTATTTTGACTCAAGGACATTATTAGACACATTTTAAATGCCTTTTGTTTGTAATTTACCAAGAAACTGACTGCTCTACATCAATAAATGGTGTGGTCCAGAATTTTAATTTAATTTTCATTCACTTAATATGGAATTAGCCATAGGTGATAGACAAGGCTATTGAACTAAAATGTACACCTTTGTGCAATAAACTGCCTACACCATGATCAATCATTCTGCTCTAAAATGATTCTTGGAAATGCATTAAGGATTTCGTTATAAAGCAAAACCATTTCATGTTCATTTTTGGGCAGTATGAATCCACTGCTGTCTGTAAGAAGTTTGCACTAACTCCCTGTGTCCTGTGTTGGGTTTCTTCAGCTATTCTGGCTTCCACCCTCAAAAACATATGTGGTTAGTAGGTTAATTGGATTTAATTGGGTGGACGTGTTTCAATTGCCTGAATGGGCTTCTTCTGTGCTATATCATTTAAAAAATTTAAAATTATTATTTCAAAAAATTATCAAGAATGCCCTGGTTTAGGCCAGACTTTACATGAAGAAAAAATGTTTAACTAGAAACCCATGAAACTATCCGGAACTAGTGTTCCTGTACAACTTGAGTGATAAATGCAACAGCTTCATTGAGGTTATCCAAAGTGAAAAGTTTGCATTCTTTATTCAAAATAACTCTAGACTGTTCTGATGTGACTTTTATTTGTTTGTTTGTCACATCAAACATGCTGCAATGAGAAGGGTCCTTCTGCGACAGGTCAACTCTACCATTTTCACAGTCATGTAAAGTAGTTGGGCAAGAGCACAAGTACGATGGAGTTACAATGAAAGAAAGGATCAATTAGTGCAAAACAAAGTTATCAAGACAACACTATTGTGGGGTTCATTCAGGAGCCCAATGTCTGCTGATTGGTCATTAAACCTATTGGCAATAGTGGATTAACCATTAGGCTGAGAAGACTTAAGCATAGGGGCCTGGAAGGGAGAGAGGACCTTGGGTTCCCAGCAGCAGCAGAGACGTCGGGATCCTAGCAGAAGCACAGACCTTGGGCTTCCGGCAGGGTCTACAATTTAACGTAACTTTAACATAATGTTGTTCTATTCAATGAATGGTGGGGCAGGGGAGCAATGTCGTAGGTGGGGGCTTATTAAAACACAGCCTCGGTGCCTGGGTTGCTGTTAATCCGCCACTGCCTATTGGTATGCAATTTCAACATTCTTGAGCTTTCTCCCTGACAGGAGGAGGATAAAGAAAGTGTGTCCAGGGTGTGATGGGGCATCCGATATGTTGGCTGTCTATCCCAAGGAGTGGAAAGTGAAATTTACCTCATGTTCAGAATCTCATTTTACAGCTTGTTCCAGTCTTGAGCAGAGTGCTCCCATGTACATCCAGCAAGTATGATTTCGATGGTGCACCTGATGGAACATAATGTAAATGCTGGAATAAGTTAGGTGGCCCCAAGAACAGGAAGTAGTATTCAGTGAGTTTGTGGCTTATTCTTGGCTGCAGTTCCAGTTCTCTGCCTATTCCTTACAAGCCTTTACTTCCTGTAGTCCCAAAACTCTGTCCATCTCAACTTGAATAAATTAATCGTTCAACCTCCACATCTCTCCTAATTCCTCCTAATGTCTATTTAAATCGCATCCCATTTTGTTTAAAGCATGACCCCTAGTTTTGGATACCTGACTTAGGGAAAATATTCAAATACATTTCAAAGCCAAACTAAACCTAGGTTGAACCCAAACTTTCAACCTTTCCTTAAAAGGTACCAATCTAATTAACCTACCTCTAATGCAAGCCTATCTCTCTTTAAATAACTCCTTTCACTGCTCCATCTTACCAACATCCTGTCCAGTTATAAAAAGTCTCTCCTACTTTTAAACCCAATGTCATTGGTAATAAAGACCAGTGTTGCATTGCCATCTCAATTACTTACATGACCTAGATACTCACTGCCTGTGTCTTATGTATGACAACACCCAGATTCCTCTGTACAATATCAACTCTGAGGTCTCTCTTCATTTAAACAATGTTCTGCTCTTTTCTTTTCAATTTAAACCTTCAGTGAAAGGCAAAAGCGTGTAGAAGAAAATACGTCTAAATATGCAGAGTCCATTGCATATTGCCAAATGTTTAGAAATGCAATGATAATAACCTACATTTGTGAGGTGCCTTTAATTTGTAAAAATAACCTAAAGCATTTAAAACAACAAAATTATAATGAAACCATTCAGCTATATTTTCAGTGTCTGTCAGTTTTTGGGATGTGACAGTTACTAGCATCTACCTTTGGAATATGAACAATTAACTATTTACAGTTGAGCTGGAGATGTGGGTAATCCAGACCAGATAAGTTTAAGGCTGTTGATTAGCTATTTGGGTTTCTGCAATAAACTGGCAGTTTATTTGTAACAAAGCTTTTGCACATTGGGATAAATAATCCTCTGAAAGAAGCCTGGCCCCACCTGGAGTAAATACTGAAACTGAGAAATAGGAAGGCATTTTATCTGTGCTAGCAGTTCCCTTTTTTTTTCCTAATTGTAATCATACAGTTTTATGTGCAAATAAAGCACAGTCCAGAAGTATGCAGAGGACACAAAATTATGCTACACTGACCACGCCACAATAGACTATTGACTTTGATCCTGAGCTAACAGCAGGAATATCACCAGATCTGTGCCATTAAATGGATCCTTGGTTTCTTGCAGGTTTGCATGGATCTGAGTTGATGAAGAGCCCATTTGATGGAAGCAGCTTTCCTTACAATTCAAGAGAATGCAGGGCAGCACCACTGCTATGTTAAGTTTTAGTCTTTACACATGAAGTCAAAGCTAGCGTGAAATTCTCTGAATGTAGCAATAGCTGTGAAATACTGATGCCTGGCAGCATCTGTAAAGGAAAATTTCCTTATGTCTACTGCACAAGCCCAGTAACATTCTGAGCAATGGTGAAATCCATTTTGGCCACACAGTGATTTAACTCAGAAAGTGGAAATTTTGCCATTACATTTAGATACTTGTATCTCTCTTACCTGCAGAGACTACTTCTTAATTTTAAAGGAAGCTTCATGTAGCACTGGGTGTTTAATTACAGTCATTAAATCATGCAAAGTCTTTGTGCAAACCTTTGATGCATGCTCCGATAAGGAAAGCCTTCTCAGCCTGAGTGTCAATCCTAAAAATCATCCCATGTATCTAGGACTTGAATATGGAGTCCTTATATTCAGCACAAATGCTCATTGGTACACAAATTGTTATGTCTGGCTTCTATGTTTATGAATCAACAACTCAGAAAAGAAACATAGCAACATTTTTCATTTACATGGCATCAGTATCCATTCATTCATCTATGACTAACCATGGAATGCAGCAGCCTGTGCCAAATGCTCTTTGACATTGCTCACAAAGAATAGCTCATATCCCAGTTTAAAGGAACATATGATAATTAATAATGATGTAGCTCTTCTTAGCAACGTTATTACATTATTCTGCAGCTGCTGTCTGACTGTCTAATTGACTTCTGAAAGCCAGAGGCTGAATTGTCTTCTTTAATGAGCCTCCATGATTTATTTGATAACACTTCTTTTAGCCTTGTTCTCTCACTTATACCCATCAAAGTATTAAATGCGGCCACTTACAGTCCATTTGCATGCCACTTTGCCTGGTTCTTGCATTAGATTCCATTTCAGTCTCTCCCACACAATTAATGTTTCCTTCACCTAGAATTAGACACATTTGGATTCCTTCTCTCATCTGGATGTCTATATGAAGTGAACAGAAGGAACTGAAACATAAGTACCCTTGAGGTGAGCAGTTTTGAGGAAACAGGAAAAGATTGATTACGATAGAAAATCTCTTTTTTTTAATTCAAATCAAAAACAAATGTCAACATGAAGAACAAAAACTTTATTGTATGAGGTGAATGATCCATGAGTACATTGAACTCGCAACTGAAATACATTTACGAAAGTTAAAAATCCAAATCAAATAAAACTTTTCAAAGTTATTCCAATCATTTCAGTTAATAGAAATTGATGAAATAGAAAATCAGCTTTCACCTCAATGCAAGCCAAACAAAGAATCGTATCCCATTCTGGAGGGAAAAGTTCTTGAACGGAAAAAAAAAATAAAAGGGGTGTTCAGGAAGATGTGTGAAGAGGGACTTTGTAATATTTATTTAAAATCAATAAATAACTTGTATTTATAAAGTAAATTTAACATTGTTGGGATGTCCCAAAGCAGGATGCAACCATTGAAATAGTTTTGAAGTGTAGTTTACTGATCAAATTAAGGAAGCCCAAGTCAATTTGTGCACAGAATGATCCTGCCAAACATCAGTTTTTTTTAAACTTTATTTATTTGTTCAAAAAAACAAATAGTACATAACATATACAACAATTAACCATAAACATGAACATTATTTTTTACATATAGAAAAAAAGAAAAGAAAAGAACCCCCCCCACCGCCATTCAGCCAACTTTCTTAAGGAGAGCCATAAAGAAAGAAAAGAGAAAAAAATATTAAAGAAAAATTAAACATACATATCAAGATCTAATCAACATAAATTGAAATGTAAATATTCTGAGTATAACAATCACTTATTAATAAAAAAACTATAATTATCATGTGAAACATATGTAATTTTTTTCATTATTAAACAATATTTCATCTCATTATGCCATCTATTAATATCAATCATATTTGTATCTTTCCACGTACTAGCAATACATTTTTTCGCTACAGATAAAGCTAAATATACAAAAGCAAGTTGAAATTTATCTAATCCCAAACCTTTCAGAGGTTGCAAACTACCCAATAAAAATACTGTCGGATCTAAAGGTATTTTAATCTTATACAGGTATTCTAAAAACAATTGAATTTTCTTCCAAAAAGATTGTATATGTAGACATGACCAAACAGCATGAAAAAAAGTTCCAACAGAATTACCACATCTAAAACACAAATCTGATTCATGAAAACCATACTTTTTTAATTTTTCAGGTGTTAAGTATAATTGATGTAGAAAATTATAGTTAATCAATGCATAACATGCATTTATCAATCAAGTTACACTATCATAACAGATAACCAATCATCCTCAGAAAAAATAAAACCAATATCCACTTCCCATTTACTTTTAGATCTATCCAAACCCTTTTTATCCATGCCATTCTGTAATATTTGATACATAGATGAAATATAACCCTTCTCTGGTACCTTCATAAGAAAAGTCTCAAATTTAGTCATTTCAGATAAAATCATATCTCTACCAAACGTACGTTTTACCAAAGATCGAATTTGATAATAAAGAAACAAAGAGTTCTTATCAATACCAAAATTGTCCCTCATCTGATTAAAAGATAAAAATTTACCCTCTTTAAAACAATCCCCCAAGTTTTCCACACCTTTAAATCTCCAATGCAATAAACTTTGATTGTGTATTGAAAAAGAAATAAGTTGATTACTATACAACAGAGTCAAAGCTGATAATTCACCCCAAGAGCCTATCATTTTATTTTTCTTTATCCATAACTTCATTAAATGTTTTAGTATAGGCACATTATGTTGCTGTAACAAATTTATATTCCGTCTAAACAAAAATTCATGTATTTCAAATTTAGAAATATTTGCCATCTCAATTTTGGCCCAACTAGGAGGCCGTTCCAAATCCAACAATGAACTAATAAATTTAAATTGGGCTGCTTCATAATAATTTTGAAAATGTGGTAAATGTAATCCCCCTAACTCATATTTCCAAGTTAATTTATTCAAAACTACTCTCAAAAATTTACCTCTCCATAAAAACTCCCTAACTATTTTATTCAAATCTCAAAAAAAATATATTATCAAGTAAATATGGAATAGATTGAAACAAATATTGCATACGTGGAAAAATAGTCTTCTTAATTGTATTTATCCTACACAATAAATTAATAGGTAAATCTTTCCATTTAATCAAATTAGTTTTAATTTTTTTTAATGGAACATAATTTAATTTATATAAAGACTGATAATTAACGTTCAAAATTATACCCAAATATTTAATTCGATCAGTCCATTTCAAATTAATAATATTCTTATAAACTGAATAATCTCCTTCACTTACCGGTAATATTTCACTTTTTTCTCAATTAACTTTATATCCAGAAAGACATCTATATTGTATTAAACACTCCTTCAAGTGCAAAAGTGACTGAGCTGGGTTTGTTAAATACACCAATACATCATCAGCAAATAAATTAAATTTATACTCCTCATCTAAAACTTTCATACCTTGTATCTGTGCATTTTGTCTTATCAGCTGTGATAAAGGTTCAAGCACTAATGCAAACAAAGCTGGTGATAAAGGACAACCTTGACGAGTTGATCGAGTCAATTTAAAAGGTTCCGAAATCAAGCCATTCATCAATACTCTAGCTATTGGTTTACTATATAAAGCCTTAATCCAACTAATAAAGAAAGGACCAAACTTAAATTTCTCCAGAACTTTAAACAAAAAATTCCACTCAACTCTATCAAATGCTTTTTCTGCATCAAAAGATATTACCATCGGGTGATCTAAAGATTGTCGAAATCTATTAATCAAACTAATCACGCATAGAATATTATCTGAAGCATAACTATTCATTATAAAACCTATTTGATCCATATGAATCAACTTAGGTAAAAATTTAGCCAATCTATTCACTAATATTTTAGCTGATATTTTATAATCTACATTTAACAACGAAATTGGTCTATATAACCATATAACCATATAACCACTTACAGCACAGAACAGGCCAGTTCAGCCCTACTAGTCCATGCCATAGCAAATCCCCACCCTCCTAGTCCCACTGACCAGCACCCGGTCCATACCCCTCTAGTCCCCTCCTACCCATGTAACGATCCAGTCTTTCCTTAAATGTAACCAATGATCCCGCCTTGACCACGTCTGCCGGAAGCTCATTCCACATCCCCACCACCCTCTGCGTAAAGAAATTTCCCCTCATGTTCCCCTTATAATTTTCCCCCTTCAATCTTAAACCATGTCCTCTAGTTTGAATCTCTCCCTTTCTTAATTGAAAAAACCTATCCACATTTACTCTGTCTGCCCCTTTTAAAATCTTAAACACCTCTATCAAGTCCCCTCTCAATCTTCTACGCTCCAGAGAAAAAATCCCTAGTCTGCACAACCTTTCCCTGTAACAGACCCTGAAATCCTGTCAACATTCTCGTGAACCTTCTCTGCACTCTCTCTATTTTGTTTATATCTTTCCTATAATTTGGTGACCAAAACTGTACACAGTACTCCAAATTTGGCCTCACCAATGCCTTGTACAATTTCATCATAACCTCCCTACTCTTGAATTCAATACTCTGATTTATGAAGGCCAACATTCCAAATGCCTTCTTCACCACACCATCTACCTGAGTATCAGCCTTGAGGATATATGAAGATACTTTCAAAGGATCTCTATCTTTTTTGGGGATTACTGTAATGAAAGCACTAGAACAAGACTCAAATTTGAAATACATGAAATGTTCTCCAACTTGATGTAATACATCCCCAAACACTGTAGAGAAATCATCATAAAAATTTTTATAAAATTGAACAGAAAATCCATCATCACCAGGCAATTTACCATTCAGCATTTCCATCATAACCATTTTAATTTCCGAATCAGTAAATGGTTCTTCTAATTCTTGTATATCTGCATCCTCTAATATCGGTAAATTCAACTGTGATTAAAAAAAGATCAATCAATCCTGTTTCTTGTTTTTCTTCAGATGTATATAACTTTTTATAAAATGAACAAAATTCATCATTAATCTCACGAGGTTTATAAGTGATAAGAGAATTCCATCTAACAGCATTAATAGTCCTCGAAACCTGTTCTTTCTTTAATTGCCACGCCAATACCTTATGTGCTTTCTCTCCCCATTCATAATACCATTGTTTAGTCCTTTTAATCACACATTCAAATTGATAAGATTGCAAAGTATTATATTCCAATTTCAACCTAGATAATTCTATTTTCTGATCTTCTGTAGCATCTTTCTGAAATTCCTTTTCTAACTCATCAATCTGTTTCTCTAATTCAAGACTCTGATTTAATCGATTCTTTTTTATTTTAGAAGTATAACTAATTATTTGTCCTCTCAAATAAGCTTTCATAGCATCCCATAATACAAACTTACTTTGAACAGAATTAGAATTTTCTTTCAAAAGAAGTTCATTTGTTTTTTTCAAAAAATCAATAAATTCCGTATTTTTTAACAACATTGTATTAAATTTCCAACGATAGGCCACTTGAATTTTCTCAGAAGTTGCATATGTAAAGTATAACAAAAAATTATCTGAAATCACCCTACTTTTATATTCCGCTTATTGTATTTTCCCTTGTAAATGTGCCGATTCTAAAAAAAAAAATCAATCCTTGAAAATAATTCATGTCTAAATGAATAAAAGGAGAAATGTTTC
The DNA here is from genome assembly GCF_036971445.1 of Narcine bancroftii. Taxonomy (NCBI): domain Eukaryota; kingdom Metazoa; phylum Chordata; class Chondrichthyes; order Torpediniformes; family Narcinidae; genus Narcine; species Narcine bancroftii. The sequence continues at coordinate 337,812,652 of NC_091469.1, forward strand.
TCTGTCGGATTAAGACGTCTCCAAATATCTACTAAATTAAGATCTTTCATCAATGCTTGAACCTGAACTGCCATCTTAGATTTCTTAACTTTCTTCGGAGATTTATCGAGTAAAGGTTCCAAAACACAATTAAAATCACCACCAACTAAAATATTATCATCAGCCTGACCCAAATATAAAAATGCATCTGAAATAAATATTTCATCATCTACATTTGGGGCATAAATATTAAGTAAAGTCCAAAATTCAATAAAAATCTTACAATTCAATTTAAGAATACATCCTGCCCTTTCCTCCATTGATTGTAATTCAAAAGATAAATTTTTATGTATCAAAATTGCTACACCTTTAGCCCTGGAATTAAATGAAGAAGAATATACATGCCCAACCCAGTCCCTCTTTAATTTCATACTTTCCTTGAGATTCAAATGTGTTTCTTGTAAAAAAGCAACATCAATTTTCATTTTCTTAATATATGCCAAGACTCGGTTACATTTAATCGGACTGTTTAATCCTCTAACATTAAAAGTAACAAACCTCAACTTTGACATATCTACTATTGTTACTAAATACCAATAATATCTTTATATGAAAACTCAAATCAACGTATATAGGCCCTCCAATAGGAGAAAAAAAAATCACAAATTAAAAACTAACTAGAATGAAAATTTAAAAAATAATTAAAAAAATAAAAAATCCCCCCCCCAAAAAAAAACAACCAAAAGGTAGTAATCCCGAAACAAAAATTGGGTGTGGGTCACCCACCAGTGGCTGATGACTAGTAAAGAACTTAGAGCAAGTCTCTCCTTCCCCAGCCAAACAATGAATAACATCAAAATATCATAATAGCATAAAAAGTAAATTAAGAATAAGAAAATTCTTCTATTCATCCAAGAGATTCCATACTCAGAGAGCCCATTTCAGAAGAAGTTGGACTCTTTCCATTCCTGTGTTACCCATTTCTGCCATTTCTTCCATTTCCAGAACAACCAGATTTTTCTTTAGGAGACAATGGTGGACTACGTCTTTGTCCTCTTATATCTGGCAATGAATCAGCAAAAATCATTGCTTCACGATCATTCTCAAAAAACTGAAATTGATAGTCTCCATAAACACCTTCAACACTGCCGGGTAGCGAAAAGTAGACTTATAACCTTTATGCCACAAAACTTCTTTAACTGGATTAAATCGACGTCGATGTTGAATGACCTCTTGACTCAAATCAGGATTTAAAAAAAACTCTGCTATTCTGAATCAATAACAAAATTTGTCGTTGTCTCGCATTTTGCACTGCTAGTCGAAGTATTGCTTCTCTGTCCAAATAATTCAAACATCGAATTATTACAGGTCTCAGTGGTTGACCAGGTAAAGGTGTTCTTCTTAAAGCTCTATGAGCTCTTTCCAGTACCAAGCCTCCAGAAAAATATTCTTGCCCTAGTACTTGTGGGATCCAGTCTTTAAAAAAATGAAGAGGATCTTGTCCTTCCATACCTTCTGGCAAACCAACGATTTTCACATTATTCCTTCTGCTTTGATTCTCCAAGTAGTCTATTTTCCTCTCTAACTCCTTCTCACGTTCTCCCAATACTATAACTGATTTTTCAATCTTCAACACTTTTTCTGTGTTAGAAACCATTTGCTGTTTACATTCCAAAAAAGCAGACTGAATTTTTTTAAATCTTCACAAGATGCTTCCACACGAGCTTTAACTGTATTCAATTCTGAACTTATACTAGCATTCATATGCGCCATCTCATTCATTAAAGGTTGAATGACAGCATTTAACTGCATACATTGTAACTCAGAAAAGCTCAGTCCTGCTTTCTCTGATGTAGTGGCAGAACCAGGTAACTGCAGCTCCTGCTGCAACTCAGCAAAAGGCATTTGAGAGGTTTTACTGCGGGTCTGGACTCCCAGCGACAGCACCCTGACTTCCTCAGGGGGTCGCTGCTGGTCTCCCCCCACAGCTCATTGTTTTTGCGCAAAATCACGGAGGAAAGCAATATCTTCAGGTTGAAATGCTTCCTAATGCATTTCAAACAATTGAGTCGTCTTCCTGCGTGCTCCCTCTGTTAAAATCGAAAGGCTTCCAGAATCAGGATCCACTTCTTGGTAACACGCACCTTCTTCCAGAGAACAGGTAATTCCAGCGCCATCCTTCACTTGGTGAGTAGTAGACATTTTTTTTTCAGCTCCCACAGGCAGTCTTTGTGGTTTAGACACTGAAGAAATTAAACCTGAAGCTGTTACAAGTCGTTTAGGCCCCAAATCTTCAACACTTCGAAAATGTAACTTCTTCTGCACTTGAGGTTTAATCTTTTTACCATTAATGGGCATAATAGTTCCTCAATACTTTAAGCTAAAATTTAAAGAGTTTAAACTTGAAAACAAAGAGTTAAAAAACGGGTACTTAAAAGTCCGGCCAGAGAGGTCGAAATTACACGTCTAGATTCTGCACCATCTTGCCATGCCCCCCCAGACATCAGTATGATAATATGTTTTAACATTAATGAAGGAATAAATATTGGCAAAGTCCCTAGAAAAAAAAAATCTTTCTTCAAATCAATTCTAACATTTTCCTTTGAGAGCAGACATCTTACCTATCTGAAAGATGGTGCCCTTGGTGCTCATACCATTGTCTGCATTACATGCTTATGCTCAAAATTCTGTCTCAGCATAAGAACCCATGGAATCTGGAGAAGGAAAGATTAAAACACATGGTCCCTCATGTCTGTTCCACCATTCAATAAAACCAATCTGCCCTTTGGATCAGATTCACAAAATCCTCATTCATGAGAAGGTTCTATCTCCTTTATAAATGCTCCTCTCCTCCTGGGTAGTGAACTCCAGAGATTCGCCACCCTCTGTGAGAGGAAATTCCTTTGCATGGTTAGCATAGCAGTTAGCGCAACAGTGTTACAGCGCCAGTGACCCTGGTTTGAATCCTGCAAGGAGTTTATGTTTTCCTCATGTCTGCTTGGGTTTCCTCTCGCCTTCAAAATATTTGGGGTTTGAAGATTAATTGGATGTAACAAGTGCCTATTACTGTTTATTAAATTACTATATTTAAATTAAAAAATGTAAAAAAAATCTCAATGTTAAAGTTAATTGATACTGAGCTCTATTGTATCCTTCTCTCTTTTGCCAGTAGTTTATCTGTGACTTGCATCATTACGACCCTTAACTGCTTTAACTGGGAAACAGATGAGCTGCATTTTATGCTCCACATTATTTTTTTATGCATATGTTTTAAACTTGGCCAAGCCATACCAATGCAATAACAATTTCACACTCATTGATTGAATTACTTTGCAATGTGGCAAATTAAATTTCAAACAACTGTTCTCTTATCTTATAACATCTTCCCCTCATTCAAATCTCTCCCTCAAATGGAAGTATCTCAGTATTAAACCTGTCATGCATGTCCTCTTACTATCATGTATTTCAACGCAATCCTTCAGGGGAATGGCAGGTTAAATGCTCAATGCTATATTATCGTTTGAGAAACCAACAAAGGTTTATATTTAAATATAAAACCAGGTCCTGTCTAATGCCTGTGCATTAACTGCAGCTATCTAGAATTGAGGTCTTGACAGCCATTATATCCCTTGGGTGAAACATTAGTGGGAAATTCATTCTATTCATCATCGAAACAGCAGTATGAAAGAAATCATCAGGACATGCCTTCCTTGCTCCTCTTCAATGACAGTGGCATTCACAAGCTTCAGCTGAATAGATGCAATTTCCCAGTGGTAGTGAGTCAGGGGAACCCATGTATGTGGGACTTGTAGATGTTTAATGCTAGAAATATCAGCAGTGAATGAGTCTAGCACTGAGGTACTGCATTCTCATTCAAGAGGTCAGGTGTAGTTCTCAGCCACACCACTAGATGTAGCAATGGAATCAATAGAACATTCACCATACTGCAAACCCCAGCAATCATTGAATGTGAAATTGATATTTGAAAAAAGGACATAAGAAAGAATGTGGAGCAGCAAAGCCAGTTCACCTACTTCCCAGTTAAAAGAAATAAGTGTAAGAATGGGGCACATGGCAGTTAAAGAGAAAATGATACAATAGAGGAGCTCAATATCAATTAACCATTTTGCTGCACTCCCACTGATGTGGAAAATAACATTATGAAGGGCGGAAGAGGCATTGTCCCTGTATCCATCTGCCTACACTCCATCGCACTTCCTTGACCACTGGTCTCCAAGCCCCAGTCATTGGCACCGGTAGCATCCCAGAAGGCCTTCAGCTGCTGGGTGAAGCCCATCTTATCCAGCACTGCAGTAAAACACAAAAGTCTGCAGACACCATGGTTGAAGTAAAAACACAATGCTGGAGAAACGCGGCAGGTCAAACAGTATACTTTATAGAGCAAAGATAAAGATACATAACCAATGTTTCAGCCCTTCATCAAGGTATGGTCAAAATGTGGGCAAACACCTGAACAAAATGGTGGAGGGAGGGGCAGGGAGAGGAGCACAAGCCCACAAGCAGGAGGTAATAGGTGGATCAGAGAGGGTAGGCACACCAGTAAATAGCTGAGGGGGGATGTCACTGTGAATGGAGAAGGAAAGGTAGAGAGATGGAGGAGAGAGAAAGAATGGAGAGTAGGCTAGCAGAAAGAGGAGAAGTTAATGTTAATGCCATTCTGCTGGAGAGTGCCAAGGTGGACGTTTTGGTGTTGCTCCTCCAATTTACAACTCCTCTTGGTTTGACAGTACATGAGGCCATGGACAGACACATCCGGCACTGCCACCTCTTAACCTCCGGCATAGTCAGAATTGCTTTCTGAGTGCTTCTGAGCATGGCCCCCAGAGAATCACCGTCTCTTGACTTAACCACTGCTACTTCAGACTGTGGCATAGCCAGAGCCGCTTCCCGGCTTAACTAATTCCTACTATTTCTTAGTATCTTTCCCTAATCAAGGTAACGAGGTGCCACTCAGGCTAATATAGGAGCAAGGGAGGAGATTGGAGGGAGTCTGATAAAGTTTTAAAATCTTTTTGGTGGGGTGTCAGATGACTGGAGGACAACAAATGTGGAATCTTTATTTGAGATGGGCAGCAGGGATAAGCTACATGAATCTGGCAGCAATGGTGAGGACATTTTTGGAAACATTTTGAGGGACAACATGCACTTGGAGAGACTCAAAAGATACTCTTCAAGGCAACATAAAGGGGGGGGAAGTGAACAAAGAGAAGCTGGAGGGTTTCAGCAGGTCAGGCAGCATCCCTAGAAAGAAATCATCAGTCACTAGTGTAGGCTGAGACCTATTATTAACTCATAAGCACTCAATTCAAGGGAGATTCATTCTGATGAATTTGATTTATTTTCAAAGAGGTAATTTTATGCATTGATTATAGAAGTGGGATTGGTGTATTCAATTTGACCATTGATGAAGTTCCATGTGGAATACGAAAGAATTCATAGGATCCTTGACAATTTGGCAAATTGGATCCAAAATTTATTTGATGGTAGGAAACAGAGCATAATGGCTGAAGGTTGCTTTTGTGGTTGGAGGCCTGTGACCAGTGGGATAGGTGCTGAGAGCCTTTCTCCTTATTACATAGATTTTGATTGGTAGGTTACTGGATTACACAAAAATTGGTGGTGGAGTTGATACCGAGGAGCATAATCATAGGCTGCAGGATGATATTGATCAGTAAGTAAGATGGAATTGGATTCTGAAAAATGTGAGCTCGTGCATTTTGGAAGTACTTAAGTGGCCAGGACATAAATAATGAATGACAAATTTCCAGAAAGTACTAAAGAAAAGAAGGTTCTGGACAGCAGCAGCAGCACAGGTGATTAGGAAGGTTAATGAAATATTCAGAGACAAAAGAGACTACAGATGTTTGAATCTGGAGCATAAAAATGATCTGCTAGAGGAAATCAGATCAATATTTCCTCTCCCCCCCCCCCTTCATATTGATAGTGGTCAAGCCATAGAATATGTTCTGCACAACATTTGAGTTTTTGTTTTACTTTAACAGGCCATTTAAAACCTGTATGGAGCTGTTGGCTTCAAGACCGGCCAGTAGGACCCTGCAATTCAGTTCTGTGCCTACTCTCCTGGGTCTGCATCAGTAGCAGTACCGCCGTTAGAGCAGCTCTGGGAGGACTGACATTTTATGGTGAACAATTTTAAAAATTAGGTTGGCAACAACTGGATTATTGTGCGCCATTCTGCTCCCTGCACTATAGGAAGTTGTGATTGCATTGCATTGCAGAGGGTGCAGAGCAGGTTCACCCGGGTGTTGCTTGAGATGGAACATTTCATCTATGGGGAGGCACTGTTGTTTTCAGGATGTTTAGAGGTCAGTTTACTGTCATACGAACTGAGATCTAGGGAAACTAGCTTTGTGTGCTATCTAAGCATCGCAGTAGAGTCATAGAGATAGAGCACACATGCAGGCCCTTTGGTTCCCCAACTCTGTGCCAACAGTCAAACACCCATCTTGAATGGGGAAGGGGAGGAGGAGGAAGTGGCCTTTTACATCCTATGGATGCTGTGTGACCTGCTGAGTTTTTCCAGCACTTTTTGTCAAGTGTAATCCCATTTGTCATCCTGCATACCCATCAGCTACACCCACTGCCCAATTTTCCTGCAACCTACCTACAATAATCTCTATTTTATATTTATCAACTCTTTCTGGTAATTTAATGGTAATTAATGTATACTATTTTACAAAATACATATTTGGCTGCAGCAAGTTTGAATTTCCATGCGGATGTACAATGTACTTCTTTCATGATACATCCTGCATCTTCAAAAATACATCTTGAACGCAGAAATGAATTGAAATCTGGAGGTTACAAGAAGAAAGATCTGTTGAGGTTTCAGCTGCAGGATTTGGCCTTCTCACAAATTACTGGGCCATCAATGTGAAGCGAGGGACTTCACAGGGTATGGGGGCAGAGGTGGGATTATGTCTGCAAAATCAGTCATTGGGCTGGGAATTTAACCTCACTTTTTTTTCTTTTGATTAACTGCAACAGTGAATGTTTATGTAGTTATCGTTTTGTGTTTATTATCTATTTTTAAGTGTCATTTCAAATTGTGATAATTTATTTCATTCAATTGACATTAGGATATCTAATGGACCTGTAGCAAGTAAGAATTTTGGTGCATCTGTACCTTCTATTCATGTCGATGACAATGAATAAACTCTCATAACTGGAATGCACTTTATAGAGATCGGAAATTCCTGCAGGATAGGAGAGGTGGACATTTAGCACATATAAATTACTAATTAAAAGCAAATTTAACTGTCAACTTTCAGAGCGGCTTTATGGTGCTTTCTAAAACAGGTCTGTAAAATGCTGGAGGGAGCAATGGACAGAGAATGACAATGTAACTGGTGTCTGCTGCCCAGAGTGAGTCTGTGCAAGACTTTCTCCACATGAATTGTATCTTTCCACATATCAGAGAAAAGTTTGATAGTGGATGTGTTGTGTGTGGAGGAGGCATGGCCTCCCCATCTGAAACTCATTCCGGAAGTCACATCACTTGTCAGTAGGTCGTGCACTTTTTGCTTCATTCAAAGTTACAAATTGTAGATAAATTTATGGTTTACAGGTGGAATGTCAGTTAAGATTGGGCTCCAGCCACTGGTCAATGCATACCTTGCCATTGGCTAGTTCAAATCACCTTGCATCCTTATTGGCTAGAACCCTGCATTTAGCACCAGCACAGAGGACATTTGCTCTCTCTGCCTCGTGGTGATAGCCACAGAACTGCTCCATGCCAGGTCACTACAGTAGACGTTGCTTGGAAGGGTAACATGCACACTGCACTGAAGCTGAGCAGTGGTATTACTATAGCTCAAATTGATATAGATCAATACTGGCAGTAGAGCCTCTTCTCCCAATACTCGGGGGTCCGAGAGCATATGTTTACCCCTACATACAGTGGTACTAGATCCAGCTCCTCTCAAACAGGAGTCCAGAAGGGTGTGTATAATCCCTGCATATAGTGTGGACATGTCTGATTCGCCTACTGTTAAACATTCTTCCCAGTTTGTTTCCTGTTACAATGTTCCAACTTTCCTTTATAAATTTTGCATATATATTTTATTAAATTGTGCGCATATTTTTCCTCGATCTTTTATTTGTGTGTGTTTTATTTCCACTACGATTTTCCCACGCTCCTTCATAAAGTGTGCGTGTATTTTCCCACAGTCTTTTATTAATTGTGTGTGTTATTGCTGCTATGTTTTTCCTTCACTCTTCTATTAATTGTTGTGTTAATAAAAGTTGCATTTGATTGAAAACCCTTGTGTTCAGACTCGTCTCTGTGAACCCACTGAACCTGACACTTTCTCAATAAAACAATTGGGCTGCGAGCAGGGTTTAAAGAGTTACAGCTGGACACTCATTGAGTTCTAACCATGTGGGAGTTGGAGACTGGTTTAACCAAGCAGGAGATTGTATTGATTACTGTGTGTGTGGGTGTCCAGTTGGCTGCATGGTTTATTGTGTAGCTGCTCACTAACAAGGGTAGCAGCAGGTGACCCACAAATAGGAAAGGGACCCTGGGGTTGGAGTATAAAATCCCTGGGTGGACCGATGACCGTCAGGGTTTCAGATGTTTGGCAGCATGGCTGGCAAGCCACGCCAGTACAGTCAATTGGGACAACAGGTTGGACTCCCAAGGGCAGAAGATAGGGCACCTTGAGGTCTCCTAACTGGAGATACTGGAGTTTCTTGAGGCAGGGGGAGTTGTATGGCAGCCCTATGGTTACTGATATCTCTACTCAGGTGCCATTGGCCTATCATGTCCGAGCTAAGTGACCAGCAAGATAGGGAAGTAGAATCCCTGTGAGATGAGTGTTGGGAACTGCAACTTGATTGTTGGGAACTCTAAGAGGCAGTTCAGATTACCCAAGGGCAAGTGACCTGGAAAGATAGGGAGATTGAATCCCTGCAATATGAATGATGAGAACTGCAAGAGGTCATGCAGGTTGCTCAAGGGCAAGTGACCAATTTAATTTTAAAATCAGGGAGGCAGTTTCCACATTGATCAAAACACAGCAGATGCAAGCTCTCTGGTCTGCCTTGCAGCATGACTCAGTTGTCCAACAGGGGGAAAGGATCAATACATGGTAGGGGCTTGTACCCGAGCCTTTACCAGCCTGAGCAGTGACCACATAGTCGAAGGTCTACCACGAATGCACCCTGCTGATTGTCCAAAAGGGAGAGGTAGCTGAAAACGGTGGAGGTGGGGGGGGGGGGGGGTGAACCTCAGGAGGGCATGTAGATGGTCATTGTAGGTTGATGGAGCCTCAGGACTACTCGGGTAAGGGGCTAACCAGATGAGGGGACAAATAGCACCAATGGCCAGGTGAACACTTAGCCATGCTGCTGCTTCAGTTGGGAGATGAGGGAGCTCACAATACCCTTCTTTCTCATTGGGATGCAAGTACCCTAAATGGTCTGACTGATAAGCAGATGATTGCCAATGCCTTGCGGCACTACCAGAAGGGTTCACTGATGCACCAATCTATGGAAATGGGTGGTGATGGTGGTCCAGGCCAAGTTCCCTACCCTCCTAGAATGGAGCCAACATGGCTGGCTGCAGTGGCACACCTCTGCTGTTGAAACATCGATGGTTAGGGAGTGGGCACTGATTGAGGGTACCTTCGGGTGTGCCCTCGAGCACCAGCTCTCAGGGAGCATGAAGGTGACTGGTGCCTTGGTGGGCTATTCAGTCATCACTACACACCCTGTCCTTAGAGGGGTGGCTTTGCCTTCATGTGACTGGCAACAAGGAGGGTGGTCCAGGAGGCCATTGCCCTCCTGGAGGGATTGGATGTATGGAGCAGAGAGACAGAGACATATGTGGTCTCTGGAGAAAGCATTACGGGGTGAGGGGGGAGCTCGGTGGGGGTGGAGCTTTCCATGCACTGCCTACTCCAACCTGGACCAGCCTCCTCTCTGGTATTCCCCAGCTGGAGGTGGCCCCTGACTAATCTATTGTTTGAGCTCTCTTTTCCCCCCTCTCACAGGAGAAGACTACCCTTCAAGCTGTTCCTCTCATCAGTCTGAGGGTCCATCAACAGACTGCTGAGCTCGAATCACTGATTTCAACCACCAACACCACTGATGGCTGTGGCCACCACACCATCTTGTTTGAGCAGTGAAATCAGATTCATATTGCGAGCATGGACCCTCTTGTTTAAGCTGCACCATTGGATATTTGATTGCACCTATTGTGCAGATTTTGTGCTTTTCAGTCACTCCGAGCTGCAGTAATGACTTCTTATAAGTAGTGTCATTGAATGGATGCTTTGTACTCTTCGTTTCCCTTGACAGTAGCAGCGTCGCCCCAGCCCCCAGTTAACAGAAAGTAAACACCTCATGGGGTGGGGGCTTCTGGAGCTTTTATTTAAAAACACCGATTTGGCTAACTTTCAGTCCCACCTCCTCCTGGCTATTGCTGCAGGGATCTAACACAGGCACTTGTTGCGCCCATTTAAAGAAAGCGTGAGCAGGAATGGCATCCTGGTGTCGAATAATAGCCCAGGGAAACTGGGTGGCCCGGGTACATCCTGGTACATGTCTGCTGGCCGGCCCCTGCCTCACCATGGGATAGCACGGCGATGGCCATCTGAGCTACGCTTCAGAAGCGCCCAAGTTTGGAACCACAGCATGGGATGCGCAAACCAAGGGAAGGAACTGCCTGTTCACAGATGTTGGTGGTGAGGATGCTCACATTTTCCAGTCAAGCTGGAGAAGCTAGGCATAAGAGTCGGTGACTAGACAAATTCCTTTCTCTTACCTCCCATCTGACACTGGGGAGCAGCTCCCACAGCACCCTGCTTCATCGGTAACACAGCGACCTGCTTAGTCGGAGGGGAGGGGGGAGGTGAGTTGCTCTCATTGAATTTGATTATGTGCCTTGTGCAGTATAAGTAATGCACTTGTGTGTACATATATATATATATATATATATAGATATCATTGTTTTCAGCACATTGTTTTTAGTTATAATATGTAAGTTGCATCATTGTAATTCCAGAGTGATATGGCTTCCAAGGGGTGGAGTGTTGTGTGGGAAGGAGGCATGGCCTCCCTACCTTATTACTGCTGGTCACATGGCCTCCCCATTTGAAACTCATTCGGAAGTCACATCACCTGTCAGTACTTGGTGCACTTTTCGTTTCATTCAAAGTTACAAGTTGTAGATAAAGTTACGGTTTGCAGGAGGAGTGTCAGTTAAGATTGGGCTCCGGCCACTGGTCAGTGCACACCTTGCCACTGTCTGGTTCAAATCACCTAGCATCCTTATTGGCTAGAGCCTTGTATTTAGCACCAGCACAGAGGGCATTCACTCTCTTTGCCTCGTGTTAATAGCCTTTGACACCGTTCTGTGCCAGGTCACTACTGTAGATGTCACTTGGAAGGGTCATAGGTAAGGTGCACACTCCACTAAAGCTGAGCCATGGTATTACTAAAGTTCAAATTGGTATAGACTGATACTGGAGGTAGAGCTGCCTCTCCTAACAATCAAGGATCCAAGAGCATGTGTATACCCCTCCGTACAGTAGTAATAGATCCACCTCTTCTCAATCAGGAGTCCAGAGGGTGTATATAATCCCTGCTTATAGTGTGTGAATGTCTTATTTGCTTGTATGAATGAATAATTGTGTACTGTTAAACATTCTCCCCTGTTTGCTTCCTATTACAATGTTCCCATGATCCTTTATAAATTATGCATGTAGGTTTTATTGAATTGTGCGTAAATTTTCCCTCATTCTTATTGTTGTTTTATTCCCGCTACAATTTTCCCACGCTCCTTATAAAGTATTTGCCCAGCCTCTTATTAAGTGTGTGTGTGTAATATTCCTGTTACAATTCTCCCACGCTCTTCTATTAATTGTATTAATAAAAGTTACATTTGATTGCAAACTCTTGTATCCAGATTCATCTCTTTGTGAATCCACTGAACCTTACACGTTTTTAACAAAAGAGATTGCCACTGATGTAGTTCAGTATCCTTAGATTTTGATGTGTCCACAATGTTAATGCCAAAAAATAATCACGCCCCTGCAGAAATGCTGTGGATGTGGTAGGAGCCATGTGCTCAGGAACAGTAGTGGCCTGCTGTCGATCCAGTTACAGTGTACAACTGTGAGGGGCTCATGAAAGAGAGGAGATGACAGTCTCTACACAATGATCACAGATGGAGACGCAGATGTAACCAAATGATCTGTTATACAGAACAGAAACAGGCCCTTCATCCCATCTTGTTCATGATGAGCAATTTGACGACTTAAACTTGTTCTATTTGCTTGTCTTTGGGCCATATCCCTCCAAACCATTCCTATCCATCTGACTGTCTTAAAAGTTGTTATTTTACCCACCTCCACCACATCATCTGACAGCTCATTCCACACCCCTCAGGTCTCCTTAAATCTTTCCCCTCTCAACCATGGTATGTCCTCAAATGGAGATGGTGATTGATGTCACATTGTATGTTGGCAAGCCACGATAGCTTTCTTATATAATACTTACTGTTTATTGGAGCTGGTAGATGTGCTTAGGCTGTAACTGTCAAATTAACTTCTGCTTCATCAGTGTGGATCCAGTTTTTACCAGATACATCTTTGGGATTCCACACTTCACTACACACAAATACATCAGGTACATAACAGCTGTTCTGCTTCTAAGGACTGCTCTGGACATCTGGTTTCACCACAGATCAAGATCAACGTTCCTTTTATTGTCATGTAATGAAAAAAAATGTAATATACATGAAATGCTTCAACATTTGCCTACTGTAAAGCAAACAAAGAGTTGCCATTGGCATTGCTCAGTTCCCCCAATAATAAGAGAAAGAGAAGCAAAAGAGTCCCTTCAGAGATCCTGAGTATCCATGGATTTGCCTCCAGTGCTCCTGCAGCCTCATCCATTGGCAACCTGACCTCCAGATCCAAACCTCCAATATGATCAAGATTCAGGAAGCTTTCAGTTCCTGGGACCATTTGGGGGCCCTTTTTGTCCTTAACGCCCTCTCAAATCCCATTTCTGATACATGAGCCAGTCTCCAGCTGCCCACGGCCTGGTGTGAGTCCTTCAACCACAATTCACCTGCAGCTTGTGTGGGCTCTTCAGCTGCTGAGCCCCTTGCTGTTCTACGGCCATGATTACCATGTAGTAGGGTAGTTCTCAGGGTTCTCCTTCTCCACGGGGGTGTTCCCCTGTTTCTGGTGCCCTGCGCCAGTTCACTGCTCCCCCCTGAGTCTGCAACCCCTGCCCAGCAAAGGCACTGTCAACATGGGCACAGACTTCTATAGTTGCAGGATGTTAAACACCATCAGCTCCTCGAGCAGACTGCTTGAAGCATCACAACCAGACAGTAGGACCCTGCGCAGCAACACGTATGTTGTACCTGAATGAGAGGGAGTTCTGATTTGCTGTATGCCTTGGTTTCCACAAGTCCAACCCAGAGGATATGCAAATAGGAAGGATGCTTTCCACCACCTTGCAAATGGCTTCTGTTTCTCTAGATGTGGGTTGGATGCACAGGGCTATGGTTATGATTTCTTCAACTTGCCTCTCTCTTCACTCAACTGATCCATTCAATCCTACAAACCAAATCAGGCTAATTGCTAGGGAACAAAGACTAGTTGTTAAAATCTTGGTACAAAATCAATGTTGAATGAGAAGATATACAGGTCCTGCAGAAGTGCCATCACCAAAGCCATGTAATCACCCAAAATCTTGTCAAGCTTGCCATTGGGCATGGAAAATGTATGGTCAGTTTGCTTGATTGCTATGAATGTGTGCTTCAATAAGCTTCTGTCAGGGCATCAGGAAAAGTGGTGGTTCTTTTGCATACTCAGTAATAAAGCACAGCAGTGAAGATTGGACAATATCTCTGCAAACAAGAACATAGAGGAAGATGCTATGCTGAGCTGTTCTCATTTGAAAAATCCATTGTCAAATATGTTAAAAGTTTGGGATAGTTAAATGTGTAGCATTAAACTCCATACAATTGCCATCCATCCCCCTCTCACCACAATTCCTTTCATCATTAGGAAGTTGAATTTCACCTCCCTTGAACACTGCAAGTCTAAAGTTTGAACAGAAATGCATTAAAATTATATCTAGGGATATTTTTTCTCAGAGAATTGTATGTTTTATCCTTCAACAATCATGGGAAAAAAACTTAAATCTTATTCATGCTACTTTTTAATGCACTTCAACTTTGGTTTCCAATTTTTCTATTATTTGTGCTGCCAACAAATCTTTCACCTGGGCTTCTCAGAGAATAGCCTACCATTGATGCAATACTTCTTCAAAAGATTCTTATTTTTCTATCACAGTTTGTATTGATTTGAAAAGATACAGTTCCCTCCATAATGTTTGGGAAAAAAACACTTTTTTTCCCCTTTATTTACCCCTGAGCTTCAGATTTACATGTATAAACAATTCATATGTAATTAAAGAGCACCTTTCTAGATTTTATTCAAGGCTATTTCTATACATTCTTGTTTTATCATTTAGAAATTACAGCACTTTTTATAAATACCATGTATTTTGGTGTATAAATCGACCTTCAGATTAGACAGGTCCCCATTTTCAGCTTAATTTTCATGGCTTTATCATATATTGAACGTATAAGACAACCCCTCAATTTTCTGATGGAAACTGGTGTCCAGGCCTTCCACTAACAACCCAGACTTTGTTACAACACCCCAATTGCCAAGGAACAAATCTGTAAATTAAGCAAGCAAGTAAAAAAAAGTTTAAAAAAACACTTTTGCTTCTGACCTGGAAGATACCAAGCGGAGCTGGTCCAAGTCTTCTGTTCCTGCTGCAGCCAGAGTCAGGTATGATGACTCTATTCTCAACATCAGGTGCGGTGCCATCCGCATCGAAGAGTGCACCTCGCTGCTTGGTGCTTGGTGCAGGAACCACAGCTATGCCGACTCTATTCTCAACATCGGGTGTGGTGCCGTCTGCATCGAAGAGGGCTCCTCGCTCCCCAAGTGTGCTTGGTGCAGGAACCACACCTACATGTCAGCTCCCACGCAGGAGCGGGGACCCTTGACTTACCGGGCAGGAGCGGAGACCTCAGGCTTTACAATTGTAAAATGTATAGGTGGGTTATGGCAACGGTGGAGAGGTGTCGGTAAGCAGTGCCGCCAGTTGTGTGGAGGTACTTCCAAAGTCATCTTGTATGCTGAATCTACATCAAGCAGTTGAATTTAAGGTCACATTTTTGTATCTGGCATATAAGTCGACCCCTGATTTTTGAGTACTTTGTGAGGGTTTCAAGACACATTAGTCCCCTCATTTCAGGGCTCAATAATGTTTAGGACATTTGGCTTCACTTGTGAGTACACGAGGCAGGTGTGGATATATTATTGACTGTTGTTCTCAGAAGACTTCATGAACAGAAATATAGAAGCTACACTGCAAGATGCAAACCATGGCAAAGGTGTTATGCTTTTGATCTTGGGCAGTTCCTTTACGCATCCACACTTTGCTCTTGCCATCACTCTGATACAGGTTAATCCTGGTCTCATTTGTCAACAAGACCCTTTTCCAGAATTCTACAGGCTCTTTTAAATACTTCTTGGCAAACGGTAATCTGGCCATCTTGCAGTGTATTTCTGTCCATGAAGTCTTCTGAGGACAGCATTCATTGACATATCCACACCTGCCTTGTGAAGAGTCTTTCTGATCTGTTGGGCAGCCTTTTGGGGATTTTTCTTCATTAAGGTGTGAATTCTTCTGCCATCAGCAGTGGAGGTCTTCCTTGGAATACCAGTCCCTTTGTAATTACTGACCTCACCAGTACACTCTTTCTTCTCAGTGATATTCCAAACAGTTGATTTTGATAAATCTAAGGTTTGGGTGATGTCTCTTACTGATTTATTCTTGTTTTCCAGCCTCATAATGGATTCTTTGACTTTCATCGGCACATACCTGACTACTCACAAACACCTGTGAAGCCAAAAGTTCAAAACAGAATGAATGGAGAATGGAAAGAGACCAGGATAGTCTCACACAATCACAGGAAGAAAAGCTTGGACCCTTACCAAATAGAACCCTGCCAGGACTGATTGGAAAAAATTGAAGGAGGAAAAAGAGCTCGTTTGTTTTCATTTCTTTTGATTTCCAAGGTACAGTCACCATTATATGTCAGCGTGCTATCCAGCATGACAATCCGTATATACCTACATACAGAAAATAAAATACGGTACCAGTGCATAGTCACCAAGAGGAATGAATTTGAAGGAGCAAGGACAACATGATTTAACTCTTGTGATGTTTATTAATTCACGATTATAAAAGAACCTATATATTCACTCTTTTGAATCTGATGGTGCATAATTTTAAATTCTTATTTTCTTCCCAAATAGAATAGGGAGAGTTCAGGGACATATGAGTCAATTAATATGTTGGCTGTTTCACTGAGACATCAGGATATGTAGATAGAGTTGATGGCAGAGAAGGAGATTTTTGATTGTTTGAGCTTTATTCATATGTAATTAAAGAGCACAACGCAACTAACGCAAGTCATAGTCTAACGCAAGTATTCACTCCTCCAATCATTGGAGTGACTAACGCAAGTCATAGTCTAATGAGGAGTATGTCCTTTGCTAATGAGTTATTCATCCTGACAGCAGTCTATTAATTTAAATTTGAGGTTTTGGGATGGCACGGTTGGTGTAGTGGTTAGCACCAACGGTTGGGGCCAGAGTTTGAATCCCACACTGTCTCTCCGTGTCCGCGTGGGTTTTCCCCAGGGGCTCCAGTTATCTCCTACCATTTGAAATGTATTGGGATTGTAGGTTAATTGGGCGGCACTGGCTCGTGGGCCGAAATGGCCTGTTACCGTGCTGTATGTCGAAATTTAAAAAATAATTATAGTGCCCTGAAATGAGGGGACGATGTATAAAAAGTGCTGTAATTTGTAGAGGATCAAATCAAAATGTATTCAAATAATCTTGAACAAAATCTGGAATGTGCACTTCAATTACACATGAATTGTTTGATTAAAAATGTAAAATTGTAGAGCACAGGGGCAAATAAAGGAAAAGAGTGTCTTTGTCCCAGACATTATGGAGGGCACTGAAAATAGTGTACACTTCATGTTTTTGAGAGAATAAAACAATAAAACATGAGCACATTAGTATTATTATCTGTCAAGGTGAATTGGAATCAGAGAGAATGTTAATCCTCAATAATAATCATGTTGCTTCAGCTAATATTAAGTGTGTGTGTGTGTGTGTGTGTGTGTGTGTGTGTGTGTGTGTGTGTGTGTGTGTGTGTGTGTGTGTGTGTCTGTGTGTCTGTGTGTGTGTGTGTGTGTGTGTGTGTGTGTGTGTGTGTATACACTCCTATGTGTTTTCTGTTTCAGTTGTACCTGCCAATCATACAGTGCAATCAGGATTCATTGCAAACAAAATTTACAAACTCAGCAAGAGGAACAAAAATTAATCAGAAATTGATTTGCAGTTATGGACTACAGACAGAAACTAGAGAAGTAAACATGAGAGTCCATTTGTTGCAATGTCAGAACAATTCTGACTAATTGATAAAAATCAGGATCAGAAAAAGGGCTGGGGCTATGAAGATCGTATGGATCTTCATACTTCTTCAGTCATAGTCACATTCTCCTATCCCTCTTGAAGGTGGTGAATGCCTCTTGGAAGAAAATGTCCAGGTAGTCCTCACGATAACAAAATCTTAGACTCCAGTTCATCAATTCTGAGAGAAAATTGAGCGTGAATGAAGATGGTTTGTATCAACTCCCATATTCCTCACTTGCAAAACATTATCCATTGTGACCAATCTGTTTTAATTAAATTATTTATTTTAACAGATAGTTAAAACATTGCCCTCATCTCACCAAAATACCTTGCTTACTGGTCTTCTATTTGTAATGTCTATTTTCAGAGAATAGAAGGACATAGTTTACATTTAGGAATAGTTCTTTATTTATTTTCAACTTCTAAATTGAAATTAATATTTGAATTCAGTTATGGTTTATTTGATCAAATGAAAAACATTAGAAATTCTAAACTGACTTGTTTTGTGCCCCTTTTCTTTTTACAAGGCTGTTGTGCACATATAGCAAAACACTACATGAAAGTGGATTTCTCCAGGTCCCCATTCATTCCCTTTATTATGGCTTTACAGATTATGTATTTCCAGAGCTTCCACCAGAATGACCTTCTTCCACTTTAAATTTGAAATCATGTGAAGGCTAAAGACCTTATATGTCTAAAGGTTAAATAAATTGTTCAGTGAACATAAATATTTAGCGTAAAAAGGGGCATATATTCTAAAATAATTTTGCAGATATTTACTTAAATTCTCCTTTGCCTATGTTTCATTCAGCAGCTGTATGTAAACTTCAATTTTGGGAATGCAATGTGTGGTCTGTTTATTGTACCTGCCTGGACAACACAACTCTTTTATTCAATGCTCCTGATTATATTCTTCAACACTGTATAAACTGTACTTCATAACCATGGTTTTCGTTAAAGTACGAGGTCAATATGCAGATTGACAATGTCAGAGAAATTTAGAAGCATAAAACAGAGAAGGGAGCCAATTAGCATGCTGTGTCTCTGCCAATGCTTTGAAAAATATTCAATTAGTCATATCCCTCTGCTTAGTTTGGCACTTTTCTCCTTTTCAAGTTTATATCTAATTTCCCGTTGAGGTTACTGCTTGCCTCGCTTTTTCATATTCCAGATCATAACAATCCACAGTACATAACAAGTATCCTCAAATGCCCATTTAAACCACAGTGCCCAAGAACTCGTGGGAGCTATCACAGTGACCTAGTTGGAGGGCAATGAGGTATAATTTTTTAAAAAATCCTTCTGTCAGCGAAATTAGTTTCTCTAATCTATCGCACAAAAACAATTTGAACCATTTTTTTCTAAATGTTCCTGAAGCTATTCTCCAGTCTTTACAAATAAGGAGTCTTTTACCTCTGGAACAATTCAAGTAAATCTCTGGACTGTTTTTGGGTTGTACAATGGTTAAGCAGGTAATGTTGCTGCCTCACAGTTCCAGCAACCTGGGCTTAATACTGATGTTAGGTTTTGTCTGTGGGGAATTCCTGTGTCTTCCCCATGACACTGTCTTCCTCTTTCACTCTTAAGGGCACAGCAACATACTTTAATACCTCTTTATTTATTTTCACCAAGCATATTTTCAAGAGTTGATAAATTAATGGTACTGTAAATGTGGGTGTTCTGAGAGTCAAAGGTGAGTTGACAGACACATGAGATGGAATCAGTTATAACAAATTAAGTAAGAAATTATAGGTTTGTTCCTATAGCCATCATAAATTCAAATGGCCAATGACTTCCTCAGTCTTATACAGAATATAATACAAAAATGACTTACTTTACCTCCTTCAAGATTAGTTATAAACATATCAAAATATGTAACACTTTTAAATGAAGCGTTGTTCCTATTCCACTCCCTCAACCAAAATAAAGTGCTTTGCCCTCTTCTGTATTAAATTTGATTCAGATTAACTATGTTATTTTAAGTCTGTCTGAAAACTGTTACTTTGCACTATCTGCTGTATGTAAACAATGAGTTCACCTGCTAGACAGCACACAAAACATCGCTTTTCACTACATCTCCATGACAATAAACCATTCAATGCAGTTCAAATGTGATTGCTGTTTATCACATATCTAACCTTTAAAACATTTGCAAATATAAAAATTTATTCTATTTCCAAGTGCGGGTCAAAAATATATTATCAGTAGATATGAATATCAATGGAGAACAACTTTTTTCAAAAGGTTTGCTTCCTAAAAAAAATTGTCGATTTGTAACATGCAACATCAAGCTGAACACAAAGATAATTTCAGAATTTCTGTATCACATAGGAAGTTGGAGAAACATTAAATTCACTTTTATTGAATTTAATTGCACAATGGTACTGACACATTGTGTTAGTTCAACTGACCTAAAAATGTTTTTCTGCTGATTTTCATTTGTACTCAGCATCTGGTGCCTCTCAAGTCAGTGTCCAACAATAGTCAGCCAGCATTGATGATTCCAGTTGCCCGGATACCACTTTTCCAAGGTCACAATGTCCTGGTGAAACCTTTCATTATGTTCGTCACTGACTGCACCAAGATCAGCAGGGAAGAAGTCCAAGTGTGAATGCAGAAAATGAATTTTTAATGACATGTTGCAGTTCATGGTTTTTTGTATGCTTGAAGTAGATTTAAAATATGATGAGAAATTACAAAAATCAGTCATATCTAAAAAGATGGTGTGTGATAGGAAATATTAAGGTGATTTTTGAGATCAGCTGCCCAAATCTATAAAATACATCCAAACTGAGATGCCCAGACCCAGATGACATGCGTAACACAATACACAAGTTGAGTGCAGAGGTTTCATGCAGGCAATGAAAACATACAAGCTCCATATTTAGTTATACTCTATTGCAAGCTTCATATAGCCACATTGAAATGAAATAACTTTAAAAATAACTAGCAACTTTCTTGTAGGGAATAAAACAGTGGAAAATACTTGCCATATTACTCAATTTGCTGTTGTACAAATATTTATTGTTCCTTATTGACAGAACTGAAGAGATTCAAGAACAAGGATTTAGACAGGATGCAGAGATGAGCAGAAAAGTGGCAGGTGTAGTTAAATCTGACTGAAGTGATGCATTTTAGAAGGTCAAACTTGAAATACATGGTTAATGGCAGGATACTTAACAGTGTGGAAGAACAGAGGGATAGGGTCAAAATCCACATATCTCTCAATGTTGACAAGATAGTTAAGACGGCCTATGGCATGTTGGGCTTCATTAATCAGAGATTAAGTTCAGGAGTTGTGAGGTAATGTAGCCACTCTATAAATCTCTGGTGAGCCCACACTTTGAAAAGTGTGTTCAGTTCTGGTCACCTCATTACATGAAGGATGTGAAAGCTATTGAGAGAATGCGGAGGAGATTTACCAGGATCTTTTAAGGATTGGAAAGTATATCTTATGAAGCAAGGTTATCATAGCTTGGGCTTTTCTCTTTGGATTGATGAGCAGTGACTTCCTATAGATCTACAACATTATGAGAGGCATAGATAAGGTAGATAATCAGCACCTTTTTCTCAGGGCATGAGTAGCAAACACGAAGGCATCTGTACAAAGTGAAGGGAGGAAAGTTCAGAGGTAACATCAGAAGTATGTTTTTTAAACACAGAGAGCTCTGGGTGACTTTAATGCATTGCCAAGGTTGGTAATGAAGGCTGGAACAGTAGAGGCATTTAAGAGACTCTTAGACAGGGACATGGAAAAAAACAATAGACGGCAGTAAGGTAGGGAGGGTTTCATTTTTTTGTAGGTATTGATAGGTCAGCACAAGATTTTGCACTGTACTAGGAAAGAGAATATAATTTAAAAAGCAGAAATTCCCTGAGCTGGTGAAAAGATCAGCACTAATACTGAAGTAGAATTTCTGTCTTTCCACAATATTTCAATAAATTCATTGACAGTAGAATTTTAAAACAAGCACACTCTGACTGAAATATATACAGTCTACAAGATGCACATCAGCAACTCACCAAGAATATTCCAGAAGGTCTCCATCCCCAGCCTAGACTGGTTTGAAAAAATGAAAGATGTGCACATTTTCTCTAGTTTTTTTTTTCCCTGAACTGAAAATGTAGCTGTTTGTTCTCTTGTTAATGAATGATGAAAATTCTGCAGGCAAAATCATCATTTAAGAAGAATGTTCATGACCACCTTCTCAAAGAAAGCTGGGCACTGACAGAAAATATTCTCTTTGTGGTAATATACACATCATTAAACAAAAAAAAAGTCTATGAAAGCTTTATTGTAAAACAAAGTGGCAAATAGTGCCTAAATTTTCCAGATATATTTTTCTTTAAATGTGGTCTTCTAAAATTTCCACTCACTTATATCAATAAACCATATGTAATTTATTTATTCATCTATTATGTTTAGGATGAAGAAAATGCAAAATATTAAGTTAATTTAGAAACAAAAAACATTTCTGGAATTTTATGGTCATTTACTAAATAGCAATGCATTCTTTGCTATTTAAAGGAAATGAAATGCTTTTGTTTATTGCAGAGCACAGGATATAGTTGATGTTATTTAATTACAGGATGAGTAATTGAAATCTTTAAAAATGAAATTACATTACCAGAATCATGTCAATTAGTTTATATAATTTTCTCTCCTTAATTAATCAGATCCATCAAATAAATGTGCATTGGACAAAGACATTCATTTTTTTATTCATGGTAATATCACAGAAAAAAACCCTGAAATGTTAAAAAACTTGTTTAGAAAATGCCCGACATCTTCCTGTCAAATATTATATTTTAGATTCTATCAATTTTTATGGTGGGTGGGAAATAGATTAAAAGTGTTTTTAACTCCTTTTATTTTTATTCCTGTGATGCATGTTAATGACAGCCCAAACAGACAAGATTAAAGTTTCATCAATTTTCTAATTCCATACCTCCAGCACTTTAAAGTTTTGATTTTGAATTGGGTGCACAGATGCAGGATTATACTTGCTGTATGGGTTGAGAATGCAGCATAATAATTAAGTTTGATTAAACAAAAGAGAATGGAGCAGTGGGAGAGGGTTTGATTTATGAGGAGACAATGCAGCAGGAGAATTGGTTTTTGGTTTATGGGAGGAGGAGAAAGAGAGAATTATATGTGGATAATGGAGAGAAAGAGAAAAACAGTGGGAATATGTTGGTGTAATGGGGAGAAACAGTTGGAATATTATTGGATTATAGGGAGATATAGGAGATATAGAGAGAGATAGGGATGTTTGGGTTCAGATTTTAGATTTCAGATTTCTTGTCAGAGTTCATACATAACATCACATATAACCCTGAGATTCTTTTTTCTGTGGGTAAGGCAGAATTGCCACTTAATGTTAGTGCAAAGAAAAAACACTATACAGCGTACACATGTAAACAAATAAAGAAATGTGAATAATTCAACTGTGAATAAATAACGTGCAAAAGTAAGCCTTTAAATGACTCTCTGATTGTGTTTGTTGTTGGGATTCTGATGGTGGAGGGGTAGCAGCTTTGCTGAACCTGGTGGTGTGAGCATTCTGGCACCTGTGCATCTTTCATGATGGTGGTAGTGAGAACAGTGCATTGGCTGGGTGGTGTGCATCTTGAATATTGCTGCTGCTCCTTGATGGCAGCGTTCCCTGTAGATATTCTTGACGGTGGGGAGGGATTTGCCTGGGCTATGTCTGCTACCTTTTGCAGGGGCTTTACACTCAGGAGAATTGCTGCGATGTCGTCAGTCAGCACACTTTCCACATTTGTAGAAATTTGCCAGGATTTCCAATGTCATATCAAACTTCCGCAAACTCCTGAGAAAATAGAGGCACTGATGTGCTTTCTTCATGTTGCCACTAGTGTATTGGGTCCAGGAAAGAGCCTCTGAGATAGTGTCTCCCAAGAACTTAAATTTGCTCACCCTCTCCACCTCTGATTCTCCAATGATCATTGGATTTTATGCCTCTGGATATGGGAGAGAGAGAAAAATAGTAGGAATATGTTTGATTTATAGGAAATAAAGAGTGAGAGAGAGAGAATATCTGTGGATTATGGGGTGAGAGGGACCGTAGAATGAAGTTTGGTTTGAGAAAAAAAGGAGAGTGAGATTAATTTTGATTGATGAGTAAAGAGAGACAGAGATTGGGCAGACAAAGTTTATGTTATATGACGAGAGAACAGAGCAGTGAGATTAGTTAAGGTTCTATGGGAAAAAAGGGCGTGAGCTAGTCATGGATGAGAAGACAGAACAGTGAGATTAGTCCTTGATGATTACTGAGCTGGTGTGAAAGTGGAACATTAGCATCAATTGTTGAACATCACGAGGAGTCACGTGATGGAGTAGTGGCCGGACGGTGAACTCCAGCCCTCTCCAGAAAAGTCGGGAAAAACAAGAGAAAATACAAAGGCACAGAAATACAAGTTAAAGAAAAGTGAGTATAAAGGTGGAAAGAAGATGGAGACAAAAGGAGAAAAATCAAAATCAACGGAAAGAAGAGAGGAAGAGAAGACAACGGAGGAAAAAGGTGAAGGCCTTACCTGTCCGAAGAGGCCCGCTGTGGAGAGAAGACCCCACTACCTCAGGTCGGTAGAAAAAGAACTACAACAATGGCTCACAGAGCCGAGTAAAAGTGCGCAACCGCGCATGAAAAAAAAACACACCGACGGGAGGGGGGACCAGCTGGGGAGTCGATCTCCACAGCCGGCAACGACAGCTGCAGAACACCTGCAGCAAGAAGAGACCACAGAAGACAATGGAAACAAGAAAGAAGAGGAGGAAAGGGCAGCAAAGAAACAACAGATGGCCAACCTAGAGGAAGAAGAAGAGGAAGAATACAGTGAAATAGATAAAGGGAAAGGCAAGGTAAAGGATATACTTGCTCTTGTTAGAGGATACATGGAGTCATTTAAAGAATGGCAAACACAGGAATTCAATGATTTAAGAAGAAGAATAAACAACACAGAAAAGAAAATAAATAAAATGGATATGACCTTAACAGAAATGGGGAAAAAAATGGACAAGATGGAAGAGCGGGCAGTAGCAGCAGAAATGGAGGTAGAAGACTTAAAAAAGAAATTGGAGGAATCTAATAAAAAAACTAAAGAGACACAAGAATTACTAGCCCAAAAAATAGATATAATGGAAAATTATAACAGAAGAAATAACATAAAGATAGTGGGCCTTATGGAAGATGAAGAAGGCAAGAATATGAGGGAGTTTATAAAAGAATGGATCCCTAAGGCCCTAGGATGTCCAGAACTACAGCAAGAAATGGAAATAGAAAGGGCACATAGAGCATTGGCCCCTAAACCACAACCACAACAAAAACCAAGATCTATTGTAGTAAAATTCCTAAGATATACTACAAGAGAAAAGGTACTGGAGAAGACAATGGAAAAAGTAAGAGAGGGCAACAAACCACTGGAGTATAAAGGGCAAAAAATCTTCATTTATCCAGATATAAGCTTTGAACTCCTAAAGAAGAGAAAAGAGTTCAATACAGCAAAAGCGATTTTATGGAAGAAAGGATATAAATTTACACTGAAGCATCCTGCGGTATTGAAAATATTTATTCCAGGACAACAAAACAGACTATTCTCGGATCCAGAAGAAGCACGAAAATTTGCAGAACAATTACAAAAATAGACTGAGGGATGAAGACGGGTAATGAGAGCAAAAATGATCACGATTGATATGTATGTGGGTAAAGACAAAAATAGACTGAGGGATGAAGACGGGTAAGGAGGGTAAAAATGACCACGATTGATATGTATGCGGGTAAAGAGGTATAAGAGTGAATAGAGACAATGGGCATATGTGAAAGTATCTGTAATTAGAGGAAAACATAGAGAGTATAGACAAGAATTAATAAGGGAAGGTAATGGAATAGAGAGAATAAGGAGGGAATTAAAAGAGTGACCTTTGTGACATATAAAAAGCGAAATCTTTTCTGGGGGGGGCTGGGTGGGGGAAAAGAGCGGTCACTGCAAAATCAGTTGACGCTTGCGAGTGGATTCGCAAATCCAAATGGAGAGGGGAGATGTGGTTGTCCGACAAGGGATAAAGGGCAACTCAGGAGGGGAAGGGGAGATTGGGGATAAAGAAGATAGAAATAGGAGAATAAGGAAAATGTTGGATGTTGTAGGAATGTTGTCTGGTAAAGAGTTGAAAATAAGAAAACAGAAATGGAAAAGGAGGAAAGGTAATGATGGAAAAATGGAAAGAGAAGATAAACAAAATATAAAATGGCTACGCTGAACTATATGACTCTAAATATTAATGGAATACATAACCAAATTAAAAGGAAGAAACTACTAAATTTACTGAAAAAGGAAAAAATAGATATAGCATTTGTCCAAGAAACACACTTAACTGAATTGGAGCACAAGAAATTAAAGAGAGATTGGGTAGGACATGTAACAGCAGCATCGTATAATTCAAAAGCAAGAGGAGTGGCTATATTAATTAGCAAAAATGTGCCATTTAAAATAGAAGAGGAAATAATAGATCCAGCAGGGAGATATGTTATGATAAAATGTCAGATATATTCAGAGCTTTGGAATCTACTTAATATATATTCACCTAACGAAGAAGATCAAAAGTTTATGCAAGATATCTTTTTGAAGGTAGCTAATACGCAAGGGAACATACTAATAGGAGGGGATTTCAATCTGAATTTGGATCCAAATATGGATAAAACGGGGAAAAAAATTAACAGGAAGAACAAAGTAACCAAATTTATAATTAAATCAATGCAAGAAATGAAACTTGTGGACATATGGAGGAAACAAAACCCAAAAGAAAAGGAATACTCACACTACTCGACTAGACATAAAACATACTCAAGGATAGACCTATTCCTGTTATCAGCCCACATTCAAGGGTGAGTTAGGAAAACGGAATATAAAGCTAGACTATTATCGGACCACTCACCCCTGTTATTGGCAATAGAGCTAGAGGACATCCCTCCAAGAATGTATAGATGGAGATTAAACCCCATGCTACTTAAAAGACAGGATTTTAGAGAATTTATTGAAAAACAATTAAAAATGTACTTTGAAGTAAATACGGAATCAGTGGAAGATAAGTTTATACTATGGGACGCAATGAAAGCATTCATTAGAGGGCAAATAATAAGTTATGCAACCAAGATGAAGAAGGACTATAATCAGGAAACAGAGCAGTTGGAAAGGGAAATAATAAACATAGAAAAAAAAATTAGCAATAAAGGAAGATACAACCAAAAGAAGAGAATTGGCGGATAAAAAAATAAAATATGAAACATTACAAACATATAAGGTGGAGAAGAATATAATGAAGACAAAACAGAAATATTATGAACTAGGTGAAAAAACACACAAAATCTTAGCATGGCAGCTTAAGACAGAGCAAACTAAGAAAATGTTATTGGCAACAAGGAAAAAAGACAAACAAATTACATATAATCCAAAAGAAATTAAGGAAAACTTCAGAGAATTCTATGAACAATTATACCGAACTGAAAACGAAGGGAAAGAAGGGAAAATAGATGAATTTTTGACTAAAATTGAACTACCAAAACTACAAATAGAGGAACAAAATAAATTAACAGAACCATTTGGAACAGTAGAAATACAAGAGATAATAAAAAATTTACCAAATAATAAGACACCAGGAGAGGATGGACTCCCAATAGAATTCTACAAAACATTTAAAGACCTAATAATACCACCCCTCCTGGATGTAATCAACCAGATTGATGAGACACAAAACTTACCAGATTCATGTAAAACAGCAATAATTACAGTGATACTAAAACAAGGGAAAGATCCACTCTCACCAGCGTCATATAGACCAATATCTCTGCTAAACACAGATTATAAGATAATAGCTAAACTATTAGCGAACAGATTAGCAGAACAGGTACCGAAAATGGTAAATTTAGACCAAACTGGATTTATCAAAAAAAGACGCACAACAGACAATATTTGTAAATTTATTAACTTAATTCATGCAGTAGAAGGAAATAAAGCACCGGCAGTAGCAGTTGCTTTAGACGCAGAGAAGGCCTTCGACAGAGTAGAATGGAATTACTTGTTCAAAGTATTGCAAAAATTCAGTTTACCGGAGAAGTATATTAATTGGATTAAAGCATTATATAAGGGACCGTTAGCGAAAGTGACAGTAAATGGACATGTATCAAAGCAATTTAACTTAAGCAGGTCAACGCGGCAGGGATGCCCACTATCACCATTATTGTTTGCGCTAGCTATAGAACCACTAGCAGAATCGATAAGAAGAGATAATAATATAAAAGGAATAAAAATAAAAGACAGGGAATATAAAATCAGTCTGTTTGCGGATGATGTGATAGTGTACTTAACAGAACCAGAACTATCAATAAAAGAACTATATAAGAAATTGAAGGAATATGGAGAAGTGTCGGGATACAAGATAAACGTAAATAAAAGTGAAGCAATGCCTATGAATAACGCGGATTTCTCAAAATTTAAGGAGGAATCCCCATTCAGATGGCAAACGCAGGCAATAAGATACCTAGGTGTGCAAATAAACAAAAATCTAGGCCAATTATATAAACTCAATTACAATCCACTAATGAAAAAATTACAGGACGATTTAGAGCATTGGAAAGAGCTACCACTAACACTGATAGGAAGGATAAACTGTATTAAAATGAACATTTTTCCAAGGATACTATACTTATTTCAGGCATTGCCAATACAACTGACAGAAAAATTCTTCAAAGAGTTAAAGAAAATAATAAGGAGATTTTTATGGAGAGGGGGGAAACCGAGGATAGCACTAGATAAATTAACAGAATGGTATAAACAAGGAGGCTTACAATTGCCAAACTTCAAAAATTATTATAGAGCCGCACAATTAAGGTACCTATCAGATTTTTATCAAACAAGGGAAAAACCAGACTGGACGAGACTAGAATTAGATAAAATAGGGGAAAAGATACCTGAACACATATTATATAAATGGGACGAAAAATTGGTACAACATAGAACTTCTCCAGTATTACACCATCTCCTCAATATATGGAAGAAGATTCATGTAGAAAGAAATAAAATAAATTACCAAATACCAAAACTAATATTGACGCAAAATAAGCTACTCCCTTTTACAATAGACAACCTTGCCTTTAGAAAATGGGAAAAAAAAGGGATTAAAAGAATAGAAAATTGTTTTTCAGGAAGTAGATTCTTATCCTTTGAACAAATGAGAGATAAGTACAATATAACTGGAGATACAGCGCTGGCATATTACCAACTGAGATCCTACTTGAAAGATAAATTAGGAAGCAACTTGAGTTTACCAGAGGGAAGTAACCTTGAATATGTGATTACAGATACAATGTTAATCAAAAGATTTATAACAAATATGTATATTAAACTGCAAGAAAAGGAGAATGAGGAAACAAATGGTAAAACTAAACAAAAATGGGAACAAGATTTAAATATAAAGATAAAAAAGGAAACATGGGAGAAGTTATGCTCTGGAACGATGAGAAATACAATAAATACAAGGCTGCGTATGATACAATATAATTGGTTACACAGACTATACATTACACCGCAAAAGTTAAATAAATGGGACCCAACAGTATCTGATAGATGTTTTCGATGTAAAAAAGAAAGGGGAACAACAATTCATGCAATCTGGACATGTGAGAGAGTAGAAAAATTTTGGGATGATCTCAATCAGATATTAAATAAAATAACAGAAAACAATATACCAAAGAATCCAGAGATCTTTCTCCTAAGTAACATAAAAAATAAAGAATTTGGAATTGACTTGGAAGATGCACAAAAAAGATTTGTCAAGATAGCCCTAGCCGTAGCAAAAAAATGTATTATGTCAACCTGGAAATTGGAAGATAATTTGAAAATACAACAATGGTATATAGAAATGAATAAATGTATTCCATTAGAAAAAATAACATATAGTTTAAGAAATAATATTGAAATATTCGAACAAGTATGGGAGCCTTACATTAAATACAATAGCGAAAACCTACCGGGAACAAACATTACCTAAGTTGATGGAAGGAGAAGAAAAGAAAAGAATGGACTCAGTAGAATTTCTGGTGTATTTTTGTTGAATGACAACATTGTCTAACTGAATTAATGCAACCTAGATTGTATACCTAAAATGGATGAGAGGGGGGGTGGGGGGGTGGCTTGGGAGGAGGGAGGGGGGAGGGAGAAAAAGTCACTGTAAATGTGTGGAAAAGAAAAAGTGTATATCATGGCTATTGTGATTTATGGTGTGAAAAATAAAAAAGTTAAAAAAATTAAAAAAAATAAATTGTTGAACATCACAAACATTATGGGAGAAACTAGGGTAGAAGAATGAAACTCCAGCATCGTTAAAATCAGATAATTGGTTATTTCTGTATTTTAAGCCTCTAATTGTTCACTAGGAGCAAAGATGAAAGTGGTATTCCACAATTCTGAATGTATTTTCCTTCTTATGCACAAATATTTACAAAAGTCTTGTTGCAAGTTGCTGAACCTGAAGAATTAACAATGCTTGAATCTATCTGAGCAATCCAAGGACAACAGAGAAGTCTAATTTTATATTTACAGCTAAATAATTACTTTCTGAACAGATTAGAGAGCATTCCATCATATTCAAACAAATTCAACTTCCTAATATGTATATGAGATATATTTTTCCACTATCTGCATTTAGTGTTGTGAGTGTCCCAAATGATCACCAAAGACCCTTTCTTCAGACAGCTCCACATTGCATTAACCCACGTCTCATTTTCAAAACTCGTGTCACATGGCATGATGGCTTTTTGAAAATTGGTGAAATACCAAAAGGCATGTTATCATATCAATAGATAAATGCAAATTTTAAGTTCAAAATTCAAAGTTCAGGTTTATTTTCAGAGTACATACATGCATTGCATACAACTGTGAGAATTTTTTTTCTTGGAGGTGAGGCAGAATTGCCACTTAACGGTAATTCAAAAAAACTGTACTAAAGAAGATATGTATACATGTAAACAAATAAAGAAATTTAAATAAACTGACTGCAATACAGCAAGGAAAAAAAGCAATAAAGTGCAAAAGTAAGAGTCCTTAAATAAGTCTTTGATTTAGTTCGTTGCTGAGCAGTCAGATGGTGGAGGGGTGCAAATTTTGTGGAACCTCTACCTTTTTCCTGATGTGGATCCTTGAGGATTGGTGCTGCTCTCCAACGGCGGCATTTCCTGGAGATATTCACGATAATGGGGAGGGTTTTGCCAGTGATGTTAATTTACAATCACTTTAAAAGTTAAGGAAAAAAGATGGTTGTCACATGACATTAATTATATGTCACAGGAATAATAACCAAATAAAACCAACAACTGGAGAAACTCGATGTATCAAGCAATGTCAGGTGGGTGGGTAAGTGGGAAAGGCAAGGAATTATCAATTGTTTGGGTCGAGTCTCTGCATCAAGCCTCAGAAGGGAGAAGGAAGGATGGGAATAAGAAGAGGAAAATGGGATGGTGAGTCAGGGACTGGGAGTTGATGGGTGGACTGAGGAGAGGAAAACAATAATGGAGCCAGGTAGAGGGAGACAGAAGCTGGTGTGATTGATGGAAGCGGAAAAAGAGAAAAAAAAGGAGGATTGAGCCAGTCAGGGGATGGAGAGGGTGACACTGGAGACAGCTGTTGGAGGTTGTTAAGACAGAACACAAAGGCCTCCTTTACATAGACCAGACCAAATGCAGACAAGGCTATCAATTTTCAGATTAATATTTTACTCAATGATTTATCCCACAATAATAATATATCTCCACACTATTTAAAGAAAGATCCTTAAGAATAACATTGTGCATGTTCAGTCAGTGAAAAAGTACCATATTAACCTTGACTTTATAGAAGCTCTTTCCTTTTTAGGATCTTCTTTGAACCATATGATGTTAAATAACCAGATGAACCACAAGGAAGTCTGAGTAAATAAACATGAAAGTGAGTTTATAATATAAAGGTGTTTGTACAGGTGCCAAAGAACCTTAACTATTTTCCATCCATTAATGATGGAAACACCTTGCTTTGAACTTTCAGAACACAAGAGCTTTTGAGGTCTTGAGTGGAAATTACCCTCTGAAATGTTAACAGACAATGTTTAACAGAGAACAAAGAGAAAAGCTACATTTAGATGACATATTTCATTTACTCAGAATTGCAAAGCACTTTGTTGCCAATTAAATTCTTGGCATCGGTGGTAAATTATGGGCATTATGTTGGGTAATGCAGCAACTAATTTGTGCACAGCATGGTCTCACAAACCCAACAGAGTTAAATACCCAGGTGCAGATTGAATGAGGGTCAAACAGATTGAAAAAAAAAACATGGATAAAGTTAAAAAGAAGAGGTTATTGAGGTCTCAAGAATAAAAGATGGGACAAAAATTTAGAAAAGGATAAATGTTTAAAACTCAGGCAACATGGAGACAAATGTGAGAAACAGTGATGAACACGAGACTGAGGATATTGTATTTAAATGCATGCAATTTACAAAACAATGTAGGTGAGCTTAAAGCCAGTTAGGAAATGACATTGTGGACAAAATGAATATGTGGCTGAAGAAGGAGCACAGATGGGTGCTAAACATCCAAGGATACACATTCTATTGCAGACAGGAAGGTGGGCAGAGAGGGTAGTGCAGCTCTGCTGGAAAAAAATGAAATCGATTTTTTATCAAGAGGGGACAGGATCAGAGAATGGAAGATCCTTATGGGTAGAATTGGGAAACTGGAATGATAAAAAAAAAACCTGAGGAGAGATGCATGCTGGGCTCCTGTGATAGTATGGATTCTATCATCAATGTGTATATGTACATATGTACAGATGGTAGTATAGAATAATACCTAGAAATAATAATACCTAGTGTCACTGAGAATGTTCGCCCAGAATCACAGTGCGGCTTTCGCGCAGAGGAACTACTGACATGGTCTTTGCCCTCAGACAGCTCCAAGAAAAGTGCAGAGAACAAAACAAAGGACTCTACATCACCTTTGTTGACCTCACCAAAGCCTTCGACACCGTGAGCAGGAAAGGGCTTTGGCAAATACTAGAGCGCCTCGGATGCCCCCCAAATTCCTCAACATGGTTATCCAACTGCACGAAAACCAACAAGGTCGGGTCAGATACAGCAATGAGCTCTCCAAACCCTTCTCCATTAACAATGGCATGAAGCAAGGCTGCGTTCTCGCACCAACCCTCTTTTCAATCTTCTTCAGCATGATGCTGAAACAAGCAATGAAAGACCTCAACAATGAAGACGCTGTTTACATCCGGTATCGCACATATGGCAGTCTCTTCAATCTGAGGCGCCTGCAAGCTCACACCAAGACACAAGAGCAACTTGTCCGTGAACTACTCTTTGCAGACGATGCCGCTTTAGTTGCCCATTCAGAGCCAGCTCTTCAGCGCTTGATGTCCTGTTTTGCGGAAACTGCCAAAATGTTTGGCCTGGAAGTCAGTCTGAAGAAAACTGAGGTCCTCCATCAGCCAGCCCCCAACCATGACTACCAGCCCCCCCATATCTCCATCGGGCACACAAAACTCAAAACGGTCAACCAATTTACCTATCTCGGCTGCACCATTTCATCGGATGCAAGGATTGACAACGAGATAGACAACAGACTCGCCAAGGCAAATAGCGCCTTTGGAAGACTACACAAAAGAGTCTGGAAAAACAACCAACAGAAAAACCTCACAAAGATTAGCGTATACAGAGCCGTTGTCGTACCCACGCTCCTGTTCAGCTCAGAATCATGGGTCCTCTACCGGCATCACCTACGGCTCCTAGAACGCTTCCACCAGCGTTGTCTCCGCTCCATCCGCAACATTCATTGGAGCAACTTCATCCCTAACATCGAAGTACTCGAGATGGCAGAGGCTGACAGCATCGAATCCACACTGCTGAAGATCCAACTGCGCTGGGTAGGTCACGTCTCCAGAATGGAGGACCATCGCCTTCCCAAAATCGTGTTATATGGCGAGCTCTCCACTGGGCACCGTGACAGAGGTGCACCAAAGAAGAGGTACAAGGACTGCCTAAAGAAATTTCTTGGTGCCTGCCACATCGACCACCGCCAGTGGGCTGATATCACCTCAAACCGTGCATCTTGGCACCTCATAGTTCGGCGGGCAGCAACCTCCTTTGAAGAAGACCGCAGAGCCCACCTCACTGACAAAAGACAAAGGAGGAAAAACCCAACACCCAACCCCAACCAACCAATTTTCCCCTGCAACCGCTGCAGCCATGTCTGCCTGTCCCGTATCGGACTTGTCAGCCACAAACAAGCCTGCAGCTGACGTGGACATTACCCCTCCATAAATCTTCGTCCGCGAAGCCAAGCCAAAGAAAGAAGAAAGTGTAGGATGACTGTGATTGGCTGAGAGTGTAGCCACACCTACTGGCAGGTCTTAAAGGATTGCTCCTAACCAGACCAGGTCATTCTGGACTGGTCAACCTACTTGTGATATGCTCCAGTCTTTTAGTTAATAAAATTGTAATGTGCGTCGAAAGAACCAAAGACTTGTTGATCCAAACCAAGGCTTTTATTATACCGGCATGGCTCACGGTTCCCGGTCCAGTCCTTGTACGACGCCACATCCGGTACTTCAAGAATGACTCTTTGGTTGACCGAGTAACTCTGCTCCATGCGAACCTGCATTATGCCTACGTTAAGTACCCAAATGAACAGGAGGACACAGTCTCAGTAAGGGACCTAGCCCAAGCCGGATCAGACGCACCAGTACCTTTAACCCAACCTCCCCTATTCCTTCTCCCCCAGGTCATGTGCTTGAACAGAGGGACCAGCAACACCCCACCAGCTCAGGCCAGATTGTCGACAACGGTGTTGGGGAATTGAGCGAAGCAGTGGCTGCACCCTACAGGCCTGCCAGCGACCCCAATTCTGGCGCCATGGCGGTCACGCCGGATGGTCAGACCCCCTGACTGGTACAGCCCCTAACCGCCATTCACCCTGGGGTCGGTTCTCAAAGAAGGGGTGAATGTGATAGTACAGATTCTATCACCAATGTGTATATGTATATGGGTACAGATGGTAGTGTAGGATGACAGTGATTGGCTGAGAGTGTAGCCACACCTACTGGTAGGTCTTAAAGGATTGCTCCTAGCCAGACCAGGTCATTCTGGACTGGTCGACCTACTTGTGATATGTTCCAGTCTTTTAGTTAATAAAAGCCTTGGTTTGGATCAACAAGTCTTTGGTTCTTTCGACGCGCATTACAGCTCCAAATACCAGCTAGGATGTTGGGTGCAAATTATATTAGAGAAGGTATGTAAAGAAGCCAATGTAAAAGTGGACATGGGGACTTCAATACGCAGGTAGACTGGTAAAATCACAAGAGAAGGTTGTTTCATCTTCTATTTGTACATGCAAGTTCTTAAGATGAATGATAAGGTTCTTTACTTTAAAGTTATTATGAACAGCACATGAGGCTGCAAGTCTCCATTACAGCTCTGCATGCTGTGTATCTCCTGCTCTGTATCAATCCCATCTGGCAGCCAAGTCGAAACAAACAGTAAGGCATTGCTAGTTGCATTGCAACCATGATCACTTTCATTACATTTCCCTTTCTAAAAACAAAAGTAGCTTACTTTTAACTAATGTTTTCTTTGTATAACTCTGCAATTTTAACTATAACACCCAAAACTTACATTTTCATTATTATCAACATTGTTAACATTTTTTAAACATATTTTGTATGTTCATATTTACATACACTAAAAGCTCACACCAAGACACAAGAGCAACTTGTCCGTGAACTACTCTTTGCAGTCGATGCCGCTTTAGTTGCCCATTCTGAGCCAGCTCTCCAGCGCATGACGTCCTATTTTGCGGAAACTGCCAAAATGTTTGGCCTGGAAATCAGCCTGAAGAAAACTGAGGTCCTCCATCAGCCAGCTCCCCACCATGACCACCAGCCCCCCCTCACATCTCCATCGGACACACTAAACTCAAAACGATCAACCAGTTTACCTACCTCGGCTGTACCATTTCATCTGATGCAAGGATCGACAACGAGATAGACAACAGACTCGCCAAGGCAAATAGCGCCTTTGGAAGACTACACAAAAGAGTCTGGAGAAACAACCACCTGAAGAAACACACAAAGATCAGCGTGTGCAGAGCCATTGTCATACCCACGTTCCTGTTTGGCTCCGAATCATGGGTCCTCTACCGGCATCACCTACGACTCCTAGAACAGCGCTGTCTCCGCTCCATCCTCAACATTCATTGGAATGACTTCATCACCAACATCGAAGTACTCGAGCTGGCAGAGTCCACAAGCATCGAATCCATGCTGCTGAAGACCCAACTGCGCTGGGTGGGTCAAGTCTCCAGAATGGAGGACCTTCGCCTTCCCAAGATGGTGTTATATGGCGAGCTTTCCACTGGCCACCGAGACAGAGGTGCATCAAAGAAGAGGTACAAGGACTGCCTAAAGAAATCTCTTGGTGCCTGTCACATTGACCACTGCCAGTGGGCTGATAGCACCTCCAACCATGCATCTTGGCGCCTCACAGTTCGGCGGGCAGCAACCTGCTTTGAAGAAGACCACAGAGCCCACCTCACTGACAAAAGACAAAGGAGGAAACACCCAACCCGAACCAACCAATTTTCCTTTGCAACTGCTGCAACCGTGCCTGCCTGTCCCGCATCGGACTTGTCAGTCACCAACGAGCCTGCAGCAGACGTGGACATACCCCTCCATAAATCTTCGTCCGTGAAGCCAAGCCAAAGAAAAGAAGACATTAAAACTTGAAGAACAACTAAGATAGCACTACTTCATTCTATAACAGCAGTCTTTAAATTTGCTCAATAAGTCTCTTAGGAGGATTCATGTGTTTTGATGATCTCTTGATTGATTTTTCTTGAATCTGAGTTGTTGCCACAGACGATGTCTTCTCGGATGTGTATTCAGGTTGTTCAGCAGTATCTGTCTTTCTATCTAGTGTGGCTGATTCCATTTGAAGATCTCAACGATTTCTTCACAGAACAGCACCTTCATCTGTCTGAATGGTGTATGATCTCATTTGGACTCCACTAAGGATAGTTCCCTTCTGAGTCCGTAAGTTTGTTTTGTCTTTTATACTTACTTGGTCACCAGTGTAGAGTTCCAGTAGGCTTTTTGTTCCTCTGTCAAAGTAATATTTTTTATTCTTTCTGTTGTTCTTCGAAGTTCCTCACCTTCTCCCCTGAATGGGTAGGAGGTGTACTGGTGACATGCCACACATGAGCAGCATTGTGGGATTTACTAGCATGCTCTGATAGAAGTCTGTTCCACTGTCTTTTGCCTTGTACATCAGTCTTTTCATTGTGTCAATGTTTCCATTAGACCATTAGACTGTGGAAAATGAGGACTTGACGTGGTGTGCACAAAGTCCCACTCTTTGGCCAATTTTCCAAACTTTAAATTGCAAAACTGGGGTCCATTGTCAGTGAAGACCTCGCTTGCCAAGCCATGTCTGAAGAATATGGCTTTCATACCTGTTATTACAGCATCTGCGGTGGTGGTGTTCAGTTTACACACCTATGGATACAGGGAGCAATAATCTGTGACTTCCAGGTAGTCCTTCCCTTGACATTCGAATTGGTCAGTGCCTACCTTCTGGTAAGGTCTGTTGGGTGCTAGGTGTGGTTTTAGTGGTTCTGCAGGATTCCCTGCTTGATATTTCCAGCATATTGTACAATTTGACAGTTCATTTGTTATATCATTGTTGATTCTTGGCCAGTACATCACCTCTCATGCTCTTTTCTCACACTTTTCAATTCTGAGATGTCCTCCATGGATCTTTTTTAGCATCTCTTTTCTCAGACTCTTTTGAATAAGGATTTTTGTTCATTTGTAGATGATGTCTTCAACCACTGATAGTTCCGCTTTGCAGTTCCAGTACTCTGAAACGTCAAGTGAGCAGTCCTGCTTCATGTTGGGCCATCTATCCAAGATGTTTTTTCTCAGTTGTCTCAGTGTTTGTCTCTGACTTTATGAGCTCCATTTTTGCATCTGATATGGGCAGTGCACTTGTGATCATGTCCACGAAGGCATTCATGTCTTCATCCATTTGGTGTTTGCGGGCTCTTTGTGTCAACAGCTCGAGACAATGTGTCTGCTGTGTACATTAGCTTACCTGAAGTGTACGCCACCTTCAGTGCATAGCGTTGCAGCATAATCTTCATTTTTTTGTGTTCTAAGAGGACATTCATTTAATGGTTTTTTGGAACAATGCAATCAAGGGCTTATGGTCAGTCTCTGCACTGATTGCTTGTCCTGACACAAACTGACGAAATATTTCACAGGTGTATGTGATGCTGAGCAACCCCTTTCCAATTTGACCGTATCGTGTCTCTGCATCTGTCATTGAGCGTGATGCATACGCAATTGGCTGCCAGTCATTATATTTTTTCAGAAGAACTGCACCGAGCCCAGTATGCAATGTGTCTGATGATATCTTGATGGATCTCGCTGGTTCCTTTCTTTAATTTGCTCCATGAATTTTCATGCTCCTGATTCTACTCCCATTCAATGTTTTTTTCTGTTAGTCTTCTCAATGGAACCATCTTTTCTGAGAGGTTGGATATGAATTTACCCATATAGTTGATGATTCCATTAAACCTCTGTACATCCTTTTTCATTGTGGCCTTGGCATGTTCCCAATGGCGGACGCCTTTCTGGGATCTGGTCTGATGCCCTCACTGCCAATAATATCTCCTACAAATGTTAGTTCTGTCACCTCAAGCTGGTATTTCTCTCTATTCAACCAGGTTTGCTTCTCTTGTTGCTTCCAGCACTTTCCTTCGTTTCTCATCATGCTCCATTCTCGTGGTTCCCCAGCCTATGATGTCATCCATTGAGGCATCAAGTCCATCCAGGTGCTCATTGATAATATGGATAATTTTATGATACACTTCAGGAACTGAGGCAATTCTGAATGGTAACCTTAGAAATCTGTATCTGCCAAATGGATGATTGAATGTGCACCATCTTGAACTTGCTTCATCCAATTTTAACAGCAAAGATCCTGATGATGCATCTAACTTGCTGAAAAACTTTGCATTTTCAAACTGTGACATGATTTCTTCACACATTGGAAGCTGAAAGTATTTTCTCTTTATTGCTCTGTTTAGATCTCTTGGATTCAGACAAATTCTAAGCTTTCCATTCTTTTTCTCCACAACTGCAAGTGAGCTCACCCACTCTGTTGGCTCATCTATCTTTTGAATCATGTTCAGGCTTTGCATTCTGTTCATCTCTGCCTTTAGTTGCTTTTGAAGTGCAAATGGAACTTTTCTGCATGGATGTATTATCGGTGGCAAATGTTTATCCACTCTGATCGTGTGTTCTCCTGGAAGGCAGCCTAGACCCTGAAATAGGTCATTGTACTCTTTCATGAGTTCATCATAGACTGCCTCTCCTTTGCTTTCCACCATGAGGACTCCTTTTACCAGGTTCAGTTACTCACAGGCTGTTAAACCTAGTATGGCCTGTACATCCTTTGGTGCCATAATCAATGCTGGCATGTGCTCTTTGTCCTTGTGTTTCACTTTAACCATGCATTCTCCTTGCACTGGTATATCGGTACCTGAATATCCTGTCACCTTCACTTTTGTTCCATACATCTTTAGTCTGGGTCTAATCATCTAAAAATCAGTCTCTGATATTACATTAATTTGTGCTCCAGTATTCAATTTAACTGAAATGTATATGTCATTCACTTTTAATCTCAACATCCAGTCTGTTTTCTTTCTTGTTTACAATCACAACACCTACATAGAATTCCTCTATCTCCGTTTCATCTACTGCATGAACCTTTCTTTGTTGCATTTCATTCTGACAGCAACAGGCATAATGGTTGCTTTTGTTGCACATGTTTTACCATATGCTAGACACTTTTTTGGTAGGTGTTATGAATCGCAACAACGACATGCCTTTCGATTTTCCCTTTTATTTTTGTTCACTGGCCACGCCTCTCTTTGCACTTTGGTTCACTTTTTGTTAAATGGTTTACGTCTGTTCTCGCTCACTGCATCCATGTTGCAGCTAGTTTCACTGAATAGTTTTTTTATCTGCGTTTTTACAGTGTTTGCAACTCTATAGAGTTCATTGGCTTTTTCCAGGTCTAGATTTTGCTCTCTTAGTAGTCTTTCCCTTAGACTATTATCTGGAATACCACACACAAGACTGTCTTTTATCAGTCCACCAAATTCACACATTTTACTTCTGTTACTCAATTCAGTCACATACTGATCAATACTTTCTTCCATTTTCTGTACATGTGTGAAATATCTGTGCCTCTCAAACATCACATTATGTTTATATATGCACTATGCCTCAAAATGTTCCATCATTTTTTCCAATTTCATTTTGCCTCCTTCAACAGCAAATATGAAGTTATTATACACCTCCAGGGCTTCATCATGCATGACCTGTAAGAAAACTGATACTTTCACTTTATCACTTAAGACAACACATGGATGAAGGAAACGGTTAAGATAAGTTGTTATGAGGTTGCAAGTCTCCATTACAGATACAACACACTGTGTGTCAGCCTCCTGCAGGCAGCCAAGTCTAATCAAACAGTAAGGCATTGCTAGTTCCCATGCGAACCTGATCACTATCATTACAAAGATATTTGTAGAATATCTATAAGATGGCTTTTTAGAGAAGTTTGTGCTCAGGCCCACGAGGAAAGTGGGAATTTGAGAACTGGTGCTGTGCACTGTACTGGATTTGATTAGAGAGCTTATATTAAAACAATCATTTGGATGCAGTGATCAGAATATGATGGAATTAAGTCTGCTATAGTAAGGGGTGGAGCTAAAATTGATGTGTCAATGTCACAATTAAATAAAGGTAATTACAAAGACATAAGAGGAGCTGGTAAAGGTTGGAAGGGGACCTGAGCAAGGAAGACAGTTGTGGTGCTACCACCATCTATATAAATGTATGTATGTACTGTATGGGTTGGCCCACCACCTTGAATCTCTTCTCTCCCTGATGTCCCCATAAAGGCTATTACACCCAAACCCCTCCCTCTGTACCTTCCTTGGAAGTGGGCAAGCTGTGCTGACACTTTAAAGTGATTAAAGCCTATTAATGATTAATGATTCTCTGTCTGATTGTAGTTGATTGGTGATGCAATTTAATCACCTTAATTTTAGGCTATGGACAAGGTGATGAGGGCAGATAGATTAGACACTGACCCTAAGGATCTGGAGGCCTCGACTAAATTCAACTAGGAGGTGCACTGCCTAAACGCGTTCAAGAGGTGCAACAATGTGCAGAGTGAAGAAGACAAAAGGGGAGTGCTCTTCGCTCAAGTCAGCCACCAGATTTTCCAAATGATAAGGGACTTTACTACTTACTCTGAAGCGATGGAGTTCCTGCAGAAGCAGTCAGGCACCGACAAACGTCATAGGCGCATTATTTCTCCTGGGCAGCTAAAAACAAGCCGATTAGTGAGCCAATTGACAAGTATATGTGGACACTGTAGCAGCTTGGGCGAGTCTGCAACTGCCAAGAAGTCTCTACAGCTGCCCATCTCAAAGGCCAAATACGAGATGCATAGATAGGTACAGCACTGACTACATCAGACAGAGACTCCTAGAAAAGGGCGATCAGAGCCTGCAGGAAGTGGTGGACTTGGTTAAATCAATGGAGACAGCACAACGAAGCACCAAAGCATTCACATCGGGCAACGCGGCTGCCGTCTTGGGCACACCATCTTGGACATGGGGTCTTACATCACTGCCGCTGCTATCGAGCAGCAGAAGTACTATTTCTGGAGCACGGGATGGACCCATAAGACCTGCCCAGCCCAAAGTGCTACATGCTCTGCTTGCAGAAAGAAAAGGCACTATACAAAAGTGTGTAGGTCCCCAGCTTCCCCCAGCAGTGCCACGTGCGGCCGACAACTGTTGCCACCTTGGAGAACCCCACTTTTGGCTTCACCTCAAACGTCACTTCTGGTGTCTGGGGATGGATCGATGGGGCCCTGGGGACAATGAGCTGGGGTGGCACCATTTCCAGCTCCACTTCTGATGCCACAGTACAGCACTGCATGCATGACATGGAGGAAGCCATCTTGGCGAGTGCCCCTGAACCAACACAGTAGTGACTCGGACATTCACCTCCATGATCCTCCACCAAGACAGCCCTCACCAATTGGCCAAAGACACAATGCACTCCGAGGTAAATGGCCACCCTACAAACAGTTTATTTA
Organism: Narcine bancroftii; assembly: GCF_036971445.1. Lineage (NCBI taxonomy): Eukaryota > Metazoa > Chordata > Chondrichthyes > Torpediniformes > Narcinidae > Narcine > Narcine bancroftii. The sequence continues at coordinate 337,854,498 of NC_091469.1, forward strand.
ACACAGGAAGCACTGAGAGCTTCATCCACCTGGATACTGTACAGCAATACTTCCTCATTGTAACCCAATGCAATGTAAGGTCTCCTTAGCCTCCCAATCCCACTCAGCTGAGATCAGTGGCTTCTGCACCATGACACTGACTGTGTGGGGCACCGAGTACAGGAACTTTAAACTCCTGATCATGCCGCTCCTCTGCGCGCTGGTCATACTGGGACTGGAATTCCACTGCCAGCTGCAGAGTGTCCACAATCAGTTCAACACCTCCCACCTTCCCCTCACGATCTGCAACACCAACCAGCCGACCTCCCTAAACATGACCTGTTGCCTTTCTACTCTCCAGGTCCCATCGAGAACCTCATCCTCGACTGCAAGCCAGTAGCCACTAAGAACAGGTGATACAGCCTCGGGGACAGAGCATTCATTAAATCAGAGGTTAAATGGCTCCTAGCGGTAGGGGTCATGGATCCCAGCTCCAGCCCATGGTGAGCCCAAGTAGTGATAGTAAAGTGCAGAGAGAAACAACACATGGCCATTGACTACAGTCAGACCCTAAACCATTTCACCCTGCTGGAACCTACCCACTTCCCCACATTCACGACATAGTCAACAAGATCGCCCAGTTCCAGGTTTTCTCAACCATCAACCTCAAGTTGGCTTAACACCAACTACCAATCTGGCCTGAGGACTACCCATACACTGCCTTTGAGGCAGACAGCCTGCTCTACCACTTCCTCCGTGTCCATTTCAAAGTCACCAACAGGGTCTCTCTCTTCCAGGGGAAGATGGGCTGCATAGTCGATGACTATGGACTCAAGGCCACATTTCCCTACCTGGACAATGTGACCATCTGTGATCATGACCAGCAGGACCACGACACCAACCTCCACATTTCTCCAGGTGGCCAAGACCCTCAGAATGACCTATAATCAAAAGAAGTGGATATTTAGCACTTCAAGGCAGGCCATCCTGGGCTGTGTTGTGGAGAATTGAATCACTGGGCCACACACAGACCACATGTGCCCCCCTGTTGGAACTCCCATTACCCAAGTCCTTCAAGGTCCTATTATGTCCAGTGGGTGCTCAATTACGCAGACAAAGTCCGCCCTCTTTGAAATTGGCCACTTTACTCCTGTCATAGAAGCTCAAATGGCATTCACACGCATCAAGGCTGATATAGCTAAGGTGGCGATGCTTGATGTAGATGAATCCATCCACTTTCAGGTGAAAAGAGATGTGTCCGACTTTGCTCTGGCCGCCAGGCAGGCAGGTCCATGGCATTCCTTTCTAGAACCCTCCAGGCCCCGAGCTCTGGCACTCAGCCATCGAGAAAGAGGCCCAAGCCATAGTGGAAGTTATGCACCATTGGATGCACTACCTGGCCAGAAAACCATTAACCCTGCTGACTGATTAACATGCAGCCGCTTTTATGTTTAACAACAAACAGCGGAGGAAAATTAAGAATGACAAAATCCTGAGATGGAGCATTGAGCTATCCACCTACAACCACAAGATCTTGTACCAGCCCAGAAAACTCAATGAGCCTCCCGATGCCCTATCCCAGGGGACATGTGCCAACACACAGCTAGATTGTCTCTAAGTCCTCCACAATAACCTATGCCACTCCGAAGTCACCAGGCTCTACCACTTTGTAAGAGCTCGTGACCTCCCCTACTCAGTTGAAGACATCAGGGAGTTGACACACTACTGCTCGGTCTGTGCCAAATGCAAACCCCAGTTCTATCGGTTAGACAAAATACACCTTATCAAAGCCACCTGCCACTTCGAGCAGCTGAGCATAGATTTTAAGGAACCTCTCCCACACACCAGCATCGTGGATGAATACTCCAGCTTCCCCTTCACCATCTCCTGCCTGGATATGACCATGGCCACAGTCATAAAGGTGCTAAGTGACATCTTCTCTCTGTTCGGATACTCCTGCTGTATCCATAGTGACCAGGAATCCTCCTTAATGAGTGAGGAGATGTGCCTGAACATGTTGGCCAAGGGCATAGCCATGATCAGGACTATGGGGTATAATCCTCAGGGAATGGACAGGTAGAGAGGGAAAATACCACTGTTTGGATGGCAGTTCTCTTAGCCCTTAAATCAAAAGGACTACCCACCTCCTGGTGGGAAGACGCTCTCCCTGAAGTGGCCATCCAGAACCACACTACTGCCCTAGCTGACAAACCCTGTGCTGGTGCTTGTCTGAAGGCACATCAGACACCACAAAACTGACCCTCTAGTCGAGAAAGTCCACATCCCCCATGCCAACCCCCAATATGCCCACGTGGAGTATCAGGATGGTCGACAGTACACCGTCTCCATCCGGGACCTGGCGCATGCAGGTGACCCTTTGACTGACCAGCCAATCCCCTCCCCCAGTAACCTTGAACAACCAGCCCCATTATCGGCGCCCAAATTCATGCCCAAAACTACAACTGACCCGAACAGCACCAAGGCACCAATCCCCCCTCAGCCACCGGATGCACAGTCTGTTGCACAAGACACCACCCAGGGACCGACAGCTGTGCCACAGCAGACCCTGCGGCGATTGCAGCGACAGATGAGACTAGTGGACAAGCTGAATCTGTAAAGGACTTTTAAGTATCGTAAAGTTGCAATGAACACTAAATCACACCACCCCGCTGGACTTTGTTTCAAGAGGTGGGGTGAATATGGTGCTACCACTATGTGTATAAACGTATATCGGTACTGTATGGGCTGGCGCGTTCCCTGAACCTGTGACTCCTCCCTCCCAGATATCCCCATAAAGGCTGTTGTGCCCAAATACCTCACTCAGTACCTGCCTTGGAACCGGGCCAGCAATATGCAAGCTGTGCTGACACTTTAGATGATTAAAGCCTATTAATCATGATTCTCTGACTGATTGTGGTTGATTGGAAGTATAATGGTGGAGCAGCAATGGCAGGAGTTTCTGGGAGAAATTCAAAAGATGCAGGATCGCTTCCTCCCAAAGAAGTATCAGAATCAGAATTTATTGTCATGAACAAGTCACAAAATCCATTGTTTTGTGCCTGCATCGCATTGCAGATACTTAAAAATAAAAAATAAAAATAGTGCTAAAAAGTCAAAGTGAAGCACTGTCTTTGGTTCATTGATCATTCAGGAATTTGATGGCAGCAGGGAAGAAACTGTCCTTGCTCCACTGAGTGCTCATCTTCAGGCTCCTGTACCCTTTTCCTGTTGGTAGCAGAGTGAAGAGGGCATGGCCTGTGTGGTGGGGATCCTTTAGTATAGAGGCTGTTTTCATAAGACACAGCCTCTTGTTGATGTCCTCCCTGAAGTGAAAACTGGTGCCATGACGTGGCAGGCTGAGTTAACAACTCTCTGGAGGTTTCTCTTGCCCTGAGCACTAGCACCTCCATACCAGACAGATGCAACCAGCCAGAATGCTCTCCATGGTACATCTATTGACATTTTCAAGAGTCTTTTGTGACCTACCAAATCTCCTCAAACACCTCACAATGCACCTCATGATGCAGGCTCCAGGATGGATCCTCAGAGATGTTGACACCCAGGAATTGGTTTTTGACCCTTTCCACTACTGAACCCTCAATGAGGACTGGGTTGAGTCCCCCTGACTTCCCCCTTAAGTCCACAATCATCTCTGGTTTTGCTAACGTTGAATGTAAGGTTGTTGGTGTGATACCACTCACAAGCTGATCTATCTCCCTCCTGTACACTTCCTCATTGTCATTTGTAATTCTGCTGACAACTGGCATCAGTGGCAAATTGTAGATAGCATTGGAATTGTGCCTGGCCACACAGTCATGAGTGTATAGAGTAGGGCAGTGGGCTAAGCACACATACTTGAGGTGCTCCTGTGTTGATCATCAATGAAAAGGAGATATTGTTTCCAATTCATACTGAATGTGGACTGCCGGTGAGGAAGTCAAGGATCCAGTTATAGAGGGAGGTCCAGAGCCCAGGGTTTGGAGCTTCTTGACAGCACTGAAGGAATAATAGTGTTGAAGGCTGGTCTGTAGTTGATGAAGAGCAGTTGTATGTATGAGTTGCTGCTTTCTAGGTGATCCAGAGCTGAGTAGAGAGCCAATGATGTTGCATCTGCTGTGGAGGAATTGTGACGATAGCTGAACTGCAGTGGGTGCAATCCTTTGCTTAGGTACATGTAAATTCTGGCCATGACCAGCCTCTCAAAGCATTTCCTCACAGTAGAAGTTAGTGCTACTGGGAAATAGTCATTGAGGCAGCTCAGTCTGCTCTTCTTGGTCACCGGCATGATTGATGCCCTTTTGAAGCGAGTGGATAACTCTGACTACAAGATTGAGAGGTTGAAAATGTCCGTGAACACTCTAGCCAATTGGTTAGCACAGATCTGCAGTACTCTGCTGGGTATGCCGTCAGAGCCTGGTGAATTGTGTGGGTTCACCCTCTTGAGTGACATCGACCTCAGGGACAGAGTCCTCAGCCTTTTCAGGGATTCTCGTAGGCAAGGTTAGGCTCTCCTTCTCAAAATGGGCATAGAAGGTGTTCACCTCATTGGGTAGTGAAGCATCACAACCATTTATGGTGTTTGCCCTTGTTTTGTAGGTTGTAATTGCCTGCACTCTCTACCATAGCTGGCTCTGTCCCTAGCTTCCTTCGGAATTGCCACTTTGTTGCAGAGATAGCCTTCCACAGGATGTATCTGGACTTCTTGTAGAGATCGAGATTCCTGGTTTTAAACACCCTTGATCTCCCCCTCAGCAGGTTGTAAATGTTCTGATTCATCCAAGAATGCAAGCAGCATTTTAAGGAGAAGGACAGACAACCCATGGCTGACGCAGGATATTAATGACAGCATGAACACAAAAGAGTGGGCATACAATATTACAAAAATTAGCAGGAAGCTGGAGGATTGGGTAGCTTTTAAAAACCAAAAAAAGGCAAATAAGAGGCAATATGGGGAGAAATGATGAAATATGAAGGTAAGCTAGCCAATACTGTAACATAAAAGAAGACACCAAAAGATTTTCAGATATATAAATAAAAGAGGTCCAAGAGTGGACATGGTACCATTGGAAAAAGATGCTAGAGAAGTGGGCAACAGATGAACTGAATAATATTTTGCATCAGTTTTCTTAATGAAAGATACCAGGGACACGCCAGATACTTGAGAGGGTCGGGGGCAGAAGTGAATGTAGTTGTTATTACCAGGGAGAAGCTTGGGAAGCTGAAGGGGGATGAAGGTGGATATGTCACCTAGACCAGGCCAACAACAACCCATTATTCTGAAGGAGGGAGCTGAAGGGATTATAAATACACTAATAATAATCTTTTAGGAATTGCTAAAGTTGAGAATGGGACCAGAGGTCTGAAAACTTGTAAATGTTGATCCCTTTAAATTAGAATAGAAATGAGGAGAAATTTCTTCAGTCCAAGGCTGATAAATCTATGGAATTTGTTGGCACAGATGGCTGTGGAGACGAGGTGATTGGATATATTTAAAGCAGAGATTGCTGGGATCTTGATTAATAAAGCTGCCAAAGGTTATGAAGAGAAGAGTGGAGAATGGATTTGAATGGTGGGCAGGCCCAATGGGCTGAATGGCCTAATTCTGCAAGTAAGTCTATTGGCAGAACAACATAAAAAAAGCCCTTCTAGATTTGCTGACTCTAGATTTGCAACTCAGATGCTACTCTTGAACTTCCCCAATGCATCCAGCTCCCAACAAGCTTGAATCACTGACCACTCAGATGTAGAGCTTCATATATCTTCACCACACACACCCTTCTTATCCTCTACTTTCCCTGTCCCAGGGACCTTCTGTCATTTAGTTGTCAAGATATTCTCACGTATAAGAACCTTGAATGAAGGGACATATTTACAGGATTGTGGAAGGGGGGGGGGAGGAGAGGCTTTGAAGAGAGGGATGTGCAGAAACCCCTTGCAGAAACAGAGAGCCTCTCAAATTCTTAAGCCCAGAGGAGGATATTTAAAAAAGAAATAGACATATTTTTTAAAGGTCAGAGGATTGAGGGACACAGCAGGAGATGAAGCCAGGGGTAGAACAACCAAGAACTTATTGAAAAAGAGATGTAGGCTTGAGGGAGCAAGTAGACTATTCTTGCTCTTACTTTCTTATACATTCCCCACCTAGGCCAGATGCCTATCAGGACTTCTGTTATCAGCTGTGTCTCTCCTACCTACCTCCACTCAATTCTACATCTTCTCTATTTTGCTTTTCCTGCTTTGAAGCACATGAAGGAAACTATAACAAGTAATCAACAGAAACTGAGCCTCAGACAACACTGAACTTTCCATCAACAGGCTCAAAGCCAAAATACTCATTGTCCTCAGGCACTATTAAAGATGTTTAATTCCAAAGGAACATGTGCTGAAATCAGAGATTCTGTGGCCATGAATCAGAAGAATTTGAACCAAATGGAGAATGAAGTGAGGGTACTGAAGTGTATGAAAATATATTTTTGTGCAGAATAACAAATGGAATGACAGCACAGGGATCAAAAAAAATATTACACAGGAGGAAACTGAGGGTGAAACTTAAGTGCAGCGATCAATCTTAACACAATGGCAAAAAAAATGAAAAGAATGGTTGAGAGACCATTGGACTTCTAAGTCCAATTGGACCTCTGCTTTCTGAATCCCCATCTCACTTTGAAAATGGTCTAATATAAACTTGAATTATCTATTAGATGCCAAAAATTCATAGCTTTAAATGCAAAGCCAAATATAATTCATAGCCACAGAACTTTTAAAGGGTTAGCAGCTTAAATGAATTTGCAATTAAGGTTTCAGAATGAGCAGCAGGGAACTTATAAAACTAAATTAGGTAATTATTCTAAGCAATGATTATCAGCTGCTTTATTCAAGTGTAAGCTGTACTGGATCGGGTGCATAGTGGATGGTAAAAGTGAGATGGTAAGACAAATGATGTTAAATCATTTAGAATTCTTTGATTTTAAACTAAGTTCTTTGTAATATTTGACCTTTAATGTTAGGGTCACAGGTTTGAATTCATGTATTACAGTGAGCTTTCTGTTTGTTCTTATTTTTATAATTGACCTTGTGGCTTGAGATAATTCTAGACAGTAGTGGAGTGATTTGAATATTGTGTAATTTGATCAGGACTAAATGTTAAATAGCTTGTATGGAATCAGGATCCTAACTGGTTGGTGAAGTTTATAGGATGGGTGGAGGGAAAGGAGAGAGAGTGAATTGTAAGTTGAGATATGAATTTTCTTTTTCTTATTTACTTTTTTTCTTAAGTTGTGATTAGTTTCAAATACAACTGCCTTCTACTTGTCTCAGTGCTAAATGTTACTAGTTTTAGAGATTAAGATGAAAAATTGGAGGGGGAATACATTTCCCAGTAGACAAAACCCATGGTGGTTGTTTAATTTTGAGTATACTTCTGTTTGCACCTCAATGGGGCAAAGTAATTTTGTCTTGTAGACTTAGAAGGGAATGTATAGTTGAAAATCTGGCTTCACCAGAACTATCAATAAAAGAACTATATAAGAAATTGAAGGAATATGGAGAAGTGTCGGGATACAAGATAAACGTAAATAAAAGTGAAGCAATGCCTATGAATAACGCGGATTTCTCAAAATTTAAGGAGGAATCCCCATTCAGATGGCAAACGCAGGCAATAAGATACCTAGGTGTGCAAATAAACAAAAATCTAGGCCAATTATATAAACTCAATTACAATCCACTAATGAAAAAATTACAGGACGATTTAGAGCATTGGAAAGAGCTACCACTAACACTGATAGGAAGGATAAACTGTATTAAAATGAACATTTTTCCAAGGATACTATACTTATTTCAGGCATTGCCAATACAACTGACAGAAAAATTCTTCAAAGAGTTAAAGAAAATAATAAGGAGATTTTTATGGAGAGGGGGGAAACCGAGGATAGCACTAGACAAATTAACAGAATGGTATAAACAAGGAGGCTTACAATTGCCAAACTTCAAAAATTATTATAGAGCCGCACAATTAAGGTACCTATCAGATTTTTATCAAACAAGGGAAAAACCAGACTGGACGAGACTAGAATTAGATAAAATAGGGGAAAAGATACCTGAACACATATTATATAAATGGGACGAAAAATTGGTACAACATAGAACTTCTCCAGTATTACACCATCTCCTCAATATATGGAAGAAGATTCATGTAGAAAGAAATAAAATAAATTACCAAATACCAAAACTAATATTGACGCAAAATAAGCTACTCCCTTTTACAATAGACAACCTTGCCTTTAGAAAATGGGGAAAAAAAAGGGATTAAAAGAATAGAAAATTGTTTTTCAGGAAGTAGATTCTTATCCTTTGAACAAATGAGAGATAAGTACAATATAACGGGAGATACAGCGCTGGCATATTACCAACTGAGATCCTACTTGAAAGATAAATTAGGAAGCAACTTGAGTTTACCAGAGGGAAGTAACCTTGAATATATGATTACAGATACAATGTTAATCAAAAGATTTATAAAAAATATGTATATTAAACTGCAAGAAAAGGAAAATGAGGAAACAAATGGTAAAACTAAACAAAAATGGGAACAAGATTTAAATATAAAGATAAAAAAGGAAACATGGGAGAAGTTATGCTCTGGAACGATGAGAAATACAATAAATACGAGGCTGCGTATGATACAATATAATTGGTTACACAGACTATACATTACACCGCAAAAGTTAAATAAATGGGACCCAACAGTATCTGATAGATGTTTTCGATGTAAAAAAGAAAGGGGAACAACAATTCATGCAATCTGGACATGTGAGAGAGTAGAAAAATTTTGGGATGATCTCAATCAGATATTAAATAAAATAACAGAAAACAATATACCAAAGAATCCAGAGATCTTTCTCCTAAGTAACATAAAAAATAAAGAATTTGGAATTGACTTGGAGGATGCACAAAAAAGATTTGTTAAGATAGCCCTAGCTGTAGCAAAAAAATGTATTATGTCAACCTGGAAATTGGAAGATAATTTGAAAATACAACAATGGTATATAGAAATGAATAAATGTATTCCATTAGAAAAAATAACATATAGTTTAAGAAATAATATTGAAATATTCGAACAAGTATGGGAGCCTTACATTAAATACAATAGCGAAAACCTACCGGGAACAAACATTACCTAAGTTGATGGAAGGAGAAGAGAAGAAAAGAATGGACTCAGTAGAATTTCTGGTGTATTTTTGTTGAATGACAACATTGTCTAACTGAATTAATGCAACCTAGATTGTATAACTAAAATGGATGAGAGGGGGGGGGGGATGGGGGGGGTGGCTTGGGAGGAGGGAGGGGGGAGGGAGAAAAAGTCACTGTAAATGTGTGGAAAAGAAAAAGTGTATATCATGGCTATTGTGATTTATGGTGTGAAAAATAAAAAATTTAAAAAAAAAAAAAAGAAAATCTGGTTTCTATATATTATTCAAATCTATTTGTAATAACTCCAATAATACTTGGCTTGTCCACCTATTGTAGCAGTTTTTCTACACAGTATGTCTTCTGACTTGAACCATTGTGGCTCATCCAGGAATGAGTCAAAATCTTGAAATTTCCTACCCTCACTGTATTGACTGGAGTTACTTGTCCACTGTAACCTTGCATGTAAAGAATGGGCAATCAATTCTGGTCTTGTTTGGCAATGTACATGCTTCCTAAAAATGAAAATGCTGAAAGACTAACCATTGGAACAAGTCCATGCCCCTCCTATACATGTACCTGTCCAAATTCTTTGTGAATGTTAAAATTGAGTCCACATTATCACTTCAGGTGGAAGCTTATTCAATACTCCCACCACTCCCTGTGTGAAATTGTTCTCCCCAAACTTTCTCTTTCACCCTTGTCCATGTCATCTGGTTTGATTCTCACTGACCCTCAATTGTGGGTTGGTGGGGGGGGGGGGGGGGAAATAACATTTATTGATTCTGTCTATAATTTTAAATACTGCTATCAAATCTCACCTCATTCTCCACACTCCAGGGAATAAAGTCATAGTCTGTTTATTCCTTTCCCTATAATTCAGTTCCTGAAGGCCAAACAGTATCCTAGCAAATTTCTCTGGACGCTTTCAATCTTGCTGATATTTTTCCTGCTGTTAGGTGATCAAGACTGCACACAATACTCCAAATTTGACCTCACCTGTTCTTGTACAAGTTAACCACAGCATCCCAACTATATTCAGTGCTTTGATTTATGAAGGCCAATATGCCAAAAGCTCTCCTTACAGACCTATCAATCTGTGATGCCACTTTCAGGGAATATATCTGTATTCCCAGTTCCTTCTATTCTGCCACACTCCTCAGTGCCCTACCATTTATCGTGTATGTCCTTTCTTGATTTGTTCTACTAAAATGCAACATCTTACATTTGTCTACATTAAATTCCATCTGCCATTTTTCAGCTCTTTTTTCCCAGCTGGTTGAGATCCCTCTGCAGCTTTGAAAGCCTTCTTTGCTGACCACAATGTCTCCAATCTTAGTGTCATCTGCAAATGTGCTGATCCAAATTACTGCGTGATCATTTATATAGATGACAAACAATGGACCCAGCACCAATCAAATGGCTTACTAGAAACACTGAGTTATGAGAAGAAAGTAACCAATAGGATAATACTGTATATTACAAGAAGGAAACTCTTGTTCTTTGACAAACTGAAGAAGAACCAATATTTCTGGCGGGCAGGTTTGCTAGAGCTGTTGTGAGAGTTTAAACTGGTTTGAGAACCAGAATGTGAGTAAAGAGAAAAGGACAGAAGCTAGAAAGGATGATGCAATGTTTTGTGGGTTTGGAAGGAAAGACAGGTAGGCAAGGAAGCATAAATGTTGTCAGAAGGTTTGAAATGTCTATTTCAATGAAAGAATTATTAGGAATAAAGGAGATGAACTTGGAGCATGGATCAGTACATGGAAATGCAATATTGTGGTCTTAGCTGGTAGAAGGACAGGATTGGCTGATGCAGGTACCAGGTTTAGCTGTTTTAAAAGATAGCTGTAGAAAGTGAGGAACCTGCACAACGATCTACTGAGTAAGTGTGGGTGGAAGTCAGAAATAGGAGGGGAGCAATCACAGTATTGCCTATAGGCCCCCAAATAACCCTTGGGACACTGAGGAACAGGGACCATATAACCGTTTACAGCACGGAAACAGGCCATGTTGGCCCTTCAAGTCCGTACCGGTTCACTTGAACAACTCCACTAGCTCCTCCGCAAACTCCTGAGGAAGTAGAGGCTTTCTTCATGATGCCATTGGTGTATTAGTTCCAGGAAAGATCTTCCGTCCATCCTCAAGGACCCCCACCACCCAGGCTGTGCCCTCTTCATTTTGCTATCATCGGGAAGGAGGTACAGGAGCCTGAAGACAAGTACCCAGTGGCACAAGCACAGCTTCTCCCCCTCTGCCATTAGATTCCGGAATGATCATTGATCCACTGACACTTCCTCACTGTGACTTTCTGGGCACTATTTTCGTAGGTAGATTTTGGATGGAGCAGAAATAATACATTAATACATTGTTATAGGAGACTTCAACTTCCCTAATTTTGACCAGCACCTCCAGACTGCTAGAGATAGATGAGGAAGAATTTGTCACGTGCGTCTGAAGATTGCTGACCCAGCATGTGGACCAGCTAACTACAGGAGAGGCCATAATGGACTTAGTACAGAATAATGAACCTAGACAGATGACAGGCTTCACAGTGGGGTGGCATTTAGGAAAAAGTGTCCAAACTCCCTGAGCTTTAGCATAGCTATGGACAAGAATAAAAGCAGACAAAATGGAAAAGTTTAATTGGGGAAGCGCAAATTACAATGAGATGAGGCAGGAACTAGGGAGAGTAAATTGGAAACAGATGTTCATGGGAGAAAGCACAGAAGTAATGTGAAGGGTGGCCCGGGACTGCCGGCGGAGGGGGGCGGAAGATGGGTGTGTCTCTCCAAGATGGCATAAAGATGGCTGGGGAGGTGAGAAGGGAACAGGTGAGGCAGCTATTTGAGTGGACATTGGTAGCATATATGAGATTTAGGAAGAAAAAAACAGGAAGGGCTCATGAGAATTATATGGTAGCTAGGAAAGAACTTCAAGGGCTTTGGAAAGCTTGGATATGAGAAGGTATGTTGAGATTAGGAAAGAGGAAGTGGTGGATTGTTTTTAATTTAGAATTCCCCGGGCTGGACATGATATATCCCAGGTTGCTGTGGGAAGGGAGGGAAGAGATGGTGTGGGCATTGCCAATGATCTTTTTATCTTCTTTGGTGCAAAAATATTGGAATGTTAAATGTGGTCCCCTTCTGTTTTTAAAAAAAACAATGTAATTGGTAGAAACCTGGGAATTGTAGACCAGCAAGTCTTGTGTTAGTGGTGCCAAACGATTGGAGAGGATTTGAGCTTTTGGAGAAGTACTATCTTCTCGGGGATAATAAGCGTGGCCTTGTGAAGAGAAGCCCATGCCTTATGAGCCTAGTTGAGCCTTTTGAGGAGGTAACAAAAAATTTGAATGTAGTGTGGCAGATGTATGGATTTTAGAAAGGCATTTGATAAGGTCTCCCACGAGAGACTTGTTCAGAAAGTTGTAGGGCATGGGATCCACGGAACCGTGGCTGCATGGATTAAAATTTGGCTCACCTGTAGAAAGCAGGGAGTAGTAATGGATGGAAAATATTCTGCCTGTTGGTCAGTGATTGGTGGAATTCTGAAGGGATCTGTTCTGCGACCCTTTCTCTCTCTCCCTTCCCCCACTCTTTGTTTTTTAAAAAAAATAATGACCAAGATGAGGAAGCAGAAAGATGGGTCAATAAAACTGGAGGTGTTTTGGATAGTGGGTTACATGAGGATATAGACAAGATGCAGAGTTGGTCAGAAAAGTGGCAGATAGGGTTCAATCCAGATAACTGTGAGGTGATGCATTTTGGTCAGTTCAACCTGAAGGCTAAATGCAGGTTAATGGTCAGTGGCTATACAGTGTGGAGGAACAGAGACCTTGGGATCCAAATCCATATCACTCAAGGTTGTTGCACAGGTTGGTAGGATAGTTAAGAAGGCTTATGAGAGGCTGGGCTTCATGAGCATCAAGTTCCAGTTGAAGGTCATGTTGCAACTCTACAAATCTCTGTGAGACCACACTTAGAATATTGTTTAGTTCTGCTCACATCATTATAACAAGGATGTGGAAGGGTGCAGAGGAGATTTACCAGGATGTTCCCTGAATTGGAAAATGATGCTTGTGAGGCAGAGCTAGGATTGTTCTCTTTGGAGCATAGAGAGGTGTTTGAATAGAAGTCTACAAGGTTCTGAGAGGCATAGACATGGTAGATGGCCAGCACCTTTATCTCAGGCTGTGAGTAACAAACACCAGAGGGCTTCTCTACAAAGTGAAGGGAGGAAAATTTAGGGGAGATATCAGGGGTAAGTTTTTTTTTGCACAGAGTTGTGGGTGCCTGGAATGCCTTCCCAGGGGTGGTGGTGAAGGTTAAAACATTAGGGGCATTAAGAGACTCTTATGCACATGGATAAATGAAAAATGGGGTTACAATGCAGGTATTTGTTTTTTGTTGGAATATATTGGTCAGTGCAACTTTGAGGCCCAAAAGGCCTGAACTGTGCTGTAATGTTCTATGTTAAATCTTCTGAGATACTAGCAGATGTTTTATTCTCCTGCACATTTTTTTTTGGTTGGGTGGCAACTATAGAGTGCAGAAGGTTAGGATTGAGGTACCAGCACTAACTGACTGTTTCATCCTAGTCTAGGAGAAATGCCTGGTTTCTGGTTTGAAATAACTGAATAAGTAGGATGATGGTGACCTCTACTGATGCAATTTAATCATTACAAGTAGCTCTGCAGTACTCCATGTCCTTGCATTTTGTATTTCAAGGATGGAATCTCTTGTGATGTTCCTTGAGACATGGTGGCCTGATTTAACTGTTGCTACAGAGTGGCTGAAATAAAATTCAAAATGAAAAATGCCATTTCATAATTGCGTTTGATTGTTTTAAATGGAATTCAAAGTTTACATTTGTTTAAATAGTTCAATATAAGCTTCATTTTCTGAATGTGCTTTAATTCCTTTTGAGAAAATGATATAGGATTGCTTTACTATCTAAATTTGAACCCTAATTAACTGAGGCAACATGAAAATTTGAATTCTCCAATATTTAAATATGGACAATGGAGCCTTTTAGTGTAGAAAAAGAAGACTGAGGTGCAAGTATGTAGTTCCTGGAAAGTGACAACAGGATGGTGAATTTGTTTAGCATGTTTGCCATCATAGGGTGGAATATTGAGTACCAACGTCAAGATCTTCTAACACAGTTTTATAAGGTATCGAAGATGCACTTAGAGTGTGCCTTTCTGATTGCTCCAACATAGGAAGGATATCAATAAGCCAGAAGCTTTTAAAGTATCCCATAAACTAAACTTACTTTGAACTGCACCTTAATTCATTTCTGAAAAGAACCTAATCTGATCTCTTACAAACTTAATAAATTCAGGTTTTTTAACAACATTAAATCTCCAATGATAACTAATTTCTGCCACCTCAGCAGCACTACATGAAGTTAACAATAGTGAATGATCAGGCAGAATCCTACTCTTGTACTCAGCTTGTCCAATTCGACCCTGCAAATGTGCTGATACCAAAATAAATCTATTCTTGAAAATGAATCATGATGGGCAGAATAAAATGAAAAATCTTTTTCGGTCGGATTCATCTGTCTCCATATTTCTACTAAATTTAAATCCCCATCAACTTGGTTATTTTTGCCATTTTAGTTTTCTTCACAATTTTTGGAGATTTTTCCAACAATGGATCCAAACAACAGTTAAAGTCCCCTCCAACTATAATCTCATTTGATTGATTCAAATACAAAAATGCATCAGTAACAAATTCTACGTTATCTTCATTCGGTGCGTACAAATTCATCAAAGTCCAAAGCTTCCGAAAATAGATTTTTTTTTTTGTTAATGCAGTTAGTGTCTTGAAGGTTAATTGTAAACTAAAATAAAAGGCACCTTTTTTATGTATCAAAATTCCTACTCCTTGAGGTTCGGAATTAAAGGAAGACGCGATCACATTTACAACCAATCCCATTTCAGCTTCAAATGTTCTTTCTCCGTCAGATAAGTCTCTTGCAAAAATACAATGCCCACCTTCATCTTTTTGATGTATTCCAACACACATTTCCTTTTTATCGTATTATTAATCCCTTTAACATTAAATGTCACAAAATTCAATTTACTCATTATTCCCTTTGGAATGGCATTCAACACAACAAACCCTTACACAAAATATAAGTTTCTCTTAAAAAAAAACAAGACCCCTTAAACTACCAATACAGAAAATTGTATAAAAAATCAAGTAGAAAAAAAACTATAAGAGAAAGAAAAAAAAAATGCAAAATATAAACCCTAACCAAAAAAAAACTTGTGATACCCCTTCTATTATCATGGGTGTGGTCAAAACCACTAGTGGTAGACAATTTCGGAAGATGCAGAGTCGCCCACCTCCCCTAGCTGATAATCCAGTCACGAAAAAATGTTGGGTTTGAATTTTGAATATAGGAGTTTAGATGTTAAGTAAAACTCTTGTGATTGAAAAATGTAAATGGAAGGCACACTGTACAACCTGTTTTTAAAATAAAACACTAATATCAAGTTATAAGCTCTGAAAGGGGTAGGGTGAGATAAATGGGGAGGGGTAAAATATTTTATATTTTTTGGTTTTGTAAAATTCTTAAATAAAATTTTCAAAAATAAAAAGTAAGCTAGAAGGTTTATGGAGGGAGACTTGCCAGAATGTTGCAGCAGATGGAGGGCCTGAGATGAAGGGTTAGGCTGGGGCTTTATTCCTTGGAGAGTAATGTGACATTAGAAAGGTTATAAAATCATGAAGTTCATGAATAAAATAAATGCTGAGGGAAGATGATTCTTGAATTAAAGTAAGAGGGAAAAGGTTTAAGAGGGACTAAATGGGCAATGTTTTCACTTGGGATAGTCTGTATCTGGACAAGCTACTAGAGAAAGCTGTACAAGTGATATCCAAAAGACTTTTCCATCGATGAGGATAGGAAGGACTTGCAAGGATATGAACTGAATGTAGGCAAATGGGATGATTCCCAAAATGCCGAACTGGTCTACATGGTCCTGTTCCATGCTGAAGCTGTTGATCTATTTTTTTTCATACTTTAATTAAGGGCTCAAGTCTGAAATGTTGGTTATGTATCTTTGTCTTTGCCTACAAAAACTCCACTGTTTGATCAGTTGAGTTTCTCCAGCATTGTTTTGACTTCAACCACAGTGTCTGCAGACTTTCATGTTTTACTTCAAACACTAATGGCATCAATTTTGGAATAGTTGTTCCCCAAGGTGAGCAGGCAATAAGTATTGATCTTGCTAACAACAGGTTTCCAAATGCTTTTTTTTTTGCAATTGACAGCTTGTAAGAAAATGAGTTGGTCTGTTGATCAACAGATAGTTGTGCTCTTCAAATCTAAGCTGCTATTGAGTCCTTATTCATATCTAGTGGGTGAAGCATTGTAATGTCAGCTATGGGTATTACCCTTTGGGTATTTTACAATCTAATGTTTTTAGCAACTTTCTCTGTTTCTCGAGTGTGAACAATATTGAACTATTTAGGATTTGAAAGTACCTGGATACAGTCCCAATAATTTTCTGACCTACCTTTGCGCTAAATTCCAAATATTTTAGTGTATTTCCAATAGCATTTGGTGCAAGTAGCAATATATTGATGTGTGAACTTAAATAATGGTGGCAGAAGATGGAAAATTAAGTTGTAGATGTGTACTGAATAGTCTTGCTTATTTGATTATTCAAATATTTAAAATCATTTCTTCATAGTATAATTGCATGTGGAAAATGTTTGCAAGTAACATGCCATTGTTTTTTTAAAAAAGGAACTAAATCAGGACTTGGACAACTTTTTATAGCATGGTCAGGCTGGTTAACTCTGCCAAGGTTCAGTGTTTATCTCTGGCAGGGTTTCATGTAGATGGAAGGATTGCTGATTAGTCCATTCATTTCGGTTTAAGATCTTGCTGTTAATAAACTTGATCAAGTCTTTTCAGGATCTGGCATAAGGTACCTTGCCTGAATGCTAGGAGTTAACTATTCTTGGAGCATAGGTTCTTGAGGCTTTTGCTGCTAATATTTTTCCAAATATGTTAAGTTTTGATATGTTTTCCTACCCAAACAGCTGTCATGTGCAAATCACTGCATTTTTCTTTTATAACTCTGGTCTTTGAGGTTGGCTTGTCAGGTGAAAAGCCATGAAGGGCTTTGTGGAATGAGTTGGCTAGTGTCAACATTACCTGCTGGTGGTATCTGAACAATGTGCTTGTGAAATGTATTAACACTAGCTCCACGATTCAACTAAATGCAAGAGTGCATTAACCTTGTTGATCATAGATTGAGGCTTGATCAGTGTGATAACTTTGTAGACTAGTGGAGTGCAATTTGAATGACTTGAGCATGGGACCAATATTAGAAATACCTTGGCAATGTTGTGGAGAAGTAGCAGCAGATTCATCTTTAATTATCCCAATTTCTCTGGAAAATATTGTCTTTAGACAAGTGATCCAACACCAATTTCAGGAAAGATATTTTCTTGCATTTCTTTAAATGAATCCTTTTTTTAAAAAAAAAAGTTTCATGTATAGATTGCTGATGAGAGAAACATGATTGTGTCAAAAAGAAGGATGCTAGGCAGAATTAAATAAACCTCCAAGCAAAGTAAAGCTGCAGGAAGTGAGACATGGGAAGATGACTAACAGTGGAGAGGAGTGAATGTGAGTTTTTGTGTTCATTTGAGATGGTGAACTGGAAACCATCAGTAAGGATATGTTTGGAGACCAAAAATAAGTGTGTGTATGAACACTAATACCCTTTAAAGCATGCCATCAGTATTTAAAACTATTTGTCTAGTAGGGTTGGTGAAAACCTTCATATTTGGAATATTGTCTAGGATGTTCACAGTGGATGTGGCACTTCACTCCAGTGTGCCCTTTGAGTTGAGATGTGTGGCTGTACATCTGTTCAAAGGAACCTGAGGTTTCTCCAAAGTAAACATGAATATAGCTGCAAAAAAATATTTATTTACCATCTGCATCAAAACATCTAGAGTATTTATCCATTACATGAAAAAGATAAAATTATGACAAAAATAATACAATTTTTGGATATTTTATACACCCACCCCCCCAACCCACCCACCTGCTTCCCTCACCAAAAAAGTAGGAAAAAAGAACAGAAAAAGCTTGTCTAACAAACCTATATCTTAATCAATTAATTGCAATTTACATAAGTCTTAAATCATAACTAATTAGGGTGAATTGGATGAGGCATGGTGGATGTTGCAGGTAAAGTCGTAGCAATAAAGTCCATGTAGGATTTCCAAATTTTTCGTGTTGATTTTGAAGAAGCGGGATACTTCTTGTGTAATTATACATTATTATCTTATGATATACAATTTAATAATTCCATTTGCCATCTATTCAATCCCATAATATCACCAGATATCCATGTAACAGCTTCAGATTTCTTTGTCATTGCTATCTTAAAAACTTCTTTTGATAAATATCTAATTTCATTTGGGAAATATCTCCCAATAAAAATACTCTGGGATCCTTCAAAATTTGTATCTTCAAAACTCATCCCAATAAAATACTTGTATCCTTCCAAAACTTTTCACATTGCCAGACTGCATGCAGAAAAGATCCTACTTTATTACATGAAAAACATTGATCAGAACAATTCAAATGAAGTGCATGCAATTTATAAGAAGTATTATATAAATAATGTTTTTAAAAATTGTACCATTTGATATCTAAAATTAATTGTATTACACTTGCATAACATAATTTTGACCATACTTCATCTTGAAACTTTAAATCTTCTATCTATATTTAGATGTAAATAAATCTTTTTTTCTGAGTAGTCTCTTGTAATTTAATATACATATTAGTAATCTTACAATAAACATATCTGTTATTAGATATTCAAATGGACTTTGTTCTTGCAATTTAAAATTCCTCCCTAATTTTTAAAAAATGAGATTTGTTAATAATTAAAAAAATAGTATTACACCTATCATTCAATTGATCGAAAGTAAAAAAAAAAAAAAAAATAATAATAATAATTTTACTCAATCTATTGTGACTTCAACGCTCGCGTCAGCAAAGACTCAGAAACCTGGCCAGGAATCCTTCGCAAGCATGGTGTCAGCAAGTGCAATGACAACGGGCGCCTCCTGTTGGAGCTCTGCGCTGAATAGTGGCTTGTCATTACTAACACCCTTTTCCAGCAGAGAGACAGCCTGAAGACTACCTGGATGCATCCCCGATCCAAACACTGGCACCTCCTGGACTACGTTCTGGTGTGAGAAAGAGACAAACGAGATGTGCTCCACACCAGGGTCATGCCCAGCGCGGAATGCCACACTGACCACTGGCTTGTTTGCTGCAAGCTCAACCTTCACTTCAAGCCAAAGTTCAAGAACAGTGGAGCCCCAAGAAAGAGGTTCAATGTTGGAAACTTGCAGTCAGATGAAGTGAGAGGAAACTTCCAGGCAAACCTCCAAGCAAAGCTCAAGGATGCAAACTGCCTCATGGACACGTCTCCTGAAACCCTCTGAAAACGGCCATACTGCAATCCACTGAAGTGGTACTGGGCTTCTCCTCCAGGAAAAATGAGGACTGGTTTGACAAAAACAACCAGGAAATCCAGGAGCTACTGGCAAAGAAGCGATCTGCCCACCAGGCTCACCTTGCAAAGCCTTCCTCGCCAGAGAAAAAATGAGCCTTCCATCTTGCGTGCAGCCATCTTCAGTGCAAATTCTGGGAGATCTAAAATGAGTGGTGGACTAGCCCAGCTTAGCGCTGACATTGGTGACTTCAGGGGTTTTTATGAGACACTAAAGGCTGTGTACGGCCCCTCACCCCGTCCAAAGCCCTCTGCACAGCTCAGATGGCGAAGTTCTCCTCAGCGACAAGATCGCCATCCTCAATCGATGGTCAGAACACTTCCAATCTCTTTTCAGTGCCAACCGCTCAGTCCAAGAATCTGCCCTGCTCCAGCTCCCTCAACAGTCCTTGAATCTAGAGCTGGATGAGGTCCTTACCCAGGAAGAGACATATAAGGATATTGAACAACTGAAAAGTGGCAAAGCAGCAGGTATGGATGGAATCCCCCCGCCCCCAGAGGTCAGGAAGGCTGGCGGAAAAATTCTGCATACCAAACTGCATGAATTTTTCATGCTCTGCTGGGGCCAAGGAAAGCTGCCTCAGGACCTTCATGATGCCATTATAATCACCCTGTACAAAAACAAATGCGAGAAATCAGACTGCTCAAACTACAGGGGAAATCACGCTGCTCTCCATTGCAGGCAAAATCTTCGCTAGGATTCTCCTTAATAGACTAATACCTAGTGTTGCCAAAAATGTCCTCCCAGAGTCACAGCGTGGCTTTCACGCAAACAGAGGAACTAATGACATGGTCTTTGCCCTCAGACAGCTCCAAGAAAAGTGCAGAGAACAAAACAAAGGACTCTACATCACCTTTGTTGACCTCACCAAAGCCTTCGACACCGTGAGCAGGAAAGGGCTTTGGCAAATACTAGAGCGCCTTGGATGCCCCCCAAATTCCTCAACATGGTTATCCAACTGCACGAAAACCAAAAAGGTCAGGTCAGATACAGCAATGAGCTCTCTGAACCCTTCTCCATTGACAACGGCGTGAAGCAAGGCTGCGTCCTCGCACCAACCCTCTTTATTATCTTCAGCATGATACTGAAACAAGCCATGAAAGACCGCAACAATGAAGACACTGTTTACATCCGGTACCGCATGGATGGCAGTCTCTTCAATCTGAGGCGCCTGCAAGCTCACACCAAGACACAAGAGCAACTTGTCTGTGAACTACTCTTTGCAGACGATGCTGCTCTAGTTGCCCATTCAGAGCCAGCTCTCCAGCGCATGACGTCCTGTTTTGCAGAAACTGCCAAAGTGTTTGGCCTGGAAGTCAGCCTGAAGAAAACTGAGATCCTCCATCAGCCAGCACCCCACCGTGACTACCAGCCCCCCCCCACATCTCCATAAGGCACATAGAACTCAAAATGGTCAACCAGTTTACCTACCTCGGCTGCACCATTTCATCTGATGCAAGGATCGACAACGAGATAGACAACAGACTCGCCAAGGCAAATAGCGCCTTTGGAAGACTACACAAGAGTCTGGAAAAGCAACCACCTGAAGAAACACACAAAGATCAGCGTGTACAGAGCCGTTGTCGTACCCACGCTCCTGTTTGGCTCCAAATCATGGGTCCTCTACCGGCATCACCTATGGCTCCTAGAATGCTTCCATCAGCGCTGTCTCCACTCCATCATTGGAGTGACTTTTTCACTAACATCGAAGTACTCGAGCTGGCAGAGTCCACAAGCATCGAATCCACGCTGCTGAAGACCCAACTGCGCTGGGTGGGTCACATCTCCAGAATGGAGGACCATTGCCTTCCCAAGATCATTTTATATGGCAAGCTCTCCACTGGCCACCAAGACAGAGGTGCACCAAAGAGGTACAAGGACTGCCTAAAGAAATCTCTTGGTGCCTGCCACATTGACCACCACCAGTGGGCTGATATCGTCTCCAACTGTACATCTTGGTGCCTCACAGTTCGGCGGGCAGCAACCTCCTTTGAAGAAGACCACAGAGCCCACCTCACTGACAAAAGACAAAGGAGGAAAAATCCAACACCCAACCCCAACCAACCAATTTTCCCTTGCAACCGTGCCTGCCTGTCCCGCATCAGACTTGTCAGTCACCAACGAGCCTACAGCAGATGTTGACATACCCCTGCATAAATCTTCATCCGCCAAGCCAAAGAAGAAAGAAAGAACAATTGATCGAAAGTATATTTAAAAAAAATTAAAATCCCTAATTTTTTTTTTATTCCACAATTATACCAAACATCAAAATAATGGTTATCAACCATAAAAGGAATTCAAGGATTTTGATTTAATATCATTTTAGCCAACTGATAATTCTTCATTCCCCTTTCTGCATGTACTGCATTCCATATTTTAAGTATATGCTTCAAAATTGGTGTATCTAATTTTCCTTTTAATAACCTCAGAACAAGAGGACAAAAATCTAAGTTGAGTCGCTTTATAATAATTTTTAAAGTTAAGCAATCAAAGTCCCTCTTGATCAAATTTCCAATTTATTTTTTCCAATGCCACCCGAGGCATTTTATCCCTCCAAATAAATCTTCTTACATTTTTGTTTAAATCTTGGAAAAAAATATTGGTTAAAAAATATTTGGTAAAGATTGAAAATGGTATTGTATTCTAGGAAAGATATTCATCTTCACACAATTAACTCTTCCTATTAAAGAAATTGGAAACTCTTTCCATCTTAATAAATCTTCTTTCATTTTCCTCAATAAAGTTATGTAATTTTAATTTAATAAATTATTTACATTTTTATCAATTTTAATTTCCAAATATTTAATTGCACCAGTCTGCCATTAAAATTTTGTTCTTTTCTTAACTTAAAGATGTCTCAATCATTGGCATCACTTCACTTTTATCAATATTTACTTTGTAACCTGTTACTAACCCATACTCTGTCAATTGATCATTTATTTTTTTTAATGAACATTCAGTTTGTAATATACTATTACAACTACAAAAAGACCGATTTTGTGTCCTTTATTATGTTTCTTAAAGCTCTCAATCACATTATCACTTCTAATCACCTCAGCTAAAGGTTCTATAGCTAATGCAAATAAAAAAGGAGATAATAGACATCCTTTTCCAGATCATTTTTTTCACAAAAAAAAAATGATATTTGTCTATTTATAATCACTTTAGCCTTTGGAGAATTATATAATGCTCTTATCCAATTTATAAAACTTGTCGGAATTACAAAAATCTTCAGTACTTTAATCTATCAAATGCCATTTCTGCATCTAAAGCTAAAGCACTGATGGCATTTTTTCTTTTCTGAGCCATATCTATGAGACATAAATCTAACAATATTATCAGCTGATTTTCTATTTTTAATAAAACTTGTTTGGTCCATATTAATCAATTTAGGCAAACATTTAGCTAATCTATTAGCTATTAATTTGGACAAAATTTCATAATCAGTATTCAATAGTGAAATTGGTCTATGAGAAGATGGAAGCAAAGGGTACTCTTTTTCATTATAACTGTTATTAATGCAATTTAAATGACTCTGTTAAGTCCCAAAGATCTTCCATTTGATCTAACAACCCCATAAATATCAGAATTAATAACTCTTTAAATTCTTCGTAAAACTCCACAGAGAAACCATCCTCTCGTGGAGCCTTATTATTTGGTAAGGACATCATTATATCATAATTCCTTAACTGTAAATGGATTTGTTAATTCTGTCTTCTATGCTTAACTGTGGTAAAGTAATTGTATATTCATCTATTTTATCCCCATCTTTCAAAGATTCCAAGTTATATAATTTCTTATAAAATGTCATAAACACATTGTTAATACCTTGTATTTTATAAGTAAGGTGACCCAAATCATCCTTACAGCTAATATTGCTCTTGATATTTGTTCAGTTTTCAATTGTCATGCTAAACTTTTGTGCTCTAGCTCCCAATTGGTAATATTTTTATCAGGTCTGTCTTGTATCCCTCTCTACCCTATATGTTTGTACTGCATTAGGCTTCAATTTATTTAAATCTGACATTTTCCTTTGTTCATCATTCCCTCAGTTTTGTAATTTTTCCATCTTTATTTCCTTTTCCAAAGAATTAACTTCAGACATTTTTTAACCTTGGCCATGTAACTTATTATTTTGTAACCTGTTACTAACCCATACTCTTAGAATCCCATACCACAAACTTATTAGTTACAGAATGTTCATTCAGGTCCATTTATATAAAAAAAAAAAATTTGTTGTCTTAAGTCACAAAAAATCTTTCCTTTTCAACAATGCTGCATTAAATCTCCATCTATAAACTATAATTTGCTCCTCTTCCAGTAAAACTAACATAACTAAAGGTGAATGTCAGATAACATCCTCAACTGATATTCAATACTATGGACTCTTGACTGAAGTTGAAAGGTGATTTAAAAATGTATGTATATGGGAATATGTCTTGTGCCTATAAGAACAAAATTAATAATCCCTAGTATTAGGATGCACCTTCCTCCAACTATCCACAAGTTTCATTCATAAATTTTTTCACATCCTTTGTCATCTTATTTTTAACCAAGATTCCTCCTGATCTATCCAACTTGGAATCAAAGGTAAAATTAAAGTCTCCTCCCATAATTATTTTCCCTTTTGCATTAGCTAACTACATAAAAATGTATAAATTTTCCATCGTCTACATTCGATGCATTTACATTCATCAAAGTCCAACATTCAGAATATATTTTGCAATTTATCATCACTTGATGAGTCATTAAAAGTTTACCAATTGAAATATTGGATGCATTTATTAATATTGCAACTCCTCTAGCTTTAGAATTAAGAAGAGAATACCCCCCACCACCCAGACTCTCTTTAATTTCGTATGTTCTATTTCTGTTAAATGAGTTTCCTGTATAAAAGCCACATCTACTTGTTTTTTTTCACATTATTAATAACCTTTTTCTCTTTGTCACATTCTGAATTCCATTAATTTCAATGCTAATAAATGAAAATTTCCCTGCCATTAGACATCAAAATTAAAACCCATATCTTTCTAGTGTCCCCCTCCATCTTCCCATTCAACCCAACCCTCCCCATAGAATATCTTGCATCTATAAACAGTTCAGGCTAGAAACCAAAAAAAAAGATGAGGAAAAACCCCAGAGGCGTGTGATGTTAAAGTGTCTCTATCACCCTGATTTGTGCGAGATGCAAAACTAGTCTAATTAGTGCCCATGACAGCATAGTGGTCAACATCACATTCTCCACTAACTCACTGGAAACATCTTACTATAAACTTATCAATATACCTTTTAATCCATTAATCTTATCCAGTATATTAGATCCCACACAATATAGGTTAAACCTTCCCTACTCTTTTGAAACAATGCATTTTCAGTTACAGCAAAACTTCTTAGTTATATAATAAATTCATGTGTCTACAACCAGGCAATCATTCGGCATATACCTTTGCTTCATTGGGCTCAGTTAAAAAAATCTATTCCTCCTTCCTGGGACGAATACTTTCAGAACAGCAGGATATCTTAAAACACAGGCATAGTCTTTAATCCACAATACATCTTTAACTGGATTAAACTCCTTTTTCTTTTTTAACAAATCAAAATTTATATCTAGATTTTGAAAAATCTTATTTCCATTATAAATCAAAGGTAATTGTCTCTCTTTAGCTTGTTTCGCAGCCAGCTCCAATACCTTCTCTCTTCATATCGAAGGAATCTGACAAGTATTGGATGGGACCTTTGGTCAAGCTGAGGTTTAGGTCTCAATGCCCTATGGGGTTGTTCTATCTTCAAATCCTTTGAAATTCAGCCTGACCCAAAGATTCTGGTATCCAATGTAGCAGAAATTTCTTCAAGTCTTGACCCTCATCCCCTTCTTTAAGTCCAACAATCTTGATATTGTTCCATCTGCTGAAATTTTCCAAAATGTCTGTCTTTTGTATTAACTGATCACGCTTTGCAGCTGCTTCTGCTTGTACTCTTCATCTTCCAAATTTTGAATCTCAAATTCATTCCCTTTCAAATCTAGTGTCCACTTATTGCATTAATCTTTCCATTTTAATAATCATTCTTCTTTACTTCATCAGTTAACACTTCCATGGATTGTCGAAAAAATATATAACATTTGCTTTAATTTGCTTCTGCCCCTTTTCAGATTTTTTTCCCCTTAATTTAGGTAATTGTTCTTTGCCTTTCCAGGTCACTGCCTTGATCACTGGAGTGTCTGGAATCATTTTTAAAATTTTCTCAATTTTTTTTGTGCTCTTCACATGCGCAGTCATTTCTTCACCCGATATCGGCAGCCGTTGTCAGGGGAGACCTTGTGCAGCAGTGTCCAAGGTCTCCCCGGCTTCCGGCCTCTTTCCTTTGGATATTACCTTGCAGACAGCTCCAGGATCCTTTCTTCAGGCAGGCCTCTCTTCCTTGTTCTTTTTCTTGCTCGGTTTCTTGTATAGTAATAAGTCCTTTGTCCTTTAGTGGAATTGTTAGTGTCTTCTATATGTCTTTAGATAATTTTCATATTTTCTCTAAGTTTTGTATCCTTTTTGTCACTTTTTTGAGGAGAGCAGGGATTATCAGTCTAACCCCAAAAAACAACTTTTTAATCACTTTTCAAAGTGTGGGAACTCAGCTACAGCAAGAAGCACACCACAAGTTGCTAACTTATTGCAAAAGAGACTACCTTAAGGTTTATAAAATCACCTAATTTATAACATCTCAATGAACTGCTTCATATAAGTACATATTTCTTGGGATTTGTATGTTTGTCTCCCACCACTCTACCAAATAAAGAGCTTTTTATCAGTTCCCAAACTGATAACAAGAAAGGAATGCAGCCCCCTTTCCCCTTCCAGTTACCATTTTAAAACTTGCATTATATTCTAACATCTACTTTCTCAAATCCTTGGGTTGAGCTAAGCAGCATGTTAGCAATCTCTAAATCATGATGTATACTGGAGAACAGGCTACAAGCGTAGAGTTGAAAACTCCTGAGAGACATGGCTGTAGGTTTTTTCAGATATTATTAAATAAATTTGATATTCTGTAAAATGTGGCTAGCTGGCTTTATGATCAAAATGAAACATTTAAGGGGAAGCCTTTGCTTGACAAATTGTTTTTAACCTTTTGAACCTCTTGTGAATCTCCAATGTTTCAAAATCAGGGTTTGAGGGGATTGGTGGAGAGATCTGTCATAATCCAGTAGTATTGGGTAAAGGTTTTTATTCTTGATAACTGCACTGTATTTTCAGTTTTCCTGCAATGATGTCAAGAAAACTCTCTTACCTGACAAATAAAATATCAGCTAAGAGCTTTAAATGCCAGATTGAAGCACAAGAGTCAATTTTGGAGTCCAGCACTAACCCATACCAAAACAAATTGGTACATTCACAGCTGAAACAATCAAGTGACTGGGAGTCAACATGGGATGGGTAAATTTTAAATTTCCCAAATTGGAGTGTTTGGTCTAATAAGCAGTTTGGGCCCACTGCAATACAATCATACTTGGGCAGCATAACACTGAGCATATTTAGTCATCCTCTCTGAGGGAGTTGTATTTGTGTTTTTCAACTCTGGCAGAACACTGAGTGAAAGCAAATCTCTGAAAGTAGTAATATTAAATTCACTTCATGCATCAACGGGTAGCTTGTTTTAATGGAAGGCCTTCCATGGAATACTTGCACAGATTATGGAAAGGAAGCAACTTTATCCAAAGCTTGGGAAAGTGAATAGGTCCCGTAGTCAATTATGGGGAAGCATTAAATCAAATTGCAATCTGGTTAAGGAGAACTAATTCCCAAGTTGTAATTTGGTGATTTAAGTTTATTTGCAATAGTTTTAACATTTGGTCCAGAGCATGACTTAAATGCCCAGATGTCCAGGCAGTGATGAGACATGCTGGTTATATCTGGAAAAAGTAACAGTTAATCACTCAGGCTGCATTCTAATTGGGAAAGAGAAAGAATAATGTGGTTTGAGAGGTGAGTGGGATGTACTGAACCTTTTTTTTCCCAACAAGTCATCTTTCCTTTGTCCTTTCCATTATTTCCTTCACAACATTGAATAAATGTCATCTGCACAGGGATAGTGACATTTCCCACATTTGACACTAACTTGCCTCTCCCTTAGCCTGATCATTTCTCCTTGGAGAAAGTTGCATCTTGACATCTGGCCAGACATCCATGCTTCAAAAGCTCTCTGTCCTGATTTCATCCTTTCATAGCTGCTGTACGCACCTTACTCAGACTCTAGGGTAGTATACACATCTTTACAACCCAAGTGTTGACTAGGATTTGGCCACTTAAGTTTTATTTTTTCTTGCATCTTTTGGCAAACCAAATTGTTGGGAAATTAAAACAAGATCTTGCTATCTTGACAAAAAAAATGAAGCAAAGATCATGCATGAAATAAATGGAAGCTAGTCAAAAAAACTGGGGAGATGCGAATAGTTGGGTAAATCACGAATAGTCAAAAGCTGGTCTCTAGCCCCAATGAACATTTGCATACTGATGCGGTTTAGTGATGAGAGGCATGTGATCATTGGACAACTGTGACAAGGAGAATTAACTTCTACAAGTGCAATAAATATGGGTTCACTAATAGAGTAGATCAAGTCAGAGGAGGGAGGGCAACATTAGGGGAAAGAGGGTTGAATAATGGGTAATGATGAGTCAATTTACGATGGAGATGGAGAATCTGGTAATGTGGAGCTTGTGACATCAAGTAGACCAAGAAGCTTATTGTAGATTTTGGGGAGGCGGAGGAACCACACACCTGTTTTCTTTGGTGGAAAGGCAGGGGAGTTGATTTGTAGCTTCGAGTTCCTGGGTGCCTACATGTTGGAGAACATCCTCTGGATGCAAAGAGACCTGGGAATCCTTGCAAAGGATAGCCTGAAGGTAAACTTGTTGAGTTGGTGGTGAAGGCAAAATGCAATGCTGGCATTCATTTCAAGTGGAATAGAATACAAGAGAAGGGATGTGATGTTGAGGCTCTTTAAGCAACCATGAAGAGCTATTGCCTTTGTTTTCTAGAGATTGAGGAGATTTAGCATGCTGTTGGATAATTCTTGTGCATTGTGGAATTTGTACTGATGGATTGCAGAACAAGCTAGTTTCAAAATTGTATTGCATAGGAGTGACATAGGCTTTAGAAAGTTTCAGAGTTGGCCAAATCCATTCTGGGCACCACTCTCTCACTGAAGACGTCTATGTTAGATGTTGTTTCAAGAAGACAGCCAACACCATAATAGCTCCCCATCACTCTGTGCTGCATATGAGGGGACTTGACAAGAAGAAAGCCCATGGAATAATGGGAAATATTCCAGCATGGGTAGAGAAATGGTGGATTGGCAGAAAGTTGGAAGACTGATCATATTCTGATTGGCTGCCAATTGTTAGTAGTGTTTGGGTTGCTTTTCATGTTGTATATTAATGATTTGGATAATGGGATGAATGGCTTTGTGGAAGGGGCTGCGGATAGTAGCAGGGGCTGCATGAAGAGCAAGTAATGTTGAGGAACCGAAGCCTGCAGAAAGACTTGGATTAGGATAATGGGCAGAGAAGTATCAAATTAAATACAATGTCTGAAAATGTACGCTCGTGCACTTTGGTAGAAGACTGACACCCAACCATAAAAACTGCTTATCCTCTCTGCCATCCAATTTCTGAATGGACAATGAACCACAGGCTATCTCACTACTTTCTCTTCTTTACACTAATTTATTCTTTTAAATAGTGTATTTACAGAAATTTAATTTATAGGATTTTGCATCTGTGATGCACAATAACACTGCTGCAAAACAACAAATTTTCTGACATGTTCATGTCAATACATTTTGAAATTGGCAGACTACTTTTAAATGGGGAGAAAATTGAAAATGCCCAGATGCAAAGAGACCTGGGAATCCTTGCAAAGGATAGCCTGAAGGTAAACTTGAGTTGGTGGTGAAGGCAAAATGCAATGCTGGCATTCATTTCAAGTGGAATGGAATACAAGAGAAGGGATGTGATGTTGAGGCTCTTTAAGGCACTAGTGAGACATCACATGGAATATTAAGTAGTTTTGGGCTCCTCATTTAAGAAAGTATCTATTGAACTTGGAGAGGAAGTTCTTCATGCTGATTCTGGGAATGAAAAGGTGATCCTAAGAGAAGTGTTTGACAGTTCTTTGCCTGTACTCATTGGAATTTAGGAGAATGAGGGTGGTGGGAAGAGATGTAATTGAAACTTTTCAAATGTTTAAAGATGTGGGACTAAGTAGATGTAGAAAGGCTGGGAGATTCTAGGTCAAGAGGACATCTTCAGGAGTGAAGGGCGTCCACTTGGTACAGAGATGCAGAGGAATTTCTTGACCAGGAGGATGGTAAATCAGTAGAGTTTGTTGCCACAGACGGGTGTGGAGGTTGTCATTAAGTGTATTCCCCGCAAAGATAGACAAGTTTTTGACGAGACAGGGCATCTGAAAGTTAAGGCTGGGCAGTGGGGCTGAATGGGGGAGGGGTGTGGGTGGTGGGGAGGGGAGGGTGGTGGGGAGGGGAGGGTGGTGGGGAGGGGAGGGTGGTGGGGAGGGGAGGGTGGTGGGGAGGGGAGGGTGGTGGGGAGGGGAGGGTGGTGGGGAGGGGAGGGTGGTGGGGAGGGGAGGGTGGTGGGGAGGGAGGGTGGTGGGGAGGGGAGGGTGGTGGGGAGGGGAGGGTGGTGGGGAGGGGAGGGTGGTGGGGAGGGGAGGGGTGTGGGGAGGGGGAGGGGGTGTGGGTGGTGGGGAGGGGAGGGGTGTGGGTGGTGGGGAGAAATGATTAAACGGCAGGGCAGACTCAGTGGCTGAATAGCCCATTTCTGCTCCTGTATCTTGTGGTCTCTACTTTCAGGCAGAGCAGAAGATGTACAAGCCTTGCATCCAGCACTTTTACACTCAATATTTCTTTGCGCGCAAATGGCGATCAGGCACTATCTGCATCAGTGAAGCAATACCTTTGTTCCACTGCAACTGTGAATATTTAACTGTCCTTTCATATTTTTCTCTGAATTATGTAAATATGATTTGTTCTTATTTTATTCGTGTTTTAACATTTCTGTGCTGATTCGTCGAGCACGCATTTCATTGCACCAGTACGTTCAATAAACTCAGCAAAAACCACAATACTTTCCCACCGGACCGTTCCTTGTCTATTCATACTGCCACTAGATGGTGCAGGCGGTGTGTAGCTGGGCACTTATTTTCATCCTGACTGATTAGGTTCCAACAGGTTAAGGAAAGCCGCAGCAGCTCTTCTGTTCACCCAGCCTCGCTTGTTTCCGCGCCCGAGGTCTATTGACATTCCACGGGACCTGTCACCCACCTCCACACGAACTCGGCTGGTAATAGTAATGTATTGGCAGCTTCGAAAATCTGATCTCCCAGTCACTATCTCATTGGCATAAACTATAAATTCAAAATGCATATGAAACTTTAACTTTTTAAACTTGATTATCTATTATTTCGGTCCAATTTTGCAAAAAGAAACACTTTTCCAATTGATGCTGAATCGAAAATTTATGCGGCTTCCTCTGCAATGTAAAACACTGCAGGTGCTGAAACAGCAACGAGGAAAGACAAACTAACAGTAACTGGGGATTCGGACACGTGTTTATTTCCTGCAGCGTCTCGGAGCATCGCAACGGCCGTGGCGGGTAACCTCTGGGCTGCACCCTCTTGAGGCTCGTCGACTTAACAGCTGGGGGCGCTGGGCGGCTGGTCCTAGCGTTCGGCCTGGCGCTGCGGAAGTCGCTCGCTGTCTGCTCTCCTGCGGAGACGGGCTGATGGATGGATTGATGGAAGGAAGGAGGGGGAGCTCTTCGCCCTTCTCTCTCCAGACTCGGGATTAGCTGAGCTGCTGCGCCAGGAGCCGGTGACCATTCTGCAAAGCCCTCGCCGGGCTAGCTGGCTGATTTTTCTGCCCCCCAGCCCGGAAGCGGACTCATCTCTCCCTTTCTTTCTCTGTTTATGGACAGGCCATGGCCACCTTGGTCTGCAGGGTCCAGTTCCTCGATGACACCGATCCGTTCAACAGCACGAACTTTCCGGAGCCCACCCGCCCCCCGCTCTACACTTTCCGACAGGACATCTCCCTTATCAATCAGATCGCGGGGCTGCACCGACTTCTCCAGGCTCCACACAAGGTGAGGTGCAGGGGGGGGGGGGGGTCTGAGACCGGGGGGCGCGGACGCTGCCGATTACGGCGGTCCAGTTTGGTGGTCGGGGCTACCTGGGTGTGCTGGGGGGGGGGGGGTAAATTGAGTTGGTGGGCAGTTGATCAGTGTGTGGATTAATGTCGAGTGCTGCGCTTGTGGATAGTTGCCCGTGAGAGCGGATTATTGATTAGTGCGTGTCGTGCCACTTGAATTCTTGGGATGGCAACGTAATTTTTTGGTTCCCCCCCCCCCGAGGGTGATGCTGAGTGGGAGACGTACAGTGAACGATCAATCAGTAGCGGGTCATGCTGACAGCTTCCATTGAGAACCGGGGAGGTGGTATGAGGGTTGATGAGCGGAACCTCCGCAGTGCGGGATACGGTCTGCGGCCAGCGTCCGCAGCGCCGAACTCGGCCGATCTCCCGGAGTGTGTGCCGTGTGCTCAAGGTGACACGGAGCTGCTCGCAGTTGGACGGAGGGGCAAACAGTCAGCAACATTGCTTCGATCGCCTGCTTGTGGACTGACTGTGCAGGGCTGCGGTGGGTTCGGCGCACATCTCCCCCGAGTAACATCCCCATTAAAACTCCCCAGATCCACATCTGCATTTCGGAGCACTTCATCTCCCACTCGCATCCGCCTGACTCAGGCTTGAGCCTATCCTATTCAGTTGCCTCTCGTAATGTAAACAGAATAAAAGCTACGTCTCTTTTTTTGGCTGAATTTCTCACCTGGTTCTTCGTTTGCAGGGATAGGGAGTTCGGAGACGCCCCCCAATTTCTCCGGTCCAATAGGTGTCGAGGGCATGGAGCTTTTAAGTAGGTCCTTTCCACCCCCCCCCCCCCCCCCCCCCCCCCGGATTTGACAGTCACCCTGTCTGAATGTTTTATCGGGAAGGTGTGTACTATTGAATAGCCGTCTCCCCCACTAGGTTCCAAACTGCATCTGTCCTGGGACCGGTATCTCGAGAAAAAGGTGTTGACCATTTCTCCCTATTGATCTGCTGAGACCTCCAGCTGTACCTCGTTCCCAATCCGGACATTGCTCTGGAGATTGTGGTTGTCAAACACTTCTTTTCCGTGCGTGAAACGCAAGAGGACTGGATTGCTGTAAATTAATTGTGCAGACAGGCCAAACTTGCCAGTCACTCTCGAGTCGTTTGCACATTGGCGTTGCTCTTCGGATGGGGCTTTTTGAATAGCGCGGATGGCAGGGCCGTATCGCTAAGCAGAATCATGAGTCGCCCTGAAATTCTTGCTGTCAGGCGGCAAACTTTCAGATACAGGTCTCTCCGGCAGGACAGACCGAAATCGGCCAGAATGCCTCCGACTTGATGGGCTGTGAGCATAACTGGAGGAATAGCAGGAACGTGAAGATGGGCCGAAATGATGTGCTTTATTTCTAAATGGCGAATAAATTAGTCAATGTTCGAGTTGTTTTTTAAAGTCTGTATTTTTAATGTCCTGGTTCTTTGCAGAATGTTTGAATGTTTCTAGACTTCAATGAGATCTGGGAAGCCCGTGCAGCTCGTTAGGAATAGTGATGTAATTATGGATAAGTGGGCGCTTAAGTTTCTACCAAGTGCTTTAAATGTACAAAAGAGTACTTGCTGAGTGTATTGCAGGCTTTTGCATTTGAGGGGCGCAATACACATAAATGTGTTGGAGAAACTCATTAAAAGGTGACCAAAAGAGCCTGGGCTCTTGGGAGCCCTTTGTTATGCTGAATATGGTAATGTGTGTTGGGAAATTAAAGCTTTTTCCATTGATGAATGTTAAATGGTAATGTCAGTCTTATCAGCTCTACTTTGAATTTGTACACAAATTCACATTCTGCTATGGTAATAAAAGCATTTTGTTATTTTTTCAGACTGTATAGGATGTGCATCCTTGCTGCTTGCTATACAGTCCAATCTATTGAGTTTTAGGTATAAAGGTAGCTCTTTCTACAAATTACCCATAACTGCATGTTTAAAGGTGGAAGGATTTTTGGCAAAAATACACAAATTCAAGGATCATTAACATTGTTATATTCTTGGATCACTTTTCCATCACTAAACTTTAACCCAGCTTTAATTAAACAAAAACAGTATACATTGGAATCACTTCGGTGAGGCAGCATCTCTGGCATGAGATTGGTTAATGTTTGTTTCTCCTTCCAAATATCACTTTGACATCCATTTCTTTATTCCCCCAGATTATTTATGGAGTGTTGTTTTTAATCATTGAATGAAAATTGTATGGGAAGTCCTGCTACACCTGTAATGTGCCAGATGCATTGAAGTGTGTAATATGGCAGCTTTACTGAGAAGTTGCATGGCTTTGGAAAGGATGGGTACTACCAATAAAATACTAAACCTTTTTTAACACGTAACTTTTTCTGTCACCTATGTGCCTGTGTCCCACTAAATTGGCCATTTAATGTCCCAGGAATGAATGGGGGTTTGGCTTTTCACACTTGACCACGCTTAACTGGGACACTGCACACATTCACACTTGCAAGGAGCTATCCCCAAGGTTAGGACTGTTCTACCTTCTACTGGTGATGTAATGGTGCGTGGAGCGATGGTAGACCTGCCCTAAGTCCTGATCAGTGTATTATAATCTTGTATTTGAACAAAATTAATCCTATCTAATTATAACAATCTTTATGTAGAGCACAGTATGAGCCCTTCAGCTCTTCTTGTTGTGCCAACCTATATAAACCTTTACAAGGGACCGTGAGAAAGTTCTATCAGTAAATAGCAATAGCGGACAATTTTTAAACTGGGTGAGAAAGTTGGTGGCATTATCATGAACAATTTATAAATACTGTGGGGGGGGGGAAGCAATGGTGGACCTGCCCCTCCCAAATTCCCTGTGGCAGAGAAAGGGCTCTATGCATGGAGTAGTTATGTAGGGGTTTCTCTGCTGCTCGAAATTTTGTGAAATCAGGTCGCCATCTCTTTTTCTGACAGTCTTTATAAATTGCACACTATAGCACTACCAACTTTTCCATGTTTAAAAGAAATGTCCGCTATTGCTGTTTATTAATATTTATTCTCTCCCTGGTGCAACTTTCCCATTGCATTTTATAAATTCATTTTAATCTTCTTTCACGTTACTGTGCTTGCACAAAAGCTTGGGTCATTTCTATCCAAGAATGAAATTACCCATTCTACACTTGCCTGGTTGCCATGCTGATGTCTGCACATGCCAGGGATTAAACTGGGTGTCGAAACAGTCTATCCCCAGTGTGAGATGATGCCTCATGCTGGCATCGAGAAGATTTTAGATTCACACTTGACCCTTTTTAGGCCAATTGGCTGTTAATTCCTGGGACCACTTGCAAATATGAAAGGGGCTATAGTCTTTTAAATACCCCTAATGTTTCAGCCGCCTTCTGGCCCATGAAACATGTGAAGCCTAATTACACCCAATGAACTTCTAACCACATCCATTTTTGAAGGTGGAAGGAAGCTGGAGCACCTGGAGAAAATCCACGCAGGTAATGGGGAGAGTGTGCAAACTCATTAGAGACCGTGCTGTATTCTAACCTGGGTCGCTGGTGCTCTCATAACAATGTGCAAACCAATACACCAATTGTGCCACCCAATGATAAAAGAGTTAGATGAAGATTCTTGATTTTGCTGTCCAGCATCTTAGGAAGCATCATAAATGCTCAGTGGCAAATTGTGTCATTCATGACTGCCTTTGCAACCAGGATCAGAAACTATTAATGCAATTTTGGCACCAAAACTTTAACAAAAAGGAAAAGTTTTTTTATAACAAACATTTGGTCTGTTGACATGCATATTTTTAACTGCCTTGCCAGCAAATTCTGAATGACCACAACTGAAAGCCATGGTCTTTCATGTGTGATTTGCAATTCTTGCATGAACTCCTGCTACTTTTCCCTTTTTTCTCTACTCCCACTCTAATCCTCCCATTACCAATACCAAAAGTGAATGTGTGGCTCCTACTAGTATTTTAAGCAAGTGCTACTGTTTTTTTTTAAATGGCATTGTTGCATTGGGCTCAAATGATTTTCTCATTTTACAAAGCGAGAGGGATATTCAGCTTCAGATGCCAATGCTGCTGGTCCAAGGACTAAATTTGATCTCATTATCTGTGTAGTTTGCATCTTCTCCCTGTATGGATTTGCTCTGGGTGATCTGATTTCTGCACACACCCCAAAGATAGGCTAATTGATTAATTAGCCACTCTAAATGACCCATTAGTGCTGATAATTTGCCAAAGTGGAGCTGATGGTCATGTGAGAGAGCGCAAGTTGCAGGGGTTCAGGGAGAAGGGGCAATAGAATTGTTCTGGGAGGTGGTGGAGCCTCAAAGAGCTGATGGGTTGCATAAATAAAGAAAAAGAAAACAAGTTGCTCGATGTGTGGAGGTACAGCTACCCCAGCATCCGTGGATTTGTCAAAAAGTTTTAATTGAAATTAAAGCTATGACATCTTTCAAATTTTCTAAACATCATCTTTCCTGAATCAGTAGTTTTGCTAGGATTCTGTCCAATTGGCCACTCATTATTGATCCCAATTCTAATGAATATGTACTACAAAAGATAAGAAAGCAACATTTCGATGTTTTGTTTCAAGCACAGTCATTGGGATACCAAACAAAACAGCTTCTCTGAATTTCACTCAGTACAAAGGAAATGTGTTTCTTTATGCCCTCATCCCTTTTTGGGTATACGCTATGAATATGGTACAAAATAGATATCCACTCTGGAAAGTTTTGCTACTCTCAGTGAATAATTTAAATTGCTGTAGGATCTAGTGCGTATTAACTGTTTTCAATATGATTATTTGCATTTTATTTAATGATGCAAAGGGTCTGAATGTAATTCTGAAATGAGAGATTGCAATTTCATGGCTTATGGTTATGAATAGTATGAGATGGTTGGTGGAGGAATGGTTAAAATTTTTGGTTTTGGCATTGCTAACACTAGTGTCCTG
This sequence comes from Narcine bancroftii, assembly GCF_036971445.1. NCBI lineage: Eukaryota > Metazoa > Chordata > Chondrichthyes > Torpediniformes > Narcinidae > Narcine > Narcine bancroftii. The sequence continues at coordinate 337,891,343 of NC_091469.1, forward strand.
TTTTTTTTCTTTGGCTTGGCTTCGCGGACGAAGATTTATGGAGGGGGTAAAAAGTCCACGTCAGCTGCAGGCTCGTTTGTGGCTGACAAGTCCGATGCGGGACAGGCAGACACGATTGCAGCGGTTGCAAGGGAAAATTGGTTGGTTGGGGTTGGGTGTTGGGTTTTTCCTCCTTTGCCTTTTGTCAGTGAGGTGGGCTCTGCGGTCTTCTTCAAAGGAGGTTGCTGCCCGCCAAACTGTGAGGCGCCAAGATGCACGGTTTGAGGCGTTATCAGCCCACTGGCGGTGGTCAATGTGGCAGGCACCAAGAGATTTCTTTAGGCAGTCCTTGTACCTTTTCTTTGGTGCACCTCTGTCACGGTGGCCAGTGGAGAGCTCGCCATATAACACGATCTTGGGAAGGCGATGGTCCTCCATTCTGGAGACGTGACCCATCCAGCGCAGCTGGATCTTCAGCAGCGTGGACTCGATGCTGTCGACCTCTGCCATCTCGAGTACTTCGTTAGGGGTGTAAGCGCTCCAATGGATGTTGAGGATGGAGCGGAGACAACGCTGGTGGAAGCGTTCTAGGAGCCGTAGGTGGTGCCGGTAGAGGACCCATGATTCGGAGCCGAACAGGAGTGTGGGTATGACAACGGCTCTGTATACGCTTATCTTTGTGAGGTTTTTCAGTTGGTTGTTTTTCCAGACTCTTTTGTGTAGTCTTCCAAAGGCGCTATTTGCCTTGGCGAGTCTGTTGTCTATCTCATTGTCGATCCTTGCATCTGATGAAATGGTGCAGCCGAGATAGGTAAACTGGTTGACCGTTTTGAGTTTTGTGTGCCCGATGGAGATGTGGGGGGGCTGGTAGTCATGGTGGGGAGCTGGCTGATGGAGGACCTCAGTTTTCTTCAGGCTGACTTCCAGGCCAAACATTTTGGCCTGCTTAGTGTCCTGTAACCAATTAATAAACAACCTATAAATTGGTTGCTTTGGCAAGTGCTAGATTGAAGTACAGAAAGACCAACTGCTTGCTCTGCCCTATCATTTAGGCTGTTTTTTTACTTTTCAGGTTGTATAATAAGTGCTTTCTGTTAACCTACTTTCAGCTTGTCATCTCTTCCAAGTGAGATGACCAATTGGTATTTGTAGTACCTTTTGGTCAAGGACCACAACCCTTAAGAAGCTTAAGGGGTTAGAAAGAAGGGGAGGAATAAAGGACACTCGGTGATTAAAACTTGGCTCCTAAAGGCTGTGGTGAAGCAAGGGTCACAATGGAAGATTGAAGGCAGAGTAATTCCAAAACTGTAACCCAAGGTTTCTGAATTCTGAGTCATTGTTTGGTGAAGGCAAGTTTGGAAATTATGATGACACCTTTATGTTGAGGACTAAAATGAGGAAATTGAGGAATTGTTTTAAATATGGATGTGAGTTTTAAATTTGGGCTGGAAGTGTGGTAGTAGTGGTGGGGAAGAGAATTGAGACCTGTGAATTTTGGAGTGCATGATGTAAATTGTATTGCATGACACAGTATAAGCCTGCAAATCTGAATATGTCTGCCACTGTTTTGTATTTACAATTTCTCCTCCTGTATAGGCAGTTGTGAGGAATTCAGCTTTCATTTCTATATTTGCAGTTTTTTTTTGACACTATAGGGCTGCAAGAACTGTTTAAAGAAATTTGTGATCTGATTGTGTTTTGCAGCTAATCTGTTCAGTTTGACCTGGTTTTCAGAACAAATCATTGGCTATTTGATGTATCATTTTTTTTGTAATTAAACCCTCAAGAGATTGTGTAAACTGTGTACAAGCTGTTAGCACCTTCCATTTTTCAGGACCCCACAACTTCACAATTGATGTCTCAATGAAGTGACTTTCATCTCCCTTTGCTGACGGTAGTTAAATGGTAGAGCAGGCTCAAGAGATTTAGAGGTTTACTCTTGGTACCTTGTGTTGCATTGTTTGATGCTCAACAGAGAATGTATGTGAAAGCCGAGCAGCATGTTATTTGGAGCTTCAGTACATTCACATACTTCTTAACCACCATGTCGGACCAAGATATGAATGTCACAATCTCTTGGATGAAGGGCCAAATGTATTTGCCATGAGCACTTTGAAATTTCGACCCGAGTAGAGCCTCTTGCCTCTCTCAAAGAGGAGCAATGGGTTGGTAGTTGCAGATAATTTTGAGGAGGATGGATGAGGAGCACTTGGTGTAGGATGAAATGTACACAATGCAATTTTGATCCAGGTGAAATAGATGAAGAATGACCAAAGTATTGGGGTTAATACTGGTGCTGCAAATCTATAGTGTATTTGACAACCTTCCCCCTCTTTAATAAAGACAGTAATCCAGAGTATGAACAACTTCAAAGAAAATGACCCCAATATGCTGTCAGTCTTTACTTGGAGGAATGTTTCTGACCATAATTTGCTGGGTCTTTCCTCATTGTCAGTAAGCAAACTCCTTTTGTGTGGATGTTTAATGAAGGAAGCTTGGAGTATTTTTCCTCCAAATGGTAGTTGCTTCCACTCAACATTCTTGCAGACAATGAAAACTACAACCTATGCAATAATAATAAATATAGTAACAGCTTTAACAGTGTTTTGAATTTTTTTTATCATTTGCCTTGTTGGGTCTGTAAATAAATCCTCAATTAAGAGGGCCAATCTTGAATCATAAAAAATATCTAAGACCATTTTGCATTATGGAAGGCGTTGGGGGTAAGTGGTACAATCCTGTTAAAGTCACCATCAGGATTATTTTGATTGGGAGGAGAGACATTTTGGATATTTTACTCACCTTTTCCTTGTTTCTGTCGTAAGGTTGAATACATGACAAAATCTGCAAGACAGCTCAAGACCTTTGAATCAAAGATCTTAAAGGTTGACAGGCCAATGGAATGTTTGTTGAAAGGCAAAGTTCCTTGGATAAGGAGATCTGGAAGAGAGTGACTTTAGTGACAAATATTTCTGTACACTCGACAACATTTTCACTGCTTCTCTAATTCGAGATTTTTCACTCAAAATAATTTGGTTTGTATTCAACACTCCTAATAAAGTTTACATAATGAACCTTATTTAATATTCTGAACTAGTACTACAGAATGTTCATTCAATGGAACAAAAGCATTTGAGTGATTCATACTTCAAGGATTAGAGCCTAATATTTGCTAAGAAGACAAATTTCCATGGCCTTTCCTTGTGATCTTGCTCCATGTCTCTTCATTTGTATACTTCCCCATCATGCTTATTCGAGCCTTTCTTATTGAGAGCAGCAATATTCAGTAGTTGTTCTTCATTGGTCCATTTTGGGACAACTGTCACAGGATGTTGTTCATCATTTTAATCGGGAAACTGAGCAGGTCACTGATGTGACTGCAAATTCTGGAGGCTTTTAAGGAAGCTATTTTTGTGAATGAACTCAGTGAGGCTGCAGATCAATAACCTCTGGTGTGATTTATTCTTGCATTTGTCAACATTGTGGATTATATTGTGCATTTTCCAAAGCCTTTGAGCAACCATTTTTTTTTCCACTCTTGCTTTTTATGACACTTCCTTTTTTTCTCCACACTTTTTGTCTTTTAATCATTGTGTTGGCATGTTGAGCCTTGGATTTTGTCCCTAGAAGCATTTTTCTGATTCATTCTCCTTCACATTGAAACATAATGCCACAAATTCATAACCGGAGGCATTTCAGGCAGATTTCGCCATCACAGAGAACATGGAAGAGTTAAGATTTGATCCACAGAGATTTCTATTCTGCTGTTTCTAATCCTGCTGCCATGACTGTGCTCATTCAGCAATTGAAACATGCGGGAAAAAAAAAACCAGAATGTGCCTAGTGAGGGCCACAGTTTTGTGGGCTTCTTGTGATTTTAAAAAAACTCTCGACAATGGACTCGACTTTAAGTGGTCATACATTAAGTCTCTAATCTAGGGAAACCATTTCATTTTGCACAAAGGCCTATTAACTCTAGTTGAGATTATCACTGATAATTACCTCCCACTATTCGGTGCAATCAAAACATCAACTTGGTGGCATAGACAGTGTTGAGCTCCATTTAACATTTTATCCACACTAACTTGAAATGTTTTTGGTGAAGACATTTTTAAGGTAAGTTGATCTGTATAAAATCTTTTTGAGGCAAATTTATTTGAGTTAAAAATGGATCAATTTTATTGTCATCCTGCATAGATTCTGATTTGTATAATTTCTTATTGCTTAAAACTTGTTTATATCCTGGAGTTTATAGGATATGCGATCTGTCTCATCTCCAGTTGTGATGATAACTTTTACTGTTCTATTTTCAGTTGCCGTGCTAAGACTTTATGCTTGTTCCCCCTGATTCATAACATCTCTGTTTAGTTCTCATAATCAGATCTGTATAAAAACTTGTGTTAACATTTAGGTAACATTGATCTTTTGTGTGGGCACTGATCCAACCTTAAGTCATAAGCCCCTCTTTCAGGATGGAAAACTTGCATGAGTATACTATGTATTTCCTGCCCCTTTTTGGTCCCTGAAAAATGAAAAAGTCATTTTGGGCCTGTGATATTGAGCCATCAAATTACTCTCTATTTGTCAACATTCTGAGATTTAATTTGACTCCTTGAGTTATCATTGCACATGGTGCCACTGTAAACGTGCAGTAAATTGATCTGGCTTAATGTTTATTGTTGGTCTTTAATTCTTTTAATGTTGTTAATTAATATGGACCAGTCTGATCAATCTTGAACTCCTTGCACTCATTACTTAGAATGCTTTAAAGAATTTAAAAAAAAATTAATTACATTGGTCACTTGCTCAGTTTACAGTTTATAATTGGCAGCATGATGTCTGATTAATTGAGAAATACATATAAGCATCTGACCGAGAGATTTCAATGCCATATCTGTCTTTTGCAGGACAAGGTGTCCATTGGTTGATGTCATGCTGCTAAATTTCATGAACCTCATTTCACCCAAATTGAGATGTTGACATTTTATCTCTGTTGCCTTTAGATTGGGATCTTGCATCATTCATGTTATTCTAGCTTGTGATCTGTAACACCAAGACTCTGTGCCAGTTTTGCAGCTGAAGTATTTTTGATCTCCAATACACTAGTGGCAACTTTTCCTGGCATTTTTGTTTATGTTGAACTTGCTCATGTGCCATATCAGAGTTTCTGATCTGTTACAGCTGTTTGGATGTGCACGCTATTTAAGTGAGTTTTTAATCATCACAAAATTTTTAGTTTTGGCAAGCATCACCATCGATTATGGCAGCTTTATTAACAAATTTAAACCCTTGTGCACCAGATTTGAATGTGTTGATCTGTTAAATCACAGAAATATCCTACAGCTCTATTCAAAGAAGTGCTAAAATTAGTGTTGAATTGGATTTCTTCAATAGTCACTAGTGGTTCTGATCTTTTGGTTTCCAGCTTTGAATTTGTTGCTTTCTATGGTCTGAAGATTCGGTCTCGCCGCATCAAATTGCACAATCTGTGTAATACCAGAAATTCTGTCGTATTGGCATAATTATTATTTGCTCTTGCATGGCTTTGTTTGGAGTATTTATTTCCTTTTGAAGAATACTTCCTTCTGTTCTTGTGCTTCATCATCAATAAAGTTACAGGAATGGCTAATTTGGGCTTGAGGTTCCAAATTGTTTAGTTCCTGTTTTTATTTGTTTGATGCCACTGCACATCTGTGCTTGATTTAAAATTTCCAAGACTGCATGATGCCTCAAGTTGTGACTAATTGTGAATTTTCAGACTTTCTCTGCCAATAAGGATGTATGATCATTGTTTGGGCAGTTTCATTTCCAATCTTTTCTCGCCACCAGACTAATATCTGTTATAGTTGTGAAATGGCGTGGACCTCAAAGACACCTTGTTTCTTAAAGAATGTTCTTGCACTGCTTTGAAGTTCAGTAATACACATTTCAACATGCCATTCAGCAATGCCTTTATTTAAATAATTTATTTACTTTATAAAGTGTATTGTCCCTAAGCTAATGAAGTTTTTAATGATTTATTTTGCAATCCTCCCCACATCCTTTTACAGCATTAGAAATAAATTCTGTCCCCTTGGTCACTGCACCCCAATATGTGACCTTGGTACACAAGTAATACCCATGGGGGGGGGAGGGGTGGTGGGAGTCTAATGATGAGGTCTTTGGAGTGATGGAAGAGCATTAAAACTCACTCAAAGCAAATGCCTTGTCATTCAAAAGTGTTTCTTTTCAAAGTCTCTGTTGGCCTTTTGCACTTTTCATTTCGATTTCTGCTGGTTATTGTCTGCACATCCACTTTCTACAGGTGGGCATCAGGCTTATGCTTTCCAATAAAATGGCTTGCAGTTTGAATAGTAATTGGATGTGCAGGAAAAATATAACACAAAAATGATTCAAGATTGGGAGATATTCCTTGATATATATCTATTTAAAGAGCATTACATGAAAGCCCAGAGTTGAAGGGAAAGACAAAAAAAATCCTGGTTGAATGAAGCAGATGATGTTGCAATTTTAGTCCAAATCTGTTAAGTGTTTGTGCTTTGGCACCAAACCAAAGTACCATTTACACATGCTGCAAACTGGGAAGTGGTTTATGTGCAGTGAAGTAAGGTTTGTGAATATGGAATAGAGGTTTAATTGTAGATTTATAGGGCAAATGATAGAACTTTATATTCAAGTTGCCCATTAATTTAACCTGTTTGTCTCTTTTTGTACCAAAAATCCAAGTCTTATCCTCTGAGCTTTGTGTAAGTATGTACATGGTTAATGATCTACCAGCCAAAAGTGAGGCATTCTAATTTAGAAATTCAAGAGTTTAAACTTGCATTCATGTTGGATCAGAATTGGACAATTTGGCCCATTGGGTCTCTGAATCTTGGCTGATGTATTTTCCTTCTCAACACCATTTTCTTGGTTTCTCTCCATCACCTTTGAAAACCTCCTGATCAAGAACCCATCGAATTCTGCTTTAAATGTATCCAATAATTTCATCTGTCGCAACAAATTTCAGAGTCATGACCCTCCTGAATGAAGTCCTCTTATTTCTAAAGGGATGCTCTTTTATTCTAAGTCTGTGCCCTGTGGTTGTAAACTCTCAATACTGGAAACATCTTCTACCCCTACACTTTATCCAGCCCATTTATGACACAGAATGTAATTTATCTTTTGAGCAATACAATCTGGAACCATAGAACATTATAGCACAGAAACAGGCTGCTTTGGCTCTTCTAGTCTGTGCTAAACCATTTTTTCACCTAGTCTATAACCCTCCATACCTCTCTCATCCATGTACCCCAAATTGAGCCCATATTCACCACTTCAGCTGGAACCTCGTTCCACACCCCTACCTCTCTGAAATTCCCCCTAATTTTTTCCCTTTTCACTCTTGACCTCTAAGTGGGGAGTTGGGGGGGGAAGCCTTCTCTGTCTACCCCCCTCATAACTTTAAATTTCTCTATCAAATTTCCCATCATTCTTCTATGCTTCATGGAATAAAGTCCTAAACGGTTTAACCTTTCCCTGTAACTCAGCTCCTGAAGTCTGGGAAACATCCTAGTAAATCTTTGCACTTTTTCCATCTTATTGATATCTTTCCTGAAGTTGGGTGACCGAAACTGCACACAATACTTCAAATTTGGCCTCACTAATTTCTTGTACTTTTCTTAGTTAAGACAGGTGGTGATGGTTTTAAAATATTTGAATTGTATGAAATAAACCAGAAGTAGGATGTTTCCAATTATGATTAGTAATTAATCCCAGAAGCCTTGGATTTAAGAAAAACTAAAGCGCTAATATTTTGGATTATAATTCAAAAGTCTTGGTTTTGAAGCTATAAAACTTGCTTCCAGGGTGAATAGTTAGATTTTTTTTTACCTACAGTTATAGAAGTACCTTTGTTTCCAAATCCTAAGTGAGCCTTAGCCAAGACATTGGATCAACATTGATGCAATTGCTTGAGGTGAGAGATATTGGGTATCCAGAGTACCAGTAGCAGGAACCAAAATCTTGTTATGAACAGGGGGGAAAAGTACTGCAGAAGTTGGAAAGTTGAAATAAAAGCTGGAAATGCTGGATAGTCAGGTAGTGGTCATGGAGAAAAAAAGCTCAAGTTTATTTCCCTGTTTCTAAGTAAAGCTGAATATAAGCATTGCAAGTATAGATTCAGTCCACAAATGGAAATTGGTGTGGCCATCTCAAGTTTAGTTTGTACTTTCCTATATTTTTCTAGAATTTTGCATTTTTATTTGTATGCCTGTGCACCTAGCTGTATGAGTATTCCAGTGGTGTAAACCAACAGTCATTTCACCCTGTTAGAAATCATTCATTGAATTGGCAATATTTAGAAGATTCATCATAGAAAAGACAATAATATATTGCAGGAACAGGACCTTTGGCTAGCTCCACCTATCCTCTTTGCTACCCCCCAACTCTTTCGTTTGGATCCCTGCTAGCATTTTCTCATACCTTGATGAAGGGCTCATGCCCATAACATTGGTCTTGCATCTTGACCTGCTGAGCTTCTCCAACATTTTGTGTGTTTACTTCAATCACGGAGTCTACAGAATTTTCATGATTAACTTCTGCCTACATATTTGCTGAATGTAATGTTAAAATCAAACTAAAAGTATGCTTATACCCGATTCCTCTACATCACCTTCATACTTGTGTATCTAAGTCTCTTAAATGCTACTATAATCTGCATCCATAACTGCTACAGGCATCTGTTTCAGACACTTTCCATTCTCTGTAAAATGCTCCACACATCTCCCCTAAATGCATTCCCTATAACCTTGACTGGTTTTCTCTTAAATTACTCTTTTGGCCTGAGGAAAAGATTCTCTCCACCTATTCAATGCTTCAGGTTCATATACACCTGTATAAGGTTACACTCCAGAAAAAAACACCTAAGTTTGTCAAATATCTTCCCATAACTATCTAAATCGGGCAACATCCTGGTAATCCTCTTCTGTACCCTTTCCAAAAACCCCACTTCCTTCCTATAATGGGGTGACTTGAATGGCAAATAACATTGCTTGCAGCCTGGTCAAAGTTTTATATAGCTGCTGCATGATTTCCTTGCTTTCATCCTCAATGCCCCACCCAATACCATACACCTTTTTTAACCATCCTATCAAAGAGCAATGGACCTAGATGCCCAATATCCTCTGGATGCTGATGTTTTTCTGCCTCTGGAGCACAATGTAGGATTTGATTGGTATGTAACTTATTAGAAGTCATGGTAGATTAATGTAAACAGCGTTTAAGATGATTCTAAGGTGCACCTGGTATGGATTTAGTTACAAGAGCAGAATATGTATTCTGAACTTTAATATGGAATCGACATCCAAAATGAGGGAGAAGCTCATTGACGCACAATTGACATGATTAAACGGCTTGCATATTAATGACCTTGTTTTGTTGGCATCCTGTAGGGTGTCTAGCCACACCCTCTACACCACGCAAGCCTGGTGGGGGAGCCAGTTTAGTCGCTGATCATGCGACAGGCAGTACTGGGGTACATGATACCAGTAGCAATGAGTGACCTGACTGACCTTTTATAGGGTCAGCAGTCATCTAGCAAACATGTGCCATGAAGCATGGAAAGGGCATCCCTTTTATCGAAGCTTGGTCTGGCCATTCACTCCAACAGAACTACCTCCAGCCATCTTGGATCTCACCATGCTGCTGAATCCAGGAGTGGATGTTGAGAGGGTGGGTCTGAACCTGTCCAACCCCCTACTCACCTAAATCCATTCATGTATGTGCTGTTCCTCTGAGGAGTGGGGTGCCCTCATATCAAACCCCATAAACTGACTGAAAGGAACCATCATCCTATGGGATGGATAGCCAGAAGAGAGTGTCAGGAGAAATCTGTTCCTCAAGGATACTGACATTGCCAGAAACCACCTAGTTCAGCTGCCCTAAATCTTTGAGATAACTAGTTCAAGAGCCCTTGCCCTCATGAGGAATAAATCTTCCTTGTCAGCCTTTTACCTGAATGGCTAATCAATAATGATCATATTTGAGCAATAGAAAATAACCATGAAGACACTCAGGAGGATTCTGATATTTGCGCCAGCCGAGCCTTAAAGCCGATCAGTGAGAAAAGTTGAATTTACCTTATGGACAAGGCTTGCAAGGCTGATCCAGTGTCGGTTTCAACTCTGCAGTGTCAGGAGCTGTCTTCTGGAGCTGAGGGAGGTGGGGTGAGTGGTGCAGTAGTGCTACCCATCACTGTGACACCATCCATATGCCCTGGCAAATAAAAAATTAATATTCCCTCCCACCAAAAAGAATAAAATTCTTACTGCAGTCAAACAGGTACTTCGTAAAAATAAATTTACAATAATACACATTAAATTAAGTATGTGAGAACTTTAAAATTCACACTCCTGGGTTGCAGGCTGTTGATATCTTAGCAATGTCATCAGTTTTTCCCTTCGCAGCCACTTTTAGTGGCATTACCTTGACTGAGGAGATGGAGAGAGTCGCTCTATCTCTGAGTGTACCCCCTTGGGTGGATTGGAGTTTACCTTCTGAATCTGCCCTTGGAGCTTTCAACAAGGTAGGTAAAGCGATGTAAAGGCAGAGAATATCAGCTTTTTACATTTTTTACTATAAAAAGGCCTTTAGACACAAGTCTATAAATATAGAAAGGTGGGGGGATATTAACAAACATGAAAATCAGGAACGTCTCCTTGAATTTGATATCAAAGCAGCTGAAGATGGAAAGGTTTTGCAAAAAAAAATCAAAACAATGAAAGTAGTAGATTGATTTCCATTGATATTTGTATCCAAGAAATTCAATAGCAGTGCAAGTATGCTACATTTACCATGGATGAATTAGTGTTTGAGCCCTGCCAAAAATGACATGGGTGCAGCAAGTTGCCACTTACCAACTCAATTGACTTTGGTTTAATCCTGACGTCTGCTGTGAGCATACAGTTTGCATGCTCTCCCTGTGGAGCAATGGACCTGGGTGCCCAGTTTCCTCTGTGTGTCAATACTTTTGGTTTCTTCCTGTATTCCAAAGGGATATGCATGTTAATGGACAGTTGGTCAATACAAGGCCTCTGGGCAAACGAGTGATGGGAATGTGGGTAAATGGGATTGGTGTAAATGCGAGCTTCCTATTTAGTGTGAACTGAAGGTCCAGTTTCTGTGTAATAAATCTCACTAATATCATGATACACATTTGAATACTGGTCATAACTCTGACCTTTACTCAAAACAATTAGACTTCAGTTTTTTGTCCAGGACTGGGAGTCAACAACTGCTGGGTGAAGGTAACACTTAAAAAGGAGAAACTGGAGATTTGATAGTCTTTGAAGAAACTTCTGCCTTGTTTATATGGACACTTGTGCAAAAAGTAAACGACTTGAAGAGGAAGCAAGAAGACACCTGTAAATTGGACGAACAACACCGATCCATCTCCTAGTGCCCATAAAGCTTTGATTGCATATCTTCATAACTTTGCTACATAAGGGACAATACATCACTTGAGACATTACTCTAGCACTTCTGTGTATTGAATTACAATCAGTGTTTGCAGACTTAACTACAAGTAGTTACTTTATATATCACTGGCTTGGATAAATTACTCTGGGAAGCTAGATAACCACACAAAATTGAAAATGGGCCAAGATGAGATGAGTGGAAAGGTAGGCAAGTGCTGAGTGTGAAAACTGGGCAGAAGGGTCTGTGTGCACTTCACCTCGAGATTACATTAAATCTGGGCAGATGAAATGAATTCTAGCAGTTTCTTTAATTTCCTAAAATTTCTCTTGGTGTTTGACAAGAAAATGTGTCGCCCAACATGAGGAATTTGTTCACAAATTAAAGATCGCTGGAGGCCCGTTAGACTTGACACTTTGATCCTGTTTTTCAGATGCTACAAAGTCAGAGGTTAGAATTTTGAAGCCATTCCTGCAACTTGTAACATTTTCAATGGGTATCCCCAACACTGCTGTGTAAATCAGAATTTAAAATGTTTGTTCTGTTGTGTGAACTTGAGCAACCAATTCAGAATTTGCTGTGCTTCCAGCAGTTTGACAGTTTCCTTTGCAGGTGATATCTCTAATACATTAGTGCTTGAAATGTTTTAAAAAAAAATGGAGTCAATGATGCATTTCAGAATGAAGTATGCCTGTTGGTCCCAATAATAGGCACACCCAACCTTGTTTTACAACTTGCTTCGTCAGTCATTTGCTGTAATGCAGGGCCTGGTGTTTGCCTGTTCCTTTTTGTCTCTTTGAATATTTTATTTATAATTTATAATTTTTCAAACTCTGTTTCCATATTCAAATATATAGAAATATAATTACAGCCATATACAAAATCAACTGCTGCATTCAAGGCTGCCTTCACCCCACCCCCTCAACCCTCCACACCTTATAATCATACCTCACATATAGGATATCTATAATGTAGATAAGTATTGGCATTTTCCCTGCCCCTTATTCTTTTCAAGTAGATTCTTTAGCTCCAGGGCTTTTTCTATGCCTACTAATCCTTTGGTGCAGGATCAACCGATACATCTTTGTGTATGATACTGAATGTTAATCAATGTTATCTGTGTAGAATTAGTTTGAGAAGGACATTAATTCTGAGATGATTTTCTGTTATGGAGAGGGGTGTGATGAGAGGATGGAATGGAGGAGTTGATTTTGGGATGTCCACTAGTGTACTTTTTTAAAAGTAGAAATACTTAACAGTTACCAAATGTTTTAGGATTGCTAATACCACTTGGGTGTACTTCGCATTCAATGTCCACTTGTAGTTGGGAATATTTTTTGCAATGTGGATAAACACTTTATGGCTGAATGATGATTTAAAAATTGGGATGGAGATTGAAAATTGTCTGGTCTTGTGGGGTGCACTTAGTTATCACACTACATCTCAAAGTAGTTCTCCTTGAGGAAACTGTCTTTATTATAATGTTGAGCATTCTGAAATTATTTATGTCCCAAAAATTCTGATTCCCCAAATCAGTTACTAATTTTATTGATTTTAATTTAGAGCGGCATGGTTGGCATAGCAATTGGCATAATTCCTTTACAGCACCAGTGATTCAGACCAGGGTTTGCATCCTGTGCTGTCTGTAGGGAGTTGGTACTTTCTCCCCATGTCTGCGTGGGTTTTCCCCTGGGCTCTGGTTTCATCCCACCATTCAAAACGTACTAGGGGTGTGAGTAAATTGAGTGGCACAGACTTGTGGTCTGAAATGGCCTCTTACCGTACTGTATGTCTAAATTTTTAAAAAAACATTTATGGGCAATTGGCCCATAAACCCAAGTACACACATGAGACAAATTGACCTTCTAACACTCGGTTTTGGAAATGAGGGGAATAAAAAAAACTGGAGCCCCCAGAGGAAATCCATGTCGACATGGGGAGAACATACAAAATCCTTTCAGTGCCAGATATTTTTTAAATACTGTAACCTCACTTTTATTTTATTTTGGATATTCAATCACTGCCCATTCTCCCAGCTTGTCATAGATGACCCTGGCTCTCCTTTGGTCTTGAGGTAGCTGCCATCAAACTTGATGGTTCCTCATGCACACTCATCGCTGACCCAACTCAACTAATGGATTTTTAATTTTGGGACTTTCATCTTGGAGTTGGCAAAAGCAAGCCTTCAAGAATTGCTTTCTTGTGCCGTGAGCACACCCTGGGAACACACCCTGCTAGAATCATTAAATCATTCAATGCAATATCATGGCTTGAATAAAGAAATTTTGATTCTCACTTGAAAATCAGGCATCAGATGCAAGAAAGCAGAACAAGATGTATTGTGATTATGATGGTGTAACTTGTAAATAGGTTCTGATTTTTAACTCGCGTCACCAACAGTTCCTTTTCCTGTTTTACTTCTTTAATTCCAAGACCAATGTGAAGTTTTATTTATGAAAAGCAAATTCCTTATTTATCTTGAGGCAATCTCCAAAATGCAAGAGTACTAAGGAGGTGGCAGGAAGCAGAATACTATTAGAGTATGTTTTGTATGCAGATGCTGACCCAGGCTCACAATTAGATTCACTTCTTCTCCAGCTTTGGTTTTGCTCAGTGTTGGCCAGTCCATGCTTTTTGCGGGTCAAATCCAAGTTAAGCCAGGGATCTTTGCTCTTCAAGCCAAAATGCGAGCAGAGCCAAGAAGAAAATGGTGAGTCACACTGTAAACTGAGAACTCTGGGATCTGATGTGTTCAAGGCAGACGGTCATGCAGTCTTGTGAACTTTAAAAACAAGAGAATAGCTAGAATTGTTGTCAACAAGGACACTGAAGTCTAATTCTCTTGTTTTTACCACTAAGGGAATTGACAGCCTAAGAATTGGTCTTTTACTTCATCTGCAACTGAAATAAAAATGATTGCTGGTATACTGAGGTATATTGTTGAAATGTTTAATTTTAATTCAGAGATGCAGCATGGTAACAGGCCTGTCCAGCACGAGTCCATTCCTCCCAAATACAGCCATGTGACCAATTAACCTACTTAACCCTATATGACTTTAGAATGTGGGAAGAAACCATAGGAAACAGTCACGAGAAGAACAAACAAACTTCTTACAGACAGCAGCAGATTTGAACTCTGGTTAATGCTAATCATTGCAATAACTGCAGCTTTCCATCTGCTGAATTATTCTGAGGGAAAGGGTGCACAAGTATACGATTCAGCCAAATGAAGCTTGGAAAGCTACATATTCAGTGAGATTTAAAACAGAAATTAACTTTATCCCACTGTCAATCACCTCATTTAATTCTATGTACTTTAGTAGAATAAGCCATGGAGGATAAGTATCGTGCATGACTTTTTCATTTAAAATTTTTACCAGATGGGTGATACACTATCAAAGACTTGCGTCAGTCGAGATGTCATGATTAATGGGCTTTAATCACCATAAACTGCAGACACATCTCGCATGTTGCTGGCCTGGTTCCAAGGCAGGTACTAAGTGAGGGGTTTGGGTATAACTACCTTTATGGGGATTCTCAGGGGAGGAGTTACAGGGGTGGACCAGCCCATTCAATACATCCGTATTAGACAGCACTCGCAGTTATACAATGGTTCCACCACAATGGTAGAAATATTTTTGACTATTTTTCAAATTGAGATAAACCACTGCAAAAAAAGCTGTAAATGATGAGCATTTGTAGACATTTGGTTTAAATTGAAACAAATTGCATATCACTTGTAAGTATCCACTCTGTAAAAAAAAAAATAAAAAAAAATAAAAAAAAAATTTAAAAAAAATGCACCAACAGCTGTGTAGCAACAGCCTAGAAAAATCCTTCACATGATCCCAAAAGTGGAATTGTGTAATTGAAAATTTGAACTGGGTAAGCTTGTGCACAGGTTTTGGTTTTTGTAGCATAGGTTATGTTAACTTTTAATTTTACTTTCATTTTTCTCATCATTGGTAATGTGTCACAATATTTTTCAATATTGAAAAATCTACCATTCTTGTTCACAAAGTGGGGTCTTGTTGGCATGTTTTTTTTAATGGGAGTGGGGGAAGGAGGGTTGTTAAATGAAGGCCCAGGTCTCAAATTGCTCTCTTTACAGTACTTACTGTGGCATCCAATGCAAGCCCACTTTTTATTCACTGAAATCAAGGCCACTGTTGCTCTCTTCATAGTTTTGGGACATTTCAGGTAGTGAACTGCTGTTCTGGGGGAAGTACCTGAACAAGTAAATATTTCCCTTTAACCCACAAATAGGTAGAGTGGGGGAAAAGATTGACTTGAATTGCAGATTGCCACAAGTGTATACATTAATGGCTTACACTAGTATCCTTGAAGAGAGTTCCCTGGCAACTAAAGTACCCCAAGGTCTCAAAGCCTTTCATTTCCTTCTAACCCAACAATAGACAGTAGGTGCTGGAGTAGACCAATTGGTCCATCGAGCCAGCACCACCATTTTTCAGATCATGGCTGATCTTTCACTATCAGTATCCATTCCCTGCCTGATCCCCATAACCCTTAACTCCCCTGCCTACAAGAACCTTATCTAACTCCCTTTTGAACAAGTCCCTCTCCTCCTTCTGGCAGAAGTTGTACTTGCCATCAACAACTTCATTGGCGCATCCCACTTTCTAAATGTCAGAATAGTTATGGGTACCTGTATGGGTCACAGCTGTACATCCATTTTTATTATCTATGTAGAACAATTCAAGATTCCTTTATCGTCATTTTTTTTAAGTGAAATATTACATGAAATTTAATTTAGTCTGCCCTAAGGCAGATAAAGATTTATCATCAGAAGAAATTGCCTGGCAGAGAAAAATAATCAGGAATCCTTGCAGTCACTGAGTGTCCATGGATTGACCTCCAGAATTCTTGCAGCCTCTGCTGCCACTCAAATTTCCGTCCAAACCATCAGAAATTGGAGCTCCAGATCCAAACCTTTACGATCAGGAGATCTTCAGTGCTCTCGGTACCTTGCATCCTAAATCTGGTATCCATTCAGCCAGTCTGCAGTCCTTTTTTTTAAAGTTTTATTTTTCACACTATGAACCATATTAACCAAAATACAATCATTTCCCTCTTGAATATACACAGTGTCATTTTCTCCCCTTTTATCACTCCCTTCCCTCCCTCCTTCCCACCCCCCTTCCTACCCACTAAATGTTCAACATATACAATACAATAAACCCATTAAACAATGTCATCACACAATGAAAATAAACAAGAAAATTGTGTCCTTTACTCTTACACACTGGGTCAGTTCATTTCATCTTCTCATTCTATCATTTTCTCATTTTAGGGGGTGGAGGTTCGTGGTAGGCCCTCTCTGTGTTCCATGTACGGTTCCCAAATTTGTTCCAATAATGTGACTTTATTTTTTAAATTGTTATTTTTTTCCAATGGAATACATTTATTCATTTCTATGTACCATTGCTGTACTCTCAGGCTCTCTTCTGATTTCCAAGTTGACATTATTCATTTTTTTGCTACAGTTAAGGCTATCATAATAAAAATTTTTTGTGCTTCATCCAGTTTGAGGCCTAATTCTTTACTACTTGTATGCAGTCTGTGGGCATCCTTTGAGTCACCAACAACCTGCCACCTGAGTGTTCATCAGCAGAGCCCTTACTTGTCTGCCACCATGGTCACCTTCCCATAGGGTCACTTCCTCTGCTGCTTTTCAAGTGCCCTGCTCCAGTCCTCTACTTCCCTGGAGTTTGCAACCCCTTGAGTCTGCTGCTGAACACAGGCACTGTCATCTTGAGCCCAGGCCCCATAGTCACAGGCTGTTTCCATCCTGTCTGGCTGCATCATTACTTTACAGCTACCATGCCAAACATTGGACCAGGTGTCGATACAAATGATCATCAAAACTCCTTTGGTACTTACCCCTGTGAATGGAAGAAATGCTACACTTGGGCCCACACCTCCTTCCTCACCATTTTATGGGGTTCCAAACAGTCCTTCCAAGTGAAGCAACAATTTACTTGTGAATCTACAGGGGTCATCTGCTGTATCTGGCTTTCCTGCTATGGCCCCTTCTCATCGGAGAGACTGGATGCAGGCCGGGAGATGGTTTCATTGAGCACCTTCGATCTGTCCACTGCAATAACCGAGCCCTCCCAGAGGGCAACCATTTTAATTCAACATACCATTCCCACACTACGTTTATTCATGGCCTTGTGCATTGCCAAACCAAGGCTACCCACAAATTGGAGGAACAACACACAATATTCTGTCTGGGCACTCCAACCAGATGGCATTAAGATGGACCTCTCAGTTTCTTTTAAATCTCTCTCACCTATGAATGGTTAGCCTGCCCCTGCCTCTTCCACGTCCCCTCCCTCAACCTTTGCATTTTGATGTCTCCTACTTTTTGCTCATTCTTTGGCAAAGAGATCAGGCTTGATACATTGGTTACCCTCGACTTTCTGTAGATGCTGCATGACTTGCTGAGTTTTTCCAGCACTTTTTTTGTATTGCTCTACAATCATAACTGTTGCAGCTTTTCCTGTTTATCTCTAGAGCCATTGAAGGCATCTTGGCTCACTAACATGAAAAGAATTTCTTGCACTCACTCTACTTCATCATTTCACCATGCTTTTGACCCAACCCTTCTCTCCCTCCCCAATCCTCATTCTATCACTGGAGCTTCTATTCATTCTTTAGCCACAGACAGGAGAGGCTGGTAAACTGTAGCTTGTATTGTCTTGTGCCCTTTTAAAAGGTGTCTGCAAAAGTTGCTGGAGAGTATCCATGCACGCAATGGCAAGCAATTATAATTGATCAATAGAGAACACATTGAAATGGAGCAATGTCATTTTTTATCAATATTAATTAAAATTGGCTATTGCTTGTGTGTGGATTAACCATTGCATTTGATAGAAAACCACAATGACTTCTTCAAAAGACCTTCCATGTTTTCAGACATTTTGCTAGAGGAACTTGGGATATTAAGCAACATGAATGGGAGGTAAAAGAATGATGGTCATTTACAGTGAAAACCTTAACCTTGCATCTCCCCACTGAATTCTTCTGTGCTCTCTTCTCCCGTCCACCCTCTGGCTCTTGTCCTCCTTATTCTCACCTCTTATCAAATTGCATAATTGGCAGCTTTTGTCTTCTAAATACCTGTATGACTCTGTCCTCTGCCAGACTTCATTGTTTTTCCTGCCTCTCACCTTCCCCTCCCCCACCTTTGTCTATTGTTTACCAATCCTCTGTCCATCACGCTTCACTGCCATCAAGGTCAGAAATCCCACATGGGGCTCCTAATCCCACCTCTTCCCATCCTGAACTCTCATGTAAAGGTATTTGCTTTGAAATGTTGGCCATTCTTTTTCTCCTACTGATGCCACTTGACCCCACTGAGCATCTCCAGCAGTGCTGGGCTTCAGATCCCACCCGGCATCTGCAGTCTCCTGTGTGTCTTATCCAGCGGCTTGTTAGAGGGCACTCTGGACTTTCTTGAATTGTGAAAGGTGCTGCAGCAATGTTTCCCTGTCTTTCAGCTGGTGGCCCAAATATTTCCCCATTCTAGCTAAGCAGAAAGAGGACAATGTTATTGGAATTGAGATGATATTTTCACTTGCAATGTTCTCCATGGTGGTGTCAGATGAAGACTGATTTGTTGAATAGGTGTAGCCTATTATCATAATGCTGCTGAGTTTGCCATTCCACAACTGATTCAAAAATGCATGGGCGATTCCTGTATATGGTTTCCATGGTAGCCAACTGCCCATTGGCCTTGTGCTATCTTTAGGTGAATAGCTGCCTGGGCAAATACTTCAGCACTGGTGGAGCAGGAATTGGATGAGAGGGAGAAGAGGGTTGAATGGAATTAGGCTTGGTGAAACATAAAACTGATGTGATGGTGGGAGTTGGTGGAAAGGAATTATTCATGATTTGTGGCATTGATACTTTTTGAGTGCAGAGCAGTTGATGTGCAGAACAATGGACGATCTTGCTTTGCAAATGGATATTTTAGTTTGTTTTTGACCAGTGCTTCCTTTACTTTTGAAAGGCAATCCAAAGGTTGTTACTCAACTGGTTTCCAATGACAACTATTGGGTACAAGTAACCACATCTGGAAATTGGTGAGATTTTACCAAGGTATTGGTATGGATGAGGACCAGATGTTAACTTTTCTGGAAAAAGACTATCTGGCACTGGTCATAATGGCCACTTTGGAGGGTAATAAAATGGGTAATTTATATCCACGTGTGTGACTCCGAAAAGTTCAGCCAACACCTAAATCAGAAATGTATTGGAGTATAATTTAAAAGAAATTGTATCACTCATTTGTTGGGATCTGTTGTACAAAGTGATTTTTTCCCTCCCCATGCCCCCCATAGGTGGAAATAAATTATCATATTGTTGGTATAAATGAAGAATCAGCAGTGAAATTTTAGAAAAGGGCTTCTAAAATTTGCTCCATTATTGGAAGTATATTTTGTGGCACATTAATGTTTACAGAAAGAAATATCATTTTGCCGTGTCTTTGTCTTTTTGAACAAAGCAGATTGACAGAATCTAGGGGGAAATGAGCAAGTCCAAAATGGATATTCCAACCAGTTTGTTTATATTTGGACCATGTGTTTTGGGAGTACGTGGCCTGAGGGGAATGGCTGAGACCAAGAAACACCTCCCTTTTGCAGCTGATCTTGTAATCCTCCAGCATTCATTTTGTGTTAATGCTATAGCTATAGAATTCAGTCAGAGTTCTGATGTAGTCATTGACGTAAAATGTCAACTGTTTTCTCGCAGCTACTGCCTCATGGGATTTTAAAGATTAGCATGGTTTTTCTTTTGCGCTTACTTGGTTTTGCAGTTGGAGGCTTTAATGTATGGCATCTGTGATGTCAAGGACAAATTTGTAAAAAAAAAAAAAAAAAAAAAAAAAAATTCTTTTCAGCTGTTTCTCTATCAATGTATACTAAACACTTTAGGAAAAGTACTTTGGAAGCCATAGTAAAAGTAAGGACTTTGGAAGCCATATTTTTTTAGAATGCGGATTAAGTGCTCCATATAATGTAATTTCTTGCCGTAACATTGAGATTGAGTTCAAGTAAAATTCATTCTGATAGGATACAGTTGCACTTTGAATCCTTTTCAGTTGTAAGGGGGCTCTGCACTGTAAATCAAACTTCTGTACATTAGCTATTGTCTCATTTCTTGGAGGAACTGGCAATTGGGCTGTTCCACATTTCTAAAACCAGGTGTGTAAATCTTAATAACAGATGGAACTGAGGTAATTCTACAGTCTGGGTCCAATATTATGTGGCACCCAGTTAAGCCTCAATCAAATATTTGTAAAACTTTTTGTTATTTGCTTGTATCTACTGTTGAAAGGAAGATTATTTGTGAAGGAAGATGGAAAGCATGCTTACATTTCCCCTACCACACCCTTGCTCCAAAGGATATGCTGGACAACAACCAGATGTCCAGATTTTTTGTGGCTTAGGGGTTGCTGATTTAGTTATCTTGGGTTCTTCAGTATGTAGCCCAGGGGAATAAAATATAAATGGAGATTCCTACAGGATAATAAATGGGGGCAATACAATTCCAGTCAGTCCCTCTGGTCTGCTCATCTTGTACTCAGCCAAAGTTGATAAATTTAAGTTTGAACTAAAATTGGATTCTAAGTATTGGTTGGTCTTTATTTTGCGGAGAGGTTTTTGGTGCCATTTTACTCCACTGCTTCTTGACATTATCCCTGAATAGCACAGCTCTAATTTCAGGAGAAATTATGTTTTTTAAAACTTACTAAGATGTTGCAGTTAAGTTGTCTTTTTATCTTCGACCATAAGACTGGAGTGGGATTAGACCATTCAGCCCAGCTAGCTACCCCACCATATAATCATGGCTAACCTTTTCAATCCCATTCTCCCTCCTTCTTCCAAATCCCTGAACCCTTTCCTCATCAAGAATTTATCTCCCATAAATACACCCAACAGCAGCTTTTGCATCCATTTATGGCAATTAATTCCATAGATTCATCACCCTCTGGGTAAAGAAATTCCTCCTAGTCTATGTAAAGGGACGTATTTGTATGCTCAGGCTGTACCCTCTGTTCTTGCACTCCATCACCATGGGAAACATCATCTCTGTAATCACTCAATTCTGGACTTTCAGCTTTCAGTATTCAATAGGTTTCAATGACATTAACCCCACCACCCCCCCCCCCACCCCAAACCTTCATCCTACTAACTTCAGTGAGTATAGTCCTGGAGCCATCAAATACACTTCATATGATCACCCTTTCATTCCAGGGATAATTTTAGTGAATCTCATCTCGACCCACTCTCTTTGGCTTGGCTTCACGGACGAAGATTTATGGAGGGGTAAATGTCCACGTCAGTTGCAGGCTCGTTTGTGGCTGACAAGTCCGATACGGGACAGGCAGACACAGTTGCAGCGGTTGCAGGGGAAAATTGGTGGGTTGGGTGTTGGGTTTTTCCTCCTTTGTCTTTTGTCAGTGAGGTGGGCTCTGCGGTCTTCTTCAAAGGAGGTTGCTGCCCGCCGAACTGTGAGGCGCCAAGATGCACGGTTTGAGGCGATATCAGCCCACTGGCGGTGGTCAATGTGGCAGGCACCAAGAGATTTCTTTAGGCAGTCCTTGTAACAAATGCAACACATTTTGGATAAGTAGCCCAAACCTGCTCAATACTCTAAGTCTCATTTCAACTCTGCTGTTCTATCCTTGTCAATTAATGTTTTCATGTCTTTACTTGAGAGAGACACACCTGGTCTAAGCAACATCTTTAGCATTGTAGCCTTGACATCATTCCAATGAATCAGTACGACATGCTTTTGAAGACAAGTATCCTTGTAAAAGTGTTGGAATTAAAGGCTGTACTCCAGATGGGACTGAACTATGATTTGAAGCATTATAATGGAACTTGCATTCCTTAGTAATCCATACTTCCTGAGAAGGAAGTTTCATCCCATTATTCTTTCATTTGCCCATATACAAAATAATTTGCAAATTGCTTTGCTGGGAATTCCGGTCCTAAGTCACTGAGGTTACTGTCAGTTTATCACAATTCATCAATGCCTCAGGGTCCCACTCTAAACAATTTCCTACATTGAACACCTTGCTTTGTCAATAAAGCTTCAATATTTGACCAGGTATTATTTGCATTACCAATTCCATTTTACTGATTTGATAGTGAGTAGTTTTTCTTTCCTGCTCAAGCCAATACCTTGTCTCCCATTCAGTTGTGGGTAAGGCATCTTTGGTGGAAGTTGAGGTAGAACTCAGAACAGTAGATCTGGTTTAAAGATTGGGGTGGGTGGTCAGCTGATTAAGCACAAAATCCAAAGTATCTGTTCTGGCATGTCTGAAACATTAGCTATATTTCATTCACATGATTATGGAAACCCAAGCAATTCATTAAACAAGGCATTTGAGCTCTTGAAGATTGGTGGAAAAGCCAATACTGTCCAATGTTTATACCCTTTAATGCTTTCTCCTCCAGTTACTAATCAAGAAAAGAAGAATTTATCTCTAGGTGGGAGAAATGAGCTGAAATTCAAAGAGAAGAGATGCACTTTTTAGATGTAATTACTTTGTGCAGAATATAGGAGTGGGAGGTTTTTGTATTTAGAGGGATACAGCATGGTGGCAGACTTTTCCAACCCTTGAGCTTATGCTGCCCAAATACACCCATGTGATCGATTAATCTACTAATCCTGTATGTCTTTGGAATGTGGGAGGAAACTGACTTGTGCTATAAGAGATATAGGTGTATCAAAGCCAACACCACCAGGTTGAGGAACACCTTCTTCCCATGGGCAGTGTGTTTAAAATAAATAAATAAATAGATAAATAAATCGAATTTAAAAATTAATTAAATAAATAAATAGATAGATTTTTTTTTAAAAGATAAAATGCTGGTC
Source organism: Narcine bancroftii (assembly GCF_036971445.1). Lineage (NCBI taxonomy): Eukaryota > Metazoa > Chordata > Chondrichthyes > Torpediniformes > Narcinidae > Narcine > Narcine bancroftii. The sequence goes on from NC_091469.1 coordinate 337,914,689, forward strand.
CTGCATATGTATTATTCATCTGTATGTGTATTATGTCTGGTTGTGTCTCTGCATGTTTTGCATTGAGGACAGTGGAACGCTATTTAATCAGGTTGTACTTGTACAATCAGATGACAATAAACTTGACAAGAGAATTAGATGTATAGTTTGTTGAATGACCATTTAGGAATAGGTCTGGATCGCAAAGGGACCACTGAAAAAATTCCCTGTGACATTGTTGCCCAGATTCCCAAGACCCATTGGCATTTGAGATTTAGATAATCAAAACTCAGCCCTTAATAAATGTCTCTTGTATCCTTTCTATTGGCTTTTATAGAGATTTTAGTGTGTCCCTTGGTGCCTCTTGTGGCATAGAATGGCTGAATGACAGAAATATCCTCTAAATAATGCTTATCAATATTAACTGTATGCAGGCACAAGTGAAAACTATTTTTGTCACTATTCAAAATGACCCTCCAAAAAGCATTCAGAGTTAATTTGCTGTCCCCTATCTTGGTGCAGTTATTCACTGTTTCATTTGAATTCTGTACAAAAGTTTTCAATCAATTCTGATTTATTTTCAGTACATACATAACATTACATACAACCCTGAGATTCCTTTTTTCTGTGGGTGTGGCAGAATTGCCACTAATTTGTAGTGGGGAAAAAACTACACAACATAAATGTACACAAAGAACTGAAAACAGATAATGAATGTAAACAAATTGTGCAATGCAGAGAGAACAAAAAAAATCAATAAAGTGCACAAGTTAGAGTCCTTAAATGAGTCTGAGTTTGTCATTGAGAAGTCTGATCTTACAGGGGTAGCAGCTGTTCCTGAACCTGGTGGTGTGAGTCTTGAGGCACCTATACCCCTTTCTCGATGGCACGAGTGAGTACAGTGTGTGTTCTGGGTGGTGTGGGTCTTTGATGATTGCTGCTGCTCTCCAATGGCAGCATTCCCTGTAGATGTATCAATAGTAGGGGGAGTTTTGTCTGTGATGTCCTGGGCTGTGTCCACAACCTTTTGGAGGGCTTTACACTCTGGCATATTGGTGTTCCCATACCAGACTGTGATGCAGCCAGTCAGCACACTTTCCACCACACCTCTAGAAATTTTCTAGGGTTTCTGGTGTCATACCAGACCTCTGTAAACTCCTGAGGAAGAAGAGGTGCTAATGATCCCATTAGTGTGTTGGGTCCAGGAAAGATCCTCTGAGATGGGGACTCCCAAGATATTAAATTTGCTAACCCTCTCCACCTTTGATCACTTTATGATCACTGGAGGAAAGGTTCTTACCAATCTTCACTGATTGTGGTCTGGTGGTGAGGAAATCCATGATCCAATTACACAGTGGGTTGTTGGTTCTTGGAGTTTGCTGATCAGTTTTGAGGGGACGATGGTGTTAAATGCTGAACTGTAGTTGATAAAGAGCATCCTGATGTATGCACCATCGCTGGCCAGATGTTCCATAGCTTTGTGTCGAGCCAGTGAGATTGCATCTGCTGTAGACCTGTTAGTATGATAGGCAAACTGGAATGTATCCATGTCCACTGCTCAGACAGGAGCTGATAAGCTTCACCACCAGACTTTCAAAACACTTCATCACTGTTGATATAAGTGCCACTAGTCAATAGTCATTAAGGCAGGTTGCTAACAATTTTCCAAAGTTTATTTAAACACTAATTTATGGAGACACAAGTTTGTGACTTCTAGTGACCACAGCCTGTCCAAATCAAACAACTGCACAAGTCTGACATCAGAGTGAAATGGAGTTGATACTAATAGGGGCTTACTCTCATTGTGAAGGATGAGAGTATGTAATTTTCCATACAAATCTCATAAGAAAACACCAATTGAAGAAAGGTTGGAAAGTATATAATTGTAAACCATTTTCCAATAAGTAGCTTTTGAACAACATTTGGAGTGAGCTTTTTGGGCCAAGGATACTGTGTGGTGAGAGGAAACTGGGACCTGGAAAATTTGGTGCTAATTTCAGTGAGAATCTTTTCCTTAAAAAATGGATTTTTGTTTTGTATAGGCAAGTTCAACAGTTGATTTTGACCCATGATGCCACTGAAGTTTTCAAACTTTCACCAATAAGTTTAAAATGCACTCCTTGGGACGGTCAGAGATGAGCTGGGAGTTGTTTTGGGCTTTCTAAATAAAACTATAAATCGAAATAATGCTTTAAAAAAAAAAAATCAAGTAAATGAAATATTGGATAGAACAATCCTATATATAAAAAGAAATGTCAAGACTGTGATGCATTGTGTAATAAATAAAGTGGCCTTTTTTTAAGACCGCAGTGCTCTTGATTCTAAATGTAAATCTTGCAAATTCTAGATTTCGGAGATCGCTTGCACAGCCTTTTTTCTAAAATGAGAGATTTGCACAAAAACTTTGGCTGGTTTATTTTTTTTTAAATGTGATCTCCTTTTGTGGGGGGGGGGGGGGGAAGAGAAATGTAAAAATATTGACCTGAAAATCAAAGTTGGAGATGTTGTTTTATTCACTTTGAGTTTTGTTATTGATTTAAGACAGAAGATGTAGACTTGGGAGAGGAATTCAGCCTTTGAATCGTCTTGCCATCCCATCATGGCATATTTACAATTCAACCGCACTTTCTTGCCTTCTCCCTACAATCCTTAATTCCACTATCCTATATATACCCTTGACCTCCACAATTGTCTGCAGCAATAAATTCACCAACCTCTTGGTAATGAAATTCCTAAACTCTGTTCGAAAAGGACTCTTGTATTCTGAGACTGTGCCCCATGGTCTGAAAGTTTCCCCACCATAGGAACCATCCACTCTATCCAGTCCTTTCAGTATCGAATAGGTTTCAATTAGATTACACCCCCCCACCCAATTTCTAAACTCCAGCAAATATAGTCCCAAAGACCTCAAATGCTCCTCATATAACAGCCTTTTCTTTCCGGTGATCATTCTAGTGAACCTCCTCTGGACCTTCCCAAATGTTAGCACATCCTTCATTGGTGTCTAGTAGTTTAACCTGGTGTCACAAATAATATTTTGTGGAAAGTGCTTCAGGTTAGCCATTATTAATGCACCATTATATAATGGAGGTTAAAGCTTTTAAATTTGTGGTGATGTGATAATTATTGTAGTGACTTGTAGACAACTTGCAACTTTGTATATTTTTCAAATCATCACACATGCTCTTCAATCTGTTCTGCGTGTCTGGCAGAATGACAATTCCCAAATTTTGGATGCTCTAGACTTGAGGCAGAGTTAACACAGTACAGAAGACCAAGGGAAACAATTATTGCTAGTCAGTTTTTTTGAATGAAAGCTGTTTTGAACTTGTTTGTTCTTGCTCAAATCCAATTGCAGATATAATAGTGTGAAGGGGAAACTAACCCAGGTTGGTGAACACTACTAAATTTCATTGGTTCAGGATTTAATTAATTTGGACAAAACATTTTACAGCAGGGTTTTGCATGTCTTACCTAAATTTGGCTTAAAATGAATGACATTGTGCTTTCTTGTTAACAAAAAGTTACTGAGTTTAATACAAACTAAAAGTGTGATTTGTTTCTGAAGGAGTGAATTATTTGATCAGGAAATAAAGGCAGAATCCAGTTTACAGGGAAATGTAATTGACCTAAATTACATTGCAAGAATTTGTATTTGGCAGTAGTGGATTTGATTATCTTTTCTGTTTTTATCCAGATTTCTTTTGGTGGCCTCCATTGACCATCCATTTAAAGTAAAACCAGAAAAAAAAAGCAATGGAGGTGGTATCTTGAATTAAACAAGGAAATCTGCAGATGCTTAACTGTAGTTTGCAATGCCTGAGAATCTCAGCAAGAAATGTTTTGGGCCTGAGCCCTTCAATGTATGAGCAAAATTAAGACAGGTGCCTGAAGAAAATGAGGGGGTGGTGGTGTGGGTAGTGTACAGACAGCAGAGCACACACATCTGCAAAGCATGTAATGTATACGTCGAATATTTAGTCTCTGACAATGTTACTTGTTCAGGCTCTGCATCATCAGGGGAAAAAGTATGATCTATTCCATATTACTAGCCATCTACCTGCTGACCGCCTACACAAGTACAGCAGTGCCACAGGTTCTGCGGACTCTTCTCCATCCAGCCTCAAGACTTGCATGCTCTTGCCATTCATTTAGGTTTGTGGCATCTTAACGACAGTGAATGACAGAGGTTGGGGGAATGGAGTGCAGTCGGGAAATGGTGTATTGTTGCAGGATTTTCCACATTTGAAGGGCATTTCAAACACCAAGAATTGATTGCAGGATCCATGTAGTCATAATCTGTAAATTCAATGCTACAGGAATTGATGCAAATAGTTAGAGGAAACCTTTTAGAAGAGATGGTTTATTATATTTCCTGTCAGCTATTTGCTGTTTTTTTTTGCCTAAATATTCAACATGAAGCTTTTATTTTCTATAACCCAAACAGCATGGTCTTCCCTCCTTGTGCAACATCTTCTGCTATCTGTAGAAGGTGGTTAGGAAGTTTGTCATTCTGCATCTAGCTTTGAACTTGGAACAGAGATGCATGCTTCTCAACTCAGGAGCCGATTATCAAGGCTTCCGTAGTTTTACAAGTACCACTATGTCCCAAAATGACCTGTTATAAAAAGTCTTTGCTGAAACCACTGTACATGGAGCTATTGCATTTATAACTGCTTTCCTTAATGTTTTAATCTTGTTTTATTTTTCATTCAGCTGCAATGATATTTTCATTTTATTGCCTTGGACCTTTTTTCAACATGAAGTGTTTGGTTCCTTACAGAAACACAGTGTCTGTTTCTGGCTGGCACATTCAACCGTACACCCCTGCCCTCTTGAACTTTCTTAATTTAGTATCCCATTGTAAACACAGGCATGTCTCTACTGTGTTACAATGCCATATTGCCCCAGGCTAACACCAAGCTTCCTTTCTCCTATTATATAGTATCACAGTTGCTTAATTTAATCATGGATTTAATTTCACTGTTGCAGTTTGACCAACATCTATGGAATTCAGCCCACACTAATGACATTCAGTTTGTTTATACTTGACTGCATGCAATATAATCACCTTGTAGAAATGACCAATGTAAAAAAAACATAGTTTATAATGCAGTTTGTTATTTCATGATTTGACACAACCTGGATTTTTTCTTGAAATGGACATGGTATGAGGAGAGAGGAAGGGGATTCCAATTAGATGAGCAAATGACAACCTCACATACCTGCAAGCCAAATCTAGCTTTTACCTATACATTGACATTCTTTTGAATATTTTATCTTAAAAGACTCAAGCAAATATATACAAAGAATATGATATTTTCTTATCACACTATATATCTTCTTTGGCTTGGCTTGGCGGACGAATATTTATGGAGGGGGTAAAAAGTCCACGTCAGCTGCAGGCTCGTTTGTGGCTGACAAGTCCGATGCGGGACAGGCAGACACGGTTGCAGCGGTTGCAGGGGAAAATTGGTTGGTTGGTGTTGGGTTTTTCCTCCTTTGCCTTTTGTCAGTGAGGTGGGCTCTGCGGTCTTCTTCAAAGGAGGCTGCTGCCCGCCAAACTGTGAGGCGCCAAGATGCACGGTTTGAGGCGTTATCAGCCCACTGGCGGTGGTCAATGTGGCAGGCACCAAGAGATTTCTTTAGGCAGTCCTTGTACCTTTTCTTTGGTGCACCTCTGTCACGGTGGCCAGTGGAGAGCTCGCCATATAACACGATCTTGGGAAGGCGATGGTCCTCCATTCTGGAGACGTGACCCATCCAGCGCAGCTGGATCTTCAGCAGCGTGGACTCGATGCTGTTGACCTCTGCCATCTCGAGTACTTCGACGTTAGGGATGTAAGCGCTCCAATGGATGTTGAGGATGGAGCGGAGACAACGCTGGTGGAAGCGTTCTAGGAGCCGTAGGTGGTGCCGGTAGAGGACCCATGATTCGGAGCCGAACAGGAGTGTGGGTATGACAACGGCTCTGTATACGCTTATCTTTGTGAGGTTTTTCAGTTGGTTGTTTTTCCAGACTCTTTTGTGTAGTCTTCCAAAGGCGCTATTTGCCTTGGCGAGTCTGTTGTCTATCTCATTGTCGATCCTTGCATCTGATGAAATGGTGCAGCCGAGATAGGTAAACTGGTTGACCGTTTTGAGTTTTGTGTGCCCGATGGAGATGTGGGGGGGCTGGTAATCATGGTGGGGAGCTGGCTGATGGAGGACCTCAGTTTTCTTCAGGCTGACTTCCAGGCCAAACATTTTGGCAGTTTCCGCAAAGCAGGACGTCAAGCGCTGAAGAGCTGGCTCTGAATGGGCAACTAAAGCGGCATCGTCTGCAAAGAGTAGTTCACGGACAAGTTTCTCTTGTGTCTTGGTGTGAGCTTGCAGGCGCCTCAGATTGAAGAGACTGCCATCCGTGCGGTACCGGATGTAAACAGCGTCTTCATTGTTGGGGTCTTTCATGGCTTGGTTCAGCATCATGCTGAAGAAGATTGAAAAGAGGGTTGGTGCGAGAACACAGCCTTGCTTCACGCCATTGTTAATGGAGAAGGGTTCAGAGAGCTCATTGCTGTATCTGACCCGACCTTGTTGGTTTTCGTGCAGTTGGATAATCATGTTGAGGAACTTTGGGGGACATCCGATGCGCTCTAGTATTTTCAAAGCCCTTTCCTGCTCACGGTGTCGAAGGCTTTGGTGAGGTCAACAAAGGTGATGTAGAGTCCTTTGTTTTGTTCTCTGCATTTTTCTTGGAGCTGTCTGAGGGCAAAGACCATGTCAGTAGTTCCTCTGTTTGCGCGAAAGCCGCACTGTGATTCTGGGAGAATATTCTCGGCGACACTAGGTATTATTCTATTTAGTAGAATCCTAGCGAAGATTTTGCCTGCAATGGAGAGCAACGTGATTCGCAATGTGTGCAGGTCTTGGCCCATTGGCTGACCTGCTTCCGGAGGTTATGCCAGACAAAACTGCTAGCCGCCATCTTGATGCTGGCTCGTATGGCCAGATGTGCCAGGATGTCTAAGGTGTCGAAAACCTGGTGCCTCCATGTGGCCGTGATGATGGGGCGAGGACTGCTGGTGGAGACGTCGCACAGGAGTGTCAGGTTACCTGGGCTGATGGAGACAGCTATCTATCTGAAAAGTGGGGATTTCGGGGTCCTTTTGCTGCGGCCTGGAGAGGCATGAACCGACTTGATCATGGGGTGTGACAGAGCATCGGCTACCACATTGCTTTTCCCTGCAATGTGCTGTATGTTTGGTGAATTCGGACGTAGGACAAGTGTCTCTGCTGCCAGGCTGACCATAGGTCTGTAACCTTATGGAAGGCGAAAGTAAACAGTTTGTGATCGGTGAAAACCTTGAATTGCCAACCTTCCAAAAAAGTAATGGAAGTGTCTGATTGCTAGGGTCAGTGCCAATAGCTCTCAGTCGAAGGTGCTGTATGTGAGCACTGGGGGGTGGAAATAGTTGCTGAAAAAGGCAATGAGCTGTTCCAGTACACTTCCTACCTCTGGTCTCGGGTAATGCACGTCTTTGACGTTCTGGCATGCCCTCAAAGATTTATTGTCCCAGGTAATGTCCTTTGACTTGCCCAACATCAGTGTGAAGAGCGGGTGCATGATGCATGCCACTGCCAGTATGAATCTGTGGTAAAGTTTATCATACTGGCGAATTCCTGTAGCCCCTTTACTATTCGTGGCTTGGTGAAGTGCCAGACCGTCTTGACCTTATCGGGGACGGGTATTGCCCTGTGTTTATTGTGTCCCAGGAAATCAGTAGAGTCCTGACAGAATAAGCATTTCAGAGGGTTAATTGTTAGCCAAATTCGCCCAATTGGTTCACCAACCAGGTGAACAATTGTCTCAGGTGGGCAGTGTGGTCTTTGAGGATGCTGTGGTTAGTGAGAATGTTGAACGCAAATGGGAGATTCCAGTCCACTGTGCCCATCAGCTACTGGAAAGTTTGTTCCGAGTTTTTCAGTCCAAAGAGCATGCGTAGGAATTCAATCAGGCCAAAGGGGGTATAATCGTGGTCTTGGGGACATCCAGGGGGTGAATTGGGATGTGGTGGTAGCCCTGGATAAGGTCCACCTTGGAAAATGGCTGTGACCCATGTAGGTTGGTGGTAGTCTTGGATGTGGGGCATGGGATGTCTGTCTGGCGGAGTGGCCTCGTTGAGGCAGCAATAGTTGTCATATGGCCTATAACCCCTGGCAGTTTACGTCACCTTGTGGAGGGGAAGGCCCTGGGATGTCTGAGTGCTGCACAATCCCCAGCTCCTCAATTTCTTGAACTTCTCCTTAGCGAGGCTCCGTTTCTCGGGAGGGAGCCAGTGCGCCCTGGTGTGGAACGGGGAGCTTTCATTCAGAATGTGGTGCCTTACTCTGTGCTTTGGCTTGGCTGTGTAGAACTGTGGTGCCACTATTGAGGGGAACTCTGCCAGTGTGTCGGTGAACTCAGTGTCAGAAAGTGTTAGTTGGTGGGGGTGGGGGGGGCGGTGGAGGAGATGCACCAAGTGCTGTCCTTTGAGGTCTATGAGCAGGCAGTGGACATGAAGAAAGTCAATCCCCAGAAGCGGTTGCACCACTGCCGATAGGGTGAAAGTCCACGTAAACCGGCTATTGCCAAACTGAAGGGGGATGGTGTGGGTACCAAAGCTCCAGATTCCTGAGCTGTTGGCTGCCCTCTGTGCTGGGCTCTGCTTGCTATTGGGGGTGTCAAGGCCTGCAGGGGGCAGGACGCTTATCTCTGCACCAGTGTCGACGAAGAAACATCTGCCTGACAAGGAGCCACAAACATAGAGGAGGCTATGATGTGGGCCAACTGCCGCAGTCATCAATGACAGTTGGCCAGGGCGTTTTCCAGAAACGCATAAGGTGGGCAGCATCGACAGGTGGCATCAACAGGCGTCTACACCCCATTGCTGGTGATTAATACCAGAATTGGCCCAGGGTATTGACTTGCTTCTCTACTGGTCTTGGCTTAGCAGTTGGCTGTGCATGGTGCTTGCTGACCTGGTCCATGACAATGCTGATATCCCTCTTTGCTCTCCAGAGCATGTCTGTGACCCTCTGGGGGATGCTGAGTCAGATATCCTCGGGCAGAGGCTCCAGAAAGATCTGCTCGAAGAGCAGGCAAGGCTTGAGGCCCTTGGTCAAAGTGAGCATTTCGCTCATTAGGGTGGACAGAATCCTGTCTTCAATCATTCATGTGCAGCAATTGGGCACTGCACTTGTGCCGGGAGAGCCTCTTTGAGGGCCACATATTTGCCTTGCTCTGGAAGCTGCCATAGGAAGTCTATGATCCTTGCTGCTGTGTCTTGATCTAGTGTGCTTACGATGTAGGAATAGCGGGTGTCGGTGGCGATAATATAAAAGCTGGAACTGACTCTTTGTTCGAACCACCCATGTAGCTGTGTGAGATCATGTGGATGGTCACTAGCTTAGCCTGGTCAGTTGGACCTGTCGGGGGTCACCAATGTAGCATTCGCGCTATGCGAGTATGGAGAATAACAAGACTCACCGGTTGAGACTTGTTTATTGGACTGGCCATCACGTTTATGTGGGCCCTAGGCACTGACACCAGGAGCGCCGACCTGGTATTAGCCTGCATTCCCGACACAGCTCACTGTCTTTCGGCTGTGTGGGAGATCACCTGATACAATGGCTGGTGTCGTCCCGAAGTCTGAATGGTTGCCGCATTTGTTGGGCATTTTGTGGGTCAGTCTGCGTCTCTGTGAGTGGCCCACTACAATATAATAATAATAATCAAGTATTTTTCACCCCTTACATGAATATTAAAAAATAAACCATAAGACAAAGGAAAAAAAATTAAAACTAAAATGTTGTCTATATCAAACTTTAATTCTGTCTCCTTTATTTATTTGTCAGGACAGTTTGTATATTGTTTCTTAAGAGGGGGGAAGGGATGGAGGGGGTAGAGATCATATCTATGTGCCTCAGGTACATTTGCCACACTTCAATTAGTGTGTCCTACTTAAGTTATAAGTAATCTTTTCCAGGGGAATTAAACTTTGCATTTTCGTACTCCATCGTGTAATGCTAAGTTGAGTGTTGGGCTTCCATGCAACCTCTTCCTGGCTAACAGCAACCTCTTCCTGGCTAACAGCAAAGCGATCTTCACAAAATGAATTGGTGTTTGGATAATCTAAACTGTACTTCACTAATATCTCCTAGAAGAATCTTGTGGAAACTCCTCTTCTGTAATTGTACTGCACCAGCATGTATCTAGTATTAATAATCTCTGTCATGCTGTATGGACACAAGTCTTTTAATTAATCGTTGTACCCAAGTCTGACTCCCATCTCTCCCTCAACTGATGTAATCCTGGTTAAATTCATTGTTGAACACAGATTATAAAATTATAGCCAAAGCATTGATCAATAGGTTAACAAATATTTGCTGAAATTTATATTTCCAGATCAGGTTGGCTTTGTTCAAAAAAGGCAAACTGTAGATAACATAGCTAGATTGCTTATATATACATCTGGCACAGTCATGGTTGGACCCAGGATTGACTGTGATCTCGGGATGGAAAAGGCATTTGACAGATTGGAATGGTACTGGAAAAATTTGGATTGGAAAAAAATTATAAATTGGGTGAGACATTATATCATAAAACCCAAGCCAAAATGATCACAAATGGACAAATGTCTCCAGTGTTCAAATTGAATAGATCTATTAGACAGGGCTGTCTTTTGTCGCCAGCTTTGTTTATATTAGCCATTGAACCAGTGACAGAAACCATTTGACGGGATCCAAATATAACGGGGAATTAGATGGGCCAGGTGGAATGCAAAATCAATCTACTTGCTGATGGTGTGTGTGACTGACTCTGAGGTGTCATTGGTCAGACAAAAGACTACACTGGAAGATTACAGGAAGTTCTCAGGATTTAAATTTGGACCAAAGTGAAATTATTGCCTTTGACTAAAAGATTGCCAACCATATCAACAAGGAACTCGAGTTGAGTGGCAACAAGAAGTTATCAAATATTTACTGGTAAGAGTAGAAAAAAGATTTTTTTTTACATTTTTTTTATTTTTCACACCATAAACCACATTAACCATGATACATTTTCCTTTTCAAATATATACAGTGCCATTTTCTCCCCCCCCCTCCTCCCATCCCACCCTCCCTACCTCCCCCCTCCCGTCCATTTAAAGTACAAAATCTAGGATACATTAAACCAGTCAAACAATGTTGTCATTCAATAAAAATAAACAAGAAATTCCACTGAGTCAATTCTTTTCATTTCCTTCTCCTTTCGTTAATTTAGGTAGTGAATGTCCCCGGTAGGTTTTCGCTATTGTGTTTCATGTAAGGCTCCCATATTTGTTCAAATATTTCAATATTATTTCTTAAACTTTGTTATTTTTTCTAATGGAATACATTTATTCATTTCTATATACCATTGTTGTATTTTCAAATTATCTTCCGATTTCCAGGTTGACATAATACTTTTTTTTGCTACGGCTAGAGCTATCTTAACAAATCTTTTTTGTGCATCCTCCAAATCAATTCCAAATTCTTTCTTTTTTATGTTACTTAGGAGGAAGATCTCTGGATTCTTTGGTATATTGTTTTCTGTAATTTTATTTAATATTTGGTTTAGATCTTCCCAAAATTTTTCTACTTTCTCACATGTCCAGATTGCATGAATTGTTGTTCCCATTTCTTTTTTACATCGAAAACATCTATCAGATACTGTTGGGTCCCATTTATTTAACTTTTGAGGTGTAATGTATAGCCTGTGTATCCAGTTATATTGTATCATATGTAACCTCGTATATATTGTATTTCTCATTGTTCCAGAACATAACTTCTCCCATGTATCCTTTTTTATCTTTATATTTAAATCTTGTTCCCATTTTTGTTTAGTTTTACCATTTGTTTCCTCATTCTCCTTTTCCTGCAGTTTAATATACATATTTGTTATAAATCTTTTGATTATCATTGTACCTGTAATCACATATTCAATGTTACTTCCCTCTGGTAAACTCAGACTGCTTCCTAATTTGTCCTTCAAGTAGGATCTCAATTGGTAATATGCCAGCGCTGTATCTTGAGTTGTATTGTATTTATCTTTCATTTGTTCAAAGGATAATAATCTATTTCCTGAAAAACAATTTTCTATTCTTTTAATCCCTTTTTTCTCCAGAACATAATTAAAAATTATAAAAAATTAAAAAATTGTATCATTTGCATTATGTTGATATAATGTATTATCTATGTACAATCGAGTTAATGACTGTATTGATACAAATGATAAAATAACATTTTTAAAAAAGGCAGTACCACACGAGGTTGTCAACGGATTGGAGGTCAGACAGAGCCTGTTGATGAACCAAGGGATATTTATCATCTTCTGGATTTCTCAGCAGTTGAGAGTCAAATCAGACTGTGATGCAACCAACCAGTCTACTTTCCACAGTGCATCTGCAGAAGTTTGATCAGAGTGCCTGATGTCACATTTCCTTACACTACTTGGAAACTAGAACATTGCTGTGCTTTCTTAATATTTGCTCCAATATGCTCTCTCCAGGGAAGATCTTCTAAAATACGAATTCCCGGCAACTTGTTGGTTCTAACCCTCTCCACCACAGTCCCATTAATGAAGATAGGAGTATGGTCCTTTGGCCTCTCCTACCTAAAATGAACAATGTGCTCCTTGTTCTTGGTTTCATTGAGAGCACAATTGTTGTTCTAGTACCACCAAATCAGGTTCTCTGCCTCCCTTCTTTATTCCGACACGATATTTTCAATAATTTAACCAATATCAGTGGAGTGTTAGCAAAATTGTGGATAGAGTTGGAGCTAAGCTCGTTTATGTAGTCATTAGTGCACAGGGAACCAAGTAGGGAACGAAGCACGCAGTCTTGAGGTGGCCATATTGATGCCCAGCATGGAGGTAGTGACCTTGCCATCATGCATTAATTGGGGTCTGTCGATGAAGGATCTGTTGTAGAGGGATGAACAGAGTCCAAGATCCTTCGCGCCTGGTCATGGGTTTTACTTCTATGATAGTGAACACTGAACTGCAATGAATTAACAACAGCCTGAGCAGGTGTTCCTGTTCTCAGATGATTGTTAATGGAGGAAAGAAAGCAAGGTGGCATCTTCAGTTGACCTGTTATGGCAAAATGTGAATTGAAGTGGGTCCTGTTCTTCCTGAAAGAGGAGTTAACGCACACCATAACCAAACTCTCAAAGCATTTCATCGGTTTGAAATGTTGAATACCATTGTAAAACAAATACTGGTTACATTGCATTGCGATGAGCTAAATAGCATATCAATCAATGTTCGTCACCAGCAGTTTAACAGATTTTTTTTTTTTAAATTTTTTATTTTTCACACCATAAATCACAATAGCCATGATATACACTTTTTCTTTTCCACACATTTACAGTGACTTTTTCTCCCCCCCCCCCCCCATCCATTTTAGGTATATAATCTAGGTTGCATTAATTCAGTCAGACAATGTTGTCATTCAACAAAAATACACCAGAAATTCTACTGAGTCCATTCTTTTCTTTTCTTCTCCTTCCATCAACTTAGGTAATGTTTGTTCCCGGTAGGTTTTCGCTATTGTATTTAATGTAAGGCTCCCATACTTGTTCGAACATTTCAATATTATTTCTTAAACTATATGTTATTTTTTCTAATGGAATACATTTATTCATTTCTATATACCATTGTTGTATTTTCAAATTATCTTCCAATTTCCAGGTTGACATAATACATTTTTTTGCTACGGCTAGGGCTATCTTGACAAATCTTTTTTGTGCATCTTCCAAGTCAATTCCAAATTCTTTATTTTTTATGTTACTTAGGAGAAAGATCTCTGGATTCTTTGGTATATTGTTTTCTGTTATTTTATTTAATATCTGATTGAGATCATCCCAAAATTTTTCTACTCTCTCACATGTCCAGATTGCATGAATTGTTGTTCCCCTTTCCTTTTTACATCGAAAACATCTATCAGATACTGTTGGGTCCCATTTATTTAACTTTTGCGGTGTAATGTATAGTCTGTGTAACCAATTATATTGTATCATATGCAGCCTCGTATTTATTGTATTTCTCATTATTCCAGAACATAATTTCTCCCATGTTTCCTTTTTTATCTTTATATTTAAATCTTGTTCCCATTTTTGTTTAGTTTTACCATTTGTTTCCTCATTCTCCTTTTCTTGCAGTTTGATATACATATTTGTTATAAATCTTTTGATTAACATTGTATCTGTAATCACATATTCAAGGTTACTTCCCTCTGGTAAACTCAAATTGGTTCCTAATTTATCTTTCAAGTAGGATCTCAGTTGGTAATATGCCAGCGCTGTATCTCCAGTTATTGTACTTATCTCTCATTTGTTCAAAGGATAAGAATCTACTTTCTGAAAAACAATTTTCTATTCTTTTAATTCCTTTTTTTCCCCATTTTCTAAAGGAAAGGTTGTCTATTGTAAAAGGGAGTAGCTTATTTTGCGTCAATATTAGTTTTGGTATTTGATAATTTATTTTATTTCTTTCTACATGAATCTTCTTCCATATATTGAGGAGATGGTGTAATACTGGAGAAGTTCTATGTTGTACCAATTTTTCGTCCCATTTATATAATATGTGTTCAGGTATCTTTTCCCCTATTTTATCTAATTCTAGTCTCGTCCAGTCTGGTTTTTCCCTTGTTTGATAAAAATCTGATAGGTACCTTAATTGTGCGGCTCTATAATAATTTTTGAAGTTTGGCAATTGTAAGCCTCCTTGTTTATACCATTCTGTTAATTTATCCAGTGCTATCCTTGGTTTCCCCCTTTCCATAAAAATTTCCTTATTATTTTCTTTAACTCCTTGAAGAATTTCTCTGTCAGATGTATTGGCAATGCCTGAAATAGGTATAATATCCTTGGAAAAATGTTCATTTTAATACAGTTTATCCTTCCTATTAGTGTTAGTGGTAAATCTTTCCAATGCTCTAAATCGTCCTGTAATTTTTTCATTAGTGGATAATAATTGAGTTTGTATAGTTGGCCGAGATTTTTATTTATTTGTACACCTAGGTATCTTATTGCTTGCATTTGCCATCTAAATGGTGATTCCTTCTTAAATTTTGAGAAATCCGCATTATTCATAGGCATTGCTTCACTTTTATTTATGTTGATCTTGTAACCCGACACTTCTCCATATTCCTTCAATTTCTTATATAATTCTTTTATTGATAGTTCTGGTTCTGTTTTATATTTTAAACTGATTTTATATTCCTTGTCTTTTATTTTTATCCCTTTTATATTATTTTCTGTTCTTATCAATTCTGCTAGTGGTTCTATAGCTAACGCAAACAATAAAGGTGATAGTGGGCATCCCTGCCGTGTTGACCTGCTTAAGTTAAATTGCTTTGCTACATATCCATTTACTGTCACTTTCGCCAATGGTCCCTTATATAATGCTTTAATCCAATTAATATACTTCTCTGGTAAACTGAATTTTTGCAATACTTTGAATAAATTATTCCATTCTACTCTGTCAAAGGCCTTCTCTGCGTCTAAAGCAACTGCTACTGTTGGCGCTTTACTCCCTTCTACTGCATGAATTAAGTTAATAAATTTACAAATATTGTCTGTTGTGCGTCTTTTTTTAATAAATCCAGTTTGGTCTAGATTTACCATTTTTGGTACATACTCTGCTAATCTGTTTGCTAATAGTTTAGCTATTATCTTATAATCTGTGTTAAGTAAAGATATTGGTCTATATGACGCTGGTGCGAGTGGATCTTTCCCTTGCTTTAGTATTACTGTAATTATTGCTGTTTTACATGAATCTGGTAAGCTTTGTGTTTTATCAATCTGGTTAATTACTTCCAGGAGGGGAGGAATTAATAAATCTTTAAATGTTTTATAGAATTCTATTGGGAATCCATCCTCTCCTGGTGTCTTATTATTTGGTAATTTTTTTATTATCTCTTGTATTTCTACTATTCCAAATGGCTCTGTTAATTTATTTTGTTCCTCTATTTGTAGTTTTGGTAGTTCAATTTTAGTTAGAAATTCATCTATTTTCCCTACTTTCCCTTCGTTTTCAGTTTGGTATAATTGTTCATAGAATTCTCTAAAGTTTTCCTTGATCTCCTTTGGATTATATGTGATTTGTTTGTCTTTTTTCCTTGATGCCAATACCATTTTCTTAGCTTGTTCTGTCTTAAGCTCCCATGCTAGAATTTTGTGCGTTTTTTTCACCTAGTTCATAATATTTCTGTTTTGTCTTCATTATATTCTTCTCCATCTTGTATGTTTGTAGTGTTTCATATTTTATTTTTTTATCTGCCAATTCTCTTCTTTTAGTTGTATCTTCCTTCATTGCTAATTCTTTTTCTATATTTACTATTTCCCTTTCCAACTGCACTGTTTCCTGATTATAGTCCTTCTTCATCTTGGTTACATAACTTATTATTTGCCCTCTAATGAATGCTTTCATTGCATCCCATAGTATAAACTTATCTTTCACTGATTCCGTATTTATTTCAAAATACATTTTAATTTGTCTTTCAATTAATTCTCTAAAATCCTGCCTTTTAAGTAACATGGAGTTTAATCTCCATCGATACATTCTTGGAGGGATGTCCTCTAACTTTATTGTCAATATTAAGGGTGAATGGTCCGATAATATTCTAGCTTTATATTCTGTTTTTCTTACTCTATCTTGCATACGAGTTGATAACAAAAATAGGTCTATTCTTGAGTATGTTTTATGTCTAGCCGAGTAATATGAATATTCCTTTTCCTTTGGGTGTTGTTTCCTCCATATATCCAAAATTTGCATTTCTTCCATCAATTTAATTATAAATTTGGTTACTTTGTTCTTTCTGTTAATTTTTTCCCTGTTTTGTCTATATTTGAATCCAAATTCAGGTTGAAATCCCCTCCTATTAATTTGTTCCCTTGTGTATCTGCTATCTTCAAAAAAATATCTTGCATAAACTTTTGATCTTCTTCGTTAGGTGAATATACATTGAGTAGATTCCAAAACTCCAAATATATCTGACATTTTATCATTACATATCTCCCTGCTGGATCTATTATTTCCTCTTCTATTTTAAATGGCACATTTTTACTAATTAATATAGCTACTCCTCTTGCTTTTGAATTATACGATGCTGCTGTTACGTGTCCTACCCAATCTCTCTTTAATTTCTTGTGCTCCAATTCAGTTAAATGTGTTTCTTGCACAAATGCTATATCAATTTTTTCTTTTTTCAGTAAATTTAGCAGTTTCTTCCTTTTAATTTGGTTATGTATTCCGTTAATATTTAAAGTCATATAGTTCAGCGTAGCCATTTTATACTTTGTTTATCTTCCCTTTCCGTTTTATGTGCGTGCGTGCGTGCGTGCGTGCGTGCGTGCGTGCGTGCGTGCGTGCGTGCGTGCGTGCGTGCGTGCGTGCGTGCGTGCGTGCGTGCGTGCGTGCGTGCGTGCGTGCGTGCGTGCGTGCGTGCGTGCGTGCGTGCGTGCGTGCGTGCGTGCGTGCGTTTCAAGCTTTGTTGGGACCAAGGTAAACTGCCTCAGGATCTTCGTGATGCCACCATCATCACCCTGTACAAAAACAAAGGCCAGAAATCAGACTGCTCAAACTACAGGGGAATCACGTTGCTCTCCATTGCAGGCAAAATCTTCGCTAGGATTCTACTAAACAGAATAATACCTAGTGTCGCTGAGAATATTCTCCCAGAATCACAGTGCGGCTTTCGCGCTAACAGAGGAACCACTGACATGGTCTTTGCCCTCAGACAGCTCCAAGAAAAGTGTAGAGAACAAAACAAAGGACTCTACATCACCTTTGTTGACCTCACCAAATCCTTCGACACCGTGAGCAGGAAAGGGCTTTGGCAAATACTAGAGCGCATCGGATGTCCCCCAAAGTTCCTCAACATGATTATCCAACTGCACGAAAACCAACAAGGTCGGGTCAGATACAGCAATGAGCTCTCTGAACCCTTCTCCATTAACAATGGCGTGAAGCAAGGCTGTGTTCTCGCACCAACCCTCTTTTCAATCTTCTTCAGCATGATGCTGAACCAAGCCATGAAAGACCCCAACAATGAAGACGCTGTTTACATCCGGTACCGCACGGATGGCAGTCTCTTCAATCTGAGGCGCCTGCAAGCTCACACCAAGACACAAGAGAAACTTGTCCGTGAACTACTCTTTGCAGATGATGCCGCTTTAGTTGCCCATTCAGAGCCAGCTGTTCAGCGCTTGACGTCCTGCTTTGCGGAAACTGCCAAAATGTTTGGCCTGGAAGTCAGCCTGAAGAAAACTGAGGTCCTCCATCAGCCAGCTCCCCACCATGACTACCAGCCCCCCCACATCTCCATCGGGCACACAAAACTCAAAACGGTCAACCAGTTTACCTATCTCGGCTGCACCATTTCATCAGATGCAAGGATCGACAATGAGATAGACAACAGACTCGCCAAGGCAAATAGCGCCTTTGGAAGACTACACAAAAGAGTCTGGAAAAACAACCAACTGAAAAACCTCACAAAGATAAGCGTATACAGAGCCGTTGTCATACCCACACTCCTGTTCGGCTCCGAATCATGGGTCCTCTACCGGCACCACCTACGGCTCCTAGAACGCTTCCACCAGCGTTGTCTCCGCTCCATCTTCAACATCCATTGGAGCGCTCACACCCCTAACGTCGAGGTACTCGAGATGGCAGAGGTCGACAGCATCGAGTCCACGCTGCTGAAGATCCAGCTGCGCTGGATGGGTCACGTCTCCAGAATGGAGGACCATCGCCTTCCCAAGATCGTATTATATGGCGAGCTCTCCACTGGCCACCGTGACAGAGGTGCACCAAAGAAAAGGTACAAGGACTGCCTAAAGAAATCTCTTGGTGCCTGCCACATTGACCACCACCAGTGGGCTGATAACGCCTCAAACCGTGCATCTTGGCGCCTCACAGTTTGGCGGGCAGCAGCCTCCTTTGAAGAAGACCGCAGAGCCCACCTCACTGACAAAAGGCAAAGGAGGAAAAACCCAACACCCAACCCCAACCAACCAATTTTCCCTTGCAACCGCTGCAATCGTGTCTGCCTGTCCCGCATCGGACTGGTCAGCCACAAACGAGCCTGCAGCTGACGTGGACTTTTTACCCCCTCCATAAATCTTCGTCCGCGAAGCCAAGCCAAAGAAAAAAAAATATGTGTGTGTGTGTGTGTACATATATATCCCTTTACACACATACATATAGATTGTGGTCATTTTTACTCTTATTACATATCTTCATCTCTCTGCTTGTTTTGTAGTTGTTCTGCAAATTTCCTTGCTTCCTCTGGATCCGAGAATAGTCTGTTTTGTTGCCCTGGAATAATTAGTTAAGTGTCGCTGGGTACCTTAACATAAATTTATATCCTTTTTTCCATAAGATCGTTTTCGCTGTATTGAACTCCTTCCTCTTCTTCAGGAGTTCAAAACTTGTGTGTCTTTGTAGTTCGCAGTCTTTTGTACTCTCGTTACACGTCTTCATCTCTCAGTCTATTTTGTAATTGTTCTGCAAATTTTCGTGCTTCCTCTGGATCCGAGAATAGTCTGTTTTGCTCTCCTGGAATAAATATTTTCAATACCGCTGGATGCTTTAGTATAAATTTATACCCTTTCTTCCATAAAATCGCCTTTGCTGTATTGAACTCCTTTCTCTTCTTCAGGAGTTCAAAACTTATATCCGGATAAATAAAGATTTTTTGCCCTTTGTACTCCAGTGGCTTGTTGTCCTCTTTTACTTTCTCCATTGTTTTCTCCAGTACCTTTTCTCTTGTAGTATATCTTAGGAATTTTACTAAAATAGATCTTGGCTTTTGTTGTGGTTGTGGTGTAAAGGCTAATGCTCTATGTGCCCTTTCTATTTCCATTTCTTGCTGTAGTTCTGGACATCCTAAGATCCTGGGGATCCAATCTTTTATAAATTCTCTCATATTCTTGCCTTCTTCATCCTCCTTAAGGCCCACTATCTTTGTTATTTCTTCTGTTATAATTTTCCATTATATCTATTTTCTGAGCTAACAGCTCTTGTGTCTCTTTAACTTTTTTATTAGATTCCTCTAATTTCTTTTTTAAGTCCTCTACCTCCATTTCTACTGCTGCTTCTCGTTCTTCCACTTTGTCCATTCTTTTTCCTATTTCTGTTATGGTCATATCTATTTTATTCACTTTCTCTTCTGTACTGTTTATTCTTCTTCTTAAATCTCTAAATTCTTGTGCTTGCTATTCTTTAAATGAATCCATGTATTCTTTAATAAGAGAAAGTATATCCATTGTCTTGCCTTTCCCTTCTTCTTCCATTTCACTGTACTCTTCCTCTTCTTCTTCCTCTGGGTTGGCCATCTGTTGTTTCTTTGTTGTCTTTTTCTTCTCTTCTTTCTTGTTTTCGTTGTCTTCTATGTTCTCCTCTTGTTGCTGCTGTTCTGTAGCTGTCATTGCCGGCTGTGGAGATCGACTCCCCAGCTGGTCGCCCCTCCAGTCGGTGTGTTTTTTTGCATGCGCATAGCGCATGCGCGGTTGCGCACTTTTACTCGGCTCAGCGAGCCATTTTTGTAGTCCACTTTCTACCGACCTGAGGGAGCGGGTTTCTCTCTCCACCGCGGGCCTCTTCGAACAGGTAAGGCCTTCTTCTTCTTCCATTGTCTTCTCTTCCTCTCTTCTTACCGTTGGTTTCGATTTTTCTTTTTTCGTCGCCATCTTCTTTCCACGTTTATATTCACTTTACTTTAATTTTTATTTTTCTGCCTTTGTGTTTTCCTTTATTTTTTTCGACTTTTCTGGAGAGGGCTGGAGTTTACCGTCCGGCCACTACTCCATCACGTGACTTCCAGTAGAAAAAAGATTGAAGCAATATATACAAGTTAAATTATCTCCCTTTGTTTCAGAAGATAAAGGATGATTTGACTAGATGGAAAGCTCTATCCATAACATTACTGGGTGGAGTAAATAGTATCAAAATGAAGGTGATGCCAAGACTGCAATATATTTTTAAAACACTGCCCATTCCATTGCCCCAGTGCTTCTTCAAAAAGCTCAGTGAACGTGTCAGAAACATTTTGTGGAATGGGACGATGGCTAGAGACTGCATGGAAAAATTAACATGGGAATCTAAATTAGGGAGTCGAAAACTACCAGATTTCAAAAAATATTGGGCCTCACTGTTTGATGGAGAGGGGTCTCCTTCCTGGGCATAAATTAGAGGACACTTGATAGGGGAAAGGACAGTAGGAGAATTTGTAGAATTAATGGAACACCGTTGATTCCCAGAAAAGATAAATAACCCCATATTAAAACATATACCAAATATGACAAAAAATGTATCCATGCATTGGATTGAAAGTGGGGCTGTTTCCTAATACACCCTCGACCCAGAACCATTTGATACTCATGACACTGGACAACTGGATCAGTGATCAGGTGTATCAAGGACTCTTGTGATCAAGAGCAACTAATGTCATCCGAGCAATTCAGAATAAATTTGGGTTATCTAATAGAACATTCTTTTGCTTCCTCCAATTGAGATCTTTCTTAAGAGATAAATTAGGACAAACAATGACTCTGCCGGAGTATAGCGCCACATAGAGTCTAATTCAACAGGGGATTTATTTAAATTTATTTCTAGAATGTCTTTTGAATACATTGACATTCTTGATTCTTATTCCAAAAAAAGTAACAATAAATGTATCATGGGCAGAGAAATGCCATTTCATTAGTAAATCTGAAATTAAGAAATGCTTTAAAATGGATATGATTTGATGTTGGCATGTTCCTGCTTTAGTTGGAGGGTGAATGGCAGGACTAATTACCATACATTGTCCTAAGAATTCATAACTCTACTTTCTTTATTTCAGCTTGATGTTTGTGCTCTGCAACTGTCTCACAATGGAACTTACCTGGATCTGGAATCTAACTTGGCTGAACAGAAAGATGAATTGGAAGGATTCCTGGAAGATCCTGGGTAAGAAAACAAGTTGTGTTCTGTCCAACAATATTGTTGGCTTTCAGGCAATGCCACTCGAGTCCACCCTGAATGTAAAATAGCCAACACTTCACCTTTAATTGTAAAAACACAATGTTGGAGAAACTTAGCAGCTCAAACTGTGGATTTTATAGAGCAAAGATAAAGATACATAACTGATGATTTGGGCTTCAGCCCTTCATCAAGGTGTTAAAAGTGTAGGCAGGCGTGCAAACAAAATGGTAGAGGGGCAGAGGGAGGAGCACAGTCCTAAAGGCAGGAGGTTATGGGTGGATAAGGGAGGGCAGGCCAGGGGAGGAGTGATGGCTCTGTGAATGGAGAGGGAAGGGCTGGAGAGCTGGAGGAAAGAAGACAAAAGGAGGAGGGGGAATGGAGAGTGGCCAGCAGAAACTGGAGAAGTCTATGTTAATGCCATGTGGTTGGAGAGTGCCCAGACAGAAAATAGTGTTGCTCCTCCAATTTATGGGTGGTCTTTGTGGGACAGTACATGAGGCAATGGACGGACATATTAGCATGGGAGTGGGGATTTTGGCCACTGGGAGATCCCTTTCACTGATGTGGATAGAACAAAGGTGCTCAGTGAAGAGATCTCCCAATCTATAGAAAATGCCACAACGGGAGCATTGGATGCAGTAGGGAGCATCTTTGCTATGTCTACATCAGTGAGAGAGATTTCCCAGTGGCCAACCACTTGGGTTTTGCTCCCCACTCCCAAGCTGATGTGTTTGTCTATTGCCTCATGAACTGTCCCACAAAGATCATCCATAAATTAGAAGAGCAACACTTGCTTTTCCATCTGGGCACTGTCCAACTGGATAACATTAACAAACTTCTCCTGTTTCTGCTAGCCTGCTTCTCATTCTTCCTCTCTTCCCCATCCCTCTGTCTTCCTTCTTTCAGCTGTTCACCCCCTTCCCTCTCCATTCATATGACCATCCCTTCTCCCCCTGCCTGCTGGTGTGCCCCCACTCCCTTATCCACTTATTACCTCTTGCCTTTGGGAATGTACCACACCACCAACCCCCAGCACCATTTTGTTCAGGCATATGTTACATTTTTTCAAACCTTGAAGGGCTCGAGCCTGAAACATTTATATATCTTTGCTAAATAACCAACTGAGTTTCTCCTGCTTTGTGTTTTTACTTCAACCATGATGTCTGCAGATTTTAGTGTTTTATTTTGCCTTTAATTGTACTGATCTTGAGGACAATCAGAAAGCAGTCTATGCCCAGCTGATTTAAAGATGAAATTTCAGCAGTGGATTTTTTTTAGAATAAAATAATAGAAATATTTTGGTCTGTTTGTTAATAATGACGTAATAAAGGTAATGCAGATGTATCCAATATGTTTCTGCAGTAGTTGTACCCAAGTTCCCCTCTCTAATTCTCACATGATTGTAGCCTGAAAATGGTTTTTGTACTGAATGATAAACTCCATTTTTTTTTGTTTGGTCCACTAATTTTTTTTAGGAGTTTTGACCTATGTTAATGGAACTTGGTGCACTGTTTTAGGTTGAGTGCATATGCAATTTGAATTCTTCTCAGAGGCAGGTTGAATCTTTAATGCAAGAATAATCTTTGGGATACAGTTGCTGTGTAAAGGTAGCATAACTATGAATTGTGCCTAGTTGCTTGAATAAATCTATATCAAATTTGTCCATTTCTTGTATTATTGTTCTTGGTCACAGACTTGGTGTCTAAACACTTTCAAAATGGCAATTTTTAAAAAAAGTGGAGGTCCTGCAACTTACTAACTTGATTCAGGCAATTAGGTTCAGCATTCAACAAGTTTCGATTCATGCTCTTTCTCTGTCCTTGTTCTTCGATTCCTTGGTTCGATGGTTTTGTGGTGATGCAAGTTTTCTCTTGCCTTGCTCTCTCCCTTAAATGTTGCTCTACTTTAGCCACGTGCATGGTTGATGAAAGCAATTTTTCAGCCTTGCTGTCAAGTTATGAAGTGTACTTGGGTCCCTGAGGCCTTTTTGGTCAGCTGTTGGGAATCTATTTTCATTGTCACTGCTCTATTATTAATGATGGTTAAGACCATTTTTAAAAAAATGGTAATTGTCACTACATCATAGCAAGTGGCGGTATGTAAATAAACTTGTGTCTGAAGTATTGTTTGTTGAGAATTGAAATGGACCACACTGATCCTTTGCCCAGAGTCTGATGCAATTTCATGTAAATGGGATAGATTTGAATGAGTGAGGAACCCTCTTGTATTAATAACACTGCCAGCGCAAGATGAAGATCTCTTAAACCTACTGGTGTTTGAATTATAGAAAGCTTGTGATGCAACTGACTATTTATTCCATTGTATGTGTTCCTGTCAAAATATTTTACCGTACCAATTAGGAGTAGTAGTGGAAGGAAAGTCTTCTGTCCAGAGGTCGATGACTGGTGGAGTGCGACAAGGAACTGTTCTGGGACCCTGCACTTCATGATTTTCATAAATTACCTGGATGAAGGGGTGGATGGATGGGTCAGTAGGTTTGCGGATGACATGAAGGTTGGGGGAGTTGAGGAAGGAGCTGAAGGTTGTCGAAGGTTACAAGTAGATAGAGACAGGATGCAGAGTTTGGCCAAAAAGTGGCAGCTGGATTTCAATCTGAATCATTGAGGTCATGCTTGGTGAAAGAACAAACCAGAAGGCTGAGTGCAGGGTTAATGGTCAGAGGGACTTTGGGGTCCAAATCCATACATCCCTCAAGGTTGCCACACAGGTTGATAGGATAGTTAAGAATGCCTATGGGATGCTGGGGTTCAGTAATGGAGGAATTGAATTTAGGAGTAGAGAGATCATGTTGGAACTCTACAAATCTCTGGCAAGACCACAATTTTTGGTGTTCATTTCTGGTCAGCTCATTATAGGAAGGATGTGGAAGCTATGGAGATGGTGCAGAGGAGATTTACCAGGATGTTGCCTAGATTGGGAAACAGTCTTATAAGACCAGGTTAGCAGTGCTGGGACTTTTCACTTTAGAGCATAGAAGGATGAGAGGAGACTTGATAGAGGTCTAGAAGATTGAGAGGCATAGATAGGGCCGGATCAGCAAACACTAGAGGACGTATATAAATTTAAGGGGGGGGGGAAGTTTAGGAGAGACATGAAAGTTTAATTTATGAGTTGTGGGTGCCTGGATTGCCTTGCTGGGGATGGTGGTAGAAGATGAAACACTGGAGATATTTAGTAGACTCAGACAAGTGGATGAAAGAAAAATGGAACCTTCTGGTGTTGGGAGGATTTAGTACATTTTTAGAAAGGAATATATGGGTCAGCACAACATCGAGGGCCAAAGGGCCTGTACTGTGCTATAGTGTTCTATGTAACCTTCTGTTACCAGTCCTTTCAAATTCTGGCTCAAGTTCTGTTTATTACTGAGCCTTGGGGCAAATGCTAAAATTGTTAGAGCCAGGACAAACCAATTAAACTTGAATCCACATCTTTTGTTTTTCTGCTGAGAGATTCTCTGGTGAAATGTTATTTATTTGCACTGTTACACCCTGGTAAACATATTAAAGTGTTTTGATTTTTACATTGGCACTCCAGACTGCATTTTCACTTTCTCACAAGGTGCAGGATTCTGAGGAAGTAGTCTGTTGATGACCAGTTGCTTTGTTTCGAGAGATGAAGAATTCTACCTCAGCAGCCTGCTGTATTCTGTTTCTACAGTTTTTTTTTTCTATTGACTTTGCACTGCTGCCGCATACCACACTTGCCCCTGGAGAGAGGATGAAATTGTGCTCCTCTGAAGGCAAGCCAGAGAGGTTCATTTTTTTGTGCCTACTGAATTGTCAATGGGTTGAGATCCAGTCAGTTTTGTACTTTTCTGGTTAGAGAGTGCAGCAGTGAATGGAAACACCTGAAGGGAGATTGAGAGAAGTGTGCAGTATAATCACAGCTACCTCCCTAACTCTACATTTTATGGACAAACTATTTTTTCCCAATAGAGAAAAAAGTTAAAATTATATACAACAAATTTATGCCCTAAAATAATGGCTTCTTCCAAGGATGCAGCTTCCAGGGTTCTAATTGCCATCTGTTATTTTGTTCAATCTTTTCCATACATTAAACTTGAGGCTAGGCCAAAAGCTTTGCT
Organism: Narcine bancroftii; assembly: GCF_036971445.1. Classification (NCBI taxonomy): domain Eukaryota; kingdom Metazoa; phylum Chordata; class Chondrichthyes; order Torpediniformes; family Narcinidae; genus Narcine; species Narcine bancroftii. The sequence continues at coordinate 337,940,788 of NC_091469.1, forward strand.
GAATTAATTGACCGTCTGTGGAGATGATTTGCAATAAATCCTAATCAGAGTTCACCATTTGCTCTACTTCCAGGAGAGGTCATTGGGAAGTGGGATTTGTCTATTTTTGCTCCTTCAATTATAGTCACCATTCCATGTGTGATTTGGTGCCGAAACAATCCTGGCTCAATGGTGTCGGCACCTTTTGGGAGAAGGGTGAAGTTGACTATTGAGGATTTAAAAGGCAGATATAAATGACGATTGTGGTTGTTTCCCAAGGACATTGAATTACCCTCTTCTGTTCCAATCTCTTGATGCTTTAAAGATGATCTGCCATCTGGATCCACAGGAATGGGATGGAGGCCAAAACCAGCAACAGGTATTGAATTTATGAGGTAGTGAATCTTTATCCAATTAACTTTTTAAGACCACAAGAGTAGGAGATCCATAATATACAGTAAAATTTGGAGTAGATTATTTAAGGGCACTGGGCATGAAGTATCTTGATTTTGTTACTTCAGAGCCTGTTTGGCAGGGGTCCCACTTCCTGCAGCACCTCCTGTGGGAATATGTAAAATAGAAATGTATAACTTTGAAATCAGTGGCTAAATACTTTTTCAGTCAAGTATAAAATCTACAGCAAGTTGTAATTCAGGAGTGAGTTTGTACTTATTGTAATATTTTACAATTGATTAGGTAGCACAGTGACATTGCAAATTACAAACTCTGCTTTCACCTTTTTAATTAAAAATAATCTATTGCCTTGACCTGGAAGCCTTTTAATAGGTTCTTCCATCTATCGAGCATCCCTTGTACAGGGTACACAACTAAGTGAAGTGAGCTAACAAGGAGACTATGTACTTGTATCTCTATGTTCAATAATCTGAAGTGGGTTATTTTTATTGGTGATTCAGTTTCCCTTTTATTTGAGGTGGTAAACTTAATGTGGGTCTTGTAATAGGAGTGCTTTGGGGTGTTCCCATAAATTCTAACCCTTCCGATGACAATTTTATTTTCATGTGTATAAATCACACAAGTATTTCCTCACAAAGAGAAGCAAATTCTGGATGAACAATTAAATCTCGAGCCTGCTGAGATCCCAGTGAAGAGATCTAGAATGCGACACAAGGAGCAGGTATAACCTGCAGAAAGCCATCTTTTGGTCAAAGTGAAGATTCGACAATGGAAATAACAAAAGATACCTGACAGCTGTGGCTAGGCTTAAATGACAACTTGCTGCAAAATCAAATCCAGTGCATTAGGAGACAGCAAACATAAACTGTAAATTTTATATTTAAAAAAAATTGGTCCGAGGGGTACAAGTCACATAGATCACAAGTCAGGGAGTACGTGTACTGCCATTCACAAGGATGCGGACAACTTGGGTATGCTCTGAGGCTGAACATCTGAAATCTTTGGAGCAAATACTTGAAAAAATATCAAATGTATATAAAATATTGTTACTATATTGGACTTTTACAGTTTGGGAAACTTTGAGATGCATTGAAGAAATTTGTGCAAGTAGTGATCTCTCCCATCCAATTTTCTGGCCCACCTTTTTAGCAGTCACTGCTCCATGTATAAATCAGATGCAGAATTCAAACACTGCAGATCAAACAATTGCAGCATGTGCAATGCCTAACCTGTGGCAAATTTAAGCCATGTTAATCTGGAGAAATAATTTCTAGAATCTGAACACTGGAAGGTTTTCATTCTTCTAACATCTGATTTTTGTGGGGTTAACATCAGATGAATTCAATTTAACTTTTTTAAAATCAATTTCCTGGTTTCTTTTTGTGACCTTGACCTGGAGTGGCTGTCGAGATAACAAGGAGGGAAGCCAAGCAGCTGCCAATTGAGAACAAGAGCCAGCAACAATAATTAACTTGTAGCTGACTGCACAATTAATTTTACATTCCTTCTAGTCAGGGGGTATCAGAGGTGATGACTTTTTATAGGCTGACTGGATTGAGCGCTGGTGATTACAGCTGAGACAAAGGTTTTACTGTGTCATTTGGCATGCAAAATCCTTGTCCTATAATTTGGTGCATCTTCTGGATGTGACTATAGGTCAATGTTGAAGATATTTTAAACAAATTTCTGCCAAATTATGAAAAAAATGAGATCTTCTGATGTTTCCATCTCCGCATTACTACATATACTTCGTGCTGTACTTTAATGTCTTGCATTTCATCCAAAGGCTATGTTGGTATTAAAGGTTTGGCAGAAAGATGGAGTGGGGGAATAATTTACAGGATGAACAATTTGAAATATGCATGTATTATAGCTTGTTGGCTTGCCCTTTTGTCTATAAATGTGCAATGATTGGACAGTTTCTCCTGTCCATCAGAGTGCCATTCATGGCACTCGCGGTACCCAAGTAGCATGAGGAGAAATTTCATGGAGCAAAGGATGACAAGGTTACGAAATAGAATGTCAGAGCTGAGATGGAGCAGGAAGAAATCTTTCTGTCAGCTTTGTATTATTTTTTTCAGACCAGATGGGTTTAAAGCATTGTGACAGACAACTTAAAAACTTTTGCACTTCAATTTAGCAGTTTATAATCCACAGCTGCCAGACCAGTTGGATCATGTGTCTATCTTTTATCAAAGCAGTAATCTAACTGAATGTATCCATACTGTTCCCAGATCTTGTATGAGGATTAGGTGTGAGCACAGACAAATCTATTCATTCTTTCTCTATTCAACTTAGAGCATGGGGGATGGGGATGGCAATGGCACTTGCATACAACAGAACAAAATGATCTTTGTGTTGACAATTAAAAGTCAGTCAGTTACCAAATTATTCAAGTGGAATTGTTCATCCTGTACTCAATTATGTCAACATTCAGCTGTTGGCCACACCTCTTTTACTGGTACACCAACTCTCTATTAAATGAAGCTGAAGCACATGACTTGAAGGCTGAAGAACCTATTGGTGAAGTGGAAAGGCGAGGGGTGTTAAGTATGGATCCCTTTCATGTTCAGTAGCACAGAGAGAGAAAAAAATGAATTGTTTTCTCCAGCAAAAATGCAATGTAGTAACATATTTTGAACTTGTGATAGGAGAGAAAGTTAAGGAGACTTGATTGAGTTGATGTCTGAACAAATTCAATGGAACTTGAACAATGTAGGTACTGCGAACTGGTATCCTCTTTGATACAAAGTTGTTTTTGTTGGTTGGTACAGGTGTCTGATTGCTGATGGATGGTTATTAGCTATGGTAAAGATCATATCTTGAGAGATTGTTTCAGGTTCCTGCTTTTTTGAGCTTTGAAGCCATTAAGGTGAGAACAGACCGTTGACAGTGTTTCGGGACAGAGGGGAGTAGAAAAATGTAAAGAATGGCAATGAGTTATCTGGATCTTGAACTTGCTTTTGAAATTGTAACTCATGCTAAGTTCTTTGTAATGGCCCCTAGATATGTTAAGGTATCTGATTATTTCCATGAAACAGCAGTTTGGGGTGGAGTTATTTAGTGATCTTCAGATGATCTTAGTAATAAAATGTTTTGTCAATGCATATATTTTTGGCGAGGGGCAAAATCTCATTGAAATATGTCAGTTTCATGCCAATATCTATTTAATTTTATAATCTGATTTATTCTGTACTGATGGTAAAAATTGATTATCAGGTGCCAAGAGGTACATGTCTCTGACCTTTTATTCGATGAGGTCAATAGTAGTATCCTGGTGTTGCTGATGCAGTAACTCTGGTCTTTGTCACAGAATAAATCTATTCTTGAAGTTTTCCCTCCAATTCTTTTCCAGGTTGTAGCCTGTTTAATGTCTCACCATTGATGGGTTTCTCAAGGTCCTGAAATCATAGGCCAAAAATCATATTGTTTGGAAAAGAGAACATCTGAAACAGGGAAATTCCCTTTGGTTGAAATAAGTCACCTGACCACAAGACTTTGGCACCCTGATTCATGACCACTTGATTTTTTTTAGTTACCATTCTGTTTCCTTGAAATTCTGCCATAATTTCAAAGTATTATTGAGCTCTGCATAATGCTTATTTCAAGCAAGTACTTGAGTGCTTAATTCAGTTTACAAAGCTGTATGTTTTAATATATTAGAATCGCCAAGCTGCTCTTGTAGTCTATTTACTTTCTCCTGAGACTTTTAAAATGCACTTGAATGAGTTAGAATCAGCTGCATTCTGGAAAAAATTTGAGGATTCTTTCAACAGAGCATTTTTAGGCCTACTCTTGACATTTGGCTCTCCTAACTTCAAATGCGTCTTTCACATGTGGTGTGCCCTTCACCTGTTTGACCTTGTGTAGAATGTAGATCAGAACAACACATAAGAGAGCAGAGTGGGGTCTCCCATTAAGACAATGATCGTATTCCATTTTGGATGTAGGGTTCAATGATGTCAGCAATGTAAACTTCCTACTTTTAACTACATGCTTGGTTAGTAGTTTTTCTGAAAATTTACTCAAATATGGGCAACTGAAAACAAAGCTATCTAATATGCATATTTATCAAAATTATTCATAGACTTTCCATTTATTCCACTGTGTTAAATACGGAGTGTATCTGAACTGTATCATTTGCTGGTTGATGATCCATTGTAAATCGTCTCCTGACCTGAAATGTTTATCTGGTCACGTATGTGACAAGACCAGGACCAGTTCTAACTCAACTGCATTGTGAGCCAAGTAGTACTGTACTGGTGATACTTTAATATGTTAAGAGTGGGATGTTAAGTGTCTTGGTCATTTGGAACAACCAAATCTGTATTGATCTGAATGTTTCTGGTAACCGATTAGAACAATAAAATGAGATATGGGAACTATAGTAAAACTGCAGTGGAGAAAAGAGGAGGGCAGTGAATGACATCTGTTATACAGCTGTAGCGTGACTAAGAGTACTCAAGACCAGAGAGAGAGAGGGTACAACACACTTTTATTCAGTAAGAATAACACAATAGTCTTTGGACTGAACTGGGGATTTGGTGGGGATCCAGGGTTTATTTTGGCATATGCGAGGGCAGAGTCAGGACAGGAGCCAGTCCTTAGGACATCACATCAGTAGTGAATTCCCAGTTCACCCCTTCCTTTTGAATGAAGTCTACAGGTGAAACAGAGAGCATAGTATAGTCATAGAAATTTTTTTACACTACTTACAAATTCATCCTGTCAGGAGGTCTGGAGATGCAGGCAGAGCGCTGTAGTGCAGATGGGCGCTGGACTTTCTGATCCTCCAGTGGTTCTGTGACCTCGGGGTGTCCAGCTCTCATTGAGGAGTGGCTGGAACTACTTCCTGAGTCATCTCAGCTGAGTCCCTTGCTGTTCCCCAGGGAACTATGGGTAGGTCCTGGCTTCCTTGAGGTGATGAACCCTCCATTCCAGCAGGTGCCAGGGCCTTGATTGAGATGTTCTCCCTGCCACACAGGCAGAAGTGGGGATGGTGTGGAGTAGGTGCACTCTCTCGACCAGAGGTTGGTTTTGCTCCTCCTTGCGTGCTTTTGAAGCAGAACTGGTCTTGGTGTTGTAAGCCAAGTTGGGAGGGTAGTCCCTGACGTTAACTTTCTCTCAAAAGAAAACACCAGCTCATGAGGAGTTGCATTGGTCGCAGTGCAGAGTAAATGAATTAATGGAGTGGAGCACCATGGGTAGGACATCCTGCCAACATGAGTCTGGAAGTCCTTTGGACCAGAGGGCCAATTTTACGTCCTTCCAAATAGTGGCAGTCTCCTTCTCAACCTTTCTGTTTCCCTAGGGGTTGTAGCTGGTCGTCCTGCTGGATGTGATGCCACTTGCCAGCAGGAACTGAGGCAGCTCCTCTTTCATAAATGATGATCCCCAGATATAGCCAGGATACCTGAACATGGCAAAAATGGAGTTGAGGGCCCTAATGATGGACGGCGTGGATGTGTCCAGGCAGGGAATGATGAACATGAAATGAGAGTACTCATCGATGACCATGAGGAGGTGGATGTTCCCGTTCACAGAGGGGAGGGGACCCTGAAATTGACACTGTCGTTTGAAGGGCTGGGATGCCTTTATCAGGTGCACTTTGTTGGGGTGGCAGAAGTGCAGCTTGCACTCCGTGCAAACCTGGCAGGACCTGGTCATTTCCCTGACATCCTCAATTGAGTAGGGTAAATTGCGTGCCTTGACAAAGTGAGCCATTTGTGTGATGCCTGGGTGGCAGAGCTCATTGAGCAGTGACTGCAAAGTCACAGCTTCCTTGGACAGGGCATCTGGAGGCTCATTGAGGGAACCAGGTCGGTAGACTATATCATAGTTGTTCCTCATCTAAGTGATTTTTAAATTTTTTCCAATTTTGTATTATTGAATATAATGCTACTGATTGCTGGTCTGTGAGGAGTATGACTTTTTTGCCCACCAGATAGTGCCTCCAGTGCCTGATGGCCTCTTTCCCCACTGATGGGTTTCTAAGCTCGTGCCCTTGTAGAGTTCTGGAAAAAAAATGCAACCGGCCTACATACCTAATTAAGTGTCATAGCCAGGACACGTCTGAAGCATTACTTTCCACCTGGAAAGGTCCTCATGTATAGTGGCCTTCACAATGTGTCTTCTGACATAGTTGAAAGTATTTTGAGCTACAGCTGTTAGTGGGAAGAAGGTGGTTTTTAAGGGAGGACAAACCTTGTCTGTATATTGAGGGACATATTGGGTGTAAAATGAGAAGTCCAGGCACCACCTCAAAGCTTTCTTGGTCCTCTGGATTGGGAGTTCCAGCAGGGGGAACATCCTGTCGAAGTTGGGACCAAGGATGCCATGCTCCACCATGTATCCCAAGATGGCTAGCCGTTTAGCCCTGACACTTAATTACAGTTGTTGTAAGTAAGGTTCTGGGCCTCAGCTGCATGGAGAAAATGCTGGAGATTGGCATCATGGTCCTCCAGAGAGTAGCCACAAATGGTAATGTTTTCGAGGTAAGGGAAGGTGGCCTCAACTTAAATTCATCCACCATTTGGTCAATTTGTCTCTGGAAGATTGAGACTCCATTTGTGATACCAAATGGAACCCTCTAGAACTGTTAGTTTGCCATTAGCCTAAAAGGCAGTCCTCAGAACAAATTGGCAACTGGTGGTAAGCAGCTTTAAGGTGAATAGTTGAATAAATCTTGTACTGCGCAATTTCCTTCCATGTCCAAAATATGACAGAGAGGGTATGCGTCCAGGAGTGTAAAACGATTAATGGTTTAGCTATAGTCAATTACTAGCCTGGACTTTTGCCTTTACCACTACTACCTGAGCTGTCCATGGATTGGTTCTGTGCTTGATAATGTTCTCATCCAGCAGTCACTGTGTCTCAGCCTTGATGAATGCCCAGTCCTCTGCATTGTAGAGCCTGAGTTTCATACCAATTGATCTGCAATGGGTGCTTAGATTCAGGAACAGCAGAAGTGGATCTATAATCAGGGTGTGGAGATAACAAGAGGCATCAAAGTTTTGGGGCCTTCTGTTCTGAACCATAATGGGAGGAAGAGGATCAGAATACTTCAGGGTCACATTTTGAAAGTGACACAAGAAGTCAAGACCCAACAAAACTGGTGCACATAAATTCTTAAGTACATTCTGAATTTACAGAATTCCCCCTCCTGCAAAGATGAATGAACCAGACAATGTTCTTGAATACTTACAGACTGCATATGGGACGCTAAAAAAATACGATAATTAGAAGGATACACTTTAAGATTAAGTTTTTGGATTGTCTCTGCGTCTATGAAGCTCTCAGTTGAGCCAGAGTCAATTAAACATTTCAGTTTGTCCATTAACCCTCATCTTGATCATGGAATTGTCAGTTGGTGTGGTATCTCCTGGTTCAGCACCATCAGTGGCAGGACTTCAAAGATGGTGGGGACCATGAGGCATGGCAAGATGACCACCCTCCTGGCAAGATAGTGGAGACCATGTGGTGTGACGACATGGCCGCACCCCCATTTCACCTGATGAGGATGGTGTCAGTTTCTAATGGGCGAGATGGCCACTGGGGTTTTCCCCATTGCTGCCCTCACCATGGGGCCCCATAGGAAGGCCATGGCACACCGCACTGGCATGGGGAGGTCGTGGGTTTGGGCTTTGGACTCGCTTCAGTCAGCCCAGCGGGGGTCACACATACATTGGATCTCTCAGCGCTCCCCTTCACCCTGCAGACCTTCACCCAGTTCCCCTTCTTACCAAACCGGAGCAGATGGAGACTTCAGCAGGGCATAGAGTTCTTGGGTGCTCCTATCGACCACAGAAGAAGCATCCTTTGCTGCCAGAGGCTGTTATCGTTAGGGCCGATGCCGCATGTGGAGCCGCTCTAGGAACCAGATAGCCTTGGAGGGTGCCTTCCAGGTTATTAGCTCCCAGTTGGGCCATTTCCTGTGTCTTGGCTGGTTGCATGTTGTCAGACAGCGTGGCGCTGCCTTGCTACAGCAACCATTGCCTGATATACGTGGACCTCACAGCACTGACAAGAACATCCCGGACCGGATCTGCTAATCTTCCTATTCCCGGGCTGTGCCGTCATCGTACCCGCAGTTCCTCGCGAGTTCTTGTAGAATGAGGACAAAATCATCAATGCACTCACCAGGCTGCTACCTCCATTCCAAGAGCTGATGCCTCAATAGGATGATGTTTTGAGGCCTTGTGTAGCGAGCCTTCAGCCTTTTGAGGCTGACTCATAAGTAGTGCAGTCCCTGATGATCGGGAATCCTTTAGGTCCGACTCATGAGGACCACCGATCTCTGGAGTTCATCTGTAGAGTAGGCAGTTTGTGTGGCTGCCAGGTACATTTGGAAGCACTCCAGCCAATATGTGAATTCCTCTGGGGACAGAAGGTCGATTAGAAGCATCACTGGTTTCAAGAGCTTCCATCCTTTTCTTACTGAATAAAATTGTACTGTGACTGAGAGCACTCAAGACCAGAGAGAGTACAACACACTTTTATTCAGTAAGGATAACACAATAGTCTTTGGACTGAACTGGGGTTTGGCGGGGATCCAGGGTTTAAATCGGGATATGTGGGGGTGGAGTTGGGGGAGGAGCCAGCCCTCAGGACATCACATCAGTTGTGAATTCCCAGTTCACTACAACAGCATTGCTGGCTCATGATCACCAACAATTTGGAAGGGGAGACAATCTCGTGTCTGTAAAGACAATGTTGAATGCCCCTAAGTAAAATATCACTCTGAACACAAGTGTGTTTGACGATTTGAATATTTAATATGTGCTGAAGGAAGGATTGTCTTCAGTTCATACATGCTGGTCTGTTGGCTTTATTCCCTAGTTTACATTGCATTTGGAGGACGGGTTCCTTTCCAGTTCATGAGAAATTATATCTATTTTTCCTAGGGGGTGGTTAAATTACTTTTTTTATTTACTCAATGGAATTGGTGTCAGAGCATATGAATGCTCAAGTTTATTTTTGTTTTTATGCCAGACATCAGCTGCTGTCTGTCAGGGCTTCTAAGAGCTGATTAGTTGAGCATTTTCAGTAATCACCTTATAATATGTGATACATTGCCTGCACTGGAATTCATCCCCATGTTGAAGGGGGCAAGGGTCATTGCCATGAAGATGACCAGATGAAACTCCTAGCAACATCCTTATCTCAGAGCTACAGCCACTTGTAAAATTAAAGCTCAATCTTGTTCTATAATTGATTTACTCACTTTGGGAAGAGCAGAAAAAACAGGAGATTGAAACTGTTGACAAGCTAGTCACTGCAAGCCTTTTGGGTGTATTACTGCATAAAATGCCAGACATTTACATTGCATATGGAAAGACGAATGATTTTGTTGGCTTTTTGAATCCAGCCATCTTGTAGGAAGAAATAATGTAACTGAGTCTTAGCACAATTGTGAGAGGCTGAGTCTGCTCCTAAACTCTACAATTTTTGTCTGCTGAACCAAGGTTTGAACGTAATGGTCTTCAAACTACCTTTCTCTCCATGCCCATATTATAAAACTATTATCGTATGCCTGACTGTTCCAAATTGTAATTCAATTTGGAGTCTAGATTTATCAGTTTTCACTGGGGAAGGAACAATTAAATGGATGTTGTTGGAGTTGAGAAGATTGAGATGTTTTGCAAATTTGCAAGAGTGGTATTACCTGTAAGATTTTGAAGACAAACTCTATTTTACTTTTTGAGATTTTAGAAATGGAATTTTGTAGGAGTGGGAGATTGTCTTCTTAGTTTTATTTAGCTGTTTGAAATAATAAGTAAAACAGCATTCCTTCCCGTTGCATGATTTGGATTCTATAGACTGACAATTTTCTTGAATTGGTCTACATTTGTCTATCTACTGCAATCTTTATCACCTGCTTGGAGGAGGGGGGGGAGAGTGATCAAATTTTATGTTTTAAAATAAAAATTATATTTATTAAATGTTATGGAAGAGGAATTGTAATGATTTCTGCTGTAATTGGAATGTCATGCAAGCTCCAATTTGTTGAATGCTCATTCTACATTTGAGCAGTGAATAAATTGCCTTTTTCTTTGTAACAGCAAGATTCTGCCTAAAATTGTCCAACAGTAATGATTGCAACCAACATTATTTCCCATGTGTATGAGTTGAGAAATGAAAGTGTTGCGGCTGTTCTGGCAACCATCAAACCCTTCCATCAACACTACCTCTGAGCAAAATAACAAAAATGGTGTCATATAACAATCTGAGATCAAATTTCTTTTTGGGGTTAGAGAATAGTGTGACAGATTTGCTCAAATGGCAGTGAGTGTAGAAAAGACCTTTCCCTTTAAAGATTGCACGTCAGAACTGCAAGTCATTTAAAACCTAAATTTCACATACATTAGGGTCGCACTATTTCATTAACTGATAACTGATTCCAGCAAAGGTCAGAATGTATTGGTTCCTAAATGATCCCAGTAGATTATTTAACAATGGTGTTGATGTGGTTCATTGTTACAGGATATTTTGTCGGGGTCTGTTGAAAGTCCTCATTTGTAACCTGGTGTTCTTTTTTGCCTAACCTTTCATGAAGTCTTGAAGAAAATGCACAGTCTATTGCTTAGCTTGCAGCTACTGCTTCAATTGGAACATGGAGGAAAGAAGATGAAGGAACATTGCATCCTGGTTTTAATCATTTTAGAAATGCTATGACAAATTATTGAAAATGTTCATTGAAACAAGCAGCATTTATGGAAAGAGAAACAAAATTAATGTTTCAGATCTGCAACCTTTATTCAGAATGACCAACATTGGGTCTGAAATATTAGTTCTGCTTTCCTTTCCACAGATGCTGCCTGACCTGAGCATTTTGAGCTTGTGTTTTCAAGTTTTGATTTTATTTTTTCTGCATTTGCAGTCTTTTCACCATGAGGTATCGATAAGGTTTGACTACATACCAATACTACACTAGATTAGGTGTAGCAGAAATTTTACAAAAATACTAAATATCGATATTAAAACCACAGAATAATCAGACCGGAAGTGATGATGTATATTGTTTTGATAGGAATTGGGAAACGAGTAAATTTGAATAAAATAATTTCTAAGGTAGAATTCTTAAATTTGCTTTTTTAATATTCCCTCTCTGTGTAATGCACAAATCAATTGCGGGTCTGTTTCTATTTGCTGAATGTACCAATGATCTGGATTTGATTCTAAAGAGTATTTGCAAAGGATTCTGTCATCGGAGGCTTAATAACTAAACCTGATGAAAGAAACCTGGTAGGAAATATTGATAAGATGCTAGAGCGAGCCCAAAGTGGGTACCTGAATGTCTGTAAAATGAGGTGATATTTGCTTTAATATATGGTTACCAATGTAGAAGTACAGAAAATCTAGGTATTCAGATCAATGTGCACTTGAAAAAGCAAATGGAATACAAGAAAGATGTATGACTGCTTGTTCTTGTTCAGACTAAAGTTTTAGTTCCTTGCACCTTTTGAACATCATCCACGAAGAAGGTTACTAAGGCAGTGGTTCATGTAATTTTGGAGCATGTGATCTTCAATGGAAGGAGGCAGCGCAACCATCTCCAGTTGAAACCTAGCAGATAATTTAATAAGGCAGGTATAATTATGGTGAAGGAACTCAGATTTTTTTTAAAAATATTTGAATTTAAATAAAAATTAAAGATCAAGAGGAACACATTCAGATGGAAGAATTTCTCCAATCTCAAGGGATTCAATTTGCTGTGAAGATTTGTCACCAACTTTGATTTAAGTTTGTCAAAGCATTGGTATGAAACTAAATCATAAAGGCTGTTACTTTATGTGAATCCATTCTATTTTGTATTTTAATTTAGTCATAAAATATAGTTCGTATTTCTCAAAGTGGAATATTTGCAATGAATGGTGATTGCAGGAAACCCAAGATTTCCATTTTGCATATATTCAAGAAGTGCTGTTGATGACAATCAACAAGAAGTAATCTCTAATTCTTTTTGGCTCCTGCCCTAGTCAGTATTATTAAAATAAAATCTGACCTTCATACTGCCCACCTGTTCCTGCATGTGAAGTCTGATCTATCATGGATGAATGCTGAACCGATTTACCAGGGTGTGACCTGATACAGTTATCTGGAGAGAATGTATTGGTTGAATTTATTCTAATGTGGAATGTAGGAGGCTGAGGAGTGTTCTACAAGGTTATGCCATGCTATCATTGGAGAATTTGTGCCCAAATGTAATTTCCTTACTGCCATCCCTAAGCCAAAAAATACAAGAGGAATATTAGTAAAGAATAACAAAATCCTGGCCTAGCTCCAATCTTGTGAAGAACTGACCCATGTGGTTGAGGGGAATGGGACAGAATCAATGGGCCTACCATTCCAGCTGAGGAGGAAAGAGGAAATTACAATATTGTCCAAAGGAGGATTTGAAAGAAGTGCGTGATAGCTAATTTGAGTGGTCCTCAACAAATAGATTTTTGGGAAACTGTGTTCACGGCATATGATAATACTAAACATGGTCTGTTCCGTTAAAAGAGATGAGGGAAACTTATTTTAATCCACAATTAGTCACATTTACCCAGATTCCTGCTCTGGACAAAAGGATGTGATTTAACATTGCTCATGTGCAAACATAATGGCACAAATAATTCTGCTTTGGTGTTGGTGATGATTGGACATGTTTTTTTAAGCATTCTGATGTCCTCTTCAGTCACCTTGTCCCTTTTGTTATCTATACCCACTTTCAGGTGGCCACAATACCCGACTGTAAAGCAGCCTATTGTACTCCTATGCGGCTGTTGGGTGGCCACCTGAAAGTGGAAAACCCGACCAGGAAGTTTACCCACCTAACCCTTCTCCTGTAGGTATAATATCGTGCTCAAAGAATCCCCTGTTGCACCTGAAAGCAGCTCAGGCAAAGCTGTTAGCAGCTTTCAGGTGCTTAGCAGTGGGCAGGCTGTTGACAGTCAGCTGGAGACTTGCTCTCAGCTCCGCTGCCAAGACCTATCCTTCCTGCTGCGGACGCCTACCCTCCCCGCTGTCTGACAGTCCACTGCTGTGGGACTATGGGGCTGGGGCGGCCGGCGGGATACTACGAGGCTTACAAAATCCCATTAAATTTAAAAGGTGAGATCTTTCAATGTCAGGATTCTCGGAGATGGCCACTTCAGCCCCGTACTCCAGCTGTCAGACTACTGCCCCTGCCCAGACTCAGGAGCTGGCATTTGCTCTGTGGCCCCTCTCTCCACTTCAGACCTTTCAGATGGCAGAACACCACCTTCAGTGCTGCCACCTGAATGTCTTTTCGCAGACACTTGCAGCCAGCTCCAGAGCCGCATTCTCCAGGTGATTCCACCTGAAAGCGGCTTATGTAAAATTTGCAATTGGGTAAAACTTTCCTTTCACATATCCACGTAAATTGTTGCCAAATTAAAATTTTTAGTTATCACAGATGTGTAAGCATTCTTGACTCCCTTTTGTAATGATGTAAGGCTGTCACTATACTGAAAAGCTGTGGGCTTGTGCAATAATTATAGACTTGGTTGTACAAACACAGGAGGAATTGTTTCTTGAAGGGTGAGCATGAGAAGTGCATATAGTAGGAATTAATTGTAAGGCTGGGACCTAATTGAGAGGTTTGGAGAAGAGCTGGTGCCACTTCAGTATTTATCTCTGAACTTTTAACATCAGATTACACCTATCAATCTGTAGGCTGTACATCTGATCCAATGATTGCAACCAAGTAATTTGCTGCTGCAATATGTGCTTCTCGATTGTCCTCTGACCTGCTAAACCTGGGCTGACCTCGAGACGAAGTTGGTGTTGATCACTTGGGCAGGTGACTGACTCATGCATGGTGACATTGCTTCTTTTTTTAATATCCTGGGTGGCATTTCTCACTTCTGAATTTTCTTGGGTGGGGACTGGCCTTGTACTCACTCCTGTCCCTTGTCCTCCAAAAAAAAATGAGAACATTGGCTAGGTTTCCATTTTGATTATTCAGTGGGAAACAGTGTGAATAATTTAACAGAAATTTAATACAATTTTTGGACCAGCTTCTTATTTGTGTGTTCAAAATGTCAGCAATCAAGGAACAGGTAATTTAGGCTTACAGTTGCAGGAAAAATGTTGCACAATTCACCTGCCTTGGTCTCCTGCTCTGGGAGGCTCTTGCTGATCCAAAGACCCCATGAATGGTTGACATTTAGACTAGTTCAACAAGTTGGGTCAAAATCTCAATCGACTTGGATTCTTTGAGGCCTGGGAGATTCAACCTCCCACTAATGAGCAGAGGACTGACCAAGTTCCCACTCAAAAAAAATGACTAGCTCAACAAGCTACTTGGCCAGTTCAGCTTGCCTCATCATTTCCTCACTGCTCCCTTTGCTACTTATCTGAGAGATGGGCAGTCTGGCTCACTGCGCATTTAAATTAATGTACACTTGCATTGCTAAGAGACAAGTGAAACCTAATTCCAACCTTGAATTATTGTGTGTAGATGAGCAAGTTATTGTTTTTCTGTCTAGCCTTAATCCAAACTAGTCATTTGTGGAATAATGTCATTCCAGTAGACTTAATAAATTGGCTGTTTTGAAAAAAAAATCAGATTGTGTTTGTGCAAAAGGTTCATGTGAGGTTCATGTGACTAAGCACCAAAAATTGCAGTTGTATTTATGGAAAGCATTTACTTTTATTCTGTGGCATGAAACTTGGTTTGTTTAAGTGCATCAAGTTAATCAGTAGTTTAAAATGTGTAAAAGTACATTTTGGGAAATGTAAGTACATGCTTCTTCCCTGAAGAAGAAGCCTCTTGATGTATTCTAACATTTAAACCACATGTCTATTTTTACTTGAGCATAAATCAAATATCTCGACAATGTTTTTAGCATTTTTTCTTTGTAATTATCAAACTTTTAGCATCTGCAGTTGTTTGAATCTGTTCTATTAGTGATCAAATCACCCATAACTGTTACAGTGCTCCCATGTATTACTCGGCATTCCAGTGGATGCAGCCATCTAAAGTGAGCTTCCCGAGGATTAAGTGAGATTATTGCAGATAAAATGTCAATGTTTCTGAAGTATCAGTGCAAGGGATTCCCAATGTAGGCAGTAATACCGTGTGCAAGGCATCTAGTGTTGAAGTTTCCCATGACATCTAAATTGGATTGATTCTTCAAATGCATAGCTGGTGGAGGGACTCCAAGTTATCCAAGAGTACAAGAAAATAGCAGGAGGAGGCCACCTAGCCTCTCACCATTCAGCATGACTATGATTGATCAACCTCCAAATCCAATTTACCAAAGGTTCTAAGTCCTCAATCTATCTGGAATGTGTCTCCATCCAAATAAAGTACTTTCATGACTTGGCCCTCTCAACTTTTTGGGGTAGAGAATTCCAAAGATTTCTTTTGACCAAAAAAAAATCTCTATTCCTCCCTCTTACATGACTGTCCCATTGTCTTGAACATGTGCCCACTTATTTGGGATTCTCCCACCAGTAAAAACCTCTCCAAGGTGACCTTTGCATGGTCCCTCAGCATCTTTCAATATGATCATCCCTCCTTCTGAACATGAAAGAATGTGGAGCTAAGCTCCACCATATTAAAGAAGACAGAATTGAAGAAACTCAGCAGGTCAGATAGCATTAGTTTAAAGAAAAGTATGACGGTGAGCCTGATAACCTTTAGAATAAGAGAAAATAATTAATCCAGGTAAGCAGAAGAGATTGGGAGGGCCATCCAATTGGAGAATATCCCATTGTCCTCACCCATCTTCCCTTCCTCCTGAACCAGCTCCTTTCTTTGATGGAAGGTCTCTAATTAAATTTTTTTTTTCTGCATACAGGTCATGTCTGCCCTCCTGAGCTTTACCCACCTTTTCAGTTTTCAGAGTTTTTATTATCATTGACTTGCATTCTTCAGTTTATCGGAATCTAAATACAGTAGTTGGCTTCTTGAGGTTCTACATTGAACAAAATATTAAACATAATACTTTCTTTCCTTCTATTTACAACCTAATTTTTCTTTGTTTGCAGGAGGGGAAAGAAGCACAGTATGATCCTGCGCACACAGCTCTCGGTGAGAGTTCATGCCTGTATAGGTAAGTAGAATTCTTAGAGTAACGTGGTCAGTGGATTTCTGGCTTGAATGTTGTCACTTCTCTCAGTTTCCATTTCAATACCAGTGGAATGTATCAAGCAGAGTTGACTTGCAAAGTCCAATGCTTGCTGGTGTTATCATATTGGCATCTCCTGACATGGTTCTCATTGCACAATTGTGAGGAGTTGCCTTGTTTTTGAGTTGGAGTTCCAGTCAAAGAACACTTTTGAATGGCTATTATTTGAGGGTGTATTTTCCGTTTATCAGGATGGACTTTGAATATCTGCATCACTTAGCACAGTCTTCTAATATAAAGTATTGCAGAGCAAGCACTGGCATGTACATCTTGCAGTCATTTTTCTATTAATGCATCAAGGAGTGATTGTAATAACATTGCCATGTTGAGATCTTGTGGCACATTAGAATCCAGTCATCAATATTGCTTTCTCTCCTCACTATACCTTTCTGCTCTGCGAGGTTTGTAATTTGCCCTGATCATTACACTTGCATGCTCCACTTTCCGTATAGAACTGACTGGAGGTCTTTTAGAAATGTTTTCTATGGTCTGTGAATTCAGTCCCCTTGCATTTGAAGACTTGGATTACATTTTGGGCAGTATGGTTAATGCAATGTAAAAGACAATGTTAAAGTGTCTACAGTGACTGCACAGTGACAGTGCTGTTTCAAGGTCTAGAGATTTTGATCTGGAAAGTATTTGACTTGCATATTGATCTCAGAGTTGCACTTTTTGCATAGAAGAGTAGTGTTTAAAGGGATGAAGAGTGAGAAAAGAGGTTAACTAAGAGCCTCCTTGGGGTATATAGAAAACTGTAAATTATAGTTGGACAAATTTGACATGTAGGATTTGCAGAAAATAAACTTGGGATGCTGTACTGTTCTCTGTTCTATTTCTTGTTGCCTAGAAATCTTAACTGATGTAACTCCAGGTCCATCTGTGCACAGCACAAGCTATTCACTTGAGTGCATAAACCTGCCAGGCTTTGTGGCTTATTAATGAGTCAAGACCATTCTTAAAATGTGGATACGATTTACATAATGCCCGCTTTGGGAATTTGCAGACATGAGCATGTAAAACAATGCCCATGAGGCAAGGGTGCCTCATTCTGTCGAGCATAACTTTTCTGTTTCGTAGTTGGTTGAATTTCATGTTCTCGTTGGGAATTTCTCTCTTCAAGCCTTGCCAAAGAGAACCCTCCTGTTGCATCCCATTATTGTCATGTTGGAAAATTTCAGGGCTGTTAAACCTATAAATTTCTGTTCAAGGACTCTAATTTGGCTTAACTAGAAGATCATTTGAATAGCAAAGCTATAAGTAATGCTTTCTTTTTCAGACTGTATTGGTAGTGGATTGTTTTGTATCATTGAGATTAACATTAGTCCAAGTTTTTAAAGTTCCAGTTCCCTGATTTTACATTTCTACATGTACCATTGTAACTCAAGTTTGCAGTGCAAGAAGCTTTGCGCTGGGTTGAATTCAGGATCAAGTAAGAATATCTAGAGTTCCTTAATTTGCATGTGTTAGAGCTGACTGTGTCACAGTGCCAAATTTTGGTTATGCAGTATTGGCCTCTTTCAGGTGGCCAGAAAAGCCGCATATTCTACCCGAATGCAGCTGTCGGGAGGCCACCTGAAAGAGTCTGATGCGGCTCGGAGGAGTACTCACCAAACTTCCTCAGGGAGGTATAATCTCCGCATCTGAGCAGTCTCCTGAGCCACCTGAATGCAGCCGCCTGAAAGCGACTGCTGGGAGTGAGCTGATTACAATCAGCCAGTGACCCAAATTCCCACGCCTGACAGGCCCCTCATGTTCCTCGCCGACAGGAGCCGGAGTGCACTTCGAGGCACCTCTCCTGCAGCTGTCCCTTTCAGGTGGACAGCGCAGCGCTTTCAGGGCTGCCACCTGAAAGACTATTCCACAGGTATGCATCGGCTTCTGCAGGCACATTCTTGGCGCATTCTTGGTGGATAATGCATCTGAAAGCAGCTATTGATATTCCCTTGCACTGGGTTTACTGTTGCCTATTTTGAATGCAAACAAGGTAGTGGTTGAATAGGTTACATTTTGATTTCAATGTTTTTTTTAAATCCAAAAATCGACTTTATTCACAATAAATTATTTACAGAAAGAAAACCGTTCAGTTTCTTCCAATCATTATTTTCATATACATTTCCATCACTGTAAATATTACATTCATTTTAATTTGCACCATTACCACTGGGGCACCTCGTTGTTTCTCCTCTTGTTGTTTGACAGGTTTTGTCTTGGTCTCAACCTCTGAATGTCTGGTAACAGAAGGCCTCTAGACTGTGGTGCCCCCACTGTGCCCTTGCATTAGCTGCACCAAGCTTCAGTTAGTTCCTCAGCACATACTCCTGCAGCCTGGAATGTGTCATTCAGCAGCATTCCCTCACCAGCATCTCTGTGTGCTGGAAGTTAGCAGGTTTCTGGCAGACCAAAGTGCGTCTTTAACAGTTGATGATCTTCCAGCCGTTCTGGATGTCTGATTCTCTGTGTCTCTGGGAAAAACCCATAAATCAGATGCTCCTTTCACACTCGTATCTCATTAAATTCAGTGTCCTTTTGTCTTGGGATAGGATTGAGGGTTTGGCTTTTCACACTTGACCACCCTCCTAACTAAGACACTGAACACTTCCACACTTGCAAGGAGCCTTCCTTGGGGCTTAGGACTGTTCTACCTTCTACTTGTGATGTCATGATGCATCGAGTAATGGTGAACCTGCCTTAAATCTTGATCAATATATTATGATCTTGTATGTGAACAAAATTAATCGTACCTAATTATAACATAATCAAGCTTTATGTACAGCTTCAGCCCCTGTTGTTGTGCCAACCTACATAAACCTTTATCAGGGACTGTGGAAAGTGCAAGCAATAAATAATAATTGTGGATAATTTTTTTAAAGTTGGTAGTGAATTAGCGCTCAATTTATACAACGTGGGAAATTTTGTCGTGCTGATAGCTCACAATTTATATAGCATGGGAAAGTTGGTAGCACAATTGCGTACAATTTATAAATACTATTGGGGGGGTGGGAAAAATAATGGTGGACCTTCCCTCCCAGAATTCCATGCAACAGAGAAAGGGCTGTATGCCTGGCTACATGCATGGAGCATTCGCAGACGTTTCTCTGTTGCACGGCATTCTGGGAAGTCAGGTCTGCCATTGCTTTTCTCCCCCTACAGTCTTTATAAATTCTGCGCTATAGCACTACAAACTTTCCCAAACTGTTTTAAAAATGTCTACTATTGCTGTTTATTGCTATTGATTCTCTCCTCCCCCCTCCCCCCCCCGGCAACTTTCCTATGGCAGAGTTTATACCTCCATCTTAATCTTCCTGCGCTTACGGTATAAATGCAGTTGATTTCAATCCAATTACCCCTTTCACACTTGCCTGATTGCAACGCCAGCACCTGCAGATGCCGGAGATTGTACTAGGGACTAAGACTGTCAATCCCAGGCATGAGATGATGTCATCTGATGCTGGCGTGGAGCTGATTTTGCTTTCACACTGGGCATTTTAAAGGCTGATTGGTGGTTAATTCCTGGGATCACATGCAAGTGTTAAAGAGGCTAGAGGGGGGATGAACAGTGACAAGGCCTCTTGCATCTTTCTCCACACCCTCTTGTCATCTGTATTTTGCAAAGAGGTAGACGACCGTCTTCACTCCATTTCCGGGACAATGCGTTATGGGTGATGTTTGAGTTATACAGTAAGGATCTGATTAGGATTGACTCCTCTCACTGCTTGTTTGTGAGCACTGGTGTTGAGGCATTCCACCAGATAGGTTCAAGAAAGGCCCCCATGAATTGTTCTTATGAGGTGACTTGAGGTGCTGAGTAAAGCATGAGATGAATTTTATACATTGAAGTCGCTCATAGCCAGAAAGAACTGAGGCAAGTTTGAAACTACATATGCCTCTTTCTCAACCCTTTATTTAATTCTTCATTCAAAAAGGTAGAAATATTATCTGCTTTCTAGAGCTATCTTCCATCACTGGACAAGTGGTAAGTAATGTATAATCACTGTCCAGGTGGGTCATGAAACCTCAAGGTTTCACGTTATAAATGTCTGCCTTCCCCCCCCTCAACATTGCCAAACGTCATGATCCAGCTTGTGAAAGGGAATTGCAGGTTTCCACCAGAACAAGTGACAGCCATACACAGTCCAAAGGAATTACAAAGATCAGGTTGTAGTTAGAGCATCACTTTTACTACTGTACCTTCAGGCTATAACTTCTAATTCTGTCAGTCAGATTCATCGCGATATTTGATCAGCAGAATTGTGTGTCATTGCTCTGAGCAAGATGCACCTGTTAGAAATTATTAATCTAATGTAATAAAGAATTGTTTTGGCAGATGAAAGTGTAGCTGTTCTTCCTCCATCAAATAAAAGAAAGGATTCCATTAGAAGGTTAAAAGCTACATAATCTGCTTTTGTGAACCAAGTAAAATAAGCCATTGCATTTTTTTTGGCCTGAAGGTCTTGGGGATTTTAATAACTGAGCCTTCCTACTAATGGTTTTGCTTCACCAATGGACATTAGAAGTGGGTAAAATTCGATTATTTAGTAGCTGGGGATAAATATTGAATGGTTAAACCTTGTATTGATACTAATAACCATTAATCCTGAATGTTATGTTATCAGGATTGTAGTTTGAGAGGTCTTGGAGAAAAGGAAACTGAAAAGTTCACAATTGTTCTGTGGAAATATCTGTACAGGAATTATTCAGGGAAGTGGGTGGGGTGAATGATCAATGGAAAGTTTTGGCTTTCTGCAGAAGGATAAACTGAATACTTCTACAGAGAGTGGGCAGGGAGGAGATGCAGTCACTGGGAGAAAGTAAACAACGTATTTGAGAAGTAAATATGCTGTTGAAGTTTGAGATGGCTGCATCAAATTTACTGGATCTGGGTTAGGAAAGATGAGTGCTTTTCAGTACAGCTGGCTTCTGGCAGAAATTGAACATAGTAATCTGCTTGATAGGCAGATAGTTTGTATGTTTATGGAATGGTGAAAAGGACTATAAAATGTATGTAAATTTCTCTCACAAAAGAATTAAATGTTCTCTTCTGATAAGGTTTCTGAGATAATCCTAAAACAACAGTTTAAAATTCAAATGTTGGCCCAAAATAAAGCATACATTAGAAACTTAAATGCATCTGCATTATATTTCTCAGTTGTCTATAGTGTTGCGCTGAAGGTTTTGAATCAAGCCACCAGCAATACTTTACACATTGCACATCAAAAATAATGAATTTTGAATGGAAAATCACTCCAGCATTCAAGTGGGAACATGTGGATGTAGTTAGCAGTCTAGTTCAACGACATTTGACTTTAAAAAAAATCTTTTTGCAAGTACCTGGAGGATTTGAGGATGACGGCTGCTGCTTTTAAGCCTATGCTGGTAAAATGTGAGGGGGCACCTTGGATTATTGTACAGCTTCTGATGTCTGGCAGAAATGATTGGTTGGAAAGACATTGTATGATCAAAACCCTTCCTGCTTTCACTTCACACAACATCAATATCAACCCTCTTAAATGCAAGCCATTGTTCTTGAACGGCCTTTGCCTTTAGGTTTGCTTTGAAGAACCAGATGCAAACCTACACCTCCTGGAAGAATTGGGTACTAGGGATCAGAAAGGTGACTGTTTAACATGCAGTAAATGACTTAACAGAAATGGCAGAGGTTGAGCCATTGGGGAGGGATAATGGCAACCAGCATTGCCCTATTCAGGATTTTTGAGATTGCTTTGATTGTTTGAAATAGCCCACTGTGAAGCATTACAGGAGGAAGTCAGTGTGGGACGTTGTGCCTCATTTATGCTGTAGCAGCTGCTTGTGTCTATGGAATTGCAAATCCTTTGTTCTTTACACATGTATTTTGAAAAAATACCAGAAATAATACAGATGTAACAGATGTGATTTATTGATCATGTTGCTCATGGAAAGAGACCCATACATTCATACTATGTGTGTGTCTATATATCCATTTTTAAAATTGCCAGATTGAATTTATTTTCCCTCTTGGGACCAGTAGCAATGCAAGTGCAGTTCTTGGCAATATGTGTTAATTTTTCTTTGGCTTTTCACCAATTTTAATTTGTTTGTGACTGTAACTAGCCCGGGTGGGAATTCACTGTCTACTGTCTATTTTTCAGTCTTCTGTTTATGGTTTTGTGAAGGCATAAATAGATTAGCACACACACAAGCTTTGTTGGGACCAAGGTAAACTGCCTCAGGATCTTCGTGATGCCACCATCATCACCCTGTACAAAAACAAAGGCGAGAAATCAGACTGCTCAAACTACAGGGGAATCACGTTGCTCTCCATTGCAGGCAAAATCTTCGCTAGGATTCTACTAAATAGAATAATACCTAGTGTCGCTGAGAATATTCTCCCAGAATCACTGTGCGGCTTTCGCGCTAACAGAGGAACCACTGACATGGTCTTTGCCCTCAGACAGCTCCAAGAAAAGTGTAGAGAACAAAACAAAGGACTCTACATCACCTTTGTTGACCTCACCAAAGCCTTCGACACCGTGAGCAGGAAAGGGCTTTGGCAAATACTAGAGCGCATCGGATGTCCCCCAAAGTTCCTCAACATGATTATCCAACTGCACGAAAACCAACAAGGTCGGGTCAGATACAGCAATGAGCTCTCTGAACCCTTCTCCATTAACAATGGCGTGAAGCAAGGCTGTGTTCTCGCACCAACCCTCTTTTCAATCTTCTTCAGCATGATGCTGAACCAAGCCATGAAAGACCCCAACAATGAAGACGCTGTTTACATCCGGTACCGCACGGATGGCAGTCTCTTCAATCTGAGGCGCCTGCAAGCTCACACCAAGACACAAGAGAAACTTGTCCGTGAACTACTCTTTGCAGATGATGCCACTTTAGTTGCCCATTCAGAGCCAGCTCTTCAGCGCTTGACGTCCTGCTTTGCGGAAACTGCCAAAATGTTTGGCCTGGAAGTCAGCCTGAAGAAAACTGAGGTCCTCCATCAGCCAGCTCCCCACCATGACTACCAGCCCCCCCACATCTCCATCGGGCACACAAAACTCAAAACGGTCAACCAGTTTACCTATCTCGGCTGCACCATTTCATCGGATGCAAGGATCGACAATGAGATAGACAACAGACTCGCCAAGGCAAATAGCGCCTTTGGAAGACTACACAAAAGAGTCTGGAAAAACAACCAACTGAAAAACCTCACAAAGATAAGCGTATACAGAGCCGTTGTCATACCCACACTCCTGTTCGGCTCCGAATCATGGATCCTCTACCGGCACCACCTACGGCTCCTAGAACGCTTCCACCAGCGTTGTCTCCGCTCCATCCTCAACATCCATTGGAGCGCTCACACCCCTAACGTCGAGGTACTCGAGATGGCAGAGGTCGACAGCATCGAGTCCACGCTGCTGAAGATCCAGCTGCGCTGGATGGGTCACGTCTCCAGAATGGAGGACCATCGCCTTCCCAAGATCGTATTATATGGCGAGCTCTCCACTGGCCACCGTGACAGAGGTGCACCAAAGAAAAGGTACAAGGACTGCCTAAAGAAATCTCTTGGTGCCTGCCACATTGACCACCGCCAGTGGGCTGATAACGCCTCAAACCGTGCATCTTGGCGCCTCACAGTTTGGCGGGCAGCAGCCTCCTTTGAAGAAGACCGCAGAGCCCACCTCACTGACAAAAGGCAAAGGAGGAAAAACCCAACACCCAACCCCAACCAACCAATTTTCCCTTGCAACCGCTGCAATCGTGTCTGCCTGTCCCGCATCGGACTGGTCAGCCACAAACGAGCCTGCAGCTGACGTGGACTTTTTACCCCCTCCATAAATCTTCGTCCGCGAAGCCAAGCCAAAGAAAGAAATAGATTAGCATTTGGTAACATTAGTTACAGAAAGTAATTATAATGGATGGAAAATTGGGAGACTGGAGGGAATATGGTCCCCTAAATTTTCAACACTTCCTGGGCATAATTTGTGCACTGGGAGATGAAAATGTATAACCTTGCTCTCTGAATTACTCTGCCTTTGAATCTTTTAAAGGCTTAGAATATTTGAAGCACTCAACATGACACCAAATCAGAGAAAATATTCAAGTTTAGAGTGCTATACAGAGTCTTGAAAATGCATACAAGGACTGCCTGCTGTGAGAGAGAGAGAGAGAGCCGGTCAGAGAGACGTTGCTTTCTTGAATATGCTCACAGTTCTGAGGTGTGTAAGTAATGTACTTAAATAGTTACTGGCACTGGAGATGATGAGCATTGGGTTTGGGCATTATGACCAGAAGTTTCTACCTTGCCAACTTTCTTTTCACCCTGCCACGTAGTTTATTAAGAGGGGATAGACGCTATGATGGTCAGGTGGGAGGGAGGGAGGGAAGAGGACTGAAATGGATTGGGGGAGAAAAAAATCAAATCAATGTTAAAAATGTCTAATGCTAACCAAAACCCAACTAATTGGGAAGAGAACATTTAACTTCATGCCCAATTGAAGTTTCAAATTGTATTTTGATCAAGAAACAGGCATGGTGTCCTACTATTGAGCAATGAGAATGCAGAAGCTTCAGCATTTTTATTTGATGAGGCAGGCAGATACTCTGGCTGATCTTTTGAGATATCCAAGATCAACAGAATGACTGGCACAATACTGGCTTTTTGCCTGGTGTTGAGGTCCATGTAGCCATTTTTGTTGTAAATCGTGAAGCATCAAGTCAACTGTGTTAATCCTTTCCTGAATGTCAAATAAACCAATTTGCAGATGAATAAATTGTTCATCTTCCTTTATTTTATATCACAATTTTTCATATTTTGATTGAATTATATTTAATTTGGTCTGATTGAAGGGTTTCATGGTCTTGGGGCACAGGTCCCTAACAAAACTATGTAACAATTGCTGAAGCATTGGGACTATGCAGAACTTTCTCCCTCCAAGACCTTGATTGATGGGTCATTATTTTTCATCACTGTTTCCATCCTTGGATGGCGCCAAGCTTCAAATTCTTGCTTTAGTGTTTGCTTCAAGTCATGCTTTTAATAGTCGATTTATGACTGATGTCATTTATAATAAACAAAATTTGATCAACAATAAATATCTCAATGTTCAAATGTTTATATAATTTTCAATTTATTTGGATTAAGAATTGAGCTTTCTGTGGTGTGTTGTTAGACAGAATCAGACACACACAAGGTAAAGACTGAACAACAGGCTTTAATCCACAAAAACCTCCACAGAGCCAGGCTGGCTGTGGCTGCAGCAACTCAGTGAGAGGCCTCGGGAGGCCAGCAAAAGGCTTATATCCCAGAGGGTGACTGACACCCGACCGGGTGGGGCTTGATACATTCAGGCCAACTGATTGGAAGGCGGCCAGGTGTTGTCCTGTCCCCTTACACTCCTGCAGGTACAGAGGTTGCCCCCTGCAGTAGGCTGGTGGTGTACAACCACATTTACCCTCTTCTTTAAAATTGTTCCCGTGGGGGGGGGGGGGGGCAGTTACAAGGAATCACACCAACTATGTACACACAACATTTACAGGTTGAGACAATTCATACTGGTCAGAGGGGAAGTGAGGCGGCTGGCGGCAGGGGTGTGTGTGGTGTCGCGTGGAGGGGTGGCCAGGGGGGCCGGGGTAGATGTATGTGGGTCGTATTGGATGGGTGGGGGGGGGGGTTTGTCTCCTAAGGCTGAAGTGGGCCCCATAGCTGCATGGGGACGGGGGTGTATGCCCGGTCAACGTCCTCCTGGATTGGAGGGTGGCGTGGTGTGGTGGGTGCTCCTGCTGGTGCCAAGTCCCTGGTTGAGACAATGTCCTCCCGGCCACTGCCGAACCTAATGTAAGCGTAGTTATGATTTGCATGAAGGAGGAGAACTTGCTCTACCAGGGCTTCGGCCTTGTGTGTCCTTACATGCTTACGCAGAAGCACCGGTCCCGGGGAGGTGAGCCCTGCTGGGAATGACATTCCAGTCGTTGACCTCCTGGGGAATGAGAACAGACGTTTGTGAGGGATCTCGTTGGTAGCCATGCACAGCAGTGACCGAATGGCATGGAGCTCCTCGGGCAGAATTCAACGGCCCACCCTTTTGACCTGAGAGCCAGGAAGAGTTCCTTCCAGACTACCCCATTCTCTTGTTCAACTTGCCTGTTGCCTCTTGGGTTATAGATTGTCATGCGACTGGTCGCGATACCCCTCGCTACAGGTACTTGTGCAGCTCGTCGCTCATGAAACTAGACCCCCGGTCACTGTGGATGAAGGCGGCTAGCCAAACATGGTGAAGATCTGCCCCAGGGCCCTGATGACGCTGGCCATGGAGGTGTACGGACCAGGCCTCTCATGTCCCTGATATCCCTGATGGTGTACGGCAGATTTCGGGACTTAACAAAATGGTACAGCTGGGTGACACCCAGATTTCAGAGGGACTCATGCAATGCCTGCAATCTGTCGTAGGTTGCCAGCTCGTCTCTCCAGTGCAGGATCTTGTCATTCCTTATCTTGCTCTTGTGGGAAGTGTTAAACATGAATGCCACGGCTCACTGGTCCATGAGAACCGTGAATCTCCTGCTGGCCAGGTAGTGGTGCCAGTGGCAGACCACTTCCACAATCGCCTGGGCCTCCTTTTCAATGGTGGAGTGCCCTAGCTCGGAGCAGTGGAGGGTCCTGGAAAAGAAGGTGATAGGGCGCGTAATAAGAGAACAGGCCCAAGCACTTGCAGAGGGCCTTTAGCATGGTTGGGGGGGGGGGGGGGGGGAAGAGGTAACTCCATTAATGGGCGCATCCTTTCCAGATCTGGGCCGATGACTCCATGGGCCATGATGTACTCCAGGATGATGAGGCGGGTGGTGCTAAACACACACCTCTCCTTGTTGTAAGTGAGGTTCAGCTCCGCGGCCGTCTGGAGGAATTTTTCCAGGTTAGCATCGTAGTCCTGCTGGTCACGGCCGCAGATAGTGATGTTATTCAGATATGGGAACGTCGCCTTTAGCTTATGCTGGTCTACCATGCGATCCATCTCCCGCTGGAAGACTGAGACACCATTCGTGACCCCAAAAGGAACCCGGCGGAACTGGTACAGATGCCAGTCTGCCTCAAAGGTGGTGTAGGGCTTGTCCTTCAGGTGGATAAGGATTTCGTGAAACGCAGACTTCAGTCAATCGTGGAGAAAACCCGGTAGCGAGCCCTCTCCAGAAAAGTCGGGAAAAACAAAGGAAAACACAAAGGCACAGAAATAAAAGTTACAGAAAAGTGAGTATAAAGGTGGAAAGAAGATGGCGACAAAAAAAGAAAAATCGAAAGCAACGGTAAGAAGAGAGGAAGAGAAGACAAAGGAGGAAAAAAGGTGAAGGCCTTACCTGTCTGAAGAGGCCCGCTGCGGAGAGAGAAACCCGCTCCCTCAGGTCGGTAAATAATGGACTACAAAAATGGCTCGCTGAGCCGAGTAAAAGTGCGCAACCGCGCATGCGCGATGCGAATGAAAAAAAAACACACCGACGTGAGGGGGGACCAGCTGGGGAGTCGATCTCCACAGCCGGCAACGACAGCTGCAGAACACCTGCAGCAAGAAGAGACCACAGAAGACAATAGAAACAAGAAAGAAGAGGAGGAAAGGGCACCAAAGAAACAACAAATGGCCAACCCAGAGGAAGAAGAAGAGGAAGAGTACAGTGAAAAAGAAGAAGAAAAGAAAGGCAAGATAAAGGATATACTTTCTCTTATTAAAGGATACATGGAGTCATTTAAAGAATGGCAAACACAGGAATTTAAGGATTTAAGAAAAAGAATAAACAACACAGAAGAGAAAATGAATAAAATAGAGATGACCTTAACAGAAATGGGAAAGAAAAAGGACAAGATGGAAGAGCGGGCAGTAGCAGCAGAAATGGAGGTAGAAGACTTAAAAAAGAAATTGGAGGAATCTAGTAAAAAAACTAAAGAGACACAAGAACTACTAGCTCAAAAAATAGATACAATGGAAAACCATAACAGAAGAAATAACATAAAGATAGTGGGCCTTAAGGAAGATGAAGAAGGCAAGAATATGAGGGAGTTTATAAAAGAGTGGATCCCTAAGACCCTAGGATGTCCAGAACTACAGCAAGAAATGGAAATAGAAAGGGCACATAGAGTATTGGCCTCTAAACCACAACCACAACAAAAACCAAGATCTATTGTAGTAAAATTCCTAAGATATACTACAAGAGAAAAGGTACTGGAGAAGACAATGGAAAAAGTAAGAGAGGGCAACAAACCACTGGAGTATAAAGGGCAAAAAATCTTCATTTATCCAGATATAAGTTTTGAACTCCTAAAGAAGAGAAAAGAGTTCAATACAGCAAAGGCGATTTTATGGAAGAAAGGGTATAAATTTATACTAAAGCATCCAGCGGTATTGAAAATATTTATTCCAGGACAACAAAACAGACTATTCTCGGATCCAGAAGAAGCACGAAAATTTGCAGAACAATTACAAAAATAGACTGAGGGAGGAAGACGGGTAATGAGAGCTAAAATGATCACGATTGATATGTATGCGGGTAAAGAGGTATAAGAGTGAATAGAGATAATGTGCATACGTGAATGTATCTGTACTTAGAGGAAAATATAGATAGTATAGACAAGAATTAATAAGGGAAGGTAATGGAATAGAGAGAATAAGGAGGGAATTAAAAGAGTGACCTTTGTGACATATGAAAAGTGAAATCTTTTCTGGGGGGGGCGGGGTGGGGGGAAATAGCGGTCACTGCAAAATCAGTTGACGCTTGCGAGTGGATTCGCAAATCCAAATGGAGAGGGGAGATGTGGTTGTCCGACAAGGGATAAAGGACAACTCAGGAGGGGAAGGGGAGATTGGGGATAAATAAGATAGAAATAGGAGAATAAGGAAAATGTTGGATGTTGTAGGAATGTTGTCTTATAAAGAGTTGAAAATAAGAAAACAGAAATGGAAAAGGAGGAAAGGTAATGATGGAAAAACGGAAAGAGAAGATAAACAAAATATAAAAGGGCTACGCTGAACTATATGACTTTAAATAGTAAGGGAATACATAACCAAATTAAAAGGAAGAAACTACTAAATTTAAATGAATAAATGTATTCCATTAGAAAAAATAACATATAGGTTAAGAAATAATATTGAAATATTCGAACAAGTATAGGAGCCTTACATTAAATACAATAGCGAAAACCTACCGGGGACAAACATTACCTAAGTTGATGGAAGGAGAAGGAAAGAAAAGAATGGACTCAGTAGAATTTCTGGTGTATTTTTGTTGAATGACAACTTTGTCTGACTGGCTTAATGCAACCTAGATTGTATACCTAAAATGGATGAGGAGGGGGGGGGGAGAAAAAGTCACTGTATATGTGTGAAAAAGAAATAGTGTATATCATGGCTAATGTGATTTATGGTGTGAAAAATAAAAAATTTAAAAAAAAAAAGAGAAAACCCGGTAGCGTGCAATTTCATTGACCTTGTCGGCGATCCTCAGCAGGGGCTAGGCATCCAGTTGGGTGTACTGATTAATGGTCTGCCTGTAATCCACGACCTTCGTCTGCTTACTTCCCCCTTTGACCACCAGGATTTAAGCTCTCCAAGGGCTGTTACTGGGCTCTAATGCCTTCCGCCAGGAGTCGACATACCTCTGCCTTGATGAAGTCCCTGTCTGCAGCGCAATAGCGCCTACTTCTGGTGGCGATCGGCTTGCAGCCTAATGCAAGATGTGGAAAGAGCGCCGGTGGGATGATGCGCGGTGTGGAGAGGCCGCAGATTGGCTGGGTCTGGTAGGTTGGCATGCTGTGCAATGTGAGTGGAGGATGAAGCCCCACCAAAGGCAAGGGTGACACTCTGCAGGTGGCACTGGAAATCCAGGCCCAGGAGGAGTGGTGCACAGAGTTTGGACATGACCAGGAACCTGAATTCTGTGTAAGTCTCCCCTCCCACTGTTATATCAACCGAGCAGTGCCCGAGGGTACCAACAGTCTTATCCTTGGTGGCGAGGGTGATTGAGTAGGTGGTGGGGTGGATCTTTAACCTTAGGGAGTGGGCCACACTTGGGTGAATGAAACTCTAGGTGCTGTCACTGTCCAACAGGCACTTTGTTACCTGCCCGTTGATTCCCACATCCATCATCGAGCGCCTGAGATCGTGGGGAATGTCCCTAGTCAGCGTGGTGGTGGCCAGGACCATCTTGGAGATGGAGTCATCGCTATCCGGAGGGATGGGGAGTGTCGATAGGGTGGCCTGTGTTCACGACGTCGTTCTCAACATCATCAGGGGCCCTCCGGGTCGGGTGCTGCCTGGCCCAAGATGGCAGTGGCACGTGGGGAGTCACTACGTGGCTGGCCTCCTTCCCCAGCCGTGTCCGCTGCTCCAGGGGAAGTGATGTCATTACATCCGCCGGAGGGTGCTGTCACTGTAGTTCTCAGTGAGCGGCAAGGGCTGGTGCAGATGCTCGGGGCACATGCTGCGACAGTTGCTGCTGGGGCTGGATGTTGCGCGGTTGAAGTCGGGGAAGAAGGAAGTCATCGCGGGGACAATGATGCCATTCGACACGCGCACATGGGGGGGTGGGGTCCACGGGGGAGATAGGGATGTCGTACAAGGCCGCTGAGCTGCCGGCAGGTTTAGAAAGGCACACTTGCAAAGTGGCCTTTCTTGACGCATTGGGAAATACAGGTTCCTAGCTGGGAAGTTTTGGCGTGATCGTTGATCTGAGCCGCACCAGGACCCACAATACTTACAGGGGTGCAGGACACATGCCACAGCGATGTTCTCCTCCCCAGTTCGGCCTGGGGCTGCAGTTGCAGTGTGAGAGGGCCATGAGGGAGCCTGGGAAAAAATGGAATTGAAGGCTTCGACATGCAGGGCTGCTGCTTCCAGGTTTTGGACCACTTCCACAGTCCTGGTTAGGGCGTAGATACTACCTTCCAGCAGCTTCTGCCGGATGGCCCTCGAGTGTAGCCCTCGGACAAAGGCATCCTGGATCAGCCTCACAACCTCCTCTACACCTACCCATGGTTCAGCCAGATATGGTTGGGCCAAATTTTGCAGGTGTCCTAGGTAAGATTCAGCCATCTCCCTGGGTTGCTGGGCTTGGATGTTGAGGAGGTTCCTTGCACAGACCACATTCATGGGGGGCTTGTACAAGTTCTCGAGAGTGTCCATTGCACTCTTGTACATTGTGCAGCCTTTGGTTACCTGCAAGGTTCAGGGACCCAGCTTTGACCGGAGTAGGACCAACCTCTTCCGATCATAGTCCAGGATGTCGCCCTCGTGTGCCTCAATGATTGCCTCGACCGCTTGCTGCCAGATCTCGAAGTGTGTCTGGGCTTCCAGGTGGCGTGGGTCGACCTCGAGACTCCCTGCACACAGGAGTTTTTCCATGGCAGCCGTGGGAAAATTTTGTGGATTAAATTGTGGTGCGCTGTTAGACAGAATCAGACACACACAAGGTAAAGACTGAACAACAAGCTTTAATCCACAAAAACCTCCACAGAGCCAGGCTGGCTGTGGCTGCAGCAACTCAGCGTAAGACCTTGGGAGGCCGGCCCAGGCTTGTATCCCAGAGGGTGATTGACATCTGACCAGGTGGGGCTTGAACCATACATAATTGGCAGGCAGCCAGGTGTTGTCCTGACCCCTTAGACTCCTGAAGGTACAGAGGTTGCCCCCTGCAGTAGGCTGCTGGTGTACCACTACACTTTCATGATTCAAAAGATTTTTGTTTGAATAAATAACAAAACTAATGATCAAATAACTTCATTCTCCATTTTTTTTAAATGTTGACCTCAGTTACGAATGTGATTTTGATTCCTGAGCAATAAATGTGAAGAGTTCATGAACAGTTTTTTGATGTTTTTTTCCCCATTCCATTTAGTCTCATTATGCATTTCCATGCATGCACTTTTTTTGCAAAAGGTTCAAGGTACAAAATACATAGTTTACCTGCTGGAGGATTGTGCAAATCTCCTACTTCAGAATGTTGACTTGTGGTGTGAAAACTCTTCATCAACCACTATGAAAAATGTCTTGAGTTGGAATAGGCTTACAGTCTAGAAATAAAGATGTCAAAATGACATTTGAATTTTGCTTGGCCAACTCTATTTTAGCATTTTTCTGGGTGCAGATTATGACTTCAGTTCTTCTCTTAAGTAAAATGAAAATCAAATTCTAGATCTTGGAAATCTGAAATAGAATTAAATTACTAGAAAGTTGTGGAGGGCAGTGAGCATCTGTTAAGAAAAATTCCATCAAAATTTCAGATTAAAACTCATTCAGCATTTCTTTTTTAATGTATGCTTTTGATCAGATGTGTTTATATCCAAAGTTATTTGGGACCTGTCCAAAAATTATGCATTAATATCATTATATACTTATTCTTTGTAATTAACTAACTTGAACATCAGTGATAGAACTGCTGTCTCTCATCTCCAGCAGCCCTGTTTCGTTTCTGACTTTCTCTGAAGTTTGCAAATTCTTCCAGTGAGTGCATGTTTCTTTTGGATGCTCAGGTTTCCTTTCAAATTCTTAAGACCTTGAGGTGGGTAGGTGAATTTTTTTGATATGTCGGTGAGTGATAGAAATGGGTTGAGTTTTTGGGAATGATTAAAATGAGTTCAGCGTGCATGTGTGCTTGGTGGTTGGCACAAGTTGGAGGAATTCAAGTCTGTTTCTGAGCTGTATGGTTCTACAGAAGTGCTGGGCAAAAGGAAAGCAAAAGCTCCTTTCTGCCATTTATTTTGGAGGCACGGCAATGCTTGGATGACAGCTGGGAGGCCTACGGACAATTGTGTTACCTCTGTGGACTGTATCCTCTGACAATGGGTTGGTACCCGGAGGCCAACACTGTGAATGGAAAGGCGTACTTCTGCTTTCTTGTGAATGCGGGGTTCTCTGGAAAGTTATTCCAAGGAAAACTTTGAGGATAAATCTACCTCAAAACCTGAACACACTGCAACGGAGACCCATTGCAGTGATGAGAATGTGATTGAAATATTTAAGCCAGGTTTTGCCAAAAATAAACAATGCTACTTAATTACATAGCCTTCTATCGATTGAATGTGTAATATTGGAATGTTGATTTTATTTGCTGGGTCAGCAATCACTGTTTAATATTTTCAATTTATCATTGAACGTGATGTATTTAGGTAATGTGACCAAAATGCACATATGGGGAACATAACAACATTTTTGACGCTTTAAGATAACTAATTTTGATGGAGCTGTCTTCACTTTGAGATATACCGGTATACGGATGCTTAAAAAAAAACTTGCTTTTAGCTGGCTCATCATAGTTAAAATTTCATTGGTGCTTATGCTGTGTTATGGTTAGGGTTGCAATGTGACACATAGGCAGCTGTTTTAGATGTAAGCTCACGAGGTGGGGAAATTCATTAGCCTCAAGGTATTGGCCTTGTACTAGTAAAGGTCTTGTGCTACATGTTAAAAGACCTGCTATTTGTTCCTGACTCAAATGCAGCATGAAAGCAACAAAATAATTTGTGATGCAAGTCTTTCTACTGAGCCAATCTTGAGCCACAAAAATGTGGATAAACTATCTGTGCTTCTGGACTTTCCCTTGACCTGTTCATTCCCAAGGGCTGAGCTAGAAATCCTTGTGAATAAGGGATAGTTGAACCTTTTATAATCAGAGGAGGATATGCAGTCTGATAACAGCCAGCTGTCATTCACCTTCTTTGTCTGTCTGAAGATAAGGCTGCGGATATATTTCCCAGACCTGTACTGTTGAGGTTTTCCTCCCCTTAAACATCGACCCCATTACAGGACAGATTGATGTATGACTGCAATTGGAGCTATGCAGCATGTGGATCAATTCACTTTCTTCTCAAATGCCTAAACAGAGTTTCGAGGCACTTCATCCTTTGGAAATCTACCAATGCTGTAAAATTTCAGAGCTGGTAACCTGGGTCCATTTTCAAAGACAGCTACTGTAGGGTAAGGGATTGAAACCGGTGGATTTAGCTCGACAAAGCATAATAAGTTTATTATAATTTCAAGTATGGTGCCACATGGCTCAACCCTTCCTCAGGGAGTTGAGCGTAGTGCTGAGTATTTCCATATGAACCCTCTTGTTTTAATAATGTCCTTGCAGCCCAGTATTTGAAGTTGAAACTTGCATGGGTTCAAAGAATAACCCGGTAGGTGTGGCTTAGAGGAAAGATGCTTGTTTTAGTCCACAAACTGATTATATTTGCTCCAATTACTTGAGAGGCTGCTTTAGGTTCCATTTGTTAAAATTAATAGGTTCATAAACTGATTCTGCGTAGACCACCTATTCATCGAGCTTGTGGTCCATTATGGGATTTGATTTTTAAAAAAATCAAATTGTATAATCCTTTATCTTCAAAGTGACCTTTTTAATCATTTGCTCTCTTCCTGGTACTCAACTTAAGAACCTCTGTGGCCCAGTTTGACTTTCAGATGGTGTTTCGGTCTTGCTGGTTTATCAATTTTTTTAATGCTTAATGTAGAGTTATTCCTTCTCCATGCATGATTGACTTGCTTCCAGTTCACTGTATTTGTGCTTTTTTTTGTTTTAATTAGCTTATTGCAGAAGCAAGTTCCCTATTTTTGCCACCATTTTTGTGTGAAGAATTTTTCCTGAACTCTCTGTGGAATTATTTACCTCTGATAGTGAACAAAGAGAATTTTAGATCATCGACGTATTTCCTCAACTGCAGAGGTCTTCCCCTTCATTGTCCTGTAATATGGGCTGATATCGCCTCAAACCGTGCATCTTGGCGCCTCACAGTTTGGCGGGCAGCAACCTCCTTTGAAGAAGACCGCAGAGCCCACCTCACTGACAAAAGACAAAGGAGGAAAAACCCAACACCCAACCCCAACCAACCAATTTTCCGCTGCAACCGTGTCTGCCTGTCCCACATTGGACTTGTCAGCCACAAACGAGCCTGCAGCTGACGTGGACGTTTACCCCCTCCATAAATCTTCGTACGCGAAGCCAAACCAAATAAATAAATATATATATAAAAATAATATAGACATTTTTGGTTGAGATCCTACATCAGGGCTGAGAGAGAATAGGAAAGAAAGCCAGTATATCGAAGTAGGAGGGAGGTGGGATGGGGGGGGGGAGAATGATGAGCAGGGTGATGGGAGAGGTGGAGGGGAAAGCTATATGGATGCGTGTGATGTCCTGAAATTGGAAGACACGTGATTATGCCATTTGGGTGGTAATCCCCACAAGCTGAATACAGTTGTTTTTCACATTTGCATTTGTCTCTCCAAAGCATGGAAAAAGTAAAGGAAAGAATGGTCAGTGGGAATGTTAAAATACCAGTAATATACTTATGTGGAAGACTCCAGATTCTTGTATTGTCATGTCATAAAATACAACATGTGATATTGCTCACAATTTCTTTTAGTTGACCATAAGGCAGACAAAGATTTCCCATCAGCAGAAATTTCCTGCCACCCCTTCGAGAAAGAGAAGCAAAAGAGAGTTCCCTATGCACCCCTCCCAAACAACAGTGTCAGTCTCCATGAAATCACTTCTAGAGCTCCGACAGCCACACAAACCACAGATTTTAATTCAAGCCCTCAACAACCTGAGCTCCAGATCAAGTTGTCACCTTTATTTATTGCTTGCATGGTAAAGATGAGACAGTGTTTCTCCAGGACCATGGAGCATATTTACATAAATAGAAGTTAGAATGGAAGTTAAACATTGAAATATTAAAATATTAAGACTTATACAGTAAAAGTCCATGATACATTATCCACAAATGTTCTGGGAATTCAGGACTCCTGATGACTTGGGTGGGAGGGAAATACTGTTGCCCAATCTGAATGTAACAACCAGAGTGCTATGGTACCTCCTACCAGATGGCAGAAGAAAGGACTGTTGAGGTGAGGGTTGTGTGGAGACCTTCACAATGTTTATTGCCTTTTGACTGCATCAAGTGTTGTAGATGTCCTTTATGGTAGAAAGAGAGCCCCCAACGATCTTTTCCACTGACTTCAATATCCTCTGCAGAGTCTTCTGGTCTGCTGCGGTACAGCTTCCAAACCAGGTGGTGATGCATTTGCATAGGATGCACTCAGTAAATCCTCTGTAGTATGTAGTGAGGATGGAACTTTCCTCAGCCTGCACAGGAAGTGGAGATGCTGCTGGACTTTCTTAGCTATGGAGCTAGTGTTAAGGGACCAGGTGAGATTCTCTGCCATGCTGCTGGACTTTCTTGGCTATGGAGCTAGTGTTAAGAGATCAGGTAAGATTCTCTGCCAAGTGCACTCCAAGGAATTTGATACTCTTGACAACTTCAATTGTGAAGCCATCAATGGTCAGCGGAGCATGGTCCTCCCGGGCTCTCTTGAGTTCTTCTGTTTTTTTTTAAACAGATCATTGGCTGTGTACCAGGCCATTAGCTGATCTGATCCTCTGATGCAATCAGAATGCCAGCAGCACCCTCTTGCATCTTTTCTCCGATACCCAGTACCCCTTCAGCCAGTTTCCAGCACTCTGCACCTGGGTGCAAGTCACTCGACTGCAGTTGCCCACAGCCTGCATGGGTTCCTTGCCTTGAGTCACCAACCATCTGCTGCCTTGGTGGTGTTCTGCCTCAGGCTCCCCCCCCCCCCCCCTCAGTGGTCCTCCCCAAGGTCACTACCCCATAGGTCATCTGCTCTGCTTCTCAAATGCAGGTGGTGTCCCAGTTATCTGGTGCCCTACACCAGTTCTCTGCTTCCCCAAAGTCTGCAGTCACTCATGACCGCTCCCATCTTGGATTCAGACCCTGCTGTTGCAGGATTTTAAAATAAACCACCATCAGCTCCTTCAACAGGCCATTTTAAAGCCTGTATGGAACTAACAGCAGTAGGACCCTTCAGTGGAGTGCTGTGACTCCTTTCCCCTCTTAGGTCGTTCATCTGGAATACTGACTCTGCTTTTCCTTCCACAAATGCTGTCTGACTGACTGTTTCTACAATTTTCGGTCATAATTTTAGAGTGATAACCTTTTAATCAGTATTGGAGAAAATCACTGGTAAGTCTCTACACAGCTCCTGACTAACCACTGAGTGTTTTCATCACTTATTATCCCATTATCTTTTAAGGTTCTCATTTTGAAGGACAAATTTTATAATGTAAACTGTAATAAAAGCCATACCCACTAGTGCACTTTCCCATTAAATCCATTCTGGAATCAAAGAACAGAATATCAGCATTTTATAATGCCTCCAAATTCAAGACAGGTAATACATTGGCATGATTTAAAAAATAAAGATGACTGCGTTAAGTGATATAAAGGCTGTGCACCTGGTCAATTGTTTGTTCAGTCAAGAGAAGTTCTCAAGTACTTGTAGTCTTGAATAGTCCAAAGTCTGTGTATTGGTTTAATGTTCATCAATATTTCTGGGGTTAAGTGCTCAATGTTATTAAATAAGCATCATAACCTTCCAGACACAGCAAGTGGAGAAGATTTTTTTATTAGATTGAGATCCTGCCGAGGCCACCAGCAATTTATTTGATCCTTTAAATTTTGATTGTGGTTTTATGACACTTTATTATAATCATACTATTCCTGTTTCAAGTCTATCAGAAATGAACAAAAGTTACAGTTTCAATATTTATTTTAAAAATGCAGAGAAATAAGTGATTTGGTTGCAAAGAGACTTCTTTCTGTCAGGTCATTATGACTGATTTTCCCTTCATTGCTTGCATTTATTCTGCAAGTTTCAGAATCTACATCATGTGCTCATTGTTAAAGTATCCAACTCAAATAACTTTGCAATCCAATTCACCCTTCTCACAATTTTGATTCACCCATTGCAAAGTAGCGCTTATTTCCTGAACTGTTCAAATACCCCTGTACCATATCAGGACCTTTTGATCTGAGGGGCACTTCACTATCAGCTCTCTGACATTCCAATATGGATATGCAGCAAATGACCAATGCAATCAACCTCCCTTCAAATGGAATCTGACAAGAGATGATAAGGAAATTATTTTTTGGAATGTTTTAACAATAAAGCGATCATTATGTTGTAAAGAATAGCACTCACTATAATTGCTTACTGTATTTTCATTCGGAAGTTTCTTGATCCTTTTGAGAATGGAATTTAAACCATTTTGGAGCTACTTTCAAAGCGAAGATCTTGTAATGATTGATAAATACAAAGACACTGCCTCCAGGTAATCTATACAAAGAAGTGTTGTCAAAGCACTTGAATGACTGTCTTTCTGTTCTCCAAGAGAGATGGATTGTGCACTTGTTTTAACTTAATAATTTAAAGATTGTTCCATGGCTGGGAGGTTTTTCAACAGCAGGAACTATCCATAAACATTTTTAACTCTAAGGTTGCCTGCTGTTCTCAATAGCTCCAGTTTTTATTATGCTTTCATTGTTATAAATAGCAAGAGATGCATTTTGTTTAAATTCTTATTTAAATGTGATACATTAGGCCAATCTTTTTGTTTCTCATTGCTTTTCTCCTTATTTCTCCTTCTGCCACAATTCTTCCCCAATGGAGTATTTTGCTGAGATTCTGATTCTATGTAATTTTCAAAGCCATTTAATCAGATGCATTGTTTAACTGTCAAAGTTTGTCAGTTTTAGTAAGAATGGGAGAAATTTATTGTAATTAGCAATCAGAATAGATTAAAATTTGCTGTTTTAAAAATGCAAAATTGCTATAATTTTTAAAAATTAGTGCAAAAGAAGAGTGAAGTAGCATCTGTAGTTTATTTGTCCATTCAGAAATCTGATAGCACAGGGGAAGAAGCTGTTTATGATTCACTGGATGTTCATCTTCAGGCTCCTGTACCTCTTTCCTGATAGTAGCTGTGAGAAGAGGGCAGGACCTGGGTAATGAGGGTCCTTGAGTATAGAGGCTGCTTTCTAGACACTCTTGTAGATGACCTTGATGGAGTGAAAATTGATGCCCATGATGGCGTATGCAGAGTTCCCAACTCTGTGTAGCCTTCTTTTCAACCTGTGCATTGACACCTTCATTCCAGACTGTGGTGCAACCAATCAGGATGCTCTAGTAACTACTGTAACAAACAACACTGAAGAACATTTAGATCAGTAAAACTCAGCATATCATAAAGGTGTTTACAATATTAAAATGCTAATTCAGCCATGTACGTCATGACTGGAGTCAGTCTTCCAATGCTGAA
Organism: Narcine bancroftii; assembly: GCF_036971445.1. Classification (NCBI taxonomy): domain Eukaryota; kingdom Metazoa; phylum Chordata; class Chondrichthyes; order Torpediniformes; family Narcinidae; genus Narcine; species Narcine bancroftii. The sequence continues at coordinate 337,980,453 of NC_091469.1, forward strand.
ATGTATGTATTAATGATGTTTGGTTTATTTTTCTTTCCCCCCCCCCCCCCACCCCTTACAGACATAATGTTGAACTCCTTTACCTTTCTGCTTTTCCATTGCTTTTATTATTTAGTGTTTCTGTTGTTATGTTGCTCATGGGGATATGCATGCATTTGCTGAACACAATGGTGCTGCTTCAGTGCAGAAGTCCTATCTAATCCAGAACCATTAAAAAAAAATGTAAGCACTGCTGATAGGTTAAGTAAGATTGAGATGGTGAATGCAAGAGTCCATGATGAGGAATAATTTAATATCTGTTGCTAACTATCTTGTCATTCTTGCCTCTCTTATAGTTCACATGGGAATTTCAACTTCACAGGTATCAGATGCAACTTGTGGAATTGGTAGACGGAATAGATTGTTGAACTGAACTAAACTCATTGGGTTCTTCCATAAACAGCTTGCTTGTCTATAATCTGTTAAGTGCTTTGGAAAGATATTAAAGGTTGATTCATTCCTTGAACATTGGGTTCTATTGGGCTAAATTCTGCAACACAGTTATTTCATACTGTACTGCGCTTAGTTACAACACACCATATTCTTCCTAGACAGCCATGAACTTAACAGCATTCCCCCATCATAGGTCTCACTGTTTTCATCTTTTCTTGTACATTTTACATTATTTTTGTTCTCTTTAACTCCACCCCATCTTCCTGAACCCTTGAAAGGGTCATCCTCCATCTGTCTCTTAATCTCTCATCGTTCAATGTCCTACCATCTCTGGGCTCCTCCCACAGGTTCTTTCCCCTTGATATTTGTAATATCACCTCTTTTAGTCTCAATAAAGGACCCAGACTCAAAATATTGACAGGCCATCTCTACCTATAGATGTGTCTGACCTTCTGAGTTTCTCCAGCAATTCCTTATTTGCCCAAGATGCCAGCATTTGCAGTCCTTGTGTTCCTCTTCTGTACTGGGAAGCTCAGTTCACCTGAATGTGGAGTAAACTGTGAGATGAAGTAATGATTTCAATGCCCTCCTTCACGTATTTGCCTTTTTATCAGATGTTTTGATTGAGATAGGAACTCGTGCTTAATTACCTATGGTACTTTGCATAAAGTTGCTGCAGATACAAAGATTAGTGGAGCTTATCACCGCAACTGGATTGTGCCTGGACATGTTGCTCTCTTGGAGATTCAAAATACTATCCCTGTGATGCCAATATATCAAATCTGTGTTTTAAAACAGAAAGTGTTGTAAAAATTCAGTTGGTTAGATGGAACTATGATGAGCTGAGAAACACATGTATGTGTTGACAGCATTTTATTGAATTGTTTTGCTTTCCTGTATGTGCAACATTTTGTAATTAAAAAAAAAAATTCTGTTTGCTGGGGGCATAAGTCAACAAAATCGAATGGTGCTGCTTAGAACTTTATTCAATAAAATTAGAAAATTTGTAACTAATGAAAACAATTATGCAAAGTAATGATCTTGTTGAGGCATGTTGGCTCATTGCTGCAATTCATCATCTAGTTCTTCATGAAATTAACCACTGCTCTGCCTTTCAAGGAGGGGACGAGTGTATGGAATACTGTAAAATGTGAAGCATTTTTTTCTTCCAATCCAGACCGATCATTTTGAAACTGGTCTGTTTGTACACAGTTACTAACTAGTTTCAAAGCCAAGTGTGAATTTCACTGAGAAGGTTTCAAAGTTGATCTTGGTTCTTATTCAGGTAAGAGGAAGCAATAATCTGCTCGCACATTGGAATGTAAGGAGGCTGATCTACCACTTGTGTTTGTAATTTTGCCATGTGTGGTAATTAAAAGCTAATTTGACAGGCTGAGAATTAATGATTATTCTCTAAAAAATAATCTGTAAAATCTGAAGGATATTCATCATCTCTAGCCATTAAAAAATACAACCAACACATTTTTGGAAAAAAAGCTGTTGTATGGCGATGGCAGCTAATTGGCATGCTTAACCTTGAGTAAATGTGAGTGGGAAGAATTCTCTTTCCCTTCATTTCTTATCTATTTTCTTTAACTCTTGTGTTATAAAACAATGTTGATTTAAGGGCTACCATCACCATTGAAGTGTACCCAATTAGTTTCTTCGTCAATAATCTGTTAAACTGACATATAAAAAGTGAAATCTTTTCTGGGGGGGGCTGGGTGGGGGAAAAGAGCGGTCACTGCAAAATCAGTTGACGCTTGCGAGTGGATTCGCAAATCCAAATGGAGAGGGGAGATGTGGTTGTCCGACAAGGGATAAAGGACAACTCAGGAGGGGAAGGGGAGATTGGGGATAAAGAAGATAGAAATAGGAGAATAAGGAAAATGTTGGATGTTGTAGGAATGTTGTCTGGTAAAGAGTTGAAAATAAGAAAACAGAAATGGAAAAGGAGGAAAGGTAATGATGGAAAAACGGAAAGAGAAGATAAACAAAATATAAAATGGCTACGCTGAACTATATGACTCTAAATATTAATGGAATACATAACCAAATTAAAAGGAAGAAACTACTAAATTTACTGAAAAAGGAAAAAATAGATATAGCATTTGTCCAAGAAACACACTTAACTGAATTGGAGCACAAGAAATTAAAGAGAGATTGGGTAGGATATGTAACAGCAGCATCGTATAATTCAAAAGCAAGAGGAGTGGCTATATTAATAAGCAAAAATGTGCCATTTAAAATAGAAGAGGAAATAATAGATCCAGCAGGGAGATATGTTATGATAAAATGTCAGATATATTCGGAGCTTTGGAATCTACTTAATATATATTCACCTAACGAAGAAGATCAAAAGTTTATGCAAGATATCTTTTTGAAGGTAGCTAATACGCAAGGGAACATACTAATAGGAGGGGATTTCAATCTGAATTTGGATCCAAATATGGATAAAACGGGGAAAAAAATTAACAGGAAGAACAAAGTAACCAAATTTATAATTAAATCAATGCAAGAAATGAAACTTGTGGACATATGGAGGAAACAAAACCCAAAAGAAAAGGAATACTCATACTACTCGACTAGACATAAAACATACTCAAGGATAGACCTATTCCTGTTATCAGCCCACATTCAAGGGAAAGTTAGGAAAACGGAATATAAAGCTAGACTATTATCGGACCACTCACCCCTGTTATTGGCAATAGAGCGAGAGGACATCCCTCCAAGAATGTATAGATGGAGATTAAACCCCATGCTACTTAAAAGACAGGATTTTAGAGAATTTATTGAAAAACAATTAAAAATGTACTTTGAAGAAAATACGGAATCAGTGGAAGATAAGTTTATACTATGGGACGCAATGAAAGCATTCATTAGAGGACAAATAATAAGTTATGCAACCAAGATGAAGGACTATAATCAGGAAACAGAGCAGTTGGAAAGGGAAATAATAAACATAAAAAAAATTAGCAATAAAGGAAGATACAACCAAAAGAAGAGAATTGGCGGATAAAAAATAAAATATGAAACATTACAAACATATAAGATGGAGAAGAATATAATGAAGACAAAACAGAAATATTATGAACTAGGTGAAAAAACACACAAAATCTTAGCATGGCAGCTTAAGACAGAGCAAACTAAGAAAATGGTATTGGCAACAAGGAAAAAAGACAAACAAATTACATATAATCCAAAAGAAATTAAGGAAAACTTCAGAGAATTCTATGAACAATTATACCGAACTGAAAACGAAGGGAAAGAAGGGAAAATAGATGAATTTTTGACTAAAATTGAACTACCAAAACTACAAATAGAGGAACAAAATAAATTAACAGAACCATTTGGAACAGTAGAAATACAAGAGATAATAAAAAATTTACCAAATAATAAGACACCAGGAGAGGATGGACTCCCAATAGAATTCTACAAAACATTTAAAGATCTAATAATACCGCCCCTCCTGGATGTAATCAACCAAATTGATGAGACACAAAACTTACCAGATTCATGTAAAACAGCAATAATTAGTGATACTAAAACAAGGGAAAGATCCACTCTCACCAGCGTCATATAGACCAATATCTCTGCTAAACACAGATTATAAGATAATAGCTAAACTATTAGCAAACAGATTAGCAGAACAGGTACCGAAAATGGTAAATTTAGACCAAACTGGATTTATCAAAAAAAGACGCACAACAGACAATATTTGTAAATTTATTAACTTAATTCATGCAGTAGAAGGAAATAAAGCACCGGCAGTAGCAGTTGCTTTAGACGCAGAGAAGGCCTTCGACAGAGTAGAATGGAATTATTTGTTCAAAGTATTGCAAAAATTCAGTTTACCGGAGAAGTATATTAATTGGATTAAAGCATTATATAAGGGACCGTTAGCGAAAGTGACAGTAAATGGACATGTATCAAAGCAATTTAACTTAAGCAGGTCAACGCGGCAGGGATGCCCACTATCACCATTATTGTTTGCGCTAGCTATAGAATAATACCTAGTGTCGCCGAGAATATTCTCCCAGAATCACAGTGCGGCTTTCGCGCAAACAGAGGAACTACTGACATGGTCTTTGCCCTCAGACAGCTCCAAGAAAAATGCAGAGAACAAAACAAAGGACTCTACATCACCTTTGTTGACCTCACCAAAGCCTTCGACACCGTGAGCAGGAAAGGGCTTTGGCAAATACTAGAGCGCATCGGATGTCCCCCAAAGTTCCTCAACATGATTATCCAACTGCACGAAAACCAACAAGGTCGGGTCAGATACAGCAATGAGCTCTCTGAACCCTTCTCCATTAACAATGGCGTGAAGCAAGGCTGTGTTCCTGCACCAACCCTCTTTTCAATCTTCTTCAGCATGATGCTGATCCAAGCCATGAAAGACCCCAACAATGAAGATGCTGTTTACATCCGGTACCGCACGGATGGCAGTCTCTTCAATCTGAGGTGCCTGCAAGCTCACACCAAGACACAAGAGAAACTTGTCCGTGAACTACTCTTTGCAGACGATGCCGCTTTAGTTGCCCATTCAGAGCCAGCTCTTCAGCGCTTGACGTCCTGCTTTGCGGAAACTGCCAAAATGTTTGGCCTGGAAGTCAACCTGAAGAAAACTGAGGTCCTCCATCAGCCAGCTCCCCACCATGATTACCAGCCCCCCCACATCTCCATCGGGCACACAAAACTCAAAACGGTCAACCACTTTACCTATCTCGGCTGCACCATTTCATCAGATGCAAGGATCGACAATGAGATAGACAACAGACTCGCCAAGGCAAATAGCGCCTTTGGAAGACTACACAAAAGAGTCTGGAAAAACAACCAACTGAAAAACCTCACAAAGATTAGCGTATACAGAGCCGTTGTCATACCCACACTCCTGTTCGGCTCCGAATCATGGGTCCTCTACCGGCACCACCTACGGCTCCTAGAACGCTTCCACCAGCGTTGTCTCCGCTCCATCCTCAACATCCATTGGAGCGCTTACATCCCTAACATCGAAGTACTCGAGATGGCAGAGGTCGACAGCATCGAGTCCACGCTGCTGAAGATCCAGCTGCGCTGGATGGGTCACGTCTCCAGAATGGAGGACCATCGCCTTCCCAAGATCGTGTTATATGGCGAGCTCTCCACTGGCCACCGTGACAGAGGTGCACCAAAGAAAAGGTACAAGGACTGCCTAAAGAAATCTCTTGGTGCCTGCCACATTGACCACCGCCAGTGGGCTGATAACGCCTCAAACCGTGCATCTTGGCGCCTCACAGTTTGGCGGGCAGCAACCTCCTTTGAAGAAGACCGCAGAGCCCACCTCACTGACAAAAGGCAAAGGAGGAAAAACCCAACACCCAACCCCAACCAACCAATTTTCCCCTGCAACCGCTGCAATCGTGTCTGCCTGTCCCGCATCGGACTTGTCAGCCACAAACGAGCCTGCAGCTGACGTGGACTTTTTTACCCCCTCCATAAATCTTCGTCCGCGAAGCCAAGCCAAAGAAGAAAGAAGAGCTATAGAACCACTAGCAGAATCGATAAGAATAGATAATAATATAAAAGGAATAAAAATAAAAGACAGGGAATATAAAATCAGTCTATTTGCGGATGACGTGATAGTGTACTTAACAGAACCAGAACTATCAATAAAAGAACTATATAAGAAATTGAAGGAATATGGAGAAGTGTCGGGATACAAGATAAACGTAAATAAAAGTGAAGCAATGCCTATGAATAACGCGGATTTCTCAAAATTTAAGGAGGAATCCCCATTCAGATGGCAAATGCAGGCAATAAGATACCTAGGTGTGCAAATAAACAAAAATCTAGACCAATTATATAAACTCAATTACAATCCACTAATGAAAAAATTACAGGACGATTTAGAGCATTGGAAAGAGCTACCACTAACACTGATAGGAAGGATAAACTGTATTAAAATGAACATTTTTCCAAGGATACTATACTTATTTCAGGCATTGCCAATACAACTGACAGAAAAATTCTTCAAAGAGTTAAAGAAAATAATAAGGAGATTTTTATGGAGAGGGGGGAAACCGAGGATAGCACTAGATAAATTAACAGAATGGTATAAACAAGGAGGCTTACAATTGCCAAACTTCAAAAATTATTATAGAGCAGCACAATTAAGGTACCTATCAGATTTTTATCAAACAAGGGAAAAACCAGACTGGACGAGACTAGAATTAGATAAAATAGGGGAAAAGATACCTGAACACATATTATATAAATGGGACGAAAAATTGGTACAACATAGAACTTCTCCAGTATTACACCATCTCCTCAATATATGGAAGAAGATTCATGTAGAAAGAAATAAAATAAATTATCAAATACCAAAACTAATATTGACGCAAAATAAGCTACTCCCTTTTACAATAGACAACCTTTCCTTTAGAAAATGGGAAAAAAAAAGGAATTAAAAGAATAGAAAATTGTTTTTCAGAAAGTAGATTCTTATCCTTTGAACAAATGAGAGATAAGTACAATAACTGGAGATACAGCGCTGGCATATTACCAACTGAGATCCTACTTGAAAGATAAATTAGGAACCAATTTGAGTTTACCAGAGGGAAGTAACCTTGAATATGTGATTACAGATACAATGTTAATCAAAAGATTTATAACAAATATGTATATCAAACTGCAAGAAAAGGAGAATGAGGAAACAAATGGTAAAACTAAACAAAAATGGGAACAAGATTTAAATATAAAGATAAAAAAGGAAACATGGGAGAAATTATGTTCTGGAATAATGAGAAATACAATAAATACGAGGCTGCATATGATACAATATAATTGGTTACACAGACTATACATTACACCGCAAAAGTTAAATAAATGGGACCCAACAGTATCTGATAGATGTTTTCGATGTAAAAAGGAAAGGGGAACAACAATTCATGCAATCTGGACATGTGAGAGAGTAGAAAAATTTTGGGATGATCTCAATCAGATATTAAATAAAATAACAGAAAACAATATACCAAAGAATCCAGAGATCTTTCTCCTAAGTAACATAAAAAATAAAGAATTTGGAATTGACTTGGAAGATGCACAAAAAAGATTTGTCAAGATAGCCCTAGCCGTAGCAAAAAAATGTATTATGTCAACCTGGAAATTGGAAGATAATTTGAAAATACAACAATGGTATATAGAAATGAATAAATGTATTCCATTAGAAAAAATAACATATAGTTTAAGAAATAATATTGAAATGTTCGAACAAGTATGGGAGCCTTACATTAAATACAATAGCGAAAACCTACCGGGAACAAACATTACCTAAGTTGATGGAAGGAGAAGAAAAGAAAAGAATGGACTCAGTAGAATTTCTGGTGTATTTTTGTTGAATGACAACATTGTCTGACTGAATTAATGCAACCTAGATTATTTACCTAAAATGGATGAGGGGGGGGTGGGGGGGTGGCTTGGGAGGAGGGGGGGGGGGAGAAAAAGTCACTGTAAATGTGTGGAAAAGAAAAAGTGTATATCATGGCTATTGTGATTTATGGTGTGAAAAATAAAAAATTAAAAAAAAAAAAAATCTGTTAAACTGCTGGTGACGAACATTGATTGATATGCTATTTAGCTCATCGCAATGCAATGTAACCAGTATTTGTTTTACAATGGTATTCAACATTTCAAACCGATGAAATGCTTTGAGAGTTTGGTTATGGTGTGCGTTAACTCCTCTTTCAGGAAGAACAGGACCCACTTCAATTCACATTTTGCCATAACAGGTCAACTGAAGATGCCACCTTGCTTTCTTTCCTCCATTAACAATCATCTGAGAACAGGAACACCTGCTCAGGCTGTTGTTAATTCATTGCAGTTCAGTGTTCACTATCATAGAAGTAAAACCCATGACCAGGCGCGAAGGATCTTGGACTCTGTTCATCCCTCTACAACAGATCCTTCATCGACAGACCCCAATTAATGCATGATGGCAAGGTCACTACCTCCATGCTGGGCATCAATATGGCCACCTCAAGACTGCGTGCTTCGTTCCCTACTTGGTTCCCTGTGCACTAATGACTACATAAACGAGCTTAGCTCCAACTCTATCCACAATTTTGCTAACACTCCACTGATATTGGTTAAATTATTGAAAATATCGTGTCGGAATAAAGAAAGGAGGCAGAGAACCTGATTTGGTGGTACTAGAACAACAATTGTGCTCTCAATGAAACCAAGAACAAGGAGCACATTGTTCATTTTAGGTAGGAGAGGCCAAAGGACCATACTCCTATCTTCATTAATGGGACTGTGGTGGAGAGGGTTAGAACCAACAAGTTGCCGGGAATTCGTATTTTAGAAGATCTTCCCTGGAGAGAGCATATTGGAGCAAATATTAAGAAAGCACAGCAATGTTCTAGTTTCCAAGTAGTGTAAGGAAATGTGACATCAGGCACTCTGATCAAACTTCTGCAGATGCACTGTGGAAAGTAGACTGGTTGGTTGCATCACAGTCTGATTTGACTCTCAACTGCTGAGAAATCCAGAAGATGATAAATATCCCTTGGTTCATCAACAGGCTCTGTCTGACCTCCAATCCGTTGACAACCTCGTGTGGTACTGCCTTTTTTAAAAATGTTATTTTATCATTTGTATCAATACAGTCATTAACTCGATTGTACATAGATAATACATTATATCAACATAATGCAAATGATACAATTTTTTAATGTTCTCCCCACCCCCTCCCTCCTACCCCCAAAAAGGAAGGAAGGAAAGAGAAAGAAAACACATAAATCTATACATTTATTATTATTCATATATTCTTACCATAATTATTTTCTAAATATTAATTGAGATGAGTGGCTGATGTGGATGGACTTTTACTAACAAAATCCAAATTTTTTTTTTTAATTCCCCATCTGATTCCTTCAACTACAAGTAATCTTTTCTAATGGTATACAATTTTGTATTTCAATGTTCCATCTGTCTATTGTAAAATTCTGTTTTCCACGTTATTGCCACACATTTTCTTGCTACTGCTATTGCTATACTCAGAAATTTTATTTGATACTTAACCAACTTCACTTTTGTATCTGCTTTATATATATTTCCAAGCAAAAATATTTTTAGATCTTTTTGTATTATCTTCATAATTTGTCCTAATAATATTTTCTAGTCTTTCCAAGAATCCTCCACTTTACACTGGACCAAACAGAATGTAAAATGTCCTTATTACATTGAAAACATATACAAGAATAATTTGAATCAACTCCATTTAATTTATAAGGAGTATAGTATAAATGATGTAAAAATAAATATTTTATTGAGCCTTTTGATATCTGGCATTTATTGTATTTGTAACACTCTCCTGGCACAGTCTTAATCATGCTTCCTCTTGCACTTGTATATTTCAGTCTTTTTCCCATTTTTGTTTAGATCATACTGCCTCAAACAAATCCCATCACCCCGGTCACCACCACTTCTCACTACTCCCTTTGAGTTAAAGGTACAGAAGTCTGAAGGCCAGTGCCTCGAAGCTTAAGAGCTCTTTCCTTCCAACAGCTGTCAAGCTGTTGAACTTCCCCTTGACATACTAGTGAGAGAATTGTTCCGACACCACAAAACTGTCTGGTTGATTGCTAAGTCACTTTTTTTAAACACCATGATAGCTATGAATATTTATTGTTTATCTTTTCTTCATTTGTTTCATTTTAATTCTATTAAGTGTACTCTTGTCACTGCTTCTTGCTTATTATTTTTAAACAAAGCACCTGTTCAGTAAGCAAGAATTTTGGTGCATATTTACACTGTTGAATATATGTAACAAATTTATCAAGTTCTTTAGGAATCGCTAAGCATCATAAAGGCAAAAGGATAACACTGTTTCAAAGCGATTTCCACTCTAGGTCTTGTAAGATTTTTTTTCATTAGCCAACTAATTGTTGAGAGGGTTGGGCAAATGGTCTTGATCATATCTGGGTGATGCAATGGTATAATTTAAATGACAAATTTTGTTCATGCTATTGGATAATCAGAGCAATGGAATTGAAGACTCTTAATCTGAATACAGGACTGAATTTAACAGGATTTGGATTGGGGGTTGTATTCCAGCTATGAATTTCAGTTCAAACTTTACTGGGTGAATCAAGCAATGAAAAATGAGTGTTTGAATGATGGATGAATGTGGGGTTGAATGGCAGAGCTGCTCAGTTTGATTTAACTTGGTAAAATCTTGCAAGTTGCAAGTAGCCACACATTTCCATGAAAGTTCAAAGAATAGTTTAATCTGAGAAGAGTGGCTGAGTGTGTGATGTAAAATCCAAATTATGAAGCTTTTTCAAACCAAGAAGTGAAACTCCATGGAGATGAAGTGAAGATAAGTATCAGGAAGGTCACTTGTCTTCAAAGTTCAGATTTATTGTCATTTCACATACATGATGTTACACACAACCCTGAGATTCATTTCCCTGAGAGGGAGGCAGAATTTTGGTGTTGCAAAAAATCTATACTCTGCTTACACGTGAACAAATAAAGAAATATAAACAACTGCAATGCAGAGAGAAAAAAAATCAATAAAGTGCAAAAGTAAGAGTCCTTAAATGAGTCTCTGAATTTGTCGTTGAGGAGTCTGATTGTGGAGGGGTAGCAGTTGTCCTTGAACTTGGTAGTGAAAGTCTTGTAGCACCGATAGCACTTTCCTATGGAAGAGGCAACAACAAAATTTGTGCTGGATACTGTAGATCCTTGATGATTGCTGCTGCTCTCTAATGACAGTATTCCCTGAACATGGGGAGGGATTTGCGTGTGATGTCCTGGGCTGTGTCCAATACCCTCCTGTCACTTCTAGTATCCATTTGGTGGCAAGGCATGCTCGTGGCTGAAAGAATTGCATTATTGAATGTTCATGCTATTGGGATTAAGGTTTTCCAGGAGGAGTACATGTTGGTCATCAAGTTTGTGGACTTGGCAATGGGTGATGCAGAGGACAGACATGTATATGTGGAGAAACTCCAGTACACAGAAATGTTGCAGAAACTCTGGTCACACAACATCCATAGGAAGTAAAAGGCAACTGTTTCTAACATGGAATTAAGAAAAACAAATGACAAGGAACTGGGTGTTCTAGCTTGAACCTATGTCATGGTGTCATGCTGAAGATGGGGCTATCAGATAATGTGTTAAATGTGAAGCCTGGTGAAATGGAAACTGTGGATGAAGGAAACTCTGTCCCTGTTGTGACTGGAGAGAGGTGGGGCAAGAGTAAGAAATGCAGAAGATGTGGGTAAGGTATTTACAGTGACAGCACACAGGAATCTACCTTTCTTCAAGAAAGGAGACATTTGACAAGTGCTAGAGTGTGTCTAAGGTGTCTCTGGAGAAGTTTGACTCTTTAGAATAGTATAAAATTTTAATAGCACAAATAACCCATTTCCCTCTCCTCCCCAAGTGACAAGCAATAGTGCAATATTCAAAATGAATCTTCAGTGATACTTCCTCATTGATGTGAAATATGATAATTCTTGCATACCTCCTTTAAAATGTCACATTTTACAAACCATCTTTTCCCCCAAAACTATAATTTAAATGGATATTCCTCAGTCTGTTATATCCATAAACAATTTTCCCTCCTGTAGTTCCAAATGTAATATGCACTAGATTTGGTATGTTACAAAAAAAACTATTGCAAATTTCTTTAGGTGTACCATGGAGAGAATTCTGACTGGTTGAATCATTTGCCTGGTATGGAGGTGGCAATGTATAGAACAGAAAAAGACTGGTGAACTTGGCCAGTGCCACCATGGGTATCCATCTTCATTCCATTGAGGACATCTACAAGAGGCAGTGTCTTAACACATCGGCCTCCATCATCAAGGATAGATGCCATTTCACTGGCTCTACACAAAACCCTGGAACATCTAGACAGCAAAGATGCATACATCAAAATACTCTTCTCTGTTGACTACAGTTTGGCATTCAGCACCATTATTCCATGAAACTAATCAGCAAACTCCAAGGCCTGGGCATTAATACCCAACTGTGAAATTGGATAATGAATTTCCTCACCACCAGACACCAATCGATGCAGATTGACAAGAACATCTCCTTCACAAACTTCATCAGCACTGGAGCCCTACTTAGCCCCCTGCACCTATAAGTGGCTTGGTATGACAACACCATCATTTAAAAAATTGCCCATGATACCACAGTAGTTGTTATACAAAGGGGGTAATGAGTCAACATACAGGAGGGAGATTTTAAAAATTGGCAGAATGGAGTTTGAACAACAATCTCTTACTCAATGTCACTGAGACCAAGGAGCTAATTGCAGACTTGAGAAATAAACTGATATATATTCAAGTGATCAGTGGAGGATCAGAAATGCAAAGGTGGGAACACTTGAATCCTAGGAATCTACCATCTCGGAGGACCTTACCTGGACCCATTATACCAATGTCATTGTGAAGAAGACACGTCAATGCCTCTACTTCCTCAGAAGTTTGGCGGATGTTTGGTGTGACATCTGAAATCTTGGCAAATATCTCTAGGGGTTTAGTGGAATTGTGTGCTGACTGACTGCATAACAGCCTGGTGTGGGAACACAAATGGCTCTGAACAGAAATCTCTGAAAATGTTGTGGACCCCCAACCAGTACATCACAGGCAAAGCTCTCACCACCATCGAGAAAATCTACATGGAACACTGCTGTCAGAGTTCATCAGCAATCATCAAAGATCTATACCACCCAGGACGTGCACTGTTCTCGCCATTGCCATCAGGGAAGAGGTAATGGTGCCGCAGGACTTGTACCACTAGGTTCAGGATCAGTTGCTAACCCTCAACCATCAGACTCTGAAACAACAGGCTCACTCATTTGAGGTCGCTTGCTTTGCATATTATTTATTAATGAATATTTATTTTATGTATGGTCAGTTGTTTAGATTTCTCTTTTGTATGCATATCTTTTTGAGTAGAGTTTACACTTACAGATAAAATTTAGACATACAGCACGGTAACAAGGTTTTCCTGCCCATGAACCCATACTACCCAATTAACCTACAAGCTCGGTACATTTTTTGAAGGCTGGGAGGAAACCCATTCAAACACGAGGAGAAAATACAAATTCCTTAAGGGTGGTGCTGAACCCAGGTTGAAGGTGCTTTAATAATAACTTCCTAACCATGGTGCCCAGAAATATAAATTTTGCCAAGTCTGCAGGAAAAAGAATCTCGGGGTTGTATGTGATATCATGTATGTATTCTGACAACGTAATTGATCTTTAAACTTTGTATGATGATTCGATTACTGCCTCTCGTCTTGCATCAGTTTGATTAAATGCATCTCCATCTGTTAATTGCCATTTGTAGTTTGCTTCTTCCAGTGGAGAGATCACCCAGATGCCATTTGGGAAGAAATTATTGCATACTTCCTGATGGTTTCCTGCTAGAAGCACTCATCTATTCCTTGGAGCCTTGATTAGGACACCCAGGTTCCTCTAATCCCCTGCCATCATTGCAACAGCATCCAGTAGTCATTCAGGAGGAACACACCATTGTAATTTAAAGTGTTGCTTATGTTAGGCACTTTCAAGTAGGAAAATAATCTGTCTGTAAAGGTGGAGGTTCTTCGCCCTTGTGCCTAAAGGCTACAACTCTGAAAGCGCCATAGGCGGCGCCAATTCCAGCCCTTCTCGGGGAAGGATAATCGGTGGAACGCTGTGCTCCTCTGGCTGACCTGAATATACAGCCACTGCAAGCAGCTGGTTAGGGGTGGGCTGATGATGTCGTCAGTCCCCGACCCATCTCCCTCCACGACCCCTTCAGGACGGGGGCCATGGGCGCCGCTCTCTGCCGCTCAAAACATGGCAGAACGATGGTCATCTTCCCCACTCAGCTGGAACCGTTCTATGTATTTATGACAGGTGGCGCTACGGCACCAGTTGCCCAACCTCCATCAAATCTGGAGGGCGCTATGAGGCACGTCTTGATATGAATGGGACACTGGATCAGGCTGTTGTCTAAAAGGCAAGTTTTAAGTTTTAGATCCGCTCTTGTTGCTGGCCTCCAGGCGGAGGCCTGACATGAAATGGCCTATTCCCTTGTATTCTTTGAGTTGGCAGCAGAAATTGCTCCTCTTGGAGCACGTGCTGAGATCTGCCAGAATCTGCAGGAAATTTGGCAGGAGATGTTGAAATTGACAGTGTCAGTTTTAGTCTAATATCACACGAGTGACCTGAGAATGTTGTTTTGTGAATCACTTCAGGCTGTCAGCAACTACAAACGGCAAAGGAGGAAAAACCCAACACCCAACCCCAACCCACCAATTTTCCCCTGCAGCCGCTGCAACCGTGTCTGCCTGTCCCACATCGGACTTGTCAGCCACAAACGAGCCTGCAGCTGACGTGGACTTTTACCCCCTCCATAAATCTTCGTCCGCGAAGCCAAGCCAAAGAAGAAAAAATATTAGGGTGCCATCTTTAGTATTTGGGGAGGGTATGGATGGACCCAGTTAATACATGGTGGCATAGATGGGAAAGATGGTGTCCTGGGGGTGAAGTGTATAATTATTTGTTTTGTCCATCATTTGGAACAGTAGTTTTCAAATGTTTTCTTTCCACTCGCATGCCACCTTAAGTTATTCCTACCCAAAAGGTGCTCTGTGATTAGTAAGGAATTATTCAAGGTGGTATATGAGTGAGGGAAAAGGTTGGGAACCCATTTGTTACTGAAATATTTTGCTTGAGAAAAATTGTCATTGGCCTATTTCCTTTAGAGTTATGAAACGGTACACATAATGAGTCAATTAGATACAATTAAAACACTGGTTTTCACTTTTTCTTTCCACTCACATACCACTTTAAGTAACCCCTTACTTATCGCAGAGAATCTGTCATAGGGATTACTTAAGGTGGTATGTGAGTGGAAAGAAAAAGTTTGAAGACGAATTAAGAATGTTCAATTCTGAAATTATAACTGAGAAATTAAACACAGTACAGCCAGTCTGCTGATGTTTATCAATGGTTTGAGCTTATCTGAAAACTGCTTCCATTGTGCAATTTCTGTGCCGAGTATAAAATCAGAAGTGAATATGAGGACTGACAAGTGTTTGTTTTTTCACAAACTTCAGGAACCATTAAACTATCAGGGGGTGTTTGAACCAAGTTATTGCTGTGGTTTCAAGACGTCTGTTTGAGAACTTCCTATTATGGTGACTTGCCTCCTTTCTGTTTTAAGGTTGGATGTTTTGAGTTCCCTGTAACTTGTCACGTTACTAACTGCATGGAGGTGGGGAGGGAGGAACATAAACTTAGGTGTGCATTCTAATTCAAATTGTGCCAATTTAGCACATCTTTCCACTGTCGGAATGAATTTGCTGAATATGTCAGGGGTGAAGTGAGTACAGATACACGATCCTTTATCCGGACTAAAATCCGGTAAGTGGGGAGAGAGGTGTCCGGTGCTTGGGGGAGGCGGCCAGGTGGCTGGAAAGGGGTGGAGGTGGATGCAGCAGCACAATTCTGGTGGGCTTTCCGAAATCCGGAAAAATCTGAAATTTGGGACACACTGTCCCCCAAGGGGTTCCGGATAAAGGATCGTGTACTTGTATCAGCACCAATTCCAATTTGTGAATGTATTCTACTTGCATTTAAGATTAAACAAATAGGGCCCCTAATGGATTTGTGATGATTGTGCTTGGCAACTTGAATTTGACCATTTTTGGTTGTGCATTTAAAAATAGATAATAACATATGCCTGTTGACCATTGAATGGTGACTGTTTTTTTTGGGGTATGGAAGATTGACGGGTTATGTGCCTTTGTTGCCCATCCATCCCTTTGTACCCTCACATGGCCAATTTGTCTGCCAGGCTTACTGTGAATTGGCTGCCCGAATAATCGATCTGACACTATTATTAACCTGATGAGGATCAATGCTGGAAGAATTTTTTAAAAAGCATAGTCAAATTGGTGGATGTGAACAATTTTGAGAGCATTTCCCTATTTTTTCTAAACTTTTCCCATGATCAGTGAATTAAGTGGACTTTTGTCCTTTTGAATATACTAAAGAAGTTGAGTGCAAAAAAAAATGTAAACTTCAGTGCATCAGCTCACCCCATTTGTGATTATTTGGCCAAGCTATTATGCAGCTTCTTGCATCTGCAAACTTTTCCTGGAATAATGTAATTTGAATTTATCTTGAGTATAGAATTGTTGGCATTATTGTGCAGTCAGATGAAATTTTCTTTTTGTTAGCATGAAGACAAAAGATATAAAGGTGACTGTTTGATGGCAGTGATTGAGCAATCCACTGATACAAAGTTTGCCTCAGAGTTGAGCCAAGTCAGCAAGTCACTGGTGAAGTGCAATGGTTTGAGGTACCAGACACTTTGTTTAAAACCTGCTGTCAGGAGATAACATTGAAAGTGCTACCAAATAAAATGGCCATATGCTGTTATGGGAAGCTGTTCCATAGGTTCTGAAGAATGTTAGAGTAACTGACATTTGATGTTGAAGTGTTCGAATAAAGCATGGGATTACTTGAGCGTCATTTAAAACTCACCCAAAAAGTTAAGCCAATTATTATGACTCTGGCTCGTTTTTAAATTGCATGTATGTATGTAGAATGATTAATGGTATTTTTAAAATAAACACTCTGGATGACTGTCTGGAGTCACTGAGATCAACTAAAGCTGACTACCAGGTTTGAGGTTTGAATTCGAGACTTGCTTGCATGCAAACTACCAGATGCCTGCAACGAAAAGACAGCAGGGTTTATAAGAGGTCATCAGATGGATGGCAAGAGTACTCGATATTAGTTTTACCATTGCAGCCTGGTGGTTTAAGTGCAGTGATGGTGTATTAAGTGGGGAAATAAACGAGACCAGGACATTCAAACAAAGAACAAAACAAAAATGTAATTTGACCATGAGTGTATTGTGCCATCTGGTCAGCTGACATCAATCTCTTCCATTTCAACCTTTTAATTCCTCAGCTCTGTAATTTTAAAATCTTATCACCCTCTGTCTGGAAATGATTGGGGTGAATGTATTGATGCATCTGCTTTAAGAATGCAAATGGAACCATGTAATTCTGACAACACCTCCAGATTGGAAATGCTCACCAAACATTTTTGAATTAATTTTCAAAGTGGAATATTTACACTGTAGTGTCATAATTTGATTACTGACTAATCTCAACCATACCCTTCTTGCTGCCATTAAAATTCCTGTCAGTGGGAGGGATTCTTTTAGTGCTTGTATAGTTAAAATTGAGAAAATGCACTGAATGCCTCATAATTCTTTATGAAATTAACCAAATAAGATGTATGCAAATAGATCAGTTCTCCTGTTTCAAATGACAATATGACTGACCTTTAAAGTGCAAGGCCAGGAATAACTGCTAAGCATATGGATTCCTGTTTATTCAGGGTGAGCTGCCAGAGACCTTTTTGTCAAATCTAATGGGATATTTCTGCTCTTATGAAACTTTGACTTGTTCATCTATATCAGAAAGTGTTTTTTTTAAAAGCAGATTGATGGGTGTTTTTTAATACCTTGACCAAATGGTCCAAATAAGTGGTTATTTTTAAGGCTTGTAATATCCTTCAAGATCTGGGTTTATTATGGGCTGCTATTAAAGCTCATTAAGTCAGGTTGTCAGTGGAAGCCATTTGGAATGTGACATTTGATGAGTTAGCCAATGTCTTATCTTGTTAGAAGACAAACTGAGTGAGAGGCCCTTGACAAGGAGAGGTGCAAACAGAAAGATTGGAATTTCAAGTCACAAAGCTAAAATGAACTTAAATGACTTTTTGCTTTTTTTTTAATTAATTCCTGTCTGTGATTTAGCTGGAGCACACGGAAGCTTTAAACATTCGTGTTTTCTCAATATTCTTTACGCAAACCTGCCTGCAGTTCTTCCAGCTGGTAATAACCCCTGTAGGTTCAGTACAGAAATCACAAAGTTGTATATTTTATTTCGGTGAACGGTGGTATGCACCTGTGCTAAGAACTTGAAGTTGATCACACCACTTAGTGGATTAATTTAGTTAGTGTAAAGCAAACATGACAGAATTATTTTAAGAGCAGCCTGGTGTTGCTGCTCAGCCTTGTGAACTTGATGGTGGGTGCTGTGCACATAGATTTTGCACATTCTTTCTGTGACCAAGTGACTTTCTGCCAGGTGCTCAGACTCCTCCCACATCTTAGACCTGCTGGTAGGTTAATTGACTAGTATAAATTATTTATAAGTGCTTTTTTTTAAAAAGGGGGTTTATGAGAGCATGAATTGCAGGTATACAAGGAAATAGAAGGGGAATGGAATTGCTCTGCTGGGATTGACCATTGACCTCTGAGGTGATGTGGCCCCCTATGCTGCATGTCAATGAAGAAAAAAATATGATTTACAAATGGATCTGAACTTGAGTTAAGAAAAATGCCTTTAATTGGTAACTGTTAAATTTTCATCCCATGTGGTTTCTTTTCTTTTCTTTGGCTTGGCTTCGCGGACGAAGATTTATGGAGGGGGTAAAAAGTCCACGTCAGCTGCAGGCTCGTTTGTGGCTGACAAGTCCGATGCGGGACAGGCAGACACGATTGCAGCGGTTGCAGGGGAAAATTGGTTGGTTGGGGTTGGGTGTTGGGTTTTTCCTCCTTTGCCTTTTGTCAGTGAGGTGGGCTCTGTGGTCTTCTTCAAAGGAGGTTGCTGCCCGCCAAACTGTGAGGCGCCAAGATGCACGGTTTGAGGCGTTATCAGCCCACTGGCGGTGGTCAATGTGGCAGGCACCAAGAGATTTCTTTAGGCAGTCTTTGTACCTTTTCTTTGGTGCACCTCTGTCACGGTGGCCAGTGGAGAGCTCGCCATATAACACGATCTTGGGAAGGCGATGGTCCTCCATTCTGGAGACGTGACCCATCCAGCGCAGCTGGATCTTCAGCAGCGTGGACTCGATGCTGTCGACCTCTGCCATCTCGAGTACTTCGACGTTAGGGATGTAAGCGCTCCAATGGATGTTGAGGATGGAGCGGAGACAACGCTGGTGGAAGCGTTCTAGGAGCCGTAGGTGGTGCCGGTAGAGGACCCATGATTCGGAGCCGAAAAGGAGTGTGGGTATGACAACGGCTCTGTATACGCTTATCTTTGTGAGGTTTTTCAGTTGGTTGTTTTTCCAGACTCTTTTGTGTAGTCTTCCAAAGGCGCTATTTGCCTTGGCGAGTCTGTTGTCTATCTCATTGTCGATCCTTGCATCTGATGAAATGGTGCAGCCGAGATAGGTAAACTGGTTGACCGTTTTGAGTTTTGTGTGCCCGATGGAGATGTGGGGGGGCTGGTAATCATGGTGGGGAGCTGGCTGATGGAGGACCTCAGTTTTCTTCAGGCTGACTTCCAGGCCAAACATTTTGGCAGTTTCCGCAAAACAGGACGTCAAGCGCTGAAGAGCTGGCTCTGAATGGGCAACTAAAGGGGCATCGTCTGCAAAGAGTAGTTCACGGACAAGTTTCTCTTGTGTCTTGGTGTGAGCTTGCAGGCGCCTCAGACTGAAGAGACTGCCATCCGTGCGGTACCGGATGTAAACAGCGTCTTCATTGTTGGGGTCTTTCATGGCTTGGTTCAGCATCATGCTGAAGAAGATTGAAAAGAGGGTTGGTGCGAGAACACAGCCTTGCTTCACGCCATTGTTAATGGAGAAGGGTTCAGAGAGCTCATTGCTGTATCTGACCCGACCTTGTTGGTTTTCGTGCAGTTGGATAATCATGTTGAGGAACTTTGGGAGACATCCGATGCGCTCTAGTATTTGCCAAAGCCCTTTCCTGCTCACAGTGTCGAAGGCTTTGGTGAGGTCAACAAAGGTGATGTAGAGTCCTTTGTTTTGTTCTCTGCATTTTTCTTGGAGCTGTCTGAGGGCAAAGACCATGTCAGTAGTTCCTCTGTTTGCGCGAAAGCCGCACTGTGATTCTGGGAGAATATTCTTGGCGACACTAGGTATTATTCTATTTAGTAGAATCCTAGCGAAGATTTTGCCTGCAATGGAGAGCAACGTGATTCCCCTGTAGTTTGAGCAGTCTGATTTCTCGCCTTTGTTTTGTACAGGGTGATGATGGTGGCATCACGAAGATCCTGAGGCAGTTTACCTTGGTCCCAACAAAGCTTGAAAAACTCATGCAGTTTGGCATGCAGAGTTTTGCCGCCAGCCTTCCAGACTTCTGGGGGGATTCCATCCATACCTGCTGCTTTGCCACTTTTCAGTTGTTCGATTGCCTTATATGTCTCATCCAGGGTGGGAACCTCATCCAGCTCTAGCCTTAGCGGAATCTTGGACTGAGCGGTTGGCACTGAAAAGGGATTTTTAAAAAAAATGGCGGCTCAGAATTCCTATTAGTTTATAAAGCCTTTTAAAATTGGAGGACATGGCCCGAGAAGTTAGAATTTGTATTTTAGTTTACTTCTAAAAATGTAACTGTCAAATGATACAAAGCAGATGATTTATTTGGCATATGTATAATTTGCTTTCAATTGACAAGGAGAGTTGCAAACGGCATATTATCACCAATAATTTCCTTGCCTCTAAATTTTGTGCAATCCTGAATATTGAAATTCAAAAAAAGTCATTTTTTTTGTCAATGCTTGGCAGAAAAAAATACTGTTCAACAAAGCTTTAAGATGCTCGTTTTGTTTTTTTGGGGGCGGGGAAATAACAAATGAATCGTCCACAATTCTTACTCAGTTTGTGGTGGAATTACTTTAATTTGTACTTTCTCTTTTTGTTCGTATAAATATTAAGAGTTGAGAATTAATTTCCATGTGCAGGATTAATTAGGATTTAAATCACCATTATTTATTTTCTGAAGTGACTAACTACTTTCCCCGATTAGGGGCGTTGGGCAATGTTCATGACAATTCTTTGCTTCACAGCAGACAAAAGTTGAAGTATATCATATTTATTACATTTTTAATGTATTATTACAATTCATTGAAAGGAACCTTTATGGAGACTATGGTATTTTTAAATTATCTTCATGAGGAAGATGGAGCTGAATATGTTTGTGTGATACTCTTGCAAACTATGAAATTGCCATGCTTTTGAGGGAGAGAGGATTTCTTGAGTGGAACTTGTGAAACTCCCTTTATTTGTCCACCAATCAATTTTGAGATTCGTTGAATAGCCCATTCCTATTGAATGTGCAGGCTGGTGGTTCATACCAGGGGACTCCATAGCAACCACAGTAATCACTGGATGTTAGCTTGTTGCTCTTCACATATGCTAATACCAAAATTCCACCACAGCAAACATACAAAGGTCAGTTCTGTGAAACGTCTCAAAAGTTGCCTTCCCACAACCCCACCCCTCCACCACACCTTAAGGCAAGTGAGCAGGCAGAATTGAAGAAATGGTCTTATTTCTGGGAGCAGAGCCCTGATTCCAGATTGCTCTTGCAGTTGGTTCAATTTTGTTTTCCTCAATCTACTTAGTGCATGAGTAAACATATGTTGAGCACTAGTTAATTTTAGTGATGGTGACTTCAGGAAAAAAACACAAGCTTTATGTTGTTCCTCAGGTCTCTGAACACCATGGCAACGTATTGGGGTCACTGCTCTTTTGGGCAGTATATTAATGATTGAGGTATGCAGAATGTGATGTTTGAAGTTTGTCACATGGAGCACAGCACTTGCTGCTTCACAGCTCCAAGGCAATGGTCCTAACCTTGGGTTCTGTCCGTGTAGTTTACACATTCTCCCCATTACTATGGGGGTTTCTGCTGGCATTCTAGTGTCCTCCTCTTTGGCTTGGCTTCGCGGACGAAGATTTATGGAGGGGGTAAAATGTCCACGTCAGCTGCAGGCTCGTTGGTGGCTGACAAGTCCGTTGCGGGACAGGCAGACACGGTTGCAGGGGAAAATTGGTTGGTTGGGGTTGGGTCTTGGGTTTTTTCCTCCTTTGCCTTTTGTCAGTGAGGTGGGCTCTGCGGTCTTCTTCAAAGGAGGTTGTTGCCCGCCGAACTGTGAGGCGCCAAGATGCACGGTTTGAGGCGATATCAGCCCACTGGCGGTGGTCAATGTGGCAGGCACCAAGAGATTTCTTTAGGCAGTCCTTGTACCTCTTCTTTGGTGCACCTCTGTCACGGTGGCCAGTGGAGAGCTTGCCATATAACACGATCTTGGGAAGGCGATGGTCCTCCATTCTGGAGATGTGACCCACCCAGCGCAGCTGGATCTTCAGCAGCGTGGACTCGATACTGTCGACCTCTGCCATCTCGAGTACTTCGATGTTAGGGATGAAAGCGCTCCAATGAATGTTGAGGATGGAGCGGAGACAACGCTGGTGGAAGCGTTCTAGGAGCCGTAGGTGATGCCAGTAGAGGACCCATGATTCGGAGCCGAACAGGAGTGTGGGTATGACAACGGCTCTGTATACGCTTATCTTTGTGAGGTTTTTCAGTTGGTTGTTTTTCCAGACTCTTTTGTGTAGTCTTCCAAAGGCGCTATTTGCCTTGGCGAGTCTGTCGTCTATCTCGTTGTCGATCCTTGCATCTGATGAAATGGTGCAGCCGAGATAGGTAAACTGGTTGACCGTTTTGAGTTTTGTGTTTCCGATGGAGATGTGGGGGGGCTGGTAGTCATGGTGGGGAGCTGGCTGATGGAGGACCTCAGTTTTCTTCAGGCTGACTTCCAGGCCAAACATTTTGGCAGTTTCCGCAAAACAGGACGTCAAGCGCTGAAGAGCTGGCTCTGAATGGGCAACTAAAGGGGCATCATCTGCAAAGAGTAGTTCACGGACAAGTTTCTCTTGTGTCTTGGTGTGAGCTTGCAGATGCCTCAGATTGAAGAGACTGCCATCCGTGCAGTACCGGATGTAAACAGCGTCTTCATTGTTGAGATCTTTCATGGCTTGGTTCAGCATCATGCTGAAGAAGATTGAAAAGAGGGTTGGTGCGAGAACACAGCCTTGCTTCATGCCATTTTTAATGGAGAAGGGTTCAGAGAGCTCATTGCTGTATCTGACCCGACCTTGTTGGTTTTCGTGCAGTTGGATAATCATGTTGAGGAACTTTGGGGGACATCCGATGCGCTCTAGTATTTTCAAAGCCCTTTCCTGCTCACGGTGTCAAAGGCTTTGGTGAGGTCAACAAAGGTGATGTAGAGTCCTTTGTTTTGTTCTCTGCACTTGGAGCTGTCTGAGGGCAAAGACCATGTCAGTGGTTCCTCTGTTTGCACGAAAGCCGCACTGTGATTCTGGGAGAATATTCTCGGCGACACTAGGTATTATTCTATTTAGGAGAATCCTAGCGAAGATTTTGCCTGCAATGGAGGGCAGCGTGATTCCCCTGTAGTTTGAGCAGTCTGATTTCTCGCCTTTGTTTTTGTACAGGGTGATGATGGTGGCATCACGAAGGTCCTGAGGCAGTTTTCCTTGGTCCCAACAAAGCTTGAAAAACTCATGCAGTTTGACATGCAGAGTTTTTCCGCCAGCCTTCCAGACCTCTGGGGGGATTCAATCCATACCTGCTGCTTTGCCACTTTTCAGTTGTTCGATTGCCTTATATGTCTCATCCTGGGTGAGGACCTCATCCAGCTCTAGCCTTAGGGGCTGTTGAGGAAGCTGGAGCAGGACGGAATCTTGGACTGAGCAGTTGGCACTGAAAAGAGATTGGAAGTGTTCTGACCATCGGTTGAGGATGGAGATCTTGTCACTGAGGAGGACTTTGCCGTCTGAGCTGTGCAGCGGGCTTTGGACTTGGGGTGAGGGGCCGTACACAGCCTTTAGAGCCTCGTAGAAACCCCTGAAGTCGCCAATGTCCGCGCTGAGCTGGGTTCGCTTGGCGAGGCTAGTCCACCACTCATTTTGGATCTCCCGGAATTTGCGCTGAAGATGGCTGCATGCGCGACGGAAGGCTTGTTTCTTCTCTGGACAGGACGGCTTTGTATGGTGAGCCTGGTGGGCAGCTCGCTTCTTTGCCAGCAGCTCCTGGATTTCCTGGCTGTTTTCGTCGAACCAGTCCTTGTTTTTCCTGGAGGAGAAGCCCAGTACCTCTTCAGTGGATTGCAGTATGGTAGTCTTCAACTGATCCCAAAGGGTTTCAGGTGACTGGTCCGTGAGGCGGATTGCATCGTCGAGCTTTGCTTTGAGGTTTGCCTGGAAGTTTCCTCTCGCTTCGTCTGACTGCAGGTTTCCAACATTGAACCTCTTTCTAGGGGCTTTACTGTTCCTGGGTTTTGGCTTGAAGTGAAGGTTGAGCTTGCAGCGAACCAGCCGGTGGTCATTGTGGCATTCCGCGCTGGGCATGATCCTGGTGTGGAGCACATCTCGTTTGTCACTTTCTCGCACCAGGATGTAGTCCAGGAGGTGCCAGTGTTTGGATCGGGGATGCATCCAGGTGGTCTTAAGGCTGTCCCTCTGCTGAAAAAGGGTGTTTGTAATGACAAGCCGCTGTTCTGCGCAGAGCTCCAACAGGAGGCACCCATTGTCGTTGCACTTGCCGATGCCAAGCTTGCCCAGGATTCCTGGCCAGGTTTCTGAGTCTTTGCCGATGCGAGCGTTGAAGTCGCCAAGGATGACAACCTTGTCGGCTGTAGGGGTGCGTTGAATGAGGTTGCGCAGATCAGTATAGAACTTGTCCTTTTCTGCTGGTTCCGCCTGGAGGGTTGGAGCATAGACACTGATGAGGGTGATGAGACGCTTGTTTTGAAGGGGGAGTCGCATGGACATGATCCGGTCCGAGTGGCCTGTCGGGAGGTTTTCGAGTTTGGAGCCAACGGAGTTCTTGACCATGAAGCCTACACCAGATAGGCGTCGTTCATCCATAGGCTTGCCAGACCAGTAGAGTGTGTAGCCTGCGCTGCGTTCTTTGAGGCTGCCTACATCTGCAAGGCGGACTTCACTGAGACCGGCTATGTCGATGTCAAGTCTGAGGAGTTCATGTGCGATGAGGGCAGACCGACGCTCAGGTCGGTGGCTGTCAGCCTTGTCTAGCATGGTTCTGATGTTCCAGCATGCTAGCTTGAGTTTGTGAGCATCTTTTGAGGAGGAGGACGTGGAGGGGGAGGACGTGGAGGGGGAGGACGTGGAGGGGGAGGACGTGGAGGGGGAGGACGTGGAGGGGGAGGACGTGGAGGGGGAGGACGTGGAGGGGGAGGACGTGGAGGGGGAGGACGTGGAGGGGGAGGACGTGGAGGGGGAGGACGTGGAGGGGGAGGACGTGGAGGGGGAGGACGTGGAGGGGGAGGACGTGGAGGGGGAGGACGTGGAGGGGGAGGACGTGGAGGGGGAGGACGTGGAGGGGGAGGACGTGGAGGGGGAGGACGTGGAGGGGGAGGACGTGGAGGGGGAGGACGTGGAGGGGGAGGACGTGGAGGGGGAGGACGTGGAGGGGGAGGACGTGGAGGGGGAGGACGTGGAGGGGGAGGACGTGGAGGGGGAGGACGTGGAGGGGGAGGACGTGGAGGGGGAGGACGTGGAGGGGGAGGACGTGGAGGGGGAGGACGTGGAGGGGGAGGACGTGGAGGGGGAGGACGTGGAGGGGGAGGACGTGGAGGGGGAGGACGTGGAGGGGGAGGACGTGGAGGGGGAGGACGTGGAGGGGGAGGACGTGGAGCTGTCCTCGGGCCTGCGCAAAGGAGCTTTTAGGTGGAGTGCAGTGCGCGCAGTACTGGCCCCACCCTTTACACCCATGGTTCGCGTGCCGTGGCCAAGCAAGCTGGGACGTGGCAGCGAGGTCCTTGGGTCGTAGGTTTTATATCGGAGTGACCTTCTCCTATGCAGGTATCTTACCCGGGCTGGAGGGGTCTGCCTCCCCTCTTAGGTCGGTCCATACTGCCCGACCGGGGCCGAGGCCTCCGCTGCTCTCCCTGTGTCCGGACTAGTGTCCTCCTAAATAGTTGGTTAATTGGTGATTTAAAATTATCCCTGTCATGTAGGTAAATTGTAAAAGAATCAAAAGGAAAGTTTAAAGGCATGTGAGAGTAAGAATTGGGTGGACATGGGAGAGGGGTAATGGAAATGAGGGGATTGCTCTGCTAAGAGCTGGAATGGGCCAAGTTGCTGCCTGGTGTGTGATGAAAGGGAAGTAACTTTGTTTTGGAAATGGGGAGGAGAACTCTTGCAATTTCAAAAGACGGGGATGAGTGAGCCAGAGATGGTTTGTTAGAGAAAAGAGTGAAGTCATCCATTTTGGTGGGAGGAATGAGGAGAGGTATTACAAATGCAACCTTCTCAGAGGGAAAGCAGGAAACAAGCTGAGCTTCATGTACACATGAATGTGGCCAGCAGTTGAAAAAGCTGATGAATGCAACTGTTTTCACTCTTTTGTGGAGCAGGAATAGTGGATTGAATGGCTGCCTTCTAAGCTGATCTTTAAACATCTTCACAAAAGGTGTAAAAACACAAATTGTCCATAAACAATGTGGCAGAGTGTTGCTACTTATACCATCTGTGCATATTCTGGGTAGTGCCTTTACTGGGGAAATGCCACCTGCTATTTGCCATTCATTTGCAAAGATGCTGTGAATACTTGGCATCTATTTCTGGTACTTCAGTAAGCTCTTAGCCGCTTGCTAAAATCAGTTAAGTGCTTCCAACCATTAATCTGGGGTACAGAGCCCCTCTATATTTCCAATTTTATAATTTTTACAAACCAAAATTTCATCAGTGAAGTTGTCAAGCAGCTACTGTCAAACTGCCTCCTATAGTTGTTAGCTGCTTTCCCTTGTTCATTGAATGAGCTAAATTTAGGTGATCTGTCTGTCTTAATTTAAATAAATCACTTGATTTTTTAAATTGATTCAGCATCCTACAATTCCCTATCATGTTAAACTAACATTAGGGTCTAAATGTTGACCGTTTCAGCATCAATAGTTTCATAATTTCTTGGGAACCTGATCATGTGATATTTAAATATTGCATGAGTCTGAAGTAATTCAGAGGGTTATGGTTTACAATCCCATTTCATGTCAGCACAATCCAGGCTAGCAGTATGGAAAAGTATAAGGGATGTGCAACACTCAGTGCTGCCATCTTTTTCAGGTGAGATTGTCTGCTCTCTGTTCGAAAATCCAATGACTGCATTTCATAAGGAACAGTGGTATAACTCCGTGTGCTCCAGCCAATACTCAGTATCACCGAAACATATTATCTGTTGTCAGCATCTTGATTCTTTTTTTGGAAGTTTGCAATAAGCAAGTTGGCTGCTGTTTCCAACATGATTAATGACTGCGATTCAATTGTTCTTCATTGATAGAGTTCTAAAGCAAGGAAACAGACGCGCTCTACAGCACTGGAATATGCTTTTCCACGCACATGCCTGTACCAAACATGTCCAAATCAAACTAAAATTCTCCTGCTTGCACTTGATAGATAACCCTCTATCTCCTTCATATTCGTGTTTATCTAGAAGATTTTTAGATGCTACATTCGCATCTGCTTCCACCACAACTTCTGGCAGCCCATTCCAGACACCTATTGCTCTGTGTAAACAATTCGTGCTCATCTCCTTTAAACTTTCTTACCTTAGGCATGTCCTTGATTGTGTGACTTTTGACATGGGGGAAAAGATTCTGACTGTCCACCCATCAATGATTTAAAAATCTCTATCTGTTCTCCATTGGTCTTCTACACTCCAGAGAAAACATTCAAACTTTGTCAAATCTCTCCTCATTACACACATCCTCCAAATCTGGCAACAACCTGGTAAACCTCTTCTGAATCCTATCCAAAGTCTGCATACCATTCCTATAACGGGGTGAGCAGAACAGCATGTAGTATTTCAAATAGGGTGGCTATTCCAAAGGACGACATGGTCATAGGATTTTCATAGAGAGAGAGTGTGTTTGTAATACAGTTTAATTTATAGTGTATTGCAAAAATAAATGCAAACATGCTGTGTGTGTGTGTGTGTGTGTGTGTGTGTGTGGAGAGAGAGTTATATAGACATAGTAACCTATGACCATGTCTTCCTTTTGAATGACTACCCTAACAAGTGCACCGTCACTAAAGTTTTGTGTAGCTGCAACATGTCCCTCTTAGTTTCATCCTCAATGCTCCTACTACTGAATCCAAGCATACATGTGCCTTCTTTACCGCTCAATCTACTTGTGCTACCACTTTCAATGAGCTATTGATCCATCTGCACATCAAGAAATGTCCCCCCCTTTCACCACTTCCTCTGGTAACTCATTCCACATACCCACCTTTGTGGAAAAAGGTGCCCCTCAGGTTCCCTTTTAAATCTTTCCCTTAGCACCTTGAATCTCTGCCTACTGGTTTTAGATATTCCCTTATCTTGGGTTAAAGGCTGATTATTTCCTTTACACGTCCCTCAAGACTTTAAACCTCTTTACCCACCCCCCGGCCCTCTGTACTCCAGCAAGAAAAATGCTGACCTACCTTATCTCTTATAATTCAATCCTACCACTCTTACCAAAATGATACTTCATACCAATTCCAGTCACAGAAACATATTCTACAGTTGTAACATGACATCCCTGCTCTTGCACTCAATGCTTTGCACATTTGAGGGGAAGCTTAACCTCATCCTCTACTTAGCTTTGCATGGAACTATGCTCCTGTATTCCCCCTCCCCCCACCCCCCACCCCCCACCCCCAAAGTTTGTTCTGCAACCCTTCCCATTCACTATCATTGCCCTGCCCTGGTTTAACCTACCAAAGTGGACTTGTCTGAGCTTAATCTGCCACTTCTTGGCCTACTTTCGAAGTTCATTTAGATTCCAAATGAACTTTTGGATAATCTTTTTCACTGACCACCAATTTTGGTGTCATTCACAAACTTGCTACATTGCCACACAAGTTGTATAGACAAGAATACATTTTCACATTCCTTATGGTTGTGTATTTTATTGAACTCGATCTTACTACAGTGGTGTGTACTTGTATGGCATTTGATCAGTGCCTATTGAAATCATCCCTGTATTATTAGGCCTCAAATGCATTCACAATGGACTGAACAACTAAAAATCAAAACATTGAAAAGTGAGGGAACAGTCATTTTCATGTATTAAATGAAAACAAGTCCAGTAATAGCCTCAATGAGCAGAATTTTTACAGACTTGACACATTTATTAAGTGAATTCTGAATTGCCATATTTTATAAAATTCCCATCAAATTGTCTGTTTTTAGAAAACAAAATTGAACCTGATTTGCATCTTCATGCCTGGGGATGAGTATCAGTCCTCATGGAAGAACACTGAATATGGTCATCCTTTTCCCTCACGAACTGGGGCACAGATCAATCAATAGCTGATGTGAAGTCTTCATCTATCCACAACATGTGTAATACACATAAGTGCTGGAGAACTTCAAGACACACAGTGTTAATAGGAAGCAAAGCAATGTTTTAAGTCTGAGCCCTTCATGGGATGAGCAAAAAACAGTTGGGCGTCTGAATAAAAAGGTGAAGAGGAGCACAGAACAGGCAAGATTTTGTTGGGGAATGTGGGTGGGATGGTCAATGAGAAAAATGCTGAGGTTATAGAGAAGAGGGTAGCTCATTGGAGAGGGAAGGGGTGGTGAGGTAAAGGAGACTGGGATAGGGAAAGAGAGCAAGTCGTGGGAAGTGCATAACCGAAACTGGAGAAGTCATTGTTGAAGTCAACTGGTTGGAGGGTCCCCAGACAGAATCATAGATGGTGTTCCTCCAATTTATTGATAGCTTCTCTTTGGCAGTGCATGAGGCCATTATCGACATACTGGTGTGGAAGTTTGGTTTGTGACTAAAATGGTTGGCCTTGGTGAAATCCTTGTTATTTCAATAGACAGTGAAAGTGCTCAGTGAAGTGATCTCCCAGGATTGCTTGCCTTGTTACAAGTGGTAGGGAGCATACTTCACCTTGTGAGCACATTTTCTTTCCTTCCCATCCTGAATTGTGATTCCCTTCAAAAGTATTGTGCTGTTCAGCATGTGTGGAATGGTATTTATACTTGGCATGCATGTGGGGGGTGGGAAAGATTGCCTTAATATGCCTACAAAAATAAAATGGGGTTCCAATTCAACTATTCCACTTGAAATTATTGCTTCACCTTCCTTTCTCCTGCTTATTTGCATTGTTACCCATTGCATTTATCACGAAACAAGGTCAAATCCTTTGAACTGGCATGATTTAAGTGTGAAAAAAATAACTCGCAGCTTTATTCCAAAATTGGCCTTAATTGGTTAATTAGGCAATTCCCTGGTTGTTATATGCTTGTCTTAAAAACCATGAGTGAACTCTCTGAATGACCTAATAAACTCCTCTGAAAGTATGTTGGGATAACAGAATTAGAGCAATTAGTGGCAGCTTTTAGGAGCTGTTTTGGTGTGGGGAAGGGAGAGCAGATGGCATTGCCGGGAGCGGGAGTTGTACTAAGTACATTGGTATTAAATAAAAACAAATAAGAGGATTAGTTTAATTGTTTGGAACTGCTACATGCAGAAAATAAACTAAAACAATATTTAGAATTTGTGTTTAAACTCTGAAATGTTGGTCTTAAAGAAGATTTAATTAAAATAACTTTTTGGCTTGGATGTGCATAATTGCAATTGGTTTGCTATAATTTGGATTAACTGTACCTCCTGTAAGGGTTGTGGAAGGCCAATGAATAATATAGGAATCTATGAAAGTTTATTCAGTTATTCTGTATGCCCGTGGAGCAACGGAATCAAAATGTCGTTTGATCCCTATATTTTATCTGTGCTAATTTGTATTTTTTTGCTTTTTGTTGGGGGTGGGGGGGGGTGGGGTGGTGGATGGTAAAGATTAGCTACATGGAGATTTAAAGTCCACTTGGTACAATGCCTGCTGATACATGAGCTCAAGTGTTGGTGGAAAATGCAAGTAGGTCATCTCTTTATGGTAATGACCGATATGGAAGAGGATGCTGCAGCAGGTTTCACCAGCTACATCTGTTTTCCCAGGCTGATGTTCCTAATGATGTGCTCTGCTGGGATGGGAGTGTGGTCACAATGTGATCAGTAAAGTCAAGTTTATTGTCATTATAAATACATAAGGACAGCTATTCATTTAGACAAATAAATACTGTTTCATAAACATGAGAATCTCAGAAGATTAGTGCAAGCAGTTCCTTTAATCATTCAGCATTCTCACTGTTTATGTGAAGAAGCTGTTCCTCAGCTTGTTGGTGCTGTCTCTGTTAGTCCTGTTTCTGAGCAGCTGAAACGTGCTGTGTGCAGGGCGGAGGGGTCCTCAATGATTATACATTCCCTCTTCAGACAACGATCCTGGAAGATCATTCATGTCGAGGGTTTGGGGGGGCGGGGAGAAGTGAAGAGGAAGGGAGGAGACTCCAATGATCTTCTCTGCCACTCTTATTGTCCTGTGAATTGATCTCCAATCCATTTCTCTACAGCATCTGTACCAAAATGTGATGCAGCCGACATAATGGTTGCTGGTAGCCTTGCCCACTTCAGGCTTCTCAGGAAGTTCAATTGCTGTTGTACCTTCCTGATTAGTGAGGAGATGTTAAGTGTCCACTATTGGTCACTAGTTAGGTGAACTCTGAAGAACTTGGTGCTCTCAACAAGAGTTGCTGATGTGTTGCCGAGGGTGGTAGTTCTTCGTCCTCCTGAAGTCCCCTGTCATTTCCTTTGTCTTGTCTATGTTGAGACTTGGGTTGTTACACTCACACTTTTTTGGGAGGTTTTCCACCTCTCTGCAATGCAACTCATCGTTGATGCTGATGAGGCCATCTACTATTGTGTCATCTGCAAACTTGACCCTGTTGGAGCTACATCTGACGATACAGTCGTGGGTTAGTAACGTGAACAGGAAGTAGGCTGCGCACACAGGTGTTCCAGAACTCAGTGTGACAGTGCTTGATGTATTGTTACCTATCCTGACAGAACGTGGTCTTTCTGTTAGCAAGTCCAGGATCCAGTTACGGAGAGGGGTGTTGAGTCCATGGAAGGACAGCTTCTCTACCAACTTCTGAGGAATGATTGTATTTTCCACCATACCTCTGAAGAAATTTACCAGGGTTTCTGGTGTCATACCAAACCTCCGTAAACTCCTGAGGAAGAAGAGGCACTGATGTGCTCTCTTCATGATGCCATTAGTGTGTTTGTTCCAGGAAAGGTCCTTGAAGATAAATGCTCCCAAGAACCTAAATTTACTTACCCTCCCCACCTCCGATTCCCCCAATGATCACTGGATTGTATATCTCTGGCTTTCCTTTCTTGAAGTTGACAATTAGCTCCTATGTTTTGGTGACATTGAGTGCAAGGTTGTTGTTGGTGCACCATTCAGCCAAGTTTTCAATCTCCCTCTTGTATGCGGACACATCCTCTACCTTGGTATTTATCAGCAAATTTGTAGATGGTGTTATTATTCGTACAAGTCGCACAGTTGTTGTGGTGCTCTGGTACTGATGGAGATTGTGGAGGAGAAAATCTTAACAATCTTCACTGAGGAAAGGTGAGGAAATTCATGATCTAATTACACAGTTTGCTGATCAGTTTTGAGGGGATGATGATAAATTATGGACTGAAGTTGATAAAGAGCTGATGAATGTGTCTTTGCTGTCAGGTGTCAAGGGGTGTGTGTAGAGTCTGTGAGATGGCATCAGCCATAGACCTGTTTTTATGATAGGCGAATTGGAATGGATCCATGTCACCGCTTGGACAGGAGCTGATGTGCTTCGCCACCAGCCTTTCAAAACACTTCATCACTGCTGATGTAAGTGTTACTGGTCAATAGTCATTAAGGCAGGTTACTACTGTACACTTTTAGACACTGGTGTGAATAATGCCTGTTTGAAACAGGTGGGTACTAGGCCCTGCTAGAATGAGATGTTGAAGATATCTGTGAGTACGTTGGTCAGCACTGAACTTTAATACTTTGCCAGATACTCCATCTGGGCGAGATACATTCCTCAGATTCCCTCTCCTGAAGGCAGCACTCATGTCATCAGGGGACATGGGGGTGTGAAGGGGTAGTTCTTCACTATTGCTGTTGTCAAATTGGCATAGAGGCATTGAGTTCCTCTGGGAGAAAAGCTTTGCTGTCTACTACCGGATTTGGTTTTGTAACTGGTTATGGCATTTAGGCCCTGCCACAACTGTCGGTTTTCCCTAATTATTTTCATTTTCATCTGGAATCTCCACTTCACCTCCCAGATAGCTGTCCGCAGGTCATATCTGCTCATGGTGTACTAATCTGGTCCTCTGGACTTAAATATCTGTGATCTGGCTCTCAGCATGTTCCAGATTTCATTGTTCATCCAGGGCTTCTGGTTGGGGAAAATCCTGAATGATTTGGTGGGGACACACTCATCCACAGCTGATTTAATTGTGTGTGACAGCCTCTGTGCACTTGTTCAGATTCACAGCTGAGTCTTTGAACACCGCCCAATCTGCCGTCTCGAGGAAGTCCTGTAACCGTTCTTCAGCCTCTTGTGACAATCTTCTAGCTGTCCTGATCTCCGGAGTCTCTCTTTTTAGACACTGTGAGAGGCAGAAGGAGCACAGCCAGGTGATCCGACTTCCCAAGGTATGATCTTGGGAAAGAACGGTAGGGCTTCCTTATCTTGGTGTAGAGCAGCAATCAAATGTGCAGGTCACTAATACCCTTCTAATCTTGGAAACATTGAGGTAAACCCTCAAATTCCTCAATATCCTTCCTGTAATGTGGCAAACAAAACTGCACACAATACCTCAAATGTGGCCTGACGAAATCCTTGTCCAGCTGCATTTCTACTTCCTGTCATTTCTACTTTTTTTTACATTTTTCACACTATGAACCATATCAATCAAAATACACATAAACATTTCCCTCTTGAATATACACAGTGGCATTTTCTCCCCTTTTATCACTCCCTTCCCTCCCTCCTTCCCACCCCCCTCCAAACCCATTAAACGTTCAACATATACAATACAATAAACCCATTAAACAATGTCATCACACAATGAAAATAAACAAGAAAATTGTGTTATCTACTTTTACACACTGGATCAGGTTATTTTGTCTTCTCATTTTATCATTTTAGGGGTGGAGTTCCGAGGCAAGCCCTCTCTGTTGTGTTCCATGTACAGTTCCCAAATTTGTTCAAATAATGTGACTTTATTTTTTAAATTCTGTTACTTTTTCCAATGGAATACATTTATTCATTTCTATGTACCATGGCTGTACTCTCAGGCTCTCTTCTGATTTCCAAGTTGACATTATACATTTTTTTGCTACAGCTAAGGCTATCATAATAAATCTTTTTTGCGCTTCATCCAGGCCTAATTCTTTACTTATATTACTTCGAAGAAAGATCTCTGGATTTTTTGGTATGTTGCTTTTTGTGATTTTATTTAATACCTGATTTAGATCTTCCCAAAACTTTTCCACTTTCTCACATGCCCAAATTGCATGTACTGTTGTTCCTGTTTCCTTCTTAAAGCAAAAACATCTATCTGATAATGTTGGATCCCATTTATTTAACTTTTGGGGTGTGATATATAGCCTGTGTAACCAATTATATTGTATCATGTAACCTCGTATTTATTATATTTTTCATAGTTCCAGAGCATAACTTTTCCCATATTTCAGTTTTTATCTTTGTTTAAATCCTTTTCCCACTTTTGTTTGGGTTTCCTGTCATTTCTACTTTTAATTTTTTTTATTTTTCACACTATGAACCATACCTGTCATTTCTACTTGAAGGCAAGCATGCTGCATTGAATCTTTACCACCCTATACACTTAAATTATCACTTTCTGGGGCTATTGCTTTGCAGCAGTTCACTCTGCATTTTAAATTTTGCCTTGAAAGATAGTAAATTGGCCAACATGAAGGCAATTTGCGTAACAAGAAGCAAGCAAATCCATCTTTTGACATTGGGTAGGTTCAAATGCAAATCATGGAAGGATTCTCCCCAATAACACATGCAAATTCAAACCTCAGCCTTCAGGCTCCCTGCTGGAGAGAGAGAGAGAAATCTTTTAAATTGCCGTTTGCCAAAAGCTTCAACTAAAACTTTTGCGAAGGCCTATGTAAACATTGAGCTAGCAAACTTTCAGAAAGGTTTCTTTTTTTGAATAACATCTCGATTGTGATGCAAGGACAGCAACTTGAAAAATTGATATGAATTTTGCCCTGGATATGCTTGCGCTGTGTGCAGATATTCTGACAATGAAGCAAGGATGACCGAACTGGAGCTTTGCTCTTTAGCATGACGAAGTATCAGAGGTGACTTAGAGGTATACAAGATTATGGCTGGTATAGAACTAGTGCCTTTTTTCCCCAGAGGGACAATAACAAATACCAGAGGACATCAGTATAAAGTGAGTGAAGGAAATTTTAAGGGAGATGTCAGAGGTAATTTATTCTTTACACATTTGAGTGGTAGGTGTCTGGAATGCAGTGCCGGGGGTGGTGGTGTGTACAATAAGGACATTGAAAAGTCTCTTGGATAGTCGCATGAATGTAAGAAAAATAGGGATGTTTGGATGTGAGATAGGGAAAAAAAATTATACGGTTTTTACACGTAAAAAACAAAATTTTTGCACTAACCTTCGAGTTGTCTTTCTCACAGAATGACCTGTGTATGGATATCGCTGCATGTTTAGACAAAGTACCTTAGGGGCCACGCATGCATAAGCTGAACTTGAGCCTACGTCGCCCGTGAGGTATGACGTACATGCGATGCATGGTGTCACAGCATTGATTTCATCAGTGCCATCATTCACTTGCATCCAAAAAAGCCCCAAGACAGAAGAGCAAAATGGCTGGAGATCCACAGATCCTGTTCATGCCAACATCACTCCAATGATTCAACATTTGGTTGACTGCTGCTGGAAAGTAAATGTCATCTTGCTTCATGTTTAAATCTCCCACGTTGCAATGTTGCGAGGTGAACGTGTCATTGCACGTCATCATTGTTGTATTCATTAGACCATTGTTGTGGATTGCCTGTAATGCAGTGTTAGACTGCAGGCAGTCTACAAAAACATGTCTAGGGGTGCTGCAAGAAAAATTTCAGAACGGGAATGAATCATTCATTTCCGTTTTTAACTTTTTACGCTCTGGCTGTGTAATAACCAATATTAAATTGTTAAGGAGTAGGTCACAACATTGTGGGCTGAAGGGTCTGTACTGTATAGTTCCATTTTATAACTTGGGAGAGTGGCTTCACATGACCTGTAAGAAGCTCAGTACTATACTATAGGTCAAGTGCCCCATATTCAAAATGTATGGGACCAGAAGTGTTTCAGATTTTGGATTATTTTGGAATAATGTGTTAAGGGCACAGTAGCATCATCAGCTGTTAAACAACACAACAGCAAGCCTTCACTCTCCACCTACGATGCTGTTGTGATCCAAAGGTTACAGAATACTGTAAATTTTTCTACACTATAATGTTGCTGGTCATGTTACACTCAAACGTGGTGTTTTAGGTGGAGATGAATTTCAGATTTCACCTGAAAATGTTTCGTACTTATCAAAAAAAAAACTTTATCTCTGCTTACAAAAGAAGATAAAAGCAGCACCAAATACTAGAAATTATGCTGGATGGCTTCTTAAAAAGTTTCCTCCAGAGTCATTACAGTGTGTAATGTACGTAGGTCTGGCGGTGATGATGGTCGTTAACAAACTGGCACTAACAGTGTCAGAGCCCCACGTGAGCAAGTGAGGACAGGCGTGGAATTTTCCACTTGTGGCGTCAATGTTTTGGATTTTGGAGCATTTTGGATAAGTGGTACTCAACCTGCTACTAGCTTTTGGTGATTAGGGAGTGGGATGGAAAGTATCAGTTTGCAGCAGGTAACTTATTTTCTTTTAAAAGGTGTCCAAGCCATTTTTCTTTGACTAATGGTTTTGGTAACCAACAAGACAATTGGCAATCCTCTTGTGCTCTTGTTTGTTTTCCTTGCGTTTTGTCTATTGAAGCTCATCAGCTTTATTTCCTATTGGAGTTGGACAGATTTGAGTTTCAGATTCCATTTGGAAGAGCAGTTGTGGTGAAGATGAAATGAAGGCTTATGATTGCAGACCCTTGTTGGGTTTAAGGCTTGATGTTGGTGTTATAATAAGATTGTGATTCAAGTTTAAAAATGAGAGCTTAGCCAATTGAAAATTACTTTAAGGGTTGTATATTTAAACTATAAAAATGTAGTTATGCAAATATCAGCATGCACATTAAATGGACTTTCACATTGGTTACATGGAGCATCCATGTTGCAAACTTACACTGGCAATGTTCGGCAACTCTTTCTTTGCTACATTGACCACTTTGTTGGTGCTGCATCCTGCACCCTAATGAACTTGTCAGTTATCACTTTTTTCTGCTGATTTCCACAATAACCTTTAATTAGTCCATCTCCAGTACCCCTCTCTCCTTTCTCAGTCTCTCTCTGCCTCCATCTCAGGAGGCCGTCTATCTACTGATATATTTCAAAAATATATTGACTCCCATAGTTGACGATACGCCTTTCCATCCAATCTCCTGTAAGGAGGTTATTCCTTTCCTTCAGTTTCAACGGCTCCACTTTATTTGTTCTCACGGTGAGGCTGTCCATTCCAGAACATGTGTATTGCCTTCCTTTTTCAGTAAAAAGAAAGGGGCTTGGAGGTGATGAGGAGAGAAGAAGATGCACTCTGACAGGAGAAAGGAAGAGGAGTGGAGAGCTGGTGGAAGGTGTGGGTCATGGGCAGGGGAGGGAAAAGGGAGCACGGAGGGAAAAGGGAGCACGGAGGGAAAAGGGAGCACGGAGGGAAAAGGGAGCACGGAGGGAAAAGGGAGCACGGAGGGAAAAGGGAGCACGGAGGGAAAAGGGAGCACGGAGGGAAAAGGGAGCACGGAGGGAAAAGGGAGCACGGAGGGAAAAGGGAGCACGGAGGGAAAAGGGAGCACGGAGGGAAAAGGGAGCACGGAGGGAAAAGGGAGCACGGAGGGAAAAGGGAGCACGGAGGGAAAAGGGAGCACGGAGGGAAAAGGGAGCACGGAGGGAAAAGGGAGCACGGAGGGAAAAGGGAGCACGGAGGGAAAAGGGAGCACGGAGGGAAAAGGGAGCACGGAGGGAAAAGGGAGCACGGAGGGAAAAGGGAGCACGGAGGGAAAAGGGAGCACGGAGGGAAAAGGGAGCACGGAGGGAAAAGGGAGCACGGAGGGAAAAGGGAGCACGGAGGGAAAAGGGAGCACGGAGGGAAAAGGGAGCACGGAGGGAAAAGGGAGCACGGAGGGAAAAGGGAGCACGGAGGGAAAAGGGAGCACGGAGGGAAAAGGGAGCACGGAGGGAAAAGGGAGCACGGAGGGAAAAGGGAGCACGGAGGGAAAAGGGAGCACGGAGGGAAAAGGGAGCACGGAGGGAAAAGGGAGCACGGAGGGAAAAGGGAGCACGGAGGGAAAAGGGAGCACGGAGGGAAAAGGGAGCACGGAGGGAAAAGGGAGCACGGAGGGAAAAGGGAGCACGGAGGGAAAAGGGAGCACGGAGGGAAAAGGGAGCACGGAGGGAAAAGGGAGCACGGAGGGAAAAGGGAGCACGGAGGGAAAAGGGAGCACGGAGGGAAAAGGGAGCACGGAGGGAAAAGGGAGCACGGAGGGAAAAGGGAGCACGGAGGGAAAAGGGAGCACGGAGGGAAAAGGGAGCACGGAGGGAAAAGGGAGCACGGAGGGAAAAGGGAGCACGGAGGGAAAAGGGAGCACGGAGGGAAAAGGGAGCACGGAGGGAAAAGGGAGCACGGAGGGAAAAGGGAGCACGGAGGGAAAAGGGAGCACGGAGGGAAAAGGGAGCACGGAGGGAAAAGGGAGCACGGAGGGAAAAGGGAGCACGGAGGGAAAAGGGAGCACGGAGGGAAAAGGGAGCACGGAGGGAAAAGGGAGCACGGAGGGAAAAGGGAGCACGGAGGGAAAAGGGAGCACGGAGGGAAAAGGGAGCACGGAGGGAAAAGGGAGCACGGAGGGAAAAGGGAGCACGGAGGGAAAAGGGAGCACGGAGGGAAAAGGGAGCACGGAGGGAAAAGGGAGCACGGAGGGAAAAGGGAGCACGGAGGGAAAAGGGAGCACGGAGGGAAAAGGGAGCACGGAGGGAAAAGGGAGCACGGAGGGAAAAGGGAGCACGGAGGGAAAAGGGAGCACGGAGGGAAAAGGGAGCACGGAGGGAAAAGGGAGCACGGAGGGAAAAGGGAGCACGGAGGGAAAAGGGAGCACGGAGGGAAAAGGGAGCACGGAGGGAAAAGGGAGCACGGAGGGAGTTGCCAATCTTCTCACTCTCTTGGCAGGCCATAGAACAAAGCTTGGATATACTAAACAGCAAGCTTTAGGGTTAAATCCGGAATTTTCCTGTGGGTAAGCTGCAAATTGAATGTTTAACTATTCTATAATATTTGCTGAAATTTCTGCAACTTCGTTGCACATGATTGTGCTTCATTATTGAACTAACTTTAGAGATACATAAACCAGACTGAATTGTAACCGAATTGAAGAAGAACCTGGAAATTGATTGATCAGTGAATCTCTTATAAATGTGACTGCCAATCCTTAATTTGCAAAAGAGAAGTACAGGTTAAAGTGCTGAACTCTTTAACCAAATCCTCTTTGGTTATCAACCTGAAAATATAGAAATTAATGTCAGTCAATGGAACATGTGCAGGACTTGCACATCCAGGCAATATAACCTGGACTTCAAATCAGTGTTAGTATTGTCTTGCAATAGCATAGAAGTGGACCTTTTGGTAAACTCCATGCTTACTGTGTCTACGTATACTAATCATATTTTCCTGTATTTGACTCATATCCTCCAAGGTCTTCCTTAAGTACATGCTCAAATATCTTTTGAATGTTGTGAATGTATCTGCCTCCACAGCCTTCTCTGGCATCTCTGTATGAAGAACTTGCCCTCAAGATCTTAGTTTCTCCTCTTGCATC
Source organism: Narcine bancroftii (assembly GCF_036971445.1). Taxonomy (NCBI): domain Eukaryota; kingdom Metazoa; phylum Chordata; class Chondrichthyes; order Torpediniformes; family Narcinidae; genus Narcine; species Narcine bancroftii. Next base: position 338,020,721 of record NC_091469.1, read on the forward strand.
TTAAATCAATGCCCTCTAGCTCCAGACCCCTTCTTTCCCCCCCCCCCCCCTTCCCCAACCCTGAGGGGGGAAAAAAATGAACAGTCTCCTCTGTCTATGTTCCTCATAACTTTCTAAATCTCTACAAGGTTCCTCATCCTCTTGCATTCCAATGGGAAGCAATTCTCAGGCACATCTTGAAGAATTTTTATTGCTACTGCATTCTTTCTGTCATGACTAGAAATGGTTTTCTACAATTGCAACATGGTTTCCCAACTCATGTACTTAATGCCTCACCTGATAAAGGCACATATTCCAAATCTCTTTTTTTCTTTTCATATCCACCTGCATTGCCACTGTTACTGTGCTACGCACATACACCTCAAGTTCTCTTTATACAGAGACAGTACAAATATTTTGGCATTCGATGCAGATTAACTACCTGTACCAGAATTTGAGCTCCCAAAATCCAGTACCTTGAACTTGTTCAGATTAAATTCCCAGTACCACTGCACCAACCAACTTTCCAAATGATCTATGTATCCTCAGACAGCAATTGCTAACTACAGCTCCAACAATTTTCACACTCATTGCAAACTTAACATTCATAACTCTGAGGTGACTTTCGGCTCCTGTATTCTTTTCTGTCGTTCTATGTACATCTTGACCACCATGTTTTATGTGCACCTTCCTGTACCCATATATTTTCATCCCCTCTTCCCCTTGATTCTATTGACCTCTTCCACACATTTCACTCAGGGGATCTCCTCCCCTTTCTTTTTCCATCTGTTCCTGTGTGCACTTCGCCTGTCCCCTGACACATTTTCCATTGCCCCCATTATCATTTCCTTGAAAGATTCCAGCTCTACTAGTCTCTGTATCAATTACCTTCCCCTGGCTCATCTTGCTCTACCTGCCCTTATTTGGTCTCTGGCACCTATCAATCACCAGTCGAAGTCTTCCACCTCCATCCCTCACCCTCCCTATCTTGTCATCATCCATCAACTCTTTCTGGTTGTCCAATTCCCTTGCACTTGACACCGGCTATCTTTCATCCCCATTCTTGGTCCTGATGCAGGATCTTGACTCCCAAAACATTAACAATTCTTTCTCTCATTCTCCAACCCAGCTGAGGCTGGACAGCCTGCTGAAATCAGCTTAATTTTTGCTCCAGATTCTAGAAACTGAAGTCTCTTTGAATTGAATAAATTTTAATTTGGTTCCAAAGTTTGCAAAGAGATCTTTTTTCTTTTCTGTAAAGCGATCAACAGCTGGTTGTCCAGGGAATGACAAAAGTGTGCATTGTTTTCTGAATGTATTGTCTACCTGTTGCTATAACTTGGCAATCTATCTTGAATCTGTTGATTTGATGTGGGTGTTTTTGTTGAGCTCAGGTTTTGTTGCCAACCAACTAAAATGAGTAATTATTTTTGATAAAAAGTGTAAACTGTATATGCTTGGAATGGATTAAAAAAAAACAAAGCAGTTTTTTCCTTAATAACAATGAGAAAAACCTTATGAGCATAAATTTGGTCCTTGGTCCATCCAATTGTTATTGAGCGAGATTTTCTTTCATTGAAAGGGACCATGAAACTGGAACAGTGGAAAACAGTGCGCCATCATTCTGAGTATTAAAATCACATTTTGCTTGAACTCATTCATTTTACCCACTGATGCATTGAGTCCATGGGTTCTGCATTGCTTGAAAGCTTTCAAATTTCAGCATCTGGTTTGATTCCAAAGTTGTTGTGCTGGTAATTGAATCATAGTCCTAGAGAAATACAGTGCAGAAATGGGCCCTTTGGCCCATAGTCTGTGCTGACCACTTAGCACTCCTTTATGCTCATTTTTCATTCATCCCAATTTTATTTTCTGTCTGCAATCTCATCAACTTCCCTCTCCCTCCCCAGATTCTACCAACTTGATCAGAGCTTGTGTACAGTAGCCAATTTGCTTTCTTAGCCACACATCGTTGGGATGCAGGAGGAAGCTGGGGGGAGATCCATGCAGTTACGGAAAATGTCTGAACTTCGCACGCACCACACCTGGAGGTTAGGATTGAACCCAGGCCTCTGGGAATGTGAGGTAGCAACTTGTCCAGTATGACGACTGTGGTGCCTTGCAGTGCCAGAGAGCTTGTCGTATTGTGATTATAGTTGTCCCTTGTATTAAGATGAAGCTCACGTAAAGAAATAATTTGAATTGAGCAGAGAGGTTTAACAAAAAGGAAGTGCTCCAAATCTGCCTATTTTGAACATAAATTTGGGTGTTCACTTACACATGGACATCAAAACAAAACACAATCTATGCATAATGAGAATCAGCTTGCCCTACTTGACGAACTAGCTTTTCTTTCTCCTTTGGCCCACCCCTCCTTCCCAGGAAGGGATGCCATGATACCCCAGTGTTTCATCTTTCTGTCAAAACTCGACTCAAGTGAAGTTCAAAAGCTGCTGTTGAACGACTGAATTGAAAGGTCATCTTTCACGTCTGCTGTCACCTGGACACATGTGGGCTTAATTAACGTAATGAATAATAACTGTGGTTTCACATACTGTTCTACCAGTCGTACATCCAGCAGACCTTAATGCACTTTCCTGTATTACACCAGAGAATATACTTCAACAATAGTCCATTGCCTGTGGAGCCCTTTGGGATGCTCTCAGGCAGTGATAGGTGCTAAATAAATCTTCCATTCTTTTTCTTTCAAAGGGCTACAGGTTGAGAGGAGGAAAAAGAATGATCTGATTGTGGAATTGATTATTTTAGCTGATGTTCGATTTCTCCTTCAGGTCTGAATCCGTCATGACCATTGCTTCCTTCCTCTCCACTAATTCACAAAACGTTACAGCAGCCAGCTTTAACCGTTCAGCCAAGTGCAGGTAAACACAAAATCTGCAGATGCTGGGTTTTAGTGCGGTAAACGAAAGTGCTGGGGAAAAAAAAAAACTCCTGGCATCCATGGAAAGCCAAAGGCAATGGACACTTTTAGGTCTGAGCCCTTCCTCATGTATGGATATACTTGAAGTCAGGCTCAGGTTTGAAACCTCAACCTCCTTTTGCTTTCCACTTGTCTTGGGTGACTCTGAGTTTCTCCAGCATTCTTATGCACTGCATTTCACCCCTGAGTTGACGGTATCGGTGCAAGTGGCAGGCTTTCAACATCCTGCAACCGAAGTTGTTTCTGTGACTGGAGTTTTCTGTTCCTCTGTTTTTTGTTCAAGTGGAACATTACATTGTTTGCTGCAGATCTGATGTCTCAGCATATATTCAGTCTTTCAAAATCCACCTTGTCAACGGAAAAACCGTTTTGGCAACTTGGTCATCCCAGGGAATGGAGGAAGAAAAGGTGTGGGTGGTTACAATATAGCATGTTCATCTTCAAGGAAAGCATTAAACTAACTCATTAACTTAGCCAGATACAATATTTTAAGATGGGATTAGATTTACAACCCATTTTTATAGCCACATATTTCTGCCTGTATTTCAAGTGCACTCATACTTGCTGCATGCTCAGTCATCCCAGAAGTAAAAACAAGGGTGATGTCTCTCTAGCACTCACAGGCTTGCTTGGTTTTATTATAATGATTGGGTCCAATGCTACTATAAGTTTGGGATCAAAAGCCCTTTGATATGTTCGGTTGCTATGTGGTCATAGTGTGCCTATTCTGTGTGACATGTTTTATCAGAGAACCAGACAAGCCTTAAACATTTTCAGTTCAGGATAAAGGTACTGCTGTCAATTAAATCTAATGGGTGCACTCAGATTATAATGACACATGAAGGTGGTAGTTTGGCCCAAAGGGTCTATGATTCCATATCTGTCTTTCTCTAACATCAATTTGCCATTGTCATGCTGCCAACTGGGTAAAGAAATACCTCCCATCTCTAAATGGATGTTTTTATATTCTCAGGCTGTGCCCTCAGGTCCCGCACTCCCATCATAGGAAACCTGCTCTTCATCTCCACTCTCTCCATGCTTTTCAGCATTTAATAAAATCACCCTCCTCCTTCTAAACTCCAGTGAGTACAATCCCAGTGCTGCTAAATGTTCATCATGTGATAACACTTTCATTCCAGAGATCATTCTCGTGAACCTCCTCTGGACCCTCTACAATGCCTACACATCTTTCCTTGGAGTAATGTGCACCGTGTTAGGCTCCTTATCCAAGTGCAGTCTGACCAAAACTTTGTAAAGCCTCAACATCCCTTCTTGTATATGCTATTCCTCTCTAAATAAATTCTAGCAATGGCATTTGCTGCTGATGCTACCTGCCAGTTAACCTTTGGGGAATCTCATGTGGCACCTTGTCAAAAGCCTTTTAAAAAATCCAAATACACAACATTAACGCACTCTCCTTTGTCTGTCCTTCCTATTATTTCCTCAAAGTTCTGGACAGCATATATAAAAACATTAAATCCATTATTCACCCAGTGGCTATGTTGGAGTTGATGATAATTAACTCCTGATCAAACAGTGAAAACTGAAAAATGGATTTTATTTATCCAATGTATCTTGCCTGAATTTCTCTTTTACATCAAGCATTTCCTTCCAACCAACTTCTCAGGATTGCCCGAGTCTCCAAGATTTAACAATGCATCTTCTAGAGAGACAAGGGGATAATTTTGAAATGGTGAATATTTTAACTTGCAAATATGTTGGGGTGAGAGCAATCACTGAAATTTTGATGAATCCATCCAGCTGGAGTTGATGACCATAGAGATGGATGGGTGATATAAAGAGCTCTCTGGCTAATACCCAGAGCCATGGACAAATATTTCACACTCTACCAATCTACTCTTGTATATAAAATTCAGCTGCACACTGAATAATTAAATCTGATTTATTTGTGTTGCATTATGGGTTGAGATTTCTTTTTATTGTTCATAATTTTTAAAATGCTTTTAATTTTAATAAATTGGAGGAATTTTGCAGTTAGCAAAGGGGGTTATGTTCAAAGATATCAAACTTTTTTTAGGCGGCTGCCTGCTTTTTGCTCTTACCTTGACACAGGGCTCAGGCACAAAACATTGGTTATCTTTTCTTTCTCTGGATGCTGCATCGTCTGCTGAATCTTCAGCACATTTGGGTATTGCACTACAATTGAAACATCTGCTGACTTTCCTGCTTTAACTTCATATCAAATGGGGAACAGTGTTTACTCATTTTGACCAACGCTAAACTTGGAGATCACTAGGAAGTCACCTGAAATAATCAAGACACCACCTTCTCTTGTTTGGAATCTTTTGTAAAAAGTGGGTGACTTCGATGCAATTGTCTCCATTATTTTGGTAGCTGACCACTTTGAACCCTTTCAAATATTATTGGACTGTTGGACAATTCTTCCCTTAATGACAAATTAGAATTATTATCCAGTTGGCTTTTATGGGGGGGAAAAATGTGATGAACCTCTGAACATTGAACTCATGGTGAGAATGTTTCTGGAGCCTCAATCTGATGGGGGGTGGGGGATGAGATAAAAGCCTGAATTTTTTGTACACCTTCTATACGGACAAACATGCACAGTCACACAATGTTTTAGTAATATGGGATGGTTATCAGACAAATTCGACAGTGATTCACAAGTGATGTATGACAGATGACCAAAATGTTGTGGGTGATGGGGAAGGGTAAGAGATGGAAGTATTCTGAGAGGAGCTCAAACCATGAGAGCTAAGAGTATGGTTGCAACTGATGGAGGGCAGAGAGATTTGGCTAGATGCCTGTTTTTATTTATTTTTAATGTTGCTTCTTGGCTGCAGGTAGTAAGATGTTCTTCAACTTTCTGTGCCCAACACCAATTGCATTATCTAATTTATTTTAAATGAGCGGATTTGGAATTTAGTCTTCAATTGAGTGAGCAAATTGGTGTTTGAGTAGGATGCACTGATATAAAGTGTAGGAAAGGAGTAAGTTTTTACAGCAGTTATTGTCAATGTAAGATTATTCAAATCTTTGATAACTTGAGCTTTGAAGTTTGTTTGTTGTTGCTTAGATGAGAATTGCAGGCTTTCTGGCTCTAATTTAAAATTGAATCCTGTATTTGAGTTTATATTTCATTTCTTCTTCCTGTGTCCTAGTTTATAGAGGTGTAACTGCACACCTTGGGATTAATGAATACACAAAGTTTAAGCCACAGGCATACCTCAGTTTGGACAATCAAACAAGGTGTATTTTGTTTCCTGTCACTGCTATTTAATCTCTCCTGCAGGAAGTATTAATATTGCAGGTAAATACTTATCCCGCTGATTACTTATTTCCTTTTCTTAACATTTGGAAAGCCTGAGTTCACAGTTTGAAAGCCAATGGTTCACAAAGCTTACTACATGTTGCATTCCATGTTGGAAAGGTGATTTTAATAGGGAATTGGAAAAGTGTTCTTTCACAGAATATCTTTAAATTGATGAATTAAAAAAAAAAAGCAGTTCATTTGCTATGCATTATTTCTCTGAAATGTATCCTAAAGTCTATTTTTCTTTTAATAGGGGTTGGTGGAAGAATTTTTATTACCTTGCAAGAACCTGATGAGTTTTGAGTTTCTTACTGCAGCATATTGTTCTGTCTGTTCTTAAAGAACAGATTTATTTTAGATTTTATGAACTTGCATGGTGTATTAATGTTCAAAAATGGTGATCAAAGTAGAACTTGTTTTCGGTGTTCAAAACTGCCCTTGAACATATTTCAACGACGTTGGTATATCCAAGATGTGCATGTTTAAATTATGGTTTACAGAACGTGAACATCTAAATGAGAATGTGCATTAGCCCTTATGGGGCTCTTTACTGAATTGTGTTTTTAAAAATTTTATTTAAAACCACAAAAAACACATTTTACAGTATTATGAATCCATTTCAAATGCATATATATATATATATATATATAATAAAAAAAGAAAGGGGAGAAAACAAATGAAAGACCCCTTCTCCCCCCCCCCAACCCCCTACAAAGCAAAAAAAGTATAGAACAAGAGATTTTCAACAGGGGCACTCCTTACTATAATGCTTCTGATATACAGAGACCTTTAGGAGAAAAGGAATGTCTGAGTTTTACTTAAATATTAATATCCACAATTTGTAAATATGGGCACCACATTTTCCAAAATATTTGGTATTTCTCTAAATTGTAAGTAATTTTCTCAAGTGGCATACAACTCAGAACTTCCACATGACATTTCTCCATTCCCAAATCTATATTGGACTTCCAAGTTATAGCAATACATTTGAACAAACTTCACCTGATATATATGTTCAATTTAGGTTTAACCCCTCTAATATCACCCAATAAAAATAACAATGGATCTTGATGGATTTTAACCCTATTATTCATTCTAATAAATTACTTATTTCCAATCAAAAGGGACACTGCCAAGAAGAATGCAGAAATGTGCCAACTTCCTGTCCACATTTGAAACATAAATTCAAAAATGTCTGGTTCAATTTATTTAGCTTTTGTGGTGTCAAATATAACTGATTAATAAAATTATATTGTACCAACCTATATTTCAGTTTTATTGTACTTTTCATACTTTCTCTACATATCTCAGTCTCCTTCCCATCTTTGATTTGATTATGAACTACTTTCAGAGCCTTCTCTTGTAAGAACCTATACAATACTGAAAATAAATGTCTGTCACCATTACACAATGGCTCCACCTCTGTCTTGCTGGCATAAGCAAATCTTGACCAAAATTTTCACAAGAATTTCATAACCTGATAAAGTCTGGTGTTCTCCGATACCTCAAAACTTTCCATTCTACTGAAAGTAATAAATTTTGCCCTTCAAAACAATCCTCAATCTTCTTCATACCCTGACGTTGCCAAATCATTAAAAATTGATTTCCCATAGAAAATGGAATAAATCTATTTTGAAATAGGGGTGTTCTTCTTGACATTAAACCTCCTCCTCCAATTTCTTTATCAACCTTATTCCAAAGCCCAATTAAATGTTTCAATATAGGAGTATCTCTTTTTGCTATTTACAATCTTAAATTCCATTCATAAAATCTTGTGGGTTTGTTTCCCCAATTTTACTAAGTTATATATTCACCCAAGCTGGGAAGGGCTGCTTTATAATAATTCATTTTATATTGTTCAAGTTCCCGCTGTTTTTGTCTTTATTCGCTGGTAGAATCTTGGGTCCACCTTCAGACTCCTCTTAATCTGTTCCTTCTTTGTTTTCTTTTTCCTCTTGATCACTATCTGACCAAAATAAATACAGGTGTTTCTGACAGCATTGCTGTCTCAGGTTACAGTTCCTTGGTTCTGACAGTACTACTAGTAGAGGCACTGAGTCTCCATTCATAGTGGTTCATTTTGCACATGTGCGGGAGTAAGTCTGCGCACTACAGCCTGATGCTCTTCAGGATAGATCTACACAGTGCCAGTGCCATGTTCTCCAGTTCCGCAGAGGGGTAGCGCTGTTGCTGGCTTCAAGTAAACAGTCATCACTTGCGTCAATCATGGAGGGCCAGGCTTCAACTTTAAGATGGACTGCATCTTCTCCATTTTCTTCGGGTCTTTACTTACAGTTTGCTTGTTTTTTGTTCTCTTCTTTCCCCTACCAGCCATGCCCAACACAATGCAGGTAGGTTCCAGAGGTCTTCAGTAGGCTTTGTTTTTTTTAAATTTTATATTCGGGTTGTAACTTTATTCCCTGGGAGAATCTTTGGTCCACCTCCTTCCCTCACGTTATTACGCTCCACCTCCCTGAATTGTGGTTTTAAAAAAAGTTGATCATGAGCCAAACAAATGAGATTGGGAGAGATGTTGCAGGTTTTGAGAAAAGTATTGAGGCAAGAAGAGCTGAATTACAAACTTGTTTATTGAAGGCTAAATTACTGCGGCTAGAATAACTTAAAAACCTGTGTGTTGAGGCCAGATTTAGAAGGTCATGGGCATCTCAGAGGGTTGTAAGAATGTGGGAAATTATGCTTAGAGAGGAAAGATGCTATGGAGGGAACTGAAAATGGGTGAGACATCTAATATAAACGTGTAGCTTCACTAGGAGCCAATTTGAATTGGTGCTCAAACCCATGATGAGTTTGAATCAAGACAGGAAACAAGCAACCAAAGGTCTGAAAATACAGGTGCTAGAAAATTATATCTACTGAACTATCAGTTAGAAGAACATTGTGTTTTTAAATATTGTTGCACAAACTGTCTCCATTTCAGTGTACACATTTCATGAAGTTGACCTTAAATTTATATTATGTTACATGTATTGATTTCAAATTTGAACCTTCCTCATTTTCTTTTAAAACAATAAAATGAAGTCAAAAGTTTCCCTATTGTAGTGCTTTTGCCTCTCCAGTTGTTCTGATAATTTGTTTATTGTAGCCACAGTTTGAATCCTAAACGTATATTTGCCCTCTATTAATAAGTGCTTATAGTGTTGGAAAAATTCAAGATGTATATTGCTTGGAGAACAAAAATCACACTTTGCTTTCTGTCATTTGAGACAGGTGCTTTGTTTTCCACAGCCTTTCTGACTGGCAGCTCTTTGATTGTATTTAATGGTAAAATAAGGATTGAAATTGCACAGCTGCTATAAAAGAATCATCAATAAGCTGTGGGGCGGAAGGAAAGAAAGGGTCAGCTTTGTATCACTACGCAGCTAAAAGTGGGAGTCACATCAAAACCTACCCAGCTCAGGGAAACAAAGTTGCATTGTATAATTAATTTTGGCACCCCGTAGTTTACATTTCTATTGGCACATTTTTTAAAAATCTAGCAATTTCTCTCCTGAACTAGTGACTTTTTTGGGTGTTTATTTCTTCCAGCTGTGTCCTACTTCTCTGTAGACATCAAATACTGTTTGATATCATTAAATTCTTCTGCTACACAAGATTGGGATTTATCACCCTTTCAAATAGTTGCCACTTCAAGTTGAAAGTATGATCTTGTAAAACTGCACTCTAGTTTCAAAAATGCGTTCTCTCCTTACTTTGGGTCTGTGGAACTAAGAGAGCTAGGATATTAAATTTGAGAAAATAAAACTTGCAAGTGGGCAAGCCATAAGTTTGAGTTGAGTGTAAAACTTCATTCTCCAAAGAGACCCAGATAATTTAGAAGTTACCAAGCTTTGCTGTTTTACAAATACAGGTACTCCCTGACTTACAACCTATGTGACTTACGTCCATCTGCACATACGACCCAAATTTTAAAAAAATATATAAGAATAAAATAAAATTTACACCGCTTATGTTGCATTTTACAATCTATAATGGGGATACAGGACATGTAAGGTCCAAAAGTGCTTGCGTACTTTGCTAGTCGGCGTCCTGGGGTACATGGACTGGACGCGGACACCTTGATTCCTGTGCACATGTGCATGTTTTCAGTTGGTACATGTGCGGTGGGTTGGCGTATTGGAGATTGGTTGGTAAATGCGCGAGAGTTCAGCAACCTAACGATATTGAATTTGTGCCTTTAACTCTCACACATTCACCAACTGAACTTAATTTTCACTTTGGGCATAAGACATGGTCACAGCCTCTTTCGATCCATGTTCCCATGCTGCCCAATTAATCTGCAATCCCTGTACTTTTTGGAGGGTGGTAGGTAAATGAAGCACCCGGAAGAAACCCACGGAGAACATATAAACTCCTTACAGAAAGTCTGATTTGAACGCAGGTTGCTGACGTTGTAATCTTTCTTTGGCTTGGCTTCGCAGACGAAGATTTATGGAGGGGGTAAAAAGTCCACGTCAGCTGCAGTCTCGTTTGTGGCTGACAAGTCCGATGCGGGACAGGCAGACACGATTGCAGCGGTTTATGACGTTGTAATAGCGTTGCGCTAACCGCTACATTAACTGTGCCACCTGTAATACCCATAATTACAAATCTCTCTCTTCCTTCACAGCATTGGACTATCACAAAATTTTAAGCCACTTCCTCAGAATTTTACAATTTCTTTGTAAAATCAATTATACTTAATTCTACGTGTATTTCAGCATAATCTGAAAACTTCATCATACTCTTGAAGACTGAAGACTGTAAATGCAATGCTTTGCAACATCTAAGCAGGTAATTCTGCTGAAGAATGTTAGGTCCTGCTACAAATATGTGTGGTTTTTTTACCCCTCTGCTTCAGGAGGAGTTCTAGATGAATTTGACATCCTCAGCTGACCAATTATAAAATCAAATGGACTTTTTATTCATTGTTTAACTTTCTCCCCACTTATAACCTACCAAAGTCTTTCACTGGACTCTTTACCAAAATATAGTACCCCTTAAAAGATTTTTAAAAATTGATTTTTTTTACTCTAGAGTTCAATTCAGCATTGCTTCCTCCACTCCTGATCCCAGTGCCAGAATAAAGTCATTAGTTGCATAGGTCTGGCAAGTCTATTGTTTTTGGAATTTTCTTTTTTGTATTTCCTCTTTAACTTTTTCCCTTTTTGATTTTCCCCTTTGTTTTTGACCAATTTCTGTTTCTCAAAATCAGGTGGTGATCTCTCGAGATGATAAAGTTTAAGCCCCAGCCTGGAGTGCTGTAGCAATCCTTTAGTACATGTGTTGAGGTTTGACAATGGAACTGGTCCAGAAATAGTATTGTTATTTTACCCTCTTTGGTATCCTTTGTGCTTCTGCCAGTCTCTGTTCAAGTAAAACCACCATATGTTGAAGGTAAGATGCCAAGTTATTTAAAAGGCCTGCATTTACCCTGTGCACTCCTTCCCGTGGAGTCTCTGCCAGAATGGCTAATGATGAAAGAAAAAATATTTGCACACCATGATTATTGATAACTGCAGCAATGACAACGGTGCATAAATAAAGGTAACAGAAGATGCTAGAATTTTGGTTCTTGGTTCTGTTACCTCTGCTTTTAATTTTCAAAAGGCAAGGAAGGCAGTCAGAGGGAAAAGTGGCAAAATACTTGTTTTATTGATCGCCTTACATTAGAATTTATTTATGACATAGAACATAGAAAGTAAAGCAGTGTGGGCCATTTAACACCATGACATTGTGCAAACTTGTACAAAAAAAATCCATTATCAATCTAATTCTTCCCTCCCTCAGCCCAGGGCCTTACAATTTTGGATCTATGTGCCCATCTAAGAGTTTTTTTATTAAATGTCCCTAATTTGTCTCTCACCACCAATGCATTCCAGCACCCATCACACTCTGTGGGTTAAAAATATATATAAACTACCTCTGACATCTCCCCTCAAATTTTATACACTCACCTAAATAGGTGTACTCTGGTATTGGTTATTGTCATCCTTGGGCGGGGACGGGGTGGAGGGGGGGGTGAGAGAAGGGAGGAAAATGCTGGTTGTCCATCTAACTCTGCCTCTCCTAATCAGGTACACCTCTATCCAAAGAGGAAAGTCCAAGCTCTCTTGAGATGCATTCTATAATCTAGGCAACATTTTCCAACCAACTTGTGACCTGTAAACTTGCTGACCCACCCCTCTACCTTCTCATCTGAGTCATTTATTAAGATTATGAAGAGCAAAGATCCCACAATGTGAGCCCGAGACCTCCAGGCAGAATGAGCTCCATCGACTACTTCTGTGAGCAAGCCAGTTTCTGCGGATCGCATGTCTCATGGCTTTCTAGATGAACCTACCTTTTGGGAATCTTGTCAAATGCCTTACTAAAGTCAAATGGACCAGATCAACAGCTCTAGCTTCAATTTATTTGTTGCCAGCTTGAAAAATTCATTTAAGCTTGTGAAGGATGACTTGTCCATCACAAAATCAAGCTGACCATCCAAAACCTCTCAAAATTCTGGTAAATCCTCTTCTTAAGAATCCTCTTCAATTGTTTGCCCACTACTGACTTAAGATTCCCTGTTATTTAATTCCCAGGATTATCCTTATTACTTTTACAGAACATTGAAACAATATTTGCATCTTCCAATATTCTGGCTCCATTCCTTTGGCCAGCAAACTCTCCCCTAACTGTCCAAAATAACCTGGGGTATTCTATTGTAATGCTTTTAGGAAGCTCCAGTACTGCCTTTTTATTAACTTGACATGCCCTGGTACATTAGACTGTTCCACACTGACCTCCCATTCGTCAAGATCGCTCTCCCCAGTGAATGCTAAAGCAAAGTATTGATTAAAGACCTCACTTGCCTTTTCTGCCTCCAGGCACATGTTTACCCCTCCATTCATGAGTAGTCCGAACTAACTCCAAGTCATCCTCCTCCTGTTCTTCACTAGTGTGAAGAATGCTTTAACTTGCCAAGGCCTTCTTGTGTCCACTTCTAGCCCTCTTAAGTCCTTTCTCAAGTTCCTTCCTGGCTACCTTATTATTCTCAAGAGCCCTGTCTGTTTTTATTTGCATCCAGTTGCTTAAGTATGCTTCCTTCTTCCACTTGTTAACCTGCCATTCTTTCCCTGTCTCAGTGGGACAAACCTAATTCTGCTCAAATTAATTTAGTAAATATAAAAATGAAGATCTAAATGATCTCTGCTTATTATATTTGCATTTGGGACTGATTTTTGCTTTTATGCTAGAGTGAATAAATGACAAATACAAGAAATGCATTGTTTTTACCTAAGGTGTCTTAGTCACAGCTGCTATATATGAGGAACAAAACAAAGATGCACATCAGTAGTTTTAAATCAGTTGGGGGGGGGGGGGGGGTCACCAAAAAGAAATATTAACCATTCCTTCCTTAACAGATGCTGCCTAAGTACAAGATATGGTCAGGAAACATTTTCTGCTGATATTTCAGATTTCCAGCAATTGCATTGTTTGCTTTTTATGCAGTCGATGCATGTGGTCACCGTAAAGGGGTGAGCCATCAAGTCTTTGAGCCTTTTCTTCCATTAGATCATAGCCAATCTATTTCAGTACTGTTAATTAAACAGAAGTAAAACACAAAAATCTGTATTTTGCCATACCTTGATGAGGGGCTCAAGCCTGAAACGTTGGTTAAGGACACTGTTTTACTTGCTGAGTTTCTCCAGCATTATGTTTTTACTATTAATTAGAGCTCCTTTCAGGAGAAAATAGCAGTTAGAGTGGGAAGGGAGGCTTCATCTTTGTTTTTGTTTAAAAAAAATATTGCCGTATCCTTTTCCAACTTAACTACCTCCTTTCTTGTTGACTAAATCCCTTCTCTTTGCTTTTTTTTGTTATGGTTGGACAACTCTGCTGTGACTTTCTGAGGCAGCCCACCTTGAGCTTCTGCACATATTACTCATTCAAAATTTTGCTTTGCTATGAATGAGGAGCACCAAATCACATTTGCTCATTGCCCTTGTGCTCAGTGACCTACATTGCCTCTGGTCTGGTAAGATTTTGCTTCTTAAATTCTTCATCCCTGTTTCCAACTGCAATTTTGTTCTCTTCATTGCAGTATTTGACATATCGTTGAGTGTTTCATCACTGTGGTCATGCCTTTCCAACTGCCTAACACTTGTGTTAGATTCTGTGTCTAAACACCCTATGGCCATGAAAACCCATCCTGCCTTTGATCATTTGTCTTCATCATGTTGCTCTTTGTCACATTTTGTGGTCCTGTAATATTTTCAAAACTGACATGAATAAATACGAGCCATTGGTTTCTTTAGAGAAAAAGATGTTTGTTTTTTCCTGTGGTTCCCAGGGCTGTGTTTAAGGGAGCTCTTAATTTCTACAGCATTGAACATGTACATTCCCAATTTAGTTTTGGCAATCTTATCAGCCGGCTGCATTACACCAGGCAAGATTCCAAAAAGCTCTTATCTTTCAAAAGTGTTGACTTGACAGGAACGCATGAGCCCACATTTTATTCTTAGATTGACGCTGTCAGTTGCCACTGGCATTACATGAAAAGTCAGCGTCCCTCAGGGTCTTGAGAATGTGGCTGTCTTGTTCCATCAGGCAGAGCTAAATGGGGAGACAGTTGTCATCTCAAAGTGGAACCGATAGGGGCAATGCATTTCACTCTTTGAAACCTTGACCTGGAATGGAGTTCTAAAGTACATCCACAAAAATTTATTTTTCTGGTTGTATGTGGCAATTGTGGAGATCCTGAGCAGTATTTCAAATGTCTTGTTTGCAGAAAATACACAAAAATGCTGGAGAAACTCGGTAGGATCCACATGGTCCAACTTCATTGGAGGAAAACCTGTATAGCCAATATTTTGGGTCTTAACCCTCCATCAATCTACGAGCAAAAAAGTGCACAGGCACCTGAATTAAAAAGGTAGGGACAGGAGAGCAGAAGGGAGAGGGAACAACCAATAGCCAAGAGGCCATTGGTAGACATGGATAGGAGGAGGGGCAGGAGCGAAAAGCTGAAAGAGGAAGAGAATGAATTGGGGGATGGGTGAGAGACCCAGGGTGGGAAGCAGGAGGAAAAAGATGAAGTGAAGATTGTATTTAATGTCATAAAATGTGTTATACATGGTGAATTTTTTCTCAAGTGCATATAGTTCAATGCAAAAAGTATTGCAGGGAAGACAGATGAGCATAGAGCATGGATTGGCATGTGGAATCATGACATTATGCCATTAGTGAAACTTGGTTGCAGGAGGGGCAGGACTGGCAGCTCAATGTTCTGGGCTTCTGTTATTTCAGACGCTTTGAATGTCTGTGTGAAAATTGCAACCATTTATAAACTGCATGTGTGTTTTATTCCACTAACATTTTCCCATGCTCTTCTATAATTGTTGTGTTAATAAAAGTTATGTGTGTTTGCAAACCCTTGTGTTCAGACCCACCGAATCTGATTCTTTTCTCAACACAACGTCACACTAGGTGCAGACGCTGCTGTGCTACACATCCCGCCTCTTTTGCTTTGGGAAGTTGGTTTGCTGTGTAAATGGACTCATGGACCCAGGTTTTTTTCTGTTCTGTGTGAACAAGCAAGCCAGCTTCTAAAACAGATCATGTATACAGCAATAACACTGCTTTTCAATGTAAAAGGGGATTTTGTTTTTAAATTAATATCTTTCCAATGTAACAGTAATAGAATAAGTGCGACTATCATTATTGTTCAATTTCCTTTGGACAATGGATGCAATAGTGGAGCAAAGATAATAAAATGACAGGTTACAAAACCTGCAATGCCATGTGATGAGTGATTTTACAGGCATTCTTGCTTGGCAAATTGGGAAATCCAAGTGGAGAATCAATAATTTAGTTTGAAGTAAAGCATGAAAGTCTACAGACACTGGCTGAAGTTTAAAAAAACACACAATGCTGGAGAAACTCAGCATGTCAAACTGCACTTTGCATTGCAAAGATAAAGATAGATGGCTTAAGCCCTTCATCAAGGTATGAACAGTGGTTGAAGGTGGCCATACAAAATGGTTGGGGATGAGGATCCCCTTCCATTTGACCATTTTTGTTTGGTTGTTTGTTTCATTAGTGCATTTGTTTTCACTAATTTAGTTGCTATATCCTGCTTGCTTTCAAATCCTGTTTTCTTTTTAATTTCAAGGAATCTAATTTGACACTTTTTAAAAAAAAAAACTTTGTGGTTCATAATTTCAGAATCTAATTTCTTTTAAATGTATTAAAAATAGGAAATTGAGAAAAAAGTTGCATGTTATTCAGTTTCCGCAATTTAAAAAAAAGCATGCTATCTTGTCATGGATAGCCAAGTTTGTATCCCAAGAATGCACATGCCCATGAAATGTACTTTAACAAAAATGGTGAAGCATCTGAGTCTTAACAAAGAACACCCTTGAACACTTTTCTATCGCCATTACAAACACCTTCATTATAATGGAAACTGATGACCTTGTCTAAATTCAAAACCATCCTTTCATTAGCTCATATAGTAAAAGAAAAGCAGCTTGTTCAGCATTCTCTCAATGAAATCAGGGAATTCGTTGACCTGACAGTAAGATTTGTTGCTGAAGTGGGTGCTAGAATTCACATCTTGTTCCGTTATGAAAGTGTGACAACTTAATCCATCAGCTCTTTTGCATTCGTATCCAAGCCAGGTCTTAGAAACTCAGAAACGCGATCTTTGATTTATTGGAACAAAAAGTTACATTTTAAATGTCAGAAAGTTACTTAAAGATCCATTCCCTTTTTTTGGTGAAAAAGTCAAAATAATCCTGTGTCTGTACATATGTACATATACACATTGGTGATAGAATCTGTACTATCACATGGATGGTGGAGGGGGATGGAGGGATATAGGCAGAGTGCTGGTAAGTGGGATTAAAGGAGGGTACTTGGATCAGTGCGGACGAGAAGGGCCAAATTGGCCTGTTTTCGTGCTGTAATTGTTGTATGGTTCTAGGTCAGCACAAAGTTCAAAAATAACGCTATTTTTGATTGGCATTTTGATCATGAGATTTCTGAAGTATTCTTATAGTTCCCCAAGAATCATCCTTGTTTTCTGCGATCCAGTCAAAATGTTGGCTGTGGAAGATAGTAATGAAGAATTTTAATAGACTTTAGCAAAGTTCAACTCTGCATAGAATGGAAAAGAAAAAGGAAAAATATAGTAGGAAGCTAGTGGGCAACTGACTTGGAATAGATTTAGTTTCTATAAATTGCTTTGGTTTTTCTTTCAAGCATTGAATATGGATAAGCATTTTCAATGAATAGATCTTGTGGGTAAATATTAAACCATTTATATTCTTTGGAATAAATGAGACCTTAAATCGTCTGAATGGTGTTACCATCGTCTGAGAGCCCAAGAATGGCACAGCATAGAAATGGGCCCTTTGCCCCATTGCTTTTATACTCTGCAAATCCCCTCCTCATTCCAATATTTCTCCAGATGCCTCTTAAATACTGTTACTGTTCCTGCCTTTGGCAGCACATTACAGGTACCAGCTACTTTGGGGAAAATCCACACGTCAGAATTACTATAAACTTATCTCTGCTTCTAGACACTCCTACCATTTAAACAGACTATGGTTATCTAACCTATCAATGCACTCATAATTTGATACACTTCTGTCTCTCAGGGTGAGAGAAAGTGTGAAACAGACCAAGCTAGAACAGGAAGACACCAGTTTTGATGGCAGTTTGCCACCTGCTCTGACAATTGAAAGTGATGCCTGGAATTTAAGTGGGAACAGAAGCATAGGGATTGTTACTGGATTCATAATTTGTAATCTGGACCATTGATCTCGTTGATCTTGACACATCCATTCAAACTCCACCATTGCCTATCGAGAACTCTAAATTTGTGTAATTGAATAAACTTGGAATTATACATTTTTAATTTCTCAGCCTACCTCCCTTCAGCAAAATCAGCCTATCCAACCTCTCCTGTTAGGTCAGGCCTTTAAATTCATGCAACATTTTGTGATTTTTTTTGCACCCTTCCTGCAGCATGATGACTTGACCTGTATACAATATTCCAAGTGCAGCCTAAGTAGCATTTTGTATAATTGTAACAAAACATCCCAACATGCACCCTGTCTACGTGTGCTCCTGTCTTCGGGGAGCAATGTACTGTCCTTGTACCACAAGATCACTTTGTTGCAGCACTCCCCAAGGGCCTATCATTTACTGCACATGTCCGACCTGAGTTTAATTTCCCAAAGTTCATAACTTTGCACTTGCCTGAGTTAAGTTGCATCTGCAATTCCATTATCCACTTTTTTAGTTCATCTAATCTTTTTGTAACCTTCTTTACTGACCACAATGCCACAAATTTGCATGTCATTTGGAAACATTAATCATGTCATCTTTCAAATAATTAGTATATATCTCAGAAATTATCTGTGTAGGATACCATTGGTCACCAACCTCAATCTGAAAAACAAATCTCCATTACCACCCTCTGATTCCTACCACTGTCTATTTTGTATCCAATATGCCAACTTTCCCTGGATCCCATGTGTTCTCTCCTTCCAGATCAGCCTGCAGGACCTTGTCAAAGGCCTTGCTGAAGCCAATGGAAACCATTAACCATGTTGCCTTCATCAATCCTCTTAGTCACTTCTTGGCGGGGAGGGGGGGGGAGGGGAGGGGAAGGAACACTTGATTAAATTTGAGACATAATTTAATTTTCCATGCACAGACTTGTGCCTTAACTAGATCTTGAGTTTCTAAATGCAAATAGATCCTGTTACTTTTCTACCATTGATGCAAGGCTCACTGACCTGAGCTCCTCTAGCTTATCCTTGCTGCCCTTAAATAAAGGCACAACATTAGCTATCTTCCAGTCTTCTGATACCTTGCCTGTGGCTAACAAAGGTCCAAAAATCTCTCCTGGGACCCCAAGCAGTCTCTCTTGCTTTCCACAGCATCCTTAGATACACCTGGGTAGATGCCAGAAAAAGTTCCACCTTTGCTTCAAGATCTTCTACATCTCCTAATGCTGATATGTCCAGGATATCCCTCCCCTGAACTCACCAGCTTCTATGTCATTCTCCTCAGTCAAATTTTCTTGCAATTTATTGTATATTGGTATATATAATGATCCACACTCGGTGCACTTGAGCCGGAAGTGAAATGACTTGCTTGCTGATTCCAGAGCCAATTGTGTTTATTTCCCTTAATGTTTAACTAGAGACTTGATTTACTTTGCCAATAGAGTTTGCATTCCTGCGGAGCTTTGATGGATGAGGAGGATGGATTTATTGGCTGACGATGCAGCTCCCTGGCACTAATAGAAACTCATTGTTCTGGGGTGACCTTGGATGAGGGCCTTTAGGTGATTTAAATGCACACTGCACAGATTGAGTAACATAGCTATATGGAAATTTAAAATTTATTGCAAAAATAATACTCAGTCTGAGACAAGAGAGTGAGTGTGGAACAGACCAAATCAGAGCTGGAAGACACCACTTTTGATGGTTATCTTGTTCCTTGACAATTTGAAAGTTATTGGCAGGATTTGAAGTGGGATAGAAGTGGAGTGATTGATACATAGCTTAGAGATTAGTAATTGGTGTTTCAACTATTGATCTTAATGCATCAGTTCAAATTCCACCAAGGCATAAGGGGTTTCCAATTTGTATAAATGAACAATCTTTGGGATTGTAAAAAAGCAATCATTAAAATCTATCCAGTTCTGTGTTCTTCAGGGAAAGCTGTTGTTTTTCTGCTCTATCACTTGTGCTGATTTTGTTGCTTCTTTGGTCTGTGCCTGGTAATGCAGTTCTCTGTCATAAAATGAAGCTCATTGTCCGTAGGCCCTTTTAAACTGCCGCCTAAAATGGGGCTAACCGGGCAATTTGCCCAGTTAGCACCCTAGTTATGCGGCAGTTAGAAACGTTTTGACCCAGTCAACCCTTTCAAAACCAATCCCTGTCCCTGACCTCCCTCAGAGGTGGTCAGGGAACCTAGGTCTCCGCCACAGGCAATTTGAACAGGAAAATGGCTGACCCGGTTATTTTGGTGACGTCAGCGCTTGCCTGCATGTGTCACCGGGCAGCTAGCATCTGAACATCCAGCAGTACTTCCAGTGAGCACGTGATGCATCATTGCAGGGGTGGGATTCACCCTTAAATCGCTAGGTTGGCGATTTAGGGAGTCCATCCCCTTGCAATTTAAAAAGTGCTTTCAGCACCTTTGCCCCAGTAATCACACCTGGGTCCCAGGAGGGCTACCCAGGTGCTGCGATTTAAAAGGGCCCAATGGCAGTTTAAAAAAAAATTCCAGAAGTCAACAATGGTTTAGGATTTAGTGTCAGTTTCCATTCAATTCATTTCATCATTATTTGCAAGCACCTTGCTATTCCATTCACTTTGCAAACCTGTGCTGAACCCTGTCCCACTTATGTGAGTCTCTGGATAGAAGATCTAGCAGCTGCAATCTTAATTTCTTGTCTCTGGGCCACAAACTGCCAGTTTGCATCTGTGTTTTAACAATGATGTTTAGGCCGACGAGTTGAAATCCTTTTTTCAATTAAAAATAAAACTGGACAATTCAGGAGTCAATACTGGAGGTTTTATTTCCCCCTATTGAATTCTGTGAAAGCTGCATTCAGGCAGCTTCACTCCTTATACACTGACCAATTAAAGCAGGCGGATCAAGAAGGGACTTTGGTGCCATTAATTCTGAGCAGCTTTAAATTGCTTTGACTGGCAGCTCAACATGTTTATTTATATTTTAACAAATGCATTATTTCTTGAGAGTTCCTGGATTTGAGCTAGTAAGGTTGATCCTGTGGTATTGACCTATCCCCATGCATCTGTTCTCTGAGCATGAATAGGCAAAAATCTTTCAAACTAAGATTTTCTCATATTTGGGGGTGGGGGAGTGGGTGAATAGACAAAATAATTGTTTGAGTTCACTTTTGACCCACTTACAATTTGGGAATGCACACCCATGAAAGACTGAGATGCCAAGTTGGATTTAAAAATACAAAATTAATGTAGCTGAATGTGACATACCTGTGACAATCCTTTAATGTTTCTCAAGTAGTGAATTAGTTAGTTAATCATATAAATGTTAAAATGTGTTCATACAGTGGTCAAAAATTGAAGGAAGAACATGTTTGTGAAAGGCATGAGGAGAGAAATCTGAAGAAATCTTAATGGAACCAAAAGTGATTTGAAAGCATGAGGTGTGGTTGAACAAACCTGCAATGGCTCTAATGGGACAATGTAACCAAAGCTTTTGTGGGAGATTATGATTTATAATTACATCAAGCCCATTTGAGTTGAATGCTGACAAAGTGCCAGAAAAATTGCATGAGTACTAAATAATATTAGGTTGGAAGTTAATGACTTTGAATGCAGTTTTCCTTCCACTATAATGTTGTAAAAGCTGCCAACATATTTAAGGACACATCCCATCCTGGTCATACTTGTTTATGAGCATTTTCATTCCAGCTGTTATCAGACTTTTAAATGGACCCCTTGGTTGGATGTAGGGAAAAGAATGAATAGCAAAAATAAAAGTTGGAAAGCTGTCTTTAGAAACAACACAGGCTGTGGAATTCACTGTCAAGCATAGTATTGGAGGCAGATTCAATTGTAGCTGTTAAGGGAAGCTACATTGAATGCATTTTTCCTCTTTCTACCATGTTGGAAAAGCTGCCAACACATTAAAGGACACATCCCATCCTGGTCATACTCTCCCCTCTTCTGTCAGAAGAAAATAAGAGTTGGAAAACTTGTTGAAGAGCATTTTCTTTCCAGTTGTTGTCAGAATCTTAAATGGACCCCTCGTTGGTAAAAGTTGATGCCCTTGCACTGTTTTGAGCTACTTTTCTGTGTCTTTGCAGCACTGTACCCTGCAACTTATTGTAATATTACACTCTGTACTTTTGTCATTGTACTACCTACAGAACTTCAGTATGAGCTGACTTGCAAGGAAAGCAAGCTGGATGAAGTTTTTCATTGCATCTTGGTGCACACATGACATTAAACAGGCCAATTAAGTTTGAGCTGCCCATTTACAATGTAGTACAATGCTGGAAGGAATCCTAGTCCCAATCACTTTCTATCTCCTAAATTCTTAGTTAACAAGAAAGTCTGCAGACACTGGAAAAATGTAGCAGGTTACGCAGAGTCTACAGAAGGCAAATATTTAACCAATGGTTTGAGCCTGAGCCCTTTTTCAAGGTTTGAGCAAAAGCAGCAGGTGCCAGAATATAGAGGTGGGGGGAGGAGTGATGAAGTGCTGGGAAGCAGAGGTTCTAAATTCTTAATTATTTTTTCTGCCAAGATTCTTTTATTGAGGACATCTTTGGCATGCAACAAAAGCCATTGCCATATCCCCAAACATCCAATGAAGTTTTGAACATTCCAGATTCTGCCAATAGTTTAGGAAGTTGAAACAATGTACCTTGGACATGTGGACAGAATTATAGCCATTTTTCCTTCATTATCCAAACCAGAATTTCCCTGATATACCATATTGTGAGGAATCTCAGCATGGTCAGAGCCTGGAAGGAGGCTATTGACCCTTTTGAATCTGTATTTGTTCGATGTAGAAGTAATCCAAGATCTAGACCTCATCTTGTGCTGTCATCCTGCAAATTCCTTCTTTTGAAATGTTCATCCAGCTTCCCTTAGCAGCTACAATTGAAGCTGCCTCCAAGAGTATGCTTGACGGTGCATTTCAAAGCCTGTATTCTTTCTAAAGAAAGCTTTCCTCCTGTTATTTTTGCTATTCATTCTTTTCCCCTTGTTCTCAGCCTCTCACAGATCCCCTCGCAGCGTCCTCTGTTCCAAGTATTTTAACCCCAGCTTCCCTCACTATATCCATTACCAGGACCCTCAGCTGTGGAATGGTTTCAGTAAATCTCATCTGCGTGCTCACTGAAGCCTTTTGCATCTTAAATGCAGTCATCAGAATGTGGCACAATACTGGGATTGTGGCTAAATTCATCTCTTTACAAAGATTTGTCAATGTTACTGTGCTCGTGTTCTTTTTGTAAACTCCACAGTGTTATGTGCTTTAACCACATGTTGCCTTGGTATTTTCAATAATTTCTGCATATTGACCTTCCAAATCTGTATCCTTATATTCAAACAAAAAATTAGTGCAGAGCAATTTACACCACTCATCTGCTCAATTTACCATACCTGAGGCCTCGTATGCTATCTCAGATGCCCACAGTGTAAGGAGTAACCCTTGAGGGACTAATGAGGAAAAGAAGATAAAGCAACAAAGAAAAATGGAAAAAAAATAATACACTGGGCATCTTAATTTGGCTGAAATGTGCGATTCTACACCTCTACACCTTTTCTCTTTTTAAATTATTTTTACTTAAAATTTTTAAAACCACAATTACATTTCAATTAATAATGGGCTATATATAAACCTAAACCCTCCCTCTCACCCTCCTCCCTCCCATTTACCTCCTAAAAATAAAGAAAAGATTATCAAAATAGAAATAAAATTCAAATCAACCCCTTGCGAAACCGAAAACCACCACCAGGATGAGTGATTGAGATCTTAAATTTTCAAACCAACTTATCTACCTTTTCTCTATTGAAACAAAGCAGTGCCGTGTGGCCAGGGCCAATGGAAAGATACCTTGCAAAGTAGAAGGAAAATTGGGCAAGAACTGAAGAATGAATTGCAGTGATGAAATGAGCAGTGTATTTTTTTGTAATTTATTTTCACACCTCGTGATGTGGCTGCGAACAAGTCCAGTAGCTTAAAGCTACTGACTTGATAAAATTGACAATATGGTTTCAAATCTTTTGTTGCTGCTTTCTGTGGGAAGGTCTATGTGTGCAGTAATGTAACAGGAACCTATTCATTGAGTCTAGATAGTTGTCAGTATAAGCACTCTTAAGGTGCCAAGTATGATTGAGTGAGGTCTCCACTCAGTCTGCCACATGAACTCTTGCAAATACAGAGATGCTCAGCTGTGAACCAACTGAGCTATCCAGCACTGGCAGCTATTCTTAGCTTCACCACCGAGTGTTTACTTTCTAAATGCGCATAGGCCTCTATTTACACCACACCCTGACCTTACTGTGTTTAGGAATGTGAGGGTCAAAATTTCTATTGTTGCCAAGCATCCAACAATGAGAAGCTGGAGGAACTTAACGAGTCCTGCAGTATATCCATGGGCAGAAATGGTAAATGAACCATTCAGCTTCAGTTCCAGATGAACTCGATGCCTTCTGTGCTTGTTTTGACCACCGAACAAGCAAGAGCCAGTACATCGCACTCCCCACCCTCCCCACCCTGTACCCTCTGATGATCCTCTCCTCACAGTATCTGAAGATGACATATGCCTCCCTTCAAGAAAGTGAATTCAAGGACAGCATCTGGTCGAGACAGAGTACCCAGACTAACACTGAAAACTTGTACTGACCATCTGGTCAATGTACTTGCAATATTCTTCAACATCTCACTGTGACAGGGTATGGTATCCACCTGTTTCAAACAGAATTCAATTGTACTAGTGACTAAGAAGAATATGGTATCCTGCCTCAAAGATGATTGACACATGATACTCATATCTGCAGTGAAGTGTTTTGAGCGACTGGTGGTATAGCATATCAGCTCCAGTCTGTTCCAATTTCCCTACTACAACAATAGGACTATGGCAGATGCTATCTCACTGGCCCTACACAAAACCCTGGAACACTGAGAGCAAAGATGCATCAGGATGCTCCTCATTGATTACAGTTTGGCATTTAACACCATCATTCCCTCAAAACTGATCAGCAAACTCCAAGACCTGGGACTCAACACTCCATTGTAATTGGATCCTGGATTTCCTCACCTCCACATCACAATCAGTGAGGATTGGCAAGAACATCTCTACAATCTCCAGCAGCACCGGAGCACCACAGGGCTGCATACTTGGTCCCCTTGTCTTCTCATTAAACATCTATGACTGTGTGGCTTGGTTTGAAAACACCACATTATGCTGACGATTGCCATTTTTTACATAGCCCACTACTGTGCTATGAATCAGCATACAAGGGAGGGTTTGAAAACTTGGCCGAATGGTGTATGAACCACAATGTCACACTCAAATTTCACCAAAGCTGATTGTCGACTTCCGGAATGGTAAAACAGATGTATGATCCAGGGATCAATGGTGGAGAGGGAGGGCAAATTTAAATTACTGGGAGTCACTGTTTTAGAGGACTGTTCCTGGACTCTACATAACAATGTCGCTGTGAAGAAAGCAAATCGCCACCTCTACTTCCTCAGGATTTGTGGAGGTTCAGTGTGACATCAAAAACCTTGGTGAACTTTTAGATATGTAGTCGAAAAGTGTGCCGGTTGGTTGCCTCCTGTCTGTCGGAGCTGGTGTAGTGTCAGCCCTGGTGCGAGGAATGAGGGAACAGAGATGCAGCGGTCCTGCAGGGTCCAACCGCCCAGTCGACTGCCGTCTGCTCCGCACAGGTTTTGAACAGCTCGTTAAGGCAGTCAATGGTGGTTTTGTTTGGAATCCAGCAACTGTGGGTCTGTGCCCTAGATGGCGGCCCCTATTAATCTGTAGCAGCCACGAGGGGCTGCAGACTCTAGGGAAGTGGAGGACTGGAACAGGGCACCAGAGGACAGGAAAATCAACCCCCACCACCACCACAAGAGGGAAAAGTGGAAGAGATGACTGTGGGGATGGTGACTACAGCAGCAGACCAGTGAGGGGCATCTGTGGCTGAGGGACCAGTGCATGCTGCACGCTGCTGGTGACTCGAGGTGAGGAACCCGTGGTCTGCTGGAGACTGCTGTCAGGAGACTCTCACTGGGCTGCAGACTGCTGGAGGCTAACTTGAACTGGCTGGAGGGGTACCGGGTATGAGAACTGGGATGCTGAGTCACTGAAGGGTTCCTGACTCTGTTGGAGGTTCTGATCTTGAGTTCAGGATACTAATGGTTTGGTCTGCACTGTGACTGTGAAAGTGCTGGAAGCAAATCTAAGGACACTTAGTGATTCTGGAGTGGGAGGGGGAACATCTCTCTCTTTGAATCTCTGTGGAAGAGGTGCTTAGGCACTTCCTGCTCGTGGCAAATTATCTTCCTTGAAGCAAGCAAAAATAAATTTAATGTAATATGACACTTATTATAAATTGAATCTTTATGTATGTGGACACCAATAACCCTGAGCAAAAAGTTCTGAAGAAGGTAGTGGACACCTTGCAAGACTCCCCACCACTGAGAAAATTTGCATGCAAGGCTGCTGTCAGAGAACATGCTCTCAGATTTATTGTCAGAGTACATGCACAACATCACATACAACCCTGAGATCCCTATTTCCTGTGAGAGCTGCAGAATTACCACTAATTGATAGTGCAAAAAAAAACTGTACACAGCAAAAACATGTAAACAAACAATAGAACTGTAAACAGATAATGAATGTAAACAAACCATCTCTCTTCTCACTGCTGGCATCAGGGAAGGTATGTATAGGTGCCACAAGACTCATGCCACCAGATTCAGGGAAGTTGCTCCTCCACCACGGAAACCTAAACAACAAACTCAGAGACTCATTTAAGGATGTTTATTTTGTACATTATTACTGAATATTTATTTTTCTATATTGCATGATCATTTTGTTTACTTTGCTCTCTTTTGCATACATATCTTTTTTATTTCTTGAGTACAGTTTAGTTGCAAATAAGTAGAAATTCTGTCTGGCACACAAGGGGGAAAAAAATCTTTGGTTTGTATGTAATGTCATGTTTGTACCCCGATAACAAATTTGAACTTTGATTGAATGTTTTGGGTGGGGTCCCTTCATTGAGGCTATTATCGTAAATCGAGGTAAAGGGTCCAAACCATTTCTGCCCATGGATGTTGGCTGACCTGCTGAATCCCCCCAGCTTCTCATTGTTTTCCAACATCTGCAGTTTTTGTTTCCTCTCACCTTTCCCTGGTGATGGATATGAGGAATTAATTGACTTGTACAGGAGAGGTAGAAGACTTGACCAGATTGGTTACCTTATGCTGCCAGAATGCAATTGCTACCCAAGATTAATAGGCTGTTCCTGCATGGTAAAACCATATACTAGAGGATATGTGAAAAAGGTGAGGTGAAACAAGTTGAAAGATGTGCAGGGGTACATTTTTACACAAGCCCCTAATCCCAGGAATTAACAGCCAATTAGCCTTTAAAGTGTCTAGTGTGAAAGCAAAATCAGGTCAATGCCAGCATCAGATGACATCATCTCATGATAGGGATTGGCGGCCTCAAATCCCTACATTGAAATCATTCAAGTCTGAAAAGGGCAATTGCATGTAGGATTGAAATGACCCAGGTTTTTTGTGTGAGTGCAGGAACGTGAAGGAAGAAAAGATTAAAATGAAGGTATATACTTTAACGTGGGATAGTCACAGCAGGAGAGAGAGAGAGAGAGAGAAAATAAATAGCAATAGTGGCAATTTTTAAACAGCATGGGAAAGTTGGTAGTGCTATACCGCACAATTTATAAAGACCTTGGGAAAAAGTTACTGACTTTCTCACACTGTATAAATTGACTGCTCTAGTGCTACCAATTTTTCCACTCTTTTCAAAATTGTCTGTTATTGCTTGCACTTTCCAACGGTCCCTTGTAAAGTTTTAAATAGGTTGGCACAACAACAACAGGGGCTGAAGGGCTCATACTGTGCTCTACATAAAGCTTAATTATGTTATAATTAGGCATGATTAATTTTGTTCAAATATACGATCATAATACATTGATCAAGATTTAGGGCAGCGCCACCATCACTCGATGCATCGTGACCTCGCTTGTAGAAGGTAGAACAGTCCTAATCTCAATGATGGCTCCTTGCAAGTGTGAAAGCATTCAGTGTCCCAGTTAGGAATGGTCAAGTGTGAAAAGCCAAACCTCCATTCCTGTCCCGGGACACTGAATGACCAATTTAGTGGGATGCAAGTGTGAAAAGTGCGACAGAATGCTGGGTGACTGAAACAGGAATGGTGGAGAATTCAGACAGTAGTAGGGAATAGTTTTGTGCCTGTGGCTTATGTCTGTTGACAAATATTATTGAAAGGTTGCTATCATCCAGAATCTTAAAAAGATATCTGGTAGGAGAGAGTTTTCTGACACTGGAATTCTTTCAGTCATGTTAAGATGAGAGCTACCAGTAGCATGGGAGTTTTTGTTTAAAAATGTCAATCTCTGTGGAGTCAGGAATGTTTCATTTGCACCTCATGTCCATTCAAAATCACTTCTCCTTCTATCAACCATGCTTTCTAATCTGCATTGTCTTGTTGCGATCGATCCTTGATTACAACTGTTCCCAATGTGTTTTTTTTAAATTTACAACATGGTAGAAGCTGATTCTGGCCATTGAATCATGTCCTGCCAAATTACACCCAATTAACCTACGTGATAGTTGAGGTGTGAGCAACAATATAATGCAGGGATCTATGCTGATTTTGCTTCTCTCTCTCTCTCTCTCTCTCTCTCTCTCACACACACAATGTAGGTGCTATGCATAGCAAGTTTATAGGAAATGCCAAGGTGAGTGGCACATTGGACAGCAAAGCAGGTTATCTAAGATTATAGCAAGATGTAGATCAACTGGGAAAGAGGGCAAAGGAATAGCAGGTGAAGTTATTCTCCCACAAGTGTGACGTGTGCCATTTTATGAACGCAGCTTGAGTTTTAAGAGGAGAATGGTGATGTTTACCCTGGCGTATGTAAGGGAGAAATATAAAACTATGAGGGGCACAAACTTGAAATGAGGGGGCATGGGTTTGAGGTGGGTGGGGGGAAATTTAAAGGGACCTGAGGGATAATTTTGTCACATGGAGATTGAGGAGTCTGTAAATAAGGTGCCAGTTAGCGGTACAAGCGGGTTGAATTATTATGATTAGAAGATATTTCTACTCGTACAGAAAGGGAAAAAAAAACGAGAAGATTTTGGGTCAAACACAGGTAAATATGATTAGTTCAAGGAAGTAGCTTGGTTGGCATAGATAAATAGGCTGATGAACTTGTTTCCACCTTGATAAATTCTGACCCTACTAACAGTTGTTCTTGGAATTAAGGTGTGGTTGCCAAAAGGTTTGAAAGGTGCTTACATGTACCGCACTGATTACCAGTCTGAGTTTGTCCAATGACTTCATTATAAAAGATCATGTTTGCTGTTCCCAAATCCATGCAGTATTTTCTGAAAATGACTATATTTTTGCTAGATATAACTGCCGTGTCTATTTTCCCTGCAGTCTTCTGATCATTTTGTCCTACATATTAACTCACTGTATCAGAGGATAGGCGAGTGAGCCGACAACTCACTCTTAGTCAAGTTCACAGCAACAGGCTAAGAACAGAATGGGAAGCCGTCAAAATTTCACAACTCTGAATTTCAGCTTTAATGTTCAGCCGTGGTTTTGTGACATATTTAGATCAGTTGCCAAAAAAATGCCTGATGAGCTTTTGAAAGACATTTTATTTAAAGAATTTGAAATATATAAAAACAAAAATCTGAGGTGGGGGCATGTATTTTAAACATTCCGTGAGCATCAGACAATCGGTATTGGTATTTTTAGGAGCACTTGAGATTTTGGATGGATTTTCAAAACTTCTAAGTAGCCTGTTGACCAGACTCATTGTCATTTGTGACCCTTTCTAGTCATGTTGAAACAGGGGTTTATCTCACCTTGCTGAACAGCCTGAGCTCTCATTCTCTGTCGCTTTGTGTTTAAAATTGGAAAACGTGAGGAAGGACTACACTTGCCAATTATTCTAAATTCCCCAGTCATGATTTAAAGAGCTATTGTTCATGGAAAAAGCTTTTGCCATACTTTTTGAGGGAGGGAGAGATGGGGTAGAAGAGGGCCCCTTATTTTCATCACAATGGCATCATGGTGCATTGATGTTCTGATTTGATGGCGTCATTACATTCCATTTGTTCATGTGAAAAAAGGTGGCTGATTCCTTTATTCCTTGGGGCAGAAAGAAACCTTCATATGTTTTTTGAACAGATATGGCTTTCACGAGTTTAACTTCCAATTTAAGAACTGATGTGGGGGTGGGGACTGAAAGAAGTGAACATTTGAGTTCTGGGTTCACTGTTCCTTATATCTTTTGGAAAGCTGCATACATCAAGTGCTGCTTCCTTCAGTTTCAGATTTCCTCTTGGAAAAAAAAGTGTTTTCCTTTACAATCTGTCTCCTGAATACCATAGTGTGGGAATTTGTCCAGACCCCTGCATTTGGACCACAACTGATTAGAACACTTAAGAAGCTAGGCACACAGTTATGGCTGATCTCCGCATAATACTCCATGCAAATTTTTCTGCACTATTTTTCCCAAGTTCTTGAATTCCTGGAAATCCATGGAAGGTTACTGATTTATTTTCCATCTCTTTCTGCCCTCTCCACCACCACCCCCGCCCCATCACCCCACACCAATAATCTTTGGTAAGTCTGGCATGAAATAACTGAATAAAGCCGTTCTCTAAACTATTGCTTCATCTCTGGTAACCATTACTCATGACTTTTATACTTCATCCATGCTCTGAGGGATGAAAGTTATTCCAAATTAATTATTGACAGGCTTCTGGTTTTAATTGTCTGCAGATTTTAAAAAGACAGAGCTACATGTTGGTTCCTTTTCTTCTCCGAATCAAGGCAAGCTGGGCTGCTGATCAAATGAAATGTCAAATTGTGTATGGACAATCTTTCTGAAAGAAAGCTGCCTGAAGAAGTCATTGATTTAATGTGTTGTAAAGGTCTCTCGGCACTCTGCTGTGGTTCTACTCCCTTCCTGAAACAATGACAAACTTGGCAAAATCTTGAGGTATAACAGTGAAAGCTACTGTGCTATTCAGTAGTTGAGAGAGAAGCAAAATGGGCTGGTGCTTGTTTGCATGGGCTTAGGGGTGGACAGGTCAGAGTCTCATGTAGTCATTGCACACTGACAGATGCACCTGCCAGGCCCTCTGCTGAAGCTGGGATAGGGAAGGTCATGGCTGCTTGTATAGTACTTTGCAGAATTTAGTTTCAAATCTCAGAACTGACATGAGTTTGAAAGGTCCTGTGATATTCTTTGTTAGTTGCTGAAAATCTTTCTTGATTTGATTTCTCTGGCGCATTGAGAAATGATTTGGCTGTCTATAAACCAGTGGGATAATGCTGCACATTTAAAGTCATGTTCGTGTTGGAACTAAACATGAGCATGGACTTTTCATGGAAGATTTGAAAGGACTCTTTCTAAATTTGTCAAATCCCTTGTATATTGTCAATCCAGTTCCACATGCCTGTGTTGGGGGCGAAAGGAGAGTTTTATGGTACAGAAAGATTCCACGTGTCAATTGTATCCTCTCCAGCCAAGGATGAACCATCTAGGCAAATTTGTCCATATTAGCTCTGTTTCTAGCCAATTTGAGTGCTCACTAATACACTTTTAATGTTTTCTTCTGGTGTGGTTTTGAGGGGCGATGGGTGATCCCAGGACCTGCAGTCTTTGGGTGAACAAAAATATTTCCATAACCTTCCTCCAATAATTTAACCAAATAATCCATGTCTTGTAGTGATTGATCACACTGCTGGGAGAAATAATTCTTTCCTATTTTCCCTTTCTAGGATGTTTATTTTGTTCACATCAATCAGGCAGCATTTCTGATTACTATTCAGAGCCCACTATTAGAACTGTTGACAGCCATGGAAGAGAACAAGATTAGGCTCAACTCTCGTGCTTTCAGGGGTTGAGCAGCTTGCTGACCCACTTCAGACTTCGCCAAGGATAGCAGCAGTTCAACCACAGAATTGATGGTGTAGTTATAATTGAACAAAGAATCAGCAGTTTTCAGAAATGGGAAGAGAAAATTAGCATAGGTATGATAAGCTTTGAGTTTTGAACTGGGTTACACTCCAAAAATTACTCCATAAAAGGAATGCTTGGCAGTCAAATATTTTGGTATTTGTGACTTTAGATGACCATTACCAACTCTGCCAAAGGGGAACAGTCATTCCAAAAGAATAAAAGCTTTCTTGATCCCTTCCAAAGAGAGCTTTCCAGATTCCTCAGTCAAATGAAAACTGAAGGAATCCCTTTCCTGAAGGTCAGTTTCTATAGCGACTTATGTCATTTGAAATCAATCCACTGTCAATCCAATCTGCACAGTCTTTAGTTCACACTTTTATCTGACTTTGAATGCTGAGTTCAAGCTAAACTCTCTGAGTTCTGTTATTACCTTAGGCAGTGAAGTCCTGTGATGGTGTTGGCCACCTGCCACAATGAGACTGATCAAGCTCCTCCACTGTATATAGGAAAAGACACGGACTGGAGTGTGTTACAAGGCAGCGGCATATGGAGAGGGTTGAAAATGTGTCAAATGGCAAGAACAAAATTCAACCTTGCCACTTCAAAGACGTTTAATCTTCTTCACGTGGCATTTCAGAAATCTAGGCTTTCTTGAAGTTAAGAAACTGAGAAAAGATGTGATGTTGTACAGTTCTAGTTTAAAGTTGTATATTTTGTATTTTGTCTGTACTCTTTGATCATTTTAATTAGGTACTATCTATAGTTGAAAAGTATGGGCTTTCTCCAGAGTGGAAGTGCAATAGAGCTAATCCTAGCAATTGCATATGTTCCGGCAAGTAGATTTACATGGATAGTTTTTACTTTTGATATATAATGTGAATGAATATATTTTATGTGGTATTAGTTGCTTAAGAGTTGGCTTTGGATAAAGGTACATTCTTCTACTTTGCAATTCAAAGTGAAGATCATCTTTAAACTGTGTTGATATTTTGTAAAATAAATGAACTAATCTGTGCCCAAAGTGTTCTTTGTGTATTATAAGAATTAAGTAACATATTTATAAACCAAATTAGTAAGCAATGGGGCTGCATTAGGATGAAGGAAGAGTTTTCTAGAATAGATTGGGAAAACAGACAAATGGTGAGATTGTAGAGGAACAGTCAAAGACTTTTTGAGTTTTATTTTTAAAACTGTACTCAACAAAAGTATATTCTGTTAAAGTTGAGAACAGTAATGGTGGGGAGAACCAGGCTTTGATATCAGAGGAAATAAAGGAAGGCATCAAACTAAAAGCTCGTACATATAAGTCACCAAATGTCATGGGAGCTGAAAGATTGCAAAAGCTTTAATAAATCAACAACAAAAAAAAATAAGAATGTAATAAACTGGGAAAGCTAGATTATGAAGGTAAGCACACAAAATATTAAAGCAGATAGTACAAGATTTTATAATTTTTAAAGAGGAACAAGGTGGCTCAATGAAAATGGGTCTCTTGGAAGATGAGAGGGAATTAATATTGGGGAATGTGGAAATGGCCTTGACTGACCATTTTGTGTCAGTCTTCCTAGGGGAAGACATGTCTAACATGCCAAAGGGAGATAGAGAGCTGGTATGGGTTCAATGGGAGGTGATGACCTCGATACTCTTGCTATCACTAAATAAGTAGAGTGTTGACCAAACTATTGGATATAAAGGTGGGTACATCTTCTGAACCTGTTAGATTGCTTCATGGGGATACTGAGAGAAATGGAAGAACTTATAGTTACGATCATGTACCAAAATTCTCTCGACTCTATAGAATGGAAGATAGCAAATGTCACACCACTGTTTACAAAAAAAAAGGATGTAGTTAGCTTAATATCTGTAATCTGGGGTGGGGGGGGGTGGTTGGGGTTGGGGGGTAGAAATGCTTGAAGCTATTCACAAAAAACAAAATTGCGAGTCATTTAGATAGACATTGTTCCATAAGGCAGATTCAACATGGATTTAGTAAAGGCAGATCCTGATTGATAAATTGACTGACATTTTTAAATGATATAATGAGCAGAGTGGATTGAGGGAATAGATGGATTTCCAGAAGGCATTTGATAAGGTGCTGCATAAGAGATGAATCCATAAGAAAGAATGAATGGAGTTGTGAGTCATATATTAGCATGAACAGAGATTGCTTAACCAATAAAAGGTAGAGAGTTGTGATCAATGGGTGTTTCTCAAGAGAGTTGTGATCAATGGGTATTTCTCAAGGGAGCTGTGATCAATGGGTGTTTCTCAAGAGAGCTGTGATCAATGGGTGTTTCTCAAGAGAGCTGTGATCAATGGGTGTTTCTCAAGAGAGCTGTGATCAATGGGTGTTTCTCAAGAGAGCTGTGATCAATGGGTGTTTCTCAAGAGAGCTGTGATCAATGGGTGTTTCTCAAGAGAGCTGTGATCAATGGGTGTTTCTCAAGAGAGTTGTGATCAATCGGTGTTTCTCAAGAGAGCTGTGATCAATGGGTGTTTCTCAAGAGAGCTGTGATCAATGGGTGTTTCTCAAGAGAGCTGTGATCAATGGGTGTGATCAATGGGTGTTTCTCAAGAGAGCTGTGATCAATGGGTGTTTCTCAAGAGAGCTGTGATCAATGGGTGTTTCTCAAGAGAGTTGTGATCAATGGGTGTTTCTCAAGAGAGTTGTGATCAATGGGTGTTTCTCAAGAGAGTTGTGATCAATCGGTGTTTCTCAAGAGAGTTGTGATCAATGGGTATTTCTCAAGAGAGCTGTGATCAATGGGTGTTTCTCAAGAGAGCTGTGATCAATGGGTGTTTCTCAAGAGAGTTGTGATCAATGGGTGTTTCTCAAGAGAGTTGTGATCAATGGGTGTTTCTCAAGAGAGTTGTGATCAATCGGTGTTTCTCAAGAGAGTTGTGATCAATGGGTATTTCTCAAGAGAGTTGTGATCAATGGGTATTTCTCAAGAGAGCTGTGATCAATGGGTGTTTCTCAAGAGAGCTGTGATCAATGGGTGTTTCTCAAGAGAGCTGTGATCAATGGGTGTTTCTCAAGAGAGCTGTGATCAATGGGTGTTTCTCAAGAGAGCTGTGATCAATGGGTGTTTCTCAAGAGAGCTGTGATCAATGGGTGTTTCTCAAGAGAGCTGTGATCAATGGGTGTTTCTCAAGAGAGTTGTGATCAATGGGTGTTTCTCAAGAGAGTTGTGATCAATCGGTGTTTCTCAAGAGAGTTGTGATCAATCGGTGTTTCTCAAGAGAGTTGTGATCAATGGGTGTTTCTCAAGAGAGTTGTGATCAATGGGTGTTTCTCAAGAGAGTTGTGATCAATGGGTGTTTCTCAAGAGAGCTGTGATCAATGGGTGTTTCTCAAGAGAGCTGTGATCAATGGGTGTTTCTCAAGGGAGCTGTGATCAATGGGTGTTTCTCAAGAGAGCTGTGATCAATGGGTGTTTCTCAAGAGAGCTGTGATCAATGGGTGTTTCTCAAGAGAGCTGTGATCAATGGGTGTTTCTCAAGAGAGCTGTGATCAATGGGTGTTTCTCAAGAGAGTTGTGATCAATGGGTGTTTCTCAAGAGAGTTGTGATCAATGGGTGTTTCTCAAGAGAGTTGTGATCAATGGGTGTTTCTCAAGAGAGTTGTGATCAATGAGTGTTTCTCAGGAGAGTTGTGATCAATGAGTGTTTCTCAGGAGAGCTGTGATCAATGGGTGTTTCTCAAGAGAGTTGGTTGCCACAAGGATCTGAACTGGACCTGCAACTGTGTACAATTTACATTAACAATTAGGAAGATTGGTCTGAGTGTAATGATTCTACATTTGTTGATGACACTAAATTGAGTGGAAAAGCAAATTGTGCAGAGGATCGAAAGAATGAGTTAAGTGAGTAGGCACGGTTCTGGTAGATGGAATATAATATTGGGAATAGGATAAAGACTGGAAAGTTATTTCCACTGTTAGGTGAGACTAGAAATAGGATTCATAGCCTCAGGATTGTGGTAAATAGATTTTAGACAGATGAGGAGAAACTGCTTTTCCTGGAGCGTAGTGAAACTGCAGAATGTTCTATCCAGGGAAGTAGTACAGGCTGCCTCATTAAGTAAGTTATCACCCCATAGCACTAACTTCTACTGTGATGAAATGCTTTGAGAGGCTGGTTAACACATAGAGGCCAGAATTAACACATAGCAAAGAACTGGACCCTCTGCAATTCACCTGTTGTCACAATGGCTTCACAGCAGGTGCAATGTTGTTGGCTCTAAACTGCTGTGGACAGCAATTCATGCATACGGCTGCACTTCACCAACTGCAGCTCAGCCTTCAATACCATTATTGCCTCAGTGCTGGTCAATAAACTACAAATTCTGGGCCTTGTGCCCCTCCCTGCAACTGGATCCTTGATTTCTCATCAGAAGGCCACAGTCAGTATGAATTGGAAAAGATGTCACCTCCTCACTGATTATCAACACAGGCACACCCCAAGGATTTGTACTTAGCCCACTGCTCTACTCATTATACACCCATGACTTTGTGGCCAGGCACAATTCCAATGCCATATACAGGTTTTCCAATGATATCAGTTGTTGGCAGAATCACAAATGACAATGAGAAAGCATACAGGAGGGAGATGGATCAGCTTGTTGAGTGATGTCACACCAACAACCTTGTGATCAACGTTAGCAAAACCAAGGAGATGATTTTGGACAGAAGGAAGTCAGAAGAAGACAACCTAGTGTTTATCGAGCGCTCAGTAATGGAGAGAGTCAACAACTTCAGATTCCTGGGTGTCAACATCTCCAAGGATCTGTCCTGGAGCCTCTATGTTGATGCAATCACAAAGGTTCTCTAGTGGCTATACTTTGTGAGGTGTTTGAGGAGGTTTGCTATATTATCAAAGACTTTCAAAAACTTCTGCAGGTATACCGTGGAGAGCTTTCTGACTGCTTGCATCACTGTCTGGTATGGAGGCACCAAATCTCAGGACAAGAAAAAAACTCCAAAATGTTGTTAACTTGGCCTCCAATATCACAGGCACTAGACTTCACTCCATCGAAGACACCTAAGTGAGGCGGTATATTAAGAAAAGCAACCTCTATTCTCAAAGACCCCTTCCACCCAGGCCATACCTTCTTCACTCTGCCACCATTGGGTTACAGTAGCCTAACGATGAGCACTCAGTGGCACAAGGACAGCTTCTTCTCTGCTGCCATTAGATTCCTAAATAATCAATGAACCAAAGACAATGCCTTAGTTTTCATGCACTATTTTGTATAGTAATTGTCATAAGATAGTTTCTAATATGAATGTTTCTACTATGGTGTTGCCACAAAACACAAATCTCCTGACTGGTCATGATGATAAATTCTGAAGCTTAAGACAGAGTTGGATTAATTATGGCATGGTAAGGAAATTAAGGGTTATTTGGTCTAGGCAGGTAGATGGAGCTGATTAGCAATATTCTTTATTGAGAGGTGCAGCCGGCTGGACTCTAATAGTTATAACAGCTGTCAATGTTTTTTGTTTTGATATGAATTTTTGGATTGGCAATAAACCAGTTTTATAATGGATCATATATCCCATAATTGACCAATTTCTCTCCATACTTAATATTTGATTTTGGAGTCTACTGGTGTGTCAGTATGCTTATTTTGACTTTGGATACTTTTGGCGTAATGTATCATCTTTGCTCTGTTAGTGTGGTTCATTTAAAAGATGAAGTGAACAGTTTGTTGTTGCAGATGCTCGCCAAGATTTTTGAGCATATGGCAATTTTTGGTCACGTTTATATGGATCATAAGCTAGTGGCTGCCTTGCCTCCTGTTTTACTGTACATGTCCTTTCTAATCTATTC
The DNA here is from genome assembly GCF_036971445.1 of Narcine bancroftii. Lineage (NCBI taxonomy): Eukaryota > Metazoa > Chordata > Chondrichthyes > Torpediniformes > Narcinidae > Narcine > Narcine bancroftii. Next base: position 338,058,546 of record NC_091469.1, read on the forward strand.
TGCTGGTTTAGATAAGGTAGGCTCACTGGAATATCCTGGACAAGATTGATCACTTTCCATCCTTTGGGAGCTGCCTCTTGGTGCAGAGAGGGCAGCGACAGTAGAATTTGCCACCACTTCTAATGCACTCTACCTTAAAATATTAGTTTGGATTGAGGTTTATTTTTCTTCCACTTCAGTGACATTGGAACCCTTAAAAGAATGATGCTATTGTGAGATCACAGATTCTTCTCCATATGGGACAGGAGTGTAGTTTATGAAGTAGTGCACACCTTCTGCTGTTTGTGCAGGGGTTCAGTCTGCCCCTTTTGTATGGTGTTCTCAATACCATCCCAAATCCTCTTCCACTTGGAGTAGTCATGAGCCAAAGATACCACCAGTCAGCAGGGATATTTTGCTCTTCAATGAGGCTTTGAAAACATCCTTTGGTCTACCTGGTAATTGCTTCTTATGGCAGCAGGTTGGAACAGAATACAAAGCACATAAATAAGATGGCCTGCTCAGTCTTGTTGAATTAGTGTAACCAGGACTTCATTACTGAAGATATTGGCCCAGGAGTGACAATGACCTTCATTGATTGTGTTAGAGAACTTTGCAGAGCCAGCGTTGATGTTATTTTTTGAGTGCCTTAAGTTTCCTGCTGTAAGTCGTTTAGGCCTTTTTGCAGGTACCTCGTATTAATCGGAAATGAATTTGGTAATTCTGTGGATTGCCGAGAGCATTTCTGTTGTTACTTTTCATTTAGGAACTAAAATTAATTCAGTGGTTGGGCTTTGTGATTGGATATTTGTTCTTTAAATTCTGTATTTTTTTAGTTGATTTTGAAAATTTGCCAGTGTTAAAAGATGAACTGTACAAGTACTCACGGTTACAATACAAGTACCTTGAATCTTGCTATATATTAACAGATGGCATCTCTGTAACATAACCAGTTTCTTTAAATTTAAGTTTGTGAGCACATCATTAATTACAGTAAAAGGTAACAACCTTTGTAACACATTTTATGTAGCAGAGGAGATTAAGAAAAAAAATGTGTGTAGTTCATTTGTCTCCATAATTTCTTGGAGGGGGGGGATAAATTGCCCAATATTTAATGTAAATAGCCTTGGAAACAAATTAGCTATATATCCACTAACAACTCCTGTCCAGTTTATTGATTAAAACCTGGCCCATTGGTCTGTATGCTTGTGGGAGGGTCTCTGAATACAGCAAATTGCTGTGGTGAACTTGGAAGGTATCAAACAAACATGCATTTGTTTCAGAAGGGGAAAAAATAACTAAAGTCTAATGATGTAAAGTTGATTCTGTTTGATTACGTTGTGGACCATGGATTAACAGTATGGCTGTATGTTTTTAAATTATTCATTCAATCTTGAATAAGCAAATTATGGACTACTTCATATTTATAAAGTTAATCTTCATGAAATTGGCATGAGTAAAACTACTGTTGGGGACATGGTAAGTGCACCACTATTACAGTGCCAGTGACCTGGGTTTGAATCTGGCACTGTCTGTGAGGAGTTTGTACGTACTCCCTATGACTGTGTGACTTCTGGGTGCTCCAGTTCCCTTGCACCCTTCAAACAAGTGTGGGGTTTGTAGGCTAATTGGTGTATTTTAGTGGCACGGCTCAAAGGCCAGAAAGGCCTGTTATCCTGCTGTATCTCTAAATTAAATTAAAACAACTGAAATTACCCTTCATTAGTTTCAAGCCAATCTTTTAGATCATCACTGGTGAAAACGACTTTGATCTTTTGTAAGTGGGTATCTGTTATTTTCTCCATGTAGTGGATGTAGTTAAGTTTCTTTTTCTTTCTTGAGATAATAGGTGCTCACAGAATAGTTCTGCTTTGTCTTTTGACCTTGCCCGTTTATTTGAACTATTTCCTGTTTGGAATTATTTGTATGTTGTCAGATTTAAATGCAACTCTCCAACACCTAAAAGCATTGCAGTTGAATTGAGAATGAAATATCTCATTCCTGAGGCTGCAAAAACAATTTTTCAAATGCCAGTATGATTATTGTTATTGATTTTTTTTAAATCCCGCAATTCTACTCTCCTGTTAAAATGAATAAAATTGGGTTTATTTGTATACTTCAAAATGATTTGTTGTCAGTACTGTTTTCTGTTGGAAATCTGGCTTCAAAGTAATGCTTTGCCACAATGCTACAATTTGACTCCAATCTCTGCCAAGAATTCCTGATCATATCACTCTGACATTTACAATTTTGCATTAACTGGCAATTTTGTATTGAAATATTTTTGGGCAATTGCAAACATTTCAGTTTTTTCCTCCTTTTTGGTTGTACAGCTGTTTTTTGCCAGTAGATTGAAACTCGTGGGTCAACCTGAGTAGAAAAGGCAGAAGAATAACTGCAGACACCTTTGCTCTCGACTTGCTTCCACTTGAATTGTATTCCATTCTGTGGCCAACTCTAATCCTTCCGAAAAAGAATCCCAGGCCTCTTTATTGTTGGGATTGTTATGGTCATCTGCACGAGTATTGAAGAGAATGGGGGTTCTTGGTGCACAAGTATAAAGACGAGTACAAGAAGCAGGACTGATGTCAGATTGATAACATTTTGAGGGATGGTTTTGTGGGTTGTGCAGATTTATGAGAAGCATTATGATCAACCAGTGGTGCCCTCTAAAGTGGAGTTGGGAGAGGCAAGACATACCAAGGTTTCCAAAGAGGTTTTCATCTGTATTCTTACTGAATCTGTTCAATATGGACCACAGCTGGAAATAGTGATACTGTCCCTTGGAGGTTGATGAGTGAAATTCACCCAACTGCTGGTTTATTTTCTCAGCATGGAAATGACTAATTGGCCATATAACACATTCCTGAAAATCATATTTCCCTCATAATTACTCATTTTCTTAATTGGCTGAAAGATACTTTGGATCCATCATTAAGTTCTCAACTTTACTTTGAACGTTCGGTATCTTCGTCATTTCCAATATTACTACATTGGCATGGGTTCTCCCTATGCTTTTAAAACTCAAGTGCATAGAACAATGTGTAGCTGCTAACAACTAGCTGAGCAACTACCTGAATCCAGTGGTTCTCCAACTTAGCTTTTTATTGACTGGCCCAATCACTGCTCTCCAATCATTCTGGGGAGAAACACAAATGACTTTTGACAACTAACCTTTGCCCGATCATCGCAGTGTGCCTTAAATTGGAGCTTTTGCTATTTTTGTGTCCCTTCTTCCATCAGTGTACCTTAAGGGTGGTTCTTCCCTTCAAAGTTCATTAATGCTTACTTTTCATTGCTTTACCCATCTCACTTTCATTTCTTGTGTGCATTACTTACCTACAATCTTGTAATTCAGTCTTTCTCATTGTCATGAATTAAAACAACAATAATCAAAATCACAAACCTTGCCCTTTGTGTGTTAGCATTGCACACTGTCCCACCAAGTTCCCATAAAGCACTTGCAATTAACTTATGACTTAGCCAATCTCTGGTACAGGTAACAGAGCCACTGCCTCCCATCATCAGAAACCCAGGGTCAATGCTAACCACTGATTCTCTTTTCATGGAGTTTGCATATTCTCCCCGTGACTGCTTTGACTTTCTCCAGGAATTCCCTTATCCCACTGCAAATTGCCCTTGGTGTGCAGGTAAGTGGTAGAGAGAGAGGGGAAAATTAATAGGAGTGGAGAGAGTATGTTTTTTTTAAAATAAAAGGGGAGAAATTCTTCTTGTGCTCTGCCACCACTAATGCTACCTAGAAGTGTCTGAATCATGAGCCTGACTTGGGGACCTAGATGTTTGTATGTGTCCTATTTCTCATTTTTTAATTATTTCAGTGAAAGTTGGTCAGTGTAGTCTCATTGGGCTGAAGGGCCTATTTCAGTGCTGAATCACTGTGACCTTCACACTCTTCCGTTGTCTTTATTTTCTTCTCTCTTTCTTTGGCTTGGCTTTGCGGATGAAGATTTATGGAGGGGTAATGTCCACGTCAGCTGCAGGCTCGTTTGTGGCTGACAAGTCCGATGCGGGACAGGCAGACACGGTTGCAGCGGTTGCAAGGAAAAATTGGTGGGTTGGGGTTGGGTGTTGGGTTTTTCCTCCTTTGTCTTTTGTCAGTGAGGTGGGCTCTGCGGTCTTCTTCAAAGGAGGTTGCTGCCCGCCGAACTGTGAGGCACCAAGATGCACGGTTTGAGGCGATATCAGCCCACTGGCGGTGGTGAATGTGGCAGGCACCAAGAGATTTCTTTAGGCAGTCCTTGTACCTCTTCTTTGGTGCACCTCTGTCTCGGTGGCCAGTGGAGAGCTTGCCATATAACACGACCTTGGGAAGGCGATGGTCCTCCATTCTGGAGACGTGACCTACCCAGCGCAAGTTCTGTGAATTAACATAACCAGAGACTGTTCTCCTTTCTTCACACCCCCACATTAGGATTACTTATATGAATCCTTGGCTTCCTCTTCCTACTTCCGAGCAAGGTCAGGTTCCACGTGTATGCAGATGGCAGAAAGCTCACTTTGTCTCTTTGCTGGAGATCCTTCTGCCGTGAATAACCTACTGGAAACAGCATGACAATAGCCCTCAAATGAGGAAGCAGAGTGTGACCTCTTTAAAAATAAAAGGGGAGAAATTCTTCTTGTGCTCTGCCACCACTATGCAACTTCAAAATGCCTGAATCGTGAGCCTGACTTGGGGACCTGGATGTTTGTATGTGTCCTATTTCTCATTTTTTAATTATTTCCTCATTTGTTATGATTATTTACAATTTAAAAAAAAAACATTTGGACATGCCAGTTAACAGGCTCTTTCGGTCCATGAACCCATGCCGGCCAATTGGCCAACCCACGATATGCTTCGAATGGTGGAAGGAAACTGGAGCCCCCGGTAAAACCAGTAGTGCTAACTACTGCATTAACTGTGCCACCCTAATGAATTATTCTCACAGCAGACAAGAAAGTGACATCAACACTTTCTCCTGGTAATCATTAGGAGCATTGTGTCCATTGCAAGCCTTGCACCTGATGAAATACAACGATTAGACTGCTGGCTTCTAACATGAGTTGCGTTTACGTGATAGTTGACTGACTTGTTGCTCAATGAGGTACTTGTTCGACTGCTGTGAAGGCTGTAAACTTAATGAGGCAATGTTGTTTCATTAAAGAGGCAACTTGTGAAAAAGGATTGTTCCATGTGGCAATTGTTATTTTGAAACATGCTTCATGATTTCAGAGAATACTTTTACGTTAGTGACTGCATTAAATTTTAAAGGATCTTGTCCTGGCAACAGTGCACAAGCTCTGGTCAGAGATGCCTGGTCTCTCATTGGTCCAGTGATTATGGACACTATCAAAATTTTCATAAATTGACAGGCTGGGAAGTGTTGAAATGTGGGTGATAAATCTATGCATGTTGTTGAAATATTTCTGTTGTGATATTCTGCCAGTGCCATTCTAAATCAGTGAGGTCAGATCTCAATTCTCCCAAAACATCATGTGTAAGCACTCCAATGCAACAGTTTTGTTGTAGCAGAAATATTTTGAAAATATTTTTGCAATTCCTGAAAAGGTACCCTGTTTCAACCAGGCCTCAATCAAGAGGAGTGGCACAACTTGCCTAAATGATTACTGACCAGGGGCATTCTTTCTTTGGCTTGGCTTCGCGGACGAAGATTTATGGAGGGGGTAAAAGTCCACGTCAGCTGCAGGCTCGATTGTGGCTGACAAGTCCGATGCGGGACAGGCAGACACGGTTGCAGCGGTGGCAGGGGAAAATTGGTGGGTTGGGGTTGGGTGTTGGGTTTTTCCTCCTTTGTCTTTTGTCAGTGAGGTGGGCTCTGCTGTCTTCTTCAAAGGAGGTTGCTGCCCGCCAAACTGTGAGGCGCCAAGATGCACGGTTTGAGGCGATATCAGCCCACTGGCGGTGGTCATTCACATCACTGTGATGAAGTGTTTTAAGAGGCTGGAGTTGAAGCATATCATCTCCTGTTTGAGTGGTGACATAATCCATTCCTATTTGCCTACCTCACCAAGAGGTCTACACAAAGCCCTGGAAGACCTGAACAGCAAAGATGCACATATCAGAATGCTCTTCATCAACTGCAATTTGGCATTCAACACCATTATTCCCTAAAACTGATCAGCAAACTCCAAGACCTGGGCCTCCATATTTTACTGTGTAAATGGGTCCTGGATTTCCTCACCACCAGACCCCAATCTCCATCAGCACTGGAGCACTACAGGGCTGGGTACTTAGCCCCCTGGTCTACTTTATTTTCACCTATGACTGTGGCTCAGTATGATAACAACACATTTGCTGCTGATACCATGGTAACAAGATGTGTATAAAGGGGCAATGAGTCAGCAAACAGGAGGGAGATTGAAAATTTGGCTGAGTAGTGTACTAACAACAACCTCACACTCAGTGTCATCAAAACAAAGGAACTATTGTAGACTTTGAGAAGGGAAAACCAGAGGTGTACAACCTAGTGATCATTGTGGGATCAGAGGTAGACAGGGTGAGCAAATTTAAATTCTTGGTAGTCACTATCTCATGACGAAAGCAGGTAAGTGCCTCCACTTATTCAGAAGTTTGTGGTGATTTGGTATGTAATCAGAAACATTGGGAAGTTTCTACAGATGAGTAATGGAAAGTGTGCTGACTAGCTACATCACAACCTGACATGGGGACACCAATACTTTTGAGTGGAAATCCCTGCAAAAGAGGTGGGCACCGCCCAGTACATCACGTGCAAGACCCTCCCCCACCATCGAGACAATCTATATGGAACATTGCTGTTGGGGAACATCAGCAATCATCAAGGATCCACACCACCCAGCACATGCTCTTTTCTCACTGCTGCCATCGGGAAAGAGATATATGTGCCACAAAACATGTAGTACCAGGTTCAGAAACAGTTGCTACGCCTCCACCTTTGGACTCCTAAACAACAAACTCAGAATCATTTAAGAATGCTTTCATTGCACATTATTTATTACTGAATTTTTTTGGTATTGTAGTTTGTTTACATTTCTCTTTCGTATATGTCTTGAGTACATTTATTTGCACTACTGATGAGCAGAAATAATGCTTGGCCAGCAGGAAGAAGATTCTTAGGGTTCTATATGATGTCATATATGTACTCTGACAATAAATCTAGACTTTCAACTGAACAAAGCACCTACATGTTGCAATTAGGTGTTCAGAGCCAATACGCACTTTGAAATTAAGTGTAATTCAACAAATCTTGCATTGTTTTCTCCCTTTCTGTTTCATGTGAAATTTCTCCACCTTGACAGCACAATATCCATCTTTTGCTCTTGCTTTGTATTTTTAAAAGCACGCAGAAATGCTTGAGGACTCAGCCTGTCTACCAATGTCCATAGGAAGTAAAGATACCAACATTTTGGGCCTGAGCCCTTTGAGGGAAAATGTTTCAGGCCTGTGGCTTGCTTCAAGGGTAAGTAAGGTTATTAACTTGAAGGGCTCGGACCTGAAACATCGGTAATATTTCTGTACCTCCGATGGATGCTGCAAGGCAGGCTTAGTTGCTCCAGCATTGTATGAGTATTGCTGCACGAATAATTCTGACGCAAAGTCCACAGACTGTAAAATAGGCTTTAATTAACTTAAACTTGCACACACCAGTTTCTGTATACTGCTGGGTCCACGTGTCTGACTGTCCCTGAAGGGACTGGCTCAAGTCTTTACAAAGGCCAGTGATTGACAGCTGGCAGGTGGGGCTCGCCTCCCAGGTTGCCTACCTGCAGGTACATTGGTTGCCCCCTGCAGTAGGCTGGTAGTGGTTGTATCACCACACAATGCTGTGTTTTGAGCAATCATGGTATCTGTAGACTTACGTGTTTCACTTGCTTTGTAACTTACCAATCTTGTTAGATAAATATGCAGCTCCTTTTCCCCAACCCACCTAATTCCAGTTCCTTCTCTCCTTCCCTTTCTGTCGCGTCAATCTCTTCCTCAAGGTATCTTTATCTGAGTGCAGGACCAAGATGAAGAATTCTCCAATATGTGCACCTCTTTGCAACAACAGTCTAAAAGAGAACCAAGTACATGCTGATTATTTTAAACTCTGCATAATATCCTGCATTGTAATAAGAATATTGCTGCACCACATTAACATCAAAACTAGTAACTGATATATTAACACCATCTTTTTCAGAAGCTGAGAAATTAATGGTATATTTTGAGCACTTTTTTTCTTTCCCTGTGGTAATTAGATCTCTCACAGCTGTGCCAGCCTTGAATAACTACTACTTGACTGCTGCTCTACGTCTGTCGGCATTTTGCGTCCATGATGAGCAGTCTGAAATATAACGGAGATAGTTGGTGCCTCAATGACCTTTGCATTAAACTGGCATTGTTGAGACATGCGATTAGACTTCACAGAATAAACTGGAATGACCTTGCAGTCAGTGAGGCTCAGACACTGGGCCAAAGCACATTCTCTGGTCTGGATGCATTTAAAGACAGAAGCTGGTCTCCATGTTTTAATACCAGGAACCCCTTATCTGACTGTAGGAATGATGCTGGTTCCAATTCAAAACATATTTTCTGTGATCACTAGCAGTATCCAACAAGTTCTGGGATTTTGAACTTCCTGCAGTTATTCTGGCACACAATCCTGCTCCAGGAGTAATAAGCAGGGACTAAAATTGTTGTGAATATTTCTGGGAATACATTCTAGTTCTTTTTCATTTAAATTGAAGAGTAACACCCTGTTGCTGGTATGATATTATGTCTTAATGGCCCTTGAGCGTACTCTGAAGGAATTTGTTATAGAAACTGAACTAAAACCTATCTTTTGAGATGATAATTCTGAAATGTTTTTTTCTCCTTGTCATTAAATGACTAATCAAAACCTGAAATCTTGCATACTGAAACCACTGTTTCCCTCACATTTAATGGCATTGCTACATGCTGAATCTATTTTTTGTGGGGAAACTTGTTTTTCCACACACTGATATCACCTGACTCATTAAAAAAATTGGCTTTGTTAATCCAGAGGGTGAATTATTTGAGAATTTGGATGTGGATAATCCATGTAGACTTGGTGAGATGAAGGGCCTGTTTCAGTGTTTAATTACTATTTCACTTGTGTAGCATTGTCTCCTGGACAGGATTCCAATACTGGTTGGACATCAATCTGGAGATATTGTTGTACAATCTACCAACATAACCTGCCAGCCAAGTGGATTTTATTTACCAAATCCTTTGTGTTGGCAACCAACACACAAAGGCATCAAAAGAAAAAGTGGAAAATAAATGCTCTCCTTAAAGTGCCCTGTTTTCAGTGGCCAGAAGAGATTCCTGAAAATTGGAGAGCTGGAAGCCCTGAAGTTTTGCAAGGTGTTTTGACTATTTTTCAGCTGTATTTCATCTTAATTGTAATTCAGCATGTAACAGGATAGTGGTCAGATGATTATTTAAACAATCCCTTTCCTTGTAAATTTTCAGATGGTAGTTTACAAAGGGAGCTGAGCATGGCACACATGTCCACGCAGATTAATTATGGTCATGAATGCAAGTACAATGTACAAATACACCAAAAAAAAATCTTGCTTTGGCCACTCAGGTCTGTTAACTGCACCAACATCAATAGCATAATCTGTCATCTGACAAAATAAGATAATAAATATAAAACGATGAATTTTCACATTTGCTGTCAGTACAAAAAGAAAGTTTTGTTTTAATAGTGCAGTCAGATTTTTGTGTCGTCTTGAACAGTTTATGGTTAAGAAGGCATGGGGAGATTCATGACCTCGATAGCTGATGGGGAAAATAACTGAATTTTGAACCTAGAGGTGATTAACTTCAAGGTTCTATTCCTTCTGTCAGAAGGTAGCAGTGAGAAGAGATTATGACCAGGGAAGTGGTGATCCTTTTGATGTCATCTACCTTCTTAAGGCAGTGTCTCGCGCAAGTATCATCAATGTACCGGAGGTCGGTGCCTTTAATGGACTTGGCTATATTTTCAACTTCCTTCAGCATTCCTGGGTACTTGAGTTTCCAAACCAGGCTATGAAACCAGTCAGTATACTTGAAACAGTGCACCTGAAGAAGAAACTAAATCTCATGTAATAAGCATCAATTGGAAGTAAATCCCTGACCTTCCTCATTTCTTGCTGAAGTGATTGGGGAGATGAATGTGAAAACTTGTGCTCCTCTTCCAATTGAGAAAGAACTGGGTTATATCTTTGAGTTTATGCACCAGTTTGTTCCATTGCTTATCCAAGTTAGAAGACAAGCCTGTCCCAACTTGTGATTGCCCGAGAGACCGACTGAGGGCGGATAATATGGGCAGAATGCACAGCTGTTGTCTACTATTGGCACTGAACCAAAGAACATAGCAGAAACGGTCAGTCTTAATAAGTAACAATTTCTCAGAATAACTTACTGAGTTGCATTGCAGTCTTTGTGTGACTGATTGTATAGTTTTTGGTGGTGATCACAGCAAAAATTGGCAAAATGTTTATCATTGCCGAGTGAAATTGATTGCAACTGCTGGAGTAAGCTCACTGTATTTTTTTTTAATTAAAAAAAATAAATTCACACTATGAACCATATCAATCAAAATACACACAAACATTTCCCTCTTGAATATTCACAGTGGCATTTTCTCCCCTTTTCCCCTCCCTCCTAAGCTCACTGTATTTAAAGGACCCTGAACTTGCTCTACTTCTCTGCCCCTCCACTGGGTGTGCTGTTTTGTAGCCTTCTCCAGAGTGATGGTCATAAATCAATGATTCTTGAGGCATTTACAAATTGTTCTCACTGATGTCACCAAAAAATGTTTTGCATGGTTGCTTGAAGTAAATGTTAATTTCAGAGACATAAATTGGGAAATAGTGTTTTCACACCATTATTGACCCTTTAAAAAAAAGTTATTTTCACTCGAGGATTGAAATTCCCTCAAATATTTCAAGATAAACTAATAATAGAGATTTTTACATTTTTTTTCTGCATGCAAAAGTTTTTTGTTCTTTGTAAAGTTTTGTGATGCATTTGAAGAAAAAAAATGGCTTATCGTTAGGTCTGTTTCTGAGTATTGCCAGCTCTTGAACTTGCATTGGGAAAAGGGAAATCTGCACCACAGTTGGTTGTATCTATTTGTAATGGTTTCTTTAAGTTCAGCTGGGGTTTCTCGCTGATGGCAAAATTAAGGCCAAGGCATTGCCAAGAGATGCCTGATGTTCACAGTGCTTCTCTGCAAGATGCTACAAAGCAATGCTTGTCATTATTCCAACCAGTACAGGAAATTAGTTATAAAGTTTGTAGCTGCAAGTACCAACCACAAAATAAGATAGTCCTTGTTATAAGATCCAGTGCGTATCTTTAACTGTTATCAATGTCCTGAAATTAAAATAGGATGACAGCACACAACTGTGAATACATATACGCAAAAACTTAGACAAATATCTCTCAACCTGCTGTTTGCGGACCACTAGTAGTCCATGGTGTAATTCTAGGAGATTCATGGGAATGCTGCAAAGATGACTATAACTGATGAAATAGTTGTCGTATGTAAAAGGAGATTGAATGTTTGACGACAAAAAAGAATTAAAACGCCTCAAATGTTGTCACCAAGTCAAAACAAAAATCCAGTTTTCTGTTGGTGGATTGGGAAAGGGTCCAAGCTGAGCAGGCACCCCCTTCCCACACATGCTTCATGTGGATTTTAAAGGTGGTCTCCAGTAAGTGAAGAAATACCCAGGACTTTGGATGACAAAAGTTTGAGAACCTTTGTGGGCAATTTTCAACTTGCTCAAATTTGGGCACACTTTACATTTTTTCAAATGCCATGGTCCAATGGTAATGAAAAATGCTAATGACGTTACTGGTGTTGTTCTTTGGCTTGGCTTCGCGGACGAAGATTTATGGTGGGGGTAAAAGTCCACGTCAGCTGCAGGCTCAATTGTGGCTGACAAGTCCGATGCGGGACAGGCAGACACGGTTGCAGCGATTGCAGGGGAAAATTGGTGGGTTGGGGTTGGGTGTTGGGTTTTTCCTCCTTTGTCTTTTGTCAGTGAGGTAGGCTCTGCAGTCTTCTTCAAAGGAGGTTGCTGCCCGCCGATCTGTGAGGCGCCAAGATGCACGGTTTGAGGCGATATCAGCCCACTGGCGGTGGTCAATGTGGCAGGCAATGAAACAATGAAATCCCCAGCATTGTTCAGTTTTATCAATACTCTTCAACTTTTGTAGAACCGGTATTATTGTTAGGGCTTTGCACAAAATTGAGTGGTTTAGTTGATTGAAATTGTCACTGCTCTGGAAGTTATTCAGTTTTCATCAGCCCTCACCAGCAGAAAGCAAGGGATGCCCGGTCTTGCACATGTGAAATTCTCCTGAAGTAATTTCAATGTTTTGGCTCCAGACCTTATTCAAATCTTTACTTGACTTGAGCAGATGATTAGAGCTTTTTCATGCTTTGCCTGGAGAGTCTGTCCATGTCAATATAGAACCATATAACCGTTTACAGCACGGAAACAGGCCATGTCGGCCCTTCAAGTCCATACCGGTTCACTTGAACAACTCCACTAGCTCCTCCGCAAACTCCTGAGGAAGCAGAACAGCAGAAGAGAATCTCTGTACACTGTCTTACAAAATAGAGCTGTCACACAATAAGATGACATGCAAAGGATGATTCTCCTCAAGTTTCCAGACAAAAAAAGGAGAATTTTTTTTTACCAAAGCAGACTTGAATCAGATCTGGTCCATTTTCTACTGAGTCCTGCTGTGTGTGGTTGTACAACTCCAGCACTGGGCCACGTGCCCACCAGCCTACTGCAGGGGGTGATCTCTGAACCTTCAGGAAGACCACCTGGGAGGCTAACTCCACCTAGCCGGCTGTCAATCACTGACCTGTATATAGACTTGAGCCAGGCCGCTGACTCAAGCTAGCCGGCTGTCGTGTATATAAGACTTGAGCCGGGCCAGTCACACATGGAGCTACTGAAACTACTACTGGTGTACAACAGAGTTTAAGTGGATTAAAGCCTGCAGTGCAGTCTTTTTTTGTGTTTTGTGTCTGCTTGCTCCACCACAGCGCACCACACGGCGGCAGAGAATTTTTTTAGATATGTTTACAATTGTTGCCTTTGGCACAACAGTCTTGGCATTGCTTGTCAGATATTCCTGATGCAGCTTGTCAACTCTTTCTGGTTTTCTTTTTATTGTGTTTGGAATGCTGTTTCTGAATAGGGAAAGTTTTACTTTAAATCAAGAGTTGGCAGACCCTCCTGATATTAGGAAACAATCAAACACATCTATTGGATAGATTGGATACTTCAAGCATTTGCATTAAAATATGAATGTGATTGACAATATCAATTGAATGTTGGAATGAAATTCCATTCTTCACACCACATGTACGTTTGATATCTTCTTTAACGATTTTGTTAAATAAAACCAGCACGTGTGCAAACTAGTTGGAGTGGATCGATTTCACTTGCTCATGGCAAATTAGTGATTCTTGGTCATCTTGGATTACTTGGCACTAAGCTGGGAACCACCTCTTGAAACTCGCACTAGCTTAGAACTCCATTAAGTTCAGCAGCCTCTCAGGCAACAGTAAGCATGCTGGGAGACACTAACCTCAAAAGAATCAGCTTTTAATCAGAAATGGAAGGTTTGAGGCTGTGGTCAGACTGCCTAGGATTTTTATTTCTAAAGTCTTATGAACCAATTGTAAATTGTACTCCTGCCAGAGCATTGTTGTAGAACAAGCTGCTAAGAAGGCCATAACCATTAAAAACACACCGAAATGGGAAAGGTGCACAGGCTGCATTTCAGCATCCATAGTAGACAAAAATATATTGCTGACATTTTGGGCCTGAGCCCTTCTTCAAGAAATAAGCAGAATGAGAGAAAAAAATAACAAAAAATCTCAGAATAGAGACAATGCTGGCTGGGGGAGGAATCCAGACCAACAAAAGATGTTAATTGGATATGATAAGGAGAGAGGTGAGAATTGATCATGGCTGTGTGTAAAGAGACTGGGAAAAGGGAGAGAGAGAGAGAGATCCGTGGGAAGGAAATCTATTAATACATGGGAATTTTTTGGCTTAATTCAATCTGATGACTTGATGAGGGGAAATTATTCAAATACCATAATATCCAGCTCCCTTGAAAGACTTGCAAAGCAATTTGTACAAAACAAGGAAGCAATTGAGTGAGTGAACTGGAAAGGGGCAAAACTTAGTGGGACTGATCCTGAAGTTTTGAGCATTTTGGATCCCTTGTTCTCACTGGAGATATGGTGACTGAACATAGATTGACATGCCATAAAGGTAAACACATGAGTGAATTGTATATTAATGGTCCTGTCAATAAATATACACCTGTGGCAACCCACCATTCAGCAAGCAAACTTTCTCCAAAAATGGCAGATGTGCTGCGGAAAACACGAAAAACTGACCTACATTCAACACAGGTTTTTAATCTGTGCTGATGACATCACTTCCTGTCCATGTGGCTGAAGCAGTAATGTAATGTCCAGCATGCAAGCCTCGAGGTGTCCGTCTTGCACTAAACTCCACAGTGTCTACATTGGCTTCCATGTGTATACATCAACTCGACAATGTGTACAGCAATTCCACAACATGTACACCGGCGTCTATAGTAGCTCAGTAAAAGTATACTTCGCTACACATCTACAGAACTGTCCCAAAACCAAACCATCACATTCTTAAAACAAAACCAGTAATTTTGACAGTTAGGAAAATAAAGTTTTTCATATGCCAAAACTTGTCATAATAATAAACTTTCATCCCATATGATTAATGTTAATTATTGCGATGGAAATATGAATTAAAAGCCAAATTAATATATCCTGTTGTTTGGCGTCTTGCATTGAGATGAAATTTATTTAATAGGTTGTGCTTGTAAGTGTTAATTTCACATGAAAGCCTATTTGCTTTCAGTTGATTGGTGAACTGAATTATTGACATTTGCAAATACATGTTCATCAACATGCAACTTGACCCTTTACTTCAGTTTATTCTTTCCTATTTCATCTTTCCAATGGAAGGCAAGTTATAAGTGTTATATCCATCCTCCAAGTGTGGCTGGGCAAGGAGTGATGATGGGATTGATTCATTGTTCAGAATTCATTGGGAGTGCTGAGCCACCTGTACTTGCTCATTACCTGCCACTTGGATCTCGGTTTGGCTGGAAGAGACCTCCCAGTAGCAATCAAGCCAGCTACGGTATAGTGAGAGAGGACCTGTAAGGGACTTTAAATAACATCATGGCCTGAATGATCTGCTTGTGGGATTGATTTGGCCATCAGGTTAAACCATATCCCCAACACGTAATCTCATCCTGTGAAATATTTTCAATTGGCCAGAAAAAGTATCACAGTCTAGACCTCTAGAATGAAGACAAATTAAAATCTATTTTCATCTAGTATTTACTTAACATTGAATAGACTCGATTTACAAGAGGAAAAGATGCATAATTTTGCACTACCAATTAGTGGTAATTCCAGGAGGAAAAAGGAATCTCGGGGTTGTATGTGACGACAACAAATCTGAAGTTTGAATCCGGGTGTGTTTTGTGCAAACGAGGGCTGATTCAGCGGGAGAAAGTTATTCTGTTTGTGAAAGATCAAGTGCATTTCTTGAATGCACAGGAAAAAAAATCCTGTCTTAACAGCAGGGCCACATGGAACATTTTTTCCTGAATAGAAGAGGCACAGGAGAATCCCCACAGGCAAGCAAGTAGCACCATTGTGGAAGAATCATTTCACAAATTAACCCTGTGCTGCTCCTCTCATCTCATTGCAGGAAGTTGCATATCCCAGGATAATGACCCCATCAACCAAAACTCTTTAAACCAAATATATTCCTCTATTAGGGACCATTTGTGAGAACTTTAAATGCAGAGACAGGACATGGTATTCTTCAAATTAATTTGGGGGTGCTTTTACTGTTTATTTAAACTGATGGCTTGAAAATGGGAGGTGGACTAAAAACAAACGGTAGGTTTAAAAGAAGATCACTGTCTAGAATTTATGGTTTGGAAATCTATTTTTCAATAGATTTGCTTGTCTGCAATGCTGAATGTGTATATTTCTCCTGACCTTTTGCAGCCTTTGATTTGTCAAGGATTCTGCAGAGAATGTGACCAAAGATCTGTGCTTGGTTGCTCAGGGAGTGTTGTTTGAGAGTTAGTGCATTGTTTTGGCTGTTGGTGGGCCAGGTTTGAATCAGTTGGTCCTTTTCATTTACATTTGGAAAGGGATGTTTTAAAATTCACACCATGCCAATTGACTACTAGAAGCATGCTTTCAAAGTTGGTTTTCTTTTCAATCCTTGCCTTGCAAGGTGGAGATGTCAGTGGGTATTTTTCAAATATCATGTATTGACTGATGACTTTGTAAGGTGCATCTCACCTTCCCCCCCCCTTACTCACAAATGCCACATGCATACTGCTACCAATTAAATATAAATGGTGTACTGGAAAACAATCAACACCAAAATTGCTCAGTCCATTTAATTTCCACACCAAATCAAAATTTCACTAAAAATAATTATTTTCATTCATTCATTTGGGTCTGCACCCAAGATGGTGGTGCCTATAAATTAGTAGCAGCCATGAGGAGCTTTAGACTCCGAGGAAGTGGAGGACTGGAGCAGGGCACCAGATGACTGGAAGATCACACACTGTCTGAGAGAGAAGTGCAGGAGGTGACTTTAAGGATGGTGACCGTGATGGTGAGTCAGTAAGGGGGGGGGGGGTGTCTGTGGCTGAGGTACTAGTGCAGGTGGCGGGCTGCTTGCAACTCAAGGTGAGGAACCTGTGGAAGGTGTGGGCTGCTGGAGTCAGCTGTTGGGAGACTAGCTAGGCTGCTAGAGACTGCCTGGAAGGGTACCAGGTATCAGAATTGAGATGCGAGGAGGTGCTGAGGGCCCTGGAGGGTCCTTGACTGTGTCAGAGGTTTAGATTTGGAGCTCAGGTTGCCAGTGATTTGGACAGGACTCTGGACTTGTGGAAGTGCTGGAGGTGAATATACAGACAGTTTGTGACCTGGGGGTACTCGCTTTTTCTTTTCTCACTGTAAGTCCGACTGTAAGAGGCTCTTAGGCAATTTCTGCCAGTGGAGAATCTGTCTGCCTTGCAGCAGGCAAAAAAGATCAAGTAATATTATGCTGTTTTATTACTATGACAATAATTGAATCTTGAATTTCAGAGCAATTTCATTCTTCTCTTTTGAGAAATGAATTGACATCAGTTAAAAATGAGACAGAGAAACTTGAACTGTAGATGCTGGAATTTTGAACGAACAGTGAATTAACGGAGGAACTCTTCAGAGCAGCCAGCGTCCATGGGTAAAATTTTTCACTCAATATTTTGGGCATTTTTCAAGTTCAAGTTTATTTATCATCTGATTGTACAGTACAACCCAGTGAATCCTCAATGCAACACACCTCAAACACAGGGACATAGCACACATGCTACATGTGCACAGTACAGATATAAAAATAAAATTTTTTGTTGATTAAATAGTTGAGTTACAGAGGGTTTGTATGAGTGGTTCTGCATTCTCATTGCTCATGAGAAGAAACTGTTTCTCAGCTTGGTAGCTCCTTTCAGCTCTTTCATGATGGGAGTAGCTAGAAGATGCTGTATGTAGGGTGGTTGGGGTCCTCACTGATTTTGTGAACATTTTTTTCCTCTCTTGTCAATGCTGCTCCATATTTGATGCTGTACTATGCCTTGGCTAATGGCTGTGTTTCCACATTGACAGCAACCACTACCGCACTGTGATGCAGCAGCCAGGATGCTCTGGATCGAGCTCCTGTTGAAAGTTGATAAGATGGTCAGTACCATTGCCTGCCTCAGTCTGAGGAAAAAGCTGCTGTGCTTTCCTGACAAGTGAGATGTGTGACCATGGTAGGTCACTTCTTGTGTTGGCTCTGAGAAATTTTGTGCTCTCTAATCTCGTCCCTACCAGACTATTAATGGGTACTGTAGGGTGGTCATCCTTGGTCCTCCTAAAGTCTACAATCATCTCCTTTGTCTTATCCACTTTGAGACTTGGGTTGTTATTCTCACTCCAATTCACCATTTCTCCTTAGTACATCTGCATTGATGCTGATGAGACCAACTATTGTCCATGTCATCTGAAAACAATGACACTGTTGGATCTGACATTGTAGTCGTGGGTCAATCGTATGAACAGGAGCAGGATGAACACACAACCCTGAGGTGTGTCAGTGTGATGGTGCTCCATGTTGTGCCGCCAACTTCGACAGACTGTGGTCCTTCCATTAGGAAGTCCAGAATCCAGTTAGAGAGGGGTGTTGACTCTCAGTGAGGACTGCTTCTCCACCAGCCTCTGGGGACAATCACATTAAACAATGAGCTTTCTGCTTATGGATCCTATCTGACCTGCTGAATTCCTCCAGCAACTCTTTGTTCGAAGAGGAGATGGTGTGAGACTTGGGTGTATCAATCAAGATTTAGTCTAAATTTGATGGTGCATAATCATATCCCCATCATTCTCCATCCACTCTCTTTTGTGCCCTACTGCTGTCCTCCCACTCAAGTGTACTTGGGGGCTAAAAATCCAACCTTTCAATCCTGGTTCCTTGACTGCATCAACAGGTTATCACACATGTAGGCATTGAGCTGTGTTGAGACGCGATGAGTTATGAGCACTCCAATTAATGATGCAAAGCCCAGTGCTGTATCAGCAGGTTAATACTGTAAAACAACACAATTTTTATTCCAATTTTTAAGCAACTATGTAAAATTGAAGAAAATATAGTTTTTATAAGTATAGAGAAAAGGAGCATTGAAGGTAACAGTAGAATTTGTCAGGGATCAGAAGAAATGTGTGGATGTGGAGGGTGCAGAAAAAGTTCTTCATATAGATTGTGCAATGTGACTTTACAAACTGGGGACCACGTCTGATATTTTAGACAGGATTGGATAAAAATGGTAAGATTGGTTGTATTAAGTAGTTTTGCATAAGTGAATGATGAAATTGAAGTTTGTAAC
The DNA here is from genome assembly GCF_036971445.1 of Narcine bancroftii. Lineage (NCBI taxonomy): Eukaryota > Metazoa > Chordata > Chondrichthyes > Torpediniformes > Narcinidae > Narcine > Narcine bancroftii. Next base: position 338,077,546 of record NC_091469.1, read on the forward strand.
CAAATCATGAAAATTGATAAAACTCATTTTGATGTTGCCTTCATTGGCTCGGCAAAGTTTTTAAATGCTTCCCATGATGGGATCATCAGGAAAGTTATTTGCGGAGCAGGCTAATTCAACTCCCGGGTCTTGTGTTCTTAAAACCAAATGATGGTGGCAGATTACATCAAACGTTGGCTTTGTGAAGAGAATTAAAGTATGTTGGTATGATTTTTGTTACTGGAGGAAGACTTGTTATGGTTTTTCTTGCTGACTGATAGATGCTGGCCTTTTTTTTGCATTTTAATGATTTAAATGGAGGAGGCATTTAAAGACATTTGTAGATGGTGCAAAAGTGGACAGTGAGGGTGAAGGAAAAAAAACCTTAAGACCACAGTAAGATGTAGACAATCTACTTCATTAGATAGTAAGTTGAAAATGGCATTTAACCCTGAGAAATATAAGGTGATCATCTGGAGAACTCCAACTAAGTGAGGAAATGCCCAATAAACAGGAGGCTGTTGAGTGAAAAGATGAGTATCAAAGGAATCTTGGGATGCATGTCTATAGAACATATTTTTTTCCACTTGAGCTTGTCATATTTCTCTAAACCTTTTACATGCATGTACCTGTTCAAATATATTTTAAACATTGCAACTGTACCTGCTACCATCTCTTGTGCAGCTCCTTTCACTTGCCCTTCAGATCGCCTTTAAATCTTTCCTGCTTGCCTTAAACACATGCTGTCTTGTTTTGTACTTCCCCACCCTAAGAGAAAGAGTGCAACTCTCTAGCCTATTGATGCACCTCCAAATTTTATAAACCTCCATATAGTTACCACTCAACCACCTTCATTCTGGTCTAAACATTTGAGTCTCTCCAGTTTCTCCTTACAACTATGTCTTATCATTACCTAAGATCAATTCCATTAGTGTCGTGACTCGTCATGCAGATGGAAAAGCTGATGTATCAGAAGGTGAATTGATTGTTGCAGGAATCAATTCAATTCTGGAGTAGCCAAAATGTACCAGCACACAGTAGGTGAGGCAATGAGATAGACATCCAGAAAGGGGAGTCTGAAGTACGTTCCCAAGGCAGTTAAAAAATCCAGAAGGATATCCAGTTGCCTGAGTTGATCATGAGAGAGTAAAGCCCAAGAACCGGTCATGATCCAAGGACTCAGTGTCCTAATGTGCACATTAGCTAGTCAAGTATATTGTCATCAGATTGTTTTGTCAAGTTCCACTTATTCAATGTTCCCCAACCCTTGGTGAAAATATGCAGACACACAATGGGGCATAACATACATTCAAACAACACATATGCAGGACAGTATTCATTTGTACACTAAATAAATATTGTTTCATGGATATGAGGTTTTCAGTTGGTCATTATGAGCAGTTCCTTTAGTCGTTCAACTTTTTCATCTCCCTTGGCCCTACCCACCTGCAGACACAACTAACACAGGATTCCCCTTGTTCTTATCTGCCACACCACCAGCGTCTACATCTAACACATTATCCTCCATAATTTTAGCCACATACAACATCAACACATTTTCCTCATTACTCGATATATTTTCCAATCACCTCTCTGCCCTCCTTAGGAGTGATTCCCTCATCTACTCATCTCTCCCCACCACTTCCCCCGGCACTCTCACCATCACCCTTGCCACCATTCGGGGACCCAAACAGTCCTTTCAAGTGAAGCAACACCTGTGTATCCGCGAGAGTGATCAACTGCATCTGGTGTTGCCTTTGTGTCCTCCTTGACATTGGAGAGGCTGGGAGATCGCTTCGCTGAGCACCTTTGTCTGCAGCAGTGACAGGTATCTCCCAGTGGCTGACAATTTAAAATCTGCGTCCCACTCCCATACTCGCGTGTCTGTCAAAGGCTTGATGTTCTATCCCACCAAGATCATGGGTAAATTGCAGGAACACCATTTGGTTTTACATCTGAGCTCTCACCAACCAGATGGCATTAACATCAGCATCTCAGTTTTCAGCCAACCTACTCTCCATTTTCCTTCCGATCCCTTTCACTTTGTCTTTTGTCCCTTAGCTCTCTACTCTATTCGGAGGTATCCCTTCTCCCCCTGCTTGCTGTTGTGCCTTCTTTCCCATATCCAACTATTACCTCCTGCCTTTGGGGCAATGCTTCTCCTCCCCCAGTAACATATTGTTCAGGTGCCTGCTGACACTTTTCTGTATCTTGAAGGGCTTAAGCCTGAAACATTGGTTATGTATCTTTATCTTTGCCTTATAAAGTACACCGTTTGATCTGCTGAGTTCCTCCAGCATTGTGTTTATACTTCAGTCACAGTGTCTGGAGGCTTTTGTGTTTTACCTCAGCCTGGTGAAGCTAGCTTTGATACTCCTACATCTCTTTCGCAAAGGGAGCAGCTGAAAGATAGGTATAGTGGAAGGGGGTTCTCAATTTTTTTGTGTGCCTTTCTCAGACAACCAACCCAGTAGATCATATTGATCACAGGAGAGGGACATTCCAGCGATACTCTCTGCCACTCTTATGGCCATGTGGATTGATCTCCAATCCATTTCTCTGCAGTAACCACAACACTCTGTGATGCAGCTGGTCAGGGCGCTCTCGATAGAGCTCCTGTGGAAGGTTGACATCATGATGGCCGGTAGCCTTGCTCACTTCAGTCTTCTCAGGAAATGAATTCATTGTTGCACCTTCCTGATAAGTGAGGAGATGTTGTATGTCCACAATAGTTCATTAGTTAAGTGAACTCCAAGGAACTTGATGCTCTTCACTCTTTCCACTACAAAGTTGTTGATGTATATTGGAGGGTGGTCATTCCTTGTCCTTGTGTAGTCTACGATCATCTTCTTCATCTTGTCCACATTGGATATGGTGGGTCAATATCGTAAACCACAATGGGCTGATTACACAACCCTAAGGTGCCCCATTGCACAGCATGACGGTATTTGATGTTCTGCTACTGACTCTGACGTACTGTGGCCTTTCTGTTAGGAAGTCCAGAATCTAGTTACAAGAGGGGTGTTGAGTCCCAGCATGGACAGCTTCTCCACCAACCTCTGGTGAAAAATTGTATTAAGCATTGAGCTAAAGTCGATGAACAGCAGCATGGGTCAGGGAAAAGTGAAGTGATAAGGCTATAGCATTGTACATGGAAATGTTTCTTCTGTAGGTGATTTGTAATTGGTCTGGCTTCTCTGTGAACTGTGCTTTAATGTATTTCATCACTAGATACTTAAAGCATTTCATAATGACGGGTGTCAGTGCAGTAGTCATTGAGGCCTGTTATTGTCACCCCCTTGCATACTGGGATGAAGGTGGCTGTCTTGAACTCTATGGGAACAATGGACTGCTGCAGTGAGGTGTTGATGTCCATGAAGACCTTTGTCTATTGGTTTGTGCAGTCCATCAGTACACAACCAGGTATGTTGCCTGGTGTTGCTACCTTGTGTGGGTTCACATTGGACAGAGTTCCCCTCACCTCGGCTGTGGCTATGTTGGGGGATACCTAGTTTTCTTCACCATCATTCTGTTCTTCTCGTCAAACCATTCACAGAAGATGTTCAGTTTGTCTGGAACAGAGACATCATTATCCTAAACTTACATGGTTAACTTGTGATCTGTTATAGTCTTGATCCCTTGCCACATGTTCCTCATGTCACCAGTGTCACAAAGCTGTCTGTGGATCTTCTGTGCATATCCCCACTTTGCCTTCTGGATGTCACAAGAGAGTTCAGCCCTGGCTGATGTTATACCCTCTTATCCTCTGTCTTGAAGGCAGCATCGTGAGCTCTGGGAAGGGCCTATACCTCTGCATACAACCATGGTTTCTGGTTAGCCCCGGTTGTGAAGCATTTGATCTTAGTGACAACCTGAATGTGCTTGCTGATATAGCCCATCACTGAGCTTGTGAACTTTCTTTTTATATGAACTTTGTAAGTGGCTGCCTCCCTGAAACAGCTCCAGTTTATGGTCTCAAAGCAGTCTTGTAATGCTGGTGTACCCCAACATCCCCCCCCCCCCCAACACTCCCTGCAAACTGACTGATCTTGTTTTGCTCGTGGTGTGTATTTTGCTTTCCCATTACGTCTGCCATCATGCATATTTTATACCCAATTATACCATGTTTGATGTATCACATTAATGCCAAATGTTAATGAAGCATAAACATTGGCATGACTTGGCTTTCTACTGTGGCGTCAACTCTGAGTGAAAGTAATTCAGAAGTTATCAAGTGTTTTGATGTCAGAATAAATGCAATGCAACATAAATTATTTTCTCTTCATCCAGATTTTATTTATTTTAATTTGGAAATCCAGCATAGTAACAGGCCCTGCCAGTACACAAATGTATCCCACTTAAATATCCCAATTAACCCAAAATCTCTGTACATTTTTGGAGATATTTTCATATTTCCTATTTCTATCCACATCCTTCTGCTTTTAAAAAGGCCTTGGATAATTCTTTATATTTCTGAGCATTTTAATTAACACAAAGTGATGCACTCTGGATGCTGTTGGTTGCCCACTGAATTAACCGTACATGACTGCAAAGAGGCTTTGTGGGCAGAATTAGAACAATACATTTATAGTTTTGTTATACTTGTCAAAAGAACTCCATTATGTGTCCAAGTTTTCTTGTTCCTAAGCAACTGGCGAATGACTGGAAAATAATTTTTAGAATTGAATATGAATAGTTTCTGCCACAATTGGTGCCAACATAGCTCAAGTCTGCTGTTACTTTCAGAGTGTCATTGAGCCATACAGTTCATCAAGTAGGGGTGTTTGCTGATAATTGCACAATGTTTAGCATAGTTTGTGACTTCAAATAATGAAGCAGTCTACAACCAAATGCAGCAAGACCTGGACAACATCCAGGCCTGGGATGAAAGGCACCAAGTAAAATTTGTACCCCACAAGAGCCAAGCAATGACAATAACTGATAAGAGAAAGTCCAGCCATCATCCCCATATATTCAATGGCAGTGTCATCACTGCTTCTCCCACTTTCCATATCCTGGGGTTACCATTGGCCAGAATCTGAATGGAAGTAGCCATCTACACACTGTACCAACAAATACAAGTCAGAGGTTCATTGCAATGAGCAACTTGCTTCCTAACTCCCTAAGATGTCCACCATTTTTGAGACTCAGAGAAATAGTGTGATGGATTACTCTCCACTTGCCTGGATGAGTGCAGGTTTGACAACATTGGAGTAGCTCGACACTATAGAGGACTGAGCAGCCTACTTGATATGCATCCCAAGTGCTCACTGCTCCATTACATACAGTAGCAGCAGTTTGTATCATCTATGGATGCACTGCAACAAATCAGAACACATTCTATCAGTTAGGGCAAGGACATTAAAAGCATGGGAATACAACCACCTGGATTTCCCTCCAAGTACACATTGTTTTGACTGAAATCTATTAGCATTCCTTCACATTCACTCTCTCACCATTCATGAACTTGTTCCCTAACACCAGTGTGGGATAACCCACACTTCATTTTTCAAGAGTGATTCAAGAAGGCAGGTCACTAACACCTTTACATAGACAATTATCGATGGATAGCCTACAAAACACTCATCCCTTGACTGAATATAGCTATTAGGTATGAGATGGATGCTTCAAAATGCAGGCCTCAAATGGAGGAGTTGCACAAGAGGCAACTGGTGATGTAGGCTTCTAAGGCTGAACCATCTCTCATTCCAATGTTCGTAAACACATCTCCATTTCTATCATGAGAAAACTTTTTAAAGGGAGGTAATGTACATTGCTTTATTTCCAAAACAGAGAGAGTCAAATTCAAGGTGAATTTCTGGCTTGTCAAATTGCCCTTGGTCTAAGTTGGCACTGATTGTGTAACAGCTTTCTAGCAATGGTTCACATTCACCCGGTCTTTTTTAAAAAATATTTTTCCTATAAGTATATATAGTAAAATCTTCAATTTCACAATATTCTAAACTTTTTCATATAAAAAGAACCCACTCTACAAAATATAAAACCGCACACCTATGCTATCCATAAAAAAAATAGTTTGGAAATCACATATGCTTATATTGTAACAACATGTTATTATCAATATTATAATTGGGCCTCCGTATGGTCCAAATATGGCTGCCATATCTTGACAAATATATCATACTTATTTTTTAGATTATATATAATTTTATCCATAGGTATACAACTATTCATCTCTGCAGTTTATCGTGTTATGATAAATGGAGAGTCAGACTTTCAAGTAGTTGCAATACACTTAACCACTGCTAAAGCTACTTTGACAAAATAATTTTGGAATTTAGTTAATTTATTACTTATTCCAATAAAATTACACAAAAGATAAAACTCCATGTCACCTGCAAAAACCAATTTACCCCAGTCTTAATATGATAAACCACAGTGTAACCTGTAAAGATAAATTTTAAAAAAGGGCTTGATCAGTCATGTAAAACGTAGCAGCTGTGTGCATTTACTGCAGAGGTATTTATTGACTATGTTCATTTGAAGGATGATATTTTGGCTGTGCTAAGTCCTGGGTGATTCATTGGCAGTATTCAGAGCTAGACAACACTACTGGGGTTATCTACTGGCTGGAAACTTTTCCTGCCTGATATTCAAATTCCAAATCACTATGCATCTACATCTTGAATGTCAAACTTATCAGCTCCACAAACTGTCATAAGCTGCCTGTTGTCATGAGCATGTAGTTATTTCTTACTGTAGTCTTGTCTTCAATCACATTGAGTTTGTCACTTTATGGTGACGTATATCATGGAGCCAGAATATTTTTCTGTTGAGAACTTAACTGTCAATTCTGTGAAATGCTGAATCATTTCAGTCATTTAGGCAAACAAATTCAAGAACTGGTTTTGATATTATACAATATTAATTTCATGTTAATTTCATGTTAATCCTTTATGTACCAACAATTCAATGGTCACCAGCAATTTTTAGCAAGTTGATTGATTTTTTTTTAGGAAGACTTTAGACTCTAAACAAATAAGCAATTTTTCTTTTAACTCATCATGTTAATGTAGATTGGAAACCTAGATAAAGTATAGTAATTAAATATATCTGCCATAGAAAGCTGCTAACATTAATGTAGACAAATTATTGATAATAAGCACAACTTGTTCATCAGTGTCCTTCAGTGGTTGTGATTCAATGAGGCTAGGAAAGTGCTTTTGAGGGGTAAGATATGAACCTGATACAGACAACTCATACAACCAATCCACTGAATAAGAACAAAACTTACTTGCACAAAACTGGGAATACAGGGGCAGAATTCATCATGGCCCCAGTGGAGGAAGTACATGGGGATTAACGGTCAGCATTTAGCTCTATGGCATTTGCTAGCCTGATCTTCCAACACAATCATAGCGTCCATTTCCACTGGGTCCCACTGGAATGAAGCTAAAATTGTATTGTGCTGTACAATGGTATTTAAAAAAAATTATTGATTCTTTCTCAAATGTCAGTGCAATCAGAAAGTAGACCAAATTATTAGTCTAAGTAAGTGCTTGCCAAATATGAGGTGAGAATGCAGGAAGTTGAAAAATTGCAACTGATTTAAGATTGTCAAATGTTCTATTTGCCTTCAGAGTTCAAAGAGCAGAGAAGGATTAATTGGCCTTGAGACTAAGCAGGGAATGAACTTTGAGAACATTCAACTGACCATCTTTGATAAATTTAATCTTGTGATTTGCATGACTATATTTGCTTCAGGTTTTGTGATAGCTTGTGTATAACCAACAAATAGTTTGTCCTTCGAAATGGGCTATCCAGTATGGCTTCACAAAATTGTCTTCCTTTAACTTATCTTGACTCTACTGCAGGAACTGAACAATGATTTGAGATGTTTTTGAAGTAATGGCATTTAGTTGATTAATTTAGAATTTATCAAAATGTATTTGAGTTTGATCTTTTTCATATTTTCATTAAAATGTTAGTTTAAGTTTTTATTTTTGGATATAAGTATTTTATTATACATATGCTTTGGGCTTTAAAGGATGTGGTTTTTAAATGATGGGTAGACTTATGCCCAAATTTGTTTATGGATATCTGACAGAATATGTCCAACTTTAACATGTCTGGATAATATGATGTATGGTGGTGGGAGGGTGAAACCTGGATTGATCAGAAGTCATGGAACCCATTGGAAGCTTTGAGCATTGAAATATTAATAATTTAGATACATATTATAGCAATAATAGCTGGGGGAAAAAGAGTAAATGTAACCCAAAAAAAACCCAAACCCAAGTCCTCATTAAAATGCATTAGTTGCTGCATCAGAGATAAAGGAGGAGACTGAGGCCAATTAACCCAATATCTTCCCCACCTTTCTGATTTATTCTCATTTTTAACCCCATTCTCCTGCTTTCTCCACATAATCCTTGATTCACTTCCTAATCAAGAATTTACAGTGCCCTCTAAAATGTGAGGGACAAAGACCATTTTCTCCTTTATTTGCCCGTGTGCCACAGTTTTGAATTTGCAATTCAACCAAGTCACATGATTAAAGTGCACATTTCTTATGGAAGGTTATTTGTAAATATTTTGGTTTGACTATTTAGAAATTATAGCAGTTTTTAATATATAGACTCCTCATTTCAGGGCATAATAATGTTGGGGACATTTGGCTTCACAGGTGTTTATGATGACTCGTATGTTTAATTGCTTCTTTGGTGCAGGTATAAGGGAGCTAGGCTTGGACCTTTGGAGTCTGGAGGTGCCATTTTTCAAAATGAGGGCTAACGTTTTGCCAATGAAGATCAAAGATGTCATTATAAGGTTGAAAAAGATGAAAACAACAAGAGACATCACTCAAACCTTAGGATTACCAAAATCAACAGCTTGGAATATCATTAAGAAGAAAGAGCATACTGGTATGAACGTGTCAATGACCACTGTCTGCAGTAGCCTTCATAAATAGAATTGCAAAGGTTTCCCTGCAAGACACAAATGACTAGTCAGCCATAGAAATAGGATGGCCTTATTACAGTTTGCCAAGAAGTATTTGAGACTGCAAAATTCTGATTAAAAAGCCTGGTGTACAGATGATACCAAAATTAACTTGTATCAGAGTGATGGCAAGAGTGAAGTGTGGAGGTGCAAAGGAACTGCCCAAGATCAGAAGCATACTACCTCATCTGTGAAGCATGCAAGTGGGGTGTTATCTCTTGGGCATGTATGGCTACCACAGGTATTGGAGCACTTAACTTCATTGATCATGCAACTGCAGATGATACCTGTAGTAGCAAAATTAATTCTGAGGTGTATAGAAACATTTTATCTTTTCAAGTTCAAGCAAATGCTTCCAAACTCATTGTCATGTGTAGGATGAAGTGCTATCCAATGATTCCAACCATACTGCTGAAGCAACAAAGGAGTTTTTCAAATATTTTTTGTCAAACTTTATTTAAAGATAGAAAAATCATAACAGTCCAATAATCGTCAAAAATTAATTTTACAAATATATATAAAAAACTAAAAAATAAATAAGAAACTAAAAAAACCGAAACCCACCCTCCCATCCCTTCAGCTAGCTCCCTGAAGGGAAGCCAAAAATATAAATTATATACAAAAAATTATAAATGTTAAGAACAATTCAAAGTATATCTAGATGCATATATTCCAAATATGGAGACCATTTGTTAAAATAAAAAGAATAATTATCATGTAAATTATAGGTAATTTTTTCCATAACAATACAAGTTTTCAATTCATTGTGCCAACGTAGTATATTAATCTCTGTATTGTCTTTCCAAGTACTCGTAACACATTTACGTGCTACTGATAACACCAAACATACAAAAGCAATTTGAATTTTATCCAAACCTAACCCCCCCTCAATGAAATCAAATTACCCAACAAGAAAATCGTTGGGTTTAATGGTAATGTAAAGTTATACAATTTTTCCAAAACCACTTTAATTCCTTGCCAGAATGGTTGACTTTAACACAAGTCCAAATAGCATGTAAAAAAAGTTCCAATACATGTATCACATCTAAAACACAAGTCTAAATTACTAAATCTATATTTTTTTTTAGTTTCTCCAGAGTCAAATATAATTGATGTAAAAAATCCATATCTTACATTAGTCAACTTAATTACATTTTCTTGACACATATCTGCCCAAACATCTTCAGGATAATTTAAGTTTAGATTTATTCCAATCCGGTTTATCCATATTGTAACAAACTGTACATAACTGAAATATAACCCTTCTTTGGTACAGCGGAAATCAAAGACTAAAATATTAACAAAGTAGGTAAATTCATCTCTCTACCATAATTATCCTTTATCAAGGCTCTGTTGGTGATACACAAAGAATTTACAGATCTATCAAATCTCTCTCTCAATTCATTAAAAGAAAGAAATTGTCCCTCTTCAAAACAATCTTGTATTGTCTTTATTCCTTTAAAATCCCAACTCTTTAAATAATTATTAAAAATTGAAAAAGAAATAAGTTGGTTATTATACAATGGGTTTAAAAGTGATAATTTATCTTTTGATCCCAAAATACTATTTTTTTTTAAATCCAGATCTTTAACAAATGTTTCAATACCAATATATTATATTCCTGTAACAAATTCAAGTTCCAACGAAAAATAAATTTGTGTACCTCGACCTCAGAATTACATGCCATTTCTACCTTAGCCCAGCCAGGAGGTTGATCTAGATCCATCAACCTACTAATAAATTTCAACAGGGCCGCTTCATAATCATTTTGAAAATGTGGTAACTGAAGTCTACCTAATGCATATTTCCATGTAAGTTTATACAATGCCACTCGAGCTAATTTACCTTCCCATAAAAACTCCTGTACTACCTTATTTAACTCCTGGAAAAAACCTTTTGAAATTAAACAAGGTATTGACTGAAATAAATATTGAATTTGAGGAAAAATATTCATTTTAATACAAATGACACAACCAATCAAAGTCAATGGAAGATCTTCCCACTTAATCAAATTGGCTTTAATCCATTTTAATATAGGCACATAACTTAACTGATAATTAACATCTACAAGCACACCTAAATATTTAATTTTATTTGTCCACCTAAATTTTGTAAAAAAAATTAAATTCTGAATAATCTCCTATTCCAACTGGTAAAATTTCACTTTTATCTCAATTAACTTTATATCCTGACAGTTCTCCAAATTTTGACAAACATTCTTGTAACTGCTTCAACAACCCTTCTGGTTCCGTCAAATATATAATCTGCAAATAAATTAATCTTATATTCTTCATTCATAGCCTTCATCCCTCTAATTTTATCATTTTGCCTAATAGTCTAAGCTAATGGTTCAATAGCCAACGCAAATAAGGCTGGTGACTATGGACAACCCTGCCGAGTTGAACGAGTCAACCTAAACGGTAATGAGATTGACTATTTTTCACCACCCTAGCGATCGGGTTCATATATAAAGCTTTAACCCAACCAATAATAAAAGGCCGAATTTAAACTTTTCTAACACTTTAAATAAAAAAAATCCCACTCTACCCTATCAAAAGCCTTTTCTGCATCTAGTGCAACAAATAGGATGGCTAGGCTGCTTTTGATATGCATTGACCAAAGTAATTCATCGAAGAATATTATCTGATGCATTTCTCTTCTTAATAAAACCTGTTAGATCATTATGTATCAACTTGGGTAAGTACGTAGCAAGTCTATTAGCTAATACCTTGGCTATAATTTTATAATCTACATTTAATAAATAAATAGGTCTATATGAAGACACTTTAAAGGGATCTCTTTTTTTGGAATAAAAGTTATTAAAGCACTTGAACAAGATTCTAGCAACTTCTGTTCTTTAGTAACTTGTTTTAACACATCTCCGAATATATTAGATACATCATCATTAAAAAAATGTATAAAATTCTGCAGGAAATCCATCATCCCCTGGGGACTTTCCATTTGGCATTTCCTGTATAGCTTCCTTAATTTCAAAATCTGTAAATGGAGATTCCAATTCCTGAATCTTTCTCATCTAGTACCGGTAACCTTAATTTAGATAAATAAGATCCAGTAGAACCATTAACCTGCTTCCCCCCCAGAAGTATATAATTTTTGATAGAATGAACAATACTGATCATTAATATCCTGAGGCTTATAGGTAATTATTGAATTCATTTTAATGGTATTAATAATCCAAGATGCCTGTTCAGCTTTCAATTGCCAAGCAAGTACATAATGATCTCTTTCTCCCAACTCATAATAACATTGTTTAGTTTGATTAATTAAATGCTCAAACTGATAAGTTTGTAAAGTATTATAATGTAATTTCAATTTCACTAATGCAGCTTTTTTTGTCTTCGGTCACATCCTTCTGAAAATCTTTCTCTAACTCAGCAATCTGGTTTTCCAACTTTAAACTTTCTGCTATATGTTGTTTCTTAACTTCTGTAGAATAACTAATATCCTGTCCCCTCAAATAAGTTTTCAATGCGTCCCACACTACAAAATAACTATCCACAGAATTAATATTCTCAGTCAAAAATAAAGATATATGCTCTTTAACAAAAGTAACAAACTGTTTTTTTATTAAATTTTCTTTCTTTGGCTTGGCTTCGCGGACGAAGATTTATGGAGGGGTAAATGTCCACGTCAGCTGCAGGCTCGTTTGTGGCTGACAAGTCCGATGCGGGACAGGCAGACACGGTTGCAGCGGTTGCAGGGGAAAATTTGTTGGTTGGGGTTGGGTGTTGGGTTTTTCCTCCTTTGTCTTTTGTCAGTGAGGTGGGCTCTGCGGTCTTCTTCAAAGGAGGTTGCTGCCCGCCGAACCGTGAGACGCCAAGATGCACGGTTTGAGGCGATATCAGCCCACTGGTGGTGGTCAATGTGGCAGGCACCAAGAGATTTCTTTAGGCAGTCCTTGTACCTCTTCTTTGGTGCACCTCTGACATGATGGCCAGTGGAGAGCTCGCCATACAACATGACCTTGGGAAGGCGATGGTCCTCCATTCTGGAGACGTGACCTACCCAGCGCAGTTGGATCTTCAACACCATGGATTCGATGCTGTCGGCCTCTGCCATCTCGAGTACTTCGATGTTAGGGATGAAGTAACATTGCATTAAACCTCCATCTATACGACAAACGTACCAATTCTGAACTTTCACAGGAAAAAAGTAATAATGAATGGTCTGATATTCAACTTGCAGTGCTCTACCCTGTAGGTGTGCTGATACAAAAAAAATCAATCCTAGAAAATGAATCATGTCATGATGAATGAAAAGAAAAATCTTTCTCTGTAGGATTAACCTTCCTCCAAACATCTACCAGATTTAAATCTTTCATCAATGCTTTGATCTGTATTGCCATCTTTAATTTCCTTATAGTCTTCGGGTTTCTATCCAGTAAAGGTTCCAAAACGCAATTAAAATCTCCACTAACTAAAATATTTTCATTAGCTTGAGTTGACAATAAAAAAGCTTCTGAAATAAACTGCTCATCTTCTATATTAGGGACATAAAGATTCATCAAAAATTTTACAATTCACCCATAAAACTCTACCTAGATTTCCCTCTGAATATTCCAATTCAAATAATAATTTTTTAATGAATCAAAATTGCCACTCCTCTTGCCTTAGAATTAAAAGAAGAAAGAAAACACGTGTCCAACCCAATCTCTTTTCAATTTCAAATGTACCTTTTCAGTCAAATGTGTTTCTTATAAAAAGGCAATATCAATTTTCATTTTTAAAATATAAGCCAATACCCTCTTTCACTTGATTGGATTATTTAATCCCTGAACATTAAAAGTTGCAAAGTTCAAAGTAGACATTTTTAGTAACTATTAATATATTTACAGTCTATATTGCTCCCCTTCATAATCCTTAAAAAACACAAAAAAACCCACCCCTCAATAAAAAATATTTAAAAAAAATAAATATTTTTTAAAAAAACCACCTAAAGGTAGTAACCCCCTAAAAATCTGGGTGTGGTGAGCCCACTAGTGGTAGATGACAGTCAAAACTTTCAATGTCATCCATCCCCCAGCTAGATACATATTCATTATGTATTTAAAAACAATCAAATATAGTAAATATATTCAATCCAATGATTCCAAGCCCAATGATTGTTCCGTATCTTCAATGTCAAGAAGTCTTCATGTCAGCTCTTCTTTCTTTCCATTCTTACCATTCTTTCCATACCTATTCCCATTTCCATTTCAGTTTACCCTCCTCTTAGGAGACAATGGTGAAGACCGCACATTTCTTCACAATTCTGGCAATAAATTAGCAAAACCAAGACATCGTGATCGTTCTCAAAAAATTGAGAATGAAAGTTTCCGTAAAAAAACCTTCAAAATTGCAGGATAATGAAAAGCAAACTTATAGCCCTTTTGCCATAAGACTTCTTTAGCTGAATTATATTCCCACCATCTTCTAACCTCTTGACTCAAATTGACATAAAAAAACACTATTATTTTGAATCATCAACGGGTATTGACTCTGCCGCGCTTTCTGTACCACCATTTGTAGAATCATTTCTCTATCTTGATATTTCAAACAATAAATCAATACCGCCCTTGGTGTTTGTCCTAGAAGTGGTTTTTTTCTTCAACACTCTATGGTCCCAATCCAGTTCCAAACCTTCAGGAAAAGCTCTTTATCCAATACCTCTGGGATCCAATGCTTAAAATTTTTTATTGGATCAGAACCTTCAAAGTCCTGTGGAAGACCAACTATTTTCACATTATTTTTCTGGCTTTGATTTTCCAATGAATCAATCTTCATCAATAAATCCCTCTTTGAATCCCTCAATCTACAAAAGAACCTTCCACTTTTTCCACTTTTTTTTTTATTGCGTTCCACCTGATTTTCACATTCAGAAAAGGCTGTTTCAATTTTTAAAAAAGTTATCTTGTACAATATCAACAGATTTTATACATCTGTTAATATCTTAACTAGTCATTTCTTGTTTCATAGTTGACATAAATCCTTGGTTCATTTGAGTTGACATTTGTTTTGACATAGTATCCATTTGGAAAGCAATCCCTTCCAAAACAGTGAATACTGAGTCCAATCCAGATTCCATAGCCACTTTTTGAGATCTACCTTCTTGAACTGCATGCTCCTCCTCCTGGGCAAATTCCAATAAGGTAAATTCCTCTTCTCCTTCAGTCACTATGAGTCCTTTGACTGTATGGCTGTGGGTCTGGACACCCAACGCTGGCACCCCGACTTCATCGGGGCACCGGTGCTTGGGCTCCCCCACAGCCCACACTTTTTCCAGAAAATCACAGACCCGGGATGCGGCAGAACTGCTGGACGTGCAGGAGCATCCTCTGATGCTACACTGCATGCTCCTGGGCCACCCAGCAGTGTCACGGGCTCACAGGCCCCTTTGTCGGTCAGCTATGACTGAACTCACCAAAGTGCCAGCGGCATCTTGTGACTGCAGGATCGGCACAGGAAAATCTGCACAAGCAGGGTGTTAGTTGTTGAAATCTGTCTGTTATGTGGATCCAAAACACTGGTCTCATTACAAACATGGAATGTTGCTGCCTCTGGGCTAATTGACAGACAGCTATCATTTGATTATCATGCAGAAAATAGCCTGGATAATTTAAAAAAAAAATTGTAGCACCCCATTATATTCCTCCTATAATGAATCATATTTCTCAGGCACAAGTTTAATCAAATAATTTGATGCATTTTTAATTTTGAATGTAGTGTAAAATCGAATGACAAGAGCTGTAAGTATTGCAGTCATAGAACAGGTGTCTGAAGAAGAAACTGATGACAAGTACTCAATTTTTCACGTATGAATTAGTCAGTGCAAATGGAAATGGAAAGTCAAGAAACAGGAATCCTTGTGTTATGGAATGCATACAGTACTTTTCTCTTGATGTTCTCCTAATCATTGTGGACAAGGGCAGGTATCTTGCACAATAGAATGCAAGTGGTCCATTTTAAATATGGTCTTATGACTTTTAAATGCTTTTGAAACATTTAATTGGTACATTAATTGTTACAAAACAACAAATATTTCAATGAACGATGAAAACATCTTTGGAGCTCTGTTGATAGTTTAAGAATTTGTTAGAGAAAAGTGGCACTGCCATCTGGTTAAGCATCCTTAAATTGAATTTTTAATTTAAATTCATTAAAAAAAAGTAGAGTTCCAACCCATCAGCCCATGTCACCAAAATATACCTGATTAAATTACTAACCCTGTACATCTTTGGAATGTGGGAGGAAGCCAGAGGAAACTCACAAATATATGGATAGAGCATAAAAAGACCTTACAGACGGTAATGGATTCAAACCTGACGTTGTAATAGCAATGCAATAACCACTTCACCAACTGTGCTGTACGCTAATCTTCTAGATTATTAAATCCATTTAAAGTTCTGACATGTATTAATAGATAAACCTCACAGCCAGGAAATAGGATATCATTTTCTGGGTTGGTTGCTAAGCTACTCTCGTCACGGCTTATCTAATACTGCAGTTAATTCTGACTTATTTGAGATAATTATGGAATTTGTACATATAATTTAGAAATGTTTCTAATTGCCCTTGGGATTTGCTTTGCCAAAAACCGACACAATCTGCTTTAAAAAATTGAAAGCTTTCTTTAATGCAGTGTTACATACAGTTCAGCAAAATGAGTGTGATCCAACTGAACAAGATAATAAGGCCCTGTTAAACCCCACCCACAATGCACATTGCTCGAAGTGCAGATGCTGACTTGGCTTCATTCAGAGATGTTTTAAAGTATTTAATTGTTAACTTGTGTGAGGTCTTCAATTAGTGGAAGAATCAATCTGTCCCTAAATGCAGCAAGCACCAATGGCATTGTTATAAAGCACTTAATGTAGCAAAATCAGAGTTGGAGGGTAGTCGAAGCCATTACAATTTATTATTACCATTAATTACAAATGATTTCTATCTTGCATACACTGACCTGCCAGAGGCAGTTTATAATTTTGCATTAGGAATTTAATAATGCGTGGAAGCATTCAACAAGTATGCATTTGTGTTGGAATGTATCGACTCAAGACAGTGACTCACTGTTGCATATGGTGTGAATATGAATCAATCAGCCTGCTAACAGCACAACTGGAAAGCATTTCCCTGTGTAGTTTGGTCCCAATTATTAAATTTATCACCAGAGCACAGCAAACATCTGGTAGTGCTGGACCTGAATATGGGATAGTTTCAGTGCTCTGAGGATTCTCACAGCTATTATCAACTGTATGGGAGGGCTTCACAGATTTCCTTTGTGAGACACTCACATCTGCATAATGTGATCATCCCTCCCTTGATTCACAAAATATGTTCACCAATATTTTCCCCACAAAGGCACACCAAGAGATGCCTCTAATCCAGCACTCCTGCCAAGAACAGGAGAATCCGAGTTCCTTCATAGGCATCAAGAGTCCGTGAATCCCACCACATCCTCTGACATTTCCTCCTTCCCTCCTGTGCCACATGTCCTCCTGTCTCAACCAAGGTTTACTTGCTTGTGAATTATTTTGCTTGATCTGCTTTACAATCTTTCACCATGTATTAATTTTAATTGAATGAAAAATGGCCCACATTTCCACAATTTGTTTACTGATTTGCCCCAGCAGGTCTTTGTCAGTATTCAATTGCACTGTTCAGCTCGCCCATTTGGTGGTCATATACAGTACTGTTGTAGCCTTGAATGAGTATTGAGATGCTGGTAATGCTCCAGTACAGGCAGTCCCTGAGCTACTTAGGGGTTCCATTCCTGATAACTGTCCATAAGCATTTGCTGTGTCAGAAATGTCTGTTTTCAATTGTAATCCATATTGTATCACTCCACATACACTTGGTATCGTTCTTTCATTTAATTGAATAATCACTTTTCATATTCAGAATCAGATTTCAGATTTATTGTCAGAGTACATGAATGACATCACATACAACGGTGAGACTTCTTCCTGTGGATGAGGTAACATTACCACTTGTAGTACAAAAAAAATGTACACTTTTTTAAAAAAGAAATTTAAACTGCAATACAGAGAGGAAAAAAATCAATACAGTGCAAAAGTAGGAGACCTTAAATGAGTCCCTGATTGAGTTTGTTGTTGAGGAGTCTGATGGTAGAGGGGGAACAGCTGTTCCTGAACCTGGTGGTGTGAGTCTTGTGCCTCTTTCCTTTTTTTTAAATTTTTTTTTTTTATTTTTCACACCATAAATCACGTTAGCCATGATATACACTTTTTCTTTTTCATACATATACAGTGACTTTTTCTCCCCCCCCTCCCTCCTCCCAAGCCACCCCCCACCCCCCCCCCCTCTCATCCATTTTAGGTATACAATCTAGGTTGCATTAAACCAGTCAGACAATGTTGTCATTCAACAAAAATACACCAGAAATTCTACTGAGTCCATTCTTTTCTTTCCTTCTCCTTCCATCAACTTAGGTAATGTTTGTCCCCAGTAGGTTTTCGCTATTGTATTTAATGTAAGGCTCCCATATTTGTTCGAATATTTCAATATTATTTCTTAAACTATATGTTATTTTTTCTAATGGAATACATTTATTCATTTCTATATACCATTGTTGTATTTTCAAATTATCTTCCAATTTCCAGGTTGACATAATACATTTTTTTGCTATCTTAACAAATCTTTTTTGTGCATCCTCCAAATCAATTCCAAATTCTTTGTTTTTTATGTTACTTAGGAGAAAGATCTCTGGATTCTTTGGTATATTGTTTTCTGTTATTTTATTTAATATCTGATTGAGATCTTCCCAAAATTTTTCTACTCTCTCACATGTCCAGATTGCATGAATTGTTGTTCCCATTTCTTTTTTACATCGAAAACATCTATCAGATACTGTTGGGTCCCATTTATTTAACTTTTGAGGTGTAATGTATAGTCTGTGTAACCAATTATATTGTATCATACGTAGCCTCGTATTTATTGTATTTCTCATCGTTCCAGAACATAAATTCTCCCATGTTTCTTTTTTTATCTTTATATTTAAATCTTGTTCCCATTTTTGTTTAGTTTTACCATTTGTTTCCTCATTCTCCTTTTCTTGCAGTTTAATATACATATTTGTTATAAATCTTTTGATTAACATTGTATCTGTAATCACATATTCAAGGTTACTTCCCTCTGGCAAACTCAAATTGCTTCCTAATTTATCCTTCAAGTAGGATCTCAGTTGATAATATGCCAGCGCTGTAGCTCCAGTTATATTGTACTTATCTCTCATTTGTTCAAAGGATAAGAATCTACTTCCTGAAAAACAATTTTCTATTCTTTTAATCCCTTTTCTTTCCCATTTTCTAAAGGAAAGGTTATCTATTGTAAAAGGGAGTAGCTTATTTTGCGTCAATATTAGTTTTGGTAATTGGTAATTTGTTTTATTTCTTTCTACATGAATCTTCTTCTAAATATTGAGGAGATGATGTAATACTGGAGAAGTTCTATGTTGTACCAATTTTTCATCCCATTTATATAATATGTGTTCAGGTATCTTTTCCCCTATTTTATCTAATTCTAATCTCGTCCAGTCTGGTTTTTCCCTTGTTTGATAAAAATCTGATAGGTATCTTAATTGTGCGGCTCTATAATAATTTTTAAAGTTTGGCAATTGTAAGCCTCCTTGTTTATACCATTCTGTTAATTTATCTAGTGCTATCCTCGGTTTCCCCCCTCTCCATAAAAATTTCCTTATTATTTTCTTTAACTCTTTGAAGAATTTTTCTGTCAGTTGTATTGGCAATGCCTGGAATAAGTACAATATCCTTGGAAAAGTGTTCATTTTAATACAGTTTATCCTTCCTATTAGTGTTAGTGGTAGATCTTTCCAATGCTCTAAATCGTCCTGTAATTTTATCATTAGTGGATTATAATTGAGTTTATGTAATTGGCCTAGATTTTTGTTTATTTGTACACCTAGGTATCTTATTGCCTGCATTTGCCATCTGAATGGAGATTCCTTCTTAAATTTTGAGAAATCCGCATTATTCATAGGCATTGCTTCACTTTTATTTACGTTTATCTTGTAACCCGACACTTCTCCATATTCCTTCAATTTCTTATATAATTCTTTTATTGATAGTTCTGGTTCTGTTAAGTACACTATAACATCATCCGCAAATAGACTGATTTTATATTCCTTGTCTTTTATTTTTATTCCTTTTATATTATTATATATTCTTATCAATTCTGCTAGTGGTTCTATAGCTAGCGCAAACAATAAAGGTGATAGTGGGCATCCCTGCCGCGTTGACCTGCTTAAGTTAAATTGCTTTGATACATGTCCATTTACTGTCATTTTCGCTAACGGTCCCTTATATAATACTTTAATCCAATTAATATACTTCTCCGGTAAACTGAATTTTTGCAATACTTTGAACAAATAATTCCATTCTACTCTGTCGAAGGCCTTCTCTGCGTCTAAAGCAACTGCTACTGCAGGTGCTTTATTTCCTTGTACTGCATGAATTAAGTTAATAAATTTACAAATATTGTCTGTTGTGCGTCTTTTTTTGATAAATCCAGTTTGGTCTAAATTTACCATTTTCGGTACCTGTTCTGCTAATCTGTTTGCTAGTAGTTTAGCTATTATCTTATAATCTGTGTTTAGCAAAGATATTGGTCTATATGACGCTGGTGAGAGTGGATCTTTCCCTTGTTTTAGTATTACTGTAATTATTGCTGTTTTACATGAATCTGGTAAGCTTTGTGTTTCATCAATCTGGTTGATTACATCCAGGAGGGGCGGAATTAATAAGTCTTTAAATGTTTTGTAGAATTCTATTGGAAATCCATCCTCCCCTGGCGTCGTATTATTTGGTAATTTTTTTATTATCTCTTGTATTTCTACTGTTCCAAATGGTTCTGTTAATTTATTTTGTTCCTCTATTTGTAGTTTTGGTAGTTCAATTTTAGTCAAAAATTCATCTATTTTCCCTTCTTACCCTTCGTTTTCAGTTCGGTATAATTGTTCATAGAATTCTCTAAAGTTTTCCTTAATTTCTTTTGGATTATATGTAATTTGTTTGTCTTTTTTCCTTGATGCCAATACCATTTTCTTAGCTTGTTCTGTCTTAAGCTGCCATGCTAGGATTTTGTGCGTTTTTTCACCTAGTTCATAATATTTCTGTTTTGTCTTCATTATATTCTTCTCTACCTTATATGTTTGTAATCTTTCATATTTTATTTTTTCATCCACCAATTCTCTTCTTTTAGTTGAATCTTCCTTCATTGCTAATTTTTTTTCTATATTTACTATTTCCCTTTCCAACTGTTCTGTTTCCTGATTATAGTCCTTCTTCATCTTGGTTACATAACTTATTATTTGCCCTCTAATGAATGCTTTCATTGCATCCCATAGTATAAACTTATCTTCCACTGATTCCGTATTTACTTCAAAATACATTTTTAATTGTTTTTCAATAAATTCTCTAAAATCCTGTCTTTTTAGTAGCATGGGGTTTAATCTCCATCTATACATTCTTGGAGGGATGTTCTCTAGCTTTACTGTCAATATTAAGGGTGAATGGTCCGATAGTATTCTAGATTTATATTCTGTTTTTCTTACTCTATCCTGCATACTAGCTGATAACAAAAATAGGTCTATTCTTGAGTATGTTTTATGTCTTGCCGAGTAGTATGAGTATTCCTTTTCTTTTGGGTTTTGTTTCCTCCATATATCCAAAAGTTTCATTTCTTGCATTGATTTAATTATAAATTTGGTTACTTTTTTCTTTCTGTTAATTTTTTTCTCCGTTTTATCCATATTTGGATCCAAATTCAGGTTGAAATCCCCTCCTATTAGTATGTTCCCTTGCGTATTAGCTACCTTCAAAAAGATATCTTGCATAAACTTTTGATCTTCTTCGTTAGGTGAATATACATTAAGTAGATTCCAAAACTCCGAATATATCTGACATTTTATCATAACATATCTCCCTGCTGGATCTATTATTTCCTCTTCTATTTTAAATGGCACATTTTTACTAATTAATATAGCCACTCCTCTTGCTTTTGAATTATACGATGCTGCTGTTACATGTCCTACCCAATCTCTCTTTAATTTCTTGTGCTCCAATTCAGTTAAGTGTGTTTCTTGGACAAATGCTATATCAATTTTTTCCTTTTTCAGTAAATTTAGTAGTTTCTTCCTTTTAATTTGGTTATGTATTCCATTAATATTTAAAGTCATATAGTTCAGCGTAGCCATTTTATACTTTGTTTATCTTCTCTTTCCGTTTTTCCATCATTACCTTTCCTCCTTTTCCATTTCTGTTTTCTTATTTTCAACTCTTTATAAGACAACATTCCTACATCATCCAACATTTTCCTTATTCTCCGATTTATATCTTCTTTATCCCCAATCTCCCCTTCCCCTCCTGAGTTGTCCTTTATCCCTTGTCGGACAACCACATCTCCCCTCTCCATTTGGGTTTGCGAATCCACTCGCAAGCGTCAACTGATTTTGCAGTGACCGCTATTTCCCCCCACCCAGCCCCCCCCAGAAAAGATTTCACTTTTCATATGTAACAAAGGTCACTCTTTTAATTCCCTCCTTATTCTCTCTATTCCATTACTTTCCCTTATTAATTCTTGTCTATACTATCTATATTTTCCTCTAAGTACAGATACATTCATGTATGCACATTGTATCTATTCACTCTTATACCTCTTTACCTGCATACATATCAATCGTGATCATTTTTACTCTCATTACCCGTCTTCATCCCTCAGTCTATTTTTGTAATTGTTCTGCAAATTTTCATGCTTCTTCTGGGTCCGAGAATAGTCTGTTTTGTTGTCCTGGAATAAATATTTTCAATACCGCTGGATGCTTTAGTATAAATTTATACCCTTTCTTCCATAAAATCGCCTTTGCTGTATTGAACTCCTTTCTCTTCTTTAGGAGTTCAAAACTTATATCTGGATAAATGAAGATTTTTTGCCCTTTATACTCCAGTGGTTTGTTGCCCTCTCTTACTTTTTCCATTGTCTTCTCCAGTACCTTTTCTCTTGTAGTATATGTTAGGAATTTTACTACAATAGATCTTGGTTTTTGTTGTGGTTGTGGTTTAGAGGCCAATGCTCTATGTGCCCTTTCTATTTCCATTTCTTGCTGTAGTTCTGGACATCCTAGGGTCTTAGGGATCCAATCTTTTATAAACTCCCTCATATTCTTGCCTTCTTCATCTTCCTTCAGGCCCACTATCTTTATGTTATTTCTTCTGTTATAATTTTCCATTATATCTATTTTTTGAGCTAACAGTTCTTGTGTCTCTATCGCTTTTTTATTAGATTCCTCCAATTTCTTTTTTAAGTCTTCTACCTCCATTTCTGCTGCTACTGCCCGCTCTTCCATCTTGTCCATTTTCTTTCCCATTTCTGTTAAGGTCATATCTATTTTATTCATTTTCTCTTCTGTGTTGTTTATTCTTTTTCTTAAATCATTAAATTCCTGTGTTTGCCATTCTTTAAATGACTCCATGTATCCTTTAATAAGAGAAAGTACAATCTTTATCTTGCCTTTCTCCTCTTCTTCTATTTCACTGTACTCTTCCTCTTCCTCTTCTTCTTCCTCTGGGTTGGCCATCTGTTGTTTCTTTGTTGCCCTTTTCTTCTTTTCTTTCTTGTTTCCATTGTCTTCTGTGTTCTCTTCTTGCTGCAGGTGTTCTGCAGCTGTCGTTGCCGGCTGTGGAGATCGACTCCCCAGCTGGTCCCCCCTCCCGTCGGTGTGTTTTTTTTCATGCGCATCGCGGTTGCGCACTTTTACTCAGCTCAGCAAGCCATTTTTGTAGTCCAATTTCTACCGACCTGAGGAAGCGGTCTTCTCTCTCCACAGCGAGCCTCTTCGAACAGGTAAGGCCTTCTCCTTCTTCCTCCGTTGTCTTCTCTTCCTCTCTTCTTACCGTTGATTTTGATTTTTCTTTTTTGTCGCCATCTTCTTTCCACCTTTATACTCACTTTTCTTTAACTTTTATTTCTGTGCCTTTATGTTTTCCCTTGTTTTTCCCGACTTTTCTGGAGAGGGCTGGAGTTCACTGTCTGGCCACTACTCCATCACGTGACTCCCTTGTGCCTCTTTCCTGATGGAGGAAATGAGAATAGAATGTGGGCAGGGTGATGTGGATCCTAGATGATGGTTGCTGTACGATGGCAACCTTCCCTGTAGATGTTCTCAGTGGTGGGAAATTTTGCCTGTGATGTCCTGGGCTGTGTTTGCTGGACTTTGCTGGTCTTTAAGCTCGAGAATTTAAGTGCCACCATACCAGACTGTGATGGAGCCAGTCAGCACACTTTACACCACACGCCTGTAGAAATTTGCCAGAGTTTCCAATGTCATACCAAACCTCCACAAACTCCTGAGGAAGTCGAGGCGCTGACGTGCTTTCTTCACAATGCCATTAGTGAATTAGGTCCAGGAAAGATCCTCCGAGATGGTGACTCCCAAGAACTTAAATCAGCTCACCTTTTCCACCTCTGATCCCCCAATGATCACTAGATCGGATACCTCTTGATTTTTCTTCCTGAAATTCACCGTTAGTTCCTTGGTGTCAGTGACATTGAGTGCGAGGTTGTCGTTGGAGCACCATTCAGGTAAGCTTTCAATCTCCCTCCTATATGCTGGCACATCGCCCCTTTTTATACAACCGATTATCGTGCTAGAGTCAGCAAATTTGTAGGTGACGTTGTCGTCATTGTGTTAAGTGTATAGTGAGTAGAGTAGGAGTCTAAGATCGTAGTCTTATGGTGCTCCAGTACTGATGGAGATTGTGGACCAGATGTTCTTACCAATCCTCACTGATTGAGAGGAAATCCAGGATCAAATCCAGTGTAGTGTTAAGTCCCAGGTTTTGGAGTTTGCTGATCAATTTTAAGAGGATGATGGTGTTGAATGCAGAAATGTAGTCGGTAAGGATCGCATGCATCTTTTACTGACCAGGTGATACAGGGGTTTTTGTAGAGTCAATGAGATGGCATCCACCATAGATTGGTTATTATGATAGACAAATTGGAACAGATCCACGTTGCCACTCAGACGGGAGCTGATTGAATCAACACAAGTCTTTCAAAGCACTTCAACGGTTGATGTGAATGCCACTGGTCAATAGTACTTTAGACAAGTTAGCACTCTTCAAAATATATAAAATATCCAGGCAAATATTTAATGGTATTCATTAATATTGATGTTACAGGTACAGAATTTTTTTATCCGAAATCCTTAGGACCAGAGACTTTTTGGAATTCAGATTTGTTCAGATAATAGTAATGGCAGTACTCTGATTTTGCTACATTAAGTAGTTATGCTAAAGTCAGATTTGTGCAAGACAAAGACACTCCAATCAGAAGGGCCTCTGCACCGGGTTGGGGGATTTCAGCAGTGGCAGGAGGCGCAGGAGTTTGTAGTGGCCGTCTGAGCTACTGACGCCATGACAGTTGACCCTCATCCCAGAAGTCCGCCAACCGTAGCTCTTGACACCCCAGTCACTGGCCTACTGGAGCTCCTGATGCCCCTTCAGAGAACCCTTACCCCAGCCCTCTGTGTACTGGAGCTCCCAACACCCAGCAGCCTGCCCATCTGAGCATCCAGCTATGGATGCTTCCCCCCCCCTCTACCAGATGCTCGCCCATCTGAACCCCTGGTTGCCCACCCATCTGAACTCCCAACTGTGGATCCTTGCCCCAACCTACTGCCCATCTGAACTCCTGATTTGGACGCTGGACGGGGGGTGTTTGCAGTGGTGCAGGACAGATGGGTGGGTGGGGATGTTTGTTCTGTTGCTGGATGGGAGGGGGGGGGTGTCCGTGTGTCGGGCCATCTACAACAAATCAAGCGTCCATGTACAGCGAGTCGGAGGCACTGTTCATGGTTTTTCCTTTGGTATCTATAAAGTAAGAGTTTCCTAGTGTTCTGCTAATTATTGACATGGGAAATTCATGCGCGGGTTGAGCATGGGAGGCGTCGTGTTATGTTTGTCGCCAAATTTGCCCATGGATGTCGTGCAGATCTGGTCTCCTTGACGACATCCATGGGCAAAAATTGTTTGGTTTTTGGATGTTTTCTTTTATCTGAAATTCTGAAAATTCTGAAAACTGATTATGTACCTTTAGTAGTCGTACCACTACTTGGTTGAAAAGTGCTATAAATATGTATGGGAGCATTTGTGTAAAGTCAGATTTTCACTAGGAATTTGTAATCGAGGGAGCCCCTGTATTATGTTTGGATAAATCTTAATCATTCTAGGATTCATGCACAATGTAACTGTAAACGATGATGAAAGCCACTCCATCCATTCCCAATCACTCCATTCTTTATTTTGTCAGAAAATCATCTCTAGCCTCAAGCACTAATTTTAGGAAGGCAAGTTTTGAGTGAATAGTTTGATCACTACACTGGGAAATAATGAACACTGACATGTTCTGTAAATGGCAATAGAGTGATGCAGCTCACTGGTCCAGTCCACTGTCTCCAAGCTCTAGTATCCTGGGTTCAATATTGAACTTCAGTTGACTTTGAGGAGTTTGCATGCATTTTGCCTCCATTCTTTCTGATTTCATGATTTAAGATTATGTGATTGTCATGTAATAAAACAGAAAATGTGATTATGAAATTGACTTTATTCACTATAAGGCAGATAAAGATTTGCTATCCAAAGATTGCCGTCCTCCTTACAGCTAGAGAACGAGAAGTGAGAGTTACCCCACCCCCCCCCAGAGTCGCTGAATGCTCATGGCTTCACCTCCAGTGCTTCCACAGCTACACAGCCTTCAGTCCAAACTGTCAGCGACCTGATCTCCTGATGTACACGATTAGGAAGACTCCAGCCCCCTCTCGTATCCTGGTTCTGATACCTGGTACACCTTCAGCCAGTCTTGACCAGGGTGGTGTGAGTCCCTGACTGCAGTCACCCGCAGCATATGTAGGTTCCTCGCTTTGAGTCACCAACGGTCTGCTGCCTATGTATTCAGCCTCAGAGCCCCTCGCTTGTCTGCCGCCAAGGTCATTGACACATGGGACATCTCCTCTGCTTCTTTTTCTAAAACAGGATGCGTTCTCCCCATTTTCTAGCACCCTGTGCCAGTCCTTTGCTCCCTCAGAGACTGCAACCTCTTAAGGCTGCTGCAATCATAGGTGCTGCCAACTTGGGCCCAGACCCTGCGATCATAGGATTTTAAAATTAACCACTTTTGGCTCCTTTAACAGGTCATTTAAAGCCTGTACGGAGCTGACAGCAGTTAGATTGGGAAGATGGACCCTGTGGGGAGCATTGAGACCAATGGCATCATTGCTGTTATAACAGCTCCGGCAGCACTGCCAATTTTTCTCCCACACATCAATTTAAAGGTGGCCTCTATAAATTGCCCCTATCTGCCTGATGGTAATGACAGGGGAATGAAATGGCATTAATATACAATGGGTGTTGATGGGTCTGATTCGACACTGTATGTTTCAGTGATGTCTAAATCTTCTGCACTGACTAGGTAAATGCATTAGCTTGTCCAACCAGTTATCAATATTAGTTCCTTGGTTATCTCCTGCTGTATAGTATAATAAATTATAAATGGAGGTGTGAAGTAAATTGTTTAGTCATTTTTGCTGAGCTGAGAAGTGGTAATTCCATTTCTGAATCTGTTGACTCTTCGTTTTAATATATCATGATATCTTTGACAATTTTTGGATATATCTGATTAATTTTTGTTTTGAACTAAATGCACAAAGGTGGAGAAACTCAGCAAGTCAAATAGTGAACTTATATATATATATATAAAACCAAGGTGTTGATCTTGAGCCCTTCATCAAGGTATGTAAAAAATGTAGGCACATGCCTGAACAATATGGTTGACGGGGAAGTAAGCTCGTTGTATGAACTATAAACATTCTGCTTGTTTCTCTTTGGCATACAATTGAATGAAGGAGTAGTCAGCCATCAATGAAAAGACATGGCAGGCCATTGTTTCTGTAGGCCCTTTACAGGTGAGCACTTAAGTTGGCTTTTGGTTCATTTTTAAAAATAAATCTGTTAACAATACAGCATAGTAACAGGCCCTTCTGACCCATTGAACCCATGTGGGTCATTTACACCCAATTAGCCTCCCACCCATGATTTCAGAGGGTGGAAGGAAAGTATAGCTCCAAAAGGAATCCCAGGCCGATCATGGGGAGAACGGGCCATGCCAAACCTAGGTCACTGCTAGTGGTTTTATTTTAACCCACTATCTTTGAAATATCCAGGTGTTTTAGATTTGAGACCACACTTGCCCAAATACATTCAAAACCACATACTTGTCAAACATTGTCCATAATGCCCACAGCTCTGGTTGCTTTGGATGCTCTGGAGTGCTTTGCATATAGGGTAAGGGCAGTGGCATTGTACTGGGATTGGTGGGGATGGTAGCAGAAAATGTATTATCTAGTTTATCATGCAAACCATTTCTTGGAGACTTTGAATTCAAACAAAAAAGGAAATGAAAGGATAATTAATAACCCTATAGAAAGAAGATTTTTAAGGAAGAGTGATCATAATATTGAATTTTATATTATTTATTGAAACTAATTTAATTTCAATCCAAAATCAGGTCCTGTATCTAAACAGAAGTATGAAGTGCTAATTGTACATAATAATTTGGGAAACTGCATTATATAGTAGTACAGTAAGTAAGTAAAGGATAATATTTAAATAATACATTTCACAACAAGTTAAGGAAAACAAGCCCATCAGAAAAAAAATAGTCCAGCTGTAACTCATAAGAATAATGTAATATGGGGAAAAATGCATGTGATCCAACAAGAATCATTAAAATGCAAACAAAGTTTCTATCAGTATGCCAAAATTAAAAGATAGGGAAATGTTCAGTTAGGTCTATTTCATGAAAAAAATTATTGGACAAACAAGAGAGAAATTAAATATACATTTTGAGTCTGTCCTCCAAGGAAGATACAACACACCTGGAAATAGTGGAGTGCAATGAGTCAAAAGAGAATGAGTTTAAGGAAGTCTGATCATTTAAAGGAGGAAAATAATGGGACTAAAAGATGATAAATTCTAAGAACCCGATGAACTATTTTTCAAGGTTTTGAAAAAGGTGCCTGTAGAGATGGATTGATTGGTTGTCAGAATTCATTAGGTTTCAGAGTAGCTCTTGTTGATTGGAAATTGACAAATGCAAAATTTTCAGTGGGAAAGGGTTGGGGGGGGGAAAGGAAACAACAAATTAGTTATGTCTCCATCAATGGTAGGGAGGATGTGAGAATCCACAGTGAAATAAATAACAAGAGTACATGGAAGAAATGATAGGGTTGGGCTGGATAAGTGTTAATGTGACATGCAAGTTTCTTGAGGTTGTAACTTGCTAAAAAGATAATGTGCTGCCACAGTTGAAATAGGGTAGCTGCAGAACTGCCTGTTCAGTGTGTCTGGAGTCAGCAGAGAGATGTAGGTTAAGTGAGTGAGCAAAGATCTGGCAGATGGAGTACAATGTTGGTAAATGTGAGGTTATCCACTTTGGAATGAAAAATGTAAGATAATTTTATTATTTAAATGGCAAGTGATTGCAGTGGGCAGCCATTCAGAAGGACTTGGGAGTGCTTGTGCATGAATCATAAAAAGTTGGTTTGCAGGTATAGCTAGTTATCAAGAAGTCAAATGGAATGTTTGTATTCATTGCTCAAGGGATTGAATTTAGGAGCAGGGAAGTTGTGCCATAGCTGAGCAAGGTACTAGTGAGACTGCATCTGGAGTACTGCGTGCAGATCTGGTCTCCTTGAGGAGGATGTACTGGCCTTGGAAGCAGTGCAGAGGAGATTCTCCAGGTTGATTCTGATTCCAGAGATGAGATGGTTAGCCTATGAGGAGAGAATGAATCGTCTGGGGCTGTACTCACTTGAATTTAGAAGAATGCAAAGGGAGCAAATTTGTAAGGAGATAGCATATATGTGTAGTAAACATAAGGTGGTGATTGTAGGAGATTTTAACTTTCCGCACATTAACCAGGATGCCCATAAAGTAAAAGGACTGGATGGATTGGAGTTTGTTAATGTGTACAGGAAAGTTTTCTAAATCAATACATAGAACAACTGACTAGAGAGGGAGCTGTATTGGATCTCCTATTAGGGAACAACATGGGTCAGATGACCGGTTTGTGTTGGGGAACACTTTGGGTCTAGTGATCATAATACTATTAGATTTAGGTTAATTATGGAGAAGGATAGGGCTGGCCCTAAGGTTGAGATTCGTAATTGAACCAAGGTAATTTAGAGGGGATGTGAAAGGATTTAGAAGGTGTGGATTGGGATAATATATTTTCTGGGAAGGATGCGACATAGAAATGGAGGATATTCAATGGGGAAATTTTGAGAGTACAGAGTGAGGATTAAAGGAAAGATTAGAAAATATAGGGAGCCTTGGTTTTCAAGGGAATTTGGCTTGGGAGAAGAGGGATGTGTACTATAGATATAGACAGCAGCAAATAAATGAGGTGATGAGTACAAAGAGTGCAAAAAAAATCTTAAAGAAATTAGAAAGGCTAAAAGGAGATAAGAGTCTGCTTTGGCAGGCAAGGTAAAAATAAATCCATAGGGTTTCTACAGGTACAATAAAAGTAAAAGAATAGTGAGGAATGAAATTGAGCTCCTTGAGGATCAGAGGGTTAGGCTCTGTGAGAAGAGATGGGGGAAATTTTGAATGCTTTTTTTAGTATTCAGTCAGGAAAGGAATAATGAGTCAGATGAAGTCAGGAAATTCAGTCGTGAGGTCATGAATAATATACAGATTAATGAGGAGGTAGTGCTGGTTATTTTAAAGAGAATCAGGTGGATAAATCTCCTGGTTCTTGACAAGATATTCCCAGATCCTTGAGGGAAGTTAGTGTAGAAATAGTGGGGGCTCTGACAGAAATATTTAAAATGTCATTAGCCACAGGTGAGGTGCTGGAGGATTGGAGGGTAGCGCATGTTGTTCCACTGTTTAAAAAAAAAGGCACCAAAAGTAAACCGGGTAATTATAGGCCTGTGATTCTGATATCGGTGGTAGATAACTTAATGGAGGGTGTTCTTAGAGATGGAATATACAATTATTTGGATAGACAGGGACTGATTAGGAGTACTCAACATGATTTTATGTGTGGTAGATCATGTTTAACAAACCTTATAGAATTTTTCGAGGAGGTTGATGAAGGGAAGGGTGTGGTTGTTGACTATATGGACTTTAGTAAGACCTTTGACAAGGTTCTGCATAAAAGGGAAATTGATGTTGAGTAATGAGGAAATGGCTGAGGCATTGAACAGTTATTTTGTGTCAGACTTCATGGTGGAAGACATGTCCAGCATGCCAAAGGTGGTGATAGGAATGCAAAGGGAGGTGAAGGCCTTGTTAAAATAATTGTTACAGACCGCCAAGGCAAATAGCGCCTTTGGAAGACTACACAAAAGAGTCTGGAAAAACAACCAACTGAAAAACCTCACAAAGATTAGCGTATAGAGTGCCGTTGTCATACCCACACTCCTGTTCGGCTCCGAATCATGGGTCCTCTACTGGCATCACCTACGGCTCCTAGAACGCTTCCACCAGCGTTGTCTCTGCTCCATCCTCAACACTCATCGGAGCGACTTCATCCCTAACATCGAAGTACTCGAGATGGCAGAGGCCGACAGCATTGAATCCACGCTGCTGAAGATCCAACTGCGTTGGGTAGGTCATGTCTCCAGAATAGAGGACCATCGCCTTCCCAAGATTGTGTTATATGGCGAGCTCTCCACTGGCCACCGTGTCAGAGGTCCACCAAAGAAGAGGTACAAGGACTGCCTAAAGAAATCTCTTGGTGCCTGCCACATTGACCACCACCAGTGGGCTGATATCGCCTCAAACCGTGCATCTTGGCGCCTCACAATTCGGCGGGCAGCAACCTCCTTTGAAGAAGACTGCAGAGCCCACCTCACTGACAAAAGTCAAAGGAGGAAAAACCCAACACCCAACCCCAACCAACCAATTTTTCCTTGCAACGGCTGCAACCGTGTCTGCCTGTCCCGCATCGGACTTGTCAGCCACAAATGAGCCTGCAGCTGACGTGGACATTACCCCTCCCTAAATCTTTGTCCGCGAAGCCAAGCCAAAGAGAAGAGAGAGTGATGAGCAAACTAATGGGACTGAAATCAGACAAATCCCCTGGTCCTGATGGGATGATCCCAAGGTACTGAAGGAAATGGTGGGAGTTTTAGTCATTTTCCAAAATTCCAGGTCCTGGCAGATTGGAAGACAGTAAATGTCACACCACTTTTTAAAAAGGGATGTAGGCAGAAGACCGGTAACTATTGGCTAGTTAGCTTTACGTCTGCAACTGGGAAAATGCTTAAAGCTGTCATTAAGAGTGAAATAGCGAGACATTTAGAATGAAGAGATTTCATCACACAGCTGCAGCATGGATTCAGATGGGCAGATCTTGCTTGACAAATTTCCTGGAATTCTTTGAGGATATAATGGGTGTGGTTGATAGAGGTGAACATGTTGATGTTGTATATTTGGATTTCCAGAAGTTGTTTGAAAAGGGGCTACCAAGACTTATTGATAAAATACAGAGGAATGGAGTTGGGGGAAATATATTGGCATGATTTGAGGGTTGGTTAACTGACAGAAGACAGAGAGGATAAACATGTGTTTATCTGATTGGCAGACAGTGGTAAGTGGGATGCTGCAGGGGTCAGTGCTGGGCCCGCAGGTGTTCACCATTTTCACTGATGATTTGGAAGAGGGGATGGAATTTAGTATCGTCAAGTTTGCGGATGATACTAAATTGAGTGGAAAAGCAAATTGTACAGAGGACATGGAGAGGCTGCAGAAGGATAGTTAAGATAGGTGAATGGGCAAAGGTCTGGCAGATGGAGTACAACATTAGTAGATGTGAGGTCATCCACTTTGGTAAGAAAAAAATAGAAGAGCAGATTGTTTTTTTAAATGGTGAAAGACTGCAAAATGCTATAGTGCAGAAGGGGAGTGCTTGAGCATGAATAACAACAAGTTGGGTTGCAGGTACAATAGGTTATTAAAAAGGCAAATGAAATGTTGGCCTTCATCGCTAGAGGAATTGAATTCTAAAGTAGGGAGGTCATGCTGCATCTGTACAAGGTACTGGTGAGGCCGCAGCTAGAGTACTGTGTGCGGTTCTGGCCTCCATACTTGAGGAAGGATATACTGGCCTTGGAGACTGGCCAGAGGAGGTTCACCAGGTTGATCTCATCAGAGATGAGGGGGTTGACCTCCAAGGAGAGATCAAATTGCCTGGGATTATACTCACTCCAATTCAGAAGAATGCATATAAAATGATGAAAGGGATAGATAAAATAGGCAGAAAAAAAATGTTTTCACTGGTAGGTGAGACTAGAACTAGGGGACATGACCTCAAGATTCAGGGGAGTAGATTTAAGATGGAGATGAGAAAAAACTGCTTTTCCCAGAGAATAGTGAATCTGGAATTCCTGCCAATTATAACTGTTGAGGATACTTCATTAAACTTATTTAAGGTTCAATTAGGTAGATTTTTACATAAAAAAAAAAGGAATTATGGGGGAAAGGCAGGTAGGTGGTGTTGAGTCAATGATCAGATCAGCCATGATCTTATTGAATGGTGGAGCAGGCTTGATGGGCCGGATGGCCTACTCCTGCTTTTATTTCTAATGTTCTTAGGAAGTATCAACCATTAGGTATAAATGATGAAGTAGAGAAATGGTTGGATGGGAGATGCCGGAGAGTAGTGGTAGAAAATTGTTTGTCAAATTGGAGGCCTGTGACGAGTGGAGTGCCTCAGGGATTGGTACTGGGTCCATTTTTGTTTGTCATATATATTAATTATCTGGATGATTGGGTGGTAAATTGGATTAGTCAGTATACAGATGACACTAAGATTGGTAGTGTTGTGGACAGTGAGGAAGGTTTTCAAAGCCTACAGCGGGATATAGGACAGTTAGAAGAGTAGGGTGAAAGATGGCAGATGGAGTTTAATACTGACAAGTGTGAGGTGCTACATTTTGGTAGGACTAATCACCAAAGGTCATACACATTAAATGGTAGACAATCGAGGAGTGCAGTAGAACAAAGGGATTTAGGAATTCTGGTAAATCTAGATAGGGTGTTGAAGAAAGCTTTTGGCATATTGGCCTTCTTAAATCAGAGTATTGAGTGCACGAGTTGGGATGTCATGTTGAAGTTGTATAGGGCATTGGTGAGGCCAAATTTGGAATATTGTGGGCAGTTTTGGTCACCAAATTATAGGAAAGATATCGACAAAATAGAGTGCGGAGAAGATTTACAGTAATGTTGCCTGGGCTTCAGGGTTTGAGTTACAGGGAAAGGTTAAACAGGCTGGGACTTTATTCCCTGAAGTGTAAAATATTGAGGGGTGATTTAGTAGAGGTATTTAAAATTATGAGGGTAAATGTGGACAGGCTTTTTTCCATTGAGAGTGGGGGAGATTCAAACAAGTAGACATGGATTGAGATTGAAGAGGAAAAAGTATAGGGAGAACATGAGGGGGAAGTTCTTCACTGAGGCTGAGGGGAGTGTGGAATGAGCTTCCAGCCAAAGTGGTAGATGTGAGCACGATTTTAATATTTAAAGAAAAGTTGGTTAAATTTATGGATGAGACACATGGAAGGTTATGGGCTGGGTGTAGGTCAATGGGACTTGATGGGAAAAGGTGTTTGCCATGGACTTGAAGGGCCGAACTGGCCTGTTTGTGCTGTAATTATATGGTTATATGGTCGTGTAGAATGTATAGAATTATGAAAGGCAGAGATAAGATAGAAGGTAGATAAGTTGTTCCCATAGAGGTTGGTGTGGGATACAAAGACTAGGGAATGTAGTCTCAAGATCCAGGGAATTAGATTCAGGATGATGAGGAGGAACTGCTTTTACCAGAATGTGGTGAAACTGTGGAATTCACTGCCCATTGATGCAGTGGAGGTTACCTTAGTGAATATATTTAAGACAAGATTGGATAGATTTTTTACAAAGTAAGGGAATGAAGGGATGTGGGGAAAAGGCCGATAGATGGAGATGAACCTATCATTATTGAATGGCGGAGCAGGGTTGATGGGCTAGATGCCTACTCTTGCTCCTTATTCTTATGGTCTTATGTTTTTATGAATCAAAGAGATTACCTTTCAAATTGAGACGCTGTTCAGGACAGAGAGAAATTTTTCATCAAGATGACAGTGATTCCTTGATTTCTCTGCTCCACATGGCAATGGAGAGTTAGTTGCGAGGTGTTTTTATGAAATGATGCCACATTGAGGAAGGCTCCATTGGAGATGGGGGAAGGGCAGACTTACCTTTTTTTATGGCGAAGGCCTATAAGGCTGCTCTATTGTTGCATTTATAGAGAGCAGCGTCGGGATCCTCTGGAAACTGAGGGAAGTGGGTCAGGTGGTACAGTACTGCCACCTGTTGCCGTGAGGTCTAATATACGTGCCGAGCAATGGCCGTCTTTGTTACCCATAATTCCCCACACAGCTGGAATCCCTCCATTCTGGTTCCAGCTGGATGGGGGTTTTTGGGTAAGGAAGACATCCATTGATCTTCCTTCCAGCTCTTCTGCCCGACGTTGCCCCTCCAACACTCCAAGCGCAGCTCTTTGCTCCCTTCTTGCATCCATTGGGCTCCCAAGCGCTGCTTCTCATCAACATCTTTCCTCCCAGGCCATGGAGCTCAGCATTTGGGTCCCTTTGCCGTCTGGCCCAGGTGGCATGGCGGGATCAGATTCTTATTGCCCCTATAGTGCCTCCACGCTCTTTGTGCCAGACTCTCTCCACTCCAACTAACCTTGCAAGGCCATTCCCTCTCTCCTGCTCCTCAATTTCTGCAACCTTGGTGAAGAAGCGAGGGGCAGAGGACATTTCCGGGTGGCAGGAGAGAGCCCTAACCCCAGCACCAATCACCGTGGGAGCCCTGGTGGTGGCTCCTGCGTGGTGGACTGATGGGATCATTGCAGCATCATTAGCCCGCCCCTAAACAGCTGCTTTCAGCGACATTTCCTTTACAGAGTGAAGTGGAGCGACTTGTTCTACTTGTGAGCTTATTCCTCCCGAAACGCTGTTGGTTTTTTAATCAAGGTCGGTGAATCACGGAGAATACCCGCCTTCATGCTCAGTGTTTTTCCTCTATAAAAAGGCCTGCAGCGTATAAACAAGACATTGGTAGCTTTTTGTTCTATATTAAAGGCATTAAGAGAAAAGGAATAAGTACATGCAAATTTCAAGGTAAAAGATGAGCCATTTTCTTTAAATGCAAAGCAGCGACAAGAGGTGAAAATGGCCCATTGTTTCCAACAGGTACATTCTTCTGATTTTTATTACCATTGTATCCATACTACTTTTGGTTATTTAAAACTACTAATTCCAACTTATTAATTATGTGGCTCAAAAGACGCAGGAAAGCAAACCGATCACGTAAAAGTAATATTTACACTAATCTCAACTCTATTATAATTTATAATGGAAAAGCATTAAGAAATTTGCCAAAGGATTGGCCATTAAACGAATGAAAAATAGCTTACTTTTAAACATTTCGTGTCTTGGCTTAAGTATGATGATAACGATTGCTAAATTAATAAGCTACCAAGAATTGGGGAATTATGCAAGTATGCTGAACTTTTGTCAGTAATGTAAATTAAAATATGTTTATTTGTTTCATGATGCTATCCATTTACCTTCAAGTCTGATCAAACCCATGGATAACCTATGGACCAGGGGCTTCTGCATGTTAGTTTACATTTTTCAATTGTATCCAAAATCAAGTTTCACATAACATCTGGGCTTTTATCTATCCAGCCTGGAAAAGTTGCTGTTGAGCCAATCTTGTGGTATCCTGAATCAATTTCCTCAAATGAGATTGAGATTGCAGTCAGCGCAACACTATTACGCTGTCAATGACTGGTGTTGACTTACTGTGAGGAGTTTGTGCATTCTCCCCATGTCTACCTGGGTCTCCTCTGGGTGCTTCAGTTTTCTCCCACCCTCCAAAAATGGATGGCGTTTGGAGATAATTTGGTGTATTTGGGCAGCATGGGTTCATGGGCCGGTAGGGGTTGTTATACTATGCTGTATTTGCTGCATCTCTTTTTTAGTTGTGACTGTATCACTTAATAATTTGAAGTATGCTTTGCAAGAACTATGTCTAAAAAAATATTTGGAAATAAGCCATATGGCAGCTCTCAATGTTAATAGTTTTGTCTGGGAGCATTTGGCTTGCTGAGGATGATATTTTCAGAGGTAAGTTGAAGCACATTGAAACTAAACTATCCTGAAATATGGCAGGCTACCGAGCCTGTGGAAGATAGATGAGCAGTACATGGCAGTTAGAAGTGAGGCACAACTCCGACCCAGTCAGGTACACACATTGGATAACCTTAATAAAGTATACAGGCTCACATGAGCCAAGATCTTCAAGCTGTCCTGAAGTTTTCAACTTTTTCTTTGTTTATAAGTGGAAGCATTTGTGTAAATAGTATTAAAGCAGTATTTATGACTGTCATGTTTGTATTTTTTTAAATAAATCTATTTTTACTTGTTTCCCAAGAAACAGATCTATTCACTGATGCAGAGAATTACATGATATTTACACCATATGAAAGTGATCATTCAGCTCAGCCATTGAATAACACTAATTATCCTCCATATGAACAGAACATCTAATCATATGTGGCCACCCTATTCCTATATCACTTGTTCTCTATTCTTTCACTGCCCTTTTAACTTAATCTAAATTCCTGACAGCAACTAAATATCTTATTTCGCTGTTTCCTTCATGATCCAGTTGTTTCTCGTATTCCATTGGAATGGCTCCTGAACCATGTGTACAATTGCTCTTGGAACATTTGTGGGAATGCCTTTTCTCTGTCCATAAAACATAATGTGTTTGCTTCAACACTCCATGCTGCTTTATTTTGTCTGATGGACAATGGTCCATTATTAGAGTTCTGACCTTTGGAGTCGTGTGAGTTGATATTTGCATTTTGATCTGTCCTACACTCAATGGAATCTAATTTTAGGGCTGTATGTTGTTCGATGTTGGCACTTCCAATTAGGAGCAAAGATTTAGGCCAGTTTGATACATCAGGGTGCTAAGTTACAGATTTCCTTTCTTGAGCTGGTATCCCAAAAACAATTCAAATGGTGTAATAATCATATTTTCTATGTTTCTCATCTTGTGTCACTTTTTAATTGAGATACCATTCTGATATTAATTTGATTGCTCCAATCTACACCTTCCTGCTCAACCCTTCCCCACCACACCCCCCCCCCCCCCAATCCAAACAACCCAAGGACGAGAAGAAATCCGAACATTTGGTCTGGAAAAAGATGTGCTTTCTGATAAATACAAAAATACAGGTCAACAGATGGGTAAAGAGCTCTGGTCCATTGAGCCATTTCTGAAGAGCTAAAGTTACCCTCCAAAATCTAGCTAACTAATGATCCTATGGAAGAAGCCAAATGTGGACTCTGCTCTACTCACCCGTCTATTTCTCCATGACCCTTAATTCTCCTACAATGTAAAAAAAATCTATCTTTCAATGTCCTAAATAAATTTAATGAGGCAGCCTCAACTGTTAAGGAGTGGAGTAATAAAAAGGTAAAGTTCCATTCTTGTCATAAAATACATCTAGAATGTAACATGCATAAATTTTTAAAATTTTTGTCTACCGTAAGGCAGACAGAGAGCCATCACTTTGTCCAGAGCCCCTCGCAGAAACCTACAGCACCTGGTGTTCCTAGGTGGTCTCCCCTCCAAGTCCTGACCAGTCCTGAGCTTCTGAGATCAGACAATCTCTTGTGTGGAGTATATTGTTCCAAACTGCAGAAAGAGTATTCAGTACAGGTACACCCCGGCTTACAACTAATTTGGACCAAAGGTTTAGCCATATCTCAAAATGGATGCAAGTCTGAGTTTTGCATGCATGTGTGGAGGACCGAAGACTTAAAGCAAACTTTTAAATCAAATGTTAAATTTGACAAACTATAACAGGGATGCGGGGAATGTAAGAGCCAAAATATACGTACTTATTTGTTTGTGTCACGGGGTCCGTAGACTGGGTGCGGCCATTTTGATTCCTCTGTGCATGCGCGAGTCTTCGGTTGGCGCATGCGCAATTTGTGTATTAGAATTTGGTTGGCGCATGTGTGAAGTTAGGGCACTTAACTCGCACATAGACCAACTGTGCTCCAATACAGATACTCATCATACGTGCCGCAACTGAAGACTCACGCATGTGCACAGGAATCAAGATGGCCATGTCCAGCCTATGGAACCCAGGACACCAACAAACAAGGTTAGTGTGCACATTTTGGCTCTTACTTGTCCTATATCCCTGTGGTAGTTTGTCAAATATAACGAAAACGATGTAAATTTTATATAAAAAAAAACTCAGTTCTAACATGCGTCCATTCTGAGCTAAGACTGATCTTTTGGTCTGAATTATGATTGTAGTTTTAGAAAAAGTATTTTGTGTGCTATAGCTGCAACCTGCAAATACTATTGGAAGAAGTTTTGCGAAGATCACAGTGACCAAGAGTTAGCAATCTAATTTGCCACATTAATGATACTGTATTATCTCAGATACTAATTAATCCAGATTGCTTTTTGAATTTGTGCAGCACATTCACACTACTGAAACTTAGGTAAAGGTGGTTCACTTAAATGTGCTGAGTGGTCACATTTGCACCAGCAGAGTTTATGGCTTTGCAAGTTCAGCTCTGATCCTCAATTGAATTATTCTTTGGAAATTCGTGCTGTTGGAATTTAGATTTATTGTCAAAGTACATACATGACATCATGTACATCCCTGAGGTTCTTTTCCTTGTGGACAAAGCTGAATTCCCACTTATTGGTAGTGCAACAAAAAATCTGTACACAATGTAGACGTAAACAAATTGTGCAATACAGGAAGAAAATAAAATCCACAAGTAAAAGTCCTTAAATAAGTCCCTGATTGAGTTTGTTGCTGAGGATTCTAATGGTAGA
Organism: Narcine bancroftii; assembly: GCF_036971445.1. Classification (NCBI taxonomy): domain Eukaryota; kingdom Metazoa; phylum Chordata; class Chondrichthyes; order Torpediniformes; family Narcinidae; genus Narcine; species Narcine bancroftii. The sequence continues at coordinate 338,117,510 of NC_091469.1, forward strand.
GGGGTAGCAGCTGTTCCTGAACCTGGTGGTGCAAGTTTTGTGGCACCTCTACCTCTTTCCTGATGGCAGCAGCAGGAATAGAGCATGTGCTGGGTGGTGTGGGTCTTTCATGATTGCTGCTGACCTCCAATGGCAGTATTCCTGTAGATATTCTCAGAGATGGGAAGCATTTTGCCTGTGATATCCGGGGTATTGATGTCTCAATACCAGACCCTGATGCAGCCCAGTCAGCATATTTTCCACCACATATCTGTAGAAATTTATTGGGGTTTTCAATGTCATAACAAACCTGTGCAAACTCCTGAGGAGGTAGAGACATTAATGTGCTTTCTTCACAATGCCATTAACGTGTTGGGTCCAGGAACGATCCTCTGAGATGGTGACTCCCAAGAACTTAAATTTGCTCACCCTCTCCACCTCTGATCCACCAATGATCACTGGATTTTGCATCTCTGGTTTTCCCTTCCTGAACTCAGGGCAGCATGATTAGTGTAGCAGTTAGCACAACGCTGTTACAACGCCAGCGATTGGAACTGGGGTTCAAATTCCACTCTGTCTGCATGAGTTTCCTCTGGGGGCTCAGGTTTCCTCCCACCATTCAAAAGTTACTGGGGTTGTAGATCAATTGGATGAAATTGTGTGCCATGGGCTTGTGAGCCGAAATGGCCTATAACCATGCTGTATGTCTAAATTTAAAAATTAAAATTTAAGTTAACAATATGTTCCTGAGTTTTGGTGACGTTGAGTGCAAGGTTGTTGTTATGGTTGCACCATTCAGTTAAGTTTTCAATTTTGCTCCTGTATGCTGACTCATTGCCCTATTTTGTAGAACTCTGTACCATGATATCAGCAGCAAATTTGTTGATAGAATCATCATGGAGCTGCCAGATTTACCTGTTTTATTTGAATGGGTCATTCTTTTTTGTTCTGCAATGTCCAGATCTGATGCTGTAATGGCCCAGGGTAGATGTATTGATACAAGAATTGTCTTTGTTGCCTCTTTGTACTGTTAAAGCAATATTTTCTCATGTTTACCTTCTCTGATCTGCTTGAGGATTTTACTGGTCAGGTCAGATTCCTTCGCCAGTTATTACTTTGGCAGAACATTCATTTGAACAGATTCCATTCTGACCATTTGGCAGTCTATCTATTAAAGAAAGATTACAATATTTCAGACACTGCTATTAATACTGTAATTGTCTTCAAAAAAAACAAAAAAAGCTCTGTTCTTGCTAAGTAGTGAGGGTATCCATTGCATATTTAACTAAATGCAGTGCATAAGATTTAGGGTTTCAAAAGAAGCATTTATGCTCAATTATTGTAATGTTTACAATTCAGCACTTTCTTACTGTTGTAAAAATTTGGTTGAATGTCATTGGCGATGAGGCATTTCACTGTTTGCTCAACTCCCTGCTATTTGTGCAAGAGTGTGGATTATTAGAATGAGTTAGGATAACTTTGTAACTTTATTATCTAACTTTGTATTCCATGCCCCTTGTTGAATTAAAGGACCAGACTATTTCTACAATATTACTCAAGCCCTTCATTAATAGTTGGATAGTATTTTAAGTATATTCTTCTTGCATGTTAGTAAGCCCTTTAATATCCAGGGGCAGGTAAATGTAAAACATGAATGTCATAAGCATGATGTTGGTGGTTAGTGGGCAACGCATTTTAAAGTCTGTTGTAAAGTATGAGGTTATATCTTCTTTTCAAATAAAATGTGTGGAAATAATAATGTCTCCAATACTTCTCAGCCCTTTAATAAATAGCAATCTTTGATTTTTTTTTCCCAATTATAAAACACAGAATGTATTTTTAGATCCAGGCATTCAGAGTTAGCACAGATATGATCAATGTTAGCACTAATCAGAGAGAGCACATAAGATAATGATTGGGTCGCTAAGTGTGTATCTGAGATCTGTCCCATTTCAAAACAAAGCACACATTAAAAAAACCCTTATTTGTAAAATTCTCACATAATCAAATGTGTTTTCCACAACAAAGATAAGGAGCCATTTGAATTTATTGCTTCCATTGGTGTTACTTTTTACTGCATGTTGGAAGTATTTTCTACAAAGCCTTTTGCCTAGTTGAACTAGGTTGGCAATGGGCTAAAGACAACATTACTATGTGATTTTAAAATATTCAAGCTTTTCAGTGATCCAGGGATGACAGCTATTCCCCTGTTCAATCCCTGTTAAATTGGTAAGGGCATATGTTTCTGCAGCAGGCAGAAATATTTCTGTGTCCCAGTTCCTCATCCGTGTTCAGAGGGTACTGCCAAAAAAATATGTTGTGAAAAGGTAAAGAATCCATTATTGTCACATAATACTAATTTAGAATGTTACATACATGAAATTTAACTTTTGTCAACTGTGAGATAGAGAGTCACAGAACCCAGCGAGGAATGGACTTGTAATTCCTGGTTTACAAGACCAGTGCTCTAATCACTGAACTATCAGAGCCTGGTCTGATAAAGCAGCTGGACTCTGAGATAAAACCCGTAATTAAGTGGCTTTTGCTTGATGATCCAAATCTTACACTTGATTAGACCATCATATGCAGGAGAAAGGGTTGGAGAAGGAAGAGTCTGAACATGTTTTTCAATCATTTCCCCCCCCCCCCCCCCCCAACACACACACACACACACACACACACACATTTGTGGGAATTCTTATCTGGTGAAGTTTAGAGAAGCCTTGGTGAGATGATTCAAGATTAGAAATGGACAGATGTTTGGATATAACTGGTCATTATTCTGCAGCCATTATGCCATTAGACTGGAGGATAAATATGATGGCATCATGAGATTTTCACTCCCAAATATCTTCTCCCATGGTGCCACTGACCAACAATTCAAAAGCATAAATATTGCAGATCAAGATCGTAAGATGGATATCACAGTGTGGGCAACTGAAACTGAGCTTTTATCTTGCTTTTGTTCTTCCCTTTTATTTTCTACTTTAATTTTCCTGCACGTGAGAATGTAAGCAGGGAGAGACCATTCAGTTCCTTGTGACTGCTTCCTATTCTCTCTTTGACCAGAGCATCATTTTATTGCACCAATCCAATATGCCTTGATTTCCCCTTGTATGTACCAATTTCTTGTCATTAATTATCTCAGCAATATTGTCTACCCAAGTCTTGAATAGGGAATTCTAAAGATTCTTTAATCTGCAGGTGATTACATTTAATTTATTTTGTTGAGTCCTGTCAGTTTTGTGTTCCAATGTGATCATCTCAATTTTAAAATGGAGTTGATAGGTTCAGTTTGATTAATTTCTCTTCATAGGGGGAGAAAATGCCCTCTTCACAAATCTCATGAACTTTGGTGCCATTCCCAATATTCTTTGTTTGAGAGATCAGACATGCACACAATGCTCCAGGTACACTTTCACCTGTACCATATGTTTCTAGAAAGTTGTCTTTACTCGTGCACCAAAATCGCCTTGCAATAAAATCCATTTTAATTAATTTGCTGTACCGGCAGAGTAACTTTGATCGCATTCAAGGAGACCAGCACCATTTGAACCGCACCACCTCTCTACTCTTGCCATTTAAAATAAAAAAAATCTATTTTTAATCTGGCACATTTTCCATATTATATTCAATCTGCTGCATTCACTTGTTCTTCAAGGGGTAATTGATTACCTTTCTGTATCCTCACAACATAGAGAATACAGAAATACAAATCTCTACCTTTATGAGCAAATGTGAATATATTATGTGTTTTTTTTAATCCAAATCATTGATAAATTAGAAGCCAATGTGACCTCAGCACCTGATCTCTGAGGAATGTCTGTCATATCATGGGCTCTATTACTTTCTATTCTTTGTTTATTGTTTCTTTGCTAATTCTTTTTACCTCTCCAAAATCTTCCCTGTCCTTTTTCTCTCACAGCCCTCCCAGTTCCTTTTGGTTGGCTTTAAATCTTCCTCTCTTTACCTTTCTCCCATCAGTTCATGCTTTTACATGAACCTGCAGTTTTTTCTGTTTCAACAAAGTGGAAACATCTAAGAGGTTTTACAGAAGGCTTTAAGGCACATTTTATGTGTGCTAACATGAAATTTATTTATCTATCATTAATGTATATTTTGCCTTACTGGAATAATTTAATGTATACTATTGCATTTTCTTTTTACAAGTCGTACCTATGGGCATACGTGCATTGTACTTGTGTGATGACAATAAATGCTTTGTCATTGGTGTTCCCATTTTTTGCACAGCTGATGCCTGACCTGTTGAGCATTTCCATTTTTCTGCTTTTAATTTCCAGGATTTCAGCATCTGCTGATCTTTATTAGTTGATGACTGTTTCAGAAAGTTTCATAAAACCTTAGGGTGCATCTGTATTTTTTAATTGTATTTAAGTACTTTGCACTTTTTAATCCACTGGATGTTCCCATGGGTTCAACAAGGGACAGGACTTGCTAATTTTTTTTTAAAATTGAACTTCAAACACCAGATTCAACAAGGGTCAAAAAGAATGCTTCAGGTTTGAATCCTTTTTTCAAGTGGCGCACAAGTGGAGCTGCTCTGTACCTTCCTGGTGCTCATCCCCCATGTAAAACAGCCATGAATCAATTAGGCTGTTACCATTTATTTTCCTCCTACATGGAATTGTTAATGTTTTTCCTTTTTTGATATGATTTTCATATCTGATCTGGCTACAAGTCCAAAGCACTATCTGTTCACCTAACCTGTTGCTTCTCTTTCCCTTGAAGCTTATTATTGTCATATTGGGGCCAAGATCAGTCAGCCAACCAAAATTGCGGTGATTTAGCCTGTTTGTTTAAATTTTAGTTTGGAGTCCTTTTCTGTGATGTTTTACGTTCGTGTTCTAGTATCCTGATTGTCTTAAAGTTAATGGAACAGCTTGGTAATTAAAAAAAAATTGTTATGTTATTTAAAATTGATGGAACACTTTTTTTCATAGATTTTGTTTGGAAGTCATTTTGTGCGTACCGATTATGTTATTTGTCAATGAAGATCACTAGCAGGAGTTCATTTTTATCTTCTGAGGTGGCTAATAGTTTGTGAGAATTGTAGATTCTGTCAGAGATGCATTAGGTAAGTTTGTTGTCATCTGACTGTCCAAGTAAAACCAATGAAACAGTTCTCCTGTCCTTGGTGCAAAACACACTGACACACAACTGGACACAACACGTATACGGATAAACAGTACATACGCAGGTCAAGTATGCATTTCGTCAAGTAATGAATATTGTTTCTTATTTATGAGAGTCTCGGATGGTTAGTGTGAACTGTTCCATTGATTATTCAACATTCTCACTGCCTGTGGAAAAAAGCTGCTTCTCACCTGGTGGTGTTGATACTGATACTCTTGTATTTTTTTTCCCAATGGGAGCAGCTGGAAGAGGTCCTCAATGATTTTGTATCACTTCTTCAGACAACAATTATAGTTGATCACATCAATAGGGGAAGGAAAATCAAGTTTGGGGGTTGGGGGGGAGGTGGGGGTAAAGGAGGCTCCACTGATCCTCTCTGCCACTCATGGTCTTGTGAATATTCCTTCGATCCATTTCTCTGCAGCAACCGTACCACACTGTGATGCAGAAAAATCAGTTAATGGTTGACTATTGTGCACTACTGCTTACAAAGAATTACTGGATTAACTCAACACATTAGACAGCATCCATGGGTAAAAATAGTCATTCAATGCTTCAGGTTTGAATCCGTTTTTCAAGTGGCGCACAAGTGGAGCTGCTCTGTACCTTACTGGTGCTCATTCCCCCATGTAAAACAGCCATGAATCAGTTAGGCTGTTACCATTTATTTTCCTCCTTCATGGGATTGTTAATGTTTTTCCTTTTTTGAAGATTTCAGTTTTAGGAGATGAGACCATATTCGTTAATTGTGGTGTAATGCAATATGTTATATCATATGAAGTCATACAGTGATATTTTTCCCCTTTTAGATCATGTACTCCTATTCTCCTCATATATTTACCTATAATATGAATAATTTAAAAAGAATGAAAAAGGAACAAAGGGAACGATGATAGGCTTGTATAATGATCGCAATATTCCAATAAAATGTGCACAAGCCTTTCCTAATATATCCAATGAGCCTATCTATTGAACATGCCACAATTTAAATTCAGCAAAGAATTATTTTTTAAGGTGAGCACTGATAGTGAGTGGGATGTTTGAATTGATCTGTATCAAGATCAGAAGTAAAGGACAGTCACTTATTTGTGGAATTTGACATTGAGCATCCAAAAAAAAAGTTAAAAATGAGTTGTTGCAGTGGCCAGTATGAAGAAGCAAAACCATTCAGTTTAAAATATGATGTTGTATTATTTTGTCATTTTATTTTTTGCAGCACGTGCAATAAGTGCAATGTATGAAGTAGGCATATATAAAGTGTGTATGTATATACACACCGTTGGATAATCATGTTGAGGAACTTTGGGGGACATCCGATGCGCTCTAGTATTTGCCAAAGCCCTTTCCTGCTCACGGTGTCGAAGGCTTTGGTGAGGTCAACAAAGGTGATGTAGAGTCCTTTGTTTTGTTCTCTGCACTTTTCTTGGAGCTGTCTGAGGGCAAAGACCATGTCAGTGGTTCCTCTGTTTGCGCGAAAGCCGCACTGTGATTCTGGGAGAATATTCTCAGCGACACTAGGTATTATTCTATTTAGTAGAATCCTAGCGAAGATTTTGCCTGCAATGGAGAGCAACGTGATTCCCCTGTAGTTTGAGCAGTCTGATTTCTCGCCTTTGTTTTTGTACAGGGTGATGATGGTGGCATCACGAAGATCCTGAGGCAGTTTACCTTGGTCCCAACAAAGCTTGAAAAACTCATGCACGAAAACCAACAAGGTCGGGTCAGATACAGCAATGAGCTCTCTGAACCCTTCTCCATTAACAATGGCGTGAAGCAAGGCTGTGTTCTCGCACCAACCCTCTTTTCAATCTTCTTCAGCATGATGCTGAACCAAGCCATGAAAGACCCCAACAATGAAGACGCTGTTTACATCCGGTACCGCACGGATGGCAGTCTCTTCAATCTGAGGCGCCTGCAAGCTCACACCAAGACACAAGAGAAACTTGTCCGTGAACTACTCTTTGCAGATGATGCCGCTTTAGTTGCCCATTCAGAGCCAGCTCTTCAGCGCTTGACGTCCTGCTTTGCGGAAACTGCCAAAATGTTTGGCCTGGAAGTCAGCCTGAAGAAAACTGAGGTCCTCCATCAGCCAGCTCCCCACCATGACTACCAGCCCCCCCACATCTCCATCGGGCACACAAAACTCAAAACGGTCAACCAGTTTACCTATCTCGGCTGCACCATTTCATCAGATGCAAGGATCGACAATGAGATAGACAACAGACTCGCCAAGGCAAATAGCGCCTTTGGAAGACTACACAAAAGAGTCTGGAAAAACAACCAACTGAAAAACCTCACAAAGATAAGCGTATACAGAGCCGTTGTCATACCCACACTCCTGTTCGGCTCCGAATCATGGGTCCTCTACCGGCACCACCTACGGCTCCTAGAACGCTTCCACCAGCGTTGTCTCCGCTCCATCCTCAACATCCATTGGAGCGCTCACACCCCTAACGTCGAGGTACTCGAGATGGCAGAGGTCGACAGCATCGAGTCCACGCTGCTGAAGATCCAGCTGCGCTGGATGGGTCACGTCTCCAGAATGGAGGACCATCGCCTTCCCAAGATCGTATTATATAGCGAGCTCTCCACTGGCCACCGTGACAGAGGTGCACCAAAGAAAAGGTACAAGGATGGCCTAAAGAAATCTCTTGGTGCCTGCCACATTGACCACCGCCAGTGGGCTGATAACGCCTCAAACCGTGCATCTTGGCGCCTCACAGTTTGGCGGGCAGCAGCCTCCTTTGAAGAAGACCGCAGAGCCCACCTCACTGACAAAAGGCAAAGGAGGAAAAACCCAACACCCAACCCCAACCAACCAATTTTCCCTTGCAACCGCTGCAATCGTGTCTGCCTGTCCCGCATCGGACTGGTCAGACACAAACGAGCCTGCAGCTGACGTGGACTTTTTTACCCCCTCCATAAATCTTCGTCCGCGAAGCCAAGCCAAAGAAGAATATACACACCTCACTGACAAAAGGCAAAGGAGGAAAAACCCAACACCCAACCCCAACCAACCAATTTTCCCTTGCAACCGCTGCAATCGTGTCTGCCTGTCCCGCATCGGACTGGTCAGCCACAAACGAGCCTGCAGCTGACGTGGACTTTTTACCCCCTCCATAAATCTTCGTCCGCGAATCCAAGCCAAAGATGTATATATAATGTGTGCAGGTATATATAATGTGTATATAACAATAGACTTAAATAAGAAGAAAATTTACAAATCGTCCTCTTGGGTCAAATTGGAATTTTGCAAGGAGTACAATACCTTGATGGGGTGGCAATGGAGGTGACGGGTGTGCACCAGAATGGTGTGGTGGGGAAAACGGAGAAGGTCATGGTCTCTGAGAAAGCCAAAAGCTCCGAGCATTCCATTCATGAATGGAGGAAAAAGATTCTTGGGGCATTGCCAAAATTGCTCCAGTCCTGATAAACTGAATAAAAAATAAAATTTATCACATTTTAATTTGTGTAATTGGTTCCATCTGATTTGCTTGCAGTGAATTCGTTATTGAAATCTAATAAATATGGTTGATAATGATGTGCATTATGAAACAAATGTTAGAGGAAATGTATGTTTCAATTTAATTTTTAGACATGCAGCACGGTAACAGGCCCTTCTGGCTAATGAGCCTGTGCCACCCATTACACCCAAATGATCTACAACCTTGGTACATTTTGACGGGTGGGAGGAAACCCGCGCAGACATGGGGAGAATGTACAAACTCCTTACAGACAACACCAGGTTGGAGCTCCAATTCCTGGTGCTATAACTGTACCACCCATTGGCCTTCAAATATATTGGAATATGTTGAATTTTCAAAAAAAAAATCTTGAGGCAGATTAATTTGTAATGGAGAACGAGTTTGATGCTGGACCTTGTGTCAGCTCTGAATTTGTTGAGATGATCAAAAATTAAGTCGTCATAGATTTCTACTTCAATCCCTGCATGAATTATAAAATCTTATGTATTTCTGTATTCAATTAGGTTTTCTCCAAATATTAATCAATTTAAAGTTATATGGCTCTGGACTTTCATGAGAATATTTCCAGTAAAATATATTCAAGATTTTAATGGCAATCTTACAAGACTTGATGTGTAATGGATTGATAAACTGATTACCTTTATGTAATTTATCTTCAGAAAAAAAACAGGCAAAAGTTAGAAACAATGGGAGGATAATAGTTATGCAAATTGCCGTTTTGCATTTGCATAAAGGTAGGTGCTGAGGAGTGGTGATGAATGCACATTGTACCTACTAAGATTGCGAAAAAATTTTTTTCCCATTTTCAGTCTTGACTTTTGTTCCTCTGAGTGCACAAGAAGTTCAACAAATGTCAATCAAAAGTATTCCGCATGGTTTGCTATTTTTAAAGATGAGTGTTTTGGATGCAAGGTAACAGTGGCAAAGAGACACAACTGTCTTATCTCATTTTCCTAGTAACGTCTGACTTTTAGCCAGGATGGGAACTTGTCTAATTTTATTTTCCAGCTGGCTGGAGCATAATAGCTATGAGAGGCTTCTGACAAATCAGATCTGTATAATTTAAAAAAATAACTTCCTGGAAAACTTTCCCCAGTAACAGTACTCTGATTAAGAGAAAATGTGGTGTGAGCTGGCAGAGAAAGTTCAAACCTTATAAGTACAGAAATGAATCATATCTCTGACTTTAATCCAGATCTTAGTCTGCTGCAAGTCTGACTGAATGCAGAGAAAATGTGAACCAAGTCTTTGCTTCTTTTAAGCACCAAGTCTTCTGACCTCAAGCTGTCTCAGCTTGATCTGTGCATTTGTAATATTCATGTTTTCTTGGAGAAAGTTTAAAAAGAAATCCGTGTGTAATTTATGCAAAATCATAGAGGTTGAAGAAGGCTTTTGTAGTGAAAGGAGAAAATTCAGAAGTCCAGTGAGGTTTTTGTATTTTTTATTTTCATATTTCTCGTAATAGAGGAGACTATTTAGCCAATCAGACCAAAACCTTGGAGTGATTTCATACATCCAATTCCCCAGTTATTTCCTAGCTACACATTCTCTCTTAAATTCTCATTGTCTCTTTTCCATTTCCCCTCATAACCCCTTATCACCAATTTTCTTGCCACCCCATATGACAGGAGTAATTTACAACATCAGGTTCACCTTGCAACCAATGCATCGTTCAGATGGGAGAGGAAACTGAAACACTCCAGGGAAATGCATATAGTAATGGGTCAAGATGTGCAAGCTCTAAAAGACTGAGGCCAGAACTAATCCCTTGTATCTGCTGCAGTAAGGCAGCAGTGCTAACCATTCTGCTATCTTGCCACTCTGATATTCTGTCCAAATTGAAGATGTGAGACTAAGCTAGTGCTGTCTTCTGCAAGTAAATATGTGGCCAGAAAGCAAATCCAACCGCAAACTACAGGACGACAACTGTAATTTGACTCACAGACACATGAACACAGATCTGTGTGGGCATGGGCATATGTGCACAGTGACACACTAATGCACATTTATAGCAATGAAAAGTCCATTGAAATTCAATTTTCCTAATTTAAGGTGCTGAGAGCAATCACAATGTCTCCACCGTGATTGCAGCTGAGATGAATTTATTCAGCAAAGTCCAAGTTAATTTATACTACCATGTATCATTTCAAAAACTCAAAAAAAAGCCTTGATGAATTTTGTATTTTTGCATTAAACATTTATAGTGACCTTGATCAGGTTTGCATGAAAATTGATTTGTAAGATGTTGGTTTTTTCTAAATGGTGTATCATTGTCAAAATCTCCTGCCAATGCATCCTTCCAGTTCTTGAGTTTCAAGGCTATCATTTTAGCCATGACTTCTTTCCTGCCTTGAACAAAGAAAAATGAGAGGAGACCTCTGTCACAAAACATTCGACGTATAGGAGAGATGTGGGGGATGGAAGGTGGTATTTTTGCACTGTCTCTAAAGTGGAGGGCAGGAAGTCAGAGCTTCACAATAAAGGGTAGTATCTTGAGGACAAAATTAAAGTAAACTAATTTAATCAGAGGTTATAATTCTTCCACCATTATTCCTGATAGCTTGTTCCAGGCACCTACCGCAATCTAGGTAAATATTTGCCCTGCACATCTTATTTATCTTCATCTCCCTCATCTTTTACTATACCAAGTGTATGCTGCTTTGAGCATTCACTAAATCATCTAATTAGAATAGAAAAGTGGTGTAGTGCCAGCCATAATGTTTGGGACAAAGACACGTTCCTTTTATTGGCCCCTGTGCTCCACATTTAAATTTGTAATCAAATAATTCACATGCTTAAAGATTTTATTCAAGGTTATTTGCATACATTTTGGTTTGACCATGTAGAAATTGCACCACTTTTTATATATACATAGTTCCCCCATTTCAGGACACCATAATGTTTGGGACATTTGGCATCACACGTGTTTGTGAGTACTCTGGTACGTTTAATTGCTTCATTGGTACAGGTATAAGCGAGCAAGGCTTTCTTCTGGACTTTTGATCATCTTTGGAGTACGTAGTTGCCATTTTACAACATGAGCACCAGAGTTGTTCCAATGAAAGGCAAATAAACCATTATGAGGCTGAAAAGCAAGATTAAAATAGTAAGAGGCATCTCTCCAAACCTTAAGGTTTCTGAAATCAATTATCAGACAAGATGGCGGTGGATGAGTACATGTTATATGTTAAATTGTGACTCATGCGCAATCAACAAACGAGGATTGGATAATTGGAACATTGAGAAACACCTAGAATTCAACAACAGCACTGGGATATTTCAATGTGAGGTTCCGGAAGCGGGCCCTTCAGTCCTCGATGTCAAGTGGTGTCGGTGGCTGAGGGCATTTATGTGGTGAGTCTGATAGAGTTCAAGAAGCGAGGACAGAATGACCAGTTTTGGAGCTCAGAGGGATGGGAGTCAGGACTTCCATTCAGGTTTTCACAGAGAGCTGCAGGTGTGAGGACTGGAGAAAGCTGTGCGAGGTTGGCTGGGCAGACGATGAGACTAGCGGTCGCAGCAGGCACTTTGGAGAGTGGTGTTGGAGGGAGTTGGCGGCAAGGTTGATAACCTTGGACACAGTGTGGGGGGGGGGGGGTACCCTTCTGAACAATGGCACAAAGTTGCTGAACTTGGTGAAACTCTGGGGTCAATTGAATGAATGCATGTCTGTAATGGAAGTAGAAGTTGTTTAAAATCTTGCCTGCTTCTGTTGTGGTATCAAGTGTGTTGTCTGGCCCTACAACTGATTGTTGTATTGTAGTCACTGGGCAGTAACAAGAGGGGTTGTTACGAGTCCATAGGACCACAAAACCCAGCAGCAGTAGATATTCAGCAAGACAAATGTTTATTTAAACAAAAGTTGCTTTTAATTATCTTTAAACATGAAAGTAGAATCACAATTTAACTTATCACTATTGACTTACTTAACCTAACTTAACCCCCTTCTAATTCTAAGCACATGTGTATGTAATGTGTGTGTAAGTTCAGAAAAGTTAATTGGTTCACAGTCCAATCTCACTTCTCATTCCTCCAAGTTCACTGGTTGTAGGAAATTCTTATACTGTGCACAGAATTTAACATTTGTAAAGTTCACCAGGCTTTGGTGCTCGAAATGTAAATGGTTACTGTTCAGGAAGGTTCTTGTCAGTTTTCAGAGAGAGATGTGCTGTTTCAGGACATCTACAACTGATATTCTTTCATCAGTCACCTCAGTGTCTTGCTGACAAAACTTGCCCCATCAGGGTTCTCCAGATGATAACCTCTTCACTGTCCAATCTTAGTGTTATTTGCAAATTTGCTGATCCACATTATCATCCAGATCATTTGTATAGATGACAAAAAACAATGGTCCCAGCATCGATCCCTGAGGCCTCCAGTTCGAGAAGCAATCAGCCACTACTATTTTCTGACATCCTGTCCAGCCACTGCCACACCAATTCACTACTTCGCCATGGAAACCTATCATCTAAAACTTCCTGACTAAGTTCTCATGTGGGATATTGTCAAAGGCCTTACTAAAGTCTATGTAGTCAACTTTCCTGGTAACCTCCTTGAAAAACTCTAAGATTGGTTAAACAGGACCTACCACGCAAAAAGTCATGTTGACTAACCCTCATCAGTCACTGGCTATCCAAATAATAGTATATCCGATCTTTCAGAAAACCTTCCAATAATTTGCCAACTATTGACGTCTGGCTCCCCATCCTATAATTTCCACGATTATTTTTGAAGCCTTTTTAAACAACTGAACAATGGAACTATCCTCATATCCTCAAGGGGCATTTTAAATATTTCTGCCAGAGCCCCTGCAATTTCTACACTAGCCTCCTTCAAGTTCCAAGGGAACAACACTTGTCAGGTCCTGGGGATTTATCCACCCATCTTTACTTTAGGAGAGCAAGCACTTTCTCCTCTTTAATCTGTTTGGGTTCCATAACCTCACTGCTCTTTTTCCTTACTTTCCAAGACTCTGTGCCCATTTCCTGAGTGAATTCTGATGATGAAAAATAAACATTTAAGATATCCCCATCTCTTTTGGCTCCATGTAAAGCTGAAAATTTTGATCTTCAAGGGGATCAATTTTGTCCCTTACTATCATGTTTCTCTTAATATACCTTAAGATTTTCCTTCACATTGTTTGCCAAAGCAACCTCATGCCTTCTTTTAGCCTTCCTGATTTCTTTCTTGAGGTTTTCTTACATTTTTATACTCCATAAGTACCTCATTTGCTCTATGTTCCCTAAGCCTGTTATATATCTCTCTTCTTCCAAATCAGATCCCCAATATCCCTCGAAACCAAGGTTCCCTATGCCTGATAACCTTGCCTTTAATTTGACAGGAACATACAAACTCAACTCTCAGAAAGTCTTCCCCTTACCTTGCCCGAAAACAACTTATCCCAAACCATGCAGTCTAGATCTTTTCTCATTTCCTCAAAATTGGCCCTTCTCCAATATAAATTTCAAACCAAGGCCCTGACCTATGCTTCCCCATAATTAACTTGAAATTAGTGGCATTATGATCACTGGATCCAAACTATTCCCCTACATAGATTTGTGTCACCTCTCCTGACTCATTCCCTAATAGAAGATCCAATGGTTGCTACGTCTAGTTGGTACCTCTAGATATTGATTTAGAAAACTTTCCTGAACACATTTGACAAACTCTAAGCCACCTAGCTCTTTTACAGTTTGGGAGTCCCAGTCAATATGTGGAAAATTAAAATCTCCTACTATCACAACCTTCTGTTTCCTGCAGCTGACTGCGATCTTTCTACAGATTTGCTCCTCCATTTCTCATTGACTATTGGGCCCTCTATAATACAATCCCATGAATGTGGCCATATACCCATATAGTCTCAGTAGATGAGCCCTCTGGTCTGTCCTGCTAGAGCACAGCTGTGATATTTTCCCTGATGAGCAATGTCACTCCTCCCCCTTTCATCTTTCTCCCCATGCCCTCCACCCCCACCCCGGTCTTTTGTGTCTAGGAAACCTAGAACATTGAGCTTTCCCCCTTGCAATCGAGTTTCACTAATGGCCACAATGTTATAATTCCACATGTCAATCCATGCTCAAGGCTTGTCAGCATTTCCTACAATTCTCCTTGCACTGAAATAGATGCACCTGAGAACATTTCCACCACATGCAGTTTTCACATCATCTTTTCCCTCCTCCACTCCTCTATCTGCTCTGGTTCCCCTCCTCCTGAAAATTGAGCAGCACAAGCAAACCTTCCTGTAGGGATATTAGGCACCTTCCAGTTCAGATTCAAACAGTCCAGTCAGAACAGGTCCCACCTTCCCTGGAAGAGAGCGCAATGATCCAGAAACCTGAAGCCCTCCCTCCTACACCATGTCTTTAGCCATGTGCTAAGCTGCATTATCCCTCCTATTTCTAACCTCACTAGCACGTGGCTGGGGTAGCAATGCTGAGATCACAACTCTGGAGGATCCGTCCTTCAACCTACCACCCAACTCCCTAACCTCCCCTTAGTGGTTCTACTCACATCATGGGCCCCTGCATGGACTACAACATCTCCCTGCTCATTCCTAAATTAAAAAAAAATTTTTCACACTATAAACCATATTGACCAAAATACATACAGACATTTTTCTCTTGAATATATAGTGTCATTTTCTCCCCTTTCTTCCCCCTTCCCATTTATTCAAAGTTCAATCTATAAGATACACTAAACCCATTAAACAATGTTGTCACTTAATAAAAATAAACAAGAAATTTTTGTCTTTTACTTTTATACACTGAGTCAGTTCATTTCGTTGTCTTCTCCTTCTGTCATTTTAGGTGGTGGAGATCCATGGTAGGATTTCTCTATTGTATTTCATGTATGGTTCCCATATTTGTTCGAATATTGTGATGTTATTTCTTAAATTATATGTTATTTTTTCTAATGGAATACATTTATTTATTTCTATGTACCATTGTTGTATTCTCAAGTTGTCTTCTAATTTCCATTATTTCTAATAAAATAAATTATAACAAACATGTACATCAAACTGCAAGAAAAGGAGAATGAGAAAACAAACTGTAAACCTAAACAAAAATGGGAACAAGATCTAAACATAAAGGTAAAGAATGAAACATGGGAAAAGCTATGCTCCGGAACTATGAGAAATACAATAAACACGAGGTTACGCATGATACAATATAATTGGTTACACAGGCTATACATCACACCCCAAAAGTTAAATAAATGAGACCCAACAGTATCAGACAGATGTTTTCGCTGTAAAAAGGAAACGGGAACAACAATACATGCAATTTGGCCATGTGAGAAAGTGAAAAAAATTTTGGGAAGGTCTCAACCAGTTATTAAATAAAATCACAAAAAGCAATATACCAAAAAACCCAGAGATCTTCCTGGGTTTTAAGAAATATAAGAAATAAAGAATTTGGACTCGATTTGGATGGAGCACAAAAAAGATTTATTATGATAGCCCTAGCTGTAGCAAAAAAATGTACTATGTCAACCTCATCCTTCCTCTTGAGAATGTTGTGAATGCGATCTGAGCTATCTCTTACCCTGGCACTAGGGAAGCAACATTACCATCCAGGATACTTGATCTCTTCCACAGAACCACTTACCTGTCTCCTTAACTATGGAATCCTCTACCACTACAGCTCGCTCTTCACAGATGAGGTGATGTGCCTTGGTTGCCTGTGTTGATGGAAGAATTCTCATCATAATGAAAAAAAATCCCCCAAATCATGTCTAACAGATCAGAAACAGTCGTGGATGTACAATGACTACCGTCCACAGAAGACTTCAGGAACGGAAATACAGAGAGTTGAAAATCACTAGTCACCTACACAAACAGGATGGCCAGATTAGTTTGCCAAAAAGTATTTAAAAGAGCCTGAAGAATTCAGGGGAAAGGACTTCTTGACAGATGCAACCAAGATTAACCTGTATCAGTGATGGCAAGATCAGTGTGGAGACATAAAGGAATGGCCCAAGATAAAGCATTCCACCTCATCTGGGCATATATGGCACACTTAATTGATGATGCAACTTCTGATGGCAGTAACCAAATGAATTCTGAGGTGTATCGAAACATCTGCTCAAGGTCAAGCAAATGCCGCAAACTCACTAGATGGCCCTTCATCCAAGAGCAAGACAATGATCCCAAACATATTACAAAGGAGCTTTTCAAAGCTAAAAATTATTGATTGGCCAAGTCAGTCATCTGATTTAAATCGAATTGAGCATGCCTTCCAGATGCTGAAGAGAAAATGTAATGGGACAAGTCCCTGTAAATGGCAGCAGTAGAGGCCTGGCAGAGCATCACCAGAGAAGATACTCAGCACCTGGTGATGTCCATGAATCACAGACTTCAAGCAGGCATTGAATACAAGGGATATGCAATAAAATACTTTACATGACTACTTTAATCTCCATACCATTGCTATGTGCCAAATATTATGGTGCCCTGAAATGAGGGGACTATGTATAAAAAGTGCTGTAATTACAACATGGTCAAATCAAAATGTAAAGAAATAAGCTTGAATAAAATCTGGAATGTGCACTTTAATTATATGTGAATTGTCTGATTACAAATTAAAAACTGTGGAGTACAGGGGCCAATAAAGGGAAAAAAAATGTCTTCATCCCAAACATTATGGAGGACCCTGTATATTTCTGGGTGTACTCATTTTTAAACATTCTACATTAAAACACTTATCTTAAGGGAGGAAAGGGATAGGTTGGTCATGGAGTAAGTTTATGCTGTAAAGATTGCTATAACAATGTGGGCTGAATGCCTGTACTGTATAATTCAGTGTTCTATTGATCTGGCATCTTCTTGATAATATGGCATTTGGCTCACTCATTTGTCTTGAATATCAACCAAAGAAACAAACTGCAAATGAGGTGTGCAGCCAGAACCAGAGTTTGTGTCTGGAATAATAGGTTCAGGAACAAGGGTTTATTTGCAACTGGATCAGGAATCAAGTGTGTTTGTATAGTTCCTGCTCCCTTAAACATTCTGGGTTCAGTGGAAAAAAATATTATATGATGCACAATCACTATGAAAGGATTTGGAAGATTATTAGGGAATTAATAGTATTAACCTCCAATTGTTCAGAAAATATGCCAAGAACACCACATTATCAGAGTCTTACCATAGAAGATTTGATTTTAGAGGATTTGGTCCTGGGAAAATGTCTCCAAATGTATCCACTGCTTCAATGTCATTCAAATCAAGTAGATGCACGATTTCATTTCCTGTTTGGGTTGAGTTGGCGAGGCAGGGTCTAGAAAAGCCATTCTCAAACTTTTATCTGCCTATTGCCCCACCCCCACCCTGTTTAATAATTATGGGCCCCTTCTCTGCAAAGCAGTAATTTTGGTTTCTTTTGCGCTTCTACGGACTCCGCGAAAAATAAAAACAAAATAAGTATTTGTTTGATGAGGTGAAAAGAAAATGTGCCCTTTTCTTCAATGTGCTATTGGGCCCCCGTTCTATTGAATGTTGAATTTAACCTGTAAATTGGGTTATTACCTATTGCACACAATTCCGTAAAACCTTGGACATTGTTATGAACAGATTGTGGGAAATGAGGGGTTTGCACATTCTCAACAGTTCAACATCAGGACGTCCTTTGAGCATTAATAATAGAGGATGGATAACTTGGAGAATTTTGGGAAGCAAATGAATCTTTTTTGCTCAACTGTATACAGTATGTAAAAAGCCAACTTGAAACACTAAAAGGAATGCCTGAGGACAAGAGAAGGGAACATTTTAGAAGGAAAGAAGAAAACATCTTGCAGTCTAGTTTCTACCGTGCGAGAACCGACAATTAGCAATGAGACAGTTTTGGTTAAGGATGAAATATTGGCCTGATACTCAGCAGTAACTGTTCTCTAAATTATATGGGACTCGTTTGAAATCTATGGCAGCTTGGGCTTTATGGAACTCCTGTGAGACCATAGCTTTCTCTAGTTGGTATGCTCTCAATCAAAAAGGTGCAACGTTTACGGATGGATCCTATTGCTATTTTACATTGACTGTTCTTGGAATCACTATACTACCATAACCCAAATTCATCCTGACATGGAGTTAGCAGGATAGAGGGATTGTTCTTAGGGTCATGACCTCCAGAATTACGATGGTAAAGAATGAGAGGGATAATTGGATTTTAATTGTGGTTCCTTAAAAATTAAGTCCTGTCTATTTGAACACTTCTTTGGCATTACAGGTGTGACTTCTACTCTATGGGCTGCAATTTTAAGGAACCTTAAAAAAAAAACAGTATCACATTTTATGTCAGGCTCAGCATTCTGGTTTCTTCAAACAAAACTGCTGGCTAGGAAAAATTCCATTGTGAACAGTGTTGCCAATGCTCAACATGTACCTGGCTCTATGGTTTCCTAAAGAAATGTTTAAAATCCATTAAATCCAAAGTTGTAAATGGTGGGGACAGAGGAGGGGGGTCTTAGGAGGTGGGTGGGAGTGTATATGTGTGTGTGTTCATTATCCTAAAACAAATATGATTTTAAATATTTTTGGCAGTAAAATTAGAATAACAGTTAGCTTGCCAACTATATTGTATTACAGTACCCAGGTGGGTTTTTGAATTAAAAATGCTATCCTTCTCTTGCCTCTTTATTTTGGCTACATTCAGTGTGCCTGTTTACCCTTTGACTACCATATTGATCTCCTGTGAACAGAGTTTAATTGAGCAATGCTAACTCATTGATGCTGAATGATACTGAACATACAGCTTGTGCTTATATTGAATAGTCAGCCATTGCAATCATTACTGCATGAGTGGGTACATGATAAGTGGCACCTAGTTGTTTGTAAACTCAGTTCACTAAATGAGTATTCTCTGCATCTCCTCTTTTAATAAAGACTGATCTCTGACTTGCAAGTAAAAGTCTATTGCAGAGTAAATGAATAATTGCCATATTTTGCAATTCAGCTAAGCATGAAATATGTCTCTTGATGGTTTCATAATTCTAAATTTTAACCTCCTAAAAATTCATAATTTACATTTTGAATGCTATTAATTCAGATTGAATGAGGCAGGAACTGCTTTCTGAAGCTGAAGAATGTCTTCATATCTGGCAAACCAGGGCTTTATGCTCCATTAATGGAGGGTTTTCCAGAATCAGTAATTAAACAATAGAATTCCATATTGGTTTTATTCAGTTTGGCCATTTGTTACACTGGAATTGACATTTGATACTGCTTCAGCAAAATTTTGGAAATGTTGGCTGTCTCCTACCCTTCTGTGCCCAGTGCATTTGCCACCCACACTGTTTAATAACTCAGAAATGTCTGCAGCAGATGAAGAATGCAACGTGATTGCGCTGCTGATCTGAACAGTCTATCACTAACTCAATAAAGAAATTCAGCTTACTCGAAACAAAAAAAAGACTGAAGTAAATGCTTTGCAGCCCCATTTCATTGTTGGTTAATGCAGACCAGTTGCAAGAGTTGAATGGAAGCGTGCTTAATGGGTCTGATGTATTGTGAGTGAACAACCCGAGTCAAATTTGATACTGAAACCTTTTTTTGGCTTTTGATCAACATGACAAAGACCCAGAGCTTCAGACTTGATGCCAGTGTTAAAGCCACGTTTCATTGTGGTTCTGGTTTCCATCTTGGGCTTCAGCCAGCAGTGTTAGATCAGCCATGATCTTATTGAATGGTGGAGCAGGCTCGATGGGCCATTTTTGGCCTACTTCTGTTCTTACTTCCTACGTTCCTATGTAGCTTCTGACTTGGTGCTTGACCTCCTGACCCTATTTTAAATGAATGAGAAAAATTGGCTGAACGGAGAATAGTCATGGCCTTGAATTAACTTTTTTTTAATGCTCTTGCATGTTTTGAGTTTGTAAGAAAGAGGATTTATTTCCAATGTTGAACCCTGGAAAAATTATTTTAAAACCAGGTCCCTAAAGTTATTGAATGTCAAAGACGTTCACAGACATTCAATGATTATGAGAGCTTCTTGATGTGAGAAGCTGTGTCAGTGCAGACAGCCATCTGTGACCCAAGCTGCACTGCGCCATGGCAAAGCACTGGATGTCTGCTCCACGGGCAGGCAGAGAGTGATTTTTGGGGCAAAACAATATCTGTACACATCCTGAGTTTATGTACAGCAAATTACACAGTTCCATAAACTATGCTATTCCACATCCTGGGACATTGAAGTGCCTTATTTGAAATTGTGGATGCATGGTAACTCATGAGAGGAGTATTTTACCTTCGGAATTTGGACTTTCTCATATTGAACATCGAATCGTAGTGTTATAAAACATGGAAACAGCCTCTGGTCAAGCCTGACCATGACAGACAACAAGATAGTTATCTCTGCTAATCTTATTCCACCACATTTGAACTATATTCCTGTAAATCTGTTTAGGAAAATGGTGGTGCCTGCTGTAACAGTAGTTCTTGTGATGTCCAGGGAGAATGGGAAGTGGACGACGCAGCTCTCCTCCACTGCCCGGTTGTAATGCCAACGTCCCAATACAGTTTTTAAATGCTCTGTTAAAGGAACCACCTGTATTTTTTAAACATTTGGGAATGATGGCGGTCAGTGCCCATGCTTGGCAGTGGACCATGAGCTTAGGGTGTGGAACAGCAGACCAGTACAGACACCAGAGCATAAGAACAGTCCCACTGCGAATTAAGAGAGAGGCAGTACATAAAAGGAGACAATGATATCGGATCAGCAAGGGGCTCAGTGGCTAAAGATACACACTTACTGCAGGCTACTGGAGATTGGCTTGAGTATTGAAATTCAAGGGGGCGCCAAAGGCAAGAAGGGCTCCTGAAGGGGTCTCGAGTGCTGATTGTATTGGAGGTTCAGATTTTTGAGCTCGAGTTTGTCAATGGATCGAACAAGAATCTGTGTGGTTGCAAAGACTGTGGGAGTGCTGGCAGTGAATCTAAGGAATCACTGTCTCCGAAGGGACTCTCAATTGCTTCTTATTTTGGTGGGGGGGGGTGGGGGTGGGGGCGGGGGCACCAGACAATTGGTAGTGACGCCCCACAGATAAAATTTGGTGAATTTTGTATATTATTACATTTTGACAATAAAGGGAATTGCAAATCTTAAAATCTTTCCTATCCATGTACATGTTTAATCATGCATGTTACAAATTGCAATTGTATCTGCCTCTACCATGACTGCTGGCAGCTTGTTCCACTGTGGGGAAATCTTGCCCCTCAGATGTCCTTTAATGACTCATTTTAGACTCTTCTACACTGGGACAGTGAGTTTCTGCCCCCTTGATGCCCTATTTAATTTTTCGAACCTTTGTGTGGCCACCTCAGCTTCCTGAGCAAAAATAAAATGCAAAAACTATTCAGAATTTGAACAGTGATCAGAATATTTAGGTGATAAATCACAAGAAGTGTACTGTGCTCCTAACGTTGTAATTAAATCCTAGATTTTTAATGTCACAATACTGAGCTGACCTCTGATTTGCATTTTTGCCAACATTTGCATCTGGTAAAGTGGGAAGTGATAAGTAAAGGAAGACACTTTCATTTATTGTATTTAGTGCCTTTTGTTTGTCTTGATGTTCCTTGTTCCTCGGAGATTTTGTTGTTCATAAAAACCCTATTTTAAAAAGAGTTACAGTATGGTAACAGGCCCTTTTGTCCAACGACCCTTTTGAGCTGCCCAAATGCCCATATAAATTGGAGCACAAACCATTGTTCGATCACTGGAGCTGTTAATAGCCTTGCCCTAACCAAGTCAGCAGATAACTTCAACTGATATCAATGTAGTGAAATGTGTCAGGAAACAGAAAAATGTGTTTGCTTTGGAGGTCCAAACAGCAGAAAGGTTTGTACAGCCATTCCAAGTACTACAGTGCAGTGTATTTATAAAAGGGTACTGAGCTTGTATGTCTTGCTGATGTAAGTCATAAGAGTTGACACTTGGGGCATACATAAGGTAAATTGCAATGGTATTTTTTTTCCCTATCTAAAGAGCCTTAGTCAAGAGGACATAGCTTTAAGATGAGAGGGGAAAGATTTAAAAGGGGCCTGAGGGGAAACTTTTTTTTCCACACACAGGATAGAAGATATGTTAAATGAGCTGCCAGAGGCTGGTCCAACGACAATAGCCAAAAGATATTTGGAGAGGTTTGTGGATGGGAAAGGTTTGGAGGGATATGGGTGAAATGCAGGAAAATAGGATGCGTTTAGGCAGATAACTTGGTCGGCATGGACACATTGGACTAAATAGGTTGTTTCCATGCTGTAAAGCTGTATGATGTGCAATTGGTTAAGTAGTGGATGGAGATATTTTATAATTGATGAGATGTGTATCTTTGGTACAGGTGAGGGAAAATGTGTTGGATGTTGGAAGAATATAGGAAGGGATGTAGAGTGGTGGTCTGAATCCAATTTTAAATGAATAAAATTGAAAGATTTTTCCCAATTGAAAGGACGTGGCAAGGTATGGATTATCAGAGTCCCATTAGTTTAAAAATATAAATTATATGATAATTGAACTATTGATTGTGTTTTAAAAATGCACTATAATATGGAGCTTATGAAATGATTATTTAATGGTTCATAATTGGAATGTTGTGTACATTTTTCAGCATTTTCTTATAGAAAGGGCATTCTCAACACAAAGTACAGGGCACAGATTTACCAAGTTGAAACTCGAGAAGAGAGCTGGAATTATTTGGAGAACCTTCAAATACTTGATTTCTAATGAAGCAACAAATGCTTAAGGCTCACCTTTATTTTCAGAACTAGATCTGTCTCTGAAGTGCAGCAAGCTGCAGATGGATGGCTCGCGTCCCTTGGGATTTGTTTTGGCTGATGCACCTTAGGCCGAATAGCTTCTGTCTGCTGCAAATGCCCATCGTTCAATGAACCCAAGCTAATAAAAGAATAAAGGTGGGGAAAAAGATGGAACAAAAACTCATCTCCATTTTTCTGAATTGACGGTTGAGCAATGGTTCTTCTTACATACAAATGCTAGAATTCTGATTCAATGAAATGCTTCCCATGGTCATCGACCATGGTGCTGAGTTATGTTTTGATTAAAACCTGGATCATATTCTTGTTCTGAGTGTCTTGACCTGAAAGATTGTACCCACTAAGAAATCCTGACAGGTGACTTAAGAGACAGCAGGTGCTGGAAGTTGGAGCAAGAAACAGGGTTGTTGGAGGAACTCGGCAGGTCGAATCCCTTAATCACCTTCCCTTCTAACTTCCACCTTGGCTCTCAGATTTTTACAATGCTGCCCACCCTGCTGAGTTTGTCCAGCAGGTGAGTGGTTTTGCTCCTTGAGTATGCTTGTGGTCTGCAGTAAATTAATACAAGATCTCCACATAAAAGAATAGAATGGAACAGTAAAACATTGTTCTGTTTTGGTGCAATGTGACCACGCTTCAAGTTTGTGGATCAGCTCACTCCGTACTTTTGAGAAAAAGAAGCCTGATTCAGGATTTGTTGGATTGTTTCAACAAGTGGATATAAGAATGCTGAGGATGTAGTCATGTGATAGTAGACGTCTGAGAGCCAAAGAAAGCTGGAAAAGGAAAAAATAACTTGGCTTTTGTGATTCTGTACCCGCCCTATAATTCCAGAAGATGGAATAATACTGCAGCCTTTTGGATTACATTCTCGCTAAAAAGTAGCTGTTTCAAATTGGTATTTATTCACGTGAATACTTGGGTGGCATTTCAATATCGAAGAAAGAGCGGGCAGGAAGGGAGAAGGTAGAGAGAAGGAAATCAAAGCAATTTGAAATTAAAAAACAGCAAAAATTCATGATTATGTTAACCCCCATGGAACACAAAATGTGGGGGTAGGGGGATTTGGTGGTGTAATGATGGCAGTTGATTCTGGCCTCAAAAGTAAATATAGCCCCAGAATGAATTAATCTCCAGGGTGAGTTTTGTGAACCGCACCATTGGCAGGGCTACACATTGAATTCTTTCATTTGGTTTCTTTTCTCTAAAACCCTGAGTTACAAAGCAGCAGATTACTACACAGCAACAGGATCAGCAAGCGGCTCTCTATGTTCCAACTTATTTTCAGTAATCTAACATTGCAGAGGAAGAGACTTTTTGAAACCTATTTTGTGTGATAATTCCAAATTGAGCTGCAACAATAAAGCTCCAGGTTGCCATTCTCAACCACAAAGGATCTAAAGAAAACATTTTGTGCTCAAAATCAAGTCCATCTCGTCCAATTTTGAATCTCATCAACCATTTTACAAATTGTTATGCAACTAATTAGTACAGAGTCTAAAACAGTTGCTTCACAAGCTATTACAATTTTGTTTGCAGCTTGTACACAAACTGGACAAAGTTTCATTTCTGTGAGAATCAGAAAGTCTCTCTTTAGAAGTTACGGTATTTCATTATTGAAACAAAAATGCCTATTCTGTTTTCAAAAAACAAACTATTGAAGGTACTTTATAGGTCAAGCAGCCTCTCTGGAGGCAAAGGAGGTGGTTGATGTTTCAGGTTGGGCCCCCTGCATCAAGACTGAGAATATGACTACTTTAGGAAAACTTAATTAAAGCACCATCATGATTTGAAAGCTCAAATGAAACATGTCTGTCCACCAAATTCAGGAGATTTTCAACTTGCTGTAATTACTGGCAGAAAAATCATCTTAATATGGGAAAGTCTGACTTCCTACATTTTTGTCATGTACTGCTTGCTGTATGGTGGTTAAAGAAACAATGTATGTGAAGGGATCATACCCTTGGATTCTTCAAATGCACCTTCAAGTCCACATGAAATTAGCCTTGTTTTCCTCGGCCTGTTCCTTTCCCTCTGCTCTCTCTTTCTTCCATTTCTATAGTCAAACTGTTGTTGGTTTTTGTTGATATATGGCCATGCTGAGAGTGATGGACAAAATAAACTTCCTCTCTCCTCTTAGCTTCCTGCTTTATGATGACCCAACCAACAAGAAACCAAAATTCCTATCTTAGTTTCACAGCTGTAGTGCAGCAAGTTACCTTGCCCATAATTCACTCTTCCTGCCCTGGTCTGAAACTGCATGTTTCAGTGGTTTCGAATTTTTTTTACTTTAACTTACTGCAGCCCCCTCCTACACCATTCACGCTCCTGCTTTCTTGGTTGTTTGGAATTGTAGAAGATTTGTGACTACTTTTGAGGGAGAGGGAAGATGTTTTTTTCTTACATATATATGTCTAATGAACTTGCGGCAGGTTGAGGTATTGGGAAAGTTCAGAACTGAAGTCAACCAATTCAAACCTGTATGGGTGATTAAGGATTTATACAAGAAGGCATATGGGGAACTAATTGTAATTGACTCATTAATCTTGGACTGTAAAGAGGGTATCGGTGCTGAGGTCCTCTTTGGTACATTTCTCTCTGGTCCATTTGATTAGCACTGCTTCCTATTTCTCTTCATTTGGACTGGATTTTGCTTGAACATTCTTCTTTGGCTTGGCTTCGCGGATGAAGATTTATGGAGGGGGTAAATGTCCACGTCAGCTGCAGGCTCGTTTGTGGCTGACAAGTCCGATGCGGGACAGGCAGACACGGTTGCAGCGGAAAATTGGTTGGTTGGGGTTGGGTGTTGGGTTTTTCCTCCTTTGCCTTTTGTCAGTGAGGTACTGCATTTTTTTGAAAAAGGCTGAAAGATTATCCTTAAATATGAGTGACCCGAAATTTGCCTGCACTTGCTTTTGGCTTATTTAGTTTGTCCAATATTTTGCACTTATGACAAGTGATTTTAAAATTGGAGCATTGTGACAAAAGAACTATCAAGGTTACCTCCTATTAAAACCCAAATCAGTGGGATTAACACATGACCTCTTGTCAGATGGGCAAGCTAATGCAGTTGTTCATTGACCCTTTGATCGAATACATGAGAAGGAAAAGTAAAGTGTCGAGTTTTCTGCTACTGTCTCCACCCTCTCCCACTGAAGATGGAAAGGGCCAAATCCTGTCCCAGAGCAGAGCAGCAACAACATTGGGAACTCGGACCAAGTAATCTGTCCATTGTAAGCATCAAATCACAATCTTTATCTAGGGTTGCTGTGCAAATGATTTTGATGCAAAGTCCATCATAGACTGTCCAACAGGCTTTAATTAGCTTAAGCTTTGTACACCAGTTTTAGTATATTTGCTGGCTCCATGTCTGACTGTTCCCTGAAGGGGACGGATCGAGTCTTGACAGCTGACAGCCGGCAGGTGGGGCCAGCCTCCCAGGTTGCTTACCTGCAGGTATAATGGTTGGCCCCTGCAGGATTCGGTCATGGTCCAGATTCTTTGATGGTGGAGGGGAGGTTCCGGGACTTAATGAAGTGGTGTAGCATGTGACTCACGGGTGGTAAAGGGTGTCATGCAGTGCCTGAAGATGTTCAGACTGCGCACTGGCACGGGTCTGGGACAGTCATTGAGCTTAGCTGGCCTATGCTGGATGTCATAGCTGAATGTGGCCAGCTCGACTCTCCAGCGCAAGATCTTGTCGTTCTTGATCTTGCCCCTGTGGGTGGTGCTGAACATACATGCCACTGTGCTCTGGTCTGTGAGAAGGGTGAACCTTCTGCCTGCTAGGTAGTGGCACCAGTGCTTCCATGATCACCTGGGCCTCCTTTTCAATAGTGGAGTGCCCGAGCTCTGAACCATTTAGGGTCCTGGAGAAAAAGGCCACGGGTCTGCCCCCTTAATTGAGGGTGACAGGTAGGGAAACATCAGAGGCATCGCACTCCACCTAGAATGGGATGGTCTTGTCCATGGCATACATTGTTGCATCAGCGATGTCATGTCTGAATACAGGTGAAGGCTTCTTGCACCTCGGCAGGGAAGGGAAAGGTAGTGGCTTGGGCCAGTGGGTGGACCTTGTCCAAGAAGTGGGGGACCCACTAGAAGTGCCTAAGGCACCTGCGGAGGGCCTTGAGCATGTGGAAGAGGGGCAGTTCCATTGGGGGGCACAAGTGTTTGGGATCAGCACCAATGACACCATGTTCCACGATGCATTCCAGGATGGTGAGGCAGGTTGTGAGGTTCAGCGCCTTAGGCATGCGGAGAAATCTCTCCAGGTTGGCAGCGTGGTCCGGCTGGTCGTGGCCGCAGATGGTGACATTGTCCAGGTACAAGAAGGCCACTCTTAGATTGTGCTGGTCTACCATTCGGTCCATCTCCATTTGTGACCCCAAACAACTGGTAGAGGTGACTGTTTGCCTCAAAACTGTATAAGGTTTATCTTGGGCATGGATGGGAAGCTGATGGTAGGTCAGGTTCAGGTCAATCATGGAGAAAATCCTGTACTAGGCTATCTCGTTGACATGTCGGTAATGTGGGGCAGAGGGTAGGCGTCCAGCTAGGTTTACTATTTGATGGTCTGACTATAGACAATGACCATCCACAGTTTGCTGCCCCCTTTTTTTACAACAAGGACCTGGGCTCTCCAAGGGCTGGTGCTGGGCTTGATAACTCCTTCTGCCAGAAGCTGTCTTACCTCTGCTTTAATATAAAGGCCCTGTTGTCTGTACAGTAGTGCCTGCTCTTGACCACTATAGGCTAACAGTCTAGTGTCAGGTAGTTGAAGAGGGATGGAGAGGGCACCAATAGGGTGGAGAGGCCACAGGTGGACTGGGGCTGGTCGCTGGATTTTGTGCTGTGAATGGTATGGGTCACTGAAGGCAAAGGTGACACTGGAAATCTAGTCCCGGGATAAAAGGGGCACAGAGCTTTGACCAGGAGCCTGAACCCTTGATATGTTTCTCCCCCACTTCACTCCCACTGTCAAGTTCACCGAGCAGCACCCTAGTGCTGTGATGGAGTGGTAGTGGGCCACGAAGCTGAAATAGTGAAATTTGCTGGGTATACTTTGAGTTTTAGCATAGAGACCACATTCGGGTGCAAAAAACTCTTGGTACTACCGTTAACAAACAAGCATTTTATTACCTTCCCATTGACAGTGATGCCCATTATCAAGTGCCTGAGTCAATGGGGAGTGTTCTCCATTAGCGTGATGGATGCGAGGACCACCTCGGGGTCCCAGCCACTGCCCCCTGACAGTTGTGGCGAGTAATGGCTAGTGGGTGCATTTAGGAGCATGGGGTGCAGCGAGTGCGTGGTTTTGCATGTGCGTGTGTTAACCATGTCATACAGTCAGTGAGTTGGGTGAGTTGGAGTGGTTGGGGGGTCAGCTGGCCGATGATGGCAGTGCCCAGGAGACGCACATGGCTTTGGTACAGTTGGAAATGACGTCAGAAGTGCCATCATTTGTGTAGGTGGAAGTTGGATGATGAAAAATGGCGGCACTGGTGGTGAGCACATGGTGGCAGCGTGGTTCGATGGCCGGGCTGGAATTGACGTCGTTGATATGGGCCGAGTAATCATGCTACCCGGCACCCACAGGTGGGGGCATCCAGAGAGTTGGAAGGGGCTCCAGGTTTGTCGTGGAGGACCTCAGCACTCCCAGTGGGTTTGGAGAGGCACACTATAGTGAAATGGCCTTTCTGCCACATCGGGAGCAATGCGAGTTCCTTGCATTTCTGTCGGGAGCGCTGGTCCGACCCACACTGGGACCTTCAGTACCTATAGCAGGGGACTGCGTCGGCGATAGTCTCTTTCACTTGGAGCCCCTCAGTGACTGCTGTCGTCAGCATCAGCCAGACTGGAGGTTGGGGGAGGCCAGCATCAAAGGCCTTGACATGGTGATCTGCAGCTTCTAGGGACCTGACCACCTCCACGATCATGATAAGGGAGGCATTATTCTCCTCCAAAAGTCTCTGTTGAATCGCCCTCGACTGCAACCCACGCACGCACACATCTTGGATGAGTCGCTTCACCTCCCCAGCAGTCACCCCAGCTTCGATCGTGTGTGGGCATGCTAGTTCTCGCAGTTCCCCCAGGTAAATATCTGCCATCTCACCTGGCTGCTGTATCTTGATGCTGAGCAGGTAATGGGCATAGGGAATATTTGTTGAGGGCCAGTACATGCCTTCCAGGACTATCACCGCTGGTTCGAAATCTGTACAGTCTCGGATAGCCTGGAAAGTGCGTGGTCCCAGCTTGGTGTGTAGTACCATGAGTCTCTTCTGGTTAATATTGATGACCTCAGCCTGCGTGTGGATGATTGCCTCGAACACATGCTTCCAGATCTCGAAATATGCTGGAGCGTGCGGATGTTGAGGGTTGATATACAGCCTCTCGATGGTGAAGAACTTCTCCATGGTACTTTTAATGTTAAGCTAATTAAATTGTGAGCACTTCTGTGCAAATGATTCTGACACAAAGTCCACAAATTGTACAACAGGCTTTAATTAGCTTAAACTTGTACACCAGTCTTAGTATCTTTTCTGCGCCACATGTCTGACTGTCCCCGAAGGGGTCAACTTGAGTCTTTATATGGGCCGATGATTGACAGCCAGCAGGTGGGGCCAACCTCCCAAGTTGCCTACCTGCAGGTACTGTGGTTGCCCCCTGCAGTAGGCTGGTAGGAGTGCGGCCAGTGTAATAGTTGTATCACCACCATTGCATACAATGTATTTTTATGAATAAAACATGTAGGTGATTTGTTACAAACACTTTCTTGTGATGGATACTTTAAATTTTGCCACTATCAATAATTTCTGTGAGGTGCATTCTGTATTGAATTGCGAGTTAAGTATAAAGTTTATAAATGACAATCTTTTCCATTTCTGTCTGAAAATTTGAATACCATGCATATTAATTTTATCATGGTCAGGAAAAATAATCTTGGGATAAATTGTGACAAGAAATGCCAAACTGAAAATCCCAACAGCTGAACTTCAGCTTTTCCATACATTACCAAATATTGTCTTATGCATTAATGAATGAAATAGCAAACTGAAGGGAGGCAGTGATGTTTTCACATTGAGCATGTGTGGATTTGTGTGCCACATTGATCCCTGACTTCCATTTGTCCTTGTGGTTGACTGGATTGTATTCCATGACCATTGATGGCCTCGATCAGAATCAAAAACAGCTGGGCATACTTGGCAGATGGAGCAACATCTGCAAAAAGAGAAACAAAGTTAATGTTATAGGTCAAAACCCTTCAGTAGGACTGGTTAAGTGAGAAAGCACGTTCTTTATAAGTTGCAGAGAAGATGCAGAGAGTGAAGAAATTATCTTTGACAGGGCAAGATCAAGGGTGGCATTGTGTTTATGAAACTGTTTGTTGGATTAATAAGTGAGAGGAGATAGCACCATGTACCTGTTGTTAAATGCAGGTCAGAGCTATTGCAAAGAACTGAAACCAAAAGAGTATTCCAATTTTGCAAATGTTGGCAAAATTGTTTACTGTGACAGCCAGGTACTAAGATAATTCAGTTTCAGACCAGATGCATGTTCCAGAGAGAAGGAGCAAAGTTTCTGGTACTTTTCCATCTAGCTCCTATCTGATATGCAATCAAAATCCAGCTGAACAGAAATCAAATTAATCGACATTGATTGAAAATTGTTTCTGTGGCACTTCTGTTGTAACTTAGCACTACCATGCTTCTAGAACTGAAACCAAAAGAGCATTCCAATTTTGCAAATGTTGGCAAAATTTTTTACTGTGACAGCCAGGTACTAAGATAATTCAGTTTCAGACCAGATGCATGTTCCAGTGAGAAGGAGCAAAGTTTCTGGTACTTTTCCATCTAGCTCCTATCTGATGTGCAATCAAAATCCAGCTGAACAGAAATCAAATTAATTGACATTGATTGAAAATTGGTTCTGTGATACTTCTGTTGTAACTTAGCACTACCATGCTTCTAGTGTGAAGATCATTCGTTGTGACAATCCTGTCAGCCAAATGAGAGACAATTCAACTCAGAAAATGGATTTTAAGTTTCTTTTCTCCTTTTATTTCAACTTAGTTTTCTTCCAAAGTGTGTGGACAAGAGTTATTGTCATTGTCTAAAGTCCAAAGTTTCAGATTTTGTTTTGTATAATATCATTTACATCATTGTAGACCTCTGATGAAGTGCTGGAAGACTGAAGGATGATTAATGTTAACCTGGTCCAACCATGTTGCAATGATCAAGAAAGCATACCAATCCCTCCTTTTTTCTTGGAAGACAAAGGGAGTTGGTATGCTCAAAAAGGAATAGTGAGAACAAGCCAATGAATTACAGGCCAATGAGGCTGATATCAGTTGTGAGAAAGTTGCTGGAGGGGATTCTATGGAACTTGATTTTCCAGCATTTGGGGACAGGCGAGGACAGATTTGAAGTAGTCAACACAACTACTCTGTGGACTGTAGGAAACATCTATACGGAACGCTGCTGTCAAACAGCAGCAGCAATCATCAAGGATCATCCCACCCAGCATATGCTCTGTTCTCGCAGCTACCATCAGGAAAGAGGTGTAGGTGCCACAAGACTCGCACCACCTGGTTCATGAACAGCTGCTCCCCCTCCACCATCAGACTCCTCAACGACCAACTCAATCAGGGACTCATTTAAGGAGTCTTATTTGTGCACTTTGATTTTGTATTGTACAAGCAGTTTGTTTACATTAATTATCTGTTTACAGTTCTTTGTTTACATGTATATGCTGTGTACCTTTTTTTGCATTAGCAATAATTTGTAATTCTGCCTCGCTTGCAGAAAAAAGAATGAGTTGTATGTGATGTCATGTATGTACTCTGACAATAAATCTGAAGAGGAGAGCGCAATGAAAATTGAACGTAAGCAATACCTTTGACTGAGGGTTATGGGGTAGGAAGGGCTTAGTACTTTGTTAGGATGTGATATATGGGTCGGCAAACATTGAGGGCCGAAGGGCTTGTACTGTATTGTTCTATGTTCTAAGCTAAATCCCATTGTAAACTTGTATATCCTTCCTGATTTTGATGAAACTCAGACTAGCAAATCATGAGCATGAATTTGGAAAGCAGCTGAGATTCCTTTGGTAGTTTGCAAGGAGTGAAAGGTTTAGGGGTGTTTTAAAGAAACTGATGATCTCTATAATTACAAATGTGGACAATGGAACATGTAAGGAGAATTGTGAAGAATGTCAGCTAACATGTTGAAAATCCATTCAAAAGAATTGCAGATATTGGAAATCTGAAATTAAAGAATGAAAAGGGCCTTAATGTGAAGCATTGTTTCTCTTTTGACAGATGCTGCCTGACTTATAGGTTCCACCTTTATCTATTTTTATTTCAGCTAAATGAGCGGCAGGATGAAAGTTGTATCAGTCTGGCAGAGGCTGAGGGAACAGGACATATTTCTTACATGCTGAAGGGGACTTAGAAACTGGAGAAAGATTCAAACCCTAAACCAGGGCGAACAGAAACATTGAATGTCCTTTCCATGGTAATCTAGGGGGTGGGGGGGAAATAACTGTCAAACTGATCTAACCACGTCAATATCTTCATCATATAACCGTACAACTGTTTACGGCGTGGAAACAGTCGCAATGATAGTTCTAATGTCAAGGCATTTGCACTTAATTGACAAATAGGTGTCCAGCATATCTATTTACTCTTGTGTCACATGGACCTGACTAAGCATAGATGAGAGTGAAATGAAGGGAAGCAACAAGGAGGAACTGAATGGTACTGACATGGGGAGCAGAATAAGGTAAGTGTGTGGTTGGATGGATCAGTAGCTGCTGAAGGATGGGTGATTAAGGTTTTAGTCATAATGGGGAGAGATATTTGCTTATGAACAAAAAGGCAATGTACTTACAATAAAGAAGGGGATGTATGTAAAGTGTGACACATGCATGGAGTGGATTGAGTATTATCAGAATTGATGGGATCAGCAAGGTATCAGAGTTAATTTTGGTGCTGTTGAGTAATATCTGTGACAATGCATTACAGGGAGCTTGAGTTTTCTCAATGCATCACATTAATTTTATTCATTTCACATTTGCAATATAAATCTATCACTAAACCTTGCTCCATCCAATTAATTTTTAGAATGAAAATGTGCCCTAGTACCTCTGACATCCAACAGAAAATGGCTCAGAATGAGGTGCCAGGTCTGTTTTCTGTTGTATCTGCAATCATGTCCCCAGTGAGTTGATGGCAAACTTTTTTCAATAGATAATGAACTTTTGCCTTGCATGCTGTTGTGACAAAGCGCAGCAGTGAATCACACAATATATTGACAATGTAATTTGAAGTTAAAAAATGTAGGAATTGACATTGAGCTTCTTTCCTATCTATCACTGACTGGTTGATGTAGAGTTTTTTTCCCCCAGGTACAGATACATAATCTTTTATCTGAAACCCTAAGGACAAAGACACTTTCAGAATTCAGAATTTTTTGGATAGTATAGTAACAGCAGTACGTTAAGTAATTGCATTGATTTCAGATTTGCGCAAAGCCAAGACACACTCAAACCAGAAAGGTCTCTATACTAGAGTTTGGGGGGGGGGGTTGTGCACTGGATTGGGGGGGGGGGGTGTCGCGTTGGATCATGTTTGGCACTAAACACTAGTGTTGGTGTGCAGATGACATCCATGTTCGGGTTTCAGAGGTTTTGGTTTTCAGAATTTTGGATAAAAGATTATGTACCTGTACTTTAAAACTAGTTCAGTTTTGTCGACTACAGACATTCTTAGTTCAACCGCTCCCTCTTGAAGTTGTGTCAACAATGTCTCATTCACCACAGGTGATGTCATTTGACACTGCCAATAATTCTAGGGCAAAGCTGGTTCTATGCAGGTGCCAGCCTGGTCTTGAAATTATTTTTTTCCTGAAGCAAGCGAAATAACTTATCAATCAGTTATTGCTTTAAAGTAAACACCTTCATTTTACAAAAAAACCTTTTATCATTAAAGTGGGTGCTGGATGCATTGAACAGTGGACAATGAGTGCCCTCAGAACCAAGATTATTGAAGCTCTGTGAGCAATCCAATACCTTTGCATTGGTAGATGGCTTCATATCCACATAATTGAGCAGAACGGACATGGCTATCGTAAAAGCAGCCACATGCCATTGTAAGTTTTTGGTTGGATGCAACTCTTTTTAGAAGTTGAACTAATTTATCAGGAAATGTAATTTGAAAACAACCCTGAAGTACGATTTATCACCATGCAATCATTTTTCAAAGAAATTCTATCATCTATGAAAGATGAATGTTCCCAAAATATAATTGTAATCTCCTCTGGTTTAGTCTTGGTAAAAATTTTCTACCCCTGTCCCCACAACTGGCTGGAAATGATTCACAAGCTTTCGATGGAAAAGATGGTTGAAAATAGTGGTCAAAAATTATTGTGGGATGTGTAAACAAAGGATTGAAAGGAAAATGTAAACTGCTGGTGTGGGGAAAACTTGGCTTAAGCTGCAAGCAAGAACAAGAATCGGGGTGGACACAGCCAAGGGCAGAAAGAATACACACTAGTTCGAGTACACTGGAGACCTTGAGGAAGGAATGGTGTGTCATTTGTAGTTTTATAACTTATTAAAACAAGTGCATCATGTTAATGTAGGACTAAGCTGCTGTTTCTGTAATGTTTAACTAACCTCAGTCATGGCATGGGGATAGGTCAAGAAATACTAAGTAGTTCTGATATTTTCGGTGATTCAGTGCTTAAAGCTGATTTTGTTGAGTGCATCATTTTAATGGAGTTAAAAAGCTCCAAGATTAAATATTGGACATTAGGAACAATTATAATAACACTAATTGTATTTTTTCATCTCTTGAAATGTGCATTGTTAAATAAGAGCGAAGCTGGTTTGATGTTTTACCTTTGCTTCCCTACCTCACTTTCTTTTTAAAAAAATCAATGCTCCCTTAATGGTCAACTACTCTGAGGCAGAGAATTCTGAACATTGATAATTCTTTTGTGAGAAAAAAATTCCTCCTCATTGCTACCTCAAATGGCTATGCCCTTATCCTGAGAGTATGTCTTTCAGCTCTGGAATGAACATAGAACATATAACAATACAGCACAGTTGAGGCCCTTCAATCCATGATGTTATGTTGACTCAACAAAGTTTATGGATTTGCCTAATTTCCAAAGGAGTGGACAAATTTTTGAAGCAAACTTTGTTTTTTTTTTTGCATCCACATGCAGATCTAAGAATTTTTAAAATGTCCCTACTGTACTGCCTGGGGAAGTTTTATCACTGCACCTACACTGTCAACCTCCCTGAATATCTTGTGTTTAGCCAAGGTCACCCGTCATTCTTCCAAACTAAAGTGGATATAGGCCCAAATTTCATTATATAAAACCCTTTCATTCCAGGAATCAATCCAGTGAACCTTCTCTTTCTGACCAGTCATGGGTTTGGTGCTTTGCATGCCACATACACTAGTCGACCAATGGATGAAACTTTTGTTGAAACAGTTCATTTGTCTGTGGTTACTGGTGGCATAGTTGGCCTTTCAAGGAAGAAGTCAAATGGAGTTCATTTGCCCAAACACATGATATCCTGCTAAAAAGATAAGAGTGAGAGTGCATGTGGCTTTATCAATGGCGAATTTGAGCTTTGTTTCAATTGTTTTCCCAAATGAATGTTCTTGGTAGCTATTACATTGGAACTAAAAGTGGAGTAAAGGGAAAATATTGAGATTAAAATCTGGACAGAGGTCCCACAATCACAAAGGGTGATTACACCTTTCATTGTTTTAATGCTCAAATAAAATGCAAGGCTATGTAATACAAAGGTCTATAATGAAAGATTTTGTCCCTTTTAGAAATAATGATGCATTGTGTTTGGTTAAATATGTTAATATTTAGACGAGAGCTCCGTGTTCTTTCCTACTCAAAGAAAACATTAGTGGCATCGAGATTTAATTTATTGTTGTCATAAAACTGCATTTTTCTTGGCCTTCAAGATTATTTATGGATTTGCCTTATTTCTAAAGGAGTGGACAAACCTTTTGAAGCCAGTTTGAGATTTATTTTAAAGTTTGTTTTCGTTTCCAGAATTTATTTTTGAAAAGAAACTTTATTCACAATAAATTATTTACCAAAAAATAAAACCATTTAAGGACTTATCATTTCCTTAGTGTTATATCCATACATTTCTTCAATGTACATTTTTACATAACAAACACTTCATTTTCATTTTCTTTTCTTCATTTTTAATCTTTCATTGCTGCAGTTAGAGGTTCCTACCTGCTTCAAAAGAACATCCATCATACTGGTGTTCAGGAAGAGCAGAGTGAGCTGCTCTATGAATCTCACACAGTAGCAGTCACATCTACAGTGATGAAATGCTTTGACAAGATGGACGTGGCCAGAATTAACTCGTATTCAAGTAAAGATCAAAACCTACTGCAATTTGCCTATTGCCACATTAACTCCACAGCAGGTGCAATCTCACTGGCTCTCCACTCACCCCTGGGTCACCTAGACAACAGCAATGCATACATCAGGCTGCTTTTCTTTCCCTCATTCCCTCAGTACAGATCAATAAACTTCAAAACCTGAGCTTTTGCTCCTCCCTTTGATTTGCTCATTGGAAGACCACAGTCAGTACAAATAGGAAACAGTAGCCCCTTTTCCCACTGGCACCTTGTCCCAGGACTTGATGGGGAATTAAACGATTAAGGGTCCAGTGGAAAAAGAAATCAATCAGAATGCCAGCGTCAAATCATGCCGGAGATTGATGGCCTCTACCCCTACATATATTCCCAGCATCAGCTGATGCCAGCATGCTGATTAAACCAGGGGAGAAAGGACTTCCATCCATTCTACTTGCAGGAAGACTCTCCGATCCCCAGGAATAAGTTGTGTTCAGTGGAAAAGCAGTCAATGTCCTGGTTAAGGGTGGCCCAGTGGAAAGAGCACATTCTGCTTTTTATCCCAGGACACTGAACGACCATTGAACTGGGATGCCAGTGGAAAAAGGGCTATTATGTCCTCCTCACTGAAAATGAACACAGGTGCACCTCAAGGATGAGTGCTTTCCCACTGCTTTACTCGTTCTACATCCATGACTGTGTGGCTAGGCACCAATTCAAATGCCATCTACAAATTTGGCAATGACACCATGGTTGTCAACAGAATCACAGGTGGCAATGAGGAAGTATACAGGAGTGAGATAGATCAGCTGGTTGAGTGGTGTCACAACAACAACCTTGCACTCAACGTTAATAAAACTAATGAACTGATTGTCGACTTTGTAGGGGAGAAATCAGAAGAACACAAACACTCCTCTTCGAAGGGTCAGCAGAGGAAAGTTTTTTTTTAAATCAAATTTCTGGGTGTCATTTGTTATGTCCCCAAATACACTTGCAAATTTCTGCATGAGTACCATGGAAAGCATTCTGACTAGTTGCAACACGATCTGTTAAGCAGGTGCCATTGCACAGGACAGGAAATGACTGCAGAGAGTTGTAAATTTGGCCAGTGCCATCATGGTCATCAGACTTCACTCTATTAAGGACAATTGCAAGAAGCGGTGTCTCAGGAAATCAGCCACTATCATCAAGATCTCTCAACCCCCAGGTCATGCTGTCCCCTCACTGCTACTATCAGGAAGGAGGAAGAGGAGTCTGAAGATGATTACCTAGTGGCTTGAAACCAGCTTCTTCCCTTCTGCCATTGGATTTTTGAATGGACAATGAACTACAGAAGCCACCTCACATTTTTTGCACTTTTTTTATGTACTTTGTAGCAATTTTGCACACATGAGGCTGCTGCAAAACAATGAATTTCATGACATGTTCATGATAATAAATTCTGATTCATTTATTGCTACAACATTACCACCACAGTGGCAATTTGTCGACACTCTCCCCTCTCTTGTTTGAGAGGTTTCCCCTCTGACTCAGCCCCTCAAACCCCAATAATGGAAGGACTGTGGTCCATCTCCACACCACCCTTGCACAAACTGCTCCAAGCCTTGGCGTGTCCCTCCTGCAACCTGTGATGTGCCATTTGGTAGCATTCCCTCACCGATATCTTGGTGTGCTGAAAGTCCAACAAGTTTTGGTCAGACCAAATGGGATCTTTCACCTAGTTGATGATCTTCCAGCAGTTCTGGGTGTCTGTCTCTGTGCGTGTCCCCAGGATCACATTGCTGCTGGGGATGAACCATGACTCTCAGAAAATCTGCAAAGAGTAAAGAGATGGATGACTGTCTCCGCTCCACTCCTGTCATCTCGGGGACATCATGCATTGTGGGTGATGTTTCTATTGTACTGGAAGTATCTGACTGGGTGGGCCCCTCTTACCACCAGCCAGGTCAAGTCCTGTTGCTTGTCCATGAGTACTGACAATGAGGCATACTGCCAGATGACCTGGGTGGTCTGTTCTGGGAACTACCCCATAGTTTCCATCGATCCTCATCTCTGTGTCTGCAGGACATTCCATGTTGACCACTGTCTGATGGACGTGGCCAAAGGTGTTTGTCTGGAAAAACGTTTCCACAAATGATAGATAGTGTGGCAAAATCCAGCTGATTTGGACAATGGGTGGCAAAGGAGCCAGGCCCATCCTTCACAACACTTAGGACAAGTAGAACCACAGCACATATCTTCATTTAGTGCCCTCATACTTTTTAATCACTCCTCCTTGCCCACCCCCTTGAGATGGATAGCCTTCATTGAACCACACTCCAACTTCTCCACATGTATCCCAGTTGGGTGATGAATGAAGAGTGTGTAATTTGGGAATAGTGTCTCACACTGAGAGTAGGAATTGCCATAATCTGCAGGTTCTCCACTCAGCATGGAATGTGAGATGATTTGGAAATGTATCATGATTCCTTCTTGTTTAGATCAAGAAACTCTCTTCTACAGCATTGCGAGGGTAGCTTTACAATTCTAGGATAAATAAGAATGGTCAACCAATACTGGCCTTATCTGTGATTCAAGGATTCGGGGGACAAAAAAGTAAAATTAGTAGTTTGTCATCTACTATTTCAGTGCCTCTTCATTCATTATTAGCTACAACGCACCATGTTCTACTTGTCTGCACCAATTTTCAAGACGTTTAGCACCATGTAGGGCAAAGCATTTTGCTTGATTAACAACTCATTTGCCACCTGAAGAAGAAATTTCTCAATACTGGCTTTCAGGAGTTGTGGCCTGCACCAAATTCAGGAGACACTGGCAACTCTTTGAGATTTGTTTGATTGGACCTGCTAGATCTTGCTTTGAAAGCCACTTCAAGTGCTACAACAGCCTAACTTTTGATCAAATTACATATTTACGCCAGCTACAAATACAGTGGCACTGTATAGTAAAGAAGTGTTTCTTCGTGACAGCTATTTAAAAAATTTTTTTTCCATGCACAGCAAATGTCATAGTCACAAATTTATTATTTCTGAGTTTGGGAATAGGTTGTGGAAGGAAGATTGCACTATTATTTTCAGGTTGAAATTAGGAACTTTAATCTTGTGTGGCATCTTTTGGATCACTTTTCAAATATATTGTCAGTATGGTTTTGTAGGTAAATAGGAAAGTTTGTAAAGATGTATGCTGAAGTCCCACTAATGAGACGTTCACCCATTTTGTTTTAGGGTGGGTGCGAGTTGAGAAGAAGGCTACTCTTCTTTGAGCAACTCGATGCCTTTTAAAATTTACTGAAAGGAAAAATTATGAGAAGGGCGCAGGGGTCTCCATTTGACAACTGCACTGATACTTTTCGACAAATGGTGTGGAAGTTTTACAGGTGTTACTGAGGTAAATTGGTTTTGTCCTGATACTGAAGAAAGGTCATGGTACCATTCAAGGCAACCCAGAAGCGTTCACCTAAATAATTTACATGATGAGTGGATTATTCTGCCAAGAGAGCCTGTACTGGTTGAAGTTTGGTATCAGCAGGGATCTTGTTGAAGCATAAACAATTCTCAGTGGGCATCATAAATGTGCATGATGACATGCTTTTATTTTACTAGTTGTAAAAACTCAAATGAGGGGACATGGTTTCAAAATGACGAGAGGTATCTTCCTAAAGAGGGTGGTGAATCTGGAACTTGATATCCCTAAAAATTATGGAAGCTAGTTCATTACAAGTATTTAATGTGGAGGCATACATTTTAGTAATAACAGCAATTTGAAAAGTTGAAGTCTAGTGTAGATAAGTCAAAGTTTAGTGGAGATAAGTCACCAACATATTGAATGACAGGACAATGATGAGGCTTGAATAGTTACATAACCTACTACTACTGTCTTCTTGCATTCTCATGTGTGACAGGGATTGAACAAACACAATGAAAAATTAAGCAACATATTACCACATCAGGGGTAGCTGTTTAAGCAGTGATTGAAGTACATTCAGTTGTGTCCTTTTTACCTTTTGAACCAATGAAATAAATGTATTAGCCACTTTGCTTTCTTCTTTTTGTTTCTTTTGTTCTGGCATTCTCATGCTTGTGAGTGTGTCCTGGACTTTGGATTTTCCAATATGTCATTCATAATTTTGTTCCTCCTTTAAGACAGTGTTTAAAATTTAGTCCTTGGTTACCTGACAAAATTATTCATTGAAAATTGGTGAAGTGCAGATGTTCTAAAATTTAAAAAAGTGCAGAAAGCAAGCAGTTTACAGGACATGGAGAGAAAAATGGTAAAAGGTTCAGGTTGAAGATCATATTCTGATGAGGTGTCGTCAACATCAAATATTAATATTTTCCCTTTATCCCTGTAGTGTACTACCAGTAACCACAAAGACTAGGCTGAGGGTACGATAGGCTTTAATGTACAGAAGAACCTTGCTGGCCTGGATCTAGGTATAGGGATGGCGGGAAGGGAGAGATGGCTCGACCTTTATGCCCCAGGACTGGGGGAGAGGAATCATAGTCATCAGTGGGTGGGCCAGCTCTATATATACTGTACTCAACCATAACTATATACAATGGAGGAAACATATCACCACAGTCCCAATGTTTGCTGACCATCGCTGGATTTTTTTTTGTTTTCATTTCAAATGTCACATTATTTTCTTGATTAACAAATTTTGATGGTATCCTAAAGCTGACCTTAAATATTTTATTGTGTTGAAACCACTGCATAATTGCAAAATTCTGTCAAATAACTTGGCCTAAATGACCTGTAAATGAGAGAAGGTCATGAGCCAACAGAGTGCCCCAGAATGACTTGCGTTAATCTAGTGTCTTCAATATCAAAAGGCATTGCAGCTAATGAAGCTCTTTTCAGGGGTAATTGTAACACGGGTGCTGTTAATGTGTTCACAGTAATGTCCTAAACAGAGTGATGTGGAAAGGGGCATTTAGTTGGTGAAGAAAAATGTGAGGAAGGGCATTTGGCGTGTTACTTCTTTTCTGCAAAGCAGCTCCTTGAGAAAAGATGGTGCTTGAATTTAAAAGACACTACCTTTCACATTGCTAAGTATTAAAAAAAAACAGTAAAGAAGGCACATCAGTGCCTCTACATAATAATTAAAAAAAGCTGAGGAGTTTTGGCATGTCGTTAGACACTCTATTAAACCTCTACAGATGCACTGTCGAAAGTACACTGGCTGTATGCTGTGGTGAAACCGCTGTGTTAACTGTTAGTAAATTCTAATACGAATGTCGGGGCTGGCCCACCCTGTACCTGTGACTCCTCCCCTCAAAATTCCCATAAAGACAGTTACACCCAAACCCTCCCTCAGTACCTACCTTGGAACCAGGCCGGCAACATATTTTGAATGCTTGCAGTTTATAGGGATTAAGGCCTATTAATCACAACTTCTAGTATGACCTGAGTTATTGAGAGTGTATCAATTTATTCACCATACTTCTGTGCCATGACTAAAGAAATATGGGCAGATAAACTGACCCTAAAGCTCTGGAGGCCTCCATAAAATTTGACCAGTGGCTGCACTGCCTCAACGCATTCATGAGACAAAACGACGTGCAGAGCAAAGAAGATCAACGGGACCTGCTCTTCGCATAGGTCAGCCACCGCGTTTCTCAAATGATTGGAGACTGCAGTACTTCCACAGCTGCTAATGGAGCTCCTGCAGAAACAGTACCGAACCCCGACGAATGTCATCTATGACTGGTATCTTCTAGGCCATTGCAGGCTAGCACCTGGTGAGTCTATGAAAGAGTGTATGTGGGACTTTTGGGCGGTGGGGTGAGCCTTTGGCTGCAGCGGTTTATCACGACTTCTAGTCTGATGTGAGTTATTGATAGTGTATAATAAACATCACAGCCTGGTTTAGTAAATCAAGTGCCCAGGATGCTGAAGAAGTTAGCAAACATAGCCAGGTTCATGACAGGATCTGACTCTCATCCATTGAGGACATTGATTTGAGGTGCTGCCTCAAGAAGATAGCCAACATCATTATGAAACCCCATCCCCCTAGTCACAACCTCTTCTGACCATTACCTTTGAGATAGAGGGCATAGAAGCCTGAAAACCAGCATCACCAGGTTCAAGAACAGTTTCTTTCCAACACCAATCAGACTCTGGAACTTTCCCTTGGTACATACCCCTTTCACACTGCCAAATAATGTAGGTTGAACCAGGCAATTTAGTGGATATTTAGCAGGTCATCTGACAGTGTGAAGGCTCCTAACTGGGCAGGGGGTAAAAATCAGCCGGGCTCTGATACTTGATAAGGGTTTGTATCAGAGCCTGGCCGAGTTGACTCGACTGCAGTGTGAACGGCCAACCTGTTCAACTGGGTATTGTTAGTGCCTGTGTGTGTGCGTCAGTCTGTTAATTTTAATATCAGTGAAGTTACATTTCACAGGGAGGCCAGTGGGGTTATCACTGCATGGCTGATGAAGCAGTCAGCACGTACCTGTGCTTTAAATGATCTCATGATTATTTATAATATCTGATTCAATGTAAATGCTGTGTAAATAGTTGTTATGCTCTATTGTTTAGGAAATAATGACAAGCTGGTCTGTAGGTTTGGCCTAAGATTGAACAGTCTGAAGCCTGCTGCAGTAGATTTTCCCACGGTCTTTTATACATTGAGTGCATATGTGCTTTATTCCCGCTACGATTTCACTGCCCTGCAAATACGTAATACGTCCATCGGGTCGTCACCACTGAAGGCTGGGCCGCCCCCCCTTTGATCCACAATATCCACGTGAACCAGGGAATTCATGGTCCAGTGTAAATTACTTGCCTGGTACGGCAACATGGGTCATTTACTCTCGAATGTAGTGGGTTGCTTGTGTGAAAGGGGCTCATCTCTGGCGGGACAGGAAAGGACTGTCCCCACTATTATAAATCACTTTTTGCACTTGGACTACTGCAACTATTTATTACCTATCATGTGCACTCTTTTAAAATTTAATTCAATTAGTTTACTATTATATTTTTTCTTTGCAAGTACCTGTTCAGCTGAGCCAATGAGGAATTTCAGTGCAAGTGTACGTTGTATAATGAGTATGACAGTAAATTATTAGCATTTTCAGGAAAATAATTTTTGATTTCTTTTTTTTTGAGGCCCAATGTCCTGAAGGCATCAGTTCAAACCACATTAGTTAGATCTTTATATTGCTTTAGTGAA
This sequence comes from Narcine bancroftii, assembly GCF_036971445.1. Classification (NCBI taxonomy): domain Eukaryota; kingdom Metazoa; phylum Chordata; class Chondrichthyes; order Torpediniformes; family Narcinidae; genus Narcine; species Narcine bancroftii. The sequence goes on from NC_091469.1 coordinate 338,161,471, forward strand.
AGTTTCTAGGAATGAAATGGTGAGTGAAGGGTGGTGAGAGGGGGTCAGTACTGATTGGAATGAATCTCAGCACTGAAAGAAACCTGCCATTCTGATTTATTCCATCAATGTACAATGTCCAGCAGCATGGTTGACTCTAACCAATTTTGACTGGTGTAACAAGCTAAGTATTGTTAGGCATAACCAAGAAGAGTTGTGATTTTAAGTGATTCATAATTAAATAAAACAATTGCTAGACCTGAAATTCTGGTGAATGGTAGAGGAGTTTGTAACATCTCTGATTTACCACAGCTTACAAATAAAGAAAGAATACACTCACTCATTTCTTTCAGCACACCGTGAAGTCAGTTTCTTGTTATTCTTCACTAGACACAACATTGCATTCTTCAACTCCCCAAACACCACCCAGCTAAACTCTTCTCAACTTCTCATTGGCTCACTGCCGCATAGGTGATCCTGATCCTCTCACTCTCCTCCTGCATCTGAGATTCATCACCTGAATCCTGACACCACTGCCACAGCCTCATCCCCCACCCCCATCAGACTCCGAGCCATGCAAGGAGGCGACTGATTGGAACTGTCCTGCTACATCATGGTACAGAGGGCTGACAGTTTAGTCCGACCATGTATGATAATGCAAAACAGGTGATGCACGGACTGACTGGCAAGGGTGCGACTGGTCCTCTGCCGATGTACGCTGGCTTCAACCTGTCCATGGAAACCATTTCAGCTTTTCCATTCCTGTCGATCACTAAAGTCTTCAGGTGGCATCATAAGTCTTGAAAAGGACCATTGTAAACGGGCTGAAGTGGTTTGTGAGCAGCATCATGCTGGAGGAACATGAGTACAGCGTTGTAAACCATTCGGTACATACACTGCAGTTGACGCCTGCTGCATAGGAGTAGGTTGGTATAATCTCATGCTTTCCCAAGCACGATCAACACATCTAGTTGAATCATAGAGTGTTGTGCTTGGACTCGGATTCACATACTCGCCTGGCAAGGCTAACGTAGTGCCATATACTAGCTCTACAGATGAACATCCAAGATCTACCTTAACATCAGTATTCATGCCAAGGAGACAGATGCATCCGTGGTAAGAGAGAGCAAGGCATTTGGCTTTTGATATAAAAGCTTTGTGGCATTTGCAAGTGCAGTCTTTGCATCATTCTAATTTCACATCAAGGCTCTCCAGCAGCTATACTTTGTGAGGTGTCTGACGAGATTTAGTGTCGCCAAAGACTCTCATAAACTTCTACAGGAGAGGATTCTGGCTGGTTGCATCACTGCCTAGTATGGAGGCACCAACTCTCAGGACAAGAATAAATTTCAGAGGGTTGTTAACTCGGCCTGCGACATCACAGGCACCAGACCTCACACCATTGAGAATGTTGACATGAGGTGGTGTCTTAAAAAAAGCGGCCTCTATCCTCAGAGACCCCCCCACCACCCAGGCCACGTCCTCTTCACTCTGCTACCGTCGGGGAAAGGTACAGGAGCCAAAAGACGAGCACTCAGCAGCTCAAGGACAGCTTCTTCCCCACTGCCATCAGATACCTGAATAATCAATGAACCCAAGGCACTGCCTTGCGTTTCGTGCACTATTATTTTTATTTATAGTCATGTTGTAAGATAATTATAATATGAATGTTTGCTCTATGATTCTGCTGTAAAACAGAGAATTTCTTGCCTTGTTCATGGCAATAAATTCTGGCGCTGATTTGGACTGTAAGATTCTTACTGTTTTGACATACTGCTGAGTGGTGTAATTTCACATCACTGAAAGCACGCACGGCATCATCTCCCAAAGTCAATGGTCTTTTGGACATGGACTTATCAGATCCTGTTAGTAGTTCAGTAAGGGGTAATGGACATGCTGCAGCTTTTGGCAGGAATTGGCATTATAAATTAATCATCCCTTAAAAACGTCGCAACTGGCCAAACATAACGGGTGTAGGAAATTCTTGAATCTCTCGTACTTTCAATTTAATGGGCAAAATACCATGATGTGTATCTATGTCCCAAAAATATAAGATCAGCATCACCAAGACACATTTACTGGGGTTGATAACAGTGCCAAACTCACCAAGCCTCTGAAACAATGAGATAAGGTGGCACTTGTGCTCCTCTTCATCCACACTCGCGACAAGGATACTGTTGATGGAAAAAAAACACACAAATTCGAGGCAACCGAGTATGTGTTCCATAAACCACCTGCCTGAGCTGCTTTCCGTGGACCGAATGGCATTCACAGAAACTCAAACTTGTTGAAAGGGGTAATTACTGCTGTCTTTGCAACAACAAAAGGCTCAGCTGGAATCTGATAGTAAGCACGTCCTAGATCTAACATAACATAAACATAACAATTACAGCACGGAAACAGGCCATTAGGCCCTTCTAGTCCGCACCGAACCAAACACCCCTTTCTAGTCCCACCTCCCTGCACAATGCCCATAACCCTCCATCTTCTTCTCATCCATATACCTGTCCAACCTTTTCTTAAATAATACAATTGACTCCGCCGCCACTATTTCTCCCGGAAGATCATTCCACACGGCTACCACTCTCTGAGTAAAGAAGTTCCCCCTCATGTTACCTCTAAACCTCTGCCCCTTAATTCTTAACTCATGTCCTCTTGTTTTAATCTTTCCTCCTCTTAACGGAAATAGTCTATCCACATCCATTCTGTCTATCCCTTTCATAATCTTAAATACTTCTATCAAATCCCCTCTCAACCTTCTACGCTCCAAAGAATAAAGACCTAATCTGTCCAATCTCTCCCTATACTCTAGATGCTTAAACCCAGGTAACATTCTGGTAAACCTTCTCTGCACTCTCTCCACTCTGTTTATATCCTTCCTATAATTAGGCGACCAGAACTGCACACAGAACTCCAAATTAGGCCGCACCAACGTCTTATACAATCTCAACATCACCTCCCAACTCCTATATTCCATGCAATGATTGATAAAGGCCAGCATACTAAAAGCCTTCTTCACCACCCTATTCACGTGAGTTTCTACCTTCAGGCCTCTAGTTTCTCAAATGCATGTTTGCCCTGGAGGTTTGCTGAAAAATCCTGTAAATTGGGGATGTTGTATCGGTCAGGCACAGTAGAATTGTCAAAGCACAATAATCACCACAAGGCTTCCAATCCCTGGGAGATTTTTGTGGAACCATATTTAACGGCGAAGCTCAGCAACTGTCAGATCTGTGGACTATGCCAAACTCTTGCACGTGGTCATATTCCAATTTTGTGATTTTTTTCAGACGGTCTGGGGGTAATCTACAAGCCTGTGCTACTTCCAAATTACCCTGTGAGTTCACAGTACCTTCTAATTTAAAATGGATTGTGACGAGGATAAACCCCCTTACAGGAGCAGTTGAGGAGGTCCAACTAAAGATTCCTCCCTTTTTATTAATAATGCCCCAGTGTGGTTCATGATCCTCAATGCATTTCTCTACCCTCAGTGTGACGAGTCAGAAGACAAAATACGGTTTATTGTGGAGTATCTCCCAGAGCAGATTGCCTGTGAAATGGAGGATGTCTTAGTGGATCTGGATGGTAATATGCTTAAGGTGGCAATTCTGTGGTGTATTTAGCCTCTTATTGCTCAATTACTAGGTGATGACAGCCTAAGCGATAGGCAACCATCATAGATGTTGAGGAGATGGCGCAGGTTAGGTGGAACACACCCTGTAGAAGATGATTTTTGGAAACACAGGTTTCTTTGATATTTATATTGTCATGTTCAAGAGCATTTGGTGAGTGTCTTTCGAATGTCCACCCTCGATCATTTGGTTATGTCCATGGCCTATGCATTGAAGATCAAAGGATTGGCTTCTTCCCAAATCAACAGGAGCAAATGGGAACTAGAGCATCTGCTTACTGCACCTTCTGAAGAGCCAGCACCTTCTCAATTGAAGATTATGGAGCTGGAAAAGCAAATAGCAGCACTGACTACACAGGTCCAGCATTTGGGTATGCAATGGAATTCCTTCTGTGACCTGGTTGGAATCTGTTGCGTCAAAGAACCTTTTGGCCCATCTGTCTTATTGTGTTCAGTTCTGGGTGCATCTTTACAGGAAGCGTTGGAGAGGGTGCAGAGAAGATTTACCAGGATGTTGCCTGGATTGGAGCAAGTGTCTTATGAGGCAAGTTTAACAGAGTGAATGTTTTTCTTTTGGAGTGAAGAAGGATAAGAGGTGAATTGATTGAGATTTATTAGATTATGAGCAGCACTTTTGTCTTGAAGCAACAGTAGCAAATACCAGAGGACATATGCATAAGAAGAAGGGAGGAAAGTCTAGCTGAGATATTATGAGCAATTATTTTTAAACACAGTGTGGTGGGTGGCTGGAATACATTGGGTGGTAGAGAAGGGATATTTAAAAGACTCCTAGGCACATGATGCAAGAAAAAATACATTATGGGTGTGAGAAGCAGGTTTACATTGTGGGCCGAAGAGCCTGTACTGTGCTGCAATGTTCTATGGTCCTTGTTGCCTTCAAGAAGCAATCCCATTTGTCCCACTTCTGTGCTCTCATCTCACTGTATCTCTGCAACTAGTTATCTCAAAGACAATCATCAATGTTGATTGATGCAGTCTATGCAGAGCCATTGCTTACTGACCAATATATTTTGGATGTTGAAGGAAGCTGGATCATCCATATAAATCCATATGGTGCAAATGGTCTCTCCATCGCCACAGTAGGGACTTGACACTTCAGGAATCTGGAGCAGAGAGGCAACAACTGTAACTCTTTGTTGAGAAGAGAGCTCTCCTAACCTTGGATGAAAGATCGTTGTTTTAGCAAGGCTACGTTCAGTAATAGAGCTGTAGCCAGCTTAAGTGAAAATAAGTGGGTGTCCTCTGGGACACGCTGTTAAGTGACTGATTTTGTGCACATAGCTTATATTGAACTAGCTTCAATTTACTATATTTCTTAAGTAATTACTCAGCATTTATTGGCAGCTTACCGTTGCTTTTTGAACAGTTGATTGGCATGGTTGTATGTGCGGCTGTTTGCAATGAATCATTTGCCTTGTTCACTTCCAGGTCAGTAACAGGGTTGTCAAATCAATCATGTTTCCACAAATGCTACACCTTCAGAGTGTGAGGAATGAGGCATTATTCGTGGTACTTTGTTTCCTAAATTTAATGGTGAATCGGATCTCATGGATGCAATGAGATTCTAGTCAATCTTGTGCTCTGCAAACAAAATGTTTCATTCTGGGAAGCAAGCTAAAAGTTTTTAAACCCCTCTTCTTTAAACTCTCCTATGTCCTTCTGATTCTCCTCCATCCCCACAATGCACATGTACATTCTTAACGAGATTCAGAGCTCCTATCTTACCAGATGACTTGCATGAGTTCCCTGTTCCTTTAAACAATGAGCGATAATTGTGTCTCAAAATGGTAATTTGGTATGTTTACTGAGGCATACATGTTTGCACTGGCAATAAATACAAATCACATTGCACGAATAATTTGAGAGATTTAATAAGAACACAACGTTTGGATATCAGATAGCACAGTACCTAGTCTATTAATACTCGAGTTTGTTATAGTTAAATGATCTGGTGATCTGCCATACAAGTTCTGAAAGCATGTTCAGATAATTTCTGTTTTTTTTCTTCTTCTTGCCAGTTACTTTCATTTAAATCACAAAACGATTGATTATTTTTTGCATGTGTTACCCAGAGAGAATAGAAGCATTGCAATTTAATCAAAACTTTGAAATGATTTTGGATGACAAGGTGGTCTACTGCTTTTTTTAAAATCTTTCTGAGTGTCAAATATTATCGAATATCAGCTACAATTGTTCATCACTGGATAATAGGGTTCCTGGGGCTGGGTCAGAACCGCTGTCCAATGGACAATAATGTATTACAACAAGCTCCTTCAGTCTTTCTTGTCTCAGTTCATATGACCTTACTGGAGAATTGGACTATTGGACCTTGTAAGCAAAGGTAACTGAATGGCTTAATGATAATTTTCTTAATTGCAGCTTGCATCTCAGTAAGGGCAACCATTGCTGGAAGACAACCATTGTTCCCACATGTTTGTCAACAGACCTACATGGTGTTTCAAACATTGTTTTATTGCCAATGTTGCTACTTCTGTTTACACAGTAGCTTTTAATACTGGTGAACAAGAAAATCTGCAGATGCTGGGGTCAAATGCAGAACACAAGATGGCTGGACAAACTCAGCAGGTCATGCAGCATCCATAGGAAGCCAAAGGCAGTTGATGTTTTGGGCCTTAGTCCTCATTGGAAGAAAAATGTTAGTTTTGGTCCAGCCTCAGGAGAGAAGTCGAATAAATTTTGATACTGAGCCACATAAAATGAGATTAGGGGAAATGATAAAAGTTTGGACTTGGAGAAGAGAGAGGTAGAAGTATTTGGCTGCTGTAATTTGTAATATTTCTATTGATGATTAATCATTTTTTAAGGAAGGACTTTATTTTAAAAACAGCTGAACTGTAGAGTGGTACAGCTGGTAAAGCTCTTGCCTCTCAGTTTCACCAACCCCAAGTTTAGACCTGTGGAGTTTGCATGTATATTCACACATTTCTCAAAGATCTCCTGGTTTATGTGTTACAAACTAATAAAATCTTATTAGTTCTAATGAAGGAACAGCAATGGAAAATTCACCAGATGATGGTAAATTCAAAATAAAAGTTTTTATTCATCTATTAATTACATAAAAATTCTGTACTTAAATATAAATTTAATCCTACTTTGCATAAATCTAAATATATATATATATATATATATGTGTGTGTGTGTGTGTTAAAGTCCCAAACTATTACAATTTAGACTTGATTCTGGAAAAAAAAATCAATTTTAAAGTCCAATTTCAAACATCTTGTTGACTTCGGGATCCTTCTAAATTGCAGTTCAGAAGTAATTATGAAGCTCTTTTAAAGATTATACTTTCAGATTTCTCTAAACTCACAAGTCTCGATGAGCTGCCTTTCAGAGAGAGATTCTTCAAACAGGACTGACCATCTTCTGGGTACAAATGAGGTTGCCTCTCTTAAAAGAGCAGACAGAGTGACTTTTTTTCTTTTAAAATATCACTGGGTGTTCTTTTTGTTAACAGGAAGAACACACCCTTTTCAAAGGATTTGGTAACTTTACTACTTCGAGGCAGTCAGAAGTGGTCTTACTTATTTAAAAGCATCTTATGTTGTGTATCTCCTGTGATAAGGATAAATGCAAGTCCTGTCAAGAGTTTCTTCATTCTCTTCCATCTTCCGCCTTCTGATGCAAAATGTGACCTGCCTTTAGAATATAGTTCTTTGACATCATAGATGAGATCAGTCTCAATTCCAGGAAACCATGTGATAATTTACTGGAATCTTTAACTGTTCCCAGCTCATTTCCTGGAAACCATGTGACCTTCATAACTGGCTTGCAGACATCACAGCTCCAAAAAAATGACCTCACCTCTGAATGTATTGTATGGGTGTGTATAACCCTGTTCCAACTCACTATATTGCCTAAGACATATTTATAGGAAATGTATCTTGACATTAACCTAAACATTAACATTAATACAGATCCATTACAGGTGGGGAATGTGAAGAGAACAAAATAGATTTGGGGGAGAATTAAGGTAAATGGCTGTTTGATGGCTAGCACATACTCAGTGGGCCAAAGGGTCTGTTTCCATGGATCTGCCTAAGACTCTGAGGTGCCTTGTTTTTGAAGCATATTCAAGCAGTATTTTTTCCAATATTTGACATAATGTCAAATAATTTAAAAAAAATAAACATTTCAGATGAAAACTGATTAAATGCATTGTTGTCCATGTGCCTTGAAGCTTTTCCTCTGCATACCTTTGTCAGCCATGGGGTCAATTATTGCAGCCGATTCCTCTGGAGGTTTTCATTGTGTTCCTGTTAACGACAATTTCCCCTTAGCTACAGTATACTATAATTTAAACAGGACACGATGGTTTATAACGCACCTACCAGCCTGGCTATGCTAATAGTTCTAACCGTGGTGAATTCACACCAGACTTGGTAGTTTTGCTGTGTGGCATAAATATTCTGGGAAATAGAATGCCAAAAAAATTGAAGATGATATCCTAGTTTTTGTAGAGTGTGAATTGTATGGTATTCTAGTAATAGACAACTGATGACAAAATCTATTCAGCCACATTAAATGCAGGCATTTTGTGATATAGTATTGAGGCTCTTTCAAAGAACTGCCTTTCTTCTTGCATTTGACAAGGTCCCTCATGGTAGGCCACTTCAAAAGTTTGTCATACTGAAGTCAGATGTATTGGGAAATTGGATCTTAAATAAACTACAGAGGGAGAGTTGGATATGTGCCGTGTGCAAAGATCAGGGTGGGATCTCTGTTGTTTGTAATTTGTAAAAATTATTTGGATGAAAATATAAATAATGAAAGTTTATTGTCATATACATAGGCATAATGTACAGATGCACCAAAATTCTTACTTGCAGCCAAGCAGGTACCTAAGCTATACTAGTCACAATAGTATACATTAAAATTAACACAATATGCTAAGGTCATGATAAATACTCACATTTGCAGTTGGTGCAATCAAAAAATAGTGCAAACAGATGTTTTTGTGACAGCAGATTAGTTCATTATTCAAGAGCCTGATAGCTGTGGGATTATTTACAGCCCAGTTGAAGCTGACTCCAGCCATTTTAAGATGCTGCTCTGTGTAGTAAAGCCCATGGCGGTGGCCTGTGTGTTTACTTCAATGCCAAATAATGTAAGGGCTCTGCATGAATTTGCTGTCACTGCTCAATGCTGTTGGAATTTGTGATGGTCAGATATAGACCATTTTATCTACTGCAGGAATTCACCACAGTCCTCATAGTTGGAGTGCACATCCGCCCCCCCCCCCCTCCCAACACTAACGCTAAGGAGGTGATCTGGGGACTGTATGGGGCTATAAATGAACTGCAGACTGCACACCCTGATGGACTGATTATTATTGCTGGGGATTTCAACCAGGCAAACCTCATCAGGGCTACCTAAATGGGACTTTATGGACTTTGCTATGGGAGGGGTTGAACATATTAGACTTTGTGTATATGAACATTTCTAGTGCATATCAGGTGGAGTCCCATCCCCACCTCAGATACAGAGCACTTGTCAGGCACTCCAGACCAGTTCCGAAGCAGGTTAAAACTTTGTCAATGGGCCATTCATGCACTTCAAGGCTGCTTTGAGTGCACTGACTGGTACATGTTCAATGAAGCAGAAACCAGAGGTGACTGCATCAATCTGGAGGAATATACAGCATCAGTGACCAACTACATCATTAAGTGTTTGAATGACATCACTGTGCCCAAGATTATCATAACTTCAGAATGGATGACAAGATAATCCCAGCTATTGCAAGAGCCAAGCTGGTTAAAGCCATCAGGGAAGCAAAGCATGTGCATGTCCAGAGCATTTATAGTAACTTACTGGACAGCAAGGGCACGCAAAACATGTGGAGGAGCATCCAAGATATTACCAACTACTAGTCTATCCCATCTGCCTGTGCTGGTGATATCTTCCTCACAGAATAACTACTTTGCACATTTTGAGATGAAAAAATTATGTGGCAGTGAAGAAGACCATCTCTCCTCAAAATGACCAGGTGCTGGACATAAGAGAGAGGCTAGGTCAACCCACGGAAAGCTGCTGGACCAGATACCATTCCTGGCAGAGTGTTCAGGGGATGTGTGGCTCAGCTAGCAGATGTTCTCACTGACATATTTAGCAACACTCTGAGAAGCACCATGGTCCCAACATGCTTCAAAACTGCCACCATTGCCCCCATGTCGAGAAGTTGTCTGTGTCCTGCCTCAGTGACTATCGCCCTGTAGCACTCGTGTCCGTCATCGTGAAGTGCTTCGAGAGGCTCATCCAGCTCCTGTTGGCCCTGTCACTGGACCTCCTGCAGTTCACATACAGATCCAACTGCTCTATGGGCAATGCCATCGCCACTACCCTCCATTCTACTCCTGGAAAACAAGGATTTGTGCGTTTGAATGCTGTTTATTGACTTAAGTTTAGTATTCAACACAATCGTACCTCAGTACATGACGAGGAAGTTGAGCTTGCTGGGTCTGAACTCCTCCCTCTACAATTGGATTCTTGATCCTGTCGGGGAGACCTCAGGCAGTCTGGATCAGAAACAGCACTTCCAAGACCATCACACTCAACAGGTGGTCCCCACAGCTCTGTGTACTTAGTCCACTGCTCTTCGCTCTGCTAACTCACGACTGTGCAGCTAAATACAGCTCGAATCACATCATCAAGTTTGCTGACAACACAGCTGTGATGGGCCTGATCAGTAAGAATGATGAGTCAGTGTACAGAGATGATGTGCAGTCATTAATGGACGGTGCTGTAAATAAATGTTAATAAAAGAGATCATTGTCAACTTCAGGAGGGCCTTGGGGGTGGGGGTGGGGTTGCGGTGGTGTATCATGTTCCTTGGAGTGCACTTGGTGGAGAATCTCTTCGGGTCCTCCATTGCTAAGAAGCGCCTCTACTTCCTGCGAAAGCTGAGGAAAGTTCAACCTCGATCCTCATTACATTCTACAGAGGATGTATCGAGAGCATCCTATGCAACTGCATCCCCGCCTGGTTTGGAAGCTGTTCCTCCTCGGACTGCAGCATCCTGCAGAGGATAGTGAAGTCAGCAGAAAGGACCATTGGGGGCTCGCTTCCTAACACGAAGGACATCTACAATACTTGATGCAAGCGGAAGGCAGTAAACATTGTGAAGGTTCCACACACCCCTCACGTAAACTGTTCTTCCTTCAGTCAACTGGTAGAAGGTACCGTAGAACTTAGGCCCTTACATCCAAATTGAGGAACATTTCTTCCCCCCAAGCCAACAGACCCCTGAATTCAGATATGGGTAGTGTATCATGGACTTCTCCTGTATACATCTTAATATTTTAATGCATTTAGCTTCTATTCTAACTTATATTTATGTAAATATGCTCCATGGTCCTGGAGAAACACTATCTCATCTTTATGTTGCAAGCACGGTATGAACGATAAATAAAGGTGACTTGACTAAACCTGTGCTGCCCAATTACACCCAGATTAACCTATAACCCCATACATTTTGGAAGGTGGGCGGAAACCAGTGGACCTGGCAAAAATCTGTGCAGACACAGTGAGAGCATATAAACTCCTTACAGATAGCGCTGGTTTTGAACCCGGGTCACTGGCAGTGTAACAGCATTACACTAGTTGCGCTGCTCAACATGACTGTTCTTGATCCTAGAGGTGTTGAACTTCAGGGTACTTACTGTTCTTCATACTGACAGTAGCAACAAGAAGATGCGGTGACCAGAATTTTAGAAATCCCTTATGATGTATGTCTTCTTCAGGCAGGGTCTCACAGAAATATCTTCAGTGGATGGGAGATCAGAGCTTGTGATGGACTTGGTAAGGTTTGTCACTTCATGCAATCTTCTGTGTTCTTGGGAAGTCGGTAGATTTTCCTTGGTACACCTGCAGAAATTAGATGGACTATTCAATGACAAGCCAATCCTCTTGATAATTCTGAGAAGGTAGAGGTGTGGGTATGCCGTCCTCACAGCTGTGATTAAAAGTTGGCCCTAGGAGATGACGTCTGATATGTGGACTTCTAGGAACATGAAGGAACTAAGCCTTTGCTGCTGTCTCAGGAGATTCCAGGAACAGGTAGAGTAAATTGCAGAATTCTTAAGAACACTAATGTACTGAAGGATTTTGGAGTGTAGGTTCATGGCTCCCTGAAAATGGCAAGATGACTGGATAGGATGGTAAAGAAGGTGTATGCTATGTTTGTCCTCGTCAGTTGGGGTACTGAGTGTAAAAGTTGGTAAGTTGTGCTGTAGCTTTATCAAACTTTGGTTAGGCTACCTTTGAAGTATTTTGTGCATTCCTGGCTGCCGCACTATTAGTAGGGTAAGGTGAAAGCATTCGAGAGAATGCAGAAGAGATTCGCCTGGATGTTACTGAATTGTAGTGTTTTGGCTCCAAGGAGAGGTTGGCCCATCTTCGGTTACTTTATTTGAAGTGTCAGAGGCTGATGAGCAACTTGTTGAAATTCTGAGAGACATAAATAGGTTGGATAGTGAGAGTATTTTTCCTTAGTGTAAGTGTCAATTACTAGGTTTAAGCTGAGAAGGGAAACATTCTTAAAACAAATTTATTAGTGTTTTTTTTAAATCAGTGTGGTAGGTGCTTGAAACATCCTGCCAGAGGAGGGAGTAGAAGCAAGTATGATCACAATGTTTGAGAGGTATTTATATAAACCCTTGAATAGGTAGGGAATAGAGGAATACTGAACATGTACAGGCAAATGGGATCCGTATGATTTGGCATCATAGTCAGTACATACATGGTGGCCTAAAGGGCTTGTTCCTGTGCCGTACTTTGTGTTTATTTGAAATTTAACAAACCATTCAATTCAGCAGTCCAGACAAACAGCTGAGCTTGTAGAATAGGAAGGAAAACTTTGTGTGAGCTTATACCTGTACAGTGTAATGTGCCAGAGGGAACTTGTGTATCAGCTTATCCAAGAATTTACACCTCACTTCTCCTTAGTGAAAGTAAAACTTGAACATGGCATGTACTTTCCAAACTCTTAACAGTTTCCAAATTAGACCTTGCTGAGCTTTAGGGTATTTACGATCGTTAACACTGATACTGTGTATTTAGACAAACTGGATTTTTGTATTTGTCCCATTCTGCCCAGAAGCATGTGTGAGCTAGCACCTGTGATCTCAATCATCAATCAATAAAATGACCAGGAAAATTGAAGTCTCAGCAAAGTCTCTTTTATACTTTTGCTAGAAGTAACTTGATTAGCTTTTGAATTCAGATTAAATTTGTTTAAATTTGGTCAATTTATTAACCTTATCACACATAATCCTTGACCAACTGTCAATCAAAATGAGTGATTGGCCTGTTTCTTAGCTGAAGCAATTAAGTGGAGCTCCATTTCAATTATTTTGTATTCTGATATCTTGACACTATGTCTCAATCACCTAAGCAGCATTGCTTCATTGCCCAGATTCCCAGGCAAGCTTCTGCTGGATTTGTCCAAAAGAACGAAACATTGGACATTGTTTCAGATTGGCAAAATTGTATATGTCCATTCCAATTTTTGAGGAAAGTTTTTTCCCAATTCTTTCTTGACAGGGACCTTTGTCATGTGACCTATTTTGACTAAATAAGAAGGTATAAACTTTTTAAACCTGTGGTTTTTTGCTGGCTTTAGTTGCCTTTTTATTCAGTCGCAAGATAACTCTTGCAATTCCTTTTGACCCAAGGGGTAGAAATGGAATTTGTTGAAATATGTTTCTTTTTCACACATCAGCTGTCTGTGAAGCCATGTTGCTTTTGAGTTTTCCATAAGGTTCTGTGGTTCAGTAATCTTGCTTTGTGGTGTAACTAATCTTGTGAATGTCATAAGTGTTGCTGCATCTCCTGAGCACTGAGTACCTGGATGTGCATGACTTTTCCATGTGATGAGGGCATCAGCTCGCATCTTGCCCAGAAGCAAGAATGAAGTGATCAGAAAATATTTTCTCATTGGCTTTTTCTTCATGTTCCCTAATAGCCATGATGTAGTATCATTTCGCCAATGAGTTTGTTTCATCACAAGAATAATGACCTTTCAAAACAAAACCTGGGCTCAGAGCCAGGATCAAATGTTGCCCATTTAATTGGGGAATTACCAGAGGGGCATGGGCATGAAGACAATTTGCAATAAAGCCATGTGAAATGAAATGTGCTATGTGGGAGGATTTTGTGTAAAAGTTTGCAACATGACTATGGAGAGATTTCTACTGTTGCCCCATGAAGACATATGTGCTACCATGCAATTATAACACCAGTTTTGCAATCCTAGAACAAGTCTTAAAATATTACAAACAGAAAGATAGAAATGCTTTCCTTTTCTCTTTAATTGTAAAGTACTTAATATTTAGAGTTGTCTGAATCAATGTTATCAAATAGGAAACTTCGGTTTCATGTTTCCTATGGAGATGACAGTATCTGAAATAAAGATGCAGGACGTTATTATCAGTTCCATAACAATTGGAGCATTCTTATTTGAAAGGTAAGATTACTGTTGAGCCACTATCATCCAAATGAATGATACAAATATTGGTGAAGGAGCAGGGAGTGTAGAGGAAACACAGAGACTGCAGAAGGACAAAGACAGATTAGGAGTCTGGGGAGAGAAGTGGCAAATGAAATACAGGTGCCTAACCTTTTATTTGAGATTCCGAACACCAGCCACCTCCAAAATCTGGCACATTTTTCGGTATTGAAAATGCCTGACTGCCTTGCTCCTAGTGTATGGTTTGTTGCCACCCTCGGCCAGCTGTTGGTCGCCCCCACCCCCTGGCTTTCCGTTGGTCGTTCCCCCATCTAACTTCTGACATGGCAGCAGGGATGCAGTGGTGCTGAAACTGGAGTTCACTTACGGCGGCGGCTGACAATGGCTCAATGCGGGAGCAATGGTTGTCTTCCTTACCCATAATCCCCCCATGCCGCTGAAACACTGCTGGCAGAGTGGTACCAACTGCATGGTGGATTATGGGTAAGGAAGACTGCCATTGCTCCCGCATTGAGCCATCCACCACCTGCTTCTCTCACACTGGGTGCTCGGGGCTGAGAGTCACCCTTCCAAAGAAGGTAAAAGAGGGCACCCACGGGGATGGGGTCTGTGCCAGTTTTATTTTGAAGTTTTACTTTAAAATATAAAATAAACATGCTAGTGATATTTTGGTCTTTATTTATCTAAATTTATTTAACACCCCACGCCCCCTCTTTTGTGTGATTTTTGCATGATTTTGAAACATCTTAATGGGAGCTCCATTTTAAAATGATTCCAAATTCCAGAAGATTCGAACAATGATGGGTGTCCGGTTCCAACGATCCCAAATAAAAAGGCTAGGCACCTGTATAATGTTGGAATGTGTATGGTCATGCACTTTGGTCAAAAAAAATAAATGAAAACTTTTTTTTAATTGGGGAAAATTGAAAATAGCCAGATGCAAAGGGATATCCTGAAACTGGCAGGTTGCGACGGTGGTGAAGAAGGCAAGTGCAATGCTGGCATTCATTTCAAGAGGAATAGAATACAAGAGCAAGGATGTGATGTTTGGGCTCCATGAGGCACTGCTGAATCTTCACTTTGAGTATTGTGAGAAGTTTTTGGGCTCCTCATTTAAGAAAGGATGTGCTGTTGTTGGAGAGGGTTCAAAGGAGTTTCACCAGGACGATTCCATGAATGAAAGGCTTATCATATGGGGAGTGTTTGACAGCTCTTGGCCTATACTCACTGGAATTTAGGAGAATGAGAAGGGATCTCATTGAAACATTTCAAATGTTGAAAGGCATGGACAGAGTAGATGTAGAAAAGTTGTTTCCTATGGTGGGAGAGTTCAGGACAAGAGGGCACAACTTCAGGATTGAATGGTGTCTGATTTGAAAAGAAAAGTGGAGGAATTTCTTCAGCCAGAGGATGGTAAATCTGTGCCACAGGTGTTGTACAGGCCAAGTCATTGGGTGTATTTAAGGCAGAGATTGAAAGGTTCTTGTTTAGCCAGGGCATCAAATGTTATGGGGAACTGGTCTGTCTGTGAAACTGAGTGGGAAAATGGATCAGTTCATGATTGAATGGCAAGGCAGACTTGAGGCCTATTTCTGCTGCTATGTCTCATAGCCTTATGTTTACAGGATCAAATTTTTTCACCTTATTTGAATGATTTTTTTTTTAGTTTCCTGAATTTGTACAAATCCAGTCCAATAATTAGACATTATTCATGAACATTTCTCACTGTAGATAAGGTTGAGGTAGATAAGGTTGACTTTAACAGGTCAGGAAATTGAAGTACCAGCATTCCATTACATTACACCTGTTGAACCAACAATGTTTCAACATTTTCTGGTTTTTACTTTAGATTTACAACGTCTGAAGTATATTTACAAAGAGAAAATATGGAGAAATAGTAATGCATAAAATGCACCTTATATTTTCCTGTTTGCTTCAGATTCACTCCTGACAAGAGATGGGCCTAATGGATTTCTATCTACACATGCAAGCATATAGCAGCAGACCTACAGAGTATTTGAAGCCAGCTATTTTCATATTTTTGTTGTCATGTTAAGTTCTGTTTTCATAAAGTAATTGTGCAGAAATTAAAAGTGATTGGTTGGATTCTCTTCATCCATCATTTTTAGTTTAAATTATTTAAATCAGTGTTTTATTAAACATGTTGACAGTGGAATTCCACTTCTGGCTTATTAAATGTATGTCCAAAGGTTAAAGGAAAGTACAAATATTTTATAATTTGACAAATCTTTACCAGTTATACTGTTAATGTGAAGATTTTTGTGGACAAATTTTCACCTTGCTGGAAGTTGGTTACTCCTGGAGTATTGGAATATTTTGATATTTCAAATGCTATTGGCAGGTTAATGTAGATTTCACATTGTTTTAAAGTACATTTCAGAAAGCTTGGGTAACAATGAAATTGTGGGACTTAAGAATGTGATCTTCTTCCAAGATTTGTATTCTTCAGTGTTTTAACTGGATAGTTGTTAATAGACATGAATCTTTCACCTTGTATTGAAATATTCTATCTGTTGCATTAGTTATTGCAGAACTGCAGTTGAGAGATTTGTGGTTAACAGACATTCAGCCACGACGTTGGCTCTGAACCAAGTAATTGCACAAGAATATAATCATAAAGTTGTCTGGGAATCTGATAAACATTTTAGTTCTGCACTTGCACTTTCCAGAGTTCTGTTGTGCATAATGTTATGTAAAATAAATATGTTCCTAGTCATGAATAATGAAAGCCCATCATTGCATAAACCATATAGTGTTGGAGGTGGAAATGTCAGGCTATTGCTATTTCCTTGCAGTTGGACACATTTGCTCCTGATCATTATTTGATTCTAAAAATAGTTAAAGGATTAGGTCGAATGGCTCTTTTAACTGATGCTATTGAACTTGAATACAATAGATCCTGTGTTTCCAGATCTCTGTCCAAGACCCATCCCCAATGAGTGCAAAAATTTACCAACTGTGGCCTTGAATATGCAGAATCTGGCCCCTGTGGGGATTGGTAGATGCCAGATAAGTGAGTTTTCCAGTTGCTTGAGACTCACTCTTACAATGCTTCACTAATACACCTGCATTAAGAATAAACAGTTTAAAAGACAAAAATACTAAACTGCACTGAACAACTTTATCTTGAGTGAATATAAAAAGCTTTAAGAATTTTACTTTATTTTCAGTCACATTCTTTGAAAACATTTAACCATTGTTACATCTCCACAGAGATGCCAGAAAGACAAACAGTAATGTTCCTGTTAGGTTAAAAGGAGGGGCAAAAGGTTTGAGAGAGCCGTGGTTTTCAAGGAATATTGGAAACTTGGTTCGAAGAAAAAGGGAGGTGTACATTAGGTATAAGAAGCATGGAATTAAGGAGATGTTTGAAAAATACATTGAATGTAAGAGGAATCTTAAGAGAGGAATTAGGAAAGCTAAAAGAAGGTACGAGGAGACTATAGCAAGCAGGGTGAAAATTAATCCAAAAGGGTTCTACAAATATGTTAATAAAGGAAAGCGAGAGACAAAATTTGTCCCTTAGAGAATCAGAGCGGAAAACTGTGTGTGGAGCCTAGAGAAATGGGGGAGATATTGAACAGTTTCTTTTCTTCGGTATTCACCAAGGAGAAGGATATTGGGATATGTGAGATAAAAAAAGCAAATTGGGTAAATATGGAGAATATAGTGATTACGAAAGATGTAGTGTTAGGGCTTTTGAGGAATATAAAGGTGGATAAGTCTCCGGGACCAGACAGGATCTTCCCCAGGACATTGAGAGAAGTAAAGGAGGAAATAGCAGAGGCTCTGATGGTAATTTTCCAAATGTCATTAGAGATGGGGATAGTGCCGGAGGATTGGCGTATTGCGCATGTGGTTCCGTTATTTAAAAAGGGTTCAAGGAGGAAGCCTGGCAATTATCGGCCTGCAAGTTTGACGTCTGTGGTAGGTAAATTCATGGAGAAAGTTCTTAGAGGTAGTACTTATAAACATCTGGATAGACAGGGTCTGATCAGGAGCACTCAACATGGATTTGTGGGAGGAAGGTCATGTTTGACCAATCTGATTGAATTTTTTGAAGAGGCGACTAGGAATATGGATGAGGGTAGCGCGGTGGATGTTGTCTATATGGACTTCAGTAAGGCCTTCGATAAGGTACCACATGGAAGGTTAGTTAGGAAGGTGCAGTCTTTAGGTGTAAATTTTGAGATAGTCAAATGGATTGAACATTGGCTGAAAGGGAGAGGCCAGAGAGTGGTAGTGGAAAATTATCTGTCAGGTTGGAGGCCGGTGACCAGTGGTGTGCCTCAGGGATCTGTATTGGGCCCATTGTTGTTCATTATATACATTAATGATCCAGATGATGGGGTGGTGAATTGGATTAGTAAATATGCAGACGATACTAAGATAGGTGGAATAGTGGATAATGAAGAAGGTTTTCAAGGATTGCAGAGGGATTTGGGCTGCTTAGAAAAGTGGGCTGAAAAATGGCAGATGGAAATTAATGCTGATAAGTGTGAGGTGCTTCATTTTGGTAAGAAGAATCAGAACAGGACATACGTAGTAAATGGGAGAGCATTGATGAATACAGAAGAGCAGAAGGATTTAGGAGTAACGGTACATCATTCCCTGAAGGTCATGTGAATAGGGTGGTGAAGAAGGCTTTTAGTATGCTGGCCTTTATCAATCATTGCATGGAATATAGGAGTTGGGAAGTGATGTTGAGATTGTATAAGGCATTGGTGCGGCCTAATTTAGAGTTCTGTGTGCAGTTCTGGTCGCCTAATTCTTCTTTGTCTTTGGCTTGGCTTCGCGGACGAAGATTTATGGAGGGGGTAAAAAGTCCACGTCAGCTGCAGGCTCGTTTGTGGCTGACCAGTCCGATGCGGGACAGGCAGACACGATTGCAGCGGTTGCAAGGGAAAATTGGTTGGTTGGGGTTGGGTGTTGGGTTTTTCCTCCTTTGCCTTTTGTCAGTGAGGTAGGCTCTGCGTTATCTTCAAAGGAGGCTGCTGCCCGCCAAACTGTGAGGCGCCAAGATGCACGGTTTGAGGCGTTATCAGCCCACTGGCGGTGGTCAATGTGGCAGGCACCAAGAGATTTCTTTAGGCAGTCCTTGTACCTTTTCTTTGGTGCACCTCTGTCACGGTGGCCAGTGGAGAGCTCGCCATATAATACGATCTTGGGAAGGCGATGGTCCTCCATTCTGGAGATGTGACCCATCCAGCGCAGCTGGATCTTCAGCAGCGTGGACTCGATGCTGTCGACCTCTGCCATCTCGAGTACCTCGACGTTAGGGGTGTGAGCGCTCCAATGGATGTTGAGGATGGAGCGGAGACAACGCTGGTGGAAGCGTTCTAGGAGCCGTAGGTGGTGCCGGTAGAGGACCCATGATTCGGAGCCGAACAGGAGTGTGGGTATGACAACGGCTCTGTATACGCTTATCTTTGTGAGGTTTTTCAGTTGGTTGTTTTTCCAGACTCTTTTGTGTAGTCTTCCAAAGGCGCTATTTGCCTTGGCGAGTCTGTTGTCTATCTCATTGTCGATCCTTGCATCTGATGAAATGGTGCAGCCGAGATAGGTAAACTGGTTGACCGTTTTGAGTTTTGTGTGCCCGATGGAGATGTGGGGGGGCTGGTAGTCATGGTGGGGAGCTGGCTGATGGAGGACCTCAGTTTTCTTCAGGCTGACTTCCAGGCCAAACATTTTGGCAGTTTCCGCAAAGCAGGACGTCAAGCGCTGAAGAGCTGAAGAGCTGGCTCTGAATTCAGGGTCGCCTAATTATAGGAAGGATATAAACAGAGTGGAGAGAGTGCAGAGAAGATTTACCAGAATGTTACCTGGGTTTAAGCATCTAGAGTACAGAAAGAGATTGGGCAGATTAGATCTTTATTCTTTGGAGCGTAGAAGGTTGAGAGGGGATTTGATAGAGGTAATTAAGATTATGAAAGGGATAGACATAGTGGATGTAGATAGACTATTTCCGTTAAGAGTAGGGAGAGATTGAAACAAGAGGACATGAGTTAAGAGTTAAGGGGCAGAGGTTTAGAGGTAACATGAGGGGGAACTTCTTTACTCAGAGAGTGGTAGCGGTGTGGAATGAGCTTCTGGGAGAAATAGTGGCGGCAGAGTCAATTTTATTATTTAAGAAAAAGCTGGACAGGTTTATGGATGAGAAGAAGGTGGAGGGTTATGGTCATTGTGCAGGTAGGTGGGACTAGAGAGGAGTGTTTGGTTCGGTGCGGACTAGAAGGGCCTAATGGCCTGTTTCCGTGCTGTAATTGTTATGTTATATAATAATTATAGATAATTAATCACCCCTCATTCTGGTTTACAGATAAAGCTTTACTAAAATACTTAATAACATACTAATAAAGACTTACTAAGCTGGGGACCAGCTGCTTTCTTATTAAGATTTTGGCTAATCAAGCAGCCAATGGCAAGTGGCATCAACCAGCTCTTTATCCTGGGTGACATCATATTATTCAAATAGCTGCCATGAGCAAAGCTCTTCATCCTGGGTGATTCCATTTTATTCAACAGTTGCTACGAGCAAAACATGACCAAGGCATTTCACTGGCTAAATATTTGCTCCAATCTTCTTCAAATTTTCCTGAACTGGTTTAATTTAAATTGTTCAGTGTGGGGTAACAGTTTAGTTGGTGCTGCAGAATAATTTGTGGAATTTCCTGCCCCCACAAATTCAAATGTTGCATAATTCTGGAAAAGGCATTTTGCATAATGGCCTGAAATAGACTACTTTATTTCAAGTTCTATTTAAATATGTGCGTTAACATATTTAAAGTAACCACTTTGTGATGTGGTACCTCATGAGAACAAACAAGGCACTATTATTTTCTGATGATTGAAATGTGTGGTATTTTCATTCAATCACACAAGTGAACCTTGAATGCTGATCTATTTTATAATTGGACTACAATATTTCACATATTTTGTGGCAAAACATGAAAAATGTGAAAATCTTCATGAACTAAGCTGAACATGATTGTGAACTTTATTTAAGGACTG
The DNA here is from genome assembly GCF_036971445.1 of Narcine bancroftii. Taxonomy (NCBI): domain Eukaryota; kingdom Metazoa; phylum Chordata; class Chondrichthyes; order Torpediniformes; family Narcinidae; genus Narcine; species Narcine bancroftii. Next base: position 338,182,620 of record NC_091469.1, read on the forward strand.
CCTAAAGAAATCTCTTGGTGCCTGCCACATTGACCACCGCCAGTGGGCTGATAACGCCTCAAACCGTGCATCTTGGCGCCTCACAGTTTGGCGGGCAGCAGCCTCCTTTGAAGAAGACCGCAGAGCCCACCTCACTGACAAAAGGCAAAGGAGGAAAAACCCAACACCCAACCCCAACCAACCAATTTTCCCTTGCAACCGCTGCAATCGTGTCTGCCTGTCCCGCATCGGACTGGTCAGCCACAAACGAGCCTGCAGCTGACGTGGACTTTTTTTACCCCCTCCATAAATCTTCGTCCGCGAAGCCAAGCCAAAGAAAAGAAAAATTGAATGAGCATCATGTTCAAATCCAGAATAATATGATAATTTCCTCAAAACCAAGATCTGAAGCTAGAACATAGGAAAGAATTTTGGGCTATTAATTTACTAAGACATAAGGTTAATTACATTGAGATGAAGGAAGATACGTGACTAAAGGTACATGTCAAAGATTTCCATTATTCTTGCCCTCTACTTTGGAGCACATTTATTTCTGTCAAATTATCTCCTTGAAATCTAGTAGTGGATCAGAGGAAATGACAGATGTTGCTTAAGCATTTAGAGAACATTAAGGAGTGGAAGAGGTCATAGAACCAACTGCTTTTGACTTCTAGGGAGTTTTGCAAATGTGAGCTACTTTTTGTGATAACAATCCAGGATACCAACTGTGGAATTATAGTTGAAAGAGTTGTGTAAAATGGGAGTTTGGACTGAGTCGGAAAACATTGGAGTGTGTTGAGGCAAGAGATGGGAAAGATATAATTGTTGATTTAGTGGCAAGTTGGAGCAGATGCTACAGATGCAGAGATAGGTGATGCAGCTGATGAGTTGTACATGGTGCTATGAAGTTTATAGCCAAACAGAATGGTGGGGCTGTTCACGGTCTAATCTGCCCTGAGCAAAACAACTGCAAAGGCAGATGCCTTTGTGCCAAAGGAACAAATCTTTGGCAGAAACCAGAGTCAAAAAAGAATTTGGTGGCTTTTTTTAAAAAAAAGGCAAAGATTTGTGTGTTTATTTTTTTTTAAGGAGATGTTGCAGTAGCAACATTCTCCCATCTATATGAGGGTTAGAATTTGATGTGGGTCAAACAGGCTGTTTCAATTATCCTCCACACCAACCCAAATTTCTGGACTGGACCCAGCTGCCTGCCCTCTTTCCTCATGATTTGTTATTACAAGAGGTTTAAATTTAAATGTTATAATGCCTTCCATGATGTTTGGGACAAATACATTTTGTTTTCCTTTACTTGCCCTTGAGCTCCACAAATTTAAACTTACAATCAAACAATTCACGTGATTAAAGTGCACATTCCAGAATTTTTTTAAAGTTCTTTGTATACAATTTGGAAAGCATGTGGAAATTACTGCACTTTATATACATAATCTCTCCGTTTTTGGGCACCATGATATTTGGAACATAGCATTAGTATGTATATTAAACTAGTCATGTTTCGTACTTGGTTGCATATCCCTTTATCCAATGACTGCTTGAAGTTTGTGATTCATAGACTTCGCCAGCTGCTGCGTATCTTCTCTGGTCTTCATCTGCCAGACCTCTACTGCAGTCATCTTCAGCACCTGCTCGTTTTGGGGGCTTGTTCCCTTACATTTTCTCTTTGGCATATGGAAGGCATGCTCAATTGGATATAGATCAGGTGACTGACTTACCCACTCAAACACCAAATACTTCCCAGTTTTTAGCTTTGAAAACCTTGGTTTCTTCTGTATGTTTGGGATCATTGTCTTGCTGTAGGATGAAGTGCCATTCAATTAATTTGGAGGCATTTGGCTGAGTTTGAGCAGATGTTTCAATACAACTCGGAATTAATTTGACTACAGCCATCAGCAGTTGCTTCATCAATGAAGATAAATGCACCAGTACCTGTGGCAGCCAGACATGCCCAGGCCAGAACACCCCCACCACCATGTTTCACAGATGAGGTGGTGTGCTTTGGATTAAAAAAAAACACATAATGCAGGAGAATCTCAGCAGGTCAAATAGTGTCCTTTATGCAGCAAAGATAAACAACCAAAGTTTTGGGCTTGAGCCCTTCATCACAGTATGAGAATATGCCGGCAAGTGTCTGAACAAAAGAATGGGGGGGGGGGTGGTGGGAAGGGAGGTGGAAAAGGCAGGAGATGATAGGTGAAGAATGAAGAAAGGGAGGGGACAGCAGCAATGAAGGGGGGAAGGGTTGACTGGATGGGTAGGAGAACTGGAAAGGCAGGAAAAGATGGAGGGGAAAGAAAAGGCAAGCATGTTTAGTGGAAGGCAGTAAGTTGATGTTAATGTCATCTGGATGGTGACTGCCCAGATGGAAAATAAAGTGTTGTTCCTCCATTCTGCAGGGCTTATGTTTTGGATCTCGGGCAGTTTGTTTATGCCTTCGTACTTTGCTCTTGCCATCACAATGGACCTGGTTAATCTTGGTCTCATCTGTCCACAAGTCCCTTTTCCAGAATTCTACAGGCTCATTTAAATGCATCTCAGCAAACTATAATCTCCTTTTCTTTCTTTAAGTCCTATACAGTTGATGATCCAATCCTATCGTACTCACACAAATTATTTACAGAAGTTTCTTTATCTATTTTTTCAGTAACTCCACCTCATCATGCATAGATAATGATCTATGCTTATGAGCAACAGCACCATTTTCTGCACTTCTTGGTCTCTTGGATGACATCCTGAAGGGCTAAACTACAGCTGAATACAAGAAATTAACAGGATTGTACCACCAAACCACTTGGCTGCAGTGTAAATAGATTTTAGTGCACTCGTGCTGCTAACAGCAGCACTGGTGCCAGATCCACAAACTAATGGCGGCAGGTTCAAAACGTGCCAGACCACAAGAGTTGCTGGATTAGAAAGGTACAAACTGTACTAGCATCATTCATTTAAGAGATAATGAGTTTATTGTACAAAGGTACCAATATTCATCCTTTGCACTGACCATAAGGAAGAATCTAATTATGACACTGTGAATGGCACAGGTCTCTATAAATTCATTGTAATACTCTTCAGACCAAGTTAGGTTAAGTGGGAGGAACAAGGGTACAAACACCCATTGTTCATGTATTGGGTGATTTTAACTTTAGTAAACATTTACAGTGGTTAAATGGTACCTCCTTGTCAATTAAAAAAAAATCCATAGGCTCTTTGGCTGGAAAGAGGCAAAGGTTTAATTAGTAATGTTTTTAATATTTCTCTACATCTGAGCACGGCACAAATTAAGCTAATGAGCTAATTGCAGGTTGATAATTGGAGGAAACATTTACATTGTTCTGCAAATGGTTACTCCAATTTTCTGATTTATTATTAAAATTTTATTAAAGATGTTGCTTATTGCAGCAATTTTAAAAATAGCCCCTTTGGTAAACATTGCCACAAGGCGACATTTTTTAGTAAATACTTTCCCATGTTAACTATCTGCAAGTCTGCGGCTCCAATCCGAATGTTAGTGTCGTCACCCATCACAATAAGTGGGCCCAGATTTTTAATATGTGGACAATGTAAGGGAAGTACACATTGTTGCTAGATGTGATACATTAGCTTATCTTTATTTGCAATATATAAGGATTCATTTATTGAACATCTCACCTATTATTAATTAATTGAGCATGCATTTTGCCAGTGAGGATGTAAAACACAAAAATCTGCAGATACCATGATGGAAGTAAAAACATAATGCTGGAGAAACTCAGCAGGTCAAACAGTGTCTTTTATACAGCAAAAATAAAAATACATAACTGGCATTTCAGGCTTCAAGGCAATGTAATGAGCCCAGAGGACCCCAAAATCCAGCAGCAAGAGATATTCACCAAGACAAATGGTTACTTAAACAAAAGTTGCTTTTTATTATCTTTAAACATGATAATAGAATCAGACTTTAACTTATCACTATTAACTTACTTAACCCCCTTCTAATTCTAAGCACAAGTGTATGTAATGTGTGTGTACGTTCAGAAAGTTCTTTAGTTCACATTCCAATCTCACTTCTCATTCCTCCAAGTTCACTGGTTGCAGGCAATTCTTATACTGTGCACAGAATTTAACATTTATAAAGTTCACCAGGCTTTGGTGCTTGAAAGATAAATGGTTACTGCTCAGGAATGTTCTTGCCAGTTTAAAGAGAGATTTGTTGCTCCAAGACATCCAGAACTGATTCCTTTTTAATCAGCCACTCCAGTATCTTGCTGATGTAACTTGCCCCCGTTAGGGTTCTCCAGATGGTGACCTCTTTCTTTCAGGTCACCACAGAGTGCCTTTTTGTTTCCCTTATTCCAAGTGAAACATTAGACTGCCAGTCCTCTCCTCTTGCATGAACCACAAGGGTATTGACCAGGCTGAACAAAGCACGTACAAACCCATTTTCTAAATGGGGCTTTCCACAAGCTTGCCAGCTTGTCCTGTTCCAGTCCCAGCTGCTGTTACTGACTGTTACACTGTAGAAGTGATCTCTCTCCCTCTCTTTCCCTCTCTCCCTCTCTCTCTCTCTCTTTCCCTCCCTCTTTCTCTCTCTTTCCCCCTCTCTTTCTCTTTCCCCCACTCTCCCTCTGTGAGAGAAAGCCAATTTGACTCTCTCTGCTTGCAAAACCACATGACCCTCTTAGAACAGCAAGTTCTCTTCCAGACAATATGCGGCTCTAACAAGCTCTTTCATCTGTTGCCTTTTTGTAAACAAAAATCCATTAGTGAAGTCTCTTGGGAACTGTCCAAAGCTCTTGCAAAGACTGTTGCCCCAGACATATCTAAGATGGGGCAGACCTCCAGTACTTTAAATAAGATCTGTTTTAAAGTGTTTGTATGTGACCTACTCTAACAAACCTTTCTCACTTTATCTCCCAAAAACATATCTATATACTCTGTCACAGCTTGGAAAAATGTCATCAGGCATCCAAACGAAAGAGTAGGGGGGAGGGGTGGTCGCAAAGACTGCTAAGTGAGGATGTTTGGCACTGGACAATTTTTTAGGACAAGGGCCATCATTGAATGCCGCTGGAGTGTCGACCTGGGGAAGAAGAATATAAATTTTAAAACATTTTCTTAGTTTTATGACTTTGTAATTGAATAATTGCAAATACCTCCATAAGAATTCAGCACAATTGTTTTCAGCAATCACATTTGTGCATTCATCTGCAAATTCCAATGCATGATACTTTATTTTTTTTTAAAGTTAGACAACTAAAATTCAGTTTTATCCTAAAGCAAAATATTGAACAAGAAATTTTCTGGGTCATTTTGCATCAATCAATCAAGCATCCAGTGAGTTTCTGACTTTATTCCTGAGTCTAAGGTACATACATTTTTTTTTTCTGGAAGTTGGAGAGAAATTTAGACAACAAATCTAGACCCACCTGTACATTTAAGAGTTAAACTTCATCACTCCATAGTCTGTGTGTTGCCAACATCACAGTTGTATGAATAAATAGTAGGCTGTTTCCATTTATGTAATTTTCCTTGTCTGTTAATTTTTCTTTCAAAATGTAATTTCTCTACTGGTGTATCATAGAGTGAAAAGGCCGTTATATTTAGACAATCATCACCCTTCCACTTCCAGAAGAATGAGATCCCTTGTTAGTTAAGCCTCTAAACACAATCTGTGCAGTTTAGCCAAGTTGCATTTAATTTGGAACTGTGATGTCCTGCTTGCTGGAAATTACAAGTTATTTCAAATGGAAAAGCAGGACTCTCATTGCCAGATAGATGATTGCAGGCTGAAGATCATTTGTCCAGTTTTACTTGTGGATCCAAAATTAGAAAACTGGGCTAGGTATTATCTGCTGCAACATTCAAACTTGAGCGAATTAAGCTTTAAACAGTTTGTTAAAGGAGCTGTAGGGTTTTTTTTTAATCCTGAAACCACAAAGGTCTGCACTCTGCACCCAAGATGACGACACCTGTGCTGGGCAGGATATCACAAGGGGTTGAAGACTCCGGGGGAGCTGTGGACTGGTACGGGGCACCAGAAATGGAGAGAACACCTCCCCTCCCCCACCCCGTCCCAGTTGATAAGATTACCCGATAGATCTGTGACCGCAGCAGTGGGCCAGCAAGGAGCTCAGCAGTTGAAGGGCTCACACAGGCTGTGGGCTGCTGGCTACTTGCGGTCAATGGACTTATAGGTTGTGATCGGCGGAAAAATGGCTCAGAGGAACCAGGTATTGAAACTGGCATTCGAGAGGGTCCGGGGTAACAAGGCTCTCCAAGGGCCTCAGGTGCTGAGGGCATGCTGATCGTATTGGAGATTTAGGCCTGGGGCTTAGACTGCCAATGGATCGAACAGGAATATGTGTAATTTGCAGAGGCTGCGGGAGTACTGGAAGTGAATCCATCGACACTCTGTGTCTCTGAGGGGACTCTCTTTGGCTTCTTATTGTTAGGTATGCAATGCTCTTGGCGACTCTTGGCCTATGGCAGACAAAAGTTAAAGTATATCATATACAATAAAACTCATTATCCAGAATTCAAGCAAACAGCAGTCTCAAGCAATTGGCAAATCCGCGGAAAATAGATGGTTTAAAAAAATAAATGTTTAAAATTGACGCGCTTCATCATGCAACATGCAATCTCAAGTAGCCGGAAAATGCTTATCCAGCATCTACCAATCCTTGAAGGAGGTGGTCACCATGGGTTTTACTGCATATTACATTTTTAATGTATTATTACATGAGAATAAAAAGGAACCTTGATAAATTGAGCACTAAATTATTTGTTCAATGTGTGTTGGATAATTGAAGGTTAAGCTGTAGATTGTACAGATGTCATGGGGGAGCAATGAAACCTGTTTTAACAATAAAACTTTGAACACCACATTTTGATGATGAATCCTGTTTAGTGGATGAAAGATAGAACTATTATTTATCCCATATTTTCTATGAGTGATTACACGATGAAAAACAAAGCCAAGAGTGAGACTTGAGTTAACAACATGTTTAGACTGTAAATGGTTTATTTTAAATGTCATTTATATAATGTGTATATAAAAAAACATATTCTGGGAAAATCCCATTCTCTAGCAGTAATACCTCTGGGATAACTGTTTCTAGCCATTCCACAGCAGCTGTGCTGACAGTATAAATCAGAGGTAGGTGGCTTTTTCCAATTCCCTTGTTTGAGAAAGTGTTGAGATGTAGCCTCTCTGAGCACAGCCCATACATAAATAAAAGGGAATGTCTAATTTAGCAATCCTCTCTCCAGTAAAATGACAGACAAACATTTGACCACTTCGGTTCCAGGTGAATCATTAATTACACACTTTATGTATAGTTTGAAAGGCTGGCACAGTTCTAACCAAGATTTAGGTCCACACACGAGTGTAAACTATTGAAGGGAAAATCATTTGTAAATGTTACACAATTGAAACTTGAAAGAGAATTCTCTCAGTTATTGCACCTGTGAAGGGTTGGTGCTCAAAAGTACTCCTTTATATTTTTCCCATATAACAGGGCTTAGTGAGGATTGGTCTTTATTTTACCCATGTAAATCTTGCCTTAACAAACCTATTGGAATTATTTGAGGAGGTGACAAGCAGGCTGGGTATGGGAGATGCAGTGTAGGTTGTGTATTTGGATTTTCAGAAGGTATTTGACAAGGTGCCACACATGAGACAACTTAACAAGGTAAGAGCCCATGGTACTGGGTGCAGTTCTGGTTACCGATTTATAGGAAGGATATTAACAAGATAGAGAGAGTGCAGAGAAGATTTACAAAAATGTTGCCTGGGTTTCAGCATCTGGAATAAAAGGAAAGATTGAGCAAATTAGCTCTTTATTCCTTGGAACGTAGAAGGCTGAGAGGGGATTTGATAGAGGTGTTTAAGATAATGAGAGGGATAGATAGAGTTGATGTGGAAAGGCTTTTCCCATTGAGAGTAGGAGAGATGGATACAAGAGTCATGGATTGAGAGTTGACGGGCAAAGGGGGAACTTCTTTACTCATAGAGTGGTTACTGTGTGGAATGGGCTTCCAGGAAAGGTGGTGGAGGCAGGGTCAATTTTGTCATTTAAGAAAGAGTTGGATAAGTATAAGGAATGGGAGGGGGATGGAGGGATATGGGCAGAGTGCTGGTAAGTGGGATTAGAGGAGGGTACTTGGATCAGTGTGGACTAGAAGGGCCAAATTGGCCTGTTTCTGTGCTGTAATTGTTATATGGTTATATGGTATAGCAGGAAACACAGGAGTGCGGGGAGAACAATGGCTGGCGGGAAGCAGAGAGTGGGAATACAAGGATCACATTCTGATTGGTTGCCAGTTGATAGTGGTGTCCAAACAGGGATCAGTGTTGGGGGGTCACTTCTTTTTATGTTGCACATTAATGATTTAGATTATGGAATGAACAGCTCTGTGACCAAGTTCAAAGGTAGGTGGAGGAGCAGGAAGTGTGGAAGAAAAACGAAGGCTGCAGAATAACGAAGACCGGTTAGGAAAATAGGCAGAGAAGTGGGAAACAAAATATCATGTCAGAAAGTGTACATGCACTTCGGTAGAAATAAAATAAAGGAGCAGACTATTTTTTTAAATAGGGAGAAAATTGAAAGTACTCCGATGCAAAGGAATCTGGGAGTTTTCGTGCAGAATAGCCTGATGGTATTGAGGGTGATGAAGAAGACAAATGCAATGCTAGCATCCATCTGAAGAGGAACACAAGAGCAGAGGTGTGATGTTGAGGCACTGGAGAAACCTCACTTGAAGTATTGTGAGCAGTTTTGGGCACCTCATTTAAGAAAGGATGTGCTGACATTGGAGAGGGTTCAAAGGAGGTGAAGAATTTTCATACAAAGTGTGTTTGACACTCGGCCGGTATTCATTGGAATTTAAGAGAGTGAGGGGAGATCTCATTGAAACATTTTGAATGTTGAAACGCGTGAACAGAGTAGATGTACAAAGGTTGGTTCCCAAGGTCGGAGATTCCAGGACAAGAGGGCACAACTTCAGGATTGGAAGTGTCTCTGCTTAGAACAGAGATGTGCAGGAATTTCTTCAACCAAAGGGTGGCAAATCTATGGACTATTGCCACCGGTGGTTGTGGAGACCAGGTCATTGGGGGTTTAAGGCAAAAATTGATGTTCTTATTTAGTCAGGGCATCAAATCTTATAGGGAGAAGGCTGGGCAGTGGGGCTGAGTGGGAAAATGAGCAGCTCGTGATTGAGTGGCAGGGCAGTCTTGATGGGTTGAATAGTCTATTTCTGCTCCTCTCTCTTGTGATCTAATGGGGAGAATAGATATTAGTGGGCTTTTCAATGTCATTTACCCTTGGGAGGTGCTCAGAGGCATTTTCATTGTAGACTGATGGAAGGGGGAGGTCCACCTTGATAAGACTACCCCATGATACCTGTTGTGGTAGTGGTGGAAGGTGGGCTACTCAAATGTACTTTTGTTTTATTCTGGAATGGGCTCTGTGAGGTATTCCATTCATTCTCCCAATGGAGGGCTTAACAAGGCATTTGTTTTATTTCATGTATGTGTATGGAGAAATGTAGTTCAGTGAAACATCTCCTTTCTTCTAAACACATGGGAAGAGCGAGACCTTACAATTTTGTCCAAGAGCAACGAATGCTTTCTAACCTTAACATTTCTTTTGACAAGTTACAGCTAATTTTGTGACAGTCAATCCAATGCTCCTCATTCTTTGCCCTCAGAGTAAACCTAATCTTAAGTGCTCCAGGGGATAAAAGGATACTCTCAACTTGAATGAATACCATGACTATCTTGTGAATTAAATACAAGTTGCATGAACTGAGGGTAAATTTCTGGAAGTAGGAATATTTTCATTTTTTATGAAGCTTTGTGGACAATTCCCTTTTGAGTGAGCCTAGAACTTTATTTAAAATGAATGTCTGATTGCATAACATCATTAACCAGCTTCCAGCCCAAGTCACATTTCCCCTCCCCAAATATCCTTTCCCCCTCCGCAAAAGTTTAATCAGGCACAGGTAATGTTAAAATTCAAAACCAGGCAAAATAAAAAAAATATCCAGTTTACAAAAACCTAATTATAATCACTGGGCTCGAGACCCTGACTTTTTAAATTGCTAACTGAGATGATTGTATTAGAATGGATGCCAATGTGTGAGAAAGTACATCTCACATGGCACCAGCTTGATTTTTTTTGTGCTTGAGTTACCATTGAAGCTCCCTGTTCTCGTGCATTAGTTCGTAAATCTCACTAGACAGAGCACCACATCCACAGGCTGCCTGCTTTAAGGTCAAATGAGAAGACCAGAAACAGGTCAGCACAGCCTTCAGCTGTAACAGAATGTATAACTAGTTTATGACTCTGCATGCATATTTGCCTCCATAATCAAGTTTATTATCATTGTGCATGCCTCTGAATTTAATTACTTCCTTTGTGACCACCGACATCCTAATGCCTGACCTGATGTCTGAACAAATTCTGACAATCTTTGATGTTGTGAAGAATTGCCCTCTCCATTACCATATTCTGAATCAGACAAAGAATAGCTGGAAAAAATACACACAGTGCTGGAGAAATTTCATCAGGTCTCTCAGTGTCCAGAGGAGTTAGTTATATAACCAACATTTTGGACCTGAGCCTTTTGCTAAGGCCTAAAATGTTAGTTATCTTTGCTTCCTCTGGACGCTCCAGGACCTGCTGAAATTCTCTAGCATTTTTTGCATATTTACTACAATTACAGTGTCTGCAGACTTTGTTGCTGGAGGAGCTTAGGTCGAATCCATGGGTAGAAACAGTCCATTTATCAAGACAAGAGTGTAGGGGGTGATAAGGAACAAAGCTGTGGAGGGGCCCAGAGGTGGTCAGATAAAAGTATGAAACGGAGAGGCAGGTAGCAGGAGAAAGGGGGTGGCGGAGAGGGAAATATATTTTTACAGAAATAGGTGAAGTGAAGATAGGAGGAGTTGATGGGAAGTGAGCTTATCTAAAATTAGAAAGATCATTGTTCATATCATTAGGTTGAAGAAGGAATAGGATGTGATGTTCCTTAGATTTATGTTTGGCCACACCATGACAATGGAGGAATCACTGGAGGACCTAAAATTTGTTGTCGACAGGATGATCAAGTTCAAACCTGCAAACAAAGCATTGATGTTTGAGAGTGGTCACACAATCTGCATTTGGTCTCACCAACAAAGAGGAAGGCATACTAAATGCAGTAGATTTTGTTGGACAACATGGCATGTACAGCTTTGCCTCACCAGAGAGGTCTGTTTGTGGCCCTGGATGGAGGTGAGAGAGGAGATGCAGGGATATGTTTTGCTCTACAAGTAAAGTTCTGCTTCGCTTGGAAGGGTGTTCCCACCCCCCCATCTGATTCCGTCCTTTCCACCCCCATCTGATTCCGCCCTTTCCACCCCCATCTGATTCCGCCCTTTCCACCCCCATCTGATTCCGCCCTTTCCACCCCCTTCTGATTCCGCCCTTTCTACCCCCAGCTGTTTCCGCCCATTCCACCCCAGCTGTTTCCGCCCTTTCCACCCCCATCTGTTTCCGTTCTTTCCACCCCCATCTGTTTCCGTTCTTTCCACCCCCATCTGTTTCCGCTCTTTCCAACCCCATCTGATTCCACTCTCCCCCCCATCTGATTCCTCCATTTCCACCCCCATCTGTTTCTGCTCTTTCCACCCCCATCTGATTCCGTTCTTTCCATCTTTTTTTGCCAGGATAGATCAAAAATCTGTAAACCACCTCATATTTAAATCCATGGGAATTCCATTTGGCAGATGTTTCAAATTTTTGTCAAATTGCTATAAGATTCTATTTTCAAGCTCTGTCAGTCTCCACATGCCTATAGGCTATGCTCTTTTATAGTCCTGTTTCACAGTATTCTCATTTAATTTAATGAAGTATTTGCCAACAGCATGAGGTTCTTCAGTTGTCTGTCCAAATGGAAATCATTACTTTGCCTCCAGCCTCAATTTTGCTACCGTTCTAGTTAGCTATTGTGAGTCAGTCTCCCCACAAACCTGTGGAGTTGACCATTCCTAGGTTGGAAGTTTAAGAGAGCAACTGCTTCTCCAAGGGTGTTGTGAATCTGTGGGATTTTCTCTCCAAGGAAGCATTAGAGGTTGTCTCATTGAATCTATTTAAGATGGCGATAAATTATTTTTTTTAAGATTATGAGGAAGGGGAAGGTAAATAGAGCTGAGTCTACAGCCAGATCAACTATGGTCTTATTGAATAGCAGAGCTGGCTTGATGGGCCAGATGGCCTCCTTCTGTTCGCATTTCCTTTGTTCTTATTTCAATTTCACTTATTGCTATGATTTGTTTTCAAACACTAAGGCAAACATTTGAAACTGTGGTTATTAAATGGTTGCCAGAATCTTTTAAACCTTTGTCCAAATATCTTTTCAACCAATTTTATAGCTAAGGTCCAAGTCTACTGTAGAAACATGAACCAACTAAAGATCATTCACCAGCCAGCACAGAAGTTTGCAAAAGTATAATGTCAATCCTGTCAATGATTTGGATGGAAGAACTGTGATCTGGATGGGAGGGTGGATTGCACAGGAGGATGCAAGGAAAAAAAACACTGAACAGAATTTGAAGTTCCATTGTAATACAGTTCCAGCCATAGACTCTTCATCTGAAAACCTTAGTCCAATTTCCCCGGCAACAAGAATTATAATTGGCGTGGAGATTCACAGAAATCCTCTCTGATTTATGTCAGAATGATTCCAGATTGATGCAAAATCGATCACAAAACTGTATTTTCCTCTGGGGAAAAGTCCATTTTCAAATGTACAGGAAGATCGATTTCCCATCCTTGGGCTCTTTCTGAACAAAGCTCAGAATTTCTTCTTGGAAACAGATAATTTTGTTTGTGATTTATCATTCCAGAACTCAGTAATGTCAACTTGTAGAATTTTGCAACCACTGGCAAAGCCCATCTATATATATCTACTTCAGTTATCATTTATTTTGGGGGATCTGGCCATTGCTTGAAAGATCAATATTTATAGCCCCTCTCTAATTTGCCTTGAAAAGATGGTGACACAATACCACCTTGGATTGCTGCAGACCTTTGTGCAGATACTTGAACTGATTAATTTGGTCAGTGATCTACAGGATCCAGGAATAATGAGTGTACGTCATAGGATGGTCAAGTAACTTGGAGGGAAGCCTGCAGCTAGGTGGTTTTGCTAAACACCTGCTTTCTTCACTGGTAGATGCAGCAAGAGGTGCTGCAAGAGTAGAAAAGGCAAATAATGAACTTTGATCATCTCCTGTTGCACCTGGTTTTGTAGAGAAGCAGAGGCTGAAATAAAGGAATTGACATAGTTGGAGCAATTGTGGTTTATTAATATAAGATTAAAGTCAAAGTTTGGGAGGTGCAGCTGTGAATGAAAAGAATTACTTTCCCTAATGGCCTCAACTTAAAAGGACCTGAACCAGCAAATGTTACCATGGGTGGTATCCAGGATACTGCATCTCTACTGTGATCATAGGGTGTGTTTCTTGCACATTGCCCCCTCATCCAACCCCATCCTGTATGATGCCTCATTTTTTTAAGACCAGACACAAACTGGATAAATGCACTGCAATCAAACTACATAACTATACTGCTATCAAACTTCCTTTACGTATTTACCTTAAACAGAAAATTAGTTTAAGTTGAGCAGACTTTTTTTTGACTAATGAATGCAACTAATGGTGATTAGATACAGATAACAGGAAAGTTCTCAAGTCTTGCATGATAAATATAATTAGATTGGTGTCATTACTCTGACTTTCTTGCTCAGCTTGTTCATGAGTTATACAGGGTGTTTTGTAGTTGCTTTAAAATGAAAACATTCTTCAGTGCCTTGGCACCACTAACACCCTATGGAATCCAAACATTATTTTGGAGAGATGTCTGATACAATTTTTATTCTCTACATTCACAACATCAATGTTTTGTGCAATCCAAGTTGAAGGCACTGGGCAGAAGCCCAAAGCCAAATTAAGAGAAAAACACCCAACTGATTTGACATACACAATTCAAAATTGCCTGAAGGCTAAGACATGCAGTCATGAATCAAGTGAGGAGAATTTGCCTCATTGCCAGCAAGCCTTGTTTTGATGTCTCATTGGCAGCAGCAATTCATTGATATTTACTTCTACCTTTCTAATAGAAAGTCAAATAAAGAAGTTCTTTTTCATGACAGAGTGGCCTTCAATTTCCAGGAGACTTGGAAGGTCCCGGCAGTCCAGGGTGGATTAAATATTTGCTCAAATACTTCATGATGACTGCTCGTGGTGTTGCTATGGCGAAGATCCATGTTTGCAGAAATGTTTGACGACTCTATTTGATCCATTTACTTGAGGCAAAGTTAAAACTCCTCTCTCCAGAGATGAAGCTTGCACTCTCGCCCTTGTTTAAGAAGTTGAATATATCACCATAATCATATTTTAGCAAAATAAACCACTTTCAATATGTGGTGTTGGCCAAGTGCTTGCTTAAACATCGGTCATCCTTTATTGTGTAATGCCGAATCCTCAGAGAAGTATTGAAGTACATTCACAGAATTTCTTTTTAGCTTTTCAGCAGGAATATGGCAGCTGAGATCACTTTAAAGAACTTGATTTCAGCTCATGAAGTTGAAGGTCAGACTTGATTACATTTTAAGTTGAACAGTTCCTTTTTAGATGGAACTGCCTCCCACAAACTACCATTAGTTTTGTATTTAGTCGACTTGCTTAAATGGAATAAGTAATGTACGAGTATGATTTGTTGCTTTTCTGACAGTAACCATCTGCCCCAATGTTCAAATAATTTTATCAGTGTTAATAGATTATGATAAATGCTTTCGGTGAGCAACTTGAAGATAGAAACTTTCACTCGTGTGCGGACAACAATTCTTAGTTAGATTTTACTGCCAGCAAATGCCGAACAAAGTTACCTAAAATGCTCAAAATAAAGTTTTAGTGACATAAGGAGCTCTCCCTCCTTGTACCAGAAGCCACTCAGATAGATGTAACAGTAAAGTTCCAAAATATAAGTTGTGGGCTAAAATTGGAATACTGAATTTTGCATCAGTCCAATGATATTGACCAGTGGGCGTGCCACAAAGATTGGTGCTGTGTCCCCTGCTATTTGTCATCTATATTAACAATTTATCTGGCACGATAATGAGTTTGTCATAAATGTGCACAAACTATATCTGCATCAAAAGTCTCCCTTTTTCCCAAACAGAATGGGTATTTCAGCAAATAAACCACAACAGCATGCTTTAAATTAATTTAAAAGGAAATAATAAAGATACATAATTAACAAATATTAACAGCAAGAAATAAAAGTGAGGTTACAGTAGTGCAGACAGACTTTTAGTGGTTTTGCAGCAGTTTATGATTAGTGTTACAAGGGAGGTTCAGGAACCTGATAGCTGTTTAAAAATTGTTCCTTAACTTAGAAGTGCTGGTCTTCAGGCATCTGTACCTTCAGCCTCAAGGTAGATGAGAGATTTTGACCAGGATGATTGGTGCCCTTTATAACGTTGCTCCCTTGAAGCAGCACCGCACATAGCTGTCTTCAGTGGATAGGAGTTTGGAGCTTTTGTAGAACCTGACAGTACTTGTTACCTTTTGCAGCTTTTGCCTCCTTGAGCATTTGAATGACCAAGCCAGGCTGTGATGCAACCAGTTAGTATATTTTCCACAATATAACTGTAGAATTTGACAAGAGTATTTGACAACACCAAAATCTCCTCACACTGGAAAGTGTTGGCACTAGTATGTTTAGTAGACTTGCAGATTACACCAAAAGTGAGATTGCAACATCAACCAGATGATCCTCAAAAGTGGAGTTTAACTTGGAGTGGTATGAAATGTTGTACTTTACGTTAAACCAGGGAAAGACTTGCATAGTAAATGGTCAATGGAGAATGTTGCAGAACAGGGAGACCTAGGGGTACCGGTACATAGTTCCCTGAAAATGGTGAATGGTGGAAAGGCCTGTGAAGAAGTCATTTGGCACACATGTCATTTTCTGTCAGGGCACTGAGTACATGACCTGGGACATCATGCTACAACTGTATAAGAAGTTGGTGAGACCGGCCTTGGAATATTATGTGCAGTTTTGATTGCTTCCTATAGGAAAGGTATCATTAAATAAGAAAGGATGCAGTAAAGATTCATGAGAATGTTACTGGATATGGCAGGCTTAAGTTATGTGAAAAGGCTGAGATTTTTTCTCCCTGAAGTATTGGGGGTGGGGGGGGGGGAAGGGTGGGGGAAGTGGATGTAAATTCACGATGGACATTGAAAAGGTAAATATTTGTCCTTTTCCCAGGTTAGGGAAGTTTAAAACCAGAGGCATAAATTTAATGTTAGAAGGGAACATTTTAAAAGGGATCTATGGGGCACAAACAGAGGGTAGGTATGTAGAATGAACTGGTGGAAGCAGGTACAATAGCAGTATTTAAATTGTATTCTGACAGTGGCTTTGGGTAGGAAAGGTTTATTGTCATATGGGCCAAACACAGACAAATGGGACTCGCTTAGGTAGACAACTTGATCAGCTAGGAGAAGTTGAGCCTGTTTCCATGTTGTAAAACTCTGACTTTTAAATTTCTCAATGACACATTTGTGCTACTCGAGTGAAGACAATATCCCTCTACTTAAATTTTAACATCATTTTGGGATCACAATTAACCAGTCACTGAAGTGACCCAACCACACTATGGTGCAAGGGTAGTCCAGAAATGGGTGCTTGGTGATTAGTGAATCACCACTTCACTCCACAGGCGAAGACTCTATTCCCCAGAAACATTTTCTGTTTGTTTTTTTTTAAACCAGTAAAGTTCCTTCTGTTCTGAGAACACAAACCCCTGTGAGGTTTTAAGGGTAACATGTTTTAAGCTGGCTGAAGCTTTGTATCTTAAGGTTCTCTCGTTGCTGCATGTGTGTCAGCAGTTACCCCAATGGTTTGTCTTTGAAGCAGTAGTCTGACATTCTCAACTCTGCAACACCTGTTGTAGCAAACAAATCCATCTGTGCAATTGTATCATTTCCATTAATCAAAACCTGACTTCTAGTAAACACAATACAGATAGTCCCTGGGTTACGAACAGCTCGTACTTATGAATGAGCTATTCCCCAATGCACATCATGTTACCTCTCAAATACTAAATAAGAACCGTAAGTACCTGCTCAGTGTTGCGTACAAAGTTGGCTTACAGACAGACCCAGGTAGTGGAACTCGTTTGTTATGCCTGTAATATATTAAATAGCATATTATTTTTTAGGCTAACAGTCTCCCTATCATTGATAAGACCACACATTTTTTTCTTCATAAAATCTCAAATTTACACTCTGAAATCTAAATAGTTTGAAAATTTTTATTTTCAAAATGAAGGTGAATGTTTCTCCAATGTTATTCTATGGTCACCAGTTTTCTTTGAGGAATGGGGAAATTTCACAAATGAAGGAGGGGTGCTTTTGTGGTGCGATGGACCAATGGGGAGGTCTGATAGAGGCTGTGATAGCTCAGTGGTTAGAACATTGGTCTTGTAAACCAGGGGTGTGAGTTTGTTCCTCGCTGGGGCCTCATTTCAGTGAGGGGCGTTGGACAAAGTAGCAACTCTGTCTTCTCTATGGTAGACAAAAGTTAAAGAATTTCATATATGTTACATTCTAAATGTAGTATTACTTGACAATAGTGGAACCTTTACCTTTACTGCATTGTTTTAGTGATAAAGTGACATTTGTTAATGTTAAGCTGGCTGGAGACCTGAATCACAAAGCTATCAACTGGACCCCAGTCCAGGCCGGAGAAAAATCTAATGTAACCCTATTCACATGTAAAAGCAGAGGCAGCTGGTAACATCAGGGAAAAAAAACTAATTTGGATTGTTTAAAGTAAAACAAGTGGAGGAGAGATTTTTCAATTGGACTTCAAGAATCAATAGGATCTGCTGACACTTGTCCATGTTCTGTAACACAAAAACTCTGATAATCCTGGTCATCAACCTAACCTTCTTGTGCCAACACTAAAATTTTCCCCAGCTGTTTGTGGTCTTGTATTTCAATTTGACCATTCTTTTTTATATGATTGCAATTACTTTAAAAGTTTCCATCTGCATCAGGTGCAGTTAATTCAGAGAGTGCTGCAAAAAGATCTAATTGCAAAAAGGAAGCATTAGTATATTACCTCTGGGCTTTTAGTTGCCAACTTGGCAAAGACTTGTACAAATATATTAACCAGCCTAGTAACAACCTGCACATTGTTGGCTCTTGACTTGTCATCGAAGGAAGAGGCAATTTTTCAAATCGTTCAGGATTTTCTGAGCTCCCAATACTTAAATGCAACACAATACTTGCGCCAACAGGCAGCTCATCGTTCCTGCAAATGTGAGATTGTAATTTTGATAATTAGAGGGAAGCAGACAGGAAGAATGGATGCAATGAGGCAAAGCAATCCCTGATGCCAGATCATCTGAGGAAACCAATGGTTTTTGATGCACCTCCTGCCTGCTTAAAAGTGAGCCTGGGTGTAGGTTGGGGCATGCAAAGGAGAGATCTGCTCAACGATAAAATTAAACATGCACCTAACTCTGATCAGACAATGATGATTCCAAGCCCAGAGGACGTGTAATTTTATCCAGATTCAATGAAGCCAGGGTGGGGGTATTTGCAGCAAAATAAAGAATTACTTTAGTGCGGCATAAACATTGACCAAGGAATGATGACACATCATAAAACTAAGCAAATCATCTGGACTTGAGTAAAGTTTTGAACTGGCAAATGTGGCTTAAAAGAACTAAGCCTAATGTTTTCTCAGAACACGCAATCAAGTCTGTACTTACAAGGTATGCAAGGCCCATTGCACTTGGGGATCCCAGGAGTTGCTCTGCAATTGAAGTGAGATGCTTAAATGCTTTAATTGACCATCTCTTGTATCACTTTCTTTATAGCCAGAATGATTTGGAAATTCCAGAGAGAGTGTAGTGGTCTTCATTTTTCAACTTCCACGAAAAGCAATGTTTCCCACCCCAATTTAGTTTTATTGATTGGAATTTCATGGTGATAGATCATGGTGCAATGAATCACTAACCAATTTTGGTCTGCCTGCTGTAAACATCATTGATTATAGGGACTTGGGACATCAGATGTTCCTCAATTGCCATTGCGCAGGATCCTTGACTTGATTGGGAGTATCTCCTTGGGAAGTGATGTAATTTAATGCATATTTGACATGAAAGCCAAGTTGAATTCTGTAGTGAAGTGGAATTCACTGTCTATGTATTGTTCAGATGGTTGGCTCCACCCTCACCTACCCCAATATAAATCCTGGGTTTCCCGTCTTACCTCAGATTCACTTGAGGACGATTGTGTCACCCGGCCATTGAGAGTGAGCTATTAAAAGTGTGGTTGTACTCCTCACTTTTTTCTGAGTGCAATCTGTCACGTTACAATTTTAATAGCTTAATATTGAAACAGAATGGAAGCCTTGTTGAAGCCAGGCATGCTCCAGGTTAATCCTCTGTTCCCTGAGACCCCGGAGGAATTTGCCTACTGGCTGGAGTGCTTCCAGTCCTACCTGACAGCCCCACAAGACATCTTCAGCTCCAATAGTCTTCTGAGATCTGTACTTCTCTCTCAAGTCGGTCCAAGAGATTCACTCTCATCAGAGACTGTGCTACATACAAGTTGGCCATAGAAGGCTTGAAGGGCCTCTACGAGGCACCAGAATGACATGCTGGTGAGGCACTGGCTCTCTCAATATCGGCAGTGACTGAGTGAGTCACTAGATGATTAAGTCCTTGAACTGTGGGCCCTGACCAGAAAATGCCACTATGAAGTGGTCACTGCCCGGGTGAGAGAGGAGGAACAAATCTGGGAGACTCTCCTGGCAGAAGTGAGGCCGAGGTATGTGAGGCAGCGACTGCTAGAGTTGGGGAAGAAAGAATTGATCAGCACCCTGGAGCTGGGGAAAGCACTTGAACAGGCCCAACTGGGAGCTGACTACTTCATGGGCAAAAGCGGCGCCTTTTCTGAGGACCAGGTCATTGTGGTGCTGGTGACCCTGCAGCTCCATTACTGACCAGGGATGCTACTTGCGTAGACAGGCACATAACCCCGTTGCCTGATGACCCGCGAAGGACTCCATGTGCTCAGGATGTGGTAAGTGAGGGCAATGGATGAAAATCTGCTGGCCTAAAGGGAACACAAAAGAGGGCGACCACGTGTGCAATCCCTGAATTGTCCTTCGACCCGTGCCCGAGTCCCGAAGTGCTGGCCTCAGCCTCTCCATGCTGCTCGCTGCCAGCACCTTGCAGTGCCTTGTGGCAGGACTCGCCACAGGAAGTAAAGCATCGCAGAAAGCTATGGTGGCCATCTTGCTGCATCTCGAGGTCGACGCCACCTAGTCCTTCTTCAGAATAAGATGCAGGGTGGCCATCTTGCCGCGCCTTGTGGTCGACGCCATCTTGACACCATCTCCTAAGAGGAGAGAGTCGACATCAGAATGGGGAGCGAAGGGGTTTCTGGAGCATGGCATTGGTCGTCCTGGATCAGACAATACCTCACCAATTGAATAATTTGACAATGGAGGTGAGGGTAAACGGACATTTGACTGATTGTTTGGTAGACAGGGGCTCCACTGAGAGCTTTATAAACTCTGTGATGGCTCTGTGGTACAATTTAAAAGTGTATCTGATGGACTATCTTATTTTCCTAGCATCACACTCGCACTCTGCGACGATCCAGCACATCTCAATGTAAAAGGTTGGGTGGGGGGGGGTGGATTTTGTAAGTTTCGATTGTATGTACTGAGGATTTGTGTGCTCCTGTGTTGCTGGGCCTGGACTTCCTGTGTCACCTTAGAAGTGGGACCATGGAGTACTGAGGCCTACCTCCTCCAATCACAGTGCAGAAGAGAGAGTCCCAAAAGTTGGATGCCACATGCGGTCTCTTCACCCTGAATAGCGATCCTCCCCCCCACCCCAAACACCACCGTTTCTGAACCTGACTCCCGATTGAAAATCATAGTTGCAAAGAGCAGGTGATACATTGCGGGGGATCAGGAATTTATCAGAACCAAGACACAGCGGCTGCTCAAAGAAAATATCATTGAGCCAAGCAACAGCCTGTGGTCATCATGAAAAGGGAAGAAAAATCCAGGCTAGTGATTGACTAGAGCCAAACAATTAATCACTTAACACTCCTGGACGCATACCCCCTTCCTTGATTTTCGGATATGGTAAATAAAATTGTGCAGTATCGGGTCTATTCAACCATTGAACTGAAAGCTACATATCACCAGTTATTCATCTGTTCTGAGGACTGACCCTATACAGCATTTGAGACAGATGGATGGCTCTATCAGTTCCGGAAGGTCCCTTTTGGCATCACTAATGAGGTCTGTCTTCCAGAGACAAATGGAGAAAATGGTGGAAATGTATGGGTTGAAGGCCACCTTCCCTTATCTCGGCAATGTCAGCATTTGTGGACACTCTCTGGAAGACCAAGATGTCAATCTCCAGAGGTTTTTCCACACGGCCAAGGTCCTGAACCTTGCACACAACTCCAGTAAATGCATGTTCCTGATGAAACGTCTGACAATCTTGGGCTATGTGGAGGAGAATAGTGCCATTGACCCTGATCCTGATCGAATGCATCCCTGTTAGACCTTCCGATCCCAAAGGTCATGAAGGCCTTAAAGTGTCTAGGCATCTTCTCCTATTATGCCTAGTGGGTCTCTCACTACGCAGATAAGTTCTACCCCCTCTCAAGATCCACCTCCATCCCATTATCGGCCGAAGCCCAGGCGGCTTTCGACTATGTTCGGAGTTACATCGCAAAGGCCACCATGCATGTGATGAACGAGAATCAACCACTCCAGGTGTAAAGCCATGCTTCTGACCACTACTCTTAACCAGGTGGGCAGGCCAGTTGCCTTTTTCTCCTGCACCCTACAAGGTGACGAGCTTCAGAACCCATCAGTGGAGAAAGAGGTTCAAGCCATAGTAGAGGCCATCAGGCTGACTGGCAGAATATTTACACTGCTGACAAACCAGTGATCTGCGGCACTTATTTTTAATGATGCAAAAGGGGGCAAAATAAAGAATGATAAGATGTCTAGGTGGCGGATCGAACTCTCCATCTATAATTATAACATAGCATACAGGCCAGGTGCTCTCAATGAACCTCAAGATGCCCTGTCAAGAGGAAGCTGTGCCTCTGCACACACCAGCCAGTTGCAGTCACTGCATGATTAGCTTTGCCACCCGGGCATCACTCACATGGCTCATTTCATCAAGGCCCACAACCTGCCGTACTTCATTGAGGACATCAGGGAAATGACCAGGTCCTGACAGGTCTGTGTGGAGTGCAAGCCACACTTCTACCGCCCCAACAAAATGAACCAAATAAAGGCATCCCGCACCTTCGAATGACTCAAAATTTAATTTCACAGGTCCCCTCCTTTCCACCAACAGAAATGTGTACTTTCTCAACGTCATCAAATACTCATGTTTTCCGTTCGCCATCCCCTGCCCATACATGGCCACCATCACGGTTATCAGGGTCTTGCACTCTATTTTCACCCTGTTTGGGTATCACAGCTATATCCATAACGACCAGAGCTCATCGTTTATGAGTGAAGAGCTATGCCAGTACCTGCTAGTCAGAGGAATTGCTTCAAGCAGGATGACTAGCTACAATCCCCAGGGGAGTGGACAAGTTGAAAGAACACAACTGTATGGAAGGCCGTGAAATTGGCCCTCTGGTCCAAAGGCCTTCCAGACTCACTGGCAAAAAGTCCTACCCACACTGCTTCATTCCATAAGGTCGCTCCTCTGCACGGTGACCAATACAACTCTTCACAAGCTTATGTTTACATTCCAGGTGAAATCCATGTCCTGGACTACTCTCCCAGCTTGGCTAATGGCACTGGGCCAGTCCTGCTGAGAAAACACATGAGGAGGAGTAAGACAGTCCCCCTGATCGAGAGGGTGCACCTGCTGCACACCAATCCAATGTTTGCCTACGTGACGTACCCTGACCGCAGAGAGGACACTGTTTCGATCAGAGACCTGGCACCCGCCGGAACCCGCCGCAAACGAGCCAAAAAATACCGTGTTCCCCACCCAGTGTTCCAGAGGACACTGCTTGGGAAGTGATCCATTCCACTCCATGACCAGAGCCAAAGCCCTCGAGACCCACTGACCCTGAACCACAGGAAGTTCAGGAAGCCCAAAGTCCTCCAGTACTGCGGTGCTCGACTAGACTTACCAGACCCCCTGATAGACTCACCTTGTAAATATTTGTAAACTATTAGTTTTTTTTTGAATGAATGGTCTGTTTTTCACTCACAGGCTCAATTCTGAAGGAAGGGGTGAATGCAGTGAACTGGGATTCACTGTCTATGTATTGTTCAGATGGCTGGCTCCTCCCTTGGCTCCACCCTGACTTACCCCAATATAAACCCTGATTTTCTCACCTTATCTCAGATTCACCTGAGGACTATTGTGTCTACTGGCTATTGAGTGCAAGCTATTAAAAGCGTGTTTGTATTCCTCTCAAGTCTCTGAAGGCAATCAGTCGCGTTACAAATACAAAAAGGGTGATTCACAACCAAAAGAACCTATTGGGATTTCCAGAGTGGCACAGTTGTTGGTGTGCTTGCAGCAAGCGAAAGGAAAAAAAAAACACACGGATGCTGTGTGTGAGCTGAACCAACCAACTTATTTTACGGGAACTCTCTGAGAGCTTATCAGCACGACCCACATGATCCTTTGTGGGCCACCCTCTCCCCCACCAGGATCATTGTGACGTCAGCAAGTGCGAGCCTGCACCTCTGTGACCTGGTTTGCTTGTGGATCAGAGCAGCCCGCTACAGCATAATATTATCCAGAAATGTTGCAACAATGATCCTACAAAGGAAATAGATTTTCAAGGGAAAAAAACTGCTACAATCCAAATTTTCTGGTCATGATTCTTGAGCATTGCATTGTTTAAGCAGCTCCATTTTAGTGGCTTATTTGTTTTAACGTGTCTGAAAGGGGGTTTTAATTGATAAATATACTTTACAATTGATCAATTTAAGCTATGGTATTATGTGTCAAAATTAACCATGAGAGAACATAAAGCTGAGGTTAATTTTCTAAATTATTAAACTGTTTCTTATTGTAGTCTTTGGTGGTGTCAATCTCATCGAAGATCAAATTGATTTTTCATGTAAATCTTGCCACATGGGTTCAAATAGAGTGGCCATTGGATACTTTTCTCTGTGTGTGGATGTGTTGGTGAATAAGCAAGGATGTGCAAGGAAATAGGAGCAGAAGTGGACTACTTGCCCTTTCAAGCCTGCTCCTCTATTTGCTATCATCACAGATTTGGAAGTAGGATGGGCACAAAATCCAGGAAAATTGAATGCTAGTGTAATTAATGCAGGGACATGTATATTCTTGTATTATGTTGGATGGACTGAGAAGGTGCAATCCATATTTAAATTAGTTGAAGAAAGACATCTAAGTCAATTGCTTGAATTTTCCAAGGTGGACAGAAATGTTGATTTTAATTTCCCAAAGTGTAATGTTGAGACTCTATAATGCACTGGTGAGCCCTCACTTAGAATAGTTTTGGGCATCTTATTTGAGAAATGACATGCTGGCATTGGAGAAGGTTCAGAGAAGATTTATTGGAATGATGTCTGGACTGAAAGAGTTAGCATTAGAGGAATGATTGTCCGCTCTTGGACTGTACTCATTAGAGTACTGAAGGATGAGGGAGGGACCTCATGAAGACATTTCAAATGCTGAAAGGCCTGGACAGAGTAGATGTGGTAAGGATGTTTCCCATGGTAGGGATTGTCGGACAAGAGGACATAACTACAGGATAAAAGGGGGTCAATTTAAAACAGATGCAGAAAAAAATTCTTTAGTCAGAAGGTAGTGAGTCTGTGGAACTTGTTACCATAGGCAATTGTGGAAGCGAGATTGTTGGGTGTATTTAAGGCAGAGATTGACAGATATTTGATTAGTGAGGGCATCAAGGATTATGGGGAGTAAGCCAGGGAATGGGAGGATAAATCAGCTCATGATTAGAATGGCAGAGCTGACTCAGTGGGCCAATGGACCTACTCCTGATCCTTTTTATTTTGTAAATGTTTTAAAATGTGAGAAAGAAAGTGGGAAAATAATTGAGCAACTTGTGTCAGATCTTTGGTCAATGCTCAAGACCTAGCTTGGTTCGAACTCTTGAACATTTTGTGCCCTGGAATGGCACGTCCTTTCAGAAATTCCACAGAATAGATTTATTAGAAATGTACAAGGTTTATGAGAATAAGCTGATATGGTTCTTTGGGAAATTGAAAAGGAAGGGTGAAATCAGGAAGGATTTTACTGGAGTGCAAGGGTGAAACTGTTTACCAAAAATTTGGTCAGCAGCTGGAGGACACAGGTTTCTGGAGTGTGTGAGAAACATTCTTATTGTGTCTCAAGTTTATTTATAGACTTTAATATCTGGAATGCTTTATCTGAAGGAGTGGTAGAAACAGAGCTGATGATAACTTGGAAAGCAAATTGGATAAAGACATAATGGAACAGAATTAAATGCAATACTCTTTTTGAAGGAGCATGTACAATATATTGACCATGGTCCTTGTGCTGTAATGTTCTAGATTTCCTGTAATCTTGTATCATGAGCCTGTTATTTATTACCAAAGCATTGAAAACATTTCAAATGTACCTTGTCTACATTGCTTCTCTAATATTGATTGACATGTAGGTCATGGGTGTCTTATGAGTGGTAAATATTGAAGATTATTGCTCAGATCAATTGTATGTCATGCGTGGGTGAGGTTGGCATATCCACAGTGCGTAATTTGTTCTGGGCCACGATGGGCTTGAAATCACCTTTGTTGGTTCACGTGGTTGCTGTTGAGATGGTTAGGGAACAGTCAGAGTAAAGTTATAGGCCCAGATATGAACTCCTAAACTGCTGTAATGAATGTAGGTCATCTGATCCATCAACCTGCAGGAGAGGCTAAATTTCGAGCCTTAAATGAAAAGAGTTTCCCAGTAGGTGAATGAGTGAGGTTGGGGAGATGACTCTCCTCTGACCCAAGAATAAATTTAGAGGATCTAAATTTCTCTTTCCTTATTGTGCCGAAGGTGGGGTGATCTGATGCAAGTTGAAGCGTTCTTGCTCCATATGCCCAGTCAGCAAAGCAGTGCAGTAACTTTTTTCAATCTGTGATGGTGCTCTGGCCTCTGTTCAGCTTGTGGGTTTTCCAAAGCTTGGAACTCCATCCAATTTGCCAGAGGTAGGCTTGCAAAGTGGGGTTGTGTTTAAATGGCTCACTATTCTCCTTGGAGCTTGTTGTCTTCTGGTATCATGTCAGTGCGATGGAGTTGGATTTCACGCTTTTTAAGTATAGCATCACACTAAATTCAAGCCCCCCCCCCTCCAACCATTTACATTCTGAAACTTTGCTTCTCCCTCAAGAAAAACATGCCCATTCTGTTAAAACATCACCTCCAAAATTGTGTGATTGTTAAAGAGACTGAAGGAATGTTCAGTGTTGCAAGTTGCAAAGTTAGTTTGAGTTTTTTCTTCACATTTCCTGCTTTCAAGTAGATGTCCATTTCATAACTGCTTCCAAAATTCCAAATATCTCCAAAATTATTGAAGTACAATGAATGGAAGGTATGAAATTCAGTAACACCATGATGCATGGATTTAAAAGGTCACACCTGTTGAAACGTACAACAGCACCCAATAGCCTGAATGCTCCTGGGATTGTCTGATCCCAGAAGCTAAGCAAGAATAGGACTGGTCAGTACTTGGAGGGGAGCCCACCTAGGAAGACCAGGTGCTGTAGGGGCGCTGGACAAAGTGGCGACTCTCTGTCTGCCTTGCGGTAGACAAAGTCAAAGAATTTCATGTATGTTACATTCGAAATGATGTTTTACAGGAAAATAAAGGAACCTTTATCATTTCTGTTTCAAGTTTCTAGTATTATTGTTTGGTACTACTATCCCGCCCTGACCACATGCACATTGGAGGAACAACGCTTTATTTTCCATCTGGGCACGACCATTGACTTCACTGCTTTCCATTAAACCTGCTTTCCTTTTCTTCTCCCTCTGCTATTTCCTGCCTTTCCAATTCTTTCACCTATGTAGTCCTGCATTTCCACCCCCCTCCCCCTCAGTGCTGCTGTCCCCGCCTTCCCTTCTCCATCTATCATTCCCTGCCCTGCCACCCACCCCCCTTCCTCCATCCCACTCTTTCATTTTGACCCTCACCAACATTTGCTCACACTTTGATGAAGGGCTCAAGATACGTCTGCCTTTGCAACGTAAATGACGCTGTTGACCTGCGGAGCTCTCCAGCATTGTGTGTGTTTTTACTTCAACCATGGTGTCCACAGAATTCTGTGCTTTACATCTGGTATTATTGATGGTGAATAGTGCAATGAATTCAACGTTTTTCATGTGATTGTCGAAGAATGCTGAATTCATTCTGTTGATTATAAATAGAATTTGAGGATATAATTCTAATTTTTTTATCAGACTGGCAAGTGCTTTTTTAATCTGGAATTTTCTGTCTGCCCTTATGTCCTTTATTG
Source organism: Narcine bancroftii (assembly GCF_036971445.1). Classification (NCBI taxonomy): domain Eukaryota; kingdom Metazoa; phylum Chordata; class Chondrichthyes; order Torpediniformes; family Narcinidae; genus Narcine; species Narcine bancroftii. Next base: position 338,210,198 of record NC_091469.1, read on the forward strand.
GAAACCCAAGATGAAGCCTTCCCTTCTATTGTTTCTGACTGTTCAAATGTTCTGTTAACTTTAACAGTTGAAAGCTGATCTGTGGTCAGCCATCATTGTGGAATGTCATTTTAAAGATTTCCATTGCAGTATATTTCCTTGCATTACAACGGTATGGCTGGACTTTTTTTAAGGGCATTTAAAGCTCTACAGTAATTCAAATGTTTTGTAGTATACACTATGCACAGGTTTCTCTGAAGATACTGAAGTTGCATTTAAGTTAGAGTTACTTGGTGTTCTTCACATTTGACCCTTTGGAATGGTCTTTTTCCCCCCTCATTTTGCAAGGTCTGGGCATTGCTGTGAGGCGAGCATTTATTCTTCACCCCTAATTGCCTTAAAGATTGTGGTTAGTTATTATGCCTTTTTAAAAAAGTTTGGTCATGCATTGCAAACTTAAAAGTGCATTCTGGATTGGGTATTCATGCCTGGTTCATGACAACCTGTCATTTCAGTTTTCCCAGATCATGCTGTCTCTCAAAGGTTCACTGGAGTTCACTATTGTGGTATGTGAAAGGATTATGAGAAGATGAATCACAGGGACTTAATAGTGAAATCCCTTGAAGTCGCAGCAGTAGACCTGATCATTGATAACAGCAATTGCGTTTATGTAAAAAGATGTAGGAGGTTAACAAACCACCAAGTCATTAGAGAGTCAAACCTTCAGCTCTTTGGCCCCACTGTACACCTTCTGCTTACAGTTTCTCTAAGTTGTAATAAGCTGTAGATTGGTGGGTGCCAGCTGTAGCTTGATGGTAAAACCTAGCAATAGCTTTCCTACTTGTAAGGAGGTCCTTCTTTGGTGGTCTAATGGTACACCCTACATTCATCATTGTCATAGATCAGCTGATAGGTTTTAATTTTGGAGGGTTTGGGTCTTGTGCCAGATTCCCTGCAGTGTAAATACGAGTATCTACAATTTTATTTCAACTGAAAAGTGAAACTCTCAAAGATTTCCAACAATGAGGTCATCTGCCTTATTTGATGAAGTAAGTAATGGAGTGGCAGACAGGAACGGGTTGAATTGAAAGTTACAACTGCTTGCTTCAATTAGCATCATTGGTTTTCATTACTTGGAGTCTCTCGGCTCTAATACGATTACTACAAGATTGCAAATACCTTTAGGCAATGTATTTAATGTTACAGAATCTAAGGTAACTTGAGCTGAGTTTTTTATATACAGTGAGTACATTACATTAACTGCATGAAATCAGATTTTAATTCGATAGTAAATTACATAATTCCACATCGAGGCCAAATCAAGTGGCTTAAGATCTCTTTTAAAAAACAATTTGTTTGTACAGAGAGGGAAACAAATGTAAGTCAGACTATGTGAGGGAATATCCCCCAAATTATAATTAATAGAAGTAGTAAATTTCTCTGAGGCAAATTATGACATTAATAGAGGAAATAGTATTCCTGGAAATTTGCCTTGAACTAAATTGTGTTTGGAAAGAATTGTTGTGAGCAATTTGAGGTATTTTCCAAACATCGCCACTATTCTCTCGTTGGGAAAAAGAGCCATGTTGATAGTAACTCAGCACAAGATGTAAACGCTGAGGAGAGATGGAGTTACCCTTTCATGCCAATTGTCCTTTACCAGAGCTAGCATGTTTCCTTCCCTGCAGATTCTGTCTGATCCCTTGAGTAATTCAGTCATTTTCTAATTTCAGGTATCTGCAATATTTGACTTTTGCCACAGCTCAAATAATGTGAATTGGCACAAGTCTTGTCAAAGTAGGCAAGCAATGACTGTGTATTGATAAGTATATCTTAGCTTTTAGTTCCCTTGGATTGTCATGTGCATATTTGAATTAAACATTTAAGGTTTTTAACCTGAGAGATTGTATCTTTGGCTTCGGTTTGTGGCAGTCCGTTTAAAAATGTTTATAGACTAATATCAGTGGAATGAAAGAGGGTTTTGAAAAATGCCACGTGTGTGATAGATTTATAAAACAAATGACAGCTGAAAAATTCCAAAGATAAGGGATATTGGGTTTCAGTTAATATGCAGTCATCTAGTTATCACAGACAAGGACAAATATTTTTGTACAAGACAATGCCAGTTTGCTGTGCTGAGCTTTGCGTTGATACCATAAAGAAGAATGTAGTCTTTAAGAACTTTGCATCTGGGGAAATATCAATCAGACAAACTGAACTGTACTGTGGAGAAACACAAAAGCTTCAACTGCTGGAATCTAAGTAGATAAAGAATTGCTGGAGGAACTCAGCAGGTCAGACAGCATCCATATGTAGAAATGCTCAGTTAACATTTTGCATCTTTGTCAAGACTTCATCAAGAAATTTTCTAGTCTTTGATTTGTCATCTCCACTCACTTTATTAAATTGTTATTTATTAAGTATTAATTTCCAGCCCATAATAATAAAAATAAATGTATTTTTTTCTTTCTTGTGTTTTGCAGAAAAACTTTACAATTCCAGTGGCCGGGAACTCAGAAGAGCTCTTTTTTCTCTCAAGCAGATATTCCAGGTGAGTGTGGATCCAGACCTCACTGAGGTACAGGGTAGTACCAATCAATGCCATGCTCAGAGGAAAACTGGACAGGCTAGAGCTGATCAAAATCCTGCTTAGGCAGGTAATCTAAGTTGGTGCTGGTCAACAGCTCAGAGTTCATGTTGATATATTATAAAGCCCTGTATCTCTTGAACAATTCAAAAATGTAGGTGCTTTGATATTAACATTGGAGTCCTGGATGAGATGTTATAAAGCAGCTCAAAGAAGGAAGGCAAATCAAAAAGAATCGTAAAAATAATGCTGGAGAAAATCAGCAGGTCAAACAGTGTACTTTAAATAGGCACCATAAAGATAAATAACCAATATTTTGGGTCTGAGCCCTCATCAAGTTAGGATTTGCCCGTTTGTAGCCACTGCAAACTCATTGGTGGCTGATGAATGCAAAATAATTACATACACAGTTGCAGGTAAATCAGAACTAATTTTATCGAATCACACCTGGTGATATCTGTGCACCAAGTCTTTTCAAAAGATTTTCATCGCATGCAGATTCACAGAAACATTTTGAATATGGGGAATTGGGTAGCAATCCGGTACAATGGCATAATTGAGCTGTCCATAATCCACTCTCCAGTGCATTTTTAGACTAAATGTAATGGAGGTGCCCATGGGCTGTCGGACCTACGAATTATCCCCAGCTCTTCTATTTTGTGGAGTTCTTGTTTAGCTAATAGCAGTTTCTCTGGAGGCAAGTGACACGCCTTAGCGTGAATGGGAGGACCCTTGGTAGAAATATGGTGAGTTTCACGATAGGGTTCGAAAATTACAGAGTTGTAATTTCAGAAAACTCTTCTAAAAGTCTGGAGAACTTATCAACTGTCTTATGCAGGGCTTGAAGGCATAGTACAGGAACATGTGATTCTGCCAGGTGAATAGCTTGAGAGATGGTAGAATCCACCAGCCAACACCCTTTTAAATCCACTATAAATGAATGAACTCAAAGGAAATTGACCCCAAGTAGCAGTCATGACAGTGCCATTATAATGAATGACCATATGTAAATGTTCCCCTCAAACTGAACATTCATTTTTTTGGTACCATATGTAGATATGTTGGAACACTATTGACTGCTGTGATTTGGAGATTAGCGGTAGGATAACGTGTATCAAAACCAGTTGGTGGAAAAACACTAACCTCTGATCCCGTGTCCACTGAAAATTTACACTGGGATAGCTGATCTCAAACATATAGAAGGCTCATAGATTTTCAGCCAATTGTTGCATCCATTAATGACGGTCAGCCAGGGTGTTTCCCGAGAACTCACAGGGTGGCAAGCACCTATGTGCATTGACTCCCCAACACCAGTGGTAAAAACACCAGGTGGAAGTGTTGACAAGCTATATGCCTGACTTGAGACGTTGCCTCGTTATAGGAGATGGTGTGGTGAGAGCATTGGCTTGGGAAGTAGTGTCAACAACGGAGGTGCTGGGTGTGGACAGCTGTGATGCAGTGACCAAAGATCTTTTGGTGTGTTTTTTTATTTTGTCAGCCATAGGATGTCTGCCTCTGTAGCTAGTGCCCTGGGATCTTTGAAAGAACTCTGCGATAATAGTGCATATTGTCTTCTGGCATCCTCTTCAGAAAGAGCTGTTTCAATTACATATCTGGCCATTGGCCGGATGCCAGGCACAGCATGCTGTCCATTAGTTCGGACGAGGCGCAGTCATCCAATTCCTCCATGTGTAACAGTCTGGCAGCCCTCTGTCTGTGTAAATGCCATAAATTCATAGCAGGAGTGATTTTAGAGTGTTATATTTGCACTCTCCAAGCTCCAGTGGATCACCCAGGACATCACCGACTCATTTAGCAGTGGCTTAGTTCAGGGCTCTGATGAGGTGATAATAGCGAGTTGCGTCCACCTTTATCTTCCTGAGGTGAAATTGTGCCTCAGCCTGTTGAAACCACAGCTCTGGTTCTATCGTCCAGAAGGGCAACAGCTTAACAGCAACAGCTACAGTAACCATATGGTCTAAAAGCTCATTTTGGACCTGTCAGGGTCACCAATTGTAGCCACTGAAAATGCAGTTGTGGCTGATGAATGCAAAATAACACACACAGTTGCAAGGAAATCAGAACTCGTTTACTCTAGTCACACGTGTATTCTTTTAAACTCTGAACCTCGTGCACCACATCATGATGTTATGACATCCTGTGCCGGTTCGCTAGACTTCTGGGAGTTGTAGTCTATCTATAGTCTATACACTTTAGCAGAAAATAACTTGGCATCTTTGGCAACTCCACCTGTGAGATGTATGAATATCTCAGCTTCCTATGACTTTGTCTGGTATAGAATTACAACAGTATTGAATTCATATGTTCAGAAACTAAACAGAAGTACAGCAAGCTTGAAAATCCCTGGCTTGTACCCCTATAGAATACAACAGACCTCCCTCCCCCCCCACCCCACCCCAGTCCCATGATGCCAATAACAGCATCAAAAATGGACAATTCTCTTTCCGTAGAGAGGAAGGAAAGCAAACAACAATGGAGCTTTTCAGAAAAGGGCTTTGTGTATCCTAACCAATGCAAGGCCTCAGATACAGCCCATTTGAACCACTGACATCCATGAGATTATGCCATCATCTGAACAAAAGACCATAAGGATATCACCTGCATTGTAACAGATATGAATTGAATATCAGTTAATTTGGTGTTACCTCTTGCAGCATGCTTCACAAAATAGTGACTCCAGCTGCAATGTTGGAAGATTCAAGGACCATCACCCACACCCCATCCCCAAAAGAAAGTTCACAGATTGTGTTTTGCTGCACAACTAATGATCTCTAGCCATGGAGAACTGCAGATTTTCTCCTGCTCTGGGGTACTCCATTTTCAGCACCTTTGACGTGACTCTTGGCTTCTCTTGCCAGAAACACCAACACATGTTTGATCTGAGTGACCAGGTGTTATTCTGATCAAGCAAAAGAAATGTAATTTATTAACCTCAACCCCTTCCCATAGTGCACCTTGTCACTGAGAATAGTCATCCATGATGAACAAAAAACATGCACAGTTTCCTGTATCTAGAATACCAATCATAGCAAAACCAGATATCAGTGATGAATGTCCTCAATCTTTCAGAGTACCATATCAGCCCTTGGTCATCTGAGGGGCAAAATAAATCAAGATGATGTCCTCAATGTTTAGGTATTAAAATTGATAAAAATTTAGATACTCTATAAAATTTAAATTATTTATAATTATTTATTAAAATTAAAGATAACAAGTAGGTGCAATGATTTACCTATAACTTTAATAGGTAGAGTGATTTGTATTAAAATGAATATTTTTCAAAGAATTCAATATTTTTTTCAGTCTATTCTTCGTCCAGTACCTCATCTTTTGCTTTCCAAAACAATAATTCATTACTCCACAGCATGTCCAATTAACACCTACTTGTGAAGTCCTTATAGACATCCTTCAAAGTTTTTGCAAAGGCACCCAGAGCCTGAACACTCGAGCTTGAGCAGTGCTCTGGTATTTTAAATGAGATCTGTTTTGAAGTGTTTGTATGTGACCTACACTTAAAAAAAACAGCCACAAGTTATCCTCTTTAAAACATAATATATATACAATATAAAATATAACATAATCTGTCACAGGAATTATTACTTACTAAGGGAGAAACAAATAAATTTATTTCCAAAATGTATCAGTTATTACAAAATTAAATGTCTAAGCTAAATATTCCTAAAACAAGATTAAAATGGGAAACTGATTTGAATTGAAGGTAGATGAAAATGTTTGGAGAAATGTATGCAGTGATAGTATGTAATATGCAGATTAGTAAAATATATTTTTATATCAATTATATTTAACTCCTCAAAAGTTAGAGATTCAATTTAATTTCTTCAGATTTATGTTTTAGATGTGGTGAAGAGATAGGCACTTTTTTTTCCACATTTGACTTGGACTTGTTCTAAGGTTAAGACCTTTTGGATACAAGTTAAATTATTTTTGAAAAAAGTATTAAAAGTTCAATTTCTGTTTGATCCAGTGTTGTTTTTATTAGGAGATATTAAGATGATTGTTTTAAGATTAAGATTGACTATGTATCAAATTGAATTTCTACATTTAGCTTTGGCTGTATCTAAGAAATGTTTGGCTATTACTTGGAAATCTGATTTAGCTCTAGGAATGCAAAGATGGCATTCTGAAATGAAACCTTGTATCCCTCTTGAAAAGATAATGTATAATTTGAGGGATAAATACCTTTTTTGGGTATGGAGTTATGGAGAAACTTATGGAGTTTGGGGTTATGGAACCCAGATTTAAAAATTCTTGGTGTGATGATTTAATCTATCAATCTATTCTGGTGTGGCACCTTCACAGCTGAATAGTTGAATATTTGTATATGATGGTCTCCTTTCTTCTTTCCCTTTAGTTGGTAGATATAGGGGGAGAAGGGTGCGTATTAGTGAGGAGGGAGAGGGAAGTTGGGTGGGATTTTTACTTATACATCTTCTGTATATGAATGTTTTGTTATCAATGTTGTTATAGTTTAAAAAAAATAAATAAAATATTTTTTAAAAAGATGAAGTCCTCAACCCAGCAGAAAACTCATGGTCTAATATGCAGCATTCAGTGATGACCAGAAAACAATGAGCAATTGATGCTCCCAAAGCCTCACCAACACTTTCGTCTAAATGGAAATGGAGAATTTGGAGTAGCATTAATAACCTCCAGTCATTTGCCAGGAACACACACCAGCATAAATGGCAGAAGGGGAGCACCATCTGCCAAACTGCTGACCTCTCCTGCCTTAACCTGTGGCAAGATTAACTCACGCAAGTTATGGTTTCTGCTTCTTGTTAATTCCTTGTGGCCTCTAAATGCACAAAAGCTGATGGCAGATGAGACTAGTTTTAGATGAACTTGGAACCTGAAGTGCTGACATACTCAGCAAGTTACGCAACATCCGTGGAAAGAAACAAATATTTCAGGTTGAGGAGCTTTCCTCACAACCATTCTAATGATTAGGGCAATACCCAGCTGTGATAGTACAGATCTATCACCAATGTACATAGTGTATATAGTTACTGTATCTAGACTGTGCTTACAGCGATTGGCTGAGAGCTAAGCCATGCCTATTGTCTGGGCCTTAAAGGGTTGTGTCCCTAGCCAGGTCGGATCATTGCTGACTGGTCGGCCACCTGTGAAGAGCTCCGGTCTTTTGCTAATAAAAGCCTTGGTTTGGATCAACAAGTCTTTGGTTCTTTCGACGAGCTCTACACCAGCGACCTTGGTTTGAATCCAGCACTGACTGTAATGAGTTTGTTGGTTCTCCCCATGTCTGCAAGGGTTTCCTCCAGGAGCTCCAGTTTCCTACCTCCATTCAAAACTTGTGGTTGGTAGGTAAATTGGTTTATTTTGGTGGCATGGGTTCATGGGCTGGAAGGGCCTGTTGCCATGCTGTATGTCTTTAAAAAAAAGTTATTAATGTGAAATATTAACTCTTCCTTGATCCCAGAGTATTTGTAACATTTCCTTTGTTAATTTCAGTCAAAACTGTGATGTTTTCATGTTGAAATATTCTGTTAGTGTTCCATGCTTTTAGTTAAATGTGATTGTTCTTTAGATGAAGCATGCAAAAATGATTACTGTATCTTGAAATTGTGCCCCAGAGAGGGTTGCTGCTTTCATGACAGGAAGGAATCTATTTGGAGAAAAGTTCTGAACATCTGTGATTAAGATATAAAGACCAGACAAATAAAGCAAGGAAGAATGGAGAAATTCCATTAAAATGTATTTCCTGGACCCAGTAATGTCTGCCGCATGACAGTGGAATGAAAGTTGATCTTAAATGAAGGTAGCTATTATACAGGAAGTATCAGTGAAATGTAATTAGCAGTTGAGTGCGATGTGAGGAAGGAACAGGTGAGGAACTTTGTAAAGATAAAATGAAAGGCAGCCTTGAAAAAATTATGCACCAAATGTGAGTGTCTGATTTCTTCCCCAATTCAAATAGTTATCTTACACTCTATAATATGAATCAAAATTAGAAATTTATTGTCATGAACATGTGATAAAATTTGTTTTTTACTGCAGCATCATAGCGTAAACATTCATATTATAACCATCTTACAACATTACTATATATATATATATATATATATATATAAAATGCATGAAAAGTAAGGCAGTGTCTTTAGTTCATTGATTATTCGGGGATCTGATGGCAAAGGAGAAGAAGCTGTTCTTGTACCTTGTGCTCATCTTAAAGCTCCTGTACCTTTTTCCTGATGGTAGCAGAATGAAGAGAGCATGCCCTGGGTGGTGGGGGTCTTTGAGGATAGAGCCTGTTTTTTTGTAAGACAACACCTCATGTAGATGTCCTTGATGGAGTGAACTCTGGTGTCTGTCATGTCGCAGGCCAAGTTAACAACCCTTTGGAGTTTATTCTTGTCCTGAGAATTGGTGCCTCCGTACCAGGCAGTGATACAACCAGCTAGAATGCTCTCCACAGTACATCTTCAGAAGTTTTCTAGGGTTTTCGGTGACATACCAAATCTCCTCAGGTACCTAAAAAAGTATAGCCTCTGGTGAGCCTTCTTTGTGATTCTATCAACATGGAGATTCCAGTACAGATCCTTGGGGATGTTGACACCCAGTAATTTGATCCTCTCCACTACTGAGCCCTTGATAATGTGCATAATAGATAGTGGGCATCATGTCATGTACTGTGCAGTCCATTGTGCATTAGGTATGGAAGTTCTACATCTAGCTGCCAATTAGATGATGATAATTAGAGATGAGGAAGTCCATTCAGCCCATATATTCACTGCTTTCCAAACCTATCAATAATAACAGTGGGGCACTTGTTTAAAGATAATAGTAATGCTGTTCTTGTTAAAGGTAACATCACGTGGAATCAACTATTTGGCACCTTGTGTGTTGCTCTGCCATTCAAAAACATCATGACTGTCCTTTTATCTTACCATTGCTTTTTGCTCAATCTCCACGTCCTTAACTAACAAGGGATTAATGCAATGCAATTTGATAAATTCACCTATTGCTTCAGTCTATTTATTTTTTTTTAATTAAAGGCTTTTTAAAGTACCTTGAACAACCTTACCACTTTTACATGACTGCCTGTGCTGCAAACTCGCTGAAGTGTATTTGTGCCAGTGGAATATTCTTGACATAAATGTTTAACAGTTGCTGTCTTTATTCATTTACTACCAATTTGAATTATAAATTATGTAAGTTTCCCAAGGCCCTTTGCATGGTCTGTGCTGAAGGTGATGAGAGATTTAGGAAACAATCCTCATGTAATATTCTGAGAGCAACATTTTCAGTGCATTATTTTTCCACTGCATCAGACAATAATAAAAGAAGCCAAGTTGAAGGAATCAGAATTTTTTTCTAGGTTCTTGTGTTGGGTCATGAGGTGTACAAGGGCAGCGCAGTTGGTGTAGCGGTTCGAATTCTGCTCTCTGTAAGGAGTTTGTTTGTTCTTCCCGTGTCTGCATAGGTTTTCTCTGGGGGCTCTGATTTCCTCCCACTCATCAAAACGTATTGGGGGTGTAGGTTAAATCGGTGTAAATTGGGCCAGAAGGGCCGGTTACTGTGCTGTATGTCTAAATTTAATTTTAAAAAAAATCTAATTGAAAAAAATAAAATAAACTGTTAACCAGCAGGCTTCAGCAATGCATTAGAACTTATTGCTTGACCTGTAAATCACGATGGAATGTCTGTCATTCATCTGCTGTGGGACTATTTATCTGGAAGGAATACTTGCTGTAATATCTCATTTGATGACAATTTGTGCATGAAAGCTGTTCCAAGTCTGGTTTTCAAAAATAAATCATGTTCTGCTTTGAATGTCCCCAGACTTGTTCAACTTACCAAGTTAGACATAATCAGTCATTAAAAACGTCTGTGTATACATCCCATGAATTTTACCCAGGCCACAAACTGCTGTGTTCTTTGCTAGTGCCACAAAACTGTTCCCCTTTCAAGCATGATGGTCCCTGTAGCTGATATAGGGAACTCATCACATACAGTTTCTGTTTTTTTGTTTATGACTCCAGTGTTTCCAAATGCTGCACAAAACACGGTTTCTAGAGGCCGCAGAGAAAGATGGGTTTTTGGTTGGGGATGGGAGAACTTTAGAGAGAGATGGGATGTGGACAGCATTGGGACTAGTGGAGAGGAAAAAGGGGGATGTATAATGAGGGAAAACAGCTGGAGATGGGACAGTCTAATTTATTAGATGTAGAAATTTGGGTTAATGACAGGGAAGATCAATAGGGGAGATAGGATTGACTGAGTCAGCAGAGAAAATTCAATTTTGGAATCAAAGATTCATGTTGAAGATCCCGATGGGGTAAAGTAAATTGGATTCTAGATGGTGGTAATTGTTATACAGATTCCTGTTCCAACTAAGAGTGAGGACAAAAAACAAAATCCTGTTTTTTTTTACAAATAATATCCCAAAATTCTTTGTATTCATTTAAATGCTTCGAAGTTACCACAATATAGATGATAATTGTAAACATTTTCAGACAGCAGAGGTAATGCCCAGGCAATCATTTTCTTATTTTACATCTGATTAGCAATAATTTTTGACTAGAACATGGGCAAAAATACTTCTGCAATCTCTGGATTGGTACTTAAACCCCAGGCCATCTGATTCTGAGATGAGAACTTGAGCTGAGAAGGGAGTCCATGGAGGCTGCTGGTCTGGTGCCATCATAAATAGGGACCATTCTTGAGACTTTGGGGCAAGTTCAGGGAAAAAGCAAATCTTCACTCTAGGGATGTTGGAAGGGCTTATGGTAGTGAATATGGGCAAGAGTAAGGATGTGTCTCATTATTGAAAGAAGTAGAAGGATTATTTTGAACCAATTAAAGAAGCCCAAAAGAAGGAAGAAAATATTATTGAAGAAGCAAGTGATGTCATTGCAATAGAATGAGAGGTGGCATTTGGAAAAATTACAGCTCAGACCAATTATGTTTGTGAATGTGGAAGTTATTTCAACAAAAATGGAGAGATCAAAGTGTCAATGTTGTTCAGGGAGAAATGAATGATATTGGAGTTGGAGGCCAGAGTTGTGAGAAATGACACCTAGTTAAATTAGCAATTGCAATTAAACAATGGAATGCAAAAGTGCCCTGTGAGGTTACTGCTAGGAACAATTAATATCCATAAGGGAAGGAATTGGTATGCTTCTGATAGAAGCAGATATATTTTTAAATTTTAAATTTAGACATACAGCACGGATACAGGCCATTTTGGCCCACGGGTCCATGCCACCCAATGTGCACCCAATTAACCTGCACCACTTGGTACGTTTCAAACAATGGGAGGAAACCAGAGGCCCCAGGGAAAACCCACACAGACATGGGGAGAATATATAAACTCCTTACAGACAGCGCGGGATTTGAACCCCGGTCCCAATTGTTGGCGCTGTAAAGGTGTTGCGCTAACCACTATGCCAATCTAGAGTAGATTCATAAAGATGTAAAAACAACAGGGCAATGAAACTAAGCAAACATTCCCAAAATTAACTGAGTAATAGTATTGCTTGTCCTCAAAATCCAAATTGTTTTGAATTGAATGTGGATTGTTTTCTTGATTTCTTAACACAAAAGGAGAGAATGGAAGGTGAAATCTCAATGCAAACTCTAGTGACAGATTTCTATTACCAGGAGGAGTCGAAGATGGAGTGTGTAGCATCTGGCGAATGTTGCACCTTGGGTAGATGCCTCCACATGAGGACTGGCATGTGTATGTTCTGTTTTTCGTACTGGACTGTTTAGTGAATAAATGTTAAAAAAAAAAACGAGTTTCTTTATTCTGATAAACATGAGACAAAAAAAAAGTAATGATGGAGGGGAGGATGTGTAATATCTAAATGTGAAAGTGAAATTAAATAAATTCATTCTGTTTTGAAATTACAATGAATATGAGAGAGTGGTCATATTGTTAAGGTGGATAATTTGGGGTTGAACTTTGACATCATGACTTGTTTACAGGTCTTGTTACAGCCTTTGGAATAGAACTGAATGCAGGTTCCAGCTTGTTCAATGCACAGGATAACTTGGTGGTTCGTAGAGGCAGATTATTTTGTTTTGGGGCAGTCCCATCTTCAGCTGGTTCATTAATGATCTGCCTTTGAAGATGAGTCTGAAGTAAAGATAGACATTGAAGATTCATAAAGAGCAAAACTCTGAAATTGTATTTCATGCCAGCAACGTTGGACTTCTGCAGTTAAATAATCTGTTACATTTAATCACCTATTCTTGACTTTAAGCAGTATTACCATTGTGAAATGTCTGATATTAGCATTGCTGGGGATCACACTCAGAAATGTAAGCTGTACAGGCAACAAAAATAATGTGAGCAGGTCAGAGTAATAGCAATCCGACAGAGAGTAGGCTCACTATCTGAGTTTCTAAAGTCTTTCCTCCTGGTCAGGTACAAGGGAAGGGCATGATTCAATATTATCTAATTACGAGTGTAATTTTAGTAACGTGGAGGAAATTCAACACTGCCCACATCCTTGCAGTCATTCGATTGAAATCCCATGGATAACCCATAGCTGTATTCTGTGCCATCCACAAGAAAGGTAGCAGCCTCCTACCAAGGCACAGACAGCCCCTTCCCTCCCCATGCCTATGTTTGAGACCTACAAATTCCTCCCAAGTTTGCACATTCAGCTGATTTGGAAATCTATTGAAGTCTACTGTCTTTGTATCAAAGTCATGTAGCATCACATTTAACAACACTTTTACAGCTGCATCTTTGTTCCATGGGCTTGATCAGGGTTGGATGCTTTTGCAGGATTATAGGATTTTGTAGGGTTCTGTATTTTGCAGTATTACATCCACGGTGCATTTAAAGCAGCCTGTTGATTTTATAACCATATAACCATATGCAGCACAGAACAGGCCAGTTTGGCCCTACTAGTCCATGCTGGAACAAATCCCCACCCTCCTAGTCCCACTGACCAGCACCTGGTCCATACCCCTCCAATCCTCTCCCCTCCATGTAATTATCCAGTCTTTCCTTAAATGTAAATAATGTCCTTGCTTCAACCACCTCTGCCGGAAGCTTATTCCACATCCCAACCACCCTTTGCGTGAAGAAATTTCCCCTCATGTTCCCCTTATAATTTTTCCCCTGCAATCTCAAACCATGGCCTCTGGTTTGAATATCCCCCACTCTTAACTGAAAAAGCCTATCCACGTTGACTCTCTCTGTCCCTTTTAAAATCTTGAACACCTCCATCAAATCCTCCCTCAATCTTCTATGCTCCAGACAAAAAAAGCCCCAGGCTGCTCAACCTTTCTCTGTAACTCAAACCCTGACATCCTGTCAACATTCTCATGAACCTTCTCTGCACTCTCTCTATTTTGTTTATATCCTTCCTATAATTTGCTGTCCAAAACTGCACACAGTATTCCAAACTTGGCCTCACCAATGCTTTGTACAATTTCATCATAACATCCCAACTCTTGAATTCAATACTCCGATTTATGAAGGCCAACATTCCAAATGTCTTCTTCACCACTCTATCTACCTGAGTATCAACTTTGAAGGTACTATTTCCCATAACTCCTAAATCCCTTTGTTGCTCTGCACTCCTCAATTGTCTACCATTCAATGTATATGACCTATTTAGATTTGCCTTTCCAAAATGCAACACTTCACACTTATCCTTATTAAATTCCATCAGCCATTTTTCAGCCCACTCTTCTAGCTTTCCTATATTTCTTTTTAAGCTACGGTAATCTTCCTCACTGTCCACAATACCACCAATCTTTGTATCATCTGAAAACTTACTTATCCAATTCACCACCCCTTCTTCCAGATCATTAATATATATAACAAACAATAGTGGACCCAGGACTATTGAACTTTCTTGAACTATCTGGATATCATCAGGACGTGGCCGCCTTCATTTGCTAAACTCCCCTGTTTAAATCTGCCCCAATGAAACAGTATGTAATACAAATTCTAATTGAATAGTGAATCATGGGAAAGATGATCAAACATTTGCCACATGAGTTTTGAAGAATGGCTTGAAACGTTGAGAGGTTTAATGGAGAGATTTTCACTGTTTAAAAATGAGTTGGTAATGCTATGAAAATTGGGGTGCAGAATAACCCAGATTTAGAGGAGCTCTGAAATCTCACGACACTGGTGGAAGATCAAAGCTCTATCAAACTTAGTGATTAACTTTGGCCAGGGTGTGCAGCATTTTGACTATCTTTGGCTTGGCTTCGCGGACGAAGATTTATGGAGGGGGTATGCAAAAAAAAACAACTTAGAATTTCATCAGGACAGTGCTAGAGTTTTCCTCTATTCAAATCCACAAATAAAAAGAAGTGAAAGACTGTGAATTTCCATTGACACAGCAGATATGTGTATACTGTACATTGGTCACTTTCTCCAGTGTAATGCACCGTCACGCTGAGCACTGACACACCTCAGGGCTGTGTGCTCAGCCTGCTCCTGTTCACGCTACTGACCCGTGACTGCATCGCCAGATCCAGTCATCAGCAATAACCATGAATTGCACTACGGAGTAAAGGTGGAAAATTTTGTGAACTGGTGATAGAGCAGCATCCTTAGTCTCAATGTGGACAAGACAAAGGAGATGATCATGGATTTCAAGAGGACCAGGAATACCCACCCTCCACTACCCATCAACAACTATATAATAGAGAGAGTGGAAAGCACCAAGCTCCTCAAGTTCCTTGGAGTTCACTTAACTCGCAGCATATCATGGACACTCCTCGCTTAACAGGAAGGCTCAACAGTGACTGTACTTCCTGAGGAGAATGAAGAGGGCAAGGCTTCTGATCACCTTTATGTTAACCTTCTATTGGAGCTTTATCATGAACATCCTGGCCAGGTGCATCACAATGTGGTACGGGGGTTTCTGCAGAGAAATGGATCAGAGGTCAATCTTAAAGACCATTAAGGTGACAGAGAGCATCACTGGAGCCTCCCTCCCCGCCCACATCGACATGATCTACAAGGATCGTTGTCTAAAGAGGGCACACTAAATCATTGAGGACCATTTCCACCCTGCACACAGCATCTTTCAGCTTCTCCCATTGGGGAAGAAATAGGGGAGCATCAGAGTCAGCCCCACCTGGCTGAAGAACAGATTCTTCCCATGGCTAATGAGAATGCTGAATCAAAGGAACTGCTCACGTTCATCATTCAAGGCTCTCGTATTCACAAAACTTTATTTATTTGTATAGATGAAATGCTTGTCCTGCTTATGTTTTGTTTGTCTGTGTGTGTTGTGTCTGCATATTTTGCACCGAGGACCAGAGAATACTTGTACAATAAGATGACAATGACTTGATTGGACTTGGCCCAACATAACCTGACTGATTTGTAATGAATACTGTTGTCCACTTTTCATTCAAAAGTGTAAGCTATTCTGTCTAATGGGAAATAATATAATTTTATTGTCTTAAGATTAGTTGTTTTCTAAAAATAGATAAGCCACTTTGAAAAATACCTTAACAACTTTACTGAGCTGATATTGCAATGAATGGAAGTTGTTTGTGTGGGTATGCACACCCTTTGTGATCCTTTCCAGTGCTATGGACAAAAAAAGGATATGTCATTAAACAATGTGGTGGATGGCGTCCAAGACTTGTAAGCTCAGGGATTCTGCATCCTAATTGATCAATGCTCATCCATGTGTAAAATAGGGCATCTGCACTGGTCACAGCTTGAAACTTAGCAGCTTTGCAGTATCTGACCACTAACATTTGACCTTCATGCAGATGTTCCATGCACTTAAACAAAAAAATGTTTTGAACTCTTACTGATGACACCTCAGTCCCTGTTTCATACCTGGTGGATTTTTCCAAATAATATACAGGCAGTCACTGAGTCAAAAATGAGTTCCGTTACCTAGGTCTGTCTTTAATTTGGATTTGTATGAAAGTTGGAACATGTACATACGGTCCTTATTTAGCGTCAATCAAATGTTTATCTTCATATATATAGTATACTTTGCTTTAATATGCATATAAAACACTTCTTAATACACTAAAACATCTTAAACATAAAGGAGTGCATAATAATAAGAGTAATGACATACGGTCATAAAATCATGATTAAAAGTTAACACTCACAGGAGATGATAGCGAGATGGCTACTCTCTCACGATGCTGAGCGATGGCAGTGAACCCGACTCCACGGCCCTACCACAGCTTTGTTCCTTCCGATCCACGCTCGGCTCCTTCGCTTGAACTCCCCTCCCCCTCGCTTGCTCACCCCCTCCCTCCCTGCTGGACAATGGCAGCATTACACAAGAGTATCCTACAGCAGAATCATGGTCAAAGCAGAAGTTCAGGGCATTCTACTTCCAGTCGACTTCTCGGTACATAAGTATGAGTTGTTCAACCTGGGGAATGCCTGTACTCAACCTCTTTGTCTGGTTCTATGGATCTGTGAAATTCTCTGCCCAAGGAAGCTTTAGCAGCTTCCTCATTAAATATATTTAAGACTGGTTGAGATCATTTTATCCATATTAAGTGAATTGAGGATAATGGGGAAAAGACAGGTAGGTGGGGCTGAATCCATGGCCAGAACAGCCATTATCATTGAGTGGCAGAGTAGGCCCGATGGGGTAATTGCTGATGTCTTCTGCACCCATTTCTTGTGCTCTCATGTACTGTTACATCCAAAATGCATTTTGCAGAAAGCAAAGTTGGCCTAATGTGACTACACTCCAAAGCAAGATTTGATGAGTTATTTATTACACAAACCATTAAATTGTCAAGTGTTGGTTGATTTAGTTTATACAACTATCCTTTGAGTTTACAACCATTGAAAATTTCATTTTCTTTGCTCATTTTTTTGTTTCAAGACCCAACCATGGAAAGGCATATTTTAAGTTCCCTTGGAGCACATGGCATTCTGTCAGGACAGGTTGAGCCAAGAGTTGAATGAAAGATAAGCTAAAGTTATGATTAAGATAAAAATGCCTGTTCTTTTTGTTGGCTATAATTGCAATGGGTTGCAAAGATTATCATTTTCCATCAAAATGATTTGCGTGATACATGATGTTGTCAAAAAATAATATGAAGAGAAATTTGAGAAGTTATCAAGCAAGGAGCAGCTATAATCTTAAACTGAAGCACTCAGGATTGAGTGTGCATTTTGTTTTTAAAGTTGCACCATTCCATTCCAAACTTGCTGCATGGGTGCAAAGAAGGCTGACACTGAGTTATGAGTTATTTGGCGTAAAGGTTGAACAAAGGTTGGTATATTTGCATAGGATTTGCTCTGTTTGAGGGAAACCAGCTAGGCAGGGATGCGGTGGAATAGTGAACTCTTGAGAAACAAAGGTAAGGTTGAAATTTTCAGCCACAATTGAGATGAGAATGTGGAAGAGTAAAATGAGATTGGAGGAGGGTCAGTATAAATATATATTTAATGGTTGATGCAAGTTTGATGGGCTAATTCCTCCATACTGCCTGATCTTTTGACTCTAATTGTATTTTATATATTGATCGATAGACTATTTGTATATGATGGTGGGTTCTTTTATTTTGCATTGGACTTGGTAAGCTGCTTACAATGAAGTGTATGGCATGGTGGCACCACAGTCAACGCTGCTGCCTCACAACTCCCAGGATTCATATGTAGTCCTGATCTTTCTTGCCATGACTGCAAATGCTTCATTTGGGTTTCCCCACATTCCAAAGAAATGTTGGTAGATTAACTGATGCATGAAGACTCCTTTGTGTACGTGGCAAAAAAAACCCAAAAAACATAGGGAATAGATAGACACGTGAGAAAGTACAGGTTTCAGGAAAAGATGAACAAGACCAATGGGATTCTTCTGCTCAGAACCAATAGGGTCCTGATGAACTGAATGGTGTCCTTCTATCTCATAATAAGTGAGCGTAGACTAAATGGTCAGTTTCCAGTTGTCTCCTATCCATGTGGCAGATGGATTGAAGTAACAGATTTGTCACCTTTGAAAACTTGCTTGTTCTTGTAATTGACTGCTTTTGATTCTCAAGGATTATAGAAGTATCTTGAAAACCAACTCGATATTGGGAACTCTGAGATCTGAGAAAGTTTACTAGGTACCCCTCGATTCATCATACAGAAGAGTGATGGGGCCAGTCAATGTTTCTTTACAAAACAAAACCTGGAAATTGTTGACAATAGTGATGGGCAAATGCTTGGAGCCTCTCTTATTAATAAGGCAATGCGAGACCATTTTATTTTTCTCATCAGATATGAATCCTAGGCTCAGTTTGAAGAAGCTCTTCTGGGAGCTTGATTAATCCAAGCAAGCCTGGCAGATGTTTAAAAGCTTAAAATCATGTTTAGAAAAAAGGCAGATGGATCATTACAGTCAAAGGTCAAAGGAGGCAATAAACCACCCGCCCTTCCGCAACTCATGGGACTGAAAGGGGTTGATGCCATTATCTGGATTAACAATCTAGCCACTGCATTTCCAGGAGGAGTTTTAAATTCCCCCTGAGTGAAAATTAACATTGACATCTGCCAGTTTTATTTACCCACTGAGTAGTTCCCTTTGTTATACAAAACATCAAACACCAACACTTAATAAACATCAAACTGTTGCATTATTTATTAAAAAAGTCTAATTAACTCGGTGAATGTCTCTGTTTCAGATGTTTGAGAGAATTTTATTACAATAAAGTACATGAAAATTGTGGGGAAAGACTCCTCTCCCACATTTTCTCTGTGACTCAGCTTTCCACTCTCACCCCCACTCTCTCCAATCTGCAGAGAGGAAGTTTCCCTAATCCTCACCTTCCACCGCATAAGCTTCCACATCCTTGGTCATTTTTGCCAGGTGCCAAGAGGCCCCACAGCCAGATTTGTCTACCTTCCACTGCCCTATTTATCTCCTTCATGGACCAGTCCCTCTATGACATCCTTGTCCAGTCATCCTTTCCCTTGTAACTCCTGGCACTTCCCCTGAAACCACAGGAAGTTCATCACTTACTCTTACATCAACACTCTCACCATTATCCAGGAATCTGAACAATCCTTCCACATTAGGCAAAGATTCATGGGCACCCCCTCAAAACTCATTAAGTGCATTTAATACCCCAGAAGTAGCCTCATCTATGTCAGGGGCACCAAGCTCAGACTTGGTGACCATTTTGCAGAACCCTGGGCTCTGTCCAAAATAGTAAGCCCAAGCTCCCAGTTACAGTGCCCCCAATAATCTTTGGGACAAAGGCACTTTTTTTCCTTTATTTACTCCTATGCTCCACAATTTTATATTTGTAATCAAACAAGTCACATATAATTAAAGTGGACATTCCAGATTTTATTCAAGGTTATTTGTATATATTTTGGTTTGACCATATAGAAATTACAGCACATTTTATACATAGTTCCCCCATTTCAGGGCACCATAATGTTTGGGATATTTTTCTTCGTACATGTTTGTGACTACCCAGGGATGTTTAATTGCTTCATTGGTACAGGTATAAAAGGGCTAGGATTACTTTGAAGCTTTTCATCACCTTTGGAGTCTCTAGTTGCCATTTTTCAACATGACGACCAGAGTTGTGCCAATGAAAGTTAATGAAGTCATTAAAAGTCTAAAACAGTAAGAGACATCATCCAAACATTAGGATTACCAAAACCAACTGTTTGGAACATCACTAATCACCAAGGGACTGGTAGGCCAAGGAAGACTTCCACTGCTGATTCTCATCATCATGAAGAAAAATCCACAAATCTGTCCGACAGATCAGAAGCATTCTTCAGAAGGCAGGTGTGGATGTGTTACTGATTACTGTCCAAAGAAGACTTCATGATCAGAAATACAAAGGCTACACTGCAAGATGCAAACCACTAGTTAACGACAGAAACAGGATGGCCAGATTGTAGTTTGCTAAGAGGTATTTAAATTAGCCTGGAGAATTCTGGAAAAAGGTCTTGTGGACAGATGAGACCAAGATTATCCTATAACAGAGTGATGGCAAGAAATGGAGGCATAAAGGAACTGCCTGAGACCCAAAGCATCTGTGAAACATGGTGGTGGGAGTGTTAGGGCCTGGGCATGCATGGCTGCCACAGGTACTGACACACTTATCTTTATTGATGATGTAACTGCTGATGGTAGTAGCAAAATGAAATATCTGCATAAGTTCGAGCAGATGTCTCCAAACTTCTTGGGTGACGCTTCATCCTACAGCAAGACAATTTGCTAAAGAAACAAAGGAGTTTTTCAAAGCTAAAAACTGGAAAATTCTTGAGTGGACAAGTCTGTCACCCCTTCTAAATCTAATTGAATATACCTTTTATATGCTGAAAGGAAAACTTCAGGGGACAAGCCCTTGAAACAATGGCTCATCACCAGAGAAGATGCTCAGATCTGGTGATTTCTATGAATCACAGACTTCAAGCAGTCATTGCATGCAAGAAATATGCAACAAAGTATTAAACATGGCTATTTCAATTAAACATACCATTGCTATGTCCCAAGTATTATGGAGCCCTGAAATGAGGAGACTACGTACAAAAAGTGCTGTGATTTCTACATGGTCAAACCTAAATATATACCTTGCATAATATCTGGAATGTACGCTTTAATCTTGCGAATTGTTTGATTACAAATTTGAAATTGTGGAGCACACAGAAAAAAATAAATTTTAAAAAGCGTTTTTGTCCCAAACGTTATGGAGGGCACTGTACTTGCCATTCTAGATCCACTTCCGAATCCCATACCTCCCTGGGCATTTTTGGCATTTTGCTAGGGTGAGGCCCAAGTTCAAATTAAAGCAACATCTCACATTCTGCTTAGATAGTCTGCAGTTTTATTTTGGATCTTTGAAACTCTCAGCAATTAGTTTAATAGTTTAGGTGAGCCCAATGTTTTATAAACGTTTTAAGTGTAACCACTAGGAGCCATTAAAACATTAGTGTATGCATGGAGATCACCAGAGCAGGAGAATTAATGTTTCAGCATGCTGGGACTCTGACTGAAGATGTTTGCTCCAGCTATAACAGTTTATTTCTGATTGCATCCAACTAGTAATGAAAGCTTCCAAAATTAGTACATGTGGTTTCTGATGCAGTGATTGTGGGGACAGTTTTTATCCTTGAAAATATTTATTTTGTACTAAAAGCTTGCTCTAAAACTGATTTGAAGTGAATGTTTGTCCTTGAACATATCTAATAATCTAGTGTCACCGCATTTTCCCTTAGTAATTAATTATATGAATGTGAGAACTTGCAGTGAAACATAAATGGAGGTAAATGTGAGATGAGTAAGGATGGTCTCTAGTTATGTACGTTAATGAGTTATAATATTGAGGGTCCGCAATTGAAATACTGTTCATTGATGCTAAGACATTAAATATATAGACTGTGCAAGTATCATCAGAAAAGCAAAGCTTGAGTTCTATCTTTAGTCAGATGACTACAGCATATAGAAGTGGTTTCCTTTATTCAAGCTCGTTCGAAGATTTGGGTGCATTTGAAATTGAAAGGATTCCTGTTAGCAAAAATAAACATCATCTGGATTGAAAGGCAAATAATTGGAAGAGTTATTTAGTCACCCATCCTTGTGGCTGGATTAATGTGCAGTGTATAAATCAATTTTAAAAAACACTTTCAGACACTTCTTCTCCAAGAAGGTTGTGCTCCCTGAAGTTAAAAAAAATACAATGGCCATTGATTTCTGAACAGCTAACTTGCAAACATATGGTAATTAATTAAAATCTATTTTGGGTGGTTAACATACATTTAATAAACAGCAAACTGGTGTGCAAATCTTTCAACCTGCTTATAACTATTTTAATATGATTGAGAAGGACAAATTATTTAATCTGATTGGGGAGGAAATGTGCACAGTTTGTCTCTGGCCTCATTGTGCAGCTAACTCAGGGGACAAGGCCATGTTGACCGACTAACATAGATAATCAAAAATGAGCAATGCACAGGGCTTGCTATTGAAGCAAAAAATGACAAGAAATTAAGATTTTCAAATATCTTTCAAAAGTATATGGTTGGTGCAATTTGTCATTATGGAGTTTATCATTGGTTTCATATCAGGTCCGTGGTTATGGGGTTTATTTAGTTGACAGTTTGAGACCATATAGAGTTCACAGTAGGTTGAAACACTTCAACATCAAAATATGATCACTTTTGGGCACTATCTGTAGCCTCAATAATGAAATAGACAAACTGCTGAGGGGAACAATAGGCTTTATTGTACTAGAGACTGCTGGCCTGGGTCCAGGGTAGGAAAATGAGCAGGGAGGATAGGGGAATTGTCCTTTATGACCCGGAGTCACATGGGCAGGATCAGGGAGGAGTCAAGGACAGGAAGACACCCAGAGGGCGGGCCAGCCAGTGCACATATTCATATCACCACCTTCACCCCCTCTTATTTAAAAAATGGAAACCACCGGAAAAACAAACAGCAAACCGGGGGTAATAACACTAAGAACAATGATAATAACAGTGGCAATATCAATAATTATCACCAAAGGGGGCGGGAGAAGCGGATGCCCCCAAATGGCTAGAGGTTTAGCCGCACAGGTGACCTCTTTCTGCCGGACTGCTGTGGAACCGGTGTGTCTTTGCGGTGCTCCGACAGGGGAGAGTCCACTACAGGAACCATCGGGGTGCTGGCGGGGGACTCCCAGAGTGATGGGAGGTCTCCGCTGCTTCACCGGGGGGTAGAAGACTGGATGTCCGGCGGCAAGGCAGGCAGGGTCATGCTCTGATACGGCATAATCGGATCCGCGGCATGGTCGGCAGCCGACAAGGCAATCTCAGGGTCTCTGGACCTTGCCAGGTCTCATATTGGCACAGTATCCTCATAACAATCCAGGTACCTCACAAATGCATATTGAGGATTTTCATGTATGAGGTGCACCGCTTCAACCAATAGGTCTGTCTTATGGCCCCTGACGTGCTTCCAAAGCAGAACCAGTCCTGAGGTTGTCAGCCAGGGAGGGATGGATAACCCATTCACCGATCTCCTAGGGAAAGCAAAGAGGTGTTCATGCAGGGTGGTGTTAGTGGTGGTGCACAGTAATGACCGGATGGCGTGGAGGGATTCGGTAAGACGACCTGCCAGTGGGACACTGTCATATTTTTTGACCTAAGGGCCAGGAGCACCGCCTTCCAGTCAGTGCCATTCTCCCTTTCCATCTGGCCATTACTTCTGGGGTTATAGCTGGTGGTCCTGTTGGTGGCTATGCCTCTGGCCAGAAAGTACTATCGCAGCTCCTCACTCATGAACTAGGTCACCCATCACTATGAATATAGTTGGGGTACCCAAACAGGGTGAAGATACTGCGCAGGGCCTTAATAACCATAGCTGAGGTCATATCTGGGCAGGGAATTGCAAAGGGGAACCTGAAGAATTTGTCCACCATCGTCAGGAAGTAGGTGTTCCTATTTGTGGTTGGGAGGGGGCCCTTGAAGTTGACACTGAGTCGTTTGAAATGGTGGGTGGCCTTGATGATGTGTGCCTTCTCTACTCGGTGCAGATTTGGCAGCGTTCAATCGTGGACCGGACATCCTCAATGGAGTACAGGAGGTTCCGAGTCTTAACGAAGTGGTACAGCCTCATGACTCTGGGGTGGCACAGATTGTCATGAAGGATCCGGAGACAGTCGAGATGCGTACTGATGCACGTCCAGCGGGATAGGGCATTCAGAGGATCATTGAGTTTATCCGGCCGGTACAAGATATCATAGTTGTAGGTGGATAATTCAATCCTCCACCTCAGAATCTTGTCATTCTTGATCTTACCTCGTTGTTTGGCACTGAACATGAAGGCCACTGCCCTCTGGTCAGTCAGTAGGGAAAATATTTTACCAGCCAAGTAGTGCCGCCAGTGCGCACTGCCTCAATTATTGCTTGTGCCTCCTTCTCGATGGAGGAGTGCTGGAGTTCAGGATTGTGCAGGGTGCGGGAAAAAAATACTACCAGCCTGCCTACCTAGCTTAAGTGTGGTGGCCAGTACAAAATCTGAGGCATTGCTTTCCACCTGAAAGGGGATGGATTCATCCATGGGATGCATCGTGGCCTTAGCGATGTCTCCTTGAATTTGGTTAAAAGCAGCCTGGGCTTCCGCTGATAATGGGAAGGTAGTTGATTGAATTATGGGATGGGCTTTATTGTGCATAATAGGAAAACAACCCCAGCCACCTCTTTAGTGCCTTCAGGGTGTTTGGGACAGGGAGCTCCATGAGGGGCCGCATGCGGTCAGGGTCGGAGGAAATTACATCATGTACCACGATGCATCCAAGAAGGGCCAGGCACTCTGTGTTGAACACACACTTGTCCTTGTTGTATGTCAAGTTGAGGGACTTGGCCCTATGCAAGAAATTTGTGAGATTTGCGTCATGGTCCTGCTGGTCATGGCCGCAGATGGTGACATTGTTGAGGTAGGGGAACGTCGCCGTCAGTTTGTGCTCCTCCACCTTCTGGTCCATTACTCTCTGAAAGGCAGAAACACCGTTAGTAACACCAAAGTGTACCCGCAGGAAGTGGAAATGTTTTCCATTGGCCTCGAATCCCGTGTAGATTCGATTCCTTGGACGGAAGCGAAGTTGATGGTAAGCCTACTTGAGGTAATTGGTTGAAAAAACACTGTACTTTACGACCTTATTACCAAGTCGGCTATACGGGGTAGCAGGTACGAGTCCAACTGGGTGAAGCGGTTGATGGTCTGACTGTAATCATTTACTATCCGGGGCTTGCCCGCCCCTCTGACCATGAGGACCTGCGCCCTCCAGGGACTGGTGCTAGGGGCTTTGATCTCCTCCACCAGGAGTCACTGAACCTCAGCCCGGATGAATTGCATGTCCTCTGTACTATAGCACCTACTCTTGGTGGCGATCGGTTTGCAATCCAGGGTGAGGCTCACGAACAGGGACGGGGGTGAACCTGTAAGGTGATGAGACCACAGGACAGTGCTGGAAACGGAGTGATTTTTAGACCACAGGACGGTACCGGGGATTGGGCATTCGGTTGGGGATGGGCATCCGAAAGCTGGGGGTTGTGTACGATCAATGGTGGGTGGAGGCCTCCGAACACCATCGTCACACTCCTGAACTGACTCTGAAAGTCGAGGCCCAGGAGGATAAGAGTGCAGAGGTGAGGCATAATCCGCAATACAAAGTCATTATAACATTCTCCCTCCTGCCCACCCATCCCCCCCCCCACCATCAGCAACGTTACACAATACCCAAGATACTAGTCTGTTGGTCCCTCGCTGCTATTGATACCATCCCTGTCATCGGTCTAACCGGGAGGGAGAGTCTCTGGTCCACGTCAGGGTGCACGAAACTTTCCATGCTCCTATCAAAAATAAAGTTTGTTTTATGCCCATTCACCTCGATCTCCATAATGGAGTTCGAGATCGGGTGAGGGCTGACTTGGTTCAGCATCACGATGCTAGGAAAGGCATTTCTTCATCGTCGTTGGTGGGGAGGTGATGGTGACCTCCATGTTGGCCACGTAGCATTCGATGGGGAAGAAGGCGGAGGTGGATTCGTGGTGGTCAGAAGTGACATAATCAGAGTGGTAGTCTGAGTTGCTGAGGTTGTGAGCAGTGGCCGGTAAGATGGCACTCCCCTCACCGCACACGCTGTCAGCGCTGTAAGCATGCCGCGCTGCTCCCGGACTGCGATCAGGACCTGCAGACTTTTTGGTAATGTCCCTTCTTCCCGCAGCCTGAGCACATGGCTCCCCTCACGGGGCAGAGGCGTCTCGTGTGCCTGGCCTGCGCACAGAAGTTGCATCACAATTATGCAGATGGTGTTATTGCAGCAGCGATCGTGTCGGTAACACCCGACGCTGAGTCCCAGGCCGATAGCCCTCATGGTGGAACACACGTAGATGGCCCGCTTCTGCCCGCGATCGACACCGCGTGGCACTGGGCCAAGTCCAAAGTCCTGATCAAGTCGATAGCCCTTTTGAGTGGGAGCGGGTCCTCCTCGAGGAGTCATTGTTGGATATAATCCGATCTCAACCCCGACACGCAGGCGTCTCTGATCAGCTCTTCAATGCACTGGGTTAGCGATATCGTGGACGTGGGATTCCCCCAGACAGTCTTTTCCAAATGTGATCAGGGACCGGACGAACTCTTCAGTGGACTCACCAAGCTGTTGTTTTCGGGACGCCGGCAGGTAACGAGAGTAGACCACGTTCACACACAGCACCCGCAGCTCAGCCATCGCCTCGTTGTAGGTCGCACTGCCTTGGATGGCCAGGTAGGCCCTCTGGCTGACTTGTGCCTGAAGGATCTTTAGTTTC
This sequence comes from Narcine bancroftii, assembly GCF_036971445.1. NCBI lineage: Eukaryota > Metazoa > Chordata > Chondrichthyes > Torpediniformes > Narcinidae > Narcine > Narcine bancroftii. The sequence goes on from NC_091469.1 coordinate 338,237,038, forward strand.
TTTTCATCAGAGTTGACCACCTTAGCAGCAGCATCGAGGAAGTTGTTAAAGCAGTTCACCCACTGTTCGAAGAGCATTGATGCATCTGGGACTTGGGGGTCTACTTCCAGCCATTCTGGGCGCAGCAATTTCTCCATTACTGGAGAACTCCAAAATCTAGTACATTATTGTTGCCCCAATAATGACACAGACAAATGGCTGTTTTAAATTATAGTCTTTATTGTACTAGAGACTGCTGGCTCGGGTCCAGGCTGGGAAAATGAGCGGGAAGGAGAGGGGACTCAACCTTTATGGCCCGGGGTTACATGGGCAGGACTAGGGAGGAGCCAAGGACAGGAAGACACCCAGAGGGCGGGCCAGCCAGTGCATATAATCATCTCACCACAATCCTAAAGGAAAATATTGAGTATGTGTGTTGGAATGTTATGATTAGGTTGTATAAGATGATGGTGAGGCCAAATTTGGAGTATTGTGTGCTGCTCTGGTCACCAAACTACAGGAAGGATATCAGTAAGATTGAAAGAATGCAGAGAAGATGTACGAGGATGTTGCTGGGTGTTCAGAAGTAGAGTTACAGGGAAAGATTAAGCAGGTTAGGACTGTATTCCTTAGAGTGTAGATGTATGAGTGAAATTTGATAAAGGTTTACAAATTTTGAGGGGGAGAGACAACAAATGCAAGTAGGCTCTTTCCACTTAGAGATAAATACAAGAGGGCATGGCTTTAGGATGAAAGATTTAGGGGAACATTAGGGGAAACTTCTTCACTCAGAGAGTGGTGGGAGTTTGGAATGAGCTGCCATTTGATGTGCTAAGTGTGGGCTCACTCTTAAGAATAAATTGGACAGATACATGGATGGGAGACGTCTTGAGGGTTATGGAATGAGTGGAGGTCAGTGGGATAAGAGGAATAATGTTTTGGCCCAGACTAGGAGGCCTGTTTTTCTGTGCTCTATTTTTCATGGCTTGGCAATTATCATTGAATATTATGGCACAGATGATCAATTCTGCTTTTAGACCCCAAATGAAGTTTAAGCAAAAATTGTTAAACTGGGATATACAGTACATTATTTGTCAGAAATAATATGAATAAAGGCTGATTTTAAATCTGAATTGTTAACATTCTGGTAGTTTTATAGTGGCTAATGTTGATTTTTCTAGATGTTCATAATCCTCTGGCATCTCTTTGCCATCTTTATTATTTTTATGCCATTTAAAAATTGTCCAGTGAGGTAGGAATTACTCACTTAAAATAAAGTTTCAAGTTTGTTGTGTGGTCCGTATGGAACTTGAGGGTATTTAGTCTGGTTGTATTTGCTTCCTCCGAGACACATTAGTGGGGTGCATCTGACATGTATGCATATAAGTGTGTGACGAAGACCAGAAAGATGGATCTGGGAGTCGAAAATGCAATACATCAGAGCAAATTTTAGAGCAAGTTTACCAAATACAAGAACACTACAGATTAATGTACGGATGCTAATTTTCTGGATTGAAATGCTATTTTTAAATCGCTGCAGCCTAAATTGCTACTATGACAGGAAATATTATTGGAGCTGGAATCAATTGGCAAATCTTGTCAATCAACTGTAGTTATTGCTAATTCTGAATTCATTAAGTGTGTAGGAATTTGGATATGCTTAGCTCATTTGGCCAAAGTAGTTGTATTCTCTTTTTATATTAGAATTTTGTCCTTCAATTTTCAAAATTTTAAAGAAGATGCAATAAAATTTAGATTGAATGATAGTGAATTGCGCACTTAAATTTGAACAGTAAGGCCGAGTTTGAATGTTGCTCAATTCTACAGGAGAGAAATTTTTTTAAATTTTAAAAAAAAATTTCACACTATGAACCATATTAATCAAAATACACACAAACATTTCCCTCTTGAATATACACAGTGTCATTTTCTCCCCTTTTTCCCCCTCCCTCCCACCCCCCTCCAAACCCATTAAACGTTCAACATATACAATACAATAAACCCATTAAACAATGTCATCACACAATGAAAATAAACAAGAAAATTGTGTCATCTACTTTTACACACTGGGTCAGTTCATTTCATCGTCTTCTCATTCTATCATTTTAGGGGGTGGAGGTTCACAGTAGGCCCTCTCTGTTGTGTTTCCATGTACGGTTCCCAAATTTGTTCAAATAATGTGACTTTCTTTTTAAATTATGTTATTTTTTTCCAATGGAATACATTTATTCATTTCCATGTACCATTGCTGTACTCTCAGGCTCTCTTCTGATTTCCAAGTTGATATTGTACATTTTTTTGCTACAGCTAAGGCTATCATCATAAATCTTTTTTGCGCTTCATCCAGTTTGAGGCCTAATTCTTTACTTCTTATATTACTTAGAAGGAAGATCTCTGGATTTTTGGTATGTTGCTTTTTGTGATTTTATTTAATATCTGATTTACATAGGAACATAGGAAGTAGGAACAGGAGTAGGCCAAAAATGGCCCATCGAGCCTGCTCCACCATTCAATACAATCTAATTCAATGACTGATCTAATTTATGACCTAACTCCACCTACCTGCCTTCTCCCCATATCCCCTAATTCCTCTATCATGTAAAAATTTATCTAACCGAATTTTAAATATGTTTAATGAGGCAGCCTCAGCCACTTCCCTGGTTAGAGAATTCCAAACATTCACTACTCTCTGGGAAAAACTATTTTTCCTCATCTCTGTCCTAAATCTACTCCCCCGAATCTTGAGACTGTGTCCTCTCGTTTTAGTTTCCCCGGCCAGCTCAAAAAACCTTCCTACATCTATCCTATCCATACCCTTCATAATCCTATATGTTTCTATAAGATCTCCTCTCATTCTTCTGAACTCGAGCGACTACAATCCTAGATGATTTAATCTTTCATCATAAGTCAACCCCTTCATCCCAGGGATCAACCTCGTAAACGTCCTCTGGACCGTCTCCAAAGCCAGTATATCCTTCCTCAAATATGGAGACCAGAACTGGACACAGTACTCCAGATGAGGTCTCACCAGTACCTTATACAGTTGCAACATTACTCCCTACTCCTGAATTCAATTCCTCTAGCGATGAAGGCCAACATTCCATTTGCCTTCTTAATAGCCTGCTGCACCTGCATCCTAACTTTTTGCGATTCATGCACAAGCACTCCCAAGTCCCTCTGCACAACAGCATGCTGTAGTTTTTCACCCTTTAAATAATATTCAGCTCTTTTATTTTTCTTGCCAAAGTGGATAACCTCACACTTACTAACATTGTACCCCATCTGCCAGACCTTTGCCCACTCATCCAGCTTAACTATATCCCTCTGCAGACTCTCCACATCCTCATTACAATTTGCTCTTCCACTCAATTTGGTGTCATCCGCAAACTTGGCGACACCACATTTTGTCCCCTCCTCCAAGTCATCAATGTAAATGATGAACAGTTGTGGGTTTAGTTGTGGATTTAGATCTTGGGAGAGAACATTTTCTTGATAAAATGCATGGGCAGCCCCACACTTTGAAGAGGTGCGCTCATACTACATTGTAGATGAGAGTGGAAAATTGAAGTCAAAGACTGGAAGAGTAACTGGTTCTTACTGCAGAGTAAACAGTACTCGCTTCACTGGGCAGATATTCTTGAACACAGGTCTTGTTCACTCTTTTGTATCATTTCATTTTGTTCTCGCACTCTCTAATGTTCATGTTCTCCAAATATCAGAGTTACAAAATAATAAGTTCTCATTGTCGCAGTTTTTTTTTTAAATGAGCAAGTTTAAAAGGAAATTGGGGAGCATGAGACAAAGGTGAGGCTGTGACTAAAATCTAGTTGCTGGGGCAATGAAGGGAGAATTCTCGTTACTTCTGTTACAGCAAGTGGCTTTCCCACTTTGAAAAAAAATACAGTTAATCTGTTTGTGTCTATGCACACATTATATCAACTTTTCGCCACTATTTTGAACCCAGTTTTTTGCTCTAATTTCATTAGGATGACAAGGATTTGGTTCACGAGTTTGTCATTGCTGAGGGTCTGACATGTTTGATAAAAGTGGGAGCAGAAGCAGACCAGAACTACCAGAATTACATCCTGAGAGGTAAGCAATACACTTCCCACTCTTCAGTGTTATTTTTAGAGGGAAAACATGGTTTATTTCTATCTACATCTTGTGTCAGAGCTTAAGCAGACACAGTTGAGTAGTACCTTAAGGTGATGGTCTGATCCAGTGGTTTTGGCAGGAGGCCTTTGCAATAGGAGTTCATATTCTTTAAAAGAGCTTTACTTGTGAGCTTATTTATTTTTCCCTCTTTTATCTTCATAGAAGCCTTGCAGGAAGAGTGTTTATATGTCTGTTGACATCATGCTTCAATAAAATAGTTTTAAGCACATCTGTATTTTGTTCTTACAAAAAGTAGTCAAATCTGGTAAAAATATTCGATAAAATTATTTCAGTGTCATTCTTTGAAGCTGTTATAGCCGCTCCACCATCAGCACTGTACTATTGTTAGCCAGCATATGGTACAGTTAAAAAATGAGGCAATGTCCCAGAGTAAGTTGTCTTCCACCTGCCTTGTATAAATTTCCAGCAGCTGTTTGTCATTTCTATTTAAGCAGAATCAAAGAAACTGCAGATTGTGTTAGCTGAAATTCGCTTAATAGGTCTTGTTTGTTCTTTTGTAATATTTCTACTCCTTGCGCTCTCTTTACAATGCTATCTTGCATGCATGCACAAAGTGTAAGAAAGTAATGAGTTCTGATAATCTTTGTTCAAATATGGAGCAAGTTTAACACAGTAAGGCTACATTTCCAATAAAAAGATTTTATATTAAAAAAATGTTGGAAACAAGAAGTCAGGTAGCATTGCTTGAATGAAATGTACTTAAAGCTTCAAGTCACAGATTCTTTGTCAGAACTGAGAGACAGCATATTAGTTTTAATTTGTATTGCTATATTATTGGATGGTATCACTTTTTAAAATTGTTTCAGTAAAAGGAAAACATGGAGATTGTCCAGACATTTTCTTCACTCTTGGATGTTCAAGTTAATCTAATAGATGTCTTGAGGCAATACAGAAAATATTTCTTGTTCTGATGTTATGGCAAATTGTGGGAGCTTGGACCTTGGCTCAGCTTCACAAATGGAAAAGCAACATTATACAGTTTTTTTTTAAAGACTTATCTGCTCAAGATTTAATTACTATTCAATAGTATCTAAAATACGTTTCCATCAGTTGTTACATTCCTCATCTATGAAGGAATGTGGACATCTATACATTTCTCCATATATTTGAGCAAATTTGTGTATAATTTATGTCCATTGAGAATTCTAGATTTTTCCTGTACAAACATTGCCACTGAGTAAAAATCTCCTCTAAATAAGCAAGTGAAGACTGAAATTAAAATCTTTACTTCCCATTGCGAACTCTGCTCCTTTGCACACAGTTCAGTCATGACTGTGGTTTTTTTTTTAACTGAGCCAAGCTGTTCACCACCCTCATTTTATGTCAGATCCTAGGATGCAGTTGGGACTATAAACCACAGCATCTTCAAGACTAATCATCTTCATGCCTTTTTTTTAAATCTTTACAGTTGATGATTCCATCATTAGTTTGCTATTTTTATTCTGTTTAAACTTGAAGTCACTCAAAAGTTATTGTGTTCTAACTCTCATTATTCATTTCACATCTCCGTCTAATGCTACTGAACCCCCAATCATCTTTTTTGAATGGAGCATCCAATTGGCTGCTACTTGATTCTCTTCTCTAATTGAATGCTTGTGATCTGGAGAGTTGTTCCTTAGAAGTATTAAGTATGCATCTATCCATCTGCTGAAGGAACTTGGAACATTGCTTTCATTATGTAACTTTTGCATGCCAACTACATGTTGATGGCTAACTAATCCACCTAATGAAATTGAAGAAATGTCTGCCATCTCTGATGCTCATAATGAAACAATCTTTAATATCGTAGTTTTTCCCCCAGAACTCCAATCAATAAAGTAAATTTACTTTAAAAGTGTATTCTTTATTAGAGTTTCCATTGTATCTCAAATAATATGCCTTTACCCCACAACATCAATTATGAAGCCAGCGAGACACCAGAATATTAATTTTGCATTTATAGATTGTTTTTATGTCTGAGACACTTTACAGGTATTCCTACCTTGAAGACCAGGTGAAGCTTCAGCACGACCAATTTATCTCTCATCTACACAGTTTAATATTAAAGGTTTTCCATATTCAATAAAAACACATACAGCTCTAATTTCAGTAAATCTATGGTTTTGTGGCAACAACAAATGTTTGGAATGTTAGAAACACAGGCATGTTATAGTTGCCATATTAGTAACTCAGATAAGACATCATTATCGAGCATCTGATTATATAAAAGTATGTAGAACGCTAAAGATGCTGGTACATTGAAGTAGTGTGCCAGCCTGCTGTTCATTCTCGATTGCAAATTGAGCAACTTTGATTACAATTATGTAGGCCAGCATCTGGCATGTTGGGGAAGAAAAAAAAATCTAATCCTTTCATCTCTGAATGTCAAAAGAACTTGCGCAAAGTCACAGGTGAAATATCAAGTAGTAATTGATCTCCATGGTAACTTGATCCCATTTCATGCTGTGTATCCTGTAAACTGGGTCAGGAAATGAGGAAATTGAGAGGCATGCCTTCATTAAGAAGTAATATGTCACTGAAAAGAAGAAAGAACTCCATGAAGGAAATGTACATAAGTTTATTTCTAGAATGTACTTTTTGTTGGTGAGTGAGAGCCCAAAGCCAGGTTTGCATAAATCTAGGGTGAGATGGGAGTCAGACTTAGACACAACAATTGACAAACAGCTCTGGTCATATCTGTTTCAAGGAAGTATGTTGGCTACTATCAATGACAGGTCCATTATATTGGTCCATTTATAATTTTCTCCATCAATTGTACCTCACCCCACAGAAATTACACCAATATGAAGCTGAGTTATCAGAGATGTGGTTTATGCGTGGTGTGGAGGTTAGTTCATTTTTTACATTCTGCCTGGGTTTCACGAAGATGAGGCCTTTCTGTTATGATCTCTGTGACACATGAACCAAGATCACAGGAGGTACCTTCCCAGTAGACCTAGAGCTTTCTCTTCTCGGAATCTACACAGTTGGTAGATCACTAACTAATTCTCAAATTAAACTCACATAAATTGCCTTATGTGTGGCCAGGAAGTGCATAGTGGTAACTTGGAAGTCTGACTCCCATCTACTCATGGATAGGTGGTCTTCAGAGATGAATAGCTGCATCTCACTTGAAAAGATCACATACAATCTCAGGAAGGGATATAACACCTTCCTAAAAATCTGACAGCCTTTTTTAGAACATATAGTTACCTCACTACTACAATATATGGTTACACTCGCTACTGGCTAGCCAGTAGACTTCTGTAAAGATTTTAACTCTGTGGTATTATAGTGTATCCATATTTTTCACTGTCCACACTGACAATGGGATGCTTTTTTGTGTTCCTTTTTCTTCGTTCTTTCTCTTTTTAATAGGACATGTATAGAGGTGGAGGGAGGGGTTCCCTTGATGTTTTGAATTTGATGTGATTGTTGATTGTTAAATAAATTTAAAATAATCAATAAAATATTACAAAAAAAAAGTAATTCTCCATTAATTTTAATGTTATTTTAAATGTTATTTTTTGGGGAAGTGCCATGTGTTGATGTGGGGGTTAGACTGATAATCCCTGCTTTCCTCGAAAAAGTTGAGAAAAAGTGACAAAAAAGGTTATAAAAGTTACAGAAAATATATGAAAGAGTGCATAGAAGACATTAACGATGCCACCGAAGAAGGATAAAGGATTTACTTCTGTACAAGAAACTGAGCAAGAAAGGGCCTATCTTAAGAAAGGATCCTGGAGTTGTCCGTAAGATAGGATCCAAGGGAGAGAGGCCAGAAGCCAGGGAGATCTTGGACACTGCCACTGACATCGAGTGAAGAAGTGATTCTGCACATGCATGACTCCTCGCGCATGCACAGAGTACAAAAAAAAGGAGGAAATTTTAAAAAAAGATTCCAGACACTCACAGCTCTAATGATCAAGAAGATGAACTGGAAAAGCAAAGGAAAGAACAAGAACACCTACAATCAAAATAAAATGTAGATAAAGGTGCAGAAGCTTTTTTATCTTCTGGTGAATTAAAGCAAATGCTAGATTTTTTTTTCCGACAATCCATGGAAGTGTTAACTGATGAAATAAGGAAGAAAGGTAATAAAATTGAAAGATTAATACAACAGGTGGACACTAGATTTGAAATAGTGGATGAAAAAATTAAAGGGAATGAATTCAAGATTCAAAATCTTAAAGATCAATGAAGAAAGCAGAAGCAGCTGCTAAGCACGATCGGTTAATGTAAAAAAAATAGACGTTTTGGAAAATTTTAATAGATGGAATAATATCAAGATTGTTGGACTTGAAGAAGGGGACAAGGGTCAAGATTTGGAGAAATTTCTGCAACGGTGGATACCAGAATCTTTGGGTCAGGCTGCATTTCAAGATGATTTGGAGATAGAACGAGCCCATAGGGCACTGATACTTAAACCTCAGCTTGACCAAAGGTCCCATCCAATACTTGTCAGATTCCTTCAATATGAAGTAAGAGAAAAGATATTGGAATTGGCAGAAAACAAGCTAAAGAAAGATAATCACCTTTGATTTAAAATGGAAATAAGAGTTTTTAAAATCCAGATATAAGTTTTGATTTGTTGAAAATGAGAAAGGAGTTTAATCTGGTTAAAGATAAATGCCTTTGTTTTGAGATATCCAGCTGTTTTGAAAGTATTAGTCCTGGGAGGGAGAAATAGATGTTTTTTACTGAACCTAATGAAGGTATATGCCGATTCATTGCCTGTTAAAGATGAACAGATGATTGTAGGAATTTGAATTCTTTATACAACTCAGAGGTTTTGCTGTAACTGAAAATACATTGAGTTTTGAGAGAGTTTAAAAGGGGAAGAAGGTTTAAACTATATTGTGTGTGATTTAATAAACTGGATAAGATTAATGGATTAAAAGATCTATTGATAAGCTTATCATAAAGGATGGTATGATGTTTCGAGTGAGTTTGTGGGGAATGTGATGGTATCATGCTATCACTGCGCTATCATGGGCACTAATATGACAAGTTTTTCCATCCTATATAGGTCAGGGTGATAGAGATGCTTTAACATCATGTGCCTCTGGGGTTTTACCATATCCTTTTTTTGGTTCTTCGCCTGGATTGTTTATAGATGTAGAGTATATGGGGAGGGCTGGGCTGTATGGGGGGATGCTGGAGGGATATAGGTTTTAATTTTGATGTCTAATGGAAATTATCATTTATTAGTATTAACGTTAATGGCATTCAGAATCTGATAAAGAGAAAAAGGTTATTGAATTATATGGAGAAAAAAACAAGGTAGATATGGCTTTTATACAAGAAACTAATTTAACAGAAATGGAGCATATGAAATTAAAGAGAAATTGAGTAGGAGGTATATTCTCTTCATTTAATTCTAAAACTAGAGGAGTAGCAATGTTAATAAATAAAAGCTTACCAATTGAAATACTGAATATAATGACTGATAAAGTGGGAAGGTATGTGATGATAAATTGCAAAATATATTCTGAATATTGGGCCTTGAATATATATGCACTGAATGTAGGTTAGAATGTAGGGAGTATTTATTTAAAGTACTTAAGGTTTATGGAATTTCAACAAGTTTTATAATCTGGATAAGAGCATTATATAATTCTCCAAAGGCTAAGATGATTACAAATAGACAAATATCAAAATCTTTTTTGTTAGAAAGATCATCTAAACAAGGATGTCCATTGTCTTTTTTTTAAATTTGCATTAGATATGGAACCTTTAGCTGAATAATTAGAAGTGCTAATGAGATTGAGGGCTTTAAGATGCATGATAAAGAACACAAAATTAGTCTTTTTGCAGATAATGTAATATTGTATCTTACAAACCCTTAAAGCTCATTACAAAAAATAAATGATTGGCAGAGGATGGGTTAGTATCAGGTTACAAAGTAAATATTGATAAAAGTGAAGTGATGCCCATGATCAAGACAAGCTATGTTTAAGTTAAGAAAAGGACAAAATTTAAATGGTAGAAAGGTGCAATTAAATATTTAGGAATTAATGCTGATAAGAATTTAAATAATTTATTTAAATTAAACTATATGCCTTTATTGAAAAATTAAAGAAGATTTATTAAGATGGAAAGATTTGCCAATTTCTTTAATAGGAAGGATTAATTGTGAGAAGATTATTATCTTTCCTAGAATACAATACCTTTTTCAAACTTTACCAAATTTTTGTACGAATAATGTTTTTTTTTCAGGATTTAAATAAAAGGGTAAGAAGATTTATTTGGAGGGATAAAATTTCTCAGATGGCATTGAAAAAGTTAACATCGAAATTTGATCAAGGAGGACTTTGATTGGCTAATTTTAAAAATTATTATAAAGCAGCTCAACTTATTTTTTTGTCTTCTTGTTATCAATCTGTCGAAAAGATTGCATGGGTGCAAATTGAAATGAGTAAAATAGGAGAAAATAATTCTGAACACATTTTATATAAATGGCATGAGGGATTATTAAAAGGAAAATCAGATACACTAATTTTGAAGCATATACTTAAAGTATGGAATGGAGTACATGTAGAAAAAGGAATGAAGAATTATCAGTTGGCTAAAATTATATTAAAATTAAAATTTTTTAATTCCTTTTACTGTTAATAATCATTATTTTGATGTTTGGTATAATTGTGGAATAAGAAAAATAAGGGATTATATTTTAGGATCCTTTTGACCAATTTAAAAATAAGTATAATATATCACATAATACTATTTTCCTTATTATCAAGTTAAATCATATTTAAAAAGAAAATTAGGAAGGAATATTAAATTACCAGAACAAAGTCAATTTGAATATCTAATAACATATACATTTATTGAAAGATTTATTACTAATATGTATATCAAATTACAAGAGACTATTCTGAAAAAGGATTTATTCAAATCTAAATCCTGATGGGAAAACGATTTAAATATACAACTTCAAGAAGTATGGTCAAAATTATGTTATGAAAGTGTAACTAATACAACTAATGTTAGATATCAAATGGTACAATTTAAATTTTTTCATCAATTATATCATACTCCATACAAACTTCATGGACTTCATTTGAATTGTTCTGATCAATGTTTTAGATGTAATAAAGAAGTAAGATCTTTCCTGCATGCAGTCTTGCAATGTGAAAAGAGAGATAGGTTTTGGAAGGATGTAAGTATTTTATTGGAACAAGTTTTGAAGATGTAAATTTTGAAGGATCCCAGAGAATTTTTATTGGGAGATATTTCCCAGTTGAAGTTAAATATTTATCAAAAGAAGTTTTTAAGTGTAGCAATAGCAAGAAATCTATAGCTGTAACATGAAAATCTGGTGATATTGTGCATTTGAATAGATGGTGAATGGAATTATTAAATTGTATATATTAGAGAGAATATCGTAAAATTTACAAAATCAACCAGAAAAAATTGATAAGATTTGGAAAAGCTACATGGATTTTATTGCTACGACTTAACTTGGACCATCCAACCTGCCCTAATTAACTATGGTTTAAGATTATTACATAAACTGCAATTAATTAATTAAAAGATAGGTTTATTAGACAGGCTTTTCTTTTTTCATTTTTTCTACTTTTTTGGGGAGGTGGGGGAGGAGAAAATATATAAAAACTGTATTACTTTGTTGTAATTTTTATTATTCTTATGTTATGGATAAATACTGAATGTGTTTTGATGCAAATAGAAAATTAAAAGTTATTTGTTTTTTTCAATAACATTTCTAATGAGATTTAGAATGGGCCAAAATGAAAGTTTCGTAGAGTTCTTCAGATTATACTAGACAATGGAGATGTTGCTTCCTGAACACTTTTGGGTGTATTTTATGTACTTTGGGGTGCTGATCATGAAAATCACCTTAAAAATTTCCTATCAAATTCCATTTTTTAGATATACCTTTATTTGGTGATTTCCTGTAAATTTGAATGCTACTAGTATATTGCCCACAAAGCGAGCAATTTTGATCACTCCAAGCACTCAGTGCAGGAGATATGCAAATATTATCTGAGGCCTGGTCATGTTTAGTCAGGATAGATACAGATAGGCTGTAAAAGCAGTTCACATATACAGATGCTGTACATTACATTGATATAGATTGAATGGAAGTTAATGCACATGTTCTTCAAACAATAGTATACTTAACAATAGAATTTACTGTCTTGAGGAAGATTCAATAAAACAGAAATATCTTGTTAATGTCACAACAACTGTGATACATTCTGTTACATTTGTGGTGAATGTGCACTTAAGGCTCAAAGACACAGCATGACTGCACTTATTTAGAAAGCCTATGAGCTCATTACATTTGTCATGCAACATATACAGTCAACCTGAGAGCTTTGCTCAGCATCATAATGCGATTCATCATCACTCAGGTGTCTTGCCATTTGGCATGGGCAATAATGTGTCTCCATCTATCACGATCTCTGACCCTCCGAATTGTAGTTTTTGCCTCCCCTGTTTTTGTTTGGTGAAGTCTCCATCTTTGAGCTGAGACCGTTGTTACGGAGTCCAGAGGACCCCAAAAACCAGCAGCAATAGATATGCACCACAACACAGGGTTACTTAAACAAAAGTAGTTTTTAATTATATTTGAACAAGAAAACAGAATTAAACTTTAACTTATTATTTAACCTTCCAATCTACTTAATCCTCCCTCTCATACTAAGCGCAGGTGTGTGTAGTGTATAATTCAGATTAGATAAGTTCTTTGGATCACAATCCAATCTTACTGGTTGTAGGCAATTCTTGTACTGTGCACAGAAGTTAGCATTAATAAAGTTCACCAGTCTTTGGTGCTTTAACAGGCAGATGGTTACCACTCAGGAGGGTTCTTGCTGGTTTTCAGAGAGAGAAATGCCTTTTCCAGGACATCCGCATCTGATTCCTTCAGGGTTCTCCAGATGATCCTCTTTCTTTCAGGTCACCTTTCACACCGCCAGTCTTCTCCTTTGACCAGACAGCCTTCCAAAGTTTGCCAGCTTTGACGTACTGGAAATAATTTCTGTGACTCTTCTCTCTGTTTCACACCCTCCCTCTCTGAGAGCAAAGCTGTTCTCCTCTTGCCTGCAAAGATCACATGTTCCCAGGCAAGCTGCTGTCAATACTTTATTGCCTCCTGCAAAAAGAATTCTGCAAAAGTCCTGCAAATATTCAGTCATTTAAAATGTGTGTGTGCAATTCCTAACAATTCCTCCCAAACCACCTCTAAATATTCTGTCACACCATAATCGATGCTGAGTTCATGATTAAACAAGGGAAAGTACTGAAGTCATTTCCCATTGCTTTCTTCATTTGCAGTGACCATACTGGATGGATAACCCTGGCCATTGATCAGACGATTCATCTGACCAGCATTTTTTAGTTTTACAACCATTTCAATTTGTAGAATTTTCTTGTAAAAACCATCTACCATCTGCAATTCATGGCCTCACATGACCCTGGTTGGGAGGCTAAACAGGTACTATACCTTGCCCAAGGGTGGCCTGTAGGCTATTGAACAAAAGGAGTGCCTTACCCTTTCTTTTGCTGAGCAATTGCACAGCATCAACACTGAAATTATGCAATTAAACATGTTAAATTCATAAAAAGTTAATTTAATATTTGTCCAATTTTCTACATGATATAGCATATCTGAAATCATCTTTGTATTCATCTTGAAGTTTTCTATCATAATCCCCAATTTTTTTCAGGATGCAAACCTTTTGAATAAATTTGTTGTTTAGTGCAAGCAGAAAGAAGATAGGGTGAATGTATTGGAGTAAGGGTTTGGAAAAAGATAGTGAATGGAATGGTTTACATGGCAACAGGTCCTTATGCCCCATGAGCTCCTGTCACCCAATTAGACCTAATTGACCAATAACCCTGGAACAATTTTTGAAGGGTGGGAGGAAACCCACGCAGACACGGAGAGAACATACACAGTTTTTTACAGGTAGTGCCGGATTTGAACTCCGGTCACTGGCACTGTAACAACATTGCGCTAACCATTTCCTGTTTTTCAAGTGTAAAAAGCTAACAGGCAGTCATTATTGAATGGCATGACTTCAATCGTAACAGTGTAAATTAGGCAGTGTTTGCTCGTGAGCATTTGATTAATGCAAACTCTGTGATCAAAGTTTATTTGTGAAATCAGTTTCTTGATCCTGAAACAGTCTTGTCTGGTTTCTCCACCTATGAGCAAAGGAATTCTGAGCTCACAGATTGATGCACCATCAATAACTTCAAAAGAATGAAGTTAAGTAAAACTGATAGGCTTTTATTCACAAAAGAATAGAGTCATGTTCATGATAGTCGATTATCCTGAACTGGGACTGGGGAGGGGGGCTGTGAAACAGTTACCATTATTCAGGAATCTGTGGGAGGGGACACAGGTACAATCAGCCAATGGTCATGCCCAGACAGATATATATATATACATATATATACAAACATTGGTTTTTCCACACAGATGCTGCTCTTCATACCAGAGAAAACAAGTGCTTTCTACAAAGCACTTTCTACTGGATACGAATCATAGCAAGGCTTCGTCGTACATCACAGCCCTCATTTTAGTATCTGTGTATTTAAAATCTTCCATGTTTTCAGTCACTTACTAAAATTCTATCAACAATGACAGTTTTAATTCAAAATGTATAATCTTTTGTAACTTTGTCTATATTAAAAATAATGGCCCCATCCCCCAGGTTTAATTTATGGGTGGATTTAGAATGTGATCCTCAGTCCGTTTACAGCACTGAGATTACACTTCAAAATAGAACTGCCACGTCAGTGAAACTCAAACATGCAAATAGTGCATCAAGAAATATCAGCAGATGGCCAGGCAGACAGATCTAGTGAGCTATCTCTGGCCCCCAGTCCACTATTTGAACAACTAGATTAATATAACGGCAGTTATTTATAGTTCCCTTATGAATCAGATCAGCTTAAATTTATTGATTAAGACTGTGCCTCAATCTCAAAGTAATTTAGCAGTCTCTTTTAGGTTCAAACTTGTCCAACGTCAGCCAGTTGTGCTGTCTCCTGCATGTAACCTCCTATATTGTAACATTGCAAGGAATAGAGTGACCACACATTTTGGTGGGTTTGTGCTTCAGAGGCAGGCCTTTCTGCTCAAGAATCAGCACATGACAGCTGGCCAGATATTGCTCATCTGTCAGATCTGAACGAAGGGCAGCCCAAAAACTCTGAGCACACTCATCCTTCCCCGAACCCTCTCTCTTATTCCAGGCGTCCTGTCCTGCTGCTGTTTTGGTGAGGCTATCTTTTCCAAAAAAAAAAGGAGCATAGAGCAACTGATGCGGACCCATTGAACAGTGGCAGCTGGTTTTGGACCCAATCCTTAAAAAAAAAGTGTTCCATTGGTGATAGCACATGGCTTATAGGACACTGATCCACAGTAAACCTTATAGCAGGAGATGTTTAGTCTTGAATCAGAGTGTAGCAATATTTAATAGTTTTAAATGCATGGAAACAAGAGAGGCAGATAAAGCGCAGGTTATTTTTCCTTCTCAACAGAATGCCTTAGATATTTTGCTTATATCCAGTATTTAGAATGTTGGGTCTGGGCGAACAGTATTTCCAAAGAATTGTGGATCAATATAGCACAGGGAGACAATCTAGTCTCTTTTGTCCCTGCTGGCTCTTTGAAAGAGCTATACTCACTCTAGTTCATTCCCCACAATCTAGGTTTTTTTTTTCCTTTCCAGGTTCTTGTCAATACAATTTTGAAATTGATTACCAAATCCACTTCCACCACCCTTTCAGAGACTGTTTATGATTAGATGTTTATTTTTTTTAATAACCAAGATGAAATAACATATGACACTGACACTTGCAGCTCATAGAATCATAATGCAAATTTAAAAACTTCTAAATAAGAACAAGAGAAATAGGATAGGGAATAGGCCATCTGGCCTGTCAAGCCTGTTCCCCTATTCAATAAGATTGTGGCTGATTTAGCTATGGACTCAGCTCCACCTAGCTGCCTTTTTCCCCATAACCCTTAATTCCCCTACTATGCCAAAATATCGAAGTGTCTTGAGTATATTTAATGAGGCAGCCTCCATTACTTCCACAGATTGACTTCTCTCTAGGAAAAACAGTTCTTTCTCTCTCCATCCTAAATCTACACCCCTTAAACTTGAGACTTTGTCCCCTAGATTCTCATGGTCATCATTATCTCAAATAGAGTTCCCATCCGGGTTTACCCAATGATAAGTAAACTAATTGAGTTAATGCACTTCTAGAAATAGTTTAACGTGTGTCTGGTTTGCTTGATGTAACCATTTTTTTTAGACTCTTCATTTCTAGTAATTGCAATGGTAATTTATCTTCAAATCTGCCCTCAATCCAATGCTACCAATTAATGCTTTGCTTTGCCACAAAACGTCTGTTCTAATCTAAGTATTAATCAGAATAAATGGAGGAAGCTTGTCAACCATGAATTTTAAATCTGCTTCTGACTCGAAAAACTCTATAACTTCCCTGTTGAGCATTTGCATTTTTTTTCCTGGAATAAATAAACCCTTTGGCATGAGCCAACTATGGCAGTGGAATGATATTAAATGCTAGTAATCCACAGTAAAATTTATCACTCTATTTTTGCCAAGGTGCAGTTCCATAAGCATTGGGAGCTCTCCACATCCTTGGCTGATTGTGAGGTGGGTTGGGGAATCAGCATTATGGATGACAGGAAACCAAAGTTGCCTGCCATGATGACTTTCTCATGGAGTCTCACGGACAACAATCAAGATTAGGAGCAATCTGTTAATGTTCTCTTAAATACAGTTTAATTCAGCTGCAACTGTTAATCAAGCTGTGGGTCTTTCAGATCTATAAGACTTTTATTCCTTATTGTCAACCAAATTCTTTGTAAGTCTTGGAAATTAGGGGCGTAATGCTGTTTATTTTGAAGTACTATGCACATGAAAGTCAATTATGACTTCTAGACCAAATCGAACCTTGTTGATTTGACATGATTGCTGCATCAATGTGTTAGAGAATGGTAACAAATTAATTTGTATTTGCCAACAATACATTTGCCTTGTTCACCACCAATTCAATCTGGAGGTTAACCTTAAGGGTATCCTGCACGAGGACTGCCAAGTACTTTTGCAGCTCTGAAGTTTGAATATTCTCCCCATTCACAGAATAATCTGGTCGTTTATCCCTTCTACCAAAGTGCATGATCATTCACTTTCTAACATTGTATTTCATTTGCCATTTTGTTCATTCTCCTAATGGTATCTATCTCTCTGTACCCTCTCCATTCTCTTCTGATTGCCTGCCCATCAACCTATCTTTGTATAATCTGTAAACTTAGCCACAAGTCCACTTATTCTGCAATTTAAATTATTAACATACGACATAAAAAGAGGTAACCCCCAACACCGATCCCTGAGGTACACCACTGGAACAGCATCCATTTATTTCCACTCTCTTCTTCCTGCCGATCAGCCAATGCTCCAGCCACGCAAATATCTTTCTTGTAATTCCATGGGCTTTCATCTTGTTAAGAAGCATCATGTGCAGCACCTTGTTAAAGGCCTTTTGAAAGTCCAGATGTACAAAATCCACAATATGTTCTTTGATGGTCCTGCTTGTGATCACCTCAAGGAAAATTGTCAGACAAGATTTTCCCTTGGGGAAACCATGAATATTTTTGAATATTTTATTTAAATGCATGTATTCATTTATTTATCATGCATGTATTCATGTCAAAGTAGAAAATATAATAGTCATATCAATTTCATTATACATGATGGATTTATATAACCCTCAAAAAAAAAGAAAAAAAGAAAAATCCCATCAATCCCCTCACCCCCAAACAATAACCCCAATAAGGATAGAAAAGGAAGAAAAAAGGAAAAATACAAATTGTAAAGAAATAAAAAAAAGGGCAGACCTGGTTGTCAAGGGATCACTGCCTTCTCCTGATTCCACCCTTTTTTTTCAGTTTTATTTGTTTGTTTATTACAAAGGAGTTAACGAGGTTTAGGGAAAGCCATTTATAAATTTATACCTACAATATGTAAATATGGGCACCAAATTTTCAAAAATGTATCATGCAGAATTTCTTGTACATAATTTTCTCGAGGTATCCAGTCATGTGCCATCTTTCCAAACATAAATGAGAATCCAATTTCCATGTCACTCCTATAAAATTTTCTTGCAACTGCTAATGCAATTTTTACAAATTATTTTTGATATAAATTTAGTTTAAACTTTGGTCTTATCCCTGGAATATTACCCAGTAAAAATAACATTGGATCTTGTGGAAATTTATCTCTGGTGACTTGTTCCAAAAGAAGTTCCTCATTTTATCCAAAATGGTCTCAATTTTGGACATGACCATGTAGAATGTAAAAAAGTACCAATCTCTTGGCTACATCTAAAAAACATTGATCCAAAAGATCTGATGTCAATCTATTTAATTTTTGCAGGGAAAGACCTAGTTGATGTAAAAAAAATTAAATGGAACCGATCTGTAGCTAGCATTTATTGTATTTGTCATACTAAACCATGCTGTCTTTGGCCTATCTTGTCATGAACCTCCCAGGTACTCCATAACCTCATCATTGACAATTGACTCCAACTTTCTAACCACAAATATCAGGCTAACAGGCCTATAATTTCCTTTCTGCTCCTTCCCTCCCTTTTTAAATCATGGAGAGACCTTTTCAATGTTTCAGTCCTTTGGAACCATTCTTGGATCAATATTCAGGCCTCCACTATTTATATTACAACTTCTTTTAGAACCTAAGGGTGCATTCCATCCAGTCTGGGAGACTTATCTACTCTTAGACCATTCAGCATTCCAAATACCTTCTCACTGGTGATTGTGACTGCACTCACCTATCTTCTCTAGCACTCCTGAAAGTCTGGTATTGTGCTAATGTCTTCCACAGTGAAGGCTGATGCAAAATACTCATTCACTTCCTCTGCCATCTCTCCCATTACAATTTCTCCAGAGTCATTTTCTATAGTTCTTTATCTACTTTTTTTTTAAAAGCAAAATATACTTCAATAAGCTTTTAATATGGATTTTGTTGGTTTCCTTTCAAAATTCATCTTTTCCTACCTAATTACCTTCTTAGTTGACTTCTGTGCACTTTTAAAAGCTTCTCAATCCTTTATCTTCCCACTAATATTTGTTTCCTTTTGCCTTGACCTATAGCCAGTCATAATTGTTATTTTTCCATTCAAACATGTCTTCTTTGGAATATACCTGTCCTGCACCTTCCTTATTTCGAGCAGAAGCTCCAGTCATTGCAGCTCTGCCATTCTCCATGCTAGTGTGCCTTTACAATGATCTTTTGGCAGTTCTTCTCTCATACCTCTGTGGTCCCCCTTTATTCCACAAGTACACTGACACTTCTGATTTTAGTTTCTCCCCCTCTAACTGCAGGATGAATTCTCTCATATTATGATCACTGCCTTGTAAGTGTTCTCTTACCATCAATTCTGCTTCATTTCACAACATCCAATTCAGAATTTCCATTTCCTTGGTCAGCTCATCCACAAGCTGTTCTAAGAAGCCATCTTGAAGGGGATTCAATAAATTCCCTATCTTGGGATCCATTACCAAGCTGGTTTTCCCAATCAACTTGAATATTGAAATCACCCATGACAATTCTAACATTGCCCTTCTTTGTAAGCCTTTTCTATCTCCCTCTGTAGTTTGTACACCATATCCCTGCTACTGTTTGGAGGCCTGTGTACAACTTCCATCAGGATCTTTTTACCTTTACAGTTTCTTAATTCTACCCATAAGGCTTTTAAATCTTCGATCCAAAGTCTCCTCTCATCAATGATTGAATTCTATTTTTTTAACCAGCAGAACCACCCCATTCTCTCTGCCTTCCATCCTGTCCTTCTGATGCACAGTGTACCCATAGATAGAGTAAAACCCCGATTTAATGTGATCCAATTTAATGTGAATCCAGATATAATGTGATGAGTCATTGGACTCAGGTGATAGGCTGGCACTGGGAGTGGGAACCTCGGGTGGCACTGGGACCAGGGACCTGGGGTGGCACTGGGAGTGGGAATGGTCGGTTTACTAAAAATAATTTTTTGTTTTTTAATTTCAACTTTAACTACAACCATTTACTGAAACCAAGATTTATCATGACCCTGCTTTTATCATGATGCAATTTTTTTTGGACCAAAACTATCGCGTTATAACGGGATTCCACTGAATTTAGTTCCCAGCCATGATCGTCTTTCAGCCATGACTCAGTGATGAGCACAATGTCATATCTACCAACTTCCAGTTGCACTACAAGATTATCAACCTGAGTTCTTATACTGCATGCATTTAAATACAAGACCGCAAATGTTCTTAGAACTTGTCCAGAATAATTTGATGGACACTTCTATACCAGCTGGTCTTGCACAAGACAAATTGTCCCTGAAACAGCAGACATTTTCCTGGAGTTTCAGACTGATAGACTTTTATTTTGCTCTGCTTGCATTAATTGAAGGTGATCTGCAGTTAATAAGTTTGTTGAATTATCACGAGATCTAGAAATAACTGGAAAGGTTATACTTAGGAGCATGTCTCATGAGTGCCATGGAGTATTTGCCTTGGCGTATTTCTTTATAAAAGATGTGAAATCTAGGAAATGAAAGCAGCCTCTTGTAAGTCTGGTTTATTTGCCTTTGGATTCTAAGTGTCGCTCATCTCCAGTAGAGAGTGTCTGCTAGCTGTGGATGTTTTCTCAAAGGAGTGAAATCGAGCCATGTTAGACTAGCCATAACAAATAGACTGCTGCCTTTCCTGAGCAAGGCATCACCCGGGTGTAAGGGTGGCAAGTTGTTAAGGTTTGGGTTAATGAGATCTAGTTTCTAAAATCAGTTATTTCTAGTACCTTTGTACAAACACTGACCAATAAGATTGCTCCAATCTTGTGAAACTGATAGAATGTGAATTGTTGCCTGCAGGGCACAGTTGGTCTTGTTTTTGTTGAGCTGTAATTGAGGTCATTGTTTATTTGGCTGCAGTTGTGGATTGATGTATATTTGTGAAACATAAATTATTTGAGGGAAATATTTATGGGATTAATGTCTTAATGGAGAGGGATTTATTTAACAGAGCCATTCATTAAGGAGGTTGATGCCTTAACCTGTAATGTTTGCTACTGATCTCTGCTCCTCTAATCAAATGTAACCCTGCTGCAAAAATTCTGCTGAGTTCCTCAGCAGATCGAGCTGCATCAGTGGGAGAAAAAGGATGGTTGATGTTTCAGGCCAGAACCCATGATGAAGTTTCCAGCGACAACATTCTTTTCCTCCTATTGATGCTGCATAACCTGCTAAGTTTCTCATCCAGATTGGGTTTGTTTTGATCCAGATTCCAGAATCTGCAAGTGCTTGGCCTATGCCCTTTTCACCCTGTAGCCATTTGTCTCTGCTTTCAGCTTGAGGTTTCAGATTTGCAACACTTCATTGGAAATTTGGCCCAAAGCATCATCTCTCTATTGCTTTCATGAGTGTTGCCTGAATCACTGATTTCATCCAGAACTTTGTGTGACTTCTTGTTTGCCACCTGAAGAAAAAGCCAGAGGTCAGTGTGATTACAATTTTCACCGGTTGTGTTTATTGTTCATTGCTAACAAAAAACATGTGTTGGTTTCATAAGCACGAGATCAATTGCCAATGAGTTGCTAAGCAAAATAAATGTGCTAATTGTAGGAAATTGTCAGTGTGGTAAGGCTTTGGAGAGAACAGGTAAGATGGCAGGAGGTGACATAAGAAAGGACCATCCCATTTCAAGGAACAGAAAGGATTCAGCAGGCAGGAACAGGTAACGGCAGGTTTTAGATTCTTTTTTTTACCATCTCATCATAAACGGTGGGAATGGCAGCAAAAGTTGGGGAATGCTGTTCTTATGTGGGTCATCAGGGAAGCCAGCAGTATCCCTGTTGTAAGAAGTTCATCCAGCTGCAGCTCCTGATAAATCGAGTTAAGGAATGGGAGCTGGAGTTGAATGAACTCTGGATCATTCAGGAGGTGGAGGGGGTGATTGGTAGGAGTTACTAACACATCTAAGATGCAGGAGGAGAGAAAATGGGTGGCAGTCAGGAGAGGGAAAAGGAACAGGAAGGCAACGCAAGGCAACACTGTGGCCATTTCCCTGAATAACAAGTATACCATTTTGTTTACTGCTTGTGGGGATGACCTTCTACAGTCAAGCCACAGACATCAGGTCTGTGGCATGGAGTCTGGTCCTGCAGCTAAGAAGGGAAGGGAGGAGAAGAGGCAAACTGCCGTGATAGGGGATTCCATATATAGGGAAACAGATAAGAGGTCCTGTGGAAGAAATTGAGTATCCCAGATGATATGTTGCCTCCCTGGTGCCCGGGTCAGAGATATCTCAGATAGAGTTCATGGCATTCTCAGGAGAGAGGGTTAGCAGCCAGATGTCATGAGATCAATGACGTAGGTAGGAAGGGTGAGGAGGTCCTGCAAAGAGAGTTCAGGGAATTAGGCATGAGGTTGAAGGACAGGACCTTCAGGGTGTGATCGCAGGATTGCTACCTGTGCCACATGCTAGTGAAATTAGAAATAAGAAGAATGCAGCTTAACATATGGCCCAAGACATGGTGTAGGACTCTCTTCCAGGGAAGGTTGGACCTATTCCAATGGTTTTCATCTGAACTGGAGGGTGACTAATAAACATTCAGGAAGGTTTGCTAGTGCTGCTCTGGTCTGCTTAAATGAGATTTGCGGAGGGATGGGAGCCAAAGTGCTACAGCAGATAGAGGAGTGGAAGAGAGAAAAGATGATGTGAAAATTGTTTGCACCGTTAGAAATTGTTGGGTTTCATGACGGGAGGCCATTTCCAAATTTCCACAAAGGAGGACGTGCAGGGTTGGCGTCAGAACAAGTCTAATATGGGGGGGGGGGGTAACTGTGTGGGGGAGGGGGGAATGAACTGATGTTCGAAGACTCTCTTGGTTGGGGGGGGACTGCTTGTATCATATGGTGACACTAGTGATGCTAGTGCTGCGAGTGGGAGATGATGACCTCAAATTCCTCCCCCCCCCCCCCCCAAAAACATTTGGTGCTGGCCCTGAGGACATGATAATAGGCACCACAGTGTGTTTCCAATAAAAATGATAACATTTAAACTGTAGTGTAAAAACAACAAATGTAAACAGGTGATCACTTTGGTTATTTTATTAAATCAAAATTCTAACATGAAACTTTTTTTTGCCAGCAAAAACCTAGCTATTTCAACATAAAGCAGTGATTTTCTGCTCGTGCCCTTTTTCCTATTCAATGATTTATCATTCTGTATATTACATACAACACATGCATTCATACAGTATAAATAAATAACTGAGAGAAATTAATATGGAGTCTCACTCACCCTCCTTCAAAGCCCACTCCACTAAACAACAAAGCACTGCTGATTGCGCCAAAACTATGCATTTCGACGGGCCCACCGTGCATGCACCAACCAGCTCCAGTAAATTAACCCACCCCCAAATTCAGGACAAATTAACGATTGGTTTGAGGTAGAACTGGATGGAGGACAGAGGGCTCAAAAACCTGACAGTCAAGCCTAAAACCAGATAACTGGCCACCCTAGTTGAACCTGAGGTCAAAATGATTTCAGGTGCATCTATTTAGATGCAAGGAATATTGTATGAAAGCAAACTAGCTTAGAGCGTGGATTGGCTCATGTAATTATGACATTGTGGCCATTAGTGAAACTTGGTTGCAGGAGGGGCAGGAGTGGGAGCTCAGTTTTCCAGGCTTCTGTTGTTTTAGACACAATTGAACAGGGGGAGGAGGAGAAATGACATTACGCAACAGGGAAAATATCACAGCTGTGCTCAGGCAGGACAGACCAGAGATCTCGGCTACTGAGGCGATATGGATGGAGCTGATGAACATGAAAGATACTCAAGGAGTTGTGTTATAGACTACCCAATTGTAAATGAGAATTGGAGGATCAAATCTATAGAGAGATAGCAGATAGCTGCAAAAAGCACAAGGTTTTGATAGTAGGAGTTTTTAATGTTCCACAGAGTCACCAGGTCACCCATACTGTAAAAGGGCTGGATGGCTTGGAGTTTGTCAAGTGTGTTTAGGAAAGTTTTCTAAATCAATATATAGAGGTACCAACTGGAGAGAGTGCAATACTGGACGTCCTATTAGGGAACGAGACAGGACAGCTGACAGATTTATATGTAGGGCAGTGATTCTCAACCTTTTTCTTTCCACACATGAACCACTTTAAGTAATCCCAATGCCATCAGTGCTCTGAGCTTAGTAAGAAATTACTTAAGGTGGGATGTGAGTGAGAAGGGAAGGTTGAGAATCACTGCTCTAGACCCAATTGTTACTGAAATATTTTGGTGGATAAAAATTGTCATTGGTCCATTTCTTTTGGAGTTATGAAACCATGCACATAACAAGTAATGAGGTACGATTAAAACAGTGATTTTCTAACTTTTTCTTTCCACCCACATATAATCCTGATCTCTTATCTTTATTAATCAGAGACTTAATAAGAAGATTGAAAAAGAAAGAAAGAGCCTGATGTCAGTAGTAGGTAAATTATTGGAAGGATTTATGAGAGATAGGATATATAGATATTTCAACAGCCACGGGGTGATTAAGGACAGTGAGCATGGCTTTGTGCGTGGTAGGTTATTTTTGACGAAGCTTATAGAGTTTTACGAGGAAGTTACCAAGAAGGAAGATGAAGGAAAAGCTGTATAAGTTGTCTAAGTGGAGTTTAGTAAAGCCTTTGACGAGGTCCCACATGGGAGGTTGTGTCAGAAGATTAATGTATTAGGTATTCACGGAGAGGTTGTAAACTGGATTCGTAATTGGCTGTGTGGGAGATAACAGAGTTGTAGTGGATGGTTGCTTCTCAGACTGGAGGCCTGTGACTAATTGTGTGCTTCAGGGATCTGTGTTGGGACCATTGTTGTTTGTTGTATACATCAATGATCTGGATGATAATGTAGTGAATTGGATCAGCAAATTTGCTGATGACATAAAGATAGGGGGCATTGTGGACAGAGGAAAATTTTCAAGGCTTGCAGAGGGATCTGGACCACCTGGGAGAATGGGTCAAAAAATGGCAGATGGAGTTTAGTGCAAACAAGTGTGAAGTGATGCAGTTTGGAAGGGCAAACCAGGGTAGGACGTGCACAGTAAATGGTAGGGCACTGAGGACTGCGGAGGAGCAGAGAGATTTGGGAATACATTGTCCCCTGAAGATGGCATCACAATTTGACAGGATTGTAAAGAAAGCTTTTGGGATCTTAGCCTTTATATTATCAAAGTATTGATTATAGAAGTCGGGTTGTTACATTGAAGTTTTTTAAGACATTATTGGGGCCAAATTTTAGAATATTGTGTATAGCTATGGTTGCTTAAAAACAGGAAGGATTATCAATAAGATTGAAAGCGTGCAGAGAAGATTTACCACAATGTTGCCAGGTATTCAGGAGTTGATTTACAGGAAAAGATTAAATAGGTTAGTACGTTGTTCCTTGGAGTGAAGAAGAATGATAGAGCTTTATATGATTATGAGAGGTATAGACAGAGTGGATGCGAATAGGCCTTCCCACTTAGTTTGAGGGAGGTAAATATGCGAGGTTATAGTTTTAAGCTGAAAAAGGAAAGGTTTGGGGGGAATATTAGGGGAAAGTTCTTCACTCAGAGAGTGGTAGGACTGTGGAATGAGCTTCCATCTGGTGTGGTGAATGCAGGCTCCATCTTGAGTTTTAAATATAAATTGGATCGATACATGAATGGGAGAGATCTGGGATGTTATGGAATGGGAACAGGTCAGTGGGACTAGGGAGATGATGAACAGCACAGACTAGAAGGGCTGAATGGCCTGTTTTCTATGCTGTAGCATTCTCTGGTTTTAAAATTGGACCCTTTGAATATCAGAATAGTTAGTTTCATTTGGAGTCAACGAAGGGGGAGATTTTTTTTTCTTTTTCATCAGTATTCATGCAGGAAATGAGTACAGAGTGTGGGAAGTAAGGAAAACAAGCAGTGAGGTCATGGAACCTATACAGATTAAAGAGGAAAAAATGCTTGCTGTCTTAAAGCAAATGAGGGTGGGTAAATCTCCAGGGCCTGATGGTTATTCCTTGGACCTTGAGGGAGGCTATTGCAGAAATTGGAGCGGCTCTGGCAGAAATATTTAAAATGTCCTTAGCCATCTATGTGGTGCCAGAGGATTGGAGGGTGGCTCACCTTGTTCCATTGTTTATAAAGGCTCTAAAAGTAATCCTGGAAATTATAGAATGGTGAGCCTGACATCAGTTGTAGGTAAGTTATTGGAAGGTTTTTTTGAGAGATCAGTTATACAATACAAAGCCAGAAACTGATCAGGGATAGTCAACATGGTTGTGTGTGGTCGGTTGTGTTTAAACAATCTTAGAAGTTTTCTGGGGGTTACCAGGAATGTTGATGAGTGAAAGGCTGAGGATGTTGTTTACATGGACTTTAGTAAGGCCTTTGAAAGGTCCCACATGGGAGGTTAGTCAGGAAGGTTCACACGCCAGGTATTCATGGTGAAGCAGTGAACTGGATTCAACAATGGCGAGACAGGATAAGCCAGAGAGCAGTGGTGGATGATTGCTTCTCAGACAGGAGGGGGAAGAGAGATGCTGTTCACTTGTGTTTGAGTTGAGTTATGATGTAGGTCATCATACATCAGATTTGTTTGAAGGAGCTTCTTTACTCAGAGATATTCAGAAATTAAAATGTGGCTACCTCACTGACTGGTTGAAGCAGATAACATTGATGATTTGAAGGTGAGGCTGATGCTTGGATGAGTGAGTGGTAAGTATTGGCCAATAGGGGAATGTGAAGGCTTGTGTGTAGGTATTAAGCATTTGCAGTGATCAGCCATTTATGTGGAGATGCTTCCTATCTAATCTGATTTCTCAAAGCTACCTCTCCTTTCTCACTTGCAGCCCAATAAAGATATAGAAATGGTCACATTATGTGTTATCTTCCCTTTTTCCTTGTGTAAAGATGTAAAGGATGGTCCTTTTCTCTTCTACTATTTCCCCATCAGCAATCATTCAATGTGTTCTTAGCTCCCTGCTCTACTCACATCTGCAACTGTGTGGCTCGGTACAATAACTTCATCTACATATTTGCCAATGATACCATTGTAGTGGGTTGTATAAAGGAAGGTGATAGGTCAGCATACAAGAGGGAGAATGAAAATTTGGCTGAATGGTGCACTCAATGTCACCAAGACTAAGGAGCTGATTGTTGACGTCAGGAAAAGAATGCCAGAATTGTACAGTCCAGTGATCATTAGGGGATCAGAGGTGGAGAGGGTGAGCAAATTTAAGTTCTTGGGAGTCACTTTCTTGGAGGATCTTTCCTGGACCCAACATACAAATGGCATCATGAACTCAGAGACTCATTTAAGGACTTTTACTTGTGCACGTTATTGATTTTCTTTTTGTTCTCTGTTTGTTTACATTTGTTATCTGTTTACAGTTTGTTTGTTTATATGCTTACACTGTGTGCAGTTTATTTTTACACTACCAATTAGCGGTAATTCTGCTGCGCCTTCAGGGAAAAGAAATCTCAAGGTTGTATGTGATGTCATGTATGTACTCTGCAATGAATCTGACATCTGAAACAACTTGCATCAATAATAAACTTTGTACAACTTTGTGATGGGTTTGCTCAAAGGGTCTAGAATGGAGGGAGACACACCGAAGAGGGAAAATTAGTACTCCAATTTCAATTTACACCATTTATTAAATATTATAAACTCTCCTTCCAAGGAGGTTTTGGAATGTGTGATATCCCTAGATGAGGAGAATTTTGGAAAATGTTACTATATTTATCCCCTTCTGCCTGCGTTGTTGCTAATTTTCAGATGTCTAAACCATTTAGACTTTAATGTGGAACCAGACAAGGATGCTGCTTTTTGACCTGGCTTTAGAACCATTAGCTATTGCTTTCCAAGAATCTAATGATGTTACTGGCATTTTAAGGAAGGGCAGAGCCCACAAAGTTTTGATATAGAGAGTTTTTAAATAGAGAGAGTGCAGAGAAGTTTCACGAGAATGTTGACAGGATTTCAGGGTCTGAGTTCCAGGGAAAGGTTGTGCAGACTGGTGCTTTTTTCTCTGGAGTGTAGAAGATTGAGAGGGGACTTGATAGAGGTGTTTAAGATTTTAAAAGGGACAGACAGAGTAAATGTGGATAGGCTTTTTCAATTAAGAAAGGGGGAGATTCAAATTAGAGGACATGGTTTAAGATTGAAGGGGGAAAATTATAAGGGAAACATGAGGGGAAATTTCTTTACGCAGAGGGTGGTAGGGATGTGGAATGAGCTTCCGGCAGACGTGGTCGAGGCGGGATCATTGGTTACATTTAAGGAAAGACTGGATCGTTACATGGATAGGAGGGGACTAGAGGGATATGGACCGGGTGCTGGTCAGTTGGACTAGGAGGGTGGGGATTTGCTACGGCATGGACTAGTAGGGCCGAACTGGCCTGTTCTGTGCTGTAAGTGGTTATATGGTTATATATGCTGATGTTATTGCTTTATATTTCTAATCTTTAGACTTTATTGCCTTCAATGCTTTATTTAATTTCTCATTTCAGTCAATTTTCAGGTTACAAGTTAAATTTTCATAAGTGTAAAATTTTTTTTTCTTTTGAATAATTTGGCACCAATAAATATTAACATTCCTTTTAAAATTGTAAGAAATCAACTTACCTATTTAAGTGTAACAATTACTAAAAACCATAAAAACTTATTCAGGTAATTTTTTTTAACTTTAATCACATGAAAGGGGCGCTATCAATTCAGTCGCCCCTTTATCATTGGTTGGTTGAATCAACTCTATTAAAATGAATATATTATGTAATTTTTTTATACCTTTTTCAGGCTTTGCCTGTTTTTATTCCTGTTTGTTTTAAAATTTCCTTGACTCAATCTTGTATATTGAAGAATAAACGTCCTTGCCTAAGAAAAGGTCCATTCACAAAAAAATTTCAAATGAATAGAGGTTTAGCTTTAGAAAACTTTAGGTTATATTATAACCATGAAGACTGTCCAATATGGATATCTCTGGAATTTAATTCTGTTACAAAATGTCTATTATTTATGTTCTTGGATCTTCATTTCCTAAGACTCTAAATAAATTAACTAATAATCTGGGGTTAAACATACTTTGAGGATATGATACAATTTTTTTTTAATTATGAGATTTTCTCTTTCTAGCCCTATTTTTTCTAATTATTTATTTAAACCTTCTATGATTGATGTAACTTTTAAAGAATGGTATAGATTGGGCATTAAAGATTTATTTGTTGAGGGGAGTTTTTCTGCCTTTGAACAATTCAGTTAAATACGGTCTACAGCACACTTTTTTTGTTATCTACAGATTAGAGATTGTTTACAATCTCAATTACATACATTTACTAAGAGGACAGATAAGAATTTAATTAATGTAATTTTTAATTTACAACTTTTATATAGTGTTTCAATGTTTAACCTTTATGATATGTTGTTGGGAATAAGAAAGGCTCTCTCAGATAAAATTTTAAAAATGACCTACAGCTTTTAATTCCTGAAGAAACTTGGAATTTTCAATTTGGTTAATATCTCTTCTTTATGTGCCCACAACTCCCTCCTACAATTTAAACTTGTCCATAGGGCTCACATGTCCAAAGTCAAATGATCTCATTTTTATGTGGATGTATCTCCTTGTTGTGATAAATGCAACAATGGAGATGCTTCACTAATTAATATGTTCTGGATATGCCAGAGTTTTGAAAAATATTGGATTGAAGTATTTCAAACATTCTCTGCTCTTTCGAAAGTTAATTTTAAATCATATCCCTTAACTGTTTTATTTGGTATTGTTGGAGAGAGTGACATCATGTTAACAACATCTGAGCTATGTGTTAGCTTTTATTTCTCTTATGACTAGGTGGACAGTGCTGCTCAGATGGAGGGACATTACCTGCCTAATCATGCCTAATGGCTCCGTGATGTCACGTCATTTTTAAACCTAGAGAAAATTTGATGCTCAATTTACAATTTGAATGTAAATTTTCTCTTCAATATTTTTATTAAGTTTCAGGTTAATAAATATAACAATAATACAAAGAGATCAGGATTGCAATAATAACTATTAATACAATCACAGACACCCAGTAACATATGTAAACAGAACCTCCCAACCCCTTAAAAGCCAAACATGAAAAGAATCAAATTTTATTACAAAAATTATTCCCCTAACTTAAAAAAAAGTGAAAACAAATGTTGGGCTATCATATTTCACCCGTAAAACAATTATTTTGTTAATTCCGCTCCTTTACACTCAAATAAAAGTTAAGAAAATTGGGAAAGGATCAACTTGCATTGTATGAAAATGTTGATTAAATGGTCTCCGTGTTTCTTCAAATTTAACCAAAGAGTCAATAGTACCACGTCTGATTTTTTTTCTATGTTTAAACATGCTATAGTTTGGGAAAACTATTGAAAGGTTGTAGGTGGTTTAGGATCTTTCAATTTAAGTAAAATAGATATCATGGCTATTAAAATAACAAATGCAATCATACTCCACTGAAGATGTGAAGTGGCTCAATTTAAAATTCAAGACTTGGTCATTGGGCATTACCCTACACTCATCAGATCAAACTCTATCTGTCATTCCTGTAGCCAATTATCAGATCTGCAATTGTTCTGCAATCTAAAACCATCTTTCTCACTATCAGCGACAGCAATTTTATGTAATTTGCAAGCTTACTAATTATACCGCTTACACCTATGTCTAAGCTATCAATATACATAAAAAATGGAAAGGATCCCATCAATGACCCCTGCAGTACATCACTGATCATTCTTCCAATCACAACACTATAAATCCCCCTGTTTCCTATTACCAAATCACCTTTGGATCCAATTTGTGAACTTGCTTTGGATCCCATTGTCTTTAATGTTTTGAGCAGCTTTTTTCATACTTTAATTGAAGCCTTTTATTTCTAATATAGCTTGAGCAAAATTTAATGACACCTTTTGTAAGCCTTGACCTCTTTCCATTGGTGTGGATCCAGAAATGGGCACAGTCCTGTGGGCACCAAGCCAACAGATATGAATGTTTAATGAGATTGCCTGCCTTTGCGCATTATCGATCTACTTGCAAAGTTTAGGATCTCGTTTGCTTTTTTTGTTGTTGAAGTCATCTGAATTACAAGGGCATTTAAAGGATTTTTGCAGGTAAATCCCAAAGTGCCTTGGTTGCTGCATTTCCATTTAAAATTACACCACTCAATTTGTGTTGGCCAATAATTTTCTTTCTCTGAAAATGCATTACTTCACTCAACTACTTCTTTTTCAATCTGTCTCATTATTTCTTTGTTTGGTGGATATTTTTCCTTTTAGTTTGGATTGGAGTTGTGGGATAGGAAAGGTCTTCATAATGTTCACACATGAAATTTCTGATTGTGTTACAAGCTCTAATTTTTTTATGATTTTAAATTGAAAGTAATTTGCTGGAGACACAAAGTACCATTTTAGTTGGCTTTGTGAGTTTTCATCTTTCTTTCTGAATAAGGAAATTCTCTGGAAGATCTCCCACCAGCATGTCATATGAAATAAACCAAATTTCCAAGGTGTAGTGTCTGACTGATTGCTGGTGTAATGGGATTATTGCTGTTGTTTCTGTTTTTAACCTCAGTGACAAGATGGTACAATTGTCTGGAATAAAGTGTCTGGTACGTCCTGACCTCTGTCTGGTTTCTGGATTTGATTTTATCAGAACAGTCACATGGTTTCAGCTCAGTAAATGCATCAGATTGAGTTCACTGGGTGAACTTTCCAACATGAAAAGTTGTCACTGAAAGTGAGCACAAGGGGCAAAGAGATCGTGGTCAAGGCTGCTGAAGGTAATAAGCCATTCAGCAGAGAATCAGTGGTTGCTTTACAAAATCGTATTCTCAATGGTGGAGGCTCTTGCATTAATTATGCTCATCATTTGTTCTGTCATTCTGATAAATTGGTTTTTCGATGATAATGCAAGGATTCTTTCAGAGCACCCTTTCTGATAATTGCACGCACAGCTTCCTCCCACTCCTCCATCCGCTTTGTGGCATTTGGTTTTGAAGGAATATAATTGGTAGAAATAAAAATCCTTCCACTGGGTTCACATGAAAAGTTGCTTTTCTCTCTCTGTAGATTTTCCATGAGTATTTTTAGCATTTATGATTTTATTTTTCACCCTTGAGGCTGATGTAACAACCTCGTATTTGCTATCTGATCATGCACAACTCACTAAAACATTGAGAATATTTTTTAGTCATCTATCTTGATATGGAATGTCTCTACAATCTCCTTTGTGGATTTGTGCTCATTTTGCAGCTTATTTTGATGATAAGGAAATGGGCACCAAGCATTTTTGTTTCCAGTGTAAATTTAGATATTGCAGAAGACCAATTTCACATTTCTGTTTCACTCGACAACTGAGTTGCTGGGACATTTCATCACTGGGATTTTATTTTCTTCATGAAAATTAAAGTAACGCAGCTTAACTCATCACTGCAGCATTGGTTCTTGCCTTGGTAACTAATGCTGAATGGGATCCCTGTGAAACATTGCTCGGGCGAATTGTGCACCCTGAACTTCAGTGTGGAAGCAGAGGTCTCCCCATCTGCAACCTTGCAGAATTTTTAGCAGTTTAAAATTGACAAAGGATAGGGATTGGAGAGTTGGTGGAGTGATGATAAGAGTTAATGGAGTAGATTTACTCACTCAGGGAATTCGAGAGCACAGTCTGCTCTCTTTTCCAAAATATTGTCAACAACTACAATTCTGCTTTTCAAAATTTCACCTTGAGGAATTGCAAATCATTTTAATATGGAAGAATTTTAGGGACTTCACAACAATTGTGCAGGATCAATTCCTTTCAATGGGAATATAACTCCAGGAACATCTTGTTAATTTATGAACTGAACTCTTTCACAGCATGTACATACAATAACCTCAGCAACCTAAACATTCCACATTAACAAGCCAAACTTAATTTACTATTGTAATTTTTACTATCCTATCATGGGCAGTATTTAGGTTATTCTGACTGAGAGAATGTTGATAAAATTACTTAATTAGAATCGTCTAATTCACAAATAGTTTCAGGAGGGATATGGCTGATTGTGTGAATACCATTTAAGACCCACGCATTTACCTGTAATCTTTTTTCTTCAGAATACCAATCATCCTGCTGTGCATTTTAAAACCCAAACACATGCAGGACTAATACAGGGTAGATGGTAACTCTTGAGTTTATTGCATTTTTGTGTTTGCTTTGTTAGCAGGCTTGCATTCCGGTCTCTCTTTTAAATTCCTCAGTTCTGGAAATTTAAATCATGTTGTTCAGAATTTTCAAAAAATTTGTTGCCGTCACACCAAAGAACATCTGGCATCTCTCAATAAATAGCACTTTTAAAATGATATTGAATGAAATAACGACATGTAAACAATGAAATCCCAATTAGTATCTGATTATTAATTTGTGCTGATACATTTTGGTAGCATCTAACCTCTCTGGTGCCTATCATGTCATCTTGTTTTGCATGTGGTTGGTCCACCGAAATTATCACCTCAACTTTGAATAAATCATATTAATGTCCTAAGTGCAAAATGTCAGATATAACTTTACACGGGGATAATTGTTCTCATCAACCACAACAGTAATTGCAATCTCTGATCTTCACGGCTGTCAGAAGAACTACAAAGTTTTTCAGTTTGTCTTGTTGCTTTGTAGCTTGTGTCTATTGGCCTGTTATTGGTAAGTCCGTACCATCAGTCACGTCACTCATTGTCACTTCAGAGGGATTGAACTGCTGCAGTGTAGTCCTCTCGAAAGGGATCTAATTCAGGATATTTAACAATTCTGTAAAATGCAATGAGCTATTTTCAAAAACCTGCGCTGACTTCATCGGTCACGTCGCTCATTGTCACTTCAGAGGGTTTGAACTGCTGCAGTGTAGTCCTCTCGAAAGGGATCTAATTCAGGATATTTAACAATTCTGTAAAATGCAATGAGCTTTTTTCAAAAACCTGTGCTGACTTCATCAGTCATGTCGCTTATTGTCACTTCAGAGGGTTTGAACTGCTGCAGTGTAGTCCTCTCGAAAGGGATCTAATTCAGGATATTTAACAATTCTGTAAAATGCAATGAGCTCTTTTCAAAAACCTGTGCTGACTTCATCGGTCTCGTCGCTCATTGTCACTTCAGAGGGTTTGAACTGCTGCAGTGTAGTCCTCTCGAAAGGGATCTAATTCAGGATATTTAAGGATCGACAACGAGATAGACAACAGACTCGCCAAGGCAAATAGCGCCTTTGGAAGACTACACAAAAGAGTCTGGAAAAACAACCAACTGAAAAACCTCACAAAGATAAGTGTATACAGAGCCGTTGTCATACCCACACTCCTATTCGGCTCCGAATCATGGGTCCTCTACCGGCATCACCTACGGCTCCTAGAACGCTTCCACCAGCATTGTCTCCGCTCCATCCTCAACATCCATTGGAGCGACTTCATCCCTAACATCGAAGTACTCGAGATGGCAGAGGCCGACAGCATCGAATCCACACTGTTGAAGATCCAACTGCGCTGGGTAAGTCACGTCTCCAGAATGGAGGACCATCGCCTTCCCAAGATCATGTTATATGGCGAGCTCTCCACTGGCCATCGTGTCAGAGGTGCACCAAAGAAGAGGTACAAGGACTGCCTAAAGAAATCTCTTGGTGCCTGCACATTGACCACCGCCAGTGGGCTGATATCACCTTAAACCGTGCATCTTGGCGCCTCACAGTTCGGCGGGCAGCAACCTCCTTACCGCAGAGCCCACCTCACTGACAAAAGACAAAGGAGGAAAAACCCAACACCCAACCCCAACCCACCAATTTTCCCCTGCAACCGCTGCAACCGTGTCTGTCTGTCCCGCATCGGACTTGTCAGCCACAAACGAGCCTGCAGCTGACGTGGACATTTACCCCTCCATAAATCTTCGTCCACGAAGCCAAGCCAAAGAAAGAAAATGCAATGAGCTCTTTTCAAAAACCTGTGCTGACTTCTCTTCTCAATGTCTCTCTTGGATTTGAAAGATATTACCTCACTGGAGGACCTCGTATGGCTTGAAACACAAGGAACGAGCTCCCTCCAAGAATATTGTATAATTGAAAATTACTGTCATTATTAAATTTACTGTTGGCAGTTTGGTTTTTGAATATGTAATATTGATGGCTTCAGTTTGTTTTTGAATGATATTGGACATTTCCTCTGTTGCACCAATTTTTTTTGTTGTTTACTCAAGATTCCAGCATTTGGTGTTTTCCCTTTTCCTCTGAAATATCAACAATTGTCAATAGTTCCATTGTTCTGTGACCTTGTAACCTCTGCTTCTCCTTGTCCAATTGGCTGCTTTTATAATGAACATAGTTTTTCTTGCCCTTTAGTGCCAGTGATGTAGTTTGGGCTTCACTTCTTTACCTGCAGTGATACAGCACTGTGTCCCACGCCAGCTGACATATTTCTGAAAAGCCAGCGCTGCAAATCAAAGATACTTTAAGTTCAAGAGTAAATATATGCATTTAGAAATAGTCTCAAATAAATACCTTGAAATTATTTACACAATTACAGGATACTGTTCATAAATCTATAGCCTGTGTAATAAGCTATTTCCCAGCCTGGCAGTCCTGACTTTGATGGCAATAGGTCAAAGCTATTGTTTTCTGGGTGGAAAAAATCCTCAAGATCATGTTATATGGCCCTATAGGGCCTATAGGGCCTTGAGGCCCTATTTAAGCAAAGATTCTGATAAATGTTATCAATAGAGAAAAGAGAGACCCAGTGATCTTGGGTGGTTTATGGTCATCTGTATTGACTTCCATTCTGATGCTTTGCAGCTACCATAATCCAGCCAGACAGTATATTCTCAGTTGTGCTCCTGGAAAATGTTGGCAAGATGGGGACCGGTCACTTGCCCTCCTCAACCCCAGGCAGTGCACCTACCAGACTAATGAGGAGGTGTTGTGGGTCCAGGTTAGGTCAATCTTCACATGCGCACCAAAGAACTTTATGCTTTCCACTTTCTCCAAGACTGAGCCATTTATATCTAATGGCTGCCATTCATCCTCCTGGCAACCACAATCATCTCCTATCTCTTGTCCAGGTTGAGACTTGGGTTACTATTCTTGCCCTATTTTACTAGCCTCCCAGCTTCCTCTCTGTCTCAACTCATCATTGTTGCCAACTATAGTGGTTGCATTATCTGCAAACGTGATTCTTCTATTTGACCTGAATCTGACAGTACAGTCCTGAGTCAGCAATGTGAAAAGTAGTGGGCTGAGCACACAGCCCTGAGGTGTGTCAGTGCTCAGCCTGAATGGACTTGAGATTTTGCTGCCAACTGGACAGACTGTAGTCTTTCTATCAAGAAATCCAGAATCCAGTTGAAGAGAAGGTTGCTGAGTCTAAGCAAGGTCAGTTTATTCATCATCAGCCTCTGAAGTATGATTGTGTTGACGATTGGAGAGATAGCTGCACTGACTGTCAGCTCTTTAGTGTGGCAATTTCTGACAGTTGCGCCTTAACAGCGCCAGCAATCAGGTGCAGGGTTCGAATCCCGTGCTGACTGTAAGGGGTTTGTTGTCCCATATCTGCGTGGGTTTTTACCTGCGGGCTCTGGTTTCCTCCCACCCTACAAAAGATACCAGGGGTGTAGATTAATTGGGTGGCACAGACACATGGGCCGAAATGGCCTCTTATCATGTAGTATGTCTAAATTTTTTTAAAAATTAAGAAGCAAGGCTGGTCATTAAACTTAGAGCTATTTAGGACATATTAACATAATCACAGTCATATCATCTGTTATATTCATGCTAAAGACAGAAGTTCACTGTTCAATTCTCCACCACCATTTTAAAGAAGCAGAACTAAAATTCTCTGAACAATATTTTGTGTGTAACTAATTTGAATTTTTTTCACTTTGGGTGAGCACAATATTTAAGAAAGGATACCAGACTTTCAAACCTTGCATAATGTTTAATCTCACTGTGTCATCTGAAAAGCTCATTGATTTCTGTTGAGTTGAAAGCAATTGGAAGAACAAGTGGCCAGATTTTGCCCATGATATCACCGTGTCCCTCTGCCGCACATTGCTCCGTCCATCATTGTCCATTAGTCTGAAAACGGTGTTAGGTTAAAATCCATTTACTGCAGTATTTTGCAGGTGATTTATGAGGGGATCATAGAACAGATCTTCACTGACAGATCAAAGAAATGTGCAACAAAATCAAGGTAAGAGCAGCAAGAAGTTGTCTCAACTTGCCCTGTGCTGATGATGAGAAGGTTGTTTGATGTGAGTCAGTCGACAGTTTTAAAAAAGCTTGTGATCAAATGCACTCATGCATTCTAATCCTCTTGCACAGCCTGACCAGATTACTGCCACTTTTTGATAAAAATGGTCAATAAAAACTTTTAGGTTTTAATCCTGATGTGCACAGTCAAAGCCACTGAAAGGATTTGTTTTTTTTTTTGCTTACTGGCTTGTTTGAAGAGTGACCCAGTGGATATCTGAGTTGTGCTCCCTTTGCAAATTGCAGGCTGATTGCTTGACAGACAGATGAGAATGTTCTTTTCTTTTCTTTGGCTTGGCTTCGCGGACGAAGATTTATGGAGGGGGTAAAAGTCCACGTCAGCTGCAGGCTCGTTTGTGGCTGACAAGTCCGATGCGGGACAGGCAGACACGGTTGCAGCGGCTGCAGGGGAAAATTGGTTGGTTGGGGTTGGGTGTTGGGTTTTTCCTCCTTTGCCTTTTGTCAGTGAGGTGGGCTCTGCGGTCTTCTTCAAAGGAGGTTGCTGCCCGCCAAACTGTGAGGCGCCAAGATGCACGGTTTGAGGCGATATCAGCCCACTGGCGGTGGTCAATGTGGCAGGCACCAAGAGATTTCTTTAGGCAGTCTTTGTACCTTTTCTTTGGTGCACCTCTGTCACGGTGGCCAGTGGAGAGCTCGCCATATAACACGATCTTGGGAAGGCGATGGTCCTCCATTCTGGAGACGTGATACTGGTGGATTAAAGCACGGAGATGGCTAATTGTGCATAGTTATGACCAAGGTTCCCATTTCAAATCTGCTTGATGGTTGTTGGAACAGCACCTTATATATAAATAATTTTTCTTTTGGAAAAACAAGGAAAAATTGAAATAGATAAATCTCCATTTCTCCTGATGGTGTTTTATGGCTTGTCGACAATTTTCTCCCACCCATCAGATAGGATATCACAATTCTGTAGGGGTTTAAATACCAGAGAAAAATGATACTGCAGCCTCACACTCTGAACCTAATGTAAAAGTTTCAGGTAAATATGAAAAGGTGATGCTTAGATGATTGTTTTGCTCTCGGGCTCCACAAATTTATCTTTTTTTTTACTAATTTCACACAGTCATTGAAGTTTCAACTTACTTCATTGAAGTTAGTGTTGAAATAATGCTGGTGGGCGATTTTATTTTTAAAAGAAATGTAACTTTATTTTTTGGAATAGGGCTGATCATTGAGGATTTTGTCAACTTTTGTTTGAATGAAGAGAAATATTTGTACCAGAGCCCTATAGGTTGAGTTACTATAAGTCCCTTTCACACTTGCCTCCCAAGTAAATTGGCCATTCAGTGTCCTGGGATAGGAATGGGTGTTTGGCCTTTCACAATAGATTACTCCTAACCAGGACACTGAACACTTTCACACTTGCAAAGGTTTATCCCCGGCATTTGTCTGTTCTACCTTTAATTGGAAATGCCTGCAACGTAATTGCCTGTTTCACACTTGCCTGATCTCAACACTGGAGTCTGGGATTGTACTAGGGATCAAGGCCGGCAATCCCCAGCGTGAGATGATGTCATTCGATGCCGGCGTTGAGCAGATTTTGCTTTTGTACTTGCCACTTTAAAGGCTGATTGGCGTTTGATTCCTGGGATCTCTGTGAAAGGAGCTATAGATTGTCCCCGAGTCTCTCCTTAACACTTCCTTGTGGTCCTATATCCTGACATTAGTCAGATTGACCTGCGCAATTTTCTTGCACAATGAATTTGTAACAATGATACAAGAGAATCCAAGAAAAATTGAAACACTACCAAAGTTATTCAAAGAGGAGAAAATAATAGTAGGTCAGTCCTTTTCAAATGTTTCAAATAATCCAAATCTTTCTTCCTTCAATTCATCCAAATATTAATAGCCAAACGATAGTCAAGAAAATAAGGTGGGTTTGAAAATTAAATAATGCTATCAGTGAACTGAAGGCTATTGGTTAATATTACAGTGATTGCAAGTGAGAGAAGAGGAGTTGCATATTTGGGGCTGATGATCATTAAATACAGCCAAATACAACATTATAACCAGGCCATTTGCCCTCAGCTACCCCTGTTCATGTTTGCTCTTCACAAATATTTTCATCCCACAATAGTGTACCTTTTCAGCTACTTAACCAATTTAACCTGGAATATTCACATATTTTTCTGTCAGCCAATAAGCATAGGAGTGCTTAATGTATGTTTTATTCTCCCAATAAATTTTCCCAATCAATTCCTTCTGCCCTCAAAGAGCGTTTTCATTTCTCTTTTTGTCATTTGTCAGGAACCACTGGAAACAATGTGCTTCAGGTCTTTTTTTTTTGCTGGTTTAGCAATGAGTTGTGTTTATTATTAGAGTGCTTAGGCAAAAATCTCCAGTGAAATTTTGTATCCTCTCTCTCAATCTGAGATCTATTTCCAATAGTCCAGTTGGTTGCATTACAAGGTGGGAATATGAAAGCTTCAAACCTTTGGCACTGAAATTTATGCTGCCACACCTGGTAAATAGACTGAGGTTGTGGGTGACTGGGCCGGTTGGGAGGATGGTCTGGAATTTTATGCTGAGCAGAAAGACATGGAGAGATTAGAACTCACTACCAAAGATACAAGTCAAGTCAAGTTTATTGTCATCTGATTGTACAAATACAACCTGACAAAACAGGGCTCTTAGGTCTTTGGTGTAGAACACGCAGACACATAACCAGACATATTACACAGACAAACAAAACATGTAGGACACGTATTTCATTTATACAAATAAATAAATATTGTTTTGTATAAATGAGAGGCCCAGATGGTTAGTGTGAGCAGTTCCTTTGGTCGTTCATCATTCTCACTGCCTGTAAGAAGAAGCTGTTCCTCAACCTGGTGGTGCTAGTACTGATACTCCTGTATGCCTTCCCCTACGGGAGCAGCTGAAAGATGCTGTGTGCAGGGTGGAAAGGATCCTCAATGATTTTTACATGTCCTCTTCAGACAGCGATCCCACTCGATCACGTCGATGGAAGGAGGAAGACTCCAGTGATCCTCTCTGCCACTCGTATCATCCTGTCGATTGACCTCTGACCTGCTTATCTACACCACACTGTGATGCAGCTAGCCAGGGTGCTCTTGATAGAGCTCCTGTGGAAGGTTGACGTAATGGTGGCTGCTAGCCTTGCCCACTTCAGTCTTCTCAGGAAGTGCACCTTCCTGATAAGTGAGGAGATGTTGATTGTCCATGATGGATCACTAGTTAAGTGAATTCCAAGGAACTTGATGCTCTCCACTCTCTCTCTATTATAGATTTGTTGATGTGAAGTAGAGGGTGGTCATTCCTGCTCCTCCTGATGTCCACGATCATCTCTTTCACCTTGACAACATTGAGGCTCACATTGCTACTCTCACACCATTTCACAAGATATTCCACCTCCTCTCTGAAGTTCAACTCATCATTGTTGCTGATGAGGCCAACTACTGTTGTGTCATCTGCAAACATGATGACCCTGCTGGAGCTGGATCTAGTGATGCAGTCATGGGTCAGTAACCCAATCAGGAGCACACGACCCTGAGATGCACCAGCGCTGAGCATGACGATGCTCGATGTTCTCCGACCGACCCAGCCAGACTGTGGTCTTACCATTAGGAAGCCCAGGATCCAGTTATAGAGAGGGGTGTTGAGTCCCAGTGAGGAGAACTTCTCTACCAGCCTTTAGGGAATGATCATATTAAACACTGAGCTGAAGTCAATGAACAGCAGCCTGCCATACAAGGTGTCGTTCTCCAGGTGGGCTACCGCGGAGTGAAGTGGCAAGGCTAGAGTATTGTCTGTGGAATGGTTTCTTCTATAGACAAATTGAAATGGGTCCAGGGCCTCTGGGAGGTGTGATTTGATGTGTTTCATCACCATACACTCGAAGCATTTCATAATGGTGGAGGTCTGTGTCAC
The DNA here is from genome assembly GCF_036971445.1 of Narcine bancroftii. Lineage (NCBI taxonomy): Eukaryota > Metazoa > Chordata > Chondrichthyes > Torpediniformes > Narcinidae > Narcine > Narcine bancroftii. The sequence goes on from NC_091469.1 coordinate 338,278,486, forward strand.
AGGGCAGCAGTCATTGAGGCCTGCTATTGTCACCCTCGTGAATATGGGGATAATGGTGGTTGTCTTGAACCAATAGGAAAGATGGACTGCTGTAGTGATGTGTTTAAGATGACCTCCTTCAGTACCTGAACAGGTATAATGTCTGGTCCCGTTGTCTTCAAAAGCCAAATTGGTTGTGAATGTCTTATGAATATTATTGCATTTGCATGCAGATTATTGAAAAAAAATTGTCATAAGTTGCAAAGGTAATTCTGGAGCTATTTATCACAGACATCTTGACCCTGAAATACACTTGCTGTTACAGAGCAGGATGCAGGGCATATTTATTCCTTATTACTTTAATCACATTTAATTAATCCTGTTCCATTATTTCCTGAAGTTTTAGTTGGTAAAACAAAAGCGATTACTTTGTGTTGGTCAATCCACATTCCTTGCAAATAAGTGGCATTGAACCCTGTGATCGGATGAGACTTGACATTCTGATTCATTTCGCTGCATGTGACAAAGCAGTATCCGGGCTACAGCGTGTCAACAGCTTTATGGAGACTCCTGTTCACTGAGCCTTTTTCTTCTGTTTAAGATCTAAAAAGTTAAATAGCTTATTAGAACATTACACCACAGAAACAGGCCTGTCATAATTTTGTATGCCTCCTTCAAATCTCCCCTCATTCTTCTACGCTCCAGGGAATAAAGTCCTAACCTGTTTAACCTTTCCCTGTAGCTCAGTTCCTGAAGTCCCAGCAATATATTTGTAAATCTTCTCTGTACTCTTTCAAACTTACTGATATCTTTCCTGTTAGATGACTAAAACTGCGCACAATACTCTAAATTTGGTCTCACCAATATCTTATACAACTTCACAATAACACCCCCTACTCCTGTACTCAATACTTTGATTTATGAAAGCCATTGTGCCAAAAGCTCTCTTCATGATCCTATCTACTTGTGACACCATTTTCAGGAAATTATGTGTCTGTATTCCCAGATCCCTCTGTTTTACTTCACTCCTTAGTGCCCTATGATTTACCATGCATACCCTGCCTTGGTTTGTCCTTCCAAAGTGCAACACCTCACACTAATCTATATTAAATTCCAACTGGTCCAGATCTGCTCAAAGTTTTGAAAGCCTTCCTCGCTGTTCATTACACATCCAATTGTTGTATCATCTGCTAATTTGCTGATTTAATTTGCCACATTATCATCCAAATCCTTAATGTAGCTGACAAACAATAATGGACCCAGCACTGCACTCCAAGGCACATCACTAGTCCTAGGCCTCCATTCAGAGAGGCAATCATCCACCACCATGCTCTGTATTCTCCCGTAAAGCCAATGTTTAATCCAAATTACAATGTCACCATGAGCACCAAGCGACTGAACATTCCTGACTAACCTCCTTTTTTCATGGCCATAACCACATCACCAAGGGTCACCAGGGTACCTGGTGGATGAGAAAAGGTTCCTTTTATTGTCACATAATAGATGAAAATGTAATGTACATGATATACTTCAGCCTTCAATTGCCGTAAGACCAAGTGTGCCTGGCACCTGCCAATAGGAGAAAAAGAAGCAAAAAATAAAATTGTTTTAGAGACACTATGCACATGGATTTGCCTCCAGTGATCCTGCAGCCTCTGCCACTGCACAGACTCCAGTTCAAACCATTGGCAACCCAATATCCAGATCCAAAACTTTGCAATGATGAGGAAGTGTCAATGTCCGAAACCCTTCAGGAGTCCTCTTGCTCTCAACAATCTCTCAAATCCCAGTTCTGATGCTTACTTCCCATGAACCATTCTCCAGCAGTCCAGCCTGTGTTGGTCCTTCCACCACAAGTCACCAGCAGCACGCAGCCTGTGTGAGCCCTTTGACTGCTCGCGTTGGAGAACACCACCACCTAGAGATTTCTCTACAAAATTATCACCATCCTAATTTAATTCCATTTGAAAGTTTCCATCGAGATAGATTTGCCTATTGCAAACAATTTGTTCCCGAATTTGACTGTGAGATAACTTCTGGATTGAAGTGCTGTTGCAGAGAGTGAAAAAATTGGAACTCTATTTCGCCTGTTAAGGCGAGTATTGACGATTGCAAGATGTTAGGGTGCCAGATACTGCAAGTGTCTGACCCAGGATCATTCTCTCACAAACAAAAAAAAACAAATCACAAATTGTGGTTTTAAGGTCATCGATCTGCCTTTGAACATTAAAAATGTATTTTGTCTATAGATGAAGGTTAATGATGCATTGAATAAGAGAAGTGTTCCATTGAACATAAACAATTCATGTAACTCGTATGTTGCTGGGCTTGATGTCCATTGCAAGATGGCAATGAATTTTTTTTAAAGTTTCTATATTGTGCACTTGGAGAATTCCATTGTACAGCTTTCCCAATTTTGAAGTAGTAATTGATTTTTTTTCTGTTTCCCATGATATGTACCTTTTCTGGATGGTTTCCAGTAATGGATTACTAAATGCTGCAAGTTTGTAATTGTCCAGCATTTCCTCGCTGTATATTAATGGCAGGGGCATTCTGCATGGTTGGTTACCTGTTTAACATTTTACCGATGAGTCAATGCCTTTTAACTTATCTCTCCAAGATTAAGTAAACACCACTTCATTTGTTTAAGTGGGCTTGCATGGTTTCACTCTTCCTTATCATGAACACTTCTGATATTTGCTCAGTATTGATAATTCTGACCATGGGGTGGGGTGCAAAGAGGGGCGAAGGGAATGGACTTGTTTCCCGACTTTTTGGTGTGAGATGCTCTTTCAGCATTATGTTCTGGAATGCACAATGCTAGCAATTCTTGCTGTACACTCAGTATCTGTCAAACTCTTGAGATTTTACATGTTGCCTGCTCGCACAACTCTTCATCATTCAATTCTTTCAAGATGAGTTACTGCTGAATTTAAATTTTTAAAGAATACCCAAATACTCTCCCAAAGAAGCAGGGACATCCATATGAAGACTGCCTCAGGAAGGTAGCCCAGATCATAAAGTACCTCCGTCATCCCAACCATAATCACTTCTCAGTGTTACCTTCAGGCAGAAGCCTGATGTCCAGTGCTCTCAATTTAAGAACAGTTTTATTTTCCCTTAACAGCTGTCAGACTTTTGATCATGTCCCTACTATCCTAACAATAAATGATCAGGGACCATCAAAAGGAAGTTTTGAAGCATCAACGTTTTTTACACTAAATGCAACTAAGTAAATAATTTATCCTTTTAAGTGAATAATCTATCCTTTTAAATTTATCTTTTTTTCTGTTTCATAGGGTTTTATGGTAACTTATACTATTGTTGATGTACCTTCCTGTTTGGTCTTGTAGTGAATAAATTATTTCAAATTTCAGATTTATTGTCTGAGTACATACATGACTTCACATACAACCCTGATTTTCTTTCATCCTGCGGGCATGGCAGAATTACCACTAATTGGTAGTGCAATCTTTTTAAAAACTACACGGTGTAAATAAAGAACTGTAAACATAATAACAAACGGCAATACATAGGGAACAATAAAGAAGATCAATAAAGTGCACAACTAAGAGTCTAAGTGAGTCCCTGATTGAGTTTGTTGTTGAGGAGCTGATGGTGGAGGGGGAGCAGCTGTTCCTGAACCTGGTGGTGCAAGTTATGTGGCATCCATACCTCTTTCCTGATGGCAACAATGAGAACAGAGCATGGCATTTCTCATGTACCATTCAAATTATTAACTATTTTGTAGACTGTGAAATAGTTTGGCATATTCTTAGGAATGTGTGTTGCATGAATCCAAGTTCCTCATTCCTTGGCTTAAATTTGGTCAGTAATTGATTCAGAAGGGAATAAGTAGGAAAAATCAATCAAATGCTAAAAAACAGCATAACAAGTTATTGAATGTGGCTACAAAAGGAAATCTTACAGGTGTTGAAAAATCAGAAATGAAAGCAAGCTTCTGTGAGATGTGCTACAAATCAATCACCCTCTCTGCAGAGAGAAATGTTTTAAAATTTCAGGTTGACAGCCTTTCCTCAGATTGAATCAGTGGAAGAGACGAGTACTTGTGATGGAGTATAATGTATCATTATGCATCATTGAATGATAAACTAGCCTGTTAAAAATAATGATGTTAATGTTTGTTACATATTATTCCTTCGAAGAATGGTCACTGGCTGCAAATGTTAAGTCAAAACTCCAGAGTACAACATATTTACAAGCAAAAAACACAAGGGCATGAAATAGTTAATGAGAATTAATAATATGTCCAAGGATTGGTAACTTTAGCATCCTTTTAAAGCCTAAAATGCATTTGACATTCTGTTCAAACTTGGTTCAAAGAGCTTTTAATTAAATGTGCTGATGAAAAGCAAGACCCGCTGCCAATTCGAAAGGATGTGTTAACATTTCAGTATGTATTCCCCGTTTGTGGCATGCTTGTTTGAGCTGCACCAGGCGACTACTTTCAGGAGCCTTGAAAATGTTGCTCAAGATCAAGTGAAAATGAGGGTAGTGGAGAAACAAAAAATTATTTTTATCCAGCAAGAAAAGAGAGTTAATGGGATTTGCAAGTAAGGGATTCAGTGCAGTCCTAGAACTGGCAGGGGCTGTGGCTGCTTTGTCCTAACATCCGTCATTCTGGTACATTCAGTGGTAAAGAACGCCGAGGTGTCAATAGATGGATACAAATTCTTGTGTTGACTATATGTTGGAGAGAAAACATTGAATGTTAAAATGTCTTGAGTAATGCCTGAATCAGTATTTATTGTCATGAACATGTGACAAAATGTGTTGTTTTGCAAGAGCATTGCAGTGCAAATATTGAGATAAATGAGATTTCAAAAATAAATAAATAATGTAAGAGAAGAGGAGGAAGTGAGATAGTGTCTGTGGCTCATTGTCCATTCAGAAATATGATTGCAGAGGGGATTAAGCTGTCCTTGGGCAGATGGATGCTCGCCTTCAGGCTCTGTACCTTTACCTGATGGTAGTAATGTGAGGGTCACTACCCCTATAACTGGGTAGTGAGGGTCCTTGAGGATAGACGCTGCTTTCTTATGACACCGCCTCTTCTAGATGTCTTCAATGAAGTGAAGATTGGTGCCCATGACGTTGTTGGCCAAGTTAACAACTCTCTGGAGTTTTTTTTTCCTGTCTTGTGCATTAGCACCTCCACATCAGACAGTGATGCAACCAGACAGAATGCTTTCCACTTTACACTGGTAGAAGTTTTCTAGCATTTCCGGTGACATCTCCCCAATTGCCTCACAAAGTATAGGCGCTGGCATCGACATGGAAGCTCCAGGACAGATCTTCAGAAATGTTGACACCAGGAATTTAAAGTTCTTGACTCTGTTCACTGCTGAACAACCCCCCCCCCCACCCCACCCCTCCACCCCAAACCAAACGAGGACTGGTTCGTGTTCTCCTGATTTCTTTCTGAAGTTCACAATCAGCTCTTTGGTTTTGCTAACATTAAGTGCAAGGTTGTTGTTGTGACACCACTCAATGAGCTGATCTGACTCCCTCATTGCCCTATCATTCCTCATTGTCGAAAGTAATGAAGACTAGGAAAGATTTCAGGGGAGCTATCTGGACAACTGGGAATTATGTAAATGCTAGTTTTCTACCATAATCAACATTTTGTTTTGTGACCTATGTTACAAGATCAAACCAGCAACCACAAAGAAGGCATATCACACAGGGGTAAAGATGAACAACTACATTATTAACCAAAATTCACCTTCAAACTTTAATTCAAAATCCCCCCCCCCTTTTATAACTATGCCCACTGGTTACTATGCAAATTTCTATAACTGGGTAAAACTAATAAATTCCCCAGCCTAAATATAACATATGTAATTAAAGTCTAAGTTATATTTCCAACCAGTCCACAGAAAAATTTAGACACAAATCACACAAGACTCACAAAACTTCGATCTCAACCAAAGGAAAGATCAGAAACAAAATTCGGTTTGAGAGAGAGAGGGCACAAAATTCGAAGTTGTCTTCTTGTGTTGCTTGCAGAGAAGAACAAAGGCTTGGCCCAGATCCTTCTGGCTGCCTTCGGAATGTTCATCCCTTTTAAAATGCCCAAAATTATAAACTGCCTCCCAGACAATGACTCTGCTTGGGCCTCCTTCCACTTCACAGCAACACCCAGTGGTGATTTGTCTTCCAAGTCCAGAAATTTCTGGATCATCTTCTGTACATGCCAAGTCCGTCTCCCACTCTCTCAGCAGTCCACTTTCACCTTGGCTCTTAAAGGCAAACTGTCACTTTCCAACACAAAACACATAGGCCAATACACAACACAGAACTCTGTAACACCTAGACTTGCTGTAATTCTTTAATTTTATTAAATAATTATTCATAATTAAACTAAGGGAATACATATTATATCTAGTCATTAACATATGAAGCATGATTTTATCATTATTACTGGCTTAAAAATCTTTAAGAAGGATATGGAAGGATATTTGTCCTTGCTGGGACTCACCATCCCTCTCTATAACTGTATCCTGGATTTCAAAACAGAAAGAAAACAGTCTGACCGGGTTGGTAGCAGAACGCTGAGCACTGGCGCACCTCAGGGCTGTGTGGTCAGGCGCTCCTGTTCACACTGCTGACCCACGACTGCATCGCTAAATCCAGCTACAAAAATGTCATCAAGTAGAGTGGGGAAGAGGTTGAATCTCCTGCTTGATCTATTCCCACTTACATTAGGTGAAAATATTCAATGGAAGTATTGCCACATATTCCATTTGACTGACCTAATATAGGGCCAGAGCAGCAAGCACAGTAGCACTGCATGCTGAGTGAACACTTCAAAATTCCTTTTTTAATTTAAAAAAAATTTTCACACTATGAACCATCTTAACCAAAATACACACAAACATTTCCCTCTTGAATATACACAGTGTCATTTTCTCCCCTTTTCCCCCCTCCCTTCCCTCCCTCCTTCCCACCCCCCTCCCTACCCACTAAACGTTCAACATATACAATACAATGAACCCATTAAACAATGTCATCACACAATGAAAATAAACAAGAAAATTGTGTCATCTACTTTTACACACTGGGTCAGTTCATTTTGTCGTCTTCTCATTCTGTCATTTTAGGGGGTGCAGGTCCACGGTAGGTCCTCTCTGTTATGTTCCATGTACGGTTCCCAAATTTGTTCGATTACTGTGACGTTATTTTTTTAAATTATATGTTATTTTTTTCCAATGGAATACATTTATTCATTTCTATGTACCATTGCTGTACTCTCAGGGTGTCTTCTGATTTCGAGGTTGACATGATATTTTTTTTTGCTACAGCTAAGGCTATCATAATAAATCTTTTTTGTGCTTCATCCATATTGAGGCCTAGTTCTTTACTACTTATATTACTTAGAAGAAATATCTCTGGATTTTTTGGTATGTTGCTTTTTGTGATTTTATTTAATACCTGATTTAGATCTTCCCAAAACTTTTTCACTTTCTCACATGTCCAAATTGCATGTACTGTTGTTCCCGTTTCTTTCTTACAGTGAAAACATCTATCTGATACTGTTGGGTCCCATTTATTTAACTTTTGGGGCGTGGTATATAGCCTGTGTAACCAATTATATTGTATCATGCGTAACCTCGTGTTTATTGTATTTCTCATAGTTCCGGAGCATAGCTTTTCCCATTTTTCATTTTTTATCTGCAAAGTTTGACCCAGTCCCTATTTCCATCTTCCCTCCATCACATCCAATCCAGCCTCAGGATCTTCTTACAATAAACTGTAATATAATAAATATCAAGACAATCTTCTGACACAAGGTTATCACCAATCCTTGGAGTTGGACATAACCTGCATTCCCCAAGTTGATGAATTTAGCTATTTAGTTAGAGAGTGGTTAATATGACTCAGATTTCAAATAATATCATTTGTACATGAACAATGAGAATTTGCATTGTTAAAATTAACCTCTTTTTGCAAATGTAATATTTCCTGGGGAAAGATAAGTGATATTCATGATTGATGAAAAGAAATGGTGTACAATTAAATATAATCAGTACCAAACAAAAATGTCATCAAGTTTGTAAATAGCACACCAGTAATTGGTCTCATCAGCTATAACCATGAGTCAAGCTACAGAGAAGAGGTGGAAAATCTTGTGAAATGGTGTGAGAGGAACAACCTGAGTTTCACTGTAGACAACACAAAGGAGATGATCCTGGACTTAAAAAGAACCAGGAATGACCCCCTTCCACTGCACATCAATAATTCTGTAGTAGAGAGAGTGGAGAGCACCAAGTTCCTTAGAGTTCACTTAACTAGTGACCTATTGTGGACACTCAACATCTCTTCACTGTGCAACAGTGACTGCACTTCCTGAGAAGACTGAAGGGAGCAAGGCTACCGGCCACCATGATGTCAACTTTCCATAGTGTGGATATGGTTGTTGCAGAGAAATAAATCAGAGGTCAATCCACAAGACCATCAGAGTGGCAGAGATTACTGGAGTCTCCCCCATCCTGATCGACATTATCTACCAGGATCATTGTCTGAAGATGATGTGCAAAATCAATGAGGACCCATCTCAGCCCACTCACAGCACCTTTCAGCTGCTCCTGTTGGGAAAATGAATACAGGAGGATCAGAGCCAGCACCACTAGGCTGAGGAACAGCTTATTCCCACGGGCACTGAGTATGCTGAAAGACCCAAGGAACTGCTCACACTGGTCATCCGAGACTCCAATGTTCAAAACACTTTTTATTTGTATAGATGAAATACTTGTCCTGCATGTGTGCTGCTTGTCTATATGTGTGTTATGTCTGGTTGTGTGTATGCAGGCTTTTCACTGAGGACCAGAGAATGCTGTTTTGTTGGGTTGTACTTATACAATCTGATTACAATAAACTTGACTTGTAAAGCCTAATTCATTCATGAAGTGGGGAGCCTTTGTACTTTAGGAGGGTAAGTCTCAGAATGGTTATATGGTTTAATATCAGCCAGCATATAACATGTACAGGGAAGGAAACTGGGTAGGCTCAAATTGTGATTGTGTTTCATGGGTAGGATGATTTTGCACGTGACCTAAGGAGATGGGAATAGGTACCTACCTCTTTACCACATCTAAAACATAAATCTGAAGACATTAATTTAAATCTCTTTAATTTTACATCTCAGAAATAAATTTATTTATATCTCCTTTAGTAAGTAATAACTCTAAAGCAGATTGTCTAGGAAATTTTAATGTTTTAGATGTGGTAAAGAGATAGGTACCTTTGTTCATTCGATTTGGATCTGTTCGAAAGTTAAGATTTTTTTGGATACAAGTTAAATTATTTTTGGAAAAAGTATTAAAAGTTAAACTTCCGTTTGATCCATTGTTATTTTTATTAGGAGATATTAAGATGATTGCTATAAGATTAAGATTGTGTATCAAATTGAATTTTTATATTTAGCCTTGGCTGTATCTAAGAAATGTTTGGCTTTTACTTGGAAATTTGATTTAGCTCTAGGAATGCAAAGATGGCATTCTGAAATGAAACCTTGTATCCCTCTTGAAAAGATAATATATAATTTGAGGACAAATATCTTTTTTTTTATATAAGTATGGAGCCCATATTTGAAAATTCTTGGTTTGAAGATTTGAGCTCTCAATCTGTTCCAGTGAGACGTCTTGGTTGAGTAGTTGAATATATATTGATAATCTCCTTCTTTCTTTCTTTAGTGGGTAGATAAACAGGGAGGGGAAGGAGGGTGGGTATTAGTGGGGAGGGAGAGAGAGGTTGGGGGGTTGTTATTATCCAAATATATTTTCTGTACATTAATTTTATTATAATTGATGCTATTGTGGTTTTAAGATTTTAAAATGAAGTATTCAAAAAAAAATGATGGGAATAGAAGTGGAGAAACATGCAAAATTGGACTTGAGTCTTGGAAAGACTGAGACTCTGGAATTCAAGGGAATTTTTATTCTGAAGCATTTCATAATTTATTTTTCATATATGTTTTCTTGGGGTGGAAAAAAGCATTTACAGACTAAATGGAGGAAAGTACAAAGGCCCAGTTAGTTCAATGAATGTTCATTCCTTGTTTTGACAAATTAAACTTTGTGGTGGTTGTTCATTACACTTAGTTTCTGTGAGGAAGTTAAAAATAAATCTCTTCATCTGCAGTGAAGGCCTGTTGTTCTGAAGCCTGTTGGTAGGCTGGAATCTGGTAATGATTGTGCCCTCATTTTCTTCAGTGGTGCAATACAATATAAATACTGTATTTTAACTCATTTATTAACTGCTACCCATAGATGTCACAGTCTGACATGAACACAGCTGATGGATTGTTATTGTTTTCCAGCCTACAGCAGTAATAATCACAGCAGATTTAATATTGAGGTGAAGGATACATGGCTTGTTCAAACTGGGAGGTTTTATTTGAGCTAAGAAATGAAGCCATATTATGTCCAACCTGCCAGGCACATTGTGCATATATTCATCATTATTTTATGAGCTGTCAAACCTTCTTAGTGGGGTCTGGTAGATCTCATACTGTTCCTATAGTGATGGTGTTAAGAGCAGGATGAGAAATATACTGAAGCACACCACCAATGATGCACATTTCTTATCAGATAAGAGTAAGAACAGATATGGAATAGAATGAAACACGTAACTCTGCAGACGCTGTAATTGTAGCAAAAACACACGGCGCAACTCAGCAGGTCTCGCAGCGTCCATAGGAGGTAAAGGTAAATTAATGATATTTCAGGCCTGAGCCCTTTTTCTTCCTTAGAGAAAGGCTCGGATCTGAAACGGTGGTAATGTATCTTTACCTCCTGTGGATGTTCCGAGACTGGCTGAGATCTTTCAGCATTTTTGTTTGCTTTAATTTTATGGAATAGAATTAACAAAAGTGTGAAGATGCTTAACAAAATCCTGCTCCTTTCAGAGCAAATCCCACCTTGCATTAACCTAGAGAATGTGCAGAAAAAGAGAGGAGCTGTGGTCTTTATATATTGGTGGGGTTGGGGGGGGGGGGAGGTTGAGGGGAGAGAAGGAATTGTCTGTGAGCAGATGGAATGGATAGCTTGAAAGATGGTTAACCAGGAAAGATCAACAGCTTTGTTTCATCAGATGTGGCTGAATGATTATTTCCCATTCCATTGATAAAACTGTGAGTACCATTGGTGGCAATGACAATTGTGTCATTCAGTAGCATAAAATAACTGATGGATACTTGTGTAGGAATGGCATTGAAGAGAGGCAGTAAAAAAAGAGAACATGAATTGTCAGCAGCAGAAAAGAAGATAAATTCTAAAATGAGTGAAACTGTGATAGAGGGGAAAAGAAATGGGAAAATTAGTGAGAGAAAATGAGATAAAACAAACATGCTTGCTATAATTATTTTTCTGAAACTCCTTTCTTCTTTGGCTTGGCTTCGCGGACGAAGATTTATGGAGAGGTATGTCCACGTCTGCTGCAGGCTTGTTGGTGACTGACAAGTCCGATGAGGGACAGGCAGGCACGGTTGCAGTGGTTACAAGGGAAAATTGGTTGGTTGGGGTTGGGTGTTGGGTTTTTCCTCCTTTGTCTTTTGTCAGTGAGGTGGGCTCTGTGGTCTTCTTCAAAGGAGGTTGCTGCTCGCCGAACTGTGAGGCATCAAGATGCACGGTTGGAGGCGATATCAGTCCACTGGCGGTGGTCAATGTGGCAGGCACCAAGAGATTTCTTTAAGCAGTCCTTGTACCTCTTTGGTGCACCTCTGTCTCGGTGGCCAGTGGAGAGCTCGCCATAGAACACGATCTTGGGAAAGCGATGGTCCTCCATTTTGGAGACGTGACCCACCCGGCGCAGTTGGATCTTCAGCAGCGTGGTTTCGATGCTGTCGGCCTCTGCCATCTCGAGTACTTCGATATTGGTGATGAAGTCGCTCCAATGAATGTTGAGGATGGAGCGGAGACAACGCTGGTGGAAGCGTTCTAGGAGCCGTAGGTGGTGCCGGTAGAGGACCCATGATTCGGAGCCGAACAGGAGTGTGGGTATGACAATGGCTCTGTATACGCTAATCTTTGTGAGGTTTTTCAGTTGGTTGTTTTTCCAGACTCTTTTGTGTAGACTTCCAAAGGTGCTATTTGCCTTGGTGAGTCTGTTGTCTATCTCGTTGTCAATCCTTGCATCCGATGAAATGGTGCAGCCGAGGTAGGTAAACTGGTTGACCATTTTGAGTTTTGTGTGCCCGATGGAGATGTGGGGGGGGCTGGTAGTCATGGTGGGGAGCTGGCTGATGGAGGACCTCAGTTTTCTTCAGGCTGACTTCCAGGCCAAACATTTTGGCAGTTTCCGCAAAACAGGACATCAAGCTCTGAAGAGCTGGCTCTGAGTGGCCAACTAAAGCGGCATCGTCTGCAAAGAGTAATTCACGGACAAGTTGCTCTTGTGTCTTGGTGTGAGCTTGCAGGCGCCTCAGATTGAAGAGACTGCCATCCGTGCGGTACCAGATGTAAACAGCGTCTTCATTGCTGAGGTCTTTCATGGCTGAGGTCTTTCATGTCTTGTTTCAGCATCATGCTGAAGAAAATAGTAAAGAGGGTTGGTGCGAGGACGCAGTCTCGCTTCACGACGTTGTCAATGGAGAAAGGTTCGGAGAGCTCATTGCTGTATCTGACCCGACCTTGTTGGTTTTCGTGCAGTTGGATAACCATGTTGAGGAACTTGGGGGGGCATCCGAGGCGCTCTAGTATTTGCCAAAGCCCTTTCCTGCTCACGGTGTCAAAGCCTTTGGTGAGGTCAACAAAGGTGATGTAGAGTCCTTTGTTTTGTCCTCTGCACTTTTCTTGGAGTTGTCTGAGGGCAAAGATCATGTCAGTAGTTCCTCTGCGCGAAAGCCCCACTGTGATTCTGCGAGGACATTTTCGGCGACACTAGGTATTAGTCTATTAAGGAGAATCCTCGCGAAGATTTTGCCTGCAATGGAGAGCAGCGTGATTCCCCTGTAGTGTGAGCAGTCTGATTTCTCGCCTTTGCACCAAAAAGGTTAAAATAAAATATTACCCATTCAAGATTCACACCAACTCCCACTAAGGTGTCAGAAGCTACAGGAACTACTAAGATTGGATTTATTTTAAAAACTTTGCACTTTAGTTGCTACAATGTGACTATAATTACAAGTGGTTTGATTAAAGACATTCGCAATGGGCCTAAAACCAATTTCTTATGTGTATTACAAGGGCAAAGAAATCTTTTAGGTTATTTTTTTCACATATTTCAATACTTTTTTTTCCCCCCAGTTTTGTGGCCCATTATATAATTCAATTTGCTGGCCTTTAGTCTTAAATATTGTCAAAAATTGCCACCTGTAGGTTTGAATGCAGAATTACTGGGTGCATTAAACTCATGGCCATGCATTCCTCTACACTGCAGTGGTTCCCAACCTTTTACTTTCCACTCACATACCACTTTAAGTATTCCCTATGCCATAAGTGTTCTGTGATTAGTAAGTGATTGCTTAAGGTGGTATGTGAGTAGGAAGGGAAGGTTAAGTATCATTGCTCTAGACCCAATTATTTCTGAAATATTTTGCTTGAGAAAAATTGTCATTGGCCCATTTCCTTTGGAGTTATGAAACTGTGCACATAACGAATCAATTTGGAATGATTAAAGGAGGGGTTTTCAAACTTTTTCTTTCCACCCACATACCACCTTAAGCAATCGCTTATTAATCACAGAACACTTATGGCATAGGGAATCCTTAAAGTGGTATGTGAGTGGAAAGGAAAAGGTTGGGAACCACTGTTACAGCAGTGGAAGTACTTTATGTACTACATTCCCTCTTTCAAAATTTATGGCTGAAACACGAAATTTAACATTTTGATGTTAAATCTTTGCAGTTATTATTGAATGGCAAATGATAATACAAGCCAAACGTCCAAGGAATTATTGTCTTTCTGAAAATATGTTTCTTTTGTTTAAATTGTTGATTAAAAATAAAGTTTTTTTTCTGGGATACTAATATTTGTGCTCTGCTTTGATTGCCCCAAGATATTTAATAGGTGTAGCGCTTCAATGCTTTTGTTGTGTTTTTGCAGCTCTTGGCCAGATCATGCTCTACGTGGATGGAATGAATGGCGTGATCGACCATAATGAAAGTATCCAATGGCTCTACACACTTATTGGGTCAAAGGTAAGAAAAAAAAGAGAGAAAAATAAAAAGAACAGATATCCAATAATACTATTGTGTATTTGCTTTTAAACTATACTCTGAAAGTCACAATATTTGGAGGGTATCTGGACAGCAGCTGCCAACTTGAATGGTAAGGGATCATTTTATTTGATGAAGATTTGCAGCTAGTGTTAGCATTCTAACCAGGTAACGTGATGGGAAAGCAGTGAATGATAAAACAACAGGGATTGTCTTGCACACCAAACAGCAAATCTCAGCGATGCCCAAGGACAGTCATCTCAGCCTTCTCTCATTTGAGGAGGAGTTAGTCGGGGGTAAGAATGGCACAGAGATGCGCACATTAGAACTGCTATTTTACAGCTCCCATTCATGCAGCCAGATGTGATCAAAGATTATACAATCAAAGGTTGTTGTATATAAAACTACAAGAGCAATTCCAGCAAGGCAAAGGATTTCAATTGAATAACATTTATTGTGGGTTAAAAATGCTATGGCCAATCCTCAATCCCAGCCAGAATCAACAGCAGGGTCCATCTTCTACAGAAGTGTAGGGGAAAGTGTGCTGATCGGCTGCATCAGGCTTGGTATTAGAGCACCTATACTTCTGAGTCCAAAGGCCTACAAAAGGTAGTGAACACAGCCCAGTACATCACAGGCAAAATTCTCCCCACTGTCAACAATATCTACATGGAATGCTGGGATCATTGAGCCCCATCACCCAGCACAAGCTCTGTTGCCACTGCTGTGGTCAGGAAAGATGTCTAGGTGCTACAAGACTCACATCACCAGGTTCAGGAACAGTTGCTACCCCTCCACCATCAGACTCTGAAACAACAAACTCCATCAAGACATTTAAAGATTTAATTTGCACATTAATGATTATTGATTTTTTTTGTATTGCACGGTTTGTTTCTATTTCTTTCTTTGTTTACATTTCCCTTTTTTATATATGTATCTATGTACTACAGTTAAGCAGAATTCTGCCTGGCCTGCAGGAAAAAGAAGCTCAGCTTTGTATGTGATATCTTGTATGCACTTTGACAATAAATTTGAACTTGGACAGAATCAGAAAAATCTTGGAGAAAATTATTGGATACAGGGATGATTCTGTTGTATGGAACATAGCCAGACCTACTGCACTTTGTTGTTAAATACTTTCAATCGTCATTGTAATTCTTCCCTTAAAACCAGAGGTATGTGAGAACTGATTATTTAAGAGATTGGTTATTGTCCTTTATTGGCCAGGGACCCTTCTGTATGAAATGGTGATTTATTTTATATTTTAAAGAAGCTGTCCCATAGAAATAAATGCTTGAAGACTGTGGTTTTATAAAGAAGATCTAACTGTGTGTGGCATTGTAGCCAGAGTGATGTGATGCTTTCCTGGAAATGAACAGATGATTCTTTTATTGCTGAAGTCGAGATGACCTTGGGAAGGGTCTAAAGCCACACTAATGTTTACATGGATTAAATTCCAGATGATGTGGGTGTATGAGTTGGCACCTCATATTTATACTTGTAAATTCAGTTCCTTTTTCCCAACACCAAACCAAAAAAACTAAAGCAACCAATCTACTATTGGGATAAATGAAGGTGGTTTTAACTCGGAAAATAGTGGCCCACTGGAATTTGTGCCAGATAAGTACTAAATATAAAATCAACATTGGGGTTGAGAAAACTTGTATTAAATCAGGTTTAAGAATCTACTTAGATCTCTCATAGAGTGGTAACAGAGACCATATGAAATGTTTACATTGCTCAGGTTTCACTCCATGAATGGATCAAGAAAAAAACATGCGTTTATGGTGCATTCATTGAATAAAAGAAGTTAGTTGAAATTTTGACAGCAGGAATAGAAATTAGCCCAGATGGTGTTGTGTTTAAAATAGTATTTTAATTATTAATTAACAATGATATATAACACCTTACCTAACTTATATACACTTACCTAAACTTATCTAACTTAACCTCCAACTATATGCAAATATACTGTGTGTGTGTGTGTGTGTGTGTGTGTGTGTGTGTGTGTGTGTGTGTGTGTGTGTGTGTGAAAACCCTAAGACATTACAGGTCATGGCCCAATTCTTGAAAGGCAGTTCAAAGTTCAGTTTTGGAAATTCAGTGTTGACACGTAGACTTAACATTGATGTGACACGCAGGCTTTAGATGAAACATGCAGTTCATGAAGTGGGTGAAAGAGACCAGGGGTGACAAAAAGTTTATAACTCACGAAACCTTATTGAGGTGCTTCCTGTGAAATGACCTTTTCAGAGGACGGCCAGCCAAAACTCCCCCTTCTTTGGTGTAGGGGACATGAAGCAAGTGATGCCCACAAAGCTTCCAGAACCATTTCCCTGGGTCAGTCGAACAAAAAGTGACCTTCACTCTTTTGGTCGCAAAGTGGTATTTCTCATTCCTCTATAACAAACAGGATGAAATCAGGCTGATTCCCTATAGCCACATATGAGGCCAACTACCATAGTATTTTGTTACAGACTCCAAAGGACCCCAAAAACTAGCAGCACAGCACAGGGTTACTTAAACAAAAGTAGTTTTTAATTATATTTGAGCAAGAAAACAGAATCAAATGTTAACTTATTACTTAACCTACTTACTTAACCTTAAACCCCCCTCTGATACTGTGTGTAATGTGTATTTAAGATGAGAAAAGTTCTTTGGGTCACAGTCCAATCTCACTGGTTGCAGGCAATTCTTGTACTGTGCACAGAAGTTAGCATTAACAAACTTCACCAGTCTTTGGTGCTTAACAGGCAAATGGTTACCATTCAGGAGGGTTCTTGCTGGTTTTCAGAGAGAGAGATTCCTTTTCCAGGACATCCGCAACGGATTCCTTCTCAATCAGTCTTGCTGACGAAACTTACCCCCTTCAGGTTTCTCCAGATGATCCTCTTTCTTTCAGGTCACTTTTCAGACTGTCAGTCTTCTCCTTTGACCAGGCAGTCTTCCAAACGTTTGCCAGCTTTGTCCTTCTCGATTTTTGACTCCTCTCTCTCTGTTTCACACCTTCCCTCTCTGAGAGCCAAAACTGTTCTGTCTGCCTGCAAAAATCACATACTCTCCCAGGCAAGCTGTATGCTGCAACTTTGTTGTTCTTTTTGCAAAGAGCGCTTTGCAAAAGTCCTGCAGATATTCTGTGTTTTCAAATGTTTGTGTGCAACCTGCTCTAATAATCTTCCCAAACCACCTTTAAATCTTCTGTCACAGTTTCTTTTTAAGAGAGCTGTCTCCTTATAATGGCTCCTGAGCAAAACTGTGCACTGCTTCTTCAATATACTGGTCACATTGTCTCTGCACCTGGGATTTCCTGGGCTTCTCTCCTCACTCTTCAAATGTATCCAATTTAGGAATATGCTCTTCAAAGCCAGTTCACAGTCACTTTCCAAAGCTTGCAGGCTTTTGTTAAATCTGTTCTCTTAAAATGGCAGGCAATGAACTGAAAAATGGGAGCACATCACATGATTACATTTTGTTCTAAATGTTGCAACTCCAGAAAGACTTGGCTTGAATAAAGAGCGCATTAAAATTGACCAGTCAGGACAGATTACATGACCTTGAGTGTAATTAGGGGTGACAGAATCATAGGGTTCTACAGCACAGAAACAGACCATTTGTCCTATCAAGTCTATCCTGTCCATCAGCTACCCATCTATATCAACCTCACTTAGTAGCACTTGATAAAAGCATTCTTAGTTTTGATCTAAAAGTAGTAAAATGTGATTTTAAAAATTCATAGATATACAAGAAGAAATTAGTTTCCATTTTTGGGGAATCCAAGGCAAGGGGGGTTAATTAAATGAGAGCTGTGCCATTGAGAAAGGTGATGGACATCTCGAGCATGGTCCACAGAAGAGTGTGTGGAATAGTTTCAGGACTTATAGTCTAGACTGTAGAGGCAAAAGTATGGATCAGTGGCATATAATTGAATGGCAAACACTCTCATGAAGCTGAATGTCTATCCTTATTTCATGCACTATAAAGAATTACAAAATAATTTATTTCCAAGTATTTAGAAACAAGCATACATTTAACATAATAGATGTGAAACTCCAAACAAAGGTTTGGAATCAAAAGCTTGTCCATGCTCAAAACTGCATTTTGCAAACTGTGATAAATGTACAAAATGTTCAAAGAATAGTTTGAGCAAAATAAATGCAATGATACACATAGGAGATAATCTTCTGAAATGAAGTCTATGTGATTAGAGTAAATTCTTGATTTACAAAATGTGGTCTTTCATTACCAAATCATGAAGGGGATGTTTAAACAAAAAAAATCTTTGGGGAGTTGGATAAACAGATTAATTATATATTAATTTATGCTGTGTGTCTGTAAGCATGCTGTTTTATGATTCTTCGATGTTGGTAAAAAGGAACAAAATACACTGCATTCTGAAGCCAGTGCCTAAGGTAATGACATTTCCTGTGATCTCAATCATTTTGATTGTAGAAATAATCAAAAGGGATGTCAAACATTGAAGGCATGTGTTTTTAACTGCTGAAAAATGCAAAGAAATAAAAGGACGTCAGAAATTGGAATCTTCTTACAGACATGACTTTGGTTAATCTCCAGTTCTTACTGCATTAAACTCCATCCCCAATAGCAATGTAATTATATGAAATGAAACATTGCACCAAACATATTTCACTTAATGAGCCCTTGCTAATTCACCATTTTCAGTCAAAAATTGTTCAGTTAAAATTGAAGTTTATAAAGTGATAGCTTCAGACTGATTTGTAGCAGATAGAATGAATGTGCTTTGATATCAATCGAACATCACTTTGAAACAAATTTTGCTCTGGTCAGTTATATATCACATCCACAAGAAAGAAAAATAATGGCATTGCTTGTTCTGCCAATTAAACTCACTGCAACAGGTCATGGCATCCACTTGACAGCATAAGTACCTTATTTAATGAGGAGATTTGTGTTCCAGCAATGTTGCTAAACTTTAGTGCAGAACAGGGACATTTGAAACTAAATTCGCATTCCAAGAGTTAATAAATTATTTTCTTTCTTCCTGTCTACTTTTTTCTTCATTGAATCTTTCTTTCCCTCCCTTGATCCTTAATCTGCTCTTCCAGGTTTGAGCTGCAGAAGAGTAATGAGTTTCTTAGGGCATTCCACTATTCTGTTGAGTCATTCCCACACAATGTTACACAGAGGGTTACATTGATAACGAAAGACTCCTCACACAGAAGCAGAAGTCACAAATTTCCTCAGAGATCTTTGCTACTATTATTCAAATCATTCTTGGAAGATGAATGTGAAATGGAGTCAACTGATGGAGCATTAGTCTCTTGCAATTTTCCAGCAGGTTTTCTGAGCATAGAACCAGTTGCTGAGGGAAATCAACACAAATTTAAATTTAGATTTCGACATAAAGGACAATAACATGCCTTTCGGCCTATGGGCCATTGCTATCCAATTACACCCAATTAACCTTCAACCTTCAGAACGTTTCTAATACTGGGAATAAACCAGAGCCTTAAAGGAAACTCATGCCGACATGGGAAGAATGCACAAACTTTGAACTCCAATCCTGATCACTGGCGTTGTAACAGTGTTGCGCTAACCACTACACTAACTGTGCGCCCCTACCTTGGATGATGTTTTGACCGACTTGTGTTAATTTAAATAATTTAACTGTTTTAAGTCAAAGCATTTTATATTTTTTCAGTTAGAATAACTTTGGCAATCAGGCAGCTGCCAGGAGATAATGGGCAAAGAGAATTTTAATGCTGAAAGAATCGAAGTTTTTCAAGCCCATTCAGAATCCATTCTTCATCTTTAAGTGAACTGGATGGATCAGCTTGGATTGTATGTTGGGCACCACTGAATTACTTTGGTCTTGAATTCTTATTCCGTGTATCTGACCAACATTCATTCACCTATCTTTGTTTACATTTTGTTCAGTTTGAGGCTACACAGGGTTTCTGAGAGTTTCCATGTTTATGCTACCCTTTGAGAAGGAGAATTGAGCACTTGGACAGCAAAGGTCCATCTTTAGAATTTCTGGTCCAGTGTCTGTCAGAGGAAGTGGTTTCTCTTTCTCTCTCTTCAATATGAAATTCTTTGTTCATCTTGAACTGAGCCAGGTCATTTTATTCTGGACAAGAACCTAACTCTGAAAGCTGTGACAGTGGTGTGGTAGAGCAGTTCAGCCCTTTTCCACAGCTGGTACATTCCTTCTGAGGTGCAGTGCCGGAAATTGCAAAATGTAAAATTGCAACTAGAGATCTAAGCAAAAGTTCATTGCAGTGTCCACTCCTTTACCTCTTTGGAACACAAGTTTCCTTAGCAAGGCTTTGAGCCCGCATCTCAGCCTGAGGACAGGTAGCATAATGAGTTCTTCAATGATGTGATTCAAGTTGAATGGCTAGGGATCGAGGATATGGTTGTTGACTTGGGACCAAAGTTTATTCCAGGATTAATTTATGTAATGCAGATGCACATATTACCATTCAAGGAAATACATTCTTGGCAATGATATTTATTTTACTCTTGTTACTTTTAGCCTTACTTCTCCACTGAAATGCTGTAATTCTAATGTAAAAAATAAATCCCTTGAGGTGGTGAAAATGTCAGCTTGTTAGCAGTCTGAATGATAAATTATTTCCCCCAGATCATGATGTGCTCCACGGTGTTATTACTAATGATACGTAGGATGTGTATTTGTCTACATTGTTTCCTAACAGTCAGGGAATTCCGCTGCTCCCGACATTCTGTTTCATATGCCTTTATGTGACATAAATTATTCCTGGAATAAACTGCTTTAAAAGAAAAAGCTGAGCAGGACATTTCGTCTCTTGTTTCATGCACGGAAAATGGAAAGAAAGCTTATTCATGATATTTTTGCTTTCCATTAAAAAGTTGCAATGCCACATAAAAATCTGTTGCATGCCCTTTATCTGAGTGGAAAGTTAATAACGGGAAACCATTATACTGTGAGCACTGATCTCACCTGCTGAGAGGAATGCTGTTATACTGTCAACTCTGCAGAGTTTGCAGATGTGCCAAGCTTATTCCTCCACGTCCACTGCAGCTGCAGCTTTACTGTTGGGAAAGAGGCATCAGTAGAACCTGAACTTAAATGCAAAAATATCTTCGATATTTGTTGCCGAGGAATTTTTTTTAAAGCTGCAATGATGATGCAAATTTGTGAAACAAATGGTTGTCAGATTATTTCATTGTGTTTCCACATTCTTGTTATTTAGTGTGGCTTGGACATCATTTCCCAAATTACCTGCAGTCATAGATGGATATGTGGTGAAACCATGAAACTCTGATACTCGTCTTGAAGTCCAACCGAGTTGAAAGACCAATAAGTGAACAAAATATTTTCGATAGGAGTTGAAAAGAAAATCAATGATGGTTATTTAAAAAAATTGGGGTCTTGGAGTCAAAGGACAGAGCAGAATTTGTGATTGGGGAAAAATAATCTTAGCCTTCCCTCTGGCTTGTATTGTGACATTTTTCTTTCTTTGATGCTCATCTTCGCAGGCTCTCCGCTTCCTTCCACTTTCAATCATCCCATCACATCATCTTCAATTTCTTCCAATTTACATGCTTCATGGCACCCCTGTGCACTCTCCCTTTGCATACAAGTCCGGCACTCACTCATTAATGTCCATCTGTTGTCACACTCTTAGGGTTGCAAACATTTAATCTGCATCTGGGGAAAACATTCAGCTTCCGGCCACATTCATTGCAGCAACTGTCGATATTTCCCTTGCTGGAGGGTTCCCCGGATGGTGATGTTCCAATGTACTACAGCACCTAATAGCCTGAATACATCTGATCTCAGAAGCTAAGCTTCTAAGTACTTGGAGGGGAAACTGCCTCGGAACACCAGGTGCTGTAGGTGTCTGTGAGGGGTGATGGACTTTGTCTTCCTTGGTGGTTGAGATCACATGAAGAGGAGGCTCTATGCGAGTATCCGTTCCAAGTAACTTCCATACATTCTGTACTGGAAGGAATAAAACATATGGGAGAAAATGTGGGTTCGTCTACTGCATTAAGCTCCTAAAGTATGCGAGTTGTTGAGTTTTTAAATTTCATTTGCATATTTAACAAACTCTGGTGTCTTGTGCATCATGTTTGAGAGCTCTTTGTTGGCCTTTCAACGTATGTTGAATGCACAATTCCAGCCAGCTTGCAGTTGGGTTCACTGCCAGCCATTGCTTTGAGATGTCTGCCTGCAGTTAGTCTGTCATTATGCAGGAAATTACTTGAGAAACTTAAAATGCTTTTCAGCAACTGTTCAGCAGCCAGGACTTCGACAGCTTGATGTGCACCCCTCCTCCCGCACTCAGTAAACCAGAGACCTTTGTGGAGGAGAAGTCATTCTTAAGTTAGTCTGCACAGCTTCAGTGGCAAGTATCTGTCAGTGGGGCCTTTTACATTACTGTACAGTTGCTGCTGTTTGTTTTCTGATGGGATTAGTAACTGTGATTGAAATACACAGAGTCAATATAAGTTCGGCCAAAAACTATAAAGTAGCAAGACCAAGGTCCCTGTATTTCTATGTCTATAATCTTTTGCTCACTGTAAAACTTTCTCCTCTGAGACCTTAACCTGCTTTTGGTTCCCAAAAGGCAGCACTTTTAGAGGAAAGTAATCCATTTTCAAAGTGCTGTTGACTAATCTCCAAAGACTGAGTGGAATGTCAGGATGAGGTTGATACAACAAGGTTGATTAAAGATTTATATCGCACATATTGTTTTAATTTCAATTTCTTAGCCCCTGTCTGAGTCTAGCACTACAGGGATAAGCGTGGAGCCTGCCCTCCTGACCTTCTGTACTTGCAGGCTCGAGGTTCACATCTTGCTGGAAGCTGTTGCACAACATCATTGATGTCAAAGTCAGAGATCAAGCAAAATCCTGCAATCTAGTGATGCTGAGTCCGTAGAGGTGCATCTCATAATTAAACAATAAGAATTGATGTTTATCAGTTTAATCCACATCATTCAATCTACCTGAACGTCAGGGGAAAATATGGGAATAGGTTTATGAGATATGCTCTTCTTCGAAAATTTAATGTACATTGAGATGCATGTTAAATATTTGTAAAATCTGATTGAAACCTCTTTAGGTTCATTGTGCAATCTTAAGTCTCAACAAAGACTTTCCATTTTGGAGCTTGCTTCTGCCCTAAGCCACATAGCTGAGGAAGAAAGAATATCCATCTGATTGTGCTGAGTGGCTCTACATATTTCTGCAGTTTAAAAGCAGCCCAGAGTTTTATTTGGATCCCAGGACCTTGGGGAATTTTTTTTTGTATTTCTCGGATTCTCTCTGCCAAATAATGTACAGCA
Organism: Narcine bancroftii; assembly: GCF_036971445.1. Lineage (NCBI taxonomy): Eukaryota > Metazoa > Chordata > Chondrichthyes > Torpediniformes > Narcinidae > Narcine > Narcine bancroftii. Next base: position 338,301,961 of record NC_091469.1, read on the forward strand.
TGGTATTAGTGGTATTAATTCAACAAAGAACAGGCCCATATTTACAGACAGGTACTTAGAATCTCTGTTAAGGAGTTCTACATGCTGTGATCTCAGTGCGAACTAATGCCATCTAATTTTACCCCGCATATAACAGGAACTTGCAAATGATTGGTGGGGGCGTGGGGGGGGGGGGGGGGCAACTGGCTGAAGTAAAGGGTATCCGGCAAGTGGGTGGCTCAAAGGGAAAGTTTAGGGAAAACATGTTGAAGGGCAAGACTGACAAGATTAGGGATCTTGAGGTTCTGGTCAAGATAAAGGAGACATATGTAAGTTATAGATAATTGAAATCAAACAGCCTTTAAGCAGAAGAACAGATGTAGATGTAAAAACACAATGCTGAACAAACTCAGCAGGTCAAGTAGTCTCCTTTATATAGCAAAGGTTTAAAAAAAGCACATAATCAATATTTCGAGCTTGAGTCCTTCATAAAGGTATGGAAAAATGTTGGCAGATGTCCGATCAAAAGAGAAGGAGGGAGAGGTGGTTGCAAAGGCTGGAGGTAAAAGGTGGAGAAGGGAGAGAGGACAGCAGTGATCAAGGGGAGGAGGGTTGGTGAGGTGTAGGGAGGAGGAAGGGAGGGAGGAGAACTAAATAGGAGAAGAGGGGTAAGAGAACAGGTTAACAGAATCTGGAGAAGTTGATGTCAATGCGATCTGGGTGGAGAGTGCACAGACAGAAAATTTGTGGGTGGTCTTGGTGAGACAGTACATAAGGGTATGGACAGACAGATACATGAGTGTGGGAGTTTGGCATAGAACTAAAATGATTGGTTACTTGAAGGTTTCTGTCACTGATACGGATGGAGCAAAGGTGCTCGGCAAAGTGATCTCACAATCTGCGCCCAGGCTCTCCAATGTAGAGAAGGCCACAAAGGGAGCATTGAATGCAGTAAATCAGTTCTGTGGTTATACAAATAAAATATTCCTTCATTTGAAAGGCCTGTTTGGGACCCAGGACCATAGTGAGGGAGGAGGTATGGGTGCAAGTATGGCACCTCCTGTGGCCACAGGAGAAGGTGCCCAGGGTGGGGGTGATTAGTGGGGAAGGATGAGTGCACAAGGGAGTCTTGGACAGAGCGGTCCCTACAGAAGGCAGATAGGGGAGGAGAGGGTAAGATGTGTCTGAATGCAGGAAATTCCAGAAGATGCAGAGGCTGGTGAGGTGATAGGTTGGGATAAGGAGGGGATTCTAAATTTGTTGCATTTGGGGGCAGAGTTGGCCAGGATAGATGAGTGGGAAATTGAGGAGATGCAGGTGAGGGCTAAGATGATTGTGGTTTGTGGAAGAAGGCAGACATTTTGGAAGATCTGGTCCGGAAGACCTCATCTTGGGAACAGATGCGGTGGAGATTGAGAAATTGAGAGAAGAGGATAGAATCTTTGCACTGGACAGGGTGTGAGGAGGTGTAGTCCAGGTAGTTATGGGAGTTTGTGGGTTAGTAATGTATGTCAATGGAAAGCTCGTCTGCCGAGATGGAGACAGAGATCCAGGAAGGGAAGAATGTTGCTGGAGATGGACCGATGAGTTTGACATCGGAGTGGATGTTGACTGCAAAATGAATGATGTTGATAAGCTCATTGCAGGTTCATGAGGCAGCCCCGATGTAGTTGTCGATATACTGGAGGAAGGGTTGAGCAATCTTACCTGTGTAGGCTTGCAGTATAGATTGCTCCACAAAGCCCACAAACAGGCAGGCATAGTTGGAACCCATGCGAGTACCCATGGCTACTCCTTTAATTTGGAGGAAGTGAGATGAGTTAAAGGAGAAGTTGTTTAAAGTGAGGGCAAGTTCTGCCAGGCAGAGAAGGGTGGTGGTAGAGGGTGACTGTTCGGGTTTTTGGTCCAGAAAGAAGCGAATTGTTTCAAGACCTGTGTTGGGGATTGAAGTATAGAGGGATTGGACATCCATTGTGAAGATGAGGTGGTCCATTCAGGGAATCTGAAGTCATTGAGGAGATGGAGGATATGTGAGTTGTTGCTAATGTAGATGGGTAGGGATTAGACTGCGGAGAAAAGATAAGATGTCAAGGTAAGATGAAACTAGTTCGGTGGGACAAGAGCAATCAGAAACAGTAGGTCTATCTGGGTGGTTGGGTTTGTGTATCTTAGGTAGAAGCTAGAAACGTGCAGTGTGGGGGGAAGTGACCAGAGGTGATGAGCTTGGAGATGGTGTTGGAGGCAGTGGCTTGATGTGCCATGATGGGCTCCTGTAGAAAGGGTAGATAGGAGGAGGTGTCTGAGAGCTGTATCTGGACTCAGCAAGGTAGTGTGCCAGACCATATCAGCACCACCCTTGTCTGCAGGTTTGATGGTAAGGTTGGGATTGTGGTGGAGAGATGGAGTGCAGAGCGTTCTGAGAAGGTGAGGTTGGAATATGAGAGGGGGATGTTAAATTTGAGATGGTTGATATCTCAGCGGCAGTTAGAAGAAAAATTTTGTTGCAGGCAGTTGGCCAGGATGAGGTATCCAGCAGGAGGGAGAAGTCTTAAAGTGGGAGAAAGTGTCTTGGATGGAGGTTTGAGAGTCACGGTCATGGAATTGAGCCCAGAGGTGGAGGTGACAAAGAAATTTGGCATCATGTCGTGCATGGAAGTCATTAAGGTGTATGCAGAGTGGGACGAAGGTAAGGCCTCTGTTGAGGACTAAGCACTCTGTCTCAGAGAGAAGGTTAAAGAGGATAGTAAAGACCAAGTAGGGGTCAGAGTGGGGATCGACGTTGTGGAGGATGAAGGGGGGATTTGGAGAGTTGAGGAGGTCAGAGGAAGGAGGTGGAGGGTTGGGGGGTTGGTGGAAGTTTTGGGGCTTGGCGGGGAGGGTGGGGGGGATTACGGGGAGAAGGAGGAGGGTGCGGGAGATCAGATGGAGGAGGAGCAGGGTAGAGGGATACCAGAGAGAGGGGGTGAAATGAGGTTTGAGGGTGAGAGGGTTGGGGAGAAGAGATGGCAGAGAGGATGAGATGGAGGTGGAGTAGTAAGAGGTGTAGGGGATAGGAAGGGTACGTAGTAGTAAGGGGGATGAGTGGGTGCGATCCAGCAGTGAGATCAGGATTACAGTTAGAGTCTATGTGAGAGTCACTAAGATGGAGGCAGCATAGGAAGCTCCGCCCAAAGGATGGCCAGGGCTCAGGTGGGATCAGAGGCATCAGTGTTGGGATCTCCTGCAGGGAGACGGACTGTGTCACTCCTGAAGTTGGTGGTCGAAGCGTCGGGAACTCTGGTGAGTAGGTGGTTCGGACCAGTGTTAAGGTCGATGGCCGTGGCGTCAGAGCTTCGGTGGGTGGGACTAGTGTTCAGGTTGGCAGCCAGGGCATTAGGAGCTCTGCTGTGTTGGTGGCTGGGGCCAGGGCTGGAGTTGGCAGCCTTGGTGATTTATTTATTTCCGATTGCTGCCAAGACATTAATTGTCTTAACTTCACCACCCGCCCCCACCCTGTATTCTAATTTTACTTCCTCCAAACGCTCTGCTCTCCACTCTCTCCGCAACAATCTCAGCCTAAGATCTAACAATCTTACCCGAAGATAAGGGTGGTGCTGTTATGGTCTGGCATACTGATATCTACCTCAGTGAGGCCAGACAACACCTTCTCCTATTTACCTCTCCCATAGGACCCACCATGCCACAGCAAGCCACTGTCTCCAACCTCATCACCTCTGGTCACATTCTCCCCCATGGCCACCACCCTCATTTTCTCCCATCCCCACTCTGCTCATTTCTTCCTTTTACCCGAGAAACACAAATCCAACCATTTGGATAGACCCATTGTTTATACTTCCTCTTGTCCCACATCCCTTGACTCTATATTTTCTCCACTGGTCTAATCCCTCCCCATCTACATCTGAGATACCTCTCACACCTTCCATCTCTTCAATGACCTCAGATTCCCTGAACTGGACCACCTCATCTTCACGATGGATGTCCAATCCCTTTATACTTCAATCCCCAACACAGAAGGCCTTGAAGCAATTTGCTTCTTTCTGGACCAAAGACCCGAACAGTCACCCTCTACCACCACCCTTCTCTGCCTGACAGAACTTGTCCTCACTTTAAACAACTTCTCCATTAACTCATCTCACTTCCTCGAAATCAGGAGTAGCCATGGGTACCTGCATGGGTCCCAGTTACCCCTGCCTGTTTGTGGACTTTGTGGAGCAATCCATGCTGCAAGCCTACACATGTAAGACCCCCTCAACTCTTCCTCCAGAATATCGATGACTATATTGCGGCTGCCTCATGTACCCATGATGAGCTTCTCAACTTTATCCACTTCACGGCCAACTTCCACTTCGACCTCAAATTCTCCTGGTTGATCTCTGACAACACTCTCACCTTCCTTGATCTCTATTTTCTCCATCTTGGCAGACAAACTTTCCACTGAAGTATTACAAACCCTCTAACTTCTACAACTACACTTCTTCACACCATGTCTCCTGCCAGAATTCTATCCTCTTCTTTCAATTTCTCCATCTCCACCGCATCTGTTCCCAAGATGAGGTCTTCCAGTCCAGGTCTTCCGAAATGTCTGCCTTCTTCGACAAATGTGCCTTCCCCTCCATCACCATCAACTCAGCCCTTAACCCGATTTCCTCCATTTCCCACACTTCTACTGTGGCCCCCTCTGCCTCCAGACGCAACAAATTTAGAATCCCCCTTATTCCCACATACCACCCCACCAGCCTCCGCATCCAACACATTATCTTTCAGAATTTCCAGCATTTACAACAGGATCCTACTACCACACACATCTTTCCCTCTCCTTCCCTCTCTGCCTTCCATAAGGACCTCCCTCTGTGATTCCCTCGTGCACTCATTCTTCCCCACTGATCAACACCCCCCCCCCCCCCACTGGCCCCTTCTCCTGTGGCTGCAGGAAGTGCCACATTTGCACCCACACTTCCCCTTTCATCATGGTCCAGGGCCACAAACAGGACTTTCAAGTGAAACAACACTTTACTTGTGTGTCCGCAGGACTGATTTACTACATCCAGTACTCCCTTTGTGGCCTTCTCTACATCGGAGAGACTGGGTGCAGATTGGGCGATTGCTTTGCTGAGCACCTTCACTCCATCTGCACTAGTGACAGACACCTCCCAGTAGTCAACCATTCAGCTCTGTGTCCCACTCCCATACTCATATCTGTCCATGGTCTTATGTACTCTCCCACCAAGACCACACATAATTTGGAGGAACAACAACTGATTATCCATCTGGGCACTCTCCAGCCAGATGTCATTGACATCAAATTTTCCTGTTTCTTCTAACCCCCTCTCCTCTTTCCCCTCTCCCTTCTCTTCCCCTTTCCAGTTCTCCCTCCCTTCCCCCAGCCATCACTCCTCCCCTTGATTGTTGCTGTCCCCTCCATCCCTTCTCCACCTATCACCACTCTCTTCCCTCCCCACTCTTTTATTCGGATGCCATGCGACATTTTCCCATATCTTGATGAAGGCCTCAAGCCCGAAACGTTAGGTATATATTTTTACCTTTGCTATCTAAGTCCATGGAGTTGCACTTTGACAGGTTGAACCATGGTGAGTGGTAGGGCCCTGGAGTGATGTAGAATGGGGGTACAGTTGCAAAGTTCCATTAAAGTGGTGATGCAGATAGACGGAGTGATGAAGAGGCATTTAGAACATTCCATCGATTGGGATATAGAATTAAGTACAGGTGCATGGGTGTCATGTTTGAACTGCAAATAAATTATTGGAGAATATTGTATGCAGTTTACCACCCAGCTATAGGAAAGATATCATTAAGCTGAAAAGGGTGCAGAAAAGATTGACAAGAATGCTACCTAGATCCAGTGGGCTTGAATGACAAGAAGAAACAGGATAGACAGGGGCTTTGCTCCCTGGAACATGAGCCTAAAGGACGACTTTATAAAATCATGAGGGACAGGGAGAACATGGTCTTTTTTCCCTGGGTAGGTAAACTTAAAACAAAGGGCAAAGAGGGAGAGGGAAACATTTAAAAGGGACTTGAGGAACACCTTCACACAGAGGGTAGTGGATATCTAAACAAGCGGTCAGAAGTGATAGGAAAAATTGTAGCATTCAGACAGGTACATGGATAGCAAAGGTTCAGATGGAGATGTGCTAATGCAGGCAAATAGATTAACTTGGTCGACATGGACAAGTTGGGCCAAAAGGGCCTGTTTTCGTGTTGTGGAACTCTGAAACCATGACTCGTGCATCAAAGCCAAAAGCTATGTCAATGATAAGAGCAGAAAACAGTTGGGTAAACTGTTACAACATGAGTGAATGCAAGTGGTTGCAAATGAATGAGAACTCTCTAGGGATGCTTTGAGATATTGTCAACCACTTTTTTTTACTGTATGCAATGAATCCTGACAAAATCTTTTCAATTTTATGATAGCACTTCTCATTCCTCCAAGTTCACTGGTTGCAGAAAATTCTTATACTGTGCACAGAATTTAACATTTGTAAAGTTCACCAGGCTTTGGTGCTTGAAAGGTAAATGGTTACCATTCAGGAAGGGTCTTGTCAGGTTTCAGAGAGAGATTTGTTGTTCCAGAACATCCACAACTGATTCCTTTTTAATCAACCACTCCATTGTCTTGCTGATGAAACTTGCCCCTTCAGGGTTCTCCAGTTTATAGCCTCTTTCTTTCAGGTCACCACAGAGTTTCTTTTTGTTTCACTTATTCCAAGTGAAACATTAGACAGCCAGTCCTATCCTCTTGCATGAACCACAAGGGTTTTGACCATGGGCTTTTCATAAGCTTGCCAGCTTCTCCTGAGCTAGTCCCAGCTGCTGTTACTGGCTGTAACACTGCAGAAGTGATCTCTGTGTGTGTTTCTCTCTTCCTCTCACTGAGAAAGCCTGTTTGACACTTTCAACTTGCAAAACCACATGATCCTCTTAGAACAACAAGTTCTCTTCCATACAATCTGTGGCTCCAACAAGATCTTTCATCTGTTGCTTTTTGTAAACAACAATCCATTAGTGAAGTATCTTGAGCACTCTCCAAAGCTCTTTCAAAAGCTGTGAAGCTGATATGTCTAGAGGTGCCAGAGCTCCAGTATTTTAAATAATATCTGTTTTAAAGTGTTTGCATGTAACCTACTCTAACAAACCTTTCCCAATTTATCTCCCCAAAATATATCAAAATATATCTATATACTCTTTCATACTTGTCGGGCCATTTAACAGGGAAATTTTATATATATATGTATATATATATATATAACACTTTCCTTATTCTAATAAATCCTAATTTCAGAGTATTATATTCCTAAGCATGAGCTGCGATATCCCAAATTTAGATCTCTTTCATTCAACTCTGTGGCAGTTATTCTACGTAGTTTTAATTCATTAATAAAATGGATAAACATTTGGCATAGCTTTACATTAAGACTTTCATAATGATAAATAATCAAGCATTTACTGTATGATAGAGATACAAAAGATATATAGAGATTTAAAACATATATAAAGAAACAAAAGCTTTTAAAGAGATCACAATCTTAAAGAGATACAAAAGCTTTTAAAGAAATACAAAATTCAACAAAAAATTTCTCATGCTCATGCTTCCTTCACATCTTGTGGAATGAAAGAGCAAGGCATTAGCCTGGATGGAGGATTACAACATATTACATTGTTATCACTATGGTAACACTACAAACATTAGTTGTCTTAAAGGGACAGGAACAAAATTAAAAGTACAAGGTTTTAACCTTTACAGTATAGATTAGGCACATTACTATATTTGGACCTGGATACAAGCAATACCAGATAAGTTTGCAAAAATCTCTTTCTTGAGGGATGTTGCTGCAGCAGATGACAACTGTTATATTCTGAGCTGTTCTGAAAGTGAGGCTGGTTATGGAGTAAGGGAGGGGTTTTACTTCATGCCTTTTCTACTTCTGATGTGCCTTGTATATTGCTTTGAGACCATTCTGAGTGTTGCAGAGGAAAAACAATAGAGGAAGAAAGTAAGCCTCTGCTTTTGCTGTCCCAAATAAAGCTGTTCTTTTGAGTTTGACGTTGCCAAGTGGTCCTTTTGTTAAAAAACAAGATATTATGACAACAACAATTTGATTCATAATAGCGCAGGACTATAAAGATTGGAATTTTTAATTCCAGATTTATTGAATTCAAGTTCTTCATTTGAAATTCTTGGGATTCATACTTTATCTCCAAATCTATACCATCAAGCTCCCATATACACTGATCCTACATTAACCCTAAGTTTTATTCTCCCACATTCTTAACTGACCCCCCCCCCCCACCCACCAACACCAGAAAGACTCTCTTAAGGGCAACCAATTAACCTACCAACCTCCATTTGGACTGTGGGAGGACATGGAGGATATCAGAGCACCCTGGAACGAAGCCCATTCACAGTCACAGGGAAAATGCACAGACTCCATGCATACAGCACTCGAGGTGAGGATTGAACACAGGTCTGTGGCACTATGGACAGAGGGTTTACTAGTTATGCCACTGTGTTTCCTGCTACAAAATGCATTCATGCTGAAACACACAAGCCATCTGGAACCAATTTGTTGTGAATGTCTGTGACAGTGTGTTGTCTGTAAAAGTGATAGGTTATAACAAGTGGAGAAAATTTGAAGAATGGAGCTGAAAGACAGAATTGTACTATTTGAGAAACTGAAAATCCTTTGAGCCAACACCAAAAGCAGCCTCAACTTTAACATGAAATGATAAGACGCATATTCAGCATCCTTTCAGTAGCAATTTTGTCCTCAAAAGTGCTGATTTCACTGATTACTAGATATGCCTTATTTTTGTTTTCTCATGTCCATCTGACAATGCAAAGCTCATAAATTATGTGGGTATTAAGAGGAGTGACATATAAGAAAATCTAATGGTGCACTATCAGAGTCCAAGCATGTCCGACCATCGGAATCTTTGCAGATGACTTTCACTAGTTCCGTTTTTATAGTCTGCTTGATCTTGGCTAGTTCCCCTGCTACAAGATAGCAATGTTACGAGTTCAGATGGATGTTTGTGTAAATCTTGAAGTGTCAGTGCCTATGCCACCACCTTGCAGGAAGCATATGTATTGAATCATTTTTTTTCCCCTCCACTGGGCTCAATAGGAAAGCAACAGGTTTCCTCGAGATAATTTGCAATTGAGGATAAATTTTAATGAATATGCACCCCATGGCTGGGAGGTTCATCTATGTCTGCAAATGCCATTGCAAAGGATAGTGAGTCCTGCTCTATTACTCATCTGCAAAATGAATAAAAGGAAGGCCCTGCAGGGCCCATGATCTTTGAACCTGAATTGATAGGCTGCAGTCGCAGGGTTTGGAGATCAGAGAAAATGGTGTGGTTTGTAAAAGCTGCCCTCTGGTCTTTTAACTTGGACATTCCTTTGAATGCCAGGTCAGTCATCTGGAACAGTCATTTCTAATAAGCACCGCCCCCCCCCCCCAACCCCCACCTACAAATCAGTCATCACATATTTTGTACACTGATGGAATATATGTGGCAGTGGCAGCAGGAAGGAGAACTGGTTAAAAATCCACAATCATCTAGTTCTCAGTCTTTGTCACTGCAGTCAGTGCTTTGAGACTATCTATTCATTTGAAAATGTCTGACTTCTGTATAGAGCTGATGACTTCAAAGACTAAATTGATTGTGGAACATTTAACACATGATATTTAGCAAATGAAGGATAATATTTTGGGTATTCTCACACCATTAAAATGTTTGTTAAAAGGAAGACTTATTTCCCCCACATTACCCCACTCAAATAAATAGATTGGAGATTGCATGCAGAAATTAAAATAGCCCTAAAACAAATCAGCTCCCAAGTTGATGGATAATATTAAAATTTAAATTTGGCTTGTGAAATAATTTAAAATTACTACTTCTCCTTGCCTTTTCCAGGATGTCTCTAGGCTATTTTTTTTTAAATTTATGGGAGATAAAGCCAACATTTATTGCCCATTCTAAGTGACCTTCTAGAAAAAGTGATGGTGAGCTTCCTCCTCACCTGATGAAGAGTCCAGGCCTAAGGCCCAAAATGTTAGTTGCCCATTAATTCCTATGGCTGCTGTGTTACCTGCTAAGTCTCTCCAGCCCTATTGTGTATTGCGTTTGTCTTTAAACAGCTGCAGTCCAAGTGCTATATTGTCCCCTCATGTTGTGTGGCATCCCTCTATTTAAAATAACAATGATGAAAGAGCAACAGGATATTTTAAAGTCAAAGTGATGTGTTACTCAAAGCAAACTTGTGTTCCCATAAATTCCTCCTTGCTGGTGGAAGTCATAGGCTCCAGGAGAGCTGAAAAAGAGGTGACATTTTGCAGCTAGCAAACACTGTAGCCATATAAGAAAGGCTGGGAAGCTGAAGTAACGGATAAAATGCTGGAGGGTGTCAGTCAGGCAACATCCATGGAAGGCAATTGGCAGCCAAAGTCTTTGCCAAAACACTGCAGCCACAGTTCATTGCTGGTGAAGGGAGTTAGCGTTAAAACTGGAAGCACCAGTGTTGAGCCTCACACATCCAGATAATTTAAATAAATTCCATCATACTTTCCATCCGAATCTTTTAGATAGTGATTCCTGCTTTCTTTCAGTTAATCTCTCCTTTCAGATTAAAATTCGGAGCATTCTTCAGCAACCCTAGAGTGGCTGTATTTTTTTCTCTCACATTCTCAAATCACACCTGATAATAGTCCTTTATTTCCCTTTCTTCATCTGTATATTTCTGACCATAACACCTGCTGATACTGCTCTGTTGCTCAATGACCATTCAGCTATTCAGACAGGAATGTTCTTGATGTGATACCCAGCCTGTGTCAGGTTGATTGTGGCCTGTTGCTGTGCCACTGTCTCCAAGCTGAGGCCTGCAAGGTGACAAAGGGCAGTGACTCTGCACGCCTTGATATGCTGCTCAGAATGTTTCTAGTTCTATGTCGTAATTGCATTGGAATTCCATCTGACTGAATTGAAGTGCACCTGGAGGCTTTATTCTGCCGCTGATTATGGATAAAATGCCATGCCTGGTCTTTAATCAGATATTTACGGAGAATTCCTTCCTTTGAACTTGTGGTTTAAGGACTGTATGTTTTGACTAGTCTGCTCATAACACGGTTATTTTGCTTGGTCACTTTTGAGCAAGGCAGCGTACAGCATGTAAATCCAGGCAAAGTTTCTTTTGTTGTTCATGCATGTAACATGATAGGATCTGAGGAAGCAAACCAAGGGTACTCAGAGCATGTGTTTATCTGGCTGTTCAGCACAGAAATTGCAGCAAGTAAACAGATAACTGCCAAAAGAGAGACGATCACATTCTTGCCATGCAAAAGTCACTTGAAATTGGAAGACAGATGCTGAAAATGGGAGATAAAAACAGAAAATGCTGGAAAAACTCAGCAGGTTGGGCAGCATCTGTGGTAAAAGGCTCCTCCAGATGTTGGCATTTGCAAGCCTTTATCTCAGCCTTTTGTTTTCAGTTTTTGATCAACTTTGCACTGACTGCTCTTGATTTGAAATACATTGCCTGTTGATTTTGAAGATGTCCATTCTCTTCTTCTTCTTCTTTGGCTTGGCTTCACGGATGAAGATTTATGGAGGGGTATGTCCACATCTGCTGCAGGTTCATTGGTGACTGACAAGTCCGATGCGGGACAGGCAGGCACGGTTGCAGTGGTTGCAAGGGAAAATTGGTTGGTTGGGGTTGGGTGTTGGGTTTTTCCTCCTTTGTCTTTTGTCAGTGAGGTGGGCTCTGCGGTCTTCTTCAAAGGAGGTTGCTGCCCGCTGAACTGTGAGGGGCCAAGATGCACGGTTGGAGGCGATATCAGCCCACTGGAGGTGGTCAATGGGGCAGGCAGCAAGAGCTTTCTTTAGGCAGTCCTTGTACCTCTTCTTTGGTGCACCTCTGTCTTGATGGCCAGTGGAGAGCTCGCCATAGAACACGATCTTGGGAAGGCGATGGTCCTCCATTCTGGAGACGTGACCCACCCAGCGCAGTTTGGTCTTCAGCAGAATCAATTTGATGCTTGCGGATTATGCCAGCTCGAGTACTTCAATGTTGGTGATGAAGTCATTCCAATGAATGTTGAGGATGGAGCGGAGACAGCGCTGATGGAAGCGTTCTAGGAGCCGTAGGTGATGCCGGTAGAGGACCCATGATTCGGAACCAAACAGGAGCATGGGTATGTCCATTCAATAATTACTTAAATTACATACATATTTGAAGCAACAGGAAGAAATTGCAGAGCTTTGGGAAAAGAGCTTATAAAATTGCTCAGCCAAAGAGCTGGCAACAATACGATGGGCCAAATGGCTTTCTGATTAAGTTGTGATCATTGATTATTTTGAGTCAATGCACAAAGGCAAACTTCTGCCTCAATATATGTTAACACAGAATCTGTTTGAGGGAGTTCCATTAACTGCCCATAAGATGGCTACCTTCTACTGATGTTTAACTTAAAAATATTTTTTTATTGAAAGAAATAAAGAGTGAGCAATTTTAATTCCCGCAGTATATAAATATTTGTATATGTGTTGCCTTAAATTACCTGCACCATGACTTTTCAATTATAGATCCATGCCCTCCCTTTTTAGCTACTTTTTAAATAGATTGTTAATATTTAATTGGTGTCTGCATTCTTGAAACGTCTTTAAATTTGTGTGTGTTCCACACAGAGACTGATGGATTTTAGGATATTAAAGATAAAGTAGGTTATGTGGCTTGTATAGGAGGCAACCATGAATAGAAACAATTATCTGAATGAATGGCAGTGTAGGCAGGCAGGCCCAGTGATGTTGTTCAACACTGGGTATTTATCAGACATGAGAATGAAATGATGCAATGGATCATCCCTCCGAGAATTGCTGCATTAATGCAGTTACAGTCACTGGATGAACAATATTTACAAATTTTTTTCTCCATTTGCTTGTGCTTTTTTAAAAAATGGTTGAATATTTTATGGACAAATATTTCAGCAAGGTATACCAGAAAAGAAAATATGTTGTTGAAGCCATCTGGCATGTGGACCTATTTTCATTTTGAGGGAGTTGGTTCCTCACAGCTAAGGTACTTTTCCTGCACCATTGCCAAGCTCCAGTGGCAGAATTCTTTGCCACGTCTTCAGGTATCTGTCTTATGCCTGATTTCCTTCTCCCTTCCTGTTCACAGGCTCACTTAGAGGCAAACTTTGCTGCCAAACATAGCTTGAATAATATTTTTGAACTATTTGACTTTAAGGTCTCAATTAGTTATGCAATGGTACATTGTGTGTCAGCATCTTTGCTATTGATCATATTTTAATATTTAATTGAGAAATATTATAATTTATGCAAAAAAACAATGAGACCTTGTGTCTTTGTACACTTCCTGTTCATGACCAAGACTTTTCCAGGCTCAGTTGGTCATCTTCTCATCTCAGTCAGAAAATGAAAGATTTAAGTCCTTTAGTAGAGATTTTACATAAAACCTAGTCAGTCATCCTCAGTCATGAAGATAATGTATTTATTACCAGTCATTAAATAGAAGCCACTGGCACTTCCTCTGCCCTGGAAAGAAACTGTAGCTTGCAATTTTGATAGAAAGCAAATTCTTAAAATATCATGGAAATAAACATCACAGAAGGAGCTCAATGGTGTTGGTTGTAGGAGTACTAAAACTATTATTGACTTCACATCAGTGCTATTGCAAGTTTGTGTGATCATATGAAAGTGCCCACACTTCATTGTCTCTGAAGGTGTTTATGATGTCTTTAGCTTAGAAGTTCAAAAGGAAAACAAACATTTTTCTTTCCTCTCATCCACATCTATTGCAATACTTGATTTTTATCAGCAGATAGCACTTTCCTTGTTACTGCTGACCACTGTTCATCTATTTGCTGCACTCTTTACTGTTATCAATGAGCAAACAAGGTTTTCCTTGATCATATTATGAAGTGTGACATCCTAACCAGAGAGCATCAGTGCTGCAAGTCACCAAGCAAATTCGTGTTACCCATCTTCGGTGACTTCATGGATCTATAAACAGTACAGATAATAAACTAGCCATTTGTGGCCTGATTATGTATCACATAATGTTAATGGAGAAGGGTTCATCCTCAACATTCATTGCTGTATCTGACCCGACCTTGTTGGTTTTCATGCAGTTGGATAACCATGTTGAGGAACTTTGGGGGGCATCCGCGTTCTCGCACCAACCCTCTTTTCAATCTTCTTCAGCATGATGCTGAAACAAGCCATGAAAGACCTCAACAATGAAGACGCTGTTTACATCCAGTACTGCACGGATGGCAGTCTCTTCAATCTGAGGCGCCTGCAAGCTCACACCAAGACACAAAAGCAACTTGTCCGTGAACTACTCTTTGCAGACGATGCCGCTTTAGTTGCCCATTCAGAGCCAGCTGTTCAGCGCTTGACGTCCTATTTTGCGGAAACTGCCAAATGTTTGGCCTGGAAGTCAGCCTGAAGAAAACTGAGGTCCTCTATCAGCCAGCTCCCCACTATGAGTACCAGCCCCCCCAAATCTCCATCGGGCACACAAAACTCAAAACGGTCAACTAGTTTACCTACCTCGGCTGCACCATTTCATCGGATGCAAGGATTGACAACGAGATAGACAACAGACTCACCAAGGCAAATAGCACCTTTGGAAGTCTACACAAAAGAGTCTGGAAAAACAACCAACTGAAAAACCTCACAAAGATTAGCGTATACAGAGCCATTGTCGTACCCACACTCCTGTTCGGCTCCGAATCATGGGTCCTCTACCGGCATCACCTACGGCTCCTAGAACGCTTCCACCAGCGTTGTCTCCGCTCCATCCTCAACATTCATTGGAGCGACTTCATCACCAATATCGAAGTACTTGAGATGGCAGAGGCTGACAGCATCGAATCCACGCTACTGAAGATCCAACTGCGCTGAGTAGGTCATGACTCCAGAATGGAAGACCATCGCCTTCCCAAGATCGTGTTATGTGGCGAGCTCTCCACTGGCCACTGAGACAGAGGTGCACCAAAGAAGAGGTACAAGGACTGCCTAAAGAAATCTCTTGGTGCCTGCCACATTGACCACCGCCAGTGGGCTGATATCGCCTCAAACCGTGCATCTTGGCACCTCACAGTTCGGCGGGCAACAACCTCCTTTGAAGAAGACCTCAGAGCCCACCTCACTGACAAAAGACAAAGGAGGAAAAACCCAACACCCAACCCCAACCAATCAATTTTCCCTTGCAACCACTGCAACCGTGTCTGCCTGTCCCGCATCGGTCTTGTCAGCCACAAACGAGCCTGCAGCTGACGTGGACATTACCCCTTCATAAATCTTCATCCGCGAAGCCAAGCCAAAGAGAAAGAAGATGTATCACATAGCTATATTGTTTGGGCTGAGATATTTTGGATCTCACAAATAACTTTAATTGCAATCTCACATCCTTGTAATATAACTATTTAAGACAGTACTTAAGACATTTATAAGCACATAACTTGTGATGAAAGCAATAGATTATTATAAGTCTAAGTTAGTATGCCTGATTTTATTATTGAGATGCACATCATTCTTATGTTTTCCACATTGATTGTTTCACCACTTATTTTATCTGAACCCAATGAGTGGAGCAGTAATGCTCTGACCTTTTCACTTCTTGAACCAAGGGTCCAGATCTATTATGAGCTGGCAAAATCAAAAAATTGAGATCTGAAAATCAGGATCTGTCTGATGGTTGTACGTGTAAATGAAAGGAGTTTCAATCTTGTTCCAAGAGAGTGTGGCCCTAATCTAGCACCAGAGTGACATATTCAACATGAGAAAGGGGATCCCATGTCAAATTTATATTGTGAGAGGTTAAGTTAAAACATTTGAACACTTTTGTGGAGGGTAGATTCAAAATATAGAAGTTAATGCACAACAGTTAATGCACTACTCTCCCCATCTGATTCATGCTATATAATCCCTTGTGTACATCAATTTCAACCCCCCTTCAACTAACTCAGCATAACTCTCTTGTCTTTTTGTCATGGTATGCTTTTCTGCTTTAATGTATCAATCCTATTAACCTTCAAATGCTCCTAAGATCTCATTTCAAATTCTAATCAATTTCAACAAAGGTGTCTTTCTATAATCACCTTCTCTTAGCCTTCCTAATTTGTTGAAAAAGCATATTAGACAAGATCTTCTCATGAATATGACTAGAAATTGACCTGACAGTCTATTCTAATGAAAACAATTCTATGTCAATTAGAAGATAAAAGATTAATGAAGCTTTTGACTTTTTTTAACCACCTATTATGAGTAATGATTATGGGAATATAAGAAAAAAGTTAGAAAGGGATTAAGATGGGAATATTGCAGCTGTCAGGATCATGATTGAACCCCACTATAGTGTTATCGTGCTGCATTTGTGTGGGACAAATTTCTTTCCTTTTCTTCAAAATTATACTCTTTTAAATTCTGCTCTTTACATGGCTGTATGAGTGTTAGAGATTACCTGTTTGTCATCTTGCAGAAGAACCTTTGCCACCGTACTAGGTATAATGTGACAATCGAAAGAGCAATAGAATCCATTTCCATTTTTAATCCATCAAACTTGCAAGTGATATTTCACTATTGAAAATGTCCTTGAACTGTAGGTGTAATAGAATGTGACTCACTTTACACAATCTTTCATCGAAGATTGAAAATAGAAGGATCAGCAAGAATGTTGCAGAAACAACTATTGCCTGTGCTCTTATGTTTACACGAGCTCAGATTCTCTGTTTAGTTTGTTAAAAAGATAATTGAGTAGTCCCAACAAGAATGTAACATTTCCTTTCGCCTGATTTCCCACCCCTTCACTTCATTGCTACATACTAACCAGCAGGTAATGTTGACATTGACTTCCTGATTGGAATAAAATGTAATGAGTTTGAGCAGTTTAGTTATGGCACACAAATTACATGCTGCTCTTGCGGTGCTAATTCTTGACAAAGGAACTTACAGAAAGCTTTACTTGTGAGAGATTAATGTAAATCTGGAAAATGCTCAACTTTTCCAGTCTTTGCTGCGTTACATCTGCCTTGAATATTATGTAGGGGTTGCTACCTATCTGGCCAAGCGATGAAATCTAGTCATATTTCCTGTCTCTGTGCATCGCTGACCATTGGGATTGGGTATTTGGCAAAAGATCAAATGTTAGTTTTCAGCTTCATGCATCCCAGTTCTTCATTCTCCACACTTGGGGCCAAGATGTATGTCCTCACCACACAATGTTTAAAAAAAAAGTGTGCATGCTATTGACAATAAGTTTAACCAAGCAAAAGCAATATTTCTAGGCCTCTTAGCTGCAGCGGGACATGTGAGATTTGATTTTAAGTTGCAAATTTAATTTTGAAATTTTCCTTTATACTAGATACTTAATCCTATCAGGAAACCAACTCCAATAGCTCGAGTGCAATGCATCTTGTCAGTTTTCCATCATGACTTTCAACGTTGCTGATCCAAAAATCAGTAGTTATTGGTTATTCACTGAGCTGTCAGCTTTCATTGATGCTATTATAGCTGAAACCATGCCATTTAACGGATCAGTCACATTCACACTACATACCCTGTCAGGAAGCTCCACAACATTCTGAAGCCTCACTGCTCACACTTGATGCAGAGCCTTCCTTGCATCTTCAGTAAACTCTCTAAATTAAATGGCCATTGGATAGGGTAGGTAGGTTGAGACAACTAATTGTCCTCTTGCAAGATGACCTGGATATAGGGTACATTTATCAGACAGCCTAAGGAACCAAGTTGAAAAAGGCTAAATGACTCGCCAACCAAGAACTCATCCACCTAGGCAGGGGTGGCCAATTTTTTAATTTTTAATTTAGACATACACCATTTCAGCCCACAAGGGAATGTCACACAATAAACCTACTCCCCTGATATGTACTTGTGGGCTGAAATGGCCTGTTACCATGCTGTAATATCTAAATTAAAAGGTTGGCCACCCCTAACCTAGAGGCATCTCAGAGAGCCACCCTTAAAGTAAACCTCTCTGAAGAGTATTCCTTATGCAAGCTATATGCACAAAATCATCAGGTTCTCAAAAGAAGGGGTTCAATCTCACTTTGAATTGCCTCTTTTCAACAGAATGTTGATTTATGCCAGATCTCACAGTTTATTGCTAACTGTTCCATTCCTTCCATTCAAGGCCTATATTTAATCTTCATCTAGGTTTTCCCCTCCAACCCACAAAATCAAGCACCCTGGGGATGAGAATGTATAGGCACTCTGCAAGTGGTCCCAGGAATTAATGGGCAATCGGCCTTTAAGGGGTCCAGTGTGCGAGGAAAATCTTTTCAATGCCAGTGTTGCAATCAGTAAAGTGTAGAATGGGCAATTGCATAATGGGTTTGAAATGACCCAAGTTTTTGTGTGAGTGCAGGAACGTGAAGGAAGAAAATATTGAAATGAAGGTATAAACTTTGCTGTTGGAAAGTAACAGTGGGGGAGAGAAAAGAGAGAGAGGGAGGAAATAAAATAACAATAAATAGCAATAGTGGATAATTTTAAAACAGCATGGGAAAGTTGGTAGCACTATAGCACACAATTTATAAAGACCATGGGAAAAAGCAATGGCGTGCGGCAGAGAAGTCCCTCCATGCATGCAGCCTTGCACACAGCCCTTTCTTTGCTGCACAAAATTCTGGGCTGCCGGGTCCGCCATCGCTTTTTCCCATGGTATTTATAAATTTTACGCAATAGCGCTACCAACTTCTCCACCCTGTTTAAAAATTGTCCACTATTGCTATTTATTGCTCACACTTTCCCATGGTCCGTTATCAAGGTTTATATAGGTCAGCACAACAACAGCAGGGGCTGAAAGGCTTGTACTGTGCTGTACATAAAGCTTAATTATGTTATATTTAGACATGATTAATTTTGTTCAAATAAAGATCATAATACATTGATCAGGATTTAGGGCAGGTCCACCATAGCTCGATGCATCATGACGTCACCTGTAGAAGATAGAACAGTCCTAAACCCGGGGATAGCTCTTTGCAAGTGTGAAAGTGCTCAGAGTCCCAGTGGCCAAGTGTGAAAAACCATGCACCCCATTCCTATCCCAGGACAATGGCCAATTTAGTGGGTGGCAAGTGTGAAAGGAGCTATAATCATGCAAAAAAATTGGAAGAGGTATCTGGTGAGGTACATCTTCCATCAACTTCTCTAATTCCATTCCATTTCAATCTTAGAACACACAGCCTCCCCCTCCGAATGCTACTGCAGGCATTCTCTGCACACACTATTCAGTCCAGTAGGTAAATGCGCTACTTTTAAGGGAGGATCTTGAGATTACAAATAAATTGCTAACTGTTGGTAACCATATGAATTTGAAGCATTTTAAACCAATAATATTCAGACTCAAATTTATGATTAATTGTCAGACTATATACATGACATAAGATAAAACCCTGAAATTCATTTTCCTGCAAGGCATAATTACCATACATAAGTCTTCTTTTCTTTGGCTTGGCTTCGTGGACGAAGACTTATGGAGGAGGTAAATGTCCACGTCAGCTGCAGGCTCGTTTGTGGCTGTCAAGTCCGATGCGGAACAGGCAGACACGGTTGCAGCGGTTGGAGGGGAAAATTGGTTGGTTGGGGTTGGGTGTTGGGTTTTTCCTTCTTTGCCTTTTGTCAGTGAGGTGGGCTCTGAGGTCTTCTTCAAAGGAGTTTGCTGCCCGCCAAACTGTGAGGCGCCAAGATGCACGGTTTGAGGCGATATCAGCCCACTGGTGGTGGTCAATGTGGCAGGCACCAAGAGATTTCTTTAGGCAGTCCTTGTACCTTTTCTTTGGTGCACCGCTGTCACGGTGGCCAGTGGAGAGCTCGCCATATAACACGATCTTGGGAAGGCGATGGTCCTCCATTCTGGAGACGTGACCCACCCAGCGCAGCTGGATCTTCAGCAGCGTGGACTCGATGCTGTCGACCTCTGCCATCTCGAGTACTTCGGCGTTAGGGATGAAAGCGCTCCAATGAATGTTGAGGATGGAGCGGAGACAACACTGGTGGAAGCGTTCTAGGAGTCGTAGGTGATGCCGGTAGAGGACCCATGATTCAGAGCCGAACAGGAGTGTGGGTATGACAACGGCTCTGTATACGCTTATCTTTGTGAGGTTTTTCAGTTGGTTGTTTTTCCAGACTCTTTTGTGTAGTCTTCCAAAGGCGCTATTTGCCTTGGCGAGTCTATTGTCTATCTCGTTGTCAATCCTTGCATCTGATGAAATGGTGCAGCCGAGATAGGTAAACTGGTTGACCGTTTTGAGTTTTGTGTGCCCGATGGAGATGTGGGGGGGCTGGTAGTCATGGTGGGGAGCTGGCTGATGGAGGACATCCGTTTTCTTCAGGCTGACTTCCAGGCCAAACATTTTGGCAGTTTCCGCAAAGCAGGACGTCAAGCGCTGAACAGCTGGCTCTGAATGGGCAACTAAAGCGGCATCGTCTGCAAAGAGTAGTTCACGGACAAGTTTCTCTTGTGTCTTGGTGTGTGCTTGCAGGCGCCTCAGATTGAAGAGACTGCCATCCGTACAGTACCGGATGTAAACAGCGTCTTCATTGTTGAGGTCTTTCATGGCTTGGTTCAGCATCATGCTGAAGAAGATTGAAAAGAGGGTTGGTGTGAGAACACAGCCTTGCTTCACGCCATTTAACTACAAAATGTATACATGTAAACAAATTTTAAAATGTAAACTGTATACAGGAAGGGAAAATACACCCATAAAGTGCAAAAGTAAGAGTTCTTAAATGAGTCCCTGACTGAGTTTATTGTTGAGGAGTCAGATAGTGCAGGATTAGCAGCTCTTCCTGAACCTGCTGGTGTGAATCTTGTGGCACCTGTACCTCTTTCCTGATGGTAGCAGTGAGAACAGAGCATGTGCTGTTTGGTGTGCATTCTTGATGATTGCTGCTGCTCTCCGATGGCAGCATTCCCTGTAGATGTTCTCGATGCTGGGCAGGGTTTTGCCTGTGATGTCCTTGGCTGTGTCCACAAACATTTTCAGAGCCTTGTGCACAGAGGTATAGGTGTCACATACCAGACCATAATGCAGGTTGTCAGCACACATTCCACCACACATCTGTAGAAATTTGCAGGACTTCTGATATCCCAAACCTCTGCAAACCACTGAGGAAGTAGAGGTGATGACATAGTTTCTTCATGATGGCTCCAGGAAAGATCCCCTGTGACGAAAACTTAAATTTTCTCACCTTCTCTACCTCTGATTCCCCGGTGATTATTTCATTGTATACCTCTGGTTTTCCCTTCCTGAAGTCAACAATCAGCTCCTTGGTTTTGGTGACGTTGAGTGTGAAGTTGTCATTGGCACACCTCTCAGCCAGGTTTTCAATCTCCCTCCTGAACGCTGACTCATCACCCCTTTTTGTACAACCCACTACTGTGGTATCAACAGCACATTTGTAAATGGTCTGACCAAGCCACACAGTCATAGGTGTAAAGCGAGTAGAGCAGGGAGCTAAAGAATGGAGCCCTGGTGGAGATTTTGGAGGAGATATCCTTACCACTGATTGACCTGGCAGTGAGGATATCAAGATCCAATTACACAGTGGGGTGTTGAGTCCCAGGTCTTGGTGTTTCCTGATCAATTTTGAGGTGATGATGGTGTTAAATAGTGAACTGTAGTCAATGAATCAAGTGATAAATATGTGCATGCCCTCGTTAGCCCATTTTTACATAGAGATCCCACAATACTGTCATAAAGTAGACCCGTCATTAAACCAGGTTTGCTTTTTGACACTGAACCAAACAATGCCAGAAAAAAATGTGATTTGGTGCTGTGACTACCTTCGCTGCCAGCTTAAAGGTGGGACTACAATGACCCCCCAACCCCCCCATTCCACGATCTTACCTTTTGTACAAAATGACAAGGCACAATATTCTTTAAGAGGTTGTGTAAACCAGGCTATTGATTAGACTATAAATGCTGGCAAGTTACGAGGCAGTTGTATAAAAATTTGATATGTGCCGTTCCGGTTGCCACACTATCAAAAGAATATGGAGGCATTGAAGAGGGTGCAGAAGAGATTCAGCAGGATGCTGCTTGGATTGCAGTGCACTGGCTCAAAGGAGAGGTTGGCCAAATTTGGATCGTTTTCTCTGGACCATTGGAGTATGCGAAGAGACATCATGCAAGTCTATAAAATTATGACAGAGTAGACTGTCAGATTTTTTTAATTATAGAGGCACATGTTTAAGTTGCTTGAGAAAAAGTTTGAA
This sequence comes from Narcine bancroftii, assembly GCF_036971445.1. Classification (NCBI taxonomy): domain Eukaryota; kingdom Metazoa; phylum Chordata; class Chondrichthyes; order Torpediniformes; family Narcinidae; genus Narcine; species Narcine bancroftii. Next base: position 338,324,228 of record NC_091469.1, read on the forward strand.
GAAGATTTGAGAGACAATTTAAAAAAACACAAAATGTAGGTATTTGAAACAAATTTGCCAGGGGAGGAAGTAGAAACAGAGACCACAGAAACATTTAAATACATGCATTAACTGGCTTGGATAGAGAGATGTGGACCATTTGCAGGCAGGTGGGATTAATTTAAATTGACATCATGGACGGTATCGAGGTGGTGGGCCAAAGAGCGTGTTCTTCTGCCATGCTGTTTGATGTGATGTATTTTGGGATATCATAGCAAAACATTTGCAGTGAATGGCATGGATCTTTGAAGTGTTTGTGTACGGAGACACCTTAGGATGTTTGCGTCATTTCAATAGTTCTATGAAAATTATTGCAGAATTCACACAGAACTACCAAAATATCCAAGCGTGGAATTAAATTTGCTTTTACAAAAACAATTTTGAAAAAATAAGTAATCACAAAATTGGAAAAGAAATAAATTTTGTGAATTCATTTTTTTGACCCATGCGCATGCAATGTGATTTTTGTAAGCTTGGTAGGTTCAATTTGCTGCCTATCACTTTTTATTCCCCCCCCCCAAAAACATTACTCTCAATATGTCGGAAACAGGGCCAAGTCTAACTGTTATTTCTTGTGAATTATACCTGTAAATGATCTTAATACAGTGGTCACCTGTGGAAAGAATTTCAGTCTTGTCGAAGACTGGAAAAGGTAAGGTTGCCTACTTAGAGCAATGCAAGTTGAGAGGGAATCTGTGATTAATTTTAAAATAAAATATGTGAAGAGGCCAGGAGTGTCAATGGACTCTTTTCCCACAGGGTTATTAAATGTGTTTTTTTGTTGTAACTAAACTCAAAAAGAATCCTTGCATTTATTGCTATGTACTCATTCATTTCCCATATAATAGCATGCTTTCTATTGGATTATCACAGTAAATGATGAGAATAAGATGGCTTCCATGCAAAGTACTTTCTTCTTCAGCTTTTTTTTTGAGCTTTACTTAGTAACCAGTGGTAATATGTGCATACAAAAAAAAAATACATGGATGTAGACATCAGGGCAGTAATCCAGTTCTGAATGATATCCTTAGATTAAAATAATAACAAAGGAAATCAGTCATTGGAAATTGTTTCCAGAAACCATTTGTGGTAGCTCATATTGCCTTGGGAGGGAATACTGTTATAAAGGGTTTTCAGTGATCTTACAAGCAGTAGTCTGGTTTGGCATTGTCTCCATAATGCTGTATTAATCTTCCACCAAGAAGCATATGTTTGGTATTCAATTTGTTAAACTGTAAACCAATGAAGAAGTATCTAACATAGGAAATAAGAGCAAGAGTAGGCAATCTGCTCCATCAAGCCTGCTCCACCATTCAATCATGGGTGATTGGGCTGTGGACTCAGCTCCACCTGCCTGTCTTTCCCCATAACTGCATTGCAATTAGTTCTCACTGAATAAGTGGCCAACTGAAGCCGAGAGGTGTGCGGTTGTTGCACGTGTGTATTCAAGTACCCAAATCCTCATCCCATTTTGAGAAACAAAAGCTGCAGATGTTGAAATCTTGGGCAGACAAAGAATTACTGGAGCTACTCAGCAGGTCAGATGGCATCCATGTGTAGAAATGGTCAGTCAACTCTCGTCATCCCATTGTAGCTGTTCAGTTCAGAGATCCATGAACACTAATGTATTCTTCGAAAATCATCCCTGTCAGGAACATTAAATTAATTGGAGTGAATAGAAATCTAGTTAGCACTACTAAAAAAGTCATAGAGACATGTAGCATGTAAACAGGTCCCTTGCCCCACCAAGCCTGCACCATCAAACAGGCTCCTAGTCCCACCAACCATCAAGTACACAATCACCACCCATTTCCCATTCTCACCCATTCCTTTTTAATGTCTTGCCTACAGTCAGTTCTTATGATCCTTATCACCTGATCTGTCTCAAGCTACCTCTGTTGTCTTTTGTCTGGTACCTCATTCATCCCCCCACCACCCCTCCCCCGCCCCACCCCCAAACCTTCCCTAGTTTTGGGGAAGTGTCACTGACATCATTTGGTTCTCTCTCTACAGATGCCTAACTGGCTGAATTCCTCCAGCCTTTGTTTTTGTTTCAAGTTTCAGCATCTGCAGTTTTATTTATTTTTTCAAAGTGCTTACATTTATTCTATTTTTGTTTCATTTTCCCCATCAGCTCTTTCCAAACTCTACCATTCACTTATGCACTGGAAGTAAATTACAGTGGCTAACAGACCACACATTTTTTGGAGGAAAGCTGAACACCTACTGGAAACGTGCAGTCATGGAGAACGAGCAAACTTGAAATGGGCAACCAGTTCTTTGGTGCCGTGAGGCAGTTGCCTTACAAGGGGAATTTCTAAACAGTGGTTCTACATTTTTAGAAAGAGGGTAGAATGTTACTCAAATTAATTGGAGATATAATTGGAAGGGTCATTCTGGTTCAATATAGAATTATATAACAACACAGCATAAAAAGAAGCCCTTCAGCCCTTTTGTTCCCCCTAGTCAGACTGACCTGCATCCCAACCAATAGCCGTCTATACCCCTCCAATCCATGATCCTATCCAAATTATTCTTAAAAGTTCAGTAGTGAATTTGGGCTCAATATCTGCTCCCTGTTTCTCTCCTTGGAGGTAATGAACACACACAGATTAAGAAGTGCACAAATTTATTTTTGTTCACGCCATAAAACTGGCATGGTGATTTCCTAATTAGTGCAAAGGAGGAAAAGTTGACTAAAGTAGAGAAATGAAAAAGGAAACAAGGACAAAATATGTACAGGAATAAATGAGTGGGCCACATAAAAAGAGAATGTTTTTTTTTAACTTGCAAGTAATAAAAGTTTTGTCAAAGGCTGAGACCAATGAGAAACCAGAAGGAGCTTTTCTTTTGGAAGCAGAGGAAATGGTTAGGGTAATAAATGAGTACTTTACATTTGTCTTCAAAAGCAAAGGAAAATGCCAAGGTCTCATTAAATGTGGATGTATTGCAGAAATAAAAATCACAGAAATAAATGGACAAAGAAAAGTTATTTCAAAGATTGAATGAGTTCAATTTATAGTGGTAACCAGGCTCGGCTGCAATGAACAAATGAAGGGTGAAAGGGTCATTCAATAGTCTTGATAATAAAATAATAATGGGAAAATTACAAGTGATGCAACTCTCTTGCTGAACAAATGGACAGCTAAACATAGTACTCACCAGCACATCTGTCTAATATGTCTGATGAGGATGCTTCAAGATAAGAGAAAATATTGAGAAGTTTAACATGGTTTATTTTCACAGCATTTGCCATTGTTAATGATAAATCATGTTGGAATATTTGTTTTTTTTTACGTTGCTGAAGATTAGAAAGGGTTGATGATTCAGTTCATCTGAATTTTCATAAAGCTTTTAGTAAAATACCTTGTAATAAATTATTTGCAAATAAATGAGATGAGAGGGAAGGTGCAACTTGAATCTGTAATTGGTTAAGGGTCAAAAAAAAAGAGGTAGAAAATATTTTCCACACAAAGTGAAAGTATATGATTAAACAACATCACAATCAAGGCTTTGAAATATTGTGCCCAAGTCCATGTGTTACATAGTCACTGGACAGAGACCCAATGAAGATTTGTTGGATGACTCCAGTTAAGTGGAACCATTGAAAAAGCTGGGATTGTACTCTTTGAAAGAAGAAAGCTAAAAGCAAATTGTAATAGAATTCAAAATTCGAAGAGCTCGGCAGAGCATGTGTTCCCACTGTCAGTCAAGTAGAGAACCTGGATTGTGGGTTCAACATAATAGGCAAAACTACAGCAGATATAAGATTTTTTTTTGTGTAACAAGTGGACTGAATAAATTTTCAGTTTTTTCTTGCAGTTCCAAAAGGGAATATCAAAATCAATAACTGAGTCCCACCAGCCATTTCTTAACTGGGCTTAATCAATATAATGTTTAATTTATCAATCAATTTACTTTTAAAAAATTAATAACTAATAAAAAGTTAATGCTTCTAAACTTGACAGCTTTAATAGATGACAACATTATATGTCTATTCATGAGATGTTTAGAGGAACATTTTGGATGGAACATTTTCTGACTGAACCTTGTAATCCAGTCTCATCATACAAGGCATTTTGGGACATCCAGCTGTCTGCTCCAGAGCAGATTCAGCCATTGAAATTCACTATGCAATCCTGGTACATTGGAGACAGGGGAATTAGAAGTTGAGGGCTTCTGGCAGTAACATACTAGGTCTTATGATCTGACGTTCATTGGTTCTGCAAGCATATTCATTCATTTTCAAAAATAAATTGAATATACTCTTGCAGGGGGAAGGGAAGAGAAAGGGATCTATGCACCAATGAGGTGACACTTCAAAATTTCTGAATTATGCTGAAAGATTTTCTCTGCTAGTTTAAGATTCTTTCAGAAGGCAAGAGACTGAAATATTAGGATATGAAGCTCATATAAATCATTCCTGCAATTATCTAGATTATAATTACACTGTATGGCATTATTGTAATATTGACACATGAACTAATCTGATGCTCCTCTCATGCTCAAGAAATCCCTGATTGCTTGGATTTCTATCAATTTATTGAACTTGTTCTCAAAAGCTTTCTACAGCTGAGCCATGGAGAATTTTTAAAAAATTGCAATCTTTCTGAAGAAGTCCCAAAGAATCCTAAAATCGTCACTTTAAACACTCTAGTCAAGACAAGTAGTACTTGGCACCAACCATGCTGAGCTTCATAAATTTTAATGAAATCGCTTCTTATTTTCCTAAATTCTAGCAACAATTAAATCTCCCAACAAATTATCTTGTATGTCAGCCAAAATAATAATAATAGAAGTGATTTTTTTTTCCTGAGAAAATTGCCATCTTAGAACTCCATATTGAAATAATATATGTTCCTTTTGGCCATAAAGCAAAGAAGAGCTTGCTGCAGGGAATAATGTAGTTGGCTTAATCTGGGTGAATTGCATAATAACCAGGCTTGCAAGATGAAGGTCAGTAATTTTACCAATCTGAAAACAGTTACCAAGGGGGAATTTGTTTCATAGTTTTTTTTTTCTGATGGAGTTAAAGCAAACCAAGTATGAAGTGTGGAGAACCTCAGCAGAGGAGAGCTTTGCATATTACAAGTAAGACACTTTTCCTGCATGAAGTATGCCTCCTTTCAATTTACCCTTGTGCTGTAAAATGTTTTTTGGATCCTGCAGGGGATATAGTCTAGGCAGATATGCAGTCAATTGTGACAGAGGTTTGGCCATTTACTGGATTTTAACTTAACTAGTCTCAATCCACTGTTTGTGATTTTATGCCAGTTATACACCAGTGCCAGTATGAGTCTGTGGATCTATGGCAGAGTAGCTTAGTAGTGTTGTTCTTAATTAAGAAGGTTTGACGCCAATAGCCTGCAAGGAGAAAAATTAAAGTTTCTATAATTGATGTGCCTTGCCAGTGAATTCAAAGCATCATTCTTTATTAGATTGGAGTGGATTAAGTAATATAAACATTAATATCTAAAGGTAGATATGCATCCCATCATACTGAGCTAAATTGATATTACGGTATATGTCTTAGGATTGGTTTCCATGCGTGGCGCAAACATCAATCATCAACTCAATGAACGCCCACTTTAATGCTAGAATTGGTTTTTAAGAGTCTCTTGTAAAATGTACTCGTGTTGAAAAAAATAGTTTCTGCTGAAATTATGATTAATTGGATTTGGAAGATCCTTCATATTGTGCTGTAATCACTAGCTTCCTCATGGTGGCCTCATGCTGTTTTAGTGTTATCATTTTCCCACAAGGGCCTGGATAACATTCGTGCAGATAGGTGGTTTTAAAAAATGTGAGGAAAGTTGTAACAACTCGTGTAGAACAGACAATGCGTATGGATTCACAGCTGTCCTTGGCACTGCTGTATTGTGTCTCCATGTGAGGTCCCACAGCTTCCTTCCTCAGGTCCCAGAGCTCCTTGCTGCCAGACACCGTGACAGTGGGAATGCATCAGTGGTGAAGTGTCTCTGCTTTAACACCAGCGCTTCATGATTCAGCTGGGACCTAGAGTTAATAACGCTCTCTACACCATCCCATAAATCTGCTACACTTTTTACTGGTCTCCTCTGCATTGAGGAGGAAAGTAGTGTGTGTGTGTGACCTGACATTTGGATGGAAAAAAATGGAAAATATATCAAGCCTAAAGTTTGCAAAATGTGTGTGAATATAATGCAGAAAATTCATGCAGTTTTAATTTAGTGTATTAATTGGTGATGTAATAATTCCACCAAGACACAAGACACAAGAGAAACTTGTCCGTGAACTACTCTTTGCAGACGATGTCGCTTTAGTTGCCCATTCAGAGCCAGCTCTTCAGCGCTTGACGTCCTGCTTTGCGGAAACTGCCAAAATGTTTGGCCTGGAAGTCAGCCTGAAGAAAACTGAGGTCCTCCATCAGCCAGCTCCCCACCATGACTACCAGCCCCCCCACATCTCCATCGGGCACACATAACTCAAAACGGTCAACCAGTTTACCTATCTCGGCTGCACCATTTCATCAGATGCAAGGATCGACAATGAGATAGACAACAGACTCGCCAAGGCAAATAGCGCCTTTGGAAGACTACACAAAAGAGTCTGGAAAAACAACCAACTGAAAAACCTCACAAAGATAAGCGTATACAGAGCCGTTGTCATACCCACACTCCTGTTCGGCTCCGAATCATGGGTCCTCTACCGGCATCACCTACGGCTCCTAGAACGCTTCCACCAGCGTTGTCTCTGCTCCATCCTCAACATCCATTGGAGCGCTTTCATCCCTAATGTCGAAGTACTCGAGATGGCAGAGGTCGACAGCATCGAGTCCACGCTGCTGAAGATCCAGCTGCGCTGGGTGGGTCACGTCTCCAGAATGGAGGACCATCGCCTTCCCAAGATCGTGTTATATGGCGAGCTCTCCACTGGCCACCGTGACAGAGGTGCACCAAAGAAAAGGTACAAGGACTGCCTAAAGAAATCTCTTGGTGCCTGCCACATTGACCACCGCCAGTTGGCTGATATCGCCTCAAACCGTGCATCTTGGCGCCTCACAGTTTGGCGGGCAGCAACCTCCTTTGAAGAAGACCGCAGAGCCCACCTCACTGACAAAAGGCAAAGGAGGAAAAACCCAACACCCAACCCCAACCAACCAATTTTCCCCTGCAACCGCTGCAACCGTGTCTGCTTGTCCCGCATCGGACTTGTCAGCCACAAACGAGCCTGCAGCTGACGTGGACTTTTATCCCCTCCATAAATCTTCGTCCGCGAAGCCAAGCCAAAGATGAAGAATAATTGCTTGATTTCACTAAAAGGCCGATTTGGGAAAAAAAAGTCGAATAAGATCAGTTCACAAAAGTCAGCAGGTCATGCAACATCCATGAAAAGCAACAGACAGTCAATGTTTCAGGCCTGAGCACTTCAAATATGCTGAAAATCAGGCAGTTGCCTGAATCAATAGGTAGATGGGGAAGGGAGAGGAGCACAGTTTCACAGGTGATAGTTGGATACAGATGGGAGGGCGGAGAAGAGAAAGGAACTGGACGGTGACAGGGAGAGGGGGCTGAAGACTGAGAAATTTGACTCTTTGATAGGAGAAGGAATGGTCAGGGAGATGGAGAGATTCAGAGGAATGAATTAAATCAAGTGACTTGGGTGGGGGGGGTGGAATTCATGGACATTTGATAAGTTGACTGACGCAGTACTGCCTGCATGTGGTACTCTTGATGCAGCCTCCTCTGCATTGAGAGTCTGGATACAGACTAGGAGATAGCTTCATTGAGCATTGGCACACTGTCTATGACAACAGAAATGTACACTCATTGCAATATTGACCTGTCTGTCAAAGAAGCTGAAAAGAGCAGCCTCTTCCCACAGGCAGTGAGAATGCGGAAAGACCAAAAGTGTTGCTCACGCTAACCATCTGAGACTCTCATTTGTATAAAACAATATTTATTTTTATAGATATTATACTTGCCCTACATATGTATTATGTCTGGTTGAGCATCCGCAGGCTTTGCATGGAGGACTGTAGAACATTGTTTCATGGGGTTGTACTTCTACAATCAGATGATAGTAAATTTGACTGTCCATGCCTCATGTTCAGCCAGTTTTAGGCCATTCATAAGGTGAAGGAACACACCTTTCCTTCCACCTCAGCAGTCTCCAACCATATAACGTCCAGTTTCTGTCGGTCCCCCTCCTCAGTCTCTCTTTCCCTTATCCTCGTCCTCCCTCTCTGCTAGCTTCCCGAGCCTTCTCTGAACAGAGAGCATCATTCTCAGCCCTTTGCCTCCTCCCCCATAATCTTTCAGCTCCCTTCCATTATACCCCTCCTACCTGTGTCTTGTGCTCCTTCCTTCCCCCACCCCACCTTCTTATTTGGGTGACCACCTGATTGCTGGCATACCTGGAGAAGCTGCACAGGCCCAAACTGTTTACTTCCTTTTGCTTTCCATTGATGTTGCCCGACCTGCTGTGTTTCCTCAGCACCTTTGTATACTGCACTGGACCCAGCATCTACTGATTTAATGCTGGCCTCTACTTGTATAAGAGCCCCCATGTGCAAAATTAAGCAGGCTGCATTTGCTTAAAGCCCCCATCTATTCTCACACTTGCCTGCTATTAGACCAATTACCCCTCACCACCAACATCTTGCTCAACTTTTCCTGGATGCTGTGTTTACCTGTCCCCTTTTTTCCTGAACTATCACTTTGTCTTGGGTGCATAAGGGGAGCAATATAATTCCATCCATTCCTCTTGCAGGATAAATCAAGGCTGCCATAATCCTGTGGTGTAGCAGCACACCTGTGTCTGATGCTTTGCACCATCTTAACTGAATCGTTCAGCAATGCAATTAAATCAATAATTTATTTTTTGTCAATTGATAATCCTGGTAAGAAACAATAAGCTGTTTTATCAATTATTATTTTTAACTAGCTTTGGTTTTATTCTATCAATGTATTTCTTGTTATTTCTGTCCATTGGGTCTTCATTCCAGCTTGTGCATGTTTCTAACATTCATGGACATTGCTCCTGAGCTGATCAAATTGAGTGTCTTCTTGAAGTTCATATTAAACTTGCAGTTTCTGTCGGACTTTTCACCAGTAATTTCAACCAATGATCAGTGTACTAAAGTTAAACAAAACAAGTGGGTCATTTTCGCTCAGTGAGAGAAAACGATCTCGGGCTGGAGACTCATCAGTATCACTTGACCTGCTTAACATCAGATTCCAGCATCTGCCTCACCTGTGTGTAGGTGGTGTATGAACAAATATGCCAGCTTGGAGAGTTCTTTAAAGGGAATTGAACTTGGCATTAACAGTCATTTGGATTTGCTCATCAGGAGTTGGATTAAAGTTTGACAGAATTTTATAAATGACCTGGTTGAATAAGTGGAAGGATATATCAGCAAGTTTGCAGATGATCCAAAGATTGGAGATGTTGTGGATAGTGTAGAAGATTGTCATGGGTTACAATAATATATAGACAGCATACAGAGTTGGACGGAGATGTGGCAGGTGGTGTTCAGTCCAGATAAGTGTAAGGTGATGCATTTTGGAAGGTTAAACTTCAAGATGGTGTACATGGGTAATGGCAGCATATTTAACAAAGTGGAGGAACAAAGGGAATTGGGATTCAAAACCATAGATCTCTCAAGGTTCCTGTGCAGTTTGGATGTGGAAACTTTGGAGAGGGTGCAGAGGAGATTCACTAGGATGTTGCCTGGGTTGAAGGATGTTTCTGATGAGGCAAGGTTCTCTTTGGAACAAAGAAGGAAAAGAGAGGAGACGAGCAAGATTATGAGGGGAATAGATAGAGTGGTGATGCACTGTTACCACAAAAGACTAAGGATGTGAATCTGAGGGGTTTTATTGATTAGAGGCTGGAGCAACAACCAACCTCATTGACTGTTCATGGCAGGAAGACTGGGGATCATGCAAAGGGGTAATGGGTGGGATTGGTCTCGGAGGCGTGTCCAGCTGACAGTAGCCAATAACAGTGGTTTACCACATTCTACCCCTCCTTTTTAATAAGAATCCTGAGGGGTGAGAGAAACAAACAAAGCAAATATAAACACATAAACATATTTTAAAGGTCAAGTCTGTCAGGGGATTTCCTCTGCCACAGCGATGGATGTGGTAACAGTTTGGACACCGCTGTGGTGCCATGGGCAGGTTATGTGGTTGGTCTGTCATCACCTGTTACAGTTCGCTGGGGGGAAGGGAAAGGTGAAGGGAGGAGGGAGTGTGGTGCTGGTGTATCGTGGGTGACAACAGTGGTCGGGGTGGAGTCTGGTCAGCAGCAGGTTCAAGGACCTCCAAGATGGCAGTGGGGGTGAGTGTCTGGTGGTGGTCAATCATGGTCAGAAGGATGGCCAAAGATGCCAAATCCTGGATGGAGACTGTGTCCTTGGGCCATAGAGGAAGACTATGTAGCCATACTGAGGATTTGCATGGAGGAGGTGGACCCTCTCAACCAGTGGGTCAGTCTTAGATGGCCAGGGAGGTCAGCCAGGCAGGCAGTATAGTCACTGATGTAGACTTCAAGGCAAACAAACGTTTGTGAGATGTTTTGTTAGTGGTTGTACGTAAGACCGACTGTATTGAGTGGAGTGTGTCTGGAAGGACCTCTTGCCAGTGGGAGATGGGGAGACCCCATGATTTCAGGGACAGGAGGATGGTTTTCCAGACCATGGCATTCTCCCTTTCCATCTGCCCATTCCCTCTGGGATTGCAGCTGGTGGTCCTGCTCGTGATAATACACCTGGCCAGCAGGTACTGCCGCAGATTGTCGCTCATTAATGAGGTTCCCCAGTCACTGTGGATGAAGCTGGGGTACAAAAAGAGCTTGAAGACATTGCAGAGGGCCTTAATGACTGTAGTCATGGTCACGTTCAGGCAGGTGATGGAGAAAGGGAAGTGGGAATACTCATCGACGATGGTAAGGAAGTATGCATTTTGAATCGAGGAAGGGTGGCCCCCATGACTCACATGTGGCATCACTAGTCAGCAGACAGGATGGCACCGATCGTACTGCCCATGGTAGCGGCTGTGCACAGATGGCACTTCTAGGTTCTGTGGGGCATTTAGACTGGCAGACTTTTACCTAATGTCCTTTTTCCTGCACCTGGAGCATACCGCCTCCTTGGCAGGGCAACACTTCCTCGGGTGCTTGCCCTGCATGCAGAAGTAGCACTTGGTTCGATCACCTGCCACTGTGGCTGAGGTCAAGTCACTAGAGGATTGCAATGATGCCTGCGACCATTTGCTCACGGGCGAGACGGTCCTCTGTCCCAAGATAGTGGCACCCATGGCAGCCAAGAGGTGGCTGGGTAGTCATCTGAACTTTGGAGGGCCACCCCCATCCTCTCTGTTAATTCAACCACCCCTTGTGGGTTGAGTACCTTCTGCTCCAGGAGTTGCTGACTTATGTATGTGGACCGAATGCTATTCACCCTTCCACGATACGGGACCTTCAGTGTACCCATGGCCTTCGCATATTATTTGGCATTATCGATCATTGGGAAGACCAGGAGTCTGACTTATGAGAAGAGGAGCTATAGTCTGTCCTAGTCCATGTTAACAATGTTCACAGTCATCATCAGGAAGTCCTCAAAGCAACGTAACCAGAGTTCGAACACGTTTGGGGCATCAGATAATCGAGGGTCTACGTTGAGTCTCTCTGGTTTCAGGTATTGCTCCATTTTCTTTGAAAAATATAGTCAATTAAATTGATGCATCATCATTTACCACAAAAGACTGAGGTTGTAAAACTGATTGGTCTTTTATTGACTAGAGACTAGAGCAGCAATCATCCTCATCGACTGATCATGGCAGGAAGACTGGGGAGAATGCAAAGGGTAATGGGTAGGATTGGTCTCGGGAAGCGTGTCCTGCCGCCAGTATCCAATCACAGTATTACAGTGTTTACCACAGTGACGAACCCATAAATTCAATCCATTGCAGGAGATGCATAAACTTTCAACTGTGATTTAATTAGCATGTCTTCTGGAATTCACCGCTGCTAAACATTCAGATTTTTGCCATGAAGCACATGCCATGGTCCTAATTTCAGGAGTTCTGAACTCAAGATAAGGCCAGAGAATGATAAAGCCAATCTGAATTTTGTAAAGCAGAGGTACTTCATACCTCCTCACGTTAAACAAGAAAGTCTACACAATATTACACAAAATTGCCTTGACCACAAGGCAGACAAAGAGTTGCCATTAGTGTCGCCCACTATCCCTTACACTAAGCGATAAAGGGACGTAAAAGAGAGTCTCTTCAGAGTCATTCAGTGTCTGTGAATTCACCTCCAGTGCCCTTGCGGCCTCTGCAGCCGCACACACTTCTGTTCGATTCATCGGCAACCTGTGCTCTGCATCCAAACATTCCAATATGATAAGGAATGTTCAAGACCTGGGGCCCTCCTTGCCCTCAAAACCCCAGTTTTGATGAGTCAATCTCCAGCAGCCTGCAGCCCTTATGAGTCCTCCAACCTTGTCGCCTGCAGCCTGTCTGGGTCCTTCAGCTGCTGAGCCCCTTGGTGGTTCACTGCTGTGGTCACCTTCCCCGTTTGCTGATGTGATTATCTTCCCTTCTCAATGTGGACTGTGCTCCCAGTTTCTTCAGCCCTGTGCTGGGCTACTGCTCCCTGGAGTCTGCAACCCCTCAAGAACCCTGGCGAGCATAGGTGTCACTATCTTGGGCACAGATTGTGGTAGCAGGATTTTACTCATAAACACCGTCAGCTCCTTTAACTGGCCATTTAAACCCTGTACAGAGTCATCAGCATTTGGACTAGTCAGTTGAAATCTTTGTTGAAAGTAAAGGGCCTGGGCCCTTTGTCAGATTTTTTTTCCAGCACATTTGTGTGCTACTTCTTAACTCCAACAGGTATATATGTTATCCCACTTGTGCCAGAAACTTGCTTGAAGACCTGACCAAATATAGGCAACAACAGTAACCCAAATCATGCAATATGACACTTAAGGCCTTGGAGACAAGAAGTGTAGGAAAGTCCTCAAAACAACGTAGCCAGAGTTCAAACATGTTCAGGGCATCAGATGATCAAGGGTCTTCATTGATTCTCTCTGGTTTCAGGTATTGCTCCATTTTCTTTAAAAGTATAGTCAATAAAATGGATGCACCATCAATTACCACAAAGACTGAGGTTGTGAAACTGATGGGCTTTTATTGACTTGAGACTGGAGCAGCAACCAACCTCATTGACTGATCACGGCTGGAAGGCTGGGGAGCATGCAAGGGGCAATGGGTAGGATCAGTCTCGGGAGGCATGTCCACCTGGCAGTAGCCAATCATGGTTGACCACAGGTGGACAGCTAGGGGAACAGTAGGACATATCAGAGGACATCTGTTTAAGGTAAAGGGAGGAAAGTTTAGGGAAGATGTCAAGGTTAGATTTTTTTTAAAAACAATGAGTAGAGTGTGTCTGGAATGTAATAGGAGTGGTGGTGGAGACTGGTGCAATCGAAACATTTAAAAAAAAAAGGATTATGGATGCAAGAAAAATAGACAGTTATGTGTATGAGGTAGGGAAGATTGTTAAGTAGGTTTATGTAGGTCAGCACAACATCATAGGCCGGTGGGCCTGTACTGTGCTGTAATCTTCATGTTCTAACCAGGTCTCTTCAGGGCATGGACAATGTTGTAATTGCTACTTTTCTGTGGATGTGAAGATCAGTTTGTTAATTATTATGTTTGGGAGCTTTGGTAGTAACTATATTTGGAAGGAACTTTAATTCAAAGATCTAATTTACAATGAAAATGTTGTAATCCCTGACATAACATGCAGAATTTTAGACAAGATTGATTGTGCTGTGCTGCAAGTTTCAGAAACTTGGTGGATTGGGTTACTCCGAAATGCCCTGTAATGTCTGGGTGCAGGCTTCTGTTAAATTTTTAGCTGGGTTCCTTGTAATGCTTTTTTTTGGCCTTGTTTAAACTCAACTCAGTCAATTTAAGATTCGTTTGACCATTTTTCTAAACTGTACATTTTAATTTCTGGCTATATCCTTAGCAGTCCAATATAGTCAGTGAAAGTTCCAGACAGGAACCATAACAAAAGCACAGAAACTGCTAAAGGAACTTGATGGACCATTTGATGACTTGCTCCTTTGTTTGATGAGCACATGAGGACAGTAAAACAGTAATGCACATTTTGTGCAATCTATGCTTTAAGAGGAGTTTCAGAAAAGATTTATGTTCCAAGCAGCAGCCCAGTTCTAACTTTATTTCCAAACATCAATAAAATGTAAATATAAAATGCACAATAATTAGATCTTGGCTGAGAGTGGACATTCCACGTGGAATAAACCTAACTTTGTGGTGTTCATTCGTCACTGGAGGAAAAATCCCCAAGATTAATTGTGGTGTTTTTATGCCTCATTTTCGATATTAATCTGACATTAATAAAAATATCTGGTTTCACATTCCATATTATCAAATGCATTAAATATTTCCCATTCTCAATTCAAACCAGACAGAAACTGTGCTTTTTAGGGTAACTACCTCAAATATTTAGAAACCTATACCAAATTGACCCAAAGGAAACAACACAGAAAAACAGAGCCCTTGCTATGATGGTTATGGCCAGCATGGGCAATATTTTATTAGAATGAAAGGGATGAGGTGGGCATGTTTTTCATATTTTTTTTACATTATGTTATACTGCCTTAGGCACACAAGACAAAGTATGTCGACTGCAATCCCGTTGACTGTGTTTCTTCTGGCTTTTTAAGAGAAGGTTGTATTAATTGTAGGAAGCAAATCCATTATTAGCCTTTTCTGCAGTGTTCTAACTCAGTCCTTGGTGAGATTTATTGTGATAGTTGTATTTTGAGATGACCTTCATGTGGGATAAATTGATGACAGTATATCCATGTAATACATTTCATGCAGTAGTTTGCCGAGGGCTATCTCTTCTGTTGACCCAGGTGTTTCCAAGCAGTGAGGTGGGAGGTAGGCTGGGGGTGGGGAGAATTCGCACTCACCAGATTGGAAGATTCAGAACTAAAGAATGTCTTGTTCATATATCATTGCTAGCTGCATGACACCATGCTTGAGGGCTACAGCCTTTTGGCCTGGATGTGAGTTACACAAAATGTGTGTGATTGTTATCCAGACTTGAAAGATTTTGCTCAGCTACTTAAACCTTGACACACACATTTCATATCTTGACTCTTTTCATCTTCTATCTGTTGGTCAATGCTTAACCAATTCCAGAATGTTCATATTTGCTGGTATGTATCACTGTTTGAAACAATGTGGTATCCATTTGTGAAACTGTTTAGTTCTTAAGGTGCAAGAAGATTTTATTGTAATGAATGTCTTGTGCAGTGCTAATGGCAGAATGTGATCTGGTGATGATTTTGTACTAGGCCTTGTCTCATAGTGAACTTAGGCAGTTAGTGTTTACTAGCTCTTCACCTGTGACCTCTCCAAAGGTTCCCTATTCTAAGCTACAAAATAGGAGTGGGAAAGCAAGTTGATTCTCCACATTTCCACAATAAGCAGAATCGATTTTTGTTTCTCTTTGATCATCCCAATAATTCCCCACAGATCCTCCAATAGTAATTGAAAGTGAAAATTATAAACTGCCATAGCAAAATAGACCACACAGGTCCTTCAGCCCACAGAGTCTTTGGCAACCATCAAGCACCACCTTGCTTTATTCCTCTCACTTTATCCTCTCCACATTCCCACCAACTACCCCCTTCCCTCCAGATTCTCACCCGTACACCAGGGACAATTTACAATAGCCATTTAACCTACCAGCCCACACATCTGCCTTGTGACAGAATAGTGGAGCACATAGAAAAATCATGTTATCATGGGAACAATGTGCGAATTCCACAGTGAGCGCCGGATTTCAGGATTGATGCTGGATCACTGTGGTTCGGAGGCAGCAGCTTTACCAGCAACGCAACTGTGCCTTCCCAGATCATATCCATGAAGCCTTCAGATAATTAATCTTAAATCTCCGGAACACTTCATAAAGGTAAATGCATAAATCCTTGATTATTTAAAATATTATGGATTGCCCCATAAAGCTCTGATCAAAAGTCCCCCAAGCTATAATCGCCACTGAATTCTTGCTCACTAGAAATTGTGTTTTCACTTTCCAGACTAAAAGCTCCCAAAATGACCACCGTGCCTCTCCAATATGTTAATGAGGGGTATAATACTGATGTAGCCAATGACAAGGGATGGCTGAATATATCCTGAATGAAATGAAGATGGATGCCTATGTGGCATATTTGTGTCATGACCTGACTCACAGGGAAATGGAAACATTTCCCCTTTTGGAAAAAGAGGACAATATATGGTCCATTGTTTGCTCCAAATAATTTTCCAAATATTCAACCTCGATCAGCAATGCTTTAACTTGAAAAATGTTCACATTATCGCACTAAACTTTATAGTTCAGTATGAGAAGTTTTATTTTAAATTGGCCTTTGTGAGATATGCCCGAGAAACTCTGTTGCTATTGTTTTTTTAATGCACATGTTCATTTTTGTCTGTCCAGTGTAAGATTCTATTGGTGCACCCCAGGTCATAGTTCATTGCCGAATGAGCCAAATTCCCCTATCACAGTTTTATTCAGGGCCATTCTTGTAGCTTTTACCACTGAATATTAATGCCCAGACTTGCATTCAATAAACCAAGTGAAACCAGCAATTTTTAAGAAATACTACTCCATTCCAAATGGAAGCAGCAATTACTTTTGATGCAAAAGGCTAGAGTCTTTTATTAATAGTCTGAGAATTTAAAATTATGAAGCCTTGAATATTGGCAAGCAGAGGTTAAAAAAAAGGGAGGACAAGGCAAGTAAAACAATGAACTATTGAACTTGGTTAGCTATATTTATTCTTTAGTTCCATGCATCATTTCAATTGAGACCAACAAAATGTTCTGACTTCAGAATGAGCAGAATCAGCATGAAAATATTAATGCTCCCTTTGAAACCCCGCACTTGCACATTATAAACTTGAACTAGCCCACATTTATTCCATTCACACTTTATAAACTGATTCTGGCCCACATTCATCCCGTTGCACATTTTATACATCATCCAGCCACTGTGGAGCCACAGTGAGAAAGGGGAAATGAAAAACTGTGAATTCAGGGTGGGATAAGGCAGACCAATCACCATGGATCCATTGAGGTGGAGGGCTGAGGTTTTGGAGAGCTCAGGGAGTATAGGGCCTTGGTGATCAAGATTACTTGTGCGTGGAGGGGATGAGGGAGCAAGTTACTGAGCCAAATCATTGAAGTACTTCAACCAAATCCTGAAGCAATGTACAGGTACAAATAGGGAGGAAGGTAAGCTGTGAGGAAGATACCAGCCGAGATATTGATGAGTAGAACAAGTAGACTGAAGGACAAAATGAAAACGGCTAATTATATAAATAAAGACTGCAGAAGGTTGCAGAAAACTACGATGTGGTTTCTTCATAAATAAAGCAAAAAGCTAATGTTATGGGGTGCTGGTAATTGGAAAAGCTAATGGAATACAGGCATTCATTTCAAGGGATGAGAATTTAAAAGTAGTGAGAGTGAGCTCAATCGCTGATGATTGTTAGAGATGTGGGCAGAGGTCTGTTTCCCTTATACCAGCAGGAGAATTGTTGCTGGGAGGGAATTGGATTTATTTGCCGTGGAGTTAAGGAGCAAAGTCATTTATCCCTTGAGAAATGCATGGTATAGGGGCAGCAAAGCAAACTGTTCTCGGATCCGGAAAAAGCACGAAAATTTGCAGAACACCTACAAAACAGACAGATAGATGAAGAGATATAACAAGAACAAAAATGACAACAAACTATATATGAAGAAGAAGAATAAAGTAGAAGTCAGAACTAAGAAGAGAAAGAAAGGGAAGAAAGGAAGTAAGGAGGGAATTAAGAGAGTGAGCTTTGTTCTATATGAAGGTTAAAATCTTTTCTGGGGGGGCTGGGTGGGGAAGAACAACAGTCACTGCGAAATCAGTTGACGCTTGTGAGCGGGCTTGCAAATCCAAATGAAGAGGGGAGATTTGGTTGCCCGACAAGGGACAAAGGGCAACTCAGAGAGGGGAGGGACTATTGGGGTTAAAGGAATTTTAGATATTGGAATAGTGGAAATATTTTATGTTTTAGAAATGTCTTACAATGTGTTTAAAAAAAAACAGAAATGGATAAGAAGGGAAGCTGGTGATGAGGAAACGGAAAGGAAAGATAAACAAAGTATGAAATGGCCATCTTCAGGCTCTCCCTCTGCTGAAAAAGGATGTTTGTAATGACAAGCCGCTGTTCAGCGTAGAGCTCCAACAGGAGGCGCCCGTTGTCATTGCACTTGCTGACACCATGCTTGCCCAGGATTCCTGGCCAGGTTTCTGAGTCTTTGCCGACGCGAGCATTGAAGTCGCCAAGGATGACAACCTTGTCGGCTGTAGGGGTGCGTTGAATGAGGTTGTGCAGATGAGTGTAGAACTTGTCCTTTTCTGCTGGTTCCACCTGGAGGGTTGGAGCATAGACACTGATGAGGGTGATGCGACACTTGCTTAGAAAGGGGAGTCGCATGGACATGATCCGGTCCGAGTGGCCTGTTGGGAGGTTTTCGAGTTTGGAGGCAATGGAGTTCATGACCATGAGGCCTACACCAGATAAGCGTCGTTCATCCATAGGCTTGCCAGACCATTAGAGTGGGTAGCCCACGCCGCGTTCTTGGAGGCTGCCTACATCTGCAAGGCGGACTTCACTGAGAGCGGCTATGTCGATGTCAAGTCTGAGGAGTTCATGTGCGATGAGGGCAGACCGACGTTGAGGTCGGTGGCTGTCAGCCTTGTCTAGCATGGTTCTGATGTTCCAGCATGCTAGCTTGAGTTTGTGAGCATCTTTTGAGGGGGAGGATGTGGAGGGGGAGGACGTGGACATGTCCTCGGGCCTGCGCAAAGGAGCATCCCTGGATGCATCCCCGATCCAAACTCTGGCACGTCCTGGACTACGTCCTGGTGCGAGAAAGAGACAAACGAGATGTGCTCCACACCAGGGTCATGACCAGCGCGGAATGCCACACTGACCACCGGCTTGTTCGCTGCAAGCTCAACCTTCACTTCAAGCCAAAGTCCAGGAACAGTAAAGCCCCCAGAAAGAGGTTCAATGTTGGAAACTTGCAGTCAGACGAAGTGAGAGGAAACTTCCAGGCAAACCTCAAAGCAAAGCACGAGGATGCAATCTACCTCATGGACTCGTCCCCTGAAACCCTCTGTGATCAGCTGAAGACTGCCATACTCCAGTCCACTGAAGAGATACTGGGCTTCTCCTCCAGGAAAAACAAGGACTAGTTCGACGCAAACAACCAGGAAATCCAGGAGCTGCTGGCAAAGAGCGAGCTGCCCACCAGGCTCACCTTGCAAATCCGTCCTGGCCAGAGAAGAAACGAGCCTTCCGTCGCGCATGCAGCCATCTTCAGGGCAAACTCCGGGAGATCCAAAATGAGTGGTGGACTAGCCTCGCCAAACGAACCCAGCTCAGCACGGACATTGATGACTTCAGGGGTTTTTACAAGGCTCTAAAGGCTGTGTATGGCCCCTCACCCTAAGTCCAAATCCCGCTGCACAGCTCAGACGGCAAAGTCCTCCTCAGCGACAAGATCTCCATCCTCAACCGATGGTCAGAACACTTCCACTCTCTTTTCAGTGCCAACCGCTCAGTCCAAGAATCCGCCCTGCTCCAGCTCCCTCAAAAGCCCTTAAGGCTAGAGCTGGATGAGGTCCTCACCCGGGAAGAAACGTATAAGGCAATTGAACAACTGAAAAGTGGCAAAGCAGCAGGTATGGATGGAATCCCCCCAGAGGTCTGGAAGGCTGGCGGCAAAATTCTGCATGCCAAACTGCATGAGATCTTCAAGCTCTGCTGGGACCAAGGAAAGCTGCCTCAGGACCTTCGTGATGCCATCATCATCAACCTGTACAAAAACAAAAGCGAGAAATCAGACTGCTTAAACTACAGGGGAATCACGCTGCTCTCCATTGCAGGCAAAATATTCGCTAGGATTCTCCTAAATAGAATAATACCTAGTGTCGCCGAAAATGTTCTCCCAGAATCACAGTGCGGCTTTCGCGCAAACAGAGGAACTACTGACATGGTCTTTGCCCTCAGACAGCTGCAAGAAAAGTGCAGAGAACAAAACAAAAAACTCTACATCACCTTTGTGGACCTCACCAAAGCCTTCGACACCGTGAGTAGGAAAGGGTTTTGGCAAATACTAGAGTGCCTCGGATGCCCCCCAAAGTTCCTCAACATGGTTATCCAACTGCACGAAAACCAACAAGGTCAGGTCAGATACAGCAATGAGTTCTCTGAACCCTTCTCCATTAACAATGGCGTGAAGCAAGGCTGCGTTCTCGCACCAACACTCTTTTCAATCTTCTTCAGCATGATGCTGAAACAAGCCACGAAAGACCTCAACAATGAAGATGCTGTTTACATCCGGTACCGCACGGATGGCAGTCTCTTCAATCTGAGGCGCCTGCAAGCTCACACCAAGACACAACAGCAAATCGTCCGTGAACTACTCTTTGCAGACGATGCCGCTTTAGTTGCCCATTCTGAGCCAGCTGTTCAGCGCTTGATGTCCTGTTTTGTGGAAACTGCCAAAATGTTTGGCCTGGAAGTCAGCCTGAAGAAAACTGATGTCCTCCATCAGCCAGCTCCCCACCATGACTACTAGCCCCCCCACATCTCCATCGGGCACACAAAACTCAAAATGGTCAACCAGTTTACCTATCTCAGCTGCACCATTTCATCGGATGCAAGGATCGACAACGAGGTAGACAACAGACTCGCCAAGGCAAATAGCGCCTTTGGAAGACTACACAAAAGAGTCTGGAAAAACAACCAACTGAAAAACCTCACAAAGATTAGCGTATACAGAGCCGTTGTCATACCCACACTCCTGTTCGACTCCGAATCATGGTTCCTCTACTGGCATCACCTATGGCTCCTAGAATGCTTCCACCAGCGTTGTCTCAGCTCCATCCTCAACATTCATTGGAGCGACTTCATCACCAACATCGAAGTACTCGAGATGGCAGAGGCGGACAGCATTGAATCCATGCTGCTGAAGACCCAACTGCGCTGGGTAGGTCACGTCTCCAGAATGGAGGACCATCACCTTCCCAAGATCGTGTTATATGGCGAACTCTCCACTGGCCACCGAGACAGAGGTGCACCAAAGAAGAGGTACAAGGACTTCCTAAAGAAATCCCTTGGTCCCTGCCACATTGACCTCCGCCAGTGGGCTGATATCGCCTCAAACCGTGCATCTTGACACCTCACAGTTCGGCAGGCAGCAACCTCTTTTGAAGAAGACCGCAGAGCCCACCTCACTGACAAAAGACAAAGGAAGAAAAACCCAACACCCAACCCCAACCAACCAATTTTCTCTTGCAACCACTGCAACCGTGTCTGCCTGTCCCGCATAGGACTTGTCAGCCACAAACGAACTTGCAGCTGACGTGGACATTACCCCTCCATAAATCTTTGTCTGCGAAGCCAAGCCAAAAAGGAAATGGCCATGTTGAACTATATGACTTTAAATATTAATGGAATACATAACCAAATCAAAAGGAAGAAGCTGTTAAATTTACTGAAGAAAGAAAAAATTGATATAGCGTTCGTGCAAGAAACACATTTAACTGAAGTGGAACTCAAGAAATTAAAGATAGATTGGATAAGACATGTAACAGCAGCATCATATAATTCAAAAGCCAGAGGAGTAGCTATATTCATCAGTAAAAATGTACCAATCAAAATAGAAGAGGAAATAAAAGATCCAGCAGGGAGGTATGTAATGATAAAATGTCAGATATATTCAGAATTTTGGAATTTAGTCAATGTATACGCACCTAATGAAAAAGATCAAAAATTTATGCAAGATATCTTTTTGAAGATTGCAGATACGCAAGGAAATATACTAATAGGAGGGGATTTTAACCTTAAGTTGGACTCAAACATGGATAAAATTGGAAAAAAGACTAACAGAAAGAACAAGTAATCAAATTTATAATTAAATTGATGCAGGAAATGCAACTTTTGGATATATGGAGGAAACAACAGCCAAAGGAAAAGGAATATTCATATTATTCGAGAAGACATAAAACATACTCAAGGATAGACCTATTCCTGTTATCAGCCCACATTCAAGGAAGAGTTAAGAAAACGGAATATAAAGCTAGATTGTTATCAGATCACTCACCCCTGTTATTGGCAATAGAGCTAGAGGACATCCCACCAAGAATGTATAGATGGAGATTAAACTCCAAGCTACTTCAAAGAGAGGATTTTAGAGAATTCATTGAGCAACAAATTAAAATGTACTTTGAAATAAATATGGAATCAGTGAAAAATGAATTTAAATGAAAGCATTCATCAGAGGACGGATCATAAGTTATGTAACTAAGATGAAGAAGGACTACAATAGAGAAATAGAACAGTTGGAAGGGGAAATAACAAATACAGAAAAATAATTAGCAATAAAGGAAGATACAACTATAAGAAGAGAATTGACAGACAAGAAAATAAAATATGAAACACTACAAACATATAAGGTGGAGAAGAACAAAATGAAGACAAAACAAAAATATTATGAGCTAGGAGGTAAAACGCACAAAATACTAGCGTGGCAGCTTAAGACAGAACAAACTAAAAGAACGGTATTGGCATCAAGGAAAAAGGACAAACAAATTACATATAACCCAACGGAGATTAACGAAAATTTCAGGGAATTCTACAAACAATTATATCAAACTGAAAACGAAGGGAAAGAAGACAAAATAGATGAATTTCTAACTAAAATTGAACTACCGAAATTACAAACAGAGGAGCAAAATAAATTAATAAAACCATTTGAAATAAAAGAAATACAGGAGATATTAAAAAAACTACCGAACAATAAAATACCAGGAGAGGATGGACTCCCAATAAAATACTATAAAACATTCAAAGGCTTATTAATTCCTCCTCTCCTGGAAGTAATGAACCAAACTGAAAAAACACAAAACATACCAGATTCATGCAAAACAGCAATAATTACAGTAATACCAAAGACGGGGAAAGATCCACTAACACCAGCATCGTATAGACCAATATCTCTACTTAACACAGATTATAAGATAATAGCTAAACTATTAGCAAACAGATTGGCCGACTGTGTTCCAAAAATAGTAAAACTAGACAAAACTAGATTTATTAAAAAAAGATGAACAACGGACAATATCTGTAAATTCATTAACTTAATCCATGCAGTACATGGAAACAAATCTCCAACAGATTGCTTTAGACGCAGAGAAAGCCTTTGACAGAGTAGAATGGAATTATTTATTCAAAGTACTACAAAAATTCAACCTACCAGAGAAATATATTAATTGGATTAAAGCATTATATAAGGGACGATTGGCGAAAGTGACAGTAAATGGATATATATCAAACCAATTTAAATTAACCAGATCAACAAGGCAGGGATGTCCACTATCACCCTTATTGTTCGCGTTAGCTATAGAACCACTAGCAGAACTGATAAGAACACAAAATAAAATACGAGGGATAAAAATAAAAGAGAAGGAATATAAAATCAGTCTATTTGCAGATGACGTTATAATATACTTAACAGAACCAGAAATATCAATAAAAGAATTACATAAGAAATTGAAGGAATATGGAGAAGTATTGGGGTACAAGATCAACGCAAATAAAAGTGAGGCAATGCCAATGAATAATGCGGATTTCACAAAGTTTAAGGAAGAATCGCCATTTAGATGGCAAACACAAGCAATTCGATACCTAGTTATACAACTAAATAATAATCTCGGCCATCTATATAAACTAAATTATCAGCCATTAATGAAAAAATTACAAGACGACTTAGAGCACTGGAAAGACTTACCACTAACACTGATAGGAAGGATAAACTGTATTAAAATGAACATCTTCCCAAGGATACAATATCTATTTCAATCATTACCAATTCACCTAACAGAGAAATTCTTCAAGGAGCTAAAGAAAATAAGAAGGAAATTCTTATGGAAAGGGGGGAAACCGAGGATAGCACTAGATAAATTAACGGAATGGTACAAACAAGGAGGCTTACAACTACCAAACTTTAAGAATTATTATAGAGCAGCACAATTAATATACCTATCAGATTTTTATCAAACAAGGGAAAAACCAGATTGGACTAGATTAGAGCTAAATAAAATAGGGGAGAAGATACCTGAGCACATACTATACAAGTGGGATGAAAAATTGGTGCAACATAGGAATTCACCAGTATTACACCATCTGCTCAACATTTGGAAGAAGATTCACATAGAAAGGAATAAAATAAATTATCAACTACCAAAATTAATATTGACACAAAATCAACTAATCCTTTTCACAATAAATAACCTTTCCTTCTTAGAATGGGAGAGAAAAGGAATCAAAGGAATAGAAAATTGTTTTTTGGGAAATAAATTATTATCTTTTGAACAAATGAAGGACAAATATAATATAACTCACGATACAAGGTTTGCATACCACCAACTGAAAACCTACTTGAAGGACAAATTGGGAAACAGTCTGAGGTTACCAGAAGGAAGCAATTTTGAATATGTGATTACAGACACAATGATAATTTAAAAATTTATAACAAACATGTACATCAAACTGCAAGAAAAGGAGAAAGAGGAAACAAACTGTAAACCTAAACAAAAATGGGAACAAGATCTAAACATAAAGATAAAGAATGAAACATGGGAAAAGCTATGCTCCGGAACCATGAGAAATACAATAAACACGAGGTTACGCATGATACAATATAATTGGTTACACAGGCTATACATCACACCCCAAAAGTTAAATAAATGGGACCCAACAGTATCAGACAGATGTTTTCGCTGTAAAAAGGAAACAGGAACAAACTTGGACATGTGAGAAAGTGGAAAAATTTGGGGAAGATCTAAACCAGATATTAAATAAAATCACAAAAAGCAATATACCAAAAAACCCAGAGATCTTCCTTCTAAGTAATAGAAGAAATAAAGAATTTGGACTCGATTTGGATGGAGCACAGAAAAGATTTATTATGATAGCCCCAGCTGTAGCAAAAAAATGTATTATGTCAACTGGGAAATTAGAAGACAA
Organism: Narcine bancroftii; assembly: GCF_036971445.1. NCBI lineage: Eukaryota > Metazoa > Chordata > Chondrichthyes > Torpediniformes > Narcinidae > Narcine > Narcine bancroftii. The sequence continues at coordinate 338,349,438 of NC_091469.1, forward strand.
CTTGAGAATACAACAATGGTACATAGAAATAAATAAATGTATTCAATTAGAAAAAATAACATATAATTTAAGAAATAACATCACAATATTTGAACAAATATGAGAACCATACATGAAATATAATAGAGAAATCCTACCAAGAACCTCCACCACCTAAAATGATAGAAGGAGAAGACAACAAAATGAACTGACTCAGTATATAAAAGTAAAAGATAAAAATTTCTTGTTTATTTTATTAAGTGACAACATTGTTTAACGGATTTAATGTATCTTATAGATTGAACTTTGAATAAATGGGAAGGGGGAGAGGGAGGGAAGGGAGGGGAGAAAAGAGGGAGAAAATGACACTATATATTCAAGAGAAAAATGTGTGTATGTATTTTGGTCAATATGGTTTATTGTGTAAAAAATAAAAAATGTAAAAAAAAAAAGAAATGCATGGTATAGTTCTCCAGGCCAAGGGTGTTGCACTACTTCAAACGGTGACCGGAAATACAAGGGTCTTTCCCATCTTTTATCCCCAGCACTTTCCGATGCTGTGCTCAAAGATGCACATTGAAATAAAGATGCATAGAGTGTCAATGGAAATCTGTTGTCTAAATAACATTGCTGTCTTCATCGTTATATGTTTCAATCTTTATTGTCTTGTTCTTTTGGTAATATCATAATTTTTCCATTTTTTTCCATTCAACCGTAATAAAGCAACTTATTTTGTTGATCTTTCCATTCTTATCCCTTCACACACTTAATGTAAGGTAGGATTAGTGACTGTTTATTTGATGAAGGGAAGTTCACACCAAAAGTTCACACCTATGAGCACATCAGTGTACTCACACAGGTTAGTAGTCACCTGTGTGTGGATCCATGGGAATGTGGAAATTGTTGTTAATGTTTACTTTTTTTTAACTTTTAAGTTTTCCTACAACTGTGCCTTACAATACACTAAAATGAGGATCTGAAGGGAGATGGTGATAAACTAGGAAGGATCCAAGTATTACTCCCATACATACTCGGCCAATGTATATTGATCGGACACAATCTGTAAGTGATTGCCATCTGCTGTTGCAACCCACTCATCACAGGCAAAGAGATGAAGATCTTGAAATGTTAAAATAGTCCCAGTCATGAATTTCAGGATCCATGTTTTGAGGTAACTTGGCCACATTTCATATCCTGCACAGCACAAGAAAAAAGTATGTGTGTTGCTTTTTGAGGCTTCATTTTTTTCTCCTCTCTGCAGGTATATTAACATGGCAGAGGTCAAAACACATATACGCTCTGGTCAGATTACTAGGCTTGTGTCGACTCGACCCATTTAATGCTCAGTGCACAATATCCCCAAGGAAACTTGACAATAAGAATGTGTGCAACTCCAGTTACATTAATAGCTTTGATTACTTGGGGAAATACATAGTCACACTTCTTAGCCATGGTTCCCCTCTTGATGAGATCAGTGGGATAAAGGAATGTTTGTTTTTCCTGCAAGTGCCATTCTTTGTTAAAAGTTCCTGTCAGCAAGTGATTCCTAATGAATAGGGAGCACATTTTCCAAGCCTGTTAACGTGTGCACTGGGCTTGAAATTGTTGAATTCTCCATTCGAGGTATGCAATTTGGATTCTTGCTTGAACCATTATTTATACTTTGGGTAAATACAATGCTTCCCTGAATGATCTTCATCAATCTGTAAAGTGAACAGTGGTAAAGATGTGGAACGTGATGAAAATGGAATGGAGGTCAACAAAGAAAAACATTTGATGAAAGTTGTACAGAAGCTTTTCTCTACAGGGCCCAGCCTTGGCTCTAGCTGTTGATCATTTTAGAAACACTAGTAGAAGAGATGGTGACAAATCCTTGACGAAGTATTTTGGTGGGGGTGGGGGATGAAAGAGCCAGACCCTGCCTAAATTGTTGGAGGATTTTGTTTTAGATGCACTGTCTTAATTTACAGGAACTACTACTTCATCGAGCGCTCAATATACCGTGAAGAACAGAAAACGAAACTAAGTCCACAATTACTTTTTTTGCAGCTCTTCTGTTGAGAATTAGGATACTTATTAAGAAATAATGCAAATTGAAGCCTACCTTTGTCTGAAGAGGTTGCACTGCTCATCAACATAGAGCACAAATGATATAATGTAGCTTTGATTGCTGCTTCCAAATGAAAAATGCAACAATGGTTAAATACGAATGACAAACTGACTCCATAATTTCTGTGGAGACTCGTAATGTGTATCTATATCTCAGGGGATGTATAAACCTAAATGTCCAATTATGTCCAATCAGAACTGACATGGAGTGCCAGGATAGTAAAACTCATTTTCATGACTAATGGATGGGATTATTGCCCCAACATGTTTATAATTCAATTTTTTAAAGATATTATGTAGTATTACAATAAAATGTGCAGCACATCAAGTTTAAAGGGAGTGCAGGAAGAAAGACCCTGGTCAGTGGAGGGAAGTAGGGGATAGGGGGCCGCAGTGAGTTGGAAGAGACCCCCATCAGATCAGAAGGAAGTATGGCATACATTTCAGGTGAACAATACAGCAAACTAATGGGACTTCCAATTGGTTGTATAGCAGATTATTGAAATGTAGATCGTAGTTCTATTTGTGGTGGTACAATAGATTTCAAATGATCCTGTTTGGAGATTTTCAATCTCACCAGGAAGTGGAGCACATTCATTAAGTCCTCTCCTCTGTATATAATCCAATATCCATATCACTCCATTTAATCCAACATCAATGCAGATAATCTGTCCTCTTGGTAAAGAAAGACTCTTAATAGCTTCAACATTTAGAACACTGATGTGCTTGGAGAAAAGGGAAGGAACGTTTGCATTTGCTTAATTTATGAATTTGAAGTTGTACTTTAGAATAAAATTGTCCCTACTCTTGATCACCCCCATACTGCCTGCTTATCTGATTTTGCCAACTTCTCTTGGCAAACTAGCCTCTCCTTGAGTGGAACAGCTTTGCCAACATAATTTCTGATGTGAATTGTCGTCATTTCTCCCATCAAGTTTGGACTGACATTTTGTGCTCTTTGTTGTGCAGTTCCGTCTGGTGGTGAAGACAGCCCTGAAGTTGCTGCTGGTATTTGTGGAGTACACAGAATCAAATGCACCACTCTTCATCCAGGCTGCCACCACTGTGGATCAGAAAAGGGGTGAGTCTTGTAATGCTCAAGGTTTCACTTTCTGCACCAGGACTAGAGGGATTAGATACAGGGGAGTTTTGAATTTTGTCATATATCATCAACAGATCACCCTTGGAGCCTCTTTTTATTCAGTAAGCATCTGTTGAAGTCTCTTAAGCATTGCACTATGAGAAGTGATCTATAAAGTCCATTTAGAGTTTTTGCAAAATAACAGAACTCATTACTAAACTTAATCACATCAGAAGCATAATCTTCAGGCGTGATTGCTGAGAGAATTAAACTCTTGAAATATTATGGTAGCATTAAATGCATCTGTTCTGTCAAAAGAAGTTGGGGCCATGTTTAAAGGTTTTGTCATGTGCAGGAGAGCAGCAGCATATAAACTAAGATGGAAGCGAAGGTTGTCAAACTTGTTCATAGGTCAAACTGTTCCTATCAATTAGCAGTGTCCTTTTAAGGAAGTTACAAAATGTTACATTTTAAATGGAAAGAGAATTGCTGACTTACCAAAACAATTCTTCCCTTCCCCTCCCCAGCCAAAAAAAAGGTAGCATGGTAAGTACAGTGTCAAGTGCAACACCAGTGGCCCAGGTTGGAATCTGTTGCTGATTCTGAGGAGTCTGTACATTCTCCTTGTGTCCACGTGGGTTTACTCTGGGTGCTCTGGTTTCCTCCCATGTCCCAAAGACGTAAGGGGTTAATTGGGAATGTGGGTGTATTTTGACAGCACAGGCCTCATGAGCTGGAAGGGTGTGTTACCGTGCTGTGTCCCTAAATTAAGTTTAAAATCTGATCCTATATTTTGTATCTAGAAGTCACTAGTCAGGATTCATTTTCACTCACTATCTGCTCTCGGGAAGAATCTGCACAACACAGGTCATGCGTCGCTACACAGCTCAAGTTTCCTCTGTTTTTTTTATTTGTTATGAATGAAGAGAGAAGTAGATTCCAATAGTTCTTGGTATTCGGGTCATTTTTGATCTGGGCTACATGCACTGAAAGTCCTGTCCATAATTTGCTGTCAGCTTTGCAACTGGATAGGACATAGAATCCATAAAGAGAGGGTCATCAAACTCTGTTCTGTGTTCTCATTTACATCATCTTATTTACTAATTAGCTTTGTGCTCAGAGTGTTGCAACATATTTTTTAGTTTATCCACTTTTCAGGATCTGACATTGATGTCAATAGCAAGCTTTGAGGTATAGAGGGATTTGGATATCTTCATACATGATTCATTAAAGGTCAGTGGGGAGGTAATTAGAAAGCCTGCTGAAATGCATTTTTTTTTAGTGCTAAGAAAATGGATTACAAAAGTGGCAAAATTATGCTACATTTATATGGAGCATTGATGAGGCCATAGTGTTAATGTATAGGAAGCAGTTCAGAGCTTTACCAGATAATTACTATATGAAATGGGTTTAATTTTTTTTCTGAAGGTGCCTGATACCATTTTCAAGCGAGTCCACAGCCTGGTGCGAGTCCCTTGACTGCAGTCTCCAGCAGCCCACAGCCTCTTGTCGGTTCCTCACCTCGGGTCACCAGCAGTCCATAGCCTGTGCGATTCCTCCAACCGCAGAGCTCCTCAGTGGTCTTATGGATTGTCTCCTCTGCTTTTTCTTACCAGACAGGGATGGTCTCCCTGTTTTCTGGTGCCCTACACCAGTCCTCTGCTTCCTTGGAGTCTGTAACCCCTCGAGGCTGCTCCCAGTGATAGGCCATCTAGGGCGCAGACCCCGCAGTCATGGGATTTTAAATAAAACTACTGTTGGCTCCTTTAAAGGGCTGTTCAAAGCCTGTGCTGAGCTGACAGCAGTCAGACTGAGTGGTTGGACCCCATGGGAGCGCTGTGTCTTCCGTCTTCACTCTCCACATTTACAGCAGCTCCGGCAGTGCAATTATTTTTAAAAATATATTTAAGATCCTGAATGGGGCCTTGACATAATGGATGTGACAGAATCTTAAAACAAGTCAACACCTATTAAAGACTGAGATGAGACTTTTTCTCTATGACAGTAAAGTCTTTTATTGGTCAAAAATAGATTGATTGTAGGTAAGCAAAGAGGTGAAATTTTACAGCGAGGTGATACAAATTCAAAGCTGCGGTTACAATCAATCAGCTATGATATTATGAGATAGCTGTGTAGGCATGAAAGGGTAGGTGCCCTAGTCCTGATCCTAGTTGATATGTTTGTATGCAGCTTTTATTGACCATCCCTAATTCCTGATGAGAAAGAGGTTGTGAGCTTCCATCTGAAAATGTCTTAGTTCACCAAGTGAAGTTGGGAGATTTGTCAGGTAGGGAGTTATACCCAATTATTAATATGAACTGGCTGCCACAATGGGAGCACTGCCACTGGCATGGCGAGCAGGTAGCAGAGGCACAATGATCCTGTGCAGGGTCCTACTACTTTTTCAAAATGCTGGCGGCCCTATGCATGTTCTAAACAGCATGTCGAAGGCATCGGCAATGGTTTTTAATGCTGATGAAGCCACGAAGGTCTGTACCCAAGATGGTGGCATCCCATGCTTGGCAGCGGACCATGTAGGATCTGAACACCAGAGCAGGAGAATGTTGCCCTGCTGACAAGGAGAAACCTGGGGGAGCAGCATACAGGGAAGGTGACTGGAGCTGGGAGTCCTAACAACTCCCAACAGGCTGTTGGCTGTTCCAGACTGGCTCACATGAACCAGGTATCGGGACCAGGATGCATAAGAGATCCAATGGGACCAGAGCCCCAATGGGCCCCGGGTGTTAACAGCTGCCTAATCATATCAGAGGCTTGGAACTTTAGCAAGAGGCTGAGAGACTGTGAGATCACAGGAGGGGAATGCACAGACATTCAGTGTCTGAAGGGACTCGATTTGCTTCTCTCTTTTATTGGTGGGGATGCTGGACCAGTGCTGCCTAATGTGTGCCCTTATGGCAAACAAACCTTAACAAAATATATGTATTATCATGATAAAGGAATATTGATGAAGGACCAGTGATGTATTTCTAAGACAAGTGGTGTGTTACTTAGAGGAAAATGTGTACTTGTTAGTATTCATGTGCATCTGAAGTTCATAAAATATTTGGGAAGTAAATTTGGTGTAACCATGGGGAATTAAATATATTGTTTCTTTTTTGGTAATGGTGCATCAATGGTGGAGGGAACTAATTTTTAACTTGGTATATGTGATAGGCTGCATTGTCTTGGATGATGTTGAACTAGTGAATGCTGTTGAAGTTAACTCAGACAAATGGGCTGATTGCACTGATTTTTCAGTCAAATAAGTTTCAATAGTAAATTTCTCATCTTTTGCAAGTTTCTTCATCCTTTGCCTTCTACTTGTAATTATCTACATTACAAATCGCCAACTTATTTGAAATCCTCCAGAGTTTTAACTGTTTTGACTACTCCACTACTGAAAGTTTGTGTCCCACTCTCTCTAATCTGGAATTTCATCTTTGAACCTCGCCCGAGATGTTCTGAAAATATGGCGGCCAATCCTTTGTTAATCTGGTCTCATGTGGCTGTCAAATTTCATTTGCAACTTCTCCTATGAAGCATGGGATATTTCACTCCGACTAAAAGTTGTTGTTGGTGGAGAAGCCCATCAAAACTTTGCAGCTCGCTGCCACTGGTGCCAGCTGTGCTTTAATTGGTAGCACACTAGTCTCTGAACCTAATGCTTTCAGGTTCAAATCCCAACCTAGAGACTTGGCAGCAAAGAGATGGTCTTTGTCTCTGAAGTACTGACTTTTTGATCTGTTTAATCTCTGCCAAGTGGATGTAAAAATAGTGCAACGTTGAAAAATGGAATACAGGATTTGTTTCTGTAATCTTGATAAATCTTGATAAATTCTGATTACCATGACAACATTTTCAGACAGATTTTCTAGTCATTACCACTTTGCCATTTGCGGGAAATCTTTGTGCTGAGATTGGATGTGAGGTTTCCTGAAACCATCAATGTGCACCTAGCGGCACTTGATTGGATTAAGATATTTTGGGACCATAAAAGGGACGTCAATTATTGCAACTACTATGTTCAGTAACAATAAGCAAGAACATGACAATCAGGCTTATATTCATGAAGAGGTGCCAGGAAAATTGTTGTGGTGGTGCAGCTGTGTATTGCTATAAATTGCAATTCCTAAATACACACATTTAAAAAAAAAATAATAATTAGTGCAAAAAAGCAAAAGCTTAGGTCGAGTCCATAGGTTCATTGTCCATTCAGAAATCTGATGGGTGTGGGGAAAAAGCTGTTTTTGTCATGTTGAGTGTTGCCGCCAAAGAGAAGCTCCTGTACCTCCTTCCTGATGGTAGCAGTGTGAAGAGGGCATGCCCTGGGTGGTGAACATCACTGATGATAGAAGCTGATTGCTTGAGATACTGCCCTTTGTTGATCTCCTTAATGGAGTGAAAACTAATGCCCATTATGTCTCTGGCTGAGTATATAGCCCTCTGTAACCTTTTCCTATCCTGTGCATTGGCAGCTCTAGACCAGAGAGTAATGCAACCAGTCAGAATGCTCTGAACAGTACACCTGTATAAATTTGCAAGAGTTTTTGGTGACAATACAAATGTCCTCAAACTCCTGACAAAATATAGCCACTGGTGTGCCTTCTTCATTATTACATCGACATGATATCCCCAGGTTAGGTCTTCAGAGATGTTGACAGGGAATTTGAAGTCCACACTACTGACCCCTCAATGAGGACTGGTTTGTGTTATCCTGTGTAGCATGAATGAAAGCTCTCACGATTGGAGGGAGAATAAATGGTTTTATTAGCTGATAACTATGGGTTAGGGTCTCAAAGTAGTCTTCGAAAGGGTTCTGTGTTTAGGCAGGAAACCAAGGTTATATGTGAAGAGATGGGGGAAGAGCCAGCCATTAGCACAACACATTACCAGTGAATCCCAGTTCACTGCATCCTGGTTCCCCTTCCTGAAGTCCACAATTAATTCCATCGTTTTGCTAACGCTGAGTGAAAAGTCGTCGTTGTGACATCATTCAACTAGCTGATCTATCTCACTCCATTGCTGTCTGTGATTCTGCTGATAACTTTGGTGTCATCAGCAAATTCATAGATGGTACTTGAATTGTTCCTAGACACACAATTGTGGGTGTTGAGAGAGTGGAGCAGTGGGGTAAGCACACATCGTTGAGATGCGCCTGTGTTGATTGTCAGTGAGGAGGTGTTGTTACCGATCCACACTGACAGTGGTTTTCCAGTGAGGAAATCAGAGGGAGATGCAGAGGCCCAGATTTTGAATCTAACCTACTAGTACTGAGGGGGATGATGGTGCTGAAAGCTGAGCTGTATCACTGGACAAGGATGGTTTTGCCTCCTGGGCATTTTTGGGGTGGATGTTTATGGATTTTGGACTGCTGATCATGAAAATCACCTCAAATTTCCTATTGCATTCTTTTCTTTATATGTTGTAATGATAGAGATCATTGTTGCAATGCCTTACTGTTCGATTAGACTTGGCTGCCACAGAGCAAGACACACACAGTATGCAAGAGCTGTAATGGAGAGTTGCAGCCTCATGGCCTGCTTCATGGTACTGTTTACATCAATTTTAAAGTAAAGAACCTTTTCCTTCTTCCATGTTTTATCTTAAGAACTCACACATACAAATACAAGATGAAACATATGTGGCCTATTTTTTTTCCTGTCATATTTTAAGTCTTCTAGTTCATTGCCCATAAAGCAAGCTGTTTTGGTCAGTCCAGTGAAATCATTGCAGGTGCTATGCAAATGTTGTCTTAGGCCTGGACATACTTCATCAGGGTAAATGCAGTCCGGCTATACAAGTGGCTAACATATACAGATGTTGTGCATGACAATGATAAAGATTGAACACATTTTGATACACATGTTCTTCAGGCTATAGCATGGTTAAAATAGCATACTTAAAATAGCATTTATTGTCTTCAGAAGATTCAATGCAGCAGAAATGTCTCATCAATGTTATTCTGTTACATTTGTGGCGAGTACACACTTAAAGTTTCAAAGACGCAACATGGCTACACTTATTAAGAAAGCCTATGAGCTCTATTTTGGTTGTAAAGTTGGTGAACAAGACAAATCCTGTGCTCCTCACATTTGTTTTGCAACTGGAGAGCATCATTATGCAATTAAACAAACCCAGTTCAATAAAAATTAATGTAATGTTTTTTTTCCAACATCCTACACGATACAGCAAATCTGGAGTTATCTTTGTGTTTAGTGTTACGGAGTCCAGAGGACCCCAAAAACCAGCAGCAATAGATATGCACCACAACACAAAGGGGTTGAAATAATGAAACATTTGGAACGTAAGGGTTCAATCAGACAAACGAGGATGGTTTTAGAAAGGGAAAACCTTGTTTGACAAACTTGTTAGGATTCTTTGAGGATATGATGGGTGTGGTGGATAGAGGGGAACAGGTTGATGTTGTATATTTGGATTTCCAGAAAGCGTTTGATAAGGTGCCACACAAGAGACTTATCAGTAAGTTACAGGAAAGTGGAGTCCGGGGAAGTCTGTTGGTCTGGATTGAAAATTGATTGTCTGACAGGAGGCAGAGAGTCGGGATAAATGGGAGTTTTTCAGGTTGGCAGAGAGTGGTAAGTGGGGTACCGCAGGGGTCAGTGTTAGGCCCACAACTGTTCATCATTTACATTGATGACTTGGAGGAGGGGACAAAATGTGGTGTAGCCAAGTTTGTGGATGACACCAAATTGAGTGAAAGAGCAAATTGTAATGAGGATGTGGAGAGTCTGCAGAGGGATATAGTTAAGCTGGATGAGTGGGCAAAGGTCTGGCAGATGGGGTACAATGTTAGTAAGTGTGAGATTATCCACTTTGGCAAGAAAAAATAAAAGAGCTGAATATTATTTAAAGGGTGAAAAACTACAGCATGCTGTTGTGCAGAGGGACTTGGGAGTGCTTGTGCATGAATCGCAAAAAGTTAGGTTGCAGGTGCAGCAGGTTATTAAGAAGGCAAATGGAATGTTGGCCTTCATCGCTAGAGAAATTGAATTCAGGAGTAGGGAGGTAATGTTGCAACTGTATAAGGTACTGGTGAGATCGCACCTGGAGTACTGTGTCCAGATCTGGTCTCCATATTTGAGGAAGGATATATTGGCTTTCGAGACGGTCCAGAGGTTTACGAGGTTGATCCCTGGGATGAAGGGGTTGACTTATGATGAAAGATTAAATAATCTAGGATTGTATTCGCTCGAGTTCAGAAGAATGAGAGGAGATCTTATAGAAACATATAGGATTATGAAGGGTATGGATAGGATAGATGTCGGAAGGTTTTTTGAGCTGGCCGGCGAAACTAAAACGAGAGGACACAGTCTCAAGATTCAGGGGAGTAGATTTAGGACAGAGATGAGGAAAAATAGTTTTTCCCAGAGAGTAGTGAATGTTTGGAATTCTCTAACCAGGGAAGTGGTTGAGGCTGCCTCATTAAACATATTTAAAATTCGGTTAGATAAATTTTTACATGATAGAGGAATTAGGGGATATGGGGAGAAGGCAGGTAGGTGGAGTTAGGTCATAAATTAGATCAGCCATTGAATTAGATTGTATTGAATGGTGGAGCAGGCTCGATGGGCCATTTTTGGCCTACTCCTGTTCCTACTTCCTATGTTCCTACTTAAACCAAAAGTAGTTTTTAATTATATTTGAAAAAGAAAACAAAATTAAACTTTAACTTATTACTATCAACTTACTTAACCTACTTAATCCCCCCCTCTAATACTAAGTGCAGGTGTGTGTAATGTGTATATAAGCTTAGAAAAGTTATTTGGATCACAGTCCATTCTTGTACTGAGCACAGAAGTTAGCATTAATAAAGTGCATCAGGCTTTAATGCTTAACAGGTAAATGGTTACCACTTAGGAGGGTTGTTGGTTTTCTGAGAGAGATTAATTTTGTTCCAGGACATCTGCATCTGATTCCTTTCCAATCAGTCTTGCTGATGAAACTTGCCCTCTTCAGCATTATCCAGATGATCCTCTTTTTTTCAGGTTACCTTTCAGACAGCTAGTCTTCTCCTTCGAGCAGGCAGTCTTCCAAAGTTTGCCAGCTTGTCCTTCTAGAACCGAAGTCTGTGTCACTTATTCTCTCTCAGTTCCCTCCCTTTCTGAAAGCAAAGCTGTTCTCCTCTGCCTGCAAAGATCACATGCTCTCCCAGGCAAGCTGATGAATGTTGCTATTTTGTTGCTTTCTGCAAAATAGCATTCTGCAAAAGACCTTTAAAAATTCTGTGTTTTAAAATGTTTGTGGGCAACCTGCTCTAACAATTCCTGTCACATTAGCGTGAACTTGTCTATCAAGATCCGCAAATATTTTCAGGAAGAAATCTTTTTTTGGGGGGGGGGAAGGGGAAATTGTTGTCCAGTGTACTTGATTAAAAGCAGCCTAATGTATGTATTACTGCTGTCACTTTGGCTATAGGCTGAGCACATTTGCTAATAGTTCAAAAAGATCCAACAGATATATGCACGTTTATGTATAAGTCATCTTAGTTTTTTTGCAAAATGGTCTTAAACTTTGCAGCCTGTAATTTAGTCTTGGCTACATTCCCAATGATGGCAGAGGTCGACAGCATCGAGTCCACGCTGCTGAAGATCCAGCTGCGCTGGATGGGTCACGTCTCCAGAATGGAGGACCATCGCCTTCCCAAGATCGTGTTATATGGCGAGCTCTCCACTGGCCACCGTGACAGAGGTGCACCAAAGAAAAGGTACAAGGACTGCCTAAAGAAATCTCTTGGTGCCTGCCACATTGACCACCGCCAGTGGGCTGATATCGCCTCAAACCGTGCATCTTGGCGCCTCACAGTTTGGCGGGCAGCAACCTCCTTTGAAGAAGACCGCAGAGCCCACCTCACTGACAAAAGGCAAAGGAGGAAAAACCCAACACCCAACCCCAACCCACCAATTTTCCCCTGCAACCGCTGCAATCGTGTCTGCCTGTCCCGCATCGGACTTGTCAGTCACTAACGAGCCTGCAGCTGACGTGGACTTTTTACCCCCTCCATAAATCTTCGTCCGCGAAGCCAAGCCAAAGAAAATTCCCAATGAGAGAAGATTTGCTTATTTCACTGAAAGCTTTTAGTGCTGTTTTTTGTATGCTGCCAAACCACGACAGAGAATACATGTTTTGTGAGTGATGTTTTTTTTTATTGTGGAATAATTTATAAAAAAAAAACAGTCGGTTCGAGGAGCAGCATTGGTGGGTAGAGAATGCATTGCAACGTCTTGCATGTTGCAACATTGGAGGGAATTTAAATGGATTAGGCATAGTAGTGTAGCTAACTGCTACAAGCTATGGCTCTGCAAAGCCGAAAACCCAGGAGAGGTTATAGCTATATGCAGGTTAGCTCAGCAAGAACATGCTGTTCCCAGAAAGAATGGCACGAACCCCAGTTGAGCTTTATTGGGCTCACAGTCTTGCTTTTATTCTCAAGCTGAGGGTCATAGTCAAAGCCCCCTCAGTGCTGATTGGTGCATTTGCGATCTGCTTTCCTTGATAGGCCAGTTAGGCTCCTTTAGTTGTGGCCTATTGGAGGGCAGCGCTGTGGGTCTCGTGCAGCCTGCTGGATCATCGTTTTTGTTCTTTGTTTTGTGAGGCACCCCGAAGGGGCACCACAGTAGATCATATTATTTCCCATGCTCATCTTTATGACTCCAGCCAGTGGTACAGGTGTGTTATGCTGGGAAGATTATCAGGTTCGGTGGGTTCACAGAGATGCAAGTCTGGACATGAGTGTTACAATTATGCGTAACTTTCATTAACAGCTGGGAAACAAACAGGGGAGAACGTTGAATGCTATTCGATTACTAATACACGTAAGTGGTACCGACATTCACCTCGGACATCAGTTAGACTCTGACAATGGTAAACCTATATTTGACCTGCTCACACACTATCTACACACTGTTGCACTTAAGCAACACTATAGATATTGACCTGAGACAGCGGTACCTATATTCGATCCCGCTCACACTCTATAAATGAGGATTCTTAAACACGCTCCTGGTTCCCTGATCAATGCAGCTCTACTGCAATACTACGTGTAATGCACACCTTACCCGTGACCCTTCCAGCGATGTCCACAGTAGCGGCCTGGTAGAGAGCTGTGTCCGGGGCTTGGACCACAAGGCAGAGAGAGAGAATGTGCTGGTACAGGTACACAAACCTTTATTCGGACATCTAAAATCTGGAAACCTCCAAAATCTGACAAGTGGGGAGAGAGACGGCAGTGCGAGTCAGGTGAGCGAAGGGGGGGGTGGGGGAGACCGACAGAGTAAGTCGGGTGGGCAAACTGGGGGGGGAGGGTACGAGTCGTGCGGGAGAGGGGGGGAGACCGGCAGTGCAAGTTGGGTGGTCGAGAGACCAGCAGCGTCAGTCGGGCGGGTGAAGGGGGGGAGGAGACCGGCAGCACAATTGGAAGGGGGTTGGGTGGATATGGCAGGCCAATTCGGGAGGCATTAAATCTGGCTTTCCAAAATCCGGAAAAATCCAAAATTCGGAACACACTGTCCCGCAAGGTTTCCGGATAAAGGATTGTGTACTTGTACTATATACAGTGCTAATCTGTGCTTCAAGCCAGTAATGATCCTAGGTGATTTAAAGTAGCCAATAGCAAGGTGTGCACGAATGGGTGGCTGGAGTCCAACCTTGATTGACAGATGATGTGACTTCCGAATAAGTTCCAGATGGGGAGGACACGTGACCACCTGCAATACACACATTCCAGACAGGCAGAGAGGGCTACATTTCCTCCACACACACAAGGTGAGAATCCATCAAGTCTATTTTTAGAAAGAGATCATAACTTGTTCCTTCATTGGTAAGAAACCAAAGGGCAAAATACTGTATCTGAGGGACAATACCTAGAGGTGTTTCTGTGGAGTGATGCCACATTGAGGTCAGCTCCATTGGGGGAATAAAAAGTGGACTGACCTTTTATGGAGAAGGCTTATCAAGCTGTTCCAGCATTGTTTTATTGAAGGCAGCGTCAGGAGCCATCTTCCAGATATAAGAGAGGTGAGGCGAGTTGTACAGTACCGCCACCTGTCACCGTGAGGTCAAACATATGAGCCAAGCAATGGCCGTCTTCATTACCTGTAATCCCCCACACAGATGGATCTGCTCTGGAAACTCATTAAAACAAAAAAAAGTTTCTCGTTTATAAAACCTGAGGCTCCTTCTTCCAGCTCTTCTGCCCAATGCTGTTGCTCTGACATGCTCAGCTCTTTGCTCCCCTCCTTCATCGATTGGACTCTCCCAGCTCTGCTTCTCCATGTCCACTCTTCAGCATCTCTCCTCCTTCCTCCCAGACTGTGGAGTTCAGCACTAGGTCCCTTCACCCTCTGGCCCTGGCGGCTCAGTGGGCTTTCACTCTCCTTGTCCCCACTGGGCCTCCACACTCTTCAAGCCCCTCTACTCCCCCTCACCTTGCATGTCTTCAGCGCCTTGCTGCCCTGCAGCTCCTCTGACTTGGCGGCCTTGGCGAAGGAGTGAGGTGTGGAGGGGGAATGGATGGAGGATATTTCTGGGTGGCAGGAGGGAGGTCTAACCCCAGCACCAATCACCATGGGAGCCCTGGTGGTGGCATCATCAGCTTGCCCCTAAGGAGCTGCATTCAGTGGCATTGCCTTTGTGGAACAAGATGGAGCGACTCGCTCTACCTGTGAGATTACCGCCCCCTCCCCCGGAATGATCTGAGTCCACATCCAGCATCCACCATTGGCATTTTTTATAAAGGTAGGTGAATCAATGTAAAGATAGAAAATATCTGCTTAACATTCACTTTATTTTTCCCCACTATAAAAAGGCCTTAGGTTGCATGTCTGCTATCACTCCATTCTGTCTAACGCAAGTGGCCTTAAAACTGGCATCTTCTAAAGGGAGTTCTGTGACATAAATTGTTTCTAGAGTAAGCAAATCAAACATGCTTGAGGCCGATAATGGCTTCATTTCAAGAATATTGAACATAAGAGCACAGCACAGACCCTTCAGCCTATGATGTTGGGCTGACCTGTATAAACCTTTATAACCCTCTATTATTTTTATCCATTTGCCTGTCTAAGAGTCTCTTAAATGCCCCTATTGTTCCAGCCTCCACCACCACCTCTGGCAATACATTCCAGGCACCACAACTCTTTGGAGGTGGGGGGGGGGTCAGGGGAGGGAAGAACCTACCCCTGATGTCTCACCTAAACTTTCCTCCTTTCACTTTGCACAGATGTTCTCTGGTGTTTGTTACTTCCGCGCTGCGATAAAAGGTGCTGACCATCTACCTGATCCATGACTCTCATACTCGTATAGAACTTTATTAAGTCACCACTCTTTTTTATTTGCTCCAAAGAGAAAAGTCCCAGCTTTGCTAACCTTGCATCATTAGACAAATTTTCCATTCCAGTTAATATCCTGGTAAATACCCTCTGCATCTTCTCCATAGCTTTCACATTTTTACTGTAATGAGGTGAATACAATATCTAGCTGTGGTCTCACTAGAGATTTCCAGAGCTGCAACATTACCTCATGAATCCTGAAATTAATCCCTTGATTAATGAAGCCCAGCATATTATTAGGGCTTCTTAACTGTCCGATCAACCTGTGCGGAGACCTTAAGAGATCTATGGATTTGGACCCCAAAGTCCTTCTGTTGTTCCACATTTTTAAGTATCCTACCATTAACCATCTACTCTGCATTCAAGTTTGACCTAAAAAAAAATGCAGGACCTCACAATTATCTGGATTGAACTCCATTTGCCACTTTTCCATCCAAGTCTGCATTCTGTCTGTATACTATTGTAACTTAACACAGCCTTCATCACTATCCGCAACATTCCAATCTTCATATCATCTCGAAACTTACTGACCCATCCTTCTACTTCTTTGTCCAGGTCATGAATAAAAATCACAAAGAGCAGGGGTGCCAGAACATAAATCCTGTGGAAATTCACGAATCACTAACCTCCAGGCAGAATATTTTCCATCCACTATGTCTCTCTGCAGGTTTATTCTGTATTCACATAGCCAAGGTTTCATGGATCCCATGCTCATGACTTTCTGAATGTCTCACATTCAGAGGCCTTGTACACCAAATCTACCACCCTGCCTTCATCAATTTATTTTACTTCCTGAAAAAACACTCAATTAGGCTTTTCCTTCTCTAAATTCAAATAAATCCTGTTCCTAAGAATCTTCTCCAATAGTTTACACATCACTGATGTAAGGCTCACTGGTCTATAGTTCCCTGCATTCTCCCTATTACCTTTTTTAAACAAGGGAACCACATTTGCCTTTCTCCAATCCTCTGGCCCCTCCCCTGTGGCCAAGGGGGATGTAAAGATCTTTGTCAATGCCCCAGCTATCTCTTCCCTCCCTTTGCATCATAACCTGGCCTATATCTTGACTGGTCCTGGGTATAGATGACACTTTCCTTATTTTAATATATTCAAATTTCAAAGTATCATCTTCCAAAGTGTGAGCTGCGATATCCCAAACTTCAATCTCTTTAATCCAACAAATCAAACTCTCTGGCCGTTACTTTATGTAGTTTTAATTTGTTGATAAAACAGATAAACATTTTGCATAGCTTTGCATTAAGACTTTTATAATGATGAATAATAAAGTATTTACTGTATGATAGAGATACCAAAAATATTAAAAAGCTTTTAAAGAGATACACAAACTTTAAAAAGATACAAAACTTCAAAGAAGAATTTCTCGTGCACACACATCTTTCACATCGTATAGAATGAAAAAGGCAATTAGTCTGGGCAGATACTATGACATATATCGTAATCACTATGGTAACACTCTAGTTCTCTTTAAGAGACAGGCACAAAATTAACTAAGAATTAAAAAAACACAAAGTTTTAATCTTTATACTGGGGACTTAATAATCCTGATGTTTTTAAGAGGATCCAGCAGTTCCTGTTTCTACATATCAACATTGTCCAGCACATAATTTTTTTTCTATTTTGATCTAACTTTAACCAAGATCCTTTTCTTTGGTGAATGCTGAAGCAAAGTATTCATTTAGGGCCTCCCAACCTCCTCCATCCCCAGTTCTCCTTTATCCTTAAGTGGCCCTATCTTCAAGTAAACCTTTAGAACACCTTAGGATTTTCTTTAATCCTACTTACCCCGGCCTTCTCATACCTCCTTCTCACTCTCCTAAGTCCTTCCTTAAGTTCCTCCTGTCTATGATGTAATTCTCATGAGCTCTTCCTGTATTTTTTCTTCTTAAATCTAATACATGCTTTCTTCTTTCCTTTACCTTCCTGTCTCACCTGTTTTGTTAAGTATGGCTCCCTTTTCCTACGATCTTTTCCCTGTCCCAGTGGGACAAACTTATTCTGAACTCCACACAAATGTGGAAAAACTAATAATTGTGAAAAGCAACAGATGATTTCTGAGTTCAAATACTCTCTGCTGGTTTGTGTGTCTTGTTGGATAAAAGATAATTCATTCAAGAGCACATAATATGGTGATGCCTGGAAAAAAAAAACTCAACTCTAGTTAGGCTAACCATTGAATTACTGGGTACATTTCCAATAGAATCAAGAAAGTCAATAGGAAGTTACATGGAAGTTTGCAAACACAGGATAATTTCAGTTATCAGAGAAAAGGCATATTTTTTGACTGAAGGGAAGGTTTTTTTTAACTGAAAAAAAGCCCATCAAATTGTAATGGAAAAGGGCAAGCCAATATTTATTCAGGTTACATATGTATATAGACAGTAGAATCATTTGACAGAAGGGGCAAATGATAGGGAAAGAAATTGTGCAAAGTCGATGATGGCTTTTTCCATGTTGTATAACAGCATGGCTATAACTATAACGGAGAGTATAGAAAGAGGAGAGTAGGAGACGGGGTGAGCAGAATATCCAGGAGCTGTTTCCAAAGATCTATTCACATTAGAAGAAAGGGAATACATAGTCAAAAGTTGTTTGTAACTTGGAAGAAAACTTCTAAGTTTGGGCAGCATGGTTAATGTAATGGTTAGCGCAACACTATTGCAGCACCAGCAACCCAGGTTCGAATCTGTCACTCTCTAAGGAGTTTGTATGTTCTCCATGGGACAGTGTGGCTTTTCTCCGGTGCCCCAGTTTCCTCCCCTTCGAAAGATGCAAGGGGTCAGTAAATTCATTGGTCCTGTGTTTATTTCATCAGCGCACTCTTGTGGCTTGTTACTGTGCTGTATCTCAAAATTAAAACGTGTGGGGGACATTTTAATAAGAAGTCCTGTACTTCTTGCTAACTTATCTGAGGAACTCAATTACACATCCTTCTCTGAAGGATTATATAGTTGTCAGTCAAAGCCCCAGTTCAACCATTGTTTATTTCTTTTCGGGAAATGTGTGCCACCCAAACTATGCTCAGCTGCTATCCCTCCTCCTCCCCCCCCCCCCCACCACCACCCCCAATCACCCATCACATGGCTTGCTCAGTACCTCTTGCTCACCTATCACTTCAGCTACTTCTCCTGGTTGAAATTCACAGGTATTAGAAATATTGTTCCTTCTACTTCATTTTAAATGACCTTCTATTGGGATGTGCGAACAACTACCTGTATCCTCAGAAAATTCTCATTTTATTCCTCTGTGGAGTATTTTTATCTGTTCTGAATGAGGGAGGAAAGGAAATAGTTATGTGGTTTGCCAGTAAAATGATTGCTATCTTTGCATGAAGAAGCCATTAGTGGAAATTGCATGCGGTAAATCTGATACAAGATTATCCTTGAATACTGCAGGAAAATTGCATGGCAGGACTAGCTTCTGGTTGCTTCATTACAGAAAACACTCCTCATCAATGTCCACTGCTTAATTTTGTGTTAGGCAGCTTTTGCTCAGAGCATGATATTGTTTTTTGCAGTCTAACTTCAGGAAGAAATCCCACCATGATGCAATATTTCCAAATCCTGCTTTGGACCTGAAGAATCTGTTCCACGTGTCCATTCAATCCATAACTTGCTTGTGATCTGTGATTAAGTGCTTGAATCTCTTTTTTTAATGCAGAAATCCATGAATTTTGAAATATTTGCCAACTTTTCTGTAATAATAAACATTCATTTTGAAAGGAATGTGGGATGAGAATCCTGAAAGTTTTGATACTGAGATTTCTGTCTGTAAGTTGGTCTTTCTAAATGTTGTTTTCTTCACTGTTTCACCTGAAGCTTCAACAATGGTTTGTGGTCATAGCAAATTGGCAAGAGGATCATTGATGACCTAATTTTTCATTCAGTGGAATATTGTATGTAATTCGATCCAAAGGCATGGATTTTGTCTTTGATAATTAACAAATGCCTCCTGTCCTTTTCAGTCTGGAACTTTCTCTTTCTAAGTACATCCACTTTCTTTTGTGTGCAACACCAGTTAAACAAATGAAGATCATATAGGTTCTAATAATAGGTCTGGAGCCTTTTTACAGACATGGAATCTTACAACACAGAAGCAGGTCCTTTGGCCCAAATTGTTGTGAATATTTCTTCAATTCCTGATTTTTTTTTCTTAAACCATGCTACTGCCTACTCAGACTTTCCCTTGCAGCCTCCTCCCATCACTGTTCACCTACCCCTATGGCTGCCCCCTTTACAATCCCACCCCCACAACCCACTTCACATCTGCACAATCGTTGGCAAGTGTCTGCAGATGACTCCTTCCATCCCCCTTTCACCACCTTGTACGTTCAGTTATTAGAAAAGGAGGAGGACTAAACGTGCTAAGTGAATACTATGCACGTAGATTTGGATAACAAACAAAAGTTTATTTGCAAAGTTTGAAGTTTTATCAATTGTACATAGTTTTATTCTTCAGATGTTAGCAGTTTAAAAAGTTTGTTTTACATACCTTTCGAAGTTCATTCGAAGACATTTAAAAAAAAAAAATTTCGATGCACTACTTTCTTGGATGTGTAATAAACACTGTTGACATTTCAGTGAAATGTCTCAATTGTCTGTCTCCAGCCCACTCAAAATGGACATGATTATTTCATGTTTAATTTCTCGGTGCTGCTGGTAATGCAAGCATTTATTGCCCACACCTTCTGAAGCCGTTGGGAGTTGCAAGAAGCTTCAGAGCATTTTGTGGATGCAACCCACTGCAGCCACTGCACCCACTGTGAGCCACAATGAAGAGTTGTCTGGTGATGCAGACCCTGTTAAATGCAGACCCACTTAAATGTCAGAAATAAGCTGTTATTGTAATTGTACTCAAACTGCTTAACGAGGGATATGCCCTGTTCTGAAGAGCAGGTCTTCACTATGGCAGCTGGGATTTGTCTGTTCTCCCAACTGTTTCTTCATATCATGAGGAATTAATAGAATTATATTACGTGCTCCTGTGTCATTTAGTGTGCGTATCATTTTAAAGGCTAGTAGAGGCTGCAATCAGTCACTGCTTTGGAGAGAATGGGTAGCAACAGCTAGTACAGGCTGTACCGAATTCCACTACTTTGTAGAGGAGAAAGAAGATTGGGTACTTTTTCCAGGGACACAGGTAGTGAGAGAGTCACTGAAGAAACACCACTTTATGACCAGCGACCAGAGCAGGAATGACTCTGTGTGATAATGGACAATTCAGCTGATTGTCCCTGTCAGGAACAGGAGAATGGCTGCGTTGGATTGTGCCCAAAGTAATGGTCATTTTGATTGACCCGTACCTGGGTTTGGAAACATCGTGAAAGTTGTGCATTTTATTTCCCCTACACAAGGAACAGGGGTGTTATGACAACAATTCGTACGCAAGGATATTTCTCTGGAAGAAACTTGACAAGGATTTGTGAGATTTCAGTGGTCTGGCCACTCAATCTCTCCCATCTCCTTTGTGATTACTTCTGTGCATCAGTTTAAAAGCCTGAGTTTCAATACAGGATTTCTAAACCTGAACTTTGGAATGACTTTCCAAAACTGTGCCTAAGCTGTAATGATTTGGGTATCGCACACAGCTGGGTTTGATTTGACTATTGTGTTATATTATTAGTAGTTACTAATGAAAATAGTGTTTTAAAAGAAAAAATATAACTGCCTTGGTGAATTTCCATGGCTGCTGGTCTATTGTTGTTGTTGGTGAGAATCTTAGGAGGAAGCTGCATTGGATTATCCATTTGGCACCTCTAGCTAGAGGCTATTACAATGCTTCAACCTTGATTTTGCAGCTATAGCTGGACCCCATCTTCATTAAGAATAGAGATATTCTTAGAACTGCCTCCTCCTTCATTGAGATGGATTAAGCGTTTTGCAAGGTCGTGGGATGACCAACATGCTTGGCATTGTCTGGACTGGAACTGATTTGGAATGATCATTCTCAACCTCTTTGATAAGGATTGGTACAGAATATCCCTACACTCAGCCAGAACCCAATCTTTACCTTTGATTGCTAGACAACAAGAGCCAACTTGGACTTTGATGTCTGCTTCTTACTCTCCAGCCAAAGGAAGCATCCTCTCTTCATCTTGTTTCTCCGGTCCTGACTGAATTTTGAATGTTACAATGTCATCTCTCTTTTTAATTCCAGGGATTAGAGATACCCATGATTCTGCAGATGCTAGAATTTGAAGCTAATCACAATGTGCTTTAGGAATTCGTCAGGTTCAGCAGCAGCAGTGGGAGAATAAGAATTCTCAATATTTCAGTCCAAAATGAACATGCTTTTCATCCACTGATACTACCTGTCCTCTGAGTTCTTCCAGCAAATTGTAATTTCATGGCTTGTTCTACCATTACACCTTCTTGTGCTAAATACACCCTTTCTTAGGTCAGTGGTGAATGTGGCCTCAATTTTCACATTCAAGAAAAATTTGGACAGGTACATGGATGGGAGAGGTAAGGAGGGCTATGGATTGGGTTCAGGTCAGTGGGACCAGATGGAATAATAGGTTGGCACAGTCTAGAGGGGATGAGGGCCTGTTTTCTGTGCTATAGTGTTCTGCGATGCTAGGAGACCAAAACTCTAGGCGTGGTCTCACCAAGGTGCTGTATCCTTGCTCCTACACGTGAATACATTTTGCAGTGAAGACCAACACACCGTTCATTGACTTTATTGTGTTTAATGACTGATGTTTAGTGTCACTTAGGTCCCTTTAATACATTGTCATTTCCCAATATATCAACATTTAAACAATATTGCTTCCCTAAAATGGAAAATTTAACAATTATCATTATTATATTTCAGCAGGTAAGTGCCAAAATCTGCTTTGTGAATATTTCACTCCCATGTATTATGTCACAAAAGCACTGGGCTATAGATGGATTCAGTTTTCCTAAACAAGTCATTAGTTATGACAGAAATAGAAATTGCTGAAGGTGATATTCCAACTCTAAATGACTAAATCATGGACAGCCTGTATCATGGACAGCAAAAACTAAATTTTCCGTGTGGTACTTTGTGTCCTTATAACTGGTGGGTCTCCAGCTTGTGTGGAATTCAGAGGTCAGTTATTAATAGGTGTTTGAAAATTTTTTTCTCCAATTTAGGCACGAGGCCATGGTCAAATATAATGGAAATACTGGATGAAAAGGATGGGATTGACACCGAGCTTCTCGTTTACACAATGACCTTAACAAATAAGGTGTGTACAATATCCAGTTGAAGTCTGTGTGGAGCAAATGCTAGCTGTCAGCAAGTGACAAGTTGGTGCTTGGCAGAATTGCTTTAAAATAGATGCATTCTCAGGATTCTTATCACAATGGTGACATTCAGCTGGCCATTTAATTGTTAACACAAAGGGCAGATCTTACAAAGCAGCCTCTGGCCTCTTTTAAGTTTGAAGGACATTGCAAATGCCATTATTATTGGCCTTCATGATCACAGCAGGTGACAGTCAGTTCTGACTGTGTTAGATCCTCAGCTCTAGCTTAATGTTTATGCCAATTAATGGAAAGATGATGTTTAACATGATTATGCAATTGCAATACTTTCCACATTTGTTAATTGCAATAATGAATTTAAATTTGTGACAACCACCAGACTTTTTATTTCCTGCTCATGTTTAATAAATGTTGGTAGTTAAGCTTGAAATTTGAAAATTAATCAGCAAATTCAAAGGGATTTAATCATTGACTTGTGCACCATCCAGAGGTGAGATCGTAACCTGAGCACAATCTGTGCAGACTTTTGGGTTGGAAGGAGTGGGAGGTGTTGACTGGCAGCAAGCAGTGTTTGATCTAGTGGTCAAAGAAATTCAATGGAGTTAAGGGAACAGCTGTCTGCTTGTGAGCAGCTGGATATAGAGAAGCCAGGATGAATTAAGAGCAGACTTCTACAAAGTAATTAATAGCCAAGTAGAAAAGTTGTCAACCTCCAGGTTGGAATTCCTTAATCATTATTCTTCAATGAATATTAAGATTGTATAGTACACATCAAGTTGAGAATGTTAATCAATGAAATGTTTTGAAGTTAATTCTATGCCTATTAGAATTTATAACTTGTTTATATTCTATGGTTTTATTTTCATTGAGCAGTTTATATTGTCAATTTTTTTTCTTATGACTTAGAAGGAAGTTCTTTGACCCACTGGCTCTCCGAAAAGTCCCAATTTCTCTCTTTCAGTCCTGATTCTCCTATACCCTCCAGTGATCATGGGAGAACCTGCAAATATTACACAGACAACAGATGAGATCAGGATTGGACCCATTTTTTAAAGAGATGTGATCTGTGGTGCATAGACTCAAAATTAAAATTAACTGCTCCAACTACAGATGGCCTTTAATGTTCATTAAAATATTTTCAAGAACCATTGCTGATATCCTTTCAGTTTTCACAACTATGATGGCAGAATATAAGTGTCTGACTCTAAGCTGATTATTTACACTGCAGAATTGAATTAGGTCTTGAATTACTTGGACTGGTTAGGCCTGACCCATAAACATTGGCTGTGATACAGTGCTATCTTTCACAAGTAGTATGAGTGGCTGGTGACTCTCAACTTTTCCCCACCTTCAGTTAACTGTTATTCCGTTGCAAGGCTAACCTATTTTAGCATTTAAATTATTGTATTTGTTTATGAGCATAAATGGGTGGCATAGGTTTGTGTAGCGGTTAGTGCAATGCTATTACAATGCCAGTGACCCCTGTTCGAATCTGCCATTATCAATAAGGAGCTTATACATTCTCCTTGTGTCTGCATCGGGTTTTCTCCAGGTGCTCCAGTTTTCTCCCACTCTCCCAAATACGGTATAATTGTTGTATTTGGCATGAGACTGTGTACGGAACTGCCTGTTACTGTGTTATATGTCTGAATTTAAAAATGTTTTTGTGTGTGTGTGTCTGTGTATGTGTGTATATATATATATATATATATATATATATTTGGCTTGGCTTCGCGGACGAAGATTTATGGAGGGGATAAATGTCCACGTCAGCTGCAGGCTCGTTTGTGGCTGACAAGTCCGATGCGGGACAGGCAGACATGGTTGCAGCGGCTGCAGGGGAAAATTGGTTGGTTGGGTGTTGGGTTTTTCCTCCTTTGTCGTTTGTCAGTGAGGTGGGCTCTGCGGTCTTCTTCAAAGCAGGTTGCTGCACACCGAACTGTGAGGCGCCAAGATGCACGGTTTGAGGCGATATCAGCCCACTGGCGGTGGTCAATGTGGCAGGCACCAAGAGATTTCTTTAGGCAGTCCTTGTACCTCTTCTTTGGTGCACCTCTGTCACGGTGGCCAGTGGAGAGCTCGCCATATAACACGATCTTGGGAAGGCGATGGTCCTCCATTCTGGAGACGTGACCCACCCAGCGCAGCTGGATCTTCAGCAGCGTGGACTCGATGCTGTCGGCCTCTGCCATCTCGAGTACTTCGATGTTAGGGATGAAGGCGCTCCAATGAATGTTGAGGATGGAGCGGAGACAATGCTGGTGGAAGCGTTCTAGGAGCCGTAGGTGATGCCAGTAGAGGACCCATGATTCGGAGCCGAACAGGAGTGTGGGTATGACAACGGCTCTGTATACACTTATCTTTGTGAGGTTTTTCAGTTGGTTGTTTTTCCAGACTCTTTTGTGTAGTCTTCCAAAGGCGCTATTTGCCTTGGCGAGTCTGTTGTCTATCTCGTTGTCGATCCTTGCATCAGATGAAATGGTGCAGCCGAGATAGGTAAACTGGTTGACCGTTTTGAGTTTTGTGTGCCCAATGGAGATGTGGGGGGGCTGGTAGTCATGGTGGGGAGCTGGCTGATGGAGGACCTCCAGGCTGACTTCCAGGCCAAACATTTTGGCAGTTTCCGCAAAACAGGACATCAAGCGCTGAAGAGCTGGCTCTGAATGGGCAACTAAAGCGGCATCGTCTGCAAAGAGTAGTTCACGGACAAGTTTCTCTTGTGTCTTGGTGTGAGCTTGCAGGCTCCTCAGATTGAAGAGACTGCCATCCGTGCGGTACCGGATGTAAACAGCGTCTTCACCCAGGATGAGACATATAAGGCAATTGAACAACTGAAAAGTGGCAAAGCAGCAGGTATGGATGGTATCCCCCCAGAGGTCTGGATGGCTGGCGGCAAAACTCTGCATGTCAAACTGCATGAGTTTTTCAAGCTTTGTTGGGACCAAGGAAAACTGCCTCAGGACCTTCGTGATGCCATCATCATCACCCTGTACAAAAGCAAAGGCGAGAAATCAGACTGCTCAAACTACAGGGGAATGAAGCTGCTCTCCATTGCAGGCAAAATCTTCGCTAGGATTCTCCTAAATAGAATAATACCTAGTGTCGCCGAGAATATTCTCCCTGAATCACAGTGCGGCTTTCGCGCAAACAGAGGAACTACTGACATGGTCTTTGCCTTCAGACAGCTCCAAGAAAAGTGCAGAGAACAAAACAAAGGACTCTACATCACCTTTGTTGACCTCACCAAAGCCTTCGACGCCGTGAGCAGGTAAGGGCTTTGGCAAATACTAGAGCCCATCGGATGCCCCCCAAAGTTCCTCAACATGGTTATCCAACTGCACGAAAACCAACAAGATCGGGTCAGATACAGCAATGAGCTCTCTGAACCCTTCTCCATTAACAATGGCGTGAAGCAAGGCTGTGTTCTCGCACCAACCCTCTTTTCAATCTTCTTCAGCATGATGCTGAACCAAGCCATGAAAGACCTCAACAAATATATAGGTATATACAGGTATATACAGGTACACAATCCTTTATCCGGACATCTAAAATCCAGAAAGCTCCAAAATCCGGCAAATGTGGAGAGAGCCGGCGGCGCAAGTTGGGCGGCCTATTTATATATATATTTATGTGTGTATAGAGGTGTCTAACCTTTTATCCGGAGTTCCAAAAACTGGCCACCTCTTTGGTAGATGACATCTGTTCATCAAAGATGGAGTTTGTCGCCAAACATAACTTAACGCGAACCTCGCTCAATTCCCATGTATCCTGTCACATTCCAGATTGCTAATTAGTGGTATCATAACTTTCTCAGTACCTTACCCGTTGAGTATGACGCTTGCTCAACTTATGTTGGAATATCCAGTTTTGTTCTGCTACTTTATAATCACCTCCATTGTATACTGATACCCGCCCAGCATCGCAGCCTTTCAGTTCGCCTGGTAGCAGCTCAATGCAGTAGCAATGGCCATCATTACTCTCCATATTCCCCCAAGCAGTTGAAACCACTATACCAGCGCAAGGGAACTGAGAAGGGAGTCGTTCCCTAGCGCTGGTACAATGGTGGCAGTGAGGGAAAGAGAGAGAGCAGCGTGACTCAGGCAGGCATGGCAGGGTGGAGACATGGCAGCGCGGCTCAGCTGGGCAAGAGTGGAGAGATGGCAGTGTGACTCAGGCAGGTGGGGGAGGGGGAGACGGCAGCGCAACTCAGGCGGGTGAGGGGGGAGAGACAGCAGCGCATCTCGGGTAGGCAAGAGGGGGAGAGCTGGCAGCGCATCTTGGGTGGGTGGTTCTATCCTGCTTTAACCCATCAAAGTGCAGAACCTCACATTTGGCAGGGTTAAATTCCACCTGGAATCCCTTGGCCAACTTTCCCAGTTTATAGATCTTGTTGTAATATTATGTAAACTTTTTTCACAGTCCATTATATCTCTAATTTTGCTGACATACACAAACTTGCTAATTATACTAGCTATATCATCATCTTCATTGTCAATATAGATCACAAAACAACAGTGGACCCAGCACTGATCCCTGTGCCACACCATGAGCCACAGGCCTTAAATCTGAGTATCAACTTTCCCAACTTTCCAGCTCACCCTGATTCCCATGCATTCTGTCCTTCTGGACTATCCTACCATACGGGACCTTGTCAAAGGACTTACCAAAGTCCATGTGTGGTGACCTCCTTAGTAAACTCAATCAAAAGAGGTGGTAGTGATCAAAAGATTATGTTTAATGGGCAAGTTCTGGTGCCCTAAGGCATGGCAGGTGAGAAGATTGCCTTTTACAAGCAGAGTGAAAGTTTGCCAATATGTACATTTAATTTTAAAATTGATTCTTTCCTCGAAAATAATCACATTTGGCATCAAAGTAATTGAATTCATTTTCTTTATTTTAGATGGACACTCAGACTCACTGAGTATGAGGAGAGAATTACCATGTTAAATAACAAAAAAGTAATTGTATTTAACTGCAGCATGTGAACATTGAATATTGGAGCTGATTTTCACTGTTGTTTTACTACTTGGTATAAACTTTGAAGTAAACAGCTAATAATTTATTTAATTAACAACTTTTCATTTTATGAATGTTGTTGAAGCTGCGATTTCTGGCAGAGAGATGTTGGCAGTGAAGCTCCTTTTACAAACAGTTTTGCAGATGCATTTTTTGTGGTTTTTTTTTAAATCACAGTTTCTCTTTCCTAATGGAATGATTATGTTCATGTGCTTTGTTGGAATTCCCAGACATTGGCAGGATTGCCTGATCAAGATTCCTTCTATGATGTAGTGGACTGTCTGGAAGAACAAGGGATGGAAGCTATTTCACAGAGACACTTGAACAAAAAAGGAACTGACTTGGATTTGGTGGAACAATTCAATATTTATGAGGTAATATTTCACACTCCCACATTAATGTGAGCACACTGACATTGTTTTGAAAAAAGAAGAGTTGATGGAGAGAAAGAATTTTGCATCTGTGTGTCATTATGAAAGAAAGCCTGAGGCATGGCCCATGCCAGTCAGGGCAAAGCCAGCAGAAAGCATTAGAATTAAGCTGCAGATGCTGCAATAAAGCACTTGCTTCAGAAGAAAATTGATGAGTTGTAGAATTACCAACACCTTGGGGGAGTTCAGATTGGGGTGTAATCATCGGTAGCCTCCAAAAGGCAATTTAATTGGTTAGCTTTCCTTTAGGAATGGGACAGTTTACAAGCATTCTTGTCCAGTGCTGATGTATGTTGGTAATTTTAGCTTTTAATATAACACTTGATGGATTTGGACAAATGACCTGGTGTTTAACACAGGCCTGGATGCGTGCACATCAGAGGCATGAAAGTAAACAGGGCAAGAAACATGCATACAAGATATACTGCAACTGGAAATACACACATTGACAGTTACTCGCCCGAGGATCCATTCTTGAAGAATCAAAAGAATGCACAGAGCGCCAGTTAGAAGCAACAAGGCTGATGTAACAATATCTTGGAGTTTTCACTTGACAGTCATCAAGTGAAGGATTCTTGGGTGGTTTCCTCACTTTTCTGATAATGTGGTAGCTCAGGCCCTTCATCCTTGTCACTTGGGACTGTAATGTAACACATGAAGTTAGAACAAGACGCATTCAAGTGTGAAAGCACATTTGATATGCAGCTGGTGGATAATGTTTATCACTGAACCTGACCTTAATCTTCCTATCATCACAGAACCTGACAGGAAGTTTGCAACCAGTTGTGGATCAAACATTCCTTTTTTTGCAAAGTAAACCAGAATAAACACATTCCAAAGGGAATGTGATTTCAATAATAGTGGCAGTTAAGGGAGGGGGGGGGGGTTGTGAGGGGGGAATCAAATAAAATGTACAGATGCTTAATAGGCATCCTTTTAAAGGTGGAAAGACCTGTGTTTCAAAGGGTACACATTCAAAATCTTAATTTTCTTCATTTTGGCTAATAACGTATCAAGTATCTTCTTATGCTAATCATGATAATTATTGTTTAATTGATGTAGTTTCTTCCTTTTGCTTTCTAGTAAAATGGAATGTTCCAGAATATTTATTTCCATTATTTAAAAATATTCATACCTCTCATAATCAGATCACCCCCTCGGTCACCTTCATTCCAGGAAAAACAAGCCCAGAATATTCAATCTCTCCCCTTAACTGGTATCCTCCAATCCATGCAATGTCCCACTGTATCTCCCAAACACTCTCTCCAGTGTAATTGAACAATAAATGGAAGAAGCACAGAGGGTAGAGAGTAAGAGTACAGACTCTGTTTGAGTTGGAGACAATAACTTCCATCACTCAAAATAAGTACATCATCTGACTAAACTCTCAAGATCACGGCTGACAGATTGTCACAAATGGCAGGTGTTGGAAAACCAACTTATTCACAGCCATTTCTCACCAATATTGTTTACTCCTTATGCTGTTGGAAGTGCCCAACCAAGTTAAGGTTATGTTCTTTCTTCTTTGGCTTGGCTTCGCGGACGAAGATTTATGGAGGGGGTAAAAAGTCCACGTCAGCTGCAGGCTCGTTTGTGGCTGACAAGTCCGATGCGGGACAGGCAGACACGATTGCAGCGGTTGCAAGGGAAAATTGGTTGGTTGGGGTTGGGTGTTGGGTTTTTCCTCCTTTGCCTTTTGTCAGTGAGGTGGGCTCTGCGGTCTTCTTCAAAGGAGGTTGCTGCCCGCCAAACTGTGAGGCGCCAAGATGCACGGTTTGAGGTGTTATCAGCCCACTGGCGGTGGTAATGTGGCAGGCACCAAGAGATTTCTTTAGGCAGTCCTTGAACCTTTTCTTTGGTGCACCTCTGTCACGGTGGCCAGTGGAGAGCTCGCCATATAACACGATCTTGGGAAGGCGATGGTCCTCCATTCTGGAGACGTGACCCACCCAGCGCAGCTGGATCTTCAGCAGCGTGGACTCGATGCTGTCGACCTCTGCCATCTCGAGTACTTCGACGTTAGGGATGAAAGCGCTCCAATGGATGTTGAGGATGGAGCGGAGACAACGCTGGTGGAAGCGTTCTAGGAGCCGTAGGTGGTGCCGGTAGAGGACCCATGATTCGGAGCCGAACAGGAGTGTGGGTATAGCAAGGTGGGAATAGCTGCACTGTACCTCATTCAGTGGCTGAGGAGGCAACTTGCAAATACCACCGCTAACAATTGGGTATAGGGAATAAATGTCAGTTAAATGCAAAAATAACAAGGCTTTTGAATATTTGTAAAGTAGCCTAAATGATTTTTTTTGTGACTGGATATTTTGCAGATGAGCCTGAAACACGAAGATGGAGATGATGATGTTAGTGTGAGAGGTCGCAAAGACAGGCGGAGATCAAGCCTTGGCGGGAATGAACGACGAGGCTTAGAACGACGGAGAAGTCGAAGGCATTCTATCCAGAATATTAAGAGCTCACTGTCTCTCCCTGCTAGTCCAAGCAGTCCATTGCCTGGTCATCCAAGACTGAACTTCCTGTCACCCAATGGTCAGAGGCTTGAAGACCTCAATGAAAAGTAAGTTTTCATCAAGTATATTGAGATGTAGTCCTACGACTTCGGGTTTAATTGTGAATATGTCTTTGCCCTCTGCTCCCCTACATCATTCATTCTTATCCATATTATCGAATGCTGGTTTTCATCTTGTCATTACTTGCCGTTATTATAGATAACTGGGGATTTGAGGGATTTATTTGTAATGAGTTTTAAGAAAGGCATTTAGCAGTACTAAATGTTATTTGCTCACATTCAGTCCCATTCCGCTGTTAAATTTGCATGGATTCTAACGTATCTAGTTAAATCACAGTAAAAGTCCAAAATTCTGGATGACAGAAATGTGGATCAACTGAGAATCTGGACCTCTTGAAAACTCAGCTTTTGTGTGTGCATTGCAGGCATATATTGTGTGTGTGCATTGTGTACGTGTTTGCGTAAGAGCCCGAAAATCCAGACCAACCCAATCGCAGAGCAGTCCAGATTTTAAGACTTTTACTGTATGGAGAATTGTGCTCTTCTATAGAATTGTCTAATGGGAGACTTTGCTTCACAAGAAAATTTTCAGGTTAAAAGTATTGAAAGAATGTTACCAATTTGGAAATGAGATGCTAAAACACACTGATGGATTCACAAGTATGAATCCAGAGGGGGTGTGAATTGTTTGCTTTGCTAAGTAATTGAGAAGTAATCTTTTGTGGAAGAAACCCTTGAAACTGTAGATGAAATCTTAAATAATATCAACTGTTTTTTTTCTTTTCAATCTTTTAATTGAGTTTTGTAGAATAATAACACATTGTCTGGAAAACACAAGGTTACCAGATATGAAAAACACTTCCAAAAATAAAACAATAGCCATTCCCCATACAATGTTGTCAGAATGACAAAAAAAAGAAAAAAAAAACACAAAAAGAACTCTAACCCTCTACTGAAAAAATACTGGCAAGTTTTGACATAAAATTAAATGTGGTATATTTCTGCTAAATCTATAAACATTACTAACTGAAGGAAAAACGTACATAAATAAATACATTCAATGATGAAGGCAAATAGATTTAATGAGCACGAAACTAGTCCATAAATGAACTCCAAAATTTATGATAATTAGGCTTAGCACACAATGCGGAACACCTAATCTTTTGTAACTGAAGACAAAACATGACATAATTATTGAGTACTAGTGTGTGGAATGGGATCTTTCCATCTAAATAGGATAACCTTTCATGCTATAAGAGTTGTAAATAGTATGATGATGATTAGATGAAGAAAGTAGCTTATTAATATCATCTGACTCTCTAAACAAAGCCATTAAAGGATTGGGTTCAAGATTAACACATAATATTATTGACAATACACAAAAAATCTCCTTCCAATAAGGTTCAAGAGCTTGACAAGTCCAGAATATATGTATCAATGTTTCTTTCTCATCGTTACATCTGTCACATCAGGAAATATATATTTAGACATGCAAGTTTGATGTACAACCTTGAACTGAATAAGAGAATGTCGAGCACATAGTGAAGAAGTGTTAACTAATTTAAAAATCAAATCCCAATTTTTGTCTGAGATAGAGAACTGTAGATCATGCTCCTATGCTCTTTTTATCTTATCGAGAGAAACATGATGAGATTTTGAAAACATATCATATATAAAGGTTATTAAACCTTTCTGGGAGGGTTGTAATTTGAAAATTACATCCAGCATGTCGATTCACAAGCCATGAGAAAATATGGTAATTAAACCTGTAAAAAGAAAGTTTCTGATCTACAAGTATCTAAAAAAAAAAGTGAACTTGGTAAATTAAACCGCTGATAGTTGTTCAAAAGACATGGGACAACTGTCAATCAACAAGTCTCAAAAATACTAAATACAATTATCATACTAAATGACTAATGTCAAATCATATAAAGAAGGAGGATATACGTAATAAGATGATATAAAACTTAATAAGGAAAATCCTTTTAAATAAAAAAAAAAATTCCTGAATTGAAACTAAATACAGATAGATGTTATACTACAGGGCTGTATATCATTCTGTTAACTTTAGCTAAAGAAAAAGAAAATGCTACTCCTACATAGGATAAAATGGAAATGCCGACCTCAATTCCAAAAAGACCTAGACTAGGCGGTCCAATCTATTTAAAATATTAAATCCAAAATGAGATAAAACCTATATTGATTGCCCTGTAATAGAATCTAAAATTCGGCAATGTCAAGCCTCCAGTCCTTTTAGATCTCTGCAAGTGAAGCTTATTCAGCCAAGGTTGTTTGTTTTGTCAAAATATAGGAAGGTAGAGTCAAGGGAAATAAAAAACTGACTTGGGGATGAAGACCACATTTAAAATAGGTATAAAAATTTGGGTAAAATAATCATTTTAATAGAGTTAATATGACCAATTAATGAAATCAAGAACAATGACTATCTGGACAATGCCTGCTTAACTTGTTTTAACAAATTAAGAAAATTTTCCTTAAATAAATGTTTGTAGTTCTTGGTGACGATAATTCCTAGGTAAGTAAATGGATTCTTATCAATCTTACAAGGGATATTGGCATAGCTCCAGAAATCCTGGAAATGTCCTTGGAATCATTAAAAGCAATAGTTAATGGTTCTAAAGCTAAATCAAACAAGAGTGGACTCTTGTAAGTTGAATAAAGTAAATTGTTGATTATTCGTAACAACAGGCACCGAAGGTGAATGGTATAATAATTTAATTCATAAGATGAAACCAGTTCTAAAATTAAATTTTCGTAAGATTTCAAAAATGTTTTGCCATTCAACCCTGTTGAAGTCTTTTTCCGCATCCAGAAGTATAACATATTCTGGAATTTTAGGAGAAGGTGACTATATTATATTTAATAATGTTAAAATGTGAGTGATTTTTCATGAAACTGGTCTGATTTTTGTGAAACAATCGAAGGTAAAATATTCTCTAGTCTGTTATTTAACACCTTAGCGAGAATCTTAACATCCACATTCAATAATGAAATAGGTCTGTAGGAGGCACATTCAGTCTGATCTTTGATCTTTTTTTTAAATCAGGGATATTGAAGCCTCATAGAAAGTTTTGGGTGCAGTGCCCTTTGCAAAGGATTCAGAAAAGACAGCACTTAATCGGGAGGACAATAAGTGAGAAAAGGATTTTTTTTTAAACTGTCCAGGAAAGCCATCTGAATTGGGTGCCTTCCTAGAATAGATAGATAAAATGGCTTTAGAGATTTCCTCCTTAGAGAAGGGTTCCTCCAATCTTATACGATGCTGTAAGGATATGGAGGAAAATTAAGTTGATCAAGAAAATTTATCAATGAGCCATTATTATCTGCAAACTCTGAAACATATTACCTAGAGTAAAAATCATTAAAACATTATTAATTTCTATATGTTCAATTGTGAGAATCCCATTCTTTTTCCACACTTCTATTATCTGTCTCCTAATGGAAGCTACTTTTAATTGATTAGCCACAAGTTTTCCAGATTTATCGCCATGACTTTCAGTTCTTAAGAGTTGAATTTCAATTGGGTCGGTTAAAAGAAGATTGTTCCTTGTTTGTAATTTAACTCTTTCCTTATATAAATCCGGACTAGAAATTGAGTAATATCAACTCTTTGATTGAACATCTGGAAGAGAAGAGGACAAATTCATGTCCAGCTGGAATTCCTGGTTGTCCAGCCACCACAATAATGATGAAAGAGGAATACATAAAGAATAGTCACAAACTCCTTTGAGTAATACATAGTTTTTCCATGAAGGCAACATTTTTATCATGATTGCTAATTATACCACATGGCTGTCAAATTGAAGCCTCTCACTTCACTGAGATACCTTTTAAATGTGATTGGAATATGGTGTGTAGTTTGTTGAAAATACTTTCATTACATTTGCATCCATTTTTTCTTCCACCCTTTAAGGCTGTTGGGAAAGTCTTGTCCATTACATTTAAAAATTTACAACAACCTAAATATCTGCAGACAAGATGCAGAAGAATTGCAGTGATTGTTTGCTTTAATTCTGGCCCATCCAAATGCAGAATCCCAAATTATGGTGTTGTGTTCATGTCTGATTTAGCCTATTCTTTTTTTTTACATCATCATCTCTGTGCCCAGCAACAATAGAGTTCAGCAACACAAGACCAGCCTGGCCAAAGAAGCAAGCACCCCTGATGATGTATTTGAGGCAATTCACACACCACCTATTGTGTGAGTACAGCATTGAGTTGCATGGCTGCTGTTGGGCCAGGCTCTCTTCTGCTTCAGCAATCTGGGGGAAGCAAGCTGTGGTGAAAGGCTTTTATCTCTGGGCATGCTGCAAGCAATATACTTTTGGACATTTTCTACATTGGACTTGAATTTTCATAGATTATAATAAGGGCAAGATCTCCAAAAAGTGGGCTTACTCTTAATGTCAGCTGCTTTTATCATTGCACCACTCTGCACTCTGTGGCTGCAAGGAGGTGACTTTCAAATGGCTCAGAGAAATGACTCACTCATTAGAGGTGCACTTTTGCTTGGATCTTCTGTTCTTGTACCCATCTTGACCCTCACTTTATTGGCCCATACCCACTTCCTCCCATTATTGCTTGACCTTACACCCACACCAAACACACACCTTTCATCCTTCCCTTCTTTTTCCTTCTATCCCCTTCTTTTCTCCACACCTTTCTACCCTTAGTCCCTCCACCCTCCAAACTGCTTTCATTCTGTCTACTCTCTATACTGGGATGCGACATTGTAAATATCCTTGTTGATGCCTTCAAGCAACAGTGACCACCAACTCTAGACTTTACACCGAATGCTTTAAAACTTCACGAATGTAAGGGAACAGTACTGAGGGTAACTTTTATTTCCCCACCTTTTTCTCCTTCCAAGTTATAGAATGCTAGTTTGAAACTTGACGTGGGATCAGTTCCTGGTGGTGCAAGTTTTGAGGCAAATTTTTGTTTCATAAGCTTATAAATGGATCCGGTTTGAAATATGTTTTGCTAAGTGTGCATAATAATTGAGAAAGTGTGAGCAGCTATGATGAAATATTCAATAGAGGATCCTGGATGATTCATGATGTGCCTACAAGAATATCAATCGCTTTATAATGATTGTTGTCATGGTGAAGAAGCAGAAATCTACATAAATATAAGATTTTAAAGTTTGTAGCTGGACAAACATTGCTTAGTTGAAATAGTCTCTTTCCACTGAAATGTTTCTGATTTAAACACTGATGGTCTAGATCCATTGATTATTGCTGGATATTTGTCATTTGCTTCCTTATACAGTACAGCTCTAATTATCCGAAATGGTTTGGACATGGCCAATTTCGGATAATTTTTTTTTTCCGGAGAACCTATAGTGAGGTATCTATGGCAACAGCTAGCTTATAGCCCTCCGTTATAGCCCTAAGGCTGTAGCTCGAGTCTGCAGGAGAAGAAAAACAGACACACCAGTAGAGTGTATTCAACACATAATTTATTCAGTGGCAGCTCTACCTTTTATAGTCAGCTCAGTTGTGTCACCACCAGGGTGTAGTTTGAGCGGGCCAATTGCTGATTGGCTACCTCCGATGCCCAGGCCCTGATTGGGCCTCCTGCAATCCACTGGCGGTGATTGACCAGCTTCACCCCTCTGCTGACGACCTATGGAAATGGGTGTTTCAGCCCGTACAATGCTTTGCCAGTTGCTGTATTCGATGGCCATTTCCTGTGTTGCCACAGGCCCTATGCGACCCCCCCCCCATCCCAGAACTGGCAATCGGGCACTGTTTTTAGGAGACTGAGTGACGGTTGGTCAAAGACCAAGTAGGTTGGTTTCAACTGGTCGAGTATGAAATTCTCTTCCCTGCCAACAATGTCCAAAACATAGGTGGAGCCATTGTGTCTGATGACACGGTGTGGCCCTTCATAAGGCTGCGATAGAAGCGGCCGGTGAGCTCCGCGATGAACAAACACATATTTACAGTCAGTGAAGTTCTTTGGGATGAAAGTGCAGGGTTGGGCGTGGGGTCTAGGTTTAGTGGGGGCCAGGATGCCTAGGCGCTCACATAGTGGGACAATGTGGTCACCGGTGGTTCACCTAAGTCTACAGGGGCCATCACAAATTCGCCCAGTATAACTAGGGGTGCGTTGTAGGCTAACTCGGCAGAGGATGCCTCAAGATCATTCTTGGGTCCTAACAGGACCAATGGGAGTTTGTTCACCATGCCATTAAGGCTGGCTTAAGGTGTCTGTGGAACCTCTCCACCAACCTATTTACCTTTGGGTGATACGCCGTGGTGTGGTGGAGTTGGGTCTCCAGGGCTTGGGCTAAGGTTGTCCACAGACTAGAAGTGAATTTGGCCCCCTGTCCGATGTAAGGTATTCGGGGACCCCAAAACGCACTATCCAATTGTTGAGTAAAGCCTGTGTTCATGCTTCTGTGATAACCTCTGATAGTGGCACCACCTCTGGTCATCTGGTCGACCATTGTGAGGTAACATGGCCTCTGGATATGAGTAGGGGCCCCAAAATGTCAATGTGCATGTGGCTGAAGCAGCGACATGCTGGCTCGAATGTCTGTTGTGAAGCTTTGATGAATCTGGATTTTGCATGACTGCCACTGTACAAGTCCTGGCCCACAGGGCTACCTCGTTGCGGAAGCTGTGCCAGGTATACCTGTTGACCATCATTTTAACTGTAGGCAGGGTGAGCCAAGTTGTGGACCATCAAAAACCCACCTCTTCCATGCAGCTGGAATGACAGGGCGAGGTTTACCTGTCAAGGTGTCACAGAGCACATGCGATTGGCAGGGGCGATCTGGATGTCCTCCAGTTGTAGGCTGGTGAGCACTGTACACCAGAATGTCAGGGTTGTGTAGTTGATGCCAGGGGTAGAGTCGTGCACAGTCAAGAGAGCCGGACGGTATAGGGCATAAGCCACCAGTTTGGATTTGCCGGCTATGTGTTCAATGTCCATTGTAAATTCTGAAATGTAGGACAGGTGTCGCTATTGCCTGGCTGACCGTGAATCTGAACTTCCTGCCCTTCAGGAACTAATGAAAGTGCCAAACTGCTAGATATAAGGCTAACAATTCTCTATCAAAGGCACTGTACTTGAGCTCTGGTGGTCTGAGGTGATTACTGAAAAAGGTCAGCAATTGCCATTCCAATTAACCAGTTGCTCGAGTACACCCGTTGCTTGAGTACACACTGGCTGAAGGTGTCTGTCGTAAAGGCGGTTGGGACGGCTGCAGGTGCACAAGGAGGGTAGCATTGGTGACCTGGAAAGCCTCAGTCACCTTCTGGATCTATTGCATGTTTTTACTGGGTCCTACCATGAGGGGAAAGAATGGGCTCATGATGCGGGCCGCTGCAGGTGTGAAGCGGTGATAAAAGTTGACCATACCTGCAAACTTTTGTAGTCCCTTCACCATCGATGGCATGGGAAAAGAGCGAATAGCATCCACCTTAGTGGGTAACAGACTGGCTCCATGTTGGTCGATATGATGGCCTAGGAAGTCAATAGTATCTCAGCCAAACTGGCCGAGCTGATGGTTAGCCCAAAATCGCTCAGTCTGGAGAATAATTGTGTTTAGTGGGCAGCGTGCTCGGTGTGGGTGTGGCTGGGGATTAAAATGTCGTCGAGTTAGAAAAAATAAAAATGCAGATCCTGGTCCACTGCGTCCATCAACCTCTGGAAAGTCTGAGCCACTTTTTTTTTTTAACCTGAAGGGAATGTGGAGAAATTCAAACAATCCACAGATGGCAGTTTTTGGGATATCTTCATGGTGTACTGGGATTTGGTGATGGCCCCTGATGGGATCCACCTTTGAGAATATCCATGCCCATTGCAGGTTAGCGGTAAAGTCTTGGATATGGGGCATGGGATATCTGTCCAGTATGGTGGCCTCATTGAGGCAGCAGTAGTCTCCGCAAGGCATCCAACCACCCGCTTGGGGACCATGTGGAGAGGGGAGGCCCAAGGACTCTCAGAGTGCCGCACAATGCTGAGTTCCTTCAACTTTTTGAATTCGTCCCTGGCTAGGTTGAGTTTCTCAGGGAGGTGATGCTATGCCTTGCCCTGGAGGGGAGGGCCCTCTGTACCGATTTGGTGGCTCACCCCATATTTGGGCTCTGCCGAATGGAAGTGAGGCGTGGTGATGGAGGGGAATTCTGCTAGGTCCCGAGCAAATTCGTTGTTGGCAGTGCTCACTAAGTGCAGGTGGGGGCTGGGAAGTTCAGTGCCTAGAGTGAGAGTAACTGAAATGTCTGGGCATGCATCAGAAGGTGTCCCTTGATATCCACCAGGAGTGAGTTGGAGCACAGGAAATCTGCACCCAGTAATGGTTGTTGCATGGCTGCCACTGTAAACTTTCAAGAGAATTGTCTGTCCCTGAAGTGTAGTGGAATGGTGCTGGTGCTGAATGTTTGGATGTTGGAGCCATTTGCTGCTCAGAGCCCACCCCACTTTGCCACAGCAGGCCTCCATGCTGGTCAGGGGAATGATGATGCATTGTGCCCCAGTGTCCACCAAGAAATGTTTGCCCAACAGGGAGTATTGAATGTGTAGCAGGGTATGCAGTTGGCCAGTCATCACAGCCATTAATGATGGCCGGCTTGGGCAATTCCCTGGAACGCGCAGGGGGTGCAGCATTGATGGGCCTTGGAACTCCTCAGTTGGTGATAGAAATGGTACTGCTCACCGTTGGGGCATGGCGTTCAGGTTGTCAGTTGGTCAGTGATCTTCCTGGCTGGGAGCTAATGATGCGATGTTGTCACCTGCTTGAGCAAAGCGCAGGTGTCCCTCTTTGCACCCCATAGCAGGTCTGGTCCTGCAGCCACCTTCCTGGGGTCATCGAAGTCTTCCTCCACGATGAGCAGCCGGATGTTCTTGGGCAGCCTCTCCAGGAAGATCTGCTGGAAAAGCGGGCAGAAGGTATGGCCATCGTTGAGAGCAAGCATGTCGCTCATGAGGCAGGAAAGTGTGAGTTAACAGCTCTTTGATG
The DNA here is from genome assembly GCF_036971445.1 of Narcine bancroftii. Taxonomy (NCBI): domain Eukaryota; kingdom Metazoa; phylum Chordata; class Chondrichthyes; order Torpediniformes; family Narcinidae; genus Narcine; species Narcine bancroftii. The sequence goes on from NC_091469.1 coordinate 338,389,158, forward strand.
CCCATATACCTTCCTTTTACCAGGGGCTGCTGGAGGAAGTTGTTGATGTGAGCTGTGGTGTCCTGATTGAGGGCATTGATCATGTGGTAGTCACACACGTCATCGGCGGAGATCTGTTGAATTGCAAACTGCGCCTCGGCTTGCTGAAAGCACACCCATGATTGCGATGTCCAGAAGCCGGGCAGCTTCAATGCTATGGCGTTGATCGCAGGTTGCTCTTCCATCTTCAGGTCCAAAGCGATGTTTGGACCTGTCAGGGTTACCACTGTAACGAGGTCACTGTGGCTTCAGCTAGGTTATAGCTCTCAGTTATAGCCCTAAGGCTGTAGCACAAATTCTACGATTCTACTTTTTGGAGTGTATTTGACACTGAGTTTATTCAGTGGCAGCTCTGCCTTTTATAGTCAACTCGGCCACATCACCGCTGGGGCGCGGCTTGAGCGGGCCAGCTGCCAATTGGTTTCCGCAGATGCCCAGGCCCCAATTTGGGCTCCCTGCGATCCACCGGCGGGGATTGGCCAGTTTTACCATTCTGCCAGTGGCCTATGGAAACAGGCATTTCAGCCCGCTGGATGCTTTGCCGGTTGCCACATTCAACAGCCATTTCCTGTGTCGGCCCAAGGCGTGGGTCACTACAAACAGGTCATTTTTTAAAAACAGCCTAGTAGCAACAACAAATCATTTGTAACAGTTTTAAACAACAAACAACAAGGGAAGGATTTTTAAGCATGAAGTAATATTTAATTCTCACCAAAAACAACCTGAATAAATCTATAACCAAAAACTCGAAATTCTACTCAGAGGCTTTTCCAAAATTCCAAAGTTTTTTTCAAACGGTGACATCAGTTCAGCTCCAAAAACATTTCATATAACTGAGGATATTGGATTGTTTTGGATATTTTCATTCATCCAAAATTTTTTTGGAGTTGAAATTATGTCATTTCGGCTTCAAAATTTTTCATACAAATGAGGATTTCTGATTTTCCTGCCTTATCCCATCATAATTAGTGCTTTCCCAATTTAACACTTTCCCATTTTGTCTGCTTTTATCCTTATCTATAACTAATCTAAAGCTCAGCGAGCTGTGGTCACTATCCCCAAAATGTTCCCCTTCTGAGAGGTCTTCCACCTGTCCAGTACTAGATCATGTATGGCCCCCCTCTAGTCGGCTGGTCCAGATACTGTGTCAGGAATCCTTCTTGGACACACCTGACAAATTCTGCCCCATCTATCCCTCTTGCAGACAGGAGGTCGCAGTCAGCATTAGGGAAGTTAAAATCTCCCATCACAACAGCCCTGTAATTTCTGGAGCCCATATGTTTGAATAATCGGATTAAAATAATAATTACTTTTTTCGAGTCCTTCAGACCGGTGAAGTCTTCCCTTAAAAATTAGTAATTTTTTTAAGAAAAAAATTTGGGGGGATCTTTGAGCGTCTCCTGAGCAATCCAATTCAACTATGCTATATATTGGGGCAGAGGGATTCGTTCGGGATTATATGGGTTTTTATATATATATATATATATATATATTAATTAGCATATATTTGTGAGTTCTGTAATACACTGACTTAGTAGACACTACCTCTACAGCCAAAGGCCCTGTACTGTCCTGCTACATTGTATGTTCTAACAAGCAAAGGTTTATATGTGTTCTGAGCAAGTTTGCTTTACAGCAAAAGCAGGGACCAGTTTTATTTAGCTGTCTGTCTCACACAGAGAAGTGCAAATGATGGAATCTATAGCAACAAACCATCTGCTAAAGGAACTAATTAATGGGTTGAACACATGAGTAGAAGAAAGAGAATAGTCAATGTTTTGGACCAGAATCCTTCACCATGTCTGGTCAACACTGAATCTTGCTAAACGTTCCCAAACCCAAACATTCTGTCCCACTGATAGTACTCAACCTGCTGAGTTCCTCCAGCAGGTTGCCCATCGGACGTGTTTATTTTCTGAAATGTACCAACATGGATATAGGCCATGCCCCTTTGTGGGCAGTCATGAATCTTCTATGATCCCTGTATTTTCCATGAGGGAGTAGATTTCTTGCATTTTGCACTCATGGAAAAGAAGAGGGGATCAATCCTGTTTTGTGGCCTGGTTATTATTATTTACATGGAGCCTGCCTGGAGACCTACAACTGCCCTTTTCTTTGGATTGAAGAGCACATGTGGCTTGGGAGAGGCAAAAATAACCAAACAGCCTGCAGGGATGAGCCCATTCTTGTATTCTGCATTCCCAATGGATCTTATGTAGCTTTCGGTAGTAGCCTGTAACATTTTCCTGCAGGGATTTCAACAAAAATTGATGTCCATCCCTGAATTTCACCTGTGCTCTTCCAGTTGGATGTCCAGATAATCTGTGATGCATTACTTAGGAAATGATACTTTTGGTTACATTGAGCTCGACACCAAACCCAAGTGAACCCTACAGAGGCCATAAAACATTGACTCAAAGTTCACTTTGAGTGTTCACACAATGATGTATTCTGGAGCTTCAGCTTCAGCTTCAGCTCAATGTAATGTATAATTTCAAACTCCATTGTAAAATGCATGAGACTCCCAAGAAGAACCTCTGCTTTAACCTTGCTTAGGCTGTTCGAGGGTGTTGTGCATTGTTTATCTTTGCACCAACTGGAGGAATATATAAGGCCAGAGAAGGGCACACATACACTTCAATGACTCACAATAATAATATCCAAGTCATCAGTGGAGCTTGTGGGATAGAATGTTTTAAATATTTGGGACACTCTTTGCTTTCCATAGCAACACATTGGATTGTAATGAAAACACAAGTTAGATTTGTCATTTTGACTTCTCTGTCCTTCTTGTCATCAAGTCTGGAATAATGGTTGTAAAATTTGGCTTCAGTTATCTTAACCACAGTCATTAGAATCCATCACCTTTCATAACCATATAACCATTTCGGTTTCCTTCTGTTGTCAGCTGGCTATTGGCGCAGAAAGAGGATTTGAGGGCAGGGTTAGAGCATCAGCTGAGTACCCAGAACTTGTCGAATCAGACAACACTGCTGAGGAAGAATTGATGTGATACTTTCCCCAATTATTCTCAACTGCCCATTGCTCGGCTTGTGGATCAGTGTTTAAACTTCAGCAAAGTGGAGATGCAAAATGGCTGTGCAAACAGAAATCTAGCAGTGACTGAGCACTTTAACACTTGTTCTATTAAATAGATTTTAATGCATATGAAACTTATCTATTCATTTTTATTTTTCAGGGAGATGAAATATTAGATATTAACTAGAAAATAATTGGATACAATTATGATCAAATAAAAGATTAACAAAAATATAATGTACTTATTATTAACACTGTTATAATTTGTAATGTTCAAAACAACTTTATTTTTTTGTTTTTAAAACATTGTGATTTCAGGAGAAAACCATTTCCAATAGTAGCAGTTCTAAAGTTTGATGTTAAGTCTTTGATTAATAAGAAATATAATCAAGTTTTAAAATAAATCATTCAAATTTAGAGTTGTTTAGCAACTTAGTGTGAAATACCAGTAATTTGCAGCTTAAATTAAGAATGAATGCCTGATATATAAGTGTAACCAGTGAAGTGAATATAAGTGAAGGCCAGTATAGTTTAAATTACATTCACAATTATAGCAACTTGTCAATTTACTCCACAACTGTATGGTATAGTGAATTAATATTCATCATTTGTGGGGTTTTTTTGTGTTCTTAAACTCTAATCACAAAATATGAAGGGAAAAAATAGAAAGATGTGTCCAATACTTGTTTATATATAAATATTTAGAATATAAAGATGGCATATCAGTTGAAGTTACCAGATATTGTCAATACACTCATAACTGCTGGATTGTCACAGAAGCCCACCTCATTCATTAATGTCCTTCAGGGCAGGTAATCTGTTGACCTCGCCAACTCCAGGCTTTATTTGTGCCTTCTGAGCAAACCACTTATTCAAAGGCAATTAGGAATGGGCAAAAAGTGATGGCTCTTTTGATAATGTACAGATTCTATAGTTAAATCAGTAATATATTATAATCTCCTTCAATAACTAACATTGAGCCATGTGAAAAGTTAAAGAAATCCAAAACAAAGTCATGTAATGTGAATCTTGAAGGAACAAGCAAAGCACTGATTTTTTTTTCTCTAACTTTGATATTGGTAGGAATTAACAAATGACCCCAGGCTTTCCTGAGTATTAGCTGTCATCTCCACTCTCATCACTCACTATCCCAGCCTCAACGTAGTTGATCAGTTAGAGCCAACCTTACAAGATGAGATGGTTCGGGAGTTGAGCAGCCAGTGCTTGAATACAGATGGAGCCTCTTAGCTGACATGGGTGTATCAGAGCAAGCCTTTTCCAGACAATTCCCCTGGATGTTTTGACAGTCAACAGTCCTGCTTTCAGCTTCTATATCTTAATTGTTGTCACAGGTTTGAAATTAGTCTTATTATCCTGGAAATTCAGAAGCAGTTAAAAAAAAAATAGATTTTTTATAAAAAGAAACAAACTTGGAAAGTTGATTAAAACCCCAATCAAACCCCAATTAACATGGTTTGCATAGTGGTTAGCACAACATGATTACAGTGCTAGTGACCTGGATTTGAATCTAGTGCTGCCTATAAGAAGTTGTCTGCGTGGCTTTATGTCTGGTTTTCTCCCATATTCCAAAGATATACAGGGTTAATAGTTTGTTTGTCACATGGGTGTATTTGTGCAGCATGGACTTGTGTGTCGGAAGGACCTGTAACTGTGCTGCATCTCTATATTTTTTTAAAGTTAAAAAATAAAAATCAGATACATTATTTGAAACAAAAAAGTTCTCTTTCCTTGCATTTCTTCCCACAACCATGGAATATCTTTTTTAACAATTAGAGTTGTTGAGCCTGTGCCAGGACTAATCTCGTGATGATTTGAAGAAGTGCTGAAATTCTCCAATCTCCAATGAGTGCCACATAGAGTTCAGCATCTGGGAAATAGCAATGGAGGGCAACCATCAGGTTTAGGACTTTAGGACTTCAGCAGTCACAAAGTGAGGATTGGAACATGCAAAATTAAATGCCAGCAAATGCCTTGGACACCTTAGTGCAGAAGTAGCATTGTCTGGTCCAAGTATCCAAGGTGGTTGGAATGGAGCAAGAAGCAGTAATTATAATCATAATTTTGGGGGGCAATGTGAATAAATAGGATAATAATATGAAAAGAAGATTGACAGTTTAAACTGTGATTCCATACCAGATCAATCATTTCTCTTTCCTACACCCACCTCTTAATCTATGCAATGAGAGTAAAAAAAAATGTAATCATCTTGAAGCATAGTTGTACTTGCTCTCTTTTCACTCAGTTACTCAGAGGAACGTAGAAAGTTACACACATGGAGAACCATGTTTTTTAGACATGCAGCTCAGCAACAGGCCCTTCTGGCCCACGAGCCTGAGCTGCCCAAAATACCCTAATTAACCTACAACCCCATACGTTTTGAAGCGTGGGAGGAAACTGAAATGCCTGGAGAAAACCCACGCAGATATAGGGAGAACATACAAAATTCCTTATGGACAGCGCCAGATTCAAATCTGAGTCACTGGTGCTGTAATACTGGTGCACTAACCACTACCAGGTCCAAGCAAGTCCAAGGATAATTCTGTGGTCTGACAAATCAAATTAACTACATTCTGGTTAGCATAGATTTCTGGCATGGATCTGGCCTAAAGGAAGGAAAGATTTAGATTTTGCATTTTGATGAGAATATCTTCCAGATACGATCCTAGGCAAGTGATTCCATGGCTCTCATTTGACTTCCTGTAAAATTCTCTCTCTTCCCAGCCCCCTTCAAACTATCGCCATTTTTCTCTCACTTTTATCGGCTTCATACCTCCATTTTCCATTCTCCCTGCCTCCTGCCAAAATTTGCTTCCATCCACATACCCCCTCCCCCACCAAAGCCCCTACATCCTTTCCTTCCTGAATTGATGAAAGGTGTGGTTTGTGACAGTTTAATTGAAAGGTTTGCAGATTTTCTAATCTTTGGTTAAAAGGATTGAGGCAAGCAATGTTAATTCAATCTACATTATGGATAATATACTATGGAGAGCCCATTGTTCAATTCAGAGATTTCCATTGTTCAGGTCTTTTTCTTAGATTCTTACTAATCTGGCCCCAAAGCTCCACTTCAGAGACTTCCATTAACCAGGTTATAAGAACAGCAAAAATAGGGTCAGGATCTGGGTAGGTGATCTGGCTAGTTGAGCATGATTCACCATTCAATCAGATCAGTGGGTTCGGCTCTACTTTCCCTCCTTTTCCCCTTAACCCTTGAGCCATGATTGAGTAATTTTGCTTTGGTGCAAAAGAAATCCCATTATTAATATTACGTGGGTCTAATTCCATTCTGTAATATTTCTGTGTTAATTGTAATATGAATAAATAATCTAAATTGGTGTTTCTTTTATCTTGGGAATGTCATGGCTGCCTTTTCAGACCTGACCATCTATGTCCATTTCTGTATAGGGTTCCCCATTCTTTATGCAGAAGGCATAAATCTTATTTATTGAGTCATAGAGACAGCATGGAAACAGTTCATTTTGCCAACCATAAATATCCTATTTGCATCAAATTTAAATTTTAAATTTAGATATCTAGCACTGTAACAAGCCATTTCAGTCCACAAGTCCGTGCCGACCAACTTACACCCAATTAACCTACAGCCTCGGTATGTTTTGATTGGTGGAAGTAAACTGGAGCAAACCCATGCAGACACAGGGAGAACGTACAAACTCCTTCCAGGCAGTGTGGGATTTTAACCACAATTCCAATCTCTGGCACAGTAAAGGCATTGTGCTAACCGCATTACTCCTTCATTAATCCCAATTTTTAAATTCTCCCCTCATTCTCATCAATTCCTCTGAGGATCTACCACCCACTGGAAGCAATCTGTACTGACCAATTAGCCGACCAGCCTGCACGTCTTTGGCATATAGAAGGAACTGGAAGTCGCTAAGGAAACCTACGTGTACAAATTCCATGCAGATGCCAACTGAGGTTAGAATTAAACCCAGGTCTCTGGCATTATGAGACAGCAAATTCACCAGCTGCATCACTGTGTGTTGGTGCCAAGCCACTGTAGCTGATGCTGTTATTCTTAACATTTAGTCAAAGCTATTGTTAGTGAAGGGTTCACCTCACATTATGGATACAGCGCAAAAACATTTGGAAAACTATGATTGTTGATAGACTTGTTCGAATCTTGTTGGAAGAAAAGGGTTTGGAAAACCCATTCCCCATTATGTTTGATCCATTTCTTTTTCAAAATCAGATTTAGCAGACCATTGTGCCATTTTACTTCAATTTCTGACTTGCATCCATGATGTAATAAATAAATTGGATAGATATGGATTCTTAAATTGTTTGCAACAATGCTTTGGAAGATGGGCTGAGTGTTGACATTGGACAATAGAATCAATGAAACAAAACTGACAGTGGTTTTGTTAATGGTGAATACCACTGGACAATCGACCAGTGGCAATCACATCAGCAGTGATAGTGTTTTGAAAGGCTGGTGTTGAAACGTATCAGCTCCTGTCTGAATGGGACATGGTCCCATTCCAATTCTCCTATTGTAGCAACAGGTCTATGACAGATGCCTTCTCACTGGCTCGACACAAAGCCCAGGAACATCTGGACAGCAAAGATGCACACTTCTGGATGCTCTTTATTGACTACAGTGCGGCATTTAACACTATCATCCCCTCAAAATTGATCTGCAAACTCCAAGATCTGGGCCTCAACACCCCACTGTGTAATTCAATCCTGGATGTCCTCAGCTCCAGACCACTATCAATGAAGATTGGGAAGAACATCTCCACAATCTCCTTCACTACTGGAACACCACAGGGCTATGTTCTTATCCCTCTGCTCTATACACTCTGCATCTATGGCTGTATGGCTTGGTATGACAAGAACATCATCCACAAATTCACTGACAATACCAAGGTAGTGGGATGTAGATAAAGGGGTGATGAGTCAGCATACAGGAGCAAGACGGAAATCTTAGTTGAATGTGTACCAAACAACTCTGCACTCAATGCCACCGAAACCAATGAGCTGATTGTTGACTTCACAAAGGGAAAACCAGAAGTATGTGATCCATATAACCATATAACCATTTACGGAGCGGAAACACCAGTGATCATTGGGGGAATTAGAGGTGGAGAGGGTGAGCAAATTTAAGTTCTTGGGAGTCACTATCTCAGAGGATCTTTACCGGTCCTAACACACTAATGGCATTGTGGAAAAATAAAAGCACGTCAGCTCCTCTACATCCTCAGGAGTTTGCAGAGGGTTGGTATTCTACAGATATGTGGTGTAAGTGTGCTAACCGGCTGCATCACATTCTGGTTTGGGAACATCCCTGAGCAGAAAGCTCTGTAAAATATGCTGGACACAGGCCAGGATCTCACAGGAAAACATCGAGAACATCTATAGGATACACTACCGTCAGAGAGCAACAGGATCCACACCACCCAGCCCATGCACTATTTTTTGTTACTACCATCAGAAAATAGGTATTGGTGCCACAAAACTCTGACCACCAGGTTTAGGAACAGCTGCTACCCCTCTACCACCATACTCCTCAACAACAAACTCAATCAGGAACTCATTTGAGCACTCTTTCTTTTGCACTTCATTGATGTTGTTTTTCTCTCTGCATTGCACTGTTGGTTTGTTTACATCTCTTTATTCGTTCATGTGTGCATTGAGTACTTTTTTTGCACTAGCAATAAGTGGTAATTTTGTCTCACCCACTGAAAAAGAATTGGAGGGTTCTATGTAATATGTAGATATTCTCGGATATTAAATCTGAAATCTTGTTCGAATGTCTTGGGAAACTAGTAAGATTAATTAGGGATAAGTGGATTTCTTAAGTAATATGTCACCTGCCTGGTCCCACTCATTTTTTTAAGTGCTTAATGCCAAATTTAGAAACAAGATTCACAATGATCGTCTATAGAATATTGCTCCTGGAAACAAGAAAAGTCATGCATATAGCCTGAAGTTGTCATGGTTTTTGATTGGAGTAGCAAAGAACTGGCACAGGCACAATGCACCAATTGAATTACAAAATTCTATAGTTCACATAGAACACTGTAAATCTGTCATCACAGCTGCTAAATACAGCATTATTGAAAACTTCTTTCAATAGCTGCCGCTATCTCTCTGAGTTTCTGGAAGTACATTTCTGTAGCATCCTTCTGCTTCTATTTCTTAGCTCTCCAAACAAAAAAAGCTCACAGTGTATTTTTCTAATTCTTGACTTTGACCATGGGTGCCCTTATTACAAAGATGTATCATTGTAAGGATCAGGCATTTTCACTTCCAGGATCTCTGGTCTCCAAAACTTGTGGCCTTAACCGGCCTTAATGCTTTATTTGCCAAGATTCCAGGAAGTTCTGTATAAACTGTGCAAAATTTTGCTTGATTCAACCTGTGTCAAAGAGGATAATACTTGTCTACTCAATTGCAATGCAACCAATTCTTAATAGGGCATCTTTCAAATGTTCACCTTTTAAGCATGTTAGCTCAATTCATTGTTATCTGTATGTCTTTCAGGATGGTTGCTAGATTTGATGAAAGTGTTTTAAAGAACACAAAGTGATGCTCTTGTGCCACACACCAAACTAACTTGCTTATTTATGTCTCTGCTTCCATTAAAATGCACTGTTATGTATTCACAAAAGTTCAGTGCCACTTCCAATTAGCCAAACTTGACAGCAATGTTGAACATGTAGCAGACACGGTCGTATTTACTTTCGTAATTACGGTCGGATTAATTTCTACCCCATGTTTCAAAATTAATTCATCGATAGGCTGCTGCTTAAGCTTCAAGAAGAAACGAGGGAAAGCCTGGGTATGATTATGTTCAGTAGGAGCAGCCAAAAAACTTTCAAAACTGTTTTAAGAAATATTGAGAAGCAAATCAACTTTTGGCGGTCTCAAGTGAAAATAGATAATGTGCAGCCAGATAATAGTTTCACTTTAGGATTTTATTTTTTTGCACAAAATCTCTCAGGTGATATTGGATGAGCCGAAAGTGAAATAACAAAACAGCCTTTTCAAAAGCTTGGTGAAAGATGTGTGCTTTAATGAAGTGATTAATAAAAGAAGACAATGAGGAGCAGCCTGCATGTTGAACTGACTAAGTAAGCATTGTCGAAATAGATGCCAGCTATTAGTAGATCTGGCAAACACTGCAGGGCAGCAGTCAGCAATGCAAATGGAATGTTGAAACATATAACCAAAACAGGAGAGTACACGTCTGAGGATGTTGTTTTAATACTTCTGATGAGATGCCACTTTGATTACAAAATCTCATTTTGTCTAACACAAATGAGACAATTCAATTCATGGAAGTTTTGCTGGAAAGAATCTCGAGTTTGTTCTCCAATGCGAAATTTATGTGAGAGTTCCGGGAGAAAGAGATGACAAAACTATAATCAGTGTTGAGCTGGAAATGAAGAATACCAAACACTGTAGAGACATAGAGTTATACAGCACAGAAACTGACCATTTGGCCAACAGTCAATGTTGACCTTTATGCCCATGTACACATCCTATGCTTCACATGCTAAATGTTAGTCTGTCTGTGAAGAGTAATAATTATATCTGATTCTACCACTATCTCTAGCAGTTATCAACCACTTGTTGATAAAGTCAGATCCCCTTTTTAAAACTCTTACCTCTCATCTTTCACCTAAGCCTTCTTGTTTATGACACTCCTAACTGCTACTTTGGTCCCTAAAAGCAGTGTAAGTGAACACTGGTTTAAGCAAGAAAGGCAAAATGTTAGAAGGTTTAGCAGCAAAATGTAGCCAGTGCCATGATGTGTGAATGCTGGAATACGGGGTTATTGTTATTCTGGATGGATGAACTAATAAGCGTGAAATTGTATTACTCAATCCACATTGATCTTGGATGTTAATCGAGTTGTTTGGAATATAGTTATGAGAGGATCTGTGATAAGTTTCATAAGAAAAAGGTCATCTTTCCTACATTATGCTTGTTTGCTCTTCTCCCTCCCATTTTTCTCTTACCCACCTGTCAACTCCACCTCCCCTGCTTGCTGCCCCCTTTCTCCCATAATTTGTTTATCCACAATTAATCAACATTGCTACTTTAAGCTTTCCTGCCGTGCCATTGAACTCGAAACACTGTGTCTGTCACTGGACTGGCTCCATTCACTCTTACTAGTTATGTCTACAGCTACTTCATCTTTGCAGAGTTATGATACTGTAGAGGTCCCTAATTCCTTCCAACATTTTTCCTCTTATGGTATTTCAAGCTTTTAAAAGGCAAGGATGTTATCATTGAATGTCTATTTGAATTAATTCTCTCCATTCCATTGTTTTCAGCCCCGGCAATTTTATTCTGCAGTCTTAATCCTTCATTTTGGTTTCTCTCCCACAAAAACAAGAGTCACTTTGTTATAAATGTGTTGATTTGTTGTCAATAGCATATCACAAAAATGACAGCAAATCATGTTTCCTGTGAATCCACCACTTCCGGGCTTGCCTTATGTCTTCTCCCTGAGGTGCTGTCCCCTCTCCTTGCTTTCAATTTCTTAAAGAGGAAACTTCTCCTGATTTGAACTTGGAAAGATTGCATCATCTTCCATCCTTCCTCTTCTCTCCGAATTCTTGAAATGTGTTGTAACGTCCTAAAATCACGTCTGTCTTGTCCAGAATCCCTCCAGTCAGCTTGCCATTCTACTCATAATGCCGAAGAGTCTTTAATCAAATTCTTCTGTATTATTTTATGTGGTGGTTGTGATTCTTTAACTTCTCAGCCTGTTCAAGCTGATTTAATTCTGTTGTATTTGACTATATCATCTTCTTACTTTTATGCAATGGATACAACAGCTCCGGCCGAGTTCATTTCTTATTTATCCACTTGTTGTCAGTGACTCACAGGGATTGTTTTCCCTTCCTGTGTCTCAGGTTCTGTACTGGGGGCTCTCTTATTTTTCATCTGCGTACTGCCCTTTGGCTTCAACATCTGTGCTCAGAGTGTCAGTTTCCACATGTCAGCTGATGACATTTTGTTTTCAGGTTCAGATTTCAGATTTATTGTCAGAATATAAACATGACATCATATACAAACGTAAGATTGCATTTCTTGCGGGCGAGGCAGAATTACCACTTTTTAGTGGTGCAAAAATAAACGATGCACAAGGTACACATAAACAAATAAAGAAGTGTAAGCAGATAATGAATGTAAACAAACTGCAATACAGAAAGAATTTTTTTTTAAATTAATAAAGTGCACAAATAAAAGTCCTTAAATGAGTCCCTGATTGAGTTTGTTGCTCAGAGACTGACAGTTGAAGGGTAGCGGCTGTTCCTGAACCTGGTGGTGCGAGTCTTGTGGCACCCAAACTTCTTTCCTGATGGCAGCAGTGAGCACAGAGATTGTGCTGGGTGGTGTGCATCCTTGACGATTGCAGCTGCTCTCTTCCCTGAAGATGTTTCCGATAGTGAGGAAGGCTTTGCCTGTGATGTTCCGAGCTATGTCCACAATGTCTTGGAGGGCTTTATGCTCAGGGGTATTTGTGTCCCCATAGCAGACCATGATGCAGCTAGTCAGCATATATTCCACCACACATCTGCAGAAATTTGCTAGGGTTTCTGGTGTCATACCAAACCTCTGCAAACTCCTGAGGAAGTAGAGGTCTTGATGTGATTTGTTCATGATGTGTGTTGGGTCCAAGAAAGATCCTTCAAGATGGTGAATCCCAAGAACTTAAATGATCTCACCCTCTCCACCTGATTCCCTTAATGATTGTATATCTGGTTTTCCCTTTCTGAAGTCAACAAACAGCTCCTTGGATTTGGTGACACTGAGAGCGAGTTTGCTGTTGGTTCACTGTTCACTAGTTTTCAATCTCCCTCCTGTTTGCTGACTTATCACCTTTCTTGAAAAAACTCACTTACCGTGGTATCTTTGGCAAATTTGTGGATGGTGTAATTCTCATACCGAGGTGCACAATCGTAGATGTAAAATGATTAGAGGAGAGAGGTAAGAACACTCTCCTGTGATGCTCCAGTACTGATGGAGATTTTCTTACCAATCCTCAGTGATTGTGGACTGGATGTGAGAAAATCTAGAATCATATTACACAGAGGGATGTTGAGTCTTAAGACTTGGAGTTTGCTGATCAGTTTTAAGGGGATGATGGTGTTAAATGCCAAACTGTCTTCGATAAAGAGCATCCTGATGAATGTATCTTTGTGTTTTGCCTATCCATCATGAATCAACCATTCCCATACATGCTTGCCTGACCTCAAATGGATGTAGAATTTTAACTATGCAGTCAGTTTCAAGGCCATCTCCTTTGTCTTCAATGACAATCTCCATCTCATTGGTTCTGTGGTTTCTCTGGAAATCCTGCCGCTTGAACCAAACTGACCTTTGAAGAGAGACTTGATGCTACATTGGGCTTCAGGTGCTTGATCGATGTCATTGCTGATCCAGAACATTAGTTGATGCAGACGTGGATTCAGACCACCTGTAGCTGAAATCTTGTAAAAATTTAGCCCTTCATCCCCACCCCACACAGTTCTGTTCAGGCATCTGTCTTCATTTTGTTCGTACCTTGATGAAGGGCTCAAGCCCGAAACGTTGGTTATGTATCTTTATCTTTGCTGTACAAATACACTGTTTGACCTGCTGAGTTTCTCCAACATTGTATTATTACTTCAATCACAGTGTCTGCAGAATTGCATGTTTTGCTCCTGCAGCTGAAATCGATGTGTGCTGCAGTTTCCACAGCCGTTTCTTGTCCTCATTCTCCTCTCTTTTAACCCTTTCATCCAATGTTTTGCCACATTCTAGTTGGCCACTCTGTGTTGGCTCTTACACGACCAAAGCATTTGTTATAAAACTCTCATTATTGCCTTCAAATGAGTTTCTCGCTTCTTATTTCTGCAATTACCTGCAGTCCTGTAAGACAGAATTTCAATAGCTGCAGCCATCTAATTTTAGGCTCTTGCTCTACTATGGGCCAGGGCTTGAGCTTGTGATGACTCTAGGTTCTGCACTTCCATTATAAACCAATGGAGGGGAGAAGTAGCACAGTCTTTTACGGAGAGCTCTGAAACCTCATTGTCTTAATTTTTTAATTAGCTCTTTATGGCTCAGGGTCAGTTAGGTTCTATTGCTGTGCCTCATGTCATTTTTCTGATAGAAACTAAATGTTATTGTTGATATCCTGGGGTGTTGTAATGTCTGGCATGTGCAGATAATGGTTAATTACATTTGGTGGGATTGTTAATTATTCTGGGTTTTTTCTCCTTGGATAATTGAAGTAAATATATGACCAGAAAAATGAAAAAGTTATGTACATGTTCTGGCTGCATGTTTGGTCAGTGGTTCCAGTACATCATTACACATGCCCTGGCAGCACTTCAGCATTTTTACTTGCACAAGTACTTTTCTCATTCAAGCAAACTCAATTCCCATCTGCACAGGTTACATTGCACACTCTAGCTTGAATTTGTTTTAATTTCGTTAGTGAAAACCTGTGCAGGTCATTCTATTTTTAAGTTTAAAATAATCAGTTCAGCACCCACATGATGCGGACTCCATGCTGCTGCCGTGATGTGAGGCACTGGAGACCACCAGCCACCCCGACCCACCCACACTTGGCAGTTGCAATTGATGAAAGCCAAAGTCCACACTGAAACATTTCTAATTTCAGAGAAGCTAAAGGTCTGAGTTGCTGAAGCCTGGACTCAGTCAGACCAGCACATTTTGGGTTAGTGCCTTCATTCTTTGTGTCGTGTATCCTCTTGGGAAATGGTCTTGGATACTGTGCTTCCAGTGATGACCTGTATTTTGGCACTTTGCAGATGATCAAAAATAGTGGACTTATCAAGTTTCATTGGCCAAACACATAATTGAGCCCAGTTTGGCATAATTTAGTACACCACATACCACTGGCTGGTTGCAAACTGGAAACTATCATCATTTAGAAATATACATTTTCCTGATATCATTTTTACACTGAAAAATGTGTACAATCTCTGAATTTGTCTGTTTAAAATTTATTAACTAAGCCGCCTTTGCCCAAATGGCTGATTAAGAAAATATTATTTTGAAATTGTGAGCACTGATTTTCAGAATAAGAATCAGAATTTATTGTCATGAACAAGTCACAAAATTTGGTGTTTTGCAGCAGAACACAGTGCAAACCCACTTCCACAACAATAAAAAAATAAATAGTAAATAAGATAGTGCATGGAAAGTAAAGTAGTGTCTTTGGGTCATTTATTATTCAGGAATCTGATGGCAGTGGGGAAAGAAGCTGTCCTTGTGCTGCTGAGAGTTTGTCTTTAGGCTCCTGTACATTTTTCTTGGTGGTAACAGAGTGAAAAGGGCAAGGCCTGGGTGGTGAGGGTCTTTTGATGATAGAGGCTGCTTTATTAAGACGCTGCCTCTTGTGGATGTCATGCAATTAACAGTGCCCTTGTCCCTTGTGTCTTCCACATACTAACCTGGCATGTTTAGAAAGATGAAAAAGACAAGATCATGGGTCATCCAAGCACAACTGTCTCAATCAGCATTTTCTGGCTCCTTTTCTTTTTTAACCAATGCTAAATTTTCCAAACAACCCTTCCAAAATAGTCCTCTTTCCTTCAAATTTTGTATGACATTGCCAGCAGAGGATTATCCAGAAGATTAATCTGAGCAGAGCCTTGGTGGAAGGAATAGGTAACTTCTTGCTGGAGAGTTGGTGCAGCTTGACCCATGGTATTAAGAGCCACTGATGTTCCCTGCTTATTATCTATGAGAGTTGAATGGATATTTGTTATATTTCCTTCATGGCAACACTAGCACCTGATACCCTGAATATGCCAGAGATGGATCTTGGAAGATAAGCAGACTCAGGATGCTCTAGGTTTCTATGAGGGGCGCTGGGCAAATTACGGTAGACAAAAGTTGGAAGAATTTCATGTATGTTACATTCTAAATTTGACAATAATGGAACCTTTACCTTCTAACATGAAATTAATTTGGTGGAAAGATGAAGAATTTGTCATGTAATTTTCAACTTTTTGGCTGGCTTTTCGTTTTTGGACACCTTTGCAATGAGAAGAGTTGTGAATTGTGCTGGCTTTACATGAACACAAGCATAGTAACATTCTCTGTTCAGTTGAGACATTGGCATTCCTGCTTATGTGGACTTGGATGATTAATCACAAATAATGCATAAAAGCAGATGATGCTGGTTGTCAGGCAGTACCTATGGTAAGAAAAACGATAGTTAATAGACCATTAAGATATAGAAGCAGAAGTCAACCACTCAGCCCATCGTCTTCGCTACCATTCCATCATGAGCTGATCCATTCTGCCACTCAGCCCCACTCCCCTGCCTTCTCCCCATAACCTTTGATACCCTGACTATTTAGATCAGCTTCGGGTCCATGACCCTTTCTCAGGAGTTCAGATACAATTTTGAGTAGAGTCTCTAACTTGAAATGTTAACCCCGTTTCTCATCCCCCAGATGCTACCTGACTTATTGAGAGGTTCCAGCATTTTCAGTTTTTTATTTTAGATATGGGTAACACTCTTAAAGTACCAGTGATCTGTACCGGGATCGAATCCGACGCTGACTGTAAGGAATTCGTATGTTCTCCCTATGAACGCGCGAGTTTCCTCTGGGTGGTCCGGTTTACTCCCACGCTTCAAAAACATATGGGTTTGTAGGTGAACTGGCATAGCTCATGACCTGGAAGACACAGGTTCCTTTCTTGAAAGCAAATGGTGGTTTCCTTGCTTATAATCCAGTTGTACATGTAGAATTTTCTGAAAAAGAAATAATGTTTGTTAAAATTATAAATAAAAATGTCCATGCCATTTAGTCTGAGCCAAATAGCAAAGAAAATAAGATCTGGAAATAGTTCTGCGCTGGATATTATTGCGGTATAGACAACAGAATCGCCAAGGCAAATAGCGCCTTTGGAAGACTACACAAAAGAGTCTGGAAAAACAACCAACTGAAAAACCTCACAAAGATTAGCGTATACAGAGCCGTTGTCATACCCACACTCCTGTTCGGCTCCGAATCATGGGTCCTCTACCGGCATCACCTACGGCTCCTAGAACGCTTCCACCAGCGTTGTCTCCGCTCCATCCTCAACATTCATTGGAGCGAATTCATCTCCAACATCGAAGTACTCGAGATGGCAGAGGCCGACAGCATCGAATCCACGCTCCTGAAGATCCAACTGCGCTGGGTAGGTCACGTCTCCAGAATGGAAGACCATCTCCTTCCCAAGATTGTGTTATATGGCAAGCTCTCCACTGGCCACCGAGACAGAGGTGCACCAAAGAAGAGGTACAAGGACTGCCTAAAGAAATCTCTTGGTGCCTGCCACATTGACCACCGCCAGTGGGCTGATATCGCCTCAAACCGTGCATCTTGGCGCCTCACAGTTCGGCGGGCAGCAACCTCCTTTGAAGAAGACCGCAGAGCCCACCTCACTGACAAACGACAAAGGAGGAAAAACCCAATACCCAACACCAACCCACCAATTTTCCCTTGCAACCGCTGCAACTGTGTCTGCCTGTCCCGCATCGGACTTGTCAGCCACAAACGAGCCTGCAGCTGACGTGGACATTTACCCCCTCCACAAATCTTCGTCCGCGAAGCCAAGCCAAAGAAAGAAGGATATTATTGTGATTATCACTCAAAGAGCTCATCAGTATTATCACATTTTCTCCTGCTGCCCCCCTCCCCCCCCCCACCACCACTCCATATCTTTCTTCTATGCCCAAATGCTACTGAAGTTTATTGACATCTGATTATACAAGTACAACCTGACAAAACAGTGTTCCCTGGTCCTTGGTGCAAAACAGGCAGACTTGCAACCAGACATACATACAGACAAACAATAAACAATACATATGCAGGACAAAGTATATAAACACACACACACACACACACACACACACACACACACACACGTACTGACTACATATATACATGTATATGCATACACGTACACAAATTCATGAATATGAGAGTCTTGGAAAGTTAGTGTGAGCAGTTCCTTTGGTCGCTCAGCATTCTCACTGCCTGTGGGAAGAAGTTATTCCTCAGCCTGGAGGTGCTGGCTCTGATATTCCTGTATCTCTTCCCCATTCAGAATCTGAATTTATTGTCATGAACAAGTCACAAAATTCTGTGTTTTGTGGCAGCGTCATAGCGCAAACATTCATGTAATAACCATCTTACAAACATTAAAATAATAGTGTACAAAAATAAAGCAGTGGCTTTGGTTAATTGATCATTCAGGAATCTGATGGCAGCTGTCCTTGTGCTTTTTTCCCGATGGTAGCAGAGTGAAGAGGGCATGGTCTGGGTGGTGGGGGTCTTGGGAGGATAGAGGCTGCTTTCTTAAGACACCACCTCAGGTAGATGTCCTCAATGGAGTGAAGTCTATTGCCTGTGATGTCGCAGGCTGAGTTAACAACCCTCAGGGGTTATGTAGGAGCAGTTGAAAGATGCACTTTGCAGGGTGTAAGGGGTTCTCAATGATTTTGCACACTCTCTTCAGACAATGATCCTGGTAGATCACTTCGATAGGGGCGGGGGGGGAGGGGCGACAACTCCCATGATCCTCTCAGCCACTCTTATGGTCCTGTGGATTGACCTATGATGCATGGAAATGAGGGATTCAAAGTTGAGCTGGTCATTGGAAATCTCATGTTTATCCAGTGACCACATCATTGAGATTGGCTGAGGATTGACTTTTGCCGCCCAGGATTGAACAGACTGTTGAATATTCTCAGCCTGGGCAAAGAAACCAGTTGGAGAGCTTCCACTCAGGTGCTACAATCCCAGAAAGAGATGTAAGAACATTTTTAGTTGGAATATGCTGGGAATGCACACTCTGACAGAGCTTGCAGCTGGAAAGATTTTTTTTTAAAGTGGATGTTCTTCCACAATCTGTCGTCACAACAGATGGATCTTTCCTGGTCAAAATTGCAGGCAGCTTTGATGTAGTAACAAGAAATTTTAAAATATAATGAAAAGAGGTAATTCAGGTAATATAACTCCCCTTTCATTTTATTAAAAAATAAGTGATTTTCAGCCCACAGTACTCGATTTATTTAAATAAATTTTGATATCTGTGCATAGAAAGACTGCAACTTCCTTGCCATGAGAAAATTGATGCTTTGATCAAAATGATGCAGAAGAGATGAAAATAGTAATATGTAATGTAAATGGAAAAATTGTGATGTAATCCTGATTTCCAAAGTCAAATATTCACTATACATTTTAGAACATCATATAGTTTCCTCAGTTGGGATAGTCCTGTTTCATGTGTATAATGAAAAATAAATCATATTAAGTATCAAAGTGTTAGAAGAAAGGTTGTATTTGCTCCATGTTAAATAAAGAGGAACGATAATAGTTGTCAACTTCCCTACCATGGGGCATTCAGACTTGGAAGCTCTGTCATCTTCTCTTTAGCCTTTCACTGTTCTCAGTTAAACTTGGATGAAGCTGGCATTTCACCTGAGTTGTCAGTATTTATTTTCAATCATTGTTGTATATATGTGTTTCTTTCATTCTCTTCATTAATCTTTGCTTATTCATTCCCATTATTGCTTTACATCATTTTCCTTCATCACATTGCACAAGCAGAGATGAGGAACACGAGGAGGAAGACACTGAAGAAGAACAGCCAATTACTGAACCCAATACCGAGGATGAGGGGGAACAAGACCCCTCTTGTCAGGTTCAGGAAAGGTACTAGGATTACACTTGATGATCTATATCAGATTTAACCCTTGGAATGTAGCATGTGTTTTGTAATCAATAATTATAACCACCTGGAGTATAGATTGATTCACTTTACCACTACTTAAACAGCACTTGGATGATATTTCTTACTATGATAGCCTTCTGTAAAAACAAAGTACACAGACTTGAGGCATTCTCTTAGTGAAAGAACGTTAACCTCTGGTATGAAATAAACTAATATTGACAGTGTTTCAAATTACAAATCAAATAAGATTAATTATGAAGTAATGAAGATCATACTTTCAGAAATATGCATCTTCAAAGGATCGCTTAATGTTTGGAGTTAAATTTAATTCAATTTTAAAATGTCTTTTATTTTGGTCCTGCTCCAATCTTCCCGTGTTCCCTGCCCTTTCATCCCTTTCTCCCGCCAGTGAGTTGAAGCCAGATGCAGCAATTGAGCAAGCAGAGAATAGCCCCCAGAGTACAAAGTATGTAGCCAGCTTTATTCCTGCGCCTGAAGACAGAGGATCTTCCAGTCAGTTCCAGACTTCTGAAACAAATATCCCTTCAGTTATCTCTCCTCCTCAGTCACCCAATTGTCCTGGTGGTTTCCAGCATTCTTTGCAGCTGTCATCTTTATCATCATCCATTGTCATCCCTCTTTCACCAGTGGCTTTGTCAAACAGCCCTCAAGACTCATCTGCAAATATTAACCAAGCTGTCTCTCCCACGGTTGAGAAGTTGCCATATCTTCCTCATTCACCTTTCCATCTATTCTCATATGATCTGAGTGAAATTCCTTCAAGAGCCAAAGAAAAGGAAGCTGAAATGAGGCAAAACAGGTACACTGAAGTCTTTGTGTAAATCGTCCAGATTTTTATTTTTCTCTGTGCTTTTGAATTCTGCTGGTATTTAATTGATTCTCTATGATTGTAGTTGTGTCTTTCTAATAAAGCTATGCTTATTGCTTTGCTTTAGCATCTTTCATTTAAACAACTCAATCTATAATCAGACCCTCCTCACAGCTTCCAAAGTTAGGGCTCTGAAAAGGTAGGAGATGTTCAGATGTTCACATGGCATTGAATATTGTTAAAGTTTCTGCTTTGGCAGTCTCTGAACAATAGCTGAGGCATGGATATGCAAGGAGGATAAACTTTGGGCACTTCAAGTTTATAAGCTTGTGTTTGTATACCCAAGTAGAGTTCAGAAGGAAAAGTGATGTGACTATATGAATGTACTATAATATTACTTGGAAACTATAAAGATGGCTTTCAGTTTTCTATGTAGTTTTTATCATTCCTCGTTGATTATTTATGTTGAATTGTGTAATCCACTTATAAGGGAAGAAATAGTATTTTTAATAATATGTGCCTTTTTTCTGAAAGTTTATGAGTTCAATTACCAGGTTGTTATCGATGATTCCATGAAACTGAAGTCCCTGGTGATGTGATATTTTGGCTTGTTTTAAGATTTCAAGAAACTATTCCAAAGTTTATCACCTGTGTAGGTGAAGGTTATGCATGCCAGCTCTGGAACAGTAGTCGGAATGCTCAAGGGGCCAGAAGTGAAGGAATGAAGAATTGAGGGAAGATTGAAGAGTTTGGAGGTGATTATGGCAGTAGAGGCATGAGAGAAAGGGAATTGAGATTATATAAAGATGAGATTTCTAATGTCAAAGCATTAACTGCCCTTGTAGATCAGTGAACTTAGAGCAGATGTTGGATGGAAATTGGTGCAGTCAAATATTTGATGAACAGGTTTATATGGAGTAGAAAGAGGAAGGCCATTCAAGAAAGCATCAGGATTTATAAAGAGTTGAAAGTAAGAAAACAGAAATGGAAAAGGAGGAAAGGTAATGATGGAAAAACGGAAAGAGAAGATAAACAAAATATAAAAGGGCTACGCTGAACTATATGTCTTTAAATATTAATGGAATACATAACCAAATTAAAAAGGAAGAAACTACTAAATTTAAATGAATAAATGTATTCCATTAGAAAAAATAACATATAGGTTAAGAAATAATATTGAAATATTCGAACAAGTATAGGAGCCTTACATTAAATACAATAGCGAAAACCTACCGGGGACAAACATTACCTAAGTTGATGGAAGGAGAAAGAAAGAAAAGAATGGACTCAGTAGAATTTCTGGTGTAATTTTGTTGAATGACAACATTGTCTGACTGGCTTAATGCAACCTAGATTGTATACCTAAAATGGATGAGAGGGGGGGGGTGGGGGGGGTGGCTTGGGAGGAGGGGGGGGAGAAAAAGTCACTGTATATGTGTGAAAAAGAAATAGTGTATATCATGGCTAATGTGATTTATGGTGTGAAAAATAAAAAAATTTAAAAAAAAAAAGAAAGCATCAGGATTGTCAAACCTAATGATGATAAAGACATAGATAGAGGTTTGATGAGCTGAGACAGTTTAGAAACAGCTGATGTGCTGGAGATGTAAGTATTTTTTTTTTGGTGATGTTGATATGTGCTCCAAATATCACAGCAGTGTTGAAAAAGGCTTGGTTGACCCTTGGATCATTGCTGGAGAGAGGGATGGACTCAATGGATCAGGAATACTAGTTGCTAAATACTGCTAATGAATACAACAATTTTGTCCCTTATCAACTTCTAGAGTTTCTGATACTGCAAAGACTTCCAGAAGTGTTTGAAGATAAAACTATGATTACATGCGAGGCAAGCTGTCTTGCCAAAATATTGAAGTGATGGCACCACTTCTGAAGAACCATCATTCCTTTCTCTTCACTCTCCCTGCCCTATACTGTTAACATTATGCTTCCTAGTTTGATTTTAAAGAAACTCTGCTATCCTCCTTGCATATCCATGCTTGAAGTTAACATTAATCCTCTGCTGTTAATTCTGTTTCTCAGTTATTGCCCAGGACTTTTAACTTTTTATCTCTTCACTAATTGTTTCCAACATGTTCTCTTTTTCTTCATTTCAAATTTCTAGTTTTCCTTTTGACTTGGTATATTTAAAAAAATTGTGTTTAAAAATTCTTGCACTCCTTCAAAAGTTAAGTTAACTTAGACAAACACAGGTCTCCTTCAGTTCTGTGATTGAGCTGTTGCGATAACTAAAATGCTACATTGATCTGTCCACAGATTTTTTTCTTTTTGCCTGTTTTGAACGTTAATAACAAATTCAAAACCAGTCTCAGACAAAGAAGCAGATCATCGTGATCCAAATGTGAGCATTGTGCATTAATTTTTTCACTCGTGGCTCTTACCAGAGAGAGCTACAGTATAACATTTCAGCTTTTGTAATGAAGTTGGCGAGGCTGAGTAAAGGCTTTCCATGATCTCTGGTATTGTACTTAATTTGAAGAGGGAGGAATGAAAACAAAACAAAGAACCGTGGCTACATATTTGGTCACACTCTGTCCAAGCAGAGCTGTCTCTATGATTGTGAAAACCTGCAATTTTTTTTTTCTGTTCAAGTAAATATTTAAGGTGCCTATGATGGAACATTTTCCAGATGCATCTTAACATTGTGCAGCCATGCCATGGTGTATAAATCCGTGGTCTTGATGCATTCGAGTATAGATGAAGGACTTGTCTACACAGGCTGTCTCAAATGGAAATGAGATTTTGAAGCCTGCCTTGCCAAGTAGTTTTAATATTACACTGTGTAAGTGTCATTTGATGGGTTCAAGCTGGATCTGATACTCATTATAAACTCCTGTTAACTGTAGCATATCTTTGCCTATACCAATACCAAAAAAAAACCAAATCACCAGATTATTTATGAAGCTAATTCATGGGTTGCAATCTTATTGAATCGCCTTTCATTAATGAAGCTCATCTTTGTCCAATCTTTATACATTTTCAGACTCTTTGATATGCATCATGTTGAAGTGGAAATATGCATCAACTATTTACTAAAGCCAGTGAAAATGGTTAATGTGTCAGGAAATATAGTAGACCATCTCAACAATAATATTATCAATATAAATGAGAACCAGCCTTGGAGCATTCCAAACATTTTATTTGTGATGGCTGATAACAATTTAGGTCAGACAGAATGAAGTTAAAAATGGGTTATGCTCTGAAGCCTTTCAATTATAATGATCATGTTGAAAGTTAAACTTGAAAACTCAATATCATTATTATGTTGAAAGCTTAGACATTTGTGTATTATATCAATGGTAATCTAGAGAGTTATCACAAACAGAAGAGATCAGGTAATGATACATTTTAACTCCATATACGTCTGTGACTGACATATCTGCTCGAGACATGTTCACTTTGGCTTTTATTCATATTTTCCATTGATGGAAAGATGGGGTCCACTTCTGCAAAACTGGCTTTCATTGAATTTGGAAAGTAAGCTGTACTGAAGCAGAAGTGAAATAAAGACAACTTCACAGCCAAGAAACATCTTTGTTTTTTTTAAATTATACTATGTTATGTGCTCGAAATGGTGGTTTGATGATATGTGAACTTTGAACGCAGCTTCTAATTTTGCTTCCAATCTAGACAATAGAATCAATTTTTCAGATTCAATTTCATAAATTGGCTAGTGAGCACCAAGAAGTAAAGGTGAAATTCTATCTCCATAAGCCCATCTGAATCACCTTCATTTTTATTTGTATAGTTTTATGCAGTGATGCATTTCTTGAAGAGTGCTGTCTAATTTTCCATTGAAGTTATTCCAAGCTACATTATCTTTCTGTATGATAAAAATTTATTTTCAAAGCTGATCACCTTTACATTTTGCTAGTATCTATCCTCCCAACACTTTGTACGTGCTCTTTATTGCACCAAATTATATATCCCCAAATAGACTTCTATATTTCTGAACATTATTAAATTTTATTCTTTGGATCAAAACTTTTATACGGAGATCATGCTAATTATATTGCCAAAGCAGGCTAAAAGCAAAGTGAAACAAATTATTTCAGTATTCTATTCCCTAATTTTATATTTATTTTCTTTTTTAAATTTCTCTTGGCTTTATTCACTGTCACTTTCTCTGTATTTCTATTTGCAGTCAGACGGAATCTTTCTACACGACCAAATGTACTGATTCTTATGAACCTTATACATCCAGGTCTTCTCATAGGTGGGTCATCAAAGTAACTATTTCAATGATCATTCCGGCATGTATATGTCCATTATTACTGTGTGCTTCTGTTTAAAATTAAACTGTGCTTAATTACTCAGAGGAGTGTAGGTAAATCATGGAAACAATGGGGAATGAATCAGAATTTAATGTGAACACTAATACCAAGATTTACTCAACATCAGGCTAACCATTTTATTTTCTTCTATGCTGTAGGTAACCAGGTATACTGTGCACATTAAGAGCTTGCATTAAAAGAGCTCCATGAGAAAATGTTCTTTGCATTTTTATGGAAGGAGGGAATTATTAATAATATTATTCCTGACAATCCACGTGGAAATTTACCACATTGTATGAGAAATTGAATCCATTCACATCTTTATTTTGTTTACAATTTGCAAAAAAAAAATTGATTGAGTTATTTGTACTAATTTTTTGGCAACATTTCCATTAGTATATTGGACTGAGCACTTCATGTGATGATTCTTCCTGATGTTGATTGAATTAGCCTGTTATGTTTCCCACATATCATGAAGTCATCCCATGTGCAGTGTTTTTGTTGTTAATGACAGGTATTGGATGAAAGATTTGGGTCCTGCAGCCATTGTAATTTCTTGAAAATATAATATGTCATATCAAAAATAATGAATTCTTTGACTTAACAAGGCATCACTAGGGTATCAGTGTTCTATATTAGAAATTGTTCCTGATCTTTGCTGAATTTTATTGCTTTAAAGGTGTCTTCAACCACAGCATGATGTGTGATCATGTCCACTAACATGTACCAGCTCAATCATGCCTCCCCCAACTGCATGCACCCCTACTTTATCCTGGCCCCATTAGGCTATTCCATAACTCTTTTAAACTCTCTTTTTACCACTATCCCCGACAACCACTCCCCAATGACAACTGATTTCCCATCTCCCGCTTCCAATATCCCTTAGTCTGACCTCTTCTCCAGGAAATTTCAGGCTAACATAATTTCCCCTTTGAAGAGCACTGGGGCATTTTCGATGACAATGCCCAAACGCAATCCCCACTGAAGGTCCAGCAGGCAGCAGGTTTTAACACGTATTAAAGAGATTAAACCTGTCTTCTTACAAGGAAAGCCCCCAAAATGGGGGTGCATAAATCGAGATTAAGATGGGAAGTGGATTTAAACAGACAAATAAATGAGAAAGATTGGATGGAACTATTTAAGAATAATATGACAAAAATTATAAACATTAGGTACAGGTTAGTTCAATATAATTTTTTGCTTCAGTTGTATTTGACTCACAAAAACTAAATAGACGAACCCTGCTAAATCAAGGTTTGGGTATGGACGTGAGATTGGATTTTTTTTTTGCATACTGCTTGGCAGTGTCCTAAAGTTAAATATTTTTGGTTGGATGTCGATAACTTTTTGGAATGGATTATGGGGGTCAAGTTCCCACAGGATCTGATGTTATTTTTATTGAGTAATATTAAGGTTATAAGACCTAAATTAAAATTTACTATGTATCAAGATGAATTTGTGTTAATTGCCTCAGCAGTTTCTATGAAATGTATAGCAGTATCATGGAAATCAGATACAGATTTAGGTATGGACTTGTGTGAGAGAAATGTAGGTTTTGCCATTTGAATAGCAATCTGCCATTCTACTGTCACTATCAAGTTGAACAACTTCACATTTATCTATTTTCAACTGCGCTTGCCATTTACTCATGCAGGTCATCTCTTTTCATCCTCATCCCACCCAATTTTGTGTTAGGGTTAAGAATATGAGAAATATTGCACACTTCTAGTTGATCGATAAATAGCTTGGGCCCAAGACCTTGAACATAGTTACCAGATACTGCCTCAGAGGGTCTTGTGTTTCTGTATTTCATATGTATTAATCAATACATGCCAATATATTATTCTTAATTCCATATGCCTTAGTTATTCAAAAGTTCTGTGGTTTCTCCATTACCAGCTTTATTTGTTGTGTCCTCCAATTTTTAAAAAAAATCAAATATGATTTCCTTTCACAAGTCTATGTTGACTTGGCCCAATCCTGTTGCTCTTTTCTCAGTATCCTATTATCCATCGTTGATAATAGATGTCAGTATTTTGCTTGCTACATATGCTGGGCTGTCTGGTCTAGTTTTCTTGCTTCCTCTATCCTTTAAAGCGATAGGGTTAATTTGCCACTCAACAGTCTGCAGGAACCATTCATAATCTGTACAATTTTGGAAGATGATGACAAATGCATCCACTATTTGCAACGATATCCCCAGGATGCAGGTTATCAGGCCTTGCCTTTCTGTCCTATTTTCCAGCACAATTTTTGTTTAACTAATACTAATTTCATTAGAATTTGCTAAAACTCCAGGCTCCCTAACATTTCTGGAAAGATACCTGTGTCCTTTTCCATATTTAGTTTTTCTGCTGTTATTTTTTTCCCATGATGAATTTCTGATGATGAAAGACCTGTGTTTGCTTTAACTAATCTCTTTTATTGTGCTTTCTTTTTAATTGCCCTTGATTGGAGAGGTATATGAATTCATTTGTGAACCAGACTGGATAGAGGATTTCTTAATCCGAAAATCATTAGGCAAACACAAAAATGCATCTTTTTCTGATTGTTTTGTGATCACCCTTGCAGAGAACTGTTCATCTACTATAATTAGATTCAACCTCTTGCCTCAGTGGTCCATATTTCTGGATGATAATCTATGAAAATAACCTCAATATCATCATGCTCAAAATCACCAACATTTGCAAAGCTAAACTTAAATTTGATGGTCAGAAGTAAAAGATTTTGCACAAACAGTATCAAAATCAGGTTAATAAAATTAGATCCACATTGCCACACTCTGTTCTCGCTACTGCCATCAGGAAGAAGGTGTAGGTGCTACAAGACTCGCACCACCAGGTTCAGGACCAGTTACTTCCCCTCCACCAACAGACTCCTAAACAACAGACTCTTATGGACTCTGACTTTGCACATTATTTATGACTGAATATGTATTTGTTTCTGCATTTGCACAGTTTGTTTGAGTTCACTTTTCTTCCTTTGTGTACATTTCTCTTCTTGGTATACATTTATTTTTCTTTGAGTACAGTTTACAGATACCAATAAGTAGAAATTCTGCCTGGCCAGCAGGGGAAAAAAAAACTTGGTTGTATGTGAGGCTATGTATATACTCTGTCTCTAAAAATGATCTCTGGAATGAAGCCTGCTCTGCCATTTAAATCATGGCTAATGTATTTTCTTCTTTTGACTCCATTCTCCTTTGATGCCCTTACTAATCATGAACCTATCAACCTCCTCTTTAACTATGCCCAGGGATTTGGACTCTACAGGCATTTGTGGCAAATTCCACTGATTAACAATACTCTGAAAGAGAAAACAAATTCTCCTCCTCTCTTAAGGGATGTCCTTTTATTCTCAGGTGTTCGACTCTCCCACTATTGGAAGCATCTACACTTCCCCTCTATTCCAACCCTTTCAATATTTGAAATGTTTGGATGAGCTTCCCCTCTCATCCTTCTAAACTCCAGCGAGTATAAGGCCAGAGCTATCGATCGCTCCTCATACATTGACCCTCTCATCCCTAGGATAATTCTTGTAAACCTCCACTGGACACTTTCCTTGGATATGGGGCCCAAAAATACTCACAGTCAGATGTGGTCTGACAAAAACCTTGTAAAGTGAAACACAAAAGTCTGCAGATACTGTGATTGTAATAAAAACTCAAAAATGCTGGAGGAACTCAGCAGGTCTCACAGCGTCCATGGGAGGTAAAGATATACAACCAACATTCGGGGCTTGAGCATGAAACGGTTATATATCTGTACAGGCCAAAAACGTTGGTTCTATATTGATATAAAGCCTGAATTGTTGCCTCCTATGGCTGCTGTGAGACTTGTTGAGCTCCTCAAACTGTTTTGTGTTCTTATTAAAGTTGTAAAGCCTCAGCATATCATTTTTACCTTTATAATCTAGACCTGTCAAAAAGAATGCTAAAATTTCATTTGCATATCTTACTACAGGTAAGATAACCTGCAAGTTAATCTTTAGGGAATCCTGTGCTAGGTCTTTTAAGTTCCTGTGGACCTCTGCTTTCTGAACTCTCTTCTCAATTGGAAAATAGTCTGCTTCTTTATTCCTTCTGCCAAAGTGCATGACCATACACCTCCACATGGAGTCACTCCCCAACACCTCCACATGGAGTGACTCCCCAACACCTCCACATGGAGTAACTCCCATCACATGGAGTGACTCCCCAACACCTCCACATGGAGTAACTCCCATCACATGGAGTGACTCCCCAACACCTCCACATGGAGTAACTCCCATCACATGGAGTGACTCCCCAACACCTCCACATTGGATTGACTCTATCTGCCACTTCTTTGCCTATTCTCCCAATTTATCCAAGTCCTTCTGCACACTCCTTTCTTTCTCAATACTACGTCTTGCCTCCAATCATTGTATTATCTACATACTTGTCCACAAAACCATTAATTTGATCATTTAAATCATTTATAATAAACATGTAAAGTAGCAGATCCAACATCACCCTATGCAGAACATGACTAGTCACTGGCAGCCAGCCAGATTAGGTCACATTTATTCCCACTCTTTGCCTTCCATCCATGCTAGTACCATTTCCATAGTACCATGGGCTCTTATCTTGTTCAGTAGCCTCATGTATGCCCTTTCAAAGATCTTGTGGAAAACCAAGTGAACAACTTCCTTTGTCTGCACTCCTCATTACTTCCTCAAAGTACTCCACCAGAATTGTCAGGCAAAATCTTGCCTGAAGGAAGCCATGCTAACTTCAGCCTATTTAATTTTGAATTTTCAAGAGCTTCAAAATCCCATCCTTAATCACGGACTGTTGAATCTTGACAACCACTAAGGTTAGATTGACTGGCCTCTAATTTCCTGTCTTTTGCCTCCCTCCCTTCTTGAAGAGTGGAATGATATTGGCAGTTTTCCTCTGGAAAACTTTCTCAACTACAATGATTATTGAAAGATCACAATTAATGCATTCACAATCTCTTCTGCTATCTCTTTAGAACCATGGGTTTTAGTGCATCTGGTCCAGGTGACTTAGCTGCCTTTCACCCCCATCAGCTTCCCAGGAACCTTCTCCTTTGTAATAGCAACTATTCTCACTTCTGGCCCCTTACTCTCTTAAAAATCCCATTCAGATAATACAAAAAGACAACATTCAGAATTAAATTGGAGTAAAATGGTGTTAGAATTTTTTTTTAATTAAAAAACACAAAGTATTAGAATGTATCTGTGGAATACAGTTTTGTCAATATTTCCACTGATGTGCCAAAGCAGCTAAAAACTTCAGAAATCCTTGAGTCTGTCAGAACACAATTGTTTCAATACATGTAAAACATTAAACTTAAAATGGTGGTCTTATCACTAATGAATGTTACTTCTCTGAAGTTATTCCTGTGCTCTCTGATTTTCATTTTGAAGAATCTTTGTTTGTTTCTCTTGATTCCAGCATTTGGAGTCTCTCATGTCTACTTGAATGCAGCATTGCATGAGATATTAGGAGACGATGCAAAAAAAACCTGCGTAAAAAATAACATGTAAAGAAGCTTCTTAAAAGAAGAAAGGGAGAAATTCACAGGGGTTCAGGGACACCTGCCTAGTGAAGACATTGAGGAAGAGGTGAAAATTAGATCGCAACAAGAATTGGAGGACTATAGAGATG
The DNA here is from genome assembly GCF_036971445.1 of Narcine bancroftii. NCBI lineage: Eukaryota > Metazoa > Chordata > Chondrichthyes > Torpediniformes > Narcinidae > Narcine > Narcine bancroftii. The sequence goes on from NC_091469.1 coordinate 338,419,759, forward strand.
TTAGAGAATGGTAGAATAGGAGAGGCCATCATGGTTGGGAATAAAATGGGAGAACCACACAAAATTTAAACCACTATTCCTTCTATGATTTATGGGTTTGAAAATATTTGTTTTCAGTGATGAGCTTAGAAAGCTATTTAGAAATTTTCTTGCAGATTAGGTTGCAATTGTTAAAACAATGCAAACTAATGTTGAGTTTTCAGTGTTTGGTTTAGTTTATTTTGAGCAATTATTTCTGTCAAGCCATTCAATTCAAAGTGGTACTTATTGTGGTAAAAATAACAGTCATCTCTCATCAAGGCTGAAATTCAATTTGCAGAGACGCTGGAGAATACAGTTGTTCAAAATTATCACGTGAAATGAGAAAGTGATTCAAGTGAGAGGAGAGTTGGCAACCAAATACTGTAATTTGGATTTAAATTGCTTGACAAATGTACAGGTTGAGATTAGACTTACCAGTAATCTCCTGTGTTTTTGAAAGCACTTTCTGAAAAACAGTAGAAGCAGATTTGTTGGCAACTTTTAAAAAGTGAACAGGATATATACCTGAACAGGAAATAGTTGTGGAACTACATGAAAGGGAGTAGAGGAGTGAAGCTAATCGGATTTTACTTTGAATATTAGGACAAGTGTGTCAAGTGATATCTTTCACTGGGAAAAAAAAGTAGGCCTGATCTGAAACCTCCCTACATGCAACCAACCAAACTCGACAGCATCTGTTACAAATCTTCAATTGTCTGCCTTTCTTCCCCCACCCCTCCGCCCCCACACTTAGTTATCCAGCTAGAAATTCAACCAAAGCAAAGATATTGTTCTTCACTCTAGTATCAATGTTTTTTTTTCTGAATGATAATTCATGGACATTGCAGGCAATATGCTATGTAAATCTCATAAGTGGAATGATACCTGGATTCATTCACTTTTGTAGTGAGCTGCAATGTATTTTCAATTGAAATTAAGTACATAGCAAAGCCAAATATGAATGCACAATAACCTCTTTGAAAACTGGGTAATGTGTATGTGGTAAACCACTGTTATACTTTGATTGTCCACTGCCAGCTGGACACACCTCCCGAGACTGATCCTACCCATTATCCCTTGCATGCTCCACACTCTTCCTCCCATGATCATATGGTTGGTTGCTGCTTCAGTCTATAATCAATAAAAGCCCATCAGTTTCACAACCTCAGTCTTTTGTGGTTAATGATGGTGCATCACTTTTATTGACTATATTTTTTTAAAGAAAACAGAGAGATCCAGCATAGACCTTCGATCCTCTGATGCCCTGAACATGTTCAAACTCTGGCTACGTTGCTGTGAGGACTTCCTGATGGCGACCATTAAAATTGTTAACAGGATGAGGAAGAACTGAAACTCCTCTTCTCACGAGTCGGACCCCAGGTCTTCCCAATGATCAACGACGCCAAATCATATGTGGTGGCCATGGGTACATTGAAGGTCCACTATCGCAGAAGGGTGAATAAGTTCTATGCACACCATCTCCTGGCCACCAAGAAGCAGCGACCCAGTGACTCGAGTACCGAGCACCTCCGGGCCCACTGCAGGGCGTGCAACTGTAAAGTCATGGTGGCCGGCCTGAACATGGAAAACCACGAGCAGGATACCTATGTGACCAGCATCCAGTCCCAATAAATAAGACAGCGACTCCTGGAGCAGAAGGTACTTGACCTCGTGGTTGAATTAACAGGGTCACAGGAGGAAGCCATCCAAATTTTGGATGACTACTCAGCCGCCTCTTGGCCACTGCAGTTGCTGCTATCTTGGGATTGGGGACCATCTTGCACCATGAGCGAATGGTCGCAGGCATCATTGCAATCCTCTAGCAACCTGACCGTGGCTGTTGTGGCAGGTGATCACCCCAAATGTTACTTCAGTGGGCAGGACAAGCACCTGAGGAAACACTGCCCTGTCAAGGAGGCCATATGCAGGGAAAAGAGGACATTACTCAAAAGTCTGCCAGTCTAAACCACCCACGGAACCTAGCAGTGCTGTGTAAGCACAGCTGCCTCCCCGGGCAGCATGATCAGTACCATCCTCTCTGCGGACCAGCGATGCCACGTGTGAGTCATGGGGGCTGGCATTTTGGACCATGCTGCTGGCACCATCTTCTAAGGCCTGCAGAACTGTGGGGGAACAGCAAAGGTGGCCATCTTGGGAACTTGGGCCCTCATCGAACTCAGACAGTGAGTGCATACTAGCCGCCATCACCCTGAACCAAGAGATGCCACATGAACTTGCTAGGACCATGATGGATGTCATGTAAACATGTGCATAATGAACTGTTTGTTTGATAGCGGGACTACAGAAAGCATTATCCACCCTAATACTGCTACACACCTATCACTCGAAGTGTGGCCAGTCAGCCATAAGATATCACTCGAGTCCAAATCCCATACGACCGATGCCCACGGGTCCTGTATGGTGCCTTTGACCATTGGAGGCACAGTTTACAAACACTTCAGGCTCCATGTCATTCCGCAATTCTGCGCCCCTTATACTGGTGCTAGACTTCCAGTGCCAACTAAAAAGCTTTACTTTGGAATTCGATGGGCCCCATTCCACCTTCACCATTTGAAATGAACAGTTTCTAGATGCCATCTGCGCACAACCTGTGAGCTCTAGACTCTCAAGGTCACCCCCGGCCACCATCACTATTCGCGAACTCACCCCAAACTACAAACTGGTGGCCACCAGTAGTAGACGATACTGTGCCCCACAAAGAGCATTGATCAAGTCAGAGGGACAGCATTTGTTGGATGAGGGCATCATCGAGGCTAGCAATAGTCCCTGGAGGGCCCAGTTGGTTATAGTAAAGAATAGGGTGAAGAACAGGATGGTCATAGACAACAGACGTTAACCGGTACATGCAGCTCAATGCATACCCTCTCCTCCACATATCCAATATGGTTAACCAGATTGCACAATATTGGGTGTTCTCCACATCAACCTTGTCAGCATATTGCCAGCTCCCGATCCACCCGGAGGATCGCCAATATACTGCATTTGAGTCAAATGGCCATCTCTTCCACTTCCTTCAGGTCCCCTTCAGCATCACCAACAGGGTCTCCGTTCTTCAGCAGGAGATAGACCACATGGTGGACCACTATAAACTGCACGCCATTTTTTGATATCTTGACATTGTGACCATCTGCAGCCATGACCTGCAGGACCATGATGTCAACCGTCAAAAATTCCTCTGGACTGGAAAGCTCCTGAACCTAACTAAGAACAGGGAGAAATGTGTATTCTGGATAACTTGACTTAGCCATTCTTGGTTGCGTGGTTGAAAATTATGTCATTGGCCTTGACCCTGACTGTATGCACCCCCTTCAGGTGTTATACCTTCTCCACACCCTCAAAGCCCTGAAGAGACCCCAGAATTTTTTCTTGCACTATACTTAATGGGTCCTCAACTATGCGGATAAGGCTCGCCCATTGGTCAGCAAAGACCCACACAGCCTCCAACTATATCAAGGACGACAATACCATGGTTGTGATGCATGCAATAGACGAGTCCACACCTTTCCAGGTGGAGAGTGCTGCGTCTAACTTTGCCCTGTCTGCCACAATCAACAAAGTGGGTCAACCGGTCGCCTCCTCACTCACACTCCAAGGCCCTGAATCACCTACTCTTCAGTCAAAAAGGAAGCCCAGCCCATCGTGGAGGTGGTACGACACTTCATCCTCCTCACAGACCAGCGGGTGGTCGCCTATGTGTTCAATAATAAGCAGAGGGGCAAAATCAAGAATGATGAAGTCCTCAGATAAACAATCGACCTGTTCATTTATAACAGCAAAATCCTGTAACAGGCCTGGCAAGCTTAATGAGCCCCTGGATGCCCTCTCCTGCGGGACTTGTGCCGGTATCCAAATGGACAAATTGCAGACCCTCTACAACAACCTCTGTCACCCCAGAGTGACTAGGTTCTTCCATTTCATTAAAGCACAGAACCTACCATACTCCATTGAGGAAGTCAGAACAAGCACCAAAATCTCCCAGGTCTGTACCGAGTGCCAACCGCACTTCTACTGTTAGGACAAGGTGCATCTGATCAAAGCTACTCACCCTTTAGTGCACCTGAGCATCAACTTCAAGGGGTCTCTCCCTTCCTTGAAATGGAATGTACACTTCCTCAGTGTCGTTGATGAGTATTTCCACTTCTCTTTTGCCATCCCCTGTCCGGACATAATGATGGCTACAGTCATTAGGGCCCTCTACAATATGTTGATGCTCTTTGGGTATCCCTGCTTCATCCACAGAAATTAGGGGACCTCATTCATGAGCGATAAGCTGCAACAGTACTTGCTAGCAAGGGCCATCGCTTAAAGCAGGACCACCAGCTACAATCCCAAAGGAAATTGGCAGGTGGAAAGGGAAAATGCCATTGTCTGGAAAACTATCCTCCTGACCCTGAGGTCACTGGGCTTCCCCATCTCCCACTGGAAAGAGGTTTTCCCAGACGCACTCCTCTTCATATGGTCATTTTTACATACAGTCGCTCTTATGCATGGCCACTAACAATATGCCTCATGAACGACTGTTTGCCTTCCCTAGGAAGTCTATGTCAGTGACTATGCTGCCTGCCTGGCTGACCTCCCTTAGACCAGTCCTGCTTTGGAAGCACACCATGCAATCTAATACTGACCCACTGGTCGAGAGTGTCCACCTCCTCCATGCAAATCCCCAGTACACCTACATAGCCTTCCCTGATGGGTGTGAGGACACAGACTCCATCCAGGATTTGGCACCATTGGGCAGTCCTCCATCTGCGATCGATGACCAACAGACACCGGCTGGATAGCACACATAATGAAGCTTTTTACTCTATTTCAGTGCCCATGACCACACTCAACCCCGGCAACTGTTGTCACCCATGATACACCAGCACCACACTTACTCCTCCCTTCACCTGTCCCTTCCCCCTGTCGAACTGTAACCGGTGACGACAGACCAATCACACAAGCTGCCCAGGGCACCATGGTGGCGTCCCAACCATAACCACATTGTTCGCTGCAGCAGAGGGGACCACCTGACAGACTTGACCTGTAAAATATGTACATGTGAATATATTTGCTTCTATTTTTTTCTATCACCCCCACAGGATTCTTCTTAAAAAGGAGGAGTGAATGTGCTACAGCACTTTTATACTGTGACTGGATGTTGGTGCCAGGAAATGCCTCCCGAGGCTGATCCTACCCATTACTGCTTTGCATGCTCCCCAGTCTTGCTGCCATGATCAGTCAATGAGGTTGGTTGGTGCTCCAGTCTCTAGTCAATAAAAGCCCATCTGTTTCACAACCCCAGTCTTTTGTGGTAATTGATGGTGCATCAAAGTAAGACTGTGAAGTCCATAAAGCAGCATTGTTTTATTTCCCTGCATAATAGCAAGCTGAAACTCACATCATCATTTCAACTCGACATTCCTGGGTAATATTAATTCTTCTCGTTGTTGCTGTTCACATAGCAGATGAGATTTGTGCTATCACCTCTTAAAGAGACATATCTCAATACAAGCAATACCCTTCAGGAAGACATCTGTACTCATTCTACCTAGGCCTAAGGTCTGAAGGAAAAGTAAATAATTTGATGACTTCTCTAATCCAGCAACGTATCAGAAATTGAGAGAAACCAAAGATCAAGAGCAGTAACCTGAAATGATCCTGAGACTGTGAAACTGAGAGATGTAGCTTTGACCTCCATGGACAAAGTGGTCACAGCTTGTGTAAGACAGTTCTTGACACTGCAGGAAGTTGCATTTATCTGACCATAGGAAAGACAGTTTCCTGTTAACCCTTCAATGAGATTAGTCTCCAGGGAAACAAGGTTTATAAATCTTGGTGGTTGACTGAATAAGTTAGAATTAAGATGTTTTCATGTGCACTGAAATAGAGTAAAAGGCTTCATTATGTGTGCTATCCAGGCAATCCAATTCATATAGCTGGTAATGCAATACAAACAAATAAACACACAAGAAAGTAGTGTAAAAGTAATAAATGGTGCAAAAACGCTGTGCAGAGAATAGAGAAAAATACAGATATAAAAGACAGAGCAAGGACAACATCTTTTGCCAGTGTGAGATCCATTCAAATAGGAAAAAAACTGTCCTTGAATCAGAAAGTTTGTCTTCTCAAACACATATACTGCCCGATGGAAGTGAGGGGAAGAGAGTATGAATGGGGCTGAAGTGATGTTATTTTTCAGGTTAGTGATGTTGAATATTTCTTTTCAAGTGAACTTAGTATTGCACATGAAAGATATCACACTAGATAATGAGGCAGGGGCACAAAATATGATCCAGATATTCTACTGACAGACAAGAAAGCGGCCAGAATGTTGAAGAACCCAAAGGACATATTTCGAGTTTATGGTATGTACTGCATTGTTTGTACAGGATTGCCTTGGTGACATACTGCTGTGAAACTTATGCATCACTAGTGTGTTGGGGTGAATGAGGATGAAATCTATTTAAGAAGTTTTTTTTTTCTTTTTTGGAAAATTTTATTTATTAATTGCAAAACCATACAATAAAAGATACAGCTTAAGAAAAAATACAATACATACATGATATTTTTATGTAAGTAGTACCCCCTACAACCCCTCCACCCCCTACCCTAACCTACCCATCCCTCCCCACCCCCTCTAAACTTTCCCCATAAAGAAGAAAGGAAGAGTACATCACATAACATAAAACTCATCAATCAGTTGCCATGGTTCAGAACAACATCACTAATGTGTGGAGGGGAGATTAATAATTCAACCCCATATAATCCAAATATGGGCTCCAAGTTTTAACAAAAAAGAATAATTATTATGTAAATTATTTCTTTTCCAATGAAATGCAAGATATTATTTCCAAATGCTATCACTGAATACTCAAATTAGTCTCATTTTTCCAAGTAATTGCCAAACATTTTCTAGCCACAGCTAAGGCCAATCTCAAAAAAGCAATTTGAAATGTATTTAGTTTTAACTCCAAACTCAATTTCTTAATTTAACCCAACAAAAAGACTAAAGGATTAAGTGGAACCTTCAATTTAAAAATAACTTCAAAAAGATCCTTAATTCTATTCGAAAAAGGTTTCACCATCTCACATAGCCAAGTAGAATGTAAAAAGGAGCCAACTTCCTTATGACATCTAAAATATAAATCTGAGGAAATAAACTTATATTTCCTTAATTTCTCTGGAGTTAAATATAATTGATGAAGAAAATTATAATGAACCAATCGATTTACAATTTTAGTCATACTATCCTCACATAGATTCTTCCAATCATCCTGAGAAATAAGTACAGCCAAATCTTTTTCACATTTTAATCTAGATTTATGGACATCCGTCTTAAGCATACATGTCAGATATAAATCCTTTCATGCCACCTTCAGTTAGTAAAATTTCAAATTTAGACTGTCTAGGTAACCATAATGTACACCCAAAATTATCCAACAATAGGGCTTTAATTTGATAATAAGAAAAAAGAGTATTTGAAGATATTTAATATTTATCTTTCATTCTTTGAAATGAAATAAAATATCCTGCTTTATAATAATCTTCTACTAATTTAATATCTTTTAGATCCCACAACTTCAAAAGTTGATTATTAAGTGTAAAAGGAAAAGGCTTATTTTGAAACAACGGGGGTATACCTGAAATTTTACCTTGAGTACCTATAGCTTCATTTTTTAAACTATTAACTGTTTCAACACAGGTGAATTATAATTACTTAATAATTGAGGATTCCATCTGTAAATAAACTGATGCACTTTCTTCTCACCAATCTAAGACAACTCAATATTAGCCCATATCAAAGGTTTCACTTCAAACATCCTATTAATGGATTTCAACAGTGCTGATTCATAATAATTTTAAAAATTAAGAAGTTGTAAACCTTCTAGTACTTCCAAGTTAATTTCTGTAATGACACCCTTACCATTTTATTTTTCAATTAAAAACTTCCTCACCAAAGCATTTAAGTCTTTAAAAAATTCCTTTATTGATGGATATATTGAATCAGGTGACTGAGGTTTGTTCCTTTCCAGATTCCTTTTCTAAAGCAATTATGACAATTATTCTTAAGAAAGACAGGAACCCATTAAATGCAGGGTCTTATTTCTTTATTGAATATAGATTATAAAATTGTGGAAAAGGTTCTAGCAAATAGGTTGGCTAAATATTTACCAGGTTTAATTCATGTAGATCAAGTGGGTTTTATTAAAAATCGATATTCAGCAGATAATATTGTAAAGTTGATTTTTTTTAAATTAATTCTTCTTGGGAGCAATCTAACCAACCAATGGCTATTTCTCTCGATGCAGAGAAGGCCTTTGATAGAGTAGAATGGAGTTTATTTTTTAATTTAAAGTTTTGGAGAAATTCAACTTTGGGCCTTTTTTAATTGGTTGGATTAAGGCCTTGTATAGAAGTTCGACTGCTAGAATTGTGACAAATGGACAGGTATCTTTACCTTTTACATTAACTAAATTGACGAGGCAAGGCTTCCCTTTGTCACCAGTTCTATTTGTATTGGTTATTGAACCTTTGGCTCAGATGATTAGACAAGATAGTAATATTGAATGAAAAATCTGATAAATTTAAAATAAATTTGTTTGCAGATCATATTTTGATATGTTTAACACAACCTTTGAAATCTTTGAGGAGACTGCATGATAGATTGGAGCAGTATGGTGAAGTATCAGATTATAAAATTAATTGGGAAAGTAGTGAGATTATGCCTCTATATGAAATGGATTATTCTCTGTGTAGGCATATTGTGAAATTTAAATGGTCGGATCGGATGAAGTATTTAGGTATTAAGATAGAAGGTAATTATAATCATTTATATGAATTGAATTACCTGCCTTTATTGTCTAAAATTAAATATGATTTGAATCAGTGGAAAGATTTACCTATTACAATAATAGGATGTGTTAATTGTATTAAAATGAATATTTTTCCTCGAATTTAATATCTTTTTCAATCTATTACTTGTAAGGTTCCTCAACTTTTTTTTTCTATGCAGGATTGACAAACAGTAGCCTAATTATTTATTCCCAACACTCTCACCTAAACCATTCCATGATAAAAGTAATGAGGACTAAAAATAGGGAGGAAGGTCAATCTCAATTGAATAAATAGTTTAGCTCCTTCTCTTACATTCCTGTATCTTTCATCTGCAACAGCACTATTGATAATTTGCCTGTTAGGATGATACATAACAAGAATATCAGCTCCATGGAAAATCAACATACTTTGAATTAAGTCTCTTTACCATTCAACATCAGTTTGAAATATTTTAGCAAATAATTTGTTGTGGTTCTGGATATATTTCAGCAATGTTTCAATGACAAAACAGTTGAACAATACAATCTTTCAGATTAAAATTCTAATCGACCAAAGCCTGCTGCTTACTTGAGTCCCTAGCTAAATAGCTAAAGTGGAAAACCATATGCATGTTTTATGGATCTCTCCATTGACTTGCCAATGAGTAATATCCATATCCTATATGTATGCATTCAAACTGGTTGCAGAGGTTTTGACAGCTTGTAAAGCCACCGCCTGGCCTTATCCAGTTCTCAAAGGTTTTAAATGCTCTGAATGTTCTTGACATTTGAATGAGTAAAAATTAAAACAAAACTTTAAATCACTCAAGCACTTTACTACTTAACTAATGGAAAGCAATAAAACAGGTTCAGTTGGGAGATAATTAATGGTTAACTTGAAGTCCCTTCTCTTGCTACTCATTGCTATTTCTAGCTATCCTGGTAACTGTAGATGATGTCTACAGAGGTTTCTAATGAGAAACACATTTGCATTCTGAAAGTTGACAGGGAAGCCCAAAGGAGAGAAATGCATAAACTTTGGTCTCAAATGTTTTAGAGTCATTCTCTTGCCATTCCTTGCTAGTAAATTAGTCATGAAGGAAATACTGTAATATACTGTCTTATTGCAGGGGAAACAATGAACAGTTAAGATTTACATGGACAGAGGAGTAATTACATGCATATCAGGAGAGTCTAAGAAATGAGCTTTCAAATCAAATAATCGGGGAATGCAAAGCATCATCTTTTTTTATGATTGTCAATTACAATGAAACAATGGCCATTGCATCATTAACAACAATTGTATACACAGCTGTTTGAATTACAATGGTGTTCTTAGTCCAAAAATTAAATTCATAAATTTTCTAGAAAACTGATCCTGTCCTTGGACGAAGGGCTTAAGATGTCAGTGTACAATAATTTGCTTTTTCTGCTGACTAATTTGTCCAATGGGGCTTAAAAATCACCAGTTTAGGTTCAATCAAATCAAGTCAAGTCACTTTTATTTGTTGTTCAACTATGTATTGCACGGTAAAGACGAGAGCGTTTCTCCTGGACCACCAAGCAGATTTACATCAATACAAGTTAAAATATTAAGACGTATACAAAAGTCCACGGTACACTATCCAGAAATATTCAGGAGTCTGATGGCTTGGGAAAAAAAAAAATGTTCCCCAATCTAGATGTAAGAGCACGAGTGCTATGGTACGCCCTACCAGATGGTAGAATGGAGAAAAGTTTACATGAGGGGTGGGTGAAGTCCTTCACAATGTTTATTGCTTTCTGCATGCATCAAGTGTTGTAGATGTCCGTTATGGAAGGAAGAGAACCCCAGTGATCTTTTCTGCTGACTTCACAATCCTCTGCAGGGTCTTACGGTCCAAGGTGGTACAGTTTCCAAACCAAGCTGTGATGCAATTGCACAGGATGTTCTCAAAACATCCTCTGAAGAATGTAGTGAGGATGGAGGGTGGGAGATGAACTTTGCTCAGTCATCGCAGGAAGCGGAGGCTCTGCTGGGCTTTATTGGCTATTGAGCTGGTGTTAAGGGACCAGGTGAGATTCTCTGCCAAGTCCACACCAAGGAACATGATACCCTTGACAACATCTGGGCCCTCCTGAAGTTGACAACCATTTCTTTTGTTTGATTAATGTTCAGTTACAGGTTGTTGGCCCTGCACCAGTCCATTAGCAACTGGACCTCATCTCTATGCTGAATTTTGCTGCATAGTCATGAGTCAACAGAATAAACAGCAGTGAACCAAGCACACATCCCTGGGGGGGCCCCGTGCTCAGTGTGAAGTCTTGGAAGTGCTGTTTCCAATCCAGACTGCCTGAAGTTTCCCTGACAGGAAGCCAAGAATCCAATTGCAGAGGGACATGCTTAGACCCTGCAGCGCAACTTCCCTATCAGGTACTAAGGTATGATTGTGTTGAATGCCAAACTGAAGTCCATGGACAGTATTCAAACAGACGTGTCCTTATTTTCCAGGTGGCTGAGGCCTAAATGGAGGGTGATGATAATGGCATCATCCATAGAGCGGTTGCATCTAAATGCAAACAGCAGGGGGTCGGTGACAGGGGCAGCAGGAGCTTGATGTGCCCCATGACAGGATTCTTGAAGCACTTCATCACAATGGGCATGAGTGTGACATGATCATAGTCATTGAGCCAGAACAATGGTGACAATGGGGATGGGGACAATGGTGGCAGCTTTGAAGCACTTTAGGAGATGTTAAAGATGTCGGTGAGAACTTCTGCTCGCTGAGCGACACATTCCCTGAGCACTCTGCCAGAAGTGTTATCCGGTCCAGCAGCTTTTCGTGGGTTGACCTTGCCTAACATTCTCCTCACATCAGCCACTGTAAAATACAGCATCCAATCATTTGGAGGAGAGTTGGACTTCTTCACTGCCACATTTTGTTTTGCCTCAAGACACGCGTTGAAGTTGTTCAGTGCGTCTGGGAGGGAGGCATTATGAGCACAGGCAGATGGTGTGGTCTTGTGGTTGGTGATATCTTCTATGCCCTTTCACTGCATCATGTGTCCTTGGTGTCCAGGAAGTTATTATGAATGTGTTGGGGGTGTGCATGCTTTGCTTCCCTGATGGCCTTGACAGCTTGGCTCTTGCAATATCTAGGGCAGTGGTTCTCAACCTTTTTTCTTTCCACTCACATACCACTTTAAATAATCCTGATACCATTGGTGCTCTGTAATTAGTAAGGGATTGTCTAAGGTGGTATTTGGGTTGGAAGGAAAGGTTGAGAATCACTGCTCTAAACCCAATTGTTACTGAAATGTTTTGCTTGAAAAAAATTGTAATTGGCCCATTTCCTTTGGAGTTCCCTTGACATAACGAGTCAATTAGATATGATTAAAACAATGGTTTTCAAACTTTTTCTTTCCACCCACAAACCATGTTAAGCAATCCCTTACTAATCACCGAGCACCTCTGGCATAAGGATACATGAGTGGAAAGAAAAAGGTTAAGAATCACTGAGCTAAGGCTACCTTGTTGTCTGTTCTGAAGGCAGAGTGTCAGTTCCTTAGCAACACATGCTCCTCTGCAGTCATCTTTGCCTTCTGATTAGAATGAGTAATGATGGTCTTGGGCAAAATGAATTTTGATAAATCGGGAATGAGCGAATACCATTGGTATAAAACCGAAATATGTTGGCCTAAGCTATGGCTGACCCTCCTTAACCCTTTCCATTTGTCCCTCCTACTTTGAATCTCTCTACCTATGCCCCGTGAACTTGGAGTCAAATTTTGTTAAACACTGGTGTGCGAAGCCTTGAATAATATTGCACATCAAAAAGAACACCTCATAAAAAGTGCAAATTATTGATATGAGGATGAATAGATCGCAACCCCAATGAATCTGGAAATCTCTGTGTGATGTTACGAGCCCAAAGGACGCCAGAACCCAGCAGCAATAGACATTCACCAAGTTAAGTTGTTTGCTTAAACAAAAGTTGTTTTTAATTATCTTTAAACATGAAAACAGGATCAAACTTTACCTTATCTCTATACTTTAACTCACCCAAATTAACCCCCTTCTAATTCTAAGTGCATGCGCATATAATGTGTGTGTAAATTTTAGAAAAGTTCTTTGGTTCACAGTTCAATCTCACTTCTCCTTCTTCCAAGTTCTCTGGTTGCAGGCAGTTCTTATACTGTGCACAGAATTTAACATTTGTAAAGTTCACCAGGCTTTGGTGCTCGAAAGGTAAATGGTTACCACTCAGGAAGGTTCTTGTAGGGTTTGCAGAGAGAGATTTGTTGTTCAAGGATTTCCACAACTGAGATACCACCATTAGTCACCTCAATATCTTGCTGATGAAACTTGCCCTATCAGGGTTCTCCAGATGGTAACCTTTTTCTTCAGGCTACCACAGAGTTCCTTGCTGTTCTTCTGTTCCTCTTATTCCAAGAGAAACATCGGACAGATAGCACTTTCAGCCATCCACTGCTCTGGAACTTTCTGTTTCCAACTAGCTTTTCCTGGTTTATTTCATCCATGACAGTTCAGTCTCTTTCAGTGTCACACACACACTAGCTGAGAGATCTTGTTGAACTTGTCTTCTCTCTCTCTCTCCAACTGCCAGAAAGCCCATGTGACTCTCTTACTTGCAAAAACCCCCACCTTCTTCAGCAAGCCACAGGAGTTCTCTTCTCTTGTTCAAGCTGTTGTCTTAGATAAACCAAATCCAGGAGTGACCTTTCTGTGAGCACACTGTAGGTACTTGCTGCCAGTTTGTCTCCTCCAAAACAATGACTATTCATTTCATGATGTCATTTCAATTAGCACCTACTTGTGAAATTCTCCAAAGATCCTGCAATATTACTGAATTTGAATTCTTCAGTCTTTCAAATAAGGTCTGTTTTAAAATGTGTGTATGTATGTAACCTTCTCTAATTTTACCAAATTCTCCCAAATATATATACATTACAGTGAAAAGGTATAATCTGTGGCATTGACTTTGCCCAAAATCCTACCTGTATTATAACTTATATTGGTTCCTTTTCCTTTTACCCCCTCTTCCAATACTCATTGGATCCCTGTTAAGAAATACTTTGGTCTTAAAAGTTTCTACAATATTTTTTACATTCCACTATGTCCTTGCCACTCTGTAACTCTATAATTTCCTCCAGTCCATGAATTCATTCCAAATATGCACAGTTTTGGCCTCTTGACCCTTCCTGCATTTAATAGCTCCACGATTGATGGTTATACCTGCAGCTGTCTAGAACCTAAGCTCTCCTCCTCAACCAGCTGTATGACCAAGAGCCCGTCCACCTGCTCCAATAATTCAAAATGTGACATGTCATCAAATTGTGATTGATAGCACTCCAATGAAGCATCAAGGGACATTTCACTAGATTAAAATAACTAATTGAAAAGTTCCTTTTGGATGTTGATAGTGCAATGTTGATATGTCACAGAAACAATCAAAGGACAAGTTATCTTCTCTTTGTTTCAATCTTTCAGTGGTCCTGAGATTAAACAAGGGTGTCTGGCTGTCACTCCATATTGCTGAATGCCATTTCCTCTTGATTTGCATGGTGCGAACTCAGACATGTGCAGGGAATTATCAACACCCCAAAAGGTGGAATTTTGCTGCTCCCCACACAAGAGATGGTCTTCCCAACCCAGGTGCAGAAGATTTTGTCAGTGTGGGCACAAAAGTAATAAAATAAAATAGATATAGTACAGTCCAGGTTACCATCTCATTTCCTCAGAAAGGATTTTCAGGTAAACTGTTAACACAAAGGTTCTTTAAAAAGAAAGATGCCCAAACTTATGATCTAAGTCTATACATTGCATCCAGGGCTGTGAGAGATTACTGGAACGCTGCACCAGCCCCTCATTGTTGTTTTTGGTGAGCTCCAGCACCTAAAAAAAATTAGCACTGCACTGCACCCTGATTGTATTCATATCTGAATGATTTCATTGGAGAGATTAGTTGGAAGCATAAAATATATTTATGACACTAAATTATTTCTGGTCAACACACACACACACACACACACACACACACACACACACACACACACACACACACACACACACACACACACACACACACACACACACACACACAATGTATGTGTGAGTGCATATATATTAGTGTTAGTTTTTAGTTTTTACATTGAATCCATGCATCACATTCATGACTATAAGTTTAAAACTTATATTATGATTGTTGGGATAAAGCATTCTCAAACTTTTTATGTTACTCATCCTCTTCCAAATTTGCCAACAACATGGAAATCTATCTGGTCAATCTCTTCATATTTTAATTCCCAAAATACCAATTACATATTAATCCAGTTCTTTACATCTTCCACTCTTGAAAGAATGTATCACTTTATCTTTCAACTACTGAATTTTTAATCTAATTTGGTGCAAGGTTTGCGATTCTGAGTTGCTTGAGAGTTGACTTTCTGCAAACTTGGCCTCTATTCTTTCATACACACATTTGGACACACACCCCAAAGCCTTAGGTTAATCATCTCACTAATGGTAAATGCCAATATGATAGGAAAGAAACTGATTATCACATAATTTACCTGCCAGAGACCCATTGTGCATCTCTCGAGGTACATATACCACATTGTGGGAGTGTCTGTTTTGTATCACACTAATTGGAGGTGAAGTGTATCCAAGTCTGGAACATGCTGTTAATTTTACTTGTTAATCTCTCTGTGTAATAGCCAGAAACAAAATCACATAGTATCAGGCTTTTGTGTGCTGCTGGATCCAATTTCAATTTTGAATATCAAAACTTCCATGTAGGTTGCTCAAACAGAGTATGTTGGGCATGTGCACTGAGCTATTCCTGCACAGGTGGCTCATGCTGTCTGGTGGCCAGGTCACACACAGCAACAAGCTTTCAGAGTGCCTATTTAGCCTGCATGACTTGAATAACACTTGTCTGAGCATCTGCCAAGCTAGGATCTGACTATCAATCCTCCACATTATTATTTCTTAACTTCATTGCCAACTAGCAATCAAAGTCCTTGACTATCTCAGCTACCAAGTCTACCCCTGATCCTCCTTCCCCATTACTGATGTGGCCCACCCATCTAACAAATTTATCTTCTCCACTCCGCCCCCCCCCCCCCCACTTAACTGCTAAGTTTGCTTTTCACTGCTCTAACCCTAATACAGACCATGAATCCCTGACAGCTGAACTTCATTGTGTCTATGAACCTAACCTTACAATCTCTCTCTCATCCATAATAATGGATGCATGTGAAGGAAAACCTTGAGTATAAAAATATTGTTCGGTAAAACCTTAGCACTGCATTTCCCAACGGCAAGCCCATGGTCGATAGATTCCTGAGGTTGCTGCCGAATGTTTGACAAAACTTTTGGAGAAGATGACCAATTTTTGATAGAAGTTTTTACATTTTGAGTGTGCGTGGGTGTATGCATCTTATTGCCCAGTTGCATTGGGAGCTGACTGGTTGGACTAGAGTCAATGTTGGCATGAGCCTCATCTTTATTTGATTTGTTTCACTATTATCTTTTGCATCTGATCATTGCCTGCTTTTCAGACAAAATAAATACTAATTATCAGAGTTCTACCAGTATTTATTTTCATGGTCTCACCAGAAAACTAAATAAAGGATGTTTCTATTTAGTTCAGGAATACTTGGGCTTGGAGACCCCAGAACTCAGCTGAATTCTCGGCTGTGAAAATCTGTTGCCTTGAATAATTCCACAGTATTCAATGTGTGATTGTGTTGAGCAATGCAAGACTGTTAAGATCTGTGCTTTCTTGTCTTTTATGTTTGTAGATCTTAAATGTTGCTTATATTGTCGTAATCTTTGCCGTTCCTGCAGTGCAGTACCTTCAATATGATTTCTCTATTGGCCCTTATAATTTTAAGGAATTGTGTATGGTGGTATACTATATTGACATTCAATCAATGTTAAACTTTCTTTTTCTGAGGCACTGTCATTATTTTAGACAGAAATGCAATTATGTAATTCTGGCCCAGGCTGCTTGTTACTAATTATTTCCATTTCAACACTAATCTTTGTGTTGACGGTGTAGAAAGGGTTAATAACACACAGCCATAAGTCCAGGACCTGAGGGTGAAATCCTAATATTTGGAAGTTAACTACCATCATTATACCTTTGCGGCTTTCTGCATGTCACCATTGAAATGATCCATGACATTTTCCTGCATGTTCCACTCCTCTAAAGCTGAAAAGATTGTATGTTGCATGCACAGTTATGCAAGTACTTTACATATAATAACACAAATCAGGGAAAATAAAAGCTCAACTGTTATATACAATGATCACTCTTTGGTTGGCATAGGTTCATATCCAGCATTTCTGGATGTAAGGGTCTAATGGTGTTGGGATCTTTAATTTCCAGTAAAAGGGAATGCTATTCTGAAATGCCATGAGGATAGTTGTGATGGGAAACAAAAATGATTTTGCAGTGCAGGAATGGAACCTTATAAAATAGTCAAAAGATTATTACATTATTTAAAGAAACAGATTCAATTGTTATTAAATAATTAATTCAGCATTTGGTACTTGAGATCAGAAGTATTTGGGCTGTTTGCATCTCTCACTTTCACTTCAGTACCTTGTGACATAAGTATCCAAGTTTCAACAAAGCCAATACAAGGAGCATAACAAATGCCCCAACGTTTATAAGGAAGGTGTGACAATTATTCATTGTTCATTTTAGCATCAGATAGTTCCAAGTTTTAATTCAATATTGTGTTGATGTAAACCATTTCAAAGCAGAGATGGTTTGCGATAGTAGGTTTGGGGGGGGGGGGGGTGTGTGTGTGTGCAGCGCACTTGGCTAAAGAGCCAAAGGTGTGAAGCAAAATGCCTCCAAGTCAGAATCCTGCCTAAAATTTAAGGGATAGAGCTCCTTTAAACAATTTTTTATTTTTATTCTCCCCCCCCCCCCACGTTAAGATCTGAAGGGATAATGGAAGCATTCAACTGCCAATTAAAACAGTTGAACTGAATTGAAAATTCCAATTTCGTGTAATATTACATTTCACTTTTATTACCTGACAATAAATAGTATTCAAACTTTTCTGATCTGATCGATATGATGCATTCATCTTCCGAGCCTCTCCTGCAAAAGCTGAATTAAAAATTAAAAATTGAATTGTGTCCTTTATAGAAATAATATGGTATTTGCTTTTCAGTAGTTGAATTCAGAAGAGGTGATCCTGTAGAGGAATGCCAAGCACTCTGATTATCTGCTGGCTTTAGATTTCCAATTGTTTCAGTAATTGCAATCTTAACCTGTCTCAGTCTATGGGAATGTCACATTTTACCCTTGAAATATTTTCACAGGACAGTGATACCACAATAGCACCTTCTTTCTATATAAGTGTGGTTTAAGGCACATGAAGAACAAGTAAAGGGAATTATTGGGAGATGCATGGTCCAAGAAATCTCCATCAGTGATCCTAAATGATCACTTGTGTTGTTTGCATTTTTGCATTATGTTTTCAGTCTAATCCATGTACCTACAAATGTAATATGGAAATCAAAATAACAATTTTAATTTAAACCCATGGTTTTCTCTCGCTCTCTCTCGCGCACGCACACACACATGCACACACACACACACACACACACACACACACACACACACACACACACACACACACACACACACACACACACACACACACACACACACACACACACACACACACACGCACACACCCCATGATGACGATGTTTCATGACCTTTGAATTTAAAATAAATCCATGATGGAAATATGACTACTCTAATATCCATGATGATCACACTGTCATGAGAAGTTAAATCAAGCAGGTCAGACACATCTTAGTTAAACAACTGACATAGTACGACCACACAGGGGTTGGAAAATTTTGGATCATATTGTGATGAACTGGTGTGTCAAAATTCAGCTCTGGTTACTAGCAGAAAATAGGTGTGTAACGGCGGCAGTGGATTGGACTCTGCCAACAACATTTAAAGTTTGGAGAAAATGTGCTGTATTGAGTCACTAGCAGGATTTCAAGTGACTTGAAACTTACAGTCAACAATCAGTTAAAGGCTACTGTTAGAAAACAAAATAAAAGAACATTGATGGGAATTTAATACAGTGCATTCTGCAGAAATATCCTGTACATTATTTATCTGGCTGATTTAGTAGTAACTGGCTATGAGGTCTGTTTTTAGTTGCAATATATACTACCAAATGAGGGAGTTGTGTTGAATAGTTGCTGGCTAACACTTTTTTCTTTCTCTTTTTCTCCTCATTTTGATTCTTTTCCTTTCATTTTCTATTCTTTCTTGCTTTATCCTTATGTTCTCTCCTTCATTCCTTACTTTCTCACACCCTCTCTCACTGCACCGCTGCTCTCCACCTCCCTCTCTCTTCACTCACTGGCTCCCACTCACTTTTTTGTTCTTCCTTCCCTCTCTCTGAATCTCTTTCTTCCTCTGCCCACTCTCTGTCTGTTTGTCTTCATTCTCTCTTGCTCTGCCCCCCATTCCTCCTCTCTCGCTCTCTCTGAATCTCTTTCTTCCTCTGCCCACTCTCTGTCTGTTTGTCTTCATTCTCTCTTGCTCTGCCCCCCATTCCTCCTCTCTCGCTCTCTCTGAATCTCTTTCTGGCTCTGCCCCTCTCTGTCCTACTCCACCCCCTCCAACTCTTTCTCGCTCACTCTGCCTCCTCTGCAGATACAGCAGCTATGGCAGCAGTGCCTACTCAGGATCTCGACTGTACTCGGGGCTAAATACACCCAGCAGTTCCAGCTTTCACTCCAACCCTTCCAAGTCACCTGTTCCTGAGGCAAAATCTGAAAGGTTTGTGTGTGTGTTTTTCTCCCCCATCTTTAAATTCTTTGACACACTCATGTAAATGTACACAGTTTGTGCCAATCAGAGATACTATTCTGCTTTGCTTTGTCACTTTGCCGAATGTCTGAAATGAACTGTTAACCTGTCTTTTCTCCTCACCTGCCAATTTTTAGAGGGTTCCGCATTTATTTAATTTTGTGTAGAATTCACTGATCCCTTTTTATTTTAAACCTCAACTACTTTTATTATTTGAGAATGTACTCTTGTGTTGGGTTTGCTTTAAAAACACCGATCCCATTATGTTGAATATTATTGGAGTTACAATAAAAATAATGACCTTGGGATATGAGCAAACAAATGTTTGAATATGTGATGTCTTCAGTTCTCTCATCTATTTGAATGTAATTAAGCTTATTTGATGAAATGTGTACACCACACTTTATATGATCATACTTATTTCCTCCTTTTTTCATGTTATTTCAAAAAAAACTATATTGCCACATAATTCACAATCAATATCATATTTTTACACATATAGGCAAGCTTGGATACAGCATCAAAGAGGGCCAAGCATAATGTGCAGTAGTTAGTACTGGTCATCAAGGATTACTGGGAGAAGGCTGGAGAACATGGCTCATGATTAAATGGCAGAGCAGACCCGACGGGCCGATTGGCCTACTTCTGCTCATATCATGACCTTGTGATCGTATAGCTCCAATGACTAGTTTCAATTCTGACCTTGACTGATGTCCATGAGAAGTTTGCATGCTCTCCTTTTAACAGTGTGATTTTCTCCAGTGGCTTCAGTTTACATAAAAAGATTAGGAATAAGAGCAGGATATCTGCCATTCAAAAAGATCATGGCTAATATGAGCATGGACTCAGTTCCACCAACCTGCCTTTCTTCCATAACACATAATTCCCCTATGATGCAAAAATCTATCTGACTGTGTTTTAAGTACATTCAATGAGTTATCTCCTGCTGCTTTCTTGGGCAGAGAATTCTATAAGTTCACTACTCTCTGGAAAAAGCAGTCCCCCCTCCTCATCTCCACCCTAAATCTACTCCCCCAAATCTTGAGCCTAGTTTCCTTTAGTTCTCGTCTCACATACCAGTGAAAATTAATTTCCTGTCTCAATCTTATCTATTCATTTCATAATTTTATTTGTATCCATTGCATCCCCTCCCCTCTCCTGAATTTCAATTTCAATCTCACCTAATAGGCAAATCACTTATCTCTGGAATCAACCTGGTGAACTCCTCTGCACTGCCTCCAAGCCAGTATATCTTTTCCCGAGAAAAGAGAGTAGAACTACACACAGTACTGAAGGTGGACCCTCACCATTTCCTCGTACCCCTCTCCTCTTAAATTCAATCCTTTAACAATTATGGCCAACATTGCTTTTGCATTCTTGATTGCAAACCAAACTTTTGCAATCCATGCACAAGCACTTCCCAGTCCCTCTACAGTATGCTGTAATTTTTCATCAATTAAATAATAATTTGATCTTCCATTTTGCCTTTCAAAGTGGGTGGCCTTGCATTTACCAATATTGTTCTCCATCTGCCAGACCCATGCCCACTCACAACCTATCTATCTCAGATGTGATCAGGAATCCTTCAGAACCCAGGGCCCTTCCTGCCCTCAGCACCCTCTTGAATCTTGATTCTGATACCAATACCTGGCTCCCATGAGCCAATCTCAAGCAACCCACAGCCTGGTCGAGTCCATCGACTGCAAGTTGCTGACTGCCTAGAGCTTGTGTGGGTCATTAAGCCACTGTGTCGCTGGCTGTTCCATTGCTGGGATTAGCATTCTCTGATTATTCTTTTCAACAAGAGGTGGTCTCCCCGTTTCTGGTGCCCTACACGGGATCGCTATTTCCCTGGAGTCTGTAACCCCTTGTGGCCACTGCTGAGCATAGGCACTGCCAACTTGGACACAGCCACCATAGTTGTAGGATTTTAATTAAAATCTCTGTTGGCTCCTTTAACAGGCTGTTTAAAGCCTGTACGGAGCAATCAACCTTAGAACAGGCTGTTGGACCCTGTGGAGCAGTGCTGTGTCTCTGCTCCCCGCTCTGCAGCATGGGCTTTTCTTTGCAACCTTTCCTTAATCTGTGCTATGTCAGCCTGATGGATCAATGACTATCCAGATGTCTTACTATGCTTCAAGCATTTTCCAGATCGCAGATATTAAGCTCACTGACATATGGTTACCTGCCTTTTGACAGCATCTTTTTAAAAAAATGTTGGCGTGGCATTCATTTATTTCCAAGAGGCAGAACCTGTCCAGAGAAATTTGGTAAATTATCACAAATGCCTCAACTGTAACATCCACCATTTCTTTCAATAGCCTGGGATGCCTTCTATCAGAACATTTGGAAAAGGCAGGTTTGCTGATAGGTTAATTAGCTACTGGTAATGTGCCCTTTGTACGTGGATGGCAGGAGAATTGGGAGTGCAGGAAGGGGAAAGTTGATGAGGATGCAAAAAGAACAATGTAATTAGTACCAATGGGTACTTGGTGATCACCATGGATATCATGGCAGACAGACTTGTTTCCTTGGTTTGTTGTTGCACAACAGAAAGAAAAAGACCACAATTATATAAGCTGTTAGAGCAGTTGGTAATCTCGTGGAGTGCCCACTTGATCAAGGGGCGTGATCAACAGAAAGGTATTTTACAGTGATGAAGTGTTTCATTTTGACATTGTGAGAGTTCTAAGAACTTTAGAAAGTAAATAGGCAATCTCAATGACATATTTGTGTAATTTACTCATGCATATTTATCTTCTCAACTTATAATGGAATCCCCTTTCCTGATCAACTAATGCCGAGTAATTGGATCCATGTGCAGATTTTTTGTGCATAAATAGTGCTCAGCAAGTACCAATCACGTGGTTTGCAAAGAATGTGCCCATGTCTGGAGTTGCGGGAATCTCTCATCCACCAGTAAATTAAATTGGATATTTCTAGAAGTCAATATCTCAAAATCAAATTTTATTTGCGTATAAAATCGTTTGTGTCATTGTGTGCAGCTTATTTTAATTGAATAAGCACAGAAAATGGATGGAAAAGGTTGCATCTTATTTTTCAGAATTAGAATTTATTACCGTGAACATGTCATGAAAGTTGTTATTTTGCTGAAGAATTAGAGGTGAAAAGTTGCTATAAATTACATTTTTTAAAAATTAGTAACAGTACAAAGGAATAGAAAAAGTGAGGTAGTGTCTGTGGTTGATTTTCCATTCAGAAATCAGAGGGGAAGACGTTATTTTTGTCCCATTGGATGTTTGTCTTCGGGCGAAGAGAGCATGGACTGGCTAGTGAAGTTCCTGATTTCTTAAGACACAGCCTCTTGTACATGTCCTTAAATGGAGTGAAGACTAATGCCCATGATGGCACTAGCCAAGTTCACAACTCTTAGCATTTTCCTGTCCTGGGCATTGGCACCTCCATACCAGATCAAGAGACAACCAGTCAGAATGCTCTCCACAGGGGGCAATTGCAGAAATTTGCAAGTCTTTGCAGGCATACCAAATCTCCTCAAACTCCTCATGCAGTATAGCAATTGGTGATTGCATTGACATGAAAGCCCCAGGATAGATCTTCAGAGATGCTGACACCCAGAAATTTGAATTTTTTTAACCCTTTCTGCTGGTGACTCCTTCATGAGGACTGGTTTGTGTCATCATTAACTACTGTAGTTAATGATGCAAATGCATGGGATGGCTGTCTTTTTTAATTTCTCAGGCATCGAATGTTAGATAAATAGATACTGCTTCAATGCTAAGATACATTAACAAATGTGAATAACAAATGTGGGTCAATTAGGAGTTGACTCTTTTGCACTTCAAGGATTTAACTCTGGACTTAAATGCCTTTGATCTGAGTCTCAGCAGGTTCCGGATTTCATTGTTCATCCAGGGCTTCTGGTTGGGGAAAACGCTGAATGATTTGGTGCAGAGTCACTCATCTAATTAAAATAGAATGAAAGATTTTAAAAATTATTAGAAATGAATTAACAAATTAAGTGAAAATAATTAAGAATACAGAGACATTTGAAGTGTCAATTTATTGGATCACATTGATTCATTTGCTGCTCTTTCTTGAGTTCATGCTGATGCAGAGGGTAACTTGAATTGTTTTAGATATCTGAGGAAGCCAGAGATGGGCGACATGGAAATGTAGAAAAGTTGTAGCACAATACAGGCCTTTCTTGTGCCAAACATGTCCCTACTGTAGAAATCACTAGGCTTTCCCACAGCCCTCTATTCTTCTAGCCTCTATGTATCTATCCAAAAGTCTCTTAAAGAACCCTAATGTATTCTCCGCTACCATTGCCAGTAGCCCATTCCATGCACCCACCATTCTCATCATTTAAAAAAGATGTATCCCTGACATCTCCTCTGTACCTACTCCCCAGCACCTTAAACCCATGTTCTCTTGTGGCAACTGTTTCAGCCCTGTGAAAAAGCCTCTAACTATCTACACGATCGATGCCTCTCATCATCTTAAACACCTCTTCAACGCATCTTCAAGATTTCAACTCAGAGTTCCTCTAATCAATGTTCCATTACTTGCCAGGGAATGTTTGTTATTGGGATTACTAACAGATTGTTTTAAACTCCAGCAAACTTCCAAATTTCATCTTATATTCTATTCCATAGGAAAATGGAGAAATTGATGCTTAAACTGGAGACTGACGCATTGTAAAATCAACATGGTGAGGGGAACTACCAAAATGGTAGTGTTTACTGGTGCTGTCACAGCGATAAAATTAAAATCATTTCACTGCTATATTATCTTTCCTTACGCAATATAAATTAAGTTGCAGATTCTTTCGAATTCAATTGCTACTGAATATATTACTGGCTTTGTTGCCAGTGTAAATTTTAGTTTGTGAAAGACCAAAGGATCATTTATGATAACTGTGGATTGGATACAGATTGCAATAAGTGATGGTACAATAGCATTGTGTAACAAACTATTCTTAATTGGGCTCGAATTGAATGCAAGCACAGAATACTTATCCAGTGACATTCACATATGCATTTGACTGTGAGGAGACTTTACAATTCTTTGGTTTCCATCTCTTCTCACCATCTTCCCCGAATTTCCTTCATCAGCCCCAGCCTCTTCAAGTCCTCCCTTCTATCCTTCTGTCATCAACGCTCCCACTCCTCCATCAACCTGGATATTGTATGGGGGAAAAGTGCTGGATCCATCCAGTTGAAATGTACCTAAGTCCTGGATGCAACAGCCTTTGTCATCATTTAAAGTCTAAAGTTTAACCAAGTATTTCCTGGTGAGGCAAGAGAAACAAAAAAAAAATGGTGTTTCGGATTTAAATTCATAAATCAAAATTTCCATGAATCCCAGTTCTTCTCAAACCTTACCCTGGCTCTTCAATTCTTGGAAATCTTCTTCATTTTTCCATCTTTTCCATCGAACCGGCTCAAGTTCTTCTCTTCTGCCATTGCGTCTCCAACAAATATCTCAATTTCTTTTCTTCCTCTTATTGTGATCTCTCTTGTCTGTTTCCTGACTCCAAGGATGTCTCCTTGCATCTTTACAACAGTAAGCACCTTCCTCCTTCATTTGAATAGCTTTAAGTGGGAAATAGAAAACAATTAAATTTGGTAGGGTCAGCAGAAACCCCTTTCTTCAGGGTGTTTCTACCTCCAACCAGCCAGATCTTCTTGCATTCAGATTAAGGAGCATCTCTAATCAGGGGAGGAGTCATTCGAGCTTCAGTGATTTGAGTGATTGCAAGGACAAAATCTTTGTGAGCTAGTTAAAATAAAAATCTGCCAAATCCTAGCCAAGGCTTTTTCTTGTCTACACTCTTCAAGGGGTCTAAATTATCAATTCATATAATTCTTTGGCGAGTGAAGGGCCTGCAAAGCAAGGTAAATAGTTACAAGATAAGGGAGTGGTTATATAAAACTGAAGTGCACAGGAATTTCTTCTGATAGCTCCTGTTGGATTTCTGGATTTCTCCACTGGGGAGGTTTGTGATGGCAGCAGGGTAGAAAGGAGGGCTTGAAGAAGCTATGGGTATTAAAGGAAAATCAGAGACTGACGATGATGGTAAGAAGAGATGGAAGCCAGAAGTTTGCAATAAATTGGCAGAAACAGACAGAAATCCAAAGATTAAATCTGGATGAGATTTTTTGGTTGTGGGAAGATAAGCCTAGGGAAATTAAGTAGGTTTGAGGTGGGAAGGTCCCAAGATGTGGTCAGAGGTCTTGTGAAAGGCCTTGAGTGGGAGATTGACTGAGTCAATTTGATGAGCAAGTGAAGGCCAAATATTGTATAGGAAAAATGCTGGATTGATCCAGTAGAAATGTACCTGTGTCCTGGATCCATCAACCTTTACCATCCTTTAGACCAGTGATTTTCAAAATTTTCTTTCCACTCACATACCACCTTAAGTAATCCCTATGCCATTGGTGCTCTGTGATTAGTAAGGGATTGGTTAAGGTGATATGTGAGTGGGGAAAAAAAGTTTGAAAGCCATTGTTTTAATCAAACCTAACTGACTCGCTATGTTCACAGTTTCATAACTCCAAAGGAAATGGGCCAATGACAATCTTTCTCAAGCAAAATATTTCAGTAACAATTGGGTCCAGAGCAGTGGTTCTCAACCTTTTTTTAACTCCACCTTAAGTAATCCTTTACTAATCACAGAGAACCTCTTGCATAAGGATTAGTTAAAATGGTATGTAATTGGAAAGAAAAAGGTTGAAAATCACTGCTTTCCATCAAATATTTCCTGGTGAGGCAACAAAAACAAACTGGTGTTTGGGATTAAAATCCATAAATCAATATTGCCATGAACCCCAATTCCTCTCAAGCTTTACCCTGGCACTTTAATCCTTGGAAACCTTCTTCACACTTTCATCTTTTCCATCAAATCTGCACAAGTTCTGCTCTTCTTCCATTGAACCTTCAACAAATATCTCAACTTAAATAAAAACACAATGCTGGAGAAACTCAGGAGGTCAAACAGTGTCCTTCATATAGAAAAGATAAAGATGCATAGCCAATGTTTCGGGCTTGAATCCCTCAACGAGGTATGTTTGTGTGAAATCTATTGACTATAGCGTGTTGTGCTTGAGTGCAGTGAACGAACTGAGACAGCAAGCTGTGAGCTTATTTAGCACAACTGATTTGCTTTGAAGTTCACACTGCAGCCTTTAAGGCCGTCTTCAGCCTTCTGGACAAGTGCTCTTCTGGTCTGCAATTAGAAGAGAAGGACCCACGATGCCATCTTTTCCGCAGCTGTCCCGCTGACCACTCATGACAAGAGGGGCCAGTCCACCACTACAATCG
This sequence comes from Narcine bancroftii, assembly GCF_036971445.1. Lineage (NCBI taxonomy): Eukaryota > Metazoa > Chordata > Chondrichthyes > Torpediniformes > Narcinidae > Narcine > Narcine bancroftii. The sequence goes on from NC_091469.1 coordinate 338,446,769, forward strand.
GGGATCTCCGCAGCACGTACAGTTTCCACCAATTAAACACCAGGAATCCAAGCCTAATGTTTTCATTCCAAACCCTCTAAACTTTCCTTCAATTATAATCTCTCTTCAATCATGGCACTGAGCAGAAACAAAGTTTATAATCTGAGATATATTCAGTCCTGATCTGAGATACCAGACTATAAAGAACAGGTCTGTGACTTTCTCGTTTCTTCCCTCCACCCTCCATCTGCTTAGATCTTCACCCATACCTTTTATTATATGCATGCTCCACTATCCAGGATCCAACTGATGTTTTATCTTTCTCATCACTTCAATCAAGAATCATATTATGCTCTTTCCCCCTCACTACATTTTTCCAAGTTTCCACTACATGAATCCCAATTGCTATACCTCAATTAAAAACACAAAATGCTGGAGAAATTCAGCAGGTCAAACAGTGTCCTTTATGACGAAGAGGAAAAATATATAACTGACGTTTCGGGATTGAGCCCTTCATCAAGGTATGGAAGAATGTCGGCAAGTGTCTCAACAAAAGGGTGGGTGGGGGCAAATGCAGGAGGTGATAGGTGGAGAAGGGAGGGAGTGGACAGCAGTGATCAAGGGGTGGAGGAATGGCTGGATGAAGGGAGGGAGGAGAACTGGAAAAACTAGAGAGGGGGAGAGGAAAAATGACGAGCAGGTTAGCAGAAACCAGAGAAGTCAATGTTAATGCCATCTGGCTGGACGGTGCCCAGACAGAAAATAAGGTGGTGTTCTTCCAATTTAAGGGTATTCTGGGTAGGATAGCACACAAGGCCATGGACAGACATGTGAGCATGGGAGTGTGGTGAATATCTGCCAAGCTGCCTGTCTCCCCTCTGGTGAGCCTTGCTGTACTAACGTTGGCTGTGCATTATCTCTACTGTTAAGGACACTCCCCTTGGATATAACTGTATATGCACCTATTGTCTTTCATTATTGTACCATGAGTTTCTGCTAATAAAAGCCATGATTATAGTTTGAACACATCATCTTTGTCTACTTCATCAACTGGCACTTCAGGGAGTGTGACTCAGAATTAAAATTGTTGGCTACTGGGAGGTGACTTTTTCTATAGCGGAAGGAGTGGAGGTGCTCAGTGAAGCAATCTCCCAATCTGCAACCAGTCTCTCTGATGTAGAGAAGGCCACAAAGGGAGCACCAGATGCAGTAAATCAGTCCTGTGGATATACAAGTGAAGTGTTGCTTCACGTGAGAGGCCTGTTTGGAGCCCCGGACCATGGTGAGGGAAGAGATGTGGGCGCAAATGTTGCACCTCCTGAGGCCACAGGGGAAGGTAATTGGAGGTGAGCAGTAGGTGAGGAGGGATGAGTGCACAAGGAAATCACAGAGGGAGCGATCCCTGCAGAAGGAAGAGAGGGGAAGTGAAGGGAAAATGTGTCAGGTGGTAGGATCCTGTAGTAAGTGCTGGAAATTCCAGAGGATAATGTGTTGAATGTGGTGGCTGGTGGGTTGGTAGGTGAGGACGAGGGGGGATTCTATGTTTATTGTGTCTGGGGACAGAGCGAGCCAGGGCAGATGAGCAGGAAATGGAAGAGATGTGGGTGAAGGTTGAGTTGATGATTTTGGAGGAGAAGCCACGTTTGTGGAAGAAGGCAGACATTTTGGAAGATCTGGACTGGAAGACCTCATCTTGGGAACAGATGTAATGGAGATGGAGAAATTAAGCGAAGGGGATGGAATTCTTGTGGGATCAGGGCGTGAGGAGGTATAGTCCAGGTAGTTAGTGGGAGTTAATGGGTTTGTAAAATATGTCGGTGGGCAGCTTGTCTTCTGAGATACAGACTGAGTGATCCAGGAAGAGGAGAGTATTGTTGGAGATGGACCAGGTGAGTTTGAGATCAGGGTGGAAGTTGGCCACAAAGTGGATGAAGTTAACAAGCTTATCACAGGTCCATGAAGCAGCCTCAATGCAGTCTTCAATATACTGGAAGTTGAGGGGCCTTTCCTGTGTAGGCTTGCAGCAAGGATTGCTCCACAAAGCCCACAAACAGGTAGGGGTAGCTTGGACCCATACGGGTCCTTTAATTTGGAGGAAGTGAGATGAGTTGAAGTAGAGGTTATTTAAAGTGAGGGCAAATTCAGCCAGGTGGAGAAGGGTGACGGTACAGGGTGACTGGTCGGGTCTTTGGTCCAGAAAGAAGCCAAGTGCTTTCAACCTGTGTGGGGGATGAAGATGAGGCAATCTGGTTCGGGTTTCATTGATCATGAAATGAGGCAGTCCAATTTAGGCTATACCTCAAGCTTTTTAAGTTCTTTGTTCCACCACCACCATCCTCTACCCGATATCATTATTCTTCCAATGCTTTCAGCCTTACAGTTTGTAATTACTTCTTGAAAATCCTCCATCTTCCTCTTTGGTGCACTTCCTTGATTAAACTGTCCATTGCTCATCTTATTTTCTCCCTAGAATTACAATCTTCTGTGCAGCACCTTTGGACATTTTGTTGTGGGTCATGGAGTCATACAACAAAGTTGTTTTTAAATGTTTTAAATTTAAGGATAGAGCATGGTTACAGGCCCTTCCAGACCATAAGCCCATGCCCCCCAAAAACATGAATTAACCTACAATCTTTGATGGTAATAGGGTTTTTGATGGGTGAGAGGAAACCAGAGTACCCAGAGGAAATTTGCATAGACATGGGGAGAAAGTTCAAACAAACAGTGCTGGATTCGAACCCAGGATGCTGGCACCGCAATAATGTTGCACTCACCAATATGCTCTGCTAACCGTGCCACCCTTCAGCTCATCTTGTCTTTCTGACCTTGTTGGTCTTCTGGGTGGGCTAGTCCCATTTTGCAGCACTTTATCAGTTGAAGCGCCAGTTTGAATACTGAACATATTTATCAAAGGATGGCTGTTTCTTGATGGAAAATTTCACGGATTCAACAAAAATTGTGGATGTGATTATTTTAAGCACCCCCAACGCCAACCCTCATTTCCAAACAAGAAGTTTACCCCTTGTTAATCTTCTACCATTTTGAGGAGAGGGGTAGAGTTTAGTGAGCTCAATAGAAATCTACTCCATCATGGATTATTTGACATGAAAGCAGCAACATTAGTTATATTTATCCTGTAATTATTGTTTCATCGTGCATGGTTTGTGAGATAAAGTAATCCAGAAGTGGTCATTTAATATAAACTGGTTATTGCTGCATTGAAAGCAAGCAACACTTTGTGCATGAAATGACTAGAGTTGTTTCTGGTTCTGATGGTAATAATTACAGAACAAGCATTCATGGAGATTAGGAGAGAAAGCCACCTCATATTGAATTGTTTTGAATTATCGAGATACAGAGAAAAATGTCATTTTTGGCGACTAAAAGACAGCTCACAAAATGTCACCACACTCCGGTACCATATTGGAGTTACTAAATAAAAAAATGTTGACAAAACCCACAAGAAACAAGGTTATTCACGACAATGGTAAAGGGGTTTTTCTTTCCAGGGGCACTGGAACTTGGTAATTTTAGGGACTGATAACCTCAAAAGCTAAAGTGGTTGAGACTTCTTGTAGACATGCATATATTTGGTTGGTCCACAGGCCAGCGCTGGGAGGTCTTTTGTCCTCATCGTACCGACAACACCAGGAATCATTGACAGTGGAGCGAGAGAAACGACGCCAGGAGAGAGAAGAAAGATTGCAGCGGATAGAGCGAGAAGAGCGGAGCCGGTTCAAGTAAGAATCCCATCATAAGAACCAATAAAAAGAAATCAGTAAGGTAGACAAAGGGTCGTGAACACTGTCTCAAAGTTCCAATAGTTGCAAATTTATGGTTGGTTTGAATTAAGTTGGCATCATGGCACCATTCTTCTAGATTTGAAATCATATTCTTCTTCAGGGCTTTTGTTGACTTTGCTCCAAGTGGTAAGTTTCTGGGTGCAACTAGGTTTTGAACTGAGATAAATTGATAGGATGTATGGGAAGGTTGGCTGGAATTCTATGTTAAGAATGCACTTAACACAGATGAAAAGCAAATTTCACTGGACTGGGAAAGCTATAAAAAGCAACAAAGACACAAGGAAAATATTAAGAGCTACAAAAAGAGAAAATGGAAAATAGCTTGCAAGTCCATTGTTAGAACTTTTTGTAAATATTTGAAGGTGAAGAGGGTAGTGAGGGGAAATATGGGTCCATTTTGAAATCAACAATATCAGCTTAGTTAAATGAATTCATTGCATATATATTTTCTTAGAGTTTAGAATATTATATAATCAATGGTATAATTAAAACCATCAAAGGAAAATCCATTAGATTTAATGTGTTAACAAAAGGGAATGAAAACAATAACAAGACTGTGATGGGTTTCTTGAACCAGTAAATGTTCACACAAAAAATATTAAAAGTAGTACGTAAAAATCGTGTTGATATTTCAGCAATAATTTTTCAAGACATGATTGAGATGGAAATTTTCAAAACTGTCTCCTTCATTCAAGAAGGGTAGGAGAGTAAATGTAATCAAAAATTATGAGACTAGAAGACAAAGAGATAATACAATCAGAATAATTAAAATAAAGTTTCAACAGGCTGAAGAGGTAAAAGATCATTTCTAAAACAAGTGGGAGATCCTCAACAAGGTGACTGTAAATCCTTTGACAAAAGCTTTCATGACAGGGAATTTTGTCCTTGCATCTTGCCCATGTACTAGCTAGGATTCCTGCTCATCAGTCTGTCCCAAATTTTTCATTTCTATAAAAGGGGCAGGTGCTTGGACCACTTACAGCCCTGCCTGGACATTCTCTTTGGAAGATTGACATGAGAAAATTTGCAACAGTGCAGTGGAAGTGTTGCAGGTTTGATTGAAGGAAATGATTCTCACTTCCATAAAGAGTTGACAGTGCCTTTTTTGTTAATTCCCAAAGTAATCAATTCTCATTCGAAGCAGTAATTAAGGTCTTGCACTTTTATGCAAGAACAGTCTAATGGTTGAAACACCCAATTTCTCCAAGAAATAAATGTGTTTCTAAACCTTCCTTCCCTCCCCTGACGAGATTGTGTGATTTCTCTACTCAACGTACTGTGGAATATCAAGGGCAAATTTTATACCTTCTTAAAAATCTACTGCAATGATCAACCAGCCTGAACTGTAACTACTTTCCATTCCCCTGTCCCACTAAACTCTGACTCCATGCAGAGCAATATCCTTAGACTTGATAGTTCCAACCTTCATTGCATTGTGAATTTGCAGTAAATAATTGACCCATTTCTAACCCTCTGGAATTTGCTGCAGGAATTGTCAAATCAGTTTGAAAGCCTGTGGACATTTTGAAACTAGTGGAATCTGGGTGCTTGGGTAATAACAATGTCTGGAGGTTTCTTCTACTTGCTAGAATGCCATAAGAAACTAGTCATTCTGAACTTCAATCTGCTCTTCAAGCTCATCAAAAGGTGCAAGCCCATATATTGTTGACTCCTTACGTTATTGGAACATGGCTGAAACTTTGGTGCATTAAATCCTCCAGATGAAGTCTATGGATCTAATGAGTTTATTTTTAATGCAACTATTTTGGGGAAAAAGACCAAATGTATTCTTTAAAGCTCCTCAGAGCCTGCATGGACAAGCCAGCAACATGAGCATGAGATTCCACAACATGGACCACAGCTGAGCAGTATGGAGTCATTGAGCCACACAGGGGCCCTGTGAGTTTTGGCTGCTTCCTATCAGTTGCACTTGGTTTTGAGTAAGACCGAAGTTAAAATTTCTAAATTTTTTTCTGACCATTAATGAGCCTGCCTGTGGATTTAAAAAAAAGGATGCAACAAATAAAACAGCATGAGCAAATATGTTATTGAGGTTTGAGCATTCATTTAGTATAATACCAATTTTTCAGTTACCCTGAATCTTCATGCCCCTCCCCCTCCATCCAACCCACTTCAGGTTCAAATGATCCCATCCGTCCTTCATCTCTCCCTTTACAGCTTCCGTTATATCATCAAATGTCACCTTCTTTAATATGATATTCTAGCATTGGTTGCATTTGTCTCTAATTTCATCCCCCTCCAACCATCTCCTAACCCATTTTATTTCTTGCCTCTATTCCCAAAATTACTGCCTCTTCCTCCCCAACTGCCTATCATTCTTCACTCCTCCCCTGTTCATCAATCTCCCACTGGCCCCTGATTCAACCTCTCCCTCCACTTCCTCATTATACTGGCTATTTCCCCTCTGCAGGCTCAGTCGTGATGAAGAGTTCTGACCCAAAATATTGATGATTCTTTTTCACCCACTAATGCTGCACAACCCACAAAGTTCCTAATGCAGATCATTTATTAATGCAGATCATTTATTCATCCTTCATGTGCTCTTGAACTGCGAGTTCAGACTGTTTATTCCTTGCAGTCCATGACCAGGGAAACTTCCATTCATCTGTATGATGCTTCCCACTTTCCACATAGATTTCACTGAAAGCGATATCCTAATTGGCAAATTCATTTGATATTTATGATATGCTCTCCTTGTTTCTATTCTTCAGCTCAAAGATTTACTCTTGTTTTGCATGCTCACCAATATGCTGGGGCCAAGCCTGTTTGGCTGTCCTCCCCAATTAAATCATCCAAAATGCTGGTCTTCCAATCTGGCCAGAGTTGTACTGTGCCATAAATAAGTGTGTTTCCCCAGCCATGCAAATCTGTATATTTGCACACACACACACACACTATTCTGATCCTCTGCTTCAAGAATAGTTCATTCTATCATGCGGTGCTGATCAACAGATGAAATTTGTGGAATGCTTTATAAAGCCTCAGTGGAGTTGGGCTAAAAAAAAACCTCACATTAATATTTTTTTCTCTATTTCACGTCCATTTTCTGCCTTGTTAATCCACGTTAAGCGTTTTACTCGAGAAACGTTTGTGAATTCAACAAATATAAGATTTAGCCGATTCCTTGCTTCAATTTGGATACAGTTGTGTTGGGGGGTATAAATGGTTTCTGCAAACATCATCAATTGTCTAGAATTCGGTAGGTAAATGTAATCATCTCCACAGAAGTCAATTTAAAAAAAAACTTATTTTTCATTCAATTAACATAAAGGAAGTGGATTTGAAAATGCTTATTTTGCTGTTAAGTAGGTGCATAAAGGTCCCATCATCTTTTTAGACTCTCTGCCTGATATTTGCTTCTACTTAAATTGAAAACAAGGCAGTAGTACCTCAGTATTTGCTAATCTCGTCTTCCCATCTCTATGATCTTTCACTTTTCCTCATCTGTTCTGTCTTTTAGTCGTGGGTACATAGAAAAGAGAGAAGAGCAGAGGCTGGCAAGAGAAGAAAGGTTTGCTTATTCTGTAGATGTGCACACTAATACTTTAAATTAAGTTGTGTTTTGTTTTACTGAATTTTATCAATGGAAGATATTCAGCAAATTCTGAATGTGAAGCTCTTACAGGTCAAGTCTTGTTTGAGAACTGGCCTCTTGGGTTGCCTTCAGATAGCCTGAAACATTAAGGATACTCAATTTAGGATGATCACCTTTTTGGAATTCAAGTATTAGCAAATATATACATGTATGTATATTTTCACTTCACAAAAAGTCACTGTGAGAGCTGCTTAAATTTGTCGTCCAAAGTAATGGGCTGATTCTCACCACAATTCTGTTAAAATGCTGTCACTTTTCCAGGATCAGGTTAATGGTAATTGCCAGTTGGCCTATTTCTTTTCATTTATATTGATATTTCTTTTTGCAACAGCAGGATTAGGCAGAACAGTGTAAAATGACCATAAACTACAAATCCGTAAATACAAGTTTTTAAAAAATAACTAGTACAAAGAGAAGTAAAAGGAAGGTAGTGTCCAAAGGTTCATTGCCAATTCAGAAATCTCTATTTCTGGAGTTGTGTAAATTCCTTTCAGAAATAAATGCAAAGAACAGCTGCAGGAATCTAAGAGAATTATCTGCAAACTTTGACGCTCTCAGAATAGAAATTGTCCTCTTCTACCTCAAACCAATAACCTCTTTAATCCCCCACCAAACAATCCCAATGGCCTCTCATTCACACCACGCACACTTTCCCCACTGCCCCATTCATCTGTCCAATTTAGTCATGTCAACGCGTCCTTTTCAAACTCGGGGTAAATCTTTTTGTTGTCTCTTCAAATATTCTCTCCCTTGAGGTTAGAAATATTGACAGAGCTAAAACAACATGTTATGTAGTTTTAGATACTTAGGAGAAATGCCACTAATGTTTCAAACTCTGCTCCCTATGCCACAGAGCCTTTACAACATTTCCTTTTGCATTATCTTGCATAACTGAAAGCCTGAATTAAGTCAATTCAACTGCTGAATGTGTTAATGTGCTCTGATCTACTTAGAACTTTGAGTCAGTATACTGCCCATTATTTGCTATCGCCAGTGGCATGAGTTTAATTTTTGAATGAAATTGGTGCTTTGACGTTGATTGAGTCAAAATCAAATCAAACATAGCAAGCAACCTGAGAATCAGCCTGCTGAAATCAATTTCCAGTCTTCATCCTGAGCACCAACACCACAGATGTAATATTCAGCTGTAAATGCAGAATCAAACGATTTATTTTTCCCTAAACTGATGAGTCCACCACATTTCTGTTTTAGTGGCCATAATTCCAGAACCTTTTTAAATTATATTTTAAAGTCGGGCAAAGATAATCTTGAAATAATATGCTATCCTAGGTAAAAATGTACTGAAATTTAAGGATTTGGTTTGCTCACCAACTTCACAATTGATGGCTTGAAAATTAGACTACTTTGCTTTGGCTCCAGTAATAAGCACTCTGGCACAGACAAAAAAGCTCCCTCTTCTTGTCCTTGCATAGGTATTTACTGGGCCTTGTTGACATTTCTGTTTCCCACTCAACTATCATCTTGCAAAATTAGTGTTGTGCAATTTAACATGTTGATAAGCTGAATTTAGTTTTTGGCACAAGTTCACAACATGTCTAATTCTGTTCTTCCCCTAATATTTTGGGTGATGTTATGTGATGAAGAATTTTATCTCCCATGACCATCCAAACACTGGAATTTTGCAACTGCCTAGGCAGCAATTCATTTTTACCCCATCCTATCTCCACTAAATTTAAACTTTTGACATTTTTACACAAAAACTTAGGAATTATTCGGGAAAAAAAAGATTATATTTACCTCCCGTGTATTCTGACACAGTCATTTACACAGGGGAACTTTTAGGACACTTTTACACAGTCTTCCTGCATTGCGGAGTTTGTCGGAGGAGGAACGTTGTATTCACTAGGCCCGCTTCTTACGGAGTGGCTGCAGTCAATTTACACTGCAGCCACTCAGTAAAAATGTGTAGGAGTATGAGTGGAAAAATTACAGGATTGAATTTGCATTAAAAAATTCTGTTCCAACACCGGAGCAGAAATTTAAACTACCACCGGAACAGAAATTTTCTGCTCTTCAATAGCTGTGTAAAACTGCCTTTTGTTCAGTGCAAAATGCTATCTAGGTGGACCTTTACTTTCTTTGACATCCACTCGCTGGTTAACCTTTTACCATCCTGTTTTCAAAAATGTTAAATATTCATCCCATACAAATAGTTTTTGGTGAAAAGAATCTCGATTGAAAGAAATTAAATAATGTTAACTGGAAGCAGTGAGAACTGTTTTTCCTTTCGTGCCAGTGTATTTAAATGTTAAGTGTATGATTGGTAGCACACAGCAATAAACAGTTCAGAAGCACTGTCCATACAAATGCAAAACAGATGTACTTTCTCTTCCTCAGCAGCTTTTGATGACTAAACCCAACGTGACGTAAAATTCCACACTGTTGGAATAGATACAGGTTCAGGCAAGAGGAACAACATTTAGAAGGTGGTGAAAGCTCCTGTGTCACTTTGCATCAAGGATCTGTAAGGAATGGAAAATACCCCATTGATAAATATCTCACGGAGACCATTAATGTGTCTTAAACTTTCTTGCAGTCTGTCTGCAGGTAAAACTTAAGCGGCAGCCAGTTTATATTTCATTTAGATTCAAGCCGTTTATTTTGGCAGTGCTGCTAGCTTAGGATGCAAGGATGAAAGACTCTGCAGTATAATGCATGCAATATGCTACATGTTGAAGCTTTTGTGGACTTCTTTTCAGATACAAGTACTTGGAAAAATTAGCAGCTGAAGAATATGAGAAGGAGGCCAGGAATCGGGTGCCCCGGGCACGAAGTGACCTTTCCCTCAGCCTGAATTCATCTGCAACTCAATCATCTCCCATCCCAAGTTGTGGGACTCCCCCTCCAGAGTCTTGGCAAGAGCAGAAATCTCCGTCCACCCAGAGCGAATTGCCTCAGCCTCTTGAATGTGAGTATGAAGATGAAAGTGGTAGCGTTGGTTTCTGTGGGCATGTGTGAATCTATTTGCTGGAATTTGTCAGTCACCCAGATAAAGGCAATTGTGAATGTGGAAGTTATACAGTCATGCGAATACTACATCAGGCAGAGGTGCACAGTACGCAAGTAATATATTTACTGATTGAATTCTGAGCTCTAATTTCCACATTGTGAAGGGTTTGGGGTACTGCCAATTTTTTTCTCCAGTATTTTAACAGGTTCATTCACTGCTTATTGTAAACCAGTAGACTACTGCAGTAAACATGCAAATAAAATTTTGAGAAAGCTTCCAAAGAAGTCCTTAATCTGTAGAGAGTTATGCAATATGTAAAACTTTGTCCATTTAAAAATTCCAGACTGGAATCACAGCTCTATCATATTCTCACACTGTTGTTTTTATGCTGAATCACATTTACCTCTTGAAATGAATATATGGGGTGGGCACAGTGAGTGTAATTGGTGCTGTTGCAACTAGGCACTGGGACCTAAATTCAATCCTGACTTTGCAAATCTGCATATTCACTCCATGACTGTGAGTTTTTGTCTCATTCTTCTGGTGCTCTAGTTTCCTCCCATATTCTAAAGATGTGTGAGAGAGGATAAGTTGCAAAGGTATAAATAAGTGAGGAGAAGGGAAATGGGGCTAATGGGATTGTTCCCCAGGAGCCAGCATGGATCCAATGGGCTGATTGACCTTGCAACATTGCAATTGTAATATTAACCAATGCAATGTGTTTACATTAACTCAACAGAGTTTGTTACTGGTTATTATATTGTGAAGAGCCTCACAGTTCAATCTGACATTCAGTTTCCATTGTGTACTCTCCAGGGTTTCTGCAGTGATTACAATACATTTTTTATTCTGATAGAACCTTGTATTATTTTGTCTTGCTCTAAATCAGACCAATAGTTCAACGATATTGCATCCAGCACAATATATGTACAATTGCATTACATGAATCAATGCATCTATCAAGTCATCTGTTTAGGTAGACTATTTAAAGTTATTTAAATGGAACAACATTCTTTTTTTTTAACCCCCTTTGCTTTTTGAGATTCCCCTTTACAGCAGTATTGACATCAAATGCCAGTTGGATAGATGCTCAGCATTTGATGGAAGGGTGAATTTGATTAAGAAATAAAATCCTAATGATCTTATTTATCCAAGTACTTTCAAAGTAGAGTGAACTCTATTTAAAGTGATGGTTCTCTGGTTGTATATTTTTTACCAGAGTCAGAAAATCACAGGTTCAAGATTTAGACCAGGATTTTGAGAATGTACAGTGACTGCTAAGGGAATTCTGTAACAACACTGTGCCCTTCTAACAAAATCAACATTATAAATAAAGACTGGTGATCTCTGACACTACTAAAAAAATGGGGAATCGTAAGTCACTTTTACACAGCCACTTCAAAGCGGGAATATTGCACTTTTATTGTGCCACACCTTCTTTGTAAAAGTACAAGCTCGAAGGGGGGGGGGGGGGGGGAGGTTCATTGTAGCTGGCAGTGGAGATCTTCACAGTGCCAAATCAAGGCCGAGCTGGGACCAGGACATGAATGGATGTGCCTGTTATACGTCACACTTGACGCCATCAGTCCCGCCTCTTTTGCTCCTGGAATGCCGGCTTGCTGTGTAAAATGGCACACTGGCCCAGTATTATGCCAGTGTTGTTGGGTTCAGTGTAAACAAGCAAAGCTGACTTAATGACGGGTCTTCTTTACTGCACTATTGCAGGATCACTGTGTAAAAAGGGCTTTAGATTTTTTTTTTCTCTCCATCAACTTTATTGAACCAGTTTGTTTATAGTTTCTGGCAGCTGATCATACACAACTTGGTTACTCCTATACATCAAATGCACTTGGAACATATTGATGTCACAGAAGATGTCAAGTGAATGTAGCTTCTTTCTTTCAATATAATACAATGCTTCCCTTAACTATATTCTTTTCGACTTTGGAATCAGTGGAACATAGGTTCTGCTGTAGGTTTGTAGTAGAGTCAGAATAATCTATTAAACATAACAGGCCAATAATAATACTTGAAACATTGTGCCCAACAAAATCAATATACCAGATACCACAAAACTTGCAAATGTGTTCGAGATAGCCATAATTTCCACAAATTAAGCTCCTCACTTGCACTTCTAGAGCACATCAAACCACTGTAACAGAGAAACAATAGATAATTTATTTGCAGGGTTATGACAGATGGTCCCCTTGCCGTAGTCCTTCAACAATTGCAATGACTTTGAAAATAAAAAAAAAGCAATCAATAAATAATACTGGTGATTGTGTCATTTCCAAAAATGTAAATAGAACTATTTCATAGGCTGTGTATTTAAATTTAAATTTGGAGATACAGCATGGTAACAGATCATTTCGGCCCATGAATCCGTGCCGCCCAATTTACACTGAATTAACCTACATGCCTGGTTCGTTTTGAAGGGTGGGAAGAAACAGGATCCCCTGGGGGAAGCCCACACTGACACAGGGAGAATGTTCAAACTCCTTATAGACAGCATGGTCCTGATCGCTGGCAAGGTAAAGGCATTGCGCTAACCGCTACATCAACTGTGCCACCATTGTTAGCAATTTGTTTACAGAAAATACATATTTAGCAGATTAATATACTGAAGAGTTAAATAAACTGCAAACTAAAAGAGTATTTCACTATTCAACAATTCCATAAAATGCCAGATGGTTGTAGCTGTTGGAAGCTGGAGGAGTTTCCTTGGAAAATATACTGGATTCCTCTTCAGAGGCTTCATCAATGACTTGGTATTTTACCAAAAAAATGTAGCTGATTGCTGAGTTCTGAATATTTAGTTATTCCTTAGAAAACAAACTAGTATCTGCTCGCCTGCAACAGGTCCTAGATGATATCCAGACATACATTAGTGTATGGTCAGTTATGATTTGTGCCATATAAGAACCTGGTAATGAATTTGATGTTCAGTGATGACAATGTTGACAACAATTAGTCTCCTTTGTTCTCAACAGTTCTTGGCAGAGTATACACAAAATATCTATGCCTTTTAAGTGAGAGAGAAAGTTAATGGGAACAGTTTGCCCAAAGTGAGGGAGAGTTAGTATCAGCCAAAGAAAGTGCTGTTCTTCTTAGACAATGGAAAAAAATGAACATAGAACATTACAGCACAGTAGAGGCCCTTCAGCCCTCGATATTGTGCAACCCATAAAATGTACTAAACCCTCCCTACCCTGTAACCCTTTATTTTTCTTTCATCCATGTGACTGTCTAAGAATCTCTTAAATGCCCCCAATGCTTCAGCCTCCACCACCATCCCCGGCAAGACATTCCAGACACTCACAACATACTATGTAAATAAAAAAAACCACCCTAATGTCTTCCCTAAACTACCCTCCCTTCACTTTGTTTGCTGATCCTGCCCTGGGAAACAGGTGCTGGCTGCCGACCCTATCTATACCTCTTATAATCTTGTAGACTTCTATCAAGTCTCCTCTCATCCTTCTACTCTCCAAAGAGAGAAGTCCCAACTCTGCTAACCTTGCCTCATGACTTGTTTCCCAAACCAGGCAACATCCTGGGAAATCTCCTCTGCATTCTCTCCATAGTTTCCACGTCTTTCCTATAATGAGGTGACCAGAACTGAACACGATCCTCTAAGTGAGGATTTACCAAAGATTTGTAGAGTTGTAGCATGGCCTCTCTACTCCTGAATTCCCCTTTAATGAATCCCAGCATCCCATAGGCCTTCTTAACTATCTTATCACCCTGTGTGGTGACCTTGAGGGATGTATGGATTTGAACCCCCAAGGTCCTTCTGTTCATCCACACTCTTGAGTAACCGACCATTAACTCTGTACTCAGCCTTCTAGTGAAATAAATGTGTTATTTTGTAACCCAAAATTGAAAGATATTTTAGGTCCAACCCCTGACTGTGGTTGGGTGGTGGTGAAGGTTCAAATGTTGAAAACCATGTCATGGGTAGTTCTGCCCTTGGATTTGTACTATTCATTAGTGGGTTAAGCTTGTTCAAGTGCAGTTTACCCCTTCTGCACAACAAAACTGTTAGTCTTCCATCCCATCAGGATAGAGTTCAAATTGGTAACTGATTGGAATTAATCTTTGAATTCTATTCACTACTGAACTCCAGTCAGGAGTTGGCTCTATATTAAGTTGTTAGGCCATACAAAATGTCACATTGATGTTGGATTTGATCAACACTACTCTGAATACTTTCTCATCCCAAAAATTTCCAACAATCACAATAGTCTTGTTTTATTTAGATGCTCATGTAGAGGAAATTAAGACAATAAAAATCAAGGAAAAGCCATTTAAGTTCAAGTTCATGGTCATTTGATTATAAATGAAACATTGCATCTCCGAACCATAGTACATACAGTACATCCTACATACAAGGGGCATGTATACACAGCAATCCAAAATAAATGTATATAAAATTAATTTGTGAGTTTCTACAATTTTTCAACAGTCTCATTGCCTGTGGGAAGAAGCTGTTTCCCAAACTGGCAGTCCTGATTTTTATTCTCCTGTATCTCTTCCTTGAAGATACTGTGGGTTGGATAGGAAAGGCCCATAATATTTCTCTGCACCCTATTCAGGCACTGCTCCCTGTAGATGAGAAAAGCCACTTTTAGGTGGTCCAAGGAAGATTATGCACCACGGAATGGACAGCTTTCTGGCACTTAAACGTGCCAGCTGATTGCTAGCCGTCTAGCAGCGAAAGCCGGCTACTCTGGACAGTGGCCTAGTCCCACCCACACTGCCTCGAGGTTATTTACAGCACGTCAAGGCATGCCTGACAAACAACCCAGACATGACTTGATTCCCATTGCCGGTATCTCCAACCCCACTCTTGCTCAACTCCCGCCGCTCTCTCCCTATCGCTTGCCCAACTCCCACTGCCGCGCTCCCCCCCGCTCGCCCGCTGTCGCTCTCTTACCCCCCGCTTGCCTGATTCCCGCTGCCGCTCTCTCCCCCCCTCCCCACCCGCTCGCCTGATTCCTGTTGCTGGTCTCTCCCCCTCGTTCACCCAACTAGCCATTCGAACCAGGAGTTGATGGCTGACGACATCACCGCAACGTCATCAGCCCATCCCCTGGCAGCCCGGCCGCTTTCATCTGCAACAGACGTTACTCAAAGCAGGATATTATACCTCCTGGAGAAGGGTTAGGTAAGTAGACCTCCTGGCCAGCTTTTCCAGTTTCAGATGACCACCCAACAGCTGCACAGGTGTATAATGTGCGGCTTTACAGTTGGGTATTGTGGCCATCTGAAAGCGGCTAAAGATAGAGGGAAGGGAGACCACAGTGATCTTCTCAGCTGTATTAATTACCCTTTGTACTGATCTCTGATCTGATGGTTTACACCTACCACACCATGCTATGATGCAGCCAGCCAGCATGCTCTCTATTGTGCTCCTGTAGAATGTTGTTAGTGTGGTGGGATGATTCATCAATGATAAAAAAAGACTGATATTATAAGGTGGTAGGGGAGTGTGGACCTGGTACATTGTTGGCAACAACAGTGGCTGTGGTAAGCTGCAGGCTATGGTACCCCCAAGTTTGAAGTGGGGGGGATTGTCTGTTGAAAGTCAATGGTGGTAGGGGAGGCCCCGGATAGAGAAAGGTCTGGATCGAGCGTTTCGCAGGGAAAGCAACATAGGCATACTGGGGTTTGTATGGAGAAGGTGGACCATCTCGATCAGCGGGTCAGTCTTAGCTTGCCTGACGTGCTTCCATAGCAGGATTGGTCCGGGGAGGT
This sequence comes from Narcine bancroftii, assembly GCF_036971445.1. Lineage (NCBI taxonomy): Eukaryota > Metazoa > Chordata > Chondrichthyes > Torpediniformes > Narcinidae > Narcine > Narcine bancroftii. Next base: position 338,462,895 of record NC_091469.1, read on the forward strand.
GAACCAGATGGGCAGCGTAGTCCCTGATGCAGACTTCCTAGGGAAAGCAAACATCGTTTTGTGTCGAACGTTATCGGTGACCGTACGTAAAAGTGTCGGAATGAAGTGAAGTGCGACTGGGAGGATTTCCTGCCATTGGGAGACAGGGAGACCCCATTACCTCAGTGACAAGAGGATAGTCTTCCATATTGAGGCATTTTGCCTTTCTATTTGCCCGTTGGCCCGAGGATTGTAGCTGGTAGTCCTGCTTGTATTACAAGCGACACCCCGGGCCAGTATGTACTGCCACAACTCATGACTCATGAATGAGGCACCATGGTCACTGTGGATGAAGCTAGGGTACTGAAAGAAAGTGAAGATATTCCAGAGGGCCTTGATAACTGTGGCTGTGGTCATGTCTGGGCATGGTATGGCAAAGGGGAAACGGGCATATTCATCGATGATGGTAGGGAAGGAGACATTCCAGTTGGAGGAGGGGAGGGGTCCCTTGAAATCAATGCTGAGGCACTTGAAGGGGCAGGTAGCCTTGATCAGATGTGTTTTGTCCAGCCAGTACAACTAGGGTTTGCATTTGGTACAGACCTGACGGTTCTTAGTCATAATCTGGACTTCCTCAATGGGGTATAGTAAATTCCAAGATTTGATAAAATGGAAAAAAAAAGAGTAACTCCAGGGTGGCAAAATTATTGTGGAGAGTCAGTAATCTGTCCAATTGAACACTAGCATAACTACCTCTGGAAAGAGCATCCAGGGGTTCGTTAATTTTTACTGGTTCGTAGAGAATGTCATAATTGTAAGTGGACAGTTCAATTCTCCACCTGAGGATCTTATCATTCTTGATTTTGTTCCTTTGGTTGTCATTAAACATGAATGTGACTCCTCACTGATCTGTGAGGAGGGTGAACCGTTTCCCAGCGAGATAGTGCCTCCAGTGGTGTACAGCCTCCACGATGGCCTGGGCCGCCTCCTCGATGGAGGAGTGGTGAATTTCAGGGCCTTGGAAGGTTCATAAGAAAAAGGTGACAAATCTGCCCACTTGGTTAAGTGTGGCAACCAAGGCAAAGTCAGACGCATCACTCTCCACTTGAAAAAGTGTGGATTTGTCAATCGCATGCATGGTCACCTTCATGTTGTCATCTTTGATGCTGTTGAAGGCTGCTTGGGATTTTGCTGACAGGGGAAACATGGTAATTTTGACTAAAGGGCTAATCTTGTCAGCGTAGTTGGAGACCCATTGAGCATAGTATGAGAAAATCTGAGAACTTTGAGGGCATGTGGGTGGGGAAGCTCCATCAGCGGATGCATGCAGTTTGGGTCAGGGCCAATGACGCTCTTCTCGACCATGCAGCCAAGCATGGCTAGCCGTGCTGTCCGGAACACATTTATCCTCATTATAAGTGAGGTTCATGCATTTTGCTGCCCAGAGGAACATGCGGAGGTTTGCATCATGATCCTGCAGGTCGTAGCCGCATATAATAACATTATCTAGATATGAGAATGTGGCCTATAGATCATAGCGGTCTACCATGTAGACCATCTCCCACTGGAAAACGGAGACCTCATTTGTGACGCCGAAAGGGACCCAGAAGAAGTGGTAGAGGTGGCCATTCTCCTCAAACGCCATACACTGGCTGTCCTCTGGGTGGATTGGGAGCTGGTGATATGCCGACTTCAGGTCAATAGTGGAGAACATCTGGTTGACCATATCGGAAGGGAGTAAGTGTCAAGCTGCATATACTGGCTGATGGTCTGGATGTAGTCTATGACCATCCTATTCATATCCCCACTCTTCACCATGAACACCTGGGCCCTCCAAGGGCTATTACTGCCCTCGATGATGCCCTTGCCCAATAAGCGCTGAACCTCCATCTTAATAAATGCCCTGCCCGCTGCACAGTACCGTCTACTCCAGATTGCTACCGGCTTGAAATTGAGGGTAAGGTTGGTGAACAGTGGAGGAGGGTTGACCTTGAGGGTTGAGAGACCTTGTGTCACCAGCAGGGTGCCGTCTGTGAACTGTTCATTGCAGATGGTGAAGGGGGGGGCAGGACTCATTGAATCACAGAGTGACTTTCTGAGGTTGGCACTGGAAATCCAGCCCCAGTAGCAAGGGAGCAGAGAGATGTGGCATAACAAGAAGTCTGAAATGTTTGTATGCTACACCTCCAATAGTGAGGGTCACTAAGCAGGATCGCAGGGCATCTCCCACGTACAATTTGATTGCGAGTGTTATCCTGTGTTTGGTGGGTCATACTTTAAGGGACAGTCATTTAGCAGTATCAGGGTGGATAAAGCTGCCTGTACTCCCTCTTTCAAATAAACAATTGATATTCGCACCCATTTACCTGGACTTCCATTGTGGTCCTAGCAAGTTCATGCGTGGCCCCCTGGAGACCAGTATGGATATCTTGTCCGAGTCTGATGGGTGCTTCCTGCGATACTGGGCCTTGAGGGTCTCCATAGCTGGTACGAGCTGGCGTCACTGATCAACAGGAACACTTGAGGCCCGACATGCAAGAAAAGTAGTCTCAGTCATTTGGCGTTTGCGGTGATGGCATCTGTGGCTGCTGCCCAGAAATTTTCAAAACAGCGTAACCACAGTTTGAATATGTTTGGGGTGTCTGGAGACCAGGGGTTGATGTTAAGCTTCTCAGGTTTCAGGTACTGTTCCATGATTTATTTTTTGAAATTTTAGTTAATAGAATTGATGAACCATCAATAATCACAAAAGCTGATGTGAAGCCATCGGGCTTTTATTAACTAAAGGCAGGAACTACCTACAAACTCATCAACTGATGGAAGCAAAGAGAAAGGGGAAAGTTGAAGGGGCAATCAGTTTTGGGAGGCGTGTCCAGCCGGCAGTAGTCAATCATGGCACAACAGTGGTCAACCACATCGTGGGCAGTAGCCTTGCCCTCTTCAATCTCCATAGGGAAGCTACAATCTAGAAAACACTGTTTTAAAAGGAGGTGGAGGGGGGTACTCTCATGACATTCACAATTCACCAATTGAATAGAGAAGAAATGGAGAAGTGTATGGATCACGTACTGGTAAATGGTGTAGATGAGTATCTGATCATCAGGCAGTGAATGATGCCACATTTCCAAGATAAATAACTAATATTGGCTACTTTACTTTGGCCATCTCAGCATTCTCAGATTTTTCTGCCCTTCTCTGCTATCAGTCCTAACTGCCCATACTCTATCCACCATGCACTAAAGTACCAGAGGAACTCATCCACTCATCAGTATCCATTGGAAAGGATAGATGTCGACTACCTATTACTTTCCACGGATGCTGATGACCTGCTGAGTTTTTCAGCATCTACAGAGTTCTTGATTAACCTCCATGCATCCACCCCAGTCTGTGATACATGTCAGACTGCCCTTCTTCCCCCAGCAGCAGAAACGGCTGGACGAGCTCAGCCAGGTCAGGCAAGATCTCTCTGATCTGACGAGGGATCTCTGACCACAAGAGTCATCTCAGTTCTCTCTTCCCGCACATGCTGTGTTTCTCCAGCATTTTCTGCTGTCGCTTCAGATTTCTGCAATTTAAATGATCATTTCTGCCCTTCCTTCTCCTCATTCCAGTAATCAGCAAGATCTGCTCTCGTTTGAGATGGTGGAACAGGCAGACTTACAATGTCAATACAAGGAGTAATCCGTCTTCAGACTCTTAAAATGTCCAAGGTATTTGAGGAAATATGAAATAACTTGATGAAATACAAAGCCACCTCCCTCTTTCAGAAAATTTCCTTCAAGTTAATCGCTTTACCTTTTTTTTTCTGCCCTGGTTTCAGAAAGATTGCTGACTCTGTTCCAATGTGTCCACATTTATTTTGAAGAACGGTCATCTACAGCAGAGCCAAACTGAAGCCAAAGCCTCTGGGAAAAAATAAATAAGCCATCTCTCCTAAAAACATCAATAATATTTGAAATCTGAGATGCAAATGCTGTTTATCCAAAAATTATAATTATACAAACTTGATTATTGAGGGTGAGAGGTATTTTTTTACTTTTAGATAGGTAAGTTTTTAAAAATGTCTGTGCAAAGTACAGCTCATTTTGGGTGAGGTTAGGAAGTGAGGTAAAATGCTCCCCGAATTGTGTGGAAGCACTGTAAGAAATAGCTGTAGTCACTGGTTTGTTAGTTTGGACCAGGGTCTAAATCTGGTTCAGACAGCTCCATATGAAAGAGTTGGATCGCCTCAGTTTGGCTCTGCTGTAGATGACCGTTCTTCAAAATAAATGTGGACACATTGGAACAGAGTCAGTAATCTTTCTGAAACCAGGGCAGAAAAAAAAAGGTAAACTTGAAGGAAATTTTCTGAAAGAGGGAGGTGGCTTTGTATTTCATCATGTACTGTGTGCGATCCAAGGTTAAAGTGGGCTGTCATTGGTTTGTCGCATAGATAATTTCCTCGTCCTGAGTGCAGGATATTACTGTTCTCAAAGGCAACCACAAAATGGTTTATCAAATAATTTAGATAACCATGGGATAAAAATGTAGTCCTTGTCAATGTAGTCTTAGATTGGGTTAAGATTATCAGGTCCAGGAAAATGACTCAGGGATACTACTCCTGTTGGCTATGATCTTATGTGCAGATGAAGACAAGATCACTTTCAGCTCTGAAGTCCAGATCTAACTTTCACTGCCTGGTCAGACACACTGAAAGATATTAAAAACCATACCCTTACACGAGATTCTGGATTGCAAAAAGAAGAAATAAGAGAAAATTGGCAAGGATATTAGAACTGTGGAAAATTACAGCAGAGAAAGAGACCATTCAGCCCTTCTATTATGTGCCAATATTATTTTATTTAGTTCCACTGACCTGCACCCAGTCCACAGTGCTCCATCTATACACCTGACCAAATTTTTCTTAAATGTTAAAATTGCCCTTGCATTCACTTCAGCTGCAGCTCATTTCACACTCCCTTCACCCTCTGTGTAAAAAATTTCCCCCAAATGTTCCCACTAAACTATTCCCCTTTTACTCTGAACCCATGTCCTCTGGTTTGTTTCTCACCTACTCTCAGTGGAAAAAGCCTACCTACATTTATTCTGTCTTTACTTTTTATAATTTTAAATGCCTCTTTCAAATCTCCCTTCATTCTTCTACGCTCTAGGGAATAAAGGCCTAACCTTTCTCTGTAACTCAATTCCTGAAATCCAGGCAATGTCTTGGTAAATCTTCTCTGCATTCTTTCAATCTTATTGATATCTTTCTTGTAGTTAGGTGACCAAAACTGCACACAATACTCCAAATTTGTCCTTGGCAATGTCTTAAAAAACTTTACCATAGCATCTCGTCTCCTATACTCACTCTATTGATTTATGAAGGCCAATATGCCAAAAGCTCACTTTTCAACCCTATCTACCTCTGATGCCACATGCATGTATCTGTTTTCCCAGATCCATCTGTTCTTCTGCACTCATCATTGCCGTACCATTTATCCTGTATGTCCTTGCTTGGTGTGTCCTTCCAAAATGTAAAACTTCACACTTGTCTGCATTAAATTTCATATGCCATTTTTCCAGTTGGTCCAGATCCCTCTACAAGCATTGAAGACCTTCTTCACTGTCCACAACACCTCCAATCTTTGTGTCATCTGCAAATTTGCTGATCCAATTTACCACGTTATCATCCAGATCATTGATATAAATGACAAACAATAATGTTCCCAGCACTGATCCCTGAGGCACTCCACTAATCACAGACCTCTCAGCAGAGAAGCAATTATCCACTACCACACTCTGGCTTCTCCTGTATAGCCAATATCAAATATAATTTAAAACCTCACCATAAATACCGAGTGTCTGAACATTCTTGACTAACGTCTTGGGACGTTTTGAATGGCCTTACAAAAGTCCACGTAGACAACATCCACAGTCTTTCTTTCATTGACATTCCTGGTAACCAACTTTTAAAAAATCTATCACATTGGTTAAACGCAATACACCACACTCAAAGCCATGTTGACTATCCCTAATCAATCCTTAGCTATCCAAATACTTGCATATCTGATCTCTTAGGACACCTTCCAAAAATTTACCAACTAATGATATCAGGTTCACCAGCCTCTAATTTCCAGGGATTCTTTTGGAGTCTTTTTTAAACAATGGAACAACATGTACTACCCTCCAGCACCACACCCGTGGCTAAAGGCATTTTAAATATTTCTGTCAAAGACACTACAATTTCTACACTAGCCTCCCTCAAGGTCCGAGGGAATATCTTGTCAGGCCTGGGGATTTATCCACCCTTATTTGCTTTAAGGCAGCAAGCATTTCCTTCTCTTTAACCTGTATAGGTTCATGACCTCATCACTTGTTTTCCTCTCTCCACTCTGTGCCAGTTTTGTGAGTAAATACCGAAGCAAAAAACACAATTACGATCTCCCCCATTTCTTCTGGATCTATAGATAGCTGACTATTCAAAGCTTCAATGACACCAATTTTAACCCTTACTATCATTTTGTTCTTCATATTCCTGCAGAAACCCTTAGGATTTTCCTTTACACTGCTAAAGCAACTCCATGTCTTCTTTCAGCCTTCCATTTTTGTTCTTCCATTTTTTATAGTCCTCAAGTATCTCATTTGCTCCATCTTACCTATACATCTCGTGCTCTTCTTGTGAAGAAAATCCCCAAAATCCCTTGAAAGTCAAACTTGTCTGGCTCATTAACTTTGCCTTTAATCCTGACAAGAACATACAAACTCTATACTCTCGAACTTTCACCTTTGAAAGTCCTCCACATACCTCACACACCCTTGCCAGAAAACAACTTATCCCAATCATGCATTCTAGGTCCTTTCTCATTTCCTCTAAATTAGCCTTACTCCTATTTAGAATCTCAGCCCGAGGCCCAGACTTATCCTTATCCACAATTAACTTGAAACTAATGGCATTATGATCACTGAACTCAAAATGTTACCCTTCACATACTGCTATCACCTGTCTTGTTCCCTAATAGGAGATCCAGTATTGCATTCTCTCTAGCTGGTACTTCTAAATATTGATTTAGAAAACTTTCCTGAACACATTTGACAAACTCCAATCCATCCAGCCCTTTTATGGGTGTCCTAGTCAATATGTGGAAAATTAAAATCTCCTACTCTCACAACTTTGTTTCCCTCAGCAATCTGCTATCTCCCTAAAGATTTGTTCCTCTAATTCTCGCTGATGATTGGGCAGTCTATTATACAACCCCATGAGTGTGGTCATACCATTCCTGTTTATCAGCTCCATCTATATAGCCTCAGTGGATGATCCCTCTGATCTCTCCTGTATAAGCACAGCTGTGATATTTTCCCTGATGGTCAATCCCTCCCATCTCCCCTGCTCTTTCGGATCTGAAACCACAGAAGCCCTAAACATTGAGCTGCCAGTCCATCCTCTCCTGCAACCAAGATTCACTAATGGCCACAATGTCATAATTCCATGTGCCAATCCACACTTTAAGCTCATCTGCCTTTTCTACAACTTGCATTAAAATAGATGCACCTGAAAAAAAAATCCACCATGTACAACCCTTTGACTTCTTGCATTACAAGATAACCATCTTTTTCCTCCTCCACTCCCCTTTCTACTCTGGCAGTCTGGTTCCCATCCCTTTATACCCTCTGACACAGTGCTAGCATATCTTTCTGCAAGGATATTAGTCTGCTTCAGATGCAACTGTCTGATTAAAACAGGTCTCACCTTCCCTGAAGAGAGCTCAATGATCCAGAAATGTGAAGCCATCCATTATGCACCATCTGTTTAGCCATGTGTTGAGCAGCATTATCCTCCTATTTCTATCCTCACTAACATGTGGCATGGGTAGGAATCCTGAGATCACCACCCTAGAGGTCCTGTCCTTCAACATAGCGCCTAACTCCCTGAACTGTCTTTGCAGGATGTCATCATGTGATTGTTCTCAACATGGAGCGCGACATCTAGCTGCTCACCCTGCCTCCTGAGAATGCCATGAACTCGATCTGAATTATCTTGGACTCTGGCACCAAGGAGGCATGGAACCTACCATTCAGGACTCTCGATCTCTTCCACAGAACCTCTTATCTGTTCGACTAACTACAGCTCACCTCTTCCCTTCCCTTCTGAGCCACAAGGCCAAACTCTGTGTCAGAGACCTGATGGCTGTGGCTTGTCCCGGATATTAAGGAGATCATTTCTACAAATGATCTGTGGATCTTCCTTTAATCGGGGCAGGACATTTAGTAGATCTGCCTTGGTCCAGATCTGTTCTTGGCCTCATTGAAGTGCGGGATACCATGGGAAATGTATAACTTTCCATTAATGGTGTTCAGAATCTGTATCCTTCAGCACATTGTGCATCTTCCATAAACCAGAAGAAGAGTTTATATGATATGCTATGAATAGAAATGGCAAACATCATAACTCAGTGCTGAATACATTAATCTTTTTTTTTCATTTTAATGCTGATGTTCAACTGCAAAAGAAGGACAGATCTGTGAATATAGAACAATACAATAAGCATTCCTACCCCGTGATCTAACATTTAGGATGTGTATAAAAATCAAGTTGCCTTAATGAACTCCAGATTGCAGTACAGAATTGATAGTTACCCTCAGAAGTGACTTAAAAATTCATCACCACTCCACAGTCTGCTGCAGCACTGCAATGAGGTTGTGAGAACTGGTTACAATAGCTGGGGGTCAACAGTTACCAGGTGGGTAAATGAAATGAGTTTGAAGGCTTGTTAAATACCATTGAGCTAAAGATTGATGGTGCAGCAGCATATCTGAGCACAGCTTTTCTACAGGTTACAAGTGTGCCAGACAATGGAGCTTCGCATGCTTTTCGCATGCAGCACTTTGGAATGGTGTGTGCTTTTTTTTCCCCCCTTAAAGCACCGGCTGTATATGAGGCAGACTTCACGTCTGCACCAGCTCAAAGAAAGAATCTGTTTTCACTTATGTCTGAAATTAATGCAAGCAATTTAATACGTGTATGGGTCAGCTTAAAAAATAGATCAAGCTGAACATCGGCCATCAGACGTAATTACTTGATGAAGTGATTAATAAATTCTGCCGCAGGGCATTCGGGCTTTCATGACAGAAACTCTTTTTTTTTGTAAATGTACAAAAGGATAGCAAGAGTTGGAGTCTGCTGGGGGCAGGTGTCCTGGTGGCACATTTCCTGTATTCTTGTTGCAGTCTGTACCGAACAACGCAAACCTCTGTGATCAGTTCCCTTGTGGTTTACAAAAGTCCACTTGCTTGTATGGTAAAGGTCATTAACCTCTTGCTCTACAAACTCTCCTTAACTGAGCTCAAACTTATTTGCTTAACCATTTTTTGATGACTTACGAATGTTTTGAAGAAATCAATTTGCTTTCTGCTTCCCATCTCCACTGCTGAAGGCGGCAGCATTTTATGAAAACTAATAAATTATTCTGACACTTTTTGTATTTTACATCCTTGATTTCATATTGAATTCAGTATTTTCAACTCAATGGTGTGTTGAATACATTCTGGTTTGCCCTGGTCGCACAGGTCCTGGCTCACCTTTGGCAGGTGTGCATTGACTTAGCCCTCGACTTGCCTGAGTTTCTGCACCAAAGTCCTTGAAAAGTTAGTGGACAGTTGTCAGCGTGATCTTTGGTGATTACAGTTCATTTACCCTAACTGTTAAGTTTAGGCTATTGTAAGCTGATAATGTGATTAATTTCCTTTTTATCCCCAATGCTATTCAAATGGCATGTTACTGTAATATATTTGATGTTCTGTTAATATGATCATGTTTTTTATACAGCAACAACTGATAATCAGTTATCTGTAAGGTTGAAATAGGTCAGCCTTTGTCAACTTATATTCATATCAAAGTAAACATGCTTATATACAAAACTACTGAAAAATACAGATTAGAAATTCAAGAAATATTTTATCACTTATTTAATTCAGCTGGAGTTTTCAAAACCTTTTCACATCAAAACCAAAATTTAAACTTAATTGTAGAATGTGACATTTTGGCTGCAATGCAAAGATTCAGTATAGATCCTTCACTCACTAGTCAATAGGATCCCATCACAGTTAAACCACAACAAGGTTTGGTAAAATGATTGGCCAACCCTGCTGCAAGTTGTCATGAGCAAAGAAGCTTCTACATCATGGTTCATCTCATTTTTTTTTGCAATACATTGACTCGACATAGCCCCTCTGTGATAGGGTAAATTTGCTCACTATAGAAATGGCAGGAAATTGGACAGGTACCCGCGGCCTCCCTGCTGATGTAATCAGTGGTTTGCATGGCTCTGTTGAAGATTACTCATATTGATCATATTTTCCCCAGCAAACAAGCAATCCACAGAGACTGTAGTAGGCCATGGTTTGTTTTATTGATCTTTGCACAGCCATTTCAGTCAATGTAGAAATTGTAGATTTTGTTAACACCTGAGAAAGACAAAATGATTCAAGGATGCTTTTGTTAAAAAAAAACATCTCCGTGGATTTGTGGGAATTCCCTGGTCCATAACGACTCAAAATAGACAACAAGCATTCAGGATGATAATGAGTACCACAAGTCAAATCATTAGGAGTGCTCCAAACTGACTTTACAACAAAAGATCCACATCAATTCCCAAATGACCCTCCAGTTACCTATCTCTTCCATCAGGCATTACCAGCCCACCTGTGGTACAAACTGTGGGTCACATTCCCACATTGACCTGAGCATCTGCATCAGAACAAAGAACCAGAGTGAAGAAAATCAACTTCACTCCTATGGAAACTGGCTTAGGAAATTGCCAGAAATGGCTTCAATGTTTCTGCGCTAAGTGTGGAAAAGCCAGGTCCAGTTTTTACCCTTGATTGAATTCCTGTGGGATTGTTGATGTTCAGAGAAAGAGGTTTCTGTACGATACTGCTCCAAGTCGAGCATCCCCTCCTGTTCAAGAGTGAGTGATCGGCCCTGGTCATCAGATGGCTTGTCTTTGTGCAATTGTACCCTAGCCTGGCAGCAGCATCTTCAGGATAAGGAGGAAGACAGGTTTGGTGGTGAAGAAGTAGAAAGTTTTTGAGGTGAAGCCTTTGAGCTGTTTTTGTGGAAAATAAGTGATGCAGTCTATTTTTGATGCAATTTAACAAAGTTGATGGCAGTGGAAGCGGTTACTTGTTATAGACAAAACAAGAGAGGACGGTATGAGCTCAGCCCTCCGCATAATATTCAAATTAAAATTAGAATAGTCTACAGGATCCTCACACCCTATTGGGTGAAACAATAGAGCAATAGGCTATGGACCATACACTCGGCAGTTCTGCAGATATCCAGAGACCTGCTTACACAACCAATCTCATCCTTCCATGGCCTTATTAAAATCTCCAGTTAAGAAGAATGTTTTTAAATGTGACTGATCCTTTGACTCGTGTGTACATTTAATCTGTGAGTAATCATTAGCGACCATAATTTGACCTGCTGTCTGTGCTCTGAAACTCTTGAAACATTCTACAAAATTTATCAGATGCCACAAAAATAAAATTGGCCTTCCATCCTCCATTAGAACAAAACAGTTTCTGGTGTCCTTGATAAGAATCTTCTCCATGCCAGCTATGCCAGCATGCTTTAGAAACTTACATCCATTAGATTCAGCATCCATCCGGTGTTATAGGAGCTGCAAGTTGCTGAAGATCAGATGACACCACTGTCTCCTTGCACGCTGCACAGAGAGCAGGATCAAAAATCTGCATTCATGAGCCCATTGGCAGAAATGAAAACTGAGCTACCCATTGGGAACAAAAAGTTAAGGGGCCTCCAATGGTTATATAACAGCAAATAAGATCTGCCACTAAACCCTAAACTTGAATACCTCTGGGAAACACGAGTCTTAAAAGGGATAAAAACCCAATTCACAGCAGCAAAGTCCCAAAACCAATGTACAAACCAGCCACTCCCAATATAAGATATGAGATATAGCATGCAAGAATGGGACAGGAGGAAAATCCACTTGGATCTAACTTGCACATTGATGTAAAACACTTTTTAAAAATAATTTTGAATTAAGTTGAGATCTCCTCAATCCCAAAACAATTTCTTAATATATTTTAAAACAGCTTTAAGGGGTTCAGAGAAAGCCAGGAACAATTTTTCAAATGGTAATCCAGACACTGTATGTATGTATGCTGACACTGTACAAAGCTAACACAATGCAGTGCTGTGACTTTAACAGCATCTAAGATCCCCTCCTCCTTCTCTTTCTGTTAGTTCCTGCAAGTCAGCCAAAGCACGCAGAAGCTGATCAAGAAACCAAACTGGCCAGTGAGGGAAGACCTGCAGAACTGGGACTGGAACCGGAGCTGGAGAGAGACCCCAGACCCGATCGGGAGCCAGAAGAAAATGTGACACTGAGTGAGAAGGAGAGGCAGAATGAAGAGCTGAATGAGAAAGATAACTGTTCAGCATCCAGCATCTCCTCAGCTAGCAGCACTTTAGAAAGAGAAGAAAGGGAAGACAAAGTAACCAGTGACAATGAAACTGGTAACAATCATAATTTCACTGATTATGTCAAAACACTGCACCGGGTTAAACAGTTGAGTAACTCACTGAGAACTAATTAGTAATTACAGGTTGCATTGATTCACGGAATTGCACCACAGGGAGTAGACGAGCATAATTATGTATTCACTTTCATTGGTTCAGCTTAATTAATGTGAGTAACATTCAAGGTTTCAGTGGGAATTTTCTGAAGGTATCATTTTGCAATGTTGAGTTGTTTTGCTATGCTTTGTTAATTTCTGATTTTTTTCAGTTTATGTTAATTAAGTTTGAACTAATTGTGACAAATGAACAGGATAAATTCACTCGATGTCTTTTAATCCACACTGCTTTGCACTTCAATGGCATGGCAACCAAATAACAGAATGCACCAAGAATAACAAAGGGAAACATATAGGACTAATGACGAAGCACCAAGTTTACAAAGTTGTTTAAAAATGTGTGCATGATATATGAGTTCCTGGGCTTTATCAATGCAGACAGATTACAAAATCTAAACATTGTACTATCAGATAATAAAACTGGTTGGCCATAGCTTGAATATCGTTTATCACGTGCACCACATTTTTGGAAGCATATCAAGGCTTCAGAAGTTGTTCCCAGAAGCACGAGTCCTCAGTATTGAGGAATTGGGGAGGTCTGAGTTGTTCTCCTTGGAGCATAGGTTAAGATGAGGTATGAAGGAAATGCTCATAAACATGATTGGTTTTGAGAGAGTCAATGAGGAGAAACTCTTTCCAAAGGCAAATAACTCAAATTGGTGAAAAAATATCTTGAGGTGATATGCTGCCCAGAAAGATGACAGTTGTTCAATTAAAAGTTTCAAAAGAGAATACTAATTACATTTGAAATGGGAAACTTTGACAAGCTACTGGAGAACAGGCAGGAAGCATGACAACCATGAACTCTGTTAAAGGGCTACCACGGGTCCAGAAGCCAGAATGGTATTCTCCATAGATCAGTAGCACAGGAACAGCTCTTCTGCCCATATGTCAGCACCAATCATTAAACCATGATCTAAAATGGTGGTGCTGGCCCGACGGGCCAAATGGCCTACTCCAGCTCCTATTGTCTATTGTCTATTGTCAAATCTCTGCTACTTGCAAATGGGACATGTCCCTTTATTCCATGCACATCCATGTGTTGACCTGGAAGATATTAAATGCTACAATCATATCTGCTTCTAACATTACCTCTGGCAACCCATTCCAGAGAATTACTACTCTCTAGGTTTAAAAAAATAACATACTAGTCAATTTCTTTAAATTACAACACCACCACCCTCCCCCCACCAACCCCACCTTAAATGCATGTCCTCTAGTATTTGACATTTTATTTGGGGAAAAAAAAATCTTCTGTTTACCAACATGTACCTCTTAGAATATTATAAAATTCTATAAATTTATTGAAGCTTCAGAGAAAATAGCCCAAGTTTGTTCAACCTTTCCTTATAGCTTATCCACTCTAATTTCAGTAGCATCCTGGTAAATGTCTTCTGCATCATTTCCCAAGCGTCCACATCCCAGAGCGTGTTACACAATTGCACTGCAAGTGCTCCCAGCAATCCTGTTGAGTCCTGCCATTAACTGTATACAATCCACTTAAAAACCAGACTTCTCAAAGTAAAATGCTTCACACATGTTCCAATTAAATTTGATCTGCCTTTTCTCTGCCTAAATCTGCACCTGACCAAAATTCTACTGGATCCTTTGATAACCCTCTGCACTACCTATTGTAGTGTCACATGCAAACCTATGGTTCCACACACTTTTTTCCATCCAAATCATTCATATACATCACATGTAACAGGGGACTCCACACGGATCCCTGCAGAAAACCATCAAACTTGGTCCTCCAGCCAGAATAGCACCCTTCCACCACTATCTGTCTTATATGGGATAGTCAATTCTGAATCCAAGTTATCAGTTCACTGTGGATCCCGATGTATCTTTAACTTCTGGGTTCACCTACCATGAGGGACCTTGTCCAATGCCTTTGTGCTACTTTAAGCAATAACATAATTCCTGTAGTTTGACTCCAAGCAATGTCTTCATGGCACTAAATTTTGCAAGTGAAATGTATGTACTAATGCAAGTGTCTTGCATGTACAGGGCAGCTGGCCAGAGGATGAATGTCTAGGGAAATTCATCTTATGTGCAATTCAGTTTCACAACAACTTACAGTGCCTGCTATAAGGTTTAAGACATAATGCACAGAAAGTCAAAGAGTCTTTAGTTCATTGATCATTCAGAAATCTGATGGCAGTGAGGAAGGAGCTGTTCTTGTCCCACTGAGTGCTTGCCTTTGGCTTCTGTACCTTTTTTCCCGATGGCCGCAGAGTGAAGAGGGCATGACCTGGGTGGTGGTGGTCCTTGAGGATAGAGGCTGCTTTCTTAAGACACTGTCTCTTGTAGATGCCCACTTAGCAGTCCATCTCCACCTATGCATGACCATTTCCAATCCTTGTGTCAATTAACTCCCAACTACCTACTTTGCTCTCTGACATAACTTTCAACCTCCAGTCCTTAATCTACTGCCAGTTAGAGTGTCGTTATGTACCTGGGGGAAGCTGCAGCAAGTAAGACTTACATTGCATCTGTTCATTGTACTTGTGAATATTCAATGTCGTCCATAATATTTGAGACTAAAACACTTTTTGTCCTTTATTTGCCCCGTGATCCTCAGTTTTCAATTTCTTATCAAACAATTAATATGTAATTAAAGTGCACATTCCAGATTTTATTCAAGGTTATTTGTATACATTATGGTTTGACCATGTAGAAATTACAGTATATATATATAGTCCCCTCATTTCAGGGCCCCATAATGTTGGGGACATTTGGCTTCACAGATGTTTGTGAGTACTCAGGTATGTTTAATTGCTTAATTGGTGCAGGTATAAGAAAGTGAGGATTATTTCTAAGCTTTTTAATCAGCTTTGGAGTCTGTTGTTGCCACCTTTCAACATGACGACCAGAGTTGTGCCAGTGAAGGTTGCCACCTTTCAACATGACGACCAGAGTTGTGCCAGTGAAGGTTGCCACCTTTCAACATGATGACCAGAGTTGTGCCAGTGAAGGTTGCCACCTTTCAACATGATGACCAGAGTTGTGCCAGTGAAGGTTGCCACCTTTCAACATGATGACCAGAGTTGTGCCAGTGAAGGTCAAAGAAGCCAGTATGAGTCAATAAAATGATAAAAGACATTGCCCAAATGTTTGGAACATCATTAGGAAGAAAGAGCACACTGGTGACTCAGTAATCACAAAGGGACTGGTAGGCCAAGAAAGACACCCACTTCTAATGACAGAAGAATTCTCTTCATATTGAAGAAAAATCCCCAAATGCCTGTCTAGCAGATGAGAAACATTCCTAAGGAGGCCGGTGTGGCAATAACTACTGTCCGTAGAACACTTCATGGACAGAAATTCAGAGGCTATAGTGCAAGACCCAAACCTCTATTTAGCTACAGGAAAAAGTGCCAGGGTTTCAAGACAGAAGGGATGGAGCAGACCAGGGAATCAAAGGGAATGGCCAAGAATTATTTAAAAGAGCCTGCAGAATTCTGGAAAAAAAGGCCTGTGGACCGATGAGACCAAGGTTAACCTGTATCAGAGTGAGGGCAGGAGCAAAGTGTGGAGGCGTAAAGGAAGTGCCCAAGATCCAAAGCATACCACCTCATCTATGAAACATGGGGGTGGGGGTGTTACAGCCTGGGTATGGAGGACTGACGCACTGATCTTCATTGATGATGTAACTGCTGATGACAGAAGCAAAATGAATTCTGAGATGTATGGAAAAATCTTATACTGCTCATTTAGAGCACACTTCATCCTACAGCAAGACAATGACACCAAACGTTGCTAAAGCAACAGAAGAGTCTGTCAAAGCTAGAACTGTAAAATTATTGAATGACCACGTGTATTGAATTGAGCATGTATTCCATATGCTGAAAAGATAACCTAAGGGGCAAGTCCCCAAAACAAGCTGAAAGTGGCAGTCGTGGAGGCCTGGCAGAGCTTCATCAGAGAAGGTACTCAGCATCTGGTGATGTCTGTGAATCAGAGACTTCAAGCAGTCATTCAATGCATAGCAATGAATATTAGCCATGTTTAGTACTTTGTATGCAACAAAGTACTAAACATGACTAATATACATACCGTTGCTATGTCCCAAATATTATGGTGCTCTGAAATGAGGGGACTATGTATAAAAAATGCTGCAATTGCTACATAGTCAAACCAAAATGTACAAAAATACCCTTTAATAAAACCTGGAATGTGCATTTTAATCACACGTGAATAGTTTGATTACAAATTTAAAACTGTGGAGCACAGGGGCAAAGAATGGGGGGATAAAAAGTGCTTTTGTCCCAAACATTATGGAGGGCATTTATATGGATATGTAAATCAAACTCAATCCTTGCACCAGCGTGAGGCCACATTGACGGAAGGAGCTAAATGCTAAACTCAAAGATAAAAATGTATTGTCACTCAGACTACAGATTGCTGTGAGGAGATATTTTAACCTGCTCTAGATAATCCTGATGCTTCTCCAACAATACCTTTTGGATGATGTAACTGAAGTACCTCACTATCTAGCTGCTATGATAGTGCCATAGAGAATCAAGTTGTTTTCTTCCCCCGATTTAGACTTTCCTCCAAAAAATGGATTGCCCTCTAGAAAGTGATAAGGATAAGCATTCCAATAATTTCTTCAATTATGTTATGCCATGTTTGCTTTGCATGCCCCAAACTACAATTAGCCTCATAAGAAGAATAGCCAGAAGTGAGATTTGTGGTACAGACTTAAATCAAAGTCACTTGTGCTGAACTCTCATTTGCCAAATTCTAATTCTTGGTGTCTGCTCTTTTTGGAAAACAGGTAAATGGATGCAAAGTGTTAAGAACGTCAGTGTAAATGACCAGTGCAGCAACATTCTCAATAATAAACGGTTCATGCTGGACATGTTGTATGCGCAGAACAAAAGTGGGGATGACGATGAAGAAGAGGCGCAGCTTGGGAAGCAAGAGGAGGAGAAGCAAGAATCCCTTACAAGTCTGGCCAGTCGAATCTCCACTCTGCAGGCCAGCAAGCAGGCCTTTGAGGCCAATATGAAGAAAATGGAGATTGACCACTTAGAGAACCAAGGCAATGTGAAAGCTTTCACTGAGAAGTTTAACAGCGGGGAGCTGGGCAAAGGACCCACACTATCTGAATGTGAAACAGCCACGAAGCCTGTGGATAAAGTCACCGCACAACCCAAAAAGGAGTCTGATTATATCTGGGATCAATTATTGGCCAATCCACGGGAACTAAAAATCAAAGACATAGACTTCACAGACTTAGAAGAGGAGGATGACGTGGATGTGTTGGACCTCGACAACTTGCTTGGTTCTGGAGACTCGATACTTCCTCCACCCCCTCCCCCACCTTCTTTCATGGGCTTGCCTCCCCCTCCTCCACCTCTTTTGTTGCATTGCCCACCTCCCCTACCTGTACCCGGCATGTCAGTGCCCCCGCCTCCACCCACAGGCCTCCATCAACTGGTCGGGTCACTGCACTCATCCAGGGGCGAGCCAATGTTCATTAAAAAAAAGAAAACAATCAGACTGTTCTGGAATGAAATCCGGACACTTGACTGGCAGTTCAAAAATCACAAACGATGCAAGGAACCACTTTGGACTCTACTGGAACCTGTGAAAGTGGATGTATCTAAACTGGAACATCTCTTTGAATCTAAATCCAAAGAGCTGCCAGTCACCAAGGTAATAGTCCTGAATAATTAAGGATGATTCAGAGGAGATACAAGTACTTGCAGATGCCGGAATTTCAGAGAGAGAGAGAGAGAGAGAGAGAGAGAGGAAATGCAGATGTTTGAGTCAAGATTCTGCTTCATGACTGGGAGAGAAGAGGGAAGATAGCCAGTATAAAGAGAGAGGGGGGTTGGATGAAAGTTGCCAGTAGGTGAAGAATGAACCAGGAAGGGGTAAGGGATGACAGGCCTGAGGAGGAGGAGGGATGAACCTGGAAGACACAGGCAGGATGGAACCAAACAAAGAAATAAATGTAGAAAGATCCAGGTTTTGGGGGGGAGGGGAGGAGAGGGCGAAGATGGAAATGGCTGCAGCAGGATGATAAGCAAGAACACAAAACCCACCAGTGCTGGAATTTGATAGGTAAGAAAGGCAATGATGGGAGCCATTAGGGGTGAGCCAGATTGGGGGTGGGAGGGGGGGTGGGGAGGATCCAACAGATGAAAGATGTATGTGGATGGAACCAGGAGCAGTGAATGAACTGGGTTATGGGAGCTACAGCAAGAGCTTTGGAAAGAAGATGTAAGTAGGAGGGCCAGAGGGTGCCTCGGAAGTGAAGAAAGAGGAGGACACAGAGGATATCTAGAATCAGGAAAATCAGTGTTCATAGGTTCTGGATTGTAGATTACAAGTAGAATATGATCTACTGCTCAGTTAATTTGCTTTGGCCCACATCCTGGAAGTGGAGAACACCAAAAGCATAGGATGATATGGGAATAGGAGGAGGGGTGGAAAAAGCATTTAACCAGGAGCTTGGCATGGTCATTTGTGGAAGGAGAGCAGGAGCTCTGCAAATCTGCCACCCATTGTACACTTGGGGCTCACCGATATCTCGGAAGCCATATTGGGAGTGCCCAATGCAGGGAATGAGGCTGGAGAAGATGCCTCCGAATCCTGACCTAATGTGAAATGATTGCTCAACTCCCTAGATCGTGGTGAGGGAGGAGGTGCAAGAACAAGTGTTGCACCTCCTGCCCTGCAGGAAAAAGTGCCAGGGTTTCAAGACAGAAGGGATGGAGCAGACCAGGGAATCAAAGGGAATGGATGCTACAGAAGGCAGAAAGGGGTGGGGAGTGGTAGATACCTCTTGATCACCTGAGTTCTTCCAGCACTGTGTATTTTGATATGAAAAAAATGAATTGCATGTTAACTAATTTTAAGAATGTTGATAAATGTCATGTTGCATTTTAGTGGAAGAGATATTTCTCGAAAAGTAAAGCTTCATCTCAGTTAAAGCCTGAAAAGAGATCTAGGGCTACTGTGTAATAAAGTTTTCTAAATGTAACAGGACAGTTGAACAAGGCTTTGAAGTGCAGACTGTAATAGTTTTGGGTCAATTTGTAGACAAATAGGACACAAAGGCAAAAATTTTCAAACTTCTCTCTGCATTACTAAATGATGTCTTGTCTGAGGTTTCTCTCCCAATGGTGAAAGTTATTTACAATCTCTTCTCTCATGTTATTTCAAGTTTATAAATGTTGGCTCAGATCACCTCTTCATCTTCCACATTCTAACAATCTCTTCTAATAATCTCAGCCTCAAGGCCTTGTTAGTCTGCTGAATTTGCACAGGGTTTCACGGTTGGAATAGCAGTTAGCACAATGCCTTTACGATACCAGTGTTCGGGACTGAACCTAGGGTCGAATCTTGTGCTGTCTGTAAGGAGTTTGTACACTCTCCCTGTGTCCGCATGGGTTTTCCAGAGGGGCTCCAGTTTCCTCCCAACATTCAAAAAAACATACCGGAGGTGTAGGTTAATGGGGTGTAAATTTGGCAGCACAGACTCACAGGTCAAAGTGGTCTGTTACCGTGCTATATGTATGTCTAAATTTAAAATATATATATATTTAAAATTCTTTTCAACTCCAAATAACAAGTTTTGTGCACTCACAAGCATTACTTGTTTTAAGAAAACTACCTTGAATGCACTGACATGAGAATTTTAGGAACTAAATCTCCGAGCTCTTATGGTGCAGCAACAAGATATGTTCTGATCTCAGGCAAGTCAGCGCTGGTTTGTGAATTTATCCATTTGCATTTAAAGAAAACTCTGAAAGGAAAATTGGATGACAGATTCATCCCATTTCTGGGCTGGATTTAAATCCAGAACACTACTGTGAAAGGAAGTTTTTCTTTCTTTTTAAAATATTTTTATTTAAGTTTAAGATAATAATACATGTTCCACTTATATAACAAAGGAATATGATAAGATATAGATAATGCCCTTCACAACAAATTTCATCCATAATTGTTAATTTGAGCTTATTTGTTAAAATAATTATGAATGTAAAGCACTTAAGTTACATTATACCAGCACTCATCATTATCTTAGTATAATATCTAAATAATTGTTATGATCTAGGTCAATCATACTTAAACCATATATGGAAAGGAAGTTTTTTTTTCCAAACAGCTGCATCAGATGGTGCCCAGACAAATATATAATCTTGTCAAAGAAATATTTTGAGAGAATAAGGATGTCACAATTTACACAATGTAATTGCTCTTTTATAAAGTGCACTGTAGACAGTGGGTATATATTTGTATGAGACCCTATTCCCTGTACAGGGAAAGAATGCTGCAATAATTCATACTGAATCCCATAATAATTTCATACAGGAGCATGCTATTCTAACATTTATAAATCACTGTTTATGTCTCAGACAATATTAAGTCCAATTTTGGGCATCCTGCATTTGAAAGGATATCTTGGGCCTGGGAAAGGAGCAGAGAGATTTACCAACACAATACCAAGGAGGTCGAGCTTTAATGATGTGGATGAATTAGAGAAATTGAGACTAATCCCTTGAGAACAATTTAGGCTAAGAAGAGATTTGATGGACGTTATCAAGAAGCATGTTGGATGATGATGGATAACCAGAGGACACAAATTTAAGGTCAAAGGGGAAAAAAAAAATCCCACAGGTGAGAAGTAGAAAACATTGAGACAGTGGGTTATAATCCAGAGTGTGTTGTATAAAAGAATGAAGGAAGAAGATTCAAGAGTAATTCCCAAAATGGAAATGGGAGATTTTGCACAGAGCAAGCGAGAGGGATTTGGTGGATAAATTTCAATGTCTAGGGCAGGAAAAATGGGTTGAATTATCTCCTGTGCTGAGTGTTTGAACAACTGAAAGAGAGTAGTTGCTTCACAGCACCTGCACTGGGAAATTATTTTGTTAATGCAATGTACAGGCACCAGACGAGTTGTATTGCCAAGTAGTCATTGTTCAGATGTTGATTTAAAAATAGAGAACTGCAAAGCATATTTGGAGCTCTGTGCCTGAAATATGTGCACACCTCTTTCAGCTGAGCAAAACTTTGATTTCTGTAGTACCTTTTGTGCCCATTTCAAAAGCACTTTGCAGATGCTAAACATTTTTGTAGTTATTACACTGCCAGAAATGCAGAGGCCAATTTGCACACAGCAAGCTCCCAAAACAGCAACAGATTAAAAACATGCTCATCTCTTAAGCAGTCAATGGCAGATAAATATAGAGAATAAATGCATTGGGTTTGTTTATGATCATCTGAAAGAACAAACCTGACTTTGTTTTAACAAATCTATTTGTAAGCTATGCTATATTGTTGGAGATTTTTTTTAATGCAATTGGATGTAAAAAATAGTTTAAATTTAGACATACAGCATGGTAACAGGCTATTTCAGCCCAGGAGTCTGTGCCAATTTACACCAAATTAACCTACACCCCTAGTAAGGTTCAAACAGTTGGAGGAAACTGAAGTCCCCGGGGAAAACCCACGCAGACACGGGGAGAACGTACCCTTTTACAGACCGGAATTCGAACCCCGGTCCCGATCACTGCCCAGGTGTTGCGCTAATGGCTGTGCCAACCACGCCACCCATTTTGTATATTGGCTTCTCCATTCTACAATTTCCATAAGTCCCTTCCCCTTGAACCACTGCAAAGCTTCAGTGAAATTCCCCTGATGTGACCATAACAGGACAATTGAAGGGTAATTAGATTTAAACCCATTGCTTAGATTGGAATTCCTGTAGCATATCCCTATGGATCCTTACTCAGATGTACTCTTATTCCTGCTATTAATCCCTTTCATGAGATGAACCGTCACCTGGTTCTCTTGTTTCTGGTACTCTTACAACACCTCACCAAAGCAAAGCCCTTAAGACCTCCATTCACTTGTCACTACCTCATCCCCTATTTATCTCCAGCAAGCTTGAATCAGAATTTAATGTCCTGAAATATGTTGTTTTGTGGCAGCGTCCAAGTGCAGATATTCATATAAACCACCTTACAAAAACAAATAAAAATAGTGCACATAAAGTCAAAATGTCCTTGGTTTATTTAATATTCAGGAATTTGATGGCAGCGGGGAAGAAACTTTTTTCCCAATGGCATCAGAGTGAAGAGGACATGGCCTGGGTGGTGGGAGTCCTTGAGGATAGAGACTGCTTTCTTAAGACACTCTCTTGTGGATGTCCATTTAGCACTCCATTTTTACCTATGCATGACCACTTCCAATCCTTGTGTCAATTAACTCCCAACTACCTACTTTGCTCTCTGACACAACTCTCAACCTACATAAAGGCACTGTTTGACCTGTTGAGTTTCTCCAGCAAAATTTATGTGTTTTTTCACTTAACCACAGTGTCAACAGAATCTTGTGTTTTACCTAACTCTCAACCTCCAGTTCTTAATCTACCGCCAGTTAGTGTGTTATGTTCTTGCTACAGCAAGTAAGGTTTTCATTGCATCTTTACATTGAACTTGTACATGTACAATGCTGTCCATAATGTTTGGGACAAAGACTTTTTTTTTTCCTTTATTTGCCCCTGTAATCCTCAGTTTTCAATTTCTTATCAAACAATTAATATGCAATTAAAGTGCACATTCCAGATTTTATTCAAGGTTACTTGTATATATTCTGGTTTGACTATGTAGAGGGCCCCATAATGTTTGCAACATTTGGCTTCACAGGTGTTTGTGAGTACTCAGGCATGTTTAATTGCTTCATTTGTTGTATGTATAAGAGAGCTAGGGTTACTTCTAAGCTTTTGATCACCTTTGGAGTCTGTGGTTGCCATTTTTAAACACGAGGATCTGAGTTGTGCTAATGAAGAAGTTAAAGAAGCCATTATGAGGCTGAAAACCAAAAGATATCACCCAAACCTTAGGATTACCAAAATCAACAGTTTGGAACATCATTAAGAAGATCCCTTAACTGCTTTATTTTGTATTGTTGTACAAAACATTAATGGCATCTGAGCATCTGAGCATACATGCATTAGCTTCTATTTCTCATATGGCTAGGTGGGCAGGGTTGCTCAGATGGAGGGATGTTACCCCACCTAATCATGCTCAATGGTAACGTGATGCCATGTCATGTTTAAACTTAGAGAAGATTAGATGCTCCATTTCCAATTTGAATATAAATTTTCAAACACTGTGGGGACCCTTTTTGAATTACATTTTTTAATCTTTGATTTGTTATGAAGGTAGAAATGTTGATTAATGAGGTAATTTATCACTCTGTTTAGAATTCAGTCTTTCTTTTCTTTTGGCCAAACAGCTTCTTTTTTGGAAGTGGGTTTAGATTTTCATTTGCGATTACTGAGCTCGCCAGTACGCTCTTTCTTCTTAACGCCTGATGTGCATCTTTTGGCTACCAAACCCCTCACTGGGCCACTCCTGTCATTTCCTATTCTGTAGGGTCTTCTCTCAGGCTTCTCCCTCTCAATGGAGCGGTGTCCTCCTGCTCTGTTGTTCCCTTGGCTCCCGCAACCCTCGTGATCTGGGCTGCCAAGTATGGGTACCCCTACAGGCAGTTTACAGGGCTAGAGGAGTAACGAATGAGTCTTAGAACCTTGGAGAGCAGTGTATGAGGATTTGTCTCTGCTCCCTGCAGTTCCCCACCAGAGACAGCATTACCACAGATGAAGCAGCTCCACTGCCTCCTATGGAGTTGCAAATGCACAATAAATATGCAAATCCATGAAAATAAATAAAAAGTAAACAAGGGATTGTTGTTTTTAAGTTAACAATGAAGAAGCATAAATTGGCCAACAATTTGTGCTAATTGACAATCAGCTGCTAACTCTTCATCACAACCTGGTGGCCTTTTATGCATGATCTATTATGACTTTATTCTTGGTGCCTGCCACATTGACCACCGCCAGTGGTTGATATCGCCTCAAACCGTGCATCTTGGCGCCTCACAGTTTGGCGGGCAGCAACCTCCTTTGAAGAAGACCGCAGAGCCCACCTCACTGACAAAAGACAAAGGAGGAAAAACCCAACACCCAACCCCAACCCACCAATTTTCCCCTGCAACCGCTGCAACCGTGCCTGCCTGTCCCGCATCGGACTTGTCAGCCACCAACGAGCCTGCAGCTGACGTGGATATTTACCCCCTCCATAAATCTTCGTCCGCGAAGCCAAGCCAAAGAATTATGACTTTCACTTTCCATGTAAGTGCCCTTGATCCACAGTTACTTTTTTATAGTAAGACTTGAGGCATTATATCACAAACAATTTGTGAGTTTTTCTGTCTTGGGTTTTGTAATCAATTGACTTTTCAAAAAGTTCATTTAACTGTGTTAATCAATTTCAAATGTTATTATTAAATCTACAGCAATGTCTTTTTTAAAATATCATTCCTTTTGCATGAATGAACAAAACAAATTTTACCTGGAAACTGGATGGAATAGTCCTGTAAATAAGAATAACTTCTATTTGTGACCATGGCTGGGTCAAATTACGTCAGTTTGGACTCTGACCAGACATGTACTGTTTGTATGTACTCTTTGTGATTTCATATCAGAGGCTCTGGGATGATTCAATGTCTTGTGCAGGGCTATTTCATTAAGCAGTTCTAGAATAATATGGTTTTAAAAAAAAACTTTCATCCCATATCCCTGCAAGTGGACATCAAATGCAATACTACTGCCAATATCAGTAAATTAACATACCAAGGCTCGTGTCTCTGTCACAGGCCCAATTTGACTTGAGGACAACCTCTTAGGACTGGCCTTGCAAGAGGAGGTTTGGCTGGATCTTTCAGAACAACACCTCTTGCAATTAAGACTTTGAACCTCAGTTACAGCTGAATGTTTATGTAGTGAGAAAAAACTGTGAGGCCCCATGATTTCTGTGGCCTTATAGTATACATCTCTTCAGTGGAACATTCACTCCAGTGTTAAGACTAAGATATTAATAGAACAATATCACTTTAATCTTAGGATAAAAATGACATGTTCAGTTCAGAATCAGATTTTATTGTTATGAATAAATCATGAAATTTGTTGTTTTGCAGCAGCGTCACAGAGCAATTATTCATATTATAACCATCTTACAACATGACGATAAAAAAATTGAAATTAAAGTGCGTGAAAAGTAAGGCAGTGCCTTTGGTTCATTGTTCATTCAGGAATCTGATGACAGCGGGGAAGAAGCTGTCCTTGTGCCGTTTAGTGCTCGTCTTTAAGCTCCTGTACCTTTTTCCCGATGGTAGCAGAGTGAAAAGGGGATGGCCTGGATAATGGGGATCCTTGAGGAGAGAGGCTGCTTTTTTAAATCACCTCCGCATGTAGATGTCCTCGATAGAGTGAAATCTGGTGCCTGTGTGTCGCAGGCCGAGTTAATAACCCTCTCCAGTTTATTCTTGTCCTGGAGAGTTGGTGCCTCCATACCAGTCAGTGATGCAACCAGCCAGAATGCTCTCCATGCTACACCTGTAGATGTTTGTGAGAGTCTTCGGTGACATACTGAATATCCTCAGACTCCTCACAAAGTATAGCCGCTGGTGAGCCTTCTTTGTGATTGCATCAACATAGAGGCTTCAGGACAGATCCTCGGAGGTGTTGACACCCAGATATTTGAATTTCTTGGCCCTCTCTATTACTGAGCCCTCAACGAGGACTGGGTCGTGTTCCCCTGGCTTCCTCTGAAGTCCACAATCATCTCCTTGGTTTTGCTGATGTTGAGCGCAAGGTTGTTGTCGTTACACCATTCAACAAGCCGATCAATCATCCTCCTGTACACCTCATTGCCGTTTGTGATTCTTGTTCTAAAACTTTATTCTGTGACTTTCCAGGGTAGAGCGTCATAAGTACATTAAATTTCAAATCCAGATTATTTCTCATTAATAATTTGCCATTTTGTTACATGGTATATTCTGATTTCTGCTAAAGAATGGGTGCTATATTTCTTTAAAATAGATATTGAAAGATTTTGTTTTCTTTAAGATTCTTTCATTGTCATGTAATATTACATGAAATAGCATTTAGTTTGCCATAAGGCAGATAAAGATTCACCATTAGCAGAAATTGCCCTGCATTCCTAACAGTCAGAGAAAGAGAAGCAAAAGAGAGGCTGTGAGTTTCCATGGATTCACCTCCCATAGCCTCTATAGCCACACAGACCTCAGTCCAAACCATCAGCAACTTGAGCTCCAGATCCAAACCTCCGATGCAATCGGGAAGCTTTCAGTGCCCTAGGCCCTTTGGGAGCCCCTAAAACCCTCGGCACCCTCGCACATCCTGCATCCAATACGTGGTACCCTTCAGCCAGTCACAAGCCAGTCTACTGCAGTCCACTGCCCGATGTGAGTCCTTTGAACATCTTCAGCAGCAGCCTGTAGCCTTCATGCGTTCCTCGCCTCGAGTTGCTGACAGCCCGCCGCCTGGGTGTTCTTCAGCCGCTGAGCTCCTCCCCTCACTGGCCTGCCACCGTGGTCACTGTTCTGCAGGGTTGTCTCCTCTGCTTCTCCTTCTCAAACAGGGGCTGTTCTCCGTTTTCTGGTGCCCTTCTTCAGTCCTCTGCTTCCCTAGAGTTTCCAACCCCTGGAAGCTGCTGCCAGCACATCTTGGGCCCAGACCATGCGTTCACAAGATTTTAAAATAAAACACAGTTGGCTCCATTTTATCAGGCTGTTTAAAGCCTGAAAAGAGCCATTGGTAATAGAACTGAATGGTAGGACATTCCCCCCCACCCCCCTTCTTTGTTTGCTGGTGTGCCTTCCCTCTCTGATCAACCTATTCCCTCCTGGCTTGTGGGACTGTGATCTCCCCCCACCACACCATTTTGTTTGGGCTCCTGACCAGATTTTGTCCTTACCTTGATTAAGGGCTCAAGCACAAAATGTTGATTATGTATCTTTACCTTTGCTCTATAAAATTTCCCCTGCAGCCGCTGCAACCGTGTCTGCAACCGTGTCTGCCTGTCCCGCATCGGACTTGTCAGCCACAAACGAGCCTGCAGCTGACGTAGACTTTTACCCCCTCCATAAATCTTCGTCCGCGAAGCCAAGCCAAAGAGAGGGATAAAATACACTGTTTGACCTGCTGAGTTTCTCCAGTAATTGTGTTTTTACTTCAACCATGGTGTCTGCAGGCTTTTGTGTTTTACTTCTGTTACAGAAATATTTTTTTTTGTGGTAAGCATAAGTCAATGGTCTTATTTTTGTTTAACTCTCCTATTTTAAGCTTTAAAATATTGTCATTAAATTGGGAATTTTTACTGTTTTCTGCCTTAATCTTTGATTGCTTGACTGTATGGTCTTGGTCCCCACACTGACCAAGCAGCAGGAATCAGTTAACCTTTTCCATGCTAAACCCTTGGCAATGAGCAGAGCCTGAATTCTTCAATCATCATCTATAGCCCTTGCCAGTGATGCCACATCCCATGAATAAATTGGAAAAAGATTGGATTTTTTTAAAATGAAAAGAATGGGCAATAAAGGGAAGCAAGTCTTTTATAGGGGGAAAAATAACTGGAATTTCATAGAAGCAAATTTAATTATTTACGAACAATCCACTTGAAGATCTGATTTTCAAGTTTTCTATGGACAACTGGAAACAATTTTGTATCAGCCTTTAACAATGAGATGTACAAATTATAGTTATAAAAATGTTTACTGATAACTTACTCCGCATTGAAAATAAAACGTGAACACCAATAAGCAAAAAAAAAATCCAATGCTTTCTTCTTTGCATGGGGATTGTTTCTTTTTTCTCTCTCTCTCATTCATTTTGTACAATTTTGAATGATTCAACATCTGTATTTTAATTATAGGAATCAGAGATTCCTTAGCTCTGAGAGAGGAAGAATTTATCCAAAAACCTTGCCAACAAAAGAAATGAAGGAGTTTCATTAAGATCCCCTCAGCAAGATGTGTTGTAAAAACAAATGATAAACTGGTTCCACATGCAACAAACAATTTTTGTTGGTAAACTTAGACCATTGTTAGCACAAATGTGCAATAATCACATCTGACTCACAGAAATGCTGGCAGCATTTTCAAAGGTGCCTCCATTAAATCTAACACAGATGGCAAAATTCCTGTGACTTTTTGTCCTTGAGTAAGAATTGAAGTATATAAAGTGACTTAACAAATAACAATTTCATTGTTTTCTATTTTTCATAATATTAGTAACAAAAAGTGTTGTAATTAAGTTAATAAATGTCAAATTAAATTATTGATACAAGTTCAAATCCATCCTTACTTAAATTACCATTTTGTTTGCATTAGATGTTAACCCAATCACTAAGTCTGGCAAAGATTCATTTTCTGAATTTCTTGTAATCAAACTCCTCTTTAGGCTTGCCCTTCCTTTCTCTATCGGCTTTAAAGACTCCAGAATCTCTAATTTCCCAAAATTATGAAACATCATACATCCTTTGTATTTTTTTCTAGAATTGATGCCTACATTTTTAATTTCCTTTTCACTGACCCCCTACTCACTCTTTTGATCTATTCTATTTTTTAAACTCCACTTTCCTTCTAAAGTTGCTCACTGTCAAATGGTAATTGTCAGCATAGTTTAGCGCAACATTATTGCAGCTAAACTAGGTTTGAATCCAGTGCTGTCTGTGAGGAGTGTTTGTACATTCTCCTGATTGCTTTGTGGAATTCTTTTGGGTGCTCTGGTTTCCTCCCACTCTTCTAAAAAACCATAATTGTAGGTTATTTGGTGTATTTTGGGGATTACATGGGCTAGAACAGCCTGCTAACATGCTGTCCATCAAATTTAAAATTAAAAGTATCACTCTTCAGAAACACCTACAGTCATTTAGTATGTAAAAGGTCCAATATGGGTGAATGGAGAGAGAATTGCTATCCTTAGTAAACACTAAGATCTGTGCTTAACTGTTCTCACCTCCGTTGCAACGTAGAGCACTGTTGTCTGAGACAATGATGTTTAACCTTATAAATTGTAGTCTTATACACTGTAGGTATCAGCCTTTTTATCATATTTAAAATACGTTCCTGGCACATTTTGAATCCATATTACGGAATTAATGCAGTATATCTGTGGAAAGGTGATTGTGAATGTCTATCAGGAGTACACAAGAACAGAACTCAATCATTAACCAATCCTTAAATATACTTCCTCACCAGCTTCACTGCCTAATGGTATTTGGTAACTTTGCTCCCATTCAATCTCCCCCACTCCATGAGTAAAGAATGCCGTATTCAGTTCATCAGTTGTTTCACGTTTGACCAAGCCAACTCCTTCCATCTAATTATGCAATAATTATCAAGCTGTTCACCACAACTCTGTCTAACATTTTGAAAGATTATCTTTATTAGCCCACAAAAACCCAACACCCAACCCCAACCCACCAATTTTCCCCTGCAACCGCTGCAACTGTGTCTGCCTGTCCCGCATCGGACTTGTCAGCCACAATCGAGCCTGCAGCTGACGTGGACTTTTACCCCCTCCATAAATCTTCGTCCGCGAAGCCAAGCCAAAGAAGATTAGTTGGCAAAATCCAAACCATTGTCTCATTAATAATATCAAAACTTGTTCGGTAACAGTAAGTTGGTGGCCCAAAGGCAATGAATAGTACTGCTTTAAAACATCTCTGTTCTGAAATATCACAGGTCCAGTACTGTCTACTTGGTGAACACTGATGTAATGCCATGAACATGTGTCATGAAATTTGTTGTTTTGCAACAGCAGTATTGAGCATTACAGGTGCAAGATAGCAATTCGGTAAATACAAGATTGAAAAAATAATTATTATGAAAAAGAAAGATAATGAGGTAGTGTCTATAGGTTCCTTGTCTGTTCACAAATCAAATGATGAGGGGAAGAAGCTGTGTTTGTAATGATGAGCGTGTGTCTTCAGGCTCCTCTACCTTCTTCCTGATGATAGCAGTGAGAAAAGGACATGGCCTGGGTGGTGAGGCCCCTTGATGATATTGGCTGTTTTCTTTTTTTTAGGATTTAAATCATTGATTTATTTTTTAAAAAGTTTCCCCAAACCCTTGAGTCAGTGTTAAAGTTATGTAAATCATAAGTTGCAAAACATAAACTTATCCATAAATTAGAAACAAACATGGAAGCAAAAAATATCAATATAATAACCTTGTGTGTCTATTTAGACCTCTGATAACAGAAAAAAGTGCCGTTCATTAATATGCTTCTCCACAACATCCAGCACTATTTTTCCCCCAGGGAACCTAGATATTTGCCCCATTTCTGTGGAGAGACGTCCAATTGATCAAACTGTTTGTAAAATGTGCGATCAAAAACTACCACTTTGGCCATTTCTGAAGCCCACTCCTGAAAAGATGGTCCCCCCAAATTCTTCCAACCTCTAAATATAATTTGTCTTCCTACCATTGTACCTGAATCCAATTTTGAGAGTATTTATCCCCAAATAACCCAAGTGTGTCTCTCAAGACAGAGTCTCGGGCAAAAAGGAATTTGAAGACTTGAAACTTCACCAATATACTTATGTATCATAATCCCAAATTCTTGAAATCTGGGACAAGACCAAAGTGCATGCACTAAGCCCCCTTTATCTACCTCACAGTGCCAGCTTTCAGGGGTATTTTTCAACCCTAATCTATATAACTTTGCTGGAGTCCAATAAAAATGATGCAGAGTCTTAAACTGAATTAGGCACACCCTCAGGTCTTTAGATGTTACTTTGATATCATTTGTAAATTTTGTCCCATTCTTCCATCTCAAAACCACACTCAGGTCTATTTCCCATGCTCTTTTAAAACCCAGCAGAAGTTTCTCCCCTGAGATTGGTGTTAAGGCTGAATAATAAAATTAGGCTTCATGACCTTTACCATATGCAGCCAGTACATTAGACAGTATCGTGGCAACTTGTGGGGGTTGCTGTGCAGAACAAAAAATTTTATATGAAGCAGTTGAAGGTACAGTACAACTCCGATTACCTGAAATGGTTGGGACTGGGCCTGTGTCAGATAAATGTTTTTTTTTGAGAACT
Source organism: Narcine bancroftii (assembly GCF_036971445.1). Lineage (NCBI taxonomy): Eukaryota > Metazoa > Chordata > Chondrichthyes > Torpediniformes > Narcinidae > Narcine > Narcine bancroftii. The sequence continues at coordinate 338,494,457 of NC_091469.1, forward strand.
GGTAATTTAAAAAAACCCAGCCCAGTAGCAAATCACTTGTATCAAAGTTTAAACAACAACAATCAATAAGGGAATGCCTTTAAGCACTAAAGTAATGTTTAATTCTCACCAAAAAAAAAATTGGTTGTGGTCCATCCCCAACATGTCTCTTCCGCCCATCACCAACGCAAATACACAGCTGCCGCTGATCCCTTGGGAGGCTTCCCAGGCCAGTGGAACACTCACTGGTGAGACAGTGAGGTCTTGTTTTTGGGTCACCAGAGCTCCCAACCCTGATGCCCGAGTCCTGTCTCCAAATCCTCCCCTAGGCCTATCGCATCCCAGGAAGTCCAGTGTGAGTGTGCGGTAGTAAGCCAAGGGGATGGTTTGGAGTCAGTGTCAGGAGCTCCGCTGCACTGAGGAGGGAGGGAAAGGGAGGGGAGTAAGGGAAGGAAGGGGGGAGGGGAGGGCGTGCCACTGACCCCAAGGCCCCGTTCCTGCCTGGGAGACCACTATCCTTGATGACACCAGGATAAGAGATTCTTCTGACTGGGAGACAGTGGCATGCAGTTTGAGAGGGAGAGATAGAGGGAAAATTCAATAGGGGAAGGTAAAGAAGAAATGGAAAAAAAGAGGAGAGGGAGTTACCTGAAACCATTGTCGTCGTAATTTCATGTTGAGCGAATCTTTTTCAGCATGTGAGGTCAGTTCAGCTCTGAAAAAAATTCCCATAAATGAGGATTTCGGAAATCCTCATTTATCCAAAATTTCTTCTAAAAAAAATTGGATAGAGGATGACAGAAAATCCGATTTTGGATAATCGGAATTTTACTGTATCTCCAAAATTGTGGCCTAGAGATATCATTCTGTTGAATTAGTTGATTAAAAGATTTAAAATTATCACCATTGTAAAGGCCTCCCATAAAGACTGCATTCTTGACACACCGCCTCTTAAAGATGTCCTTAATGGAGTGCTGCCATAGCCCTCCATATCCCTCCCATCCATGTAGCTATCCAAATGTTTCTTAACTGTCAAAATTGATTCCACATTCAACACTTCAGCTCATTTCCCATAGTCTGTCTGAAGAACATCCTTTAAATATATCCTTTAAATATTTCTGCTTTCACCCTTAATCTATGTCCTCAAGTAATTATCTAAAGGTCTCTTAAATATAGTCCTGGTATCTGCTTCTACTACTTCCCCAGATGTCAACCACTCCATGCAAGCAAATGAAAACTTTCCCTCCACTTGCATTTAAAATTAATCCCTCACATCTTAACTGTCTGCCCTTTTGCTTCTGATGATACAATGGGGAAAAATATTCTTATTATCTCTCCTATCTATGTTTCTTGTAATTTTCATCTTACAAAATGTTATTCTAATCTTATAAAATCTTGCAATTTTATCATCATTACTCAACCTCCACCATCTCTGGAAAATCAAGCCCAGTCTGTCCAATCTCTCCCACAACTAAGATCCTCTAATCTGGTGAATTTCTCTGAAAATTCTCCAGGACAACAATATCTTTCCTGTGGTTTGATCATCTATCAATTGTTTGTACTTATTGTCTCTTTTTTAATGTAATTTTACTACTGTAGTTGTCTTTGTAGGTTTTGTTTAAACCATCTGCATGTTCAGCTTCACTGAGTAGAAATTTTGGTGAATACATTGTGCTAGTGAACGTTGTGGCTAGAACTACACACAATTATCCAAGAGGGGAGTAACCAGTATTTTGTGAAGTATTCTGTGCCTGAAGCAGGTCATAGTCCTTCTTCACTACCCCATCTGCATGTGTTGCCACTCTCAGAGAGCTACAAACAGTGAACCCCACGGCATCTCTGTTCATCATTGCACAGTCCCTTTCAGATTGCCATCTCCTCTCTCTATCCAACTCACCAGAATGCAACACCTCCCCTTTTACCTCTTGTCTATTACCCACGGACCTAAATCTTCTTCGAGGTGAAGCAGCAGTTAACTTGCGCTGCTTCCAGCTTTATCTTGCACATTCTGTCTTCACAATATCATATCCCCGAAGTTGGAAAACCCAGTGTAAAACTCTTTAATGTCACAGTTCTGGTCATTTTGTCTTCTCCATTCCCATTCTTTGGCCTCCTTCACTATTCAAATAATGCTTAACTTAAAACTAAGGGATGGAACTTGGCCTTCCCACATGCCAATCTCAGCCTTTGTTACTTGCTAATGAATCCAACAAATTTAGTTTGACAACCTCACACCTGTATCTCTCAATTCCAACATTCAAGATAGAAAAATAGTGTACTTCAGATTGCAACAACTTTCCACTTCTTCTTCTCCCTTCTCCACCTTCTTTCAGCGGCCACCCCCACAGCTTCCATTACTCAATCTCTCTTTCAGTTTTAACCATTTCCAGTTCTTTGAAAGACTTGATTTCTCTAAATTTTGAATTGAAATTAAAACAAGCCCTTCTGGCCTACAAGCCCATGTCAGCCAATTATACCCAATTGACCTAAAACCCCTGTATGTTTTGAAGGGTGGGAGGAAACCAGAGCATGTGGAGGAAACCCACACCGACATGGAGAGAACATATGAACTCCTTATAGACAGCCCTAGATTCGAACCCCAATCACTGGTGCTGTAACAACATTGCATAAACTGCTGTGCTAACCATTCCGCCCTCTTCATTCTCATATCACAAATGCTGCCAGAATCATTGAGTATTTCCAGTGTTTTCTAATTTTATTGAAAGATCCCACCAGCCATGTTTTAAAAAAAAAATGTACTCTGTTCTCTATGGGCTCCTTTTATGTGCCCTGTTCCCTTTAACAGGATATATTGAGCTCAATGGATCTGTGCCAGTATTTGAACACATAGCCTCTTTCATCTTTTTTTTCTATCTATTATACATGCTTCACTATTTTGTTTTAGTTTTTAAATCTATTGCTGACGCCAGATCAATCCACTTCTATGTATTGTAGCTATTGCTCTGCATTCCGTGATAACATTGGCGTAAAACTGCCTGAATCGTAAGATGATGAGCGTATCCTGGAAGGAACTCTGTTTGTATTGTGTTTAAGCAAAGGACCTGTCCTGTCTATTGTAAGTTTTAAACATTTAGACAGTCGTAGCAGCAGTGTATGCATTGATTAAGTGCTTAGGTCAACTGCAGCTTGGAATAAACACTCTTGAAGGCGGATAATGGAGGACCATGTTGATCTTGCATTAAATAAAATATCGTGAAACACGAGAGTCTGCAGACGTTATGATTGTCGTAAAAACACACAGAAATATTGGAGGAACTCATCTGGTCTCACAGTGTCCATAGGAGGTAAAGATATATTAGATCTTTAAGGCCTGAGCTCTTCAAGATATAAGCAAAGAACTGATGCCTTCTCATTCTTTGCTTATTTCTTGAAGAAGGGCTCAGGCGCCCGAATTATCAGTAATATATCTTTACCACCTGTGGACACTGAGTTCCTTCAGCATTTGTGTATTCAATAAAATAGTGGGCAAAGATATGAAAGTGCGTGCTCCTTTTAATTTGCGTCATTTTAGACCTGGGTAGTGACCTGGCTCTGTCTTTATGATGTAACTCTTGCACTGGAGGGGAGCAGTTAAATGAAGTGTCATATAACCAGCCACTAAAGTTCATCCTAATTTTTGTAAATGTACAATAATTGCCACTCCCTCTAAGTAAATCCAGACATGGGCCTTGGCAGCACATTTACCAAAATACGACAGATATTTACTGCTGAATATGTTTATGCCTCAAGGGCATATAGAATCAGAATTTATTGCCATGACCATGTCACAAAATTCGTCGTCATGCAGCACCATCACAGGAACAAAAATTGCTATAAAATATACTTTTAAAAAATAAATAAATTGATGCAAATAAGAGAAAAAGTGAGATAGTGTCTATGGTTCATTGTCCATTTATAAATCTGATCATGGAGGGGAAGAAGTTGTTTTTGTACCATTGTGTGTTCATCTTCAGGCTCCTGTACCTCCTTCCTGATGAAGGCATGGCCTGGGTGGTGAGGTTCCTTGATGATAGAGACTGCTTTCTTGAGACGTCACCTCTTGTAGATGTCCTTAAAGGAGTGAAAACTGATGCCCAAGATTGCACTGGCTGAGTCACAACTCTCTGTTGCCTGTTCATGTCCTGTACATTGGTACCTCCATACCAGATAGTGATGCAATCAGTCAGAATATTGTCAACAGTACACCTGTAGAAATATGCAAGAATTTTTAGTTGCATTACCAAATCTCCTCAAATTCCCAATGATATATAGTTGCTGGTGAGCCTTCTTCAGTTTGAATGCCCTAGGATAGATCTTCAGAGATGTTGATACCCAAGAATTTGAAGCTTTTTACACCTTCCACTGCTGACCCTTGATGAGGACTGGTTTGTGTTCTCCTGGTTTCCCCTTGCTGAAGTCCACAATCAGTTCCTTAGTAAAAAGTTGTTCTTGTTTTAAGTAGCTGATCTATCTGTGATTTTGCCAACCACAATGGTGTCATCAGCAAATTTCTAGATGACAAATTGGGCTTAGCCACACACTCATGGATGTAGGGAGTAGAGCAGTGGGTTATTTATGCATAATTGAGGTGCACCTGTGTTGATTGACATTGAAGAGGAGATGTTGTTACTGATTAGCACTGACTGTGGTTTTCCATTAAGGAAGTCAAGGATGCAGTTGAGAAGAGTAATTTGGTGCAAACTAAAAGCAGTGACTGGACAGTGGTCTTTGTCAAGCAGGTTAATATTGACTTGGGAGTTTATGGACAATGATTGACCAAGTTGGGATTATCACTTCCCCCAATCTCCTTCTCTCCTCTCCTCCTTCCCCCCCCCACCAACCCCCCTCAACTCTAGTTCAGGTTTCTGTAGAGGTGCTCCCCAAATGGGAGAGTTCAGAATTGTGGATAATCTGAAGGTTAAGGATGATTCCTTAAGCAAATGATGAGTTGACATTTTTATTTCCTCTGTAAGCTTTTAAAATTTGGTGCCCCAGTGACTGCAAATAGTGAGTCAGTAGTTACATTGTGTAAATATAAAACTATTAAAGAAGAATCATTATGAATAATGCTTTTCTTCCAATTACCCATGTATGTGTTTGCGTGTGATTGCTTTATGTGGTATATATTTATATAGATATATAGTTTATATACACTAATGTATACATAGGATTTTATATATGTGTGTATCAAAATGTATATATTTCAATCATTGTGGCAAATTAACAGATTTGAACTGCAGCATGTTTAGGATTATATCAATTATATCAATTAACAGATTTGAACTGCAGCATGTTTAGGATTATATCAATTATATCAATTAACAGATTTGAACTGCAGCATGTTTAGGATTATATCAATTATATCAATTAACAGATTTGAACTGCAGCATGTTTAGGATTATATCAATTATATCAATTAACAGATTTGAACTGCAGCATGTTTAGGATTATATCAATTATATCAATTAACAGATTTGAACTGCAGCATGTTTAGGATTATATCAATTATATCAATTAACAGATTTGAACTGCAGCATGTTTAGGATTATATCAATTATATCAATTAACAGATTTGAACTGCAGCATGTTTAGGATTATATCAATTATATCAATTAACAGATTTGAACTGCAGCATGTTTAGGATTATATCAATTATATCAATTAACAGATTTGAACTGCAGCATGTTTAGGATTATATCAATTATATCAATTAACAGATTTGAACTGCAGCATGTTTAGGATTATATCAATTATATCAATTAACAGATTTGAACTGCAGCATGTTTAGGATTATATCAATTATATCAATTAACAGATTTGAACTGCAGCATGTTTAGGATTATATCAATTATATCAATTAACAGATTTGAACTGCAGCATGTTTAGGATTATATCAATGATATCAATTAACAGATTTGAACTGCAGCATGTTTAGGATTATATCAATTATATCAATTAACAGATTTGAACTGCAGCATGTTTAGGATTATATCAATTATATCAATTAACAGATTTGAACTGCAGCATGTTTAGGATTATATCAATTATATCAATTAACAGATTTGAACTGCAGCATGTTTAGGATTATATCAATTATATCAATTAACAGATTTGAACTGCAGCATGTTTAGGATTATATCAATTATATCAATTAACAGATTTGAACTGCAGCATGTTTAGGATTATATCAATTATATCAATTAACAGATTTGAACTGCAGCATGTTTAGGATTATATCAATTATATCAATTAACAGATTTGAACTGCAGCATGTTTAGGATTATATCAATTATATCAATTAACAGATTTGAACTGCAGCATGTTTAGGATTATATCAATTATATCAATTAACAGATTTGAACTGCAGCATGTTTAGGATTATATCAATTATATCAATTAACAGATTTGAACTGCAGCATGTTTAGGATTATATCAATTATATCAATTAACAGATTTGAACTGCAGCATGTTTAGGATTATATCAATTATATCAATTAACAGATTTGAACTGCAGCATGTTTAGGATTATATCAATTATATCAATTAACAGATTTGAACTGCAGCATGTTTAGGATTATATCAATTATATCAATTAACAGATTTGAACTGCAGCATGTTTAGGATTATATCAATTATATCAATTAACAGATTTGAACTGCAGCATGTTTAGGATTATATCAATTATATCAATTAACAGATTTGAACTGCAGCATGTTTAGGATTATATCAATTATATCAATTAACAGATTTGAACTGCAGCATGTTTAGGATTATATCAATTATATCAATTAACAGATTTGAACTGCAGCATGTTTAGGATTATATCAATTATATCAATTAACAGATTTGAACTGCAGCATGTTTAGGATTATATCAATTATATCAATTAACAGATTTGAACTGCAGCATGTTTAGGATTATATCAATTATATCAATTAACAGATTTGAACTGCAGCATGTTTAGGATTATATCAATTATATCAATTAACAGATTTGAACTGCAGCATGTTTAGGATTATATCAATTATATCAATTAACAGATTTGAACTGCAGCATGTTTAGGATTATATCAATTATATCAATTAACAGATTTGAACTGCAGCATGTTTAGGATTATATCAATTATATCAATTAACAGATTTGAACTGCAGCATGTTTAGGATTATATCAATTATATCAATTAACAGATTTGAACTGCAGCATGTTTAGGATTATATCAATTATATCAATTAACAGATTTGAACTGCAGCATGTTTAGGATTATATCAATTATATCAATTAACAGATTTGAACTGCAGCATGTTTAGGATTATATCAATTATATCAATTAACAGATTTGAACTGCAGCATGTTTAGGATTATATCAATTATATCAATTAACAGATTTGAACTGCAGCATGTTTAGGATTATATCAATTATATCAATTAACAGATTTGAACTGCAGCATGTTTAGGATTATATCAATTATATCAATTAACAGATTTGAACTGCAGCATGTTTAGGATTATATCAATTATATCAATTAACAGATTTGAACTGCAGCATGTTTAGGATTATATCAATTATATCAATTAACAGATTTGAACTGCAGCATGTTTAGGATTATATCAATTATATCAATTAACAGATTTGAACTGCAGCATGTTTAGGATTATATCAATTATATCAATTAACAGATTTGAACTGCAGCATGTTTAGGATTATATCAATTATATCAATTAACAGATTTGAACTGCAGCATGTTTAGGATTATATCAATTATATCAATTAACAGATTTGAACTGCAGCATGTTTAGGATTATATCAATTATATCAATTAACAGATTTGAACTGCAGCATGTTTAGGATTATATCAATTATATCAATTAACAGATTTGAACTGCAGCATGTTTAGGATTATATCAATGATCCTTGGTATCTTAGATGAAAATTAATTTGGAGCTCCCAAGTTCATCTAGACTCACTTGACTGCAGAACTAGCCCTCTTGTGAAATCCACTGATGAAAAAATCCACTGATGAAAAAATCCCACTGATTTGAGTTTTCTATTTTTTGCAAGTACGTAGTTGGGTGGTGATTGGGACCATGTAACACATATGGCAATAGAATTCCATCCTTTAGCAAGGGAGAAAGTTTGGTCATGACACAAAAAAAACTGGTTTCAATCGTACAGTGATTTATGACTATTGACGTAAACTTGTTTCCCAAAATTCATCTCAATTTGTAATTTCTATTGGATCTTTTGAAATGAAACTCTCGTTTTTGTATGTGTAAGTATCTAATTCAAGTAACCCAAGAAAGGAAAGGAAATTGGCTAACCACCTGTTTCATTCAACCGCAAAAATAATCTTTCAGTTTTTCACATTGGTCTTAAGACTCTTGTAACCCTCAAAAAGGAAGTCTATCCTTGGACTGGAATTCTTTCCACTAAATACTGTCTCAGAAGAATAAGCTGCAAAGTTATTTTCTTTCATTCTACTTTATAATATTGTTCACATGGAATAATCAGAAATTATTTAATTGTAAAACCTGTGAGCATTTTCATTTTTGAAAGTTGCTTTTTGAACAAGTGAATGGTTTCTGTAAGAAGCCATTCAGTCAGTTTATGTTAATCCATCTGTCTTCATTCGTCATGAAAAAGTGCAGGCTATAAATGTTCCTGGATACATTTTGAACAATCTCGCTGGCTGGTGACTGAAAGCACTGAAAGTTGACTGAAAGGATGTTCAGACAAACCCCATTATTTAATTTTGGTGAGCATGACCACAACTCCCTGAGCTTCACCATAGTTATGGAAATGGATAAAAACAGACAAAATGGGAATGTGCTCAACTGGGGAAGGGTTAATTATGAAGAGATGAGGCAGGAACTAGCGAGAGTACATTGGAAACAGATGTTCAAGGGTGAAAAGGACTGAAGTAATGTGGAGGAAATTTAGGGACCACTTGTGCTGAGTTCAGGATAGATTTGTCTCAATGGGACAAGGGAACGATGGTAAGAAAAGGGAACCGTGGTTGATGAAACAGGTAAGGCAACTAGTCACGAGGAAGAAGCAAGCATCTGTTAGATATAGGAAGCATAAAACAGGAAGGGCTCGTGAAAAATATATGGTAGCCAGGAAGGAGCTTAAGAAAGGATTTAGGAGAACTCAAAGGGGGAATGAGAAGGCCTTGGCACATAGGATTAAGGAGAACCCCAAGGCATTCTATGTGTATGTGAAGAACAGAAGGATGATGAGAATGAAGGTGGGGTCACTAAAGGTTAAAGAAGACAACATGCGCCTTGAGGCAGAGGAGGTTGGGGAGGTCCTACATTGCTTCAGTGTTCACAAGACAAAGGGACCTTGATCAGGGTGATGTCAAAATAAAATGGGACTGTGTGCTGGACAATGTGGAATGTTGGATCTTCTAAAAAACATCAAGATTGATAAGTCCCCAGGGCCAGACGTGTTATACCCCAGGTTGCTGTGGGAAGTGAGAGAAGATATAGCTGGGGTGGTAGCTATGATCTTTGAACCCTCTTTGGCTGGAGAGGTGGTGTTGGAGGATTGGGTAATGGCAAATGTAGTCCCCTTGCTTAAAAAAGGTAATAGGGAAAATCCTGGGAATTATAGACTGGTGAGTCTTGCATCAGTTTAGGGGAGACATCAGGGGTAAATTTTTTGTCCAGAGCACTGTGGGTGTCTGAAATGCCTTGCCAGGGATGGCGGTGGAGGCTGAAACATTAGGGGCATTCAAGAGTTTTTTAGGCAGGCACACAGATGAAAGAAAAATAGAGGATTATGCGGTAGGGAGGGTTTAGTACTTTTTAAAAAAGGAATATATGGATCAGCACAACATCGAGGGCTGAAGGTCCTGTACTGGGCTGTAATGCTCTATATTCACTTAAGGAACACACCTTTGATTGTTTCACAATTTAACAATATCTTTTACTAGTTCTTCCTCTAATCTTGAAGCATTGTGTAAACGATTGTAGAGGAGATGGCATAAACTGATTGGAAGTATGTTAAGTTGACCCCATGTTAACAAAACTACAGTTGCCCAATCTCTCCAAAATGTAGTCGTAAAAAAAGACAGGAAATGTGAAAATCTCAACAGGTCAGGCAGCATCTACAGAAAGACAGAGGTAACCTTTCAGATCTCCTGCCTTCGTCCTGTTGCTAGGTTGCAAAAATGTGAAGATTTCAGTCTGGTTGTGGCCTTCCCTATGATTTTTGCCTTTTATTTTTTAATTCAGAGAATCTTTGCATTAAGCTGCCAATATCCATGTAATTAAAGCATTTTCTTCAACTATATTTTTGAAAAGATAACAGTAATTGAGATAGTTATATATCAACACCAGAAATATTTATTTTGAGAAAGTGAAATTGAAGTTAAGTTGTAGCTGCACTGAAAACTATTTTGCAATGGCTGGTTACATTGCAACGTAAGTAAAGGTTAGGACATGGAGGATTGTGCTCATTGCTCATTTGCAGTGATTTTTGAGACATGGGTAGCTGAAGCGATGAGGGTTTATGCATATAAAAAAAAAACAGTACCTTATGAGAAAAGTACCGATAAGCTACATTTCATTTTCCAAAGACCATTTTAGGAATTTGAATTTAAGGTCAGTTTGAAACATTTGTGCATTTTGATATTAATGATGTTGAGATGCATTTGAAGTCTGAGGTTAAATGGTGTGTTTAGTCCCACACATTCAACTCTTTGTGTATTCAATTTTAAGAGGAATTTGGCTGACTTTATTGGATAAAGCATACAATTTGATTTAGCACCCATAGAAACCTTTTTTCTGTGAAAAGTAATAATACAAAATGTCCAATCAGAAATCTGAATTGTGTTGATTTTCATTATGTTGCTGAGAAAATGGGTTTTAATGTAAATAAATAAATATTTTGTAGGTATTTCCAGATAATAAACAGTGGTGCTGTCAGCACAGATTGTTACCCGTAGTTTTCAATGGTGGTTGGGGGAATTGATGAATTTGTATTCCCTGCAATAAACAGAGATTTATCACTCTTGGATGCTCATTTTGAGCTCAAACCTATCCATTCAAAACCAACCACCTTGCTCTCTGGAGGGTTCCATTCCATTTCATATCAATGACAGTTATATGAGATGATTTATTTTTAAAAATCCCACCTGGAACCCTGGGATGATGTATTTGTGGAGCAGTATGTTTCAATTCATTCAGCATTCTGACTCCTGATATTCCCAAAATCCTAACTGAACAGGTACTCCCACGAAAATTTGACATTGCCCTTAATTTGGATTCCCTTCTCTGACCTGCCCCATGGAATAAGGAGGAAGTGGGTATTTTCCACCTGAGGTGGAATATTGGCATGATGTTGTTACTCGAAGACCTACAATTACTGTTCTATAAACTTAGTTATTTGGTACACATTTGTTAAGTTCTATGTGGGTGTAATTCCAGTATCTGTTTTTATCTTAGAAAACTGCTACAGATGGGAAAAGACAGGAAGTCATTGTGCTAGACTCAAGGCGGAGTAATGCCATTAACATTGGACTAACTGTATTACCACCTCCAAGAACAATCAAGTCTGCAATCCTTAACTTTGATGAATATGCCTTGAACAAAGAAGGAATAGAGGTAAGAATGTGTTTGTTAAATGAACTGTATTTTTATGTAAAATAAATAAAGGTCAGGATCATTCAAATGTTGAACCAATCTAGCAACCTGTTATAGTTGATGTTTTATTAAACTAAGATAAAGTTTTAAACTAAATGGTATAACACTGATGTGAAACAAATTGTAATATCAGCATGTTGATTTCTCTCACATTCTCCACATCACAGTCTTGATGAGTGTTAAAAGTTCAAAGTTGTGGGCATCCAAGTGAGATTTAGAAACTGAGTTCTCCAGATCCAGGAGAGAATATTCATCCTGCACCCTTGATTTGATGCAGGCACTGATAGAGTTATCTTAAGTGCAAATGTAGAAGCACCTTCACCAGTAGGATTTCAGAATTTGAGGATCAGAATTTATTGACATGAATGTCATGAAACTCATTGTTTGTGGCAGCGTCACAGTGCAAACATTTCTATAAACTATGTTTCAAAACAAATAAAAAGACAATGTAAGGTAGTGTCTGTGGTTCATTGTACATTCAGGAATCTAATAGCAGATAGGAAGAAGCTGTCCTTGTGCCACTGAGTGCTCATCTTCAGGCTCCTGTACCTTTTTTCCAATGGCAGCAGAGTGAAGACAGCATGGGCTGGGTCGCGGGGGGTCATTGAAGATAGAGGCTGCTTTGTTAAGGGAACGCCTCTTGTAGATGTCCTTGATTGAGTGAAGACTAATGCCGTTGATGTTGCAGGCGGAGTTAACAACTGTCTGGAGGTTTTTCCTGTCCTGTGTGTTGGCACCTCTGTACCAGGCAGTGATGCAACCAGTCAGAATGCTCTTCCTGGTACATATAGAAGTTTCTGAGAGTCTTCAGTGACATACCAAATCTCCTCAAACTCTTCATAAGCTATAGCTGCTGACAAGCCTTTTTCATAATTGTATTCACATGGACGCTCCAGGACAGATCCTCAGAGATTTTGTCACCCAGGAATTTGAATTTTTTTGACCCTCTCCACTGTTGCCCCTCAATGAGGACTGGTTCATGTTCTGATTTCCTCTTGTAGTCCACTATCATCTCCTTGGTTTTACTAACGTAAAGAGCAAGGTTGTTGTTGTGACATCGCTCAATGAGCTGATCTACCTCTCTCCTGTACACTTCCTCATTGCTGTCTGTGATTTGCAGATAATATTCAGTAGTTCGCAAAAGAAGTTCACCTTCATCTTCTACAGGCAAATTAAGGGTAAAGAGTTTGTACATTCTCCCTGAGTCTGTGTGGGTTTCATCCCACCATTCAAAATGTACTGGGGACTGTAGGTCATTTGGGTGTAATTGAGTGACAAGGGCACTTGAGCCAAATGGCCTGTCACTGTGCTGTATGTCTACATCTTTTTTTAAAGTCATAAGCTCCTTTCACATTTGCATCCCACTAAATTGGTCGTTCAGTGTCCTAGGATAGGAATGGGGGTTTGGCTTTTGACACTTGATCACTCCGAAATGGGACACTGAATGCTTTCACACTTGCAAAGAGCCATCCTCAGTGTTAGGTCTGTTCTACCTTCAACTGGTGACGTCATGACACATCAAGTGATGGTGGACCTGCCATAAATCCTAATCAATGTATTATGATCTTATATTTGAACAAAATTAATCATGCCTAATTATAACATAATTAAGCTTTATGTACAGCACATTATGAGACCCTTCAGCCCATGTTGTTGTTATGTCAACCTATATAAACCTTTATAACGGACCAAGGGAAAGAGCAAGCAATAAATGACAATAATGGACAATTTTTAAACGGTGGGAAAGTTGTTAGCACTATAGTGTTCAATTTATTTAGTGTGTGAAAGTATGTAGCACTAATGCGCAGAATTTATATAGCGTGGAAAAGTTGGTAGCACTATCGCATACAATTTATAAATACCATGGGGAAAAAGCGATGGTGCATCTGCCCTCCCAGAATGCTATGCAGCATAGAAAGCCGTGCATGCATGGAGCATTCATGGAGGGGTTACTCTGCTGCACAGCATTCTGGTAATTCAGGTCCGCCATTGCTTTTTCCCACAGTCTTTATAAACTGCACTATAGCGGTACCAATTTTCCTCCACTGTTTATTGCTGTTCATTGCTATTTATTTCCTTTCTCTCTCCTGTTGCGACTTTCCCACGATAAGGTTTATACTTTCATTTTAATATTTTCTTCCTTCATGCTCCTGCACTCACGCAAAAACTTGGGTCATTTCAATCCAATAATGCCATTACCCATTTCACTTTTGCCTGATTACAACGTTGGTGTCTGCAGACACCAGGGATTGTACTGGGGTTGAGGCTATCAATCCCCAGCATGAGATGATGTCATCTGATGCTGGCATTGACCTGATTTTGCTTTGACACTAGATACTTCAAAGGCCGATTGGCGGTTAATTCCTGGGATCACTTGCAAGTGTGAAAAGGGCTATTGATGTTGACCTTACCAATGGTACCCACATCTTTTGGAATGACCAAAGCCAATGTTATATTCAACTTGATGATAAATTGCAAAGCCAGTAAATAGAACAATGTAACCCTTTCAACTATTTATCAACATGTTTCACATGCAACCAATATTCCATTGTTTTTATTGAAGTTCCCAAGCAGAGTTGACTACAGTAGGTGTGTAAGAATCATTTGTGGGGGATGGGAGTTCTGAGGGATGGCTGTTTATATTTTTTAATGTAGTTAAGAGCTTTAGCTTTAATTTGTTGTTTTTGTTTTGCATTTTGGACTTGACTATAATTCTGAGTGTGAAACAGTTTAACTGACTAAAAGGCTTCTCTCTTCTAACCTTAGTTCATCACTTTAACTTCTGACAGTTATAACTCCTCTTGTGGAGTGGGAGGAATCCTCAAGTGAATTGTAAGATATTAACTTCCTGGAACCTTCACCTTATCTCAAGCAACAGTTGCAGTTAGTAGGAAGAAAATAAATCTTTGTGTAGGATGGCAGTTGGGTTTGTTTTGAAAACTCTTTTCAGCTACTTAGTTTATTATGAAAGAGGGTCAGACATACGCCAGATAAATGTAGCTATAATTGTGGCTCTCACAAGCCAACAACTTGGTAAATATTTCAGATTTTCCAAGAAGTAAAGCAATGCAAGATTTGTTCCAATCTCAAGCAGCCTGTTTGTAACATACTGATGTTTTACCGTAGAGTTATAGAGCCATATGGGTGGAAGCAGGCCCTTCAGCTCACTGAATCTATGCTGTCCATTTAAACTCATTTTTATTCTCCACACATTGCCACCAACTCCCCTTCAGAATTTTAGCACTCACCCGCTCACACCTTAGGGCCAATTTTGTAGTGGTTTATTAGATGACCAACCTGCAAGTCAATGGGATTCAGAGGAAACCAGAGCAACAGCTGTAGGAAATGTGCATGGCCACAGGGGGAATGTGCAAACTCCATACAGCACAGGAAGTGAGGAATGGACCCAGGCCACTGGAGCCGTGAGATGGTGGCAGTATGAGTACTTCCACTCTGTCATCCTCATGTTCTGATTGGTTAGCCTCAGACCAACCAAGGCTGGAGTCAATAAGAAAATATTTTACTTGAACATAAATGTTAAAAAGGTATTTTAAAACAATCAGCAATCAACTAGTCAGAGGATTATTTTTCCCCTGTCCACCAGTCCATATTGTAAATCTGTTTAGAAAGTGTGGTTTCCTCAATCTGTTACCCACTTTAGCACAGTTTCATAGGAACAAGTTTCTCAAAATTAGAGCACTTTGGTTCTCCTCTGTCTCAAGAACTTACATTATAATTATACCCAGCCAACTTGTTTCCCCATGACCTTTCTTCCATCCTTCTCCAGGGTGGATGTGTAAATTAAAGGCAACTATATCATCCTGTTGGATATAATCTGGTCAATGCTGAGACACAAATCACAGGTATTTAAGTCCAGAGATCCAGATCACTACAGAAAGAGAAGGTATGACCTGCAAAAAAGCCATCTCCAGGGCAAAGTGGAGTTTCCAGACAGTGACTGAACTCAATGACTTCTACTCTCAATTCGACCATAAGAACAAGAAAGAAACACCGCTGTGCACCCCCATGTCCACAGATGATCCTCTCCTGCCTGTATCCTAGGATGAAATGCAGGCTACCTTCAGGAGAGTGAATCCAACGTAAGTATCTGGTCTGGCCAAATATTAAAACTCAGTGCTGGCCACCTTACCAAGCTTTTCACGATATCTTCAACATCTTACACTAGCAGGGCATGGTACCCACCTGCTTCAAATAGGCATCAATCACAGTGCCCAAGAAGAGTGTGGTAACCTGCATAAATGACCAGCAGCACTCATATCAATAGTGATGAATCGTTTTGAAAGGCTAGTGTTGTTGTATAGCAGCTCCTGTCTGAGTGGAGACATGGATCCATTCTAATTCACCTATCATAGTAACAGGCCTATTGTGAATGCCATATCACTGGTTCTACACAAACCCTACAAATGCACACATCTGAATGCTCTTTATTGACTGCAGTTTGGCATTTAATACCATTATCCCCTCAAAACTGATCAGCAAACTTCAAGGCCTGGGCATCAACACCCCACTGTGTAATTAGATCCTCGATTTCCTCACTTCCAGACTACAATTGTTAAGGATTGTTAGGAACATCTCCATCAGAACTGGAGCACCACAGGACTGTGTTCTTAGCTCCCTGCTCTTCTTGCTTTACACCTATGACTGTGTGGCTCAGAATGAAAACACAATCGACGTATATGTTTGTGATTCCACAGTAGTGGGTTGAATAAAAATATTCAATAAGTCAGCCTACAGGAGGGAGGTTGAAAACTTGACCAAATGGTGCACCATCAACAGCCTTGGACTCAATATCACCAAAATCAAGGAGCTGATTATTCACTTAAGGAAGGGAAAACCAGTTTTGTATGATGCATTGATCATTGGTGGATCAGAGGTGGAGAGGGTGAGCAAATTTATGTTCTTGGGAATCACTATTTTGGAGATTCTTTCCTGGAGCCAACACACAAATGGCATTGTGAAGAAAGCACATCAGTGCTTCTACTTCCTCAGGAGTGTGGAAGTATCCTGCGGAGGATTGTGACATCGGAAACCCTGGCAAATTTCTACAGATGTGTGGTGGAAAGTGTGCTGACCGCGTGGTCTGGTATGGGGACACCAATACTCCCAAGCATAAAGCCCTGCAAAAAGTAGTGGACATCGCAGGCAACCCCCATCCCACCATCAAAAATAGTTACGGGGAACGCTGCTATCAGAGAGCAGCAGCAATCATCGAGGATCCACACCACCCAGCACATGCTCTATTCTCACTGCTGCCATCAGGAAAAAGGTATAGGTGCCACAAGACTCACACCACCAGGATCAGAAACAGCTGCTACCCCTCCACCATCAGTCTCCTCAATAACAAAGTCGATCAGAAACTCATTTAAAGACTTTCTTTTGGACTTCATTTTTAAAAAATATTTTATTTTCATTTTGAAACTTATTTAAACAATTATACAGAACATAAAAACTCAAAGAAACCACACTTCCCTACCCTTCCTAAATAAACCCAATTAAGGAAAAAAATGTCAGTGCATACAGTGAAACACCTAGAGAGGGACACTAGTAACACAGTATTATATCCTTTAAGAGGCCTTCTGGCTAATGAGAAATGATTGCATTGCGATGGTGGCCTCAGTGAAGTGCTTATATATTCTAGGTAAGGCTGCCAAATTTTCAGAAAGTTGTATCCTTTTCTAAGACTATATGTGTTCATTCATTTCCAAAGACCGACTGTCTTTGCATGTTATTTTTTTCTCCTCTCTGTATTGCACAGTCAGTTGTTTACATGTGTACATTGTGTACATTTTATTTGCACTACAAATAAGTGGTAATTCTGACTGAAAGAATCTTAGGGTTTTATGTGATGTGATGTGTGTCCTCTGACAATAAACCTGAAATCTATTACGTCTGGATGCTTCCTTGTAACTGTCCAACCAATTCTGTAAAGACTCTTCTGAAGAGTAGAAACTGGTTTAAATCTATTTGGTTACTGTCATCATTCTGCTAACATCCCCATTGATCTGTCCTGGCCAAGCTATTGATGTGCATCAGGTCATTGACTTCCTTAGAAGCCTGAGGAAATTTGGCATGGTCACCTACGTCCCTGAACAACTTCTTTAGATGCACCATTGGAAGTATTCTGTTAGGATGCATAACTGTATGGTTTGGGAAAACTCCATCCAAGACCGGAAGAACCTGCTAAAAGTTGAGAACGTAGGTTGGACCTTCATACAAATCATCCTCCATCTAGTCTATTAATATTCTCATTTCTTTATGGGCTTTACTCAGCTGTACCACAAACATTGAAAATTTCTCTTTCTTTTGATCTTTCACAACCTCAGGATGCTTTGAAGCACTTTACAACTGAAGTTACAGTTTTATGGTAGAAAATGAAGCAGCCAATTCACTGCCAGTAAAATCTATATTAATAGATGGACACAAGGAGATTGAAAGGGAAATACAGATCAGAATTAAGCAGGAAGATTCTGCTACTGCTCTGAGGAAAGGTTTCCTTAACTCTCTTTTCAATTTATTCCCTCAAATGTTACATCAGGATTCAAGACGACCTGTTTCCATAAGTCTAATCCAGGAATTGTTGGCTTTGACCCAGATGGGGCAATTTGTGTTTGGCACAAGGCGGGTTAGACTATGGTATATGCCTTCCATTGTTTACCCTAAACTTTCATGTATGCTGTAGTTCTCCGTGCTGTTTCCCAATGCTCCTTGAAATCTTTTGCATGCGCTGAGGAAGCAGTTTCAACATTTCAGATAAATAATGGCACCTTACTGGGTGCTGTAAAAGAGCATCAACTTGAATTAGATGGTCTGGACTGGAAAGTCAGGTAAACCCTCAGCCTTCTGACTTGGGGATGAATCCTGAGTGACAAAGGAAATGTTGGAGCTAAGAAAAGGGCCACTGATACTTTGGTCCAAGGATCCCCCTTAAAACCTAACTCCTAATGGAACATCTGGTTAAGTTTTGAATGTTCTTAATACTGTCTCTAATGCAGGTATTTTTCCCAAAAATTGCATCATTAGTGAAAACAGTATTCTTTACCTTTTATAAAATGCATGAGGTACAGATAGCAAAATTTTGAGACCATCATTCCCATTTTAAAATAAAGATCTGAAGAGTTCTTATCAGAGTAAAATTTAAAATTGTAAAATATCACATTATTTTTAACGATATATTCCTCCTATTTAACCCTCAGATTTGGGACATTCTTTTTTTTTTTTTTTTCACACCATAAATCACATTAGCCATGATATACACTTTTTCTTTTTCACACATATACAGTGACTTTTTCTCCCCCCCCCCCACTCCTCCCAAGCCACCCCCCCACCCCCTCCTCTCATCCATTTTAGGTATACAATCTAGGTTGCATTAAACCAGTCAGACAATGTTGTCATTCAACAAAAATACACCAGAAATTCTACTGAGTCCATTCTTTTCTTTCCTTCTCCTTCCATCAACTTAGGTAATGTTTGTCCCCGGTAGGTTTTCGCTATTGTATTTAATGTAAGGCTCCCATACTTGTTCGAATATTTCAATATTATTTCTTAAACTATATGTTATTTTTTCTAATGGAATACATTTATTCATTTCTATATACCATTGTTGTATTTTCAAATTATCTTCCAATTTCCAGGTTGACATAATACATTTTTTTGCTACGGCTAGGGCTATCTTAACAAATCTTTTTTGTGCATCCTCCAAGATTTGGGACATTCAATGTGAAAAGTATTAGCCAATTATCCAAAACCTTTGCATATCAACATTTTAAACATCTAAAACTCAGCTACACTTAAAGTTGAGATCAACACTATATCAGGTGACTTGAAATTATGAAATTTGCACAAATACACAGTGACTCATCTCTTAACCTATATTGTGGAAGAACAATAGACCATGAAGAAAATGAAACTTCCTCCAAATTTTGACAAGTAAATGGCTGTTGTAAATCTGATTTTGTTTTAGAAAATCTTGACGATGATTCCCAGTGAGGAAGAAAAGCAGAAGATCCAAGAAGCCCAGCTGCTAAATCCTGATATCCCTTTGGGTTCTGCAGAACAGTTTCTTCTGACATTATCTTCTATCAGTGAACTCTCAGCCAGACTCCAGCTCTGGGCTTTCAAACTAGACCATGAAACAGTCGAGAAGGTAATTCAGACTAATAATAAATTGATGTGTGGTGTATTTATTAATAACATGCATTTTATGGGGTTTAGTGGACAATTATCTGTTTATTTTTGTTATCAGCAAGAAAGGCTAATAAAAATGACATTAGAATAAAAATACCTGATGTAATTAGGATTTTTCAATTTAGCTGCTTTATCATTTATCTTGGATATGCAGCAAATGTACTTTGAAATATTTATGGCATGCAAGTTGAAAATTTCTACATCAAATTTCATTTCCCCAGCTGCCTTTTTCAATAAACATCCATTTTTGTTGTTGTTGTATGCAGTTTCTCTGGCTCCATGTTACGTTAGCTCCATGGTGAGATTGTAAATATATGTACAATCTTCTGACCTTGAAGAAGTAACTTGTCTTTGTTCTGGTTACAGGAAGTTGCAGAGCCTCTCCAGGACTTGAAAGAAGGAATGGATCAGTTAGAGAATAATAAAACTTTAAGATATATCCTGGCAACATTACTGGCAATAGGGAACTTCTTAAATGCCTCAACTGTGAGTTAAAGTGCCTAATTCTTCCTGTTTTCTCATTGTTTATATGAAGTACATCTGCTTTGGGCATCTTATGAGAATTCTTTTGAGAAATGTGCTAAGTTAATGCAAGCTAATTTTGTCACATAGCACTGGAAGGATATGTTCAGGCTCCTTGCTTAAACAATGACCTTGCATTCTCTCTCTCCTCATGGATCTGACTCTTCCTGTGTTTTATTTCTATCACTTTCCTGTGAACGATAATGGGTCAGATTTTACTATGAGTGATGATCAAATATCAGGCACGCTGCATTAAATCTGCAGACCTTCCAGAGTTTTCCAAGGTGTATTGTTGACCAAACTGCACCACATCCTTCAAGGGAGCTGAGATCTGGGACCTTTACAAACAGCAAAGGATCTGTGCCTTGTGTATGTGAATATGAATTTATCATCCAAAGCTGATCGTCCACCTTGCTGCAGTCCCTTCCCACTTTCACCTGAGATACCTCACATGTTCTCCATCATTTCAACAATTTTCAATTCCCTGGGCTGCACCACCTCATTTTCACCTTGGACATCCAGTCCTCATGCACTTCCATTCCCCATTAAGAAATTCTCAAGGCACTCCACTTCCCTTAATTACAGACTCAAACAGTTCCCCGTCCTCCACCCGGCAGAACTTGTACTCAATAACTTCTCCTTTAGCTCGTCCCACTTCCTCTAAGTTAAAGGTGTTGCCATGGGTAACACATTGGCCTCACCTATGCCGTTCTTTTCATTTTATATGTGGAGCAAACCATTTTACAACCCTATACAGATAAGGCTCTTCAACTCTTCCTCCTTACATTGACAACTACATTGGAGTTGCTTCCAACTTCCACCCTGACTTCACATTCACTTGGTCTATGTCTGGCAACTCTCTCACCTTTCTTGAACTGTCTGTTCCATTTTGGGAGAGCTACTATCTATAGACATCTATATAACCTCTAACTCCCATAGTTCCCTTAACCACAATCTTTCCCACCCTGTTAGCTGTAAGGATTCTATTCCTTTTAATACCTCCATTTCTGTTTCATCTGCTCCAAGGATGAGGCTTTAAAATCCAGGACATCTGAGATAAATGTGGCTTCAGGAAATGTGGTTTCGCCTCTACTGCCATTATCTCAGACATCACCTGCATTTCCTCTCTTTGTCAAACATCTGCCCTGACCCTTACTCCAACCCTCTCTGCTGCCTCCAGAAGCAACAAGGATAGTGCTCCTTTGGTCCCCACCTACCACACCATGACCCTCTGCATCCAACCTATCATTCTCTGCAATTTCCACCACCTAAACAGGATCCCACCACCAGACACATCTTCCCCTCCTTTCTCCAATTTCCATAGCGATTGCTTCCTTCACAACTCCCTCATCCAGTCATCCCTTCCAATGAAGCGTCTCCTCATTGCTCACCCCTGTGACTACTAGAAATGTTACACCCACATCAACACTTCATCCCTCACCACCATTCCGGGCCCCAAACAATTCTTCCAAGAGAATCTGTAGGGGTCATTTACTACATCCAGTCCTCCTGATGCAGACTCCTCCATATTGGGGAAACTGGATGTAGATTTGGTGATCATATCATTGAGCATCTTCTCTCTGTCCTCTGTTCGCTCTGTGGCCAATCATTTTGATTCCACACATCATTGCCACACTGGTATGTCTGTCCATGGCTTCATTTACTGCCAAATCCAAAGCCATCCACAAATTTGAAGATCGACACCCTGTATTCCATCTGGGCCCTTTCCAAGCAGATGGCATCAAGATCGACGTCTCCAATTTCTATTAATCCCGAGATTCAAGGCTCCTTTTATTGTCACACAATAAACATGTAATATGCATAATATATTTAAACTTTGTCTACCGCAAGGCAAATGGAGAGATGCCATGATCATTGCCCATGTCCTTCACTATAAAAGAAAGAGAAACAAAATAGAGTCCCTTCAGGCGCAGTGAGTGTCTTTGAACTCACCTCCAGCGAACTCGTAGCATTTACAGCCACATGGACCCCAGTTCAAACCGACTTCCTGATCCAAACCTCTGATACAATCTGGAAGCCTTCAGCATCCAGGCTCTTTGGGAGCCTTTTCTTGTCATCAGGCAGCCTTTTAAATCTGGGTTCCAATACCTGGTTCACATGGGACAGTCTCCAGCAGCCTGTGTGAGTCCTTCATTAGCTGCCACTGAAGCCCACAGCCTATGTTGAGTCCCTCAATCTCATCGCCTTCCCAATTTTCTCTCTCCCTATCCCTCTGACTCCTTTCCTTCAGCTTCCTATACCATTCCCTTCATTCTCCTATCTGACAGTTACCATTCTCTTCCCCTCATAGAAGCCTCTCTCCCCATTTCACTTCTCAGCATTTTTCTTTACTACCCTTCCATCTCTATCCATCTATTACCTGTTAGCCTGTGTTCATTTTTCTTTACTACCCTTCCATCTCTATCCATCTATTATTACCTGTTAGCCTGTTTTCCTCCCCATTCTCACACTTCTCCTGCCCCCACATTTTTATTCAGACATCCATCTGTTTTTTCTACATTCCCAATGAAGGGCTCAGGCCCAAAATGTTGACTGCCTTTTACTTCCTATGGATGCTCGTGACCCAATGTTTCTTCACCATTTTGATTGCACTGACCCCAGAATCTGGCTGGTTTTCTTGTTGAACTGATTGTACTGTAAGTTATGATCTTTGGTTTATTCTTTTAACAGCCACTGCTGTTGGCAATAAGTTGATGGCTGTTTGTAAACAATGTTTGGTTGGTAGATCTATCTCTGCTATTAACTTTGTTAATGGAACACCAAAGGGACTGTGGAGATGACATGTAACTTAAGCAATCAGATTGATAAAATATTGATGAACAGTACTGAGTCTTAACAAGGAAGTGTAAATTGGAAAAGTCAATTTGATGTCAAATCAGATGCAACATACGTAATGAAGAGATGAAAAAGAGATAATGGATTACAAGAGAGATGGACAGGCAGTTGAATTCTCACAGGCAGAGAGATTACTCTGTAATGTAAAGTTTAAAATATCAGATAGAGGCACAATGTTCTCTGCATTGACCAATACACAAAAGCTACAGAGAACATATAGTGTTGATGTATCAGGATAATGCCAATGAAATAAAGTTAACATATTTCAAAGAAAATAAAATATTAGAAAACTACTTTCACTGCACCTCCAAAAAAATTTCAAGTCTTGCAAAAAATGTCAATTGTTTTGAATGAATGAACAGCAGTACACTGTTTTGTCAATATGGTGACGTGTGGTGGTTCTTCTTACTGTAAATGATAATTTGGCAGATTAAACGTACTATTGGTTTGTGTTTTTTTTTTAAAAAACACTCTCCACTGCCATCATGCTATTTAGGAAGTAAATACTCCTAAAAGTGCCTCGCCTTTGGTTTCTCCACAAATAATTGTAAACCTTTTCCAGTTGCCAACTCTCTTGCATCTCCTGGTTTACTCTGTCAAACTGATCATAATTTAACTTTTATATGCCAAAGGGGTTTAATCCTAGTATCTCTATTCTTCGCACAAATCCAACTTTCCACATTCCTGCTTCTTCTTCCTAAACCCACTCTGTAATCCTTTCTTCGTCCTGGATTCCTGGTACTCAACTGTTTGACATGGAAGGTAAAATTAACAATTCAAAATATTCCTGAGGACTACTCTCATGAACAGGGAAGCCACAAGATTCTAGAAAAATTAGTTTGCATTAAATTGTTTGTTTTAATTGTATAATTTTGAAATATTTTAATGTGTGGAAAATAAATTAGAATGCTTTGCCTGAATTGAAGGTTTTGGAACTTGCTGCTCTTTAAAGGATGCTTCTCGGGTCTGGAGAGTCAGTTCCTGTGGCCCATTGCATCCAGAAAGAGTGTGGTAGGTAGGTGCTGATCCTAGCTAGCATGAACCTGATGTCATAGGATCTGAATTGGACCATCGAGTCCCATAAACATGTTTTCTCATTCTTTTTGGATCTTGCTTGACCTGTTAACCATCTTCCTGCTGAACAATGTCAGGACAGAAAAATTAGGAAAAAAATGGAAAATACATTGAGGACATAATCAGCAATTAAGACTTCAAAGGGTCATTGAAAACTTAGTAGAGAACAAATAAACTGGTTTCAAAACACTCAGAAGCAAGGTAAAAATGAATTTTGAAAATGCTGATCAACTATTAAAGACAAATAATTGCCTAGTTTCACTTTATTTTGTGCTTGATTTACACACAAGATCAAGTGTAACAACAGCCCTTGATAATACAATTTCCTTTAGATAAACCTTTAATATATTTTGGTTTGTCAAACCTATAAAAATGGTGCTTTATGTAATGTACCTTGCTGTTTGATATTTTTTTCCATTCAGATTACAACTATGAATGAATGACCAAAATTTCTGTGATTATATATTGGTCAGGATTGGTCAGATTTTATCTGAAACAGTTGGACCCAGTCACAACTGGTCAAAACCAGATGGATCTTGTCACGACCAGTCAGAATCAGTGGGAATGTTACAACAGGTTGGAAACAAGGGACCAAATGTCTCTTTCACCATCCTGTGTCTCTGTGTCACCACGTTCAGGGAGCTGTATACCTGTGCCCCTGGGTCACTTTACATTTTCCAGGGCCTTACCATTTACGATGTGTTCCATCTGGAGCCGAATGATCATTATAGTGGATTAATAATGCTTGTATCTTTGGCCATGGATAGCTTTACTGCATGTCCATAAATCAAGATTGTAAGAGTGATCTTAAGTTTTTATGATGGGCCATATAAAAACTGGAACCGATTATTTTATCTTAAAAACTAAGATAATCCATTGATGGAAAAAATAAAGGAAGAATCATTTTATTTTAAGATCGTTTAGATTTATTAAGAATATTCAGTTGCTCCTCATAAAGCAATTCAACGTGTTGAGATTTTTTTTGCAGTGAAAAAAATTAAGTACTTGGCCTGGTTTGTAGCTTATTCAGATCACTGATTGCTTAAGTGTTTTTTTCTGGAGACGTTTGAAAAACAGAACTCCCTGTGGATGAGCAAGGAATTGATGTCAACAGCTTCTGGATTTCCATAATTCCAGAAGTTACTGTTGTCCTTTCAATGTTGAGACAGCAGATTCTTCCCAAGTTTTGAGCCTCCAAATCTAAGGCTATAAAAATCATGAAATAACCTTGGAATATGAAAAATAAGCAAAAAATATTTGATTTGAATTGATCAGGGTATACATATAGAGAGTTAACACTTTAGAGGAAGATCTTTCATCAGAACCCAAATCTAGGCTTTTGGGAGATAACAAGGCAGAACGAATTTTGGAGCCCAGTTTCAGAAAGATGGGGTTTAAAATAAGTCAGTTTGTAGAGTTGGACTAAAAACCAAAGAGAAGATTTATTGAGAATCACTGTCTCTGCCATGGCGATTTGATGTAACCTATTTCTAAAAGGATAATTGAGGGTTTCCGAGGCATATTACCTGGTTTGGAAA
Organism: Narcine bancroftii; assembly: GCF_036971445.1. Lineage (NCBI taxonomy): Eukaryota > Metazoa > Chordata > Chondrichthyes > Torpediniformes > Narcinidae > Narcine > Narcine bancroftii. The sequence continues at coordinate 338,520,277 of NC_091469.1, forward strand.
AAGAGAGAGGTATATAGCAGGTATAGATAACGTGGGGAAAATGAGGTATTTGAGGAGTATTAAAAAAAAAGCAAGATAAACCTCAAGAGAGAAATAAGGAATGGAAAAAAAAGACATGAGGTATCTTTGGCCGACAATGTGAAGGAAAATCTGAACAGGTATATTAAAAAAAGGATAGCAAGGGACAAAATTGATCCCCTTGAAGATCAGAGTGGTCGGCTTTGTATGGAGTCAAAAGAGATGGGGAAGGTCTTAAATTGTTTTTGGTTTTTCATCAATATTCACTCAGGAAACAGGCACAGAGTTGTGGGAAGTAAGAAAAACAAGTAGTGAAGTCATGGAGCTTATACAGATTAAAGAGGAAGAGTGCTTGCTATTTAAAGTAAATGGGATCTGGTTTCCTCTCACCATTCAAAACATACCATGGATGTAGGTTAATGGGGTATAAGTTGGGTGGTACAGACATGTGGGTCAAAATGGCCTGTACTGTGCTGTATGTCAAAGTTTAGCAAAAAATAAGGGTGGATAAATCCCCAGGGCCTGACAAGATATTCTGTTGGACCTTGAGGGAGGCTAGAGTAGAAATTGCAGGGGCTCTGGGTGAAATATTTAGAATGTCCTTAGCTACGGGTGTTGTGTCGGAGGATTGGAGGGTAGCTCACATTCTTCTGTTTTTAAAAAAAATCTCCAAAAGTAATCCTGGAAATTGTAGGCTAGTAAGTCTGATGTCAGTAGTAGGTAAATTATTGTAAGTTGTTCTAAGAGATCGAATATACAAATATTTGGATAGCCAGAAACTGGTTATGGATAATCAGTATTGTGCATGGTAGGTCATGTTTAACAAATCTTACAGAGTTTTTTGAGGAGGTTATGAGGAAACTTGATGAAGAAAGACTGTGGATGTTGTCTACATGGACTTTAGTAAGGCCGTTGCCAAGGTCCCACAAAAGAGTTAGTGAGGAAAGTTCAGATGTTAGGTATTCATGGTGAAGTAGTGAACTGGATTTGATAATGGCTGGATGGGAGAAGTCAGAGAGTAGTGGTGGATGATTGCTTTTCAGAATGAAGGCCTGTGACTAGTGGTGTGCCTCAGGGATCAGTACTGAGACTAGGGTGGCCATTCCAAAGGAGGACATGGTCAAAGGTTACAATGTTCAAAAAAAAAACATTTTTATAGGATTTAAACAGTATTGCTAAAACAACAAATGCATATGACATATTCATATATACAGGTACACGATCCTTTATCCAGAACTCTAGGGGGACTATGTGTTCCTAATTTTGGATTTTTCTGGATTTCGGAAAGCCCACCTGAATTATGCTGCCATATCCACCCCATCCCCTTCCAGTTACCCAGCCACCTCCCCCAAGCACTGGTCCCTCAGCCGCCTGGCTGCCTCCTCCAAGTGCCAGCCGCCTGGCCGCCTCCCGCACTTGCCGGTCCCTCGACCGCCTCTCCCAAGCGCCAGTCCCTCGCTATTTCCCCTAAGCACCGACTGGTTCTCTCCCCACTTAGCGGATTTTGGAGCTTTCCAGATGTTAGATGTCCAAATAAAGGATCGTGTACCTCTATATATATATATGTGTGTGTGTGTGTGTGTGTGTGTGTGTGTGTGTGTGTGTGTGTGTCTATAAATATATATATATATATATATATATATTATAGTGTGTGTGTGTGGTAACCTATGACCATGTCCTCCACCGTAGCTTGGACCATTGTTGTTTGTCATCTATATCAATGATCTGGCTGATAATGTGGTAAATTGGATCCACAAGTTTACAGATAACACGAAGATTGAGTTGTTGTGGACAGTAAAAGTTTTCAAAGTTTGCAGAGGGATCTGAGCCTGCTGGAAAAATGTGCTGAAAAATGGCAGATGGAATTTAATACGTACAAGTGTGTGGTGTATTTTGGAAGGATAAAGCAAGAAAGGACGTGCATGCTGAATGGAAGGGCACTGCAGAGTGCAGTAGAACGGAGGGATCTGGGAATATAGATACATAATTCCCTGAAAATGGATTCACAGCTGGATAAGATTGTAAAGAGAGTTTTTGGCATATTGGCCTTCATAAATTGAAGTATTGAGTACATGAATTGGAATGTTATAGTAAAGTTGTATAAGATATTGATGAGGCCAAATTTGGAGTATTGTGTACAGTTTTGGTAAGATATCAATACGATTGAAAGAGTGCAGAGAATATTTACTAGGATGTTGCCTGGACTTTCACGAACAGGTTAGGACTTTATTCCCTGGAGCGTAGAAGAATGAAGGAAGATTTGACAGAGATATTTAAAATTATGAAGGGGAAAGAAAGAGTAAATGTATATAGGCTTTTTTCCACTGAGGGTAGGTGAGATACAAACCAGACGACAAGGGTGCAGTGCTCATCAAAATGGTGGCAAGGAGGTGCCAGAGACACCCCATGCTCCGGTTAAGAAAGAAAGTGGAAAAGTTTATGGGGAACGTGAGGGGAAATTTCTTCACACAGAGAGTGGTGGGAGTGTGGAATGCACTGCCAGCTGGGGTGGTGAATGTGGGCTCAATTTTAACGTTTAAGAAACAATTTGGACAGGTATGTGAATGGGAGAGGTATGGAGGGCTATGGACTGGGTGCAGGTCAGTGGGACAAGCAAAAATGGTTTGACACAGAATAAAAGGACCAAAGAGGCCTGTTTCTATGCTGTAATATTCTATCGTTCCTTTGTGTTCTATTCTCCAAGTTGGTTCTAAATAACTTGGAGAGTAAAACACAAAAGTCTGCAAATACCATAATTGAAAAATTCAGATCGAAAAGTAAATCAAGATTATTTGCTTCAGGAATGTGAGGAAAATTGTAAAGCTTAGACTGAATGAAGTGTCCGATTTGTAGATATCTAAACAAATGTCTATTAGAAAATTTAAATTTGACAGTCAGTTGTTCAAAAGAGGCAAAATTAACATGAATAAAAAAAATCTTTAAAACTTTTGATACCTAATCTATCCCACTCCTTAATTCCTGTATCTAGTAAATAAGGTTGAAAAAGGTGGTTATCTATAATAGGCCTGACAAAGGCAAACTTTGAAATCCAGAGAATTTACTAAATTGTGCCCATATTCTCAACCTCTGTCTCAATTTCAGATTATCTGTAATTTAGCAAATGAAAAAGGTAAAAAGGAACCTAAAATTGCCAAAATTGAAGATTTTTTTTAGAAAGGTTCAATTTCCTTACTCCCCATGAAGGCCGGTCTCTTCATTTGTCAAAATGAAGAGGGAAAATAAGAGAAGATTATGTATATTGACTCCGCAATAATTTTCTCGTATAGGATCAATATCAATTATTTATAACAACTTAATGAGCACAAGAACAGTTTCAATGATTAGGAATGATTGGGAGCAAGATTTGAATATATCATTTTCAGACGAGGTTTGGAACACCATTCTTTATTTGATTAATAATCCTCATTTTGTGCCTAACAATGTTTGCTTCAATTTAAGGAGGTGCATAGAATGCACGTCTAAAGTCAAACTACCTCATTTCTATTCTGATATGTGGTAAGTGTAAAATTTCTGAAGCCTCATTGATTCATATGTTTTGGGAGTGCCCTGATTTAGAAAGATTTTGGAAAAATGTTCTCCCAACTTCATCAGTAGTTTTTAAAGATTAAATTAGGACCATGTCCTTTAATTACCTTATTTGGTTACTTTCTGGAAGAGGTTATATCTCTGACCTTAACCTAAAAGTGAATCCTAGCTTTTTCCTTTTTAATAGCCAGACAAGCAATTTTGATGAAATGAAAGGATAATGCTGCACCTACGTATATTCAATGATTACATGAAACATAAAATAGGTGCAGGAGTAGGCCATGTGGCCCTTAAACCTACACCACCATTCAATATGATCATGGCTGATCAGTTCCCGGTTCCTGCCTTCTCCCTTGATCCCTTTAGCCACAAGGGCCAAATCTAACCTACTCTTAAATATTGACAAGGAACTGGCCTCAACTACTTCCTGTGGCAAAGAATTCCACAGATCCACCACCCTCTGAGAGAAATTTTTCCTCATCTCAGTCCTAAAAATCTTCCCCCTTATCCTTAAATGCTTTTTTTTATTTGGGAAAAATAAACAGATACCATCTTAAAGATAGAAGGTTTGAATTTGATAAGATATGGAGCCCGTTCATGGATTACTATTACAATTTGAAGTTCTCGGTGGTGTGCATGCTACCAGGTCTCATGTCCGGCGCCTGAGGGTCACCATTTAATTCATATGCTCATTAAGTAGATAGGAACACCTTGTTTAGAGGTAGGGGGTAGATTAATTATATTAGTAGAGTTTTTAATTAATTGAGATATCTGGATCAATGGAGATTAATATTGTTTTTTTTCCTTCAGAACAAGAATCCTACTTTTTTTTCTTCCTCTATATATGTAATGACATTTTAGTTGTACTTAATATATGTTCAACTTAATATTAATGTTTAACTTAAACTTTTCTGATTGTTTAACTTACATTGGATATGTGTGCATATGATTTATGCCATGCTATTAATAAGATTATATGTACTTTAGATTTTATTATTATTGAAAAAAAATTTAAAAGAAAATATACCATAATTGAAGGAAAAATACAATGCTGGTGAAACTCATCAGTTCAGGATTCTTTCTTGATATAGCAAAGATAAAAATATATAACCAACGTTTCAGGCTTGAGCCCTGCATGAAGGTATGAAAGCCACTTCACTGAAAATGGAAAGAAATTAAACAAAGATGTTACAAGGACAATTCACAGTTTAGGAAATGAAGTAATTTAAAAATACTTAGGAAGTCAACAATTGTAGAGGGCAGAACAGTTAACTTTGCAGGTGGACTATAATGCTATTATGTCAGTAATTTTACTCTTTTTGACTAGCTATGGAGGCAAATAAATAGATAAGGAAAGAGGTCTATGGGGATGTGATGTCCTGCTCCTCTAGACATCTGTTAAGCTTAACTCTATTTGAAATCATTGTTTGGTGAGCTGTGATATTATCCCAATGGTCATATTGTCTCTGCTACATAATTCAGAGGATAGTCTTTTGCGGCAAATATCCATATTGTTCATAATGATATTTTGTGTATATTTTATTTTTAAAAACTTGAATGAAATATTATGAGTGAGATCAATGTTGACTCCAAGCTATGCCTTTACCTGTTTAAATAGGACTGGACTCGTGCTATGCGTGACAGAGCCTCTTCAATGTTTACATGGTCTCAGCTATAATTTATCAGATTTGAAGTTCCACTTTTAGAAGCAAAAGAATGCTGGCTTCAAGCACTCTGCATTTTTGTTGTTGTTGTCGTTGATTGAGCATCTTTTCTGCCTTTCCTTGTAGGCCAAAGGCTTTGAACTGGGGTACTTGGAGAAAGTTCCAGAGGTGAAAGACACAGTACACAAGCAATCCCTTCTGCATCACATTGCAACCATTGTGGTGGAAAATTTTCCAGAGAGTTCAGACCTATACTCTGAGATTGGGGCCATCACGAGGTCAGCCAAGGTATGTCAGCGGGAAAAAAAAAATCTGTCTGAGTATTATCCAGATGGCAAAGCTGTATTTTCCAGCCAGAGTTGAAGGTAACAAAAATATTGTTCTGCCTTTTACTCTAGAACTTTTAAAGTAAAGAAGGTTGGCATTTTGGAATTCTTCATTAAACCAGCATTTCAGGAATTAACCATCTTTAACCAGGTTTTTAGTTCTGACACAAATATATTTTTCTAGGTTGGGGGAAACATTGAAGAGTATATGCATCAGTCAAAAGACAAAGAAGGCTCTGAAGTAACATTCGGAAATTATGCACTCCTATCATAAAGACTGTTCTTATTTCCACGCAGTGGGAGTACAAAGCCAGCAACATTTCAGAACAAAGGTGGGGCATGTGGGGCCCAAAGCCCTGCTCGGCCTGTGATGGTGTTGGTGGTTAGCTCTCTCCTGCTGCTTCCAAAGCATTGCCTCATCCTCTGAATCAGCTGCTCAGCTTCAGTTCTTGCATTGGGTGGCAGTATCATTGGATTTTCACTGCAGTATATGGTGCAACACTACTTAGGCCCCAGAAGATGGTGATCCATCCGGGCGACAGGAAAAGACACACTTCAAACAAAAATTAGTTCTCAAGGAACATTTATCATTTCCTAACCTAGAAAAAAAATATAGCTGTGAGTTTGAGCACCCATTTCTGTTACATTTTAATCAAGTTGGGAATCAAAGCTACTGAACCATATCCTCTACCTGGCAGAACTCACATAAACTTTCTTTCTAGCCAGAATCACTGGCTGACGAGATCTCACAGTCTGTAAGGTGAATATTATATGTTTTTTTTCCCCTTCTCCCAGTGTTATCTTTAAAGGATAAATAAATACTATAAACATGGAGAAATTCTCTCCCCTTCAGGATCATCTGTGCCCACATAAGAGGGCAGATGGAATAGGTTTGATATTCCCACACCACACTGAAATCCCATAGACGTGAGTCTCAGGAGTAAGATTTGAACCAACAATTTTCCGCCATACAAGTGACCATTGAGCCTTGGTCAAAACCATGAGAGGGAGAGATGAAAAGATTTGCTGAGAGGCACAAATCTACATTGTGTCATGCCATTCAATATAAAAGGGATGCGAAAAGAATAACGTATGGGACCATCTGAAGGAGCTTCTGGCATTACTTGCCAGCCAGTATTAGTTGCCTGGCACCATGAGTGAATGAATTTGTAAAGTTGCTTTAACAGATTTGACTTAACTGTAGTCATATTCATTCAGACTCTGGATTTACTTCAAATCATCTCCTGACTCCCTGGCATTGTAACCGTCAAAAACAAAAAATAAAACAGGCTGGGAAAGTGTAAATGAATATTAAAGCCATGTGCAAATTTTTTAAAAAAATTCCTTGACAATGAGAGCATTTCTGTAAAGCTAGACATGTTAACTTCTGTTTTATTTTAAACCCACACTTGTATTTTATTTGCATCTCTATTAATCCACATAAATAAGTTTTATGTTACAGGGTGTCATAATATATAATCTTTCAATCTCAAAATGGCCTGGTGTGGATTGCTGTAACTATCATGCAATCCAAAGTATGACATTTAACACAAATTTGTTTATGTTTAAATGTTCTACGTAAACCAGAGCTGGTCTCCCAATATTGGATTTCATTTAAGTTAGAAGGAAAATAACAGTGGTAATGATATTTCTTTTTATTCTATCAGCTTGTTCTTGTTCTTCAGTTGTACAACACCACTCTATCCATTTTTCCATATTCTTAAAACAGATTAATTAAAAAAAAAACAGCATTGCCAGGAACAATGTGATTCTGGTGGCCTAATCGACGGATGTATAGCTGGTATGGCATCAAACTGCTTGACAATGTTGTTGTCAGCCTCATTAAGGACAAGATTACAGTCCAGTGGCACATTGGGATCTGTGCCCCTGCAGCCTCTTCCTCATGGGAGTAACCATTTACCATTAATCAAATGTGCCAAAGCACTAGGAACTGACATTTGCGAACTTAAGCACTCCACTGAGCATTGGCGCTTCTCTGGATGTCTTGTGTACCTTGATCAATGAAGGTTAACTATTTTACAAACTGAAAAGAGATTTTTTTGAAATGTTAATTGCCTGTTTACTCTAAAAAAAATAATATCAATCTTTCATTGGGTTCTATGGGAAACCAATGATTCCACCGAGGACCTTGATTAATTTAAGACAGTGGTTCTCAACCATTTTATTTCCACTCACATACCACTTTAAGTAATCCCTATGTCATTGGCGTTCTGTGATTAGTAAGGGATTGCTTAAGGTAGTATGTGAGTGGGGGAAAGGTCAAGAACCACTGCTCTAGACCCAATTGTTCCTGAAATATTTTACTTGAGAAAAATTGTCATTGGCCCATTTCCTTTGGAGTTATGAAACTGTGCACGTAACGAGTCAATTAGGTAAGATTAAAACAGTGGTTTTCGAACTTTTTCTTCCCGTCCACATATCACCTTAAGCAATCCCTTAATAATCACAGAGCATCTATGGCATAGGAAATACTTAAAATGGTATGTGATTTAAGGGAATAAATCCTCTATAACACAGGTGAACAGAGAATGGCTGGTTAAACCATGGGTGGTGTGAATATCCTGCTCATTTAACCTTTTCCCATCAAATGCCAGCATGTTAGAGGCTTAATAACAACCATACTTTAGTATAACCATCAATACAAGTGAAATTAATTCAGGCAAGTTCCTTCAATTTTAGAAAGTGCACTCAAGAGAATGAAGATGTCTTATATACCTAATTATCTCTGTCTCGGTGCTACATTATGATCTCTTTCTACATGCTGTTTCTTCTAGCAACCTTCTCTACCCTTCTGCTCATATGGGCTGCCACAGTTACTTTCAACTTGGGAAATTTAACAAAAGTACATTGTGGGCCTTTACATTCTGACAAACTTAGTCTTGCACATGCCTTGCAAGAGATTGCAAAACAAATCATTATTATTTGAGTTGATGGCTTTTGTCCTTGCATAGTTGAAATGTACTTCTACAGAGATAATGAATGGAACATTTCAATAATCAGAGATATTGTCATCAGTTTCGAAGCAGGGAAATGCAAGATTTTGAATTTGTCAGATTTTGGAGGGATGAAATGAAGTATCTTAATATTGAAGCGTAAATGTGTGCACAAATGTTTATTAGTTGACATATATATTTTAAACAGAAACAAATGGATTAGAAAAAGACCACTTGAGCCTTATTCATCACTGAAACAAGGTATTGTCTGATTTCATTGAAACATCAACTCTATTTTCTCTCCTATGACCTCATCGCCCCCCTACTCAAAATGCCTTTCCCCCTTTGCTTCCCAAGAATCCCATCTACTCTACACTTGTGGTCTTTTAAGCAGAGTTCTAAAGATAAGAGAGGATGATTCATTCCTGTGTGAATTTTATAAATGACCCCAAATTTTTAAAACCTTGATCTCTAGTTCTACATTCTATACAAGAAGAAACATCCTCACCACTTCCACCTTATTGTGATCTTACTTTTTGGGGGGATTTAATTTGAGGTGAGGAATGCAATGTGATGCCCTCTATTGTTCCCCCATTTGGTTATGCCCCTGCTCTCAAACTCTACCTCCTTCGCTCAGCTCCAAACATACATTTATCCATGGCTTGCTACCCTAGCATGCTATGGTCTTCTCCACTGCACCAATGGTTCTTAAAACCTTTAATACGGTCACTACCAGAAAGAGTATGCTAACTATCTTTCTAAACAGTAAGGAGAAGAAAACCATCTTACCTGTGAACAAATTAAGATCCTTGAAGCTAAATATTACTCTATCCATTAGCAAAAAATGTCTGCATGACATCTAGATTTGCTTTTTGGCTCCAGATGATCAAACATACTTTTTCTACGTTTGGTTCTTGTAATCTTAGTTTAGTTTAATTCATGAAATCAAAGGGAACAAAGTTACAATTAGTAAAATGATTGAGCAGGAAATTTTATTTTTTTATTAATCTGTCATTCTCAGGTTGATTTTGATCAGCTTCAGGAAAACCTTTGTCAGTTGGAAAGGAGATGCAAGGCCTCATGGGATCACTTGAAGGCAATTGCTAAATATGAAATGAAGCCCTCCCTGAAGCAGAAAATGTCTGAATCCTTGAAGGATTGTGCTGAGAGGATCATCATTTTAAAAATTGTTCACAGAAGAATAATAAACAGGTACAATTTGTTGATCTCTGATGTAAGTTAAATATGTTCTCGGGATCATTTTCTTCAGGCTTTTTATTTGGTTACAAACCATAGAAGTGGCCAAGTTCTCTCTTACAGATGCATCCGGTATTGAGGAAAAAAAAAGTAGAAAATGAAGCTGAGTCAAAAGTTAGTGATGAAATGTAAGTGAGAGATTAAACCTGAATTCAGGCACCTGCCTGATTTTGCTTATAGCTGTCAAAAGTATAAATATGTTCATTTTTAAAAAATGATATTGAGGAAAGGATGAACTATGGATTTGCTGAAGATCAAAGAGCAAGGTTTAACAGGAACCAAGATGATACGGTCCATTGGGCTCAAGAATACCAGCAGAATGTGTTGTTCAAAAGTAGCATGCCCACAATTAATGAAATCTTGTAATTCCAAGTTTCTCTGTCTTAAATGTTTGTTAGATTGCTGACCATGGTTGGATTCTCCTAAGGTTTCATCTGCCCACAGGTAGTCATGGAAATATCAGAAGTAAACCAAATGTTTAAACAGTTCACTGAAATAAGAGTTGGGAACCTGATTGAAAGAGATTATCCACCTGATAGCTTGACAAATAGATCAGTATTATGGCACCATGTGTTCAAAATTAATGTGCTGCCAGTGGCAGTCTAATCTGTCAGTTGTAAAATTTGGAAATTCAGGTGTGCACATTTTACAGTTTTCCGGTCGTGTATCATTCAATTATAGGCACTGCACGTCTGGATTTACAATTTGCACAAGAAATGTAAGGTTGTAAAATTTCTTCCCACTCTGCTCCCTCCAACAAGATGAAGATTGCTCCTGTGCACCAGATGTATTTATTTGTAGATAGTTTTCTTCTAAATAAGTTCTGTTGTATCTTGTATGTCATCCAAAAGCACCTTGCAGCTGATTGAACATTGATTTTGCTGTTGTTATGTTGGGAACATGACTGGTGATTAGCACACAGCAAGGTTGCACAAACAGTAATGAAATAATTGTCCAGATCATCATCTGTTTGACATTTTGTTTATGAGATGGGGAATTAGCACCCATGCCCTACTCTTCAAAGTAGTGCCATTGGATTTTCAGTTAAAAGGAAACTCTGATAAATACCTCAACCAACAGAACGGACCTGGCATTCTCTCAGTACAGCAGTCTCTGGTTAGTGCTTCAGCTCACAACTTGAGTGCTTGGAATTGATAGTACCATGCTGAGCTAAAGGTCATGAAGTGATCAATTTTTGGAGAACACCTAGTACTTGAGGAGTTTTCCTCCAATAACAGGGTTCACCAATAAAGATGCTGTTACTCACATCTTTATTCATTCAATAAAATATAAAGAACGGGCAGACAAATACAAAATCATGTTGGAAGTTATTTTTAATGTGATTTAATTCAATTTTATTTAAATCTTAATGTAGACTTGCACCCAGTTACAGGTCCTTCCAGCCCAAAAGCCTGGCCCATTGGCTCACAAATACTCACAACCCCCATACATTTTGAAAGGTGGGAGGAAACCAGACATCCGAAGTACCCCATGCAGACACTGGGAAAACTCCTTGCAGGCAGCGCCAAATTCGAACCAGTGTTGCTGGGACTTTCATTACATTGCGCTAATTCTGCCACCCAAAAACTATATGTCATAGTTTATTTTTGTTAATTTCTTTCATTATCTTATAAACTTGTTTGAAAAGCATAGATGTGAGATTTACATTAATTTCTCCTTAAAGGACAAGTCAATAGATGGCTAAAAAGGCACACGTGATATTTAAGTTGAAGCAGAGAATGTGATAACAGTGTGGTTGTGCTGGACCAATACACAACCCTAGTTGGACCATAACTTATAGACATTTGTTTTCACTGCATTTTGGGAAAAATCTGGCAAAAGTGGAGAGATTTATCAGGCTGTGCCAAAGACTGGAAATTTGTAGCCACATAGGAGGATTTGATAAGCTAGAGCTGCTTTCTTCAGAACTTAATTGAGATGTGTAAAGCTAAGAGGGGCACAATTGCTTAAATAGGAAGGATCAATTTTTTTCTGAGCAGACAAATCAAAAAGAAAGGGGCATTGGTTTAAAGTCCTTGTTAGAAAGATGAGCAACAGAATGAAGACATTTTTTCACCTGAGTTAGAGGTCAGGAATTCACTACTGAAAAATGGTAGAGGCAATAAACTACTCAAATGTATTCTCAAACAGCAGTGACTAGAGGGCTGCAGACCTCATGCTACCAAGCTCTCTCATGTCCAGCACCTCCACAATGGGCTGAATGGCCACAAAATTTCCACCCACCCTGATTCCAAAGTAGCGCTGTGCACCTGCAACTAATCAGGCAGGAAGTAATGAGGTCTGGATTCAATAATAGGTCTGGCTTCTCTATCCTAAGAGTGGATGGACCAGCCCCAAATGCTGGTTTCCTGGATAAGTGGTAAAAATTCAGTGAAATTGATTTCCCCCACCAACTACATGTATGAATCCATTAGTTTGTCTAATTAATTTGCAAGCATCTCAAGGAGAGGGTCAAGAACTTCAAATTCCTGGGTGTTAACATCTCCGAGAATCTGTCCTGGAGCCTCCATGTCGATGCAATCACAAAGAAGGCTTGCCAGCGGCTATATTTTGTATGGTGCCTGAGGAGATTCGGTATGCCACTGAAGATTCTCAAACACTTGTACAGGTGTACGTAGAGAGCATTCTGGCTGGTTGCATCACTGCCTGCATCACTCTCAGGACAAGAAAAAACTCCAGAGGGTTGTTAACTCTGCCTGCAACATCACAGGCACCAGACTTCACTCCATCGAGGAAATCTACATGAGGCAGTGTCTTAAAAAAGTAACCTCTATCCTCAAAGACCCCCACCACCCAAGTCATGCCCTCTTCACTCTGCTACCAACGGGAAAAAGGTACAGGAGCCTAAAGATGAGCACTCAGCGGCACAAGAACAGCTTCTTCCCCACTGCCATCAGATTCCTGAATAATCAATGAACCAAAGATACCACCTTACTTTTTGTGCATTATTTTTAAAAAATTATTATTGTAAAAGTGGTGTACAGGAATGTTTGCACTAAGATGCTGCCACAAATCGTTGAATTTCGTGACTTGTTATTGACAATAAATTCTGGTTCTCGGGTTCTGAAGTGTATTATTTATTACTCCTTTTATTTTCTCTTCATGGCTTAATTGCTCCTAATGTGCTTTTAACTGGGGAAAATGCAGCAAGTAAGACTTTCACTGCATCTTTACATCCTACTGGCATATTTCACAATAAATCCTTTCATTCATTCAATAATCCAATAAGGTGTAAAATTATTTGGTTCTGAACTCAGAGAAAAAGGAAGAGCATAAAGTGAGACTTTTAAGCAGAGAGAGACAAACAAGTTGGAAGGATCAACTTTGGAAATTTTTAGGCGTGTTCAGGTAATTTTTTTTTTAAGCCAGTAAACCTTTAGATAATGAAGATGCTTTCTATTTTTACAAACAGAAAGATAAAATACTTACTATATGGAATTTAATCGTAATCCTAACTCCATTTGAAATTGTGTCTTCAAAACTGCACCTCGAACAAAATCTTTAAGAAGTTGAAAGAATGACATGAAAGCCAGTCAAATCCCCCTGGTTGCACTATCAAGCAGGTAGAAAAAGGAAAGTGCAATCCTTGATGTGGAGACGAAATGTGTTCAGGGTGGTGCATGGGAACACTGCTGATGTTTGTACCAGATCAAAACATGAAATATAAATGCTGAGGGAATAGCTTTTCATTACCATTTTTCCAGTTCAGCACTTCTGTTACTTAAGATGAGTTTGGAGAAAGGGAATAATGATTCCTAAAGTTATGGGCTTGAATGCGTGATGTTCATAAAAGCTTGCTGAATATAAATTGACTGCTATGCTTCCTACATTATGATGTTAGCCACAGCTCATAATTGCTTTATTCATGTAAAGCATTAAGAGGTATTCTGAGGAACTGAAAGATCTATAAAAAGACCTTCATTGAATGAAAAATGAATGGGAAATTCCCTGAGATTAACCATTTATCGGGGAAAGCTATTCTGCTTTGCACTCTTGAAAATTGTGGAGTTATGCTTTCCAATGGCCTGTCTTTTGGGGACATATGATTATTTTGTCTAAATATCTAAAATTTCCCCAAGTATCTGTATAAGGCTTTCCTGGTACCAGTTTGAATCATCTAATAGTTTTATCTTGAATAATCCAGCAGGATGCAGACGTTATAGAATCTTCTGATGTGTGCCCAAAAAGCACTGTGCAAACTTGGACCAAAACATTTATCGTAGGTGCAGTTGACCATTTACTTTTCCAAAATCATCCCCTAAGTTTTGTTGTTCATGTTTGAAGTTTCCATTTATTATTTGACTGAGTATTTCAAGTGACTATGTCAAACTATTTGGCCCTGTACCTGTTCCATCTGTTGTTCATTTCAACAATGATTGATATTTGATATTTGCTTTGTTCTACCAAAAGGTAACAACCATGTAAATGACAATTCAATACTAATGGGCACGTGCATGGACTGGAGTATCAAGTTCAGAATAAGCAAGACAAGGAATTGTAGCTAAAAAAAAGTGTCAATAAGTTAGATTGGCTCTGTTATATCTGAAACCTGTCCGATCAGAACTAATCTCTATAACTTTGTATGTTGGGAAACTGTAGAAATGATTGTTAGGAAAGCTATTCTCAACAACATCCCATTAAGTGTTTGCAACACTATCATTATTCATCCTGTTAAAATGTGCAATTAACTGTCAAGCATGCACAATTGATCCAATGATCATGTGTTCACAAGTTCAAAGACTGGACAGATTATGAACTTTATAGGCCTGAGCATCCTCTTTGTCTTCTAGATTCCATGCATTTCTGCTGTTCATGGGACATCCCCCACATGCAATCAGAGATGTGAATATTCACAAGTTCTGTAAGATTATCAGCGAGTTTGCTCTTGAATATCGAACTACCAGGGAGCGAGTGTTGCAACAAAAACAGAAAAGAGCCAATCACCGAGAAAGAAACAAGACAAGAGGCAAAATGATTACAGATGTAAGTAAAATCATTATTGTTGATGCTGGTAGTTGGCGGTATCCATGAAATTCTGCTTTAAGAGCTTCAGATTTTCCTCACTAAGTTGTATGCAAACTGCTGGAATCCATGAACGTAATGCACTGCTGTACAAAGTTTCTCCACATTCGAACAAAGGCATAGTTTAACATTGTGGGAAGGATCTGTGACTCTGAGGATCTTTAACCAAAATGTTGCCCCGGGAAGAATTACTTTCTCTTATTGTGGGGCTGGTTAGAGTGACATTTGCTAGTCTTGCCTTATGCATTGCTGTGAGAGGCTTGTGATCAGCCCAATTCAGACCAATCTTCAATGCAGAGGAGTAAAAACAAAAGGCTGCTTTCAATTCTTTTTGGGGAAGAACGATGACCCGGATTGAAATGACTAACAATTAATTCCCCCATCCTTTGACTTGTTCTCTTCTGGAATGTGTTTAATCACGTGGAGTATTCTAGTGCAATCTCTCTAATGATTTAGAAAATGGTAGGATGAGCTCAACTCTGACCTTCAAAAATTTCCCAAATCAAATTTGTTTAATTACTGCCATTGTGAATTGCAATAATATCTATCCTCTTTGGTACAAGATTAGAGATAATTACTCATTCAAATAGAACAGTTAATCCTCTTGTGAACAGCCTGTGGTAGAGTGTTATCTACATCCATTTAGTAGAATATTAATTTCACAGTTAAATTAACATTTAATAAAATTGCCATTTTTTTTAGTTCATTATTGTCCTCTTAAAGGATGAAGGTGATGTGCCCAACTTATTTCTCAATGCACATTATATCTTAAAAACCAGATGTTCACAAGTTATGAATCACAGCTAGATAACATAGTACTCTTCTCAAAACAGACTTCGGGGATTAACTTGGTCATAAAGGCAGTGTTTCCGATCCTCTGAGATGTACTGGAGCATTGCCTGTTCATAAGTAACTGCATCTTTTCAATGATATTGGACATTTAACCATTGTCTTTCAAGGCGAAGAGTGTATGGTCCCATGTACGGCGGAAGAAAATGAGACAATTAATAATGTTCTTTATATGTAGTTGGCTTCTAATTATACAAGACATCAGCAGTCATTAAATTAAGTTGCTTAGGAATTTTTTTTTTGTAAATGGGAGCTGTCAGGTTGCACTTAAGGTGTGCCGATGAGCAAGACGGTATTATAAATTCCTTATGGCTTTCAAAAAAAACCAATAATTTTAACACAGTTACATGATAATAAAGTACTAGACATCAGTTGTACTTCCTTTCAACTCATTTTTTATTTCACTGAAGAACTCATTCAAATTCTCACACACACTTAATAGCCTACAAAATTATCCCCACCGCAAATATTAAAATGTCCACCTTCCTTTCTTGACAAGATATCTGTCAACCATTGACTCACATCATTTAACTGCAGATCAAATAATTGTTGGCATTTTGTTTGTGTGCTCAAACCAATAGGACTTTTTCATTAATGTATATCTAATGCTCTTCAGCTCAAGAAGAAAATAGGTACAGGCCATTCTTGGATTACAAATGGGTTCCTTTTTAACAGACATCCATAGAATTAAATTTATGGTAACCATACTTCCCCTGTTCAGTAATGAATGGTATCAAGAGCACAGGATTGATTAGAAAGAATTATTAAAAGTGAAATGAGGAAACAAGTAGTAGGAGTAAACCAAAGTGCTGATTTTTTTTTAAATCAGGAAGGGAAAACCAGAGGTATACAATCCAGTGATCATTGTGGGATCAGTGGGGGAGAGGGTGAGAAAAATTAAGTTTTTATCTCAGAGGATCTTTTTTGGACCCAACACAATAATGGCATCATGAAGAAAGCATGTCAGCCCCTCAGGAGTTTGGAAATCCTGGCAAATTTCTACAGATGTGTGGTGTAAAATATGCTGACCGGCTGCATTGTGGTTTGGAATGGGGACACTAATATACATGAGTGGAAAGCCCTGAAAAAAAACTAGTGGACATCATAGGCAAAACATCTTAAGGGAACGCTGGCTTTGCACAGTAGCAGTAATCATTAATAATTTACACCACTCAGCACCCGCTCTGTTCTCATTGCACCATTAGACTCCTCAACAACAAACTCAATCGAGGAGTCACGTGATGGAGTAGTGGCCATTCAGGAAAACCAGCCCTCTCCAGGAAAATAGGAAAAAGCAAAGCATAACAAAAATAAAATATAAGAAATAAAAGATAAAGATACAGAGAAGATGATGGCTCCCAAGAAGGAGAAAGTAAAAGCAACTGGATAAAAAGAAGTAGAAAAGTCGCCGGAGAAGAGAAAAGAAGGCCTTACTTGCACGAAGGAACAGGATGCTGTGGTGGCGAGGAGCCCCCGACCCTCAAGGTCAGTACCTGCCCTGCGAAGTCGCGACCCACCAGCCGGTGCACTACAAAAATAGCTCTCGGAGCCAAACAAAAGTGCGCAATCAAAGGAGAAAGAGGACACCTGCAGGAGGGGGGCTCAGCAGAGGAGCGGGCTATCACAGAGCGAACAGCTGAGGGACGAGGAAGCCAACAGAAGAGGGAGTGATGAAACAGACGAAGGAGACAGACGGAAGGATGACCGACAAGAAGATCAATGTCAGGAACCATAACAGACGAGCAGTCCAGGAGAGGAGGACCAGCAACAAGAGGCTCGAAAAAGAGATACAAGCAGCTCATCAGGAAAAACAGAAGAGACACAAACATAGATACAGACACAGAAGAAGAAGACCAAGATCTTCACAGAGAAATAAAAGGTAAAATGATGAACAGAATATAGATAAAGTCTTTTTGAAGAACAAATGAGATAATTAAAAGAATGGTTATCATTACAGTTTAATGCAATTAAAAGGAAAATGAAAAGAACAGAAGATAAAATGCAAAGGTTAAAACTGGTAATGACAGAAATAGGGAAAAGAGTAGAGAATGTGGAAGAGGGGGAAACGGCTGTAGAAATGGAAGTGAATGACTTAAGAGAAAAATTGGAAGAAAGTGACAAAAAAAATTAAAGAGACACAAGAGTTGTTACCTCAGAAAATTGATGTGTTGGAAAATTATAGTAGGCGAAACAATATAAAAATAGTGGGCCTGAAGGAGGGTAAAGAAGGCACAGACATGAAGGAATTTATAAAAGGATGGATCCCAAAGGTCCTGGGAATTACAGAAATTCAGGAAGAAATGGAAATAGAAAGGGCACACAGAGCATTAGCTCTGAAACCACACACACATCAAAAACCAAGATCCATCTTAGTAAAATTTTTGAGAAACACGACAAGAGAAAATATACTGGAACAGGCAAGGAATAAAGTTAGAGAAGATAATAAACCATTGGAATACAAGGGTCACATTTTTTATTTTACCCAGACATAAGTTTTGAACTCTTAAAGAGGAGGAAGGAGTTTAATACAGCGAAATTGATTTTATGGAAACAAGGTTACAAATTCATATTAAAACATCGAGCCGTACTTAAAATATTTACACCCAGGGATCAAAACAGACTGTTCTTGGATCCAGAGAAAGCTCAAGAATTGGCAGAACATTTGCAGGAAAGGAGAAAAGATGAAGAATTGCAATAAAGTATATGTAAAGGGCAAAAGAGGGAAAAGAGAAGGGAAGGAAGGGAGTAAGGGGGGGGGGGAAGAGAGAGAGCTTTGTTATATGTGTTTAAAAAAAACTTTTCTGGAGAGGGGGAATAACTGTCACTGCAAAATCAGTTGACGCTGTGAACAAGATCGCAATCCAAATGAAAAGGGGAGCTGTGGTTGCCCAGCAAGGGATAAGGGGAAACTCAGAGAGGGGGGTGGGCTTTTGGGGTTAAGGTATTAGTGGATGTGGGAATTGCGGGGATACTTTATGTTTTAAATGTGTTGTCGTACATTAAGTGTAATAAGAGAAAACTAAGAGATGAAAATGGGGAAAAGGGGGATGGAAGTGGCGAAGAGGTATATGCAAGATATAAGATAGTCATGTTGAACTATATGACTATAAAGATTAGTGGAATACATAACTAAATTTATTGAAGAAAGAAAAAATAGATATAGCATTTGTGCAGGAAATGCATCTAACATAACAAATTAAAGAGAGAATGGGTAGGACACGTAATGGCAGCATCCTATAATTCAAAAGCTAGAAGTGTAGCCATACTAGTTAACAAAAATGTACCAATCAAAATAGAGGAGGAAATAATAGATCCGGCAGGGAGGTATGCAATGATAAAGTGTCAGATATACTCAGAATTTTGGAATTTGCTCAATATATATGCACCTAACAAGAAGGATCAAAAGTTTATGCAGGATTTTTTTTGAAGATTGCAGACACAAAAGGAAATATATTGATAGGAGGGGATTTTAACCTTAATTTGGACCCAATGTTGGATAAAACTGGACAAAAGATGTAAAAAGAATAAAGTAGCCAAATTTATGGTTAAATCAATGCAGGAAATGAAATCTATGGATATATGGAGGAGGCAACACCTAAGAGAGAAGGAATTTTCATATTATTCAAGTAGACACAAAACTTACTCAAGGATTGATATGTTTTTGTTGTCAGCCCATATTCAAGGTAGAGTCAGGAAAACTGAGTATAAAGCTAGACTACTATCAGATCATTCACCCATATTATTAGCAATAGAACTGGAGGACATCCTACCAAGAACATATAGATGGAGGAAAAACTCCATGCTACTTAAAAGACAGGAATTTAGGGAGTTTATTGAATGCCAAATTAAAATATATTTTGAAATAAACACAGGATCAGTGAAAGACAAATTTATATTATGAGATGCAATGAAACCTTCATTAGAGGGCAGATAATAAGTTATGTGACTAAGATGAAAAAGGACTACAATCGAGAAATAGAGCAGTCGGAAAGGGAGATAGTAAATACAGAAAAGGAATTAGTAAAAAGGGATGATATAACGAAAAGGATAGAATTGGCAGACAAAAAAAATTAAATACGAAACATTACAAACGTACAAGGTGGAGAAGAACATAATGAAAACAAAGCATTACAAACTGGGAGAAAAAACACATAAAATATTAGCCTGGCAACTTAAAACAGAACAAGCTAAAAGAACAATACTGGCGTCAAGGAAAAAGGACAAACAAATTATGCATAATCCAACAGAGATTAATGAAAATTTTAAGGAATTTTATGAACAATTGTTTCAAATTGAGAACGAGGGGAAAGATGGCAAAATAGAGGAATTTTTAGCTAAAATTGAATTGCCGAAATTGTAAGAAGAGGAACAAAACAAACTAATAAAACCATTTAAAATAGAGGAAATACAGGATATATTAAAAAAGATGCCAAACAATAAAACACCAGGAGAGGATGGATTTCCAACAGAATTCTATAAAACATATAAAAAGTTTTATAATTCCTCCTCTCCTGGAAGTAATGAACCAGATAGAAGAAACACAAAACTTGCCAGATTCATGTAAGACAGCAATAATTACAGTAATACCAAAGACAGGGAAGGATCCATTAACATCAGCATCATATAGACCAATATCTCAACTTAATTCAGACTATAAGATAATAGCAACATTTTTAGCAAACAGATTGGCCGATTGTGTACCAAAAATAGGAAAACAAGATCAAACTGGATTTATTAAAAGACGAACAGCGCACAATGTCTGCAAATTTATTAATCTAATCCACGTAGTTCAAGGAAATAAGAAACCAACAGTGGCTGTTGCTCTAGACGCAGAAAAAGCCTTTGACAGAGTAGAGTGGAATTACTTATTTAAAATATTACAGAAGTTCAATCTACCAGAAAAATATATAAATTGGATTAAAGCATTGTATAATGGACCGTTGGTTAAGGTAACAGTATATGGATATGTATCGAGTCACTTTAAATTAAGTTGGTCAACTAGACAGGGATGTCCACTATCACCCTCATTGATCACCTTTGGCAGAACTGATAAGAATAGAAAATAAAATAAAAAGGATAAAAATAAAGGAGAAGGAGTATAAAATCAGCTTATTTGCAGATGACATCATAATATACCTAAGAGAACCAAAGGTATCAGTAAAGGAATTACATAAGATATTGAAGGAATATGGAGAAATATTGGGGTACAAGATCAACGCAAATATAAGTGAAGTGATGCCAATGAGTAATGCAGACTATACAGAATTTTAAAAAGAATCACCATTTAAATGGCAAGTACAAGCAATCCGATACCTCAGAATCAGGTTAGATAATAACTAAGCCATTTGTACAAACTAAATTATCAGCCACTAATAAAGAAATTGCAGGAAGATTTAGAACATTGGAAAGAATTACCGCTAACGTTGATAGGGAGGGTAAACTACATTAAAATGAATGTGTTCCCAAGGATACAATACTTATTTCAAATGTTACCAATTCCTTTAACAGAAAAATTATTTAAGGAACTAAAGAGAATAATAAGGAAATTCTTGTGGAAAGGGAGGAATCCAAGGGTAGCATTAGATAAATTAGCAGAGAGGTATAATCAAGGTGGTTTGCAGTTACCAAATTTTAGAAATTATTATAGAGCTGCACAATTAAGGTATTTATCAGATTTTTACCAGACAAGGGAAAAACCAGATTGGACTAAGATAGAGCTAGATAAAATAGGGGAGAAGTTACCAGAACATATACTTTATAAGTGGGATGAAAAGCTGGTGCAATATAAAAACTCACCAGTATTGCATCATTTACTTAATACATGGAAGAAGATCCACTTAGAAAGGAAAAAAATGAATTATCAAATACCAAAATTACTATTGACACAAAATCCACTAATCCCTTTTACAATAGACAACCTTTCCTTTAGAGAATGGGAGAGAAAAGGAATCAAAAGAATAGAAATTTTTTTTTTTTGGGAAATAATTTATTAACATTTGAACAGTTGAAGTATAAATATGGAATAACTCATGGTACAATGTTTGCATATCATCAATTGAAAGCTTATTTAAAGGATAAATTGGGAAACAGCTTGAGATTACCTGAAGGAAGCAGCTATGAATACATGATTACAGACACAATGATAATCAAAAGATTTATAACCAACATGTACATTAAGCTGCAAGATAAGGAAAATGAAATAAACTATAAACCTAAGCAGAAGTGGGAAAAGGATCTAAACATAAAGATAAAAAATGAAGTTTGGCAAAAGTTATGTTCTGGAACTATGAAGAATACAATAAGCACAAGGTTATGCATGATACAGTATAATTGGTTACACAGGGTATATATTACTCCTCAAATATTAAAAAATGGGACTCAACATTATCGGATAGATGTTTTCGCTGTAAGAAGGAAATGGGAACAACATTACATGCAACTTGGGCATGTACAAAAGTAAATACATTTTGGGAAGAATTAAATCAGATACTAAATAAAATTACAAAATCTTCTTTTTTCTTTGGCTTGGCTTCGCGGACAAAGATTTATGGAGGGGGTAAAAAGTCCACGTCAGCTGCAGGCTCGTTTGTGGCTGACAAGTCCGATGCGGGACAGGCAGACACGATTGCAGCGGTTGCAAGGGAAAATTGGTTGGTTGGGGTTGGGTGTTGGGTTTTTCCTCCTTTGCCTTTTGTCAGTGAGGTGGGCTCTGCGGTCTTCTTCAAAGGAGGTTGCTGCCCGCCAAACTGTGAGGCGCCAAGATGCACGGTTTGAGGCGTTATCAGCCCACTGGCGGTGGTCAATGTGGCAGGCACCAAGAGATTTCTTTAGGCAGTCCTTGTACCTTTTCTTTGGTGCACCTCTGTCACGGTGGCCAGTGGAGAGCTCGCCATATAACACGATCTTGGGAAGGCGATGGTCCTCCATTCTGGAGACGTGACCCATCCAGCGCAGCTGGATCTTCAGCAGCGTGGACTCGATGCTGTCGACCTCTGCCATCTCGAGTACTTCGACGTTAGGGGTGTAAGCGCTCCAATGGATGTTGAGGATGGAGCGGAGACAACGCTGGTGGAAGCGTTCTAGGAGCCGTAGGTGGTGCCGGTAGAGGACCCATGATTCGGAGCCGAACAGGAGTGTGGGTATGACAACGGCTCTGTATACGCTTATCTTTGTGAGGTTTTTCAGTTGGTTGTTATTCCAGACTTTTTTGTGTAGTTGACAAAATATAACATACCAAAAAAAACAGAGATATTTATTTTAAGTAACATAAGAAGTAGAGAATTAGGCCTCAAATTGAATAAAGTGCAAAAAAAATTCATTATGATAGCCTTAGCGATAGCAAAAAAATGTATAATGTCAACTTGGAAAATGAAAGAGCCTGAGTATACAGCAATGGTACATGGAAATGAATAAATGTATTCCATTGGAAAAAATAACATATAATTTAAAAAATAAAGTCACAATGTTTGAACAAATTTGGAAACCATACATGGAACATGTCAGAGACCTCCATCCCCTAAAATGAGAATGAAAATGATAAGAAGACAAAATGACTAGATTCAGTGTGTAATAAATAGATGATGCATTTTTCTTGTTTATTTTACTTTGTGTGAAGATATTGTTTTATGGTCTTATTGTATTGTAAATGTTGAATATTTATGGGTTTTGGAGGGGAGGGAGGGAAAGGGGAAAAAAGACCACTGTGTAAATTTAATGAGAAACATTTGTACATATTTTGGTTGATATGGTTCATAGTGTGAAAAATTTAAAAATTATAAAAATAAACTCAAACTTGTGCACTTTATTGTTTTATTTCTTTCCACATTGCTCAGTCAGTTTGTTTACATTTCTTTGTGTTAAATGTGTACACTGAGTACAGTTTTTTTACACTACCAATATGTGGTGACTCTGCTTCTCTTGCAGATAAAAGAATCTCAGAATTGTGTGATGCTGTGTATGTACTCTGACAATAAATCTGAACTTTGAATGAACATACATACTTGTACAAACGTTTGAATTTAATAATATGATGGGAGCTTTTTAATATGTAGGGTTGTCCATAAGTCAGGTACAGGTACTCATAAAATAGAGGCAGCCTGTTTTTGTGGTATTCAATACCACACTTTCACTTAATTAAAAAAAAATCTGTTTTAGTCAACAGCTATCAGAATTAAGAGAGCTGAGTGAGATAAATCAATACAATCCTATCCTAACCACTGTTCAAACCGTTTCTGAAAGTGAAATTGACTTTGGAGAATGAAATAAAAGTATGTATTGGAGAGTAACAATTCCTCAAATTCAAACGTCTATGAACATCTCCAAATGGTCACAAATAGCTGTTTTTACTGAGGGAACATGCGATTTGATGCAGCTTTAAAGAAAATTATGCACATCAATGGGTACACTGTTAATAGAACTATTTCATCGAAAGGAAGAATTGCTTAGATGTTAATTTATGTCTCATTCAACTAAATATTCCCACTATGTTTTAAACAAAGAATTACATCTTGGCTTTCACATCCCCAGGACGTCTCAAATGGTTTGGCTGAACAATAGAACACGATAGCATAGAAACAAAATAAATTGTTTTAAAATACATATTTATATAACACCAAGGCAAAATGCTGCAAAAAAATTAAATAAATTACCAGTTAATTTTGTATAGTTTGGTGTGGTTTGATGAAATGTTCTCCTGTAGCATGTTTTCTCTAAAACAGCTATTCTCAATTTTTTTTTAATATGGCCCTCTTGGGGCTCTACCCAGAGTTTATGGGCCCACTTCCCTGTGAAGTAGCCAAGTTTAGTTGGTTTCTTCCATACTTCTCTCCTACTGACTACATTAAAAAAAACACCAAAAAAAATATTTTATGATTTCAATCCCTAGCCCCTCGTAAATTTGTTGTGGCCCACATTGAGAACAGCTACTCTGGAGCCCTTTACATTATCTGAAGAGGCACTTGGATTACTATCTCACCTAAAGACAGATAAATAAAAGAGAAATAAGTTGCACACTTATAATTTTCATTTATTACCTTAGATCTCGAAGTGTTTAAAAGTCGATGAACTTGTTTGAAGTACATTTAGTCTTCTGATCCAGCTGCCAATTTGCACACATCAAAGGTCCCACAAAAAGCAATGAGTAAATGACCAGATAATCTGCTTCATTTCTCAGTTGAACGATAAATATTGGTTAGCACAGCAGGAGCCCTCCCCATCTCTTTAAATTGTGCCTTGGGACCTTTTACATCTGTATATAAATTAAATCCTCACCTAAGAGAGGTCAATTTCCACAGTGAAGCACTCCTTTATTTGTCCAGAGGACAATCTGTAAGTGCCAATTTTTAATGAAGTACAACTGGAACCCATAACTACTTGATTGAAATAAAAGTACTATTACTGGACCAAGTGCGGGCCAGAATGATCTAGATTTCAGTAAACTGTTTCTTTCAGGCACTATCTGGTTGACTTAACATAGCACCTTTGATTTAACATTAAGACCTAAAAAAAATATCTACACTTGGTGATAATAAAGCAAACATCCACTGAAAAGTGTTTGAAATCATTACATGCAATGCTCAAAAAATTATTAGGTAAGGCACCCATAGAAAGAGAAGCGTTAATGCTTCATGTTGATAGTTTTTCATTGCAGCTTCATACTACAGATTTGAAGCTTTGTTAAAATTAACACTGTAGATAGTGTCCAGGTAGGTTTCGTGGATTGGCCCTGAGTATTCCTTTCCATTATTTAGGATGCACAGTAGTTTGTGGTAATATAATTTGTTAATTTTGTTCACCATCACTCTGAGCATTTCCTGTTTACGGTTAAAAAAAATGCCTTCATGAAGAAGATGGACTTGTCAAATGCCAACATGCAGAATTCTAAATAACATTGATTTTTTTTTGCCTCATTTACATCTGGGTTGGAATTTACAGGTGGATTTATTTATAAAAAAATATTTATTCGCAAAATAGCCATAATCTTAGCTGAACTGCCAGAGGGTTCGACCTTCAAACTATTTGAGATGTAAAGCGTTTTGGATATTATGAAGTTGTGAAATTAATATTTGTTACATTAACATTATGTTGTTCATAATGATTTAGTTCATCCCATCACACATATATCAACCCAACTTAACTTGTATTACACATTCTCAATTATTGAGATTAAGAATTATGTTTATCAAGTAGAATATATAACAATACTGTGCTATTTATTTGTTGAATTGTCTCTCTCATCCATAAAATTTATTTTACTGCTGTTTTAAACATTGTAATAGCTAGAATTAATAGCATTGCCATCACAGTCAGATGGATAGTTATTTAAACTTGGTGGTCTCTTCTCTTATTACAATCTCTAATATGGAAGTTGTGAAGTAGCAATTTGTTTGCTGTATTGGTGGTGGAAGGTATATAATTCAGTTGTGCTTTGGTGCAAATTCCACAAGTTACTGGGCTGGGGAAAAATTCAGGAGTTTAGGGATTAATAGTTGCTTGATTGAACGTATTATGAATTTTATTTCATCAATTACCATGACTGCCTTCTGTCTTCTCAGGGAGAACTGGTAATGTTTAAGTTTTATATCATTCTCATTGAAGTCCTAATAGAATGCTTCCACCCCAAGAACTTTGGGACTTAAGCTTAACCCTCTACTGACGATGCCATCATTCCAGTTTGATCACATCCTTTAAGATTTGTTTTGAGGGCCTGTTTGATGCTGATTTTCCAGTTCTTCAGTACCTGGATGCAGCCACGCAAACACTGTAGATGCCAAAGCAAACCTGAATCTGGAATTTATGTTGGAACTTGCCTGATTTCAAGTTTTTCCATTACCTGCAAGTTTATCTCTTGCCTGGATGAGTGCAGATCCAACAACATTCAAGAAGTTTGACACCACACATAACAAAGTATCTACTCACTCCCTGCACCACGGCAGACCTTGCACAACACAGGAGGCACTGGAATTATTTGCCAAGATTTCTTAATGACAACTTCCAAATTCACAGTTACTACTATTTGGCAGCAGCTGCAAAGGTTTGTCACAGCATCGAGTTCCGTCCCAACTGTAAATTTCCCCACTTTCACCATTCCCTCATCACTATTGGACTACACTCTCGAGTTTCTTCCCATCACTACCTTCAGCACGTGAGGAAGTAGGTGGCCCACATCAAATATTGCAGTGGCATTTTGGGAGAAGCAATAACTCTTGGCCTTCTCAACAGTGCTTGCAAATGATGAGTAGAACCATCTGAGTGATCTGCATTGTTGAATTCTATTTCTGATCTTGAAACATTAATAAAATGATCAATGATAATAAATCACTAAATCCAAGGACTTACACAGGATAAGATCAGGTTACCTGCTATTATTCATTATATCTTCACTGTAAGCTAGATGTTGGCTATTTTCATTTGATTTATTTGCCATTTTTCAAATGTCCTGTGTTACTTTCTAATTTTCCATTTATATTTCTGTACCTTATGCTATTTCCTCTTTACGTTCTTCTATTTTCCTTCAGACTGATGAAGACGATGATGGTGAGGTATGGTTGTTGTCCCAGATTGTGGTGACTATTGTTTTACAGAAATATCATTCCTATATTCATTTTGGTGCTTTTTTCTGTCTTGCTAATGCTGCGCATGACTAACAAATGATAATGAGGCCCTGTGTTTAATTGCACCTTTCAAACAGTATTAACCTGCTGGGTTTGTTTCTGAGTATTTTGACAGCTTTAATTTTTCATGTATGCTAATCTCTGGAGAATTTGTCGCACACTCATTTGTTGGTTGAGGATTGTGATGGTTTTTGATTTTTTCTAGATGCAGATGTCACAGATTTTCATTGAAATCCTTTTAATGCTGGCTGCAGATATCAAACATTACATGTCAGCATTAAATCTGACAATGTGTATACCGACATCTTTATTTGGAATTGTTTTTCCTGATGGTTCCATGCTTATTATAACTTCTAGATTTTGCTTAGTTGTAGAGTTGGTTCACTGCACTTGGGCCTTGCATCAGCATTGTATATCCACAAAAATTCCCAGCTTAGGAATTTCCCACTGCACTGCTTTTCCATACTGTTAGGCAATTCTCAATGCTGAACAGATCAAGAAAAATAATGCATCCTTTGGCTATCTGATACATGTTACAAATTCAGAGCAGGTTTGTTCAGAGGTAGCCTGCCACCAATGCACAGAGACTGCCATTTTCTTAATTGGTTGCATTATGGATGCTTGGAAATTTGATCGTTTTATCATCCAGTTGAAAATACCATTCAAAGTTGACACTTATTTGTCACAAAACATCCCGTACAGTGAGAAGGGTTCCACTGCAAATAGACAAACAAGTTATCTCTAATCACTTGCTTGTCGAGGGTCAGCCTGTTCAGCCATTCCAGGACATATCATCAAACCCCACAAACTGACTGAAATGGACCATCATCATCTGATGCGAAGGATAGTCAGAACAAATACCTCATATTACACACAGCCGTATATAGACACCAGTTTGCCTCTAAGTGTTACTTGCATTTATTCACATTTTCTAAGGAACTCAATCTGCAAACTGAGATTGCTGCAAAATTTAATACTGTGGATAAATATTATTGATTAAAATTATTCATAGAGGTGGAGACGATTCAGCTTTTGCAGCACATTCACCTCTGCCAATATTTTTACTGATTTCCACTATGCATTGAAATAATGGCAATCTATGCCTGATTTATCCATAGACAGGAAAATTCTCCAGCAACACTGTAACTGCCTCGAGTGAGATCCAGCCCCAGGGACTACAATATACTGAAGAAGCAGCAGAGCATGAAAATATGAAAGCAGTTCTTAAAACATCAGTATCGAGTGGAGAAGTTACTGCTGGAGTACCAGGTGTTCGAATCCGAACAAGAGCAAGCAGAGGTAAAAGCCCCCATTTAACCTGACTTCTTATCCAGCTTTCAGTATTGTGGCATAGGGTTGTCAGTGCAACGGCTGCCTGTCAGTCTCCCAACTCTTCTTGTTGCGGTTAGCACAAAATATTACAATGCCAATGACTAGGGTTACAATCCAGCGCTGATTGTAAGTAGTTTGTATGTTCTCCCTGTGGGTTTCCTCTGGTTTCTTCTCACTCTTCAGAACATAGAGGGGTTGGAGGTCATTTTGGTGTAATTGAGCAGCATGGGCCAGAAGGGCCTGTTACCATACTGTATGTCTAAATTTAAAATTTGAATTTATTATAAAGTTTGTCCTAATTAAAGCCTGAGAAAGGAAAAGCTTAGTGATGGAGAATACAATCACTCTCCTACATAAACATGTCAAATGCTTGTGTTAAATTAAGTCAAAGCTCAAGATGAACCTGAACTGCAAAAACATTAATTCCTTGACCTCCATATTAAATGATTTAACAAATAGTGCAACTGCAACAACCTTATTGATTCAACAACTCAATGATCTGGCACAGAGAAGGTGTGCCTGGGAATGGTGGGGGTCTCTCTCAGCCAGAAGCCTCTCATTGTTCAGCTATCCAGTTATGCTGAAAAATGTGGATGGAGGTGCACCATTTAAAACATCCTCCTAGGGTATATCCCTGTATGTGAACTGCTCTCAAGACTGTAATAAACTGCAGAGAGCTGTGAATGTGACTCACCACACACACACCTCCCCTTGATCCACTCTAACTACCACTGCTTTGGAAAGCTTCTGATATATTAAAAGACTCGATCCACTCCAGCTACACTCCCTCCAATCTCTTCCCAAGAGAATAAGATCACACACCACCAGATTAAAGGACAGTTTCTTTCCTCCTGTTATCAGACTCTTGAATGATTCCCAAAAGAGTTAACTATTTTGCTGCCTTTGCTCTGTGTTTTATACTTGGTATGGAATGTCGATTGGACTGCACACAAAACAACCTCTATCCTTGCTTCTTGCAATGAGTAACAAGAAACTTGAATGGCCTAAACCTCTTCCTGATGTACTGTTTTTCCCATGATTGCACAAGCCAGATGATCACACCCAGTATTGGAACATGGCACCCTGCATCCTGAAGCTTAACCACAAGGTTGTGAAATATAAATCCCTGACTGTATTACGTGGTTTTGCTGATTACAGGCCGTGTTGGCTCATGGACGCCAGCTAATGATGACTCCCCAAATGCCACAGATGATGCTGCGGATGAAATCATGGATCGGATTGTAAAGTCTGCAACTCAAGTGCCAAACCAGCGAGCTGTACCGAGAGAGCGGAAGCGCTCTCGTGCAAACAGGAAGTCTTGTAAGTAACTTCAGTAAGGCATCTCATTGGAGGAGATTCACTATCAGAGATTCGGAGGATGAGTCCCATTCTCGAAGCCAAGCTTTGTCTTCTCCTGCTACTGGGCCAGAGGTGTTGGCGTGCATCTTGCCTTGAGGCCACTCACTACACAGGCTCCCTCTGCCCATCTCCAAGAACCTCTGACTGCATAGCAGGTTTCCAACTCTCACTAATCGTCAGAAAACATTTGGAAGGGGGACTGGAATAAAGCATTATTTAAAAATGCAAACCAATCATATGTTAATTTATTACAAAGGCCACTGTGAGATTTAAAAAATGTTCGAAAGGCCCACATAAATTAATGACTTTTATTGAAGTAAACCCAAGGGCCAGATATGCCCCTTGGTTTGACCATCTTTTGGATGGTCTCTGATTGCAATGGGAAGTATCAGAAGACAGTATTCCTCCCCACAGAACAATGTGTCAGATGGAAACTAAGGTTTTTATTCAGCATCAATAGTGTCAACATCTGACTCATTTTTAATGCAGTTATGAGTAACTCAATAAAAATACCAGGGCCTAGAAATTATGCATCCCATGAAGAACATAAAGCTGACAATAGGCCAATGAATGCTGAGTGCAAGGGCCTCCTGCAGCAAGATTTTATTGCACTGCAAGAGCAAAGCATTTTACACCAAGGTATACAAGATAATTTTTGATGAAATTCATCCTTGCAGAATACAAATAAACATGAAAGATTCGAGGCTAAAGCAATCACTTGTAACTGAATATCACACTTTAATGAATCAAAACCTCAGAGCTCAGATACAGACCTTGAGCGTCATGGCTTGGTTCTTGCTGCCTCACAACTCAGCACATAGTCCAAATCTCCTGCTCTTTCCTCTCCCTGCCCATTTTCTCTCAAGATAGTTATTTCCTAAGTGTGATCACAATAATATGCCCCATTGAAAACAGAGTTCTTATTATCTTTCCACTGATTCTTGTGCCAATGACTTTAGTTTGTTTTCTTTGTCTACTGCATCTTGTGCCTCAGTAAATGGTTTCTCCGTAATATCATCTATCAAGGCCATTTGCACATTTAATGTTTCTCGTACAATCCCAGCTTTTCCAGTCTCTCCATTAACCAACGTTTCTGCATCCCTGCAATGCACCAAACTCAGGATCCAAAGGAAGTAAAAAGTCCTTCATTCGAAACCTGGGTTACCTTTTACTTCCAATAGATGCTGAAGGCCTGCTGAGTTTCTCCACCATGTTTATGCATTATTCTCAATGCCTGCATGTTCTCTTAGGTCTTGACATTCTTCTTAAAGTTGAATTTCTAAAAGTTTAATATAAACTCCCTGTATTTTGATTGGCCATTTCATTTCAAAGGGCACGACTTCATAAAACAATGTTAAATGTTCTCTGCCAATTTCAATAATCTGATCTTGTTTATCTATTAAAGTTCTGCTGTCTACCATAATACCTATCCAGTTTTTGAAAAATGCCAGTGGTCCTATCACTGTTCCAGAGAATGATTCCAGGGCATAGTTCCCACCAGTCAGTTAACAGTATTCCTAATTCTTTAATTGATTATTCTTCATCAAAAATATTTTGCAAATTGATAAACATGTCAACTGCAGTACTTCCTTCAATAAAGCTCTTTAATGAAATACAACTTGTATTTAATAAATGCAGGCTGGCTGTTTAAGGCACAGAAATTCTAATTAATTTTGCTTCAGTTAATCATTTCTAATTGTTTCCTTGCCACCAATGTTAGACTGATTTCCCTGGAGACACTTAGTTTAGTACCTTCAAACTTCTGGGAGGAAAAAGTGATTTAATACTTCAGTCCCCTGGTATCACATTAAAGCAGATTAAACAATCACATCTCCATTATTTTCCCCCATACTTCCCTGTGACATATTGCACCTTATTGGTTGATATGCAAATTTAAAAATCTAGCAGTAGATTAATCCCCTGTCTGTCTCCAAGATGTGTTTTTTTGGATTCCTCACCGGCTTCATACAACTCTTGCTTATTTTGTTTAGATGTTGCCATTCCTATTAAATGATAATCTATTCTCTGACCTCCTCTTTCTCTATATTTCCCATTCTTTTTTTTTAAACAGTGTACTTACTTTTAAGATAAATTCTCAGTTAGCTTGTGGACCTCGAATTAAGCCACATTTCCTGTTTCTTTTTGGTCGTCTCATCTTCAGTCATCTTGGGAACTCTGGTTTTGAATTTTCTCTTTGCCTGTTCACATGAACGTGTCCAGCTTGATTCTGAATAATTTAATCTTTGAAGATACCTTATTTACCCTTTTGATTATAATTCTTTGATTCACTCCACCAATGCACCCTTTTCAATTTACTTAAAAAAGCCCTTGCCTTGAGATTTCCTGTCTTCATCATTGTATGCCATGTGCTCCTCCAGAGAAACATTCAATTTCCCCTCTTTTGGAAAGTAGACATAAAAATTAAGAATTTTTAAAAAAATGTAGCCATATATCACAATAACAGGCCCTTTTGGCCCCATGAGCTTGTACTGCCCAATTACACCCAATTGACCAGTATGATTTTTTTTAATCTGCATTTCAAAAATTCTCTCCTCACTTTAAATATTTGTAATTTAAGAGTTTCCATGTCTTACATTGGAACAAAGTAAGAATTTGTCAAACAACTTTTTGTTTATCCTATTTTACTTATCTGTGCATACCAACCAATGTTCAAATCTATTGACTTGGGCTTAAACCAATGGTTCTCAACCTTTTTCTTTCCACTCACATACCACTTTAAGTAAAACCTATGCCATCAGTGCTCTCTGATTGCTTAAGGTATTATGTGGGTGGAAAGAAAAAGTTTGAAAAACACTGTTTAAAATGTACATAACTGACTCGTTATGACCACGGTTCCATAACTCCAAAAGAAATGGGCAAATGTCAATTTCTCTCAAGCAAAATATTTTGGTAACAATTGGGTCTAGAGCAGTGATTCCCAACCTTCCCTTCCCACTCACATCCCACCTTAAGCAATTCCTTACTAATCACAGAGCGCTGATTGCATAGGGATTACTTAAAGTGGGATGGGAGTGGAAAGAAAAAGGCTGTGAACCACTGGCTTCAACCCATAGAGAGATGTGTTGTGAGCAACAGTGAGTTCAACCAGTTTTCAGCTGAGCCATTAGGTGGCAGTCTTTCCTGCATTGGCAAGAAAAACACAATTAACTCAAATGGTTAAATTAGTAATAAACTTTGAGTCATTGCCCAAGCTTGAAGTCATGATGGACAACAAGAATCAAGAGCATTTTTTTCTCAGAAGTATGAGATTCAGAACAGCAAATATTACCCTTTTGTAAATTATGCCAGCCATTGATCATTACATTTTTAGACACGTCTTAATTTTGTTATCTTGAATTTTCTGACCATAATTCTTCTGTATTTTATTGGATTTATTGTGGAAAATAAAAATAAAAGTTGATCCTAATACATGTGACAATGTGTAATAAATTAAATATTCAATTTTAAACTGTTTGAGAATACAGTTCTAAATATTTAAGAAATATCTTACCTGGCATGTCTCTGGTCCCAACTTCTCCACATTTAAGTACTTTTAACTATTAATGTATTCCACCCTTTGAAGGGAATGTAGGCTTCCAGGAATTTTGAAGAGAATATATACATGGGCGGAGGAGTTCAGGATGATACAATAGTTAAAGATGGAGGCAGGTATTTCGGGAGTGCAGTGTTGTTTAAAAACAATAAACGGAATTCTTTTTCACATATGGAGATTGATATTGGGTGAATTTTTGCTAGCCAAGAGAGATCACACTAGGTTCTATTATTAAATACTGGAATAAATTTGAAGATCTGAAGCTATCCGTTCTCCAAAATTTCCATGTAACATTTTGCTTTAAATAAGTCTCACTATATGAGTAGGCCTGATCTTAATAACTCTTTTTGCCTCTTCTCCCAAGATTATACTTTCTTAATAGTAATTCCTTGCATATTTATTTGAGCTGCAAGCCTCTATTCAGTAAATCCTAAGCAGATTTGAATCATTTTAGAATGTCCCAGTCTTGTATAGATAATTAAGTAGTTTTGAAGTGTAGGCACTGTTGCAAATGCACAAGCAGTCGTGCAATATTGACCAAATATCACCTTTATAGAAAAATGGAATCAGGGCATCCAAGATAACAGTTCTTTAAAATAGCACCAATGATTTTACATTCAGCTTCAGATTTGAGGGAGGATATTCTGGAAGGCCACTCAAGAAAGGGCCTATGGATTAGCAGAGATAGATTAGACCCAATAAAGGTGTGTTACTTTGTTGAGATTATATTACAGATGTAGGTACCTACAAATAGGTTTAGCACATTTTGGGATGCCAATTTCCAAGTATTAATTTGGATTGCATAAAGGAGAGCAGGAAAAAGATTGCTAGGATTCTGGCTGTGATTTTTTTTTAAATCTTTGCTCGACAAAAATGAGGTACCAGATGATTCAAGGATGGGAAACCTAGTAGAAAATCAGCAAGGGATATGCAAACCTAAAATAAGTGGGCGGGAAGGTAATGGAAAAAGATCAAAGGGAGTGTATTAACGATCAGTTGGAAAAACAGGGGCTAATCAGAAAGAGCCATCATGGCTTCTTCAAATAGACAATTCTGCTTAACATTTACTTTGATTCATACTAGTTTATGTTGTTTTCTCCCTTTACTAGTTTGCTTCCACATTGCTTTATAAGCAACGCATGATTGCTCAATTTTGTATCTTAAAGTTGGAAGGAATTTTTAAACCAATATTTTTAGAGTTGATCTTTCTTCATGTACCTGTATTTTTACCTCTTTGTTATAGTAAGAAGAACATTAAAGAATGGCTTAACACCAGAAGAGGCCAAAGCTCTCGGTTTGGTCAGCACTTCTGAGATGCAAGTGTGAAGTGAGTTGACCATGAACTGTGACAGAAAACATCGCAAGGCACAGCTAGAAACATCCAACTCTCCACTATTCGCTGCTCATGGTACCCAGTCATCATCCAGCTCCATAATTTAATGCACATGAGAAGCAAGAGCTCGAAAGAAATGGCACATTTGGCACTAAAGTTCTGACAAAAAATAAAGAGGATTGTTCAGAAATATTTATACTTCGGTAAAAGTATTGCTTTTTTATCTAACTGAACTGATTAGAAGACTTTAATGGGTAATCTGTGGTTTGTGATATGTTTACATTTGCTTTACTTGTAACTGAGTAGCAGTAAAATGCACCATCTCAGTGCAAAGTCCAGGCTTTAAGGAGACAGTGTGCTGATGTTGTCTGGCCACAAGCCCAGCTGTCTGTCAGGATCTTCCGAGAAATTGTTCATTTCTGAAGAAATAGTATTTTTATGGGCCTCTTTGGTAATGGAATTATTTTCTGAGGAGTATCATTGGTTTTGTTGATGTTCATTAATTTTAAGTGTCAACTGACTATTAGAGAATGGTAGATAAGTTGGGATTCATTAAAGGTTCCCATGTAAGCAACAAACATCACAGTATTCATGCAATTTATTTAATTATTAAAGGGATGTTATTTGTAAAGGTGGAATTTCCCCTTTTTTAAACAATAAATAGTGTAATAGTTTATACAGTTATGATTGCAGTTAAACTTTGTTGACAATTTTGATCGAAAGTGGGATGGTCACTTTTATTCTAATGCAGGGTGATAGATTAAGAGCATCTTGATGGCAATGGATAAACTCGTGTCACAAGAGATAAAGGGATATCTGCATAGATCTTTTGCTGATCATAGCTTATGCTAAATTTCATCTACTAACTCTCATCTCTTGGATAAAAGTGTGTCACGCACAACATGTAGAACTATATTACTGCATATAAAGCAGTTTTACCATCACTCTAGGCAACCACGGCTTTCACCATTTTGGTGTGATTAAGCCAGAACTCCAAAACCTTGAATCAAACCACAGTCAACGAAAGGGAGCAGTTGTGAGCAAAGGAGTATGTTTGATGATTAATGACAGCAGAACTTCAAAAAAGGCACCACTCTTGTATAAGAAGTAGCTTTTACTTTATCTGAAGCAGTTTATGACTACTTTTGTAACAACGTACATAAAATGTATGCAAGAGTGATTATATTGATCATTGGACTGAAAAACAAGCCATTCAGTTGAATCCTGATGATGGTCCTTAATTCCAGGGGTAGAATGAGACTCAAAACACATTTAATTAGTTCATAAGAGCATCTTTTTAAAAGGCTAAGATATAAACACACATGTCTAAACTTAGCTGTCTCACTAGATGAGGCTTTCATTAATCAATTGGTTCAGAAATTTAGCCACTATAACCTTAAAGCACCTGGGCCAGTGCTAAGTAAGAGATTTTGTTTAAATGTCCTGAGCTAAAACTTAACAATCAGCAAACAAACCAATTTTTTTTTTTGAAAAATTGGCAACAAATTGTTGTTTGAATGTCTATGGAAAGAAAGATCATTTTAATATCGTATGGGAAGTGTAATAAATATCAAAAATAAGTCAGATAGCATTTGTGGCTACAGAAACAAAGTTATGGTTTTTAGTCAATAACCTGTGCAACAGGAGAGGATAATATTTGTTTATTTTGAAACCAGCCTTGTCCCACCTAACATTGATGGGACAATAATGAGCATAGATAGACACAATGTAAAGGTGACCAGCCAAGAATTTTTTTAAATTTTTTTTTTTTTTACACACACACCTGTGCCATGAGCTTGTTTTAGTTCCATCAAGTCAATAAAGGTTTTTTTTGTTGCTTAGAACAGAAGTTTTTAAATCTCCACATTGTGTTCCTTATTTGTGTTTTGTTCTGTGAAGCTTCCAATTTAAAACCTAATTTCCCCTTGCAGTGGAAGAAAGTTTATTTCTAACTGTAGCTAAAACTTTAGCTTCTATAATTCCGGTAACTGAATCATTTATTTCTTTAGTAAAAGATTTTTTTTTACTATTGTGAGTAAATGTATAATTTGATTGAGCAAGGGGAGGTGTGGGAGTAAATCACGAGGTGTAAAGGACTTTAAACAGGGACCAAGCCTCAAAGCATAATTTTGGAGAGCGATGGCTAGTTTCTGTTCAATGTACTGCTATCTGTTTATCTCTTGTTTGAATTAAATTATTTTCCTACCTCAGCCTCCAGAACAACTTAAGGGCATGTGTTCTCTCAAATATCACTAAATCCTTTCATTCATTTTAATGTGGCTTTGATGAACTCAGAAAATTCACTGTAACAGATTGGTATTGCCCGATTTGTATGATTGAGGCTCAGTCAGTTGTAAATTGGCTCCCAGGCTGGTACAAACCAATGATCACTGAAACAGTTCAATAAGTACGCAGCTCTTCCTGCTAATTGATTTATTATTAGTCAACCTCATGAACAAGGTCAACAAAATAGCATGTTACTTTCAAAATATAGATTACTTTAACTCAAATAAAGGACTTGTTTGTATATTTGTAAAATGAAAAATGGAGAGTTGCATTGAATAGGGTAGCCTAAAATGCATTTATCTCTACTTTTAATTAATAAATTTAATGTTCACACAGCAAAAAAATATATAATTAGTTGACATTTGATGTAGAATATTGTGGAACTAAATTTGTAAATATAGTAGAGTTAATTGTGCCTTAATCTAGAAAATATGCCAATTTAGTATTAAAAGCACATGGAGGCCAAAGAATTGCCAGTTGCCTTTATTGTAATACGAGGATTGCACCTTTACCTCCAGACACCCCAAGCCTCATTTATTACTAGGTTTTAAACTAGATGGGACAAGTCAAAATTAGATTATTTTATTAAATTTTATTTGGGGGGAGTGTCACTGGCAAGTCTGCCATTTATTCCCATTCCTTACTTGAGGAATAAATGGGAGACACAGTTAGCATAGCGGTTATGTAATACTGTTACAGCACTAGCGATCCAGGTTCAAATCTAGCACTGTCTGTAAAGAGTTTGTATGTTCTCCCTGGGTGCTCCCATTTTCTCCTACCCTCCAAAATGTACAGGGTTTAAGATTAATTTGGGTGAACCACTCCAGTCACCTCATGGGGCGGCTCCAGCATCTCCTCCTCACTGTTTTTGTTGAGCTCCAGCACCTTAAAAAAAATTAGCACTGCACCCCTTGGCGCCAAGGGTTTAAATAGTCGGATGGAATCAGCTGCCACAGTGTTGCGTTTTTGTTTAATTTAAAAGGTGCTGGTGAGCTATTACTTTGAACCAGTTCTTCTGGTGAAAACCAGTTTGAATGCTGCTGAGAGGGGTTCTATGATGTAGAATCATGAAGGATAGCAAGGGCTTATGACTTGGATGAAAGCTAAATTATGGTGGTCTTATTATGAGTTTATTTGTCACATTATATTGAGTATAGTGAGACCGTTCCTTCCATGAGCAGTCTAAAAGGTAATCTCTTTCATTTATCTAATTGTGTAAAAATCACAATTCACGGAGTATAGTCCTTCTTGGTGGCAGAGATGACATGTTAGGTATGTGCTGATAGAGAAGCCAAATAACTACAGCTGTGGAGTAAATTAATATTTAGAATGACAGATGAGTGGACTGCTTTTTTTCTTCTGGA
Organism: Narcine bancroftii; assembly: GCF_036971445.1. NCBI lineage: Eukaryota > Metazoa > Chordata > Chondrichthyes > Torpediniformes > Narcinidae > Narcine > Narcine bancroftii. Next base: position 338,558,773 of record NC_091469.1, read on the forward strand.
TGAGGTTGAGTTGTTTATATTGTGGAAGCTGGATATGCAGGAAAATTGAGCTTTTCAGTAAAGTTGTGGAAAGCATAACAGATGCCCAGTCTGTGGGCATTTTTGCACAGAAACTTCAGAATTATTCTGATAGAAAATTAGCATACTTACCTTCGGTGCGACCCGAAGTAGTCATTTACACAGGGGCACTTTTACACAACCTTCCTGTGTTGCGGAGTTTGTCAGAGGGGGAACGTCGCATTCATTAGGCCTGTTTCCTATGGAGTGGCTGTGATCAATTTACACTGCAGCTACTCGGTTTAAAAATGTGCAGGGATACAAGTGGAACATTTACGGGATAGAATTTGCATTTTAAAAAATCCGTCCTGACATTTTTACACTGCCACCAGGGCAGAAATTTTCCGCTGTTCATTGGTGGTGTAAAAGTGACTTACGACTTGCTCTTTGATGTCAAAAGTTTAAAGTGGTGGAAATGGTCATTACTAATGTAATGAACCAGAAGGTGCCTGCATGTAAATAAAACTACAGTCTGTATAGGTGCATAATTAATGAGACCTTTGGGGAAATACATTCTTATTCATTGATGTGTGAGATTAAAATCTGCAGATGTGAATTAGATTCAACTACTTAGACAATTACAACAGTAAATATCAACCCAAAGTCAACAGGAAACATGGTGAATTTCAAGCTTCCCTAAATATATATATATCTATATATATTTCTCAGCTAAAGCTGCTTTCAGGTGCTCAGATGCAGATAATGCGCCAGCAGACTAGGGGAGTGCAGCTGAGACGTTCAAGTGGCTGTGGAGAAGACGCCTTTCTGTCACCTGAAGGAGAGCCAGATCTGAGTGAACACTGGCAGTCTCACTGCTGCTTTCAGATGCAAAGGGGGATTCTCGAGCCGGAGAATATGCCTACAGTAGGAGGGTTAGGTAAGTGCTCCCCCTGGCCAGGTTCTCCACTTTCAGGTGGCCACCCGACAACCATATTGGGGTACAATAGGCAGCTTTGCAGTCAGATATTCTGGCCACTTGAAAGAGGCTTAAGTTTCAGTTTAACAGCAATAGTGGTCATAATGCAAGGAATGAAATGGCAAAAAGGTATTGGCAACCAAGAACAGGAGATAGCTGGGTTCAGGATTACAAAATGATATCTGGGATGGAATTTTAATTTCCCAAAGTAGAAAAAATCTGAAACAGGAATTCGCTAACCAGTCTCAAGTTTCATTTTGAATGAAGGTGTGACAAAGATGGGGAACCAACAAACTACAAACCAAAGATTCTATGTTTAACCATAACCAGTGAGGTTGCTCTGGACAGGTGATTAGAGGGAGAGCCATAGTGTGGTCTATAAACTGTTGTAATGACAAAGGATTGTGAGCCACTCAGTCGTAACTCTCCCCTCATCAAACTCCAAGGCCCAACTGATCTCAGCAATTACTTATCTACAAGTCCATCATGCAACGAGCTTACTGTCAGTTCAATTGGCTACAAGCAATGAAAGACAAATTTTAAAAAGCACTATGTTCAGGAAAACTCTACTTCCCACAATTACCTAGCTCATGGAATTAGAATAGCTGAAGAAAGGAAAAATTCTACTTTTTTTTTCTAATGGAATACAATAATCTACATACTTTCAGTGATCAAAAGGGTATTCTGCATTGCTTTTACAATAGTTTTCATAAAATATGACTTCTAATTTTCTTTAAACTTCAAATTTTTGTCTGAAGTGTGTATTTTGAAAGAGATATTTTTCATTTTGGCATGTACAAATAATTCTAAAAAGGTCAACTATTGGGTTTATTTTGAAAGCCTACATAGGTTTGGAAAAACATATTTGATATTTTATTATTAGTCATTATATTGCTGAAGCTTTTCCTTTTCTACTTTGGCATCCAATTTTAATATTTTTTTGAAAATTAATGCAGGATAATTCATCATGCAATTTTAGTTTTTTCCAGATTACTTGGCCTCAGCATAATGATTGTTCCAGTTTTGGTGAAACTTGCGTTCAAACAATCAAAGTCAATTTGTGTTTTCCAAACCTCCATATCTTAATTGGCTTGCTCAACATGTTAGTATTTAAATAGCACATGTGATAATACCTAAAATGTTGGGTATAGGCATAATAATTTCCCTTCAGTAGATTCATCTGGTCTTGGCCTGCAACATAGAACTGTCTCTTTAACTTGGAGTGCATAAGGTGACTGCATTTCATTGGCAAACATGAGCATTAGATTCTTCTAAGGTTACGTACTATGTAATGAAACTTACTAGTGTGTGGAAAAAGCTGATATTTTTTTCCAGGATGTGAGCATATATTTTGAAAAAGAAGTTCTCAAAATGTAATCCTTTACAATCTGAAGCCAGGATTCCTCACAATCTCTGCACTTTTACTAATATAGACTGATTATATGCTTCACTATACAGTTTATCGGCCCATTCCGAAGATCTGGTGGTACAAGGTCCATTCCTTGTGAGGCGCTGGCCAGAACATACTCAAACCTTTAAACACTGAAACTACACCACAAGTAGTCATACCCACTTGTTAAAAGGAGAAAGAAAATGTTTCACCAACTTTCACTCAATTTGAAAATATCAATACAATTTTATATTGAGAAGGGAGGAACTGTAAAGAAAATAGCAATTTTTAAAGTAGATGGGGCAAGTTTCTAAGAACAAAGAAAATAAAGGATAATGGTGTACAGTTGTGTAAATGTCACTTCATGGTGTTTCTGTGTAGTATAGTGTAAGATAAATCAGACACTGTTTGCAGTGTTATTCTGTGAAATGTAATTTAAAATGCATGGTCAATTATTTACTTCATGAATTGGTCATAATGGAGAAGGGAGTTTGTTACATTTGTGTGTGAAATTGCATTTGTCATGTGTTTTTACTTAAAGAACTTGAAACTACTGTTATAGAACTCTTCACTGCACCAACAACAATTATTCAACTTTTTTTTGTTGCCACATTAATTAATACTAGTCGGTAGGAGCATCAGTCCACCTGATTCTCCCTCTCTAACCATGCAGCTTTTTCTATTAGTACTGCAAAGTCCTCCGGGGTCATTCAAAGTAATGATATGAAACTGGCTACAAAATCCCATATTTTAATTCTCACCATAAATCTAGCAAGTCAACAGCTTACAAGCAACTGTACCATGTACAAAGGTTATGCAATAAAGCTTTATTAACCATGTATTTTTCCTGTTTTATTTGTAATGGTTGTTCAAGATTAGTAAATGGAACACAGATTTTCCCAGAGAGAAGATTTCAAAAAAATACTATTTCTCAGGATTTGAGAATTCCCACATTTCATCTCTGACAAGTGCCATGGCTGTAAGTGTGGCTTTTGGAGCTAGATTGTAGAATCAATCAAATGAAAATGTCATTATTTTAGGCTCCTGCCCCAATGCCAGTGTTAAGGCATTGACCTAGCTATGCTTTGGAAGTCTGGTTACCAGAGTTCCAGTGACATTATCTGCCATGCTAGCTGCCTGTGTGTTGCTCAAACTCCATATCATCAGTCAAAACTTCCACAGGCAGTCAAACACAAATGTTTTGTATGTCCTATTTTACTCATCTGTGCATACCAATCAATGTTGAAACCTATTAATTTGGGCTTAAACCATTGGTTCTCAACCTTTTTCTTTCCATTCACATACCATTTTAAGTAATACCTATGCCATCAGTGCTCTGTGATTAGTAGGGGATTGCTTAAGGTGTTCTGTGAGTGGGAGGGAAGGTTGAAAACCATTGTTTTAATTGTACCTAATTGACTCGTTATGTGCATGGTTTCATAACTCCAAAGGAAATGGGCCAATGACAATTTACCTTCCTTTCCCACTCACAAACCACTTTATGCAATCCCTTATTAACCACAAAGCAACAATGGCATAGGGATTACTTAAAGTGGTATGCGAGTGGAAAGAAAAACATTGAGAACCACTGGAGGTGTGTGAGGATGCATGCAATGTTTGTGTGAGTATGTGTGCATTTAAATGTATGTATGTGTACTGTATGTACCTGTAGTGCGTGTGTTTGTATGTTTATTTCTGTAGTGTGTATATGTGCTCTGTTCATGTAGTGTGAGTGAATTGTGTATTTTTCTGGGTATACACATAAGTGATGTGGGCCACTTCTCATTATTAAGGGAGTTAGCGCCGACCTAATCGATGCTTTGGATTTTTTTTTTTATTTGGGGTTTCTTGCTTTCTGTCTTGGAGATGGCATGTTTTGAAAATTGGCCATGGAGCTGGGATGACCCAGGGTGGAGAGGAGAGTTTTATACTGTCTAAAATTAAAATATGGCAATACAAGGTTTGAATTACATGATGTTAAATGTGAACAGGCTCAATAATACAATTAAAAGGAAGGAATTTTAGCTCATATCAAAACATTAAAAGTATATATTGCTTTTTCTACAGGAAACAACATCAAAAGTTGAAAAGGGAATGGATTGGACAAATTATTTAAATTTGGGTCTTTTAATTCTAAAACGTGAGGTATAGCTATTTTAATTAACAAAAATTTTCCATTTAAATTGCAATCAACAGTTATTGACCCTTTTGGTAGATTTGTATTAGTAAATTGTCAAATTTATTTCAGAATCTTGGATTTTTATAAATATTTATGCTCTTAATGTGTTTGATGAAAAATTTATTCTAGATGCCTTTTTTAATTTGACACAAGTAGATAAAAATATAATAATTGATGTAGAGTTAAATTTGGTAGATCTTTGGAGAAAATTGAATCCTCAAGTGAGAGATTATTCATTATGTTCTTATTGATTTGATTCTTATTCTAAAATTTATTTTTTTTTCTAATTTTGGCTCATTTACAAAGAAGGATTGAATATGTACAATATAAACTTAGAATTGTGTCAGATCATTCGCCATGAGTGATGTCATGTCTAAAGTTTGATAGAATTGAAACAGTTTATAGATGGTGGTTTAATTCATCATTATTAAGGAATGTAGAGTTTTGTGATTTCATAAGAAATCAAATACAGATATATTTTGATACAAATGCCAATTCAGTTGATAATAAATTTGTTTAATGGAATGCACTAAAAGCTTATTTCTTTTTTTTTTTTTTTTTTTTTTAAATTTTTTTTTATTTTTCACACCATAAATCACATTAGCCATGATATACACTATTTCTTTTCACACATATACAGTGACTTTTTCTCCCCCCCCCCCCCTTTCCTCCCAAACCACCCCCCCACCCCCCCCTCTCATCCATTTTAGGTATACAATCTAGGTTGCATTAAGCCAGTCAGACAATGTTGTCATTCAACAAAATTACACCAGAAATTCTACTGAGTCCATTCTTTTCTTTCCTTCTCCTTCCATCAACTTAGGTAATGTTTGTCCCCGGTAGGTTTTCGCTATTGTATTTAATGTAAGGCTCCTATACTTGTTCGAATATTTCAATGTTATTTCTTAACCAATATGTTATTTTTTCTAATGGAATACATTTATTCATTTAAATTTGGTAGTTTCTTCCTTTTAATTTGGTTATGTATTCCATTAATATTTAAAGACATATAGTTCAGCGTAGCCCTTTTATATTTTGTTTATCTTCTCTTTCCGTTTTTCCATCATTACCTTTCCTCCTTTTCCATTTCTGTTTTCTTATTTTCAACTCTTTATAAGACAACATTCCTACAACATCTAACATTTTCCTTATTCTCCTATTTCTATCTTATTTATCCCCAATCTCCCCTTCACCTCCTGAGTTGTCCTTTATCCCTTGTCGGACAACCACATCTCCCCTCTCCATTTGGATTTGCGAATCCACTCGCAAGCGTCAACTGATTTTGCAGTGACCGCTATTTCCCCCCACCCCGCCTCCCCCAGAAAAGATTTCACTTTTCATATGTCACAAAGGTCCCTCTTTTAATTCCCTCCTTATTCTCTCTATTCCATTACCTTCCCTTATTAATTCTTGTCTATACTATCCATATTTTCCTCTAAGTACAGATACATTCATGTATGCTCATTGTCTCTATTCACTCTTATACCTCTTTACCTGCATACATATCAATCGTGATCATTTTTACTCTCATTACCCGTCTTCATCCCTCAGTCTATTTTTGTCTTTACCCACATACATATCAGTCGTGATCATTTTAACTCTCATTACCCGTCTTCCTCCCTCAGTCTGTTTTTGTAATTGTTCTGCAAATTTTCGTGCTTCTTCTGGATCCGCGAATAGTCTGTTTTGTTGTCCTGGAATAAATATTTTCAATACCGCTGGATGCTTTAGTATAAATTTATACCCTTTCTTCCATAAAATCGCCTTTGCTGTATTGAACTCTTTTCTCTTCTTTAGGAGTTCAAAACTTATATCTGGATAAATGAAGATTTTTTGCCCTTTATACTCCAGTGGTTTGTTGCCCTCTCTTACTTTTTCCATTGTCTTCTCCAGTACCTTTTCTCTTGTAGTATATCTTAGGAATTTTACTACAATAGATCTTGGTTTTTGTTGTGGTTGTGGTTTAGAGGCCAATACTCTATGTGCCCTTTCTATTTCCATTTCATGCTGTAGTTCTGGACATCCTAGGGTCTTAGGTATCCACTCTTTTATAAACTCCCTCATATTCTTGCCTTCTTCATCTTCCTTAAGGCCCACTATCTTTATGTTATTTCTTCTGTTATGGTTTTCCATTGTATCTATTTTTTGAGCTAGTAGTTCTTGTGTCTCTTTAGTTTTTTTATTAGATTTCTCCAATTTCTTTTTTAAGTCTTCTACCTCCATTTCTGCTGCTACTGCCCGCTCTTCCATCTTGTCCATTTTTTTTCCCATTTCTGTTAAGGTCATCTCCATTTTAATTATTTTCTCCTCTGTGTTGTTTATTCTTTTTCTTAAATCCTTAAATTCCTGTGTTTGCCATTCTTTAAATGATTCCATGTATCCTCTAATAAGAGCAAGTATATCCTTTACCTTGCCTCTCTTTTCTTCTTCTATTTCACCATACTCTTCCTCTTCTTCTTCCTCTGGGTTGACCATCTGTTGTTTCTTTGGTGCCCTTTCCTCCTCTTCTATCTTGTTTCTATTGTCTTCTGTGGTCTCTTCTTGCTGCAGGTGTTCTGCAGCTGTCGTTGCCGGCTGTGGAGATCGACTCCCCAGCTGGTCCCCCCTCCCGTCGGTGTGTTTTTTTTCATTCGCATCGCGCATGCGCGAAACTTCGCGCATGCGCGGTTGCGCACTTTTGTTCGGCTCTGCGAGCCATTTTTGTAGTCCATTATTTACCGACCTGAGGGAACGGGTTTCTCTCTCCGCAGCGGGCCTCTTCGGACAGGTAAGGCCTTCACCTTTTCCCTCCTTTGTCTTCTCTTCCTCTCTTCTTACCGTTGCTTTCGACTTTTCTTTTTTTGTCGCCATCTTCTTTCCACCTTTATACTCACTTTTCTGTAACTTTTATTTCTGTGCCTTTGTGTTTTCTCTTGTTTTTCCCGACTTTTCTGGAGAGGGCTGGAGTTCACCGTCCGGCCACTACTCCATCGCGTGACTCCTCCAAAAGCTTATTTCTGAGGACAAATAATAAGTTACTTGACTAAGATTAAGAAAAATTATGATTTTAGAAAAAAAAAATTAAAAATACATCAGGGTAAAAAAGGTTAGAATTGGAAAATAGGAAAATGCATTATAATAAATTCAGACTTATAGGATGGAGAGATTAATTGATAGAAATAAACAAAAATATTATGAGTTGGTGGAACGAGCACATAATGTTTTGGCTTGGTAATTGAAAATGGAGCAAGTATCAATAGATATTAATGCCATTAAAAAGAATTTGAAGATTACTTATAAACCACAGGATATAAATGATTAATATCAAACTGTATTCATCTCAATCATTGAATAATGAAGAAGAGATCAATGATATTTTACAAAAGCTTCAGTTACCATCTTTGAATTGCCAAGCTTGGAAAGATTTAGATTCCTAATTTACGCTGAAAGAAGTAATTGAAGCTTTAAATTCTATGCAAAATGGGGAATCTACTGGAGAAGATGGATTTACATCTGAATTTTATTACAAACAACTGTAACTTGTTCTTTGCCTGAATCTTTTTTTCAAATGCTGTAATAACAGCAACCTCTTAAAAAGACAAAGATTTATTAAAACCTGAATCTTACAGACATATATTATTAAAAGTTGATTATAAAATTGTGGTTAGTTTTGGCAAATAGAGTAGATGAATATTTACCTGAGTTGGTCCATTTAGACCAGTCAGAATTTATTAAGATATTCTACTAACAATGTAGCTAAATTAATTATTTTAATACACAGTTCTCAGAGACAATTGGATCTAGCATTAGTTTTGTTATTAGATTAGAATGGAATAATTTATTTAAAATTTTACAAAAATTTAAATTTGGTTCAAATGTATTCATTGGATTAAAGAATAATATAGAAACCCTATGGCTAAAGTACTTACTGATGGACAACTTTCTTCATCTTTCCCATTAACATGATTGGCTAAGCAAGGCTGTCCTTTATCTCTTGAATTGTTTGTTTTAGCAATTGAACCACTGGCACAATCAATAAGACAAGTTGTTGATATTAAAGGAATTAAAGTGAATAAAGAGGAATATAAGCTTAGTTTGCTTGCGGCTGACGTATTAATTTATATAACAGATCCAGACAATTCTTTAGTTTAATTACATAAATTGATATATACACATATGTAAATGTAATGGGTGGATTTTGGGTTTGTGTGAGTATGGTGTGTGCATGTGGGTGAGCATGTATATTTAAATGTATGCGTGTGTGTGTGTGTGTGTGTGTGTGTATGTGTATATATATATATATTTAGTGTGTACATTTCTGGGCTTGTAAGTAGGCGAGAATATAAATGTGTGCACGTTTATGTAAATGCATTATATATCTATGTGTGGGTGGTTGTGTGAGTATACATGTCCACACATATGTATACATAATTAAATGTGTGTGTATGTATATATAATATATATATATATATATATATATATATACACACCTGTATATGTGTTTTTATATATACACACCCACACACATATATATATATATATATATATATATATAAAAACACATGTACAATGAGTGGTCATTTCTTTAAGGGAAAAAAATGTTGAACCAGTTGAAGTAAAGAAAAATAGTGGGGAGGTCATGAAGCATACAAGGATAACCGAGGAGGTAGTGATGGCTGTGTTAAAAAAAAATAAAGGTGGATAAATCTCCCGGACCGGACAAAATATTCCCTAGGACACTCAGGGAGGCTAGTGGACATTTAGTGGGGCCATTAACAGAGATATTTAGGATGTCACTGGCCACGGGGGTGGTGCCAAAGGATTGGAGGGTGGCGCATGTGGTTCCTCTGTTTAAGAAAGGATCCAAATGCAAACCTGGGAATCATAGCCTGTAAGTCTGACGTCTGTGGTGGGAAAGTTGATGGAAAGTGTTCTGAGGGATGCTATTTACAAATTTTTGGAGGTACGGGGATTGATAGGGAGTAATCAGCATGGTTTTGTCAGGGGTAGATCATGCTTGACAAACCTGAATGAGTTCTTCGAGGGGGTTACAAAAAAGGTTGATGAAGGGAAAGCTGTGGATGTTGTCTATTTGGACTTTAGTAAAGCTTTTGACAAAGTTCCCCACAGGAGGTTAGGAAAAAAGGTGGAGGCGTTAGGTATAAATAAAGAGGTAGTGAAATGGATTCAGCAGTGGTTGGATGGGAGGTGTCAGAGAGTAGTGGTAGAAAATTGTTTGTCCAATTGGGGGCCGGTGTCTATTGGAGTTCCTCAGGGTTCAGTCCTGGGTCCACTATGATTTGTTATATATATTAACGATCTGGATGTAGGGGTGGAGAATTGGATAAGCAAGTTTGCGGATGACACAAAGATTGGTGGTGTTGTGGACAGTGAGGAAGATTACCGTAGATTAAAAGGTGATTTAGGAAGGCTGGAGGTGTGGGCTGAGAAATGGCTGATGGAATTTAATACAGATAAATGTGAGGTGCTACATTTTGGAAAGGCAAATTTAAATAGGTCATATACATTGAATGGTAGACAATTGAGGAGTGCAGAGCAACAAAGGGATTTAGGAGTTATGGTAAATAGTACCCTCAAGGGTGATACTCAGGTAGATGGTGTGGTGAAGAAGGCATTTGGAATGTTGGCCTTCATAAATCGGAGTATTGAATTCAAGAGTAGGGAGGTTATGATGAAATTGTACAAGGCATTGGTGAGGCCAAATTTGGAGTACTGTGTACAGTTTTGGTCACCAAATTATAGGAAAGATATAAACAAAATAGAGACAGTGCAGAGAAGGTTCACAAGAATGTTGACAGGATTTCAGGGTCTGAGTTACAGGGAAAGGTTGTGCAGACTGGGGCTTTTTTCTCCGGAGCGTAGAAGATTGAGAGGGGACTTGATAGAGGTGTTTAAGATTTTAAAAGGGACAGTCAGAGTAAATGTTGATAGGCTTTTTCAATTAAGAAAGGGGGAGATTCAAACTAGAGGACATTTGTTTAAGATTGAAGGGGGAAAATTATAAGGGGAACATGAGGGGAAATTTCTTTACGCAGAGGGTGGTGGGGATGTGGAATGAGCTTCCGGCAGACGTGGTCGAGGTGGGATCATTGGTTACATTTAAGGAAAGACTGGATCGTTACATGGATAGGAGAGGACTAGAGAGGTATGGACCGGGTGCTGGTCAATGGGACTAGGAGGGTGGGGATTTGCTACGGCATGGACTAGTAGGGCCGAACTGGCCTGTTCTGTGCTGTAAGTGGTTATATGGTTTATATGGTTCTGTAAATATAAAACAAGTGCACATCTACGCCCACCCCACCACTCCACCCCTACACAAGCCCCTTACATACACACAACTACATACAGCTTCACATACAAGCACCTCCTCACACCCCTGATGTACTCAAACACCCTATGCACATCCCTTCATGCAAGCACACACCTACCCATATACACCCCGTCACACCTATATACATCCCCCTACACACACACAAAACACACTTACCTGCACACATCCACCCCTACACCCTATATACGCCTTCACATGCCCCTGCAATAGATAGAGAGAGAGCGCAATTAACAATTTGGTTCAGACCAAGAGAAGGAGTACAGCTCTTTAAATAGGAAATAGGCACTGATAGTCTGAACTTTCTTGTGCAACCTACTGAGTAAACCTCTTCTTGAAGGATAGAAATGTTAATTTCTTACACAACACACATTCTTAAATATTGGGCAAATGTGACCCAGTGACCAAAATTCTTTAAAATCATGAGCAAAGTTATTACTGCTTAAGTCAGAACGTTATAATTTAAGGTTAGAACCATCAACACAATTGAACTTTTAAGTAATATTAGGCTTTGAGACTATTTTGCTAAATTTTACAATTTAGAAATGCAAGAGAAAAATAGCAGAATGAAGTGCTATTGATTACAAATTGAGGTTGACAAGCTGAAATGGTGATAAGGTGACACAGCATGCAATGGCTGACATCACACCGATTCAGACCGCAGAGTGATGGTAAGCCTGTGGAAATTTTCTGGGTCCACAGACCAACATTTTCACACTGCCAGTTCACAGTAAAATCTCCCAGGAATCCCCATTTTACATGGCGGAGTGAAAATCCCTAGAGAGTGTTCTCATCTTGTCTGTACTACAACAAGTGGTCTACTACCTGCCCTGCATCACACATCCCTACACATGTGCTGAGAGTCTTGACCTGCCTTTTCTTTGGAGTGTAACCTGGGGCAGACAGCCAGTGACATTGGATGAACTATTTGCACATTAACTCACAGGCTTTTAACGAAAGTGCTTCCTTTAAATCAAAAAAAAATACTTACAAGTTGATGAGTTATTCTACAAAAGACAGGTCAAGTTTTCAAGGGGTAATTTCAGGAAAATGAAACACTATCATCTTAAAGAGAATTCATACCACATTTTCTGCTGAAATTCCAATTCCTCCCCCCGCCCCCCCATGAGTAATGCTTGGTTCATTATTTAGTTAAAATTAGTCTCCCTCTTACACTGCAATGTTTCCAATGCAACCCACAAATAAGCCTTTTATTGTACCCAGCATCTATTTAATGGTTCTTTGCGCTACCATACTAGAATGCTTCCAATGAAACTGAGCACAAGATGAACCATGTTCAACAGGGTGGGTGGGCAAACACTGAAATCATTTTTTTTTTTTTGGAGTGTTTTATGTATTCAGTAGGTGAGAAGTATGGAAGAAACAACTAAATGACTGCTTCACAGGAGAGGGGGCCCATAAACTTTGACCAGATTCCAAAGGAGGCCATTGCTGGAAAAAAAAAGGTTGAGAACGGCAGGACTAGATGAACACATTTGGAGAACATTTCCATCAAGTCTAGAGAAGCCTTTGATTCTTCACGCCCATTCAAAGTAATTGTGGGTGATATGGTCCAGGCCTCATCACCTCCTCCATACAAGTCAATTCCCTAATCTTTCACAAATGTATCTACTTCCTCTTGAAACACCCAAAATGAACCAACCTCTCCACAATCCTCTAGGGGCTCTCTGTGAGAAGTCCCTGTGCACCTGGGTTTTAAATGACCGTCCCCTAATCTTGAAATATGTCCCCTTGTTTGAAATTTGCCAATTAGTGGAAACATTCTATATATATATATATATATATTTATATTTTTTTTTAAACTTGAGTTCTTGAGGGGTCATGACAACAAGATCACAGCTCATTCTTGTAAACTAGAAAGAATAAATATTTCTTTTCTCTATCCTCCATTGCCACTTGCACTCTGATCTCCATTTTACAATTTCTGCATCTTTCCATTAAAACTCCAGTGAAATCCAGGAATAGCATTTAATTTTCAACCCAGACCCTATTCGGCCTGAGCTGCAGGGTATTTCCAGGATTCTTTTATTTCAAATATGTGGCAACTGGTGCGCTCGTTACCTTTCAGAGCCAGTTTTGCTTCCCTGCCACTTTTTTCTCACTTCCATTTATGTCTCCTTCAGCAAGATCAGAATCAGTTACAGTGCCTGCACCTGCACCATTTGCATCATCACCATCTCACTTGATCTTCACCCCACTCCCTTCTCTGAAATTTCTAATATTCTTGTTTTCCAAAATGATCCTGTCCTGGCCAGTCTGCCCCTTGAAACAGGCAACTCAAGAGTTGCTTGATGCACTGAGAATTTTTTTTTTGCATTTCTGCATCCTCTGGAAGCCTGGACTTTGGCAGGACAGTGGTGCAAGGGCAATTCCTGACAAGGCAACAGGAAAGGGTCAACACAAAGGTGGAAAGAAGAAAATAACTGCAAGCTCTGAAGCATTGCATTGCTCTATAATTCTTTTAACAATTCCAGCAGTTCACAATTAACATGCTACATAAACAATGCCTTAAATCATGGAGATGTTAATTGTGCCCGTTGCCAATCTTATTTCTGCGTATTCGCTTTAAGTGATTCATCTTCTGGAACTCTTCAATCTCTTCCCCTTCTGCAGGTCCCTGTTTGTGTAAACTCTAGATTTATCTAACCTTGGATCCAAACTGGATGATATCATGTTTGGCTCAATTGAGTTCTTTCTGTCTCACTGAGTAAAGACAGAGAGAACTCAAAGTAAAGTTTACTTAACCTGGCTGTGGACATTTGCAATTTCCTGTTCTCATCTGGTTTAATACTATCTCTTTTAATTTAGATTTGACTGTCAACTCATTAACTACCGATCTAGTCCTTCATTGGACACCACAACATTCAATGCTTGGAGAACAGATTTTTTTTACATTATTTCATTGAATTCCTTCATCTAGATTGTATATCTCTAAGTTTGTAGATGACCCCAAGTTGAGTGGCAGTGCGAACTTTGAGGAAGATTCCAAAAGTCTGCAGTGTGACTTGGTCAGGTTAGGGGAGTGATAAAATGCATTGCAGATGCAGTATAATGTAGATCAATTTGAGGTTATTCATTTTGGTAGCAATAACAGGCAGGCAGATTATCTGAGTAGTGACAAATAGGGAAAAAGGAGGTGTAATGAGACCTGGGTGACATGGTACAGCAATGGAAGCAAAAGGAAAGTAATGAAAGCAAAAGGCATGTTGGCCTTTATTGGAAGACATTTTGAATATAGAAGCAGGGATGTCTTACTGCAGTTGGTGAGGTCACTCTTGAGAATTGTATACAGTTTCGGTCTCCTAACCTGAAGAAGGGCATGTTTCAATTGAGGAAGTGCAGTGGAGATTCATCAAACTGATTCCTTGATGGCAGGAATGATGAAGATTAACAAAAATATGACACAGGAACAAGCCCTTCAAACTTGCTCCGCCATTCAACAGAATCATGACTAATCTTTCTGTGGATTTACCTTAACTAATTGCCTTTTCCCCACCCTTAATCTGAACTGTTTGCCTTCTATTGGTTAACTCATCCACTCACCATGCTAATCTTTTACCCCCACCCCATTCCATGCATATGTTTTTATGTGCACTTTATCAGACATGTTCTGGAAATCCAAGTACATAACATCTATTTGTTCTCTCTATCCACCGTGTTCATTATATCCTCAAAAACTCCAGTAAAAATTTGTTAAACAATGCCATTCCTGGTTCCATGCTGAGACTGTCTGATGAAATGATTTCTGTTGAGATGTCTTGGTATTTTTTTCAAACATTTTCCCGACTACAGATGTTAATCAAACTGGCCTATAGTTATCTGCCTTTTTTTCTACGTCCTTTGACATTTACTGCATTCCAATCCACCAAGTCCTGCCTAGAGTGTTTTGGTAAATTACCAGAAACACATTGACTATAAGTTACATCATTTTTTTTCAGCACCAGGGGACTCATCAACCTTTAGCCCAATTAGTTTGCCAAGTATTACCTTATTTGTGATAGCAATTGTGTTGATCTCACCTCCCACATCATTAACACCACTCTTTGGCATGGAAACCACATCTTCCAGTCTGAAGGCTGACATAAAATATTTGTTCAAGGTCTTGACCATTTCTGCATCTGCTACTTTCAGTTGAGCATAACTAGGGTTACACTCACTGGAATTTAAAAGAATAAGAATGCATTTCATAATTAATTTTAGATTTCTGAGAGGACAAAATAAATTAGAAACAGGAAGTATGTTCCTGATGCTGGAAACATCCAGAAGAAGGGGTGAGATATTTCAGACTGAGTTGAAGAGAAACTTCTTCATTCAGAGCTCAGTGGAACCCCCTACTGCAAAAAGTTATCGAGGCCAATTCATTAAATACTGTGTATTCAAAAGGAGCTGGGTGGTATTAATGGGTATGGAGAGAAAGCAAAAATATACTGAAGTTGAATGATTAGCCTTGAAGGGCTGAATGGCCTGCACTTGTTCTTACTTTTTATGATTCCAAGAGGCTGCTACCAAATTTTCTCTTATCCTATAATGTTTGTGGAAATAATACCAATTGACTTTCTAGTTTGTCTAACTAAAAACAACAGAATTTTCTTTCATCTTGTTAATGATGATAAACTAAATGCTGTTTTGTTTACAATTTGCCTTCAATAGACATACAAGTCAATGCATTTTTCTTGTGTGCTCAACCTTTGCTTGATGACTGATTCTTGTACTATAGGGCTATCCTGGCTTGAGGATTGGCCGGCAGACAAAACACAATGGAAATAAATTATCATTTGAGCTTAATCTTACTTGAAAGTATTAAATGTTTTAAAAAGTCCTTCACCCAACCTGCACAGTCTAGTTTCAGAATGGACCATTGCACATTGAGACAAGGAGAAATGTACACAGGACTCAAATAGCACCCTTGAATTGTTTAATGCAGTAGTGTTACTCAATTCCTTTGCTTTGTGGATCACACAAGACAAAGCAAGCACATTATCCATTTTTTGAATATTTCATAGATATCAGAGCTCTTTTCAACACTCTCTATACAGCACTAACTAGGCATATGATGTCAGGCTGTGCTAAGTGTCAACTATGCCAACAAATTAAGGTCAATATCCAGGGGAGAATTTATAGAGTAAGGAAAGCTGAATGAAAGAATCTTCATCTTACAAGAACAAAGGACTTAAAAGAGAAACCTACATTTCCAAAAGCTTCTTTGTCTTTCCTTACTAATAGAAAGTATACAGCCTTCAAACTGGTCATTTCATACATTTAGCTACATACAACCCAAAACATATGGAATGGCATCTGCAGAACCAACCTTCTGTGTCCATTGCAAATGAATCCAAGAACTCTGAACACTTCCATTGCCAGTACATCCTACCACTCTCTGGAAAGTTCAAGTGAGGGAACAGTGATATCCTGGTGCATTTCAACATTGCATAGAGGAGGTCTTTAAATGCACAAAGTAGGATAAATCCACCCCCACCCCCCAGAAATTAATGCTATGAATGATATAAGAAGCAAGAGAGGAGGATTGCTGGAGACTTGACAGAGATCTTTGTATCTTTGCTATCAATAAATAAGATCCTCCAGTCTTTTTGTAACTTATCTATTCTTAGCAAAGATACAAAAATGTCTGCCAAGACTCCAGCAATCCTCCTCTCTTGCTAGTATTGAGCCATCTCTTTAGAAGGGCAGAATGGATATACCTACTTAAAAACACAATTCTGGAGAAACTCAGCGGTCAAGTAATGTACTTTAAATAGCAAAGATAAAAATAAAAATACACAACTAATATTTTGGGGCTTTATCGCTTAAAACTAAGCATGTCAAACAGTGTACTTTAAGTTGAAGTTCAAATCAACTTTATTGTCACCTGAGAGCACAAGTACAACCCAACAAAACAGCGTTCTCCGGTTCTCCATGCAAAACACGCAGAAACAAAGCCAGATTAACATGCATGCAGGACAAGTATTTCACCTATACAAATACATAAATAAATATTGAATCAAAAATATGAGAATCCCAGGGAGTTAGTGTGACCAGTTCCTTTGGTCATTGAACATTCTCATTGCTCATGGGAATAAGCTGTTCCTCAATGGTGCTGGCTCTGATACTCCCGTATCTCTTCCCTGGTGGGAGCAGCTGAAGGATGCTGTGTGCAGGGTGGAAGGGTTCTCAATATTTTTTTACACCTCTTCAGACAATGATACTGGTAGATAATGTTGATGGGTGAAAGGGGTTGGGGGGAGGGGGTGGGATTTGAAACTCCAATGATCCTCTTATGTTCCTGTGGATTGACCTCCAATCCATTTCTCTGCAGCAACCACACCACACTATGATGGAGCCAGCCAGAATGCTCTGGATAGAGCTCCTATAGAAGGTTGAAATAGTGGAGACCCATAGCCTTGCCTGCTTCAGTCTTCTCAGGAAGTACAATCTATAGAGCAAAGGTAAAGATACAAAACCAACGTTTCGGGCCAGGATGGTGAGCCTCATTCAGTGATGAATAAGTTACTGGAAGGGACTCTGAAGAACAAGATTTATTTGCATTTGGAAAGGCAAGGACTAATTAGAAATAGTTTTATGCATAGGATCTGGCTTCAAGAATTTGATTGTTTTTTTTAAACATGTGATCAAGATGATTGACAAAGTTGGATGGAAGATTTTGTCTACACGGAGCAGCATAATTTTGACAAGGGGTTACATTGGCAAGCTGGTCTGGAGAGTGAGAACACATGGGATCCAGATTAAGCTTGGAAATTGGAGTCATTAGAGAGGGGCATAGGGCCTGAGGATTGGAGTATCGCACATGTGATTCCTTTGTTTAAAAAGGGTTCGAGGAGTAAGCCTAGCAATTATAGGCCTGTAAGTTTGATGTTGGTGGTTGGTAAGCTAATGGAAAGTATTCTTAAAGATAATCTATATAAGTATCTCTTTGGCTTGGCTTCGCGGACGAAGATTTATGGAGGGGGTAAAGGTCCACGTCAGCTGCAGGCTCGTTTGTGGCTGACAAGTCCGATGCGGGACAGGCAGACACGGTTGCAGCGGCTGCAGGGGAAAATTGGTTGGTTGGGGTTGGGTGTTGGGTTTTTCCTCCTTTGCCTTTTGTCAGTGAGGTGGGCTCTGCGGTCTTCTTCAAAGGAGGTTGCTGCCCGCCAAACTGTGAGGCGCCAAGATGCACGGTTTGAGGCGATATCAGCCCACTGGCGGTGGTCAATGTGGCAGGCACCAAGAGATTTCTTTAGGCAGTCCTTGTACCTCTTCTTTGGTGCACCTCTGTCTCGGTGGCCAGTGGAGAGCTCGCCAAATAACACGATCTTGGGAAGGCGATGGTCCTCCATTCTGGAGACGTGACCCACCCAGCGCAGCTGGATCTTCAGCAGCGTGGACTCGATGCTGTCGACCTCTGCCATCTCGAGTACTTCGACGTTAGGGATGAAAGCGCTCCAATGGATGTTGAGGATGGAGCGGAGACAACGCTGGTGGAAGCGTTCTAGGAGCCGTAAGTGATGCCGGTAGAGGACCCATGATTCGGAGCCTAACAGGAGTGTGGGTATGACAACGGCTCTGTATACGCTTATCTTTGTGAGGTTTTTCAGTTGGTTGTTTTTCCAGACTCTTTTGTGTAGTCTTCCAAAGGCGCTATTTGCCTTGGCGAGTCTGTTGTCTATCTCATTGTCGATCCTTGCATCTGATGAAATGGTGCAGCCGAGATAGGTAAACTGTTTGACCGTTTTGAGTTTTGTGTGCCCGATGGAGATGTGGGGGGGCTGGTAGTCATGGTGGGGAGCTGGCTGATGGAGGACCTCAGTTTTCTTCAGGCTGACTTCCAGGCCAAACATTTTGGCAGTTTCCGCAAAGCAGGACGTCAAGCGCTGAAGAGCTGGCTCTGAATGGGCAACTAAAGCGGCATCGTCTGCAAAGAGTAGTTCACGGACAAGTTTCTCTTGTGTCTTGGTGTGAGCTTGCAGGCGCCTCAGATTGAAGAGACTGCCATCCGTGCGGTACCGGATGTAAACAGCGTCTTCATTGTTGAGGTCTTTCATGGCTTGGTTCAGCATCATGCTGAAGAAGATTGAAAAGAGGGTTGGTGCGAGAACACAGCCTTGCTTCACGCCATTGTTAATGGAGAAGGGTTCAGAGAGTTCATTGCTGTATCTGACCCGACCTTGTTGGTTTTCGTGCAGTTGGATAATCATGTTGAGGAACTTTGGGGGACATCCGATGCGCTCTAGTATTTGCCAAAGCCCTTTCCTACTCACGGTGTCGAAGGCTTTGGTGAGGTCAACAAAGGTGATGTAGAGTCCTTTGTTTTGTTCTCTGCACTTTTCTTGGAGCTGTCTGAGGGCAAAGACCATGTTTGCGCGAAAGCCGCACTGTAATTCTGGGAGAATATTCTCGGCGACACTAGGTATTATTCTATTTAGTAGAATCCTAGCAAAGATTTTGCCTGCAATGGAGAGCAGCGTGATTCCCCTGTAGTTTGAGCAGTCTGATTTCTCGCCTTTGTTTTTGTACAGGGTGATGATGGTGGCATCACGAAGATCCTGAGGCAGTTTTCATTGGTCCCAACAAAGCTTGAAAAACATGCAGTTTGGCATGCAGAGTTTTGCCGCCAGCCTTCCAGACCTCTGGGGGGATTCCATCCATACCTGCTGCTTTGCCACTTTTCAGTATCTAGAGAGACAGGAACACTCAACATGGGTTTGTGCATAGAAAGTCATGTTTAACAAATCTTGTTGAATTTTTTGAAGAGGAGACTAGGAATGTTGATGAGGGGAGAGCAGTGGATGCTGTCTATATGGATTTCAGTAAGGTCTTCAATAACGCTCTGCATGGAAGGTTGGTAAGGAAGGTTCAGGCACTAGGAATTAATTTTGAGATAGTTAAAGGAGTTCAACAGTGGCTAGAAGGTAGATGCCAGAGAGTCATGGTGGATAACTGTCTATCAGGATGGAGACTAATAACAAGCAGGGTGCCTCAGAGATCAGTATCGGGTCCCTTGTAATTTGTCATTTACGTTAATGATTTAGATGATGGAGTGGTAAACTGGATTAGTAAATATGCAGATGATACAAAGATGGGTGGAGTTGTGGATAGTGAAGAAGGTTTTCAAAGATTGCAGAGGGATTTGGACTGCCTAGAAGAGTGGGCTGAAAGTTGGCAGATGGAGTTTAATGCTGAGAAGTGTGAAGTGCTTCATTTTGAAGAAATAATCAAAACAGGACATACATAGTAAATGGGAGGGTGTGGAAGAATGCAGTGGAGCAGAAAGATCTAGAAATAACAGTTCATTGCTCTTTGTAGGTGGAATCTCATGTGGATAGAGTGGTGAAGTAAGCTTTTGGCATGCTTAATGAATCAAAGCATAGAATATAGGAGTTGGGAAGTGATGATGAGACTGTTCAAGGCATTGGTGAGGCCAAATTTAGCTTTTGGCATGTTTAATGAATCAAAGCATAGAATATAGGAGTTGGGAAGTGATGATGAGACTGATCAAGGCATTGGTAAGGCCAAATTTAGAATAGTATGTGTGGTTCTGGTCACCAAATTATAGGAAAGATATCAATAAGGTAGAGAGAGTGCAGAGGAGATTTACTAAAATGTTGCCTGGATTTCAGAATCTAGATTTCAAAGAAAGATTGAGTAAATTAGGTCTTTATTCATTGGAGCGTAGAAGGTTGAGGGGGGATTTGATAGAGGTATTTAAGATTATAAGGGAGATAGATGTGAATAGGCTCTTTTCCTTGAGGGTAGGTGAGATTCAAACAAGAGGTCACGAGTTAAGAGTTAGGGGCCAAATGTTTAGAAGTAACATGAGAGTGGTGGCTGAGTGGAATGACCTTCCAGAAGAGCTGATTGCAGCAAAGTCAATTTTGTCATTTAAGGAAAAGTTGGATGAGAGACGATTGGAGGGTTATGGGCAAAATGCAGGAAGGTGGGATTGGAGGAGATCACTTAGATCAGTACAGACTATAGGGACCGATATGGCCTGTTTACATACTTTAATTGTTATATGGTTATAAAATTGGTTTGGTGGTAGGAACAGTCAATGATAGTGTCAGGTTGTTTATCAGCTTGAAGGCTTGTGACCGATGTTGTTTCATAAAGAATGGTGCTGAGTCTTTTGGAAGTAAAACATGGAAGTCTGCAGACACCATGGTTCAAGTAAAAACACAATGCTGGAGAAACTCAGCAGGTCAAACAGTGTACTTTATATCGCAAAGATAAAGAGACATAACCAATGTTTCAGGCTTGAGCTTCAGGTATGGAAAAATGTAGGCAGGCATTCAAAGGCACGGTCCCAAAGGTGGAAGGTAAAAGGTGGATAAGGGAGGGAGGGCACAGCAGGAAGCAGGGGGAGAAGGGTTGGCTCTTCTCTCTGAATAGAGGGAAAGGGGTGGAGAGCTGAGGAAAAGAAGACAAGGGAAAGGGTGGGGGGGGGGGGGGGTGGGGGAGAAAGGAGCAAAGATTAGCAGAAACCAGAGAAATAAATGCCATCCAGTTGGAGAGTGCCCAGATGGAAAATCAAGTATTGTTCCTCCAATTTACAGGTTGTCTTGGACAGATATTACATGGGGCTACAGACAAACATGTAAGTATGGGAGTTTGGGGACGGAATTGGTGGTTGGTCACTGGGAGATCTCTATCACTGATGCCAGACAGAGCAAAGGTGCTCTGCAAAGCAATCTCCCAGTCTGGGTCTAGTCTCTCCAACATAGAGAAGGCCAGAAAGGGAGCACCGGATGGAGTAGATGCCACAGATACACAAGCAAAGTGTTGCTTCACTTGAAAGGCCTATTTGGGAGCCCAAATTGTGGTGAGGGAGGAGGTGTTGGCCCAACAGCCACAGGGGAAGGTGCCAGGGGGTGGGATAAGTGGATGAGGGAGTAATGGAGGGAGCAGTTTCTATGATAGGCAGAGATGAGAGGAGAGATGAAGATGTGTCTAGTTCAGGGATCATATTGTAGACGAAGAAAATTATGGAGGATAATGTGCTGGAAGTGGAGGCTGGTGGGGTGGTAGGTGAGGACATGGTGAATCCTGTTTCTGTTTCATCTGGGGGCCAAGATGATGAGTGTGAAATGGAGGAGATGCGGGTAAGGGCTGAATCTTTTATTTGTCTGGATGATTTGGATGAGACTTGGTGGCAAGATTTGTAAATTTGCAGATGATACTAAAATTGGACAGTGGAGAGTGAAGGAGATTGCCTAAGTTTAGAACAGAATCTAGAAAACTGCAAAAATAGACAAAGTAAATGGCAGATAAAATTTAACTCTAATAAGTGTCGTTATACTTTTGGGAAAGTTAAATCAGGACAGGACATAAACAGTGACTGGTCAGAGCCTGGAAAGTGTTGTTGAACTGAGTGATCGTGGGGTACAAATACATAGTTCCATATAAACAGTTTGGTGAGTGAGTAAAGAATATGATATGCTTGACTTTATAAGTCAAGGCACGGAGTACAAAGAATGGAGATGTTATTTGTATAAAATGTTAGTTAGACCGCACTTGGAGTGTAGTGTGTAGTTCTCGTCACCACACTATAGGAAGGATATGATAAAGCTTAAAAGGTTGGAGTGGAGATTCACAAGAGTGTTGTCTAAATAAAAGTACTTGAGGTTATTAGGAAAGAATAGAATGATGTATGCTTTCCCCCAAAGTGAGGGAGTTTGAAAGGTACATATCTGAAATTTGTACATATAGCCGTTTACAGCGCGGAAACAGGCCATGTCGGCCCTTCAAGTCCGCACCGGTTCACTTATACAACTCCACTAGCTCAACTCTCCCCCTCTCCGCCATAACCCTCCAACCCCCTCACCTCCATTTACCTTCTCTTAAATGACAGAAGGACCCTGCCACAACTACCTCTTTTGGAAGATCAATCCAACATGATAGAAGTAAGTAAAATTATGAGAAGCATAGATAGGGTAGAAATCCATTGTTTGCTTCCCATCGTTTATCAACTAAAACGGGAAGGCAGAGGTTTAAGATGAGAGGGAGGAGGGAGGAATCTCAGAGGTAAACTTTTCACAGAGTTGTTGATATCTGGAATGAGTTCCCGAGGAGAGACTTGGCAACAAAGGGTATTGAATTAATTAATGTAGGCAAGTGGGATTAGTATGGTTGGCATAGTGGGCTGAAGGGCAAGTGCTGTACAAGTCCATGACCACAATTAATCCTTACAAATCCTAATATACCCGAGTTACCCTACTGGTTATTCTCATTGAATTACTTTGGGCTGGGCACTGAAGCAAAAAAAAATTGCTAATTTTGATTGTGTGCTAGAACTAAAAAAAATGAATCTCAAATGATATTCCTAATCTGCAATTGAAGAAGGTCTGCAGATATTTCAGCCGTTAGTCATAGACGTAATATCATGGAAAGGATTGCCTTTAGTTACTAACCTCGAAGTTGCATGCTTTATTGAGCTAACCATGCTTTTTGAATTATTGTGATTCATTTTATCAACTATGCCAAAAGATATGTGCTAATAACTATTTTTGCTAATGTTGGCTCCCTGATAAGATTCCAAAGCCAGAAGGTAATACCCTTTCTTGAAAGAAACATTTATCAGAATGAATGATTGCAAAACTAGATTAGGACTACTTCTATTGAAATTGCTCCAGCTAACCCCTGCATCAAAAAATCAAGAGTTGATATGAAGCAATTGAAATGCACACTGGAAAATATTAGAAGTTGCCACAAATATTTTAATGTCTCATGAAAGCTAATACATGCCAGGAATCTTTTATTCTGTCATGGAAAGCAACATAATGGCATAACCTTTCTAGCTGGTATATTTCACTTTTGGAGTGAAACACTTTTGGACTTGATATATTATTTTACTTTAACTCAAAAGTATTTCCAAACATTTATAATTCTATTTGCTTACATTATAGGAGCTGGATATTATAACTGTGTCATGTAAAGATACTGTAATGCAATCCTTGCTTTAAAGCATCTCTTAAAACACATTGCAAAAAAAGTAATTTTTAAAATCCAGGTTGGATCCTGCTGGATAAATTGGGTGCAGGCATAGGTGTGCTATTCATCTGAGCATATCTTTTTTCTGGTGTTGGTGTTGGTATGACCGATTTCTCTCTGCAACTCTTCATTTTACTTCTTGTACTATATATAGGGTCTCTAGCTAGACTGCTTCGAAAACAAACTTTATACCTCTGTACATTTTTGACAATTAACTAAATTGAAGTATAACTACAATGTGTCATATTTCCTTGTCAATCTTTGAGTGCAACCAATGTACATTGTTGAATAGTGGCAAGTATATCAGGAGTATACACTATGATGGCCAACAAGTCATCAATTGAAGGATCTGCATTCAGGCATCAGTATCAACATTGTTATCTCTGGTCTATTCTGCATTTCTTGGTGGCCCAGATCTACTCACAACATAGGACTCTGAGGGTAGATGATTGTGTTTATACAGAAGATCACTATGTTTTCACCTTCCCTTCCATGACAGCCTTTTACATAACAATTCGTGATTAACATGATTTAAGCTCCTACATACTTCCCAGTGATCAGTGTGGCAAAGATGTGGAAGCTGAAAGTTTCTCACATCGATTCCTCTATGAAAAGCAATCACATTTCAGCATTCATGCTGTGCATAAATGACCTTTGCAGGAGTCATCTACTGCATCAAGTGCTCCGGTTGCAGCCACCTCTACATTGAAGAAACTGGGCACATATTGGGAGATTGTGTCATTGAACATCTTTGCTTAATTTTCTGCAATAACAGGAACCCATTTTAAATTCTGCACACCATTCCCACACCAACATGTGTATCTATCACCTCCTGCACTGCCAAATTGAGGCTACCCACAAATTGGAGAAACAACACCTTATATTCAGTCTGGATTAGTTTATATTAGAGTCCTCCCCCGAGTCACTCTCTCTCCTTCTATTTCCCTTTGTCTCCTTTCATCCAGCTTCCCACCCCCTTCCCTTGCTTCTCAATTCAGAGAGCTACCCCTCCCCCTATCACTTCTCAGCTTTTTCACTTCAACTCTGCCACCTTTTAGTTGTTTGCCTGTACTCCTCCCCGCCTTGAGCTTTTTGCTCATGTCTTGACAAAAGGCTCAGGCCTGGAACGTTGGTACCTTTTACATCCTATATCGTGAGCTGCTATGTTTCTCCAGCCTATTGTGTTTTGCACTACAATCACAGTGTCTGCAAAAAATAAATTGTTTAACAGCATAAACGACCCTCACACTGTTTTAAAGATTTTTAAGGCCAAGTTTGTGATTTCTTTTGTGGGTGATCAGCTGACGTGGACTTTTACCCCCTCCATAAATCTTCGTCCGCGAAGCCAAGCCAAAGATCCAATTCAGCATTACTTCTACATGCACTACAGGCTTGACCCTGTAAAATCTATTTCCTCGGTACCTTTTCTTTCACTGAACCCAAAATATTTAATTGAAGATGGAAAGTATTTTCACTTCTTAGCTAATGAACTGCAACTGAAGGCTACTGGTGTGATTGAATGAAACAGAAGTTTTTGTCTGACTTGCTTTCAGGTTTCCAAATACAACAGTCAATATGGACTTCATCCAGGAAAACTGCAGGAATAGAAAATCTTGTCAAACTTTAAGGTCTCATTTTGAATCAGGTGCTAATTAAATTGGAAGTATTTTAAAAAGAGCTTGCAGACATAATGAAATGCATACTGTAACTACAATACACAAAGGTGGCAGAGAAACTCAGCAGGCATCCATAGGAAGTAAAGGGTAACAAACGTTTCAAGCCTGGGTCCTCCATGCCCTTTCCTTCCTATGGATTCACATTTGTGTAATGCACTTAAACAAGTATCTGCAGTTTTTCTTGCCTAACTTCATATTTTAATGATGTGGGGTTCAAACTGCTGGGAAATTCAACATTTTTCAGTGCAAGTGGCACCAAGATCAGGATATGTCAGTTAAAAAAGAAGCCCCAAATATGTTGGGTGCATTTTTCCAGAAATTACCCTACTTCACTCTGACTCTGGACTCATGTCCCTGCATCGAAGCATCAATTTGCCAGACGAGTGAATCTCCCTACTGAAGCTGATCCTAGTTTGGTCTGGCACAAGAATAGCAAGTCATGATTCGAATAGCAGAGCGCACCTAGATGACTACATTACATCATAAGAATCTGTCATTGTTTTGGGCCTCATTCTTTTGGATCAGATTACTCTGAACAGCATCACGACAAGCAGTTCATTTGAAGGTCACTTGTGAGCACCGCCCATTGACAGCAAGTTCTGCCTATAGTTTCTTTATTTTTATATCTTATTGTGATATCAATTGTTTCATTATCAGCTCCCATCCTGAAATGCAGCTTTTATTTACATTCTCAATTTGCTCACCAATTCTTATCCATACACTGATACATCTTATCCCCATTACCATGTTCAACAAGATAATGGCATTAAATGAATGACTTCTGGGACTTCTGGGAATTTCCCCTCATCAAACTTGCAAGCATCAGCTTAAAAACAAAACTAAAAATGTTTCCAAAAAAAGCTAGATTTTCCATTCATATATCAATGTTTATTCTGCCCCATGCCAGTGGCCCAGATTTTTAGGTCAGTTGTGACATCGCAATGCCCAGAAGATTAATTTTCAGACATGCAGTGTTTAAATGCACTCAAAAATATTTAGAAGTTATTTAAAAACTTTTATAATACTTTTAAAACATTTTGGGAAATACTTTTTAGAAGCTGTCAAATTAAAAAGCCATTTCAGCTCAAATCTACAGGTTGTACAGAATGCTATTCTTGAATATCTGCTTCATCAAATAGGAAAACTTTGCATTAGAATCTTTTGATTCCTTACTGTAGAGCAGTGGTTTTCAAACTAAGCTCTGTGATTAGTAAGGGATTGCTTAAGGTGGTATGTGAGAGGGAAGGGAAGGTTGAGACCCACTGTTCTAAACCCAATTGTTATTGAAACATTTTGCTTGAGAAAAATTGTAATTGACCTATTTCCTTTGGAGTTATGAAACCATGCATATTACGAGTCAATTAGATGTAGTTAAAATGAGGGTTTTCAAACTTTTTCTTTCCAACCACATACCACCTTAAGCAATCCCTTGCTAAACACAAAGCACTGATTTACAGAAAATTAGCACAAGTTCACACTGCCTTATTCATTTCCATGCTAATTTCAATGTCAGAGACTTCCTCAGGAACCTGGAGTCAATACCAATTCACCTACATCATTTATTGGATTTCTGTATGGTGAATTATTCATAAGAAACATGCATATACCTGTTTATAATCACACATCTTTTACAGAGATTAAAGACCATTTTACCTATCTTGGAGTTAAAATTAGAGATCTATATAAATTTAACTTTCTTCGTTTGAAAGGTTATGTGAAACAATCTTTCTAAATGGTCTCCTTTGGGTTTATCTTTAATAGGTCACATTAATGCTGTTAAGATGATAATCTTACCTTCATTCTTGTATTTAACAGGTATTTCAAGCAGTCCTAGTTTTTATTCCAAAATCCTTTTTTGATAATATTGACTCTAGAATAAAAAGAATACCAGATTGAGTAAATTGATCAAGCCTTCTATTTTTGGAAAGTTAAACGATTATCCAATAAACATAATATACATAAGTCACATTTTTAGATATTTCATTATAAATTTTCTGAATACTTTACATCCTAACTTCCAACATTATACCAACCAGATTTAATTGATGCTTTTTTTTTTCCATTTGAACCATTCTCATAAGGGTTTAATAGGTAACATTAATAATTTATTGAGATTACAATCAAATTCTAATGACAAAATTAAAAGGGCTGGGAAGAGGAACTTAAGATACATCTTCCAGAGAAATCATGGGAGAAGATTTTTGGATGGATTAATAACTCTTCAATGTATGGTCATCATTCTTTGATTCCATTTAAAGTGGTACATCAGATTTTTGTGTCGAAAGACAATTTGGCCTGTATTCTTTTTCTAACTTTAGTCCTATTTGTGAGAGAGGTAAATCAGAAGTGGCTTCGCTACCTTGTATGTTTTGGTCATGCCCTATGTGGGCAAGTTTTAAGACTTTGTCAGCTAGACTGGATATCAATTTGCAACCTAGCCCATTGACTTCTCTTCTTGGAATTATACTTCCAGAAGTGGGACAAACTCCCATTTCCACACATCAGGTTGTAGCCTTTACTACATTGTTGGCTAGAAGAGCTATTTTATTTAAATGTGAAGTTTCTAATCCACCTACCTCAAATTACATCATGTTTAAGTTTAGAGAAAGTTAGGAGTCATATTTTGATACTTCTGTTAAATTTTAAAAGACTTGGTGACCTTTTATAAATTATTTCCACATGAATTATTTTTCCCTTCTGGACTATATTTAATTTTATTTCTTTTCTCTTTGTTGGTGAAGACCAGATGATTATTTTTTATTAATAAATTCTCAGGATAGGCTGCCAGTCTTTTTTTTAATTTATTGGGTTTTTTTTTTAATCTTAGATTAGGTGGGGTTTCATATAATAACATTTTTCTTTATTTTGAAGATTTCAGTTTTAGGGGATGAGAACATACTTGTTAATTGTGGCGTAATGTAATATGATAATACCATATGTAATACCATATGATGTCATACAGATTTTTTTCCCTTTTAGATTATGTACTCCTATTCCCCTCATGCATTGTTTACCTATACTATGATTAATTAAAAAATTAAAAAAGAAAGAAAAGGATTTCTGTATGAGCAAAAATTCTAAAGATGCTATTAATTTCATAACATACTGATGAAGAATGGCAACAATTTTTTCTGCTTTTATTGCCATTAAACCTGAGCCAATAAAACAAAAAAAATATATACAGTAACCATACTATTAAAGTAATTTCAGCATTGTCCCAACTTGGTAATAAAACCAGGACTTCCTAATGTTTATCCCACTTTTCTTTTCCTAAAGAGCGGTGTTACATTTGCTAAATTCCATTCCACAAATGTAGTTCTTCAATTGTAGAATTCCGGAAGATCAAAATCAACAAATTCACCACATCTGCTTCAGCTCAGCTTCATTACTTGGATGTAGGAATCTAGTTCAGGGAATTTACTGTCATGTGGCTTCAATAGTTTCTCCACTATTCATTTTATATTAATGTTATTTATTTTAAATTCTTCCTGTCCTAATTGTGCAGGACAATTGGTGGGCTTCTTAATCCATCAGATCGATTGTGCAGAGCCCTAAGGAAAAGCAAGAGGTGGAAGTGTCTGCTTTCTCATCAACACCACGTGGTGCAGAGTGGCCCTAGTGAGTTCCTTGTAACTAATGATGATGTGCTGCCCCTTCTACCTGCTGTGAGAATTCCATAAGACATGGGATCAGAAATAGGCCATTCAGCCCAATGAGTCTGCTGCACCATTCAATGATGAACTGATACATTTTCCCACTGCTTGGCTTTCTCCCCACAATCTTTGATGCCCTGGCTAATCAAGAACCTATCAATCTCTCCCTTAAATACACCCAACAACTTGGCCTCCCCAATCACCTTTGGCAACAAATTTCAGAGATTAATTACTCTCTGACTAAAGAAATCCCTCAGCATCTCTATTTGAAATGGACACACTTCAATCCTGCTCTTTTGTCCTAGAGTCAGACTCTGCTACCATGGGAAACAACCTTTCTACATCTAATCTCCATGCCTTTCAATATTCAAAATGTTTCAGTGAGATTCCCCCCTCTTTCCAAATTCTAATGAGTATAGGCCAAGAGCTGTCAAATGTTTTTCATTATGATAACCCTTTCATTCCATGAATTGTCCTTGAGAACCCTCTTCAGAGTCAGCATATCCTTTCTTATAAAGTGTCAACATCTTATCCCTGCTCTTGTATTCTACCCCTTTTGAAATGAATGCCAGCATTGTTTTTGCTTTCTCCACTCCTGTTCAACAAGCACACTTACCTTCAGGGTATCCTGCATGAGGACTCCCAGGTCCCTTTGCATCTGGAAATTTGCAATGTTCTCCCCACTAGAAAATACACTGCCCATTTATTTCTTCTACCAAAGTGCACTTTCCAATATTGTGTTTCATTTGCCACCTTTCTGTCCATTCTCCCTTCTGCAGCCCCCCTCCTTCCTCAACACTACCTGTCCCTCCACCTACCTTCGTATCAAACTTGGCCATAAAAGCCATTTATTCCATAATCTAAATTTGCATCCATTATACTGACTGTGGTCTAGATAAAGGTGAAGCCAGCACTAAATGAGCTATTCATGTTCAGCATCAAAAAGTATTCCAAGGGAGGAGTCACGTGATGGAGTAGTGGCCGGACGGTGAACTCCAGCCCTCTCCAGAAAAGTCGGGAAAAACTAGAGAAAACACAAAGGCACAGAAATAAAAGTTACAGAAAAGTGAGTATAAAGGTGGAAAGAAGATGGCGACAAAAAAAGAAAAATCGAAAGCAACGGTAAGAAGAGAGGAAGAGAAGACAAAGGAGGAAAAAGGTGAAGGCCTTACCTGTCCGAAGAGGCCCACTGCGGAGAGAGAAACCCGCTCCCTCAGGTCGGTAAATAATGGACTACAAAAATGGCTCGCAGAGCCGAGTAAAAGTGCGCAACCGCGCATGCGCGATGCGAATGAAAAAAAACACACCGACGGGAGGGGGGACCAGCTGGGGAGTCGATCTCCACAGCCGGCAACGACAGCTGCAGAACACCTGCAGCAAGAAGAGACCACAGAAGACAATAGAAACAAGAAAGAAGAGGAGGAAAGGGCACCAAAGAAACAACAGATGGCCAACCCAGAGGAAGAAGAAGAGAAAGAGGAAGAGTACAGAGAAATAGAAGAAGAAAAGAAAGGCAAGGTAAAGGATAAACTTGCTCTTATTAAAGGATACATGGAGTCATTTAAAGAATGGCAAACACAGGAATTTAAGGATTTAAGAAAAAGAATAAACAACACAGAAGAGAAAATAAATAAAATGGAGATGACCTTAACAGAAATGGGAAAGAAAATGGACAAGATGGAAGAGCGGGCAGTAGCAGCAGAAATGGAGGTAGAAGACTTAAAAAAGAAATTGGAGAAATCTAATAAAAAAACTAAAGAGACACAAGAACTACTAGCTCAAAAAATAGATACAATGGAAAACCATAACAGAAGAAATAACATAAAGATAGTGGGCCTTAAGGAAGATGAAGAAGGCAAGAATATGAGGGAGTTTATAAAAGAGTGGATCCCTAAGACCCTAGGATGTCCAGAACTACAGCAAGAATTGGAAATAGAAAGGGCACATAGAGTATTGGCCTCTAAACCACAACCACAACAAAAACCAAGATCTATTGTAGTAAAATTCCTAAGATATACTACAAGAGAAAAGGTACTGGAGAAGACAATGGAAAAAGTAAGAGAGGGCAACAAACCACTGGAGTATAAAGGGCAAAAAATCTTCATTTATCCAGATATAAGTTTTGAACTCCTAAAGAAGAGAAAAGAGTTCAATACAGCAAAGGCGATTTTATGGAAGAAAGGGTATAAATTTATACTAAAGCATCCAGCGGTATTGAAAATATTTATTCCAGGACAACAAACAGACTATTCTCGGATCCAGAAGAAGCACGAAAATTTGCAGAACAATTACAAAAATAGACTGAGGGAGGAAGACGGGTAATGAGAGTTAAAATGATCACGATTGATATGTATGTGGGTAAAGACAAAAATAGACTGAGGGATGAAGACGGGTAATGAGAGTAAAAATGATCACGATTGATATGTATGCGGGTAAAGAGGTATAAGAGTGAATAGAGACAATGAGCATACATGAATGTATCTGTACTTAGAGGAAAATATAGATAGTATAGACAAGAATTAATAAGGGAAGGTAATGGAATAGAGAGAATAAGGAGGGAATTAAAAGAGTGACCTTTGTGACATAT
This sequence comes from Narcine bancroftii, assembly GCF_036971445.1. Lineage (NCBI taxonomy): Eukaryota > Metazoa > Chordata > Chondrichthyes > Torpediniformes > Narcinidae > Narcine > Narcine bancroftii. Next base: position 338,590,561 of record NC_091469.1, read on the forward strand.
GAAAAGTGAAATCTTTTCTGGGGGAGGCGGGGTGGGTGGAAATAGCGGTCACTGCAAAATCAGTTGACGCTTGCGAGTGGATTCGCAAATCCAAATGGAGAGGGGAGATGTGGTTGTCCGACAAGGGATAAAGGACAACTCAGGAGGTGAAGGGGAGATTGGGGATAAATAAGATAGAAATAGGAGAATAAGGAAAATGTTGGATGTTGTAGGAATGTTGTCTTATAAAGAGTTGAAAATAAGAAAGCAGAAATGGAAAAGGAGGAAAGGTAATGATGGAAAAACGGAAAGAGAAGATAAACAAAATATAAAAGGGCTACGCTGAACTATATGTCTTTAAATATTAATGGAATACATAACCAAATTAAAAGGAAGAAACTACCAAATTTAAATGAATAAATGTATTCCATTAGAAAAAATAACATATTGGTTAAGAAATAATATTGAAATATTCGAACAAGTATAGGAGCCTTACATTAAATACAATAGCGAAAACCTACCGGGGACAAACATTACCTAAGTTGATGGAAGGAGAAGGAAAGAAAAGAATGGAGTAGAATTTCTGGTGTAATTTTGTTGAATGACAACATTGTCTGACTGGCTTAATGCAACCTAGATTGTATACCTAAAATGGATGAGAGGGGGGGGTGGGGGGGTGGTTTGGGAGGAAAGGGGGGGGGAGAAAAAGTCACTGTATATGTGTGAAAAAGAAATAGTGTATATCATGACTAATGTGATTTATGGTGTGAAAAATAAAAAAATTTAAAAAAAAAAAAAAAAAAAGTTTTCCAAGGCTGTATTCATAACTACTGGGGACTTCAACCAAGCTATCCTCAAGATCGAGCTACCTAATTTCCATCAGCTTGTTTCCTACTCCTCCAGAGGTCCCAACACCCTTGACAACTGTCACACAAATATAAAGAATGCCTAGAACCATAGAACTATAGAAAGTGACAGCATAGAAAACAGGCCATTCAGCCCTTCTAGTCTGTGCCAAAACATCATCCCTCTGACCTGCACCCATTCCATAAGCCTCAGACCACTCCCATCCATGTATCTATCCAATTTAGTCTTAAAACTTAAGAGTAAGCCACGTCAGATGGCAGCTCGTTCCAAAATCCCACCACTCTCTGAGGGAAGAAGTTCCCCCTAAACCTTTCACCTTTCACTCTAAAGCCATGTCCTCACGTATTTATCTCCCCCAGTCTAAGTGGAAAGAGCCTACTCACATTTATTCTCAAAATCATTCTCCTCATAATTTTGTAAACTTCCCTTCATTCTTCTAAGCTCTAAGGAATAAAGTTCCAATCTACTTAATCTTTCCCTGTAACTCAGCTGCTGAAGACCCGGCAACATCCTACTAAATCTTCTCTGCCCTCTTTCAATCTTACTGATATCCTTACTGTTTGATCACTGTCGGACTCTAGCTTTACCTTACTCTTAATTTAGTCTATGTGTGGTCTGAGTCCAGCGTGTTCTTTGAATGAAGTGATAGGCGAAGGTATTTGGTTCAACAGTCAGTTTATTACACAGCACAAGAATAAAACTTAACAGAGCTCTGGGTCAGTCGTTAGTTCATAGGTCACCTGCACAGTGAGCTATTCCCCAAGACTGACCCCTATTGTCCAGTTGGTTCAGTTTATATAGGTCAACCTTATCATACAGAACAAAAGTTGGCTTCCTTTGCCTGATTTCATTATCATACAGAACAAAAGTTGTCTTCCTTTGCTAGATCTTTTTGCATAAGGGTTATCACAAGTCTTCTCCTGTTTTGCAGATATCTGGGGTGTAGCACTCCCATCTTAATCCTCCAGGCCAGACTATCCTGTTGTGTTGATCAGAAATTAATTCATCCCCAGATATTTCTAATCACCATTCTGTTCTTGTCTGGCCAATTTCTGCTGTTCTCTTTAACACCTCCTCCTGCCTTAATCTTCCTCCTAGACTGGTTTTCCATTCCCTTTGTTTCTTGCAGGCCATTCTTTGTTCTGATCTGGCCTGTGTCTCCTGTGCTACTCACCACCTCCTTTAGTTTGAGCATTCCTCCTAAATCGTTTTATGCATTTCTTCTCCCTGTATTTTGGAGCAGATAATTTTGCTCAGCCAACTTTGCTCCATGCTGTGATTGCCACTTAATCACATTCCTTTTTCCCTGAACCATGCAGTAAATATACACTTATTAATTAATCATTTATTTCATACTGTTTTAACCCCTAGATTCCAACATCACCAGAACTGCGCACAAAACCCCAAATTTGGCCTCACCAATATCTTATACAACCTCACCATAACATCCCAACTCCTGTACTCAATACTTTGATTTATGAAGGTGAAGATACCAAAAGCTTTTTTTATAGCCCTAACTGCATGTGACACCTCTTTCAGTGAATTATTCCAGATCCCTTTATTCCTCCGCACTCCTTATTGCACTACCATTTACTGTGCATGCCCAACCTTGGTTAGTCCTTCCAAAACGCGACACCTCACACTTGTCTGCATTAAATTCCATCTGTCATTTTCTAGCCTATTTTTCCAGTTGGTACAGATCCCTCTGCAAGCTTTGAAAGCCTTCCTCGTTGTCTAAAACACCTCCAATCTTACCGTCATTAGCAAACTTGCTGATCAAATTTCCCATATTATCATCCAGATCATTGATATCTTTGGCTTGGCTTCGCGGACGAAGATTTATGGAGGGGGTAAAAAGTCCACGTCAGCTGCAGGCTCGTTTGTGGCTGACAAGTCCGATGCGGGACAGGCAGACACGATTGCAGCGGTTGCAAGGGAAAATTGGTTGGTTGGGGTTGGGTGTTTCCTCCTTTGCCTTTTGTCAGTGAGGTGGGCTCTGCGGTCTTCTTCAAAGGAGGTTGCTGCCCGCCAAACTGTGAGGCGCCAAGATGCACGGTTTGAGGCGTTATCAGCCCACTGGCGGTGGTCAATGTGGCAGGCACCAAGAGATTTCTTTAGGCAGTCCTTGTACCTTTTCTTTGGTGCACCTCTGTCACGGTGGCCAGTGGAGAGCTCGCCATATAACACGATCTTGGGAAGGCGATGGTCCTCCATTCTGGAGACGTGACCCATCCAGCGCAGCTGGATCTTCAGCAGCGTGGACTCGATGCTGTCGACCTCTGCCATCTCGAGTACTTCGACGTTAGGGGTGTAAGCGCTCCAATGGATGTTGAGGATGGAGCGGAGACAACGCTGGTGGAAGCGTCCTAGGAGCCGTAGGTGGTGCCGGTAGAGGACCCATGATTCGGAGCCGAACAGGAGCCCAACAATGAAGACGCTGTTTACATCCGGTACCGCATGGATGGCAGTCTCTTCAATCTGAGGCGCCTGGAAGCTCACACCAAGACACAAGAGAAACTTGTCCGTGAACTACTCTTTGCAGATGATGCCGCTTTAGTTGCCCATTCAGAGCCAGCTCTTCAGCGCTTGACGTCCTGCTTTGCGGAAACTGCCAAAATGTTTGGCCTGGAAGTCAGCCTGAAGAAAACTGAGGTCCTCCATCAGCCAGCTCCCCACCATGACTACCAGCCCCCCCACATCTCCATCGGGCACACAAAACTCAAAACGGTCAACCAGTTTACCTATCTCGGCTGCACCATTTCATCAGATGCAAGGATCAACAATGAGATAGACAACAGACTCGCCAAGGCAAATAGCGCCTTTGGAAGACTACACAAAAGAGTCTGGAAAAACAACCAACTGAAAAACCTCACAAAGATAAGCGTATACAGAGCCGTTGTCATACCCACATTGATATAGTCAACAAACAATTGTCCCAACACTGATCCCTCAGGCCTCCAGTCTGAGAAGCAATCATCCATACCACTATCTGTCTTCTCCCATTCAATCATTTGAATCAATTTTACAACCTCTCCATGGATACCTAGTGTCTGAACCTTCTGAATTAACCTCCATGTGAGACCTTATCAAATCCTTCATCTACTTTCTTAATAACCTCCTCAGAAAACTCGATAAGATTCATTAAACATGACCTGCCATACACAAAGCCATGCTGACTGTCCTTAATCAGCCCTTGGCTGTCCAAATCTTTATATATCCTATCTCTCAGAATACTCTCCAATAATTTACCCACTATTGACATCAGGCTCTCTGGCCTGTAATTTCCTGGTTTACATTTGGAGCCTTTTTTAAAACAATAGAACAACATGAGCTACCCTCCAAACTTTTGGCACCTCACTCATGACTAAAGACATTTTAAATATTTCTGCCAGGACCCTTGAAATTTCTGCACTAGTCTTCCTCAAGGTCTGAGGGAATATTATGTCAGGTCCAGGGGATTTATCTACTTTTATTCACTGTAAGGCAGCAAGCACCTCCTCCTTTTTAATCTCTATATGTTCCATGCCACTACTGCTTGTTTCCTTTCCTTCCTATACACCATGCCATTTTCCTGAGTAAATACTAATGCAAAAAAAAACTGTTTAAGATCTTCCCTATCTTGTTAGGCTCCACACATAGATAACCACTCTGATATTCTAGCACTCCAACTGTCCATCCATGCCTGCATATTGGCAAATTAGACCCTCAGGCTTCACTGATCCTTCCTGCATACAAACACAAGATGAGAAGAAAGGACCCAGTGGTGAAACTCATTCAACTAGGGTCTGAGGATACAAATGATATCCTACATGACTGCTTCAAGGTTGATTTGTATTCAAGGATTTGACCATCAACCTCTATCAATACATTACTGTCTTCTCTGACATCATCACTCAGCGTGTCAAAGAATGTGTGACCAAGATGATGATAAAGGTATTCCACATTGAGAAACCGTAGATGAACTAGTAAGTCAATGCACTGCTTAAGCCCAGGTCAGAGGCATTCACATCAGGAGTCATGGTCTTCTACAAAATATTCAAGCATGATCTCTGCAAGGTCATTAAGGAAGCAGAGATACAGTACTGCATCAAGCTCCAAAACATCAAGAGAGCATTCCGGACACACGGCAACCACAGAGGGAAATACCTGCTACTGTGGAGTAGAAACCAAAGCCATTCAATATCACATGCCATAATGAACTAAACATATGCTATGCTTGCTTCAAATAGGGAGTCAGCAGTGAGGTAATGCTGCTATCCAACCCTCTTTTCAATCTTCTTCAGCATGATGCTGAACCAAGCCATGAAAGACCCCAACAATGAAGACGCTGTTTACATCCGGTACCGCACGGATGGCAGTCTCTTCAATCTGAGGTGCCTGCAAGCTCACACCAAGACACAAGAGAAACTTGTCCGTGAACTACTCTTTGCAGATGATGCCGCTTTAGTTGCCCATTCAGAGCCAGCTCTTCAGCGCTTGACGTCCTGCTTTGCGGAAACTGCCAAAATGTTTGGCCTGGAAGTCAGCCTGAAGAAAACTGAGGTCCTCCATCAGCCAGCTCCCCACCATGACTACCAGCCCCCCCACATCTCCATCGGGCACACAAAACTCAAAACGGTCAACCAGTTTACCTATCTCGGCTGCACCATTTCATCAGATGCAAGGATCGACAATGAGATAGACAACAGACTCGCCAAGGCAAATAGCGCCTTTGGAAGACTACACAAAAGAGTCTGGAAAAACAACCAACTGAAAAACCTCACAAAGATAAGCGTATACAGAGCCGTTGTCATACCCACACTCCTGTTCGGCTCCGAATCATGGGTCCTCTACCGGCACCACCTACGGCTCCTAGAACGCTTCCACCAGCGTTGTCTCCGCTCCATCCTCAACATCCATTGGAGCGCTCACACCCCTAACGTCGAGGTACTCGAGATGGCAGAGGTCGACAGCATCGAGTCCACGCTGCTGAAGATCCAGCTGCGCTGGATGGGTCACGTCTCCAGAATGGAGGACCATCGCCTTCCCAAGATCGTATTATATGGCGAGCTCTCCACTGGCCACCGTGACAGAGGTGCACCAAAGAAAAGGTACAAGGACTGCCTAAAGAAATCTCTTAGTGCCTGCCACATTGACCACCGCCAGTGGGCTGATAACGCCTCAAACCGTGCATCTTGGCGCCTCACAGTTTGGCGGGCAGCAGCCTCCTTTGAAGAAGACCGCAGAGCCCACCTCACTGACAAAAGGCAAAGGAGGAAAAACCCAACACCCAACCCCAACCAACCAATTTTCCCTTGCAACCGCTGCAATCGTGTCTGCCTGTCCCGCATCGGACTGGTCAGCCACAAACGAGCCTGCAGCTGACGTGGACTTTTTACCCCCTCCATAAATCTTCGTCCGCGAAGCCAAGCCAAAGAAAGAAGAAGTCATAGAAAGCAACTGATCCAGACACAGTCCCAAGACATGTCCTGACAGCCCGTGGATATATGCAAAGTTATTTCAAAGTCTTGCCCAAACAAGTTGCAAACTTCAATTACTTCAGGACAGCCACCATATACTAACAGTGAATAATGGGGATAAATGATTTCCAACCATTGCTCTAACATTTGCCCTCATGAAGTGCTTTGAGAGCCTGGTCAAGGCTCACATCAACTTTAGGCTCCGAGGCAGCCCAGTCCCACTTCAATTTGTCTACAGTTCAAAGAGATCGCAGCACTCAGGTTCAAATACTGAAATTCTATGTCATACTGCTGTTCATAGACAACAGCTCCACCTTCAGAACTACAGTCCTTATAGTTAGCACATTCCTAAATTTCAGCCACCCCCCCTCACTTCTGCAATTGGATCCTCGACGTCCTGTCTAACAGACTTAAAACAGTGAAGGTGGTTGACACCATCTCCTCCACAATCACTCTCAACACAAGTACTCCTCAAGAATGTCCAATTAGTTCCCAACTACATTCCCTCTACATCATAACTGTACAGACATAATCTATTCTAACTCCACCCTCAAATTCAATAATATGATGGATATCAAATAACAATGAGAAGGAGATTAAAAGACAAAGTTCAGATCTGCAAACAAATTTACTTTATATTCATCAGCTTTCACCTTAATACCCTTAATATTATCTTCTTTTCTAATCATCTAAGCCAAGGGTTCAATAACCAATGCAAACAGAGCTGGTGATAAAGGACAGCATGCCTAGACAATCTAGATAAAATAAAAGGTGACCTGTCCATTTGTCATAACCTGAGTAGTAGGATTTCTACATAAAGCCTTAATCCAGCCAATAAAAAGAGGCCCAAAATTAAACTTCTCCAAAACTTGAAACAAAAAAACTCCACTCCACTCTATCAAAGGCCTTTTCTGCATCGAGAGAAATTACCATTGGTAATTAACTATTAGTTAGATTAATTATGGCGAAGGATAGGGCTGGGCCTAAGGTTAAGATTCTTGATTGGAACAAGGCCAATTTTGAGGAGATGCGAAAAGATTTGAAAGGTGTGGATTGGGATCATTTATTTTCTGGGAAGGATGCAAAGATGAATGGAAGATATCCAAAGGGGAAATTGTGAGACTCGGTATGTTCCTGTGAGAATGAAAGGTTAGAAAATATAGGTAGCCTTGGTTTTCAAGGGATATTGGGAATTTGGTTCAGGGGAAGAGGAATGTGTGTAACAGGCATATACAGGAGGGAATAAATGAGGTGCTTGAGAAATTAGGAAGGCTAAAAGGAGATATGAGGCTGCTTTAGCAGGAGGTAAAAATAAATCCAAAGGGTTTCTACAGGTACATTAAAAGTAAAAGAATAGTAAGGGATAAAATAGGGTCCTTTGAGGATCAGAGGGGTAGGCGATGTGAGGAGTCAGAAGAGATGGGGGAAATTTTAAATGATTTTTTTTCTTCAGTATTCACTCAGGAAAGGAATATTGAGCCAGGTGAAGTGAGGAAAACTGATAGTTGAGGTCCTGGATACTGTACAGATTAATGAGGAGGTAGTATTGGCTATTTTAAAGAAAATAAATGTGGATAAATATCCAGGTCCTGCTAAGATATTCCCTAGGACCTTGATGGAGGTTAGTGTAGAAATAACGGGGGTTCTGACATAAATATTTAAAACATTGTTTCACTGTTTCCAAAAAAAAGTTCTAAAAGTAAATCTGGTAATTATAGGCCTGTAAGTCTGATGTCGATGGGAGGTAAATTAATGAAGAATTTTCTTCGAGGTGGAATATACAATTATTTGAGTGGACAGGGACTGATTTGGAGTAAGCAACATGGTTTCTGTATGGTAGATTATGTTTAACAAATCTTATAGAATTTTTCAACGAGGTTACTAAGAAGGTTGACAAAGGGAAGGCTGTGGATGATGTCTATGTGAACTTTAGTAAGGCCTTTGTCAAGGTTCCGCAAAAGAGGTTAGTCATGAAAATCCAATCATTAGGTATTAATGTTGAAGTAATGAAATTGATTCAATAATGGTTGGATGGGAGATGCCACTTGTTTGTCCTATATATTAATGATCTGATGATAGAGTGGTAAATTGGATTAGTAAGTATGCAGATAATACTAAGATTGGAGGTGTTGTGGACAGTGACGAAGACTTTCAGTACTTGCAGTGGGATATAGCCCAGTTAGAAGAGTGGGCTGAAAGATGGCAGGTGGAGTTTAATACTGAGAAGTGTGAGGTGAAACATTTGGTAGGACTAATCACCAAAGGTCATACATGTTAAATGGTAGACAATTGAGGAGGTCAGTAGAACAAAGGGATTTAGGAATTCTGGTACATAATTCTCTGAACAACAAGCATAGACAGGAGGAAATAAATGAGGTGCTTGAGGAATATAAAGGGTGCCAAAAAATATCTTAAAGATATTTTAAAGGCTAAAAGGAGATATGAGGCTGTTTTGGCAGGAGGTAAAAAATAAATCCAAAGGGTTTCTACAGGTACATTAAAAGTAAAAGAATAATAAAGGATAAAATAGGGTCCCTTGAGGATCCCTTGAGGATCTGTGAGGAGTCAGATAGGGTGGTGAAGGAAGCTTTTGGTATGTTGGCCTTCATAAATCAAAGTATTGAATACAGGAGTCGGGATATCATGCTGAAGTTGTATAGGGCATTGGTGAGGCCAAATTTGGAATATTGTGGGCAGTTTTGGTCACCAAATTATAGAAAAGATATCGACAAAATAGAGTGCAGAGAAGATTTATAAGAATGTTGCCTGGGCTTCAGGGTTTGAGTTACAGGGAAAGGTTAAACAGGCTAGGACTTTATTCCCTGGAGTGTTGAAGATTGAAGAGTGACTTAATAGAGCTATTTAATATTATGAGGGGGACAGATAGAGTCAATGTGGACAGGCTTTTTTCCATTGAGAGTGGGGGAGATTCAAAAAAGAGGACATGGATTGAGATTGAAGAGGGAAAAGTTTAGGGGAAACATAAGGGGGAATTTCTTCACTGGGAGTGTGGAATGAGCTTCCTGCCAAAGTGGTAGATGCAGGCTCGATTTTAATATTTAAGGAAAAGTTGGATAGGTATATGGATAAGAGAGGCATAGAGGGTTATGGGCTGGGTGCAGGTCAATGGGACTAGGTGGGAAAAGGTGTTTGGCATGAACTGGCCTGTTTCTATGCTAAATTGTTATATGGTTATATAGGAGCTGCTCTGCTCAAGATCAGAAGAAGCTAGAAGATAATGAATGCAACTCAGAAAAACATCACACAAACCTTCCTCCCTTCCATGGTCTCCATCTACATCTCCAGAAAAGACAGACAACACACTGAATGACAATCACCCCCCCCCCCCACTACGCAAGATACTCCCTTCTCCCTTCGTGGAGAAGGCTCAAATGTGTGAATGGCACATCAACAGGCTTAGGTCAGTTTTGACACTGCAGCTATCAGCCTCCTGAATGAATCCAGCATTATCATATTGCACTTGCAAATCAAACAGATCCACAAGACAAACTTCAATCCCACACCATAACATAGTCTGGACCCTGCACTCCATCCTGACCCACCTGGAGAATGTTCAGCTCAGATTTTAATACAAACATATTCCAGAGACTGGTGGAGAAGCTGTCCTCACTGAGACTCAATAGCCCTCTCTGTAACTGGATTCTGGACTTCTTAACGGAAAGGCCACACTCTGGCCGGGTTAGCACCATATCATTGAACACAGTCGCCCTCAGCAATGGCGCACCTCAGGCCTATGTGCTCAGGCTGCTCTTGTTCATGCTACTGACCCATAACAGCATCACCAAATCCAGCTCCAACAGTGTCGTCAATTTGGCCTCATCAACAACAACAATGTGTCACACTACAGGTAAAATGTTTTAAAAAATCAACCTCATGAAATGGTGCATGAACAAGAAGCTGAGTCTGAACACAGACAAGACAAAGAAGGACCATGAATAGCCAGCCACCATTACACATTAATAGCTCAGTATTGAAAAAAATGGAGACCACAAAGTTCCTCGGAATCCACCCAAGAAGTAACCTATCCTGGACATATAACATCTCCTCACCTGTCAGGAAGGTGCAACAGCAACTGCACTTTCTTAGAAGGCTGAGGTATGTAAGGCTACCAGTCACCAATCTGCCAACCTTTTACAGGCGTTCTATCGAGAATGTCCTGGATGGCTGCATATCAGTGTAGAGCATTGGTTTGGAGGTCAATCCACAAGACCATTAAAGTGGCAGAGAGATCACTAGGGACTCTCTCCCCCTTGTCACCCCTCCCCCCCACCATCAATGTGATTTTCTGGGATTGTTGTTCAACAAGGGCTCATAAAATCTGTTAGGATCCCTACCCTACACAGCATCTTCCAGCTATTCCCTTCAGGAAAGAGATATTAGAGCCAAAATTACCAGACTGAGTGACGGCTTCTTTCAGCAGGTGGTGAGACTGATGAATGACTGTTGAACTGCTAAAATAACTCCCTGTGACTCTACGATTTATAAAAAATGTATTTTAATATATGTATATAGGTACTATGTATACGTCTGCATGTTTTGTACTGTGGACCAGAAAATGCTGTTTCGTCGGGTTTACTGATACAATCAGATGATAAATGAACTTGAACTTGAAATGAAATTAAATGAAATGACATCCAGCAATCGTCCAAATCCTATCCAAGCCAAAGCACAGGTCCAGTATGAATCCAATCATATTACATTATCCAGTCCAGCAAATCAAGTAAAATTAAATCAAGTCCACTGGTTGAAAGCATAAAATCAATTGAGATCATATAACCTAATCAAAATATCAGACATCATAGAACATAGATCAAATAAAATAACAATCTTAAACTCAGTTCCTACCTGAATCAAAATTAATTTAATTCTACCTTCTCTTCCCGTCATAGCAAATTAAATAAATCTGAGTACCTGTAATACCCAAAACTCATTAAAATGTCTAGTCCAAATACAATCTTGTCCAATCCAATCACATCACTAAGCCAAATCACTTCAAAATATGTTATTTAAAACAATCCTAAGAACACAGACCCATCCATACAACATCCAAACCACGTTCCCTGAAATCCAATCAGCATACCTTAATTGAAATTCAATCCAAACTTGCTAGTTCATCCATTTGTTTCATTGTAAATCCAATCTAACCATTAAACAATATTCTGATTGGCATTTTATTTAACATAAAACATCCATATGTTTTGGAACTGCCCTAGTTTAGAAAAACTTTGGAAGGAAGTTTTTCAAACATTAGCGATGATTTTTGGAACCTAGCCCTTTACTTGCTCTTTCTGGAACATTTCGAGAAGCTAATGTGCAAACCCGTCTGTATTGAATGTGAAACGGGGTTGTTTCTCTTTGCTTGGGGGCTTTTCAAACAGCAGGCAGCCTCATCTGATGGGCTATTTGGGTGTGATGATGCCAGCCATACGCAAAAAACTCATTATAGTTGGTGACAGTGCTTGTGGGAAGACGTGCCTATTACTTGCCTTCAGTAAAGATCAGTTCCCCAAGGTGTATGTTCCAACAGTTTGTGAAAATTATGTAGCAGATATTGAAGTCGACGGAAAGCAGGTTGAACTAGCTCTTTGGGACACAGTAGGACAAGAAGATTATGAGTGACTTCGACTTCTCTCCTCTCCAGATACCGATGTCATTGTAATGTGTTTTTTCAATTGATGGCCCTGACAGTTTAGAAAATATTCCAGAAAAGTGGACCCCAGAAGTGAAATATTTTTGCCCAAGTTTACCCATGATCCTTGTTGGGAACAAAAAAAAGACCTGAGGAATGATGAGCATACATGAAGAGAACTGGCAAAGATGAAGCAGGAGCCTGTGAAACCTGAAGAAGGCAAAGAGATGGTCACCAAGATTTGTGCATATGGTTACATGGAATGCTCAGCAAAAACTAAAGAGGGCGTGAGAGAAGTCCTTGAAATGGCCACACGGGCTCCCCTGCAAGCTAAGCGCCCAAGGCATAGGCATTTTGCGGTGTTCTATAAAGCTCAAATGCAAGACAAGTGCACCCTACCATATATTTACAGTCACTTGATTTTAAAAAGATCTTGAATTGATTTTAAACCTAATACAATATTGTCTTGATTATTCTGGTCTCTCATTTATATACTGTTGCTATCATCTCTTGTTTGCTAGCAATATTTAAAAGCCAACAAATATATTTTCTTCTCTAGTTCATTGGTGGACTGATGTATAGCTATGGTCATTTTTACAATATGCATATATCCACCTAAATTTCGGTTAAATGTTACTATAACTTTTTTTAAACCTCCATCTACATTACATGATCAACCGGTGCAGCCTTAGTGGTAGGAAAAGGTACTGTCAGCTTGTATTTCTCGACACAAAACCAAACTTAAGAAGTTATTGTGCCATCACTGTAGCTTGATTCAACTTTTGTATAATTGGATTTCTTAATGCTAATACTGAAGCCACGATTGAAAATTTTACACATTTCGGGGGAGGGGATCAAATTAATGGAAATTGAATTCCTTCATGTAAAAGTTTGGTGAGTTCTGAAACATAATTGATGTAAACCAAATCAAGCTTGTGTATAATGTGGAAATTTTAATGGTGGGCCATGTGGGTGGGAGGGTGAGGTCGGAAGTTGGGGTTGGAGGTTGAGAGACGAGAATACTGTCTCTACTCTTAGGCACAGTTGTTTCCTTACATATTAAATACGAAGCCCTGTTCAGCTTGTAAGACAAATAAATGGATGTGTGGTCATCAGCACCATGCATTCAATGCCTTCTATTTATCACATGTTGGGAAATGTAATGCCTGCCTTTCATGTTTTTGTTTTAACATTTGAAGATGTATGTGAGGTCCTGAATGCACCTCTCTTGCAGTTTCCTAGGTATTTTTTTTGGCTGTGTCAGTAAATAGTTACCAGCAATACTAATAGCAGAATAAAAACCAGTTTTTTTTTTAAATAAAACTGTTTGAGCCTATTCTTTACACTTGTTTAAGTATGGAGAGCATGTTCCAATATGTCAATTTCAGAAAAAGAGAAGCTAATAGGAAAGTAACTTCAATTCAATGCCGCATTTTATCTTTTCTCTCATTAATGGCCAAACGTACAATTTTGATTAAATGGAAAGATAATACTCCACCTACAATTCCACAATGGCTAAGGGATATTGTGTCCTGTTTAAACTGTGGAAAAAAATAGATATGTGGCTAATAACTCAAATGTTAAATTTCAAATGATATGGGATTTGCTCTTAGACGACTACCATAATCTTAAGATTTAGTGTTAAACAGGAATCCTGGCATTGTGCCGTCCCTCTCTAAGACTGCCACCTGGATTTATGAATGCACATCTTCAACCTTGCTTAAGGGAAGGGATTTTGAAATTTCTTTCTTTCTTTGTTATGTACTATTTTAGTGTCTTGAGTGTGCTTTGGAACTTGTACTTTGATTATTGTAACTATTTTTCTGATCTTGTAGCACAATTCATAATTGTGCTGTTCAAATTTTTTTATTGTAAAATATCAATAAAAATATTTTAAAAAGAAAAATATCATTTTCTAACTTGAATATACTGATTACACAATTCCCTTATTTCTGCACAGGTAAATAGAGGAAAATGACAAGGTCCAAGTACTGAATGCTGGAAAAGGCAACATGTATTTCCATGGGACTAATCTTACTAAAATCCAGATGTCTAATCATATTTTCTTGCTCTTTGACAGGGATATGTACAACGTTGAAATTACCAGGGCATGGTTGAAAGGGCAATTTGAAAAGAATGTGTGATCCTGGGCCTTGTGAGGAGACACATTGAGTTCAAAGTGGAAAGTTGTGTTGAACATGGATAAAACACTGGCTGGGCTTCAAATTGAATAGTGTGTCCAGTTTCGGTCACGATTTTTTAGGAAGGTCCTAAAAGGTGCAGAAAAGATTGAACAGAATGATCTGGGGATATGACATTTCAGCTTCAACATTAGACTGCAGAACTAGAACTGCTAGAAACAAAGAAGTTGAAGGCAAGACTTGGAGCTGAACAAAATTAGTTGAGATAGGATTGTGGAATAAATTGAGTATCTTAAGGGTTCAAATGTATCCTTATGTGCTCTGCAAGAATATGGGAACTGCTACCAACTAACCATGAGTGTGAGGAGATCATTGATACCTGAAGGGTATGGAACAATGAAGTTGGTTTATACTTTCCTGAATGATACGGGTAGAAAATAGATGGGAATTGTGCTTGCAAAATCTTCACTGTGCAGCTCTGCTAATCTTTAAGAACAAAGAGTATCTTGTCACGTGCATCTATGTGCAAGAAGTCACATATGTGCTACCTCTTCAAGATTCTTTTATTGTCATGTAATAAAACAGAAAAGTTAATATTACATTGAATTTCCTTTACTTTAAGGCAGACAAAGATTTGTCATTAGATTCAAGTTATTTATGGAAAAGGATAAGTCTGGTTCTTGTGTTGGGATTCTAAGTTGGAGGAAGGCAAATTTTGAGGAAATGAGAAAAGATCTAGGAAGAGTGGATGGGGATATGTTGTTTTATGGTTTTGTGTTAAGTAAGTGGATGGACTTCAAAGAAATAAATCTTGAGAGTGCAGAGTTTGCATGTTTCTAACATTGCATGTTAGGATTAAATGCAAAGTTAAATTCTGAGGGAACCCTAGATTTCAAGGGATATTGGCAATCTGATTAAGAAAAAAGAGGGAGATTTATAGTAACTAAAGGCAGCAAAGAGTTAATGAGGTAATTGAAGAGTACAAAATAAATGCAAGAAAATACTCAAGACGGAAATCAGGAAGGCAAAAACATGAGTTTGCTCTGACAGATAATATGAAGGTAAACCAGAAGAGTTTCTATAAGTATATTAAGAGTAAAAGGATAGTAAGGGACAAAATTGGACCCCTAGAGGATCAGAGTGGTCAACTATGTGTGGAGCCTCATGCAAGGGGGGAGATCTTGAATGGATTTTTTGCATCAGTATTCACTCAGAAAACTGGCATAGTACATAAGGAAGGAAGGGAAACAAACAGAATGGTCGTGGAACATATGAGAATTAAGGAGGAAGAGGTGTTTGTTGCCTTTCAGCAAATAAATGTAGATAAATCACCTGGGTCAGATATGATATTTCTTCGGACCTGGAGGGAGACTAGTGTAGAAATTGCTGGGGTCCTGGCTGATAGATACAAAATGTCCTCGGCCATCAGTGAGGTGCTAGAGAATTGGAGGGCAGCTCATGTTGTCTCATTGTTTAAAAATGACTCCAAAAATAAATCAGGTAATTATAGACCAGTGAGCATGATGTCAGTGGTGGGTAAATTGTTGAAGAGAGTTCTGAGGGATAGGTTATATATGTATTTGGACAGCCATGGGCCTATTAAGGATCGTCAGAATGGCTTTGTGTAGAGTAGGTCATGTTTAATGAATGTTGTAAGTTTTTCAAGGCAGTTATTAGGAAGATAGATGAGGGAAGGGTTGTTGATGTTGTCTACATGGACTTTAGTAAAGCCTTTGACAAGGTCCAACATGGGAGGTTTGTTCAGAAGGTTCAGAAACTGGGTATTCAAGGAGAGGTTGTAAACTGGATTCAAAATTGGCTCTGTGGGAGATAACAGAGAGTGGTAGCAGATGGTTGCTTCTCAGATTGTGACTAGTGGTGTGCCTCAGGGATCTGTGTTGGGATCATTGGTTTTTTTTTGTTGTATATACCAATGATCTGTATAATGTGAATAATGTGGTGAATTGGATCAGCAAGTTTACAGATGACACTAAGATTGGAGGCATTATGGACAGTGAGGAATATTTTCAAAGCTTGCAGAGGGATCTAGACCAGTTAAGAGAATGGGTAAAAAAATGACAGATGGAGTTTAATGCAGACAAGTGTAGGGGGGGTGATGCATTTTGAAAGAGAAAACTAAGGTAGGAGACATATATATATATATATATATATAGTACATGATAGGGCACTGAGGAGTGCAGAGGAGCAGAGAGATCTGGGAATACAAATACATTATTCCCTGAAGGTGGTGTCACATGTAGACAGTGCTGTAAAGAAAGTTTCTGGCATCTTGGCCTTCATAAATCAAAGTATTGAATATAGGAGTTGGATATTATGGTGAAGTTGTATAAGACATGACATTGGTGAACCTGAATTTGGGGTATTGTGTGCAGTTCTGGTCACCAAACAGGAAGAATATCAGTAAGATTGAAAGAGTGCAGAGAAGATTTACTAAGATATTGCTGGGTCTTCAGGAGTTCAGTTACAGGAAATGATTAAAAAGGTTTGGACTATTTCTTGGAGCAATTGGGGAGATTTGAAAGAGGTTTACAAGATTTTGAGAGGTGTAGACAGAGTGGAGCAATTAGGCTTTTTTCACTTAGATTGGGGGAGATAAATACGAGAGGTCATAGTTTTAAACTGAAGGGGGAAGTTCTTCACTCAGAGTGGTGGGAATGTGGAATGAGCTGGCATCTGATGTGGTGAATGGAAACTCGATCATGTGTTTTAATAATAAATTGGACAGGTACATAGATGGGAGAGTCCTGGAGGGTTATGGAATGGGAGCAAGTCAGTGGGACTAGGAAGGGGCCAAATGACCTATTTTCTGTGCTGTAATGTTCTATAGTTCTCTCTCTCATAATATAGACACACACACATGAATTCATTACTATAGGGTTTATTTATGTAGATGGATATATAGATAGATATCTAACAATTATATATCTATATATCTGTATCTGTCTATCTATCTATATACATATGCAGGTATACCCCGTGTTACAAAACTAGAGCATTCCTACGAAACATTTTGTGCACCAAAATGGCATAAAGCGAAGACCCATTTACTGTTATTGAAGGCTATTTTCATAAAGGTGAACACCCATTCAAATCTTTACATCAAAGCAAGTTTTCATAAAGTGGATATTCATAAAATGGGTTGTACTTGTACATAGATAGATAGACAGATTATAGATATCGATATACATAGAGAGAGAGAGAGAGAGACACACACACACGGAAATTAAGTACCATAGGGTATGACCATTTAATCAAATTATCCTTTGAAATTGTGAGATAAATTTTAATTTATTTTATTATCAAATGTCATTCTTGGCACAGTAAACTAATGCTGAATGTATGAGATCTCAATCCTTCAGCTTTGAGTTGTTATCAGAAACTTTTACTTCTTATAAATGAAATCAGAAAATGCTACAAACATCAGCAGATCAGGCGGCATCAATACAAAGAGAAACAGAGTTAATGTTTCAAGTCAGAGTCTTTTCCTCTGAAATTACATCAAAATCCAGTTCTGATGAAAGGTCTCTGCGATTTCTCTTTTCACAGACCTACCCAGTGTTTCCTGTCATTTCTATATCAGATTTCCAGCCAGCATATGAAGGTGTTTCTGAATTCATTCACATTCTCTTTCTGCTCTTTTCACTCCCTCGTTCACAATGAATCTGTCTTTGTGTTCCTGATCTGTTGTTGAATTCACTTTTCAGGCTTGCATTTCCTGCTTCAAACCTTAGACCGTTCTTGAATAACCCAGCAATGTGTCTTTTCAAGGAAATATAATTCCCTTCATCTGTCACAAAGGGTGCTGATAACCTATAGAAGGCACTACAATGTTTTCACCTCCAACTTCCAGTTAATTTCAATGCAGAGATATAGCAGATTAATGAAGAAAGGGGAAAATTACAAATTCTAGCTCCTGTTCAATTTGGTCTTGGACAAAATTATGGCCCATAGTTACAGTGATACACCAACAAAGCCAGAGTCAAAATTGAGCAGAGAGAATAAAAATATATGAAGGAATAAAGAGAACACAGGAATATCATGGGGACATAAACTAAGAATATGTTTATTAATTTTGCCAAGGAATGATGTAAAATATGGAAGGGAATAGATGGAAAAGACTAGTAGGGAGCCATATATGAGGACAGCATTTTAAAATATGTATTAGTATATCAAAAACATAAAGCATAGATTTGAACAGAACCTTATCATTACCAAAATGTACAAATTTCAGTCGAAGATGGATAATATTTCAATACCCACTGAACCTTGGACTTCAACACATATAACACCATCACCGTGGCAAAGATCATAGTGTGTGCACATAAATGATTACATTTGGAAAACAAGTTAAACCAAAGAGTCATAGAGCTGTACAGCATGGAAACTGGTCCTTTGGCCCAACTTGCCCATGCCAGCCAGGATGTCAACTAAGATTGTCCCATCGGTTTACATTTGTCCCATATCCCTCCAAATCGTTCAGTCCAAATATATTTTAAATATCACAACTATATCAGCCTCTGCAGCTTATTCCAGCAGTTCATTCTATATATCCACTGCTCTCTGTGTGAATAGTTTGCCCCTCAGGTTCTTTTTCAGTCTTTCTCCTCTCACTCTGAACTTATGCTTCCAAGTTTTGGACTCCCCTGCACCAGAAATAAGACAGTAATCTCACCTGTGCCCTCATTGCTTAGCTCCTGCACTCCAGAGTAAAAGGCCTAGCTGATCCAATGTTTTCATGCATCTCAAGCACTCTAGTCCCAGAGACTTACCCTTTCCATCTCAATGACATCTGTCCTATAACTGTGCAACCAGTACTGCATACAAAACTCTAAATGTGGCCTCGCCAACATCATCATACAGTGGTAACACGACACCCAATACCTATATTCTATGACCTAATGGATGAAGGAAGTGTACAAAATGCCTTCTTCACTACCCTGTGTCATTACGTTTAGGGAACTATGCTGTAGAGCTCGTCGAAAGAATCAAAGACTTGTTGACCCAAACCAAGGCTTTTATTAGCAAAAGACAGGAGCTCTTCACAGGTGGCCGACCAGTCCGGAATGATCCGACCTGGCTAGGGACACAACCCTTTAACAGTAGGCGTGGCTAAGCTCTCAGCTAATCGCTGTAAGCACAGTCTAGATACTGTAACTATATACATTGGTGATAGATCTGTACTATCACATATGCATTTGTTTTCTTTGGTCTCCCTTTCCTATAACACTCTCCAGTACTCCACCGTTCATTGTACAAGTTTTCACTTACCAATATGTACCACTTCACACTTACCTAACTATACACCCCAGCTGATGGAGATCCTAACTGACATCTTCAATGTCTCCCTGCAGCAGTCCACTCTTCTGGTAAGCTTCAAGGCAGCCACCATCATCTCGGGGTCCAAAAGGAGTGATGGTAACTCAACTAAATGACGATCGCCCAGTGGGACTAACCTCTACAATCATGAAGGGCGTTGAGTGACTGGTAATGGAATGCGTCAAATCACATCTTCCAGCAACATTGGACCCATTCCAGTAATCCTACTGTCCAAACTGGTTCACAGACGATGTAATAGCCTTGACCTTCCACTCTGTCCTGATCCATCTGGAGAAAAGCACATCATGCACTAGGCTGATGTCATCGACCACCGTTCAACATAATCATACCTGAGAGGTTGGTGGATAATCTGTCCTCACTGACACTCAACACACCACTTTGCAATTGGATTCTAGACCAAAAGATCAATCATTCTAGGTTGGTAGTAAAACCTTGTCCCATCACACTGAGCACTGGTGCGCCTCAGAACTGTGTAAAAACTCACAGAAATGCTGAAGAAACTCAGCTAATCTCTTAGTGTCCATAATAGGTAAAGATATTTTACCAACATTTTGTGCCTGAGGCCTTCACACCTCAGACCTGAGTGCTCAGTTGTCTATAGAGTTCATGCTGTTAACTCACAACTACACTCCCAGAATCAGTTTAAATGGAATCATCACTTGGAGATGATACAATCCATATCAGCAATAATGATGTGTTGGCTTACAGAGTGGAGGTTGGAAACCATAGAAAACTACAGCACAGAAAACAGGTTATTTAGCCCTTCTCGTCTGTGCCAAAACATCATTCTTATAGTCCCACTGACCTGCACCCATTCCATAACCCTTCAGACCTCTCTGATGTATCTATCCAATTTATTCTTAAATCTTAAGATTAAGCCTGCATTTACTATGGCAGGTAGCAGCTCATTCCAAACTCCCACCACTCTCTGAGTGAAGATGTTCCCTTTAATGTACCTCCTAAACTTTCACCCTAAAGCCATGTCCTCTTGTGTTTATCTCTCCCAATCTAAGTGGAAATAGCATTTACTCTGTCTATTTCACTCATAATTTTGTAAACCTCTATCAAATCTCCCCTCATTCTTCTATGCTTTAAGGAATAAACTCTCAATTTGTTTAATCTTTTCCTGTAACTCAACTCCTGAAGACCCAGCAAGATCCTAGTAAATGTGATGCCACTTTCAGGGAATTATGTATCTATATTCCCAGATTCCTTTGTTTCTCCACACTCCTCAGTGTCCTACCATTTACTATGTATATCCTACCTTAGTTAGTCCTTCCAAAATGCAACACCTCACACGTCTGCATTAAATTCCATCTTCCATTTCTGACCCATTTTTCCAGTTGGTCCAGATCCCTCTGTAAGCTTTGAAATCCTTCCACATTGTCTACAATGCATCCAATCTTAGTGTCATCAGCAAACTTGCTGACCCAGTTTCCTACATTGTCATCCAGATCATTGATATAGACAACAAACAATGGTCCCAGCACAGATCCCTGAGGCACACCACTAGTCACAGGCTCATAAAATTGTGCAAAAACAACAAACTGAGTTTCAATATGGACAAGAAAAAGGAGATGATTGTGGACTTCAGGAGGATGAAATTTGATAATTCTCCATTACACATCAATGGTCCCATCATAGAGAGGTTAATGGGTACAAAATTCCTTGGTGTGCATATAAAGGATGACCTATCCAAACCCACACCACCTACTCATTATTCAGGAAGGCACAGCAGTGCCTATACTTCCTCGGGAGATAGAGGAGAATAAGGCGACCAGACCACATCTTGACAACTTTTACAGGAGCATAATAGAGTGCGTCCTATTTGGTTGCATCATTGCATGTTATGGTAGCTGCAAAGGATCAGACCAGAAGTCAATACAGAGGATCACAAAAATATCTGAGAAGATCCCTGGGATCTCCCTTTCCTCAATTGCTAAATGGGGCTCAAAGAATTATAGAAGAGCCTTTCCATCCAGCACATAGTGTCTTTGAGCATCAAATCAGGACTGCCAGGCTGGGAAATAATTTCTCCCCTCAGGCTGTGAGATTGATTAACTTTATCCTGTAAATAGTAAATCATCCCAAAATATTTAAATATATTGATATTAAATTATGCCTTATGATTATCAGGTACTGTGTACTATATGTGTAATGCGTGTGCACCATGTTCCAGAGAAACACTTTTTCATCAGATTGTATATGTGCAGTCAGATAATAATAAACTTGAATTGAACTTCCCTCTCATTCCTTGGCCCACTTCCCCAGGTGTTCTGGATCCTGTTGTAATCTAAGATAGCCTTCCTTACTATCCACTATATCAGTATCATCTGCAAATTTACTGTAAGCAACTTTCTCATCCAAATTCTTGATATAGATGACAAAAACAGTAGATCCAGCAGTGATTCCCACAGCATAGCACTGGGCAAAAGCCTCCAACCTGAATAACTTACCCTCCACCAACACCCTCTAATGCCTTCCATCAAAATTTTGTATCCAATTGGCTAGTTCAGCCAAATCCATCAAATCCTATGTTTCAAACTCTCCTACCAATGGAGACCTTGTCAAAAGCTTTGCTAAGATCTATGGAGACAATGTCTATCAATTTTTGACTGCTCATCAAGCTTTTTGACTGCTCTTGAAAAAAATTTATGAGACATGATTTATAATGCATAAAGCCATGAATAAAGTCAGTCTTTGCGTATCCAAATGTTGGGAGATTTTGTCCCTGAGAATCCTGTCCAGTAATCCTTTGCATTATTTATGTTAAGGTCACCAACCTACAATTCCCTGGCTTGTTAATGCACCCCTTCTTAAATTGAGGCATTACAGTAGCCATCATCTAGTCTTCTAGAACAGTGATTCTCAACCTTTATCTTTCCACTCATATACCATTTTAAGTGTTCCCTATGCTATAGGAGCTCTGATTAGTAAGGAATTGCTTAAGGTGGTATGTGGGTGTAAAGAAAAAGTTTGAAAACCACAGTTTTAACTGTACCTGATTGACTCATTATGTGCACAGTTTCATAACTCCAAAGACAATTTTTCTCAAGCAAAATATTTCAGTAACAATCGGGTCTAGAGCAGTGGTTCTCAACCTTCGCCTCCCACTCACATACCACCTTAAGCAATCCCTTATTAATCACAGAGAACCGATAGCAAAGGGATTACTTAAAGTCGTATGTGAGTGGAAAGAAAAAGGTTGAGAACCATCGTTCTAGAGTCTGACCCATGTCTAAATATATGGAAATATCTCTGCCCTGCAATTTCATCCCTTGCTTCCCTTATGTCACAGAATACACTTAATTGGCCCCAGAAGATTTATCTAACTAAATCATTTTGGGTTTCCTTTTTTTTTGAAAAATAATGGAAGAAGTGAAATATACACAATATGGGGTGTGAATAATGATTGTTAATTTAAGCCTGTCACCTTTAAAAGGTTGTGTCAAATGACGAATCTGGGCTGCAACCCTGTTTTGTGGGAGGTTCCAGAGACAGGCTGTGGTGAAAGGTTCAGGAAACTAGATGTACGTTGAGCTGCTCGTGCTATGTAGATGGAAATTTATACATTCCACAATAGACGTGGTTAGACATTATGAACTCAGTGAGTGCAAAATCTTTTCAGTGATGAAGGAGGTGCACTGAATATCGTCCTTTATTGGCCAAGACATTGAGAACATGAAGAAATAACATGGCAGCAATGAAGAGTTGAGAGGAGAGGTTAAAAAGTCATCATATAATAAACTATAGTTATAAATTGAGGCTCTCTTTGCTAGAGTTTCCCTGGAACAAAGAGGATAGGAGAATTATTTGATAAAATATAAAATAAATATGTATATTTATAAAATTATGAATAGGTGCACGATTTCCCTCAGTTACAAGATCTGTAAGCAGTAAATATAAAATTAACTTAATTGGTGGAAGGGTTGGATGTGAATTTAAAATAATTATTTGCCCTCAATGAACGATGGACATCTGGCACTCAGTCCAAATGGATGGTGGAGGCAGATGTCCTCACCACCTCAATTAAAACTTCAAGTACTATAACTTAAAAGATTATGATTGTGGGAAGATGGAAACATCCAAAAACAAAATTTCAGTCAGCATGGCCACAATGAATGGAATGGTTTCCTATTCATTAAATGTCTTTGCCATCGGTGCTCTGAGATTAGTAAGGGATTGCTTTATGTGGTATGGGAAGGGAAGGTTGAGAACCACTGCTCTAGACCCAATTGTTACTGAAATAATTTGCTTGAAAAAAATTGCCATTGGCCCATTTTCTTTGGAGTTATGAAACCATGCACATAATGAGTCAATTAGGTACAATTAAAACAAAGATTTTCAAACATTTTCTTTCCACCCACATACCACCTTAAGCAATTCCTTACTAATCAGAGCTCCTATAGCAAGGGGAATACTTAAAGTGGTATCTGAGTGGAAAGAAACAGGTTGAGAACCACTGTTATGGATCCTTACAAGGACTTAATCCAGACTTTCATAAGTTTGCATATACTCCAAAACATTAATATTGAAACATAAGATTTACAAGCCATTAGATCTTTAAAAATCAAGTGTGGTGGAGCTGTAGATACCTACAAAATGGACCAATTAGCCCAATGCAGGATTATTGGTGCATGTGAGCAGCCTGTGTTTTAAAAATCCATCCTCAGTCTTTTGAGGTTTATTTGTTTTAACATACCAAAATTTCACATCTGGTAGAGCCCAGTCACCAACACTTTACTGCTATTTGAAAAGTGCCAGATGGCAACACTCAAGCTTTATGACAAATTGCCTTTAGACTGGCAAAATGCCATTCCAATTTCCTATACTTCCTTTGGTACTGATACTCACATGGTATAGTAAACAGGATGGCCTTGGCCCTAGGATTTGTGAAGGAGTTAGTGTCAGGCAAAAGACCAGACCAACATTAGGGTACAACACAAGTTTCTAGACTACTGCATGATAACATCAGTATAAGGAGCAAAATGTGGCTATTCAGTCCTCCAAGACTAATCCCCATCTCAAGGACTCCATACTTTTATCACCAAACTTGTTTTTCCACTGTTCCAGTTGCACTGTTCTCAACTGAGCTAACTTTGTCACGTTATTTATGACAGCTTTATTCCTTCCACATTTACTCCATCATTAAATTATAACATTTTCATAATATATCCCTTAAAAAATCTGAAGATGTTTCACTTTGGATTGATGACATTGACAATGCAGAAGTTAGGTTTTGTGCTTTTTCAGAGCCCTCATTAGCTCCAGATCTAAGAATCAATAAAAGACCAGCTTTACACAAACTACCTTCCTCCCTTCTCACAAGCAGAACGTGTTATAGTTTACATTTACTACATTTGACTGCACGTTTCACAGCCATTTCCTGATGTGGGCAAATGAACAGCTGCACTTTCTGTGATTCCACTCCCACCCCCTCCATTTCCTGCACTTCGCCCACAACTGCCACTGCTTTTATCCAATTTGCAACCGGACTCTACATTTTTCTCCAATCCATTCTTCAGTAATAAACCGACGGTAATTCCCCTGTTACCTTCAGATGACCTTTACACTGCCTGATGTTACTGGAAAAGGACTATGCCACAGATACGTCAATTCAAGCCACACAAACTGATAACATTTGGACTGCATTATTTGCAATCTTGTAACAGTAAATATAATTGTTCACAGCAAGCTAAAGATATATTAGAAAAAGAACAACTCTAAATAGCATTGGTATTTACCACAGAAAATAAACTTCGACTTGTTGACTTCATGGGTGTATTTAAGAGGTGATTATTTTTCCATTGTTAATGCTCATGATTAAAGGTGTTATGTTTCAAATGCACCCAAATATATTCACTCTCGTAAACCAGCCAGGTTTGATTTGAATGAGAAGAAAATAATCTCAGGGCTGTAGCCAGTAAAATGAGAAGAAAGGAGGCCTGAACTTTATTATTGCTACATGAATGATGATTGTAAATAGGCTACATCGATGCTCTGCCCTCAACTCACCCATGGTACAATGACACAAATCCTAAACCTGGGAAGGAATCTAGAATCTATTTTTGGTTCTGGAATCAATATGGACATTTGCAATCAGCTGGCAAAGATGTGCGGATAATATTAAAATCAGGGTCATACAATTCCATATGATAGCAATTACATTTTAAATAAAGATCTAAGAGAGCTTGTCTGCTGTGCTTCTAATATATAAACTTTCCAGAAAAATAGATAAATAGGTAATTTAGCTCAAGAGATCCCCCAGAAACATGGCAAATACCATCCTTCCCCAGTGCAATAAAGCTAATAACCATATAACAATTACAGCACGGAAACAGGCCATCTCGGTCCTTCTAGTCCGCACCGAACCAAATATTTTCCTCTAGTCCCACCTACCTGCACCTTTCCCATAACCCTTCATTCCCATCCCATCCATATACCTATCCAGTTTTTCCTTAAATGACAAAATGGACCCTGCCACCACTACTTCTCCTGGAAGCTCATTTCATACAGCCACCACTCTCTGAGTAAAGAAGTTCCCCCTCATGTTACTTCTAAACTTTCCCCCCTTAACTCTTAATTCATGACCTCTTGTTTCAATCTCTCCTACCCTCAAGGGAAAAAGCCTATCCACATCAACTCTATCTATCCCCCTCATAATCTTAAATACCTCTATCAAATCCCCTCTCAACCTTCTACGCTCCAAGGAATAAAGACCAAATCTGTTCAATCTTTCTTTGTAACCTAGATTCTGAAACCCAGATTACATTTTTGTAAATCTTCTCTGCATTCTGTCTGCCTTGTTCATATCCTTCCTATAATTTGGTGACCAGAACTGCACACAGTATTCCAAATTTGACCTCACCAATGCCTTGAACAGTCTTAACATCACCTCCTGACTCTTTTATTCTATGCTTTGATTTATAAAGGTCAGCATACTAAAAGCCTTCTTCACCACCCTATCCACATGAGCTTCTAACTTAAGGGAATGATAAACCATTATTCCTAGATCTTTCTGCTCCACTGTATTCTTCAATGCCCTCCCATTTACTACATATGTCCAGTTTTGATTATTCCTTCCAAAATGAAGCACTTCGCACTTCTCAGCATTAAACTCCATCTGCCATCTTTCAGCCCACTCTTTGAAGCAGTCCAAATTCCTCTGCAATCTTTTGAAAACCTTCTTCATTATCCACAATTCCACCTATTTTAGTACCATCAGCATATTTATTAATCCAATTTATCACCCCATCAACTAGATCATTGATGTAAATGTCAAACAGCAAGGGACCCAATACAGAACCCTGAGGCACACCGCGGGAGATTTTCAAGACACTGGCCAACACGGGGAACAAAGCTGATTATAACAGGGCTGTTGACGCCTTGTAAAAGCATTTTGTTGTGGAATCAAATGCCACATTCCAACACCATATATTTCAACAGGTCAAAGAGAGGGACATGAAAAGCATTGCTCAATTAGTCACACGACTCAGGAAGGTGGATGAAGGTTGCAATTATGGAGCAGATTTGGAAAACCAGATTCGAAATAAGGTGGTACAAAGTTGTACATCAAACCATCTGAGATGCAAGTTGTTGGAGAAAGGTGCAACACTTACACTGGCAGAAACATTGACAATAGCAGCATCATTTGACGCAGCGGAAATTCAGTTTCAGACTATGAAATTGGATGATCCCCCCACTGCACGTGATGGCACATATTCTTGTCAAGTTCATAAGATATTTACTGTCGCAAGCAAAGGATAGGATCATGGTCAGCACATTATTTATTCAGAACATAATTGTGAACGTTATCGATGTGGCAATATCGGTTTATTTTGGAAAGGATTTGTGCTGTCCAGCCAGGGGTCAAGTGTGCAGAAGCTGTGGTAGAAAGGGCCATTTTGCCAAGACATACAGAGCCCCACCCCAGGCAAGATGTGAACCTGGACCTACAAATAATTGTGGAGGAAGAAGGGGGATGAGAGGCGGATGTAAGCCGAGGGGTGAACAAAATGCACGTCATGTTGAAAATGGCTCATGTGAATTACATGTGATGATGAACAGGAAAAAGAAATTGAGACAAGATATGCTTTTGTCATTAACAATAAACATGCAAATGCAAAGTTGCCAGTAGTGATTGGACGTGTGAAGGTTGACATCATGGTGGACAGTGGGAGTGACATCAACATCAGAGACAGAGTATTGTGGGAAATAGATAAAATGTACAACCAGAAGATGGGAGAAAAAGTTGTTTCCATACACCTCATTGAAGTCACTTCAAACATTTGAATGCTTTACAGCAGAGGTGCAGGTGGTTGTCCAGAGTAATCTTACACCACCTACCACAATGGCAGAGTTTGTTGTCATAGAAGAATGAGGGGAACCTCTACTGAGTAGGGAGATGCTGCAGGTAATGGGTGCATTATGTATAGGTCTGAAATGTGAACTCAGTGCAATCCTATATTGGTCTGAAGGAGGAATTCCAGTCAGTTTTTGAAGGATTTGGAAAACTAAGCAACAGGCAGATCAAACTGAAAATAGATCAAGAGGTCAGGCCAGTTGCACAACCCATGAGAAGGACACCGTTTGGGCTGAGGGAGAAAGTAGAAGCAAAAATACATGAACTTGTCCAAGACATGATTGAACCAATGGAGGAACTGTCACCTTGGGTCAGCCCAGTCATTGTAGTCCCAAAATCCAATGGAGAGATCAGACTATGTATTGATATGAGGAGAGGAAATGAAGCAGTAGCGAGGGAAATGCACCCCATTCCTACAGTGGATGAAATCCTACAGGAACATTTGACAAACAAAGTCTTCTCAGTAGGATTTGAAATGGAGTTTCCACCAGCTAGATCTAGAGCCAGAGTTACGAAAAATCATTACATTCGTCACACATTGTGGATTGTTTAGATACAAGAGGTTACTATTTGGTGTAAACGCTGCTCCAAAGATCTATCAACACAAAATCCACAAAGTGATCCAAGGAGTTCCAGGCACAGCTAACATCTCAAATGATATCATTGTCCATGGTGCTACACATGAGGAACATGATGAGATACTTAGACAGACATTAGCCCAGTTGAGAGATCCTGGATTGATAGTGAATGCAGACAAATGTTTGCTGGGTGCATCCAAGATGGTGTTCATGGGTCATAAGCTGACTAGTGAAGGTATCAATCCAACTGAAGGTAAAATCAAGGCAGTTGCAGAGGTTCAAGAACCAAGGAATGCAACAAAGTTTCCTGGGCCCAGTGAACTTTTGTGCAAATTTCATACTAAATCTAGCAACTATTGCAGAACCACTGAGGAGGCCAACAAGGAAAAATGCTCACTTTGTGTTCAGACCCAACCAAAGGAAGGCATTTCAGAAATTGAAAAGAAGCCTGATGAGTCCACATACATTGGGATATTTTGATCCAAAAGCTTAGGCACAAGTCATAGGTGATGCTAGCCCAGTGGGACTAAAAGCAGTCCTAGTTCAGAAGCAAGAGGAACAATGGAGGGTGATTGCATATGTGAAGAAGTCACTTACTGATGTTGAAAGATGTTATTCACAGACAGAGAAGGAAGCCCTTGGACTCGTATAGGTCTGCGAACATTTCCATGCTTATCTATGTGGCATAGAGTTCTAGCTCTTAATGAATCACGGACCACTGGAAGCCATTCATTCTCTGAGATCAAAGCTGTGTGCTAGAATTGAAAGATGGACCCTGAGACTATAACAATATCACTACAGGATAATTTAAATAGCAGGGAAAAACAATATTGCTGATTCACTATCAAGGTTGCTGAATGACGATGAGGTAAAGCACTCAACACACGAGATGGAGGATGAATCATTCATGAGATTCGCTGCAGTGAATACTACACCATGGGCAGCACAAACCAGGAAGATCAAGAAGGAATCATGTATGGACCCAGAACTGATGGACATTGGGGATCGGATCAACAGCAGTGACTGGAACAGCTGACTAAAAAAAACATATGTGGCCATCAGAGATGAACTGTGCACAGTTGGAAGATGTGTACTCGGGAAACCGATTTGTCATTCCACAGAAATTAAAAGGGAGGATGGTAGCACTGGCTCACGAGGGACATTTGGGAGTTATTGGGACAAAATAAAACCTCCACACAAAAGTCTGGTGGTCAGGAATGTTAAAAGATGTGGAAAAATATATGAGATCATGTCATGGATGTCAGGTGACAAGCAGACCTAACCCACCTGAACCGATACGAAGCACACTGCTACCAGCAGGACCATGGGAGGATATTGCAGTCGACATCTTGGGCCTGTTCGCAACTGGAGAGTCGATTATGGTGGTTGTTGACTATTACAGCAGATATTATGAGTATGTCATAATGAAATCAACAACAGCAGGAAAGACTATTGCAGCACAGAGGGAGATCTTCACCAGACATGGCTTACCAATGACTTTACATTCAGACAATGGACCTCAATTCATATCAGAGATATTCTGAGAATTCACAAGAATGATTGGTGTACACCACTACAAGGTTACACCAAAGTGGGCACAGGCCAATGGAGAAGTCGAACATCAGAATCAGTCACTGGAGAAAAGAATGAGAATCACTCAAGCAGAATGCAAGGATTGGAAAGAATCTTTTTGACCTATGTAGCAGCATACAGAGCGACACCACAGAGCACCACAGGAAAAAGTCCAGCAGAACTTCTCTTCGGAAGAAAGATCAGAACCAAAATACCACTGGTTGTTGACATAGTAAATGACGATGAAGTTGAAGAACATGATGCTAAAAGAAAAGGGGCATCAAACTGTATGTGGACATCAAAAGGAATGCCAGACATTCAGATGTAATACCAGGGGTTGAGGTACTGATGAGGAAAGAAAGTCAGAATAAAATGGACACACCGTTTATTCTCCAACCATATATTGTAGAGTCCAGAGAGGGAAATCAGGTGATGAGTCTCGTCACAAGAAGGTGTTATTATAACAGAAACACATCACGTGAAAAAGTATTATCATCGCAACGTTCCAGTAATGTTGATGCCAGACGAAACTGCAAGAGAGCAGAGCCGAGATGAACAGCTTGATGGACCTGGAATGCACCAGCTGGAAGGAGAAACTACTAGCAACCAGCATCAAGGCAGCAGACAAACTGAGCAGGACATCGGGGTCAGCAGTCCAGACACAGGCCAGACAATACCAGGAGATAGACTGCAATGTCAGCGATGACCACCTAGGAGATTTCAATATTTCATCATGGAGAACTTTGTATTTTATGGTTTGGAAATCTGTGTTTTGTAAATCATCCAGGAAAATATATGATTTGGAAATTGAAGTTGATGTTGGCATTGAAAATCATCTGTACCAAAAGTTGACTGTTTTAACAGTAGTTTAAGCATCATTCATTTATTTGATGACCTTTTTATTTGATAATGGAAGGATGTCATAGTAATAAATAATATAGTTTGGTTATCAACTATAATGCCTTGCACGATGATATAGATTGATTATCGACTGTGATAGCTGGCATGTTGCACAGGACTAATAATGAGTAAAAAACAGTAGTGGTAGAGAGTGTTGACTTTGCTTGACCTCAGGATTTGACAATAACATCCACTGCTTTTCCCTCATCATCTCTTCAAAAAATTCAACAAGATTGGTCAAACATGACCTTCCATGCACAAACCTGTGTTGAGTGACCCTGATCAGACCGTCTCTCAAGATACTTACACACACACATATATATATATATACATATAATTTCTAAGAACACTTTCCATTAACTTACCTACCACAGACTTTAAATTTACAGGCCTACAATTACTAGGCTTGCTCCTTGAACCCTTTTTAAACAAAGGAACCATATTAGCAATCTCTAATGAGATTTGAAAAATCACTGTCAGAGCTTCTGCTATTTCCTCACCAACTTCTCTCAAGGTCCTGGAGAAAATCTCATTGGGACCTGGAGACTTATCCACCTTTATAGGCTTCAAAAGCTCCAGTACTTCCTCTTTCTTAATCACTATAGTTTCCATAATTACCCTCTCTGCTTCCTTTACCCCGTACAATTCGATATCCTTCTCCTGAGTGAATACCGAAGAAAATAACTTGTTCAAAATCTCTCCCATCTCATTTGGCTCCACACACAGTTGTTCACTCTGATTCTCTAATGGACCAATTTTATCCCTCACTCTCTTTTTGCTATTAACATTTATTTGGGTCCTTTTGGATTTATTTTCACCCTGTTTGCTAAAGCCACCTCGTACCTTCTTTTAGCTTTTCTTATTTCTTTCTTGATTCTTTTTCATTCAATGTATTCTTCATGCATCTCCTTTATTCCTTGTTTCTTATATTTATTGTGTCTCCTTTTTTCGAACAAAGTTTCTAATATCCCTTGAAATTCATAGTTCTCTCAAACTTTTGACCCTACCTTTCAACCTAACAGGAACATAGAGATTTTGTACCCTCAAAATCTCACCTTTAAAAGACCTCCATTTCTCTACTGCATTCTTCCCATAAAACAAATTGTCCAAATCCACTCCTTGTAAATCCTTTCTCATCTCCTCAAATCTAGCTTTGACCCGCTTGAAAACCTTAAACTTATGTCCTGACCTATCCCTTTCCATAATTACATTGGCACTATGATCACTTGATCCAAAGTGCTCCCCAACACATACATCCGTCTCATCCAACACTGCTCCTTCTCCAGTCAGTACCTCTACATATTGCTGTAAAAAACTATCCTGTACACATTTTACAAATTCAAAACCCATCCAGCCCTTTAACAGAATGGATTTCCCAATCTATATTTGGAAAATTAAAATGTCCCACTATCACAAACCTGTGCTTATTACAAATATCTGCGATTTCCCTACAAATTTGTTCCTCTAGGTCTCGCTTCACATTAGGTGGTCTACAATACACCCCTAAGTGTGACTACCCCTTTCCCATTCCTCAATTCCACCCATACAGCCTTCCTGGATGAGCCCTTCAATCTATCCTGTAATATTTTCACTGGCAAGCAATGCTACACCACCCCCTCTTGCACCTCCAATTCTATCACACCTAAAGCAACAAAATCCAGGAATATTTAGCTGCCAATTACATCCCTCCTGCAACCATGTTTCACTAATCGCTACCACATCATACTGCCAAGTGTCTATCCATACCTTCAGCTCATCCACCTTCCTTACAATGCTCCTAGCATTAAAGGATATGCATTTCAGAGATTTCCCACTACTTATTCTGTTTGCCACAATCTTTGCAAACAACTCTATTTATTCTTTTTCTATCATCTCCCCTCTATCTTCATATAGAGCATCTTCCTTCTCTATCACCTGCCTATCCACCCCAAACTTTGTCTACAAGCTTTCTCTGTTTGCAATCTAACCTTCTCCTTGCTGTTCTCCTTCGCATAGTTCCCTCCCCCCAACCATTCTAGCTTAAAGTCTCCTGAGTAGCCTTAGCAAATGTCTGTGCCAGGATCCTGGTCCCCCGAGGATTCATGTGCAACCCACCCATTCTGTACAGGTCTCATCTCCCCCAAGAAAGGTCTCAGTGATCCAGAAACTTGAATCCTGCCCCTTGCTCCAGTCCTTCAGCCACACATTCATCCTCCACCTCTTTCTGTTCCTGCTCTCACTGTCGCATGGCACAGGCAGTAATCCCGAGATTACTCCCTTCGCTGTCCTTTTCAGTTCTCTACCTAACTCCCAGTACTCACTTTTCAGGACCTCTTCAGTCTTCCTCTCTATGTTGTTGTTACCTACATGTACCACGACCTCTGGTTCATCTCCCTCCCACTTTAGGATATCTTGGACACGAGCAGCAACATCCCAGACCCTGGCACAAGGGAGGGAAACCACCATGCAGTTCTCCTTACTGTGTCCACAGAATCCCCCATCTGTCCTCCTAACTATTGAGTCCCCTATGACTATTGCCCTCCTCTTCTTTTCCCTACCCTTCTGAGCCACAGGGGCCAACCCTGTGCCAGAGGTACAGCCACTGTTGCATTGGCCAGCTAGGCTGTTCTGCCCCCCGCCCCCATAGAGTACTCAAAGGGGTGTACTTATTGTTGAGGGTTAAAGCCACAGCGGTCCTCTCTATCACCTTACTCTTTCCCTTCCCTCTCCTAACTGTGACCCACTTATCCTCCTCCCATGGCCCTGGTATGACTACATGGCTGTAACTCTTATTCTTGACTTCCTCATTGTCCCTGACCAGGGCAAGGTCATTGAGCTGCAGCTCCAGTTCCCTAATACGGTCCCTGAGAAGCCGTAGCTCAGCAGACATGTATGTCCAGGAGGCTAGAAGACTCCACATTCTTTCTCTCTCCCCTTTCTCAAATGCAAAAGACACAAATAAACAACTAACCAGCCTTACTTTAATGTGAACAAGCTCAACCTCAGCCTCTGCTCGCCAAAGCCTCTAAGTCCCACTCCATCGCTGTGCTATTCGCTCACTGGGCCACTCCTTGCCGGCTGCTCCTTTACCTTATCCTCCTTTTATTGGCCCACTATCAATTAACCCCATCACTCTCTCCTCGCCCCTCCTCCACTGGATTCCTCGCCCAAGCTACTAGGCCTGAGCCAGAGTCCCAATATCAAAGTAAAATCAAAGCCCAGGAACCACCAAGAACATCATTCACCTCACCATAGAAATGCTGACAATCAGGGTTTCATGAGATGCCTCCTCATAGACAGCACCAGATTAGAATGTGATTTACTGGTGCTGTAATAAGTTTGTGCTAACCATTACACTGACCCCATGCTGCCTATCCTTGTCATCTTGGCCCTTTTCCTTGTAGGAGGTGCTGGTCTTCATTGATGGCATATAAAATGAAAATAATCATCATATGAAAAGTTAATTTGCAAATAATGCAAGAAATAGGAGTAGAGGCAGGCCACTGGCCTGTCGAACCTGCTCCAACATTCAAAAAGAGCATGGCTGACCTGGACAAGGACACAGCTCCACCTACCTGCCTTTTCCCATAACCTTTCATTCCCCTACTATGCAAAAATCTATTCAATTGTATAAAATAAATTTAATGAGGCAACCTCTACTGCTTCTTTGGTCAGAGAATTCCATAGATTGACATCTATCTAGAAAGGACACTGACCTGCTAAGTTTCTCCAGCATTATATTTTTACTTCAATCATGTTGTCTGCAACATTGAATTAATGTCAGCTTCTCTGGTTTCTGCTAGCCTACTCCATGTTCCTCTTCTCCATCCCTCTTTCCTCTCACTCACCATCCCTTTCCCTTTTCATTCACAGAGCAATCCCCCTCCCCTCCCCTTGTTTGCTGGTGTGCCTCCCTCCCTTATTAACCTATTACCTCCAGCCTGTGAGACTGTGCTTCTCCCCCTGCCCCTTCCCCCCACCATTTTGTTAGGGTGCCTGCCAACATTTTGTCCATACCTTGATGAAGGACTCAAGCCTGAAACGTTCGTTATTTGTCTTTATCTTTGCTATATAATGGACACGGTTTGACCTGCTGAGTTTCTCCAGCATTGTGTTTTTACTTCAACTACGGTGTCTGCAACTCTCTGGAAAAGGAAGCTCCTCCTCATCTCCATAAATCTAGTCCCCCAAATCTTCAGGCTATTTTCCCTAGGTCTACTCTCACCTACCACTGTTAAGGTGGCCATTCCAAAAGGAGGACATGGTCATAGGTTACTCTATGTGTGTGTGTAATTTTTTTTGCAATATGGTTTAAATTTTATCAATTTTTTTTGAAACACACTGTATATAATTTGGTAATCTATGACCATGCTGTCTTTTTTTGGAAATTTGGAATTAGCCACCCTACCTACCAGTGGAAACAACTTTCTTGCCTTGATCTTATCCATTGGATTCATAATTTTATATTTTTTTTTAAAATCAGATAGCCTCTCATTCTTCTGAATTTCAATGAGCATAGTAACAGGTGACTTGATCTCTCATCTCTGGAATCAACCTGGTGAACCTCCTCTGCAAACCCAGTATATCCTTTCTCTAATAAGAATAGCAGAGCTGCACACAGTACTCCAAAAGGCCTTACCAAGCACCCTGTACAGGTGCAGCAGAACAAACTGCTTTTAAATGCAATCCAAGCAATGAAGGCAACATGACACTTGCCCCTTCTGTTGCACCTGAACGCCAACCCTTTGTGATTCATGCACAAGCATTCCCAAATCTATCTGCACTCAGCATGTTGTAATTTTTTACCCATTAAGTAACAATCCAATCTTCTACTTTTCCTTCCAAAGTGGATGATATCACTTTACTCACATTATTCTCTGTCTGCCAAGCCCTTCTCAACTCAGTTAACCTCTCTCCATCTCTCTGCAGGTTCTGTGTCCTCTGCACAATTTACTTTTCCACTTAATTTAGTATCATCAATAAACTTGATCTCCTTTTACAAATTGTGAATTTTATTGTGAACAGTTGCTGGCTTTGCACCAACACCTGTGGCATTCCACTCACCACTGATTGCAAACCCAGGAAGCACCCATTTATCCCCTCTTTGCCTTCTATTGGATAATGCATCTTCTATCCATCTTAATACCTTACCCCAATTTCAAGCATCATATGCAGTTTTTTTTTCAATAGATGTGGTACCTGATTGAATGCCTTCCAGAAATCCAAGTATGCAACATCCATTTGTTACCATTGCAGTCATTGTCATTATATCATTAAAGAACACCAAACAGGACCTGCTCTTCCTGGATCCATGCTGAGTTTGCCTATTGGAGCAATTTCTACCCAGATGTGTTGTTATTTCTTCTTTAATGATAATTAAGTATTTTTTCCCATGATGAGATGTCAAGAAGGAAGGCAAAGGAAGCAGTAAAGGAAGGTGATTAATGTAATAGCAACAAAGGAGTTTTTGAGTGATGCACTCCTGTTTTAAAGATAGAAGTAAATCACAAACATCTGTAGACACCCTGTGTTAAAGTAAAAACACAAAATGCTGGAGAAGCTCAACAGGTCAAAGTGTCCTTTATGTAGCAAAGGTAATCAACGTTTCGGGCTTAAGCCCCAATTTAATTCCATTCCTTTTACAGTGAATCCAATGGTTGCTGAACAAATCAGCAAGCATTATATTCATTGTAAAAGGGAATAGAATTACATTTGCAGCAGGAAACAAATCGACCAGCTACAGTTCTACACCCCAATTTGAAGTCGAAAATAATCCTCTTTTCTGACTCATGAAAAAGTGGAGTTCAATTTTGCAACGTACCATTCAGCAATGAGATCAATTCTGTTCCATAAATCACTCACCCATAATCCTAGTGGTGTAGGAGAAAGCTTTGGGAAATACAGATTAATGTAGCAGGGGAGCATTAATTATAGATAATATAGTTATGAATTGTATCCCAAGACTCCAAACTGCATTTTCTCACAAACTGCCCTGGTTCACATTTCTCTATTAACCAGAGATACCAAAATGGAAAATACAGTAAAACCTCTGGTATCTGGCACTTATGGAGTTTGGTAGGTTTCAGATTAGTGTATTTTCCGGTTGCTTGAGACTTACTCTGACAATGCCTAACTAACAAACCTTATTAAGAATAAAATATTTAAAAGACAAAAGACAAAATACTACACTATACTTACACAGAACAAACTTCACTTGCATTAATATATAACTTTAAAGCATTTTACTTTATTTTCAGTCACATTCTTTGAAAAGATTTAACTGTCACTGCATCTGCAGTTTCCACCCCATCCACAGTGCCGCACAAGCACAAAAATAACATTATAGATCATTAACCCCCACCCCCCACAAAGTTTTACAGATAAAGCATCTGACTTTGGCGACTCTTACTACGCATGGATAAAGAGACACTTTAAGGGAGTCACCCCAATGGTGAGCAGCATCAACTAGCTCTTCTCCCTGGATGGTGCGATTTTATTCAAACACAACTTTATTCAAATTTTATTCAAACAACTGCTACAAGCAATGCACAACAAAAGCATTCCACTGGCTGAATATTGCTCCCATTTTCACCAAAGGTTTGTGTTACCTGAGAGAACATTTACTTTCACAATTTTAAAACTTGTATATTTTAACCTATTATTTTATTCTTTTTTTAAAATTTATTTTCCTTGATTTTTGTTACCTGAGGCTGCCACTTGCTAAAATTCTGGATATCAGGGGTTTTACTGCATTGAACAGTACGTCAAGGGAGATCCATGGAAGACAATATTTCAAATGTAGACTTTGTCAAAACTAAAAATCTGCTTAACTGATCATTTGTTTCCTTGATGCTTAACGAAACTTATCTTGAGTAATGCTTCTTCAAAAGTATTACATTATCTGCAAATCACTTTAAGGCCCTGATGATATGTAAAATCCCATAATAATCTAAGTGATTTCTCTGTTGAATGGTGTGACTCAACGGAGCATTAACCATTTCTATCCTTATTATCCAGCATAAAATCTTAGAATAGGGTACCCACTTAAACAATGGTACTTGCAGATTTTCCTGGAGAAGCCAGGCCCTTTTTCTGCTTCTCCTTCATAATCTTGAAATTTACTGACTTCAATTTCATAGAGTCTTAGGCATGTACAGGTACACGATCCTTTATCTGGACATCTAAAATCCATAAAGCTCCAAAATCCGGCAGGTGGGGACCAGCGGTTGAGGGAGGTGGCCAGGCGGACAAGGGACCAGTGGATGGGGAGGTGGCCGAGGGACCAGCGGTTGGGGGAGGCGGCTGGGCGGCCGAGGGACCGTGGTTGGGGGAGATGGCCGAGGGACCAATAGTTGGGGAAGATGGCCGGGTGGCCAAGGGACCACGGTTGGGGGAGATGGCTGATGGACCGTGGTTGGGGGAGACTTTTGGGTGATTGGAATGGGGTGGGGGTGGATATGGCAGCACAATTTGGGTGGGCTTCCCGAAATTCGGAATACACCAAGGGTTCCAGATAAAGGATTGTGTACCTGTACAGCACAGAAACTGACCCTTTAGTCCACTTTGTCCATGATACTATCTATACCAGTGGTTTTCCACCTTTTTTTCCACTCACATACTACCTGAAGGAATCCCTATGCAATGGGTGCTCTGTGATTAATAAGGGATTCCTTCAGGTTTCAAAAAGTTTGAAAACCACTGTTTTAATCGTACCTAATTGACTCATTATATGGAAAATTCCAAAGGAAATTAGCTGACATTTTTTCTCAAGCAAAATATTTCAGTAACAAATTCTCACTAACGATGGTCCTCAGGCAGTGATTTTCAACCTTCTTTCCCCACTCACATACCACCTTAAGACATTTACTAATCACAGGGCACTTATGGCATAGGGATTACTAAAGGTGGTATGTGAGTGGAAAGAAAAAGTTTGGAAACTACCAATCCCATTTTCCATGAGCCCCACATTTCCTTGTCTATCCAAGAGCCTTTTAAACAAGTGTCAAATCATGTGTCTCCTTTCGTACTGAACACGATTACTATTGCACCAACACATATCGTCAGTAGGGTGTTGTATATTTGAACAAGATCACCTCTAATTTTTCTAAACCTCAAGGAATACAGACCAAAACCCAGTCTACAAAATATTTTTTCAATACTCTTGCACTACTAAACAGCCCTTTTAATTCTGCAGGCTTTAAGCTTTATTTATCTATTTTCTGGCACTTATTAAAATTCCATTTCAAATTCCCTGTAAAATTCCTTACCACCATGCATTATTACCTTAAATGAACTCAGTCAAATAACTCAAAACCAGTTTTTTTTTAAAAAAGCTGCTTGTTTTTATTTAACTCTTACTTTTCAACCGACGATTTATGATTTTCTAAATTATTCTTTCTAAAATCTTCTTAGTTAACATTATAGATCGATTGTCCTACATTTGCAATGTTTAGACCTCTCACCTTTTGTTAGTAGTTGTTTATGATTTGCAGTCTTTTAGCTTCCTCACTTATCTAGTTTTTTTTTCCTTGTCTCATGTAACTTTTCACTTTGATCATTTTCAGCTTTCCGCATTCTGTATTTTTTAAATTTAATTTAAATTTAGAAATACATGATAATGACAATGATTTCTAGTCCAAATAAGAGGCATCCAAAGCCCCACCAGCACTCTGATTACAGTGGGCCAAGTTCCAGGCCATCGTTGACAGCTGCCTTTACTGTTGCCCTCTTCCAAATCATTCATGAACAGAGAAGTTTGCAACATTATTTTTGATAATTAACTTCATTTTCCTGGTTAAACAGCCTTCGGCCCAGATGTTTTCTTCATTTTCATAATTCACTCCTGATTGGACACAGGAATTAAATGGAAGATCATTGCATACATTGCTGGTAGTGTTTCATGATGCTCTCCACTGGCCACCGAGACAGAGGTGCACCAAAGAAGAGGTACAAGGACTGCCTAAAGAAATCTCTTGGTGCCTGCCACATTGACCACCGCCAGTGGGCTGATATCGCCTCAAACCGTGCATCTTGGCGCCTCACAGTTCGGCGGGCAGTAACCTCCTTTGAAGAAGACCGCAGAGCCCACCTCACTGACAAAAGACAAAGGAGGAAAAACCCAACACCCAACCCCAACCCACCAATTTCCCTTGCAACCGCTGCAACCGGGTCTGCCTGTCCCCCATCGGATTTGTCAGCCACAAATGAGCCTGCAGCTGATGTAGACATTACCCCTCCATAAATCTTCGTCCGCGAAGCCAAGCCAAAGAAAAAGAGACATTGAATGTTAAATGCCTACCTGTAAAACTGACCATGTTTTAGAAAATAATGATATTTGTTATATTATTGCTTTTGGTAATTTTGTTCCTTAAATTGCTATCTTTCCAGAAATGTTAATAAATTTAGTGAAGATTTAAGAGTAGGATGTAAGGATAGATAAGAATGTGTATGTGTGATGGATGTGATTACTAATTATGTATTTCTTATTTATTGGAAGGGCATGTATTGAAAATAAATTTCCAGTTTCTCAGATGGGGTGCTGCATAACTAGATGCATAAATGACCTTTGGATTGTCATCTAGGTGTAAGAATTACTTACAAATTTTTCCAGTGAAACACAAAAGTATACCTACACTGTGATTGTAGTAAAAAGACAAAAATGCTGGGGGAACTCATCAGGTTTCGCAGCGTCCATGGGAGGTAGGAGGTTCTAGTGATATATCTTTAACTCCTATGGAGTTAATGCTGAGTTCTTCCAGCATTTTTGTACCAATTTATCCAGCTCTTTGGTAACCATAATACTCAAGACTCTAAAGTGTAATTTCAAATTTATTTGAATTTTGAATAATCTCAACTAACTTGTTTATGATTGATTCTTATCCATGATTCAGGATTTGGGGAGTGAGGAAACAAAAAAAAATGAATAGAGTAACATTTTGGTGGAAGGACACATTGGTGCAGTTCAGCATTAGCAAAAAGATTCCTGGATTTGAACACCACATTCCTACCTACCCTCAGACTAGATGAATATAAGCTGTTTACCAAGCAGTTTACAACTCCATAAAAGCAATGGTCTGGACCTCAAAGGCCACAGATCACCTTTAGCTTCCCATTCCTCTATATCCCACTAAATATAGTGTTGCAGAACACTCAAAAGGGAAGATACCATATATACCATTGTACAGGTAATAGGCTGACTCAGGTATAGGATGACCCCAAATTTCCACCTTAAATGTTGATTTTGACCTATATCCTTCTTGTAAGACAACCCCAAACATGGCACTTACCTCTGACCAGTGGATGCTATTAAAAGCAAATCACAATATTTCAATAACAAATGATTGTTTAAAGGTTTAAATTTTATTTTGATAATATGGATAATTCCACAATATGGTGGAATTCTTCAGTAAGATGGAGAGTGACATAGTTAATTCAAATACAAAGGTTCTGAACTTAAAGAAGGGTAACTTTGATGATATGAGATGTGAATTGGCTAAGATAGATTCGCAAATGATACTTAAAGAACTAACGGTGGAAATGCAATAGCAATCGTTTAAAGATAGCTTGGATGAAATACAACAATTGTACATCCCAGTTTGGAAAAATAATCATGGAAGGTAGTGCATCCATGGCTAACGAGGGAAATCAGGGAAAGTATCAAATACAAAGAAGCAGCATATAAACTAGCCAGAAGAAACAAAAACAGTATTCCTAAGGAAATTCAGAGTTCAACAGAGGAGGACAAAGGGATTAATTAGGAAAGGTAAAAGTGATTATGAGAGAAAGCTGGCAGGGAACATAAAAAAATGACTAAAAGCTTTTATAGATATGTAAATAGAAAGAGATTAGTTAAGACAAATGTGGGTCCATTACAGTCAGAAACAGGTGAATTGATCATGGGGAACAAGGACATGACAAACCAATTGAATAATTATTTTAGTTCTGTCTTTACTAAGGAAAACATAAATAATCTTTAGGAAATAGTAGGGGACTGAGGATCTAATGTGAGGGAAGGACTAAAGGAAATAAATGCAAGTCAAGAGATAAATTGAAGGGATTAAAGGCAGATAAAGGCAGGGCTGGAGAGTCTTGATCCCAGAGTGCTTAAGGAAGCAGCCCAAGAAATAATGGATGTATGAGTGATAACTTTTCAAAACCATTTAGATTCTGGATTAGTTCCTGAGGATTGGAGGGTGGCAAATGTAACCCACTTTTTAGGGAGAGGAAGAGAGCGAGAGAGAGAGCGAGAGAGAGAGCGAGAGAGAGAGCGAGAGAGAGAGCGAGAGAGAGAGCGAGAGAGAGAGCGAGAGAGAGAGCGAGAGAGAGAGCGAGAGAGAGAGCGAGAGAGAGAGCGAGAGAGAGAGCGAGAGAGAGAGCGAGAGAGAGCGAGAGAGAGCGAGAGAGAGCGAGAGAGAGCGAGAGAGAGCGAGAGAGAGCGAGAGAGAGAGGAATTATAGACCTGTTAGCTTAACATTGGTAGTGGGGAAAATGCTAGAGTCAGTTATTAAAGATGCGATTGCAGCACATTTGGAAAGTAGTGATATCATCGGACAGAGTCAGCATGGTTTTATAAAGGGAAAAACTTGTCTGACAAATCTTAGAGAATTTTTTTGAGGATGTAACTAGTGGAATGGATAAAGGAAATATCAGTGGATGTGGTATATCTGGACTTTCAGAAGGATTTTGATAAGGTCCCATACAAGAGATTAGTGTAAAAACTTAAAGCACAGTATAGGAGGTATGGTATTGAGGTGGATAGAGAATTAGTTGACAGACAGGAAATGAAGAGTAGGAATAAATGGGTTCTTTTGAGAATGAAAGCCAGTGACTAGTGGGGAACTGCAAGGCTCAGTGCTAGGACCACAGTTATTTACAATATGTATCAATGACTTAGATGAGGAAATAGAAAGAAGCATCTCCAAGTTTGGAGATGATTCAAAGCTGGGTGGCAGGGTTAGCTGTGTAGAGGATGCAGGATGACTTGGACAATTTAGGTGAGGGGGCCAAGGCATGGCAGATGCAATATAATGTGGATAAATGTGAGGATATCCACTTTGGAGGCAAGAACAGGAGAGGATTATTACCCAAATGGTGTCCAATTAGGAAAAGGAATTAATAATAGCAAACAAAGAAATGGCAGATTTCAAATATATTGTCCGAGCACATACACAACATTACATATAACGCTGAGATTCAATTTTTTTCCTGGCAGCAAGGCCGAATTGTTAGTGCAAAAAAAAACTGTACACAGCATATACACGCAAACAAATAAAGAACTGAAAACAGAAAATGAATGTAAACAAACTGACTGTGCAACACAGAGATAATTTTTTTTTAATCAATAAAGTTCATAAGAGTCCTTAAATGAGTCCCTGGTTGAGTTTGTTGTTGAGGAGTCTGATGGTAGTGAGGTGGAACCGCTGTATTACTGTTTGTAGATATATGGCTGCCCTGCCCCTTCCTGATTGTACCTGTGGTTCCTCCCCCTAGATTGCCCTAATAAAGGCATGTAGTACGCGTCAAAAGAACCAAAGACTTGTTGATCCAAAACAAGGCTTTTATTAACTAAAAGACTGGAGCATATCACAAGTAGGTCAACCAGTCCAGAATGACCTGGTCTGGCTAGGAGCAATCCTTTAAGACCTGCCAGCAAGTGTGGCTACACTCTCAGCCAATCACAGTCATCCTACACTACCATTTGTACATATGTACATATACACATTGGTGATAGAATCTGTACTATCACAAGGCAGCAATGCCATAAGCCCTTCCCCAGAACAAGCTTGGGTCTCGGGTCACCAACATGAGATGCACCTAAAGTTTATGGTAATGAAAGCCCATTAGTCAGGTAACTTCTAATCTTTGGAATTATTGATAGAGTATCAATTTTATTATGAATTTTTTTTGGAATGGACAAGTTGGTGTGACCAAAGAGGATGGAAATCAACCTGCAATCACCAGAACCATTTGGTAAGTTTGTACTCTGGCTACACTATTTCTGCAAGCCTCCACCGCGATCGTCCAATCCGATGCAGACAAGTTGCACTTAACTGTTCTCACGGGTCAGGCATCACGTTTACGCAATGGTCAGAGACTGCAAGACATTCACCGAAGCAATGGACATTCTGAAAGGCCAGTACCTGGCCCAGGTGAATGAAGTCTACACCAAGCACATCTTAGCCACACGTAAGCAGCAAACCCAGAGAGTCGATCAATGATTATCTTCAGGTCCTCCAAGACGTCATGTGGAAGAAATTTGCAAAATGGAAGGATACTGTAGATGGCAGAGTAACTCTTAAGGGGTTAGTGGCATGATATAAAAGTTGTTTGTGAGAATGGATTGAGTCAGCAAGGGGGAAACCACAAAGTCCTCTGGTCCCGGGTGCCACTTGCAAAAGAATAACTCCAGATAACATTTAAGTCTGCTAAAGAATATCTCTAGATAACTTTCTTTGTTTTCTAATAAATACTTTAACCACACTATGTTCTTTGAACAACCTTCACTTCCCGGGATGTGATAAACTCCTTATTATCATTGGAACCCATTCTGATGACTTTACAAACTAGGTTGTTTACTTCACAGTATAAATTCGAGCTGTGCAACTGTGTAGTTCAGAGCTGTGCCCTGGCTGTTAGAGGGACTGCTCTCTGAGGATCTCTCTCTAATAAATTCTTCTGAAGCATTACCCTGGTGTTAGTAGTGAAATTCTTTCTCCTCAACTCCTCAGATGGGCCTGTGGCTGCAAAGCCATATCAGCAGAAGTGTACACAGTAGAGCTGATCCAAGGTGCGTGTGTAGCAGGCATCAGATCAGATTACATTCACCAGCAACTGCTAGAACAGGTGAGCTCAAGCTGCAGAAGCCATCGAACTGGCTAAATAAAACCTGGAAGTTGTCCTCCTCAATGTGGACTCTTTCTCAACTGATAAAGTGATCTGACTATGGCCGCCGGTGAGCACCCAAAGTGCTACTTCTGCAGCTAGCAGAAACAGCCCAGGAAGCCTTCCTGGCAAAGAATGTGCTCTGTTCTGACTGAGGGAAGAAGGGACACTACGTGAAGGTATGCAAACCCAAGCAATCTTTT
Source organism: Narcine bancroftii (assembly GCF_036971445.1). Classification (NCBI taxonomy): domain Eukaryota; kingdom Metazoa; phylum Chordata; class Chondrichthyes; order Torpediniformes; family Narcinidae; genus Narcine; species Narcine bancroftii. Next base: position 338,635,490 of record NC_091469.1, read on the forward strand.
AACCCAGGCAGCACTTCATGTGCACTTTGGGGACCACCATCTTGCTTGACATTACTTCCGATGAACAACAACATCATATGTGCACCATGGGAGCTACCATCTTGGATGCTGCCATCTTATCAGTACACGAGCACGTACAGCAGATCAGATAGCGACGTTACTTGGCTTCAGTCATGCTCGACCAAAGCAGCTCTCATGAGCTCGCCAGGTCAATGATGGACATAGAAATAAATAGGCGCAAGACGAGCTTCATCTCCTCTGACAAGATGCAGCGTTACTCCCTCGCAGCGAGTCCAATGAGTTACAGAGTCTCCATGGTTTTTAAGATCCACTCGGCAGAGATCTGCGGCAGCTGCATAATGACACAGACCGCGTGTGGCACAGTGTACAAAATTTTTTAACTCCTTTTGATGCCCCCTTCGGGGTCACCAATGGAGTCTCCAGCTTCCAGAGGGAGATGGACAAATGGTGAACGAGCACAGACTGCTGGCCACATTCCCCTATTTCAACAATGTCACTATTCAAAGCCATGATCTGCAGGACCATTACGCCAACCTTCAGAAATTCTTCCAGACAGCTAAAATCCTTAACTTCACCTACAACAAAGATAAATGTGTATTCCACACATCACACCTGGTTATACCTGACTGCATCGTGAAGAACAGAGTTATTGGGCCTGATCCCGACTGCATGCGCCCCCTGTAGGAATCCCACTTACCCTCAAGATCCTGAAAAAGTGCCTGAGTTTTTTCTCCTATTATGCCCAGTGGGTCCTCAACTATGCAGATAAAGCCTGCCCCCTTGAAAATGACTCCTTCCTTTCCCTTGTTGACAGAAGCCTGTGAGGCCTTCAGCCACATCAAAGGCAATATTGTCAAGACCGCGATACATGCTGTGGATGAATCCACCCTATTCCAGGTGGAAAACAATGTGTCTGACTTTGCCCAGGCCGCCACACTTAACCAGGCAGGCAGACCCATAGCATTTTTCTCCCCCACCCTCCAATGCCCCGAGGTCCAGCACTCCTCCATAGAGGCCCAGGCCATTGTTGTGGCAGTATAGCACTTGAGGGACCATCTTGCCAGCAAATGATTTACCCTACTAACTGACCAACCTGCAGTCACTTTCATGTTCAATAACAAGCAGTGGGGTAAAATCAAGAATGACAAGGTTCAAATGTGGACAATCAAACTCTCCACCTACAACTATGATATCTTCTACTGCCTCGGAAAGCTCAATGACTCTTCGGATGCCCTGTCTGGAGGGGCTTGTACCAGTGTGCAGATAGACCATTTACAAGACCTCCACGATGACCTCTGCCACCCCGGGGTCAGCAGGTTCTTCCATTTTGTCAAAGCCTGCAACCTCCCCATTCAGTTGAGGACATCAGGATGATGACCAAAAACTGCCAGATCTGTGCAGAGGGCAAACAACACTTCTACCAGCCAGATAGCTCACACCTGAATAAGGCCACCCACCCCTTTGAATGTCTGAGCATAGATTTTAAGGGGCCCCACCCTCTTCGAACTGCAATGTGTACTTCCTCAACATCATTGATGAGTTCTCACATTTCCTATTTGCCATTCCCTGCCTGAATAGGACCACTTCCACCATCATTAAAGCATTGCACAACCTCTTCACCCTGTTTGGATACCTCTACTATATTCATAGCAACTGGGGACCCTTCTTCATGAGTGATGAGTTACATCAATATCTGCTGGCCAGAGGTATCACCACAAGCAGGACCACCAGCTATAACCTCTGAGGGAACAGCCAGGTAGAAAGAATGTCACCATCTGGAAGGCCATCCTCCTATCCCTGAGGTCAAAAGGCCTGGTTGTATCCCACTGGCAAGAGGTCCTCTCTGAAGTGCACCATACAATTAGATCCCTGCTGTACATTGCCACCTCACATGAAAGGATGATTCCCTTCCTCAGGAAGTCTGCATTGGGGACCATGCTGCCATCCTGGTTGACGTCCCCAGGACCACTCCTGCTCTGGAAGCATGCGAGAAGACATGTCCGACCCAATGGTTGAGAGGGTCCACCTCTGCCACACAACCTCCAAAACACCCACATGGCATACCCTGATGGGCATGAGTAAGCTGTATCAGTCTGGGTCCTGGCATGTGCAGGAGACTCCAACCGATCAACTAATACATCCACCCTCCACCCCCACAAACATCCACCACGTACCATGTCACCCTACCCCAGACCCCAGACACCCCACCCACTGACAACAACCAGACAGTCCAGGAGTCAACAGCTGAGCCACAGCCAGTAGTATGACAGTCACAACACCGGACAAGACCACTGGACAGACCGAATCTGTGATGGACATGGAACTCACTTAACCCCATCAGACAACTTTTAAAAGAGGGGGTGAATGTGGTGGAACCAGTTAATACAGTTTGCATGTGTATGGCTGGTCTACCCCTTGCTGATTGTACCTATGGCTCCTCCCCCTTGATCCTCTAATAAAGGTGGCAATGCCATAACCCCTCCCTCAGAACAAGCTTGGGTCTTGTGTCAGCAACACGAGACATGCCTTCTGTTTATGGTAATAAAAGCCCATCAATCAGGTAACTTCTAGTCTTTGGAGTTATTGTTAGTGCATCAGGTAGCAGCTGGTCTTAATCCTGGTGGTGCAAATCTTATGGCTCCTATACCTCTTTCCTGATGGCTGCAGTGAGAACAGAGCATGTGCTGAGTGATATGGATCCTTGATGATGGCTGCTGCTCTCTCTCACAGCTGCGCTCCCTGTAGATGTTCTCGATGGTGTGGAGGGTTTTGCCTGTGATGTCCTTTATTCTTTATTGAATACATTTTTTTTTGCACAACCATGGAAGACATTGTTAATTGCTCTGAGATATCGGATAGGCTAATTTGAAATAACATGGTAGAACCCACATCACAAGGGATAAAGTATTGGAGAAACTTTGGGAGAGAAGTGGCCAGGATCCAATAGGACAGACACTAAAGTTTTAAAAAGAAGTGACAATAGAGATAGTGGAGCCATTAGTTGAAAATTGTAATGACCAGGAACATTGGAAAACAGCGAACATCACTCCCTTGTTCAAAAATGAGCCAGAAGGCAGGGAGTATAGGCCAATAATTCATCAGCTATTATTGGCACAATACCAAAACCAATAATCAAAGATGAAATTGCTAATTTAGTGAACATGATTTCATGTAGAGAACATAATGTTTGACAAATTTGCTCAAGTTCGTTGAGGATGTCATGGGAAGAGGAAAATCTTTTGCTGTAAGGCATTTAGATTTTCAAAAGGAATATAACAGGTGTATTTTAAAAGGCTAATGTATAAATTAAACGAAATGTGTTAGAATGGTTTGAAAACTGGTCATCTCATTAAAAAAGAAAAAGTTTAAATAAATCGGTCTTTGTCAGACTAAAGGAAGGCAACTAGTGGAGTTCTGCAAGGATCAATTCTTACCCATATCTGTTCAGTATTTACATTAATGATGGAGGGAGTAACAGTCAACATACATCAATGATAGGAAAGCAGGTAAAAGAACATGCTGTAATAAGGATATGGTGAGTCTGCTGCAGGAAAGATTGAGTGAGTGGGTACCAGGCAAATCAAATTTAATGTGAGGAAGTGAGAGAGGAACAGAAATCAAAAGATAGATTATCTACATGGAGACTGGAAGTGAGTGAAGTACAGAGATCTTGGAGTTATCATGCATGAATTACAAAAGTGAGCAGGGAGGTTCCACAGGTAATCAAGAAGTCAAACAGCATTCTGGACTTCATTCCAAAGGACTGGAGTTTAAAAATTGGGAAACTTTTTTGCAATTGTATAGTTTTGGCAAGACTTCACCTCAAATACTGTGTACAGTTTTGTGCACTTACCCAAATAAGCATATGGTAACATTTGACACAGTACAAAGAGATTCACCTCACCAATTTCAGTAGTGAAATGCATGGCTTGCCAAGGGAGACCAAGTAGTTTGGGCCTATATTCCTTTGTGTGGAGCAGAATGAAGAGTAACCTTCATCAAATACAAGATTCTAGGGAGATTTAGAAAGACCTTAGGATCTTTTCATTAATGAGATCATTTCAAACAAGGGTACACAACTGCAAGATGGTCATTTAAAACTAAGGTTTTTTTGTAAACCTTTTTGTTTGGAGTGTGGTGAATCTCTGGAATTCTCTGCCCCAGTGGAAATTGAATCAATTGGATGTATTTAAAGTGGAGGTGGATACATATTTGATAGATCCCAGAATGGAGGGATAAGATAAATGGCACAAAACAGAAGTTGAGATATTATCATATTAGATGATAGGGTAGGTTAGGAGAGGCTACTCTTGTGATTTTACTTTGCTGTGCAAGGGATCTTGTTATTGGTAACTGGCTATGGCCAGTAAAGGGCAGTACAATTAGCATATCTTTGGCTTGGCTTCGCGGACGAAGATTTATGGAGGGGGGTAAATGTCCACGTCAGCTGCAGGCTCGTTTGAGGCTGACAAGTCCGATGCGGGACAGGCAGACACGGTTGCAGCGGTTGCAGGGGAAAATTGGTTGGTTGGGGTTGGGTGTTGGGTTTTTCCTCCTTTGTCTTTTGTCAGTGAGGTGGACTCTGCGGTCTTCTTCAAAGGAGGTTGCTGCCCGCCGAACTGTGAGGCGCCAAGATGCATGGTTTGAGGTGATATCAGCCCACTGGCGGTGGTCAATGTGGCAGGCACCAAGAGATTTCTTTAGGCAGTCCTTGTACCTCTTCTTTGGTGCACCTCTGTCACAGTGGCCAGTGGAGAGCTCGCCATAGAACACGATCTTGGGAAGGCGATGGTCCTCCATTCTGGAGACGTGACCTACCCAGCGCAGTTGGATCTTCAGCAGCGTGGTTTCGATGCTGTCAGCCTCTGCCATCTCAAGTACTTCGATGTTAGGGATGAAGTCGCTCCAATGAATGTTGAGGATGGAGCGGAGACAACGCTGGTGGAAGCGTTCTAGGAGCCGTAGGTGATGCCGGTAGAGGACCCATGATTCAGAGCCGAACAGGATTATGGGTATACAGCTCTGTATACGCTTATCTTTGTGAGGTTTTTCAGTTGGTTGTTTTTCCAGACTCTTGTGTAGTCTTCCAAAGGCGCTATTTGCCTTGGCGAGTCTGTTGTCTATCTCGTTGTCGATCCTTGCATCTGATGAAATGGTGCAGCCGAGATGGGTAAACTGGTTGACCGTTTTGAGTTTTGTGTGCCCGATGGAGATGTAGGGGGACTGCATATAGCACATAGCACAACACTATTGCAGCCCCAGTGTCCCGGCATGCTTACGTGGGTTTTTGCTGTGCTCCAGTTTCCTTTCTTCCTTCAACAATGTTACGAGTTGGTTGTAATTGGGCAGCACAGGTTTCATTGGCCAGAAAGGCCTTCGAGCATACTGCAATGCTTAAAAAATATCGAATGAACTGATTCTTCTGCAATGAGAGACCATGTTACAATCACATTTAATTGCTTCACAGAGTGCGTCACGATGAGCAGTGCACATAATCGAATGTTTAAATGGCTTCTTATAATCATTAATTTACAAGTGATTTGTCCCTCAGCATAATTTCCTTTTGTTGTTTTGGTGCAATGTTGATGAGAGGTCCTTCATGGAAATATTGGTCCATTTTGCTCATCAGTATTTGCTTTCTCATTTAAAATTTCCACCTGAGTGAGGAATTACCCGCTTATTTGCAGGTCTCTGCTCTTTCTAACAAAATTTCCTTGCTGAATTTGCACTTTTTAAATTCACCAAGTAGTCTAGCACCATACATCTTTTCACTCACTCACTAGAGGGCACATGTGAGTTATTCTTGTGGGAGATTGGGTTGATTTCTCGTGGAGATGAAGGTTTCTGAAATATAACTCAGTCCTGCTGTGTGCAAGTTAAATCTAGCTCCAGTGACAAAATTTAAAATACACTTGCTTGCTATCCTAAAGTTTTTGATTGTTCATTGGCCAGTCAAAGCCATGCACTTACCACCCTAACTTTGAAATATATTTAGTGCATGGTATCAATGTCTGGATTTCTCATCCCAGCAACTCTGTAGAGTACCTGCGCTACAAGGTCTGTTGTGGTTCTTAGCAGAAGCCGCTCCCCACTCTCTAAGGGTGATCTTTAAATGTTGGCTTTAGTGATGCAATCGTATGCACAAAGAATCTTAAAAAGGAACTTCAGCTCATTTTAAATAAAACAATAAGGTGGGGAAAAAATGATTTTTGCCACATGTTGAACATCTGTTCGTCAAATGAAAAGTGTAATGACAGATTAACTACTTACAGCTTTGGCAGAACTGTTATCTTTTGCAACGTGGACAGATTTCAGACGATTCAAATGTTTTGTTACTTCACAAGTTTCCTAATCAGAATCAGTGGCCTGCTGCTACAATACCATCTGTTAACTTGAGCAATTTGCATTGCTTGAGAATCTAAGTAATTAACAAAATTATTGACGATTCAGTCTTGGTTCTAAGTCTTTCTGGAGCCCAACATAATTTTGTCATGTATTATTCTTTATTAAAGCTTTAAAATACACAGATTGCAATCAATTAGTTTATTCCAAAATAGCACCCACAAAAATGCGATGCAAAACATAACGACATCACACAGACATGTGTGTTCACATAATACTCTTCCCCCACTGTGGTGGAACACTGTATATATTGCATTCATTGTACTGGTTAGCACGCCCCAATATTGTAAATTCTCCCCTTCCAGGATCCCTATTAAAGGTCATATTGCCCAATCCCCTCCCTCAGTACTGCCTCAAAATCAAGCCAACAGCATGTAAGATATGACTGTTTATAGTTATTAAAGACTATTAATCTTGACTTCTGGTCTGTCAGGTCTAATTGATAGCACTACACCCACAAATTTAATTTGTGCTTACTTTATAATTTTAAGTACAAATTGCTTCATACAATGACTGCATATTACTAAATGACTATAAAGCTCAACTTAAATTTGTTAACATTTGTGGGCACTACAGTGAATGTTAAACACAACTTCAACTAGTAGCATTAAGTTATGGATTCAAAGCAATCTAACTTGAAAACGCACTAAACGGGAAAAAAAACACCAAGTCTTTACATCACTGCACATTGTCTTTGAGATATGCTGGAGGGTGTTTTTCTCTTTTGTATCTTCATGGGGATGAAGAACACAGGAGCAGGAGCGTGAACTTGCAACTTTTTTTGAGCAGATTACATCTCATCACTGCCTGACCCTATTGGCTGTGTATCCAGTGCTCGGCAAGAATATTTCCTCTCCTCACCAAAGATGGTGTCTCAGCAATCAATAATTGGGTTATCAGAGAAATGTCAGGGGGAATATCTGCAGGAAGACCAGCAGGAGGACTGGGGGAGCACCACAAATGGGCACTGAAATGGGGTCCTTGATTGCTCTTAACTATTTGATGTGTCGATTCCATATCATGGCACCAACTAACAGAATGTGAACATGGACTTAATTTCTTGAAAAGTATGCCTCTTATCCATGTTTCTTTACTCTTCCTCTAGTCTCATACCACTATTTGTTCTCCAATCTCCAGAGATTTTGTTGGCTTACTTAGGGATGTTGACAATTGAATACGAAGTCAGATGTTTGGGTGCACTGCAGTAAGCTGTGTTCTCATTTTGGATTCCAACATCAGTTCTGCAGTATGTTTTGTAGTTGAGCACGGTATTGTTCTGTAAGATAACAAAGATTCTATAATCTTGTGGTTCCATTATGGTTTTGATGAACTTTTTCCTTCCATCACATACTTAAAGGTCTGAATGAAGTGCTCCACTTCCCCATTGGTACACAGAGAGTAGGGTGCAGAAAATAGGTGGTGCACATTGTTGTTTCGCAGGAACTGGTTAAAGGCGCCTGATACAAATTGAGGTCCTTTGTCAGAAACCAGTTCTATGGGTAATCCATGGTCAGTGAACACACAACATAGTCCCTCAATTGTCTTTTCATCTCTCTTTGATTGCATTCGCCACACAATAGGCTATTTGGAGTTGAGATGGCCATTTCCATGGGTTAGCTTCAGCTTGTGTCACTTTTGATTGCATTTCTTAGCAGAAGTGACATTTTCAAAGCAAGTCTATGTCAATTGATGGCCACCAGAGATGTGGGCCAGAGGCTTCATCTGGACCATTCCTGGATAATTAGTGTGGAGCTCTTTCAGAATGGCCTCATCCCATTTCTTGGGGATGCTAGTTCTTGTCTCCCACAACCTTCTTTCTCCAGTTGCTCACAGTTTAATTCACAAGCTGTCAAGGAGAGGGAATAATATGCAACTTTTCTGTGATAATACTGCATCCAAAACAAAAGCAAGGGTCACTTCTTTGTCTAGCTCGTAATGAACAAAAACATTGTCACTTAAGGTCAGTAGTTTCTTTAGGCGAATAAATGTTTTGTCAGTCTCAGCATCCCAACACCATTTCTGGTCTCATCTAAGCAGTTTGTTCAGTGGGTTGCACAGAATTGAGATTTGATGGACTTGAATGATTGCCAATATGATGGACAGGGTGCACTGCAAACAGCTTTGGTGCCAGCTACATCCATCCCGACTCCTTCACGATCAATCGTAATTCCCAAATAGGTCACAGAGTACTATAAACACACTTGTCTTGATGCAGTTGGACTTTAGTTTGTTCTAACCTGGCTAGGACCTTTTACAAGCTTGCTAGATACTCTGTGTCATCGCGATCCATAATGTTGATGTCATCAACATTCAGCCCGTGCAATAAAATTATCCATAACAGCTTGCAATATCGCTGGGGCTGATGATATTCCATAAAACATCCTGGCGTAGGTGAACAATTGCAGATGATTGTTAATGGCAACAAACTTTCTTGATTCAGGATCCAATTTGACTTGTTGAGAAAATTGTGATAAGTCCAGTTTTATGAATCTTTTTAACCACCATTCAGAGCTTGAAATAATTCCTCTGCTCTTGGAATTGGCTGTCCAGGGACTTGCAAAGCTTAATTAATTGTCACTTTGTAGTCATCACTGAATTTTTTGACTGGTACCAGTCACTGTACTTAAGTTTCTTGATTATTCCTTCACTTTCTAATCTGTTGAGTTCTGTCTCGATTCTTTTCTTGATGGCAAAAGGTACTGTCCTTGGCTTAAGGGACTTGGGTTCAGCTTCTGATTTCAACTGTAATTTGGCGTGGACTCTCTGAATTTTACCCAGATTCTTCCCAGTGGTATTGCTGAATCTCCTGTTGGTTTAGTTTGAAGTTTATAATCATTAACAGTCAATACCTTCCTCACTGCACCAATGGCCTTCAAGCCAAGTTGGATGTACGACAACCAATTCCTTCCAAACAAGGTGGGACCTTTTCATAATCAATGTCCACTTTACATTTTCCTTTCACTTTAACTCTCTCTCCTGTGACATTCTTTAACACAATGTCAAGACTGTTCCATTTTGAGGAGGAAGTGGAGAAGGCACAGGAGGGGGAGGGGGGGGGGGTTTGGGGGGTCCATCTCATTCTAGCCAAGAAAAGAAAATCAGCCTGAACTCAGGCTGCCATGTCATGAAAAACCTGTAACTCCCTGATATGATTACTCCTTTGTTGCAAGTGCTTTTAATGTCCTGTGTGTTTTACGATTGGTTAAGTGTTATGTGTCAGGGGAACGGAATAAACTTGGACTCGGCAGAGGAATCTGTATAGAATAGATATGGATAAGCTGTAGTCGGTGCTGATTTGTAATCACTGACAATGACAATGTTGAAAACTGTTTGAGTTCAAGTGTGGAAAATCATAAATAAAAATATTCAAGAAGACTGTTCCATTCAGTGTATGGACAATAATTTGTCCTTCAGATCTTTCAGCATTCATGACAGTAGCCCCTGTGTCAAGTTCCACCTGGACAAGTTTGTTGTTAACTTTTATCCGAACAAGAATCTCAATGCACTGTCATCCTTGGAGTCACTTTTGTACTCTTGACTCACTGCCAGAAATTTCATGATTTTCAATGATTTTTTTAAAACTTTGGAAGATTTTTTTTTAAATACTTAAATTTCTGATGTTTCTTCCTCCTGTGTCCCTCTTTCTCTCTTTTCTTTTTGCCTTGTGTTCGGTCTCGGACACTAGGACTTGATGTGTCCCCTATTGTCACATGAATAATCCTTACTCTTCCAGTAATAAGTCATCAGGTCTGTGGTTACTTCACCCACAGAAGAAACATTCTCATCAGTCTAGTTTGTTCACTGTGTGATCTCCATGCATGAACTCAATATGACAGTCAGCCATTTCAATGCCCAATGTCTCTCATAAGAGGACTTCGTGTCCACATTTTTTTGAGCTCAACAAGTATGGTTATTTTACTGAATACCTGCAGTTGAGATTGTGATTGCAGGATATCTCTCAAGGACTTATCCAAAAAGCTACCAAAAACAACTTATGCAATTGGCTCATGGTTTCTCCAGTCTTTATGTTTCTGGCATAGAAGTTGCATCTTTCTGCCATTACTATGGGCTTTGGGGATAGATGGTCTCCAACCAGGTAACATAACTGTTTATAAGTCTTGGTATATGTTTTTGTAGGTGCCAATAGAGTCTTGATAAGACTGTATGTTCTGCTTCCCACCTTGATCAAAAACAATGCCTGTTTTTTTTTTGTAGCAAGTGTCAGCCAGAACACAAGTTAGAAGGAGGTAGGATTTGACCTGTCACTCAGGCAGGGGGTGGGGAGGGGGAAGGGTACTAGCAGAGGCACACCTGTCATTGAGGCCATCCTTCTAATGTGGGACAGGAGGGTGCTCTGACCCAACACATGCTAGTGACATAGCCAGGGGCAGGTGGAGAGTTGCTAGTCTGTGTCAATTGACGTGGGAGTGGAACGGGTCTGATGGCCAGGGATGACCACAACTGTATGGAGGGGGGTGGGGGGGGGGTGCAATGCACATGAATGGCCCTCTTGACTCCAACCCCGTGTCAGAATCTTTTACGTCATGGGCAATGCAATACATATCAAACCTTTCGATGTAATCAGACCAATCCTCAGTCTCTTTATATTCACCAAAATATCCTTTTGCTATTTTCACTACTTAATATTCACTCAAAGTAAGTCTATTATCCAAGAATAGTTCACCTTTACTGGTTCGTTGACTTCATCACAAATTTTCAATACTAGCGAAAATGTGCTATTGTCCAGCTGCTGCTCCATGGCATGCCAACTGCCATTTTCACAATGAAATTCCAGCCTCCTCTTTATGCAAAATATCATGGGATTCCATTTTCTGGAATGTAGACTTGTCTGTTTTAATCCTCGTCACCAGTTCTGTCGTGTATTACTCCTCATTAAAACTTTAACATACATGAATTACAGTCACTTCATTCATTGCAAAATGGCATCCACCAAAACAATGTAAAACATAACATGACATCATGCAGACATGCATGTTCACATTACAAATTTCCCTTAATATTTTCTCTCTTTCATTCAGTTTGTTATCAATTTAAAATATTTACCTCTAATATAATGAACTGAACTTTATCAAGCACAACTTAGTTACCAGTTAGTAAAATAACCTTGAATTAATTTACATAAAGAGTACCAATGAATTTGACTGAAAATGTCTTCAGCTTTGGCAGGATACACAAAATCAATTTTGTGTAATTTTAAATTTATTTTATTCCATGAAAATAAAGTAATCTTGAATAATGTATGAAGAATATTTGAAGTTTTGTGAAATGAATTCTATCAATCAATCAATTTGCTGCAAAGCAAATCCAAAAAAGGCATAAAAACACACGTAATAGATGAAGGCTTTTGACCTTGTGCCTGTTCCAATACCATAACATCAAGTAGCAGAATAATATACAATACAATCTTCAATGTGGCAGGCTCATAATTTTGAACATTATCATCACTGACAAAGAGTCATCTAAAGATCAGTGAGTGATATTAACACAACAGTTATCAGGTGATATGCAGCCATATTACAGATTAGCACTGCATTACACACATGGGGTGGCATGGTTGGCAAGGCAGTTACAACGCCTTTACAGAGCCAGCAATCTGGACTGTGGTTTGAATCCTCTGCTGTCTGTAAAAAGTTTGTACATTCGCCCTATGTGTGTGGGTTTTCTCCAGGGGCTCTGGTTTCCTCCCACTGTTTGAAACGTACTGGGGGGTGTACGTTAATTGGGTGGCACGGACTCATGGGCCGAAAGGGCCTGTTACCATGCTGTGTGTCTAAATTTAAATTAAAAAAAAAAGACTGAATGAGATTCATTTGATCAGCATTTCATTTAGAGTTGAAAAGAATAAAATTGCTTGGGAAATTATCTGAAATCAGAAATAATGGGTAGATTGAAAAATAGGTTTGTAATTTTATACATTACCAATATTGCTGCTGTACCCATGTTAGTTTACTGCAACTAATATAATCGAAATTAAATTAAAATTTTGTTGGCTATTTTACTGAATAGCTGCAGTCAAGACAGTGATCACAAGTCAAATAAAACCATGTGAACTTGCTACCATTTGGAGAAGAGCAACCTTTTGATTGAAAGTAGGATAACAGAGAGGGGCAAAAAAAACTAACTTCAAAGTTATTCTCCACTGCAGAAGAGCAAATCCAAGGAAAGCCTCCAATCTAGATGGAGTACCTGGCCAAATTTTAAAAATCTGTGCTGACCAACTTATCAATCTATTCACCAATATCTTCAACGTCTCCTTCCAGCAGGGTGTAGTCCCCTCCTGTTGCAAACAGGCATCAATATTACTAGTGCCCAAGAAAAATCATGACCAGCCTTAATGACTATTGACCAGTTGCATTTATGTCAACAGTGATGAATGTTTTGAAAGGCTGGTATATAAGCTCCTGTCTGAATGGCAACTTTCCAATTGGTCTATCATATCAAAAGATCTATGGCGGATGCCATCTCACTAGCTCTGCACAAAGCCCTGGTACACCTGGCCAGCAAAGATGCTCTTTATTGACTACCATTAGGCATTTAACTCCATCATCCAGTCAAATCTGATTAGCAAACTCCAAGACCTGGCACTCAACATCCTACTGTGTAATTGTATCTTGATTGTGATGCCCACAAGAGCACAGTGAGAATTGGTATGAAAATCTTCATCAGTACCGGACTATGTTCTTAGCTTCCTGTTCTACACTTTACACTTGCGACTGTGTCGCTCAGTTTGACGATAATATCATCTACAAATTCACTGATAATGTCACAGTAGTGAGTTGAATGAAGAAAGGGGATGAGTCCGCATACAGGAGGGAGATTGAAAACTTGGCTATTGGTGCACCAACAACAACCTTGCACTCAATATCACCAAAACTAAGGAGCTGAATGTTGACTTCAGGAAGGGAAAACCAGAGGTATACAATCTATTGATCATTGGGGGATAAGAGGGTGACCAAATTTAAATTCTTGGGAGTCACTGTCTTGGGGGATCTTTCCTGGACCCAACACACATGGGATCATGAAAAATAAGCACAACAGCACCTCTACTTAGGAGTTTGCGGAGGTTTTGTGCAACATCATAAACCCTGGTAAATTTCAACAGATGAGTGGTGGAAAATGTGCTGACCAGCTGCATCACATCTGGTATGGAGACACCATTACCCCTGAATCCCTCCAAAATGTTGCGGACACAGCCCAGGACATCACAGGCAAAACCCTACCAACTATCAAGAACAGCTACAGGGAGCGTTGCTGTCGGAGAACAGTAGCAATCATCAAGGATTCACTCCACCCAGCAAATGCTCTGTTCTCGCTGCTGCCCTCAGGAAAGAGGTTTTAGGTGCCGCAAGACTTTCACCACCAGATTTAGGAAGAACTTCTCCCCCTTTGCCATTAGAATCCTCAACGACAAACTCAGACTCATTTAAGCTTGTGCTTTTTATTGATTTTATTTTTGTTCTCTCGGTATTGCCGTTTGTTTACATTTGTTATCGGTTTACAGTTCTTACATGTATAGTTTTTTGGCACTATCAATAAATGGTAATTCTGTCTCACCTGTAGAAAAAGAATCTCAGGGTTGTATGTGATGTCATGTATGTACTCTGACAAATAAATCTAAATCTGAAAAATTCTTGGACTAGGCACTTCCTAACCACATCTCCCAATGCATTTTGTTCTAAATTCTGCTGAAGAGCTAGGAGCTGTGCAAATATCATTTCATGTCACCATATAAGAGTTCCAACAGGCAATTAAGTGATAAATTGCCATGATTAGGAAGATTTATAATGGAAATGAACACATACATTTCTTATGATTCCTGCAACTCATGTACCTGTTGTGAAAATAGTGAGCACTTATATTATAATGGATGGTCATTCAAATGTAACAATATTGGTGATTAAAATAAATTCAAATTACATTTATTTATTTCCAGTAGAAGCCAATTCACAATGAAATCTATGCCACCCAATTGCATTCAATTAACCTACAAACCCCATACACTTCTGAAGTTTGGGGGGGGGGGGGGGGGGAAGAGAGAAGGGAAGAGAACTAGTGCACCAGGAGAAAACCCAGGTCACATGGAGAACATACAAACTCCATACAGATAGTGGCAGATATGAACCCAGGTTGTTGATTGTGGTAATCTGCACACTGACTGCTACCCTATAAAATGTGTTTACTATATGTAAGTGACTGCAAGACTCTCAAATCTGCACATAGTTGATAAACCAACACTATCCAGTCATCTTTTAAGAACTCTACCTTATCAACATGTGCCTGTACTACTATAACCATTCTTTGCCTTGTAAAGATCCATATTGCCTTCCAGTTTGATAGTCCATGCTGGAATCTCCAAAATGATCTTCATTTGAAGCGCAGGCCTCTTGATGCGCGTAAATTGCGTGAAAAGAAGTGGAAAAACAGAAAGCTGTGGCAGTGGAAGGGGCAAACGGACTGGGAGATCAGAAGCTGACAAAACAATCAGGGAAATTAGGGTTAAAGAAGAAAGTCTGTAATTGCTCAGGTCAAATGGAAAAACTCAACAACAACTCAAACCTGATGAAGGACCCAGGCCTGAAATGTTGGTTACCTTTTATTTCTTATGGATGCTGCATGACGTGCTGAATTTCTCCATATATGTGTATTGCAGGAAAATACAGCACAGTTGCACACCATGATAGAAGAGGGAGAGCAGCATATAGATGAGTAACTAACTCAGTTTTGCACAAGAAACTGTGTGGTGGATTAGAAAACTTGCAACTTATCCTAAGAGTGCCTAATGCAGCCACTGAAGGGAATTTGGTCAATTCCTCAAAAAGTTAGCAAATGCATTCCACAGTGAAGAACAATGTAGAAAGGTCATGTTGAAGGTATTATGCAATCGACTTCCAAGAAAATACAAGTTTCAGGAGAATTTTTGCAGTGCCTTAAGTAACAAGCAATTTATCTTACAAGACCAAGATTAACAACCATTAGAAGTCCAATAATTATGGAAAATTGGACATGTTATATTCACTCTTTAATTTTCTGAATTTAAGAAACATGGCTGTAATGGTGGAAGAATCATCTTCCTAATCTCTCCAGGGGCATAGTGAAAAATCTGGCCTTTTATGTTTGGACTGTAATGATTTTCAAACAGCCACAAAATGATCTCATCCCATTCTCATGACATATTTAAACATACAATTCATTATCAGTTGAATGTAATTGTAAAAACTAATAGTCATATTTACCCATTTGCAGCAGAATGTTAGTACTACTATTCACATTGTATTTATCAAGTTGATCAGTGGTGTTTTTCTGAATCAGTATTGTCGTTAACAAGCCATGAAATTCATTGTTTTGCAACAGCATCACAGAGCAAACACTTATGTAAGCCACCTTATAAAATAAAACAATAGTGCCTGTAATGTGTGTCGAAAGAACCAAAGACTTGTTGATCCAAACCAAGGCTTTTATTAACTAAAAGACTGGAGCATATCACAAGTAGGTCGACCAGTCCAGAATGACCTGGCTAGGAGCAATCCTTTAAGACCTGCCAGTAGCTCTCAGCCAATCACAGTCATCCTGCACTACCATCTGTACATATACACATTGGTGATAGAATCTGTCCCATCACAGTGCCTTACTTTGACTTTTTCTTGCAATGTCTCTGGCTCATTGTTCATTCAGAAATCTAATGGCAGAGGGGAAGAAGCTCTCCTTGTGCCCCCTAGTGCTCATCTTCAGGCTCCTATACCTTTTCCCCACCCTGATGGTAGCAGAGTGAAGGGGGTATGGTCTGGGTGATGGGGGTCTTTGAGGAAAGAGGCTGCTTTCTTTAGACACCATCTCTTGTAGATGTCTTTAATGGAGTGAAGACGTGATGTCACAGCCCAAGTTAACAACACACTGGAATTTTTTCCAGTCGTGAGCACTGGCACCTCCCTGCCAAACAGTGATGTAACCAGCAGAATGCTCTCCATGCAGAAGTTTTCCAGAATCTTCAGTGACATACCAAATCTCCTCAAACTCCTCACATAGTTGCTGGTAAGCCTTCTTCATGATTGTATCAACGCGGAAGCTCCAGGACCAATCCGCGGAGATGTTGACACCCAGGAATCTGAAGTTCTTAACCCTCTCCACTGCTGAACTCTCAATGAGGACTGGTTCGTGTTCGCCTAACTTCCTTCTGAAGATCACAATCATCTCCTTGGTTTTGCTAACATTGAGTGCCAGGTTGTTGGTGTGACACCATTCAACTACGTGACCTATCTCCCTCCTGTACACTTCATCATTGCCATTTGTGATTCTGCAGACAAGCATGATGTCAGCATCAAATTTGTAGATTTATAGCATTGGAATTGTGCCTGGCCACACAGTTATGGGTGTATAGTAAGTAGAGCAGAGGGCTAAGCACTTGTGGTGCACCTTTATTGATCGTCAATGAGGAGGAAACATTGCTTCCAATTTGGAAAACTGTGGTCTTCTGATGGGGATGTCAAGGATCTGGGGTTTTTTTCTGGTATGATAAACATTACCTTTCAAATTTTATAAGAATTGCAAGCTAGCGGATGTGGATACAATCATAAGTCCCTCATTTAGTTGTTATTCTGGCAAATTCACTTGTTGATATCTTGACTGCCAGTAAATGCGCCTGACATCTTTGATTTTGAGGGGGAACAAACATTTTAAAAATAGTAACTGGAGGAGGAGCTGCAACTCTCTGATGACTAAATACCTCCAGATCTACAACAAAGCAGTTCTGGTTTGATGCTTCTTTCAGCACTAGAAATTTCTACATGACCACAATTGAAGATGCTTCAGTAGCAGAACTCAAACAGACAATTACAAACACAATTTAAAAATTGCAATGGTCACTAAATTTAAGTTGCACATTTTGTTTGCCAAAATGAAAGCAAATTATCAAAACAACAGTCCACTAAATGATAAAAAATAAAGTTTATCGTGCATCGACTTTTCATTTCCTGTATGCCTGTGTTTGAAAATTACAGTGATAAATCTCTCCTGCTACTGCACATGCAAGCGAAGAGATTAAGAAGACTGTACTAACAGCACCATTAGCATAGCAGTTAGCAAACACTACAACTACGCCAGCGACCGGGGTTCAAATCTGGTGCTTCCTATAAGGAGTTTATACATTCTCTCCATGACTGTGTGGGTTTCGTCCGAGTGCTCCGGCTTCCTTCCATCCTCCAACAATAACATATGGGGGTATGTAGGTTAGTTGGTGCATTTGGGAAAACATGGGTTCCTATAACCATGCTATATGTCTAAAGTTTATTAAAAAAAAGTATGAATTTACCAAAATTTATCACAAATGCTGGTGGTTCCAAAATACTCATTTCTTTTGCCTCGAGATCTGGCTGAACGCTAAAAATAAAACAAATAGTAGTGTTCTACTAAAGCACAGTGCACAAAAGTGCAGAAGTCAAGTTTATTGCTATCCTATTGCACAAGTGCAGTCTGATGAAACAGCGTTCTCAGTGCAAAATATTCAGACACACAACACCTAGAGATAAATATTACATATGCATGACAAGTTTCATATACAAAAATAAATATTATTTCGTAAATATGAAAAGCTTAGGTGGTTAGTGAGAGCCGTGTTTTGGTCATTTGAGAAGCTGCTTCTCAAGCCCCTTTTACACAGCCACTTCAAGGCAGGAATATTGTGCCAAGCTATTCTGTTTAAAGGGTGTGAACGTGGAATGGGGTGGGGGGCATTGCAGTCACAGTGCCAAAAATCGCAGTATGCTGGCTTTGTTTGGTTCAGTGTAAAAAATAAAAGCAAAGCCAGCTTGATGATGTCACTATTGCAGGATCGGTGTTAAAAAAAAGGCATCAAACTGGCTCTGATAACTCCTGTATTTCTTCCCAATGGGAGTCCCAGAAAGATGCTGTGAGCAGGGTGGAAGGGGTCCTCAATAATTTTGCACACCCTCTTCATACAACGATCCAGGTAGATCGCATTGATTGGGTGGGGGAAGAGGGGAAAGGGAGGAGACTCCAGTGATCCTCATTGCCACCCTTATGGTGCTGTGGATTGACCTCCAATCCATTTCTCTGCAGCAACTGTGAAGAGAAACTCAGCAGATCAACAAGGTTTCTTTCCGCACCCCCTCCTCCCCCCATGGCTATTAGGCTCTTAAACCTCCCATTGCTACACTAATTATGGTTTGCTCCAACATCGCACGACTCAGCATTTTTTTCCTTTTACTCTGGTAGCTGAGTATATTATTCTCCTTTTAATTTCATGTACACAATTGCATTATTTTTTTCTTAAAGTTCTTATTTGCAGCAAGAATCTCAGTGCACATGTACATTATACAAGGTATGTGACAAATTTATTGCCATCATCATTAATCCCATTTTTCAAAAAAATTATCCCTACATTTCCATCCCTCCCTACCTCAACCCCTCTATTGATCCCAGTGTTCACAATGGAAATTATAGTGGCCAATTCACCTGCAAACCTACACCTTTACGATGCAGGAACAAACTAGAGCACCCAAAAGAATACGATCACGGTCACATGGAGAGTGAAAACTCAACGCAGACAGTGGCAGAGGTCAGGATTGAACCCAGTCTGCGAGTTAGCAGCTCGATAAGCTATGCTGCACTGCACAACAGGCCTTGGACAATTCAGCTAATTTCTTGAATACTCAAAAAAAAATGCTGATATTCCATTTCTCATTCACCCGAGACCATTTTTTCTCCCCTTCAGCAAGGCTTACTTTATCTCCCTTGGGGGGGGGGGGGGGGGTGAAGCACAAAGCATTATTTAATTTCACTGCATTTTTAAACTTTCTCCAACTTTTACTGATTTTTTAAAATTCCAAAATAAATTCAGTGACACATAAAATATCTTCAACATATTTATCAAGGATTATCATCAGTCATCTTAAATTTAGCGGGTCTTGTTTGTGGACTGAAACCTGGCTAACAGCCACAAGAACACATTCACATGAATAAATCACCCACTCTGAACAGTAGGGTTAATTAAAATATTTTTGCAGATTTATCCTTGAATTTTTCATTCATCATTCACATTTACACGAAAATGGCTGGTTCGGTTACAAGCAATGTTCTATTTTTGTCTGCATTCATAAAAGGGAAATTACACAAGAGGGGATAACACCTAGAAGCTCAAAAACAGCAGCTATTTTTATAAGCAGGATGTCACTATGCAGTTGATCATAGAATTATTCCTCTTTAATATTCCTTCTTGTTTCTGGTATCACCCCCTCTGTTTACAATGATGGTTGCAAGTGAAACTACGAAATGAAACTGGTAACGTAAAAGTTGACCACCAACAGATCACACAAATCTGAACCTTTCCAAAACTTGGTCAGAATTTGAAGAGGTGAAATGGGTCAAATAAAAAGTACACAAGTCTGAAATAGAAACTGGGAAAGTTGCAAATAAAAACGACAATAATAAAGAATGATTCAGAAAAAAAATGTTGCAAGAATCTCAGTTTGAAAACCAAATGTTCATTCAAGTTCATCCTCCTAATATTTTTTTTAAATCTTGTGTCTATTGTCTCTTAATTTAATTAGTTTATTATAGTTTTTCTTTACAAATACATGCTTGGCTGCAACAATTAAGAATTTTGGTGCTTATGTACAATCTGTATGACAATCAATTGATCATCATTAACCGCACACTTAAACAGGATTCTCATTGAGTCTGTTTGGATCTTATTGCTTTGAGTTACATCAAGAGTCTTAGAGACGTGCAGATTGTAAACAGATTTTTCAGTCCAGAGTCTAAGCTGACCACTGACACTAATCCTACATTAATACAATATTTCATTCTCTCCACATTTACAACAACTCTGCACAGATTCTACCACTCATCGCCAGAGAAGCAGCAATTTACATTGACCAAGTATCCAACCCAGCCTCTTGTCTCTGAATGTGGGAGGAAACCCACATGATGACAAGGGGACTGCCTGAAATCTCAATAGACAGTAAGCAAGTATGGATTGAACCCAGGTCTCTGGCACAGAGTGAGGCAATGGCTCCATTAGCTGCATCATTATCAGTCCTATTGTACGCCCAGTTTAGTTTTAATATTCCTGCCATTTATTCAACTTCCTATTTAATTCTAAATGTTATTGTGCCTATTGAGACCTCCCAAATGCCAACTCCACTTTACCTTTTGTTTTACATTCCTTGTAGCCACGGTCTTTTTTGAATTCCAGTAATAGAAAAAGCTTCAACAAGAAAAACATATTTATACAGTGCCTTTAGTTCAGTAAAAGTGCCCCTATCCACATCAAAGGTTACCCTTTGTTTGATGTTCTTAAGAATTAAGGCAGGCAACATTTTGATAAAGCTTTCAGTCAAGTTTTAAAGAGCATCCAAAAAAAGAGAGAAAAGGTTGGCGGGAGTGAAGAAACAGAGGGAATTCAAATGTTTCGTATAAGACAGTTAAAAGCCATAAAAGGAGGACGACTGGGGGATGTTCAAAAGGTCCTAACTGCAGAAGTAAATCAGAACAAAATTTGTGGACAAAAAAATCTTCAGACTTCCCAATGTTTAGTTGATGGAAATTACTAATCATTTAGAGCTAAATCTCAGTGAAGTAGATTGACAACTCAGAGAGAGGGTGGTGTGGCCATAATGAAGTGGACCTTCGTGCCATTATAAAACAATATAATTTTATGGGGTAGTATGGTTAGCGTCGTGGTAGGTGCAATGCTGTTCCAATGCCAGCATCAAGGACCGGGGTTCAAATCCTGTGCTGCAAGGAGTTTGTGCATTTGCCGTGTCTGCGTGGATTTCCTCTGGGTACTCCAGTTTCATTTCACCCTTCAAAACCTATTGGGGTCCATTGGGCAGCACAGACTTGCGGGCTGAAAGAGCTGTAACCATGCTGCAATGTCTAAATTTGAAAATTTGAAAAGGAAATTGTGGCCAAGATACAGTATGTACGCACAAATATGAGCAGCCAGACTAATCCTTTGCAAGAGTTAATAAAAGCAATACAATAAGGGCATAAAGAAACCACTGTGTGTGATTCTGTGGCCAAGACCATAGTTAAGCATGACAGCAGTGCCCTAACTAGATCATAATGGAGAATGGTATGGTCAACATTAGTTGGTACTTGATCAAAATTTTTTATGATCAAAATTTTTTTTATGATATATTTTTATTCTGTAATATTATTGTTTAATATCTCTGTATTAATTCATTACTTACTATGTATTTTTTTATCTCTTTGAACTGTATGTGTTTATAAATTATAATAATAATAAAAAGATTGAAAAAAAAACATTAGTTGGTACTAGATTAACAGAGAGAGATAGTAAGCAGTACTATCAACAATGCGGATCAAAAGCAAGACGGGAAGCTTGCTGGATTTGTGCAGGTTTAAAATAGTTCAGATGCTATTGTTCAGGATTGTCAAAAGACAGCGAGCATTATTGGAGAGGAGGTTTCGAGTTATCACTAACTTTAAAAACTATAAACAAAATAATTAAAATGTTTGAGAAATCAATACACTATACAACAGTCAAATGACAACCATCATGGATTCAGGAAAGGGATGTCATGGCTGACTGACATACTGGAGATTTTGAGACATAACCAACATGATGGACAGGGAAACTGTGGTCAATATTATTCAGAATGCATTTTCAAAATACTGTGTTGCTAATTGAGGAATTATCAAGCATAGGAAAAAAAAAGCAGAAAAATCCCAAGTCAAATTGAATGGTGGACACGGACTGACTTCTGTAAAATCCATAAGAGTTTCTTGTACCCTTCCTTTAGAATTCATATCCGCATCGGTAATATTGATATATTTTTTTACATCATTTATTAACATTAATAAGAGAATCCTTTATATTTGGATGGAGATCCAAATGGGATTTTTAAGTGTACTAGTTTATTTTTACACTTGGACTTCCCCTCAGGTTAAGTTCTTAAAAACTTTTCCAGGCATCTCAAGGGGAACATGATACTGGAAAAATGTCCTTTCCATCCTACCAAAACCAACCACTTTGGAACAGTGTGTGCAAGTTCTCACAGGCACATTGCCTTCCCAAGAGAGAGCAATGTGAAAATAAGAATTCCAAATGGAGTAAGTAAAGCAGCAGAAACAAATCATCCTCCATCAGTACTGCTTTCTGTCTTTGTATTTGTAAAGGTTTGAAATTGGCAAGTTACATTTGCAGTCAGGAGGGTTGTCAGAAACGCAAACTCAATGATGATATGATCTTCTGCTGGAGTGCCTTGAGATTATAAGTAAATCAGGAGATGAAGTCTATAGAGAAAGTCCCATTTTCTCATGGAGGCCGAAGTCTACCATTCTTACGTAGAACTGTGTTCTGATTTAAATGCAAGAATTTCAACACCCCATTTGGTCAAATGAAATTTTACTTCAGTGGAATGAAAGCTTACATGATCCTGGTTTTAGCATTAAAGATATAGACCTCAAGAGAAAAGAACACAATGAAATTTTATAAAACTCTGGTTCATCCTCAATTGTGTGGGTACTTCTGGACACTATTCTCAAAAACATCCAAAAATGTTGGATGACTAGAATTACTCTGAAGATGATGAACTTAAGGTTGATTGGAGAATCAGTGGTTATTCTCCCTGAAACCGGAAAGGGCAGAATGCATACAATCAAAGGCAATTAAAATCATGAAAATCTATGCAGAGCATATAGTGTTCATATTGGAGGAAGAATAAGAGAATGGTGACTGTAAAAATAATCCAAAGAGAGCTGGAATGTATTGTCAGAGGCAGTAGTGCAGCATGAAAGTGGAGGCAGATTCAACTATGTGTCTTCAAAATGGAATTAGATCTACTTGAACAAAAAAAGAATTTGGAGGGCAATGAGAAAGGAGATTATCTGGACAGTTCCTCTATAGAGCTGACACAGGTGCCTCGGTCCAAATGGCCTCCTTCCATGCTGGAACTTTCAAAGCAATTCAGTCAATGGAAAAACTGAGACAAGTTTTCACAAGCTACAAATTAACTTTGACAAAACATTGTTATTATTCACAGAAAGATAGATTTTTGGAGATTGCTGCGATTTAGCTGATAAGTCGTTCATCTCTAAACCAGAAATAGTGGGTTTACTATCTTATGGTTGAGGGATCATATTAGATGAATATTGATTATGTAAATGATACATTTCAAAATCAATTAACTCATTTTGGTGTTGCTTCATAACGTTTCAGGATATGAAATGTACTGAATGAATACAATCCCAAGGCAAAATACTATGGATGGATTCTGGAAATCTGATGCAAATATAATCTGTGGAGAGAGAATAACAGTTCCAGTACAGAAGAACCAAATAACAAAACACTGGTCGTTGTCAATGAAAATTTATTTCGACAAAAAGACTAACCTGTTGAATATTTCTCACATTTTGTAATTTTATGATTTAGCACAAAAAAACTTCCCTCCATAAACATTAGCACAAGTTTATCTGTTATTGACCCAAGATCTTTCATAGAGTTATGATCTTGCCAGCAATAGATTCTGTAGATATCAGCTTGCAGTGGTAAGCTGGTCGGCAGGTGCAGTGGTAAGCTGGTCGGCAGGTGCAGTGGTAAGCTGGTCGGCAGGTGCAGTGGTAAGCTGGTCGGCAGATGGCTCAGCATAGCAGGACCTTTCCAACACTGAGTGTCATGTCCCAGTCACAGAAATGTTCTGACATCCAGGTAGGTTAGGTTTATCAACAGTCAAAACTGCTAAACATTGAAAAACAATTACAGATAATATTAATTTACATTAAAATTGTAAAGTCCAATTATTTTTCCCTTTAGTCTTGTAACAATATTTTGTCCATTTAAGTTAATAAGGTTGCTGGACCTGTGCCAGATCTAACAAGTTCAGCAATCTACGATTGGTCCCAGAATAAATAAAGGGAGTCCGTGGAAGTCTGCACCTTTGAACTCAATCTCACAATTTGTCAAATCAGCAGCGTACAAAATTTGAGACTTGGTGTGGGAATCCTAAACTCCTTTGGACTTTGAGGTAAATACCAGAACTTACATATCTGTACAGAAGCTTCAGTATATGTTTAGCCACATCAAATTTGCTTGCTAACTTTTGGCTTGCACTTCAGGTATATTCTTTATATATTAAAAAAAAAAGGTTCAGTATTCCAATGAAGTCACTGTAAACTCAAGGACCACTCCTTCTGTGTTGGCCTGTTACAACTCCCTAGATGCCATATTGTATTCAGGAAATTTCAAATAAACAGCCTTTCCATAGTTTTGCACATGCCACGATGCCAAACTCTTCTTCCGTCGCATCAGTCTCTCGGCCTACTTCCAAGACTGACACTTCATCCCCTTCCCCCCCCCCCCCACCAGAGACCCTTTTCCCTCTAAGCTGCCTTCCTCCTATTGGACACCATCTTGGCCAGCTGCCAATTATCTTTATTTTTAATTGCCACTGAGACATCAACCTTCTTAACTTCACCACTCCACTCTCTTATTCTAATCTCATCTCCTCGGAACACTCTGCCCTCCATTCTTTATGCAACAATCCCAACCTCACCATCAAACCTGCAGACAAGGGTGGTGCTGTTATGGACTAGCGCCTCTACCTTGCTGAGGCCAGACAAAAGCTCTCAGACACCTCCTCCTACTTACCCCTTCGGCCATAGCTCATCCAGCCACCATTTCCAACACCAGCTCCAGCCTTATCACCTCTGGTCACTTTCCCTCCCCCCCTCCCCATGGCCTCCAACCTCTGACTCCCTTCCCCACACTGCTCATTTTTTTTTCCTTTTACCAAGATACATAAACCTAACCATCCGAGTAGACCCATTGTTTCAGCTTGCTCTTGCCCTTCTTACCTTAATCATCTTTTCTCCCCTGGTCTAATCCTTCCCCATGTACATCCGAGATACTTTTCATGTCCATCATCTCCTCAATTACTTCAGATTCCCTGAACAGGAGCACCTCATCTTCACAATGGATGTCCAATGTCTTTATACCTCTATCCTGCCCCCACACACACAGAAGGTCTGAAAGCACTTTGCTTCTTTCTCAACCAGGGAACTGACCAGTCACACTCTACCACCACTCTCCACCACATGAAAGAACTTGTCCTCACTTTTACAACTTCTCCTTTAACTCATATCACTTCCTCCAAATCAAAGGAGCAGCCATCGGTACCCGCATGGGTCCCAGCTATACCTGGCTGCTTGTGGGCTTTGTGTAACAATCCATGCTGCAAGTCTACACAGGCAATGCCTCTTAACTCTTTCCTCCATAATATTGAGGACCACGATGAACTCAAATACATTCAATTGATGACCAACTTCCAACTCAATTTCAAAGTCACCAGGTCCATCTCCAACACTTCCCTTTCTAGATATCTGTCTCCATCTTGGGAGACAAGCTTTCCACCAACATATACTACAAACCCACCAATTCCCACAACTACCTGGACTACACTTCCTCACATCCTGTCCCCTGAAAGGATTCTATTACTTTCTCTCAATTTCTCAATTTCTGCTGCAGCTATTCCCAAGATGAGGTCTTCTAGACCAGATCTCCTGAAATGTCCACCTTCTTCCACATATATGGCTTCCCCTCCATTACTATCAACTTAGCCCTCACCCATATCTCTTCCATTTTCTACTCATCTGCCCTGGCCCCAGAAGCCACAAACACAGGATTTCCCTTATCCTCACCTACCACTCTATCAGCCTCCAAATTTAACACAATATCCTCCAGAATTTCTGGCACTTACAACAGGATCCCACTATCAGGCACATTTTTCCTTCTCTTCCACTCTCAACCTTCCATAAGGACCACTCTCTGTAATTTCATCATGCACTCACCCCTCCCCACCTATTGCCTCACCACCCACCCACCCCCACCCCCCAGCATCTTCTTTCATGGCTGCAGTAGGTGTCACACTTGCACCCACACCTCCTCCCTCACCACAGTCCGGAGCCCAAGTGAAGCAACACTTCACTTGGCCATCAGCAGGATTGATTTACTGCATCCAATATTCCCTTTGTGGTCTTCTCCTCAGAGAGATTTGATGCAGACTGGAGTTTGCTTCGCTGACCACCTTCACTCTCTGCACCAGTGACAGAGACCTCCGAGTGGCCAGCCAACCATTTCAGTTCTGCGTCACACTACCATATTTGCCTGTCTATCCACGGCCTTGTATACTATTCCACCAAGATCACCCATAAATTGGAGAAGGAACAACTGTTTTCCATCTGGACACTCTCCAGCCGCATGGACATCTCCTGTTTCTAACCTGCTCTCCTTTCCCCCTCCCTACCCTTCTGCCTGTTTTTCCTTCAGCTCTCCACCCTTTCCCTCTCTATTCACCCAGAATCCCTCCTCCCCTTGCTTGCTGCTCCCTTCTCCATCTATTACCTCCTGTCTTTGCGACCACACCTCCCCCCTTAATCAAAGAATAGTAAAATTAGGTTGCATTTTCTCCGTACCAACTAATCTCTCTCTGTAACTCTGCGTTTTTGTCCTGCATCTTACCCATCGTACAAAATGTGACATGTTCAACTAATATGTTCACAAAACAACCTCTCTCTGCTCCTTGGTATATCTGACAATATACTTTAAATCTGTACTCTTCTCCAGATAGAACAACTTTGGTCACAACTTTGTCACAGACATACCCTTACCTTTTGCCATAACTTAAAATATACATGTATTATTCATATTTCAAGTTCTAGTAAAAGTAGAGATGAGAAAATCTCGCCCTTACTCTTCATGAGTGCTTCTTGACCTGGTGTGTGATTTTTTTTTCTCCCCTTCATGGCTCTTGATGCCAGCTGTACAGGTGAGACTCAAAGTCCATTTTGAAATCAATGGCGCTGGTCTCTGCCCCTCTGAAGTGTTTCTCAAGGTTCAGCAGTACCTCTCTCCGAGTTGCAAGTCCAACCCCCACAACAGGAACAAAATCTAGATCAAGAGTCAGAACCTAAACAGCAGCCGCCACTTTGTTACCTCCACTTGGTCGGAAAATGCAATCTCCCCAAGATGCTAAATGCACCATACAATAATTGAACAAGATAGGAACACGTATATTCCTCTGTAAAGCATAAATGTTTCCTGATGTTCTGATCCTTAAAAAACCCAACACGATTGCACCACTTCAAATCTAAAGCAACTTGCTTGCAACACACCCATCAAATAACAAAGCTGAACCATAGTTGGGGCGGTTTCTACATTTAAGGCCTAAAGGAACCACACACAACTCAAGAGCCATAGGTTGTTGACATTAAATCAAGCCATACATCACACCCATCGAATAACAAAGCTGAACCATAATTGGGGCGGTTTCTACATTTAAGGCCTAAAGGAACCACACACAACTCAAGAGCCATAGGTTGTTGACATTAAATCAAGATTAGCAGTCCTCTGCCACACTGCTCAGTGTCTTCTTTCAGATCAGACTTTAAAGTGAAAGCTTTACCTTTTCTCAAAGTAAATGATAGCAGAGAATTACATTAAAAAAAGCAGTAATTTTCCCTCAGTAACCTGACAAATATTTGTCTTCCATCAACAGCAGTTAAACATTGCCATCATGACTCGAAATTTCAGCCAATGAAACTACTATATTGTGGTTTGCTATCCTTAAAACCAACCAAATTTGATATTTCTAGATTTTATAAATTCAGTGATGGAAATCAAGAAGTTACTGTCAGTAATTCCAAGCAACGCTGGAAACTGGGTTTCATTGCCAAATTCCACAAGGGCTTCAACAAGGAGCGAGAACTTTGGGTTAGTAGTCTATTACTTACCAAGAGATCCCAGATTGAGCTTCCGCACCTTGCTTGAGGAGGAACAAGAAATCCTTTCCCATGGATTTTAAATAGAAGAGAACAGCTACAAGAGACCCAGGTAACTTATTAGATGTTAAGACTTTCTAAGTCATTTGAATGTCCTAACAGTCTTCTTAAATCGTGGTTTAAATAGGTTTTAAATCATTAAAATTTTTTATGCACATCGAGCCAAGCCTAGGGGTGTATCAGACAACCCTTCAGATTCTGTGGGTGGGGCTTCACAGTAGCCCCATATGATGTCACTTTCATACCCGAATGATTTTGTGTTGAAGCATGCTCACACACACAAAAATTAGCCTTTTGCCAAATTGACAGAGGATGAATTACTGAAGACAACTGTATACTTTTTGCTAAGATTTATGCCAAAGTGCCAGCAAAAAAATCACTTCTTGCAAAGCAACATTACAAGGACGTCTATTCCAAAATATTTCATCGAAATTCATTTGTCAAAAACGGAAGTTGTGAAAGGCATCATAAAAATACAACTGTTCTTTTCCCAAAATTTTAAAGCTATTTGCAGCGTTATCTTGATCTTCAGCACCAAAATGGTGAAGACACTTCACTGACAAGCAAGGAATTCCTATTCTCCATTAGCAGTGATTAGATGATTAGAAATTAGTCAAACAAACAAAAAAAAAAATCAGGAGACACACAAAACTGATGGTTGATATAGAATCACTCAATTTACACTGGATCATAACATCAGCTGTACAGGTTTCTTTCTACAGAGTTTAGAATCAGATCAGTGCTGAGTGACACTGAATCAAAGATAGGTTTGTAACTGATCGTTTCAGTTGGAGAAACTTCAGTTAAATGCAACAGGAAACTTGAATGCAGAAGATGGCCAAGATACAAAATTACATTGATATTTTCAGTTCAATGGAAAAAGAGTCAGTTAATAAGGAAAGCAGTTTGTTTTTTTTTTAATGATGTTTCTCCTTTTCCAAAGTTCTTTTCTATCTTTGCAATCTGGACTGCATTCCAAAACCAGGAAAAAAGCATAAAATGTGGACAAGATATAAAGAGAATTTCAACTTATACATTTAATCACAATAATGAATTCTTAATTGTTATGTCAGGTTCAAATACCAAATTTAAGTAAAATATGAAATGTATTTTTGTTATTAGATTTATATACCATAAATTTATGATATATAGATACTTTAACACTTTAATTAGCTTTTGTATAATTCTGAATAATTGATTGAATTTGTCAATAAGGTGACAGGCACAGAAACAAGTCGGCCACTGAAGCTCTTGAACTGGCCGCATCTATCAGCTTTTATGGTTCATCTTTGTACTTGGCAACATTTTCTCAGCATTGCCCACATATCCCTCGATTCCCTTAATATCCAGAAAGATATCAATCCCTGTTTTAAACAAACTCCATGTGCAAGCCTCCACAATCGTTGGGATAAAGATTCACCATCTGCTGCATGATGAATTTCCCTGCATCCAACCCCTTAACAGGCCTACCTTTTATTCAGAGACTGAGCAGCATTTCTAAATTCCCAGTCACAAGCCGTGCAAGAATTTGTATATTTCATTGAGATCTCTTCCAGGATATATAGGTCCAGTATACTCAATCTCTCCTGACATAGCAAACATGCCAGTCATGGAAATATATGATTGTCACTGCACTACCTCCATAACAAGTGGATTTTTAAAAAATATATATATGTATCTGAAACTATACACAATACTCCAGGTGTGGTCTTGCAAAGATTCCCCATAATAGAAATAATAAGAGCATACATTCCTTAGTGTGCATATAAAGAATGATGCATTGTGGACCCACAACATCTCATGAGTCAGGAATGTGCATCAGTTCCTACACTTCCTAGGAGGTTGAAAAAGGCAATGCTACTGGCTCGCATCTTGACAACTTTTTACTGGTGCACAATTGAGAGAGTCCTGTCTGGCTGAGGTGTGATGGCTGCACCAGATGAAGTCATACAGGGGGACTGTCAAAATAGCCAAGAAGATCACTGGGTTCTCCCTTTCCTCTATTGCCAACATTTACTGGGAGAGACGCTAGAATAGATCTAAAGAATTAGAAGACCTTTTCTATCCAGCACACAGTATATTTGACCCTCTACTATCAAGAAGGTGGCACAAGAGCATCAGAATTAGGACAGCCAGGCTGGGAAATAGCTTCTTCCTACAAGCTGCGAGATTGATGAACAGTTACCAAGTAAATTATCCCAAAATATTTATATTATACCTTTATGTATAAATATGATGATTATGTGCTGTGCTTTGTGTATGCATACATTTTTCCAGACAATAATAAACTGGATCTTGAAATCCTCTCATGATAAAGGCCTATTTACCCTTTGGCTTCATTATCCCTGACAGTTCTTTCTGGAAAATGCTTGTTTAGGCAGACTCAGCTGTGATCTCTTCCACGGTTGCTGTGTGGACTATCACATTTGATAGTTCCCAGGTGAAGGAGCTAGTGATTGAAGGCCATTCACTAATCATACTGTTTTCTTACTATGCCCCAATAGAATACTAATGATTCTCATTTGAGCAGGCAAGCACATCAGTTGCAAGAATAAACTGGGGTCAAAATTTAATTATGAAGATAATCTTTAATAATGTAATTAAAAGACAAAGTTCAGATGCAGCAGATAAATGAGCAGGATCATTTTTCGTATCAACTATGAAAACGGTTTCATGTGGTAGAGAATAAAAAGTTATACTCAATATTTTAGGTTCCTCATGATTCAGGAGAAGCTGACAAAACCATCAAGGTCTTATTCCATGATAGATAACAAGAAATCTGTAGGGTTTCGTGTTATGTTCAAAGGTGCTGAGAAACTTAGCAGGTCACACAGAATCCTTGGAAAGGAAAAACAAATTGACACTTCAGGCCTAAACTTGAAGGGCTCAGGTAAAAATAATCAACTGCCTTTTGCTTTCCATTGGTGCTACGGGATCTGCTGAGTTCTACCAAAATTTTGTTTTTCTTTTTCTCTTCATCAGAGCCAGCCAGGTTTTCTCTCTCTCCATAATGTTTCTGGCACTTCCCCTCTTCATTTATATAATTTCTTTACACTCAGCTTCAGCTCCTCAATGACTATCTGGGATGAAGGAATCCATTTGTTATTATTTGCTGTTAGAGAGGCAACTCAGGAGTCTCTTGGTTTTAGTCCATTTGAGTTGGTGTTTGGTCATGAAGTCAGGAGTCCATTACTATTATTGAAGGAACAGTGGATACATAAATTATATACAATCAAATCTGTTGGATTATGTTTTCAAATTTAAAAACAGATTACATCAGGCTTGTGAGATGGCAAGGAAAATTTTTAAAACTGCTCAGGGAAAAATGAAAATTCGGTATGATCAAAAAGCAAAAATGAGGGACATTTTTCTCCAGGCTCGCTTTCTCCTTCCACCAATTAAATCTCAACTATAGCTACACACAAGGACCTGGATGGGATACTCTACACCAGAAGCCCATTCTCGCCCATCAGACATATAGCTTCATTACCTGGTGAAAAGGACCAGCAAAATTTCATTACATATAAGCACAGTTGAAAGTCAATGAAATTGTACTCTGATGCAAATCAGCATTCAGTGTGAATAAAGGGAAAAGCTAGGAGAAATAAAAACTAGAGGACATAGGTTAAGGTTGAAAGTGGAAAAGTTTAAAAGGAAAATTAGTGGGAACTTCACACAGAGAGTGGGAGTGGGAGTGTTGAACAAGCTGCCAGCTGAATTGGTAAATGGAAGCTCAATTTTGACATTTAAGAAAAAATCTGGACAGGTATATGGATGGAAGAGGTATGCTGGGATATCGTCAGGCTGCAGTTCAGTGTGACTAGGGAGTAAAATAGTTCAGCACAGGCTAGAAAGGCCAAGATAACTTGTCTCTGTAGTGTACTAAATCTGTAAACAAAAATGATCAACAGAAATCTTTGCATATGCTAACTCGAATAAAATGTTATTCAGGTGATGGATTTGGGTTGCAACTCCCAGTGAAAACAAAAGTAGGAGGGAGTGATATCAAGACTATGAATGGAGAAATAAAAACAGAAGACAGAAGCTGGGACGAGGCCAAGAGGACATAGGGTTTTGGACAGAAAGTAGGACAATGGAGGGAGAAACCACTAGGAAAGGGAAAGTTTCAAGCAAAAGTAGGAATGGGAGTAGGTAAAGAGATGGCAACAGTGCAACCAGAAGGAGGTGGGGATGGAGGGAGGGTGGATTTCCTAAAATTAGAAACATTGATAATGAAAATTGTGTTTCCTGGACACTCCTGGGTGTATTTTATGTATTTTGGGCTACTGATCAAGAAAAATCAACTTAAGGCTTTCCTGTCACATACTGTTATTTAGATAGTTAGCTATAATTTTTTTTTCCTGATTTCCTGTCATATTTTTAAATATGCTTCAAGCATATAGAACCATGAGGTGCAACGTGTCATTGAAAATTCATTTTGTGCAATCATACATGGACTTCTTCCCTGCTGATCTTGGTGTAGTCCATGACTAGTGACAAACATGGAAAAGCGACCATGGAAAAGCAGTATCTGGGCAACTGGAATCGATCAATGCTTGCCAACTATTGTTGGATGCTGACATCAGATGCTGAGAACAAATGAAAATCAGACGAAAAATGCCATTAAACTTACTAAATTTAAGTTGATTTAATGTTTCTCCAGCTTCCTGCAGCAAATCTGAAATGATCTTTGTGCTCAACTTGAAGTTGTCCATCAAGATTCCCAATTTTTTTTCAGGAAGCAAACCTTTTTTTTTGGGGGGGGGGGGGGAGTTGTCCAGGTTTAAGGTTGTCCAGGTGCAATACAATGCATTGTTCCTCAAATTTTCATTCAGTCCCAGCCATCCTTGAGCAATTTCCACTATAAAAGTAGAAAATTAAAAACTTGCCTTGCATCTCCTCCCTCACCCCCATCTAGGCTCATAAATGGACCTTTCTGGTGAGGCACAACTTTATATCCATGTTATCCAACTGAATCTGCTGATCCACTGCATTCAGTGTATTCGTATCGGCATAGACTGGCGAGACCAAGGGCAGATGAGGTGACCACTTGACAGAGCATCTACAGTCGGAGAGACCAAGCTAGAATGTCTGGTTACCAACCATTTTAATGCCACACACCATTCCCACACAGAGTTGTCCTCATCGGTCACCAGGATCCACAGAGCAGGAAATCAACTGCCTATGCATTTAAATGAGTAAATAAAACAGTGATCACCACAGATGAGACCAGAAAAGTGGAAATTGGGCGCTATCATTTTTCCATCGACTGAGAGAGTTAAAGAAAAACTGTGCATCAAAAGCAAAGAGTTGCCACTTTGCAAAAACTTTAAAAGTTCCTTCAGAAACGACACCAGTTTGATTGTTGATATTAAATTCAACGTGTAAGAAAGCAAAAGAGAAGGAAAGAGTTAGAAAGTAGTAAAACAAGTAATAAGCCATTTGACAGTACAACACACAGCTGCATTTTCTGGTATGCTTAGGAAATTACATCCACAGACATTGCCTGGCTTGTCAAGAGAGGGGTGGGGGGGGGGTCACAAGTACAATGCATCGAAATTCTTGCTTTTTGCAGCCAAACTCATGCATGCCATTCGCCCATCATTGCGTCGAGTGATGCTGAACAGAGGAGATCGTGGCAAATAAAAGGCTAAACCAAGCCTTCTGCGGGCGAGGATACGACAAGCATTGTCCAGTCCAGGGTTGGGAACTTTGCCCTTGGACTGAATGGGGACGGAGCAGCGCACACCGGTGGCAACTGCTGGGAGGTGCGTGGGCCTCCCTCCCCGCGAGGAGAAGCTGCCGGTCAACTGGCGGTGACTGGGCGAAGCGGCGGGGGCGGGAGGAAGGAGACAGCGCGGCTCGGGCGCGGAGACCTGCGAGCGGAAAAAGAGAGAGGGAGCCTGCTCATTGCAGAGCCAAGAGAGAGAAAACAACAAGAGCGGGTCTGAAGCCCAGAAATGATGAACAAAACAAAAATCCCCTTGCTTGGTCTCCAATACTGACGCACTCTTACCACTGAGAGAAATGGAGAGACGAGGTGAGGAGTCCGTTTTGTTTTTGCACGTTTAAGGGATTCGTGCGGCCGCGTCAAGACGCCGGGGCGGGAGGGAGAGGAAAAGAGTGTTGGCTCCAAACCATCCCTATGTTTTACCGGTTCTTTAAATTGCTGGACATCATTTCAATTTTTTTTTTGAAGAAACAATTTTCTGGGCGACGGTTGAACTTCCTGCAATGGTGGGAAAACCTCCCAAACACAAGGTCTTGTTGGTGTTGTCTGCCATTTCGGAGCTGCAGGCAGTTCTATAAGCGATTGAGAGTTACTTCGTCGTCCATTGCCCATCATTTCCGCACTGCCTGGCGATCTGCCAAGCCCATCAGTCTCCTAGCGCTTGGGTCAGAAACTGCTCGAAATGACAGTGCTGGGACAGTTGAGGCAATGCTACCCCCCCCCCCCCCCCACCGGACATTCGTTTCCTTTCATAAAATAGTTGCCCCTCCGCCAGAATTGATGGTTCCCCAGTACAGTGCATCATAAAGTGGTGTAGGTCTTCGCCCCTGGGTCCTCCAGGGTCAGCAAAGGTGCTAAGGAGATCGAATGGTTTGCTGCCCATTGTACTGAGGAAGCGGGCCTGATTTCGGTTGACCGGGGCTTCATTGATATTATGGGCTACGCAGTAGGGGTTAAAACGTTCCTTGAATTCTATGAACTTTCACTCCACCATCTTGGCGTGCTTTCGCTTTGATCTTTTGGCAGGAAGCTTATCAAGCAGCCACCTTTTACCTTTTGTTTCCTTCCCCTGGATGGTCCATAGTGTTTGATGCATTCCGCGTCGACACGGTTGTGTATGCACCGACAACTAGGATTCTGAGAAATGGGCTTTCTCGTTCTATACGGCTACTGACAGATTTTGTGAGGGGGGTGACATGATGTGGGTGTTATGCTGTACAGCAGGGCAGGTGTATACCCAACAAATATCTTTAGTTTCAATTAGACCATGGCTTTTTGGCATCTATTTCTCTTCTACAAATGGTGATTTGTACTTTTAGTTGTTAGATGGAAAAATGTATTAATCAAGCACATTTAATGCATAAAATTGGGGTAAATACACATAATAGAAATCACCCATTGCCTTGTTCATTGATCACGATGCTGAGGGTGCAGGCAAGAATAATTCATTGCATTCTTTCCAATAATGTAGATTACTTTTTTTTTTAATATATAAATCACTTGACATCCATCTTCTCATCACTTGCAAACTGAAGGTACTGGCCACTGCAGAAATGCACAAAATGGTTGTTGTATGGCCTGCCAACAGCTGTTCTCCATACATCATACAACTTGGAAATTAATTGGGCCAAATGTTTCTGAAACAACCTCTCACACACTAAAAATACAGAGGCCACAGTCAAGACCAGGATTCATAGGAAGAGACCAGTAGCAAAGGGGTGAAGAGAGCCAGATATCTAGAGCATCAAGATTTTAGAATGGGCCAAGCAAGTGGAGATGACTAGTCACAAGAAAGGAGGACATCTCAGGCAGATGCTGCTGGGAATAGAAGGGGGAAGGGTGGAAATAGTATTGGTTACTTTCCAAGTGGTGAGCACATTTAAAAGTTTAATCAGGTGAACAAAGGACAGGGGCAAGAAAGAAGCCCTTTTTACACAGAAATCCTGCAATACTGCTGTAAATAAGGCCCATCATTAAGCCAGCTTTGGCCTTTTACACTGAGCCAAACAACTCTGGCATAATGTTATTTGGTGCTGTAACTACCTCTCTTCATCTTTGGCTTGGCTTCGCGGACGAAGATTTATGGAGGGGGTAAAAAGTCCACGTCAGCTGCAGGCTCGTTTGTGGCTGACAAGTCCGATGCGGGACAGGCAGCGGCTGCAGGGGAAAATTGGTTGGTTGGGGTTGGGTGTTGGGTTTTTCCTCCTTTGCCTTTTGTCAGTGAGGTGGGCTCTGCGGTCTTCTTCAAAGGAGGTTGCTGCCCGACAAACTGTGAGGCGCCAAGATGCACGGTTTGAGGCGTTATCAGCCCACTGGCGGTGGTCAATGTGGCAAGCACCAAGAGATTTCTTTAGGCAGTCCTTGTACCTTTTCTTTGGTGCACCTCTGTCACGGTGGCCAGTGGAGAGCTCGCCATATAACACGATCTTGGGAAGGCGATGGTCCTCCATTCTGGAGACGTGACCCATCCAGCGCAGCTGGATCTTCAGCAGCGTGGACTCGATGCTGTCGACCTCTGCCATCTCGAGTACTTCGACGTTAGGGATGAAAGCGCTCCAATGGATGTTGAGGATGGAGCGGAGACAACGCTGGTGAAGCGTTCTAGGAGCCATAGGTGGTGCCGGTAGAGGACCCATGATTCGGAGCCGAACAGGAGTGTGGGTATGACAATGGCTCTGTATACACTTTGTGAGGTTTTTCAGTTGGTTGTTTTTCCAGACTCTTGTGTAGTCTTCCAAAGGCGCTATTTGCCTTGGCGAGTCTGTTGTCTATCTCATTGTCGATCCTTGCATCTGATGAAATGGTGCAGCCGAGATAGGTAAACTGGTTGACCGTTTTGAGTTTTGTGTGCCCGATGGAGATGTGGGGGGGCTGGTAGTCATGGTGGGGAGCTGGCTGATGGCTTAAAGGAGGGACTACAATGACACCTCCCCCACCCATTCCAGGTTCGTACCTTTTGCACAAATGGTATGGTGCAATAAAGACGCAATATTCCTGCCTTGGATGCTGTGTAAAAGGGGATAATACCTCAAATCAAATTAGGGTTATGGAACTTAATTTCATAAGCAAATAATAAGGGAACCATGAAGTGGCTGTGGCTTTCTGCCTCGTATTGAAGCCTTGTAACTCAGGCATGGCTTTAAAAAAAG
Source organism: Narcine bancroftii (assembly GCF_036971445.1). Classification (NCBI taxonomy): domain Eukaryota; kingdom Metazoa; phylum Chordata; class Chondrichthyes; order Torpediniformes; family Narcinidae; genus Narcine; species Narcine bancroftii. The sequence goes on from NC_091469.1 coordinate 338,672,630, forward strand.
TCTATTTGGACCACCAAGAATGAAATAATGACAAAGTTGCTTTAGACAAGAACATTTACAGTTGCATTGCCAAAGATATTTATATATATATATATATATAAAAAAGTTGAATGATTGAATGTGTGCACAATTTTGATTCCAGGGTAAAACACTTCTAACTTTTCTTTACTATGAAAAGAATCAGTAAAGCTGACCAGCATACTTTTTTTTTCCCCATTAAAAAAAAAAATTCTTCTTTGCAGATAAACTCAGGAAACAAGAGATTCAGGTTCCATCGCTGGAAAAATGGGTTTATTAAGGAAAAGATTTTCCTTCTGCTCTGGTGTCACTAGCATTACCCACTGATCACACAAGCATAAAGAGGAAGTTGCCATGAGCGGTGGATTGCACAAATACTTTGATAATTTGACAACACCCAAGTGTTACATTTCCTGTCAACACTGCAAATATGCGCATGATACCCAAAAATTCTTGGAATATAATTTTCAATTAAAGAATTTATATTGAACCAATAGTTCAACAAATGTTCCTGATAAAATCTTCCATGAACTATTGTAATCAGGCAGCATAACACCATAAATGTACACCTTTAGAAAATAATGAAGGGTAACTAGCTACAATTTTATTAACAGTTAAATGTCAGTCATCAGAAATGAGCATTTTCAATCATGTGCTCCAATTTAGAAATTATTGAAAATTAAAACCATGCTGAATCATTTAATAGTTTCAGTGGTGTATACCAGTCACTTAATACATTAAATTGCTCAGATTTTGCTGAATGTTAAAATCTTTCGACCATTACAAAATAAATGGTTTAATGTAGAAATCCATTGGGTGTTAATTTTAACTCTGCAGGCTTAAGCATTTGCTGTCCTTCCCAGCATATCAGGGAAACTGTGATATCTCTAATATTTACAAACTCCAGGTCTAAAATACTTGCTAAGATTGTGTTGAATGAAAATATGAAATGTTGAATCTCTGATCCCAAAATAGTGTGTAGATCAGTCATTATTCCCTTGAAATTTTTCAAATTGATGTGATTTTTCTTTTAAAACTTGTTGCATAATCCCTGCTCATGATATTTCAACTTAACACCATGTTTCGAGATATTAATGATCCCCGAGCTGATACCCATTAGAAACTGACCTTGGGGGAAAGTAGTCATCCACAGCATTCTCTGGATCTTACTGGTTAATATTCCTTTTTGTCTCTCATCCCACTGTCATCACAAACTGCTCTCTTCAGTAACTGGAAAAAAAAAACAAGGCCAATGTTATTGGAAGGAAAAGGTTTTTAAAATAAAAAAAATGCTGACTAGTGCCTTTGTGAAATGAAAGGAGTGCATCTGAAGAAATTGGAGAGAAAAATCTTGATTTTACACCTGGCAATTGTGCCAGGTTTGTAACTGCAGTCTGATTTGGATGGTGAATTTAAACTAGTATACAAAAAAAGTACATTTTAAAAAAATATTAAATCATTTTCTCTCTTTACTGATTTGGCCATTTGTGCTAGAATTTGGGTTAAAAATTCAGATGCAAGTACTCAGTATTTCATCCTTGCTTTTAAATCTACTTTAATCTGCAAGTCAAAATATAGTATTAGGTTTCTATGTAACCCTGGTCAGAAACAAATGTTATAATGTGTGGAATTTTAAAAACTCCAATAAAAGATATTTTTGCCATGTTTCAAGTTAGAAATTATGAAGTTTGAAATTCCAGCAATTTTTCACAGAGGGAACATAGCTATCCATAATGGTTTTTCAAGAGATGAGCAAGTAATTATCAAAAGATGGAATAGATAATGTTTATAGATTAATCCAATCTATAAAGGGCCAAAATGATTCTGTCATGATTCCTGCTGGGAGTTGAACACTATTGTGTATCCAACAAAGGCATTTGCTTTGCTGGGGTCAAGTATTACCCTGTCATTTAATGCTTAAATTTTATTTTGAATATGAAATGGGCTTTTGCTCCCAGCTTATAAACAAAATGATCAAAGTTGCATGATGCATCCATCATTTATTCTTCTTTTAATACACCTTTGTATTTATAGGGTTGTCTGATTGTAATACCACCAAGAGACTTATAATAATTAAGATTTAATGATTCAAAGGCTTTAGGTACTTTTCATATCTTCACTGATTGCTAAAATGTGATTTATTGCAGATTTTGCAGTGGAGGTGTTAGAAGCTTTAAAAGATACATAACACTGATTTTATAACTGTAGATCATTAGTAAATCTTGGACAGTACATTTGTTACTTGCTTAATGCAGTGCTCCAAGTTCAAGCCAATATATATATCTATAGATATATAAATTGCCCGCCCGCCCGCCCGCCCTCCCTCCCTCCCTCCCTCCCTCCCTCCCTCCCTCATTTGGATTGGTCAGTACAATGATTAATAATATTAAGCAACACATTCTTTTCCAGCCCACTGCATTCTAATTTCCTTGGACTCTAACAACATTCAGATGGGAATCACAAATCCATGTAATCTAGCCCCAATCCTGAAGCCTATTATCAAAAAGTTATGCATTTCTCATTGTCAACTTTGACAGCTATTTCTCTACAAGAGTTATTTGATTAGTGTAGATATGTAGTTTTGGGCATTGACCAATGATAACTAATAATTGATTCAAAAATCACTTTCAGAAATAATATTGGACTGTACTTGTTTTTTTTCTGAAGTAAAAGTGAACTTGGACTTTAAAATGTTGAAGTTAATCTCAAACATTGTGGCATGTGTTTTCATCTTCTGAACAAGATATGCCAGCATTCTGCCGAATATTCATATTTAAAAAGACAGACAAAATAAAATCAAACATTTCCATCTCCTGGCACAGGACATTTTGGGTCATCAGTTTTAAGAAAATATAGGTATCATCTTGAAGCAAGGGTGACATTATGAAATTATAAATATATTTTAGGCAGTTATTGAGAGGGTAGCTGCAGAAGTTTAGGAGCCACAGGGAAAAAAAAGAAAATATTCAAAAAAGTACTCCCATGGAAAAGAAGCTCCCTGTTAGAAGGCACTTGTAGAAATGTTAATCAAAGGAAGTTCTTAGAGGGATACTTTCCTTCTTAATGTTCTTGTAACCTCTAACATATGAATTAGTCTTTTGCTTTTGAAATTTGTGTCCTGATAATATGTAGTAAACAATATTTTATAAAGGCTTTTCCTTCTTTAAAGATTGGGTCATGTAACCAACAGCACAATGAGGTGCAATAGCATTAATTCAAAATTCCAAAGGCTATGAACAGCCTTTGAATACCAACACAGGTCCCTGCATTTTGTGCACATTTGTTGGATATTAGGAGTCCTGGGACATCAAGAATGCCATTCATCCACAGACTTTTTTGGCTCATGTTTTCATTACAGAGAAATTATCAAGACCAAATATACAAATTTACCAGTCCACATCACTATCTTGTGAAAATCCCTGGCAGTGGAAGGGGAGGTGGATGGAGCACATGCCAATGGGAGTGGGAAAGCAAGAAGCTTAGAGGTGGGGGGGGGGGGGGGAGGAGAAGAGAAAGAGGGCAGAGGCCTGAGAAAGGTGCTCTCTGATAGGAGGAAGGAACAGGTTGAGGAGCTGGAGGGAGGATGGTATTGGTGACAGGCAGAGCAAAGGAGTCAGAGATGAGGGAAAGGGGAGGAGAAAAAAGGGGGAGGGATTATTGGAAATTGGAGATCTATATTGATGCTGTCTGGTTGGAGGCTTTAAAAGATAGAATGCAAGGTTTTAGTCATTCAATTTATATGTGACCTCAACCTGGCAATAGATGAAACTATGGCCAGACATGTCAGTGTGGGGACAAAATATGGAATTGAAGTAGCAGGCCACTAGGCAATCCTGGCTATTGCAGTAGACTGCAAGGGTGCTCAATGAAGTGATCATCAATTGGCATCAATCATCTTTGATGTAGGGGAAGTCACAACAGGATCTCCTTTGCTCAAAAGCCCAGAGCTTAGAGTCCAATGTTTGTCCATTAATTTCTTTACCAATTCTAACATTTCCATGGGTTTGTGTCTGGCAAGGTGCCAGATGCATTCCCAAAGATGGTCAGCAGGCACACACTTGAAAAGTGGCTGCAAAAGCTCGATTTGGACATCTATTTTTTTTTTTTAAGGATTTAAATATGTTTTTTCAATGCTGACATGCTTGCATAAATGGAAGCACACCGCAGCTTTCAAAGTTATACCCAACAAAATTTCCTGATGCACATTAGCCCAAAATGCATTTAACCACCTTTCAAACAATTTTGTGCATCAGTGTTGCTCAAGTCAGTTTCCAGCTCTGATTAGTGTAGTATTGCTTCCTTCCTACTGAAAGATACTTGGTAATGAGCCAACACAAACTCATCTGAAATCATCTTTAAGCACAGCGAATGCCAAATAGGAAACAGAAGAGGAAAATATTTTCCACACTGGCTGGAGAAGGGTCAGCGATCTGGAAGTTCAATAGCCTTCTCTGAAGAATTGGTTACACAAGTCTTGATGTGATGAACAAATTAAAAAAGAAAAAAAAAATCAAGAAAAGCTTCAGAAATCCATTTCTTGAAAATAAACTTGGGATGGGAGAGCCAATAATGACCATTTCCAGATTTTCTTGTACAATTCCATTTCCATGTTTTTTGGTGAGTCCAGAAATTTTACCTGGCACTTCTCAATTAGTCACACTCGTGGTTCTGTTTAAGCGCTGAACTTGCATAGTAATGTCATTTCACTTACAAGCCTACTAATGGAGCATTGATTTTTTTTTTGGGGGGGGGGAAAGAAAGCATGAGAAATTGAACCATATAATCTGGAGATTTATTCTAATAAAATAAAATTATTTTGATGGAGCACCATGCTGCCCAAATACCCCAATTAATCTCTGTATGTTTTGAAGGGTGGAATGAAACTGGAGTACCCAGAGAAATCCACACAGACATGGGAAGAAAAACTTTACAGACAGCACAGTATTCAAACCCTGGTTCCTGGTGCTGTAATAGGTTGAAGTTTGAAGGATCCAAACTCTTTTCTTTTTCAATCTTTTTATTATTATTATAATTTATAAACACATACAGTTCAAAGAGATATAAAAAATACATAGTAAGTAATGAATTAATACAGAGATATTAAAAAAATATTACAGAATAAAAATATCATTAAAAAAATTTTAGATCAGTTTAGGGTGTGAACTATCTCTAAAAAAGATATAATTAATAACAATATATGAAAAAAGAGAAAAAAAAACCCAAAAAAGAAAAAAACAAATCTGAATTAAAAAAACTTTAAAAAAACCTACAGATATAGCTAAACCACGCCGATCACTCCGATCTCATCTTACAGCCCAATTATCATACATAATCATAGAAAGAAAACAGAGCCAGATCAACTCACCACAAATGAAAATATTGAATAAATGGTCGCCAGGTTAACTCAAACTTAGAAGGGGATTCATAGACAGAGTTTCTAATTTTCTCTAAATTTAAACATAGTATAGTTTGGGTAAACCATTGGAAAACAGTGGGAGGATCCAAACTCAATCACACTTTGGAAATGGTGCTAATAATCAAAGACTTGGTTCTTTCTCCCTTTCTATGCTTGAAATCTGATAAAAGCAGCTATACAAAAAGCACCAAGCTCCTCATCTAGCATTACACTATTGATTTCATTCCAACATGTACCAGTTCAGCAAGAATCAAAGAGGATCCAACTGGGGATCATCAGGAACACAGGTAGTACAAGCAGGAACAAGTGGAATAAACAGGATTGTCAGTTAGAAGAGCATTTTAAAAGATACAGCAAGATTAGACTCAAATGTCCCAAGACAATGGTAGACACCATAAATAATTGTCAGCCAACATCTAACACTGAATTACACTGAACAGTGCAGTAATCCTTGGAACAGTTTCAATACCAGCTATCTGAAACATCAGAAACCTCCACTTAGTAACATCAATAACCATCAGCAAACAGTTGAATTTTGGCCAGATTTGAGAGGCCTTTTGTGCAGACCTGGGAAACACAAGAAATAGGTACAGCGCTTTTGATGAAGGCAAGTCCATGGATGTGGTCTACATAGACTTTAGCAAGGCATTGACAAGGTCCGTCTGAAAGGTTAGTCAGGACGATTCGGTCACTGTGTTCATGGTGAGATAGTAAATCTGATCAGACATTGGCTTTTCGGGAGAAACCATTGAGCTAGTGCATGATTGCCTCTCTGACTGGAGGTCTGATACATTGTGTGCCTCAAGGATTACTGGTGGGTTTACACAAAAATTGGAGATATAGTGGACAGTGGGGAAGGTTTTCAAAGCTTGCAGAGGGATATTAACCAGCTGTAAAAAGGAACTACAAAATGGCAGATAGAATTTAATGCCGACAAATGTGAGGTATTGCACTTTGGAAGGACAAACCAAGGTAGGATTTGTACAGAAAACAGTAGAATAAAGAGATCTGGGAATACAGATACATATTTCTCTAAAAGTGGCATCACAGGTAGAGTCATAAAGTGAGCTTTTGGCACATTGGCCTACACAAAATATGGAGTAAAGGAGTAGGGATAATATTGTACAGTTAATCAAGACATTGGGGAGGCCAAATTTGTGGGTATTGTGTGTTGTTTTGGTCCCTGAACAAGGTGGAGAGTGCAGAGATGATTTATAAGGATGTTGCCAGGACTAGAAGAAACAAGTTACAGTGAAAGGTTAAACATGTTAAGAATTTATTTTCAGATGTGTAGAGAATGAGGGGAGATTTGATTAGATGATTAGATTAAGCAAGATAAAACTAGAAGGCATAGGTTAAAGATAAGAGGGGAGAAGTTTAAAGAGAACATGAGGGGGGAAACTTCTTCATGCAGAGAGTGGTGGGGTGTGAATTGAACTGCTAGCGGAATTGGTAAATGCAGGCTCAGTTTTGACATTGAAGAAAAATTTAGACATCCTTAGATTCCTCAATGCCCAAAAGGTAATAACCAAGGATAGAGAATCCCAAAAGGATTCAACACCCACTGCATGAACTAATTAATCTTCACCAATCCCAAATGGCCAATCCTTAATTCTGAGACAATAACCCCTTGTTCTAGGCTCTTTAAGGAAATATTCTCCATGCAATTGAGCCTGCAAGCCCTTTTAGAATGTTGTGTTTCAACGAGAATCTCCAATTCTAAACTCTGGAGAAACAGGTTAAACCAACTCAATTACAGTAAAACCTCTGATATCTGGACCCAATGGAGTTTGGTAGATGTCAGATAAATGAGTTTACTGGGTGCTTGAGATTCATTCTTAATATACCTGCATTAAGAAAAAAAGGTTTAAAAGACAAAAATATTATACCATATTTGTACTGAACAAAAATCGCTTGCATTAATACATGAATCTCAAAGCATTTTACTTCATTTTTGGTCATATTCTTTGAACCATCACTATATCTGCAGGTTCCTCCCACTTGATGGAACTACCCAAAAGATTAATAACAACATTATAGATAATTAACCCCCTGAAGTGCCAGTTAATGAAGACGAAGGCAGTGTATTCAAGCAGTAAACATGGCTTTTATTAGCAGAAACCAGTGGCACAATAATGAAAGACAATGGGTGCATACACAGTTACACCCAAGGGGAGTGTCTCAAGTGGTAGAGATAATACAAGTCCAATGTCAGTAAAGCAGGGTTAAGCACAGAGAGCGCGAGAGAGAGAGAGAGAGCCTCAACTTACTTAATATACTAACTCTTACTCTTTCTTTCTTTGGCTTGGCTTCGCGGACGAAGATTTATGGAGGGGTAATGTCCACGAGAGCAGAAAGTAAATCACAAAAATCTGTAGACACCGTGGTTGAAGAAAAAAAACAATGCAGGAGAAACTCAGCTGGTCAAACAGTGTAGCAAATATCAAAATAATCACGAACATTTTGGGCTTGAGACATTCAAGTTACGGAAAAATGTCAGCAAGCATCTGAATAAAAGGGTAAAGCAGGAGGGAGGCGAGGTCGCAAAGGTGGAGACTGGAGGGAGGGCTAGGTGAATAGAGAGGGAAAGGGGTGAAGAACTGACAGGGGCAAGGGAGGAGGAAAGGAGAGCAGGTTATCAGAAACGTCGATGTTAATGCCAACCAGCTAGAGTGCCCAGACAGAAAAATCAGGTATTGTTCCTTCAAATTTCGGGTGGTCTTGGTGGGATAGTACACAAGGCCATGGACAGACAGATTATCCAAGAGTCACATATCTGTTCATGGCCTTGTGCACCATCCCAGTTTACTACTGCCCTATGTGCAAAAGAGATTCTTTAAATCAGTTTTAAATTCCTTGGTTTCATTTCAAAGGCGGTTCTTCTTTCTGGTTGCAGCTTCTTTGCATTTACCTTGTCAATTATTCAATTAACCACTTAAATCTGATCAAAAGGAAAACAAGCCAAGTTTCTGTTCCCTGTTCTCGTGTTTGAATTTGTTACACCTGATTAATTTAAAAGGCATCCATGTACCCAGTTGGTTAATTGAAATATTTACCATTTTGTTACTGCTGTTTCTGTATCCTTTCAGTATTCTTTTCATGGTTTCAAATTGTATCTCCTGAAAGTTTCTTTGAGTTGGCAAATAGATGCGCCATTCCAGCAAAGCTGTTAGCCTCACACATTGACTTGATGAACACACAGTGGGCTGACATGAGCTCTTCTGGGAATAAGGTATAACTAGAATAAGGGAAGTCATGGTGAAAAGAGAGCAAGAAGAGATAAAGGCAGCAATGAATACAAAATTGATTCTGCAGAAACGTCCTCAGTAATGATCGCTCCAACAACATATCACTTCTTTGATGCATATTTGAACATCATGATTGTGGAGGTGGGAATGTTGACCAAACTGCAGAATACAACAGGATTTGCATTTGTTCAAGCAGATCTTCATGGTCAAGTCCTTTGATATGGCAGTAAGATCACACATTTGTTCTCTACCAATTGACATCACTGCTGTATCCCGTGGGGTAGAATATCACCCACATGGAAATAGGTAGCACAAATAACCTTTGTTTGCTGCAGGTATTCAAAGATCTGATGGATTTTTGCACCCAAATAAATAGCCAGTATCATGTGATTAAATTCCTCCTCTACTGACAAGATAGAGTTTATTTTGCCCATGTTTTGGGGTTCTTCCTGGAGAAAAGCACAAGTGATTGCCTGCACATTGGCACCATTAGCAAAGCAGTTCAATGAAAGAAATGGCCATCCTGCAACTTAAAATACACATACGTTCCTCCTTGTGCTTGAGCTTCAACACAACTGCAGAGTGAAAAACTCTGGGATGCAGCTAAACTATGTATCTGCAAACACCCAGGTAAAACAGGATTGCATTCAACTTCTTGGTTAGGCTTTACTCAGACTCACTGCATCACTTTACGGCAACCTCACTTTAACACCACCAATTGGGTCTTTGTCAAAGAGAGTAATACTGTTAAGAGCATAACAATGCTGGTATTGGATCAGTATTTATATTAGGTATAGACTCAGAGGCACCAAAAGCATAACAATGAATACAAAATTGATTCTGCAGATACCTCCTCAGTAAAGATCCCTCCAATAACACATCACTTCTTTGAACATCATGATTGTGGAAGTGGGAATGTATGGTCCAAAATGAAAAGGCCAAAACAGCCTTATTTTATACATGCAGAAACTTTTAGCATCAGGATAAAACATAGAAACGTTGTTAGTCTTATCGACAATGATCACTTTATTTTAGCAGACTATATAATCAAGGACATTAATATATAGAAGCCAATAATGATCAAAACAAATCAGACCAACAATAGAAAAATATCACATTTTACTCATAATTGTGAAGTCCATTCTGCTCTATTTTGAATTCATTAATATGGCCCAGAAAGACAATCTAGGCAGACAGTCTCATTTCTAATAACACCTTTAGTGCATTTGGAACCCAAATTTCCACTTCCGGTACTTGTTCAGAGCAGAATTCTATGCTTCAAGTTTGCATTTTATTGTCAGATCCGAGATCTATTTTTAAAGTGAAAATTTTGAAGCAGACAAGGTTATTCAGTTTTGCTGATTAGGTTTGCCATTGAATAAAGTACAAATCCTAACCTTTGACAGAAACCTGGGATATAGCTTTCAACTGGTTGAAGGAATCCTTCTCCCTATTAGCATTGTAACAACCCAGACTCAAAACCAAGGAGGGGTAACTCTCCCTGGTAAGCATTTCACTCATCACCCTGTCTTAATACATCACAAAAGAAAGCAACCTGGTCAGTTTCAGAATACTTATAGAAACAAAAATCTTTCACTAAAACAAACTCCAATAAGCATTAGAGTTAAACTTTGAAGGAGGATGAGAAGTGGATTATTTAGATTTAACTACACTTTAGACAAGCTATTAATTAGAAGAGTTGTCCATTTCACCAGCTTATTTTTAACCCTTTTTAAAAGTCATCTTTGCAAGTCATTCCAAGGTGTCACATTTTCTTGCATTGCCAACACAAGGGGAAGAGAGGTGGAGCAGGGACAGGTGGAAGAGGACAAAAAGTGGAAGGATAAAAACATCAGATCAATCTATCTGATACTTAAGCACCACCTCCAGAGCATAAGGAAATAGATGAGAGGGGTACATAATGCAAGGAAGATACACAACACTAGAGGGCTACAGGGAGTCAACCAAGGGAAGCTTCTCTAATAACTCATTAGAGCAGGTCTACATGATAATAGTGTCCTGAAGGACTCCCCCAGGTTCATACAAGTGAGGTATTTACAAGGAGGTTCATTTTAATGCCAACCAGCCACAAGAGATGGTTAATGAGGAAAGGAAAAAAAAACATGGTTCCACCCATTTCAAGAGGTCACATAAAGTTATACATGTTTCTAGATTATGACAATGTACATGTTGTCTTGGTCAGATCAGATTTCAGTTATTTGCCAAAGAAACTGAGAAGCAGTCAAATAAACATGACCAGACAATTGATTGGACATCAAATTTCACAAGCTTGGAAAATGTAAACACAAAATACACTTAACAATGAACATTGACTGCTTACATACCTGAGATTGAAAGATTGATCCATGTTTCCACTCAAGTTTGTTCTCATCTACCAAATATATCTCTCTGAAAGTAACATAATCCTTAGACAATTATACTGACATTTTTTGTATATTACAAGAATTGCAGTAGTCACAGAATCTTGATAAGTACTGCTGTTCATCTGCCATTACACATTGACACAAGAACTGAGTTCAATCATTAGAATGGGGATCAGTTTAACAAGGCTCATTGCACATCATGTGATTCCTGGGAGAAAAACTGATCAATGCTCAGGGGGGGGGTTGTTAAATTAGATAAATTGCTCTCAATTGTGATAGCAAAATGTGTTAACAAGAATCATTTAAACGACTCTCAGGATTTGCCTTATAATGAAAACATAATGAACATTATTTGTCTGGAGGTGGTCATCTTTTGGGGAAAGAGCTCACCTTGCTGAATAAATAACAATTGTGATACAGTTGATTAAGATTATGAGAAAACAATACTGTGATCTAAAAGAAAAGTGAGGATTGTGAGAGATGAGTAAAACTGATATAAAAATATGAAGATGAGGAAACTAATATAGATATATGGGTAAATGAATAAAGCCAGTATGAACAGGATAAGAAATGGATATTAGAATGTAGGAAGTAGAGTTAGTCTGAATAAGATAAGGGTCTTCTAGCCCTAGATAGAATTAGCAGGTTTTGCATATGTAATTAGTAAGCCCTAGACAGTATTAGCAAGTTCTACATATCAAGAGGTTGTACCCCTGAGAGTTGGGAAGGTGTAAATTCGAACAAAGACAGGTTTGTGAATAAGGACAATGAGGATAATGACATGATGAGACACCGACAGGATACCCCCTGGTCCTCCAAGTTCACAGAAACAGCACGTAGGCAGGCAGGATTGCCTAATGCCAAACCTCTCCAGGAGGCAGAAGAATGTAAGGGGGAGGGTATTCCTATACTGAAATCAACTGTATAAAAGTTGGGTGAGCCCCAGTGTGTGTGTGTATTCCCAGGGTAAGGGGAAGCACCCAACTTTGCCTTGTTGTAGAATAAATGTTCTTTGTTCTCAATTTTTGTGTAGCAATTTACTTCTGTTTCTAACAATACCTATCTTAGGGAGCCCTCATGGATACAAGTTATCCTTGATCACAGCTGTTATGAGTATATGATGATTAACCCTGAGAGGATTAAAAAAACATTTCAACCACTAATCATATCATCAATGATGCTTTGAATCAACGAACAGAGAGTTCAGACATTAAAAATCATGAAAAATGAAGTACAAACTATTAAACATATGATACACAACTTTGTGAGGACCCATCACTTGACTTTTATATTGAATGTTTTTGAAGCTGACACTGGCTTGCTCTTGATGTTATTTTCATCCTTATCTGTTGGCCATTGCAAGTTATTGATTTATCACCTGGCTACATGGAGTGCGAATACAGTTCATTCCCTGAAGTGCATTTTGGGATTATGGCACCCAGATCAGTCTGGGATTTAATATGTCCCTGGTCCCTTAAAATACACCTTTTCCGACCAGCAACACCACATGACCTGATTCACCTCGTTTCTTTTCTTCTTGAGGACCATGATTATTTCTGTCCTGATGCTGTGATTCCTCTCTCAAATACCAAATATGTTTGTTTGTTATGTTGTGTTGGATGCAGCAGACCACAACAGACTCCTAACCCAATACCTTGAGAAGACTGAAGCCATTCTCCAGTGGAGACCCAGTGATATTTCAGCTTTCATTGTTAGGATGTTTGTAGGATTGTTGGAGCATAGATAGATAAAAGGGAAGGATGGAATAGCCCCTCAGTATGAAAACCTAGCCTGAAATGCAGTGATGTCTGACAAAACTGCAGATGTCGGAACCTTGAGCGAACAAAAATAAGCTGGAATGACTCGGGTCAGTTTGTGTCCATGGATAGATGTGGTCAGTCAACTATTTGAGTCACCCTTTTTCAGACTAAAGTAGAAAGGGAATTGTGTTTGGAAGAAGATCAGGTTTGGTGAATTCACAGAGAGATGATCACAGAGATGATGACATCGGTGAACTTCACCTCAGCCCTGCAAATTTTGCAAATTTGAGCAGGTGCTTCCTGTTCCATGTACTGCATTCCGGTTGCCAGTCCCATGAGGTTCAAGACCACCCCTCTAAGGTTGGGGTGTGTGGTGGTGACTAAATTGCTTGACAAGACACCAGTCACCTTCCTGATCCCTGGGAAGTGATGCTTTCGAGCCCCCGTAGATACCCATGATCAGTGCGCACTCTCTTACGACCCATGTCCCCGCATCAATGGTGTGCCACTGCAGTCGGCTGTGTAGGCCTCATTCTGGCAGGGCAGATAATCTAGCCAGGACCACAGTTACCACCTGTTCCCGTAGGGTGGTGCTGTTATTGACCCCTTCTGGCAGTGCCTGCAAGGCAATGCCAATTGTCTGTTGTTAAGACAGAACACACAGGGTGCTCACTTCCCAATGAGAGAGGCGGTCATGGGGGCAGGGGGGAGGGGAGAGCCCTCGTCCCACAGCTATAACAGTGGCATGGCTAGGTGTTTGCCCGGCCACTGGTGGCATTAGTTCCCTCGTCCAGTTAGCTGCTTGGTGGAGTAGTCTAAAATCTCCATTATCTCATAGTGACCACATACGTGCTCACCCAAGGTCCCGCTGTTTTCAGCTACCTTCTTGTTTTGGAGGGTCAGCAGGGTGCCATCATGGCAGGTCTGCGTCCGTGTGGTCACTAGTTGGGCTTGCAATGGCTCAGGCACACAGAAGGAAGTACTTGTTTCATAGGATTCAGTTTCCTCATGGTTATCACCATCTGTCCACACATCCCCATCCCCCACCATGTATCAATTCCCCCCCCCCCCCCCCAGACAATGGCTTGGACTTTGCCTGGGTCAAGCTGCCAGCCAGACCAGTGAGCAGCTTGCAGTTGCTACATTTCATTCAGCTTGGAAGCTGGCTCCATGACTTTCATTTCTATGTTGTTTTTAGCAATCTGCACTGCCTCCTGTAGAGCACAAGAGTGATGCTGCAGGGAATCAATCTCTGGGTGCCCTGATTACTTAAATCAGATGTAATACCCCACTGGCATCTAAGTAGGGATATCAGTAACCATAGGGCTCCCCTTAGTCCTGTAAACCCTAATTCCACCATGTGGTGCTTTATCTTCTCTCTGTGGGGGTCTAGCCTGTCAATCTAGATGACCAGCATTGTGTGGCTTGCCAGCCATGTCGCCAAATGGCTGAATCCCTGATGACTGTCGGTTCACCCAGGGATTATATATTCCGATCACTGAGTTCCTTTACTAGCTGTGGGTCACCTCCTGGTGCCCCGTTGATGAGCATGTACACAAAAATGCATGCACCCAACAGGACACCCACACTTATTGGTACAATCTTGCACATGGTCAGTACTCTGTGTGTATCCAGCCAAAGCTCTTTGAACCTTGCTCACAGCACCAATTGTTGTGTTGGGAATGCTTCGGAGCATTCACAGAGAGACGAGTCTGGACACAAATGTTACAATCACAGATAACTTTAATGAACATACAGGAGACAAACAGGGGAGAACATCCATCAAATGATAATTATTATATTGCTAAACAACTATATAAACATTCACATCAGACCTAGTTGGACTCCGATACCAGTGGCCACCTATACTCTACACACTTACATACTCTACAGACAAGGTCTTTTACACACATTCCCAGTTCCCTGTACCAATGGGGGTGCAGCTCTCTGCAAGCACTGTTCTATCGTAGTACTGCAGTTCAGCTTTAGAGTAGTACACACCTTACCCACGCCACTTCCAGCGATTCCACAGTAGTGATCTGGACCAAAGTCTGGGGCTTGGACCATGAGGCAGAGAGAAAGAATGTGCTATGCATTGATTTTACATACAGTTCTGATCTAGACACCCAGCCAATAGTAACCTTGGGTAATTTAAACAAGCCAAAGGGAGCAAATGTGATCACACGCAATCCACAATATTCCAGACAGGCAGGGAGGTCATGTACTTCCCCACAATCCACATATAACAGGAAAATATCAAGCATATAACAGAGGTGGGGTAGAGAAAGAGATCACTGGATGGGGGGGGGGGGGGGTGGGGGTGGGCTCTGTGAGAGAATGTAAAGAGAACCATGAGAACAGGAGTAGATAAAGAAGAGTTAGAAACAGTGGAACCAAATAGAGGTAGTAGGTAATCTAAACTCGAAATAACGATCTTTGTGATGTGGGGTTTATGGTGCGAAAAACAATCTGGTGGAGGAGCTCAGCTGGCCGAGTAGCATCAGCAGAGGAAAAAGAATGATCAACGATTTGGGGCAAAACCCTTTATTGAGGCTGAGGATATGGAGAAGAGAAGCTAGTGTAAAAGGGAGAGTGTGGTGCAGGGGACTTATGTGGGATTGGTGAACCAGATGAGGCAGTAGATTGGCAGAGGCTGCAAAAAGGGCGAGAGAGGCAAGAAAAACAAAAAAAAAAGAAGACTGGAGCAAGATGAGTTATATCAGGTGGAATATGGTATGTATCTCCAGTTTACATTTGGCCACATCCTTTCTTCCTGTTGAGCTGTCTTGGTCAATGATTCTCAAGACATAGTGGGAAACTTATACCTTTTTTTCATGGAGGTTTTGTACTGTGTATCTTTCTTCATTTCCTCTATTACATCTGTTAACCTTTTCCTATGACAGAGCTTGGAATTGAGTGTGTTTCAGGAGTCTGGTGATAGGGATGTGATCAATGGTAGAAGCAGGTACAATTTTGACAATCGAAAGATATTGGGATAGAAAAGAAGGGTTTAGGATATGGACAACTGCAGGCAATTGAGTCCAACCAAGGATCCAACTTGTTCGGTTTGGATGAGTTGGGCTGAATATTTGATTCATTTCCTTCCAATGAACATGGAATGGTATAGCATTGAACATCCCCTTTGACCCATGATGTCAGATATAAACCTGGTCTGCATCAATCTAACCCTTCTATCCCTTACACTCCTTAACCTTTCATTTTACATGTCCATGTGCCTATCCGAGAGTCTTTTAAATGTCCACATTGTACCTACTTCCACCACCAACCCTGGCAATGTAATCCAGACACCCATCACTTTGGGTGAAAAACCTACATTGCCCCTAAATGTTTCTCCACTCACTTTAAATGTATATCCATTGACAGCCCGGTAAAACAGTGTTGTCTGTCCACCCTATCTTGGCCACTCATCTTTTGAACCTCTATTAAACTATCTCTTATCTTCCAACACCACAAAGTAAAAAGCATAAGCTTGCTTAATCTTTCTGAATTGAGAAGTTTTTGCAGTGACACAGTTAATAGTACTATTCTCATGCTTTGAGATGTTGGTCGACCAGCTCAGTGCATCCCTTAGGGCAGGGGTGTCAAACTCAAATTCACGGAGGGCCAAAATTAAAAACTTAGACTAAGTCGAGGGCCGAACTAAATATTTATTGAAAATTTTCAACAACATCTTAATGTTTTCTCTTCTTTCAACATATGTAATGTTTAACTTTAGGAGGATAATGTTACAGGTCAGGAGTAGGTAGCTCAAGTTCACCCTTTGCTTGACCTGAGGGAAACATATTTGGTCCCTGTGGAGATGTAGTCAGCATTCACAGGCTGTGTCCATTTTGGCCTGCATCAGGACTCAGCATTTCCTGCTCACTCCTCAGGCTCTAGGCCTCTATTCACCCTCGACCCACCATCCCTCTACCTGACCAGTCCTTTACCCAACCTCTACTCACCCCTCACTCCACTCGCTCTGCCTCTACCCACCCCATCCTATACACGCCCCTCTACTGCCTCTCCCCTCAACCTGTTCCTCCCTCTACCCATCTCTCACCCTCTAATCACCCCTCCCCTACTCACCCTGCCCCTCCCCTTTTACCTCTTCCCTATCCACCCCTCCTTCTACTCATCCCTCCCTCTAACTGCCCCTCGCACCACCATAACTTCCCCTGCCCATTACTCCTCACCTACACCCTCTGCCCACCCCTGCTTACCCACCCACTCAGGCCCAGCGCACTGCCGATCAGCCTTTGCGGACAGCCACCATCTCTCTCTTCACGTGCAGGGCCGAACCAGCCGTCCCTGGGGGCTCGCGCTGCCCGGGGGCCGTGCGCAGCCTGCCATGCCCGTCGCGCCGACAGGCAATCACAGGCGCTCGCCCATCCGCCGCACTGCTCGACAGGTGGGAGAAATGACTGGTTGTGCGGGGAGCCTTCCAACTGGCTTGCCGGCTGATGACATCGACAGACTTCTCGTGTTACAATTTCTCGTGTTACAATGGGGAAGGATGTGCAATGAAGGGGGAGGATGGTGGGGGTGACATGACCAAAAAACAGCATCGGCTCTTGCTGCAGGGCGGGCCACCTCTAATACATTTTTGAAATGATCTTGCGGGCCAAATATAATTATATCGTGGGCCAAATTTGGCCCGCGGGCCAGAGTTTGACATGTGTGCCTTAGGGCATTGTTGACAGCATGTTGTTCGGACAGCACGCCCAGGTGTTTGCCTTCTCATGGGACAGGCTCACCCTGGCACTACCATGATCCCACAATCAGAACAGCCACATGAACAGGTGCTCTCCAGGCCTTTGCCTGTAGTACTCCCCAGCTCTTTGGCCAAAAATTTTGGGATTTTGATGGGGACCGCAGGAGTGACTACTCTTCACTTCCTGACCCTCCTCAGCACTGTTGTTGGACAGGGCTGGTGTGCAAACCTCCCCTCACACATGGTCTGGGACCATGTGATCAGCCTGGCCTGCACGGAACTGAATGTGTCGGTGGGGAGGACGTGCACAAAGGGTTTCAGCATCGGTACAGTCGTCGCTGTCCATCCAAACATCCCCCTCTCCCAGACCAAAGCCCAGCTCCCTCAGCTCCCTGCCTTATCGTGGTTTTGTCCTATTGCCATTTGGTCTGGCAGTTGAACAAGATGGCACGTTGCCTCCATTTCCTTCTGCTCCAACTCAGACACCCGAGTCAGCGCTGTGTGGGCTGCTTCCCCCAATGAGGTATTGCAGAAGTTGAGCGCATTTACCTCACTCCTTAGGCAGATGATCTCCTGTTTATGCTACAGGTACGATTAGTGCTGGTGGCGCATGAGGGCTGCTAGCAGCCAAAAAGTGCTCCCCTGTTTCACCTTACATGCTGGGAACCCTAGCTCTCCAAGGAGGGAGATCATGTGCTGCCTCACTTTTTCCCCCCCGAACATGCATTCAAATCTGCTTTGTTTAGGTCACCAGTGCTTGATGGTCCATGTGAAGAGATTTCCTCTGCTTTTTCCTAAGTGAGGAGGATGTGATTTCATGAAAACTTTGATTTGCTTCCATTGCCAACTCCTCCAAAGTTCAGGCCATGACAGATGGCACTCATGCCACTTAGACCTCGCTTGAGCTCTCCATGAATCACAGAGGATTCTTTTACCTCAATGTGCAAGTCATCATTGACTATTAAAGAATGATTTATCATCTCTGGTCCCTCACTAGGACAGAAGACCAAAACGTCTCAACACTAGAACGTATAGGGCTATCTAACCTTGTTCCTGACTCCACCTGCAAATCAAATCATAGCAGTGCCCTGATCCCTAAATTACAACTACATACCTCACTATGCCCCCTGTTTCAGATTGCTAGTTCCACACATCAAACCAAAATGATTGCTGACATCCATTTGCAACCATCCACCTGATCGCATTCCTGGGCCTTGAACCCTAGTTTCACCTGCACATCTAACCATATGGTTTTGAGACTGTCAGTCCTGACCACACCTCACAATGTTCCTGGCATTAGCAAACCGTGATTAAAAACAGAAAATTCAAGAAGCGCTCATGAGGTCCAGTAGCATCTGTAGACAGAGAATCAAAATTAGTTTTTCAGATATAAAAGTAAGAAATCAAGCCGAGGTAAGAGCAGAGTGGAGAGAGTATGTGGAATGTTGATGATAGAATGGAGACCAACAGAGACCAACTGATGCAAGTGGTGTAGGTGCCAGTGAACGCTTGTTAAATACAGATGATACATGTACTGAATGTATAAAGTAATAAATTAGTACAGAGACTGGGAAGAAAAAAATGTTGTTTCCCTTGGTGGGAGAATCCAGGACAAGAGGGCATAGTCTTAGAATTAGAAGGTACCCATTTAAAACAGAGATGAGGAGACATTTCTTTAGACAGAGGGTCGTTAATTTGTGGAATTCATTGCCACATACAGCCCAATCATTGGGGGAGTTTAAGGGGGAGATTGATAGGTATCTAATTAATCAGGATATCAAGGGTTTTGGGGAAAAGGCCAGAACTTTGAACAGATGTGAGAACAGTGTAGCTCAGGATGGATTTGTGGAGCAGACTCGATGGGTCAAATGTGATCTTGTGAAAATTGCATTTGTTTCTGCAATGTAGTACATTCAGTTGGAAGAACAGGTAAATTACTGCTCCATGAATGAGTCTTTGGGTTCCTGGGTGACAGCGTAAGAAAAGGTGTTGGTTGAGATCGGAGAGTGAGGAAGGAAGGCGCAGAGGCAACTGACATTCCAGATTGCTGAAAAGGGAAGAGCAACGCATGAAGGTGATGAAACACGAGTCCTATTCCAAGGCATGAATATTGATGGAGTGGAAATGTTTCTGATCTGTCCATCCTTGAGTAGCTGCTTCTTATTACTGAGTACAGTTTTCATTGTCGATTTTAGGATGAAGAAACAGGGCACTGGGTGAGTTAGAGAGATGGGGTTAGGGGTTAGTTTATTGAAAATATCATGTATGTACTTTTTTGAACTGATTTTAGGTTCTATTCATTAACTGTATGTTTCAATATATGCTTTATGATTTAATAAATAAAATATTCCAAAAAAAAGAAGCAGTGCACTGGTATGTGTGAAAATGTGGGTGATGGTGGAGAGGGAGGGAAAGAAGTCATTGATAATTATTGAGAGGGATTAAGTGACAAAATAATAGTGGAACACAAAAAGGATGGTTAAAGGATAATCAGAGAAACAAAGGATGTTTTAAAGAAGCTAGAAATAACAAAGCAGAATCCTGATCAGCTTAATGAATGGGCAATGGATATAGATATAGGTATAGGCCTGGGTGCAAAAGAATTGAATCCCTTTGCATCTTGAATCATTTATTGAAGTTGCAGTAGAGAACCACTTGACTGCAGGGACATGAGGGGGAAAGGCACAGACTTGTACTTCAAGGAGCATATCTTCTTCTCTCTCTCTTCTTTTCAAGGGACAGATATGGTAGTTTGTCTCATTTGTGGCCTCTCTGCACCTTCCTTGGTTACTCTTCCATCCCAATAACATTTTCACGGTGCCCTGTCCTCATCTTATGTTAATTCACAATATGTTGATGTATGTTATGAAAGCATAGAACACAAAACCTACCATCAATCCTGTAAGCTTAAGATCTTGCACAGCAAATCATCAAGGAAACTTCAACTCAGGGCCTCCATTTCTTTCTTGACCAAATGGCTAACCAATCGCCAACTGTCATGACACTCTTCTGACTGGATCAAGTGGCTTTTTTTTGCACAACTTCACTTCCTCCAAATAAAGAGACATTTCTATGGAAACCCAAATGGGTTCCTTGCTGTGCTTGCAGTTTCAATATCTACTCTATATTCACTGGTTCTGCCACATACCATAATACCACTTCCTCTGATTTTGTTCCTTGTTGAGTACTTTATTTCAATTACATTTACTTTAATAATGCTACCTTCAATATAATGTTTTTTCACTTGAACCTCTAACATTTTAGTACACAAAAGTGCTGGAGAAACTAAGCAGGTCCCATAGCCTTGAAAGGAAACAAAGGGATATAACCAACATTTGAGGGCTGAGCCTATTGCCAAGGTGTGATCCCAAATAAAATGGTGAAGGAAGGAGAGGAGAGGAGGAAAGAAGGGCCAGGGCCAGGTGCACAGGCCAACAAGAAAGAGGTCATAGATGGATACAGATGGGAGGTCAGAAGAGGAAGGGGTAAAGAAAAAATGGCGGCGTTGCCAGAGATGCTGTAATGGCAGTGCTACCACTGATGTGGAGCCAGAGATGGAGAGTGGAGACATAGTGCTGTGCCGAATGCCTAATGCTGGCATCTCCATACAGACTGAGTGAATGGTATCTAGGGGGTGAGCCCAGGACGCTGGGATTCACTGCTGAACCCTCCAGAGATGTTGTGGGTCTATCAGTGAAACACTGAGGAAGGAGGGTACCCACTTGATAACCCAGAAGACCCTAGGCAGCAAGTCTCAGGAGTGCAATAAGAGAAATTAACATCTAGTCCTACTTTCTTCTTTGGCTTGGCTTCGCGGACGAAGATTTATGGAGGGGGTAAAAGTCCACGTCAGCTGCAGGCTCGTTTGTGGCTGACAAGTCTGATGCGGGACAGGCAGACACGGTTGCAGCGGCTGCAGGGGAAAATTGGTTGGTTGGGGTTGGGTGTTGGGTTTTTCCTCCTTTGCCTTTTGACAGTGAGGTGGGCTCTGCGGTCTTCTTCAAAGGAGGTTGCTGCCCGCCAAACTGTGAGGCGCCAAGATGCACGGTTTGAGGCGATATCAGCCCATTGGCGGTGGTCAATGTGGCAGGCACCAAGAGATTTCTTTAGGCAGTCCTTGTACCTTTTCTTTGGTGCACCTCTGTCACGGTGGCCAGTGGAGAGCTCACCATATAACACGATCTTGGGAAGGCGATGGTCCTCCATTGGAGACGTGACCCATCCAGCGCAGCTGGATCTTCAGCAGCGTGGACTCGATGCTGTCGACCTCTGCCATCTCGAGTACTTCGACGTTAGGGATGAAAGCGCTCCAATGGATGTTGAGGATGGAGCGGAGACAACGCTGGTGGAAGCGGTCTAGGAGCTGTAGGTGATGCCGGTAGAGGACCCATGATTCGGAGCCGAACAGGAGTGTGGGTATGACAACGGCTCTGTATACGCTTATCTTTGTGAGGTTTTTCAGTTGGTTGTTTTTCCAGACTCTTTTGTGTAGTCTTCCAAAGGCGCTATTTGCCTTGGCGAGTCTGTTGTCTATCTCATTGTCGATCCTTGCATCTGATGAAATGGTGCAGCCGAGATAGGTAAATCTAGTCCTACATAACATACCTAAATGGCCTGCTAAATGAGCTGATGGTGTTTGTAAGTAAAATCCTACAACCAGGGGTATGCACCCAAGGTGATGGCTCCCGATTTGGCAGCAGCCACAATGGATTGCATACACTGGGAAAAAGTAGCATGGTGCAAGCCACCAAAAATATGAAGAAATCCCCCTGTGGAGAAGGAGAAGCAGAATAGATGATGCACCAGGATGGTTACTGAGGTAAAATCCTATTTATCTGTCTCAACCCTGCTCTGTGTCTGTATCCATGGCTCCTCCCTCTTCACCCTTTATCAAGCCTTCCAACACCATAACCTGTCCCCAGAAAGCCTGGGTTATAGCACAGGATGACCTTCAAGCTTATTACAAATAAAAACCTATTGTTCTGTAACTCCAGTCTTTAGAGTTATTGGTAGCGCATCAATATTATTTACAATATTTATTTCCAACAATGGAACAACTCTTGAAGCCTGATAAGCCTGAAAATCAACCCACAGTTACCAGAAATCTTAGTCTGCTTTGAACACTGGCTACGCTGCTTTGAGGTCTTTCTGCAAAATTCCTCCAGAATCATGGCCAGGAAGGCAAACAAGCTGCACCTACTCTTCTCCCAGGTCAGACATCGCGTGTTCCCAATAATCAGGGACATCTCAATGTACAAGGAGGCAATGAATATACTCAAGGACCAGTGCAGGGAGTATATGCTGGCTACCTGCAGACAGCGACTGGATGAATTGAGCTATGAGTTCCTCCAGGCCCTGTGGGGACTCACATGAGCGTGCAACTTTCAGTCGGTGTCGGCCACCCAAAACATGGAGGTGATAATCCGGCAAATCTATGTCCCAGGCGTCAGGTTTGTCTATGTGCGCCAGAGGCTACTCGAGCAGAGTGAGTTGGACTTAAAAGGGGTGATCGACCACGTGAAATCGCTGGAGATCGCCCTCCGTAAGATGGAAGCTTACTTGGCAAATGGCGTGGGGTGCACATGAGGGCCGCTATATTGGGATGCGGGTTTACAGGCCAGCAATCCACAACTGTGTCCAATAAGCGAGCCCACCACAGCTGCGGTCTCCCAGACGCACCTGAAATGCAACTTTTATGGCCAACCAAAGCACCCCCAAATACGTTTCCCAGCAAAAGATGCAAATGCTTGAAGTGCAGAAGGAAGGGACACTACATGAAGGTATGTCAATCACAGCCACCTTCCAGTCCCAGCACTGCTGTGTGCACAACATGGGGGCCACAATCTTGGCCTCCATCATCTTCCAGAAATGACTACACCGTGACATGGGGGCCGCCACCTTCCGGGGATGACAATTCTGCCACATGGGCACCGCCATTATGCTCTCAGACTGAGTCAGCACAGTCCAAACCATGAACTGACATTGGCCTCTGTTGTACTGGATCAAAGCAGCCTGCATCCTCTCTCCAGGTCTACAATGGACATCTTGATCAACAGTCAGGTGACAAGATGCCCTTTCAATAGCAGGAGTGCTGAGAGTTTTATCCATCCCAATACAGTGCAGAGTTACTCCTTTAAAGCAAGGCCAGTTAGCAATAAGGTCACCCTGGCCTCAAAGTCCCACGTGGCTGAGATCCTCAGCTACACCACCGTGACACTGCCGTGCGGGGCACGACTTACATGGACTTTAAACTCTTCATCATGCCGCAGCTCTGTGTGCCTATATTCTGGGGTTGGACTTTCAGTGCATCCTCAAGTATGTTACGATGCAATTTGAAGGTCCTCCTCCACCCCCCCCCACCCCCCCACACACAGACGGCAATCTGCAGTTCGTCAGGCTACCTGCAATTCGTCAGCCGGCTGCTCTGATTCCACCCCCCACCGGCCCAAATGACACGCGGTCTCTCTACTCTCCGTATTGTTCTCCTACCACTGTTCACAAGCCTCACCCCCAACTATAAACTAGGCGATACAGTGAAGGGGACAGGACATTAATTAAAATGGAAGTACGGCGACTCTTGAATGAGGGGATCATCGAGGGCTATACCAGCCCATGGAGAGCTGAAAAAGTGGTGGTCAAGGGTGGGGGTAAACACAGAATGGGGATTGATTATAGCCAGACTATTAATGGCTATACACAGCTGGATGCGTATCCCCTCCCTTGCATTGTGGATATGGCCAATCAAATTTCCCAATATCATGTGCTCTCCACGATCGACCGGAAATCCGCATAACATCACCTCCCCATCCACCCAGAGAACTGCCAGTACACTGCCTTTGAGGCAAATAGACATCTCTACCATTTCCTCAGGGTCCACTTCAGTGTTACCAGTGGTGTCTCTGTTTTCCAGTGGGAGATAGACTGGATGGTGGACCAAAATGACCTGCGCGTCACCTTCCATTATTTGGATAACATCATGATTAGTGGCCACAGCCTGCAAGATCATGACGCCAACTTCCAGAAATTCCTTATAACTGCCAAACACCTAAAACTAGCCTACATCTGGGATAAATGTATTTTCTGCACTACCCGCCTGGCGATCCTTTGCTGTGTTGTAGAGTATGCAGTATTTACCTTGACAAGACCCCTTCTAGAACTCCCCCTCCCCCACAGCCGCAAGCCCCTGAAGAGGTACCTGGGGTTCTTTTCCAACTACGCCAAATGGGTCCCTAATTATGCAGACAAAGCTCCCCCCCTTATCAAGTCCATACCCCCCCTGACAAGAGAAACCTGAGCAGCTTTCTGTTGCATAAAAGAAGACATCGATAAGCCGCAACGTATGTGGTGGATGAATCTGCCCCTTTTCAGGTGGAGAGCGACGTGCTCGATTTCACCCTGGCTGCCATCCTTAATCAGGCAGGTCGTCCTGTAACCTTCTTCTCCTGTACACTTCAAGGCCTTGAAGTCTGACACTCCTCCACTGAGAAGAAGGCTCAGGCAATAGTTGAGGCGGTGTGGTGCAATAGTTGAGGCGGTGTGGTACTGGAGGCATTACTTGGGCGGCAGACGTTTTACCCTGCTCATGGACCAATGGGCCGTGGCATTCATGTTTAACAACAGCGGGATAAGATAAAGAATGATAAAATTTTCACGTGGAGGATCGAACTCTTCACTTACAACTACGATATCCTGTATTGGCCGGGGAAGCTCAACGAGCCCCCGATGCTCTATCCTGAGGGATATGTGCAGTGAACAGATAGATCACCTCAAACCCCTCCATAATGACATCCACCACTCGAGTGTCACGAGAATTTTCCACTTCATCAAATCTCATAATCTGCCGTACTCCATCGAGGATGTCAGAGACATGGCTGGGGATTGCTAGTTCTGCACAGCGGGCAAACTGCATTTCTACCAACCAGATAGGGCACATCTGGTAAAAGCTACACAGTCTTTCGAACGCCTGAGTATGGACTTAAAGAGCCCCCCTTCCCTCCACTAATTGCAATGTGTATTACCTCACAGTCATCAATGAGTATTCACATTTCCCCTTTGCCATCCTCTGCTCGGACATGATCACCTCCACATTCATCAGGGCACATTGCAACTTGTTCTATCTGTTTGGGTACCCATCATATGTCCAGAGCGACCAGGGGCTCTCATTCATGAGCAATGAGCTACACCAATACCTGCTAGCCAGAGGTAATGCCACTAGCAGGAACACCAGTTATTACCCCCAAGGGAATGGCCAAGTAGAGAGGGAAAATGCCACCCTGTGGAAGGCCATCATCCTTGCCCTTGTCCAGGGGGCTGCCAGTCTCTCACTGGCAGGAGGTCCTTCCCGATGCTCCCCCTCATGAATGAATTTTCTCCATCCCCAGGAAGTCCACGTTGGGAACCACCCTCCAATGCTGGTTGACACCCCATGGCAGGTTCTGCTACAGAACCACGTGAAGGGCCATAAAACTTACTGGTCGAAAGGGTATAGCTCCTCTATGCAACCCCCAATATGCGTATGTGGGAACCTCTCTCTATCCAGGACCTCATGTGCGTGGAGGCACCCGAGGAGCATATCCACCAAATCACCACCCCCCTCCACTTTCATGGATACACATACCATTGCACTTCAATCCCATCCCCGTCCCATTTATTCAGGCCAATTCAGCAAACCCCCAGCAGGTCAACACATACCTGGAGGGGCAGGACTCACCAACGACCCCAGCTACAGCAGAGCAACCAACTCTCCGCTGGTCACAGCGGAAGACCAGACCACTGGACAGACTTAACCTGTAAGACTTTGTGATGCACATCATCCCATTGGACAAAATAGAAAATAAACAAGTGGTGAATGTGATGAGCTGCTGTACACTCATTCATTTGGCTCCATTCCATTCTGTGACTGTACCCATGGTTCCTCCCTCTTGACCCAGTTAAAGGCTCCAACACCATAACCCCTCCCAGAAAGCCTGGATCACAGCACAGGATTGTCTAAAGTTTATTGTAAATAAAAGCCTATCATTCCGTAACTCCAGTCTTTCGAGTATATCAGTTACCACAACAGCGAGTCGGGCACAGCAGCTGAGGGACCAACGCAGGCTGGGGACGATTTGCCATCAGGGGGCCTGCATGGGTTATGGGTTACTGGAGACTGGCTCATGGGAACCAGGTATCAGAACTGGGATTTAAGGGGATGCTGAAGGTTTTCTGATCATGTCGGAGGTTTGGAGCTCAGGCTGTCAATGAATCGAGTAGGAGGCGATGTGGCTGGAGAAGCTGCGGAAGCACTGGAAGCAAATCCACGGACATTCAGTGACTCTGAAGGGACTCTCTTTTGCTTCTCTTTCTCTCTTACTGTAAGTGGGACTGGGTGGGCGATATAATGGAGATTCTTTGTTGCTTTAAGGCCGGCAATAGGCAATTTCATGTAACATTACATGTTCGGTACTAGTAAATGACAATAAAAGACTCTTGAATGTGGATGGAAGCCGTGTGTATCTTGAGGAAAGAAAACAGAAGGAGAGAGAAAGAGAGTGAAATGGCCATTTTATATGGTAAGTTATTTTTCACTGCTCATGGTGTGATCTCCTCAAACCTTGGGAATCCATGTTATTTTGTTGAACATCTTTGTTCAGTCTACATCCATGACATCAAGCCTTTGGCCACTTATCCAATTAGTTAGTATTCCAGCATGCACTGTTCAGAGTCCTATTCTGTTATAATGGAAGTTTAAGGGTGGTATTTAATCTTTGTAAATTATGTAATGTTGACTCTTGGAGTAAAGTATAACACTCCCCATATTAGTACAGTCTAATCCATTCCAAGTTCCATTTGCACATGTCCAGCATGTACAGTGTTCTACAAAGGCTCTCAGCAATGGTAATTTTTTTCTTCAGGTGCAGTCCCTCAGGATTGAGGTGATTTGGTTTCATTCCAGTTGCGAGGGTTCTTAGATGGCTGATGTGGAAACTGCAGACACTTCCACAGATGGGAGAGGATGTGCTCAACAGGATGGGCATGGTGGTGGTTTGTGCAGTGGCGCTCTCCTTCCACCACTTGGACAAGTGCCCACCAATAAATAGTGTTAAGATTCTCCACACCATCCCAAATGTTCCTTCGTTTTACTTTCAGTGGTCATGGCCAGAAATCCCCAGGAAACACTTGGGATGTGATCATCTCTTCCTGCAACTAAGTTAAAATAGGATAACTCTTTCGGGTAAAAGCACAATGCTAGAGAAACTCAGCAGGTCAAACAGCTTCATTTATATAGAAAAAATAAAGATACATAACTGATGGCTCAGGCTTGATGAAGGGCTCGCCCAAAACATTGGTAATGCATCTTTATCTTTGCTGTATAAATGGCACTGTTTGACCTGCTGAGTTTCACCAGCATTGTGCTTTTACTTCAACCATGGTGTCTGCAGACTTTAATGTTTTACTTATGTCTGTTTAGGGTGTTTGGTGTTGGGCAAGCCAACAATATGACAACTGGAATATTGGCCTGAGATAGAATGATGACAGTGAATTTTGATGAGGTAGTATTGGTGTATTTTTACAGTAAGGTGCTTTTAGTGGGTAGTTCAGGTTCAGAACCATTTAAGAGGACAGGTATTAATGCTACCTGGTACACTGTGAGTTTTTTTACCAAGATTATAATCTTGGTTTTCAAATGGTACAAAGATAGAAAAGGTTCAGAGGGATATGGTTCAAAAGTAAGCAAATCAGACCAGCTTAGGTAGACAAATTGGTTGACATGGAAGAATTAGCCAAAGGGTCTGTTTCTATGCTGTGAAACTCTTAAGACTCTAAATATTCTTCTCTTCATCTTTCCAAAGTCTGCATTGGTGCAGTGAAGCCATTTCCCTGAGTTGCAGTTGTAAATTTTTAATGATTGCACCCAAGCTCTTACAAGACCTGGCTGTGGCCAAACTATAAGAAGGATGTAATTAGGCTGGAGAGGGTATGGAAAACAAAAAAAAACATATGGATGTTTTCAGGATTGGAGGGTTTAAATTACAAGGAGAGATGGGATAACATGGGACTGATCCACCAGCCTCTTAAAGTTGCTATCAAAACTTGCCCTCTGGCCAATTAGTTAAGGTTGCAGTAAAGAGTTAATCTCTCAAAACTGAAAGCTGGCTGGTGCATTTGTGTGTCTGCATTCAAGTTAAGCTTGCAGTGCTTGCAGCAGCGAGAAATTTGATTAGAGCTTTTCAGTAGCACCGTTTTCTTTATTTAAAAAAAGGTGCCAATGAACAAGGGTGCTTGACAATGCTATTCTTCAGCTGTCATTATTTGAATATAATAATCTCCAGACATTTTGAATATACTTAAAGAGACACCATGCAGCAAAGTTTTCTTTCTTTGGCTTGGCTTCGTGGACGAAGATTTATGGAGGGGGTAAAAAGTCCACGTCAGCTGCAGGCTCGTTTGTGGCTGACAAGTCCGATGCGGGACAGGCAGACACGGTTGCAGCGGTTGCAGGGGAAAATTGGTTGGTTGGGTTTGGGTGTTGGGTTTTTCCTCCTTTGCCTTTTGTCAGTGAGGTGGGCTCTGCGGTCTTCTTCAAAGGAGGTTGCTGTCCGCCAAACTATGAGGCGCCAAGATGCACGGTTTGAGGCGTTATCAGCCCACTGGCGGTGGTCAATGTGGCAGGCACCAAGAGATTTCTTTAGGCAGTCCTTTGTACCTTTTCTTTGGTGCACCTCTGTCACGGTGGCCAGTGGAGAGCTCGCCATATAACACGATCTTGGGAAGGCGATGGTCCTCCATTCTGGAGCTGGATCTTCAGCAGCGTGGACTCGATGCTGTCGACCTCTGCCATCTCGAGTACTTCGACGATAGGGATGAAAGCGCTCCAATGGATGTTGAGGATGGAGCGGAGACAACGCTGGTGGAAGCGTTCTAGGAGCCATAGGTGGTGCCGGTAGAGGACCCATGATTCGGAGCTGAACAGGAGTGTGGGTATGACAACGGCTCTGTATACGCTTATCTTTGTGAGGTTTTTCAGTTGGTTGTTTTTCCAGACTCTTTTGTGTAGTCTTCCAAAGGCGCTATTTGCCTTGGCGAGTCTGTTGTCTATCTCATTGTCGATCCTTGCATCTGATGAAATGGTGCAGCCGAGATAGGTAAACTGGTTGACCGTTTTGAGTTTTGTGTGCCCGATGGAGATGTGGGGGGGCTGGTAGTCATGGTGGGGAGCTGGCTGATGGAGGACCTCAGTTTTCTTCAGGCTGACTTCCAGGCCAAACATTTTGGCAGTTTCCGCAAAGCAGGACGTCAAGCGCTGAAGAGCTGGCTCTGAATGGGCAACTAAAGCGGCATCGTCTGCAAAGAGTAGTTCACGGACAAGTTGCTCTTGTGTCTTGGTGTGAGCTTGCAGGCGCCTCAGATTGAAGAGACTGCCATCCGTGCGGTACCGGATGTAAACAGCGTCTTCATTGTTGGGGTCTTTCATGGCTTGGTTCAGCATCATGCTGAAGAAGATTGAAAGGGCTTTGGCAAATACTAGAGCGCATCGGATGTCCCCCAAAGTTCCTGAACATGATTATCCAACTGCACGAAAACCAACAAAGTCAGGTCAGATACAGCAATGAGTTCTCTGAACCCTTCTCCATTAACAATGGCGTGAAGCAAGGCTGTGTTCTCGCACCAGCAAAGTTTTAACATACAATAAACAACATTCAAGCCTCAGGCCTCAAGTCTCTGCAAGATTTGCACTATTGGATGCAAGCTCTAAAGTATTGGGATGAAAATATAATTGATCTTAGAAAAACTAAAGCCATGAAAATCCTGCATTAATTGAAATTACATCAGATAATGCTGATGCCAAGTTACTGAAATAATTAAATAGCTCAAATATTAACTTTTAGATGGTTGATGATCTGAAAGGAAATGATTCAGTATGTTGGAAATGCTTTTGTAAATTATTCACACTTGCTTTTTAAATGTTCCCTGTAGAATTATAGTATGGATACATAAAAATAAATTTCCTATTTATGGTAAATAAAAATAAATCTGCAAAGGCTAAGTGTTTTCAACATTTTCTGCTTTTATTTTGTATTTATGGGAGTATCTTGCAAGCTGTACCCTGTTTACAAAGGCATAGTTTGCACATCATACTGAGTCAGTGCCCCCAGGGGAGATTAAATGTGGGTTCGACCTGAATATTCAGAAATGAAATAGCTATATCATTGACAATTATAACTATTACCGTAACCATTAACGATTTCTGTAAAAGGAATACAGAATAAATCGGAGTTAAACAAGAAAGTCTGCAGATTCTGGAGTTGAGTGCAATACACAAATATACTGGAAAACTCAGAAGGTCATGCAGCCACCATTGGAAGTAAAGGGTATCTAATATAGCCACCATTGGAAGTAAAGGGTATCTAATATTTTAGGCCTAGGCCCCATGACAAATTTCTCCAGCTCATTTATGTATTGGGCAGAATCTTTGGCTTGGCTTCACGGACGAAGATTTATGGAGGGGGTAAAAGTCCACGTCAGCTGCAGGCTCGTTTGTGGCTGACAAGTCCGATGCAGGACAGGCAGGCACGGTTGCAGCAGTTGCAGGGGAAAATTGGTGGGTTGGGGTTGGGTGTTGGGTTTTTCCTCCTTTGCCTTTTGTCAGTGAGGTGGGCTCTGCGGTCTTCTTCAAAGGAGGTTGCTGCCCGCCGAACTGTGAGGCTATCAGCCTACCAGATCCAGGCTAGTGTTTTTGCTCTTACTTGCCTTCTCCCATTGATCTAAATCAGATGTTTATCAATATTTGATTTAGTTTCTTTCTTCCTGCTGTATATAACTTCATCTTTAACAATCACTGCTTCACCTTAAATCACAGATAATGATGGTGAGTTCTACTATCTTTGGAATGAAAAGTTTTTTCTTGAATTTATTTTTTATAATCTTGTACTACCTGTACTATGTACGAATTGTTAGTCTTCACACTTCACCATACATCACTCCCTACCACTTTGTCTGTCCAACCCATAAAAGCATAGAATTATAGCATAGCCAAACAAAATGGATTTGCTGAAAGCACGCCATTGTAGGTGAATCAGATACACCTTTTATAATTCATCTGTGAGAAGAGAAACAGATTTAGCACTTCAGGTCGAAGATTTTTTTATTAGAACACACATCATTAAGTTAGGATCTTTAGATGACCAAGTCCCATTCCTCCTTCCGGACACAATTCATGAGAAATGTTGAGCCTGGCGTGACCTGAAATTAATCATATTTCAAATCATCTGCAGGAGATTATCTGGCGGTTGGATCAGGTCTTTTGAGTATTAGAGACCCTTAACCCATAAAAGTATCAAAAAAATCTTCTGATACTTCAGAAACCTTGTGGTTTGCTTCTTTTTCTTGGTCCTCTAACCAAAAAGGAAGAGAAAAAAAATGGGTGAAAGAGCTGAAGCCAGCTTCTTATGGTTGCCACATTGTTTAGACCTGTACTAAGTGAAGGTCAAGGAATATGAGACAGACGTTATGGCATTGACACTCTTTCCTCATTTACATGCTTGCTCCAGACAGAACAAACATTTCAGCCGAGAATACAACACTTATTTTAACGGAGGTGTGACCTTTCATCAAGAGTTGTACCAGTTCTTATCTGTTTTGTGGGTTGTGAATAAATCATTTCCAGGCCCAATAAAACTGAAAAGTGTCTATGGAGTTTGCCTGGAAATTATCTGACAAAGTTATGGAAAATTTTCAGGATTTGATTTGGCAATTCTTTGGCCTTGAAAATTATTTAAATTTAGTATACTTAGTAACTGCCACTAGCTTACTCAGTTCCAAACACCCAAATAAATGAACATTCCTATATCTGAAGACACTTGTGATCTCATTAGATTACTCCATGCTTGAGGACTGTAAGAGCTTTTGTATTATGTGATGGTCACGTGATAGTTGGTAGTCATGCGCTCAAACAGGCTATTTGGTGTAGACTGCATGAAATGGCATAAAACTGGAGGATCTAACGCATTGCCAAAACATTTCAAAAACATATTAAAATGAATAAGAGTCAGTTGCAACTGGACTGAACAGAAAACATCTGAAGCACCAATGATTAGCTGAGTTTCAAAACAGATAATTTTCTTTTAATTCTACCCTCTTTAACTTCCATCCAGGAGTTACTGAATGGGGGAGGGGGGACGATCTGTGTAGTTTTGTGTGTATATAGACTGATCCATTTTCATTGTTTTACAGTAGCACTGCTTGAGATTCAGGTTTGTGTTAGATTTGAATTTTATTTCAGATTTAAAAGAATAGATTGTATGTGATAGAAGCATTGAATGAATCTGCTAGTTATTCTTGTGTTGGTGTCCTTATATTTACATAACTTAATTGTCATATTCATTTTATTTCATTTTATATTGGTTATGTTTTGTGTGATTTGTTTTGTGATGGGTACAAGTAGCTTTATGATAGATATGTGATTATATTTATTTAAATATGTTGGATTTTAAATCCTATTTGACCTTAAATTCAGAATTTTCTGTTCTCAGTGCACAGAATCAAAGATGACAATGGGGAAGCGTACAGGAGGGAGATAGATCAGCTCGTTGAATGATGTTACAGCAACAACTTTGCACTCAATGTTGGTAAAACCAAGATGATAGTGAACTTCAGGAGGAAATCAGGAGAACACGATCCAGTCTTCATCGGGGGTTCAGCAGTGGAAAAGGTGCTGAAGCTGGGTGTCCACATCTCTGAGGATCTGTCCTGGGTCCTCCATATTGAATGCAATCACGAAGAAGGCTCGCCAACATCTATACTTTGTAAAAAGTTTGAGGAGATTTGGATTGTCACCAAAGACTCTCGTAAACCTCTACAGGTGTACTATGGAGAGCATTCTGACTGGTTTCATCATTGTCTGGTATAGAGGTGCCGAAGTACATGACAGCAAAAAAAAACCTCCAGAGTTAACTCGGCCTGCGATATCACAGACACCAGACTTCACTCCATTGAGGAGATCTAGGACATCTACATGAGGCAGTGTCTTAAAAAGCAGCCTCTATTCTTAAAGATCCCCAACACCCAGGCCATGCCCTCTTCACTCCTTGACCATCGGGGAAAAGGTACAGGAGTCTGGAGATTAGCACTCAGTGGCACAAGGACAGCTTATTCCCCTCAGCCATCAAATTCCTGAATGAACAATGAACCATAGACACTGCTTTACTTTGTCTGTTATTTTTCTTGAACTATTTTTATTTATTTTGAAATGTAGTGTATATAAATGTTTTGCATTGTGAGGCTGCTGCAAAACCACGAATTTTGTGACATGTTCATGACAATATATTCTGATTATGATTCATTAAAACTTTGACTAACCCTGTGATTGATAGTTTTCTATGATGTGGCTGAGGTCTCTTTGTAATGTGTTGGTCTATAAATGCATGTTACTTATGTGGTCAAGTTCTTCTTCATTGCTATTTGATAATATTTTTGCTCTTAAAATATGAATTGTTTGTGTCATGCATAGTGGAATAATTTGTACTTCACCTGAATTGCTACAGCAGTTAATGAGTTTTCTTGTCAATGAACCCATATCTGAAAAGATAATGGCTTCCTGTTACTGACTCCATCTGCATTGAATTCGTCCATCGTTATTGAATGAAGATCTACCGGGACCAATGCCTGAAAAGGGCGCACAAAATCAGTGAACCGGTGCGGACTCGAAAGGCCAACATGGCCTGTTTCCGCTCCATAAATGGTTATATGGTTATGGTTATATGATTTGTCTATAAGATAAAGGCCACTTAATTGTATTCATAGATCAGTAGGAAGTTCATTGATGCTCTTGGCTGCATTCAATTAATGTTCACTTTAAAAAATAAACAGATAATTCACAAGTTGATAAATCAGGAATATTGATGGTCCACAATGTGTGTCACGTTAACAGTTCTTAGAAAGTTTCCTATCCATCATTGAATACAACCAGTAGATCTTCATCTTTTATCCGCAGACTCCAATAAGCATAAATTCAGACAAAACTTGGCAATAGTTTCTGTAGAAATAGTGAACATCATATGTATTTTAATACACTAAGGTGCTATTCAAATAGGGTGCATGACAATGGTGACTGTCTTCCCTATGGTAGGCAAAGTTAAAGAATTTCATATGTGTTACACTCTAAATATGTATTACATGGCAATAATGGAACCGTTCCCTTACTTATGAATCATCTTTCATGAGGCAAAGTATTTGCAAGTGTTTGGTCAATGTAGCAGAGTTTTTTGTTTTTGTTTAGACAACCAATATTGAAGCTGTTGCCTAGATTTTCCAGTGAAAGCCGTTGGTTTGGCCCTGGAAAGTTTCAGTATTCTAGCCATAGGAGTTGGTGGAAGATTATAGCTCATCCACTTGGACATTTCATGTGATTGCCCAGATGATAACGTCGCAAAGGTGATGTTTCAAAAGTGGATGCCATAAGAACACCATCCTTAAATTATTTCCATATCAAGATAATAACTGTAGAAAGAATGATACTTCACTCTACATCTTAGAATGGCTACTGATGCAGATGCTCCAATAACCAGTATAAATCTACAACAGAGTCTGGAAGCTTCTTGCAAATGACCAATATTTGCTAATAAAATAATCAACAGCTGTGCTTTTTTGGGGAGTGAGGGGGGAGGCACCATTAAAAAAATTAGAACTAATACTGTGGTCATTTACCCACTGAAACTTACTCTATATGGATTGTAATACTACTAGCCATCTTATATATGAATGTGCCCCTTCACTATGGACTAATAATAAGTCTTAGTTGTTCAATTTTGTTGCCTTTTTTAGGATGATATGAACATATGGGTTTCAATAGTATAATTCTTTGTAAATATGTTCATGAATTTAGTTTATTGGAGCAAAGACCATCCGGTTGTTTTTTCCGGTGATATTTTCAGTGAAGGTTTCAGGTTATTTGAGCAGGTGCTTGAATACGAAATTTAAGGCAACTAAACATTTAATTCTCTGATTGTATATT
The DNA here is from genome assembly GCF_036971445.1 of Narcine bancroftii. Taxonomy (NCBI): domain Eukaryota; kingdom Metazoa; phylum Chordata; class Chondrichthyes; order Torpediniformes; family Narcinidae; genus Narcine; species Narcine bancroftii. The sequence goes on from NC_091469.1 coordinate 338,708,162, forward strand.
TAGATAAAAATGGATTTTACCATTTGTTATTAGTTATGGCCCAAGGAAACAAATGATTTTGCAAATATAACAGTTTCCAATGGCTCATGGAAGTCCGAAAACTTCGTTTTCAATAGAAGGTAAATCTGATGGAATAAATTTAACGTTATCATTTTCACTTGCAAGAAAGTAAATCAAGTCAAAATTCTTATTCTTATCTCACTGGCTAACATTAGGAAACCCTTCAAAAAAATGTTGGAATCTAAATCAATTTTGCAAAGGAAAATATTCCTCATTTGATGTCTGATGTAATATTAAGTACTTTTACTGAAAATATTGGAGAGTACATGTTGCGTTTTTGTGGTCCATAAAATAATAAAGTCATTCTTGATACTTTCTTTTCTTTATTAGGTATCACTCAGTAAAGCTGATTTTGCGTAAAGTGAGAGCTATTCTGGTATAGCTATGTGGCTGCTGAGTTGGAGTTTTGTAACTGGCTGTAAACGAAATCTAAAACAAGCACAATTTGCAAGATTGGCTGCTGGAAATGATTATTTGTTTGTGTGTTAGCATGACTACAATGTAAATGAAGCTTGTAAATCTTTATCTTTATACGTACATTCACATCTGTGTGCAAATTTGAACAGGACGTTGTCCCTTTCCTTAAACCTGTATTTCCGTTCCATTTCTTATGACAACCTGCTTCTGAGCTTATTTACCTTTTTGCACATTTTTCTTTTTAATCAATCAAGCATTGAACATACTTTTCTCAGTCACACAGAAAATATTGTTTGATACCTGTACTTTAATTGGTTCTTTTAGAAATTTGCTATCTGAATATATTACAATAAAATCTTTTGAAACAAAAAATTGAAAAGAAAAAAAAATGAAGAATTGACGGAGGAACTCTGCAGATCAGACAGTGTCCCATTGGTAGAAATGGTCAATCTTCTAGCAGTTCTTTGTATGCTCGAGATTCCAGCAACTGCAGCTTTTATGTTTCTTTATTGAAAAGAAAATGTTGTGCTATAAAATACTAATAGAAGTGTTGTTCAATGTTAGTAGAAAATAAACAGTAAAATTACATTGAGTTACCTCTTATCTACATATTAAACTTACTAAGGACAAAGGAGATTTTCAATGACCATATTTGAAGAACTTAAGGTAAACAAATTAGTTTACTTGGACATTGTCACTCAAAATCAGGCCATGACAGCTCTTATTCCTCTCTGCTTATTTCCCTGCCACCTTGTAACTTATTCTTTCTCACATGCCTAGTAACACCCCTTTGATCCTCTGCTACTTACTAAACAGTAATTTACAGCAGCCAATTAACCTTATGCTCTAATTTTAGTCACTGGAACATCCGATGGATGATGGACCCACGGAGAGAACATACAAACTCTGAGATCAAGATCAAACTGAGACCCCTGAAACTATTAGGCGGTGCTGGAACACGAGGTGATCAAGGATTCTAACAACATACAAGTTCGTGAAGTAATCTAATGTTTCTACTGTTGTTAAATTATCAAACTGCTTGTCCAATAGGTAATAGTGGAAGGCAGAACTTCCCTCAAACTACATATCAGTAAGACGAAAGCCACTTTTGTGTTTTTACCAGCTGAGTTTCTCCAGGATTGTGTTTTTATTTATTTTCAATGCCTCTCACCAATTCCAATCCCCAGGAACGAATTCCATTTGTCTCCTGCTGCCAAAAGATTTCATATTTCCCTAATAATTGAGAATAATTGAATTATTTTGCAAAATTCATTTTTGTTTTCTTTATTAAAAATTAGAAGAGATGTTAGATTCTTATAGGTTAAATGTTCAATTTTGTACTAGAATGGCACATGAAAAGACAATATCCTTACATTTGTCAAATTGCTGAACAATAGGTTTCAAGTACAATGCAACTGGTTTGTAAGAACTGTTTCCTTAGAACTGTCAGAGTTTGAAATCTGAATTGATAATGTTCATCAGCATTTTACAAACTACCTTTTCTTTCTAGATTAATTGCATTAGGTATTAAGTTTTAAAATCCAATTTAAAATACATAAAGTTAGAGGCTTCATTTTTAAAAGGAATCATAAAGCCATCTACAAATCTAGCAATAGGAGCTCAATCAAGAGCATCACAGTGTGATCTGGTTGTTGCAGTGATCAGAGGTCAATCCACAGCACCTTAAGAGTGGCAGAGAGGATCACTGGAGTCTCCCTTGCCCCACCAACATGATCTACCGAGATCGTTGACTGAAGAGGGCGTGTAAAATCATCGAGACTTCCTTCCTTCCTTCCACCCTGCTCCCGTTGGGAAAGAAATATAGGAATATCAGAACCAATGCAACCAGGCTGAGAATCAGCTTTTTCCCACGGGCAGTGAGAATGCAGAAGAACTCAAGGAACTGCTCACACTAACTATCCAAGACCTTCATTTGTACAAAGCAATGTTTATTTGTTTATTTTTATAGATAAACTATTTGTCCTGCATATGTATTATTTGTCTGTATGTGTGTTTTGTCTGGTTGTTTTGCACTGAGGACCAGAGAATGCTGTTTTGTTGACTGTACTTAGATGACAATAAACTTGACTTGTCGTGACTTAAATGTGGCTAATCTGTACTTCCTGGCTGGCTTGATGTTGTGCAATGCATCTGCACCTGGTCAATTAACCTGTTCTGAGAGTAAAGAAATGCAAAGATGATGAAAGATAACAAAATGAACTACTCAGTTAGAATGACAGTTTATTAATAATAGATATTTTGAACATATTTACTGCAGTTTAATCTTCAAAATTGTAAATGAGGCAATGCTATCCTGAGTTTAAATTGTTTAAACAGCTCATTAAATTAATTGCTTGAATATGATTGCTTTAACCAATGTACTTTCTAGGTATTTCCCAGAATAAAGATGTACTTTACGACAGATAAAAGACACTGTAAATCATTTGAATTATTGCATTTATTTTCCCTAGTATGAATGGACATTAACAGAGGAAGAACAAGTGTTGATGTTCCCCTTGCTCTGACCCCCACATTTCTTTATATATACTTTATGTTTCATGTAGAATTGATAATTTAGCCTTTCCTATAGAATACGTTTAAGATCTTTCTCCATTCTAACTGTACTGTCCTTAACATATTCATATGGATATTAATAGTTTAAGTGAATAGTGGAACATGTGTACAAATAATTATATTCACCCTCTCATTTAACATACATATCAATAATTCAAAAGTAGCCACACTGCATGGAACTACTAGTCACAAGTATACCCAAAACTCATATGATAGATTTAACACATTCTCCAATTCTAACATATTTTCCTGTACATGGGTAGAATTCCAGTCAAGAGGCATGCAGCAGATGATATGAAAAAGACACAGTTGTGCACAAGAAACCTCCTACTGTCAATATCTAAAACTGAATATACCTATTTGCAAATCTTAGTTATCAGTGGTGCAATTGAAACATGCATTTTCAAAATTAATATTTGACATGTTAGTACTCTAATTAAAAGTTTGTATTTTCTTTATTTCATCCTTCTCTTCAACCACATTGCACTTTAAACCCTTGCTTAGTTTGTTACTTGTGTGTTTGATTTTGAATGAGAAAAAAGTACAAAATCTAGTTTAAAAATTAAGTAAACTGCAAGCGTGAAATTAGTCTGTGTTGTAATGCCAGCCAAGTAGCTGCTAAGCTGAAAGCTAAAGAGGAAGGATTTTCTTTTGTGGGCAGATAGAGGTATTAGCTGCATGCAGGCTCACACTAAACTGTCCATTCGAGTATCCTCACCCAGCCAAGTTATGAAAAACTTCGTGCAACAGCTCCCATTTATAGATTTCCACTGAAAACTCCCTTGAACTAAAAAAGTACTTTGTAAACCATAGATTGAATAGGACAGTCAAACCAAATGTGGTTCGTTTAAACACTGTTAAACTTTTATGAGATTTTGACAGATGTCCAATTATTTGTTATTTGCATTCTGCTCAGTAAATTTGACATGAGGGTTAACCCCAAGTTTAAAAATAATTCCATCCTCAAAAGTTGCTTGCGACAGTCATTACATAAATTAGTAGGATTCAGTTAGGATGACGAAAGCTTGCATGATGTTGAAAGTACAAGGAGACAAGGTCAATAAAACGGTGGTTTGGCATCATACCTTCAGTTGACACAATATATAGAATATTTATAAATTACGATAAAATAATGATACTCAATTGATAGCACTTCTTGATGCAAAAACCATCAATGTTCAATATACATGCAGATATCTGTAAAAAGCCTATTCAATATTTTGCCACATATTGTGTAAATAGTTCTTTTTATTAAATCCGAATAATAATAATGCATCATAAATTGAAATAGACCTTATTTTTTAAATGCCTAAAAGTTTTCCAAAATTTGTAATAATATTGTGGAGAGAAAAAGAAAACTTCAAATAGTCCCCTAACTAATAGTGCATTACATTTGAAAGCTTGTTTTTCTGGGAAGCTTTCATAGAAATAATGACTCAACTCTTACTTTTTCTCCAAATATATTAGATTCAGTTAGTCAAAGTTTTTTTTTAGGCTTCTACGATCTGTTTCAGTAGAAATTATTATAGGCAGAGTTTCATATCGGAGAGAAAATTCATTTATTTTGTGGTCACTCTTTCTGTTTCTGAACTGCTGCATTTGCTGTAAACATTGACCATAGTTATTACCCCATATCTTTATTGTAGATTTGATAGGTACCTATCAATTAAGAAAGGATTCACGAGAAACTTCATTACCCAGAAAGAGTAACAACAAGTAAATCACTGCTGAGAATTGCCAAGGTAACAAGCATGGAGTGCTTCAAGGAAAAACCAGCCATGGGTTCACCATCTGGAAGGATGATGTGACTGAGCAAAATGACCATGGGTGAAAAAGTTTGAGCTTTTACCATGTTGATAGCCAGACAAGCAATCTTACTGAAATGGAAAGATGATTCATCTCCAACACATACACGGTGGTTATATGATTTAATTTAATTTAAGTTTGGAGAAAGTTAGATATAATATTAAAAGTATAAAGTTTCAATTTATAAAGTTGTGGGGCCCATTCTTTAAATTTAATTATAATTGGAAAAATTAAGAATTATCGTATGCACTGGAGATTCATTCTCTGATGTCTGAGGCACACCCTTGGATCCACAATTTCATTTATTAAATAAGGTAACCTTGAATAGAGGGAGAGGGTAGATTAGATGTAGTTGTTAGGGTTTTTTTTTTAAACCTTTTTTTGGTTTAACTCAGCAAGCGTTATATTGAACAATTCAAATTATTTTTTCTTATATTTATGAAGGAATTAAGTTTAGTCTTGTGATAGTACAGATCTATCACCAATGTACATAGTGTATATAGTTACTGTATCTAGACTGTGCTTACAGCGATTGGCTGAGAGCTAAGCCATGCCTATTGTCTGGGCCTTAAAAGGTTGTGTCCCTAGCCAGGTCGGATCATTCCGGACTGGTCGGCCACCTGTGAAGAGCTCGTGTCTTTTGCTAATAAAAGCCTTGGTTTGGATCAACAAGTCTTTGGTTCTTTCGACGAGCTCTACAAGTCTTTCTTTTTTGTGTCAACCAATTTTCCCCTGCAACCGCTGCAACCGTGTCTGCCTGTCCCGCATCGGACTTGTCAGCCACAAACGAGCCTGCAGCTGACGTGGACATTTACCCCCTCCATAAATCTTCGTCCGCGAAGCCAAGCCAAAGAAGATATGTATTCAAATAATTTGTTATGTTCTTTTCTAAAACTCTGTGACATGAGCTTATATGAGTTTAACATATAAGCTTAATAAAAATATTTTGAAAAGAAAGAAGATGACCATAGGTGTAACATCACATAGTAGTTGATGTAGATGTCACCTCCCTGTTGAATCTCTGTTCAAAATGAGTGAGCGCAGAACTCACTTTAACTCACCTGGGGCTGTTGTGCTGTTGCATTCTGTGCTGCTGGGCTTTCTATTTGATGATTGCATGCGTACCCTGCCATCATCTCCACGTACCTGTGATGTTCTCTTGGAAGTTAAATTTCATACAGTTCTGTCCCTTGGCTTCTCCAATGGCCTTGTTTAATTTGTACCTGGATTTCTTATGAAGGACCAGCTCTCCAGTAGCAAGTTGATTTCCCATTTCATCCATTGATTCTTATTGGGGAATACTTTTATCATCTCTGTGGTAAACCACTGTTTGTATATTTGACTGTCTGGGCATGTCTATTGTCTGACTGTACCTGTGACTCCTCCCATAGACTCCTGAATAAAGTCCACAGTCTTCTTGGACACACAGTTTTCCACACACTTGCTAATGAAGGCAATGAGGATGTTGACTCATTGTTGATGTTTCAACGATGATAAATTTCAGTTGGTTTGACCATAAGTAGTGATTACAAGGTTAATAATAGTCAGTGATGCATGATCTTTTATTGGGCCTTGCAGGCAAATCACACTAGTCCCATATGCTTGAAACCATTCTGATTCCATAAATGCCAAGTCTACCTTCATCCAGGGAAGCTGCTGGGCAGACAGTTCTATTTATCAGGGTGAAAAGACTGTATCTCTTATAAGAAATTTAGATGGCAATTGTAGTTAACACATTAATTGTAGTTATTAACATGCTGTTTCGCTGGGTTGTACTTCTGCAATCACATAACAATAAACTTGACTAATGATAAAATTTACCTTAAGCAGCATTTTCTTGTAGCTTTCTAATTAATGTTTTCATAGAAGAGTTAAAATATGTTTTGGAACATTTTGTAATTACAGCACAAAGTGATTTAATGGAAATATAAATTAAGATAAATATAAAACAAATTATCCTATTATCCTTCATTTTCCATTAATAAACAAGAAACAAAATTTGCCTCAGTTTACTTTGAATGTAACCGATATAATTTTATGGTGTAAACTTGGCTGAATGGTGCACCAACAACAACCTCATGCTCAATGTCACCAAAACTAAGGAACTGATTGTTAACTTCAGGAAGGGAAAACTAGAGGTGTAAAATCCAGTGATCACTGGGGAATCAGAGGTGGAGAGGGTGAGGACATTTAAGTTCCTGGGAGTCACTATCTCGGAGGATATTTCCATGACCCAATACTAATGACATCATGAAGAAAACATGCCAGTGCCTCTACTTGCTCAGGAATTTGTGGAGGTGTAATATTACAAAGTTATTCTTAATTGTTAATGAGCTTGCATTTCATATTTCGTTGATCATGGCTGCCACTGCTCCTCAGGTCACCTGACCTCTCTTGCTCCAATCAGCTTCTTCCTCCAATCAGCTTCTTGCTGCTATCTCTCTTTTAAATTCTAATTGCGGCCATTTTCAGTCTGTAACTATACAATTAAATTGAGTAAAGCTTGGAAAGCAACCAGCAAGATTTTATTCTCATAACAGGAAGTTTGGTACATCATCGAGAATCTTAGCAAATTTCTACAGATGTGTGGTGGAAAGTGTGTTGACTGGATGCATTACGGTCTGGTATAGGGTCACCAATACACCTGAGCAGAAAGCCCTACAAAAGCTTTTGGACACAACCCAGGAGATCATAGGCAAAACCCTCCTCACCACTGAGAGGATCTACAGGGAATACTGCTGTCAGAGAGCAGCAGCAATCATCCAAGATATGCACCACCCAGCATCCACTGTTCTCTTTGCTACTATCAGGAAGGAGGTATAGGTGTCACAAGATTTACACCACCAGGTTCAGGAACAACTGCTACCCCTCCACCATCAGACTCCTCAACAACACACTCAATCAGGGACTCATTTAAGGGCTCTTATTTTTGCACTTCAGTTTTTCTTCTCTCTACATGGTATAGTCAGTTGGTTTATTTTTTTGTTTGTTTATAGATTATTTAGTTTTTTTTGCACTACAAATTGGTGGTAATTCTGCTGCATCCGCAGGGAAAAAGAATCTCAGGGTTGTATGTGATGTCATGTATGTACTCTGACAATATATCTGAAATCTGAACACTTTTATCTTTCAAATAGCTTAAATAGAGCAGCAACGTTATGCTGCATTACTCATTCGGGATGACAGAGTAAAGCAGAGTGTAATTTTTGTCATATTGCCTTCATATTTATGATTGTTTTTGTGTTCAACTGTGAATGTAACAATCTGTTTCTGCATCAGTCATGGTTTACATAAGAGTGATTTGAAAGACCAAGTGTTGCTGAAGTTCAAAGCCAATAGCCCTCTGTGTTAAGCATACAATTGAAATCTTTAACTTAAATGAATCATAAAAACAGCTGATAATCACCTCAGAAAGCGCAGACTTCCACTCTCATTCCAGCTTTAAGCTCAATCCCCAGATTTAGATACACAGTGACAACTTGGAATTGCAATAATCTACTGCTGAACATTTTTCTTTCTCCTTTTCCCTGGGTTTCTCCAGGAATAATCCTCAGTCACTTGTTTGCCACCATGGAAACCAATCTTTTGTAATTTTATCCGAAGAAAACTTTGTAACTTTAAGCCACTCATTTCGTGACTGTTCCTTTCTGCCATTTCCCAGTGCCCATTGTCCTGATACTGTTGTTCCCGGCTCAGCAAGACATGCTGCCCAGTGTCATCTCATTCCCCATTTCCCTATCTTTTGTCCAATCCATGATCCTCAGTTTCCATCTTTCCCTCCATCTTTTGTCTAAACAGTAAAACACCTGGTATCTAGCAGCCTCAAACAACCAGCAAAAGATATCTAATATTAGACTTGTCTGGTGACCAGAAATCAGAGGCCTTATAAGGCAGTAGAGAAATTTTAGTGAGGCATTGCTAGAATAAGTCTCAAGCAACTAGAAAACATAAGTCTCCGGCATCTACCATAGGTGCCAGACACCAGGGGTTTTACTGCAATTCAAAAGTCTTCTTCCTCATTCAGTTTCTTCTCCTGTGATCCCACTCATCCATTATTCAACACTCCATCACTCCCATCCCCTAAGCCCATTCATCTAAATCAAATACATCTTTCTACCCTGCCCAATGGATTCTAGTGTACACAGATCTTTTTTTTTGTCCTTCATTGCAAATTGCATTAGGACTTGAGGAATAATGATTTGGGCACAAAAATATGCCAGACAAAGGCCAGCTTCAGGATGGTCACTGGCAAAAGGGTCAACTATGGTCTTTACTATTGTTTGAAGGAGGTCCGTGTGCCTTAAGTTAATGAGGGAAAAATGCCGGCCCTATGCTGAGGTCAGATGAAAGGGAAGAATGAATGATTGAAGACTGGGGATAGTGTAACATCCATGCAGCCAAGTGGATACAAGGATTAGTGGAACATGTGGTGGGTGAGAGTGTTGGGAATTCAATTTAAGATTAGTGGGGAGTTAGGAAGCATCAGTCAGCACCAGGCCTTTCTTTTCCAAGATCATGGTAATTCAATCAGATAGACAATCAATTTTAAAGAATTCTGGTGAATATAATCCCACAAAAACTCAAGCTTTCAGAAAACTCTGAAATCACATGGTAATCAGATGCAAAATAGAGTATTTTAATTTTTTTAAATTTTCATAAACCTCTTCTTGAATTTTGAAAACTTGACAATCTCAACATAAATTATGCTACGTAATCTGATTAACTAATAAACATTATTTGGCTATCACTGTAGCTTGTTTGTCAAATACAATTCTTAACAGGGGAGGCAATAGCATTACACGTTAGCCAGGAGATGGCCAACACTTATTTCTACTGAGCCGACTCCATAATCATCTTTGCTGTTCAGCACCACCTATAGAATGCTAAGGCTGGCTCTGATTTGCAGAGGGTAAACAGGTATTTTGACGTGTACTGCTAAACATGGACCTAACATGCTTTGGTTCCCCAAACACTGGAATTGTTCCATAAAGATCAACACTCACTCCCCAGACAGTTACCACATTACACTGAAGAGAAATTGACCTTTTATCGAATCTCATTACATTTAATAAACTCAAAGATAAAGGAAGAGTAGAAAGTTGGCTCATGGGAGAAGTAAGTCTGCATTTAACAATTTTTTAAATTAAGATATTGCATGATTTCATTTTGGAGGGTCTTCAGAACTTCTGTTAATTGTTTTTCTTTGCTCCAAGATTTAATTGTGAAAGGCATTAAGCTTGATGCCTGGACTTTACTCTTTCTAGTTCAGACTCTCAAAGCTTTATTTTAAAGTTCTCAATTGCTTCGTGAATGCATCTCAAATCTGGTGAAAATAATTGGTATTCATTGCTAAAAAGCATTTTCTCATACATTTTGAAAATAACAAAACTGTAAGTGGCAAGAGAAAATGCTCTCCAAAAACACTAAGTAACATGTGGTTCTCACTTGATACCTATGTTAGTTTATTTCAATAATTAAAGAACTTCTTACATTTGATGTGTTAAATACTCCTTTCATTCCTATTTTCCAAAGTTATACAAATGAGGAGATTATTTTTTAAATAGAGCATTTTTATAAAGTAAGATTAACATCATCTTGTTAAACTTAAATAACCCGATCATATGAGGCCATATGATGCGTTCTTTATTTATATTGTTACACAAAGATAAGTTTCACTGATTTAAGTAAATAATCTCAACATAAAGTATGTTGGCTCATGAGAAATAAAACAGATTTAGCATAAAACACTATTTCAACAAATGTCGAAGCCTTCAGAGGATTTGAAGATTTACAAAAAGCAACCTGGATTGAACTAACACAAAAAGAGAGGGCAATGTGAAAAGATGCACCACTTAATCTAAGAAGATGTATGCAGACAATCTAACTGTGTCACAACATATAATATGCATGTATTTATTTAAAAGTAACATTCAAATTGCTGGAGTTCCATTACTTTGCTCTGGTGATTTCAGTCATATTGCATGGTGGAAACAAATTATTTAGACTAACTCTATGATTGTATTTCTGCTCCCTATGAGTTATCCCAGTGGTTCTCAACCTTTTTCTTCCCACTCACATACCACTTTAAGTAATCCCTATGCCATCGGAGTGGGAAGGGACGGTTGAGAATCACTGCTCTAGACCCAAATTGTTACTGAAATATTTTGCTTGAGAAAAGTTGTAATTGGCCCATTTCCTTTGGAGTCACGAAACCGTGTGCATAACAAGTCAATTAGTACAATCAAAACAGTGGTTTTCAAACTTATTCTTTCCAGCCACATCCCACCTTAAGCAATCCCTTACTAATCACAGAGCACCTATGGCATAGGGAATATTTAAAATGGTATGTGAGTGGGAAGGAAAAGGTTGAGAAGTACTGAGCTAGATCTAGATCCTTGCTTAATATGAAGCTCTGTAGATATCCAAAAGTCACATGTAATCTGAATGAAGTGTTTTTTGTTATTAAACTGAACATGAAATGAACTCTCAGCACTGTTCAAAACATGTTTGCAAATTTACTTCAACATATGCTGACAAAATCATTAATGACTAAATAATTCATCACTAAATATTTATAGTTATGACACCAGCAAAACATCACACAGCTGTAAGGAAAAGAAAGTCGGCTGAAGCAAGCCATGAATTTCTGTTTAAACAAATAGAAAGGCAGTGAAATTCAATTAGCTTGATTCTGAAGAAATATTTCATAGTCATTTTTTCCCTAATGGCTCTTCTTCCCCTACCCTCCACCCCCCTCCCCCAGCCCAATGAAATCCTTAGCCAGTTCAAAGGTTGAGCAAAATCTAACAAAATCTTAGGCCTCTCTGAATCATTCAGTCAAGTGAACTGCTGAATAATGCCAAATGCTTCTTAGAGGTGAGATGAATATATTAAAGTACATTCCACTTGGCAAAATTTGTGCAATTCAAAGTGTACCTACATAATTACTAAAAGCTAGTGAGCCAATCAATTATAAACAAACAGCTCATTACAATGCAAAATTCACCATCCATTCTTCTGTGTCAGCACAGCCTTTGACTGTGACGTGCATGCAGTAAATAACTCGAGGGGCTGAGACAGTCCCTGATTTACATGTTTTTATTCACAATGGACAGTGACCTCATCCTATGTCATGACCCGGGCTTTCTGGGGAAGGGTCAAGGTGTTAGAGGCTTTATACAAGGTCAAAAGAGGGAGGGGCCACAAGTACAGTCACAGGACAGGCAGAGCCAGGTAATCAGGAATACAACAGTTCAGCAGTTCACCACAGACTGTAAAAAATGTTTAGTAGTTAAGACCTTCCACCTATATCCACCTGTGATCTTTGAAACACTGGTGATGTATCTTCACCTTTGCTACATAAAGGCACTGTTTAACCTGCTGAGTTTCTCCAGCATTTGTGTTCTTTTCACAACCACAGTGTCAACAGAATCCTGTGTTTTACCGCTTAATAATAAAGGATGGAATTTAAAATTGATCATATTGTGCATTTCCTTTAATTTTGTTATGTATATGTTATTATTTTCCTTGCTTTATTAATATCTTGTATATGGATTATCATGTTAAAATCAATAAAAAAAATATATTTAAAATAAAAGGTTATAACCTGGCATCTATATTTGATAGCAAGCAACATTCAACAATGGCTGATGCAACGATATTTCAGAGGTAATATCATGAGGTAATCATCATTCCTGACATCAAATACAATAAAGTAAGCAGGTTTTGAAAATTTTAACCTCTGGAAACATTTTATTCAGATGTGGAGATTGAAGCATTGCTCAGAGACTTGGGATTAGGCACTTCTGGCCAGATCACTTCCTTTCCTCCTCCAGCCTTCCTGGCAAAGGAGCTTGGTCTTCAATCTATCTCTCCTATTCTTAATTAGACAAGGCCTAGCAGGACCACTATTAATTGAGCAGTATTTTACCAAAATAGAATAGCCTTCATCTCAATGGCAGCTATTAAAACCTCCAGTCCTGAGAGCTCTAATGTTTAGCTCTGTTAATCAAAGTGAAGTCATCCAATTAAGTACCCAACAAACCTAAAATTAATTTATGATACCTTTAAATAGCATGGTTCTGGATCTTCTTCCCTCTTCATACCCATTGCTCCGTTCAGTCCATAATATATACATTCTTTTCTTTCTTTGGCTTGGCTTCGCGGACGAAGATTTATGGAGGGGTAATGTCCACGTCAGCTGCATTCTTCTTTCTTTTTCTTTTTCTTTGGCTTGGCTTCGTGGACGAAGATTTATGGAGGGGGTAAATGTCCACGTCAACTGCAGGCTCGTTTGTGGCTGACATGTCCGATGCAGGACAGGCAGACACGGTTGCAGCGGTTGCAGGGGAAAATTGGTTGGTTGGGGTTGGGTGTTGGGTTTTTCCTCCTTTGCCTTTTGTCAGTGAGGTGGGCTCTGCGGTCTTCTTCAAAGGAGGTTGCTGCCCGCCAAACTGTGAGGCGCCAAGATGCACAGTTTGAGGCGATATCAGCCCACTGGCAGTGGTCAATGTGGCAGGCACCAAGAGATTTCTTTAGGCAGTCCTTGTACCTTTTCTTTGGTGCACCTCTGTCACGGTGGCCAGTGGAGAGCTCGCCATATATAACACGACCTTGGGAAGGCGATGGTCATCCATTCTGGAGACGTGACCCACCCAGCGCAGCTGGATCTTCAGCAGCGTGGACTCGATGCTGTCGGCCTCTGCCATCTCGAGTACTTCGACGTTAGGGATGAAAGCGCTCCAATTAATGTTGAGGATGGAGCGGAGACAACGCTGGTGGAAGCGTTCTAGGAGCCGTAGGTGATGCCGATAGAGGACCCATGATTCGGAGCCGAACAGGAGTGTGGGTATGATAACGGCTCTGTATATGCTTATCTTTGTGAGGTTTTTCAGTTGGTTGTTTTTCCAGACTCTTTTGTGTAGTCTTCCAAAGGCGCTATTTGCCTTGGCGAGTCTGTTGTCTATCTCGTTGTCGATCCTTGCATCTGATGAAATGGTGCAGCTGAGATAGGTAAACTGGTTGACCGTTTTGAGTTTTGTGTGCCCGATGGAGATGTGGGGGGGCTGGTAGTCATGGTGGGGAGCTGGCTGATGGAGGACCTCAGTTTTCTTCAGGCTGACTTCCAGGCCAAACATTTTGGCAGTTTCCGCAAAACAGGACGTCAAGCGCTGAAGAGCTGGCTCTGAATGGGCAACTAAAGCGGCATCGTCTGCAAAGTGTAGTTCACGGACAAGTTTCTCTTGTGTCTTGGTGTGAGCTTGCAGGCGCCTCAGATTGAAGAGACTGCCATCCGTGCGGTACCGGATGTAAACAGCATTAAGTGCATATAAAATAGCCAATTGTAGGGTAAAATGAGTATTGCGTGCTAATTGATATCTCCCTTGAACACTTTGTGTAGTAAGAGTCATAATAATCTACAGCACAAACCAGACCCTTTGGTCCACCTTGGCTATGCTAATTCCATTTGCCTGCATTCAGCCAAAATCGACCTTCACCTTTTCTATCTATGTACCTACCCAAATGTCTTCTGAACATAGCAATTGTCCTTCCTGCTCCCACATCCTCTGGCAGCTTGTATCATACACCCACCAGCCTCTTGTGTCAATAAGATGCCCTTCAAGTCTCTTCAAAATCTTTCACTTTCATCTTAAACCTATGCTCATATCATGCAATGGTCACAATTCACATGATTCAATATTACAAGTTGCACGAGATGAAGTTTGAAATAGTGATTGTGATTCACAATTCAAATAGTGTACAAGTAGAGTTCTGTGGGTGCATGGACTGTGTTATTGAATTTTGGAGCCATTGTTCCAGGAGCAAACTTCACAGTTAGAAAAGATGATATGTAGAGAAGAAAAAAAAATCCTTCAAAAATACAGTAAAAGAATTCTATCTTCCCAATAGATAATGTGACTACTGGGGTTGAGTTCATCACATCATTTGGTTGAAGAGTTCTAAAGAACAAACAAGCTTATTGTTTTTGGAATTACATGCACATTATTGAAATGTGCCCTTATGTATTTTCATTGAATTTGCTGGAAGATTATGGCAGGTGAATAGCATTTCCAATGCTGCATTTGTCTGCTGTTTGCTGGCCTTTGCTGTTGTCCTCAGAACAATCAATTACATTGTCCCACAGAATGGTGAAATTTAGTTTTAAAAAATGTCAATTGTTGGGCCAAATGGATACTGCTCACATCCTAGTCTTTTCCTTAAATCCAGGCTTTAATCAATTCACTGGGATTAACTTACTTGGATGCTCTGCTATTTATGCATGTACGTCCTAATGATGGAAAGGCAGAAACTCTTCAACACAGGGTGCAATAAAGTACAAATAAAAGAAAGATGACGTAATCTATTGTCACTAAGAAAAGAGATGAGCGATCAACAGTATTATTTAATAAATTCACTGAATGTTGGTTGAAATAACATTCATGTTCAAAATGTGAATACACTCCAGTTCATCATTCACATGCAAATAGAGATCCTGAGAGTGATTTTAAAAATTCAAATTTTAGAGATGGGTCAGTGGTACTTCTGTCATTATGATTATCTGGAACTAGCTTTCATTTCTTCATGCTTCTGAAATTAATTTCCCAGGTTGTTTTTTTCAACCGTACTATGTGCAGAAAATTCAATGGACCAGCTAGTATTTTCTTGGGCTTTTTTGGGGGTAATAGCAATGTCTTGAAGGATGAAGTGATTCAAATCTGCTTCTTTCAATTATAATTGATCTTCCAAATGAATTTAATGATTCATTGCAGCTCTGTAAATTTTAAAGGGGCAGTATTTTTATGTAAAATATTTGGCAAAGCTTACATTACTTTCAAATGCATGATAATGGTAAAACATGCTCTGTTCTCGCTGCTGCCATCAGGAAAGAGGTATAGGTGCCTCAAGACTCACACCACCAGGTTCAGGAAGAGCTAGAACCCTGCCACCATCAGACTCCTCAATGACAAACTCAATCAGGGACTTATTATTGATTTTCTTTTGTTCTCTCTGTACAGTCAGTTTGTTTACATTTGTTCTCTGTTTATAGTTCTTTTGTTTGTTTACATGTTTTATACTGCATACAGTTTATTTTTTGCACTACCAATTAATAGTAATTCTCCCGTGCCTGCAGGTAAAAGGAATCTCGGGGTCATATGTGATGCCACATATATACTCTGACAATAAATCTGAATAATGTTGCAGAAATTGTGTAAAAAGGCATTTTCTTGTCATTTTTACTTCCTAATACAGCAATAAAACCAACAAAGATCTTCCTTTCCTCTGACAAAAATGTCACCAAATGCATTTTCATGGAAACAGTGCCCCTTAACAAAGTTGAACAAGTATAGCTGACAAGAATGTGGTTGTGATATTCATGAGTACACTACCTTTTTTATATAATACAAAAGGGTACTGTACTTAGATGTTATCTGTGTTAAGCAGATCAAACATTTGTCAATGTCCCTTGGGCATTTTGCATCATTTTTCACATAAGAATACAATTAATAGGAAACATGACATTTAAAATGTGCCTTTTTAACGTTTAATCCCAATGTGCTTCTCACACTTTGCTTTATTAATATTTAAAAATAAAGAAAAAAAAGAATATTTGCACCACAACTTTCTTCAACTCAAACTCACACATGAAATATGCTTCCTTTCTGTTTCCTCATACCATCCACTTAGGTCTCCCAAGGGACTTGGGGAAGGTTGAAGCCTTGAGAGCACAGCAGCTGAGGAGGGTGACCACCATAAGCAAATTATTGTGGAAAACCCATTTGTGAGGGTGGGGAAATCGTCCACCAAATGGAAGTCCAGAATCTCTTGGAGGAAGTGAGTACCAGTTTCATTGAAGCAGAGAAATGGGGACTCTCACAGTTTTCTTATTTTTAGAAAGTTTGACCCACCCTGATCTTTAATGACATCATGAATTCAGTGTACTTGTAAAGCTTTCAAGATTCGAAATTAAACTCTGCCTGAAATAGGAGCTCAGGTGATAAGGGGGGGCCTGTACATATCTGCGCACATGGTTTGCAGGGAGATGGTGTAGTTTTTATTGAGGCCCAGTGGCAAGCTCCTGAATGTCTCCCACCACAATCAGCTAAAATGCCCTCAAAAGAGACTCAACTAACTTCCATTTTCTTAGCTTTATTTATTGGAGAAACACTTTGCAGTAGGATAATTTAACAGACACCGAAGACAGGCATTTGAAACTTGAAAAAGAGTGATTCATAATCGTACATTGGTTATTTCAAAAAGTGATTTTTAAAGAATTTTTTTCAGATATTATGCAGAGTGAAAACAAGATCTTTGAAATTATGCAATAAAAGAAAACTTCAAAGATCATTGAGGCGGACGCAGAAATTATGGTGTATCGGAAAGGAGAAGATGTGTGGCTTAAATAGTGGTAAGCGAATTATAGGAGTCCCTATCTATCCAGCACATGGTATTTTTGTCTTTCTGCGCGTGCGCACACACACACACACACACACACACACACACACACACACACACACACACACACACACACACACACACACACACACACACACACACACACACACACACAATATATATTATAGATTTACAATTTTATCTTTATATGTATATGTGATTATTATGTGCTGTGTACTGTGTGTAAACTGGTTGACCGTTTTGAGTTTTGTGTGCCCGATGGAGATGTGGGGGGGCTGGTAGTCATGGTGGGGAGCTGGCTGATGGAGGACCTCAGTTTTCTTCAGGCTGACTTCCAGGCCAAACATTTTGGCAGTTTCCGCAAAGCAGGACGTCAAGCGCTGAAGAGCTGGCTCTGAATGGGCAACTAAAGCGGCATCATCTGCAAAGAGTAGTTCACGGACAAGTTTCTCTTGTGTCTTGGTGTGAGCTTGCAGGCGCCTCAGATTGAAGAGACTGCCATCCGTGCGGTACCGGATGTAAACAGCGTCTTCATTGTTGGGGTCTTTCATGGCTTGGTTCAGCATCATGCTGAAGAAGATTGAAAAGAGGGTTGGTGCGAGAACACAGCCTTGCTTCACGCCATTGTTAATGGAGAAGGGTTCAGAGAGCTCATTGCTGTATCTGACCCGACCTTGTTGGTTTTCGTGCAGTTGGATAATCATGTTGAGGAACTTTGGGGGACATCCGATGCGCTCTAGTATTTGCCAAAGCCCTTTCCTGCTCACGGTGTCGAAGGCTTTGGTGAGGTCAACAAAGGTGATGTAGAGTCCTTTGTTTTGTTCTCTGCACTTTTCTTGGAGCTCCACATCTCCATCGGGCACACAAAACTCAAAACGGTCAACCAGTTTACCTATCTCGGCTGCACCATTTCATCAGATGCAAGGATCGACAATGAGATAGACAACAGACTCGCCAAGGCAAATAGCGCCTTTGGAAGACTACACAAAAGAGTCTGGAAAAACAACCAACTGAAAAACCTCACAAAGATAAGCGTATACAGAGCCGTTGTCATACCCACACTCCTGTTCGGCTCCGAATCATGGGTCCTCTACCGGCACCACCTACGGCTCCTAGAACGCTTCCACCAGCGTTGTCTCCTCTCCATCCTCAACATCCATTGGAGCGCTTTCATCCCTAACGTCGAAGTACTCGAGATGGCAGAGGTCGACAGCATCGAGTCCACGCTGCTGAAGATCCAGCTGCGCTGGGTGGGTCACGTCTCCAGAATGGAGGACCATCGCCTTCCCAAGATCGTGTTATATGGCGAGCTCTCCACTGGCCACCGTGACAGAGGTGCACCAAAGAAAAGGTACAAGGACTGCCTAAAGAAATCTCTTGGTGCCTGCCACATTGACCACCGCCAGTGGGCTGATAACGCCTCAAACCGTGCATCTTGGCGCCTCACAGTTTGGCGGGCAGCAACCTCCTTTGAAGAAGACCGCAGAGCCCACCTCACTGACAAAAGGCAAAGGAGGAAAAACCCAACACCCAACCCCAACCAACCAATTTTCCCTTGCAACCGCTGCAATCGTGTCTGCCTGTCCCGCATCGGACTTGTCAGCCACAAACGAGCCTGCAGCTGACGTGGACTTTTTACCCCCTCCATAAATCTTCGTCCGCGAAGCCAAGCCAAAGAAGAAGACTGTGAGTATCTATGTGTGTGCACTGTGGTCCAAAGAAATGTTGTTTCATCTGGTTCTATATGCACCATGTTGGTTTTCGAGCAGTTGGATAACCATGTTGAGGAACTTGGGGGGGCATACGAGGCGCTCTAGTATTTGCCAAAGCCCTTTCCTGCTCATGGTGTCAAAGGCTTTGGTGAGGTCAACAAAGGTGATGTAGAGTCCTTTGTTTTGTTCTCTGCACTTTTCTTGGAGCTGTCTAAGGGCAAAGACCATGTCAGTAGTTCCTCTGTTTGCGCGAAAGCCACACTATGATTCTGGGAGGACATTTTCGGCGACACTAGGTATTAGTCTATTAAGGAGAATCCTAGTGAAGATTTTGCCTGCAATGGAGAGCAGCGTGATTCCCCTTTAGTTTCAGCAGTCTGATTTGTACAGGGTGATGATGATGGCATCACGAAGGTCCTGAGGCAGATTTCCTTGGTCCCAGCAGAGCATGAAAAACTCATGCAGTTTGGTATGCAGAGCTTTGCCGCCAGCCTTCCAGACCTCTGGGGGAATTCCATCCATACCTGCTGCTTTGCTATTTTTCAGTTGTTCAATTGCCTTATATGTCTCTTCCCGGGTAAGGACCTCATCCAGCTCTCTAGCCTCAAGGGTTGTTGAGGGAGCTGGAGCAGGGTGGATTCTTGGACTGAGCGGTTGGCACTGAAAAGGGATTGGAAGTGTTCTGACCATCGATTGAGGATGGAGATCTTGTCGTTGAGGAGGACCGCCGTCTGAGCTGTGCAGAGGGCTTTGGGCTTGGGGTGAGGGGCTGTACACTGGCTTTAATGTCTCATAAAAACCCTTGAAGTCACCAATGTTGGCGCTAAGCTGGGTTCATTTGGTGAGGCTAGTCCACCACTCATTTTGGATCTCCTGGAGTTTTTGCTGAAGATGGTTGCATGCGAGACAGAAGGCTCGTTTTTTTCTCTGGCCAGGAAAGCTTTGCGAGGTGAGCCTGGTGGGCAGATCGCTTCTTTGCCAGCAGCTCCTGGATTTCCTGGTTGTTTTTGTCTAACCAGTCCTTGTTTTTCCTGGAGGAGAAGCCCAGTACCTCTCCATGCTGCTGAAGACCCAATTGCGCTGGGTGGGTCACGTCTCCAGAATGGAGGACCATTCCCAAGATTGTGTTATATGGCGAGCTCTCCACTGGCCACCGAGAGAGAGGTGCACCAAAGAAGATGTACAAGGACTGCGTAAAGAAATCTCTTGGTGCCTGCCACATTGACCACCACCAGTGGGCTGATATCGCCTCCAACCATGCATCTTGGCACCTCACATTTCGGCGAGCAGCAACCTCCTTTGAATAAGACCGCAGAGCCCACCTCACTGACAAATGACAAAGAAGGAAAAACCTAACACCTAACCCCAACCAACCAATTTTCCCTTGCAACCGCTGCAACCGTGCCTGCCTGTCCTGCATCGGTCTTGTCAGTCACCAACGAGCCTGCAGCAGACGTGGACATACCCCTCCATAAATCTTCATCCGCGAAGCCAAGCCAAAGAAAAGATATGCACCATCAAATAGTAATAAACTTGAATTTGAACCTGAAGCACTCGAATGATTTATTTCTGAGAACTTCTGCATTCAGGAGAGTGATGGGCGATGCTGCTCCTCCTCCACCTCTTCCTGCCCTGGGCCAGGTGGTACAGAGAGTTGGTCCTTCTGGGTTATAACATTTCACAGTACCCTGTAAAAGGGGAGGTCACTGGAACATTACTTGAATAGAGAAAATGTGAAATAGCTTTAGCTGGAGCTAAGAGCATGTCATATACAACTCTAATTCAGTCTAATCAATATATTGGTTGCTATCTACCCAGTGCATTGATAACTCACACCCCCTCCAGGCATTTCCCTTGCAAACGGTGTCCATACAAATACCTGTAAATCATGTATAAAATGGTGAGCTGTTCGGAACTGCACCAGGTACTAACAAAATGTTTTCACAATCACCTTTTCTATCTCGGGAAAATGGAATTTGTGCTGCAGGAGCTTGCAGCAAGATGAAGACACAACGGAATTTAAAAGCATTAATGACCATCCTAGATTGACACTTTGATTTAGCAAACAACATTTCAAGCCAATAATTACAGAGTTCATGAACAGCAGAGATTCAAGGAAGTTACTTTTAGAAAAGAAAAGAGGTAATTTGAGCTAATCAATTATGGAGTGATTGAATGAGGAAACAACATGAGCTGGTTGAGAATTGGAAGTTGATGGGTGTTTAAATGGTAGCAGAGGAGGAAAGGTCCCAAGGGTTACAAGGATCTTGAACAAGAGAGTCTCCAAACGCTATAGCATTTCCTGTGGTCACAGGAGTAGGTACCAAGAGGGAAATTAGTGGGAAGGGATGAGTGGATCAGGGAGTCATGGAGGGATCAGTCTCTTACAGTGGTCTGTTACATCTTCAGGTAATGGATCTTAGAACTGAGGTTCGTGGCAAGAGAATAAAATTTGCAAATCGTGCACCAGGGTTGAACCTCCTGATCTCACAGAACTGTTCAAAACCAGCAATGGTCACTGCAACACATTGAAATTATTACGTGCTTTTCAGAACATAGTTATGGATTGGGAAAGCCATTTAATCCATCTTGATTTATCCATCTAGAAAGAGCGAAATCATTGCAAGGCACAGTATTGCTGGATTGGATCAAGGAAATTGGAAAGATAAAAATTCATAAAACTATACAATAATTAGAATGGAAGGATTCCAGTGAGGCCTTTGGATAGAATATACAGTGCCTTCCATAATGTTAAGGCAAAGACACGTTTTCCTTTCATTGCCCCTGTGCACACAGTTTTAAATTTGTATTCAAACAATTCACATGTAGTTAAAGTATAAATTCCAGGTTTTATTTAAGGTTATTTGTATACATTTTGGTTTGACCATATAGAAATTACAGCACTTTTTATACATAGTTCCCTCATTTCAGAGCTGTTTGGGATATTTGGCTTCACATGTGTTTGTGATTACTTAGGAATGTTTAATTGCTTCATTGGTGCATGTATAAGAGAGCAAGGGTTGCTTCTAAGCTTTAGATCACTTTTGGAGTGTGTAACCACTTGTTAGCCACAGTAAGGATGGCCAGATTAGAGTTTGTCAAGAAGTATTTAAAAGAGCTTGCAGAATTTGCCAACAAGTATTTAAAAGAGCTTGCAGAATTCTGGAAATAGATCTTAAGGACAGATGAGACCAGGATTAACCTGTAACAGAGTGATAGCAAGAGCCAAGTGTTGAGGCGTAAAAGAACTGCCCAAGATTCAAAGCAGACCATGGTTTTCATCTTGTAGTGCAGTCGCTGTATTTCTGTTCATTGAAGACTTCTGCAGACAGTGGTAATTGGGATGTCCACTCCTGTCTCCTGAAGAGTGTTTCTGATCTGTTGGATGTACATTTTGTGATTTTTCTTCATTATGATGAGAATTCTTCAGCAGTGGAGGTCTTCTTTGGAATACCAGTCACTTTGCGATTACTGAGCTCCCTCAATACGCTCTTTCTTTTAATGATGTACCAAACTGTTGATTTTTGGTAATTCTAAGGTTTGGCCAATGTCTCTTACTGTTTTATTCTTGTTTTTCAGCCTCATAGTGAAATCATTGAGTTTCATTGAGTTTCTAGTCCTCATATTGAAAAATGGCAACTACAGTCTCCAAAGGTGATCTAAAGCTTAGAAGCAAGCCTAGCTCTCTTATACCTGCACCAATTGCTTTTAATGAAGCAATTAAACATATCTGAGTACCCACAAACACCTGTGAAACCAAATGTCCCGAACCTTATGGTGCCCTGAAATGAGGGGACTGTTTATAAAAAGTGCTGTAATTTCTACATGGTAAAACCAAAATATCTACAAATCACCTTGAATAAAATCTGGAATGTGTACTTTAATTACATGTGAATTGTTTGATTGAAAATTTAGAAGTGTGGAGCACAAGGGCAAATAAAGGAAAAATGTGTTTGCCCCAAACATTATGGAGGGCACTCTATAATGTGGGGATAACATATTTCCAATTCTTTCTGATAGTTGGAAAAACAAACCCAATATTTATTGACCATCTCTAGCTACCCTGAGGATGATGACAGTGAGCTAGCATCCTAAAAGCTAATGTCTTTGCAATGAAGATACTTCTACTGAGCAGTACATATTACTACAATTAGATTTTTTTTAATATCTAAAATTGAAAGACTTTGATCATTGGAATTAACAGAAACAGAGAGAGAGTTATTTTGGAGTTATATCACAGGCATGTCCTAAGTTAATGACACTGTCACTTTTTATGCACCAGTACAGCTTTTGGTCAATGGACAAAAAATGTAAAAGACATTGTCCTGACAGGCATGCAATCACTATCCATCTGACATAGCTGGATAAAGCAGTGTGAGCACCTGGCACACCAGACTTCACTCTGCATGTGCAAGTGAGCAAGCTAACAAGTCAATATGGTGACAACACTAAGTGTAACGATCTTAGAACATAAGGTGAAATCCAAATTTTAAGCAATAATAGATTTGTTACAATAGGCCAGGTGGTAAAGGAAGATGAAGGATAAAGGATCTATCTTGTGATAAAAGTGAAAACTGTTATATACAGTCCAAGCCATAAATCCTTAGAAGGAAACAAGGTCCACAGTAGTGCAGTGGTTAATATAGCCACCTCACAACACAAGTGACTTGGGTTCAAGCTGTCAGTGTGGAGTTTGAATGTTCTCACATGGGTGACTGGTTGTGTGGTTTTTTTCCTGGGACTCTGGTTCAGTCCCACATTTTAAGGATATTCTGGTTGGCAGATTGATTGGGCACTATAAATTGCCCACTGATGTGTGTTCGAATGCTAGAATATGGGGAGTTGATGGGTATATGAGGGATGGATTAGCAAGTATCTGGTCCAAATGATCTGCTTTCATGTTGTATGAATCTCTAAATGAGTCTATGAAGATCAAGGCCTCAGGTCTGACACAATATTGCTGGTTCGCAGGCTAACATTCCCAATGTTGTGGCCCTCAGACACTATTACTCTTGAAGTACGTAGATATGTTATTCTGAGTGGTTGTAGGAAGATATTACTAGGTGGAAAGAGGGATTCTAGGATGTATTGAGATCAACCCGGAAGAAACATTCCATTCCATGATGACCTAAAGGAAAGAGAAGGCTTCATCTGGAGAAGGCTGAAGGGGCAAGTTTCGTTAGCAAGACCCTGGAGTGACTGATGGAAGTACATCAGTTGACGATGTCCTGGAACAACAATCCCTCTCTGAAAACTGACAAGAACCTTCCTGAGTGGTAACCATTTACCTTTCAAGCACCAAAGCCTGGTGAACTTTACAAACGTTATATTCTGTGCACAGTATTGCCTGCCACCAGTGAACTTGGAGGAATGAGAAGTGAAATTGGACTGCGACCAAAAAACTTTTCTGAACTTACACACACATTACATACACATGAGCTTTGAATTAGAAGGGGGTTAAGTTAGGTTAAGTAAGTCAATATAGTTAAGTTAAAGTGTGATTCTATTTTCATGTTTAAAAATAATTAAAAGCAACTTCTGCAGACAGAAGCCCTATGGAAGTGGCAGAAAGAGTGAAGCACCTCACCATCTATCTGCTTGCCCATCCCATCAGGCACCACTTACCCCAACTGTAGAAAAGTGAGCAGTTCCCACATTGGTCACAGCAGAAAACAAAGAATCCACGCCAAAAAAAATGTGGAAATGAATTCTTGATCCCTAAAGAATGCTTAAGAACATGAATAAATCCAAAACACATTAAAGAGGCTAAATAGGTTGCTCCTGTGATCATGTGTTTGTGTGTGACCATGAACTGAAAGCTGATGCACAGGTGTAAATGCTAAATGGAAAATTGGATATTATCACTTGGGCATTAAGTACAAAGTGGAGGAAGTATGTCAACGAAGGGAAACTGGCTGTGGGAGAATTGCTCAATAAATTTGCCAAAATGGTTTCAGGTCTTAATGAGTTAAACTGTCAAAGAGAGTATGGAAATTTAATTTCTGTTTCATTGCTCTTAATGAAATTACTTAAAAGGGAATGCTTTGATTTCAAAACTTCAAATAATTTACAGTCAAAAAGTTAAATTATGGTTGATGTTACCATATATACAGTAAGCGTGTAGTAGTAGTCAATCCCTGATAAAAGAGCCCCCCCCCCCCCATTTTTAGCCCTGGCCGTCTGCCCACCAGAGCTCCCGACACCCTAACTGCAGATTCTTTGGAACTCCCCAATGCCCTGGTTTCCCTCCCATCCAAGTTCCCGACACTCTGGCCGCCCTCCCTTCCAAACTCCTGATGTCCTGGCTGCCCTCCGGAGCGCCGGATGCCCCAAGCGTGGACTCTCACTTAGGCCCTGCCTGCCCACCCATCTGAGTTCCCGACGCCCCAAACGACGCTGGTACCTACTGCTGTCAAAGGTAGTATGTATGCAATAGTTCACCCCCCACAGTTTTACCCTAAAAATTGGTTCAAATAAATTCAATAATTACACACTTATATACAGTAAATTGATTACTAATATTAGGTAGTTTAAATTAGGGCAACAATGTGGAGGGACATTGAAGAGGTTCTCTTGATTTAATATTCTCAAGATTTTCTATATTTATTTCATGCATCATCCGATTATAACTTTCGCTTCTTTGATACCAATGTCATTCCTGATGTGTTGATCATTTATTTATTATTTGAAAAATTACTCTGAACTTGTATTAACTTGTTCTAATAATACAGTTAAAACAAAGCAATGTTATGGATTCACTTTTTGCAAAAACAACTGTTGTATATAGCCTGATTAGATGATGAGGAGCACTCTTTCTGAATTGAATTACTTATTTTCTTCATGTGTTCATAAATCAATCATGTTTGATGGGGGATCAGATTTTTGATAATAATTCATGACGCTTCCAATTCTTGAAGGTCTCTATTCCTTAGAAATTTTCACATGGTGATCTAACCAATTGATTACAAAATTGTATGACACAGTGCTGTAACTATATGGTTCAACTTCTGCTCTATATTCATGTAACATAATTTAGCTTTGAATTAAAAAAAATATTCTATATCATCATTAATTTTTATTCAAGGATTGCATGATCTGTTTTCCCTTCTGTTTAATTAAAAACAGGTGGCACATTTTGCAGAGCAATTAGCACAACACCTTGACAGCGCCAGTGATCGGGACTATGCTTCAAATCCCACACTGTCCGTAAGAAGTTAGTACGTTGTCCCCGTGCCTGAGTGGAATTTCCCCAGGAACTTTGGTTTTCTCCCACCATTCAAAACATATAGGGGATGTAGGTTAATTAGTGTGAATTGGGCAGCACAGAACCGTGAGCCAAAATGACCTGTTACCATGCTATATGTCTAAATTTAAATTTAAGTCTAAATTTAACTTCCCCTCCCATTCTGGTTTCAACTAGCACCTAGCAAACTCTGCCCAATAGATTCCTCCATATGGCTGTTGTTACGAGCCCAGAGGACCCCAAAACCCAGCAGCAATAGATATTCACCAAGACAAATGGTTACTTAAACAAAAGTTGCTTTTAATGATCTTTAAACATGAAAATAGAATCACACTTTAACTTAACTATATTGACTTACTTAACCTAACTTAACCCCCTTCTAATTCAAAGCGCACGTGTATGTAATGTGTGTGTAAGTTCAGAAAAGGTTTTTGGTCACAGTCCAATTTCACTTCTCATTCCTCCAAGTTCACTGGTGGCAGGCAATACTGTGCACAGAATATAACGTTTGTAAAGTTCACCAGGCTTTGGTGCTTGAAAGGTAAATGGTTACCACTCAGGAAGGTTCTTGTTTTCAGAGAGAGATTTGTTGTTCCAGGCCATCGACAACTGCTGTACTTCCATCAGCCACTCCAGGGTCTTGCTGACGAAACTTGCCCCATCAGCCTTCTCCAGATGATAACATCTTTCCTTCAGGTCATCACAGAGTTCCTTTATGTTTCTCTTATTCCAAGTGAAACATTAGACAGCCTGTCCTCTCCTCTTGCATGAACCACAAGTGCTTTGACCAGGCCATTTTCCAAATGGGCTTGCCAACTTGTCCTGTTCCAGTCCCAGCTACTTCTGCTGCTGTAACACTGTTAATTGATCTCTCTCTCTCTCTCTCTCTGTCTCTCTCTCTCTCTCTCTCTCTCTCTCTCTCTGAGAGAAAGCCTGTTTGACTCTCTCTGTTTGAAAAACCACATGACCCTCTTACAACAGCAAGCTCTCCTCCAGACAGCAGCAGCTGTGAGGTGACTGGAGCACTCTTAAAAGCTCCTGCAAAAGCTGTTAAGGCCCTGAAATGCCTAGCATTAGCAGAGCTCCAGTATTTCAAATAAGATCTATTTTTAAATGTTTGTATGTGACCTACTCTAACAAACTTTTCCCAAATTATCTCCCAAAAACATATCTATATATATCTATATACTCTGTCACATTGTCTTCTTTTTCTTTGGCTTGGCTTCGCGGACGAAGATTTATGGAGGGGGTAAATGTCCACGTCAACTGCAGGCTCGTTTGTGGCTGACAAGTCCGATGCGGGACAGGCAGACATGGTTGCAGCGGTTGCAGGGGAAAATTGGTTGGTTGGGGTTGGGTGTTGGGTTTTTCCTCCTTTGTCTTTTGTCAGTGAGGTGGGCTCTGCGGTCTTCTTCCAAGGAGGTTGCTGCCCGCCGAACTGTGAGGCGCCAAGATGTACGGTTTGAGGCGATATCAACCCACTGGCGGTGGTCAATGTGGCAGGCACCAAGAGATTTCTTTAGGCAGTCCTTGTACCTCTTCTTTGGTGCACCTCTGTCACGGTGGCCAGTGGAGAGCTCGCCATATAACACGATCTTGGGAAGGTGATGGTCCTCCATTCTGGAGACGTGACCCACCCAGCGCAGCTGGATCTTCAGCAGCGTGGACTCGATGCTGTCGGCCTCTGCCATCTCGAGTACTTCAATGTTAGGGATGAAGGCGCTCCAATAAATGTTGAGGATGGAGCGGAGACAACGCTGGTGGAAGCGTTCTAGGAGCCGTAGGTGATGCCGGTAGAGGACCCATGATTCAGAGCCGAACAGGAGTGTGGGTATGTCAACGGCTCTGTATACACTTATCTTTGTGAGGTTTTTCAGTTGGTTGTTTTTCCAGACTCTTTTGTGTAGTCTTCCAAAGGCGCTATTTGCCTTGGCGAATCTGTTGTCTATCTCGTTGTCGATCCTTACATCTGATGAAATGGTGCAGCCAAGATAGGTAAACTGGTTGACCGTTTTGAGTTTTGTGTGCCCGATGGAGATGTGGGGGGGCTGGTAGTCATGGTGGGGAGCTGGCTGATGGAAGACCTCCGTTTTCTTCAGGCTGACTTCCAGGCCAAACATTTTTGGCAGTTTCCGCAAAACAGGACGTCAAGCGCTGAAGAGCTGGCTCTGAATGGGCAACTAAAGAGGCATTGTCTGCAAAGAGTAGTTCACGGACAAGTTTCTCTTGTGTCTTGGTGTGAGCTTGCAGGCGCCTCAGACTGAAGAGACTGCCATCCGTGCGGTACCGGATGTAAACAGTGTCTGTCACATTGTAGACTGGCAATTATTCCCTTTCCTCTTAGTCCTGATGTAAGGTCTCCATTTGAAATATCAACTTACACTCTTTGCCACCACAGATGTTCCCTGACCTGCTGAGTGTTTCTAGAGTTCAGCTTTCTAAAGTTGATTTTTTTTAGTCATCACTTCTTCAAAATGTTAAATAAGTTTATTTATGTATGAACTCAATTAACATACTTCAAGTGTTAGAGTTCAGGATTCACGTGCTATTAGCTTTTTCTTGCCCTATTCCCTCAGGCAGTTACATACGTGCTTCTCTTGATTCATCCTAAAAGGTTTTTCAAAAGAAATGTTTCCCCACTAAATTTTAAAAAATTATATATATATTTATGACAGGTTTTTAATGGTCAGTTGTTGTGGTTAAGAGCTTTAAGAAATAATAATTGATTAAATAAAATAATACATCATTGCAGAAATTATTAATAAACAAAGGGGAACCAGTGTAATAGATTTTTGATTTTGAGTTTTTGTCAGTCTCATATTGTAAAATGCCAAGCAAAATAAACCTCACAAGTGCTAAGAATTTAAAATGATTTATTTCTGTTTCTGTTGCAGTACTCACTCGAGTATGTAAAACATGATGTCATTGGAAGATCAAAAATAACTTCCTTTTTTAAAATCAAATACAGGCATGCATCTTAAGTATGTGAAATGGTTTGTGTGGGCAGAGCAAAGGATCTGTCAAAAGACCTTGGGTTCAACAAAAATAAAGAATTGGTTTAATATTTAAATGAGGAAATAAATGTTGAGATATAAAAATAAAATTTTTGTTTCAATTACCAAATCCTTCTTCAAAATAAGGTAACCTATTGAAATAGATTGTTGTGCATGGATTTTCATGGAATTATATGAAGCATAACTGTGGGCAAAGAATTAGGTTAAAAACAGACTTCAAATGGACAGTGACAGGTTGATGGAATGGACAAACAATGGTCTGAACCCATTTATTTTCATCAGATTAATAAATTTGTAATTTTATGTTATTTTGCTCATTATTAAATGGAGGACCATCGCCTTCCCAAAATCGTGTTATATGGCGAGCTCTCCACTGGCCACCGTGACAGAGGTGCACCAAAGAAAAGGTACAAGGACTGCCTAAAGAAATCTCTTGGTGCCTGCCACATTGACCACCGCCAGTGGGCTGATAACGCCTCAAACCGTGCATCTTGGCGCCTAACAGTTTGGCGCGCAGCAACCTCCTTTGAAGAAGACCGCAGAGCCCACCTCACTGACAAAAGGCAAAGGAGGAAAAACCCAACACCCAACCAACAAATTTTCCCCTGCAACCGCTGCAACCGTGTCTGCCTGTCCCGCATCGGACTTGTCAGCCACAAACGAGCCTGCAGCTGACGTGGAGTTTTTACCCCCTCCATAAATCTTCGTCCGCGAAGCCAAGCCAAAGAACTTCAAACAGGGAAGTTAAAATGGGTAACTACTTCCTTGTTAATGTTGCCCATTTTTACAAAAAAAGCTATCAGTAAATAATGTTCTTGTTACCAGGATGTTGATTGGAGTAAATGGATGGCAACAATCTCTTGGAGGTGATCTGACAACTTACATCTTAAATCATTTTCACAATGAGACAAGAGCACAATCCAAGCCCTAATTCCACAGGTTCTACAGGTTGTCATTGATCATCAATTACCACAGCTGAAGATTTTGAAGATCTTAAGCTTCAATTTCAGAAAAAAAAGTGCAGCAAAATCTGTACTGAGCTGATGACTCTCCAAAGGTGTATCCCAATAAGTTTGAGCCAGCTCTTTGTATAGAGATCCAGTTTTTGTAGTTTTGGTCATATTCTTCTTTGGCTTGGCTTCGCGGACGAAGATTTATGGAGGGGGTAAAAAGTCCACGTCAGCTGCAGGCTCGTTTGTGGCTGACAAGTCCGATGCGGGACAGGCAGACACGATTGCAGCAGTTGCAGGGGAAAATTGGTTGGTTGGGGTTGGGTGTTGGGTTTTTCCTCCTTTGCCTTTTGTCAGTGAGGTGGGCTCTGCGGTCTTCTTCAAAGGAGGTTGCTGCCCGCCAAACTGTGAGGCGCCAAGATGCACGGTTTGAGGCGTTATCAGCCCAGTGGCGGTGGTCAATGTGGCAGGCACCAAGAGATTTCTTTAGGCAGTCCTTGTACCTTTTCTTTGGTGCACCTCTGTCACGGTGGCCAGTGGAGAGCTCGCCATATAACACGATCTTGGGAAGGTGATGGTCCTCCATTCTGGAGACGTGACCCACCCAGCGCAGCTGGATCTTCAGCAGCGTGGACTCGATGCTGTCGACCTCTGCCATCTCGAGTATTTCGACGTTAGGGATGAAAGCGCTCCAATGAATGTTGAGGATGGAGCGGAGACAACGCTGGTGGAAGCGTTCTAGGAGCCGTAGGTGGTGCCGGTAGAGGACCCATGATTCGGAGCCGAACAGGAGTGTGGGTATAACAACGGCTCTGTATACGCTTATCTTTGTGAGGTTTTTCAGTTGGTTGTTTTTCCAGACTCTTTTGTGTAGTCTTCCAAAGGCGCTATTTGCCTTGGCGAGTCTGTTGTCTATCTCATTGTCGATCCTTGCATCTGATGAAATGGTGCAGCCGAGATAGGTAAACTGGTTGACCGTTTTGAGTTTTGTGTGCCCGATGGAGATGTGGGGGGGCTGGTAATCATGGTGGGGAGCTGGCTGATGGAGGACCTCAGTTTTCTTCAGGCTGACTTCCAGGCCGAACATTTTGGCAGTTTCCGCAAAGCAGGACGTCAAGCGCTGAAGAGCTGGCTCTGAATGGGCAACTAAAGCGGCATCGTCTGCAAAGAGTAGTTCACGGATTTTTTTCAAATATACCAAATTCTCTTTTTTAATGAATCCTCCATCCTTTCCAGCAGTGAGCTCTGTACCATAATTGTTCGCTTTAAAGAAAAGTTCTTCTTTGAGTCATGCTGGGAACTTTTGGAAAATCAATTTAATTCCTGCTAATGCAGACAGTTTCTTCCAATTTACTGATTCTTAGCCTCTTGTCAAATACAACATAAACACGTAAATTTTATATATTTTTAAAAAGATTTTCGGTCACAAGTTGGGGAGCACCTACACTGTACTAACGCCATCCCACTGGGATAAAACAGAACCCACCCCCCACAGCAGTAACATGAGCAGACTGAATCCGCACACCCACTCCCCCAACCAGGAATAAAGCAAGAGTTCCAAATACACTGTGGCATAAAACAGGGCTGCGAACTCGCTCCAGTTCTGTTTGGCATTTTCTTCTCTACTCTTCTGCATCGTGCCTTTCCAGAGGCTTCAGGCCTAGCCCTGCACACAAGGAGCTCCAGAAAACTTATTAATCTGTCACGGCTCTGGGTCAAGACCAAAACCAAAAGAGTTATGATTTGAGAACTGCTCTATGCAGATGATGCTGCCTTCATGGCTCACTCCCAGCCAGAGCTCCGAGCGTTGAGCGATGCATTTGCATCTGCATGCACTGAATTTGGTCTGAAAATCAGCCTGGGCAAGACAGTTGTCTTTAGCCAACAAACCCACGACACTCCATCAATTACCATCAATGGGTCAGTGCTCGCCAATGTAGAAAAATTCTATTACTTGGGCTCCACCATGACAACAAAAAACTCACTCGACACAGAACTGGACACATGCTTGGGAAAGGCATCCTCTACCTTCGGACATCTCCGTGCCCACGTGTGGGATGACTGCCACTTCTCCACCAAGTTGAAGATCTGAATGTACGAGGCCTGCATGCTGAGTATTCTTTCCACGGCTGTGAATCCTGGGTCACTTACAAAAAGCAAGAACACAGCCTTAACGCATTCCATTTCCGCTGCCTCAGATCCATCCAAGGCTACTCATGGCGCGACAGAGTCACAAACATCCAAGTCTTGAAGAAGACTGGGAGTACGGACCTCTACTCAATCATCCGCACTCGTCGCCTGTGGTGGGCCGGCCACATTGTCCGTATGGAGGGCGGCCGATTGCCCGAAGATGTCCTCTACTGTGGGCTACCAGATGCTGCCCACCCTGTTCGCTGCCCATGTCTTCACTACAAAGACATAATCAAGTGCGATCTCCAGTCATCCCATGTCAACCATACTGACTGGGAGGGCCTCGCAAAAAATCGCACTGCATGACGTTCTGCGATTCACAATGGCACATCACAATGTGCCAACAACTACAAAAAGTTCTGTGAGGGCAGAAGAGCTACAAGGCACCGCGTTCATCTTCGCTCATGAAGGGATGGGTCATGATGATGATGAGTCTCTTGTGGTGATTTTCTCCAACTTGCCCTAAAATTTCTCTGCTCTAAGCTCCAAGAGAGTAATACTAGAATCTTTAGTTTGTCCTTGCAACTCATTACCCTCATCCCTGGAATCATTCCAATACATCTTCTCTGCATCTTTTCCAGGATCTTAATTTTTCTCATCAAGTACCATGATGAGAATCGGATGAAATCCCTCAATTGTGACTAAAGCAAACAAATATTTTCCAAAATTTAATCTATTATTTTATTAAAAATTTATTCAAGTTGGTCAAATGTGTGCCTTTAATAAATCAGTGCTGACTTAAAAAATTCTACCTGGCTTATTTTTCACATCATCATTTCTAAAAGTTTGCTCATTATCAAGATTAAATAATCTGTATTGGCTAGGCTTGACCTCATTCTCCCTCTGTACAATGTTATTATATTTGCCAATATCTAATTACTTAGCACCATACCTCTGTCCAGAGAAAATTGGAAGCTATAAACAACCTTTCTGCAACTTCCACCTCCTTTTCTCACCAATATGCCATGCGGGTCAGATGACCAATCTACTTTAGGTCTTCTGCCTCCTTCACCACCTCCCATTCAACAAGGTCTCAACCTAAACATCAGTTGTCCATTTCCCTCGCTGGATACTGCCTGACCTGCTGAGTTCCACCTGTGGTTTATTTTTGCTCCAGATTCAAGAACCTGCAGTCTCTTCTGTGTCACATCTAATAAGATTTTGGCAGAATCCTCTTCTTTGGTGAAGGAAGATGTTAATTTCATATTTTATTTATGCTCTTTTCTTCAGGGGATAGATCAAGTTTCTGGTCCTTCAGAAGCCACACCACTCCTCTTATTAGATAATTAATATTTCTTGCCCAGTTATATGCTTTCTGAAATTCCATTTACTTTGACAATCCATTTATTCTTAGTTTCTTTCTTCAACCTTTAACTTAATTTTCACAAGTCTTCTCGACTTTCTACATTCAGTACAATTCTCA
The DNA here is from genome assembly GCF_036971445.1 of Narcine bancroftii. Lineage (NCBI taxonomy): Eukaryota > Metazoa > Chordata > Chondrichthyes > Torpediniformes > Narcinidae > Narcine > Narcine bancroftii. Next base: position 338,741,965 of record NC_091469.1, read on the forward strand.
CGTATTGTTAATCTCACCCCTCTTTCAGCAATGTCTTTCTGTTATTATCCACTGATGTGAATTCATACATGGGTAGACAAGTTTAGGATAAATAGAGTGCAAACAGTAGAACCTGTGAAGCTGCCCAAGAGGACACAAAACTAGACAAGTTCAGAGATAATGGAGTTGCAGATGAAAGCTTCAGCAGAATGTAAACTGAGGCAGAGTCAGGTTATAAGATGAGGTTACACATTATTAGTGATGGTATGTACTTGTGCCCCCAGAGACTACCTTATATGAATTACGTTATAAAGACTGCAACGGTCATTTCGTCATAATCACAAAATTGCATGATAATTGATGTTTGTAATTAAAGGGTTAAGTAAATGGAGATGGATGTATGTAATAGCTTTTATTACATCAATTTGATTTTACTTTTGACAACTGCCTGGTTTTCTATCATTATGTCTTGTTCCAAATGGTCACCATATGAATATCTGTATAAATTCAGCAGGTGCAAACATCTTTCTCTCTCTGTTATTGTGCATTAGAATTGTGCATGCATTAGAAAATTACTAATATGCATGATATTTTTCAGAAATGTAATTTCTGAGGTGGAAAAGCAAACATTAATTATATGCTTATGAACCAACAAGCCTGAAAATCCAATGGAAAAATATTTCAGGATGTGTCTTAAAGAATATCGATGAATTATCATGGCATGGTGATCATTCACCAATGAATTGTTTTTCATATCTTATATGTTTTTCTTATTCCTTGGTGGCTCCTCTTCCAGTTCCCAATCAGATGGCCACCATTTATCCCATCAAAAAACATGGGAATTGTAGACCAACATATATCTGAATCTTATTATTTTAGCTACAACACTGAGCTTTCTGCAATGTCACATACAACAGGTCACATACATCAGATTATTAATATCACAAGGAATTTCAACAATGAGATATTGTTATAAGGAGGCAAATAGACCATTGATAACTCACAGAGCATCTTTTACTTGGCACAAATCGCTGGATTATTTAAAATTACCAACAGGGTGTATCTCACTGTTATGTTTCCACAGATTGTAAGCCGTGGCAAAATGTTGACAGGAAATACATACAGATCTTTGATACAGATATCTATATAGCATCAACAGATTATACAAATACTTCCTGTCAGTGACACTCAAATTCCTATTTCTACATATTATTAATTTTGTCAAGTAAATATTATTTTAGTACATGATAATAAAATATTAGCAAACCACACAAAATATTAACAATGGTGATAAGGCCTATGTTACATTGAAAAAAAACACTTTTCTAATTTTCAACCACCTCCACTACCTAATAATAAAAGGGAAGGTAATCAATGGGGTCAAAAACCAGAAACTAATTAATCTTACAAATTTTGAAAATAATTAATAAAGGAACCCCCATAAAGAAACAAAATTAAGGTTTATTTCAGTAGTGGAGCATCTAATTTTTTTCTAAAGCCAGACATGCCTTCTTATCAGACAACCATTGAGTGTGAGTGGGAGGGGCAGCATCTTCCCATCTCATTAATATGGCCCTTCTAGCAATAAGGGAGGTGAGGGCAACTACATGGGATTGTGAAGCAGTGAATCTCTAACCTGTTGGCCCACTTATTCCAAAGAGATCAAAAGAAGGATATGGAGTCAAAGTAATGTTAAGAACTAAAGACAAGGTACGAAATACCCCTTCCCAAAAATTGGAAAGACAGGGACATAACCAAAACATATGATACAGTGAACCTTCTTCAGTTACACATTTATCATATTTAGAAGAGAGATTAAAATAGAATTCAGCCAACTGGACTTTGGAATAGTGGGCTCAGTGTATTACCTTAAATTGTATTAATGAGTGTGTGACACTCAAATTCCTGATGTTACAATTTGTCATAAAGTTTTGGCAAATTTAAATTTGTCTGGTGCTGTTAGTGAAATGCTATTATAGCACCAGTGACATGGTTTGAATCTGGTCCTGTCTGTAAGGTGTTTGTGTGTTGTCCCCATGACTTTATGGGTTTTCTCTGGGTGCTCTGGTTTCTTCCAACATTCCAAAGATGCGCAGAGCTATTGTTAATTGGTCATGTGGGTGTATTTGGGTGGCGCGGGCTCATGGACTGAAAGCCCTGTTGCTGTGCTATAACTCTAAATTCAATTATGCTGGCATAATGGAATGGATCCATTTCCTGCCAGTTCCTATTGATTCCTGATTTTAGATTTCATATGTTTTGGCAGTGAGTTGGTTACACACCTGATGCAGTAAGGAGCTTCAGGTAGTACAGCTAAATTGACTCTGAAAACATGTTGAGCAAAGCCTAACTGGACAACCCATTCAGTCCCATTCAATTGAGCTGAAGTAGATTGCAAACTGGTAAAGACAAAGTCAACCTTCAAGTAATTTTTTTTTTAAAAGAACACTTCCAGGTAGCCCACAGTGCCAATAAGATCCGTTTAACAAGCTTAGTGGAAAATATAATGATTAACATGTTAATATTTAAATACTAGTTAAATGGCACAAAAAAATCTTATGACAAACTTTTTTCTCTGGGGCTATCTGAAGGAAGAATAGTTATCATTCAAAGATTATTCTAAATTTAAACTTAAAATTTTAAAATTATATTTAAATTTTAAATGTAGTCAGAAAGCATGGTAATAGGCCCTGTGGGCCCACAGGCCCATGTCGCCCAATTACACACAATTAACCTGCAACCCCTGGTACATTTTTTTTGAAAGGTGGGAGTAAACCAGAGCCACCAGGGAAAATGCATGCAGACACCGGGAGAACATAAAAACTCCTTACAGACAGCACGGGATTCGAATCCCGGTCCCAGTCGCTGCTGTTGTAACAGTTTTGCACTAACCACTATGCTAACTGTTGTGAGAGATTAAATGGAAAAATGTTTTCCTGAATTGGTTTATTTTATGCAGTTTTAATCCAAGAGAACCTTCTGAAAAGATGATGTCTAGCATCCCTAACGTTCTTCCATTTTGACACTTGTTTGCTCTTTCACCCCTTTAAATAGTGAATAATGCCATAAACCAAACAAAAATTGATTCTGAAAATCAGATTTTGCCAGCAGAAGGAAGAAATCTGATAGATACAGCACTTGTGTGAAAAAGTGAGAAACTAGAAATACAATAGAAAACGTACATGTCATGTTACTTTTTCTCCTTGGTTATAATGAAATCAACCAAATCAAAACTGAATCTACTGTTAACCACAGTAAATTACTCCTACATAGTGACTACTGAGAATTAGCTAATTTAGTAGTCACAATTGAAAACTAACAAAAGATGTTCATTTGGGCAATCAGCTGTTTTATTGTTTCACACATTCCACTTGTCACTTTAATTGGTCATTTCTTTTGTAGGGCATAGACCACCACTTACATGCTACAAACTGGCCCACAAACAATGATGGATTTCAGAATTCAAAGGAGTTAACAATAGTGCGTTAAAAATCTAATTGATTATCTCAGTCATTTTGTCAAAGATATTCAAGATCTATCTTCTTCAGCATGATGCTGAAACAAGCCATGAAAGACCTCAACAATGAAGACGCTGTTTACATCCGGTATCGCACGGTTGGCAGTCTCTTCAATCTGAGGCGCCTGCAAGCTCACACCAAGACACAAGAGCAACTTGTCCGTGAACTACTCTTTGCAGACGATGCCGCTTTAGTTGCCCATTCAGAGCCAGCTCTCCTGGCCAAAATGTTTGGCCAGGAAGTCAGCCTGAGATCCTCCATCAGCCAGCTCCCCACCATGACTACCAGCACCCCCACATCTCCATCGGGCACACAGAACTCAAAACGGTCAACCAGTTGACCTACCTCGGCTGCACCATTTCATCTGATGCAAGGATCGACAAAGAAATAGACAACAGACTCGCCAAGGCAAATAGTGTCTTTGGAAGACTACACAAAAGAGTCTGGAAAAACAACCACCTGAAGAAACACACAAAGATCAGCGTGTACAGAGCTGTTGTCATACCCACACTCCTGTTCGCCTCAGAATCATGGGTCCTTTACCGGCATCACCTACGGCTCCGAGAATGCTTTCATCAGCGCTGTCTTCGCTCCATCCTCAACATTCATTGGAATGACTTCATCACCAACATCGAAGTACTCAAGATGGCAGAGTCCGCAAGTATCGAATCCACGCTGCTGAAGACCCAACTGCGCTGGGTGGGTCACGTCTCCAGAATGGAGGACCATCGCCTTCCCAAGATCGTGTTATATGGCGAGCTCTCCACTGCCCACCAAGACAGAGGTGCACCAAAGAAGAAGCACAAGGACTGCTTAAGGAAATCTCTTGGTGCCTGCCACATTCACCACCGCCAATGGGCTGATATTGCCTCCAACCGTGCATCTTGGCGCCTCACAGATCGGCGGGCAGCAACGTCCTTTGAAGAAGACCCCACAGAGCCCACTGACAAAAGGCAAAGGAGGAAAAACCCAACACCCAACCCCAACCAACCAATTTTCCCTTGCAACCGCTGCAACCGTGCCTGCCTGTCCCGCATCGGACTTGTCAGTCACCAATGAGCCTGCAGCAGACGTGGACATACGCCTCCATAAATCTTCGTCTGCGAAGCCAAGCCAAAGAAGAAAGAAAGAAAGAATTGCATATAAATATAAGCAATGCTATTCTCCTTGTTACTGTCACTGATATTAAAATGCAAAATAAACAAAAGATGCAAGTTTTACCAGTGGATGTTTTTGTTTGCCTCTCCCAATTATGATTCTTTATGTTTCAGAGTGTTCACATGAAGGAAGAGCCTTGCAGTATTTCATGAGGTTCCTTTGTTTACCAAATCACATGATTATCTGGTGGATTAATATTCTGAACAGGAACCAGAGAAGAGTGGAAGGCAGTGATATAGAACTACTGCAAATCTTGATGCTGCATTAATCACAAATGCAGAATGCAAACAAATCAACTTCTCCAGTAACAATAGATTGAAGAAATAGAATGAAATGCATTTTCCGTTCATTGATTAATAACTCTTAATATTAGTTTAAAGTGTAATGTTTTCCTTTCAACATAAGCACAGATTTTTTTTTTAGGGAAAAAGTTTGTGCAACTTTTACCAAATAAATAGCTGCTACTGGACTGTGCACGAGTAAATTATGAATTAATAAAACCAAAAGTATTTGCAATACTAGCAAAACATTTAGAAGATAACATATCAGTTCATAATGCATAGTTTGGTGATCATTGTCTAGCAACCTTCCTGTCAACTAGCTAAAAAAAAACAGAAGTGGTTCTGAGACACTTGCGGAAGGAAGTGTACCACCAGTTTTTTTCAGGCCATGCATTTATACTGGCTGTTTTGAATAGTTATATTTAGAACCATAGAGCATTTGAGTTTTATTATTTTCTTTTAAACACCAATACTTTATTCTTAATATTACCAACTTAAGATACAAATATTTTTGCTATATCTGAAGCCTTCGGTTTGTTCATAAAATATTGGCAGCATGTGTCTTTAGTTTTTTTTTAGTGTATTATTGCAGCATTGCTCAATAACCATAGTTCTCTGCAGCATCAAGCCTAATGAACAAACATTACCAGGCCTCTAAAATGTAAAAAGGCATTCAAATAAGAAAATCTGGCAAAACCATGCAATTGGGATGAGGCACCTCCATACATTTATAATACTTCACCACACAATCAAGTTATATGAAAATGAATAAGAGGAACTAAAGCCAATGGCCAAGTAGCAAGAGCAGGTCAAGCCCATCAGAAGTACTAGAATGGAATTTTGCTCAACAGTCTAAATTTGTAGTTATTTTGAATTTGAAGGTTGCAAGGATTATCTTTTCCAATAATGGGGGTGGCATGGTTAACATAAAGGCAGCATGGTTAGTGTAGGGCAGCACAGTTAGCCCAAGGGCGCCTTGGTTAGTGCAAGATTGCCACAGTTAGTGTAAGGGCAGCATAGTTATTGTAGTGGTTAGTACAATGCTGTCACAGTGCCAGTGATCCAGGTTCAAATCCAGGGCTGTCTGTAAGCCTAAACCTAATGCTAATTATTTAATGTTTAAAGATTATTTTGTGGGTAATAACAAAATCACAGTATGTATACTTGTGGTTAGGAATATTAATTAGTTCTTTTGCAAGCTTAAAAGCACAACACACTCTTTTGTTGATGATTTTTGACTCAGCTTCTGATCAGTACAATACATGGGATTTTTACTTCTTTTCATGGAGATTTATGGAGTTTGATTGGGAATGAGCGCTAATCCAAGGAATAAAGCTTTCCAGCAATGCAGTACCACTCAGAAGGCAATTCAAGACTTTGATCCTGGACTAATGAAAGAATGACAACATATAGCACAGTCAGAATAAATTGTGACCTAAAGGAAAGTTTAGAAAGAGTGGAATTGCAATCAGTATGCCACCCTTTCCCTTTGTGGCAGTCAAAGTTGTGAATCTAATAAATCATGTTGAAGAAGCATTGGTAAATTGTCACAGCTTATATTGTTCATTCAATCCTCTTCATATTGGTGCAGGCAATGGTCTAATTGAGATGTTTAAGATTATTAGAAGTATAACTAGTGGATTATGGGACATTGAAACATTGAGGTTAAGTTAAAGATTCAGCGGTTCAAAATGAGATGTAAGGATTCATATCTCACCTTGGCAGCCAACAGAATTTAAATTAATTGAATTAAATATAAAGTAGAATTTAAATATTAAGCTAGTTTGTAGCATAGTTGCTACAAAACTAATAGATAATTGGAAGGCCCATTTATTTTTGAGAAACAATTCTGCTGTCCAAACATAACTTCCCTGTTTTTTTTAATACCTTATTTTAATTTTGAGGACAACATGCATCAAGAAATAACCAATACTTAAATACATAAATTGAAATGAAAAAAAAAATCAATGGTACATGTTGTGCATATCTTCAAAGAGTCCCATCCCCCTCCCTCTAACAAAATTTAAAAAAATAGAAAGTAAAAGAAAATAGATAAGAAAAAAAAAGAGAAAAGCAGGAAAGAAGAAAAAGAGAAGGAACTGTCAGGGTGCAGTATTCAGATCAGAGGATCTAATTCCTTTTCTTACCTTGATCTCAAATAGGGGAAAGAACCAGGACCTAGAACTCAGGAACAGAACAAGTGTTCAATCCTATGTTCTGGAATATGGCTGCCATACCTGCAAAAACATAGTGTACTTAATCAGTGATTTTCTCCAGGGGAACACAACTATGCATTTCCGCATTGCATCGGAATCAGACTACCAAGTAACCACAATACATTTTCTGGCCACCGCCATTGCAATTTTAAGAAATTCTAATTGGAATGCGGACAGCCTCATTTTGGATCTTATGTCCTGTAATGGAAGATTTAAACCATGTTTTTTACTTTTGCAGCCTTTGCTTCTGCAAGGCTGAGAACCTGCTTGTTTTTTAGAATCAGCAGACATAAGCTAAATTTCACCGAGGGGCCAGAGATGCAGTTATCTGATGAAAGGACATCTGTGTAGCAAGAACATTTAATCTCCCTGCTTGTTTTGGTCACAGACAGTCAGAGGCCTAACCTTGATGCAAAACAAACCATTGTATTCAAAGTGATAAGCTGAAAATTACATTATTCGATAGAAGCCTAGGCATGCTAGCTTGCTCGCTTATCTTTATTACTGTGTTGGGAATAGGTGCTTGGGTAAACAGTTTTTGGGTAATATAAGCCATGGTCCCGCTGCTGAAGTTTGAGACTCTCCGAGAGGAGGCAACATCTCTCAGCAAGAAGAAGAACTTCTAGAGTCCAGCCAACGTCACGGTCGAGGGAGGTGGAGAAGCTGCTACCGGCGCCCTGACAACCTACTACAAGTGTGCGGTCATTGCCCCGCTTCGGCAGTTGGGACCAGTCCAGGCATTGAAAAGTATAATTGGGAAGGGCTTGCATGTTGAGGTTTGAAATCAGCTTTTGAATTTGTAATAAACATTTGAATAAACTGAACTGCTCTCGGTGAGTATGTCTATTTTCTTTCGGTAGCTCAAACACTGTGACCAATCTAAAACGAACAAAGTGAGAGGTACAAGTTTACCCAGGACATGTCCTAGGAGAAACAGTTCTGGACTTTGTGGCAATTGTTTCCCAATAATCTGGGCTAATAACCTTTTAAATTTTCCCAAGAAGGTTTCACTTTAAAGCTTGACCAGGTGGAATGTAAAAAATTCCCATTTCTTCACTGCATCTAAAACATTTATCAAGTATATTAGAATTTATGTAATTTCTGCAAGGTAAGATATAGCTGTTGCAAAAAAAATCATATTGCACCAGTCTATGTCTTATGACAAAACTTTCCTGTTGAATAATGAATTATAAATTTTGGAATGCTGAGATCCAAGGAATAGCATTTTTCAAAAAACTTATATTTTGCACTTAAATGTAAAGATAATGGTTCCATTATTGTCACGTAATGCTACATTTAGAATGTAGCATATATGAAATTCTTTGCCTTTTGTCTATCGTAAGGCAGACAGAGTTGCCACTTTTTATCAGCACTTAGGTAAAATTAGGTAACTGTGACATTAGTATAAAAATTCCAGGAATAGAATTAAATTTACGGGATTATCATTGCAATGTAATCCAACTTAAATACAACAAACTCCTGATAATGAAAATTTACATCAAAAGGGAGATTATGATGTGGAGGTGCACTGCTATTTATCTTTGCAGGTGAAACCCTTTACCTAACATCTGGATGTTCATACTTACAACTTGCTATTACACAGGGAACTAAAACCTCAATTTCTTTCACGCTTTATTCTATTTTCATTCTCAAAGTATTTGTTCCATGCTTCCTCATATTAAGACAAAATATTACAAAGTCAGGTATTAACTTGACAATTACACCAGATATCACAGTAAAAATAACAGGTATTATTGTACAATTAAATATTGCTTTGTTTCAATTTCCAGTATTCAAGGTTCCTTTATTGTTAGGCATGTGAATCCCCAAAATTTGTGCACTTTTACTTTCAAGTAAAAGCACAAAAGTGAGTCCCCTCAGAGATAGGGTGGCTGTGAATCCCGCCACCTTCTCCTATGATCCCAGCTCCTGCACTCCCATAATCTCTGCAGCTACATGGCTTCCCATCCATCCCAGCAGTGAACCCATTCAAACCACCCTCATCAGCCCTTGGTTCTAAATCATTTGTAGTATTATGAAACTGTCAACACTCAAGCAGTCTAAATAGGGCCCAAATAATTGCAGTAGGATGTCTTTATTCTCATAATCAAGTCCTCTTGTAATTTAAAAAAAAAACTACTATTTTCCTTCCCAATTGCTTAATTTACCTGTTTCCTAACATTCAGTAATTCATGGACAAAAATCTTTCAATCTCTCATCATTCAAAATATTGTCTGCTTTTCTATTTTCTTCCTACCAAAGTGGATATTCTTACATCCTTTAATACATTATCATGCATCTGCCATGCCCTTACCCCTTCACTTTGCCTGTTTCTATCCTACTGAACTCTTTAATATCATCACTGCTGTCCAGCATCAACAGCAAGCTTGGATATATTACAATCAGTTCACTCATCCAAATCATTGATACTGATTGTTGGAACTCTATCACCAACCTTGGGGTTCACAAGTCACATCCTTCGAACAATCCATTTATTCCTATTATGTTTTGTCTGCAAAACAATTCACAATTCATGTCAATAGTCCTCTATTCCACATATTCTGTTTTTGTATAATAACCACTCGTACGTCAACTCATCAAAGGTATACTGTGAGAATGTTAGTCTTCAAGTAGAGGGAAAAGTTGAAGAGCAAAGAACGTTCCATTGTATATGTTGATGATTCAGGAAGAAGAACAACAACTTCATATTTGACAAAGACAGTAAAAGACTATTAACCATTGGGTAAGGGACACGACTTAGTACAATAAAACCAAAGAAACATCCTCAGAAGCATTTACTTTTATGGAAAAGTCTGTTTGAATGTTCTGAAAAGACGGAAGTTTGTCGGTATAAATATGCAACTAGTGAGTCACGCGGCAGACTCCCTTGTGGTAAGACTAGCTGCATTTGGCAGTGCTTCTTGCTGTAACAGAGTTCTCACACTTTTCAAAGCAACAGTAAAGTATGGTAGTGACATTTGTAACCATACTTACATTCGTTTGTCAAGAAATCTCAGGTCCACTTTCACAACAGAACACCCATATACACCTCATCCACTTTCAAAATTTTGCAAGTTACAACTTCAAAACACTCACAGACATGTTAAACTTTATGTTCACGTCATAATCCTCATTGCCCTTGGTCTATTCTTTGAGAATGTTCTTTCAATCTCTGTTCTCTTCCTTAATAACTGAGGTATTTCCCAACTATTGTTTTCAAGCTAATTGGTCTGTAGTATTTTTTTATTCTTTACTGCCTTTTCTAAATTACAGCATTACATTAGCTACCTTCCAATATGTGAAACCATTCTAAATTCTATAGAATTTTGAAAGACAACAACCAGCGCACACATTGTCCCCACGACCTTCTCTTTCAAGACCTTGGGTTTCAGGTAGGATATTTTGGCTTTCAGTCCCATTGATTTCTCCATTTTTTTTAATACTGGTATGTTTTCTTTCAGTTCTTCATTCACTTTAGGTCTCTGTCAGGAAGAAGGCAGAGAATATCTGTTGAACTTCTCTGCCATTTCTTTATTCCCTAATTAATTAATGCACTCTCAGTCTGTTAGGAAACCATATACATTTTGCTCCTCCTTTCCTTTTTACTTGGGTCAATCATTTGGTCTTGCAAGGTCCTAATCTGCGATTGTCATTCAGGACTCAAAATTGCACTGTTGGCTTTGCCAGATTTCTGTTTGAATTAAATCACTTTCAATCTTTACATAAACTTCCAACACATTAACAACCAGATTATTCATTCCCTTTGTCACACCAAAATACTAACACTTGGTCCTTCTGCATACTGCTTAAGAAAACAACCTTTGGCTCATGCTATAAATTAATTAGAAGCATAGACTTCTATAGAACATTACAGCACAGAAACAGGCCCTTTGGCCCTTCTAGTCTGAAGGAGATTATTATTCTGCCTAGTCCCACTGACCTGCACCCAGTCCATAGCCCTCCATACCTATATACCTGTCCAAATGTTTCTTAAATGTTAAAATTGAGCCCACATTCACTACACCCTCACTGCTCTCTGCGTGAAGAAGTTCCTTCCCATGTTCCCTCTGGATTTTTCTGCTTTCAGCCTTTACCCATGTCCTCTAGTTTGTATCTTAGCTGACCTCAGTGGAAAAGTCTACTTGCATTTTCTCTATCTATACACCTCGTAATTTTGTACACCTCAATCGAATCTCCCCTTATCCTTCTGCATTCCGAGGTTTAAAATCTCATCTTTTAACCTTTCCCTGTAACTCAGTTTTTTTAAATCATGGCATCATCTGATTAAATCTGCTCTGCACACTTTTTAAATCTTATTGAAAATCTTAGTTACGCATCCAAAATGGCATACAATTTTTGAAACATCACTGCTAATTTGTTTTGTCCAGTCTTTCTGTAAAATCCATCAAAATTATTTAATTACTCTTTTTACATGGGCCTCTTTGTAATTTATACAATTCCCTACATTAGGACTATTGTATAGGGCCCTCCATTGATTTGTTTCTTGGCTTCATCCAAATTGATTCTTCTGAATAATTGAAAACTGATTCATTCTTTATGAAAAAGACTACCTGTCCTCCTTTTCTGTTTTCCTACTCTGAAATTTAAATATCCTGAAATAATATTTCTAAATATCAGCCTTTCTCCATTGTCCTCACCAAAGCCTTCGTCTAGGTCCTTTACAGCAGTTCTCGTGTGCCATCGTGCCTCCAGGAAACTGGCATCCGAAGTACCCCTTTCACTCACCCTGACTGCAGGCTACTCATGCCCTGCCTCTTACCACATTTGGATTCAATTTCTAAAGATGCTCTCCAGACAATATTCCAGCAATTGGGCTGAAGGGCAAGATTACCAAACTGAGTATTTCATTAATTTCTTCCCTGACTACGTATGCAAGGAGTTCTTAAATTAAAATAGAAAATGCTGGAAATATGCCACCAGTCAAGTTGCATTTTGGGGAATGGAAACACAGTTAATGTTTCAGAGCAAATATCTTTCAACAGAACCATTTGAAAACCTGAAATATTTACTCTGTTTATCACTCCACAGATGCAGCCTGACATCTTGAGTATTTCTGACAATTTATCTTTTTATGTTTGATTTTCATCATCTGCAGTTTTTTTAGGTGTTTTTATCTCTCTGCAAGAAGGAAGATGTGAGGGTAGCATATCGAGGAAGAGGAGAATATAAGCATATCCAGCTTATTGTGAAGGTTGTGAAGAAAAAATTGTGGGATGAGGAACAACTGAAGTACAGTGATGTACTGTATCAAGAATGAATCTATAGAATGTGCTAGAGGTAGCTTTCAAGTTCAATTATTTCAGTACTACCAGTGGTGTGAATTCAATGGAAACACACAAATAATTGCCAACATTCCTCTTCTACACCAGTGAACTAATAGGCTTGGACCTGTCCTAGATCTGTCTGTTCCCAGTAGCTCTAGTTATGCCATGCATCTAGGTGATATGCATGCCAAGGTTGAATAGTTAGCAACGTGTGGATGATGTGACATGTGGCTGTGAAGGTTGGAGTAACAGTAAGAATGCCAGGGAGTGATGATGTAGATGTTTGATCAGAATCCAAATTGATAAATATTGTTGTTAGTCCAGGGTGATAGCTGTGGTAAGGGAGATGAGTAGGAGTTAATTAGACAGAAAATATTTCAGGCTAGGATATCAGTGTATTTTGTGATGTAGTAGGGTGGCAATCCCAAAAGACCCATGTATACACACACACACACACACACACACACACACACACACACACACACACACACACACACACACACACACACACACACACACACACACACACACACACACACACACACACACACACACACACACACTTGTTGTTTTTTGCAATATCTTTTAAATGTTCTAAACTATTTTTTTTAAAACACAATATGTGTGTATGAGTGCATAATATGGTAATATATAGTAACCTATGACCCTCCTTCAGAATGGCCGCACTATCGCACACTCATGGAAGTGATAGTGGAAATAGTAGTATTCACTACCTGAGGATAGAAAGTGAGCATGCAGAATTGAAGGAAAAGTCAGGTTACACAGAACTGAATTCTGACTGCTGTACCATGGTCTGTTCTGGTAAGACCCAATGTGAGATATCAATGTTGGCATGGCAGGCTGCAGAATCTGCTAAGTCAGATGCAATTAAGAAAACTATAGAAGCAGCATTTAGCGATGTGTCATACATTAATGGATGGCACTGTTTGGATTCCCCCTCACTCGATCAGAAGGAAAGTTGAAGACTTGTAAATCTAGGCCCTAATCTCCTGATTCCCATCTGTGTTTTGTTTATTTTCAGGAACTAGATCAACTAACTGGCAAAAATATGTCAATTCCTGAGGTGGATGGTGTAACTGAAATTCAAAACACTGCAGGTCCTAAATATATGAAATAAGAATCGCTAGATATATGCAGTGAGCTCGGCAACATCTGTCCAGAGGAAAATCTGCATTCTCAAATTCAAATTTGAAAACATTTTTTTTCCTCCCATTAATAGATAGCACGTTTAGAATACGTATGCTTCTTGCATAAAAAGCCACCTCGAACTACACGATGCACACATACAGTACAGGCAGTCCCTCTGCTAATTAACATCATTAAAACTATGCATTGTGACTGCAATATCTAAAATAATATCCTATCCGGATGCACTTGCCTTATTTACAACTTCAGTGACAGTACTAAATGCTGAAATTAATAAGTTAATACTTGTGCTAAAATAATATGCAAGAGTTTAATTTTCATGAATGGGTCCTAAATAGATATAATTTGCAATTTGTATTATTTTAACAGAGTGAACAACACTTCAGAGTCTACCTGGTTGTTAAACAGCAAGAACTAATATGTTCTAAATTTACACCTTCCTGTGACTGAACTGTATCCAAAACGAATTCACATCAGTGGGAATTCTTTTCAATTTGATTTATGACTTATTCTCAAAAAGCACATTGAGTTAACGAATGAAACAGAAGTCTACAGACGTTGTGATTGTAGTAAATAAACAAAGTTGCTGGAGAGACTCAGCAGGTCCTGCAGCACTCATAGGAGGCAATGATATAGAACCAACATTTAGGGTCTGAGCCCTTCGTCAAGGTATGAGCAAAAAGCAGCTCTGCATTCACTCAGCTACCCACCACCTCCCCCCCCCCCATCCCACACCCCACCAACCTATTCTCTCCTGCTCTCCTATCCAGGTCCACTTAAGGCCTCTGTAATGCAGGAGGTGACCTCATTACACAGTACAGGCTGACTCGCCTCTGACCCTGTAACCCTCCCTGCAAGATTCCCAATAAAGCCTGATAGCCCTAGTCTCCTCCCTCCATAACAGCCTTGGATCTGGACCAACAGCATGTAAAGACATGCCGAAGTTTCAGGTTATTAAAGCCTTTAATCAGTCACTTTGAGTCTGCTGGTGGTTATTGATCATGCTACAGCCTCTTCGCTGTTCGCCTTTGCTCCTCTCCCTACCTTTTTGTTCAAGCGTCTCCTTGCTCTTTGCCAATTCTGGATGGAGGGTTTGGGCCTGAATCCTACCTTTGCCTTTTTTGGACGCTGCAGGACCTGTTGAGTTTCCCCAGCACTTTTGCGTTTTTATTCAGAGGGAAGGTGAGTGTTGACAGCCAGTATATTATTTAGTAAAAAGGTTTTATTTCTTGCTGCTAGGGACCAGCCACTGCTTATTGGAATGTTAAAAGTACACCAAATAACCTGAGAGACCTTTTATTTTGTGCAGGTGCAGAAAAGACTGAAGGAAGATGTGGCGTGGAACTTTTTTCGCAGATGAAGAGATATCTTCGTGATCTGATAAATACAGCAGAAACAGGAGGCAAATACAACAACACTGTATTACCATAAAAATCTTTAAACTGATCAACGCTGCAAAAATGTTGCAGTGATGATCTATTAATATTTAAAATGTACCTATTTAAAAGCAGATAAAATGCAGGAGCTAGAACCTTGGAGGGATTCAGTGGGTCAGGTGAAGGACAAATGGAAACAATGGGACTTTGGGGGTGTGGGATGATCTGATATCCATCTTGGAAATCAATATCTGATATCACGGTTATGAGACTCCAAGGCTGTCATCACTAGAAATGGAAAGTTTAAGGATTTTCACTATTTTATATGCCAAAAATAATCATTATTTAAAATGAAATACAGGTATCCTTTATCTGGACATCTAAAATCCAGAAAACTCCAAAAATCGGCATTTTTTTCCTTGTGCTGGTATAGTGGAGGGAGAGAGAAAGAGAGAGACCAGGTTGGGGGGGGGAGGGGGGGGAGAGACGGCAGTGCAACTCGAGCAGACGGGGGTGGGGAGAGAGACGGCAGTGCGACTCAGGCAGGCGATGGGGGTAGAGAGACGGTAGCGCGACTCTGGTGGGCTGGGGGAGAGAGATGGCAGCACGACTCGGCGGGTGGAGGGGATGGAGATGGCAGCGCGACTCTGGCAGGTTGGGGAGAGAGATGGCAGCGCTACTCAAGTGGGCGGGGGGGAGGAGAGAGAGAGACAGCAGTGCGACTCGGATGGGCGGGTGAGAGAGAGACAGCAGTGTGACTGGAAGAGGGTGGATACAACAGCACAATTTGGGTGGGCTTAAATCTGGGGAAGCTGGCTTTTGTTCTGAGATGCGGAAAAATCCAAAATTCGGAACACACTGTCCCCCAAGGGTTCTGGATAAAGGATTGCATATCTATATTGGTCATCATATTTTCATCAGGAACATTTAACAAAAAAGTAATAACTTAAGTATCGGCTGAAACTTTTAATGCAAGGTGATTTTATTTCTGAATACTCTTGATCCCAAGATAAATACACAAAATGTTTAAACTTGAAACAAAATTTCTTGTACTGTACACTGACATCTGAAGGTAGAACATTAAATATATTGCCCAATGTGTCTTCTTAAATTAAATTACATTTTAAATTAAACGTACAGCACTGTAACAGGCCAATTTGGTCCTACAAGTCCGTACCGCACAAATTACACTTCATTAACCTACAGCCCAGTATGGTTTTTTTTGAAGGGTGAGAGGAAACTGGAGCCCACGGAGAAAACCCCACAGACACAGGGAGAATGTACAACTGCTTACAGGCAGCATGTGATTTGAACCCAGGTCCAGTCCTGATCATTAGCTCTGTAAAGGCGTTGCACTAACTGCTACGCCAAAGGTGCCATCAATCTGTAGTCTGAGCAGACCTTGCTGTATCTCATATCAATAAAGGTTTTCATTATTGTCAATGAGATTTCAGAGTAATTTCACAAAATAATTGCAAAAACATTATTAGAAATATTACTCAATTTTTTTTGCCTAAATGATGTGGACCTCCAAGTAAAACAAAAGGGAAAATTGTGTTGAACACATTTTTCTGATTTTTAATATTTTATCTTTATGGATTCATTGTAAAGCAGATGTTATCATGAAAGTTGGCCAAATAAAGATCAATTATAATATACCCCTGACGTGTGTAACCTGGTTTATTATATAAAGGGTTTGAACAGTGGTTAAATTCATCTGAACCTTGCGTATCTAAAGCAATAAATAGAGTTATTATGCTATGCAAACAGTTAAGGTGTTTCAATCATATATTAGACAGAAACAAATGAAGAGAAAAACCACATTAAAAATATTACCATGAATCTTCAACCAGCAAAGCACTCAAGAAAAACATAGTTTCACTTCACTGATCTTTGACTTTGGAGATGAGCAAAGTGAAATTATAAAGAGTAAAAAGCAATTCTTTAAAAAAAAGTTTAACATTAGTACAAATTAACATAAAGATATACCAACAAATAAGATTTTATCGTCTATCATTTAAAAGAAATGATAATGCACAAATAAATATAATTTCACAAAAAATTGATCAAAAACTACAATTGAGGGTACATTCAGTACAAATGAAAATTGTCTCTCTGCAGCCTAGAACAATTTGAAATTGTCTTAATCACTTTTTTTTATTAGTTGTGAGCTCACAGCAAAAAAGCTAGGCTCAAATCAGAACACATAGGCAATCTTCCTCAAACTATAAAAGATGCATATGCAAAAAGATGGGATGAGTAAATAGTGATACATGTTGGATGTTACATTTGGTTTGTCTGTACTTGATGTTGGAGTGATTTGAAACGGACAAGATAAGCAGAAATATGCTTCTCATCTTGATGGACATAAAACTGAAGGAAATTAAGTTAAACAAGAAGGCCTGTAAATTCTGGAGTTGAGTGCAATACACAAATGTGCTGGAGAAGCTAAGCAAGTCATGCATAATTCTTAAGAAGCAAAGGGTAACTAATATTTCAGGCCTGAGAACTTCATCCTGGTATGAAAAAAGTTTAATCTTTTACAATAGGGCCTATATAGTATTTGATTTGATATTAGAGACAGACTCAAGTGAAAGCTACTTTCCTCTTCTCATTTCTCTTTCCAGCATGTTATTGATTAATGATTATAAGAAGATGGCATTGTTTATATTTTTTCCAGGGGGTACTGAGAACAGTAATTGTAGTGACATATTATACTGACCTAGATAAGCTATTCTAGAATATAAAATAACTGATTCAGCACTTTATTAAATGATCCACAGCAGTTAGAGAAAATTCCACCTTTTAGATAAAGTGGGTCATTATCACAAATCACAAGATATAGGAGCAGAAGTAGGCCAATCATCATGAACTGATCCATTCACCCATTCAACCCCACTTGCTGGCCTTAACCCCATAACTCTAGATGCCCTGACTAATCAAATACATGACAATCTCTGCCTTAAATAATCCAATTGACATCACTTCCACAGCCGCTTGTGGCAACAAGTTCCATAGACTCATGACCTTCTATCTAAAGAAATTTTTCCTCATCTCTGATTTAAATTGATGCCCTTTTATCCTGAAGTTGTGCTCTCTTGTCCTAGACTCCCTTACTATGGAAAACAACCTTGTCACATAGAATCATAGAACATTACATTACAGTACAGAAACAGGCCCCTTTGGCCCTTCTAGTCTGTGCAAATCATTTTTTTGCCTTGTCCCACTGACCTCTATAGCCCTACATACCTCTCCCATCCATGTATCTGTCCAAATTATTTTTAAATGTTAAAATTGAATCCACATTCACCACCTCAGCTGGCAGCTCATTCCACACTCCCACCACTCTCTGTGTGAAGATGTTTCCTCTCATGTTTCCCCTAAACTTTCCCCCTTCTACTCTTAACCCATGGCCTCTGGTTTGTATCTTACCTAACCTCAGTGGGAAAAAAAAACCCTATATACATTTACTCTGTCTATCCTTCTCTTAATTTAAATCTCGCCTCATTGTTCTACACTCCAGGGAATAAAGTCCAAAACTGTTTAACCCTTCCCTGTAACTTAGTTCATGAAGTATGGCCAACATCCTAGTAAATCTTCTATTTCTATCTTATTGATATATTTCCTACAGTTAGGTGACCAAAACTGCACACAATACTCCAAATTTGGCCTCATCAGTGTTTTATACTTTACCATTACATGCCAAATAATACATTCAATAATTTGATTTACAGTATGAAGGCCAATATGCCAAAAGCTCTCTTTACATCCCTATCTACCTGTGATGCTAATTTCAGGGAATTATGTACCTGTATTCCCAGATCCCTCTGTTCTACAGCACTCCTCAGTGCCCTACCATTTATCATGAATATCCTTTCTTGGTTTGTCCTTCCAAAATGCAACATCTTACACTTGTCTGCATTAAATTGCATCTGTCATTTTTCAGCCCATTTTTCCAGCTTTTCCAGATTCCTCTGCAAGATTAGAAAATCTTCATCGGTCTCCACAATGTCTCCAATCTCAGTGTCATCTGAAAATTTGCTGATCCAATTTATCACATTATCATCTCGATCATTGATATAGATGACAAACATCAATGGTCCCAATACCGATCCCTGAGGCACACCACTAATGACAGGCCTCCAGTCTGAGAGGACAATCATCTCCCACTCCTCTCTGGCTTCTCCTGTCCAGTCATTGTCGCACCCAGTTCACTACTTCACCATGAAAACCTATCATTTGAACCTTCCTGACTAAGATCCCATCTGGGATATTGTCAAAGGCCTTACAAAAGTCCATGTAGACAACATCCACAGCCTTTCTTTCATCAACTTTCCTGTTAACCTCCTCAAAAAAACTCTCTAAGATTGGTTAAACACGGCCTACCATGCACAAAGCCATCTACTCTGTCCAGATATTTCAGCATTCAAAATGTCTCTACGATATCCTCATCATGCTTCTGTACTCCAATGAGTACAGTCCAAGACCCAGCAAACATTCCTCATTTGCTAACCCTTTCATTACTGGTATCATTCTGGTAAATTAATGAACAATGTTTGAATTGATACTAGGCTAGGGATCAGAATTCCTCTCATTCCATGTTCATTTAACACTATATCCAATTATGCAAGCAAGGATTTTTAAACCATAAATATTCACAAAGGTGTACATTGATCGTAATATTCAACCAGCAGAGTGCCATGGCTGTGCTTTGCTCATAGTAGCTGTTTGAATAAATTGTGTTTGAATAAAATCACCCAGAATGAAGGGCTACTTGATGCCATTTGTCATTGGCTGCCTGCTTAGCAAGCCTCTTAGCAGGTCAAGTCTATTGTCATCTAATTGCACAAGTACAACTTGCCAAAACAGCGTTCTCCAGTCCTCAGTCCAAATCATGCAGACATTCAACCAGACATAACGCACGTACACAGACAAATAATACATTGGCAAGATAAAGATTATAGCTATAAAAATAAATAAATAAATGTTGCTTTGTACAAATGAGTCTCAGATGTTTTGTGTGAGCTGTTCTTTGGTCGTTCAGCAGTCTCACTGCCATGAGAAGAAGTTGTTCCTCAGCCTGGTGGTGCTGGCTCTGATACTCCTGTATCTCTTCCCTGACGGGAGCAGCTGAAAGATGCTATGTGCAGGGTGGAAGGGGTCCTCAAAGAATTTGCACACCCTATTCAGACAATGATCCCAATAGATCATGTTGATGGAGACTCCAGTGATCCTCTCTGCTACTCTTATGGTGTCCAGTAGTCTTGCTCACTTCAGTATTCTCAAGAAAGGCAGTCACTGTTATGCCTTCCTGACCTTAGAGGAGATGTAGAGTGACAACAATAAGTCACTAGTTAAGTGAACTCCAAGGAAATTGTTGATCTCCACTCTCTCTATTACAAGTTGTTGAGGTATAGTAGTAGATGGTCGTTTCTGGTCCTCCTGAAGTCCACGATCCTCTTCTTTGTCTTGTCCATGTTGAGACTCAGGTTGTTCCTCTCGCATCATTTCACAAGATTTTCCACCTTTTCTCTGTAATGCGACTCATTGTTGTAACTGATGAGACCAACTACTGTTGTATCATCTGCAAACCTGATGACGCTGCTGTGGCTGGATCTGATAATGCAGTCACGGGTCATTTGCATGACCAGGAGTGAGCTGGGCATACAGCTCTGAGGTGCACCAGTTCTCAGTGTGATGGTGCTCAACATTTTGCAATCGACCTAGAAAGACTGTGGTCTTTCCATTAGGAAGTCCACACTCTAGTTACAGAGAGGGTATTGAGTAAGGGGCTCACTCCTTGCTGAGTAAGTGTCTTTATCTTTATTAGGATATTATTAAATATATTATTAATTCTTTAGATGTAAACCTGGGAGGGTGTTAATTATTGATAATGTTATTAATCATCTTTCAGGCAGCTCTGTGGAGATCCAGCAATGCTTAAATGTTTTCAAAGAATATGATTGAAAATAAATTTAAATTCTTTAAGGTTTATATATTCACGCAAGTTAAGTTTGTCCAGTGTAAGTACCAATCATAGTATTTTTGTCTTTTAAACTGTTCATTTGTTCATTATTAATGCAGGCTTTGTAAGAGTTAGTCTCAAGCAGCCAGAAAATTTGGATATCTGACATCTACCAATTCTTATATATATCAGATATCAGTGGTTTTACTGTATAATAATCTAGTCCACGCTGCTGAAGATCCAGCTGCGCTGGGTGGGTCACGTCTCCAGAATGGAGGACCATCGCCTTCCCAAGATCGTGTTATATGGCGAGCTCTCCACTGGCCACCGTGACAGAGGTGCACCAAAGAAAAGGTACAAGGACTGCCTAAAGAAATCTCTTGGTGCCTGCCACATTGACCACCCCCAGTGGGCTGATATCGCCTCAAACCGTGCATCTTGGTGCCTCACAGTTTGGCGGGCAGCAACCTCCTTTGAAGAAGACCGCAGAGCCCACCTCACTGACAAAAGGCAAAGGAGGAAAAACCCAATACCCAACCCCAACCCACCAATTTTCCCCTGCAGCCGCTGCAACCGTGTCTGCCTGTCCCGCATCGGACTTGTCAGCCACAAACGAGCCTGCAGCTGACGTGGACTTTTACCCCCTCCATAAATCTTCGTCCGCGAAGCCAAGCCAAAGAAGAAAAGAAAGAAAGAATCTACCTGTACTTACACTCCAGAAATGATTAAAAGTATTGGCTTTGCCTCATAGATTTTTTTGTTAAAGTTAGTTCCAAAGATGATCATGTCAGGCCAAAGTTATATAGGAAGATATTGATATAGGTATTCAAGTTAGTAAAAATATCTATAGAATAGTAAGTGTTTTGACATTGTATGACATTTTCTAATAATTTTAAGAAACAGAGAAATATGCACTGAAAAAGGTCATCAAGATCCAAACTAGTGTCTGAATATTCGGCCAGAATGAATCGTTTGTATCTGCAAAGGAGATGATGATGACATTTAGATATTATACGCTGGCTTCTCTGCTTCCTGTGTCACTGCAGGTTGCAGGTGTTTTGTGGAAAAGGTACAGTAAATCATTATCTCAATAACAAGATCATATTTTCCAGAGTTAGAGGTGAGAGGACACCCAAGTAATACAATGTTACATGGTAGCCACTTAAGACAGGTGATGGAAAATTGTATTTAAATACAACACCAGTTATTTTGCTTGAAATGAAGTGGTTCGCAATGCAGTATTTTAATTTAAAAGGAGCCACTGCTGTCATGTTATGCTCATCTGGATCCAGAAGACATAGTTTGGTTTTGTTTTATGGCATGGTTGGAGGAGACAAGTTCAGAAGAGATCATGGAAGAGAACTGAGTAAAAGAGAACTGCTCTCCATGACTTTAGTAGCCAAGTTAATGATTTGAAAATAAAGTGATTATCATAAATGTTAATGATAAAGGGAATAAATGTGGTTCTTCATTTATATTCAGTTTTAACATCTTGATTAATAATACATAGTTTATTTTCTGTTTTTTTCTTTTAACTTATCTCTATTGAAATGGTTTATTTTGAAATGAGGCATTCAGAAGGATTGTGGTAACAACGAAGAACAGTTTGGAACGTTTTCTCACTGAAATATTTTAAACTGTTACAATTTACTACTGATCTGAATGTAAGAAACTCTATTCAGCAATGAAATGTTCGTTTAGTCCCCTTAAAATAGAAAAAAAATCATGTCTATGCATGTCTGTAACATCTGGTGGTTCAGGGTTAACATTTAAATTTGTTCGGTTTATGCAAATTACAGCTTGCAAAGGGTTAATGCCACATGTTTGCAAAATCCCACACCAAAAACAGCTTGTGAGTCTGCAAATTTTTTAATGTCCATGTACCACAGAAATGCTTTGTGGTATGTTAATAGTAATCATCAAACATAACTCAACACTTATTTATACTTCCTAGAATAAACAATTATTGTAAATGGCATTTTTAGTGAGTACCGATACCCTAATTTATTTACATGATCAAGATAGATTAACTGCAGAATCTTCCCATGCTTCCAGTAAATAACTGCTTTGTCTTTTCAAGATTTTTTCTTCATTTTTTTAATCGACCCATTCTCCCAGCATACCAAGTAATGTCCTTCAACTGTGACATGTTGGTCTTCTACATTTTTCTACATTACAATGGGAGACCATTGGAAAGAACAACAGAATAAAATCCTCAGCTAGATCCGCTTAGCTCTTTCCCCATAGTGATTCATGAAGACAATTGTCTCAGAAAAGCACATTCACATATGGTAGGTAATCATTCTTTGCACTAGCTGACATCAAGACATAAACAAGTGCTTCTAAATCTTGGGCCACTCAAGAGTAACTTGACTGTAATTGCTGCCTTTTTGCTAAGTCTCGTGTCATAATACACCCCTTGTTAATCTTTATTTCTGAATAGCATAAATGAGAAATAATCCACTGGCAAGGATCTTCTAAATGTGATGGAGTTTGCCCATAACATTATGATGAGAATAAGCATCCTACCTTCAGATTCCTCCTGAAACAAAGCTTCAAATTGAGGGAAAGAAGCAGACAAACTCTCATTACAATCATCCAACCTGGGATTCATTTAGTTCAAGCCTAAAAAAAAACATTTTTAAAAGTGTAGGTCTTAGTTAGTCAATAATCCAATATTAGAAAAATTACCATCCAGTTTATTTTAGATTTTAATTAAAAACAATTGTGATTTTTGAATATTATTTTGTTTTGTTCAATATAATACAGAAGCACAAAATGTCATTCACTTTTGATCACTGCAACTGAACTGAGTGTCAAGAGGGCCACACAACCCATTTACTATTACGCTGTAAACGGATCTTTTCTTCCCCATCCAAATCAGAAAGCCAGAGCATCACTAATGACCAAGCTCAACATACAGGGTCACAGAGGAAATGTGTGCGAAGACAGCGCACTACAGCGCAGGAGGCTTATTAACACGATCAGAGTTGAGCAAGGACAGTAAATGACTCCACATGTGGGACGACCTTGATGAATTTGAACTTAGAATTTATTGGACATAGGCAGTGAGGGATAGAAAGAGAAAAAAAAGAGACAGGGAGAGAAACTGAGAGAAGAGAAGGTCTGCTTTTTTTTCTTTGGCTTGGCTTCGCGGACGAAGATTTATGGAGGGGTAAAATGTCCACGTCAGCTGCAGGCTCGTTTGTGGCTGACAAGTCCGATGCGGGACAGGCAGACACGGTTGCAGCGGCTGCAGGGGAAAATTGGTGGGTTGGGGTTGGGTGTTGGGTTTTTCCTCCTTTGCCTTTTGTTAGTGAGGTGGGCTCTGCGGTCTTCTTCAAAGGAGGTTGCCGCCCGCCGAACTGTGAGGCGCCAAGATGCACGGTTTGAGGCGATATCAGCCCACTGGCGGTGGTCAATGTGGCAGGCACCAAGAGATTTCTTTAGGCAGTCCTTGTACCTCTTCTTTGGTGCACCTCTGTCACGGTGGCCAGTGGAGAGCTTGCCATATAACACGATCTTGGGAAGGCGATGGTCCTCCATTCTGGAGACGTGACCTACCCAGCGCAGTTGGTACAATGTAGCTTATAGGGCGAAGTAATGCAAGTGCAAGGCACAAAAGGGCCGAAGTGAGATAGACGTGCTGTGGAGAGGTGAAAATGAAAAGAACACCTTTTATTCGATATAACAAAAGGAAAACACTGCTGGTACCGTGGAATAAAAAACAAAATGTTGGAAATGCTTAATATGAGTAAACGCAGTAAATGAGAGGAATCTGGGGATTTACTGCACAGCATAGTGATTTAGGAGTACAGGTACATAGTACTTGGAAAGTGGTGTGGCAGGTAGATAAGGCAAGTCAAAAAGGCTTCTGGCACATTGGCCATCATCAATCAGAGTCTTGAGGGCAGAAGTTTAGAGATCATGTTCCAGTTTTGCAAGGACATTGCCAGGACTCAGGGGCTGAGCTTTCAGGAAAGGTTGAGGAGGCTAGGGCTTTGTTCCTTGGACTGCAGGAGGATGAGGGGTGATTTCATGTTTTTTTGTATACTTCTGTCATAAGAGCAATAGATTGGATGAACTCAGTCTTTTGCCAAGAGTAGGGGGATATCAGTATACAGAAGACATAGGTTTATGCTGAGGGGGGAGAAATTTAGCAGGAACCTGAGATATAACTTTCTGTTTTACAAAGAGAGTGGTGGGTGCATGGAATGTGCAGTCAGAGAAGGTGGTGAAGGCAGCTACTATTGAAATGTTTAAGAAAAAATTGGATGGATACATGAATCGGATAGTTTTAGAGCAGTCATTATCAATGAGGGCCATTTGGACCTGTGGGATGGGAGCCACAGCACATTTAATGGGGGGGGGGGGGGGCAACTGACAGAATCTTATTATGTAGTCATTCTGACAAAAGTGCGGAAGAAACCAACTAACCTTGAGCGTTTATAAGTGAAAGGGGCCCATAAACTTTGAGCAGTCCTAAGGGGGCCATATCAAAAAAAAGATTGAGAATAGCTGGTTTAGAGGGATATGGGCCAAATGCAAGCAGGTGGGACAAGTGTAGGTGGGACATTATGAATGGCATGGGAAAGTTGGATGAAAGAGCGTGTCTCCATACTGATTTACTCTAACGAATTTCTGAAATTGTTAAATGCACTAGGCTAGATCATCTAAACTTGTGACAAGAAGTTCTGGGAGTAAGGGCTGGTAATTAAAATATACAAATATGCTGAAGAAATTCAGCAAGTCACGCACTATCCATAAGAGGTAAAGAGTTTGTCAGGCTGAAGAAAAATTGGCAGGTGGGGGGGGGGGTGAGGAGCACAGGCTAACAGGTAAGTGATAATAGGTAAATACAGGTGGGAGGGTAGAAAAGAAAAAAGCTAAGACATGATAGGAGGAGAAGGCAGAAAGCCAAAAAGGGGTGGTTCTCTAACAGGAGAAGGAAGGAAAAGCAGTATAGATACTGCGTGACCTGCTGAATTTCACCAGCACATTTGAGTATTGCACTTGATCCTAGCATCGGCAGATTTTCTTGTTTAACTGTAGAAATTACCTTTGTTTATGTTCAGAAGGTGACCATGTCACAGTCACGTACTTAGCTTCATCAGGAGGAGAGTGACAGTGTCAGGATCACCTGTTTAGCAGTGAGCCAATGAGAAGGTCAGAAAAGGTTAGCTGGGTGGTGTTTGGGGAGTTGAAGAATGCAATGTTGTGTCTAGTGAATAATAAAAGCAAGTCGACTTCAAGGTGCACTGAAAGAAATGAGTGAGTATATCCTTTATTTATTTGTAAGGTGTGTTAAATCAGTACCATTACAAGTGGTGACCCTGTGAGTTCACAACACCTTCTATATTAAAATGGATTGTGACAAGGATAAACCCCTTACACGAGCAGTTGAGGAGGTCAAACTAAAGATTCCTCCCTTTTTAATAATAATGCCCCAGTGTGGTTCATGATCCTTGAAGTGTGTTTCTCTGCCCTCAGTGTGACAAGTCAGAAGACAAAATATGGTTTACTTGTGGAGCGTCTCCCAGAGCAGATTGCCTGTGAAGTGGAGGATGTCTGAGTGGATCTGGATGGTAAACTCTCATACAACATGCTTAAGGTGGCAATTCAGCCATCAAGGGAGACTTGTATTGCCCGATTACGAGGTGATAACAGCCAAGGCAATAGGCAACTATCATAGATGTTGAGGAGGTGGCGCAGGTTAGCTGGAACACACCCTGTAGAAGGCGATTTTTGGAAACAATGTGTGCCTCATCATGTCCAAGAGCATTTGGTGAGTGTCTTTCAAATGTCCATCCTCAATCAGTTGATGGATCATGCCAACCTCATCATGTCTGTATTGAAGATAGAAGGATTGGCTTCCTCCCAAGTCAACAGGAGCAAATGGAACTGGAACAACTGCTCACTGCACCTTTGAAGCACCAGTGCCTTCTCCATTGAAGATAACTAAGTTGGAGCAGCAAATGGCAGCACTGACCACTCAGGTCCAGGATTTGGGCATGCAGTGGAATTCCTTCCGTCAACCTGGTTGAAATCATGGTGATTGAGGACGTAGTAGAAGCAACGGACAATGTATTTGTTGGAAGCATCGGAGATTTGATGCTGCTGCCTGGTCTTGTCAGCCACTTTGCAACTTCTACAAATGGCAGCCAGGAAATGACCAGGCCTGGCAGTAGAGGCAACAGCTGCCCCTGGGCATGCCAGCCACCATATTTTCCTCAAAGACTGTCTCTCGTGTGTTTAATTTCTTGTTGATTCCAGTGCAGGGATTTCAGTGGCTCCTCCAGCCATGAAGGAATGAAGACACCCCTAATATGTCATGTGTTCTTTCAGCTTCCAATGAATCTCATATTCAAACATAGGGTCAGAGATCGCTCATGTTGAATTTCGGTCTCAAGAAACCTTTAGGTGGCTTTTCATGGTTGCAAACGTGGAAAATTCCTTTCTGGGAGTGGATTTCTTGTAACGTTTTTCTTTGTTGGTGGATTTGAAAAAAAAATCACTGAGCGCGGACCACAGCTCTTGTTTGCAAGTGAGCTGCATCTGTCGTCCCTCCAAGGTTGTCAGTAGCCTGATGAGCCTTCAGCCTGCCTCCTGCCCTTTCTGAGCCTTGCTCATGTTTCCCTCATCTCATGATCCCATCGTCTCATCACATAGACGATAAGCCCACCATAAAGGACCCTCCAGTGGTAGCACCGGCTCGTAAATTACCCCCACACCATCTTAAAATTTCTAAAACAGAATTCCGCCACGTGCAAGAGTTGGGCATAGTCCGCAGATCTGACCACCATAACATATGGTTCCAAAACAATCTCTTGGGGACTGGAGGCCTTGTGGTGATTATTGTGCCCTGAGCAATTCTACTGTCCCTGAACGATACAACATTCCCAAATTCACAAGACTTCTCAGTAAACCTCCATGACAAACATGTATTTGTGGAAATGGATCTAGTACGTGCTTACTATCAGATCCCTGTTGAGCCTTCTGATATCACGAAGTCGGCAGTAATTACCCCCTTTCAGCATGCTTGAATTTCTGCGAATGCCATTCGATCTGCAGAGTGCGTCTCAGACATTCCAGCGGTTTATGGACCATGTACTCACCGGCCTCAATTTGTGCTTGTTTACATCAACGTGAGCGTGGATGAAGAGAAGCACAGGCACCACCTTGTCTCATTGTTTCGGAGACACCGTGAGTTTGGCATTGTGATCAACCCCAGTAAATGTGTTTTGGCGCTGCTGATCTCATATTTTTGAGACATAGAGATACACATCATGGTATTTTTCCTGATGAATTGCAAGTATGAGAGATTAGGGATTATGAATTTTTTTTATTGCCAATTACTGCCAAATGCTACAGCATCTCTATTAACCCTTACAGAACTACTAACAGGATCCGATAAGTCCGGATCCAAAAGACCATTGAATTTGAGAAATTATGCCATTTGTGCTTTCAATAATGTGAAGACTGTACTTGTGAATGCCACAAAATGCTTGTATATCATGAGTCCAATGCCTTGCTCTCTCTTACCACACATATATCTGTCAGTGCTGTGGGAGCATGTTAGAAGAACGAGTCCATGGGCAATTGGAACCTCTGCTGCATTTTTTTCAGCCAAGCTGTTAATGGCTCAGGCAATGTATAGTATTTTTGGTCGAGAGCTCTTGGCCATTGGTCTCACAGTGAAGCATTTCCGCTTTTTATTCGAAGGTCATCCTTTCACCATTTATACAGACCTCCAGCTTCTTACGCATACTGCGATTCCAAGTACACATCCCTATACACATCCCTACTCTCCCAGAGAGATTCTGCACTTGAACTTCATCCTACAATTTTCAGCAGACAAACAGCCCATCCGAGAAAAAGCAAATGCCATGACCAACTCCTTGTCTAGGTGTGACATTGATACAACTACTGCCAGTGATTTCACTACCATGGCTCATGCACGGAACACGTGTGAAGAGTGGACTACGAAGTGGCAGGAGGCCATTTCTATCACTGACATCTCTGTGGAGATGGTCGCTAAGGCTTTTGTGGATCATTGGATTCCATCTTATGGTGTTCCAGTCACTATTACTCAGTTCAAGTCGGCATTGTTGTGAGCTCTCACCGATCTTCTGGATGCTACCTGTATTTGCACTATGACTTACCATCTGCAGGCCAATGGCTTCATTGAACATTTCCCTCGACAATTGAAGGCAGCATTAGCAACTGATGGTGATGCATCTATGTGGAGCAAACGTTTGACCATGATTCTCCTTGGCATGAATGCTGCTGTTAAGGCAGATCTTGAATGCTCAGCTGTAGAGCTAGAATATGGCACTACCTTAACCTGGCCAGGCAAGTTTGTGAATCTAAGTCCAAGCACAACACTCCATGATCCAGTTAATTATGTTAATCATGTTCAGGAAAATATGAAATTATTCCAACCTACTCCTACGTGCAGGCAACACCTTCAGTGTATGTACCGAATGGTTTACAACGCTGTACTCGTGTTCCTCCAGCATGGTGCTGCTCACAAACCACTTTAGCCCGTTTACGATGGTCCTTTTCAAATCTTACAATGCCACCCAAAGACTTTTGCGATCGACAGGAATGGAAAAGCTGACTCGGTTTCCACCGACAGGCTGAAGCCGGCGTATTATCGATGGTCTGTGTTCTATGTCAGAGCACCAGTCGCACTCTTGCCAGTTGGTCTGTGCATCACCTGTCTTGCACAATTGTATGAGGTTGGGCCAAATTGCCTGCCCTCCAGACCATTACGTAGCAGGACAATTCCAATCAGTCACCTCCTTGCATGGCTCGGAGGCAGGGGGGGTGGAAGGAGCGTGGAGGGGAGGCTTTCGGAGTTACGGAGGAGGAGAGTGAGTGCGTCAGGATTACATGCGGCAGTGAGCCATTAAGTGGTGTTTGGGAGTTGAAGAATGTAATGTTGTGACCAGTGAATAATAAAAGGAAGTCGACTTCGTGGTGGGCTGAAAGAGACGAGTGAGTGTATTCTTTATTTGTTTGTAGGCTGTAGCAAATCAGTGTCATTACAACCTGATCAGCAGATTGTCATCACTCAACATTCACTCAGAGGGACTGGCTCCATCAGCACATGCTTATTACACTGCTCATCACCAAACACCCCTTCACCACCCCTTCCCCATGCCCCATCATGTAACCACTCAGCCACATTCAATGTTCCAGTTTCAACAAGGCATTTTTGATAGAAGTGAATCACAGAATGGAAGAATATTCCTGGATGCATGAGACTCTGAGAAAGATCAGTTTCTGGTTCAGTCAGGGAATCCGATGGGGAGCAGGGAGGTTTACGTGCATAGCAGCCCTAGAAAATTGCTTAAAATGCCAGACATTGAGTCAATGGTACTTTGGACAAGTCATATGTTTTTCTTGAAATTGAATTGCTTTCAAATTTCCACTTCTCTCCCAAGTAATTAACATGAGAGTGCTGGCAGGTTCTCAGTTGTGACCTTTTTTATGAATGGCCACAGGAGGCACTCACTCCAAAAAAGGGGCATAGTGGAAAACTAACATGAACAGTTGCCATGTCAACCCACATCCAATGCAAGCAGTATGACATAATGCTTGCCTCAGATTCAGTCAGGAGAAATTGTCAGGAGTTCCCAAGATCACTGATGTACACGCAAGGAGACTTGGAGACAGAAGGTTAGGATGTGTCCTTTCGTTCTACCATTCACCTTTTCTCGGGATTTTAAAGGCCTAGCTTAAAGGTACAATGCTGTCCCTTAATCTTGTGCTGAATTTATTTGGGGCAATGTAGGAGGCTTTGAAGAAATAGATCAGAGTGGGCAGATAGATCAGAGTAGGAGAGGGACAAAGGTAACGGGGTGATCAAAGTGACATTTGCAAACTTAATGCAGCTGTTGTGCAAAGGAGTCACTCAATCTGTGATCTCTCCAATGTTGAGGAGACAAAGAGGGATGGGAAGTTGGACCATTTCAGAAATCTGCTGGGTGCATTTTTCATGATGAGTCAAGTACATCAGGATGGCATTAATGTTATCAAAATGGAAGCAGGTTCCGCAATATAAACTGCCCTCCCCCCATCATAGTAGCACCATTTCTCCTAAATTTGGTTTTAGTTGGCAGTGATCATAATTAGAAGACCTTCGGTGTTGGTCTTCGTCACATGAAAACATCTTCTCCACATCTACCCATCAATTTTTTAAAAAATCATCTCCATTCTCTTCAGATACTCCTCACCCTTTTTTCTCCAACGTCTTTATCATTGAAATGTGGCTACACTGAACAATTCCAAAAAAGGCAAGGCACAAATAATTGTTTAATTGTGGTTTTACAGTGGTCTGTCCGATCAGGGAAGGAATGGTCAATGCTTACTGAAGGGAGGCTCTCTCTCTTATGGATAAGCCCTAAATCTTAATATTCCATCTTCTAATTACCAGACCGATTTGGAGAAATTGCTAAGGAAAGTGAAACTTACTTTCTATATAATATATCAGATTAAAGCATTGTCTTGATCATACCACTTGCAAGAAAGGCACATTTGTAGTGAAACAGTAAATGGTATTCAGAAAGTAGAGTCTACTTTCCCTGACATGGTTTAGTGTTTCATTCCACTGTGATTGCTCGCAGTTCTATTAAAAGTAGTATCTCAGACTGTGATTATTGTTTAATTTTGATATTTTGATCAAAAGCATATCTCAAAATTTCGTATACTTTAAACACAGTTACTTGGAAACTTAATCATGTGTTCCTAAATATATATGAATATAATCATTGCCTGATTAAATAATAAAATTATTAACAGCTCAAACATTTAAAACTATTTGACTCAGCGTTTTCTACAAGCCTTCAGCAACAGTGGGCAATAGAATATTTACGGGAAAGGGAACGAGGGAATGCAGAAACTTTTAAAGATGTTCGTCATGACTTGCTAGTTTATGCAAAATATCAGATCCTTATGTATAGAAATTGAGACTCATTGAGGAGGTGAGGGAAATTCTGGGTGTTTTCTATCACACTGTGATTTACCCCAACCAAGCATCAGTGAATTTACTTAATTAGGACTGAAGAACTCTACTTGTATCAAAAAGTACAATATTTGCCTCAAGCCTTGATTCTGGCCCACAGAATATCCTTCCTGTTAATATGTCAGACAAGAGTAACCATGCATACTAAACAGATTATATTTTACCAAGTAAACATACGTGTGAAATATAAGATGAAATTGTTCCTTTTATTATATCAGCTGCCAACAGATTCTATAGCTGCTTGAGTGAGCAGATTAAAAACTATAAAAGCTAAAGCATACTTCAACACTTTTCAATGTGGAGTCTGGATCGCAGCCATACACGCACACACTTTGTGTGATTGTCTTGCAAAAGTAAGTTTGCAGCTTCTCAGTATTTCTAGTTGCTTGTTACAGATAAATATTGCTGCAGAAGAAAGGGAACAATAATGGTGAAACTAAAAGTCCCAGAGCAAGTACGTTGGGGCACTAAAATGTTGTTAGTATTTCACTTCACTTGGATCCATCTTTGTTTTAAAGTACAAAATGATGTTTATGCTTTTTATCAAGACTCTTACAGATTACTGTCAGTTATGCAGTATACTGTGTTTTAGAGGACCATGGGGAAAGAGTAATATTGTTAGCAATTGCGTTCAAGTCTAACATACACATTTATCAAATGACATTGAAATGCTCAATTTTGTACCAGTTCTATTCATGGAAAGTACAACACCATAACACCTTTTGGAACTTGACTTCCAACTACAAAACTACTGAAATTATTTTGTTCTTGTTGTCGCAGATTATATATATTTTGTTTTGGAGGGCAATAGAGCAATATAAAATCACTTTATCTTGTGTACAGTATTATTTAATTTAAGACTAAAAAAAAATCAGTTAAAGGTTGCACACAATCTGTTGGAGAAACACAGCAGGTTAAACAGAATCAGTGAGAGAATAAAGAAAGGCCAACCAATGATGAAGGGGTCTGGCTCACACTGTTGATTATTCTTTCTTCTCCCACTGATGGTGCTCAAACCACTGAGTTCCTCTTGTGCTACTCTAGCTTCTGCAGTCCCTTGTGCGTCTTCGGCTAAATGTTGTTAATCTTAAATGATAGCCTGTGAGTTGTGATGATTGGGGTGAGGTGTGGTGAGAAAAATAATGGCAGTGCTGCCAGAGCTGCTGCACCAGACTGGTGCGGAACCGTGGAGAGCTACGAGAAAGACACAGCACTCTTTTCCTGGGTCCTACCATCTAGTCTAACTATTGACAGCTCTGTACAGGCTTTAAATGACCTGTTAAAGGAGCTGATGGTAGTTTATTTTAAAATCCTACCACTGCAAGATCTGGGCCCATGATGGTGGCACCTATGTTTGGCAGCAGCCTCAAGGGGTTGGAGACTTCAGGGGAGCAGTGAACTAGTGCAGTGCACCTTAAAACAAGGAGAAGTAGAGGAGACAACCCTATGGAATGTTGTCCATGGTGAAAGACCAGTGATGGACTCTGCAGCTTAAGAACATGCAGGCAGTGTCTTTTGATGACTCGTCAAGGAACCCTTGCAGGCTGCGGGCTGTTGACGACTACGGTCAAGGAATACACACTAAGCTATGGGCCGCTAGAAACTGGCTCAAGACTACCTGAAAAGGTACCAGCTATCAGAACCAGGATGCGAGAAGGTACCGAGGGTGCTGAGGGCTTCCTTATCATGTTGGAGATTTGGACCTGGAGCTTTGGTTGCCGATGGTCGGAACTGGCATCTGTGTGGCTTCGGAGACCCCACGGACACTCAGCGACTCTGGGGGACTCTCTTTTGCTTCTCTTTCTCTGACTCTAAGAGACGCCAAGCAATTTCTGCTGATTGCAAAATGGTCTGTCTTCAAATTTTGTGTAATAATACACGTTTTACTACATGACAATAAAGGAATCTTGAAATCTGTACTGCCTGTGTGACCAATATTTGCAAATGACTGTAACTGTGAGCATACATCACCTACAAAACTTGTCATGAAGATCTTAAATGAACTCAAATATAAATACATGTTCCAACACAGAAGGTATCTTATCTCAAATGTATTTGAATTGCTGAGTAATTTGTGGTTTTTAATTGACTATTAATGATTATTTTTCTTAATTAAATAAATCAGCGCAAAGCCACAGACATAGGATTTAGGATCACACGGAACAGGAGGAGCTACCACAATGCCTTAAATTTTGTTTGTCCTTTCAAATATATATTACCAATGAATTTGTATGCCTTGTCCTGTTTATGCCAACTTTAACTGGTAAAAAAAAGTCATTCCCCTTCTGACGTAAATGAAATGGATAAGAATATAAAATCTGTTTGAAAATCAAAACTTCTGAGAGCACTGTTGAAGATGCTGAATTGCCATCAGGTGCCATCCCTCTCCTCTCTCAAAAGCATTGAATCATGGCAGTACATCAAGTGCAGTACACATCAGTATTCATTATCTGGTATGTGTCCGAAGTGAAAAATATGTGTGTAGTGTGACATTATGTATAAACCTTAATGTCAAAGATAAATAAAATTAGTTTATTCACATCTTAACACAAACTCTTGCTCATTCTTCAGCACTTGGAGAACCAGTAGCCAATTAATCAATAGTACTCATTTCATTCTTTTTCACTTGCTTCGAATTCTTTTCTTGAAGATATAATTAATGTTACCACTTGCAGATCAGAATAAAATAACGTTTTTACTGCCTGTATGTAGAAACTTAAGGAACACTCTTCTTGTCACCAAAGCTCCTGGTGAAAACAAGTCAAACAGTTGGCCACTTAAATAATATGAAGGTATCATTTATCATGAATGACTCCCTGAGGTGATCTTGTACAGTATTCACAATGACACAAAAAGATTATTGCCTTTAATCACAGTACGAATAAGGAAGAGAAAATGCTGGTACAAATATTTACTACCTACACTAGGAAAATAAATCTATATGGGTTTTTTTCTTACCCTTCCATTTTTGAATTCAGTTTACACGCCTACATTATGCTAACAAGTTATTTAGCAATTATTTATTGTGCCTTACAAAGGAGTCACCTAGAAATGGATGTGATATTCAGTCACTTTCTGTGTATCTCCATGATACCTGACACTGGCTTTGGCTAATATTGATATCATACAATGAAAACTTAAAATTCAATAAATCCAAGTCTTCAAGGCAATTAATGAGCCAACTTAACGATAAACTTTGTTTTTAAAAAGGTTGTTCTGGAAGCTTAAAGAAATGTAAATACACTGACCACCTGATTAGTGATCTGAATGTCACTTTATGTTATATTATCAACAATCATATCGATGTACTGCATTCTATTAAGCAGCCTGCAGCTGACGTCGACATTTACCCCTCCATAAATCTTCATCCGCGAAGCCAAGCCAAAGAAGAAGAAAAAAGAAGATATATAGTATATTTTGCTAATGCTAAAATCATTTTAAAAAAACTATACGGCATGCAACTATAATATTTGCACTAGTGTTAACTCATCAATATGAACATAAAACAGAGATTAGGAAGAACTTCTTTAGCCAGAGCGTCGTGGATCTGTGGAACTCACTGCAGCATACAGCAGTGGAAGCCAGATCACTGGGAGTATTTAAACAAGAAATAGACAAGTATCTCATTTGTGAGGGCATCAAGGGATATGGAGAGGAAGGCCGGAGATTGGAATTAGTGTAGAGTACCTTAGTGTAGATTAATGGAACGGACTCGATGGGCCTAGTGGCTTGCTTCGTTCGGTTCCTTTGTCTTGTGATCTTGTAATAATTCAGTTAATATAGCAGTGCCATTTTGTTGTTGTTGTTGCTGCAATCAGTCACAGTTAGTGCTTAATGTAACCAGATTGGGTGTCAAATGAATTTTGACTTCTAAGTGAATGATAGAAAAAACTAACATTTTTACCTTACACCTCATATTAACATTTAACCAATTTTCATGTCACTCAATTTCAACTTGCAAAAGCAAGAGGAGTCTTTAGAAATAATATGGCTGGAAGTGAGAAATAAACTTGGAGAATTATGATATTTTGATTTTTACATTCTTTCTTTCTTCTTTTCTTTGGCTTGGCTTCGCGGACGAAGATTTATGGAGGGGGTAAAAAGTCCACGTCAGCTGCAGGCTCGTTTGTGGCTGACAAGTCCGATGCGGGACAGGCAGACACGATTGCAGCGGTTGCAGGGGAAAATTGGTTGGTTGGGGTTGGGTGTTGGGTTTTTCCTCCTTTGCCTTTTGTCAGTGAGGTGGGCTCTGCGGTCTTCTTCAAAGGAGGTTTTTACATTAATATTTATCTAATTGGGACACTGATATTTTAATGATGAATCTGTGATTATATTCATGGCATTAATAAACTGTATTAAATGTAATCAAATTAGGTAGGGTGAATGATGAAAACAAAATTTCTAAAATCCACCTCCACCCCATGGTAAAAGAATGAACGCCTTGAGGCCTTCTGCAACTAATTGGGTTGGGGTTCATGGCAAGCATGAAAAAAATAACCTTAATTCTTATTTATAACATGGAATTTATTTTTAACTTGTGTTAAAAAGCAGGAACTGAATTGAAATGCGTGACATTAAATACCATTGAATGTTCATGAAACAGTCACAATTTTTGCCTTACTGCAGTGAATAGCTGACGCGCTGTTCGCCCATCACCATCTCCCGGGTGCGTCGCTTAACAGCGACAGCGATCAATCAGTTGACGTTAATTGGACAATAACGTTGCGACTCCTGACCCGCTCCTCGAGTCGCTATTGGAACGTGTGCCAGAAGCGTGTTCCTACTGGTGCGTTTGGAGCCAGCTGGTGCATGCTGCTGTGGGGTTTCCCTCCAAAATAAGTGGTCATCACGAAGGCGTGGTTGCCAATCCCCGGAGCTTCTGGGCTCAATTTGGCTTGACTTCATACCAGTGTGGTTTCTTTATATGCCGCCCAAATCTCCGAGGACCTCGAAATCAAGGCTGCTGGTAGACGCTGTGTGCGGAGCAGCCCCTACTCTCTTGTTGGACTCGTAGTCACAACGCGCTATCTCATTCAGCTCGATGCGTGGTTGTATCAAAAGCACATTAACGGTTTAATGATCTTGAAATAAAATCCAAGTTATTTCGTTTTAATGTTATTTCTGTATCGCGGGAATATAAGATATAAACAGATTATTTGTAAAACTCAGCATGCGAAGTATGTGGTCGTCTTGTGAGGGTTCCGATGTTTGACTGCTTCCCTGCTCTTTACTGTGTATTTATTTGCCAGTCAGTACTGGACGCAGGGTTGTTAATGAGATTAGAGCTCAGGATTCCAGGTCCAGATTTAGTCCTTTCCCTGAGGAGTGACAATTCTCCCTGAGAAGTTGCATTTACGCAATCTTATTATCAATTTGCTGTTTTATTATTTTTCTAAGAATGTTACTACAATTATTCATTTGACCCGTTTACACTCTTAATTTTCAAAAATTATGGGCTTCTTCCAATCATTCCTTCTACTAAAATACACCAGGTCACGCCTCCCTCTATTAAAATACAGCTATCATTTCAATACCAATTTTGTAAGTATATTGGAACGTATTTGTCACAGTCTTTCTCAGAAATAGCTGCACTCCCTAATTCTAAGCAGACTTCATGCGTTGAAAATATACTTCAAATTTATGAATGCAGTAGTTCAAAAATACAGTGGACAGAAGTCCCAGCCCTGATCCCCATCACCATTCTTTGTGTTCTGCCTGTCTGAATATAATCACGACATTAAATATATACGATTTCCCTGTTTTTTTTCTTTACTGCCACCTTGTTATTTTGCTGCTTCTCCCCGACTTCATTTGTTGTGAACTCTGTTAACAATTTAAATGTATATATTAATTACTAAAATATAAAAAAAAACGAGAATATTGTATTGAATTATTTTCAAAAGATATCAAAATATTTTATAATTTCTGGTAACTACTATTATTTACACTTACTTTAAGAAAATCTTTGACCATTAATTTCATTCCCGCTTCTGTCATTGACAATGTCTAGTTTGGGGATGTGCCTTATCTCTTTATGTCGTTGCCACCTTGACATTTAATATTTTATTTTATAGATCAGCAACAATGTTTCCACTATGTCTTCCTTAGCTTATTAAATACATGTCATGGTTTTCCCTTTGCACATGGGTGTGGTAACCCATTCAATATTGAAAATATTGCATAAACATTTTAATACAAAAGAATGCGTAACATGGGTTAACATGCGTGCCAATTGATTCTTAATGAATTTTGGAATACACAAATAATGAATTCTGTAAGATACACCCCGATCAAATGGTAGCCACCTGCATACATCCAAGTCCAATATGATAAACCTCTGGTTAGATTCCATTCATCTACATCAGTAGATATTACTAGGTATTAAAATGCGAAGATATTGCAGACCGTACAAGTTCCAAGTGTTAAAGTCTTAAACACACACACACACATACACATGCATGCATGCATGAGATACTTTAACTACAGTTTTAATTTGTATGGGTAAACTTCTGAAAAGGACAAACGCGGTGGCGATTTATGAGAACGGTGACTAACGTGACCATAAATTCAAAGAACGATGAGCAATGTTTTTTTTAAGAAATACCCTTTTCGATGAGACAAGTATAACCTTTAAAAATTAACATTTTGCACACTGATAGTCATTCACCCGCAAATGTAGATCTAATGCGAAGATTTAATTCTTATGCATTCCTGATTTTAAAAATTCTTGTACAGCTAATCCCGCCAGAAGAAACTGTGACAAGAAAGACGCCGGGGAGTTTGTCTGCAATGACAATATGAAGCAACACTGCTGCCAGTGGTAAGTTTTTTTTTAAAAAAACGATCTCACCTGTTTTAATAGTGATGGGTTATTTACAAAATCATCCACCGCGTCCAATGTTACATTATATGGTTTTGGTTTATGCAAGGATTAATGCCTGGCAATTAATCCAAGATGCAGTGAAAGACCCCAAGGGAAATAATCTAATATTTGTTGTCAGGTTGTTTTGAAGCGTTTTCCTCTTTTCTAAATTCTAATTTGACCTGAGCAAACTGAACTAGAAAAAAATACGTGTTAGAAGTAATTAATATACTTAAAAACTAGAACAAACACGGACACGCGCATGTATTTTTTAATCTCAGATTTTAATGCAACTCTCCAGCATTCTATGCAAACTTCATAAAAGCGGTTAAACAATCTAAATATTTTGAGAAATTAACCCCTGGAAGCCTTTTCCTGCCTTCCATTGATCTAACGCGAGAAATAGCCTCGGTGGCTTGTGGAGCCCAGCGACAAAACCCAGAACACCAAAGCAAAAGCGAGGTTACGGGACTGGAAAAAAAAATGATGCTTAAAATAGGCCACCCGTGTTATTTTAGAGAGAAATGCCAGGTGTGTTTATTTGCACGGCATTATCTTTTCCTGTTTTTGTCTGTACTTTTTTGTGATGTCACTTCGGGAATTATTGTTACAAAGGTGGGCGCCCAAACCTTCGCTCTTGTTCGCAATAACAATGGAAAATAATTATTTATAAAATGCCGTTAACATTCAGCAGGTCAGCAGTACCTGTGAAAAGAAAAACACAGTTAACGTCGTGGGTCGAAGACCCTTCGACAGAACTGTTCTAATGAAGGGTCTTGGACCTGAAACCTAACCCTTGTTTCTCTTTTCTCCACCCCTCCCCACCCCCCCGTAGATCCTTCTCCAGCATTCTTAATTTTCCAGCATCCGCATTTTTAAAAAAAAATTCAGTCAGAACTTAAAAAACAAGGTAAACAGGTATCTTCCAGATTATTCTCCTCTTGTATCTATTTTAATGTTCCTATCAGGAAAATGTCTGTTCTGTACAACAATCCTCCTATTCACCCACTACCAGTTCTGTCACCCTCTGCAATCAGACCATTGCACTTTATCAATGGGTGCAAAAGTGTTCTCATTTTATCAGAATACAAGTAAATTCGGACAGCAGAGAGAGAGAGAGTGAGAGAGAGAGAGAGAGAGAGAGAGAGTGAGAGAGAGAGTGCCTCACATATTTACAGTGATTTTTTTTATGAATGGAAAGATGTCGAACAATAATAATTTTGTAATGTTTTGCCTCTTGTGGATTTATCATGTTATCTGTCAATCTGTACCGAGAAACAGATTAGCATTTTGAAAGGCTGATATGTTTCTAAGTACCATTTAGTGACATTCAATGGAACCATGAGAAAGTGAGGGCTTTTTCAGAACTCCCACTCTAACCACTTTTGATAACCAATTCGTCTCTTTATGTAACTTGGATCCCTTAGTCACTTAGGATTTTGGAAGTTGCGTATATAATAGCGCTATTAGGAGATTTTGGAGGTGTATATCGTGCTCACCAGTCTCAACAAGTGTAAGTGTACTCATAGGAATCTAAGGAGTAATTATAATTAATTAAGGAAGACGTGCTGATTTCGATTGGTTTTTGTATTCCCAATTGAATGCCTAAAGGTAATAACATGGACGATGTGCATTCTCAGGCTGCATTCTTCACCCATCTTAAATAGGTCACATTTTTTTAACGTTCATTTTATTTTTTAAAACATGCAATATTTTTGCATATTTAATATATAATTAAGGAATCCATATCCATATATAATCTATATCTGGAACAAATAAAGTGATATTATCCGTTGGGACAACTTGTCAATTCAATGTAGTCCATGATTTCAAACAAAATGCCACGTTTCCCAAAAGTGTACCATCTCATAACCTACTCTCCAAATTTTGCATGGGGAATGAATGGACGGGCGACATTCCATTGAAACCCAGGCCATCCAACATATTAGTTGAACCTGTGAATGAGACGCCCAGATAACCAGAGCGGAGGAAATGACATAGATATTGTGGAATTTGTATCTCTCCTTACCTTCCAATCCCGCTCGCCACCCACTCCATACTTAAATAAGGAAACACGTCTCCCACCCCCCCCCCTCCCACCCCTACAATAAAATGGTAAGCATGTGGCAGACGAAAAGTAACCTGCAAACATCTAAAACCAGCAATACATAAAACGATGATGGAAACAAAACATTTATTAAAAATCCATGCTTGGAATTTCTAACGTTAAATACGTTATTCCCTGTAATTCATTTGAGAAACCAACATTCGTGTTAATTCTATATGCCCAGCTTGTATTCTTCCAAAGACCAACTGGAGATTGAATGGAAATGATACAGTATGGCCATTCCGGACGTTTTGTTCAGTTTTGGGGGGGGGGGGGGGGGGGGTGCAAATGATTTTGTCTACGTTTTGCGGAGTGTGACATTAATAAATGCATTCTTGAAGAGGTGCCCAGGAGATGGCGGTACTAAATTAGTAATATGCGATTGAAAACCAATAGACAAATTATTCACGGTCATTGCGTCGTTCTTTCATGTAAATGGACGTCTTGAATGCCAAGCAGAAGCAATTTATATATTGGCTTGAAACTATTAAACTTCACACTCAAGTGCCAAAAGAACTCCGTGGGTAAATAGGGGCTGATTAAAATATTTTTCCACAATTTTCTTCTCATATATTTTCTCGCCCGCTTTCCACCCCTTTTCCTGCCGGGACATGGATGCATGTCCAGGTATATTTCGCTTTAAGTGACCACCATTGACACCATCATTGGAACATAGCTTGAGGTGGGGACCATTACAGGTGAATCTGTCAAGAGATCCATCCTGAGACAGGAATGTCCCTGTCTAATTTCCCTCTCCAAATCCTTACGGCATCATTATTATACCCTGACTGACAGTTGCTAACTTCAGGCTCGGGAACCGACCTAGTGTCATCCAAACTCTCGCGTTCAGCTAAACCATCCATAACTACATCAGCAATAATTGATATTGAGCTGAAGAAAATGATTTGCAGATTCTATCCTACACGAGCGAAGTAAGAAATGTGCAATGACGGAGGAGATAAATAACTTTGAGAAAATAAAATCAGAAAGATTTCAGAATTGTTGAAGGCACTGACTGATTGTTTTCAATCGTTTCCCTTCGATGGAGGGGGGGGGGGGAATGAATGAAATCACGTTTTGTCTGAATGTCAGGCAAACAAAATTCAAAGTCTGTGCGACGCCGCCTCCCTCCAGCTTTGCGTCCCAAGGAAGTGTTTTCACCAGTTGATTTTCCATTCTCCGTTCAGATTAATTTACCATTTATCATCTGCTCTGATCTACATGTCTCGACGCTAATTTGTCAAGTCTTCTGATAAACAAGCACGTTTGGTAAAAGTTTCGTACTTTGAATTGGGGTCCGTCGCTGGGTTTTTTCCCCCCTTCCGACACTTCTGCAAAAACAGAGGTCAGGGTGTGATTGACACTCAGCGACAGCCCCGCCTTCCGGGCTTTGCATATAAGGGAACGTTCCTTTCACATCAAGTGCCCAGTGGATCTGTTACATCGTAACTTCTCATTAAACGTGAAACATTTAGAAGTTAGACATCACGCGTAAGGTAAGAGGGCCGGTACTTGAGCTTGTCACTTTGCTGGCAACTTGATTTGAATCATTATAGACTTTCATTATCAGACATTAGATGACTCAGTCACCAACTGTAAACGCTGATTGTTTGTTAAACATCTCAGTGAGATGGTATTTGTGTGTAATAGCTGCATATTTCAATTATGATTCAACTTTTAGTGCAGGATTGGTGTGAAAATGCTTCTTGTTGGTGAATGCTTCCCACAGCCCAAGTGATTTGCGAAGCTCTGCACACCGGAGACAAATTGTCCCACAGCCGGACCCCCCATCCCGGAGCCCCGAATCTTTATCCCATCCTTTCGGTCGCGGGCATCTTTTCTTTGCTCTCCCTTTCACACACGCACACACATTGCTTTCAACAGAAATTAACATGGATTCAGACTGCAACATGGCTCCAGTAACTTCCGGAAACGGCAAACTTCGCCAATGGTTGATCGACCAGATTGACAGTGGTAAATATCCCGGGCTGGTCTGGGAGAACGAAGACAAGACCATTTTCCGGATTCCCTGGAAACACGCCGGCAAACAGGATTACAACCGCGACGAGGACGCTGCGCTGTTCAAGGTAGGGGCATGAAGTCTCACCTCACTGGGACTCGTGGTTCTTCGATTGCTGAGCTGGTGACGAGTGTTCGGTCCTGGGGCGGGGGAGGTGTTAATTTCCTCTTTCGTTTCATTTAGATTCCGAATTGCCTTGTCGTATATTTTGGCTTCAGAACCTTTCCCCTTTTCAATTCATGATCGCTTTGCGGGATCCAAATCCCAACAACCGCAGGCTGGAGTGTTTCCCGTCCGCTCCCTCACCGCTTGGGAGATGCTGACAGGACCTGTGTCCTCCCGAGCTCGCCTGG
Organism: Narcine bancroftii; assembly: GCF_036971445.1. Classification (NCBI taxonomy): domain Eukaryota; kingdom Metazoa; phylum Chordata; class Chondrichthyes; order Torpediniformes; family Narcinidae; genus Narcine; species Narcine bancroftii. Next base: position 338,785,281 of record NC_091469.1, read on the forward strand.
TTGTTGGTATTGCCTGCATTTAAAAAAAAAGTTTTATCCTTGGGGAACTTGCACATTGCAGTATCACACATCTCGGAATGATTTGAGGACGAGAGGTTCACAGGCACTAAAGATGTTGAAATTCTCGTAAATGAGTTTTTCCCATCGAGCCTGTCACTCGCGTGGTGCACCGCATGAGGCGATGGAGATGTTGGGCAGTGGGACAGTCTCCCGCATGTGATCACCACCTACACTCTAGAGCTACCAACGCTAGAGGACATGCATGACAGCTCCACCACCCGTTGCTTTCTATTACGCTGCGACATGCACCGCGGTGTCTGTATTTCAGGAAAACTAATTTTCGTGTAGGAGTGCATGAATAATTGTGGTCCTGTTGTGGTACATTTGAACAGCAACACCGTTAGCGTTTGCTTTGTTTCAGGGAAATTGCATCATTGATTGCCAAGAAATTGTTTAATTTCTTGTTGCTAGCCAGTCAATATAAAGGATCTCACTGATTTGACTCACTGTACATACCCATAACTCATGATGAGTTTCTTGTAAAGAGGATGGCAGGAGAGATAGTTAGTTTTCAGAGAAGTATCTAAGATATCATGGTGAAAAATGTGCATTCATGCATGCATGGTACATATGAATAGAGTTTTATTATTATAATAATCAGATGATTTTTTTGGGAAATGTTTGCTTTCAGTAAAATAGTTATGCTTCACTGTGATTTTGCTCGAAGTACACTGATAGTTTGACTCATGTTAAATGACATATGATAGTGAATCAGAATATGTACTTTCCCTCAGTCGTTTTCTGTGTGGTGATTTTGGGTAGATTCATTTCATGTTGAAAGCAACAATGTTGTTTTAAAAATAACAATGCCCTTTTAATCTCACGTAATATTGTAGACAAAAATAATATAACCGATTATTTAATTTGGAGCGATTAACTGGTAGTGTTTAAATATAAATATTTTCTTGTAGAAAATAGGACAGTGAAAGGAATCATTTTCAATGAGCATTTACATTGTACAACTTTAAAAAAAAAACATATTCATGGTCCTTATGGGTTTGGGATCCTACATTAAATGTTCTAATGGGAATAAAATGTATAAGATTTGACTTGCTTCTTATTTTTTGTGTACATCTACATTCACATGTTACATAGAGTCTGGAATAAATATTGGGGATTTGCTGAACTTGTTGCGAAATGCTTTTTTCCCCTAGGCCTGGGCACTTTTCAAAGGCAAATTTCGTGAAGGAATTGACAAACCAGATCCACCAACATGGAAGACAAGATTACGATGTGCCTTGAATAAGAGCAACGATTTTGACGAATTAGTTGACCGTAGTCAACTTGATATTTCAGACCCATATAAAGTGTACAAAATTATACCAGAGGGGGCCAAAAAAGGTATACAATCACTCTAACTGATTAATTCATTTGTAAACCATTTAATTGGGGTAGAACAGGGAGGGTAACAATTAAATGGAGAATGAATCATAATAACTACTGATGAGATGGCATCCATGATCATGGTAGATTAAAGTAATCTTTAAATGGATACACATTCAACAAATCACACTCACAATATCATCACATCTTTTTATTGTAAGGAGGATCAAAGCAAGTAAGCATGGAAGATCAACAGATATTAGTTAACCATCATTCTTACCCAACATATCCTCCGGTAAGTTAGACCCCAGAGTTGCTGCATTTTAGCTGGCAGTGAATGTCACAATTCCCAATGTATTGAAGTGAAAAACAATTAGTATTTTCTTTTTGCTTCAGCTGTCAAACTACATAGTTCCACATGAACGCAGCTGGAGAGAATTTGAACAGCCACATCCAGAACTCTCCTATCAATGCTCACCAGTGCCATTTGCTCCACGAAATCACCACTGGCAGGGACCTGGTTGTGAAAATGGTAAGATTTCTCACATAATGGTGTGCGTAGTGAAAGACAGTCAATTCCATGAAGCATTCGTTGAAAGAAAAAACTGTGTCTTCCCTTATGGAATAACCTGGATATTACTAATCCTAAACGCAGAAGATAGTTGCAGTCTAAGAGCAATACCATTCATTCAACACCACAAAGGAAAGTTCATACTGGGACAATCTAATGAAACTTTGCTTCTAAATTATTTTCTAAAGATATACTTCACTGAATTCATGCAATATTCCAGTCTCAGTTTTATTTTTAATATGCACAAAGAAGAAAAGGAGAGGGGAAGTAAGGCTTAGGTTTGGGGATAACCTGTGATTTAAGTATCTAACAATGGTTCTGCAGCCTGCAAAAAGTTGCCATGGGTTGCCGGTACCATCTTGTTTGCCTGTTGACCACCTGTTATAAATTATTAATTGATGTAAATATGGTCAAATTAGGATCAAAGTTTGTGAAAATACTTCAGTAATAAAATTACACAATACTCAAAAGAACTGTGCTAAAGTATTTCAAACATTAAAACAAATAAGGATCTAATCTTGAGGTCAATTGTATTGTTAACAAATCAAAGGCCTGTCAAAACATTGCAGTCTGATCATTTCCATCCAGGTGCTCTTACCAGATATCATTTTTAAATATGTGCATATATGGGTTTTGCATTTTCTTAACAAATTATTAAGGGTGATCATGTCATGCTCTAAATATGTAACATTAGTTTTAAACCAGCACATCATTTCACTTTGTTCTCTTTGCAGGTTATCAGGTAACTGGGTCATTTTATGCTTGTGCAGCTGCTGAGTCACAAGCACCTGGTATTCCCATTGAAGCTAGTATGAGATCTGGCGAGGCACTGGCCCTGACAGGTAAGTCAACACTATGGCATTTGCAAATTAACAGTACTTCTCTATGCCTTTGTATCTTTTCAGACTCTTTATTTAACACTTTTCTAGTAACACTCTTCCAATCTCCATAAATAATCTTACCTTAACTCCTATTCAATATTGAACCAAATATTTTACTTACCATTGCAGAGCAAGTTGTTTCACATTGGATCTCAGAGTGGCCACCACACAGTTCTAACATTTTCATTATGGTTTACAAATCTATTCATCAAACTCCAAGATCAGCATTCCCGCACTTCTAGCCACTGGCTCCACCATTGGTGTTTGAGTCTTTAAATTCATTGCTTCCAACCTCTGCAATTTCATTTCTCACCTGGTCAATTTCCGTTACTCTTTCTTTTCCTCGCAGTGACATTTTAAAAAATCTTGTGTCAATATATTTGCCTTTCCGGCTCAATGGGTTACTCTCCCATAACACACCTTGGAAGTTTTACCGTATTTTCAAAGAAACAATATCTAGATTCAAATATATTTCGGTGGAATTTGATATTTAAGTAATTTAACTCATTTCTTCAGCTGTCTGTTTTACTAGTTTGGGTTGTTGATTGAAAACACTGGGATGATGTTTTCATCACCCGGGGACATTCCTTTCATATCGTATTGAATTTTGAGGGAGTTTAACTGTATATGTAGCATGCTTAATCCCACACAACTAAACACTTCTAATAGATATCTGACTGGCTTCTTGCTTTTCTTCTTATTACATAGATTCCTTAATTCTCTATTATGATTCACATGTAATTAATTGCATTTAATTTTGGCCATTGTTAATTTTAAATATGGATCAGCATTGTCAGACAAATGACAACATAGCCACTGACCTTATGTCCACTGTTAAATCTAGCCATGCGTCCAACCATACAGTGGATGGCAGACTCTTCAGTTGGGTGCAGAAAAAGGGATGAAGGATTTCTAAATTGGACAACTGTGGCCCCTGATCCTGCCTGGTATTTCTAAGACTACATTTCAGCCATCTCCAGTCCCCTGACTACCCCTCCCTTCCCCAACCTTGGCCATATATTTGGCCTGAAGAACAAAAACATAGAAGATAAAAGAAGGGAACAATAACTTAATTCCTGAATGAAGACAAGAAATTGAAAATTCAATAAAAGCATCAAGATGTTATTAAACTCGTGCTGTGAATAAACAGCTCATTTAAAAATGAGGGGAAAGAAGAAAAAGGAAGAATGAAAATTTAAAGAGCAAAATACAAGATGAACATAAGGAAGACAAAATGATGTCTGAACCTGCCAAATATAACTACGGAATTGGAAGTCCAAATTTGGACTCCTTGAATCACAACTGTAGTCTTAACCCTGCTCATCTCCAAGATTGACTATGCTGGTATATTACATGTTACCAAGACATTCTCAATTCCAGAACGTGAGTTCAATGTTATGAACTCAGAAAATCTACTTGCCACCACCTGACCTTAAAGAAGCTGCATATTTATGTTTACTGATTGATTCAGTAAGTTTGTGTGGAAAGAATATTTGGACCTGACAATGGAATAGCCCAAACATCTTGCAATTCCATTTTTATTTACTGAGAATTATGTCAATGACTTTTAGCTTGCTGATATACTGAAAACGACAATTTGATTTGCTTTTACAGACTGTCGACTACAAATTTGTTTGTATTATCGAGATACCCTGGTGAGAGATGTGACAACTACAAGCCCTGAAGGTTGTAGAATAGCTCATGTCCATGATGATAAGCCATTTGCAGCTAACAACATAGATCAGGTGCTGTTTCCTTATCCAGACAGCAATGCACAGCGCAAGGGCATTGAGAAGCTTCTCAGCCACTTGGAAAAGGGAGTCCTGTTGTGGATGACACCTGATGGTCTCTATGCCAAACGATTGTGCCAGAGCAGAATTTACTGGGAAGGACCTTTAGCACCAAACAGTGACAAGCCCAACAAGCTGGAGAGAGACCAAATAACAAAACTGTTTGACACACAACAGTTTCTCATAGGTATTTTAAAAAAAATTTTTGTTAATCTTGTATATATTTTCATTATATGCCTTAAAATACAGACAGTATTTTAAAAATTGGTTTATTTTTGAAGCTCATTCAAAAAGCTTAGTTAACTGAGGCCATGTTGACACCACCAAGTGAGGCACATTTAGTGTTGCAGTTAGCGCAATGCTGTTACAGTGCGGGTGACCAGGGTTCTAATCTGGCATTGTCTGTAAGGAGTTTGTACATTCTCTCTGTATCTGCATGGGTTTCCTCTGCATGCTCTGGTTTCCTGCCACCCTTCAAAAGATATGGGGGTTGTAGGTTGATTGAGGTATTTGGGCTGCACAAATTCATGGGACTGCCTGTTACCATGCTGTGTGTCGAAATTAAATTAAAAATTAATGATATCATTATCGAATCTCTCTAACCTGAAATGCAAGGTATTCAATTTGCATTTAGAATAAAATAATTGACGATTACTTTCTGAGATTGGTTATTGACTGGATTATATTTAAGTGTTAAAAAAAAAAAGCCAAAATGCTGGAGGAACTCAGCTGCTTTATTCTGCATCTAGGATCTTTTTGACAAAGATATATTGCCAACATTTTGAGCCTGAGTCCTTTTTCAAGGAAAAAATGAGAAAAGGCAGAAGCAGGATATATCAGAAAGTCTCAGAATTCAAACAATTGGGGAGGAATCCAGACTAACAAAAGGTGTTAATTGGAATTGTTAAGGAACTAGGTGGAATTTATCATTTCTGAGAAAAATGAGACAGGGAATGGAGAGGCGACAGGGGAAGCAAGGGGGTGGGGGCGGTGGGAGTGGGGGAGAGAGGAATTTTAAACCAAAGCCTGAGAAGTCAGTATTAATGCCATCCAACTTGAGGGTGCTCAGTCAGAAGATGAGGTTGTGTTCCTCTAATCTGGCAGTACATTAAACCATGGACAGACATGATGGCAAGGGAGAGGGATGGAGAATTGAAATGGATGGCCACTGGGAGATCCACATTATTGTGGCAGACAGAGTGGAGGTGCTCAACAAGGCGATCTCCCAGTCTGCATCTAGTCTCTCCAAAGTAGAGAAGACTACAGCAGGAGCACCGGATACACCGGATCCATGCAGATTCACAAGTGAAATGTTGCTTCACTTGGAAGGACTGTTTGAGGCCCTGAATGTTGCTTGAGGGAAGAGGTGTGGGTGCAAGTGGAGCATCCCCTGTGATGTACTATTTTGGGGAAAAAAGCATAGAGATATTTCAGAATTATTATTTGAACAGCCAGGTTTTTTTTTTAATTATAAGTTTGAATCAAATTGGATGAATTGTAAATACATCTTTTGTTTTAATGTTGCCTTCAGAGCTGCAAAGCTGTGCACATCATGGGCGTACATTTATGCCAAGATACCAAATTGTGCTTTGTTTTGGAGAGGAATTTCCAGATCCACAAAGATCACGAAAACTTATCACAGCACATGTAAGTTCACAATAACTGTATAGTGTGAGAAAAGAACATGCATTTAAACTTCTATATCCTGAATGATTGTGGGATGAGAAGCAAAATGCAAATAAACTGTATGTACTCCATTCTCAATGAGAGTTTGTAACTGATAAGCAGTTAATTTGCAATCATTATTTTTTATTTTTCTTTTAATTTATTTAAAATGAGTTTGTTCTTTTTACTATGTGGCTGCTCATCACATTGTGGTCATCCTGCCTCCCAGAAGAATAGTCCCTCAGTTCCATTCTCCTTCTCTTTATTTCTCAATTGTGTTGAAATTATTTTTGCATTCCCATTGACCCAGACAAAAGGATACTTTACAGTAGGCAACAAACCCACCAGAGTAGGTTAGGAAAACTGAAACAGCTGGTAGAAACCCACACATCACATGGAGATCATAGAAGTTGCATCTGGACAACATCTGAGGTCAGGATCAATCCCAAGTCCCTGAAGCTGTCATGCAACAATACTAAATGTCACCTAATATTTTGATTATGTCACCGAGTTCCAACAGAGTTTGCAAATGAAAATGCAAAGTAATGTAAGCAATATCAATGTCAGATAATCAATCATGGATGGAATTTCCATGGTTATCACCATAGATGAAAGATGCAAGTCAAAGCTTCAAATGGGAGCAGGGATAAATTGATGCAGCTGTGGGGAACCTTATCCACTAGCAAAGCACATTGAAAATTGGTGCTTGAAATGCTCATTGATCGAAAAATAATGGGCAAATTTCTGTTTTGATCATCACAGTTTTCTAACATGTGCTGCTAGTTAATAAAACTTCCCACTGAGAGACTTGCAAGATTACTCTTTGTAGAAGATATTGATATTCAAATATTGATGCATCCATGTGGTATTAATTTCTCCATTACTTTAATGGAAATCTTAAGTCATTCCTATTACTAAAAATGGTTGCATATTTTGTGGAAGTATAAATAGAAAATTCTGGAAATACTCAGCAGGTCAAGATGTATTTTTATGTCATAGCATAAGATGTGGCATGCTCCTCCAGCCCAACAATTCTGCTCTGCAAAATTACATCCCTGTGACCAATTAACCTACTAACCCTGTATATCTTTGGAACATGGGATGCACCTGAAAGAAACCCACACAGTCATGGGAAGAACATTTAAGGTCCTTACAGGTGGCTCCGGATTTGAATCCGGGTTGCTGTCGCGATAGAGTTTTGGACTAACTGCTGTACCTCTGTGCCGCCCCACAATTACCTGCCACATGGTGAGAACTACCTTGCAGTTTGGCCCTCTTTTGGTTTCTATTTCTTTTTTTTTAAGTATTTTTATTGTTTAAATTTTTTTTTATACAAAAAGATACAAATCAGTAAATTATATCAACCATTACATAAATAAAATAAATTGTTCCATTTAGCATAACATTCATAAGAGTACATCATAACCATTTTTCTTAATAAAGAAAGGAAATAGATATTCACATTTTATATTATAATCAATGTTTTACAATTCTCAATTGTAGAATTTAAAAAAAGGAGAAAGTAAAATAAGAAAAACAAAAATAGAGGAAAATTTAAAAAAAAACCTTAATCAAACCCCTACCTCTATACAAGGTTAACTGAAATAAGAAAAATATACATGGAATTGAGTGACGACAACCAGAGACCAGAATTTTCTGTTTCTTAGAGTAGTTCAAGATAAAGAGAAATACCTGGGCACGCAACCGAAAGGATGGGATAAAGATTCGGGGCTCGGGTGGTGGGCGGGGTGGGAGGGGGTAAGGGTTGCGGTTGTGGGAATTTCATTTAGACTTGCGATTAAAAACGTCAGTGATTGTCATGCAGTTTTGATTCAGAAGAAAATTAAAATATAGCTCCTTTAAGTAACATAAATGTACTATTTACTTCTCCCTAGATCGAGCCAGTGTTTGCCAAGCAGTTTTATTACTTCACTCAGCAGAACAGTGGGCATCTCCTTCGAGGGTTTGATATGCCCGATCACATGAATAGTGCGGAGGATTATCATAGATCTATTCGGCATTCAATCCAAGACTGAAAGTTTACAGACTAGTTGATTTTATTGTGAAATTTGAAATGACTAAGGAAACCCACAAGCCCAGCAACTTCTGCAGTTTCAATGAAGAGAATTGCCCCTTTTGCTTTCTATCACTGAAAGCATGGATACTTGGAATAACTCAGTCAGCTGTTGAAGAATACCAATGCTCTGTCCTGTCAACAACACATTGTGAGTGATGATACACTGTGACATAGACTCACAAGAGATGATTTCTGTGATAATTTTACTGTTTAGGAAGGAAAACCAATCAATTTGGCTAGTTTTTTTTTGTAGCACTTTTGTGCCAACCAATGCTGTTTTTGAAGGTAAATGTATTTATTTTGGAGCTGTGATTCTCAGGGAAGTTCATATGTTTTCATTTTTACATCTGAGATGTGGAAGACACTTCTGGGATATAATATCCCAATTTAGCATGCAATTTAAATTTCTCAGAAATGTTTCAATATATGTTTAATTTTCTAAGCTGTTAAACAGATTTTTTCTAATAAAAATAATGTTTTTAAAAAGTATATTATGAGAAGAGAATTTAACAGTTGTATATGTGTTATTCATTTAAACTCCAAGTGAGTTAAACACAATTATGGGAAAGCTTCTTAAAAAGCCAAAGAAATGGACAGTAACTCACAATTCTGATATCTGTCGCAAGAGTTCATAATAGTATATAATTAGTGGCTGGACAGTAATTAAAATTTTAACACTGGACAACTACTCCAAGACTTCCTGTTTTCATCTTAGTCAAATGACTGTTAAATCTCATGTTTACCAGCTGTCATTTAGTCACTGGGGCAATTCCAGACATGATATATATACATTTTTTTCCTTCCTGGTACACACTAGGTATTGGCAAAGTATCATATTGGAGCAGGAACCACTCTGCAACTGCATTATGCTCTGCTTATTAAATAAGCATTAAGGTGATATATACAAAATTGCATTTATTTAAGTCATAGTGTCCCAGGGCTCTTTTATTTTCATCCGCATGGATGGATTAGAATAGGTAATTCAATTCAATTAACTATGTGATCAGTCTTGTGGAGATGCATTCATTGTTGATCTTGAATTTGATGCCACAGGAGTTGATATTTCATTGCAGTACATAGGTAATCTTCACTAAACACTAGTTGATAATTCTAAAGTCAATGCTCCATTTATTACTGAACTGGTTCTGTGCAATCAGAAGATTTGTGTTTTTTTGGTTTGCTTTGATGCCAAACCTGTGATTTCAGATGGATACACTATTGGATCACTGGTAAATGATGATTATAAAATTAATTGAGAAAGAACTCCAATCAAAAGAGAAAATGAAAAATAGATAAAGGAAACTGATGCTCCAAACATTTCATGGTTAATTTTTAATTCAGGAGGGTTTATGTTAAAAGGGTATATGGTCTGGAATGGGAAAAGATATGGCTTTCTTTAGCTTATATTTACAATGCAAAGCAGTTTTACTCTATTCAAAGTAAAGAAAATGCTGTTTTCACAAAGCAATACAATTGACTACCTTTTCTTCACTTGAAGTTGTGCCTAAGTAACTAGAGTGATGGACTAATTGACTCCACCATTATTTTGAAAGGAACCCTTTTGCCATCAGAACTAACTCTGAACTTACCACAAAAATAAAACAGTGGTCGTCAAAAAGTGTAGTTGAAAAGATGAAGCTGTTCTTTTCCAAAAGGAACCCAAAATTGTCTTCAAGCTTTTTCATATTATTTAGCTGAGCCAGCCAAACGAATCAGTTTGATTGCTAAATATTACTACAATCACTTGAACAGAAGTGATAGTGATGTTCTCAACATTCAGTGAATTTTAAAAACTTAGTCTGTCTACCAAATTAGCACAAAACACTGCATCTTGAATAGGCCACCTATTTAAATATTATCACTCATGCTCAGTTCTATTTTAGGCAACAGAATGATATCTTAAGCTTCCATTAAATAAGGTTCCATTACACAAGTTAATCTGAGTGATTCATTGATTAAAAGCAATGCAAATTGTCTTTTATCATAAATTTACGCTAATATGTAAGTGATAGATTAAGATAAATGGCATGTGGATCTCTGCACTTATTTGCAGTTTAATATTTAAATTGGAAGTTAAAGAAAATAAAATTTGTGTTATAATAAAGTAATCTGACCTAATATATATGTACTGAATTTTTCAGATCTATTGGCAAGACCATATTTTTTTAAGAGAAGGTTAAGTTGCTAATGGTTGGACAAATCAATGGTGTAGTGGTTTTATATATAAATCAGAATGGTCTTTAGAAACATCACTATTTCATTATCCTTTTCACTTGAGATGTTTTTTTTTCTCTTATTATGTCACCTTCCTGATAACAAAATATGTTTAAAAAAAGCCTAAATCCTTTCCATTTATGGATGATATTTCACAAAATGGTACCTCAATTTCAACTGAAGACAAGGTCCATAGTCAATTGTGTTGCTTTATGAAAACTGTATCTTCTTTGCATTGATTGGAGTGAAATTGGTTTGCATTGTAAATATAAGAAAAATTCACATACACCGCATTAAAATCTAATTCTTTACTCTTAAAGTTGTGGTTTCTGAAAATTTAGATTTTATTTGAAATACAGAAATTGATGCGTGTAATTTTGCAACTAATTGCAGGGATTATCAAATTTAATAGAATTTCATCTAAAGATGACTTATAGGAAAAATACACATTTTCTGGAGAAGATTAATCATTTGCAAATTTTTGCCAACATTCATGTAAATATTGTCTACCCAATTGGCAGTAGAGACACATAGGCATTAATCCCCTCCCACTCCTTCATGCATCATTGCCCATTGTTCAAAAAATATGAATTAACTGTTTCCCTACCTGAAATGTTCTAATTTTTAGTAACATTATCACTTTAAAGCTAACAATATATATGCCCATTGTATATAGACACACACACACACTCACATACATCGTACAGTGACACAGATTCGAATCCGTCACTGTTTGCATGTTCTCCCTGTGTGTGCGTGGGCTTTATCCGGGGGCTCCAGTTTCTTCCCGTCCTCCAAAAAGTCCAGGGTTGTTGGTTAATTTGGGGTAATTGGACAGCATGGGTTTAAATGGCTGAATTCAACCATGCTTTAAATAAAATAATATAAAATAAACCTGTTATTTTCAAGGAATTTTTCAAAAGGGAGTGGGAAATCCTTGCTTCAAAATGGAGCAAATTTAAGAACAAAATAAAAATGAACACAGCTGGATATGGCAGATAACTAAATTAATTTGTTTTTGTCATTTTTGGTGCTGCCATTTTTTAGTGCTACTGCAAGTTAAGTTCAATGCAAGAAGCTTTGATTTAGCAAGGATGGCATAGCATATCCCACCGCACATTTAACATATCCCCCTTGTAGAGGGACTCCTAGAAATATTGATTAATGACATCAGCAAACTAGCAAGCCAAGATCATCACTTAGGTAAATCAGTACACAGTAATTCAAAGTTCAAATTTATGGTAAGAGTGCAAACTTGACATCGCCTGCAAACTTGAGATTTTTCTTTCCCTGCAGAATTAATTAATCACTTAATTAAGACTACTTAATTAGCAACAGTTGGCATAACGGTTAGTGCAGTACTGTTACAGTGCCAGTGTTCGAATCCCACACTCCCTATAAGGAGTTTGTACGTTCTCTCTGTGTCTGTGTGGGTTTTCCCCAGGGGCTCTGGTTTCCTCCCAACATTCAAAATGTACTGGGGATGGAGACTAATTGGGTGTAAATTGGTTGGCACTGACTCATGGGCTGAAATCGCCTGTTACTATTCTGTATGTAGATCTAAATTTAATTTAAATTACATACCAGCCACTAGATGCCACAGAACATTTTTGACTGAAATCATAACTTCTTTTTAATGTTTTTTTTTAATGTAGTCGCTAGGAGAAAAGTACGGAAAAGAAAAAAACAACTAAACTTGTCTGCTTCTTAGGGATGTGGAACCATAAACTTTGAGCAGAGTCCTTAGGGGGCAATAGCCAAAGTAAAAAATAATGAGAATGGCTGATGTAAACTGTTTAGTCTTCTCTGCAGTTAAACTATTTAAGTAAACTATATTTTCTAATATCTAATGAGTTGATTATTTGAAGTTCTTCAATAATATAATTTTAATAATAGTATGTTTTTAAAAAAAATTAGGACATTGGCCATTAAGAATGTTAAGATCTTCAAATACTTAATCTGCACTGAAAGATGTTACATCCAGTGTTTTTTTTAATAATTTTGTTCCATCTATCCAATTCTACAGGTGGATAATTTTGATATGATGGAAATGAAAGGATGAATTAATTTTAATGATACTATTGATCCATTGGACTAGCATTTTAAAAATACTCATCCTATAAGAAAATAGAGATGGCAATAAGTGTGTATTTATATGTGCTGCATAATTTTACAAGTGGAATCATTGGGAATTAACAAAGCTTATTATTTTCTCCAAATGTTTCCTTTTCAAAATGGAAATTTGATTGAGTCCCTGAACAAACTGAACCAATGCAATTTACGATAAAAGGTCAACCACAAATGTTATTGCAATATAGGTTACGTTTTAGCATATAGGAAAACAGGATAGAGGTTTTTGTGCCCTTTGATTACTTGCTTCTCAGAGACGATGTTTACATCATTACATGTAGGAGCCAGTGGAGGTGGGGAAACACCATCCACATCCTGTACGTACAATGCAGAGAACAGGAAGCTTCCACCATTCACAAAATTAACAGTAGTACCATCACTTTTATACCATTCTCCACATCCGACATTGACTGTAATATTTTGTAGCAGTGGTTTCTAATTTTTTTTTGATGTAGGGACTTACTTGGTTACTTTTAAAGTTTTTTTTCTTTCCCTTTACTGAGCTATAACCATTCTGCATCCTTTTAGAAACAAGTCAGCAGGGTGTTTGCTTAGGCCTGAGTACTTCTGAGTGACAACACAAATGTTAAAGACACTAAACTGAAAGGAAGAAGCTGAGTGTTTCAGAGCTTTGGAGTAACTGTTTTGAAATTGTATGCTTAAAGAGGTCCGCCTGGTCCCAGAGTCCTTAGTACCCCAGCAGGGCAGAAGTAACATCAATTTCCTGGCCTCAGTTTTGCCCCATGCTGAGCGTCTCCATGGATGCCGCTGGCTGCGGACTTTCCCACGGCTGCTAGCGCTGGTATGCTTGCTGTATGGGTGAGCTGCGACATGATTTCTCCCCCTCCCCCCCCAGAATCAGCAATAGGAGGCATGGGAAACGTAACCTGCATACTGTCCGTTTTGTGTGGTTGGCCTCATCTCATGTAATGAGTGTAATGACTCACATTCAAGGTCCAGGTATGCCAATTTGAGACGGTCGATGGTAGGCATCTCCTCCCAGCCCCCAACCTCCAAAATACAGGTTGTCTCATTGTGTTGCATTACCCTGAAAGCTCCTTTGTACGGCCATTGTTGGGTGGTTTGTGTGCTCCTCTGCAGATGAACATGCACCCACCCTGCTGCAGGTTGTCAGGTTCAAAGGAGGGTGCTGCTCTGGGTTGGGATGGTGGAACTGGAGCCAGTATCCCTAGTCTTTCCTGGAGCTTGGTCAACACCTCTGTTGGTGCGCCTCCTTGGTCGCAGGGTGCAGGCATGAACTCACCGGGCAGTTTAAGCTGTGAACTGTAAACCAGCTCAGCCGATGACACTGTTAGGTCTTCTTTGGGTGCTCTGTGGATCCCAAGCAGCACCCAGGGGAGCTCGTCTATCCACTCGGGTCCTCAGAGTCGTGCCTTCATGGCCGATTTTAGGTGCCTATGGAAACACTCCACCAGTCTGTTCGATTGGGAGAGGAACGTAATTGTTCAGTGTAGCTGGTTTTGCAGGAGCTGTGCCATCGCAGACCACATGTTTGAGGTGAAATACGCACCTCTGTCTGAAATGATATGGTTGGGGAGGCCAAACTTCGCCACCCAAGTTGTGATCAGGGTCCTGAAACATGTCTCTGTTGTCCTGTCAATGACTGGAACAGCTTCTGGCCACCTTGTAAATCTGTCTACCATCATAAATAGGTATCTCAACCCTCTTGAAACTGGTAGTGGGCCAGTGATGTCCACGTGCACATGTTCGAATCTCCTGTGCATTGGCTGTAAGGGTTGCAGCAGTGCCTGCACATGTTTCTAGACTTTGGAGGTTTGGCATTGTGTGCACATTCTGACACAGTGTCCGACCTGTGTTGCCTGTATCGAACACTTGGCGCCTCCAGGCGGACGGCACGAGGGGCTATGGTTGCCCTGTGGAGGTGTTGCAGAGGAGTTTGTTACCTCTAGGCACGATACAAATTTATTTGAGGTGGAGGCAGGTGAGTGTGGTTCGGTATGTCGATATTTTGCGATCCTCCTCTGTACCTTTGCTAGGGCTGCATAATCCACTCCTGGGGCTGGAGCTTGCATCAACTGGATGGATGTTCTTTACAGTGCATCTGCCACCATGTTGTTTTTCCATGAGACATGTTTGATCGTGGTGGTGAATTTGGATACGTAGGACAAGTGGCACCATTGATGGCTGACGAAGGGTCAGACAGTTTGGCGAACGTGAATGTGAGGGGCCTGTGATCTGTGAAGATCTTGAACTCTCCCCCTTCAAGGAAATACCTGAAGTACCAAATGGCCAGGTAGTGGGCTAGTAGCTCCCTGTTGAATATGCTGTACCTGACTTCTGGGGGCTTCAGGTGTCGGCTGAAGAAGGCGAGTGGGTTCAATTATCCTTCTGTTAATTGTTCGAGGACGTCGCTAACTGCCATTCAGAGGCGTCCACAGTAAGAGCCATGGTGTTGACCCAGGAATGTGGCATTATCCAGTGCGTCCCTGGCTTGGTCGATCACTGCCATTGCCTTTTCTGTCCAGGAAACTTCTTTGGCTTTGCTGGACATCAATCTGAAAAGTGGGCACATAATTCGGGCCGCTAAGGGAATGAACTAGAAGTTAACTATCCTGACAAATTCTTGCAGATCTCTGACCGTTTTGCGTCTGGTAAATTGCGAATGGTCTCCACTTTCCCCGGCAGAGTATCAGCTCCAGTGACAGTTAATCGGTAAGTCGATGCTGTGGTGCGCTGTCGGTCAGAAGCAAACACACAAAACCAAAGACTGTACCACAGACTTTATTCGACGTAAAACTCCACAGAGCCAGCTGGGAGATTGTGCTGCTGTGAGCTCTGAGAGTGACTTCGAAAGGACTGGCTCAGGCTTATATCCCGGAGGGTGATTGACACCCGACTGGATGGGGCTTGGTCCATTCATGTCGGCTGATTGACAGCCGGCCAGGTGTTGTCCTGTCTCCATGCTCTTCTGCAGGTACAGAGGTTTCCCCCTGCAGTAGGCCAGTGGTCTACCATCACATTTAACCCCTTCTTTAAAATTGACCCGGTGGGGGGAGAGTTGCAGTAAAGCCCCAAACATATATATACATAATATTTACAGATTAAGACAGTCCGGCAGCTGGCAGAATCTCTGCGACCGTCGCAGGATTGGCTTCAGGTCACTGGTCGGTGAGGGTGTGGGGGAGCTGGGGGCAGGGGCTGGATTGGCTGGTGTGGTGCAGCACGGAGAGGTGGCTGGGGGGTTGCTGGGGTTAAGTCATGTGTATTGCATCCGATGGGCAGTGGGGCAGGTTGTTCCCCACGGTTGTAGCAAGTACTTTGTGCCCAAGAAGGTCTTGAGTGCCCCATAGATGTTCGGGATCAGGAATGTGTATCAGGCCGGCGGGGTCCTGGGCTGAAGGATGCTGTGTTGTGGTGGTTGCTCCTGCTGGTGCCAGGTCCCTGATTGAGACGGTGTCCTCCCTGCCACTGCCGAACCTAGCGTAAGCATAGTTGTGGTTCGTGTGTAGGAGGAATACCTGCTCAATCAGGGGTTCAGCCTTGGGCGCCCACACGTGTCGACGCAGGAGCACCGGTCCCAGGACATGCCAGGAGGGACGTTCCCATCGCCGATCTCCTGGGGAACAAAAACAGGCATTTGTGAGGGGTCACGTTGGTAGCCATGCACAGAAGTGACCAAATGGCATGGAGCGCCTCAGGAAGAGCATCCTGCCAGTATTCTACAGACCACCCTTTTGACTTAAGGGACAGAAGAACTGCCTTCTAGATCACCGCGTTCTCGTGTTCCACTTGTCCATTACCTCTTGGGTTGTAACTAGTCATGTGACTAGTCGCGATGCCCCTTGCTGTCAGTTACTGGTGTAGCTCCTCACTCATGAAGCTAGACCCCTGGTCGCTGTGGATAAATGCGGGGTAGCAAAACATGGTGAAGATATCTGTCAGTGCCCTGATGACGGTGGCTGTGGAGGTGTCTGGGCAAGAGATGACAAACAGGAAGTGGGAGTACTCGTCTATAACCGTGAGGAAATGGATGTTGCGATTTGTGGAAGGCAGGGGCCCCTTGAAGTCCATGCTGAGGCACTTGAAGGGCCGAATGGCCTTCATGACATGAGCCTGGGGTGGGTGGAAAAAGTGGGGATGGCATTCCACGCAGACCCGGCATGTCTTGGTCATGGTCCTAACGTCCCTGATGGTGTACAAGCAGTTCCGGGACTTGATAAAATGGTATAAATGGGTGACACCCGGGTGGCAGAGGGACTCGTGCAACACGCAGCTCCGGGGAGAGTGTCAGGAGAGTCGTTAAACTTCCCAGGGCGATACTGGATGTCGTAGCTGTATGTTGCTAGCTCAACTCTCCAGCGCAAGACCTTGTCGTTCTTAATCTTGCCCCTGTGTGTGGTGTTGAACATGAATGCCACTGCCCGCTGGTCAGTGAGGAGGGTGAACCTCCTGCCAGCCAGGTAGTGGCGCCAGTGACGGACCGCTTCCACAATTACCTGGGCCTCCTTTTTAATGGCAGAGTGACCTAGCTTGGAGCCATGGTGGGTCCTAGAAAAGAAGGCGACAGGGTAGTGGTGAGGGCCACATCGGAGGCATTGCTGCCGCCTGGACCTCAGGTGGGAGTGGAAATGTTGTAGCCTGGGAGTAATAAGAGAATAAGCCAAGGCACCTGCGGAGAGCTTTGAGCGTGGGGGGGGGGGGGGGGGGGGAGGGCAGCTCCATTAACGGGCGCATCCATTCAGGATCTGGGCCGATGACACCATATACCATGATGTACCCTAGGATGGCAAGGCGGGTGGTGCTGAACGTGCAGTTCTCTTTGTTGCATGTTAGGTTCAGCTCCTTGGCCATCCAGAGAAATTTCTCTAGGTGGGCATCATGGTCCTGCTGGTTGTGGGCACAGATAGTGACATTATCCAGGTACAGAAAATCCGCCTTCAGTTTGTGTTAGTCTACCATTCAATCCATCTCCCGCTAGAAGACGGAGATACCATTCGTGATACAGGTGCCCATCCACCTCAAAGGCGGAATAGGGCTTGACCTGTAGCTGGATGGGGAGCTGGTGATTGGCCGACTTCAGGTCAATTGTGGAGAAGACCTGGTAACGGGCTATCTTGTTGACCATGTCAGCTATCCTTGGTAGGAGGTTGGTGTCCAGCTGGGTGTACCAGTTGATGGTCTGGCTGTAATCCATGACAATCCTCGGCTTGCTTCCCCTTTTGACCACGAGGACTTGGGCTCTCCATGGGGTGTTGTTGGGCTCTATGATGCCTTCCACCAGAAGCCACCGTGCCTCTGCCCTGATGAAGTCTCTGTCTGCGGCACAAAAGCACCTACTTCTGGCGGCTATCGGCTTGCAGTCTGGTGTGAGGAGTGAGAAGAGCATGGGAGGGTGATGCGCAGCATGGAGAGGCTGCGGGTTGGCCAGGGCTGGTTGGACAGTGCACTGTGGAGCGTGAGTGGAGGTAGGAGCCCCCAAAGGAGAGGGTGATGCTCTGCAGGTGGCATTGGAAGTCTAAGCCAAGGAGGACTGGGGTGTAGTGTTTGGGCATGACCAGGAGCCTGAACCCAGTGTATATCTTCCCTCCCCATTGTCAGATCGGCCGAGCAGCGCCCGAGGGTATTGATAGTCGGTTCCTTGGCGGTGAAGGTGATAGTAAAAGTGGTGGGGTGGATTTTTAGTTTTAGGGAGTGGGCCACGCTCGGGTGAAAAAAACTCTCAGTGCTGCCACTGTCGATTAGGCACTTTGTTACCTGTCCATTGATTTTAATGTCCATTATGGAATGCCCGAGGTCGTGAGGAATGTTCCTGGTCAGTGTGGTGGCTGCTAGGACCATCTTGGGGTCTGAGTCGTCGTTTCCCGACAGTGGAGGTGAGGTGTGGTCATCAGAGTCTACTGCAGACATCGTGAGAGTGTCGACCGGTGGTGCTCTCCGTAGTCGTGGGGTGCAGTGTGTGGCAGTCAGTGTCATCCAGAGGTGTGGTGTGCATCAGTAGGGTGGCCTGGTCATCACCTGTGTTGACCATATCATCATTACTGGAGGCCTGGGGGGGGCCTTGATGATGGCGGTGTCCATGCCTGTCTGAACCAAGATGGGGGAGCCGTGTGGGAGGGTGAGGCATGGCTAGGCTTCTTCCCCAGCTGCGTTCGGTGTGTTGGAGGAAGTGATGTCACGGCATTGGCTGTTGGGGAGGGCGACGTCATTACGGCAGGTGGAAGTGACGTTGTTGTAGTCTTTGGTGGTGGCGTTGGCGAGAGCGATGGCTGGGCTGGGCGCATGGCGTACATGTGGGGATCATTGCCGTCGAGGCCAGAAGTTGGGTTGGCAGGGCTGGGGAGGTAGTAAGTGCCTGCATGGGCAATGGCGCTGCCCGGCATCGTATGTTGCAAGGGTTGTGAGGGAGGTGGGGGAAGATCGTAGAGCTGCCGGCTGTCTTTGAGAGTCATACCTTCATGAAGTGGCCTTTCTTGTCACATCTCAGGCAAAACTGGGTTTTGGCTGGGAAGTCTGGGTGCAATCGACGATCAGACCTACACCAGGATCCACAGTACTTACAGGGGCACTGGATGCCCGCAGCATCGATGTTTTCTTCCCCAGCTTGATCCAGGATCACAGCAGCTGAATGTGCTGACCACGCAGAGGCCTGAGGAAGCCTGGAATCGAAGGCTTCAGTGTGCAGGGCTGCTGCCTCCAGGGTTCGGACTACCTCCATTGTTTTGGCCATGGAGTAGATATTGTCCTCCAGCAACTTCTGCTTGGTGGCCCTTGCATGTAGCCCTTTGATGTAAGCATCCCTGATCAGCCTCTCAACCTCCCTTTTGCTTACCCCAGGTTCAGCCAGATAAGGTCAGGCCAACTCACGTAGGGCTCCCAGGTGAGTTGGGCTCGGAGGTACCTTGCAAAGACCACATTTGTGGGAGGTTTATTCATGGCCTCAAGGGTGTTCATTGGTTCTGAGTGTCTGGTGCAGTCTTTGAGATCCTGGCAGGCTCGGGGACCCAGCTTTGATCGGAGTCCAGGATGTCATTGGCGTGAGCTTCAATTATTGCTTTGACCATGAGCTTCCAGTTCTCGAAGCGTGTTTGTGCTTCCGGGTGGCGTGGGTCGATTTCGAAGCTCCTGGTGCTCAGGAGCTTTTCCATAGCAGCTTGTAAGTTTACATCGAATAAATTGTGGTGCTTTGTTGGTCAGAAGCAAACACACAAAACCAAAAGACTGTACAACAGGCTTTATTCATTGTAAGCTCTGAGAGTGACCTTGAAAGGGCCGGCTCAGGCTTATATCCTAGAGGGTGATTGACACCCAATCGGATGGGGCTTGTTCCATACAGGTCGACTGATTGACAGCTGGCCAGGTGTTGTCTTGTCTCCATGCTCTTCTGCAGTTACAGAGGTTGCCCCCTGCAGTAGACCAGTGGTGTACAATCACAATGATGGACAGGCCAAACTAGCACTTGGCGACTTTGACCGCCAGTCAATAATCACTGAGGCTGTGGGAGAGTAGGTGCAGATGTGTCAGATGTTCTTAGCTACCTACCAGGATATCAACCAGATAGATGAACAGGAAGTCAAAGTCATACCCCACCATGTCCATGAGGTTGCACTGCGGTTTTAAGGTTGATGGCATCCTCAGGAATTCAAACAGGCTGAACGGGGTTATGATGACCCAGAACTGGGCCTCTGCCTGCTGGAATCAGGCAAGGGGCTGAGTAGTACAGAAAGTCGCAGTTTCAGTGAAACTGCATTTTGAAAAGTTGAGTGGTTCATGTTGTCCATACTGCTGGAGTTGTTTGCATTAGGTTCAAATGCTGTTGGGTGGTCGGGGTCAACAATGTGGCTGCTAAGCCACTAAACCAAAAGGAACATGCTGAAACTTGCAGAGTTCTGGAGTAACTGCTTTATTGGTTTGAAATCGCACGCTTAAAGAGGCCCACCCAGTTCCAGAGTCCTTAGCGCCCCAGCAGGGTGGAATGATGTCAATTTCCAGGCCATGGCTTTGCCCTGCATGGAGCGTCTCCGTGGATGCCGCTGGCTGTGGAGTTACCCGTGGCTGCTTGTTCTGTGGGTGAGCTGCTACAACATATTCAAATTTTTATATTTTCAGTGAAATATATTTGACTTTTACACAGGTTGAACTGTAACAGAGTCAGCTGTATATACAAGCCCTCATCGAAATCAGATACACAGTATTTTTCCTCTGTATTCAGAAATCAAAGGCTTGAGTTTCTTACACCACCTAAAGGAAAAAACCTGACCACCATCTGAAAGCAGTTCAATGAAGCAATTTTACAGACAAAATTATTGGAGGGAAATGTTTTCTAGATCTTAGCATTTTTTTTCACTTGAGGAAAATTCATTTAGAGTTCTGAGTTCAGATCAATTCACACTGATTTTTCTTTGAACGCCCACATTCGAGGACAGGATCAGGTACAGTTTGATGGAACGACCAGACAGTCATCATAGAGTTTAGCCTCATGTGGACAATGGCCACTTGATCAAGGTACTGTTGATCAAATGACCATTGCCCAAGTGAGCCTACCCATCAGAGGTAGGAAAGCAGAGAGCAGATTTCAAGTGAACCAACGTCCATTTTTTGTTTACAGTTTCAAAGAGGGATACTTTACACTCGTACAATTCTGTCTCCTGATGTCTGTCAGAATGGCTAATCCTGCACCACTCCCGAAACCGATTCCAGCCCCAAGCTGTCTGCCTTGAATTCACCCAACCCACTTGCTGTGCTACACGCCGATAGAGGGTGGCAGAGAGGAAAAGGCGTGAAAAGGCTCAGCGACCAACTTGCCGCAACCCAAATTCAAACTCGGCACCATCATCGTCAGAGGAGGAAGGAGGGTGACCATCTTGCCATGAGGTCGACGCCATCTTACCCATGCAAGGTAACCCAGGATGGTGAGGGCCACTCGAGCAAGGAGTATGGAGTCTCGGGATCAGGGCAGACCTCACTAGCTCAGCAACTCCATAGTGACTGTGAAGATAAATGGACATTCCACTAAATGCCTAATCGACAAAGGCTCTACTGAAAGCTTCATAGACTCACGGACTGTACAAGAATACAACCTGAAGATGTATCGTTCCAATTACCGCATATTCCTTGCATCCCATTCACATTCTACGCATGTTCAATAACATTGTATTGTACATCTGTCATTCGAAGGGGAGGATTTCTGTAAATTTTGCCAGTATATACTTCATGAATTGTGTGCTCCAGTGTTGTTGGGTCTGGACTTCCTGTATCGCCTTAAAAACGTGACCTTGGAGTATTCTGGTCCTCTCCCCCCCTGTAACAGTTTGGAATGGAGGGCCTCTAAAATCAGAACCCACATGCACCCTCTCCACACTGAATATTGATCCCCCACTTCTCTTCCCGAATCTGTCCTCTGACTGCAAACCCATTGCTACCAAGAGGAAGGAGGTACAGTACAACAGACCGAGATTTCATAAAGTCTGAGACACAACGTCTGCTCGACCAAGGTATCATCAAACCTTGCACCAGCCCATAGAGAGCACAAGTGGTAGTGGTAAAAGGGGAAAACAAGTCCAGGCTAGTAATTGACTATAGCCAAACTATTAATCAGTACACACTCCTGGATGCATACCCCCTCCCTCGAATTTCGGACATGGTGAATGATATTGTGCAGTATCAGGTCTATTCGACCATCTACCTGAAAGCTGATTATCATCAGCTGCCAATCCATTCCGAAGACCATCCATATATGGAATTTGAGGCTAACGGTCATCATTCAATTCTGGAGGGTCCCTTTCAGTATCACTAAAGGGGTTTCTATCTTCCAGAGGCAGATGGACAGAATGGTGAACGAGTATGGGTTGAAGACTACCTTCCCCTTCCTCAGTAATGTCACCATCTGTGGTCACACCTTGGAAGACCATGACGCCAACTTCCAGAGTTTTCTCCACTCGGCGAAGGCCCTGAACCTCACATAACTCTGACAAGTATGTGTTCAGGACCAAACGTCTGGCTATCATTGGTTATATGGTAGAGAATGGCATCATTGGCCCTGATCCCGATGGATGCACCTCATTAGAGCTTCCTGTTCCCAGGACCACAAAGACTTTGAGGAGATGCCTGGGGTTTTTCTCATATTACGCCCAGTGGATCCCTCAAAACGTTGATAAGGTTCGCCCTCTCATAAAAGCCACTAATTTCCCCTTCTCAGCTGAAGCCCAAATGGCTTTTAACTACCTCTGGAACCACATTGTGAAAGCCGTCATGCACACGGTGGATGAGAATGTACCCTTCCAAGTGGAAAGCAATGCTTCAGATGTAGCCCTGGCCACTACCCTCAACCAGGCAGGCAGGCCGGTTGCGTTTTTTCACGGACATTACAAGGCCATGTGCTCTGGAACATCTCTGTGGCAAAGGAGGCTCAAAGCTTTGGAGAAGCCGTGAGGCATCGGAGACCACTACCTGGCTGGTAGGAAATTTACACTACTCTCTGACCAGCACTCGGTCGCTTTCATGTTCAGTAATGTCAAGAGGGGAAAAAATCAAGAATGACAAGATTGCGAGGTCGAGGATCGAGCTCTCCACCTACAATTATGATGTTGCCTATTGGCCGGGAGCACTTAATGACCCTCCAGATGCCTTGACCAGAGGAAGCTGTGACTCTGCACATACCAGCCGACTGCGGTCTTTGCATAATTAGCTCTTCCATCCAGGGGTTACTCGCATGGCTCATTTTGTCAAGGAGAAATCTTCCCTACTCCATGGAAGACATCAGGGAAATGACCAGTCTTGCCAGGTCTGCACGGAGTGCAAGCCGCACTTCTACTGCCACACAAAGCCCCACCTGATCAAGACATCCATGCCCTTCAAATGGCTCAGTGTCGATTTTAAGGGACCTCTCCCCTCCACGAACATGAACGCTTCCTTCCTCTCCATCATTGATGAGTACTCCCTCTTCTCATTCGCCATCTCATGTATCCCGGTTATATTCATAGCGACCGGGTCTCATCCTTTATGAGTGATGAGCTATGTCAGTACCTGCTGGCGAGAGGCATCGCACTCAGCAGAACTACTAGCTACAACCCCCGGGGGAACGGGCAGGCCTTCCAGACTCATGCTGGCAGGAAATCCTCCCTATGGCACTCCAATCCATCTGTTCACTAAATCTGGGGTCAGTAACTCAATTTGCTTGGTCACAATGGGTGCCATTGTGAGGCTAAAATGCCTGTGATGTGCATATCCATGTTCTGCTTGAATGTGGCTTGGTGCCAAACCCAGCAAAGACAGGTAATTTCCACCTTTTAGCATGCAGAACATGCAGATAATATAATCAAACACGAAACAAAATTGATTTGATGTCAATACTAAGTTCAATATCAGGGTTCAATGGTCCAATCTCCTTTATCCAAAGAACCAAACAAATTAAAGTGATCGATTAAAGTGCAGAAAAGATCCACTACCATTTCTGCTGAAACTACTTACAGCTTGCTCCTGGGTTTCTAATTCACTCTTGGTACAATTATACCAGGGTATGGTAATTTCCACTGGAATATGTGACAGATGTTTGCGGGACTTTTTGTTGACCAAATCTTTTGCAGAAACCAATTGTTCCCAGACGTACATGCAGTTTTGCTCTGGAAAATAGCGTGAAAAGAAGGATAAGCAGGGGCACATCAGATACAATGAGCTGCCCCAGGCTGGTGAGGTACTAACTCTCCAGCACAAGGTTCTGCAAGGAACAATGGGTAAAACATCTACACTTTGTTAATTCCTCACTGAAAGCTGGTAGCTGATGCAGCCAAACACACCAACATTGAACATTATTGCACTGCTCTATCCACTATGACATTCAACACAGGCTTTCGGCTGGGCTTACATTGCACCAAGTATTTTCTTACACATTGCCCATCAATTTGCTTCGCTAAGATTGACATTTAAAGGCTTCATCAGAATTTTCTGTTAGGAAAGCCTGTGAACAACTGTCCCTCAGAATATCAATCTAGAACATATCAAACAGAAACAGGCCCCATGGCCCATATTACCTTTCACGCAATATTTCTCCCCAGAATTTGACTTCCCAATGTGCAAGACTTCATAATAGTTTGGAATAAATTCAACCTTGGATCAGCTGGAGCAATGTCCTGCTGTATTCTTAGACAAACTTCTTTACCATATAGGACTCCATAAATTTAAATTAAACTAAATCTCTTCAGTACATGATCCATATCCCTTCATCCTGCATATAGGACACATATGTTACCCTTAGCCACTTGTACTGGTGTCTCTATTCTACCCTCTAATCAGTGGTTTTCAAATTGCCCTTCAAACTCACATTCCACTTTAATTAATCCTTATGCCATCGGTGCTCTGTGATCAGTAAGGGATTGTAATGCGCGTCGAAAGAACCAAAGACTTGTTGATCCAAACCAAGGCTTTTATTAACTAAAGGAGTGGAGCATATCACAAGTAGGTTGACCAGTCCAGAATGACCTGGTCTGGCTAGGAGCAATCCTTTAAGACCTTCCAGTAGGAGTGGCTACACTCTCAGCCAATCACAGTCACCCTACACTACCATCTGTACATATGTACATATACACATTGGTGATAGAATCTGTACTATCAGGGATTGCTTAAGGTGGAATGTGAGTGGGAAGGAAAGATTGAGAATTACTGCTCTAGACCCAATTGTTACTGAAATATTTTGCTTGAGAAAAATTGTTACTGGCCCATTTCCTTTGGAGTTATGAAACCGTGCACATAATGAATTAATTAGATACGATTAAAACAGTGGTTTTCAAACTTTTTCTTTCCACCCACATACAATCTTAAGCAATCCCTTACTAATCATAGAGCCCCTATGGCATAGGGACTGCTTAAGGTGGAAACTGAATTTGGGGGCAGTTTGAAAACCACTGTTCGAAATCAAACTGTTGGGAATCAGGTAATGATATACTTTCATTATAAAGTTATTTCATGAAAATCTGGTCAGTGTAGTGGCTCACCGGAGGCATAATCGAACCGGCTCAGGAGGTTACAAGCGATATCATGATGTCACAATATGAGGATGTCATTTGGAACGTGCAGGGGTTTTAAAAGTTCTGCATGAATGAGTAACGACTTTTACTAAACTTTGACTCAACTATGTCTGATCATTTTCTCGTTCTTCATTTCACAATGCGACACAATTGCTACATCAAATTACATTTGTTGGATATGTAAAGAAAAATTGAAGAGCTCAAAGTAAGTGATGCACACTTATATTTACCTGCAGCTTGTTGGCATACTGTTTGCATTGCATTAACCAGAGTAAATTAATCAAGTATCACAATTCTATTACTTAGTTTTGTGGCTCTTACAATTTAGACATTAATATTTTCTTTGGCCTTTACAGGCAGGTAGATAAATACATAAATCTCTTCCTGTTATTTAGATGACTTTCTGCATGTAAAACTTATCATCCTTAGTTGGCAGTAAAGAAAGTAGGAGCACCAGTAGGTTAATTGGTCCTTCCAGACTGCTCTGTCAATCAACATGATCGTGACAGATCATCCAATGTCAGAGCAGGCTCTTGCTCTTTGCTCCCTATATCTCTTGATCTCTCCAGTTCCAAGAACAATATCTAACTCTATAGTAACTCTATTTATTGCATTATATGAAGTATCAGACAATTTAAAGAGATGAGAAAGAATAAGCATTTATAAATGACCCATTCATAAAATTTTCCATTTTTAAAAAAATCAAATTTCTATGAAAAATATTCATGGTGATTACAATATATTCTATTTAAATTTTTTTTACTTATGCAAAAATGTCACATGTGCAGAGAAAATGGGAAATAAATGAATGCACCATTTCAATTTAAGCTGAGAGTGGGAGCGGTGAGAATGAGTACCTGGAACAGAGTGGTAGGAAGAGTTTAACAAGAGCACCAGGCTCAACCATGTATGAGGCTGCTTAACAAGATGAGAACTCATGGAATTACAGAAAAGATACTAGCATGGGTAGAACATTGGTTAATAGGCAGGAAAGAACGAATGGGAATAAAGGGATCCTATTTGGGTTGTTGCCTGATACTATTGGTGTACTGAAGGGTCAGTGTTGGGGCTGCTTCTTTTTACATTGTATATGAATGGTTTGGATTATGGAACAGATAGCTTGTGGCTTAATTTTCAGATGACACCAAAATAGGTGGTAGAACTGGTGGTGCTGAGGACACAGAAAGGCTGCAGACAGAGTTGGATAGATGAGGAGACTGGGCAAAGAGCTGGCAGATGAAATACAATGTTGAGAAGTGTACAGTCATACACTTTGGTACAAGAAATAGATGGCCAGACTATGATTTAGAGGATTGACTGGCTTTGTTTCATTGTAACACAGAAGTGGAGGGGGGATCTTGTTGAGCTTTACAAAAATATCAGGAACATCAAAAGGATAAATAGAATTCAAAATTTAGAGGTGCAAAGGGACTTGGGAGTCCTTGTGTAGGATTCTCTAAAGGTTAACTTTTAGGTTGTGTAGGGAGTGAAGAAAGATAATGCAATGTTGGCATTCATTTCTACCAGCTATAAGGTGCTGCTGAGAGCTCACTTGAAGACTGTGTACAGTTTTTGGTGCTGTATTTGAGAAATGATGCACTAGCATTGGAGAGGGTTCAGAGAAGATTTACTTGAATGATACCAGGAATGAAAGGGTTAGCACATGAGGAACATTTGTCAGCTCTTGGACTGTACTCAATGGAGTTCAGAGGGTGAAGGAGGACCTCACAGAGATATTTTCAATGCTGAAAGGCCTGGACAGAGTAGATGTGACGAAGTTGTTTCCCACGGTAGGGGAGTTTAGGAGAAAAGGACACAATTTCAGGATTAAAGGGTGTCAATTTAAAATAGAAATGAGGAGAAATTTCCTTAGCCAGAGGGCCGCAAGTCTGTGGAACTTCTTACCACAGGAGGCTGTGGAAGCGAGGTCATTGGGTATATTTAAGGCAGAAAGTGACGGGTATTTGATTAATCAGGGAATCAAGGTTATGAGGAAAAGGCCTGGGAGTGGGACTGAATGACAAGGATCAGCTCATGCAGAGCCGATGGGCTGATTGGTCTACTTGTGCTGTTTTGTGATCTTGTGAGCTGCCTCTAGTGAGCAGGAGTGGTGAAGGAACAAGTTCAAGCATTTCAACACTCACCTTTCAACAACACCTATGGACCAGTCAGAAAGACACTATGGCATCGGGATGTTGTGGATCAATCATGGCAGTTTCCTCAATCTCATTCAGGGATTTCTGGTGCAGTTGATAGAGTTTAAATGTGACAAAGGTTAGTAAAGTATGTTTAGTTTATCAGCATAGTTCTCTGAATATAAGAGGCAACTTAATGGAGATCCAAAGGGATGGCAGGGAAAGTTGGGGCCATGGTGTGTCCCTTCTGCAAAATGAGGAAAATCAGATGCACTTCCAGTGTTCCTGGTGACAATGTGTGCAGGAAGAAACAGAGTTCACCTCACCAGTTCACCTCACCAGTTCACCTCACCAGTTCACCTCACCAGTTCACCTCACCAGTTCACCTCACCAGTTTCACCTCACCAATTCACCTCACCAGTTCACCTCTTGATTGACTTCATTTTATAGCTGGAGTTGCTGATGAATCCCAGTGGAGCATCTGCAATGCTAAGAACATAGTGGGTAACATATTTAATGAGTGGTCACATCACAATCATCGACACAAAGATGATGGGTGACCATCAGGAAGAACAATAGTAGAATGATAGAATAAAAATATAGGAATAGGCCCTTTTAGTTCATTTTGTTCATGATGCCTATCGATATTAATCCCATTCACTTGCATTAGGCCTTGAATCTCTCTGTCTTTTCTATCCAAGTACCTATCCAATTGCCATTGAGGTCTTTAATTTTACCTGCCTCTGCCACTTCTTCTATCAGCTTGTTCCAGCTGAGGGACTAACCTCTTTGAAAACACCTATCAGATCTCACCTGAACCCTAAAACTAAATAGTGTGCCTGGCTCTGGGAAAGTCTATTTATCCTTTCGATGTTCCTGATATTTTTGTAAAGCTCAACAAGATTCCCCCCCCCCTCCACTTCTGTGTTACAATGAAACAAAGCCAGCCAATCCAATCTCTCCTTCTCCCTACAGCCTCCATCCTGGTGAATCTCTTTTGCATTCTCTCTGTAACTACCACATCCTTCCTGCAGTGTGGCAACCAGAACTATACCCAATGCTCCAAGTAGAGCCGAACCAATGTTTTATATAGCTGCAATGTAACTCATACTCAACGCCTCAGCCTATGAAGGCAAGCAAACCAAATGCCTTCTCCGCTAACCTATCCACAATGCTGCCATTATCAGTGGCATAAGACTTGCACCTTGAGGTCGCTCTGCACATCAATGCTCTGAAAGTCATAGTTTTCGCACAATATTTCTCACCAGAATTTGACTTCCCAAAGTGCAAGACTACATAATAGTCTGGATTAAATTCCACCTCAGATCAGCTGGAGCAACGTCTTGCTGTATTCTTAGTCAACCTTCCTTACTACATAGGACTCCACAAATTTTTAGGGTTTTTATTCCCCCAAGCATACATGAATCTAAAAGTAGAGGGCATAGATGTGAGATGAAAGATTTAAAAGGGACCTGAGAGGCACCTTTTTCACACAGAGGGAGGTGGGCACATGAAACAAGCTGCCAGAGGAAGTGGTAGAGCTAAGTACAATGGTGATGCGTATTAAACATTTAGACAGGGACATGGATGATAAAAGAATTTCAGGCAAATGGGTCAAACACAGGAAGACAACATGGTCAGCATGAAGAGTCTGATTTCATACAGTAAAACTCCATGACTCAATGTCAGGAAAATGTAGGTAGTTAGTGTGGAATTAAAAAGACATGTTGTTTTGGATATTATTGAAGCACGACCTCTCAGAACAAAGCTGCAAAAGCCAAAATTTGTTGCATCATAGTTGGGTATACTGAATGTAGAATGCTACAGCACAGAAAACATGCCATTGGGTCCTTCTAGTCTGTGCCAACCATTATTTCATTCGTCTCATTGACCTGCTCCCATTCCATAATTCTCCAGACCTCTCCCGTTCATGTATCTATCCAATTTATTCTTAAACTTCAAGATCAAGCCTGCATTCATCAAACTAAATGGCAGCCCATTCCACACTCCAACTATTCTGAGTGAAGAACTTTCCCCTAATGTTCTCCTTAAACCTCTCCCCTTTCAGTTTAAAACTATGGCCTCTCATATTTATCTCCCCCAACCTAAGTGGAAAATGCCTACTGGGATCCACTTTGTCTATATCTCGCATAATCTTGTAAACTTCAATAAAATCCCCCCTCATTCTTCTTTGCTCCAAGGAATAAAGTCCTAACCTGTTTAATTTTTTTCCCCTGTAACTTAACTCCTGAAGTCCCGGTAACATCCTAGTAAATCTTCTCTGCATTCCTTCAATCTTATTGATACCCTTCCTGTCGCTAGGTGACCAGAACTGCACATAATATTCCAAATTTAACCTCACCAATGTCTTAAATAACTTCATCATAACATCCCAACTCATGTACTCAGTACCTTGATTTATAAAGGCTAAGATTCCAAAAGCTTTCTTTATAAACCTGTCCACCTGTGATGCCACCTTCAGGAAACAATCTATCTGTATTCCTAGATCTCTCTGCTCCTCTGCACTCCTCAGCACCCTACCATTTATTGCATATGTCCTCCTTTGGTTTGCTCTTCCAAAATGCATCACCTCATACTTGTCTACATTTAACATCATTCTCCATTTTTGGCCCATTCTCCAGTTGGTCCAGATCCCTCTGCAAGCTTTGAAAATCTTCCGCGCTGTCTCACAACACCTCCTATCTTTGTGTCATCGGCAAACTTGCTGACCCAATTTACCACATTATCATCCAGATTATTGAAATAGACAACAATCAACAATGGTCCCAACACAGATCACTGAGGCGCACCACTAGTCACAGGGCTCCAGTCTGAGAAGCTCTACCACTCTCTGTTTTCTTCCACACAGCCAATTACAAATCCAGTTTACAACATCTCCATGGATACCTTGTGTCATAACTCACCTCCCACAAGGGGCCTTCTCAAAGGCTTTACTAAATTCCATGTAAACAAGATCCAAAGGCTTTCCTTCATCTACCTTCATGGTAACCTCCTCGAAAAATTCTACAAGTTTCATTAAACATCAGAGGAGAAAATGACTGGATTAAATAGGGTGGGAAGAAATTCAAAATTAGGGGAACAGAGAGGCATTTCTATGGCTGTGATTGAAGCTTCAAGATAGCATGTTGCCTCCCTGCTGTTAGGGTGAGGAATATCTCAGGCTAGTATTATGAGTCCAGAGGACCCAAAAACCCAGCAGCAATAGAAATTCACCAAGACAAATGGTTACTTGAACAAAAATTGCCTTTAATTTTCTTTAAACATAAAAACAGGATCAACCTTTAACTTATTACCATTAATTTAACTTAACCTCCTTTTAATTCTAAGTGCATGTGTATGTAATGTACATAGGTTCAGGAAAGTTCTTTGATTCACAGACCAATCTCACTTCTCACTCCTCCAAGTTCACCGGTCGGTATCAGGAAATTCTTATACTGTTATAATTATGTAATGGGGGAGGGGGCCATATTATTCTGATCGCTTGCTATTAGTTATGTCTGTAGAGATACTCTACCATACTGGTGTAACAGATGGAGATGCTTTCCCACTAGCCAGTTTAGAGGTGGTTCGAGTCTGTTAATAAAAGCCCAGTATTAGTATAATACTTGACTGGTCCATGTCTATGGCATATCAATTGTGCACAGAATTTAACATTTATGAATTTTCACCAGGCTCTGGTGAATCATTACTGCTCAGGAAGGTTTTAGTTGATTTCAAAGAGAGATGTGTTGCTTGTTGGACACCCACTCAAACTGATTCCATCCGATCAGCCACTTCAGTGTCTTGCTGAAGAAACTTGCCCCATCATGGGTTTTCCAAATGATAACCTCTTCTTCCAAGTCATCACAGAGTTCCTCTTCTTTCCCTTATTTCAGGAGAAATGCTCGAGCCAGCCATTTCCTTTTGTAAGGAATACAAGGGTTTTCAACAGTCTGAATTCACAACCCATCTTCAAAATGGGGTTTTAACAAGTCTGACACCTTGTTGCAGCCTCCCAAAGGCACTGCAGAACTGCTCTCTCTTTCTCTCTCTCTCTCTCTCTCTCTCTCTCTCTCTCTCTCTCTCTCTCTCTCTCTCTCTCTCTTTTAGAGAAATCCTTCTGGTTCTTTCCTCTCTCTCTCTGTTTGTAAAATCTTCTTGCAGGGCTAACCCAGTCCTTGAACGATCTTCATCAGCACTTTGAGCCTGAACTCTACCATTTGCACCTGCTTTTTAAAATTCCTTCCAAAACAATTTCATTGTATTTTTCAAAGCCACGGGTGCCTGCATGTCTGGCTTCAGCCAAGCTCTTGCATTTTAAATGAGATGTGAAGTGTTACTCTGTATGTGTACAGTAAACCCCCCACAATCTATCTCTTTTAAAGCCATATTAATATATAATATAAAATATAATACACCCTGTAACACTAGAACATAATGGAAGGAAGGATTATTAGCCAGAAGTCATGATTCATTTTGGTATTAATGACACAAGGAGAAGGATGAGCAAGGTCCTGAAACATGAATTTAGGTAGAAAGTTAAAAAGCAGGACCTCCATTGTTATAATCTGGATATTGTTTCAGGTTCCACATACTCTTGAGTTTAGAACTAGCACAGGTCAAATGAATGTGTGGCTAAAGGGATGGTGCAGGAGGGACAGCTTTAATACTTGAATCACTGAAACTGCTTCTTGTGCAGTTGGGGTATGTGAAAGCACCTGAACTGGAAGAGAAGCACTATCCATGCAGGGAGGTTTACTTGTAGTGTTGAGGAAATTTCAATGAATGCGGCAGGGGGATGGGATGCAGAAGAGCAGTAGAAGCAGATGAGGAGATGGAGTCAAACATAGAAGATAATCTAAATCCAGTGGACAGAGCAGATGAGGCATGATAAGGTGGTAGATGCAAATTCATTAACTTTACCAAGAAGATTAACATGTAAAACAGATGAGATTCAAGCATCAATCGTGACACAGAAATGTAATGCTATTGCAATCAGAAAAAAAAAAAGTAACAATTGAAAGGCAGCAGAATTGGCAGCTTAGTGTTCCAAACAATAAAGGTTTCAGGTTTGATATGAGGTGAAGAAGAGAAAGGGACATTGTTATGATAATTGGCTGCTCAGGGAGAATCTCCTCTTCAAACGAGACCATGGAACCAAAGGTTAGAAATAAGATCACTTTGCTGGGGTTATACAATGGACAACCCAACAGTCACTGGGAGATAAAGGAACAGATAGAGTGTATAGACAAATCACAAAAATGCGAGTGAGTATTTGAGTCATCGTATTGAAGGATTTTAATTTCCCCAATATTGACTGGATTGACTTAGAGCAAGGCACTTAAGGGATGAAATTGTAAAGTTCATCCAAGAGAGCATTACATGTCAATAACCATATCATCGAATGAGTAACAAACCTAATTTTGGAAAAAGTCTGAGAAAATGGTGGATTATTAATGGAAGCACTTTGGAATTACTCATCACAATTCTATGTTTCAAGATAGTTATGGATTAGGAAAAGGATGGTCTGGAAGTTAAGGTTCTAAATTGGGGGAAGGCTGATTTCAGTAAAACAGGACAGGATCTGGGTAACACAGATCAGAGTAGCAGCTTACTGGTAAGACAACATCCAACAGATGAGAGTTGTTTAATAGTGGCACCATGAGATTTCTGGGCCAACATGTTCCTATGAATGTGAATGATAAGGTTGGTAAGATTAGAGCAGTGGTTCTCAACCTTTATCTTTCCACTCACATACCACTTTAAGTATTCCATATGCCATAGGTGCTCTGTGATTAAAGGGATTGCTTAATGTGGTATATGGGTGGAAAGAAAAAAGGTTGAAAACCACTGCTTTAATTTTACCTAATTGACTCGTTATGTGCACGGTTTCATATCTCCCAAGGAAATGGGCCAATTATGATTTTTCTCAAGCAAAATATTTCAGTAACAATTGGGTCTAGAGCAGTGGTTCTCAACCTTCCCTTCCCACTCACATATCACCTTAAGCAATTGCTTAGTAATCAGAGCACCGATGGCATAGGGATTACTTAAAGTTGTATGTGAGTGGAAAGAAAAAGATTGTGAACCACTGGATTAAAGGATGACAGCAGATGCTGAAGGATTGATGAAAAAGAAAATATATAGCAGGATATCTTCTTGATATGTGGGAAACAAAGAAGGACCATGAAATATCTCTGGCAATCAAGATAAAGCAGAATTCCAATAAATGTTATATTGGGAGCAACCACATAATCAGGGAAAGAAATGAGATCCTCAGGGACCAAAGTGGTAATTCTATGTGCAGAGCTAGAAGATAAAGGTGAGGTTTAAAATGCATATTTCTCATTTGTACTCACCAAGATATGATAAATGGAATGTTCAGGGAGATGGATAATGATTTTCTTAGTACCTTAACATTAAGCAGGATGAGATGGTAAATGTCCTGAAACAAATAAATGTGGATAAATCCCCAAAGCAAAACACAATGGATCTCGAGAACGATCAATGCGGTTAAAATGGAAACAGACAGAATTTCTTATAAACCGCAGGAGATATGAGTTGTGATAACTTCAATTACCAAATTTTCAGAATTAATATGAAGCAGCACCATTAAAATTTATTAATAGGATGTTTGATATTGACCAACTTCCAACATGGGCTAAAGTTGAATTAGCTCAAATTTCTGAATTTAATGTACATAAATTTATATATAAATGGAATCCTTATCTTTTACAAAAGTATAAATTGTCAGTATTGAGACATTTAATGGAGATCTGGCATAAAAGGGATCAAAATATAGGAACTAAAGGTAAAATTTCAAATAAGAGTCCGTTATATCAGAATAAAATAATTCCTTTTTCGATGAACTGAAGGGTATTAAATTGGTAGAGGATTGTTTTGAAGCTGGTATGTTTCTTTCTTTCGCTAGATGCAGAGAAAAATTTTGGTTATTACCAAGTTCTTTATTTGCTTATTATCAAGTATGTGCATTATTGATGGAAAATTTTGGACGGGATTTGGTATTACCCAGGCAATCTAAATTTGAGATTTTAATTGTTGATAGAGGGAAAAAGGGTTTATTTCTGAAATGTACACTTTGTAACAAATTTTCAATTTACATATAGTGGGAAGGTGATTAAAGTTGTCTTATATAAAATGAAGAATAAGTGGGAGAAGGATTGATCTATTTTACTATCTCAGGAGGAATGGATGACTATGTGCGTAGATAGTGTTACAAAATTAATTAATATGAGATATAGTTTAGTTAATTATAACTTTTTGCATCAGTTGAGAAGTTGAAAAAATACAGTTTTAGTTCTTCAGATTTGTGTTTTCATTGTGGAACACAGACAGGTACTTTTTTACATTCAGTATAGATTTGTGAAAAAGTTAAACCTTTTTGGGAAAGAATTATGAAGCTTTGGGAAGATTTATTTAAGATTGAATTAACACTGGATACATTACTTTTTTAATGGGTTACAACTGGTTTATGATTGGATAAATTTCAAATTGCATTTATTCATTTAACATTAGCTGTAGCTAGAAAATGTATTGGTGTTACATGGAAAAATCATGTTGAATTGAATATACAAAGATGTCATAATGAACTAAAATTGTGTCTTTATTAAGAGAAGATAACATTTAATCTACGGAATGACTATTCTGTTTTAATTAAAACGTGGACTCCATATTTGAAATGTATGGGTTTGGATATACTGTGTGTGTTTTTTTTTAAGATGTAAAGGGTTAGCACACTCCACAGCAACTGATAATTACCTGAAATATGTATTTGGCTCCTGCATGGGGGGAGGGATGTAGGGTTAGGGTTAGTAGGGGTATAGTTTTTAGTAAGTTTGCAAAAAAGTGCAGGATATAAATAAGGCTTTTAAGCAATTTTATGCTAAATTATATAAATCAGAGTCACAAAGAGACATTAATAAAATAGAAGAATTCTTGTCAAAATTAGAGCTTCCAGATTTAGAGTTTGAGGAACAGAGAGGACTTAATGCTTCATTTACTGAAGTAGAAATAAGGGAAGCAGTAGGTTCA
Organism: Narcine bancroftii; assembly: GCF_036971445.1. Taxonomy (NCBI): domain Eukaryota; kingdom Metazoa; phylum Chordata; class Chondrichthyes; order Torpediniformes; family Narcinidae; genus Narcine; species Narcine bancroftii. The sequence goes on from NC_091469.1 coordinate 338,821,180, forward strand.
TTACAAGTCAACAAATCTCCCGGGGAGGATGGGAAGCAGTAGGTTCATTACAAGTCAACAAATCTCCCGGGGAGGATGGGTTTCCTCATGAATTTTATAAAGAGTTTAAGGATCTCTTGATACCCCTCTTTATGGAGGTGATAGAACAGGTGATTGAGACACATACTCTCCCAAAATCTTTTTCAATGGCAATAATTATGGTGATACTTAAAAAGGACAGAGATCCATTGAAACCATAATCTGATAGGCTTATTTCATTATTGAATGCTGACTACCAGATAATTGCCAAAGCATTGGCAAATAGATTGGCAAAGTTTTTGCCAAATTTAATAAATATTGATCAAACAGTCTTTGTGCAAAATAGAAGGTCTGCAGACAATGTAAGCAGACTCCTCACAATAATACAATTGGCACAATCAAGAGGTAATCTAAGTGTTGGTGTGGCCCTGGATGCCAAAGTGCTTTTGACAGACTGAAATGGGACCTTTTGTTTAAAGTGCTGGAATGATTTGGGATAGGGCAATGGTTCTCAACCTTTTTCTTTCCACTCACATACCACTTTAAACATTCCCTATGCCATGGGTGTTCTGTGATTAGTAAGGGATTACTTAAGGTGGTATGTGGGTGGAAAGAAAATGGTTGAAAATCACTGTTTTAATCGTACCTAATTGACTCATTATGTGCACAGTTTCATAGCTCCAACGGAAATGGGCCAATGACAATTTTTCTCAAGCAAAATATTTCAGTAACAATTGGGTCTAGAGCAGTAATTCTCAACCTTCCCTTCCCACTCACATCCCACCTTAAGCAATCCCTTAGTAATGACAGAGCACCGATGGCATAGGGATTACTTAAAGTGGTATGTGAGTAGAAAGAAAAGGGTTGAGAACCACTGGGCTAAGCCTAACTTTTATAAATTGGATCAGGGATTTATATTATGATCCCAAAGCCAGGGTTGTAACTAATGGACAAATTTCCACAGCATTCCCATTAACCAGATCTTGTAGGCAGGGTTGTCCATTATCTCTGGCTCTCTTCTTTTGGCTGTAGAACCATTGGCAGAAGATATTCCAGACATTAAGGGATTCGGGATAAATCAGTAAGAACATATTAATCTATTTGCAGATTATGTGTTGATACATTTGACAGACCCGGCAATTTCATTGGTAGCACTGCACCCTAAACTGGAAGATTATGAGAAGATCTAGGATATAAGATAAATAAGTGAACTTATGCCACTTATAGGAGGGAATTATCAAATAAATAATTTAAGTGATGCAAAATGGAATAAAACATTTAGGGATAAGAATATTTAATAATTTACAGAATTTATATAAATTAAATTATCTCCCTTTGCTTAGGAAAATTGAAGAAGATTTAAACAGATGGATGATTATACCAATGACATTAGTAGGCAGAGTTAACTATTAAAAAAATGAACGTGATGCAAGATTTCAATCTTTTTTCAAACTTTGCCTATATCATTGCCTCAGAGGTTTTTTTTCCCCCCCCCAAGATATAAATAAATATATCAGAATGTTTCTTTGGAATGGTAAGGTGATTAGATTCTCCATTGAAAAACTAACCTGGGATTAAGCTCTGGAAGGATTGCGGCTCCCAGGCTTTAAAAAGTATTATTGGGCAGCCCAGATGAAATTCATCCCCTCTCTCTTTGAGGAAGGATTTAAACCTTCCAAGGCAAAAATTGAATGCATAAGGTAGGGGAAGGGATAATGGGGATTTTATATATAAATGGGATATTAAAGTGATATCTGGAGTAAAATACACCCTCCTATTAAAACATGTAATTATTGTTTGGCGTAAAATAAATCAACAGATTGGATTTAAGGTGGAGTTATCAGCAAGAACACACCTAGCTCAAAATAGGTTAATATCATCAATAATGGATAATGAGACCCTGGATGCCTGGTCTCAGAAAGGGATCAGTTGCATCAAGGATTGTTATGAGCAGGAAGAGTTTATGTCATTTGACCAGTTAACAATTAAATATAGTTTTTTAAATAATTAGTTTCTCTGCTATCTTCAATTAAGGTCTATTTAAGGGTCAAATTAGGACCACTAATGGCCTTACCGAAATGTAGTGACATAGAGACTCTGATTCGAAAGGGGAACATAAAAAATTTTTTATTTCAGCAAAGTATTTCTTACTTCAAATGGAAGCCCCTAAACAAGGGCTACATAAATCCAAACAGAGATGAGGATCAGACTTGGATATAATAATTGGTGATCAAAGCTAGACTGATTTATGCCAAGATAGCATGACAAATACAATAAATCTAAGATTTAGACTGGCACAATATAATTTTTTGCATCAGTTACAAATTATGCTGCATAAATTAAAATCAGAAATATCAGATCAATATTTTAGGTATAGTTCGGAGATAGGAACCTTTCTACATTCAACCTTGTCATGTCCCAAAGTGAGACCCTTCTGGGTAGATTGAAGAAATTTCCTAGAACAAATTACAGGAATTCAATTTCCACAAAACCCAGAACTGTGTTTACTGGGAAATATTTTGGAAATAAGATCCACAGTTTGTAAATATTGCACTGGCAGTGGCCTGGAAATGTATAGTGGTTACCTGGAAGACTGATTCCCATCCAGGATGATATACGGGAACGCATAAATGTGTAGTTGTGTTCCCCTTGAGAAAACTACTTATAATCTGAAGAAAAAAAAAATTTTTTAGAAATTTGGCAACCATATTTGCAGCATACAGATGCATCTCTTTAGTTATACCCCTTGCCTTTGAACTGTTCATCCGCACTTCTCTCTTACAGATCCAGGGAAGTTAAGTATTAAAGCCTGTGCAGTAGGTAGTGATCTCAACACAAAACTTTCTCTTTTTCTAATCTAGTTTTCCATTTTTTCTGTTCTTTTCTTTTGGGAGGGTGGGGGAGGGTGATGTTTGATAATAGTCAAACATGTAATATGTGATTAATTGACTAATATGAATCTTTGAGGTTACTGTATACTTTTATTGTTTGACTTTAGAAACTATAAATAAAATATACCAAATAAAATTCCCAAAAGCCTAATGATATATATTAAGACTGATTATGTTGATTGCTGGGGTTCTAATGGATCCAAATTGGCTTGTTAATAGGATCGAGAGGATGGTAGTGGAGGAGTGTGGATTGTGGAGGGTCACGTAGCCTCTCCGCCTGGAATCTAACTAGAAGTCACCTCACCTGCCAATCAAGGGCTACCCACCTGTGAGGCCCTGGATGAATGGCCCTGGCAGCTGACATGTGATTTGTCCTACAGGTGCCAATCAATGGTTAGATTTGCACACAGGTGAGGCTGGGACACAATTATTCCTCACAGGCCATGTGGACAGATCTTGCATTGAAAAAGCCGAGCATGTTCATTCATTTTTTTCCTTTCTCTCCCTCCTTCCCCTCTCTTCCTCCCTCCATCCCTCTACCCTTGAAGACCAGGCTGCAGGCAGCTTCAGAGAGCCAACTCTGCAAATTCTGACTGTCCTGGATCCCAAGATGTGGTCGATGTTGGAAACCAGGTTTATATGTATGTACTTATCAGTTGCAACTATTGCTAATGGCGCTGTCCTGGATTCCAATCAGGGGGTTGTACTGGAGACTAGGTTTATGAGTATGTACTTGTTTACTTGTTATGGATTAAACATTTTTTGATAATATCATGCCTGTGGGTGGTGAATGCTGAATAAGCTAAACCCTCATTTCTTGGTATACTCTGCCTGCATGCTGTGTATGTTAGTCCATCAGTGTGTCCCCTTTTTTGAATTCCCCTATGTGTAAATAAAGACCATTGTTTGTTCATTACACATGTCCAGCCTGGATTCTCTTTGATCCTGTCGAACCTATTCTGAACACAACAGGTGGCTAATATATTTGAAGTCTATAACCAGTGGTATATCACAAAGATTTGTACCAGGACCTTTAATGTTTATGATAGCCATTAAATGACTGTATAATTTGCAAGTTATCAGAGGATATAAACATTTGTGGTCTTGTAAATGGTGAGAATGATTGTCCAATATTGAAATGTACAACCAGATGCTGATCAGCTAAAAAGTTGGGTGGAGCAAAATGTGGAAGAAATGTAATCCTACTAAAACCATAGAGATGCATTTTGGAAGGTCAAAAAGTGCAGGATGTACACATTAAATGGTAGAGCCCTGAGGAGTGTTGATGAGCAGAGAGACCATGAAGTGTAAGCCCGCAGATCTCTGAAAGTGATAACATTGGTGGATATGATGCTCAAGGCAGCCTGTTGTATGTTTGCCTTTATCAACAACAGCAAGAAGTACAAAGAGAGACTTGATGTTACCACTTCACTAAAGATATGTTTGGCCAAATTTGGAGTGCAGTATGCATTTCTGATGACCATACTACAAGGAGGAGAAGATGCAAGGGAGATCGCCTGGAGAGGAATATCTAAAGCAGATATGTTGCCTGTACATGATTGTGTTTGGGAAGAGACTAATTACGTGAAAGCAACTTTGGCAATTTTGTGTTTTATTCACATTGTCCACTGATAGTCTACACCCCTAAAATTTAGTTTAGGAAAATGTTCATTGACACAGCAAGGTTTTATTGAACAGACAAGGGACCACATTACTAACCTCCCACTGCCATTGTTCCCTCTGTTCAAGTCACACATAAAGCCCCAGTCAGTAAGGATGATTAAAGTGTGCCAGAGCCAAAATGGCATTTCTCTATATCTTTCTGATATACAACATCAACTTCCTATATTCAGCTTCATCGTGTTCACTTTGGGTGTAAAAATGTGCAAAATTGTTTATAATGAGCATTACAGATGGCGATGGCCACAATATTTTTACTTTAGCAAAGTTGATCTGGAAAGTGCAAAAGAAAATAAATAATAAAAAAGGACAATCCCACTGCATAGGGGATTTTGAGCAGGACATTTCCTGGTACAATATTGTCAAAAAATTCCATTTTAATGTTATTTCCCTCGTTGTCTGGGGAAGTTAGAACTGGCATTTCAGTGGAGCTGAAATTTTGAAACCAAAATTTTAATTAAGATATCAGGAAATTTCACTGACAGGATATGGCACCAGTTTTTAAATAATATTCCTTATATAATATTCCTTTTATTCTTAAACTAAAAAAAGTCATCCTAATTGCCATGATAGACCATGGTAATTTTTAATAATTTAGACATACACCATGGTAACAGTCCATTTCGGCCCATGAGTCCATATCGCCTAATTTACACCCAATTGACATACACCCCAGTAGGTTTTGAAAGGTGGGTGAAAACTGGAGCCCCTGGGGAAAGGCCACACAGACAAGGAGAGAACATACAAATTCCTTGTGGATGGTATTCAAACCCTGATTCTGATCACTGGTATTGTAAAGGTGTTGCGCTAACCGTTATACCAATCGTGCCACCCCCCCTTCGTCAACCATACCATTCCATGAAAGGCATGGGGCAAGTATTGTAGGTTAAACTAGCTGCCTCACCAAACTGATGCTTTCCCTTTGTACCATCACCACATGTGATCCCGTACTCAAAAGGCAACAGTGCGACATATTGCTGTAAAAACGAACGATGTTAGAAGTACCTTGTTATAGAAACCATTGAAATCCTAGTACCCCATAACGTAGCAAGAGATTGTTACATTGTGTATCACAGTGCAGCAGAGAGAAGCACAGATCCAGGACTATTCTGGCCTGGTCCAAGATCACACCACTGATTTTATTAATTTAATTTATAACCATGGGTTAAATTTGTAGATATTATTCTCGGTAAAAGATCAAAAAGTAAGACAAAGATGTAATTGGGGCAACCCTGCTGAAGTAGATGCAGACAAATATTCTCATGGGAAGGAAAAGTAAGAAATTTATACAGTCCTTGAATTGTTTTGAAATGATCTGGGAGTATAGTTGATCTTGATACTCAAAGAGACTGTTAGATTTAGGATGTAGTAGCAGTACATTTTGTAGATAAATCTCACTTCATTTCATGTTTATATACACATGTATTGAGATACAATGAGAAAGATGGTTTGTAAGAAGTACAATTGGTCAACATAGTACAGTAGTTAAATCCACAAAAAAATCGGGGTGGCGAAAGGTCTGATCTCAATCTTCCAAGAGGTGGACCACAAATCTTGCACACTGTACCACAATAAGCATCCCATCATTGAAAAATGATCTGGATTATTTTCTTAATCTTGGGTATATTCAACAACTTATTCTCCAGTGCTCTGAGGCAGAGAATTCTGAAGCCTCACAAACTTATTGAGATGTTGCTTCTCATCTTCATCCTAAATGGGCAAATCCTTTTCCTGAAACTACACCTCAAATTCCACATCATGGCATGAGGGGAAATCCCTTCTTGGCATCTGTATTGTCAAGCCCTCTCAGAAAGTTGTTTCATTAACATAATCTATCATGCTTCTAAACACCATTGCCCATAGTCCCAACCAGCCCAGGAATCAATTGTGATTTTTTTTTATTAACAACCTCCTGTTCACGTACACTCCACCTTATTTAAGGATACCAAAACAGAACACAGTACTCCAGGTGTTTTGTCATTTATGATTTGTATAGCTGCAGACTGACTTCCCTCCTTTTATGCTCATATCCTTTGCAAGGGAGCAAATATTCCTTTAGGCTTCATAATTACTTGTTATTCTGCAAATCTTTATTTGTTTCACATACAAGGGCACACTGACCCCTCTCTACTCTCGGGTTCAGTAGATTCGCTCAATTTAAAAAGAACTTTCTGCTTTTCTATTTTGATTAACAAAAGAGATGAATTCACATTTCCACACATTATACTCCATCTACCATTTCCTTTTGGCTACACAGTTAACTATTTTATCTTAGCCTGAATGCTCCTGAGATTGTCTGATCTCAGAAGCTAAGCGGGCTCAGGACTGGTCAGTAATTGGAGGCACTGAGAAACCCCAGGTGCTGTAGGGTGCTGTGAGGGGGCGCTGGACAAAGTCACACTCTCTGTCTGCCTTATGGTAGACAAAAGTTAAAGAATTTCATGTATGTTACATTCTAAATGTAGTATTATGTGGCAATAATGGAAACTTTACCATGGCAATTATTTTGTCCTTCAAACTATGAGCACTCCAAACTATCTTTGCGTCATCTGTGAATTTCCCTATGGTACATCTGGCCTCATCATTTAAACCATTAATGTCAATTGTAATCAGCACAGGACAGCACTGATTCCATCACTCTTCCTTTCCTTGAAGGAGATTATGGAGTTACATTATCTCAACCTGAACATCCATGACCCCAACTTACTTATTCATGACCAAATGTTTTGGTTGGCTTGAGAATATACTTTCTCATGAGTCACTCCAGCAACTCCTCCTCCAGGTTACCTTTCCCAATTTGATTTGTCCACATGAAGTTTAAAAGTTTTTTAGAACTATTTACCACAGCATCCTTCTTGATTTTTGAGTCTTATTGTATTGATGGACCACACGAACATTTGAGAAAAAAATATCATGGACTTGAAACATTAACTCTCTTACTTTTTCACAGATGTTGCCTGACCTGAGAGTGCTGGTTTATTACACACTTGTGACATCTTTTTCTTATTATTTCTTATCTCTAGCCCAGTGGTTCTCATCCTTTTTCTTTCCACTCACATACCACTTCAAGTAATCCTTATACCTTCAGTGCTCTGTGATTACTAAGAGGATTGCTTAAGGTGGTATATGAATGGGAAGGGAAGGTTGAGAATCACTGCTCTAGACCCAATTGTGATAAAAATTGTCATTGGCCCATTTCCTTTGGAGTTATGAAACCGTGCACATAATGAGTCAATGAGCTACAATTAAAATAATAGTTTTCAAACTTTTTCTTTCTACCCCATACCACCTTAAGCAATCCCTTACTAATCACAGAGTTCCTATGGCATAGGGAATACTAAAAGTGGTATGTGAGTGGAAAGAGAAAGGTTGAGAACCACTGCTCTACACAAACTGATTCAGAACGTCAATCTTCTGAGACAATATTATTTCTCACAACAATATTAAACTCATATTTTATTAACAGACCTCCTCTTGTCTTTGGTGAACAGCTCAAGCCCAAAACAAGTTGAGCTCCAAAGATCTTTATCTTTGTTATTTAAAGTACACAGTTTGACCTGCTGAGTTTCTCCAGCACTGGGATTTTACTTCAACCAGTGTCTGCAGACTTTTCTGTTTTACTCCTCATGTCTTTATCTTTCTGCAGTTCTTCCACAAATCCAAATTTCCCGTGAATATTTTGGTTACGTTGTGACTACATCTCTGTAACATCAGTTAGATCAACCCATTTATTTATTTTAATGACTTCAATTTGTATATCTTGTTGAAAATTCTACTTCCACTCACATAAAGTATTTTCATTTTTGCATTTTTCCTCTTTGATGGAATTTTCAGGTCTACTTAGATATTTGCATGTCCTGTTCTTTCATAAGAGATGGAAGCAGAAATAGGCTATTCAACACATCAAGTCTGCCCCACCATTTAATCATGAGTTGATCCATTTTCCAAAACAGACCCACTGCCTGATCTCTCCATAATCTTTGATGCCCCGGCTAATCAAGAACCTATCAAACTGTGCCTTAATGACATGGCCTCCACAACCATGTGTGGCAAAAAAAATCCACTGATGTAGAATTCTTTGAGTGAAGAAATTCCTTCGCATCGCTGTTCTAAGCGGATGCCCTTCATTCCTGAAGTTGTGCTCTCTTGTTCTAGGCCAGAGGTGGCCAAATTTACATAAGAGCCACATACAATAAACTTTAGATGTTTGAGAGATGTAAGATATGAAAAAAATATTACATTTACACATTTTCAATCTTACACACATTTTGATACAAAATTTTATATAATTTTTTAAGAAATACATGTATGTAATAATATTAATTCATTTATGTGGTTTTTAAACTATTAATTTGTATTGGCTTCAATAATCAAAATATACACAACATACATTTGTGTAATAGTCAAATTTTGTGGACCAATTTTTAGGGTAAAATTTAGGGGGTTGATTATTGCACATGTACAACTTTTGACTATTGCAAGTACCGGAGTTGTTCAAGGCAGCAAGAGATCGCATGGGTGCCAGACAGGGATTGGTCGGTAAGCCAACATTCAAGTCATAGGGAGTCCTGATAGATGTGTGGGCAGCCGAGGCTGAATCGAGAGTCGGCCATCAGGATGTCGGGAGTTATTGGTGGGCGGGTGGACAAGACATCGGGAGCTTCAGTGGGTGGTGGAGGCTGGGGCATCGTGAGCTCAAATGGGAGGGCTGCCGGTGCATCTGGAGCTCGGGTGGGAGGGAGGCTGGTGCGTTGGGAGCTCAGATGGTTGGATGGCTGGGGTGTCAGGAGCTCCACAGGGCAAGCAGCCAGAGCACTGGAGGCTCAGGTAGGAGGACAGCCTGGGCATCAGGAGGCCAGAGCATATGGAGCTCCAGAGGGCAAGTGGCCTGGATCACTTGTGCTCCATTAATTCTTCTGCACGCAACACAGCCACATGCCACAATCACACGATCGCAAGTCATGCCCACTAACACGACATAGCCAACATGCTTCAGTCAGCCGCACATTCATGTCAAAGAGCTGCATGTGACTTGTGAACCATGGTTTGGCCATCCCTGTCCAAGGCTCTCCCATCATGAGAAACAAACTTTCTAAATCTCTGATTACTGTTTTATTACCCTTTAATATTGATTTTTCCTTCCTTTTTAACTTTTCTCTCAACATTAACACCCTTTACCACTATTTAGTCACAGCCTTAGCTTTAAGAAATTGATGCATCTGATTTGAGTGAAACCCAGTATAGAAGTTCCCTCTTTTCTTAAGTGCTGGTCCCCATGCATTGAACCCCACTTCTCCCAGTTCAGTCTTTGAACCATGGTATTAATTCTTTGATCTGGCTGATATGATGCCAACGTGCTGGCAGTAATCCTTTACCTTTGTTGTTCTTTTTAATTTAGATGTTGGCTGTTTAAACTTTTTTAGCAGAAACTTTTTCTTCAAAGACTGGTGGAGAAACTGTCCTTACTAGGACTCAACACCCCTCTCTGTAACTGGATCCTGAAATTTCTAACAGAAAGACCACAGTCTGTCCGGGTTGGTAGCAGAATATCGAGCACCATCACGCTGAGGACTGGTGCACCTCAGGACTGTGTGCTCAACCTGCTTCTGTTCACACGACTGCATCACTAGATCCAGCTCCAACAGAGTCATCAAGTTTGTAGATGACACAACAGTTGTTGGCCTCATCAGCAACCACAAGTACTATAGAGACAAGGTGGAAAATCTCAGGAAATGGTGAAAGAATAACAACCTGGGCCTCAACATGGACAAGACGAAGGAGATGATCGTGGACTTGAGGGGGACCAGAAATGACCATCCTCCACTACACATCATCAACTCTGTAGTGGAAAGAGTGGAGAGTACCAAATTCCTTGGAGTTCACTAAACTAGTGGCCTATTATATACACTCAGCATCTCCTCACTTGTCAGGAAGGCACAACAATGACTGCATTTCATGAGAAGACAGAAGCAGTGTGGTATAGTTACTGAAGAGAAATGGATCGGACATCAATCCACAGGACTATAAGAGTGGCAGAGAAGATCACTGGAGTCTCCTTCCCCCTCATTGAAGTGACTGTTGTCTGAAGAGGGCATGCAAAATCATTGATGACCACTTCCACCCAGCACACAGTATATTTCAGCTGCTCCCATTAGGAAAGCAATACAGGAGTATTAGAGCCAGCACCACCAAGCTGAGAAACAGCTTCATCCCATGGGTCATGAGAATGCTGAACACGAACTGCTCACACAAAATATCCAAGACTCTCGTTTGTACAAAGCAACATCAATCTATTCATTTATTTAGCTATAATACTTGTCCTGCACATGTATTATTTGTCTGTATGTGTGTTATGTCTGGTTGTGTGTTATGTCTGGTTGTGTGTTATGTCTGGTTGTGTGTTATGTCTGGTTGTGTGTTATGTCTGGTTGTGTGTCTACACGTTTTTGCACCAAGGACCAGAGAACGTTGTTTTGTTTGGTTGTACTTGTACAATCAGATGACTTGACTTGGCCCTTTTTTATTCCTACATGATTTGCTACTGCCTAGATGGATCAGGACAACTGGATATTTCCCCTTACCCTCTAAATTGCTCTATGTCCCTGAATCGACATCTTTAATCCAGGCAACAGGCAGGTAAATCCACTTTCAGTATTCCAAGTAACTATTGGAAAATAACCATGCTATCTTCCATCACAACTTCATCCTTTATCAGCACCAATCCCTTTTCTCCAATCTGACAAGACATTGCTGTGGTGAGCTTGCCTCCTCTATGCACAGTATCTGCTCTTGTACATGCTGCAAGAACATTGATTTCATTGGTGAGATACAAGGGCTTGGATTTCTTTAATTCTACATTCTGGATTCCCAGATCTACCTCTGTCAGTCACACTCTCCTTCTCTTAACTACCTCATGAAATAAAGTTACAGGCAGTTATCTCCCTCTCTGATGCATCACTGTGTTCAGAGGGCACATTACCTCTTAGCAAAAATCCCTACTGTAAATCATTAGCTCTCACGTTGCAAACTACAGAATATCACCTGCCCTACAAAGTTTTATTTAATTAGAGATTCGATTTTCCAACTGGCCACTTAGAACTTTTTATTATATTGTAAGCTCTTTATAACCTAGTTTTAAGTAATCTATGATATTTGTACTTTCTACAGTGTTACAATTTAATACAAATCCTTTGAAGAACTGTAATTCCCACCAGCTGAAGCCACATTGTGGCTTCTTCATCCTGTTTCTCAAACTCTCAACTTAGAGAGGCAACCACAAGGTACTCCTTGTTAATTCAACCATGATGCTCAAAATACAATGCCTCCTTTCCCCTCCACCAAACTCCCCACTTACTAACATTCCAAGATTTGTTTTCTTTCTAATTTGCAATCCATGGAACGGAATGTATATATCAGGAAAGCCATCTGTAAAAGTAGAAGCTAAAATTCCTTAGATTTGTGTGAACTCCTGCTGACAGTATTTATCAAATACATTTTTCTAACTGGTCATTTCATTAACTCTGCACTGTCATTGGAAGAACACTTCTTATTGACCATTGACTGACACTATGAAAGAAATCACATTAACTTTAAAGTTAGGGTAAATATTAAATGCAAAGCGTAATTAAATCTCAGATCACCATGAGACCTTTAAAGTTCTCCAATTCACTAAAGCTCTGAGCTTTGTATTCTGTACTTTATTGACCTGGATTCCTTGCTATTTACATTCTATTAACATAACAATATGGACAAAGAAGATAATGTTTGATTCAGTGTCTTCACTTGCCATATATCTAAAAATAATAATTAGGAGTAGGAAGGGGCCATTCAGTCACTCAAGTGTGTTCTGCCCTTTGATAAGGTCATGACTGCAACTTCAGCTTCATATTTCCACGGATCCATGATGACTTTTTGCCTCCTTGCTTTTCTTTTCTCTGCCTTAAAATAGTCAAATACTTTTTCACTGTCCTTTGAAGAAGAGGGTTCCAAAGACTCAGAACAAAGAGGTCAACATAATAATTTCAAATGATTTTCAAACAAGATGAAATGTCATCATCGCATAAAGTCTTGTATATTCTAAGTTATTTTTTACTCCATTAAACTCCAACAACTTTGATTCATAAGACTATTCATCCATTCCAGACAACAGGTCAGTAAACTCTATGATTCAAGTTGTATGTGCTTTGTTTCTGCAACAAACTGTGTGAATGATATCCTTAGTGCAGTGCTTTCAAAATGTGACATGTGATGTTTAAGGAACTGAGGATTGTGATAGCTACAAGTAGTGAAGCCAAAACCCACATTCAGCTAAATTTACATCACCACACGTTGTTGGAAGGCAGGATCGCGGGGAAGAACTTAAGATGTCAGAGTTTGTTGCCCTTTGATCTTTCCAAGCCCAGGAACAGTCAGACCAATTTGAATGGCAACAACTGGACAGTTTTCATCACTTTCCAGCATTTGCTCATGAATTTACAATAGCTTTTGTGCAGTCAAAGGCATCATGATCTAAGTTGGTCCTTCTTTGGTTTTATTGCACCTTTTAAAGTTTCAAAATCTTTTGTCAAAAAATGCACTATTTTTAAGCAAATAATTTTTAACATTTTATTTTCAGGATATGGGCTCACTGCCCTATGATAGGTCATCAATAACACCAAAAAGACTGAAGTTGAACAAACTGATAGGCTTTTATTAGCTTTAGAACAAAAGCACATCCATGCTGTTTGAATGTTCTACACTAGGCATGGAGCTGTGGAACATTCTGGAGACTGTGGGAGGAGCCACAGGCATAGTTAGCCAATGGTTGTGCCCAGACAGACAAACATAGACATACAATGGCTTACCACATTCACCCCTTGTTATTTTTAACAAGGTGAAGAGGTAATGATACAGTTACAAATTAAGTCTACTGGTCTGGTTTTACTCTGTGACCATCATAATTTGGGCTGTGATTGCAGGCAGTCTGGAGCCCCTATGCACACTTGTTGGTATTGGGCTGGTGGGTATTCAATGATGAGTCTGACATGTCCTCTGTTGGGGTGAGGTAATATACCATGTCCCTGGTGCATAGACAGCGGGTAAGGGTGAGGGGGTATGGAGTGATCAGTGAAGGTCTCCAGGGCCCCTGAGGGCACAAAATCCCAAACATAAACAGTATCCTCATGCCTATCAAGGTACGCAATGTAGGCGCATTGGGGGTTGGCATTGAGGAGGTGGACCCTTTCAACCATAGTGTCGGACTTATGGCTCCTTGCATGTTTCTGGAGTAGGACTGGCCCTGGGGACATCATCAGTGCTGGCAGTATGATCCCAGTCTCAGATTTCCTGGGAAAGGAAAACATATGTTCATGTGGTGTGGCATTCATGGCAGTACATAGGAGAGACCTGATGGAGTGGAGCACTTCTGGGAGGACCTCTTGCCAATGGGAGACTAGAAAGCCCTTAGACCATAGGGCTAGGAGGATGACCTTCCAGACCATTGCATTCTCCCTTTCCACTGCCTGTTCCCCTGGGGGTTGTAGCTGGTGGTCCTGCTCATGGCAATGCCTCTGGCCAGCAGTTATTGGTGCACAAGGTCAGCACCAAGGGGGGCATCCATGGGCATTACACCCCCAAGTGAGGTGCTGTGCCCCCCCCCCCCCATATGGTCGCAGCCATTACCAGCTATCAGACCCACCCCCATCACCTCTGATATTGCTAGAGTGTGTCAAGAGTCATTAAGGGCTAATGATGCTTGATGCCATAAACGCAGTGATCTTGGCATCTATATTGGAGGGAGGGATGGTGGTTACAGCACTCCCCACCCCCCTCCTCTCGCTGAGCGAGTTTATGAGCATTTCAATGTGCCCCCTCTAACACACTAATGCCTCCCACTATCATTCGCTCTGGCACTGACACTGCTGGTGCAGCTCTTTGCTCATGAAATAGGATCCCTGGTCACTATGAATATAGGTGGGGAAGCCGAATAGAGTGAAAAGATTGTGCAGGCCCTTAATCACTGGGCAGCTGTCATGTCAGAGCAAACAGCAAACAGGAGTTCTCATCAATAACATTGAGGAAGTACACATTGTGGTCCATGGTGGGCAGAGGTCCTTTGAAATCAACACTCAAGCGTTCAAAGGGATAGGTGGCCTTTATCAACTGCATTCTGTCTGATCGGTAGAAGTGTGGTTTGCACTCCGCGCAGACCTGGCAGCTTTTGATCTCTTCAATGGAGTATGGCAGATTGGGCTTTGACAAAGTGGAAGAACCTCGTAACTCCAGGGTTGCAGAAATCATTGTGAAGGGTTTGTAAGCAGTCAATCTGTGCACTGGCACATGTTCCGTTGCTCATTGAGGTTCTTGAGCCAGTACAGGATATCGTAGTTGTAGGTGGACAGTTTCATTCTCCACCCCAATATCTTGATGTTCTTGATTTTACCTCGCTTCTCATTATTGAACATGAACGCAACAGCCCATTGGTCAGTTAGCAGCGTGAATCACTTACTGCCCAGTTAGTGTCTCCAGTGCCACATTGCCTCAACAATGGCTTTGGCCTCCTTCTCAACAGAGGAGTGTCAAATGTTGGGTCCCTGGAGGTTACAGGAAAAGAATGCAACAGGTCTGCCCGCCTGGTTAAGGGTAGCAGCCAGAGTAATGTCTGATTCATCAGTTTCCACCTGGAATGGGGTTCATTCATTCACCACATGCATTGTGGTCTTGGCAATATCTCCTTGATACGGCTGAAGGCTGCATGGGCCTCTGGTGTCAGAGGGAAAAAGGTGGATTTGATGAGGGATTGGGCCTTGTCTGCATAGTTAGGGACCCACTGGGAAAATAAAAGAAAAAGCCCAGGCACCTTATTAGGGCCTTTAGGGTTTGGGGTAGGGAAGTTCCAGTAGCAGCCACATGAGGTCAGGGTCAGGACCAATAAGTCTGTTCTCAACAACACAGTCAAGGATGACAAGGAGGGCTGTGGAAATACGCACTTAGCCTTATTGAATGTGGCATTAAGGGGCTTGGTGGTTTCCAGGAATTTTTGAAGGTTGGCATCATGATCCTGCAGATGATGGCATTGTCGAGATATGGGAATGTGGTGTGCAGCTCATACTGATCTACTATGCGGTCCATCTCCTGCTAGAAGACTGAGGCTCCATTGGTGATGCCGAAGGGGACCCACAAGAAGTGGTAGGGATGGCCATCTGCCTCGAACCCAGTGTATTTGCTGTTCTCTGGGCAGATAGGGAATTGATGATATGAAGATTTCAGGTCAATGGTAAAATAGATCTGATACTGTGATTTGATTCACCATATCGGATATATGGGGGAGGGGATATGCATCTAGTTGTGTGTACCTATTAATTGTCTGACTGTAGTTGATGACCATCCTGTTCTTCTCCCCATTCCTCACTACCACCTCTTGTTCTCTCCCAGGACTGGTGCTGGGCTCAATGATGAAATAATTAAATCACTCCAGCACCTCCGTCCAAATTAAGGCTCTGTCTCCAGTACTGTATCTCCTACTTTTGATGGCGATGGTTTTACAGTCAGGGGTGAGATTGGTGAAAAATGATGGAATCGTGAGTTTGAGCATGGAGAGTCTGCAGATCATGCACAATGAGTATCTGGGTTGCAGGCTGGATGCAATGGTGGGGAAAGGGGTGCTGAAGGGTAGGTGGAGCGCAGTGGGTGATTCAAGAACTGCTGGTTACAGACAGTGAGGGGTGGATGGGGCCCATCGAACTCCATCATCATGCTGTTAAGGTCTTGTTGAAAATCAAGTCCCAGTAGCATGGCAGCACAGAGCTGCAGTATCCCCCAAAGTTTAAAGTCTTTATAGTCTGTACCCTGCATGGTCAGTAGCGCTGCACCTTGTCGAGCTGAATGAAGCCCTCCGTGATCCCACTATCAGATAGGCAACTCGTCGCGTGATAATTTACCTGAATGTCCTTCATTGACCTGGCAACCTGAAGAGGGCTGTCCTGGTCAAGTGTGATGGAGGCCACTACTGGAGCATTGCTTGTTGATTTGGAGGCGAGGTCATGTGCTGATTCGGAAGATGGCGGTGTCCAAGATGGCGGCCCCGAAGGTGTTAAACATGACCTACCACGCACAAAGCTATGTTGTCTATTCCTAATCAATCCCTGGCTATCCAAACAATTTGATTTCTTCAAATACCTTTCAATAATTTACCTATATGATTGACATCAGGCTCACCAGCTTATAATTTTCAGGGTTACTTTTGGAGTCTTATTTAAACATTGGACAACATGAGCTACCCTCCAATCCTTTGGCATCATATTAAGGGCATTTTAATTATTTCTGCCAGAGTCTCTGAAGTTTCTACTCTAGCCTCCTTTAGTTCCAAAGGAATATCTTGTCAGGCCCTGGGGATTTATCAAAACTTATTTGTTTTAAGACAGCAAGCATCTCCTCCTCTTTAATCTATGGCCTCATTGCTTGTTTTCCTTACTTCCCATGACTCTATGCCAGTTTTCTGAGTGAATAACCTACTGGAATTCTTTGAAGAAATGACAAGCAGGCTGGATAAGGGAGGTGCAAAGGATGTTGTGAATTTGGATTATTTTTCTTTTTAAAATGGATTTTCTGAAGTTCTTTGTCAAGATACATAAATTAAGCTGCTTAACATGATATTACAGGAACCACACAAGTGTGGTAAAGCATTGGTAAGAAGAAGAGAGTTGGAATACAGGGATCATATTCTGGTTGGCAGCCAGTTGCTAGTGGTGGTGCACAGGGGTCAGTATTGATGCCTCTTCTTTTTTTATGTTATATATTAATGATTTGGATAATGGAATGAATGGCTTTGTGGTTAAGTTTGTGGATGATATGAAGGAAAGTGGTGGAGCTGGTAGTGTTGGGGATATAGGGAGGCTACAGAAAGGAGAATGGGCAGAAAAGTAGCAAAGGAAACATAATGTTGGAAAGTTTACAATCTTGCACTTTGGTAGAAGAAAGAAATGGGATGATTTTTTTTTTAATGGGGGAAAAAAAATTCAAAATACCCAAATGCAAAGGGTCCTGCAAGTCCTCATGCAGGATAGCCTGAAGGTAAACTTGCATGTTGAGTAGCTGATGAAGAAGGCAAATGCAATGCTGGCATTCATTTCAAGAGGTATAGATTAAAAGAATAGGGATGTGATATTGAGACTTTATAAGGCACTGGTGAGATCTCACTTGTAGTATTGTGAGCACTTTTGGGATCCTCCTTAAGGAAAGGATGTGCTGAATTTGGAGAGGGTTCAAAGGAGGTTCACAAGGATGATTCCAGGAATGAAAGAAATTTGATGGCTCTTGACCTGTATTCACTGGAAATTAGGAGAATGAGGGGGGATCTCATTGAAACATTTTGAATGTTGAAAGGTATAAACCCAGTTGATGCTAGAAAGTCTGTTTCCTATGATGGGAGAGTCTAGGAGAAGAGGGCACAAATTCAGGATTGAAGGGTGTCCGCTTAGAACAGAGATAAGGAGGAATTTCTTCAGCCAGAGGATGGTAAAACTGTGGAATTTATTGTCACAGGCAGTTGTGGAGGCCAGGTCATTAGGTGTATTTAAGACAGAGATTGATAGGTTCTTGATTAGTCAGGCATCAAAGGTTATGGGGGAAGGCCAGGCAATTGGGCTGAGTGGGGAAATGGATCTGCTCATGATTAAATGATAGGACAGACTCGATGAGTGAACAGTGTTTTCCTGCTCCCATGTATTATAGTATTATTAACTGAGGCTAGAACATCAGATTATGACTTTACAAAACATTGGTTAGACTGCACTTGGAACATGATGTACAGTTTTAGTCAACACACATTCTAGTAGGGTGTGGTTTTGCTGTAGAAAGTGCAGAGGAGATTCAAAAGGATGTTCCCTACAATGGAAGATCTAGTTATGTGATGAGATTTAATTGGCTAGGTCTGTTTTCCCATGGAGTGAAAGAGGTTGAAAGAAGCAGGACTGATGACACAATACTTTGTATCATCATCTTGAAATGGGTTATCAGTCCAACTAAGATCCCATTGTTCCAAATGTATCCAGTTATTTCAATTATATAATTTTATTCATTGAGCTTTCACAGTATTCCAGCCTCAATAAGAAAAACACCTTGTCATGAATCATAATTGTAAATCATTTAGCATATATTAGAAAAAGTTGCAAAAAATAGGGTGGGAAGATTAGTGGGTGGGCAAAATGGTACTGGAATAAATGTTCTATTTTAATGAAAACATAAACAAAATTCTTATTTCTGAAACTTTGAAAAGTTATTATGGCAATAATATCAAATTAACTTCTTTGAAAACCCCATAAACACAAAATAGACTGTCTAATAATTCCAAGAATACACCCAAGAACCAGAGTAAACAGTAAGCAAAATAGTATTAGTGATACATGATGAAATGTTGTCAAGGAATTAGTGGAGATTGAAAAAGATTTGTTTGAAATAACTGGAAGTTCATGCAAGGTTAGTCAATTACTGCAGGAAAGTTGAACTAATCTGCCAAAAAGAACACATTTGGAAATAAGGAACTATTTTGCATCAAATGGATTGAAGTAGAAGGTAACAGAAGGGAATTTTACTGCAGAAATGAATGGATAATACTCTTTTGTTTGCAAAGATCTGTATATCAAGGGAGGATATTATTGTTCAGGAGTGTGGGGACTATGTGAAGAGCAACGAGGATGAAGAAATGTGATGCAATTGGGCTTGGTCAGGTTGGAATAAGGGGGATTTTAACATTATGAATGGGATCATTGATTGTATTTACTATCCAGCTGCTTAAAGTAAACTGCGGAATTCTAGATGTGATGTAAGGAGAGTTTTGTACAACTGAATCCTAATTTCCAACCCCAGATAGTAAATATGCAGCTACCCCAGCATCATTTGCCATGGTTGAAACACATTTGTCGGCAAGAATATTCTATTCAAAATTGTTGATCTGGTTATGTGCGCTTTAATATCCAAATATTGGCCATGATGGAAGTAGTGAAATTTTGCTGATAAAACTGGACAACAATTTTTTTTTCAAAAGGTTTACTTCCTGAAATAAAATTGGGGATTATCTTATACATCTTCAACATGAACACAAAGATAATTTCAGATTTGGTGTATCACATAGAAAGTTGGAGAACCATTAAATTAACTTTTATTGAATTTAGGATGTTAAATCACATAATAATGCTTGACCCATTGCATTGGTTCAACTGTTTTGCCACTGATTTCCATTTGTATTCAGCTTCTGATGCATCTCATGTTAGTGTCCAACAATAATTGGCTGGCATTGATGGACTCCAATTGCCCAGATTTTTCATGATCATAATGTCCTGGTGAAGCCTTTCATCATATTTGTCACTGACTGCACCAAGATCAGCAGGGAAGATGTACAAGTGCAAATACAGAAAATTAATTTTCATTGTCATATTGCATTTCATGGGTTTGTATGCTTGAAGTAGACAAAATATGACAGGAAGTAACAAAAATGTTATATCTAAAAAATAAAGCAGCATGTGATAGGAATATTTTTAGGTGATTTTTATGATCAGTAGCCAAAATACATAAAATGCATCCAAAAGTTTTCAGGAAGCAAAATCTTCATTGTCCAGTGCAAATGATCAGAAAAGACAAAAGATGTTAACAAGATTAATTTTCCGTGACACATTATCAGTGGCACTACAACTTTGGCATTACCATCAATTAAGGCAATGCGTTCCTTTTAGTATTTGAAAAAGTACAATAAAGAAAATTTTATTTTTAGAGCTGCAAACACATTTCAGTACTTGAAGGGTTAATTCCAGTTTGCAAGGTTATTTTCAGAGCATCCCACTTGTTGGCCTCAAGTGAACCATGAGTCTAATTTCCTTCTGTGTTCCTGTGTCAGATGTTTAACCTTAGATTGAGTGAGCTTAAGATGGGACAAGACAATGGGGACAATCCGAGAAGGAGGTGTTGCCTGTTTGCACATTATTTTTTTCAGTCTTTATTGTCTCCAAAGTGGCAATAATATAAAATCAAAACAAATTAATAAAAAAGTAATGTTTCCACTGAGTCATATATTTGAGGCTCACAGTTTTGTTTCTCAATTAAAAAAAAAAGTAGTTCCATTCAATTGTAAATGTTAAAAGCAACCGTTCATAACTATGGCATTCCCCCTGCCTTTAGAAAATAACAAAGTGAAATATAATTATTTTACCATTCAATGGCATTACTATCACTTAGATTTCATCAATAACATTCTCAACTTTCCAAAGCTCACACAAATAATCTACTTAAATATCCTAGGCCTGAGGGGCAAGTCATACCTGCTCTGAGTGACTTACCTGATAGTTCAAAGCCTTTCCATATTTTCTACAAGATACAAAGCAGGAACCCTGATGAACTGCTCAAAATCTGCCTCAATAAGAGTCGTGCAAACAACTTTCAAAACACTTGACAGACATCTGATCAAAGCTACTCACAAAACCAGTACTCCACGCTTCACGTTCATTCCCTCCATCATCATGCTGTGCATATAATGAGAAATGCATGTCTCACTTGGCTATTCTATCCGTACCTATCAAACACACAAGATTTACCAACAGGAAGGTCAAAGGGTTCAGGCACAATGAAACATCAAAACCTGTAAGATCCCCTCTAAGATGCATACAATCCTGACTTAGAAACATATTGGCATTGTTTATAGTTTTCATTATGGAAATCTCCATTCTAAAGCAATGACAGTACCTTTGAACGAGGGATGATACTGAAGTTTAAAAAAAATGGAGTCACCACCTCTTTCATAAGAGCATTTAGAATGGCAGTAAATATAACCTTTGCTGGTAATGTCCCCAAAATAACACTCTTGTTACATTTTATGTTGTTATTTACAATATCCTGATTAATAAAGCAATCTTTTATATCTTTATAACGGTCTCATTGACTATGCCATGACCTTGAGGAATCTCTGATCAAAGATTCCAATGTTCCTCCGCACAACCCAAGGTGCATTCTTTTTGTAGGCACCCCTGCCTGTTTACACTTCCTCAAATGCATTACCTCAGATACCTGTAAGTTAAATTCCATTTGCCAATTTTCTATCCAATTGACTGGTATGTCAAATCTTGCGGCAGACTTTTACGTCATCTGTGATTTTATTTATCATATCCCCGACATTCAAGTGTAAATTATTCATGTTCATTAAAGAAAACAAGCAACTGAGCGTTGAATCTTTTGGAACCGCACTGGTAATAGCTTTCAGCATCTATCATTACCCTTTGCTTCCTGCTACTAAGTCAATTTTAGATTAGTTTTTTTCCATTTTCCTTTGGATATTGTGACTATTTACTTTTTATGACCAATCACCTATAGTGGGCAGACTTGGTAAAATACATGTATAACCGCATGATCAGATCAATCTCAATGACACTTTCTGTTACCTTCTCCAAAAACTATATATCAGTACTTCCAGAAATTACTTTCTCTTTACAACTCAATGCTAACAAATTCAATTAAACAGATTAATTAGGATGAATCCACACCATTCTCAGTTAATGTATATGCTCTCCTTTTAAATGGATTCCAATAATTTGCTCACCACTAAATTGAAATTAACTAGTTCTGTACATACTTGATTTAGTCTTTTAAAAATAGTACAACATTAACAGGCCTTTGTTCTTCTGGCACAAGTTCTTAGCAAGCTGAAAAGGATAGCATTCTGATCCACTGCAGTTTCCTCCTCTGCTTCTTGTAATAGCATGGAATATATTTCATGTTTGGACTCAGAATTAATCCATGTTCTTATAATACATGATGAGCAAAAAGATAATCTAGGAATAGTCAATTTGGAATCAAAAAGATAATTGAGTGTTGAGGCAGACCTCTGAGAAAGGGGTGTTCATTTAGATCCTTGTGCATGCTCCACCATTCAATAAGATAATGGCTGATTCAACTTTCTTCATATCTACTTTGCTACCCTATCCCCATAATAATTTTACAAATATATCTATATAGCTTTGAAAATTTGTAGATTCAAGTCTCCACAGCTAATTCCATAATCCTGTTAAATAAGATATTCTTTCTCACCAATGTCTCACATGGTACCCCTCTGGATCTAGACTCGCCCATGAGTGCAAACTATCTCCCAAAATTTACCCTGTCAAGATGGCTGAGAAACTTGGATGCTTTAGCAAGATGTCTTTCATTCTGCTGAATTCTAATGAGTATGAGCAACTGCGGCAGGGCTTGCCTGCCATCACATCCTATCAGGCTAAATAAAGTAGTGTTATTACCTGCGAAGCATCTCTCTGGATGATCCCAATACCAATGCTCACTTTCAATGAGAAAACAATGATGCCCCCTCATGAGCCTTCAAAGCCCCCAGTGACCCTGTGCTCCCAGTTTCTGAGCCTGACATGAGAAAAATAGTTGGAATGTTTCCAGCTCAGATGGTGTACTTGGTCACATCCTTAAAATTGGTACAGACCCTCTGTCTTGTGATTCTTGCAGACATTTTCAACCCCTTGCTACTAAGGTTTAAGGCCCCCCACCTGCTTCCAAAGGACATATCTCATAATGGTGTACACAATGATTAAGGTGACTGTCTCAACTACTATTGGTTCGTGGCTCTTACTTCTACCGTGATTAAGTGTTTTGAGAGGTTGGTTGTAGAGAAAATCAATTCCTGTCTCAGGAAGAAACTGAATCCACTTCACTTCATCTCTCATCACAACAGTTCAACAGCAAATGCCCACGGTGCTGTCCTTCCACTCTGTATTTGATCACTTGGACCACAAGAACATCTATGTCAGGCTGCTGTTCGTTGACTACAGCTTAACTTTTAACACCATCAGATCAGCAAAACTAATAATCAGACTCTGGGATCTTGGACTCCATTCATCCCTCTCCAATTGGATCCTTGATTTCCATATTGGCAGATACCAATCAGTGAGGACCCTCGATATCATCTCCTGACTATCAACACAGGGGCACCTCCAGGTAGCATGCTTACTTACCTGCTCTATTCCCTATACACTCACAGTTTAGCTACAATGCAATCTATAATTTTGCTGATGACACTACCATCATTGGTTGAATAACTAGAAATAATGAGTCAGAAAATAGGATAGAGATCGAGAATCTGGTTGGTGCTGGAACAACAATTTTGCTTTCAATGTTAGCAAGACCAAGGAGACCTTGGGCTAAAAGTTATCTTACATCCAGCATTGCTAACATTAACAAATTATAATTTATAGTCAGAACACAAGCCTGGAGAAACTCAGCAGGTCCGACAAGGTACTTTATGTAGCAAAGGTAAAGATAAATGACCAACATTTTGCGCTTGGGCTCTTCATCAAGGTATAAATCCTATTTGATGAAGGGCTCAAATCCAAAACAAAGAACACTATTTGACCCATTGAGTTTCTCCATCATTAATTATGCTTTTACTTCAATCAAGGTGCCTGCAGACTTTGTGTTTTACTATAATTTATAAGATCTTGTTTTATATAATTTAGTTGCCTTATTTCCTACATTATAACAGTGACTAGGCTTCAAAAGTACTCACTGGCTTCAAACTGCAGTGAGTTAGCCAAAAAAGTGTGCAAACAGCATAATATAAATGTACAGCCTCCATTCATTTTGGTTGTATTTGCTTTTCATTCTCAATCGTTCATGAGCAAGGCTCCAGATTCCACCTAGAAATTTAATCCTCAAGGAAGAGCTGGTAATAAGAATTCCTTTGGAGGGCGAGCCCAGGCAATGAACTCCATAAAGGCAACATAGAAGATTTTAAAAACTACTTGCTGCCAATACAATTGCCCAGTCTTAAAATTACATTGTGCTATTTCTTACAGCATCATGACAAAGACTCAAGTTCATCTCATTTCATTGGGAATCTTGAAATGTGGACTTCTAATCATTGGGATTCAGATTAAAGCATCCATTCATTTGAGAATCCCAACAACCATCAGTGATATTTGGCGTACTCAAGGTTGCTTTTACATTTGTTGCCTGGGCAGATTATTCATTGATTGCAGCTACGATTTAATCAGGGAAACCATTCTTCTAACATCATCATCATCTGCCATGTCATCATTTAATCATTTGGTCTAAGTTTGAAGGGGATAATAAGAAGCAATAAGTTCCCACAAATAAAGTGGCTCTGCAAATCATCTTTATTCACAAGTTCAGACACAGCCAATCATGAAGCTTCTCTGCACTTAGGTCGGAGGAGTCACGTGATGGAGTAGTGGCCGGACGGTGAACTCCAGCCCTCTCCAGAAAAGTCGGGAAAAACGAGAGAAAATACAAAGGCACAGAAATACAAGTTAAAGAAAAGTGAATATAAAGGTGGAAAGAAGATGGAGACAAAAGGAGAAAAATCAAAATCAACGGAAAGAAGAGAGGAAGAGAAGACAACGGAGGAAAAAGGTGAAGGCCTTACCTGTCCGAAGAGGCCCGCTGTGGAGAGAAGACCCCACTACCTCAGGTCGGTAGAAAGAGAACTACAACAATGGCTCACAGAGCCGAGTAAAAGTGCGCAACCGCGCATGCGCGACTCCTCGCGCATGCGCGATGCGCATACAAAAAAACACACCGACGGGAGGGGGGACCAGCTGGGGAGTCGATCTCCACAGCCGGCAACGACAGCTGCAGAACACCTGCAGCAAGAAGACACCACAGAAGACAATGGAAACAAGAAAGAAGAGGAGGAAAGGGCAGCAAAGAAACAACAGATGGTCAACCTAGAGGAAGAAGAAGAGGAAGAGGAAGAGTACAGGGAAATAGAAGAAGAAAAGATAGGCAAGGTAAAGGAGGTACTTGCTCTTGTTAGAGGATACATGGAGTCATTTAAAGAATGGCAAACACAGGAATTCAATGATTTAAGAAGAAGAATAAACAACACAGAAAAGAAAATAAATAAAATGGATATGACCTTAACAGAAATGGGGAAAAAAATGGACAAGATGGAAGAACGGGCAATAGCAGCAGAAATGGAGGTAGAAGACTTAAAAAAGAAATTGGAGGAATCTAATAAAAAAACTAAAGAGACACAAGAATTACTAGCCCAAAAAATAGATATAATGGAAAATTATAACAGAAGAAATAACATAAAGATAGTGGGCCTTAAGGAAGATGTAGAAGGCAAGAATATGAGGGAGTTTATAAAAGAATGGATCCCTAAGGCCCTAGGATGTCCAGAACTACAGCAAGAAATGGAAATAGAAAGGGCACATAGAGCATTGGCCCCTAAACCACAACCACAACAAAAACCAAGATCTATTGTAGTAAAATTCCTAAGATATACTACAAGAGAAAAGGTGCTGGAGAAGACAATGGAAAAAGTAAGAGAGGGCAACAAACCACTGGAGTATAAAGGGCAAAAAATCTTCATTTATCCAGATATAAGCTTTGAACTCCTAAAGAAGAGAAAAGAGTTCAATGCAGCAAAAGCGATTTTATGGAAGAAAGGATATAAATTTACACTGAAGCATCCTGCGGTATTGAAAATATTTATTCCAGGACAACAAAACAGACTATTCTCGGATCCAGAAGAAGCACGAAAATTTGCAGAACAATTACAAAAATAGACTGAGGGATGAAGACGGGTAATGAGAGCAAAAATTATCACGATTGATATGTATGTGGGTAAAGACAAAAATAGACTGAGGGATGAAGACGGGTAAGGAGGGTAAAAATGACCACGATTGATATGTATGCGGGTAAAGAGGTATAAGAGTGAATAGAGACAACGGGCATATGTGAAAGTATCTGTAATTAGAGGAAAACATAGAAAGTATAGACAAGAATTAATAAGGGAAGGTAAGGGAATAGAGAGAATAAGGAGGGAACTAAAAGAGTGACCTTTGTGACATATAAAAAACGAAATCTTTTCTGGGGGGGGCTGGGTGGGGGGAAAAGAGCGGTCACTGCAAAATCAGTTGACGCTTGCGAGTGGATTCGCAAATCCAAATGGAGAGGGGAGATGTGGTTGTCCGACAAGGGATAAAGGGCAACTCAGGAGGGGAAGGGGAGATTGGGGATAAAGAAGATAGAAATAGGAGAATAAGGAAAATGTTGGATGTTGTAGGAATGTTGTCTGGTAAAGAGTTGAAAATAAGAAAACAGAAATGGAAAAGGAGGAAAGGTAATGATGGAAAAACGGAAAGAGAAGATAAACAAAATATAAAATGGCTACGCTGAACTATATGACTCTAAATATTAATGGAATACATAACCAAATTAAAAGGAAGAAACTACTAAATTTACTGAAAAAGGAAAAAATAGATATAGCATTTGTCCAAGAAACACATTTAACTGAATTGGAGCACAAGAAATTAAAGAGAGATTGGGTAGGACATGTAACAGCAGCATCGTATAATTCAAAAGCAAGAGGAGTGGCTATATTAATTAGCAAAAATGTGCCATTTAAAATAGAAGAGGAAATAATAGATCCAGCAGGGAGATATGTTATGATAAAATGTCAGATATATTCAGAGCTTTGGAATCTACTTAATATATATTCACCTAACGAAGAAGATCAAAAGTTTATGCAAGATATCTTTTTGAAGGTAGCTAATACGCAAGGGAACATACTAATAGGAGGGGATTTCAATCTGAATTTGGATCCAAATATGGATAAAACGGGGAAAAAAATTAACAGGAAGAACAAAGTAACCAAATTTATAATTAAATCAATGCAAGAAATGAAACTTGTGGACATATGGAGGAAACAAAACCCAAAAGAAAAGGAATACTCATACTACTCGACTAGACATAAAACATACTCAAGGATAGACCTATTCCTGTTATCAGCCCACATACAAGGGAGAGTTAGGAAAACGGAATATAAAGCTAGACTATTATCGGACCACTCACCCCTGTTATTGGCAATAGAGCTAGAAGACATCCCTCCAAGAATGTATAGATGGAGATTAAACCCCATGCTACTTAAAAGACAGGATTTTAGAGAATTTATTGAAAAACAATTAAAAATGTACTTTGAAGTAAATACGGAATCAGTGGAAGATAAGTTTATACTATGGGACGCAATGAAAGCATTCATTAGAGGGCAAATAATAAGTTATGCAACCAAGATGAAGAAGGACTATAATCAGGAAACAGAGCAGTTGGAAAGGGAAATAATAAACATAGAAAAAAAATTAGCAATAAAGGAAGATACAACCAAAAGAAGAGAATTGGCGGATAAAAAAATAAAATATGAAACATTACAAACATATAAGGTGGAGAAGAATATAATGAAGACAAAACAGAAATATTATGAACTAGGGGAAAAAACACACAAAATCCTAGCATGGCAGCTTAAGACAGAGCAAACTAAGAAAACGGTATTGGCAACAAGGAAAAAAGACAAACAAATTACATATAATCCAAAAGAAATTAAGGAAAACTTCAGAGAATTCTATGAACAATTATACCGAACCGAAAACGAAGGGAAAGAAGGGAAAATAGATGAATTTTTGACTAAAATTGAACTACCAAAACTACAAATAGAGGAACAAAATAAATTAACAGAACCATTTGGAACAGTAGAAATACAAGAGATAATAAAAAATTTACCAAATAATAAGACACCAGGAGAGGATGGACTCCCAATAGAATTCTACAAAACATTTAAAGACCTAATAATACCGCCCCTCCTGGATGTAATCAACCAGATTGATGAGACACAAAACTTACCAGATTCATGTAAAACAGCAATAATTACAGTGATACTAAAACAAGGGAAAGATCCACTCTCACCAGCGTCATATAGACCAATATCTTTGCTAAACACAGATTATAAGATAATAGCTAAACTATTAGCGAACAGATTAGCAGAACAGGTACCGAAAATGGTAAATTTAGACCAAACTGGATTTATCAAAAAAAGACGCACAACAGACAATATTTGTAAATTTATTAACTTAATTCATGCAGTAGAAGGAAATAAAGCACCGGCAGTAGCAGTTGCTTTAGACGCAGAGAAGGCCTTCGACAGAGTAGAATGGAATTACTTGTTCAAAGTATTGCAAAAATTCAGTTTACCGGAGAAGTATATTAATTGGATTAAAGCATTATATAAGGGACCGTTAGCGAAAGTGACAGTAAATGGACATGTATCAAAGCAATTTAACTTAAGCAGGTCAACGCGGCAGGGATGCCCACTATCACCATTATTGTTTGCGCTAGCTATAGAACCACTAGCAGAATCGATAAGAAGAGATAATAATATAAAAGGAATAAAAATAAAAGACAGGGAATATAAAATCAGTCTGTTTGCGGATGATGTGATAGTGTACTTAACAGAACCAGAACTATCAATAAAAGAACTATATAAGAAATTGAAGGAATATGGAGAAGTGTCGGGATACAAGATAAACGTAAATAAAAGTGAAGCAATGCCTATGAATAACGCGGATTTCGCAAAATTTAAGGAGGAATCCCCATTCAGATGGCAAACGCAGGCAATAAGATACCTAGGTGTGCAAATAAACAAAAATCTAGGCCAATTATATAAACTCAATTACAATCCACTAATGAAAAAACTACAGGACGATTTAGAGCATTGGAAAGAGCTACCACTAACACTGATAGGAAGGATAAACTGTATTAAAATGAACATTTTTCCAAGGATACTATACTTATTTCAGGCATTGCCAATACAACTGACAGAAAAATTCTTCAAAGAGTTAAAGAAAATAATAAGGAGATTTTTATGGAGAGGGGGGAAACCGAGGATAGCACTAGACAAATTAACAGAATGGTATAAACAAGGAGGCTTACAATTGCCAAACTTCAAAAATTATTATAGAGCCGCACAATTAAGGTACCTATCAGATTTTTATCAAACAAGGGAAAAACCAGACTGGACGAGACTAGAATTAGATAAAATAGGGGAAAAGATACCTGAACACATATTATATAAATGGGACGAAAAATTGGTACAACATAGAACTTCTCCAGTATTACACCATCTCCTCAATATATGGAAGAAGATACATGTAGAAAGAAATAAAATAAATTACCAAATACCAAAACTAATATTGACGCAAAATAAGCTACTCCCTTTTACAATAGACAACCTTGCCTTTAGAAAATGGGAAAAAAAAGGGATTAAAAGAATAGAAAATTGTTTTTCAGGAAGTAGATTCTTATCCTTTGAACAAATGAGAGATAAGTACAATATAACGGGAGATACAGCGCTGGCATATTACCAACTGAGATCCTACTTGAAAGATAAATTAGGAAGCAACTTGAGTTTACCAGAGGGAAGTAACCTTGAATATGTGATTACAGATACAATGTTAATCAAAAGATTTATAAAAAATATGTATATTAAACTGCAAGAAAAGGAAAATGAGGAAACAAATGGTAAAACTAAACAAAAATGGGAACAAGATTTAAATATAAAGATAAAAAAGGAAACATGGGAGAAGTTATGCTCTGGAACGATGAGAAATACAATAAATACGAGGCTGCGTATGATACAATATAATTGGTTACACAGACTATACATTACACCGCAAAAGTTAAATAAATGGGACCCAACAGTATCTGATAGATGTTTTCGATGTAAAAAAGAAAGGGGAACAACAATTCATGCAATCTGGACATGTGAGAGAGTAGAAAAATTTTGGGATGATCTCAATCAGATATTAAATAAAATAACAGAAAACAATATACCAAAGAATCCAGAGATCTTTCTCCTAAGTAACATAAAAAATAAAGAATTTGGAATTGACTTGGAGGATGCACAAAAAAGATTTGTTAAGATAGCCCTAGCTGTAGCAAAAAAATGTATTATGTCAACCTGGAAATTGGAAGATAATTTGAAAATACAACAATGGTATATAGAAATGAATAAATGTATTCCATTAGAAAAAATAACATATAGTTTAAGAAATAATATTGAAATATTCGAACAAGTATGGGAGCCTTACATTAAATACAATAGCGAAAACCTACCGGGAACAAACATTACCTAAGTTGATGGAAGGAGAAGAGAAGAAAAAAATGGACTCAGTAGAATTTCTGGTGTATTTTTGTTGAATGACAACATTGTCTAACTGAATTAATGCAACCTAGATTGTATAACTAAAATGGATGAGAGGGGGGAGGGATGGGGGGGTGGCTTGGGAGGAGGGAGGGGGGAGGGAGAAAAAGTCACTGTAAATGTGTGGAAAAGAAAAAGTGTATATCATGGCTATTGTGATTTATGGTGTGAAAAATAAAAAAAAAAAAAAAAAAAAAAAAAAAAAAAAAAAAAAAAAAAAAAAAAAAAAAAAAAGCTTCTCTGCACTTTCACTTATTTTTTTTAATATAATTAGGCCCATCAGACCAAATATTTTATTTTCAAATTTGGTACAAATCAAATATCAATTTGAACAGAAAGCTGTGGTTTTGAAATTTTAGTTAGGTTATTGTTTGATCACCAATGGTGTTTGTTAACACTGAGTCTGGAAACTGGTGAAGTTTATTCCATGTTCCATTCACTGCAGAGATGTTATGTGTGGGGAAAATGATAGCTGCTCTCCTTGAGAAAAATCTAAGTTACTACAAATTTATAAAAGTCAACAGGAAATGACAAATTTCCCATGGTAGGGGAGTCTTGGACATGAAGGTACAACTTTAGGATAAAAGGGTGTCAATTTAAAACAGATGTGGAAAAATGTATTTCGCCAGAGGGTCGTGAGTCCTGTAGAATTTGTTGCCACATGTGGCTGTGGAAGCGAGGTCATTGGGTGTACTTAATGCAGGGATAGGCAGGCATTTGATTGATTAGGGCATCAAGGGTTACAGGGAGAAAGCTGGGGAATGTGGCTGAGTGGGAGGAAGGATCAGCTTATGATAGAATGGCAGAGCAGACTTAATGGGCCAATTGGCCAAC
Organism: Narcine bancroftii; assembly: GCF_036971445.1. Classification (NCBI taxonomy): domain Eukaryota; kingdom Metazoa; phylum Chordata; class Chondrichthyes; order Torpediniformes; family Narcinidae; genus Narcine; species Narcine bancroftii. The sequence continues at coordinate 338,852,623 of NC_091469.1, forward strand.
TTCTGCTCATATACCTTGTGATTTCTTTTGGCAATAAAGTGAAACATGGAAGTCTGCAGATGCTGTGATTGTAGTAAAAACACAAAAATGCTGGAAGAACTCAGCAGGTCTCGCTGTGCCTATAGGAGGTAAAGATACATAACCAAATTTTGGGCCTGACCCTTCTTCATAGTATGAGCAAAAAGCAGGCAGGGATTGGAATTAAAAGGCTGGGGGAGAAGGCATTTCATTTTATGAATGAGGAAATCTCAGGTGACTGGCTGCAGATCCATTCTCTGCATTGTTTGTCACCATAGTATGAAATTCCAGAATTAATCCTAAGATCTGTCCTTGGATTTCATTATGTAAGTTCTTGAGCGCCAAAAAAAGATCTTCCAGTTAACAGCACCAGTTATTGATTGTGTGAGTGAATATTTACATGGATTAAAATCTGAAATTTACCCAAGGATCTAACTTCGTCAAGTCAAGAATATTGCCATCTGATTGGCCAAGTGCAATCATCGTTCTCCAATCCTCAGTGCAAAACATGCAGACACACAATCAAACATAAGATGTGTATGGACAAACAATCCACATGCAGGACAAGTATTCACACATACAAATAAGTGTTGTTTCATGAATATGAGCAATTCCTTTAGTCAATCAGCATTTTCACTGCCCTTGGGAAGAAGCTGTTCCTCAGGCTAGTGGTGTTGGCTCTGATGCTCCTGAAGCAGCTGAAAGATACTATGTGTTGGTTGAAAGTTGTTCTCAATGATTTTGTGTCCCCTCTTCAGACAATTATTCCAGTAGATTACATCGATGGGGGTGGGGGGATGGAACGAAACTCCAGTGATCCTCTCTGTTGTTCTTATGTTCCTATGGATTGATTGCCGATCCATTTCTCTACAGCAACCACACTATACTGTGATGCAGACGGCCAGGACATTCTTGATAAAGCTCCTGCAGATAGTTGATATAATGATAGCCGGTAGCCTTGCCTGCTTCAGTCTTCTCAGGAAGTGCAGTCACCTTTGTGCCTTCCTGATAAGTGAGGAGAGATTTGTTCTAGCTACCGTGGATCAATGTGGTATTTTGTGTCCAATCCACAACCAGTAGCTCTGATCTGGGATCACAGCATATGGTCCCTTGTGGGACTCGTATCCCATTTGTCATACATTTGCTGTCATTGGTCTTCATGCATGCATTTGTCAGTGCCTCATATTTAAATATTAATTGGGGACCATTAATAAGACAATAATTGCTTACACAAGAATAAAGCATTTTCTTGTTCTGGTATGTGGAGCCCTTCCATGTCAGTACGAAATTCTCCTTTGTGAGGCGAGAAAGTCATTTCATGATTTATCTAAATTGGCAAACCCTCTCGTAGCAGGAAATGATGTGGCATCTCTGTGAAATTCACTCTGTAATATGCTGTTGGGCAGATAGCTGGTGTTATATAGAACATTCCCGGGGGTTAAAATACTGAGGTTTTCCCATCCAATACATGCTTATTGTTAATATTCATTGTGTGCCAATGGACCACAGGCAATTTTCAGTTAGTGAGATGATGTTGAGGGGGTACATTAAACAGTCTACAAGTAAACACTGTGCCAGGGAAAACAATATACCTTCCCAACATTGTCAATAGATTTCAATCTCAAGTGTGAGTTATGGATCATAATTTTTTTTAAACTTTAATTTGACTCTGTAGAAATGAAAATAACAAAAATGTGGGTTACCTGGTCAACCTGAGAGATATCCTGAACTTTTCCTTCCCTCAGAATCAAAATCAGAATTTATTGTTGTGAACACGTCACAAACTTTGTTGCTTTGCTGCAGCATCACAGGTCAAATATTGCTATAAAATTACTATTCCTTGTTAAGGAAGGCATTGGAGGTTGAGAAAGTTCAAAAGAGAAGAAATATTTTTAATCAATGGATATAATTGCAATTCAAGTGCAGGGAATAGAAATTTTACTTCTCAGCCATTTTTAAAAATTCAATGCAATTCATCAAGGATTATGATAAACAGAGTGCAAATTCTTCCCCATGTTAAAATATTTCAAGATCCACACCACTGTATGTCTAGTTGATAGACTTAGTAGCAGGTCTAAAATGCAGAGCCTAAGATGTCTGTAAAACTGAATGTGTTTGATTATTTTCCACTAATTAGGCAGTGTCTGTTCTGGCTCAGTTGGTAGCACTCCTATCTTTGAATGAAAACCTTCTGTATTGAAGACTCCTTTCAGAGGTTAGCACAAAAATTTCAGCTGGCACTTCAGTACAAAGACATTGAAGTTCTGCAGTGCTAGAGGTTTGGTTATTTTCATGAAATTTAAAACAAAGCTGTTGTCTGTTCTCCAAGGAGAATACAAATGATTTCACAGCACAATTCCAGAATGGAAAAGAAAGTTGTCCTTGGTGTCTTCACAAATATTTATCCTGCTGCTCTTCATGTGAGCTTTGTGTGTGCAGATTGACCGTAATCACCCTGGAAAGCAACATCCTATAGGAAGTGAAAACCATGATATAAATGGAAGTCTTGAAATACAATGCCAATATAGGTCAACCAAAGGGCAGAAATAAATTGTGAGATGTATAAAAATATATGCTTCAATCTGAAGTAAACATTAGAAACACCCAAGATTTCAGGCAGCATCAGGGGATGGGGAAACAACGTTAACATTTCAGAATGATGAGCCTTCACCAGAACTAGGTCACATAACAAAACATTTAAAAAAAAATGTAGATAGTGGAGCGTAAATGGAAGCATGAGAAAGAGAGAGAGAAAAAAACACAAGCTCAGGTCTATGGTAAGTCAAAGGGACGAAAGACGAAATGACAAACAAACTGATTGTGCATCCACCCATGAATTCAAATTGCTTGGAAAAATGAGAAGTTATTAAGTGGAATTGATGAAAAGGGCACTAGGTTGAATCAAACCACTTTGAGGAAATCCCCCTGCATTAATCTGATTTCTAAAAATTTACCTGACTTGAATAAAAATGAACTTGCTGTTCTCATTAAGTAAAATCGTCAGATATTTTGCAAAGGACCTTAACTTTTGAACTGTAGATTGTCCTGCCTTTAGATAATGCATGCTGGAACATTTTTTTGTAGCTTTCATTCAATGCTGGACTTCATTTTAAGTGTCTTGTTAACCATATTCAGTATCACAGCAATGTGGAGAAAATTAGTCAGTCTTTTCTTCACAATGATTCACATTTTGGCAGAAAGCTTATTCAAAATATTTCAGATGTTAATTTCCCTCATATCTAATCAATAAGTGGAAAAATTATGAGAAGATGTAAATGAAGTGATGGAAAAAATAGCCTTCAAATATGAAGTGGATTTTTAAAAAAAGAACAGTAATCTCAATTCATCAAAACAAAAAGGCCAAAGTACAACTAATACATTTCCCACTATCCCACTTTGTACCATTCTCCTGTTTTACTTTAAATCTATTCTACATTACCGATCATTTCACTTGTTGCAATACGTTCATTAGTGCTGTTTATGCCAACTGTTTAATGCTAGATGATAATAAAAAAAACACCTGTAGATCTTAGAATGCTAACATTAAAACAGATAATGCTAGAAACACTCAACAGGTCAGGAAGAATCTGTGGAAAGAGAGACAGGGCTTATATTTCGAGTCAAATAGTCTTGCTCAAATTTGCACTGGGCATTTGAACACATGATATATCTCTGAAAAGTTGCAATTGCCAAGGAAGTAGTCAGGAAACCAAAGCTCCTCCTGACAAGATGTGTGTAAGATGATGTGCTCATAACCAGAGAAACAAGAACCAGACCCTCAACTAACCTATGAGATTATGCTATAATTCACAAGAATATCTATGTCACCCAAATGCATGGCTGCTGAATTGAATGCCACCTCACCTACTTGGTTAACTTAACCTCAAAACAAATGATGAGAGCAGAAAATTAGCCATGCTGAAAAGAAAGTGTAACAAATCTTGACGATCGCATAAAGTGGCTCTTCTCACTTGGCCTCTCACAAATAAGTCCCACTGAAAGAAACCACAGAGCGCCACAGTGTCGGGACTGCTCTGATTATGTCCGCTATTATCATCAAGGAAGAAACTCTTGGCTCCTCTGTGATGACTCATTTCATGAACATGACCAGAAGATCTAGGAAGTAATTAACTACAAACATTTAGGTTTGAAACCCTCTCTCAGGAGAAAAATATTATTGGTTTATGGTTGATGGGGGGCGGGGGGGGGATTGCTGTTAGGGGCCAAGAAGCCTAGAGGTAAGGATCACAGCTTTAAAAAAGGGGATTGATCTTTTGGGCTGCATATGTTTTTCATTTAAAAAGTGGACTACCTTTGGGACTTTATAAAGGAAAGCTACGCAGATTCATTCATTCCAAATAGATCAACAGATTTTTGATACTACAGGAATCAAGGAAAATGAAGAGAGGCAGTAAAATCTAGTTTGAACTAATGACAGAATATGTTTGAGAGATGAATGATTTACTCATCTTCCCAGTGTTTTTTTTAATCATCTTCTCTAAGGCCAATATTCCTAATGTTTGAGCCAGCCAGCTCCAGTAGGTCGGCCACATCATTCCCATACTTCACACCAGATGCCTGAACCAAGCATTCTCTTAAAAGCTCTGCCATGTTAGCAGAACAGAGAAAACAGATCAAGGATGGTTTTAAATTCTCCTTGAAAAATATGACATCCTCACTGGCTCATGACAATGCTTAGCCCATGCCTGATCAGAATGTAGAAGAAACATTTTGGAAGGCACTGTCTACACACAAACCCTTACCAAAGTGATACTACACTACAAACAAAACAATGGCCAGCAACTCCTGCTCCACTAGTGCCAGAATCAATTTTGATGTTTTGCCTATAATTCTTAATGTGACAGAACTCTACACTTATATGACTGTGCTCATGAGCAGAATGCTTCCTCTAGCAATTCCCTTTCAATTGCATTAGATAGGAAGAAGGATAATTCCCAGATCATAAAATGATTCCATTTTGTTTAAACAATTCCCAAGTTTTTGACACGGTTAACTTGAATATTAAATCTTGGCTTTGCAGAAAACTAATATTATGCAATGCACATAAAACCTGGACTACCCAGCTATCTATCTTTTTTGGCTTGGCTTCGCGGACGAAGATTTATGGAGGGGTATGTCCACGTCTGCTGCAGTCTCCTTGGTGAATGACAAGTCCGATGCGGGACAGGCAGGCATGGTTGCAGCGGTTGCAAGGGAAAATTGGTTGGTTGGGGTTGGGTGTTGGGTTTTTCCTCCTTTGTCTTTTGTCAGTAAGGTGGGCTCTGCGGTCTTCTTCAAAGGAGGTTGCTGCCCGCCAAACTATGAGGCGCCAAGATGCACGGTTGGAGGCGATATCAGCCCACTGGCGGTGGTCAATGTGGCAGGCACCAAGAGATTTCTTTAAGCAGTCCTTGTACCTCTTCTTTGGTGCACCTCTGTCTCGGTGGCCAGTGGAGAGCTCGCCATAGAAAACGATCTTGGTAAGGCGATGGTCCTCCATTCTGGAGATGTGACCCACCCAGCGCAGTTGGGTCTTCAGCAGTATGGATTTGATGCTTGCGGACTCTGCCAGCTCGAGTACTTCGATGTTGGTGATGAAGTCATTCCAATGAATGTTGAGGATGGAGCGGAGACAGCGCTGATGGAAGCATTCTAGGAGCCGTAGGTGATGCTGGTAGAGGACCCATGATTCGGAGCCGAACAGGAGCGTGGGTATGACAACGGCTCTGTACACACTGATCTTTGTGTGTTTCTTCAGGTGGTTGCTTTTCCAGGCTCTTTTGTGTAGTCTTCCAAAGGAGCTATTTGCCTTGGCGAGTCTGTTGTCTATCTCTTTGTTGATCCTTGCATCCGATGAAATGGTGCAGCCGAGGTAGGTAAACTGGTTGACCGTTTTGAATTCAGTGTGCCCGATGGAGATGTGGGGGGGCTGGTGGTCATGGTGGGGAACTGGCTGATGGAGGACATCAGTTTTCTTCAGGCTGACTTCCAGGCCAAACATTTTGGCAGTTTCCGCAAAACAGGGCGGCATGCGCTGGAGAGCTGGCTCTGAATGGGCAATTAAAGCGGCATCATCTGCAAAGAGTAGTTCATGGACAAGTTGCTCTTGTGTCTTGGTGTGTCAGACTGCTCAAACTACAGGGGAATGACGCTGCTCTCCATTGCAGGCAAAATCTTTGCAAAGGATTCTCCTTAATAGACTAATACCTAGTGTCGCCGAAAATGTCCTCCCAGAATCACAGTGTGGCTTTCGTGCAAACAGAGGAACTACTGACATGGTCTTTGCCCTCAGACAGCTCCAAGAAAAATGCAGAGAACAAAACAAAGGACTCTACATCAACTTTGTTGACCTCACCAAAGCCTTTGATATCGTGAGCAGGAAAGGGCTTTGGCAAATACTAGAGCGCCTCGGATGCCCCCACAAGTTCCTCAACATGGTTATCCAACTGCACGAAAACCAACAAGGTCGGGTCAGATACAGCAATGAGCTCTCTGAACCCTTCTCCATTAACAATGGCGTGAAGCAAGGCTGCGTTCTCGCACCAACCCTCTTTTCAATCTTCTTCAGCATGATGCTGAACCAAGCCATGAAAGACCCCAACAATGAAGACGCTGTTTACATCCGGTACCGCACGGATGGCAGTCTCTTCAATCTGAGGCGCCTGCAAGCTCACACCAAGACACAAGAGCAACTTGTCCGTGAACTACTCTTTGCAGACGATGCCGCTTTAGTTGCCCATTCAGAGCCAGCTCTCCTGCTATCTATCTATATCTGATATTAAGACAATTGTATAAAGAATCAATCACAAAATGTATCATTTTACGGCAGCATTAAAGTGAAAGCACTTTACAAATATAAATAAAAATAGTGCATGAAACGTCAAAGTAAGGCAGTATCTTTGGTTCATTGATCATTCAGGAATCTGATGGCAGAGAGGAAGAAGCAGTCTTTGTGCTACTGAGTGCTCATCTTCAGGCTCCTGTACCTTTTTCCTGATGTTAGCAGAGAGAAGAGGGCATGGCCTAGATGATGATGATGAGGGGGGGATATCCTTGAGGATAGAAGCTGCTTTCTTTAGACACCACCTCTTATAGAGGTCCTCGATGGAGTGAACTCTGGCGCCCAGGATGTCGCAGGCTGAGTTAAGAACCCTCTGGAGTTTTTTTCCTGTACTGAACATTGGCACTTCCATACCAGACAGTGATGAAACCAGCAGAATGCGCTTCATGGTACACCTTTAGAAGCTTTTCAAGAGACTTTGGTGATATATGGAATCTCCTCAAATACCTCATAAAGTATAACTGCTGGTGAGCCTTCTTCATGATTGCATCAACATGGAGACTCCAGGACAGATCCTCAGAGATATTGATACTCAGGAATTTGAAGTTATTGACCCTCTCCACTATTGAGCCCTTGATGAGGACTTGCTCCTGATTTCCTCCTGAAGTCCACTAATTATCTCCTTGGTTTTAATAATGTTGAGAGTAAAGTTGTTGTGGTGTAACACTACTCAACAAGCTCATCCATCTCCCTCCTGTACGCTTCCTTATTGCCGTTTGTGATTCGGCCGAAAGTCATGGTGTCATCAGCAAATTTGTAAATAGAAATGGAATTGTGCCAATGCTCTCAATGCAATGCCAAGGGAACTTTAGAAGGAAGTTCTGATCAGTGTAGACAAACATCCAAAAGACTATAATTCAGAAAGCTGTTTGTCTGTGCTCTGTGACATTTTTCTATCAAGCATTCATGCTCCAAGGCCTCCAAAAGAAATAATTTTCCTCTTCTTTGAATGAGACCAGTGGTGAAGCATCAACATTTTCCCTCAGGCTTTGGGGGAAGATTACCAATCTCAGATAATTGTAAGAGCGGCTCATATGAACTTGTAATATCAAATATCCTGTGATCCAGCATTGAACTCTCATGAAATGCAATGTTGGAACTTCACTATGAAGTTTAGTATAGGTCCAACATTTAAATTTCATGATGTGTGCGTGCGTGCGTGCGAGTGCATTTTGAGCCCTTCACATACATACATTCCTTGATGAAGGACTTAAGCCTGAAATGTTGGTTATGTTCTTTTACCTTTGCTATATAAAAGACACTGTTTGAGCTGTTGTGTTTCTCCACTATTGTGTTTTTACTTTACTAAACTTGTTGCAGGTTAAATCTAGCTCTGGTTCAGGGAATCGATTTAAGACAATTTAAATTGTCTTAAATGTTTAAAATAAATATAATGGCATATGAGTTATTTTGCCTTTCAATATTTCAAAGTATTTTAACATTTAAACATTTTCATAACTTTTATGCTTTCCTTAAAGTTGAATCTTTCAAGTAGCTTGCAATATTTTTTTAATGTTTATGAATATGAGATGAATTCAAAATCAATACACCAAAGGTTATGCTGAGGGATAAAAGGAGGGATGTGCTGTTCAGTGGATGGTGAAAATGTTCTCCAATATTAGGTATACAGCGTCTGACGCTGCTGTACTAACTATATCTACTATTTGCATGCAAATTAGAGAAGTGTGAAGGCAGAACAGACATTAAACAATACAAGCTGGTTGGTCTGTGGATTCCTATTCACCAAACCTTGCAGTGACAATAAGAGTTGTGATTGTTATTGAGGTTTTATTTTTAATCTTAGATACAAATTCAATACAAATTACTAGTTGGGACTCAGCTAGAATATTTTGTAAAGTATACTGCCTTTAAAAAAGGATGTCAAAGTCTTGGTGAAAATACAGAGGTGGCTTACCATAATGATGCTAGGATTAATAGAGTTTACTTTTTTAAAGTAATGGACCACATCCTGAAGCCAGAAAAGCTGGACCTCGACCCACAATCACCTGATGCATCCAACAGCTTCAAACTCTGGCTGCGTTGCTTTGAATCAGAGAATGACAGGCTACAAGTACTGTATTCCTGGGTCGAGCCCCTGGTATACTCGATGATCAGGGCTTCGAGTCATACCCAGCAGCATAGACATACTGAAAAAGCCAGTACCGAGGTAAACGAGGCCTACGCTAGACACCTCCTGGCTACCCACAAAACAACAACCCAGGGAAATCAACTACTGAGGACTTTCAGGCCCTGTGAGCTTTTGGACAGGCCTGTGAATGCAAAGCCATGACACCCCCAGTGCAAAGAAAGGACTTAATCAGAGATGCCTATGTCACGGACATATGATCCAGCTACAACTGGCAGACACTGTTGGAGCAGGGTGAGATCAGCCTATAGAAGGCAGTGGAGCTAGCAGTCATACTAGACGTATTCAGCCAACGTCACGGTCACCTCGTGGTTACCATGGGAACCACCAACTTGGAAAGTGGGAGGGCCACAGGCCAATGGAACACTGGCAAGTCCCACCAGTGATCCAGCCATGGCCACGGAACTCCATGAGCACCTGAAGTGCTACTTCTGTGACCTGCACAAACACCTGAGGAAACGTTGCCTGGTGAAAGATGCAGTCTGCGCTAGCTGTGGGAAGAAAGGACATTACACAAAGGTGTGTAAATCCGAATCACATTCCAAACCCAGCAGCGCCATGTACAGGCCATGGGGGCTGCCATCTTGGACACCACCATCTTCTCAACCCAGCAGTTCTGCATGTGGGCTGCCATCTGGGATGCCACTATCTTCCCTAACCAGCAGTGCAGTGTGTGGGCCATTGGAGCCGCCATCTTGGAACCGAACACTCCATTGTTCCTATGGAACCTATCAATGACTCAACACTGGCCGGCATTATGCTAGATCAAGAGAGCCCTCATCAACTTGCCAGATCAGTGATGGATTTCGAGGTAGATGGTCATGTGACAAGCTGCCTGTTCAACATTGGGAGCAATTCATCCAGCCTGGCTCGGTGCAGCGTAACTCACTTGCAGTAAGGCCAGTAAACCACCGAGTCTCGTCAGTGTCAAAGTCCCAATGGCAGATGTCCGCAGCTACTGTGTAGTGTCTCTGACTATACGGGGCACAGACTACAAAAACTTTAAACTCCTCATAATATCGCCGTTTTGGGCTGGGGCTGGACTTTCAATGCCACCTTAAGAATGTCATGGAGTACAATGGGCCCCATCCCCTCTCACTATCTGTAACCAGCAGTTTTTAAACCACCCACTGCACTTCACCTGCGGAAACCCCCCCTTAGCCTCTCCTCCCATCATTTCCAACTAGCAACCTACAATTTGCCCACCACGCACAACCTGTAGCCTTTCAACCCAGAAGATCGCCCCTCCACCGCTGTTCACTAACCTCACCCCTGACTGTAAACCCATTGCCACTAAAATTAGGTGATACAGTGCCGGGGACAGGGTCTTTATTAGGTTGGAGATACATCAGCTACTGAATGAGGGGATAATTGAAGCCAGCACGAGTCTCTGGAGAGCCCAACTGGTGGTAGTAAAGAATGGGGCCAAACACAGAATGGTCATCGACTACAGTCAGACCATTAATACATATATTCAATAGTAAAAATCCTCTTCCCCGCATATCTGACATGGTAAATCAAAATTGATCAATATCGGGTATTTTCCACTATCGATTTAAATTTGACAAACCACCAGCTTCCTATCCACCAGGAGGACTGCCAATACACTACCTTTGAGGCTGATGGCCACCTCTATCATTTCCTGAGGGTTCCCTTCAATGTCACCAATGGGATCTCAGACTTCCAGCGGGAGATGGACCACATGGTAGACCAATATGAGGTGCAAGCCACATTCCCGTATCTGGACAATGTCACCATTTGTGGCTATGACAAGCAGGATCACGACACCAATCTCCAAAAATGTCTCCAGACCACCAAACTCCTTAACCTTGCATACAATAAGGATAAGTGTGTGTTTTGCACAACTTGCCTCATTATCCTTGGCTGCATCATAGAGAATGGAGTCATTAGCTTTGATACCAACTGCATGTGCCCTCTTTTGGAACTCTCCCTTCCCCACCACTGCAAGGCTCTGAAAAGGTGCCCGGGCTGCTTCTCCTACTATGCTCTGTGGGTCCCAATTATGCAGACAAGACCCTACGCAATCTCTTTAACCTGTTCGAGCCAGAGGCATCGCCACAAGCAGGATCACCAGCTACAACCCCCAAGGGAACAGGAAGATGGAAAGGGAGAATGCTATCGCATGGAAAGCCATCTTCCTTGGCCCAAGGTCTAGAGGCCTACCAGTCTCCCAAAATGTGCTCCACTCAATCAGATCACTCCTATGTACCTCCACCAATGCCATTCCACATGAAAGGATGTTTTCCTTCCCCAGGAAACCCACTTCGGGGACCATGCTGCTGTCCTGGTTGACGTCCCCAGGGCCGGCCCAACTCAGGAGCACGTGATGACCCATAAGTCTGACCACTGGTTGAAAGGGTCCATCACCTCCACACCAACCCCCAATATGTCTATGTGGCATACCCCAATGGCATGAGGACACTGTCTCAATTCAGGAACTGGCACCCTCAGGAATCTCTGAGACCATTGCCAATCACCTGCATCCCCTTCAACTATTACCACTCACAATGCACCAAGGCCATGGCATGTTACTCCTGCCCCAGTGGATCCAGTGCCACACATCCACCAAGCCAACACCAGTGTCCAGGAATCCCAGACCAACCAAGATTCAACACCTGCACTGCAGCAGGTACTACAGCGGCAGACCAGACCACCTGAAAGACTCAACTTGTAAGAACATTTAATTCATTTCACACTGTGGACACTTTATAAAAAAGGGTGAATGTGGAAAACAACTGTATGTATACTAACCCCTGAATAAAGATGACTGTGCCACAGCCCTCTCCTCAGTCCAGGACAGTTGACCAGCATGGACGTGTGTGTGTGAATTCAGTTTCTGCAGTGCTACAGTCAGCAGCTGGGACTAGAATAGGACAAGCTGGCAGGCTTGTGGAAAAACCCCATTTGGAAGACGGGTTGTAAGTGCTAAGTTCAGCCTGGTCAAAGCCCCCGTGGTTCATGCAAGAGGAGAGGACTGGCTGCCTAAAGTTTCACTTGAAATAAGAGAAACAAAAAGGAACTTTGTGGTGACCTGAAATAAAGAGGTTATCATCTGGAAAACCCTGATGGGGCAAGTTTCTTTGGCAAGACACTGCACTGGCAGGTTACAAGGAATCAGTTGTGGGTGTGCAGCGAAAAACAAATCTCTCTCTGCCAACTAACAAGAACCTTCCTAAGTGGTAACCATTTACCTTTCAAGCACCAAAACCTGGTGAACTTCTTAAATGTTAAATTCTGTGCACAGTCTAAGAATTGCCTGCAACCAGTGAACTTGGAGGAATGAGGAGAGATTGGACTGTGAACCAAATAAATTTTCTGAAATTACATACATGTGCGATAGAATTAGAAGGGATTTAAGTTAGGCTAGTTAAGTTAATAGTAATAAGTTAAAGTTTGATCTTGTTTTCATGTGTAAAGATAATTAAAAGCAACTTTTGTTTAAGTAACCATTTGTCTTGGTGAATACCTATTGCTGCTGAGTTTTGGGGTCCTCTGGGCTTGTTACACAACGGTGATTCCAACACACTGATGCTAGATGTAGAAACAATACACCTTTGTGAGATGTCAAAGAGTGAAAATGAAGAGAGAAATGAATTGTACACTACGATCCAAGTAAAGAGAATAATCAAAAACATGCCTACAACATTCAACATGAAAGTAAAGCTGGACACTGGAATGCAAAGCAACGTCCTTCCACTCAGACACTACCACCAGAGGTTCCCTGAAAATATAATGCATAGATACCCAAAGGAAGGCAGCCTATGGTGGACCTGTGATCAAACAACTAGGAAAAATTTAAGTAAAGGCTTTCATAAAGGAAAGAACATCCTTTATGATTCTTCATGGCAGGCATTAATGGACCGGCAATTCTAGGTCTGAATAACTGTCAGGTGTTACAATTAAACTCGGTAAACCATGAGATCCATAAGAAGAAAATGTCCAAGAGAATCAATAGAGACACCCGATTTGAGCACCCTTCCTCCCCCCCCCCCCCCTCCCCACTGTACAAACAGATACAAGGCCAAGCTAATGAAAATGTACTCTTAATGATTGGGAGACTTCGTGTACCACATCAGAGCAGGGGATTCCTGAGCAAGTGATATGTGATAATGGGACCCAATTTACATCTCATGAATTCAGAGAGCTGGTTGCAGCATCATCCCACCCTACCCCAAGGGCCATGGATTCATCAAGAGACACATGCAGACAGTCAAATGCACACTCACCAAGGGTCAAGAGAAGAAGAAGGACCCTTACATTTCTTTTCTGTCACTATGGGCAACACCCTTGAGGGCCCGACATGAAATCCCTGGCAGAGATTTTGAATGGTAGGAAATACAAAACAACCCTGCCATGCAAAATCCATCTTCCAGATGATCAGGAGAAAACCTGATATATAGGGGGGTGGGGTTGGGGGGTTGGGTGGGGTGGGGGGCACGTCTGTACTACAATGGGCATGCACAATCCTTACCAGAGCTCTTCAGGGGGAAGCATGTTCAAGAGCCAGTGATGAAAAGCTGGTGCTCAGCAAAGGTTGTCAGATGCCAAGGTCCTACATCAGAGACCAAATCTGGCAGACAGCTGAGACCTAACAGGGTCCACATCCACCCGACTCCAGATCTGGCAAAGCAGAGAGCTGAAAATCCAACAACATGAGCCACAACACCAGAAACACCAGCAACCTCTGGATACATCAACAACTAGTATGGCAATGTGTGGTGAAAATGCAGTCACGAGCACTGCAACATCAGCACAGCAAGCAGCAGGTGCATACATTTTTATATAATTGTTTATGGTTACTGTCCTGTCTCTTTTGTAAGTGGGAGGACAAAATAAAGAACTTGGGAGACGTGATTTACAACTAACTTTCTTGTTGTAATTACGCCATGTTTACTGCCGTGCATAACAATACATTAATGCGTCTGAGCATGTGCTCCACTCATGAGTGTGATTATGGCCATTGTAGCATTCATGCTCCTAGCAACAAAATACCTTGAGTATACAACATTCCTCCTTCTCAAAAAAAGTTAGTGCTTCTTTACCTCTTTACTTAAAATGTAAATTAAACATTTTAACTCTAGTGAAATCCAGCAAGCAACCCCACCACCTACAGGTGAACCAGCATCGCAGAGTTCAACAGTCGTAACAAGATCTACGAAGTGGAGAAGCAACATACTGCCACCAGTGCAATTTCACTGAAAATGTGAGAAATTATGTGTAGACTACATGGCGCTCCACCAAAGCTCAGCACGAGGATGACAAACTCCTGGTTTATAGAACTGCTGTCACAAGACTGCAACTTGAGGACGTAGTCTTTGGGCCACAAGGAACCACTCTCCTGTGTGACGTTTCCACAGGTCAGCCTTGCCCTATCGTCCCTGGTGCATGGTGTTAGGTCTGCTTTGTTCATGAATGAGTGAGACAAACACCAGACTGAGTCGAAATCAGGGTTCTTTGTTCTTTATTACCGGATTGTAACACTTGCGACTAACAAAGTTAGTCGGAGAATGCATTCTGCCGTTATCAGCAAAATGGTGATTTTTTATACCCTTGGATACATGCTTAGAACATCATCATATCATTACTTGTCCAATGACTAAAACTGTTGCTATCCTTTCCCTGCTAGCTTCCTGCCTCTCAATCCATCAATGTCTCTCTTATCTTGTAAGTACAAGGATGCATTCTGTTACTCCTTAGTACTGGGTGACTCCTTCTCCGGTCCCATCTCATGATGTTTTACCTAACAGGAGTACAAGGACACCTCCCCTTCTTGTTACTGCCCTGTACAGGGTAACTCCCTACACATTCCCATCTCATGATGTTTTACCTTACAATCCCTCCTTTGTCCTCTTTAGAGGACAATCTCGCCCTGACTATGCTACCACCGCGTTACATTAGTTCGCCTATTATTGCCAAGCTCTATACGGGTTCTGTTCACAGGGCAGTTCGGCTGGTGGGCGAGGGCTCCCCCAACCCTCCTTTGCGTACACCCCCCATCCGTCACCCCGATCCCATTGCCCGTTTACAAGTTTCATCCCATTTGCCCCCAAGCAAAAAACTAGCTAACCCCCCGTACATTAGTAAATTCCCAAGTTAACATATGGTCTACAATCTAATTCATAATACTTGTTCTACAATCTGATTAATAATGTTTGTGTTACAATCAATGTTATAATATTTGTTCTACAATCAAGGTTATAATATTTTGGTTACAAGCAAGGTTAAAATTATATGTGTAACAATCTAATTCACAATCCCTCCTTTCCATCACATTCCCCATCAGACTCCAGATCGATCTCAGCAACTTTCTCCGCCTCCTGTAATGTGAGATAGTCTTGCTCCACAGCCTGCACAGCTTGATATTTCGGAGGCAGTTCATCACGGTCAGCAAAGGCTTTCTCTATGGTCCTCGTGACCAGCGTTCGAATGCATGGAATACAACAACAGCCACAAGTGATAAAAATTGATACAGAAATGAACAAACCCAGCAAAAGTTGTCCTAACAATGTGCTCCATCTCCCAAACACTCCCTGTAATCAGGATAAAACAGGATTGGAGACTCCAGACTGGGCTTTTAATTCTTTCGCCAATGCCCTAAGTTTCGTTAACCCCTTAGTGAGTGATCCATCTGGCCCTGTGTTATTAGAGATAGAAGTGCAGCATAGATCTCCAAACATAGCACACACTCCACCTTTCTCTGCCAGGACCATATCAATCGCTGTCCTATTCTGAAGTGTCATAAGGGAAGTTTCTGACAGTTGTTGATGTATTGCCTCAACAACGTCCCTGGTCAAATTTGCAAGGCGCTGGACATTATAGTGAATAAGGTTGATCCTATTAACATTCTTATTTACAGTGATGGGAAATATTGCACTAAAAACAGGAAAGCTTTCAAACCCAGCTGCAATCTCATCGGCTAATTTAAATTCGTCCGGAATATTCCGGGCTTGGCCAATGGCATCAATCCATACCCCATCAGGGTTCCTTCCTCCCGGCCCCAAGAGTCCAACACTCCTCCTTTTTCTCCACAGCCAACTCTCTGTGTGGCGCAATTCTAGGGAATCCTCGTCTCCCTCCTGCCTTTTGACAATCAGCACTGGCGCATTAAGGGTTACTAGAGCACACTGACCATCCCAGTTAGCGGGGAGCCAGTTGTACAGCACTCTTCCTCCACAAAACTCATCTGTGTAGTCATTCAATCTGCTACAAGTCTCCTTAGTTTCAGATTCATTTTTTTTTGTTATGGGACCTCAAAATCATCCCCTGTATATGTTCATGATAACCAGTAACCTGTTTGGCTGCCCTGTCAGGCACCCATGTGGCGTTTTCCCTGCTAATAGTAGGTCGTCTACATACTGAATCAGTGTAACATCTTCCGGGAGCTTTAATTTCATTAGGATTTCGCTAAGGGCCTGATTGAACAGTCCTGGACTGTCCTTATAACCCTGAGGTAATCTAGTGTATGTGTACCGATGTGCTTGGTAAGTGAAAGTGAACCAGTCTTGGCATTCCTCAGCTAATTTCAAGCAGAAGAATGCGTTTGCCAGATCAATGACAGTATAGTATTCGTGCTCCGGACTCAGAGCCCTAAGTGCTACATATGGGTCTGGGACTGGTCTCCCGATGGTCTTGGTAGCCAAGTTAATCTCCCGGAGGTCGTGTACCATCCTCCAGTCTTTTCTACCCGGTTTGGGAACAGGCATGATGGGCGTGTTCCACATACTGTCAGGTGCCGCCCTTAAAACCCCTGACTCCATTAACCCTTCTATCGTTCCTTTAATACCCTCCTCCTGACTGGGCGACAAGCGGTATTGTTTTCTCCATATTGGTTTCTGCCCGGGGTTGGCCAATTCTAGAAATACCTCTCCTTTTATTACTCCCACATCATAGGGCCCCGTTGTCCATATATGTGGACTCAGATTAGAAAGATATTTGTCTGAGTCTCTGTGATCAATATTTTCTCCTTCTATGGCTCGGTCTCTTTCTACTTTCTCATTCACTACCTGGTCCCATGCTTCAATATTCAGTCTGACAAATTTTCCTCCCTCCGGGGTGGAATATCCCGGGATTTCTGTCTGCCTGTATTCACACCCTATCGCTTCCTTTACCATCGGACCCAGCTGTCGAGCGTGATGATCTTTGTCAATACCCAAGGTCACATGAGGCACACTTTCTACTCCTAAGCAGAACCACTCCATTTGTTCTTCTGTCATGACAACCATAGCAGCTATTCCCTCCTTACCTACAAAGATAAATGGACAATGTATCGTTTCTGTCTTCCCTTCTTTTAGAGAGTCCCACCTCTCCTCATATTCCTGGTCCGCGTGGATGGTGTAGTTTAATGTAACATGCATAGGATCTAGTGGATAATGGTAATCCCCATACCGAGGAATACTGGCCCTCCACTCAAAAAACTGTTTAATCAGCCCTGGGCCTGGTTCATCATACAGTAGCCGACTCCAGAAAATACTAACCTCCACAGAGTCTTCTGAAGCGTTAGATGGGGTCATTACTATAAACTGTCCTTCCCTTCTTATTGTATCCCCTGGGTATGTTAACCGAAGGCCCTTCTCAGAACATTGTATGGTTATTCCTAGTTTGGTAAGAATGTCCCTTGCTAATAAATTAATGGGGCAACTTGGCACAACCAGGACAGGCGTTTTAACCCTTTGTCGTCCAAATATCATGTCGATGTTATCTGTATAGGGCTGTGTTTCCCTTATCCCGGAGAATCCTATTGTAGATAATGTTTTGCCCGAAAATGTGCTGCCTGGGGGTTTTTTAATCACTGTCGTAACTGCTGCCCCTGTGTCAACCATAAATTCAATTTTTTCTCCATTTACCGTCCCCCAAATTTTTGGTGGCTCCCAGGGAGGCGTGATTTTTGATTCTCCTGGGCACCGTCAATAATCAAATTCAGCACCTTCCTCAATATAGTCATTACACTGAGGTGCCTGGACTTGTTGATCACTCTGCCACCCCCCGATTCTCTGGGGCCCATCAATGTGTCCACCCCTACCCCTTGCTTGTCCTCTTAAGTTTCCTCCTCTTCCCCGATAGCCTCTCATAGAGGGTAATCTTTTTCCCCTTGCTCTCCCAGCCTCCGGACAGTTCCGCTGGTAGTGTCCAGGATTTTGGCAGTACCAGCATACTGCATGTTCCCCTCTATACATTGTACCTAGCTGTCTTTCCCAACCATTTCTTACTTGGGGTCCCGGATTTATCACTGGCCCCATGACCTGTGGGACTATCTGTTGGGCCGCAAATTTAACCCCTATATGTTCTATGGCTCTCACCAATTTATCGGTTGTTTTGTCCACCTCCTTCTGGGACGCACTTTCTGACTTAGCATGCTCTGATTGACGATGTCGTTTGATTGCATGTGTCAGGTGTCTTTTCCACAAATCCTCTGACATTGTCTCTACTCCCACAATGTCCCTTAATTTTGCTTGAACCGTAGCAGGTAGTCCGTTTATTATCCCATTACGAAAGTGAGCCCTTCCTAAGGGGCTGTGGTCGGGTCTTTCTCCAGTCCCTGTTTCCCATAAGTCCCATGCTCGAGTGAAATACTCGTGTGCAGTCTCTCCTTCCTTTAGTTGAAGGGTTACCAAGGCATCCAAACTATAGGGTGTAGGAAATGTTTCTCTAAGTGCTTCCCAAAATTTATTCCGAAGTGGGTTAAATTCTATTTCATCCCCCAATTTACTTCTTCTTACAATTCTCTCTATTTGCTTCAGGGCCCCTTCTGCCTTTAATTTTATCATGATAGTTCTGACATCTGCGAGTGCTAATTGTTCTTGGCAGGTTTCTCGCTCAAAACAAGAAATCCATGGACTAGCCCCATTACTCAACGGAGGTAGTTTTTTCATTAAACTCTCTAAGTCCATTCGTGACCAGGGTACATATTTTTGAGTTCCCCGTCCCGTGATCAGTAATGGGCATTGATATCTCAATTTTGGGGATTTCTGCTCCTTCTTTACTCTTGGCATGCATTTATTTATCCCACCTTGTTCTGACTCTTCTTCGTCACTGTCACTGTCCCTATCAGCTTCCAATGTCTCAGGGTCAAAGGTATATTGGTCACGTTCATCTCTAAGATAATCTTTTCGGCCATAGTTTAGTTGTTTCACATCTTTCTCTTTTGTTCTAACTATGTCCAGGTAGGCATGTCTATTTTTTCTCCCTCCCGAGTCTTTTCCTTCTACTTTCCTCCCATGGTGGATCGTATCTCGTTTCCTCATCTGTACTACACTTTTCGTCCTTTACTCCTATTACCATTCCTTCAGCTTTAATTTCTCCTGACAGTGTTGTAGTTATCTTTTCCACTTCCTTAAATACACCTACCATTAATTCTTTTTGATCCTCACTGATCTGCCCCAGCACATTAATATCTCTGTTTAAGTTTTTAATGTTCCATTTCTGTATCTCTAACTCCTTTTCTATTTTCTTGGACTCCAGAGGGGTCTCTACATCTATTACTCCCCCTTCTATTTTTATTAAAGGGGCCTGTACCTCGTCTGATGTATCCCTATTCCCGAGGTTCTTGTCACACCCCAGTGTCTCAATATCTGGATATAAGGGACGTGACTCCAGGATCCCATCTGGGGTGCCAGGGGCACCTTGTGACTCCACATATGTATAGGGCGGGGGTCTACAAGCTATTTCTACAGGGGCAGTAACAGGTGGGTTACCAGGGAGACCAAATTCTTCGAATATAGCTAGGACATCGCGGTACTGCATCTCCTTGTCTCTCACCCTCTTTTTTGCTGACTCGCGATTAAAGATTTTGTTTTCTGTGTCCCGTTTTGTTTAATTGTATAAGACTCACTTATAAATGATTTATTGTCAGAGTACATACATGACATCACATACATCCAGAGACTATGAGAGAGAGAGAGAGAGAGAGCATAGCGAGAGAAAGAGATAGAGAGGCAGATACACAGAGCACAAGAGATAGAGAGAGAAAATGCCTTGCACTGGCCCCACTGGGAGAAAAGTCTTCAGATTAACACTTTCGTTTCAAAGGTTTTAAAAGGTTCTCATCCTGTGATCACTGGTCTGGATCAGATTGGGTCTCCCACCACTGGGAACTATCACTCCTTCCTTCCCTCCCACCTCGAGTGAGCTACACGTCAGCCCACAATGTCTGCCCTGATCCCGCAATGGTGGGGGTGCGGGAAAGAGGGAGGGAGAGAGGATAAAACAGGATCCCATTTGATGCGGAGCTGGAATTGTGGGCACAAAATTAAAACCAAATTGTATTTCTCTGCCCTGCCCAACCTGGGGATTTCAGGGCAGCACCGCCACAGATTGGGATTGGGAGGGGGAGTGGGTGAGAGAGGAGGGGGGGAGAAGAGAGAGAGGGGGAGAGAAGAGAGAGGGGGGGAGAGAAGAGAGAGGGGGGAGGGTGAAAGGAGGGAGGGAGAGAGCAAACCCGGACACTTCGTGGCTGGAAACTGGAAACAGGCACTTTTCCTTTCCCTTCTGTGTTTTGTTTCTTCCAGCTTATCTAAGCCTCTACGTTTTAAAATTTTTTTTTTCACCTGTCAGGAACATCTCAGTGCCCCCGGGTAACTAACCCCTCTTCCTCCAGCGGTCTACACATTTTCGGAGCATTTTTTGTTTTTCCAATGCCGCATTACTGGTATTTCGCTCCTCTAATTCCTGATTAATTTCCTTAATAACTTGGTCAAAAGTCTTAGCAGGCAACTGTACAGCCATAGCTGCGGGACCGCTTTCTAATGCCTGTTTTAATTTAGGTTTTTGTCCGTTTAGGGGATCTATGTCAACGAAAATTGCTTTTAAAAATGTCTCCTTGCAAGCTGGATGACTAATATCTTTTAAAAGAACAGTCTCTAAGTCTTGTCCTCCAATTGACTTCAGACTGTCCTGTATACTCTGATTGCTCGTTATCCACTCTCTGTTTTCCCAAAGGGGTCTGAAAGTTCAATTACAACTAGAAAACCAAATATTTGGGCTATACTTTTGTCCTGTTTCCCTGTACCAATCTATGAATTTACGTAACTTTATCTCCTTGGTGATGTTGGGAATACCCTCATTTAACTTATCAAAAGTATTTCGAATAAACTGGGTGTCTCTTAGGAGTTTGTCAACTTTTTCATTAATATCTCCTACCTGATCCGGACACAGCTGTCGCAGCCTTCTGTCGTCGTTCTTGTTCACCAGGCAGGCGTCCCTGAGAACTTTTTTTGTTGTCTCAAGGTCTCTAGTGTCTGCTGTGGTATTCCACCACGGCGAATTGGGGAAAATAAATTCTTAACTTCTCAAGTGTACAGACATTATCATACCTACCGGACATTTATAAGTCAGTCTCTCAGATACAATTGAGGCCAATAAGCCTGAACATTTGTTTTCTTTCAAAGCCCAACCTTCACGTGGGAGATTTCTCCTCTTAATAACCAGTTTAGGGCAGAAAACTCAGGTCCTCAATTGTTTATAGACCACCTTCTCACTCTATTGGACTTTGCAACGACACAATAAAGACTTTTAAACTCTAGTAGTTTCTTGCGAAGCACTTAATAAATGTCATTCAAACACCTTAAGGACTTTTATCTTGTCTGTAATCACTTACGTGTTACAATCCTGGCATGCGACCTTCAATTGTGGTCGTCTAATTTGTCCGATCTCCAGTTCTTACTGACAATCATAAAGATTTAAAAAAAAAAAAAAGAATTTTGTTAAAACAGGCTTCTCTGGACCTTTTTATCAGCCGGCTGAGATGATTGTCAGAAAAAACAGAAACCGTCGTCCAGTGTTCACTCACCCATCACGTCGGGGTCACCAAATTGTTAGGTCTGCTTTGTTCATGAATGAGTGAGACAAACACCAGACTGAGTCGAAATCAGGGTTCTTTGTTCTTTATTACCGGATTGTAACACTTGCGACTAACAAAGTTAGTCGGAGAATGCATTCTGCCGTTATCAGCAAAATGGTGATTTTTTATACCCTTGGATACATGCTTAGAACATCATCATATCATTACTTGTCCAATGACTAAAACTGTTGCTATCCTTTCCCTGCTAGCTTCCTGCCTCTCAATCCATCAATGTCTCTCTTATCTTGTAAGTACAAGGATGCATTCTGTTACTCCTTAGTACTGGGTGACTCCTTCTCCGGTCCCATCTCATGATGTTTTACCTAACAGGAGTACAAGGACACCTCCCCTTCTTGTTACTGCCCTGTACAGGGTAACTCCCTACACATTCCCATCTCATGATGTTTTACCTTACAATGGAGACATTGTACTTTCAATCCCAATCATGGACTGTCCTACCCCTCCATTCAAGCAAAGGTCAGCCTGATAGCCAACATGTTTGTATGGCACGGACTCAAAGAGCAGGTCATGTTCTGGCAAAGACATGCATGGACGGCCAATCTGCAAAAGTGTGAAGGCACATGAAGGTGCTGCTTCAGCCTTTTCAGCCATTGCAGTGCAGATTCAACCATGTTAATATCGACATTGTCGGCCCGCTTGCCTTGTCACAAGGTTTTAGTTACTTGTTAACGGTCATTGACAGAATCACTAGGTGGCCAGAGGCTGTTCCTTTGATGGACTCATCGACTGATTCAAGCGCCAGAAATTTTATTTCTTGCTGGGTATTTTGGTTCGGCCTTCCCACACACGTCACCTCCCACAGAGGCCCGCAGTTTACCTTTGAACTCTGGGATGCTTTGTAATGACTGCTGGGAATGAAGCTCCACTACACAACACCCTACCACCCACAGTCTAATAGCCTGGTGGAGTGGTTCCATAGGCACATGAAAACTGCACTGATGGCCTGACTTCAGGGACCTGATTGGGTGGACGAGCTGCCCTGGATCCTCCTGGGAATAAGAATGGCTCCCAAGGAGAATCTCAACTCCTCATCGGCCAAGTTGGTTTATGGAGCCCCATTCATTGTACCTGGGGAGCTCGTGCCTGCAGCTTTCAGACAGGAGGTTCCACCAACTGAAGCCTTAGGCAGACTACAAGAGCAGTTTGAAAAATTGGCCCAGTTCCCACATCAAGGCATGCAACCACGAACCCTTCATCCTTAAGGATCTCCAGGACTGTGAGTTTGTGTTTATGCATAGAGAGGCCGAATGAGAACCCTTCAGAGTGTTACAAAACAATCGTACAACTTGTGTACTGGTCATTGGGGCATCCAGAGATATTTACAATTGACTGACTAAAGACCGCTCATCTCAACCTTTATCGGCCCTTGCCATGACCCCCAATATGAAGGCATGGGAGACCTTCCAAGAGCAGTGGACAGTAATGGCACCAGTGATTTAGCCTCCTATCACCGGTTCTGGGGGAGGGGCATGTAACGACTCACCAGAAGCTTAATCGAACTGGGTCGGGAGGTTCAGAGTGACGTCACGATGTGATGATGTCTCCATGTGATGATGTCACAATGAGATGACATCATTTGGGTTGTGCGGGAGCGGGGGTTAAAAAGCTGCGTGGTATGATGGTGAAGGGGGAAGATGTGGAAAATACCTCTCCTGGCAGAATTAAAACCCAACTTTCAAAATATTTTCTAAAATAATTGATAACTTTAAAGTTCTTCTAAAGGTCTCAAGAAATGGCTGCAAGAAAATCTCAATCTCAATCTGTTTAAAAATGGCTGCAACAGAAATAACTGTAATGGAAGAAACTGGGCCTACCTTGAAAGTTCACCTTTTGGTCTTGATTCTTCTCCAGTCACGTTTGGTGCGACCTCCTTGGGTAAGAATCCGATCTCCAGTCCCACCTTCTCGGGGAGCATGGAATAAAGACAACTGTGCATTCACGCATCTTTGCGCATGCGCACAATGGAAGCGACCAGAATGGAGCCTGCAGGCCTGACAGCAAGTAGTATTGCAAGTCAGATGAGAGCTAGACTTAGAGCCCGTACACAGTTTCAACCGCTGGCAACATCTACTGAAGAAGAAGAGGAGGTCAGAATGGAAGAAGAAAGTTATGCGGCATAGTCATAGGGAGGGGAGTCAGAAGAAGGAGGAGGTCAATATACTCAAGGTAAAGTGGGAGCATGTTATATCATTCCTGAACCTTTTCATCCACAGATTTTTAATCAAATTTCTGAACAAATTGATTCAATTAGTGAAAAAATGTATACAAAGTTTACAGAAGTAAGAATAGATCCTTCTGCACAATTGGGGGCTATTAAGGAAGAAATAACTGTAATGAAGACAGATATGGAAAAATGTATCAAAACTGTTGATAAAAGTTAAGGTTCAAGAGTTTGAAGAAGATTTTCAAGACAGTAATATGGAAGTAGAAGAATGTGAAGATGCAGTTAATAAGATAGAAGAATCTTCAGAAAAAAAAAATTATATGCTGGAAAATCAGAGTAGAAGAAATAATGTTAAAATTGTTGGTCTTCCTGAAGATTTTGAGGGTACCAATCCAGTATATTTTTTCAAAATTGGCTGCCTGAAATTTTGGGGGATGAAAATTATATGAATGGATTGGAACTTGACAGAGCACATAGAGCTCTTAGAAAAAAAAACCATACCCAGGATAGCATCCACGCTCTATTCTGATTAAATGTTTACATTATCAAGAGAGAGACATTATATTGAAAATGGCAGTTCAAAAAGCCAAGGAACAACAAAGTCCCTTAATGATCTGGAATAATAGAGTATTTTTAATGCAGATTTGAGTAATTCTGTTGTTAAGAGAAGAAGTCTATCTCTGTCCGCATTTGCTGCCATGTGATGTGCCGGCCCGATCTCCGCAATTGCGGGCCACCACATGACCCTCCCCCCAGAACCGGTGTTACAGTCTATAGTGTCCGTAGGTATAGTCCCCAAAGTCTTTTGTGGTCTGCCTCTGTGTCGAGGTGTTGGTGTCTCCACAGGCTCTGCTGGGTTTGTGTGGGCAGGCCTGAGTCTATCTGTAGTGAAGTCCTTTGGTTTACCACCAGTGATAGTATGGGATCCTATCACCTCTGTATATATTTGTATATAGTGTTAATGATTGGCTGAGAGCCATAGCCACATCTACATCATAAGGTGCTGCACCTAACCAGATCCAGGTCAGTCTGGACTAGTCGACCTTGATGTACTACGCTCCAGTTTTTTGGTAATAAAAGCCTTGGTTTGAATCTACAAGTCTTTGAGTCATGCGATACGTTACAATTTTATTACCAAAACTTTCAACGAATGGAGCAAATGCTGCGACCAGAATGCTTCAGCATTGACCAGCGGTCAGCTACTGCTCAGAGTAATTTCAGGCACTGGGTGAGGTGTTTTGAGGCATTCCTGCAGTGTTCAGACCCCATTGTGGAGGAAGACACCAGTAAACAATTGGTTCTAATGTCGATGGTGTCCACGAGGATCTATGAAAACATTCCTATACAACAGCCATGAATATCCTAAAAGGACTCTACGAATGACCTGTGAATAAGGTATATGCCAGACACATGCTGGCGACCAGGAGACAGCAACAAGGTGAGTCCTACAGAGCCTACCTACATGCACTAAGGTTACTGAGCAGAGCATGTGCATGCACCTATAAAACTACAGCCAGGATCATTGATGACCTCCTACGAGATGCTTACTTGGCTGGGATTCGGTCTAATGAAATGAGGCAACGACTGTTGGAGCACGGGAGAGACAGCCTCGTGGAGACTATACAGGTTGCAGAAATGATGGAGGCTGCAGCCCTAAGCATGGATGCTGACACACAGGGCTGGCCCCCCCCATTATGATGTGAGTAGAACACCTGCTTTTAAATCAGTCTCCCCACGCCCTGTGATGGCCTCGCCACCGTCACACTACCCTACGCAGCCCCAAAGTGTTACTTCTGTGGGATGGAGAAACACAGTCGATCCCTGTGCCCTGTGAGGAAAGCCCGGTATCAGAAGTGCAAAACGAACGGCTATTTCGCAAAAATCTGACGGTCCAAGATGGCCATCGCCAAGCACAGTGCCTCGTGTGAGGCCCAACCACCTTCCCCAGATTCAAACTGTTCAACCTCAGAATTCTCATCCAAAGAGAGCAAAGAACTGATCGCATGGCCACGCTTGACGTCATGACGCAAGCACCGCATGCAGAAGGCGCCGCCCTCACAGTGCTCCATTCTCTCTGCCATGACACTGCACCCTGACGAACACCTGCACCACATGTGCCGCCACCACCACTGTTTGAAATGACTTATTGGCACCACGGCTCTCCACTTCAGCCCCCTCGTTCGCTGCTGACTTACCAGCACCACAGCTCTCCACATTAGCCCCTCCAACCAGGTCTCTGCGTCGGCAGACCGTGACGGACTGCCCACTCCGATGACATTACTGCTCAAGTGTAGTGCGCAACAGGTCGAGGCACTACGATGCTCCGCCCCTGTTGCAGTGACATGAGGCTCCAATGGACGGCCGTCCCAGCAACACGTGACGTCATCACGCCAGCCTCTGGAGACACCAACACAGGTGGTTCTGCTCCCTGCATCGTTCGCTGCATCTGTGACACTGAATCAAAGCCAACCACATCCCTTAGCTAGGGCCATGGAAATCATCAAGGTGAACAATCAATATGCTGTCTCTTTGATTCAGGTTCGACGGAGAGCTTCATTCATCCAGACCTGGTCCAACGATGTGCACTTGCAATCTATCCGACTGACCAGAAAATTTCACTGGCCACAAGAGCCCACTCAACGGATATCAAGGGGTATTGTGTGGTGACTTTGAAAGTTCAGAGCATTAGATTTACTGATTTTAAGATACCAGTCCTGTCTCATCTGTGTGCTCCTGTATTGTTGGGGTTGGATTTTCATTGCCATTTTAAATTGGTGTCACTGCATTACGGGGGTCCCCACACCCGGCTCTCTGTCTGGTACCATCACTCCACTCCAGATAGCTCCTGTCAGCACCAGCCCATGCCAGTCCCCACACCCTGAATCAGGCGCTCCACTTGTAGTCTCTCCACTCTCCGAGTCAATACTCCAGCACTCTTTGCCAACCTCACTCCCGGCTGGAAACCGATTGCGACCAAAAGCTAGCAGTACAGCTTTGGGAACAGAAAATTCATTAAAAGTGAGGTGCACAGACTGTTGGACGAGGGCATCATTGAGCCCAGCACAAGTCCCTGGAGGGCACAGGTAGTGGTTATGAAGAACGGGGAGAAGCTCCAGATGGTGATTGGCTACAGCCAAATGGTCAACCGCTTCTCACTCTTAGACACTTACCCACTCCTGCGAATCACGGATGTGGTGAATCGGATCGCCCAATACCATGTGTTTTCCACCATCGACCTTTGATCAGCCTACCACCAGATCCTGATCCGTCCAGAGGACCATCCCTTCATGGCCTTCGAAGCAGATGGGTGCTTGCACCAATTCCTCAGGGTCCCCTTTGGTGTCACTAATGGAGTCGCGGTCTTCCAGTGGGAAATGGACCAGATGGTAGACCAGAATGGGCTAACAGCTACATTTCTGTATCTGGATAATGTCACCATCTATGGCCATGACCTGCAAGAACATGACGCCAACCTTGAGAGATTCTTCCAAACTGCAAAATGGCTGAACCTAACCTATAATGTTGAGAAGTGTGTGTTCCTGTCCACTCGCCTCACAATTCTAAGTTGCATGGTGGAAAACAGGATGGTAAGGACAGATCTTGACCACATGCGCCCTCTCATGGACCTCCCACCACCTCAAACTCAGAAGGCACTCAAACACTGTCTGTGGTTTTATTCTTATTACACCCAATGTGTCCCCCAGTACACTGACAAGGCACGGCCACTCATTATGTCCACCACTTTCCCCTTGTCAGTGGAAGCCAGAGTGGCCTTCGACCGCATCAAGTCAGACATCGCTGCAGCCACCCTGCATGCTGTAGATGGATTGATATCTTTCCAGATAGAGAGCAATACTTCCGACTTTGCACTGGCAGCCACTCTAAAGCAGGCTGGCAGGCCTGTCGCCTTCTTTTCCAGAACCCTCCAGGGCCCAGAAAGCCAACACTCCCCTGTTGAGAAAGAGGCCCAGGCCACTGTGGAAGCTGTACGTCGTTGGAAACACTACCTCGCTGGCAGAAGCTTTACACTGCTGACCGACCAATGCGTGGTCTCATTCATGTTTAGCAACAACCAGAGGATAAGATCAAAAACGACAAAATTGCCAGGTGGTGAATCAAGCTCTCTACCTTTAACTATGACATCCTGTACAGGCCTGGCAAACTCAATGACCCACCCGATGCCCTTTCCCGTGGGACATGTGCCAGTGTACAACTGGACAGGCTACAGAGACTCCATGAGGAGCTTTGTCACCCGGGGGTCACCAGGTTCGCACATTTCGTAAAGGCCTGCAACCTGCCCTATATGGTCGAGGAGATCCACTCCATGACCCGAGCCTGCCCCATCTGCACTGAGTGTAAGCCCAATTTCTTCCAGCCCGAGAAGACCCATATCATAAAAGCCACCTGGCCCTCTGAATGTCTCAGTGTGGACATCAAGGGGCCCTACCTTCGACAAACTGTAACACCTATATTCTCACGGTTGTCGATGAGTACTCCCGTTTCCTGTTTGCTATTCCCTGCCTGCATATGACCGCCTCCACAGTTATAAAAGCACTGCACAGCAACTTCACCATTGTCGGGTACCCCAGTTATATCTGCAGTGACCAGGGGTTCTTGTTTATGAGTGGTGAGCTGAGGCAGTATCTTTTGGAGCGTGGTATTGCTTCGAGCAGGACCACTAGGTACAACCCGTGCAGTAACGGAAAGGTCAAAAGGGAGAATGCCACCGTCTAGAAAGCGATCACGCTTTCCCTCCAATCTAAAGGCCTCCCCACCACTCGCTGGCAGGACGTTCTCCCAAATGCCTGACAGTCCATCAGGTCCTTGTTATGCACTACCACCAATGCTACCCTACATGAACGCATTTTATCATTCCCACAGAAGTTGGATTTGGGGATGACCACACTGGCTTGGCTGACAGTTCCTGGATCTGTCCTGCTGAGACACCATGTCCAGTACTCAAAAAAATGACCCTCTAGTGGTCCTTGTAACGCTGCTACACATGAACCTGAACTATGCTTATATCGAGTACCTGGACGAATGGGAGGATACGGTCTCACCGAAGTCCAGCTCGAAGGTGGCTCCGTTGTTCCGGATGACTTGAAAGGGACCTTTGTGTGGCTTCTGTAGTGGTGAATGGTGGGATCCTCTGCATACAAACATATACTCACAGTACTTGAGTTCGTTGTCGATGTTGGACTTGGCTTGTCCATCTGGAGGGTGGGATCAGAGCCAGGTTACCAACCTTTTCACGCAGCCTATCTAGGAAGGTGGTTGTCTCCCCCTGCTGTCCTTTGGCCTGTGGACAAAATCCCCGGGAACCGTGAGTGGGGCTCCGTAAATGAGTTCAGTGGAGGATGTGTGGAGGTCTTCTTTTGGTGCTGTTTGGATGCCCAGTAGTGCCCATGGTAACCTGTCCACCCAGTTGGTGCCCTTGAGTCTGGTCATGAAGGCGGTCTTGAGGTGCCTGTGGAAGCGCTCGACCATGCCATTGGCTTGCGGGTGGTATGCCGTTGTGTGGTGTAGCTGAGTGCCTCACAGGTTGGCAATGTTGGTCCACAAATTAGACGTGAACTGTGTGCCTCGGTCAGAAGTGATATGCTGCGGCAATCCAAATCTTGCAATCCAGGACGAGAGGTGTGCTTTGGCACAGGACCTGGTGGATGTGTCAGCTAGGGAGTTTGCTTCTGGCCATCGGGTGAAGTGGTTGACCACTGTGAACAGGTAGCAGAAACCCTGAGAGACTGTCAAGTGTCCCATTATGTCCATGAGTATGTGGTCAAACTTGCGTTCCATTGGATCAAAAGGCTGTGGGAGGACATTGGTGTATCATTGCACTTTGGCTGTTTGGCACTGAGTACATGCCTTGGCCCACCCCCAGACTTGTTTCTTCAATCCATGCCACATGTTCTTGCTGACCACCAGCTGGACCGTTGTCCTTATGGATGGGTGTGTCAGCCCATGGATGGAGTCAAAAACTCATTGCCTCCATGCTGTAGGGACAATAGGTCGAACCTGCCCGGTGGCCATGTCACACAGGAGGGTGGTAGTACCTGTACTGACTGGAATGTCCTGAAGCCGAAGATCCGTGACAGCGTTCCTGTACAGCGGGATCTCGTCGTCCTGCTGTTGTGTCTCTGCCAGTGCTGTGAAGTCCAGACCATTGACCAGGGAGTGGATACTATGTCTTTACAAGGCATCCGCATCCAAGTTGTCTTTGCCCGAGATGTGCTTGACGTCGGTGGTGTACTCCGAGATGTAAGACAAGTGTCTCTGTCAGCAGGCTGACCAAGGATCAGAGATTTTAGCCAGGGTGAAAGTCAGTGGTTTTTGTCCATGAAAGCCCTTCCCTCAAGAAAGTACTGGAAGAGGCGGATGGCTTAGTTCAGCGCTGGCAGCTCTCTATCGAAAGCACTGGACTTTAGTTCAGGGGGCGACAGATGTTTGCTGAAGAAAGCAAGCGGGTACCAAATACCTTCTATCTGCTGCTCCAGGACTGTTCTTGAGGCATCAACTGTGAGGGCCGTGGGTGCGTCTGGTCTAGAGTGGGTCAGGAGTGCAGCTTTGGCCAGGGCTTCTTTGGAGTCCACAAACACATGTACAGTCCCAGGTCAGGTCTTTCTCTTTGCCAGAGAGGAGCAGACGGCACATCACTCGAGCAGCTGCTGGAATAAACCTGTGGTAAAAGTTTAGATTTTAGTTTTCTCACATTTCTTCTCCCTCTTTTTAAAAGGACTCCTTTCATTTATAAATATCCCTGCAGAATGTTTTTCAATGAAATACATTTCCTGAAATATAATTTGCCTGGAAATTTCTTGGGAATTCTCCAGGAAAAAAAAAACGTTCAAGCCATTTTTCTCATGATTTCCAACAATCTCCACCTAAGGCCATGGCAGGAGATGAGACAAGCAATATTTAATTTCAAAGCTATGGTTAGACATCAGCACTGATTTGTCATTGGAAAATTCCAACTTATAATTAATTTGTTGCAAGAGAAACATTAGAAAACCCAGTTTAATAAGTCATATCACAGGAAATCTAGATTCTTTAGCAATACATAACTTCCACAATATTTAATAGCTACATAAATCTGTGTCAATGGTAACAATGATAGAATGTTTGCAAAATTATGATGGATACAGATAGAGTAAATGCAAACAGGCTTTTCCACTGAGGTTAAATGAGATAAAAACTGGAGGATATGGGTTAAGGGTGAAAATGGAAAAGTTTATAGGAAACATTAGGGGAACTTTTTCATGTAGAGAGGTGGGAGTGTGAAATGAGCTGCCAGTTGAATTGGTAAATGCAGACTTAATGTTGACATTTAAGAAAAATTTGGACATGTACATGGATAGGAAAGGAATGGAGGGATTTATTCCAGGTGTAGGTCAGTAGAACTAGGCAGAAAAACTTCAGCACAGACTAGAAGGGCTGAAAGGCTAGTGTTCTGTGGTTATATGGTTCCAATGTTACAGAATATATGCAAAAGGGTGTTCAGAATTGCAGGTAAATTTTCAAACTGTCCTCAAAAAAATACCATTGTAACTCAGTCATTGCTTGTTTTGGGTAATATATGGGCTTGCTTGAATTAGGTGAAAAACTAATATCCTTTCAAGAGCAACCTGGAATTTTTGTTGGGAAAAAGAGAAAAAAAAAGAAAATTTTCATCCAGCTGAGGAGTGCCTAATAAGAGAATACAAATAGGATGAGTTGAGATGTTAAAAAGCAAAGTGTAAATATAATATTTTGCTACTAGGGGAAATGTTATAATGAACCACCTTAATACATCAAAAATATTCTGTTGAACATTCTTGAACAGAAATGTCAATTCTTCTTTTACTTTCCACAGATGTTCGCTAACCTATTTGCATCAGATAATGATGCTTGGCAGCATTGTTTGTTTATATTTCAGGTTTCCAGTGTTTGCAATTTTTTTTAACTTAACGGTATCCTGTAAAGTTTTGTTAGTGATAGACCCACTGGTAATGACTGAAATATGAGACCTGTATTTCACTTTGCTATTTACCTGAAAAATTGATGGACCTCCTGATTATGTGAGTAAGAAATGTGTGCATTTGGAATGTATATTGAATAAAATAATCAAAGAAGCAAAAGATATTCCTTGTCCCAATAGATTGCATTCAAGTAATATTCCAGAGAACTGAGGGAAAGGAAGCTGCAAGCATGCAATATTTACTTATTACAAAAAGATGCAATGCCTGACAATTGGTGTATAGCTTCATGTAAAATGTATGCTAAGAGAGGGATAAAAATTATGTCTAAGATCAGTCATCTTCCTTTTAGTTGTGGGAACATAATGAAATTACCACCAAATGGGAACATAAAAGAACAACTTGGAACAATATGTAATAATTCATCTGAATCAGAAATTATTGTCATAACAAGGGGCAGCTCAGTTGGCATAGCAGTTAGAGCCACGCCTTTACAGCGCCAACGATCGGAACTGGACTGGGGTTCGAATCCCACGCTGTCTGTAAGGAGTTTGTACATTCTCCCCGTGTCTACGTGGGTTTTCTCTGGAGGCTCTGGTTTCCTCCCACCATTCAAAACATACCAAGGGTATAAATTACTGTTACTGTGCTGTGTAAATTTAAAATTTAAAAAGTCATGAAATTTGGTGTTTTGCAGCAGCATGGCAGGGCAAACCTTCATATAAACCACCTTGCAACAATCAATGTTTAAAAATAGTACACAAAATGTAAGGCAGTACCTTTGGCAGTGGGGAAGAAGCTGTCCTTGTGCCGCTGAGTGCTCGTCTTTAGGCTCCTGTACTTTTTTCCCCTGATGGTAGCAGAGTGAGGGGTGGGGGGGGGGGGATCTTTGAGGATAGAGACTGCTTTTTTAAGACACTGCTTCATGTAGACGTGCTTGATGGAGTGAACTCTGGTGCCTGTGATGTTGAGGCCAAATTAACAACCCTCTGGAGTTTATTTTCTTGTTCTAAGAGTTGGAGTCTCCATACCAGGCAGTGATGCAGCCAACCAGAATGCTCTTCACAGTACACCTGCAGAAGTTCGAGAGTCTTCAGTGACATACCGAATCTCCTCAAACACCTCAGAAAGTACTGCTGCTTGTGAGCCTTCTTTGTGATTGTATCAACCTGGAGGCTCCAGGACAGAGCTCCAGGGATGCTGACACTATCCATTAATGAGCCCTCGATGAGGACTGGTTCATGTTTCCCTGACTTCCTCCTGAAGTCCATGATCAACTTCTTGGTTTTACTAATGTTGAGCACAAGGATTTTGGCATGGCACCACTCAAAGAGTTGATCTATCTCCCTCCTGTATGCTTCCTCATCAGTATGGATTTCAAAAAAGAAATGCTTGAGGTGATAACAGAAAGACTAGATAATGTTGATGTCCGAGCTGATGTGTTTCCCTACAATTTTCGACAGGCTTTTTTCGTAGGTCTCTATGATAGACTGATGAATGTTAGAGAATGCAGAATCAGAGGCAAACAGAATAGAGATTGGTGGTTTCAGGATGGAAGGCAAAAATATAGGTGTACAGGGCATCCGCAGGAGTGCCCAGAAATCGATGGTCAGTAAGTCAGAAAGCAGACACAAATCACTTAATATGGTCAACATGTCTCCACATTTTTGTAATGATGACACGGAAAAGACATATAACTGATGGGAAGGAACAATTACTAAATTAGCACTGAGGAAGTGACTCAGGGATGGGCTATTATGGGGCGGGAATCATGCAATATCAAAGGATTCATTTACATCTTGCAGCAGAGCTCATGGGAAAGAGCAATTATGAAATGACAGAATTTTGCAATACTCCTGAGAGTGAGGTCACTCAATCTGAAACCAGGATTTTCACTCACAGGTTGGCTATCAGAGGGCTTGAAAATGATACGAAAGGATACGACAGTGGACAAGCAATAATTAATGTTTAAAGAAATAATATGCGTTTGGCTTCTAGCCTCTCAGATGTAATGTGGTCAAAATGTGGACTATAGGAGAAACTGTGATGGTATTGCATCTGCCAAAGTTACCAGAAAGAATAGTCTAAAAGTTTAGGCTTATTTCGGAATTTAGCAAAAAAGAGAAAGTGAAGGAGAAAGGGAGACAAAATGTGAGAGTAAGCGAGCAGAAAACATTAAAACAAGACTGCAAGATCATCCAAAGAAATGTAACCCTCTGGACATGGCTAGCTGGGACAAAGGTGAATCCCTTTCAGACTGAGACAGAAGACTTTATCATGGGGATTTAAAAATAGAATTGCCAAATTGCTCGTCTTCACAGAAGAAATCACAAAAACATGCCAGAAATAATGGAGAAATAGGATTCAGTACCAATAGGAAGCTGGAATAGCACAGTGGCATATTTGGTACAGCAATTGCCTCATTGTTTTATTCAGCTAGTTTAACCTTAAACTCGGGTGCAGTTTGAAATTTGTATATTCTCGATCAGACTGTGTATACTTCTTCTGGGTGTTCTGCTTTCCTCCACCATCTCAAGATGTGCAGGTTAATCAATTACCCCAAGTGGTGTAGGTAGCTGGGGGAGTTGATGGGAAAATGGACAGAATAATATGTCATTGGAGTTGTGTTAGTAGAAATGGGTGGGTGAAGGTCAGTGCAGACTATGTGCTGAAGGATCTGTTTCTATGCTCTATGAATCCCCCCCCAAAAAATCAAACATTGGACTCATAAAATGGTTAATGATAAATCCCAAAGATCTGTTGATCTGCATCCTGTAGATTTAAAAGAGATGATTGAAGAGATAGTGGATCATGTGAAAATTGTCGGTGATGTAGATAGTGTGGAAAGATTCCTTAAGAGTGATGAAGGTATGGGAGGCTCGCATCTATGAGCTGTGACATAGAATACAAGAACTGGGATCTCACATTACAACTTTATAAAATACAGGTTAGGCCATACATGGACCATTGTGCAGAGTTTCTGGTCACCACACTTTTGGAAAAGATGATGCTGAAGAGGATGTAGAGGAGATGCACCTGGATCTTGCCTAAATAAAGGCATTTCAGTTATAAGGAGAGGCTGGATAAAATGGGTTTGTTTTTCCTTGACAGGAAGAGAGTAAAGACAACCTGACAAAGATGTAGAAATTCTGAGGAGTATAGATAGGGCAGATGGTTAAAGAATCTTATTCCTATGGTGGGGGATGTCAAAGTCAAGAGGTAGCAAATTTAAACTGAGTGGGTGAATGTTTAGACAGGATCTGATGGTAAATCTGATGAGGAATCAGAATGGAGAAGATGAAGAAATATAAGTTATTTGGAGTTACCAACATGGAAGATCCTTCCTGGAACCAACACACTAATGTCACCATGAAGAAAAGCACATCAGTGCCTCTACTTCCTCAGCAGTTTGTGACATTGGAAATCCTGGCAAATTTCTACAGATGTGCGGTGGAAAGTGTGCTACACAGCTGTATCATGATGTGGTATGGGAACACCAAGAGCCCTGAGCAGAAAGTTGTGCAAAAGATAACAGACACAGACCAGAACATCACAGGCAAAACCCTCCCCAACAATGAGAACATCTACATGGAATGCTGCTGTGAGAGAGCAAAAGCAGTCAACAAGGACTCACACCTCCCAGGACATGTTCTGTTCTTGCTGCTAAAATCAATAAAGAGCTATTGGTGCCACAAGACTCACACCACCAGGTTCAGGAACACTCACCACCCCTCCACCATCAGTCTCCTCAACGACAAACTCAGAGACTCATTTAAGGACTCTTAATTTTGAACTTTATTGTTTTTTTCCTTCCTGTATTCCACAGTTTGTTTACATTTCTTTGTTTACAGATCTTGCATACAGTTTTTTGCATTACAAATATATGGGAATAATTAGAATCTCAGGGTTGTAACTAATGTCATGTTTGTACTCTAACAATAAATCTGAACTTCCAACATTTTCTCAAAGAGGGTGGTTATTCTCACTGCCTGAGAATAAGGTGGAGGGAAATACTCTCATCACATTTAAGAAGGATGTAGATAGGTAATAGAATCCCTAAGGCATAAAAGGCTATGGATGTAATGCAGGTAAGTAGGAATAGTGTAAATACATTCAATGGCCAAGCTGGGCTGTAGGGTCTATTTATGTGTTGCTAAGCTTCATGAGTCAGAGACTCAAAGTATAACACAATGTAACTCCCTCAGTGGCCACCTATTTCAATTCCCCACCCCATTCCCTCACTGACATATCTCTTGCACTACCAGATTGAGACCACCTGCAAATTGGAGGAACAATACCTCATCTTTCGAATGGACAACCTCCAACCATTTGGCATTAATATCAACTTCCATAGATTTCATTATCCCCCCACCCCACCAACTTTTTTCTCCGTCACCTTTCCCCTAGCTCTGTCTTTCCCTTCTCTGTCTCCTTTAGCACAGACCTGATAAAATCTTATCTCTCCCCTTATCATATCCAATTAACACCTTCTGTTGGTCTGGATTCCCCCCCCCGCCCCCCAGCCAGCATTGCCTGAATTCTGAGATTTCCTGCTTCTGGCTCATCTGCTTATTCTTTGAAGAAGGGCTCAGGCCCGAAACATCAACAATATATCTCTTTTTCAAAAGGATGCTGAAAGACCGGCTGAGTTCCTCCAGCATTTCGGTGTGCATTTGCTATAATCATAGCTTCTGCAGACTTTTGTGTCTCACACAATGGTCCGAGGGCCTCAAAAATATCTTACACACTGCAACATCATAGCCTCCCAACATCTATACTCATGATTCTGTGGATGCATTGGTCATGATCTTCCAAAGCTCGATGGATTCCAGAAAGACATGCAGGTAGCAATTGCAATCCCAATATTTAAGAAAAAAACATGAGTGAGACAAAAAGGGCTGATTCTTTTGGTTGATAATAATAGCAGGGAAAATGCTAGAAACTATGATGAAAGATGCAATAACAAGACACAAGAAACAAAGATCAGAAAGAATAGTGTCAACATTCATTTATGAAAGATATCTAGAAGAATGGATTCTTTGAGAATGCCTTTTCTTCAATCTTTTTATTGGTTTTAACATATGCAGAAAGGTAGATATGGTATTAATAATAAAGTTATATATCGTTAGAAGTATCAAGTAATGATAAACAAGGTATATATGAACCAATGTTATTAAATGGAAAAAAGCAAAAGAAAAGACATTATAAACTAATAAACCTCACCTTATGAGTGTTGCTGGCCAATTTAATGAGTCCACTACTAATAATAATAACAAAAGCACAGATGAATAATCTACAAATTTTGAAAGTAATTGAGTACAGGACCCCAAAGAAAAGAAACTTTAAGTCCATTACAGTTGTAGAACACCTATTTTTTTTTCTGGAGATAGACAGGTCATCTCGTCCGACAACCACTGAGTAGGAGTGGGAGGGTCAGCATCTTTCTACCTCAGTAAAATGACCCTTCTAGCAATGAGGGAAGCAAAAGCCACCATGTGGGATTTAACAGAAATCAATGTTAAATCCATTGGCCCACTCACTCCAAAGGTAGCTAAGAAAGGGCTAGGAGTCCAATTTGTATTAAGAACTAATGATAAGGTGCAAAATGCCCCTTTCCAGAAATTAAAGAGAGAAAGTCATAACCAAAACATATGATACAATGTACCATCCTCAGTTATGCATTTTTCACAGGATAAAATTTAGATCACTGAACCCTAGAAAAGTGGACTACTTTAAATAAATTAATAAATGCCTAGCCCAAAGAGAAGATGCATGAACACATTTCTAAATAGAATCCCATGTAGTTTCGGCAAATGGTTGTTGAAAGTCTTGTTTAGAGAATGCCTTTTCTAATCAAGATGAAGACGGATGAGTTGTTGTTCTGTATTTCAATAAAGTTTCATGCAAGGGACTAGGAACAATTATTAGAGTGTATGTAACTGGAGGTAATGTGCATGTGTGAATTGAGACTCAAATTAAGTTAAAATAAATGGTGGCACTGCCAGAGCTGCTGTAATAACAGCGCTGCCATGGTGCAGGATGAGCAGGGAGCAGAGACACACCACTCCCCCGCGGGGTCCTACCACCCAGTCCTACTACCAACTGCTCTGTACAGGCTTTAAACAGCTTGTAAAAAACAGCAGATGTTTTATTTTAAATCCTGCTACTGCGGGGTCTGGGTCCAAGATGGCAGTGGCTGCGTTTGACAGTGGACTCAAGGGGTGGCAGACTCCAGCAGAGCAGCAGGCGGAGGAGGGCATCAGTAACAGGGAGAGCAACCCCGTTGAGAAGGAGAAGCAGAGGAAACAATCTTAAGGGTGGTGACCATGGTAGTGGACTAGTGAAGAGCTCTGTGGCTGAAGGATATACACAGGTGGTGAGCTGTTGGCGACTTGTGGGTGAGGAATCCACACAGGCTGCAGGCTGCTGACAACTTGAGGTCAAATTATTCACACTAGGCTGCAGGCTACTGGAAGCTGGCTCGGGAGAACTAGCTATCGGAAGAGGGATTCAAGAGGATGCTGAGGTTAAGGAAGGTTCTTGAAGGGCCCTGGGTACTGAAGGCTTCCTCATCACATCAGAGGATTGGATCTGGGCTCATGTTGTTGATGGTTTGAACTGAAGCCTTGCGCCCTGTAGGATTGCTGGAGGAGAATCCACGGACACCCAGTGACTCTGGGGGTACTCTTTTTTTCTTCTCTTTCTCTAACTGTAAGGGGCACCAGGCAATGTTAATGGTGAATCTTTGTCTGTCTTAAGGCAGAATGAAGCCAATTTTGTGTAATATTACATTTATGATTTATTACCTGACAGTAAATAGTATCTGATCTGATTTGGTTTATTTGTCAACAGAATGTACAAGTACTGTACAACCCGACAAAAGTGTTCTCCGGTCCTCCGTGCAACAAACAGCAAACACACATATTTGAGGGGATGATGGTGTTGAAAGTCAAATTGTAGTTGATAAAGAGCATCTTGATATGCGTCTTTGGTTTCCAGGTTTTCCAGAGCTTTGAATTGAGCCAATGAGATCACACCTGTTGTAGAAGTGTTACTGCAGTAAAATTGCAACGGATCCATGTCATCACTCAGACCGGAGCTGGCATGCTTCAACACCAGCCTTTCAAAAGAAGACTTTTTCACTGCGGAATTGTGTGCCACTGTGTGGTGATATGTATCATCCGATCGCCCACTCAATGATGGAGATCAAGGTAAATGGGAAAAAGAATGAACTGCCTATTTGACAGTGGGAGCACACAGAGTATTATTCACCCCGATACTGCCCAGAAACACTCTCTCTCAGATCCATGAGCGGCACCAACTCATTGGCCGCAAAGGACCAATCCGCTGAGTTCCAGGTGTACTGTGTAGCGTTGTTAATGGTGGGGGGTGAATGTTATGGTAACTTTCATTTGCTTGTAATGCCACTGCTCTATGCACTGATACTCCTGAGCCTTGGCTTCCAGAGCCAGTTCAGGAGCGTGACAATGGCGTTTGAAGGACCACAACCACCCATAATGGTACTCAGCCCCAGACTCACAGACCCCTCCCACCAGCAGCTGGCCTCTCCATCCTCCTCATATCCCCTCCATCATTATTTGAGAACCTGACCCCTGACTGCAGGGCCATCACAACAAAAAGCAGGTGCAAAAGTGCCAAGGTGCAGTGACTCTTGGCAGAGGGGATCATAGCTCCCAGGTTGAGCCCGTGGAGAGCTCAAGTCTTGGTGGTCAGGAGTGGGAGCAAACCCCATATGGTGATCAATTACAGCCAGATGGTCAACCATTTTCCTCAGCTAAGTGCTTCCCCACTTCCCCAGATAGTCGATATGGTCAATAAAATAGCCCAGCACAAAGTGTACTCCACGATTGACCTGAAGTCTGCATACCATCAACTCCTCCTTCACCGGGGGAACCACAAATGTACGCCTTCGAAGAGGATGGCAGACTTTATCACTTCCTCAGCGTGCCCTTCAGAGTCACCAACGGGGTCTCAGTGTTCCAAAGGGAGATGGATTGGATGGTAGACAGGCATAAACTGACGGCGATATTCCCTTACCTTGACAATGTCACCATC
The DNA here is from genome assembly GCF_036971445.1 of Narcine bancroftii. Classification (NCBI taxonomy): domain Eukaryota; kingdom Metazoa; phylum Chordata; class Chondrichthyes; order Torpediniformes; family Narcinidae; genus Narcine; species Narcine bancroftii. The sequence goes on from NC_091469.1 coordinate 338,892,697, forward strand.
TGCGGCCATGACCAGCTGGACCACGACGCCAACCTGGCGAAATTTCTCAGCACAGCCAACTCCCTTAATTTGACTTATTACGTGTGTTTAGTACAACTTTCCTGGCCCTGCTTGTATGCATTGTGGCACATGGTGTTATTGCCCCCAACCCTGACAACATGCATTCCCTTATGGAGCTCCTAATATCACATAACCTCAAAGTGCTGAAATGGTGCCTGGGGTTCTTTTCTTACTACACCCAATGGGTGCTGAATTATGCTGATGAGACCTACCCCTTAGTAAGGTCCACAAGCTTCCCCTTATTGGCAGAAGCCTGGCGGTATTCAACCAAATCAAAGGAGATATCACTAAAGCCATGATGCGTGCCATGGATGAATCCATCCCATCCCAGGTGGAGAGCGATGCCTCTGACTTAGTGCTGGCCACCACTCTCAACCAAGCGAGCAGACCAGTAGTATTTTTTTCCCAGACTCTCCACGGCCCCGAAACATGGCACTCCTCAGTTGAGAAGGAGGCATAGGCGATCGTCGAGGCAATGCACCACTGGCGGCAGTACACCACTTGCGTCACTACCTGGCTGGGAAAAGATTTACCCTGCTGATAGACCAAAGATCCATCGCTTTCATGTTCAACACAAAACTGCAGGGTAAAATCAAGAACGATAAAATCCTGAGGAGGAGATTTGAGCTCTCCACCTATATCTCCGATATCTTGTACCAGCCAGGCAAATTAAACGACCCTCCCAGATGGCCTATCCCGGGAGACATGCAACAGTGCTCATCTTGACTGCCTCCAATCCCTCCATAATGACCTCTGCCATCCTGGAGGTTGTTCCACTTCATAAAAGCCTGGAACCTTCCGTACTCCATTGAGGACGTCAGGTCTCTGACCAGACACTGTCAGGTCTGCGCGGAATGTAAACTGCAGTTATTTAGACCCGACAAGGCACACCTCATCAAGGCCACATGCCCTTTAAAATGGCTGTGTCGATTTCTAGGGACCCCTGCCCTCAACCAATAGGAATGTCTATTTCCTTAATGTCATAGATGAGATCTCCAGATTCTTGTTTGCCATCCCCAGTCCCGACATGACCTCTGTCATGGTTATCATGGCACTCCACAGCATGTTCACCCTGTTTGGGTGCCCGGATTATATCCATAGTGTGATAAGGGTCCTCCTTCATGAGCAACGAGCTGTGGCAGTACCTATTGGCTAGAGGCATAGCCACTAGTAGGACCACAAGTTATAACCCCAGGGGAAATGGCGAGGTGGAGTGAGAAAATGCCACCGTTTGGAAGGTGATCCTCCTGGTCCTTAACTCAAAAGGCCTGGCAGTGTCTCACTGGCAGGAAGTCCTGCCAGAAGCACTCCATGCTATCCAATCTCTCCTATGTACTGCCACAAATATGACCCCACAAAAATGCATGTTTTCCTTCCTCAGGAGGCTGGCGACCAGAACCACACTACTGCCCTGGTTCTCAACTCTGGGACCCATCCTGCTGAGGAAACACGTGAGGGGCCATGACTGACCCATTGGTGGAAGAGGTGCTAACCCGCAATATGCTTATATCCAGTACCCCAATGCCCATGAGGACACAGTCCTTGTCCGGGACCTGGCACGTGCCAGAAACACCTACCCACCCTGTCTCTGACCACCACATACACACACATTAGCCCCTACAGGGACTTGGTGCAGGTCAGCAACACCCCCCCCACCACCCCACGGGACCCTCACCCAGCTGAACCGACCACCACAACCACCCCCACAGACAAGCAAACTCCACTCCCTATGGTGGCAGACTTGCCCCCCCTCCCCCCCACCCGCCGCCTCAAGACACCTGACCAGCAATGGAGCCGACTCGTACACCCTCGGCGGAGCTTTGCAGGTCAAAGGCAGAGGAAGCCACCTGACCAGCTGAACCTCGAGGACTGGGTTTTGTTTTTTTTTTAAAGAGGGGATGAATGTGGTGATATGTATATGCTGTTCTGTGCTGTCTTGCGTATAAATGGCTGGCCCGTTCACTGATAATTCAATCCCCTGTAACTCATCCCCCTGTGACCTGGTCATAAAGGTTGATGTCACTGACCCCTCCATTCATTCGAGCACATGGAGTTGAGCTAGCTGAAATCTAATGTGTATTAAAGCCTATCGTTCCTCACTCAGTCTTTGGAGACATTGATAGTGTGTATCACATTGGTCAGTATATTTACATTAATTTAATTCTCTTGTGTTATGCAATCTTCATACTGCTAATTCATTAGTGGAATTTTGAGGTAAGATATTGCTATTTAGATGCTGCTTCCTTGAAATGATGTTATGATATATCATATTTTGGAATGAAAAACAATTTCCTGATATTCATTTTTCTCCATATTACTGATACCCTAATTGTTTCCAAAAATTATATATATTTACACCAATGCTGGCCTTTGTGAAGGCACTTCACAAATGTGGAAAAAGAATGGTGACCTGGTATGAGTTTAAAATGTCCCCATCATAATAAACCTTCATATTTACAGTAAATAGTTGAGTACTTGATTAGTCAAGTGTTGCCAGTCAATGCTCAACTCCCCACCCCACCACCCAATCCCCCAGCCCACTCTTAATATTAATTCATAGACCTTGATAACATTTGGGGAAAATAAGAAGAAATGTGAGAAAAATGTGATTCGATGCCTTTGAACTAACAATTGAAATATCAGGTTGTGTAACATTATAATATAGAAGTCTTTTTTCATCATTTCCCAAACCACCGAACTGACTTTCATTTTAACTTGTTTGATGACTTAATTATATATCTAAAACAGTGGCTTTCAAACATTTTCTTTCCACTCACATTCCACCTTAAGTATTCCCTCTGCCATTGGTTCTCTTTGATTAGTAAGGGATTGCTAAAGGTGGTATGTGGGTGGAAAGAAAAAAAGTTTGAACACCACTGTTTTAATCGTCCCTAATGGGCCAATGACAATTTTTCTCAAAAATATTTCAGTAACATTTGGGTCCAGAACAGTGATTCTCAACCCTCCCCTTCCCACTCACATCCCTTACTAATCAGAGAGCATCTATGGCATACTTAAGGTGGTATGTGAGTAGAAAGAAAAATGTTTTAAAAACACTGATCTAAAATAATAACATCAAATTCTGGAAATGCTCAGCAGGTCAGCATGAAGAGAGAAAAATATTTAACAGCTCATGTCAATGACCTTTCATCAGATGATAGATTATTGACTTGAAGCATTAACTCCTTCTTTTTCTCTCCGCAACCGCTGCCTGACCTGATAAGTTTTCAGTATTCTCCATTTCAAATTCAGTTTCCCACCATATGCAATATTGTATTTTTATGACTACATACATAGGCTCTAAAGGCTGTGTACGGCCCCTCACCCCAAGTCCAAAGCCCGCTGCGCAGCTCAGACGGCAAAGTCCTCCTCAGCGACAAGATCTCCATCCTCAACCGATGGTCAGAACACTTCCAATCTCTTTTCAGTACCAACCGCTCAGTCCAAGATTCCGCCCTGCTCCAGCTCCCTCAACAGCCCCTAAGGCTAGAGCTGGATGAGGTTCCCACCCTGGATGAGACATATAAGGCAATCGATCAACTGAAAAGTGGCAAAGCAGCAGGTATGGATGGAATCCCCCCAGAAGTCTGGAAGGCTGGCGGCAAAACTCTGCATGCCAAACTGCATGAGTTTTTCAAGCTTTGTTGGGACCAAGGTAAACTGCCTCAGGATCTTCGTGATGCCACCATCATCACCCTGTACAAAAACAAAGGCGAGAAATCAGACTGCTCAAACTACAGGGGAATCACGTTGCTCTCCATTGCAGGCAAAATCTTCGCTAGGATTCTACTAAATAGAATAATACCTAGTGTCGCCGAGAATACTCTCCCAGAATCACAGTGCGGCTTTCGCGCAAACAGAGGAACCACTGACATGGTCTTTGCCCTCAGACAGCTCCAAGAAAAGTGCAGAGAACAAAACAAAGGACTCTACATCACCTTTGTTGACCTCACCAAAGCCTTCGACACCGTGAGCAGGAAAGGGCTTTGGCAAATACTAGAGCGCATCGGATGTCCCCCAAAGTTCCTCAACATGATTATCCAACTGCACGAAAACCAACAAGGTCGGGTCAGATACAGCAATGAGCTCTCTGAACCCTTCCCCATTAACAATGGCGTGAAGCAAGGCTGTGTTCTCGCACCAACCCTCTTTTCAATCTTCTTCAGCATGATGCTGAACCAAGCCATGAAAGACCCCAACAATGAAGACGCTGTTTACATCCGGTACCGCACGGATGGCAGTCTCTTCAATCTGAGGCGCCTGCAAGCTCACACCAAGACACAAGAGAAACTTGTCCGTGAACTACTCTTTGCAGATGATGCCGCTTTAGTTGCCCATTCAGAGCCAGCTCTTCAGCGCTTGACGTCCTGCTTTGCGGAAACTGCCAAAATGTTTGGCCTGGAAGTCAGCCTGAAGAAAACTGAGGTCCTCCATCAGCCAGCTCCCCACCATGACTACCAGCCCCCCCACATCTCCATCGGGCACACAAAACTCAAAACGGTCAACCAGTTTACCTATCTCGGCTGCACCATTTCATCAGATGCAAGGATCGACAATGAGATAGACAACAGACTCGCCAAGGCAAATAGCGCCTTTGGAAGACTACACAAAAGAGTCTGGAAAAATAACCAACTGAAAAACCTCACAAAGATAAGCGTATACAGAGCCGTTGTCATACCCACACTCCTGTTCGGCTCCGAATCATGGGTCCTCTACCGGCACCACCTACGGCTCCTAGAACGCCTCCACCAGCGTTGTCTCCGCTCCATCCTCAACATCCATTGGAGCGCTCACACCCCTAACGTCGAGGTACTCGAGATGGCAGAGGTCGACAGCATCGAGTCCACGCTGCTGAAGATCCAGCTGCGCTGGATGGGTCACGTCTCCAGAATGGAGGACCATCGCCTTCCCAAGATCGTATTATATGGCGAGCTCTCCACTGGCCACCGTGACAGAGGTGCACCAAAGAAAAGGTACAAGGACTGCCTAAAGAAATCTCTTGGTGCCTGCCACATTGACCACCGCCAGTGGGCTGATAACGCCTCAAACCGTGCATCTTGGCGCCTCACAGTTTGGCGGGCAGCAGCCTCCTTTGAAGAAGACCGCAGAGCCCACCTCACTGACAAAAGGCAAAGGAGGAAAAACCCAACACCCAACCCCAACCAACCAATTTTCCCTTGCAACCGCTGCAATCGTGTCTGCCTGTCCCGCATCGGACTGGTCAGCCACAAACGAGCCTGCAGCTGACGTGGACTTTTTACCCCCTCCATAAATCTTCGTCCGCGAAGCCAAGCCAAAGAAGAAGACCTCTTCAAAGAAAGAGGACGGAGTTCATGTTAGAATAAATCAAATGCAGATTCACCCCATCCCTGTCTTTTCTTTCACAAACTTCTTTCACCACTGTAAACTGGCTTAGTAATACAGCATGAATATTCAGCACATTTCGATGTGCTCACAATAAGTTTTGTTTGTTGAATGAAAGGTGGTGTCTTCTGATACTCACATCCCTTCCATATCAGTCAATGTAGAGGAGAAAGGCCTCTTTAGGATTTTATAACATAGGTGGAAGCTGTTTTGCACATGGTAACCTTGCTATTCTCTGAAATGATTTCTCTTAAAAATCTTATTTTCTGACATTTCCCCAATCAACGTAATATTTGATTTTTCAAATATCTTGTTTTCTGGTTCTCTTCATATTTTATGTGCTGTTAAGGTTTTCTCTTTCAGAAAACCATAAGACATGGAAGTGAAAATAGGCCATTTAGTCCATTGAGTTATCCACACCATTCCATTATTGCTGATTTACTATTCCTTTCAACCCCATCTCCCCATAACCCTTGATTCTCTTTCTAATCAAGATCCCATCTAGCTTTGTCTTAATATACCCATTGACGAACTCAACAGTCATCTATGGCCATGAATTCCAAAGATTCACCACCCTCCAGGCAAAGGAATTCCTCCTCATCTCTGTTCTAAAGGAATGTTTTTGTATTGTGAGGTTGACCTCTCTAGTCCCAGATTTCCCCCACTGTAGTGAACTGCTGTAAACTCATTTCTCTGGCTCCATCCCACTCCCTGTTTGTTCCCATCACTCCTCCCTCTTGACCCTGTATAAAAGCTCCAACACCATAACCCCTCCCCAGAAAGCCTGGGTCACAGCATAGGATGACCTTCAAGTTTATTGTAAATAAAAGCCTATTGTTCTATAGCTCCAGTCTTTTGAGTTATTGAGAGCACATCTTTATTTACAATAATTTTTTTTTCCAATGATGGAACACCCCTGAAGCCAGATAAGCTGGAGATCGACTCACAATCGCCAGAAGCCTCAGACTACTTTTAACTGGCTATGCTGCTTTGAGGTCTTTCTGCAAAATTCCTCTGGAATTGTGGCCACGGAGGCGAACAAGCTGCCCTTTCTCTTCTCCCAGGTTGCACATAAAGTGTTCCCGATGATCAGGGATACCTCAACATACAGGGAGGCAATGGACATACTCAAGGACCAGTACAGGGAGAAAGTCATTGAGGTATACACCAGGCACATGCTGGCTACCCGCAGACAGTGATCAGGTGAGTTGAGCAACAAGTTCCTCTGGGCCCCGTGGGGACTCGCAGAAGCGTGGAACTTCCAGTTGGTGTCAACCGCCCAAAGCATGGAGGACATGATCTGGGAAGCCTATGTCACAGATATCAGGTCAGATTATGTGCACCAGAGGCAGAGTAAGTTGGACTTAATCTTGTGAAATTGCTGGAGATTGCCCTCTATAACATGGAAGCTTCCTCAACAAATGGCAGAATCCAGACATCTTGGGACGTGGGTTTACAGGCCAGTAGACCTCTACCACTTCCAATGACTAAGCCCACCACAGCACCCAAAATGCAACTTTTGCAGCCAACCAAAGCACTTCTGAAAACGCTGCCCAGCAAAAGATGCAACGTGCTCGAAGGGACACTACATGAAGGTATGTCAATCACAGCCACCTTCCAGAGTCAGTGCCACTGTGTGTGCAGGATGGGGCTGGCATCTACCAGAGACAACCATGCTGTGACTTAGAGGATGCCATCTTGGATACCGCCAATTTCCAGGGATAACCTCGCCGCCACATGTGTGCCTCCATTATGATCCCAAACTGTGAGTCAGCATGGGCCAGACTACAAACTGACACTGGCCTCCATGGTACTGGATCAAAGCAGATATACAATTATTTGGATAGCATGACTGATTAGGGATAGTCAACATGGCTTTGTTGTTGGTAGGTCATGTTTAACCAATCTTATAGAGTTTTTTTAAGGAGATTATCAGGAATGTTGATGAAGGGAAGGCTGTGAAGTTTGTCTACACAGACTTTAATAAGGGCTTTGACAAAGTCCCATATGGGAAGTGTCAACACAGAATTCTGTGGACGCAGTGGATTAAGTAAAAACACACAATGCTCGAGAGACTCAGCAGGTCAAACAATGTCATTTATGTAGCAAAGACGGAGATACAAAATTGACATTTCAGGCTTGAGTCCTTCATCAACGTATGAAGGTTAGTCAGGTATGTTCAGATGCTTGGTATTCATGAAGCAGTGAACTGGATTCAGCAATGGCTGGACACAGGAGAAGCCAGAGAGAAGTGTTGGATAATTGCTTCTCCAACTGGAGGCCTATGACTAATGGTTGCCTCAGGGATCAGTGTTGTTTATCATCTATATCAATGATCTTGATGATAATGTGGTAAATTCGATCAGCAAGCTTGCAGATGACACCAAGATTGGAGGTGTTGTGGACAGTGAAAAAGATTTTCAAAGCTTGCAGAGGGTTCTGGATCAGCTGGCAAAATGGGATAAAAAATGGCAGTTGAAATTAAATCCAGACAGTTGTGAGGATTTGCAGTTTGGAAGGACAAACCAAGAAAGGACATGCACAGTAAATGATAGGGTGTGGCGGCGCACATTCCCATGGCGAACCAGCCCCGTATGTAACGCCACGTGGCAGGGCAACCATGGAAAGATGGCACCGTCAGGGTTTGTCCCTGCCTTCCCTGCTTCAAGTCTCCTGCCCAGCGTGCACCTGGGGCAATGATTATGATTTCACCACACATGCGGTGACTGAGCTCACGCTGCCCTTAAAGGGGCGTGTGCTGAATTTGAATAAAACATTCGTTAACGACACTCATCGTGGTGGCTGTGTCTTTCTTGACTGTGGCCAGCTCCACAAGGGCACTGAGGAGTGCAGTGGAACAAAGGGATCTAGGAATACAGATACATAATTCCCTGAAAGTGGCATCACAGGTGGATAGGGTGGTAAAGAGACCTTTTGGCATATTGGCCTTCATAAATCAAAGTATTGAGTACAGGAGCTGGAATGTTATGTTAAAGTTGTAAAGACATAGGTGAGGCCAAATTTGGAGAATTGTGTGCAGTTTTGATCACATAACTGCAGAAAAAAATTCAATAAGATAGAAATAGCACAGAGAATATTTACTAGGATGTTGCCTGGACTTCAGGAACTGAGTTACAGGGAAAGGTTAAACAGGTTAGGACATTATTCCCTGGAGCATAGAAGAATGAGAGGAGATTTGATAGAAGTATTTAAAATTAAAAGGGGGATGGACAGACTAAATGTAGATAGGTTTCTTTTCCATTGAGGTTTGGTGAGATACAAACCAGAGGACATGGGTTATGAGTGAAAGGGAGAAAGTTTAGGGGGATCTTCTTCACACAGAAAGTAGTGGTGGTATGGAATGAGCTTCCAGCTGAAATGGTGAATGCAGGCTTAATTTTTACATCAAAGAGGAATTTGGACAGGTATCTGGATGGGAGAGGTGTGTGTGTCTGTGTGTGTGTGTGTGTGTGTGTGTGTGTGTGTGTGTGTGTGTGTGTGTGTGTGTGTGTGTGTGTGTGTGGGTGTGGGTGCTATGGATTAGGTGCAGTTCAGTAGGATTACGCAAAAAAAAAGGTTCAGCACAGATTAGAAGGGCTGAAAAGGCCTCTTTCAGTGCTGTAATGTTCTATGGTTCATTAATATCCTTCAGGTCATGTTTATATCTGACCCCAGAATCCAAGTGGTGGACTTTTAACTGCATCCTCGGGTAAGTGACAATTACATAACATTAAGTGCACGCATTTCCAGCATAGTCCCTCACCCCAGTTAGTATAGCATAATCATTTACCCTGCCTTTCCAACCTAAAATCTGCTCTTTAATTAAGGTATTTTAATGAAGCATTACAGAATTAATGTCTCAAATACAAGAAAATGTCGATGATAAATAAAAACTTTAAACTCATGGACAAACCTTTGATACTGAAAAGTTTATTTCACAAAGTTAAGGAACTTCAACCTTGTATGCAATAACTGCTGTTTTGCTTGTAAATGATCTTAGACCTACATGGGCAATTTTGAATGAACCAGTGCAATCCAAAGCATCTTAAATTTCTGATAACCATCATACAATTGAAAATATATCTGGTTGAGCGGACAACTCACTAAACTTTTATACTCTTCAGATGAGTAGGAGAGAAATGACTTGCACCTCTCTGCATGGGAAGATTGAGTCCCGACCTGCTATTTCTTGTGCTTTGGAACTGTCCATTAGTATAGCCTTCAATCATCCCAGCAGGCTTAATCACAAGTAGAGTATTGCAATAAGCTGTATCCAATAACCATTCTCATGATCAACAAACACAATGTCAAAGGTTGTTTGACACAAATTGTTATCTGACAACTGCTGCAGTAAAAAGTAAAACTCACCACCTAATTTATTGTAACAATATGAACTTTTTAATTTTAATCAATTATCTATAAATTATGAATTACACTATCTTGCTTGAAGATAGAATTGTTTTAAATCAACATTTTTGAAAGAACTAGTGTCATGTTCAACTATCAGAGGTTCTACTTTTTACCCTTATCATGGAGCTGGGAAATGGAGAGAATTTCACTTTTAAAATTTATTTTATGTAGAGTGCAAGGTAATGAAGTGAAATGCTGTTGCACAGAACCAATCTTTCTGAGTTGTGAAAGAGAATAATATTTGTAGTAGTGACTGATCAGGAATAGATTTGTAAATGCATTCTGTTTTGGAAGATAAGAGGGTTTATCCCCAGATGGATAGAGAAGAGCTATTTCAGGTTCAACATATGGAGAATTTATGAATGTGCTTTAAGTACCTGCTGTTGAGGATTACTTCTAGCACTGAGGACTTTTGTTAAAATGAAGTGAATTTGGCTTTTGCCCAGTGAAGTGTGCGCTGAGTCATTCTCATCAAACCAAAGTACAAGACGCATGCTCACTTACACAGACCCACTCACTATCTCAATAAATGTTTGTAGATCAATAAGACAAAAAGGGATCAGGTTCATCAAGGGAATATTCCACAGTCAGAAGCTTTTGGTTAGTGCACTGCATTTGCATGATGTCTTCGATCACCAAATTCCAAAGAAATCACTCACAGTATCCATCAAGACTTTGTCCCTCAGTGTCTGCAGGATGTTCCTTGTCCCATGGTGTCTGCCTGATGGGCTTGTGGTCAAAGGTGCTTGTCTGGAAAAGGTTTCCCATTAAATTATTTTTTTTTTAAATTTAGACATAGAGCAAGGTAAAAGGCCCTTCTGGCTCTCAAGCCTGTACTGCCCAAATACACAAATTAACCTACAAGCACAAAATTTTTGGAGTGTAGGAGGAAACCAGAGCACCCAGAGGAAACCCACACAGACATAAGAACAAATCCAACTGACTGTGACATTATGTGACAATGGGCCAGACTCATCCATCACAATATCTGGGATAGGTAAAACCTCAGCATGTAGCAACACTTGGTGCCTTCATACCATGGTTATTCACACAGCTTGATGTGGCCAAAATATGAAGATCATATAGATCACATAGATCTTCAAAACTCAAGTGTTGCAATATTGTTCTCATCTCTGCCTGTTTCTCTAATCAGAGTCATATCCTTTCTATATCAGGGAAATTTTGTTTCTGCTTTAGGAACGTAGAAACATTCAGTCCAGAAAGGCCCTTCAACCCATCATGTCTGCACTAACCTTCGAGCCAAATTAAACAAATACCATCTGCTTACACATGGTTAGGATCCTTCTGCTACCTCCTTGATCAGGTCATTGTTAAAATGCCTTTTAAACATTTTGATGATATTTGCTTCTAGCAGAATCTCGAGGATTGCCTTCAATCTCTGTGTAAAAGTTTTTCCTCAAAAATCTCCTAGAAATTCTCACCCTAAACCTAGGCCTCAGCCTCAACACGCCAACTCAAACAATCTAAGTTTGTTCAAATGCTATAGCTAATACACTTGAATCTAGGCAACATCCTGGTAAAATTTATAGAGAAAACTCCTAATTAGTTGTAAATTTCCTACTCAATACTACACATACTGCATGAAACTCCAGTCAGTAATACTGTCTCCCTAGACCGCTGAGTTGAAATGAATAAAGGCCACCCTGTGTCAAGTTCCCTGGATCACATAGAAAAAAAACTCTATTGCCTTGAACCATCATTGGAGTTTGATTTTGCCAAGCCTTCTGAACAGCAACTCTTAAAATCATCTCTCTATCCTGATATCTCAGAAAACGAGGTAGAACAGCTCAAGGTGGTTGACCCAGATAAGGTTTCTTCTTCAATGCTCTGTGCGCTCTATCCAATTCCAGACCGTCCAGGGAAAATTCAATACCAAATACATCTGGGATCCACTTTTTAAATAGAATGCACTGGATCTGAACCTTCAATATCTTCCGGAAGTCCGACTATTTTCACATTATTCCGTCGACCTTGATTTTCCAAAGAATCAATTTTCTTCAGCAATTCTCTCTTCTGAATCTCCCATCCTACAAAAGAATCTTCCACTTTTTCTCTATTCTGTTCCACTTGATCATGACATTCCCCTTCAATCCTTTCAAAATTATCTTGTACTGTATCCACCACTTTCAGACATCTATTAACATCAGCTTTAACAACAGTCATATCTTTCTTTACAGATGACACCTCCTCACAAATACTGTTCATTTTAGCTTTCATATCCATAAATCCTTGATCCATTAGATCCAGAAAAGTTTTTCCACTAACTGGTTTGGGGTTGGACAAGTTTCAGATTGCTTTTGTTCAACTAGCATTAGCAGCAGCACGGATGTGTTCTGTGATCACTTGGAATGATGTAGAAGTAAATTTGAATCACTGGCACAATGAATTGAGATTTTGTATTTACAGTGAAAAAAATAACATAATTTGAATGATAACTATTCTTTTTTTAGTTCAAATGTGGTCACCTTATTTGGAATGTATGCATTCAGAAATATCTTAAGATATGATATAGTCTATGTTTGTAGCTGGTTGATATGTTTTTTTTTGCTCCCCTTGCAGGGCATGCTGAGGGTGGGAGGGAGAGTGGGGTGGGTTTATATTGTTTTAGTTTAATTTATTTTGTTATTGTTTTTATGTAATTTGAAAATCTTAAAATTTTACCAAAAAAAGTTCCCTGGATCACATGATCTCTATGGTCCAATAAGCTTCCTGCTGATCTGACCTTTTCAAATCCAACTGCCTGAGTCACCTGACTCCAATTGCCAGGTGCAGCCTTCAGATAAAATCCCTGTCGAAGTCTGCTACATCCTCTTCTGTATCTTCTCCAAAGATTCCCCATCCCTTTTATCATGTGACAAGAATTTTATTCTTGGAGATATTATCTTCTGCTTTTTCCTACCCACAAAAAAGGAATCCTCTGTGAGGTACACCAACCTTAGGCTCACTTAGCAGAGACTGCAATATATGGTCTGTCGGTATACAAAACATTAGGAAATCATTCTGAGACTGATCTTTCCTTTTAACCTGATTTCCGATTTTAGATTTATTGTGGGAGTACATACATAACATCATATACAACCCTCAGATTCTTTTTCATGTAGGTGAGGCACAATTACCACTTATTGGTAGTGCAAACAAAATAGAACACAATGTTCACATATAAACACATTTTTAAAAATGAAAACATACTATGCAATATACAGAGGAAAAAAAAACAATGAGGTGCAGAAGTACAAGTCCCTGATTGAATTTGTTGTTGAGGAGTCTGATAGTGGAGGGGTAGAAGCTGCTCCTGAGCATGGTGGTGTGAGTCTTGTGGCACTTCTTTCCTGATGGTAACAGTGAGAACAGAGCACATGCTGGGTTGTGTACATCTTTGATGATGGTGCTACTCTCCGACGGCAGTGTTCCTTGTGGATGTTCTCAATGGTAGGATGGGTTCTGCCTGTGATGTCCTGAGCAGCATCCACTAACATTTTCAGGTTTTATGCTCGGGGTTATTGGTATCTCCATACCAGACTGTGCTGCAGCCAGTCAGCACACATTGCACCACACATCTATAGAAATTTACCAGGTTTTCCGATGTCAAATTAAATCTCTACAAACTTCTGAGGAAGTAGATATTCCACACCTGCAGTGAAGCTGGTTTCTGTCTGTGCTGAACTGCTGTATTCCTGATTACCTGGCTCCGCCCGTAAATCAGTAAATTATTCTCAGCCTCTTGAGTTATTTACTGTGCGTCAATTTTATTCCCTTTTTTTTTGCTTTCATCGTTAATAATGGACCTACCCCTGAAACCCAACAACCTGGAGATCTATCCTCAGGCACCTGATGCCTGAGACAGTTTTGAGCTCTGGCTCTGCTGTTTTGAGGCCTTCCTCCAAAACTCAGCTGGCATCGTGGCCACCAATGCAAACAGATTGGATCTTCTCTTCTCCCAGGTCGGACTCAAGAATTCCCAATGATATGGGATGACACCATGTACATCGAAGCAAAGGATATACTCAAGGGACAATACAGGGAGAAAGTTAATGAAGTATATGTCAGACATATGCTGGCCACCCGCAGACAGCGACCAGGCGAATCAGGTGATGAGCTCCTCCAGGCCCTGCGGGAACTCACTTGATGTGCAACTTTCAGGCAGTATTGGCTACCTAAAATATGGAAGACATGATCTGGGACACCTATGTTGCAGGCATCAGATCTGATTATATGTGCCAGAGGTTACTTGTGCAGAGTAAGTTAGACTTAAAAGGGTCAATTGATCTTGCAAAGTCGCTGGAGATTGCCCTCCACAACACGGGGGTTACCATCCTGGGACGCGGGTCTACAGCCACTGGTCTGCTACTGAACTCAATTTATGAGCCTATCACAGTTGCTATCTCCCAGGAGCCCCTCAGATTCACTCTCCTGAATACAGTATGCCCGTCATCCTCAGATACATACAGGATGGGATCATCAGGTAACGTTGGGGTGCAGAGGGGTGGTTCTGCACTGTTATTGTTATCAAATCAGATGTAAAAGGAATTGAGTTCCTATGGAAGTGAAGCTTTGCCATCTGCTAAATCACCAGATTTGGTTTTGTAGTAAGTTATGGCAATTAGGCCCTGTCACAGCTATCAGATGTGCTTTGCCATTTCCATTTTCATCCAGAATCTCCACTTCACCCAATAGATAGCTTTCCACAGGTTATACCCACCCCTTCTGTATTGATCTGGATCTTTGAACTTAAATGCCTGTGATCTGGGTCTCAGCAGGATTCAGATTTCATTGTTCATGCAGAACTTCTGGTTGGGGAAAACCCTAAATGATTTGCTGGGACACACTCATCCACAACGGTTTTGATAAAGTCTGTGACAGCCCAGGTACAACCTTTCAGATCCTCAGCTGAGTTCTTGAACACCGCCCAATCCGCTAACTCGATGAAGTCCTGTAACTGTTCTTCAGCCTCCTGTGACCACCTTCTAGGTGTCCTGACCTCCGGGGCCTCTCTTTTTAGGCTCTGTCTGTATGAAGGTAGATGGATCACTGCCAGGTGATCTGACTTGCCAAAACATGTCTATTAACATGTCTGTGGAAGAGAAGCACACTTCTGATCTCTTGTGTCTCTCTTCTTGAGGTATTTTTGTCAATTTCAGCCCACAACAGGACCTAGGATCATTTACATGGGTGCTCGACAACAGCTCATTACTAAACATGCTAGTTGCTTAGCCTCTTCCTCATCATTATTGATACCTGGTTCATGCCTTCACAACACTAAAAAGTAAGGCTTTCAATTGAAAGAAAACATGTATTTTACACAGAAGGATAGATCTCTTGTGTTAATGCCATTCAAACCAATGGAGGACATCCTTAATTTGAAGGTAGAGCTTCATTTCCATTAAAAAAAAACTATTCAATGATCACTCCCATAAATACTGATAGGGAATGAGGGCTATGGAAACAAGATGACATTTGTGAATCCTGTATCTTAATTGAGATCAGTTTTGTTAACCAATCACTCTTATGCTTACAAAGCTACCTTGCATCTTGTTGAACAACCCCTTTGTTTCAATATTCATTGCTCTAGTTTTTAAATCTCACCATTGGGAATTATCAGTGGGTGGAGAGAAAGATTGATGACTAAGGTCAAAGCCATTTAAGGAAATGTAACATCCTTACTGACTCTTGGTAACATCGGACTCATGGCTGCTCATAGAGGAGAAGGAACACTTTGGATTGCACTGAGACTGTGAATCCATGCATCAAGAGTAGATAGAAGGAGAAGACCACCTCACAAGCTGCGTACTGTGTTAGCAACCTCCTGCCCCACCCATGAATATTCTGCAGCTCCTACATTGAACTCATCTGCTACCTCAGAATCCACAAAAGTGGAGTGGTAAAAATTCATCCTCAATCACAAGATGCTGTTGGTTAAGTCGCATGTTCTCTGTAAACTCCCTTTGATAATCACATTCATCCATATCCACATCATTGTCCTTGGCTATTTCCAATTTCAGTTTCTTCAGCACCAAGGCTCATGTTAGACACTGCTGAGACCCCAAGCTCATCATTCCACTACTTCTTTTGTTGCTAAGTTAGTGAGTTTATCATCACTGGGTTCATGTTGAGTTTCTCAATGCCTCTTTCCAACAGGAAACCAGCCTTCACATTTCAAGGCCTTTCCCTCTCTGTAATTGTCCAACTCCAGACCTGAATGTTCTTGACAACCAACAAATCCCCTCCACCAGGCTGGCCGATCTTTAGATATAATGACCCATCACCACTACACAAAAGTGAATGGCTGGCTGGCTTTGATCAGTGTTCTAACATTGGCAGTGAAACTTTCTCTCATTCTACAGCCAGCACCAGGCCAAGTATGCCTTCATCTTCAATAAAAATGTTGGTTGTGTGAAGGCAGTTGGATTGTGATCACCCTCCAGTTGACTATATTGGGGCCATCAATCACTATTGCACTTTAAAACAAATATTCAAACAATTCATCAGGCTCTTTATGCCCCCCCCCCCCCCCCACCCTGTACATCTGGGAAAGGGGAGGTTGTTTTTCGTATACCCTGCTAAATATACCCATGCAATTGAATTGATTCTTAATGCACTTGCACCTTGTGCTAGCCAGAAAGAGCCAGAGATAGGAAATAGAGGGAACTTTATTATTCCAAAGGCAGTAGGTCAGGTCAGGATTCAACTTCAGTTGAAATTGTGACCTTCAGTCATGGTCACATAGTTGTGGCTGAGCTCCTGTGTCTGATGCACAAGTATGGCTCTAAAGTATTTTGTAGGGTGGCATGGTGATGCAGAGTTGCTGACTCTCAGCTTCAGTAAATCAGATTTGATCCTGAACTTGGCTGGAGCTTGCATGTTCTCTCTTTCCTCTGGGTGCTCCAGTGACCTCCCACATCAAAATTGTTGGGTAAATTGTACCCTAGTGTGTTGGTAGAATCAGAGATGAGTGGGGGGCATGCGAGAGAGAATAGGGAAATAAGTAGGCACAGGGAATTGATGGACTTGCCTAGAGAACAAGCATAGGCCAAATGGTTTTCTTTACTGTCATCAGATATATGAAAATGAATTTTGAACTAGGTTGTGCCTCCTGCATTCAGTGGCTGACTTGAGGCCTATACCATGATCATCTACTGACACTAAAGCTTGATAAGTTCTCCATGATGTTCAGCTTATTAGACAGCTTCATGGAGAGCTCAAACAGGCAGCCAAACAAAACAGATATAAACATGCACCTAAATTCATTTGCCTGTCTTCTAACATGAAAAATCCATGAGTAGCCAGTGCCTTCCAACATACTTCACAGCCAATGAATGTATTAATCTATCATCACCAGTGTAGATAAAAATGATCACACTGGCGAATCCCATAAACCACAGAGATAAATGAGCTGATGATTTGCTTTGATGGTGTTGATGGAGGAATTACTTACTTATTACAATAGGGAGGTTATTTGACCATGTCATCTCCCAACTGAGCAACCCCATCAGTTCCATTCCCCTTAACCTTAGTTCCCTGTTGTCACCCTACAACTTGTGCTGCTTCCTCAATTGCACAACAGCTCTCCTTTGGTTTTTTTTTTGTCATTCACCTACACGAAAGGCAATTTTCAGAAGCCAGTAACTCACCAGCACATTGTTGGAAGAAACCATCCATGGGGAGAAAGTACAAACACTGCATAGATAGAACACAAGGCAAGAAGCAAACTGTTTTTTTTCCTGAAACTGAAGCACACTTTTAAGTGCTGCACCACTCTAGTGTTTGAAATTAACACTGGGAATGATACTTTGGATTTAGATGGTGGATAATTTCAAGTCTTGATCCCTTTTTTTTCCCTTAACTGACAGGCACTATTTTAGAATTGGAGAAATGTGGATCTTCTTATTTCATAGCTGGGTACGTGGATCTGCTTTCAAGTGTAATGGGTGATTCAAAACCAGAATATTTCTTTTGGCTTAAGAGGTGAAGTGAGATTGCACATCATTGATTGACTGGAGATTGCAGAGAGTAAGGCAAGCCTATTTTCTTGCAGTTGTACTGTTACACTGGGTTTGCTTCAGTTTATACTGATAAAATCCCTGTTCAGTCAAATACAGTAGAGCTGTATGAATATCTACCGACTGCAAACCTCAAAACGTTAGCAGTGAAACTCTGGAGATAAATTCAAATGCAAGTCATAGAAGGCAGCTGATGAACAAGGGAAAGTAGGTCACTGTGATCTCTGTGGCTCTGCCAGTTGCTAAGATTTACAAGTAAAATCAACTGACCCCAGTGATGGTGGACATCAAAGAACCGGATAAAAGTGGTTGTAAGTTGGCTATGTATGAACAAGAAGTCAGTCAATATGCTAGTGTGAAACATGAAGATGTAACATGCCCTTCTATGGACTCCAGTCAGAATAAAATCTGTACCTCACCAGTTTACAAAGATACTAAAAATAAAAGTTGCTAGATGCTTGTATCAGTCCTAAATATCATAGCAAAAATCATAGCAAGACCACCTTCCAATAAAGCCTTCATCTGATGAACTCATGAGCTACTCCATTCACACTGCTGTATTAATTTCCATTTTAATAAAACTGATTTTTAAAATCTTTCCCTTAGAAACAATAATATAAATAAAAATTTCTGAAGCAAAAAAAAATACGCAGCTGCCCATGAAAGAAAAGATGTCCTTGGAAACTAACAAATAAGAATCCAGCTCAGAATATTATGCAATTGTCCATGTAGTGTGAAGAAAAGAAAAATCTTCTGTGTCAATTTAAATGAATGTAATCTAGTATTTCCACAATGACACCATGCTATTGTAATGCCTTTCAAACCAAAAGGAGAACATTGAAATTTACAACATCATGGATTTTAAACATAATAACTTGTTTGAAAATTTTAAAAAAGCATTAATGTTCTTTCCCATGCCAGTTTCCACTGTCCTCTGCAATTCTTCCTGAATTAATCCTGACCTGCATGTGGTTACATGATATGTAAATCGTTTGCTCTTGGCATGCTTGAACCAAGCTAATGAGTATGAGTTGATTCGCAGAAGAGGGTATTAAAACTGAATATAATCTCATTTTTATCTGACCTACACATTTTTAAGTACAGATAATTGAAATAAAATAAATAAATTATCATACCTCTGACAATTCTTCAAATCATTAAACTACTGAGGTTTGGATAAGTTAGGGAAGATGATGATTGAATTGGAATCCTTCTATTTCTTTCTGGTAGTCAAGTTTCAAGACTCTCATATAACAGAGTTAAAATTAGCACAACTAATGGGAAAGTTAACCAGGAAGCGAAAGTGAGAATTGATGGAAAAGTCATTTCATATATTTCAAAAAATATTAACACAAAGAATTTGCAGAATTATCTCAGATCTTGTGTTAGTAATTGCACATGTTACTCAGCTGTTTCTCGAGCCTGGTCGCAAAATGATTGGAGACTTACCAGGTACTTACCTTGTATGAAGTTTCAAGAGCACATTAAATTGCACCAAAAGATTAGATATGAGGCTATAAATAAAAATAAATATTCATATATTTTAGGTAGTCATATTTGATGTTGCTTTGTATTCAGACCTCTTAGATTAAAACTTGATTTTCACAGAACTAAGTGCCAACACAAAGCATGTAAAGTATGGAATTAGGATTTAGTGAATATTTGAATACAATATTAGAACCATGTCATATGACAAATAATAAAATATAAGGCATAGTATATGTACTGGAATACCTTTGAATTAATTATTTCCTTAAAATATTGCTTACACTTTATGGCTGGAATTAATTTACAAGAATGTAAACCATGAATC
Organism: Narcine bancroftii; assembly: GCF_036971445.1. Taxonomy (NCBI): domain Eukaryota; kingdom Metazoa; phylum Chordata; class Chondrichthyes; order Torpediniformes; family Narcinidae; genus Narcine; species Narcine bancroftii. Next base: position 338,912,362 of record NC_091469.1, read on the forward strand.
AATTTGAGTAGGCAAAGCTTAATGGTCTGATTGAAAACATAAAATGACCTAAATTAACAGATGGATTATTCAAACAGATATGTAGCAACTTTGGCATTCTTTTTCATCACTTAACTGTGAAATAACATCATTGCTTGGAAGAAAATTAAAAATCAATTATTGGGGGTGTCACAGCACAGATAGGTATTGGAATCAGCGCTTGTTTAGACAATCAGAAAATCACTTAATTTGGTATAAAGGAACATTTCAACCATGAAGGAATGATTCTGTCTTTTTAGAGAAATTGGTATTGAAGTTTCAATATTGACAATAAACTTCATAAATGCTGGTGTTTTTTTTTTAAACAGATTTTGGAAGAAAGATCAAAGCACCAAATACAAATTCTCTTCTTCTCCATCTGGCCCGCAATCTTTAATCTACGCTTCTTCTATAGTTTCAGCACCTGTAAGTTCTCTCTGTCCTGCAACCTAACACTTTTTTCCTGCGCTGCACCAGATAAAACGGCAAAGTCTCAGTGCTAATAAATCTCCTTTGAAAGTAGACACTGAAGATGAAATTCACTGCTGCTTTCAATGTTCCAGCACAAGCTTTCATTAATTGAGGAAAAGATTATTTGAAACTCGGGATCTCAAACCTGGCATAAAATTCACTACCTTCCCTTGTGCTTCTGAGATTTGGAATACCTCCAGCAGACATCTCTGCCACTAGAAAGATGTCATCAGTGTTGGCTCTGCAAAGTCCATCAGCATCACTGGAAAAATCAACAAAGTCTCAGGTCAACATTTGCAGCAATGAGGTCCTTAGCACATTCAGGGGTCTCCTTTGTGCAGGTCACATTATTTTACAATACCAGATACACAAAACAAAACAAAAAAAAACCCTGATGTTATGTATCTTTATCATTATTATATAAAGTACACTGATTGACTTATTTTCTCCAGCAATGTGTTTTTTCTTCAACCACAATGTTTGAAGACTTTTGTGTTTTACCCCAAACAAATAGTCTGTTCCAAACTCTCGCCGGAATGGATAATGAGGCAACTGAAAAAAAAATTCAAGGATGTGCTCAAAGCCACTTAGAAAAAAATCCCCAATAACCCTTAACAATACCTTGGTTTATTATCATCTCAAGTGGAGAAGGAAAAATCCAGGTTGGAATGAGAACCTCAAATCAGATTTTAGATTTATTGTCAGTGTACATACATGACATCACATACAACCCTGAGATTCCTTTTTCCAATGGGTGCTGCAGAATTACCACTAATTGGTTGTGCAAAAAATAAACTGTACACAGTGTAAATACATAAACAAATAAAAGACCTGTAGACAGATAACAAATGTAACAAACTGACTGTGCAATTCAAGAGAGAACAAAGGAAAATCAATAAAGTGCACAAGTAAGAGCCCTTAAATGAGTCTCTGAGTTTGTCATTGAGGAGTCTGATGGTGGAGGGGGAGCAGCTGTTCGTGAACCTGGTCATGCATGTCTTGTGGAACCTATACCTCTTTTCTGATGGCAGCAGCAAGAATAGAGCGGGTGCTGGGTGGTGGGGGTCTTTGTTGATCGCTGCTGCTCTCCGACGACAGTGTTCCCTGTAGATGTACTCAATAGTGGGGAGAGTTTTGCCTGTAATCTCCTGGGCTGTGCCCACTACCTTTTGGACGGCTTTACACTCAGGAGTATTGGTGTCTCCAAACCAGACTGTGATGCAGCCGGACAACACATTTTCACTGTAGAAATTTTCTAGGGTTTCTGGTGTCATACAAAACCTCAGCAAGGTTCTGAGGAAGTAGAGGCACTGACATGTTTTTTTTTCCACAATGCCATTGGTATGTTAGATCCAGGAAAAATCTTCTGAGATAGTGACTTCCAAGACCCTAAATTTACTCACCGTCTCCACCTTTGATCTCCCAATGATCACTGGATTGTACACCTCTGGCTTTTCTTCCCTGAAGTCAACAATCAGCTCCTTAGTTTTAGTGACATTGAGTGCAAGGTTGTTGTTGGTGCACCACTCAGCCAAGTTTTCTATCCCCCTCCTGCATGCTGACTCATCCCCTTCCTTTATACAACCTACTACCATGATAATGTCAGCAAATGTGTAGTTGATGTTATTGAACTGAGCTACACAGTTGTAGGTCCAAAGTGAGTAGAGCAGGAAGCTAAGAACACAGCCCTACAACAGAAACCCAGCGAAAACAGAAGTTGTAAATTCCCACCGAAATTCTTTAAACCCTGTTCACAGTGCCAATTGTCACATTGGGAAAGGTATCAGGTTCAGTGCGTTCACAGAGAGATGAGTCTGAACACAAGTGTTATAATCATATGTAACTTTAATTAACAAATGGGAGACAAACGGGAGAATGTTAAATGGTTCTCAATTATTATTACACTTAACCAACAATATAGACATTCATGTCAGACCTAGATTGGACACTGACAATAGTGAATCTATACTCGACATGCTCACATACTTGAGTAAGTACACACACTACAAACAGACACTCTTACACACACCCGGTTCCCTGTACCATTGGAGGTGTGGCTCTCCGAAAGTATTGATCTATCGCAATACTGCAGCTCAGCTTCAGTGTAGTGCATACCTTACCCATGACATTTCCAGTGATGTCCAGAGTCGTGATCTGACATGGAGCGATGTCAAGGGCTTGGACCTGAAACCAGAGAGAGAAATTTTGCTGTGAGTTGGTGTTATACATAGTGCTAATATTTGCTTCTAGCCAATAATGACCCTAGGTGATTTAAATTAGCCAAAGGCAAGGTGTGCACTAAAGGGTGGCCTAAGTCCCACCTTGATTGGAAAGTGATGTGACATTTCAGACAGGCCGGGAGGCCACATTTCCTCCACACACATCACTCAACTCTAGATCAGCTAGACAACAGCAACTCATACAGATGCTGTTCATCGACTACAGCTCAGCCGTCAACTCCATTTTTCCCTCTGTGCCAGTTAAAAAGTTCCAAACCCTGAGCCTCTCCACTCCCCTCTCCAGCTGGATCCTTTACTTGCTCATCGGAAAACCACAGTCTGTACAAATTAGAATCAACATCTCCTTGTCACTGACAATCAACACAAGTGGTCTTCAAGGATGTGTGCTTAGCCCACTGCTCTACTCACACTGCACCTATGACTGTGTGGCCAGGCACAATCCAAATGTTATTTACAAATTTACCACAGTTGTTGACAGAATCAAAAATGGCAATTAAGAAGCGTACAGTAGGAAGGTAGATCAGCGAGTTGAGTGGTGTCATCCAACAACCATACATTCAACATATCATAACCAAGGAGATGATTGTGGACTTCAGGAGGAGTCAGGAGAACATGTTCCAGTCCTCATTGAGGGCTCAGAAAAGGTCAAGAATTTCTAATTCCTGGATGTGAATATATCTGAGGATCTGTCCTGGAGCCTCCATGTCGATGCAATTATGAATAAGGCTTGCCAGTGGCTGTATTTTGTGAGGAGTTTGAGAAGATTCAGTATGTCACCGAAGACTTAAGAAAACCTTTACAGATGGAGAGCATTCTGGCTGGTTGCATCACTATCTGGTATGAAGGTGCCAAAGCTCAGGACAAGAAAATAACTCAGCCTGACATATCACGGGCACCAGTCTTCACTCCACTGAGGACAATTACAAGAGGGCGGTGTCTTAAGAAAGCAGCCTTAATCCTCAAGGACACCCACCACCCAGACCATGCCCTCTTTATTCTGCTACCCTCGGGGAAAAAGTACAGGAGCCTGAAGACGACCTCTCCTTGGCACAAGGACAACATCTTTCCCTCTGCCATCAGATTCTCTAATGAACACTGATCCAAAGACACTACCTGACCTTGACTTTTTCTTGCACTATTTTTTATTTATTTTTCAAGGTGGTTTATATAAAAGTTGCTGCAAAACAATGAATTTCTTAACATATTCTTGACAATAAATTCTGACTCTGAATCTGATTCAACTTGTACTTGACACTTTTACCTGGGGGAAAAAGGCTCTGGCTATCTACCTTATTGATTTCCTTTTCACTCTGATACTAATCCACCTTTAATACACCTCATCTACCTGTATAAATGTGATGAAGGTGGATTGGGGGATCATTTCGGACCTGTCAATTATCTGCCAAAAGAGGTATATCAGAGGTGAAGTGGGGAAAGTGTAAAAGGGTGAACTGTGTTGCTGGGTCCAAATGGGGAAGGAATGTGAAATCCTGCCTCTTTTGCCAGCTTGCTATGTAAAAGGACTTACTTTCTTCTGTCCTGTGTGAACAAGCAAGCCAGCTTTCAGAGACAGTTCACGTATAGGGAATTAATATGGGTTTTTAGTGTAAAAGATTTGTCTCTTTTAATGTTATATACTTCTATCAGGTCACTCTAAACGTTTGACACAACTGAAGGAAAAATCCAAGTTTGTCCAACTTTTAATTGTTGCTAATACTCTCCAATCCAAGCCACATCCTGGTGATCATCTTCTGCACGTTGCCAAAGCCTTCACATTCTTCCTATAATGTGGTGATGAGAACTGCACACAATACTCAAAATGTCACACAACCAAAATATTATACAATTCAGACAAGACTTCCTATCTTATATTCAATGTGTGTCATTGAAAACAAGCCGTAGTATGCCTTTTGCACAAAATAAAATGCTGGAGAAACTCCAATCATAGAGCATTCTTTATGTGGTAAATACATATCCAATATTTCAGGCCTGAGCCCTTCATCAAGGTAGGAGCAAAAGTCAGGAAAGCACCAAAAAGAATGGCAGTGCTGCAACTGGTTTGGACTTGGGAAGAGCAGGAAACGGAGATGTAGCGCTCCCTTGTGTGGTCCTACTGCCCAGTCTTTCTCTGAAGGCTCCGTACAGGTTTTAATTGGCCAATTATAGAGGCAATGGTGCTTTATTTAAAATCCTGCAACTGCAGGGTCTGTGCTCAAGATTCTGTGCACCTGTGTTCAGTCATGAGGTGTTGCAGACTGCAAGAGAGCGGCAGGTTAGTGCAAGACACCAGTAATGAAGGGAAGGACTCCCCCACCCCCCCCCCACCACATTAAGAAGGAGAAGCAGAGAGGAGACATGCTAGGAACAGTGACCATGATGGCAGACCACTGAGGAGTTCTGAGGCTGAAGGTCCTACATAAGCGGCAAGCTATTGTCAACTTGCGGGGAAGGTACCCATATAGGTTGCGGGCTGCTGGACACTGACTCATGAGAACTAGATATCGGAATGGAGATTTGAGAGGGTGCTTAGGGCAAGAAGGCCCCTGGGCACTAAAGGCTTCCTCATCGAGTCAGAAGTTTGGATCTGGGTTGGAGTTTCTGATGATTTGAACTGAACTGGAATCTTGTGCAGCAGGATGAAGTAGTGACTCTGCAGGGACTTTCTTTTGTTTCTCTCTCCCTCTTTCTCTAATTACAAGGAGTGCCAGGCAATATCTGCCTTATGGTAGACTGAAGGTAATTTCATGTAACATTACATTCCTGTTTTGTTACATGACAATAAATAGTTGCTTTCTTTATCACTCTATCAACTTGAGTTGTCACTATCAGTGAGCTATGGACTTTCACACCAAGATACTATGATATTTACCCCAGACATTTGACCTCCCAAAATCCAGCACCTCGCACTTATCCAGATTAAATGACATTGGCCATTTCTCTGCCCAAATTTCCAACCAATATACTTTTAGACAACCTTCTTCACCATGCACAAATCAGCCAATTTCTGTGTCATAGTTAACAAAACTAAAAAAAATTAATCAAAGAAAGTCAGTTTCTATGAGTTTTGTAGGTTCCACCAGGATAACTGGAGCCAAATATTGGCTCGCCAAACTATTGAAACATATAAAGTCATGAGAGTGCATGACAATGGAGATGTTGAGAAACTTGCACCATTGGAGAATCTTGATTGAGGGGAAGCAGTTTCCTGATAAGGGGCTGGTCTTTTAAAATCAAGGTTCATGGGTGTAGAAAATCTCTGGAATTCTTTAGCTAGAATGTTGTGGAAGTCAGTTTATTATTTAAAATAGAGGTTGCTAAAGTTTTGAAAAAAAATCGAAGGATGAGGATGATGAAAATTTGGTTTAGGAAGGGAGACCAATATAGATAAGCCATGATCATGCTGAGCAGGAGGGCAGGTTTGAGGGTCTGTTCCTCCCCTATTTTCTTGTGCTTTTGTGTGAATTGAAGTAATTCAAATGGATAGCATAGAGGTTAGCGCAACACTGTTACAGTGCCAGCAACCGGGGTTCAAATCAAGTGCTATCTGTAAGGAATTTGTACATTCTCCCCATGTCTGCGTGGGGTTTTTCCAGGTGGTCCAGTGCCCTCCCACCCTTCAAAACATGCTGGGGTTATAGATCAGTTGGGTGTAATTGGGCAGTACGGGCTCGTGGGCCAAAAGGGCCTTTTACCATGCAGCAAGTTTAAATTTCAATTTAACGTTAATGTTATAAAAAAAATAAATTAATTTTTTTTTAATCCCAAATTTACATGCATTCGGTGGGTCCAGTGCAAGTTCACAGACTGAGCTCCTGTCACAAGTATCCAACTGTAGCCACTGAAAGGACAGTGTTGGCTGATAAATGCAAAATAATGACACACATGTAAATCAGAACTCCTTTACTCAAGTCACGTGTGTATTCTTTTTACAACAATCGCGTGCAGCATGTTATGATGTCATGATGTCCCATGCCGGTTTGCTAGACTTCTGGAAGTAGTCTATCTTTAGTACTTTAGTACCGCTACACACCTCCCCACCCCCCCCACCTCCCAGAACCGGCACTATCACCTGGTAGTTTTTTGGGAGGTCAGCCCCTGTGTCGGACAGCTGGATGTTGAATAGGGGCAGTTTTGTCAACATGGACAGGTTTGAGCCTGTCAATTGTGAATGACAGAGGTTGCCTGGCAATGTCCAAGACACAGGTTGACCTCGTTTGTCTTATCACCCTGTATGGTCCTTTGTATGGCACCTGGAAGGGCTGCCCATGTGTTTGCCTATGCACGATCACATATTCACAGTCCTTCAGTTCATGTGAGGATGGTTGTACAGGGAATAATTTGCCTACTGTATCCCTGAGTCTGCTCAGCAGCTCTTTGGGGTCTTCATCTTTACTGGATCTGTGTGGAATAAATTCCCCTGGGATCACCAAAGGGGTGCCGTATACAAGCTCTGCAGACAAAGTGTGGAGATCCTCTGTTGGAGTTGTCTTCATGGCGAGCAACACCCAAGGTAATTTGTCTGCCCTTTTGGAACCTTCCAAACAGGCCATTGAGGCTGATTTAAGGTTACAATGGAATTGTTCAACCATCCCATTGGACTACGGGTGATAGGCACTTGCATGGTGAAGCCTAGAGCTGGGCGCACCAGTAGGCCAAAGCAAGCCACCCAGGTTAGTAGAAGCATCTGCCACGGGGTCTGCCTCGGGCCATTTTGTAAACCTTTTGATCACCGTGAAGAGATAGTGGTAGCCTCTTGAAACTGGAATTGGTCCCACAATATCCACATGGACATAGTCGATGTGTTGAGTTACCAGTGGGAAGGGTTGTGGTGGTGTTTTCGTATGGCAATGGATTTTCACTTTTTAGCAAGCTGCATAAGATCTGGCCAAGGGCGGATGCCAGGTACAGCATGTTGTCCATTAGTTCGGGTGTGGTGTGGTCACCTAACTCCTCCATATGTAACAGTCTGGTGGCCCCCCCTCTCTGCGAGACATGCCGTAAATTCCCAGCAGGAGCACTTTTAGAGTGTCATATTTGGCTCTCCAGTTTCCAGTGGATCATGTAGGACATCACCAGCTCGCTTGGCAATGGCTTGGTCCAAGGTACTGATGAGGTGATAATAGTGAGTCGCATCCACCTCGATCTTCCTGAGCTGAAATTGAGCCTCAGCCTGTCAAAACCAGAGCTCTGGTTCTGCCATCCAGAAGGGCGATAGCTTAACAGCAACAGCTGCAGTATCCATATGATCCAAAAGTTTGTTTTGGATGCGTCAGGGTCACCAATTGTAGCCACTGAAAACAAAGTGATGGCTGATGAATGCAAAATAATGATACACACGGTTGCAGGTAAATCAGAACTCGTTTACTCTAGTTGCGCGCGTATTCTTTTAAAACACTGAATCACGTGCACCATGTCAAGATGTAATGACATCCCGTGCCAGTTTGTGAAACTTCTGGAGTTGTAATCTATCTATAGCACCACTACACAACCTAATTTTTTTTAAAATTTAGAGATACAGTATAGTAACAGGCCCTTCTGGTCCACAAGTCCATCCCATCTTCTCTTTCTCTTTCTCTTTCTTCTCTCTCTTTGGCTTGGCTTCGCGGACGAAGATTTATGGAGGGGTAATGTCCACGTCAGCTGCAGGCTCGTTTGTGGCTGACAAGTCCGATGCAGGACAGGCAGACACGGTTGCAGCGGTTGCAGGGGAAAATTGGTTGGTTGGGGTTGGGTGTTGGGTTTTCCTCCTTTGTCTTTTGTCAATGAGGTGGGCTCTGTGATCTTCTTCAAAGGAGGTTGCTGCCCGCCAAACTGTGAGGCGCCAAGATGCATGGTTTGAGGCGATATCAGCCCACTGGTGGTGGTCAATGTGGCAGGCACCAAGAGATTTCTTTAGGCAGTCTTTGTACCTCTTCTTTGGTGCACCTCTGTCACGGTGGCCAGTGGAGAGCTCGCCATATAACACGATCTTGGGAAGGCGATGGTCCTCCATTCTGGAGATGTGACCTACCCAGCGCAGTTGGATCTTCAGCAGCGTGGATTCGATGCTGTTGGCCTCTGCCATCTCGAGTACTTCGATGTTAGGGATGAAGTCGCTCCAATGAATGTTGAGGATGGAGCCATCTGCTTTTGAAAGGTAGGAGGAAAACAGTGCCCCCAGAGAAAACCCACACAGATGCAGAAAAAACATACATATTCATTACTGACAGCGGCAGATTCGAACCTGTAATAACACTGGACTAACCCCAACATTAACTGTGCCGCCCCATATTTTATTTCAAGTGAAAATATTTCATAACATTCTTGAGTAGTTGATTTCAACTCAACGAGAGCAGTGTCAGAATATTTCTTTGGTGATTTTGCACCACCTATCAGAATTCAGATCTTCACTCACTAGCTAATCCTTAATTTTCATTTTGATGCATAAACCACATTTTAGTAAATCTGGATAATAACATTCAAGGCTAGTATTTATGCTGTCATTTTGAAACAGGATTATGCACAAAATGGGAAGTGCTCGTGTTTCAACATGACCTTATAAATTAAGCACTACATGACCAAATTATTTTTAAATTCTATTTTAAATTTAGACAAACAGCACAGTAACAGGCCATTTTACACCCAATTAGCCTACACCTCTGGTACATTTTTTTGAACAGTGGGGGGGAAACCGGAACCCCAGGGAAAACCCACGCAGGTACGGGGAGAACGTACAAATTCCTTACAGATAGCTCAGGATTCAAACCCCAGTCCTGGTCACTGATGCTGTAAAGGCGTTGCGCCAACCGTATCGCCCATCAAGAGTTAGCACATCAAGTGAGTGGTGCATACACAAACTGGTGATGGGAAGATGCAGCCAATATCTAACATTATATCAAATACTGTCTTATGACTATAGTGTCGAATGACATGTGTTTAAAAAATCAGGAGACTTACCACCATTTAATACTTTGCATAATGAAACGTATCAGGGGAAAAATCAATGGAATTTTTTAATAGTCCATATAAATAATAGTCTGTGCAAAATAGTTTTTGTCAAATAACACTGAATCATTTGGCTTCATTTTGCAATGGGAAGCGTAGACTATACATTCTTTCTCATAATATATAGCTAAATATTATAAAGTATAATGCATCTGAACTGAAAGGGGATTAAAATTGTGGGTAGGCTTGTTAGTCTTATCCAGATGGGTTTAACTAAATTTGCAGGGGAGGGGAACTAGTCTGTTAGAGCAGTTAGTGAGAAGGAGGAAGATAAATGTCATGCAAGGACTGCATGTATAGCAGAAATCAAAGATTTGTACATGATAGATATTTTCTCAGGTGTATTTATTTTAATGCAAGGAGTATTGTTGGAAAGGCAGACAACCTTAGGGCATGGGTTGATAATGACATTATTACTCTGTAAGACTTGATTGTAGGATGGGCAGGGCTGGCATCTTAATATTCAGGGGTTCTGTTGCTTCAGATGTGATAGAGGAGGAGGGATGAAAGAGGGAAAATACTTCAGCTGTGCAAAGTCAGGACAGCCAGGAGGGTTTGCCTACAGAGGCCATATGGGTGGAATTGAGGAACAGGAAAGATGTGACCACACCAATAGGGTAGTATTATAGACTGCTTAATAGTCAGAGAGAAGTTGAGGTGCAAATCTGTGGAGAGATAGCAGACTGATGTAAGAAGCAGAAAGTTATGATAGTAGGAGATTTTAATTTTCCACATATTGACTGGGACTCTCATACTATAAAAGGGTTGGATGGCTTGGAGTTTGTGAAAAGTGTTCAGGAAAGCTTTCTAAATCAATATATAGAGGTACCAATGAGAGAGGATGCAGTACTTGATCTTATATTAGGGAACAAGATAGGTCAGGTGACAGATGTATGTGTAAGTGAACATTTTGTGTCTGGTGACCATAATGTCATTAGCTTCAAGTTAATTATGGATAAGGATAAGTCTGGTCCTCATGTTGGCATTCTAAATTGGATAAAGGCAAATTTTGAGGAAATGAGGAAGGTTCTAGGAAGAGATATGTTGTTTTATGGCAAGGATGTTTTAAGTAAGTGGATGGCCTTCACAGGTGAAATTTTGAGAGTGCAGCGTTTGCATATTCCTGGTAGGATTAAAGGCAAAGTTAATAGGCACAGGAATCCTTGGTTTTCAAAGGATATTGGCAATCTGGTTAAGAAGAAGAGAGAGGTGTATAGCAAGTATAGGCAAAGAGGAGTTAATGAGGTACTTGAAGAATAGAGAAAATGCAAGAGAATATTCAAGGAGGAAATCAGGAAGGCAAAAAGATTATGAGGTTGCTTTGGCAGATAATCTGAAGGTAAAACTGAAGGGTTTCTAAAACTATGTTAAGAGAAGAAGGATAGTAAGGGACAAAATTGGTCCCCTAGAGGATCAGAGTGGTCATCTATGTGTGGAGTCTCACGTAATGGGGGAGATCTTAAAAGATTTTTTGCATTACTATTTACTCAGGAAACTGGCTTAATGCATAAGGAAGGAAGGGAAATAAACAGAAGGGTAATGGAACATAAGGAGATTAAGGAGGAAATGGTGATTGCTGCCTTACAGCAAATAAAGGTGGATACGTCCCCAGGGCCAGATATGATATTCCCTCGGACCTTGAGGGAGACTAGTGTAGAAATTGCAGGGGCCCTGGCAGATATATTAAAAATGTCCTTAGCCATGGGTGAGGTGCCAGAGGATTGGAGGGGAGCTCATGGCGCGTTGTTTAAAAAGGACAAAATATAAACCAGGTCATTATAGGCCGGTGAGACTGACATCAGTAATAGGCAAATTATTGGAAGGAGTTCTGAGAGATTGGATAGATAGGTATTTGGACAGTCATGGGCTGATTAAGGACAGTCAGCATGGGTTTGTGAGTGGTAGGTCATGTTTAACGAATCTTGTAGAGTTTTTTGAGGAGGTTATCAAGAAGGTGGATGAAGGAAAGGCTGTGGATGTTGTCTACATGAGCTTTACTTAAGGCCTTTGTCAAGGTCCCACATGGGAAGTTAGTTCAGAAGATTAAGACACTAGGTATCCATGTAGAAATTGTAAACTGGATTCAAAATTGGCTGAGTGGGAGAAAACAGAGAGTGGCAGTGGATGGCTGCTTCTCAGACTGGAGGCCTGTGACTAATGGTATGCCTCAGGGATCGGTGTTGGGACCAATGTTGTTTGTTGTCTATATCAATGATCTGGATGATAATGTGGTAAATTGGGTCAGCAAGTTTGCTGATAACACAAAGATATGAGGCGTTGTAGACAGCGAGGAAGATTTTTAAAGCTTGCAGAGGGATCTGGACCAAGTGGGAGAATGGGTAAAAAAAATGGCAGATAGAGTTTAATGCAGACAAGTGTGAGGTGTTGCATTTTGGAAGGGCAAGCCAAGGTATGACATACACAGTAATTGGTAGGGCACTGAGGAGTGTGGAGGAGCAAAGAGATCTGGGAATACAGATACATTGTTCCCTGAAGGTAACCTCACAGGTGGACAGGGTTGTAAAAACCTTTTGGCATCTTAGCCTTTATAAATAAAAGTATTGAGTATAGGAATTAGGATGTTATGTTGAAGTTGTTTAAGATATTGGTGAGGGAAAATTTGGAATATTGTGTGCAGTTCTGGTTGGCTAATGACAGGAAGGATATGAATAACTTTGAAAGAGTGCAGAGAAAAGATTTATTAGAATGTTGTCAGGTCTTCAGGAGTTGAGTTACAGGGAAAGATTAACTGGTTAGGGTTTTATTCCTTGGAGCGAAGAAGAAGGTGGGGAGACTTGATCAAGGTTTACAAGATTATGAGAGGTTTGGACAGAATGGATATGAGTAGGCTTTTTCCATTTAGATTGGGGGAGAGGTCATAGTTTTAATCTGAAAGGGGAAACGTCTATGGGGAACATTAGGAGAAGGTTTTTCACTCAGAGAGTGGTGGGAGCATGGAATGAGCTGCCATCTGGCGTGGTAAATGCGGGCTCAATGAATTAGATACATACATGGATGGGAGAGGTCTGGAGGGTTATGGAATGGGAGCAGTCAATTGGACTAGTGGAATTGTGGTCAGAACATACTACAAACACCAAATGGCCTGTTTTCTGTGCTATAGTGTTCAATGGTTCTATGGTGACACCCAATTTACCTACAACCCCCATATATTTTGAAGGGTGGGAAGAAACCCACCTAGACACAGGGAGAACATAAAGACAGTGCCAGATTTGAAACTGTGTGGGCAGGTGCTATAACAACATTGCATTAACTGCTACGATAACCATCCCACCCATTGATCCATTTCTCTTTTGAATACTTCCTTGAATTTGCTTCCACTGTTCTTTCAGACAGTGCATTCCAAATTAAAATTCACTGTGTCAAATAAATTCTTTTTCCCTTGCCATACTTTAACCTTTCATTAACATCATCTCCTTACTGCAATGCCACCCGCAACAGTTTCTGTTTATTTACTCCATCTCACCCTATCAGGACTATGAAAACCTATATTAAATCTCTCTTAATTTTTGCAGACCACACAAATTCATTTGAGTTTATCCACATTTCAATAACAAAAAAACTGGATTTGAATGAAGACTGAATAGGAATGCCTAGATCTGAACTTGCTGAAATAGATTTAAATTCTGCCTATTTCTGATGAAACCTCGAGGAAACAATGCAATAAAATCCATACAACAAAAACATCTATTTGAATAATTCTGAAAGACCATTACTTCCCACTGAAATTAATAGGAAGTGGAATTGATCCACTTTCAATTTGAGCATGAAAATATTCTCACTCACTAAAAAGCACAATTTACAATTCAGCTGATCTGTGATGTCTCCTAATTGTTTTTATGACAGTCATGAATACTTGGGCAAAGGAACTCACCCTGGTAAGTAATTGTCTGAATTTGAAATGTACGAGATTTCATTAAGGACAAATTATAATTTAATATTGTTTCCATGCAATTGGAAACAATATAAAGATGACCGTAGTTTTGTCAATATCAATGAAAATCAACGATTTTCTCTACGAAATAGTCTCTCATTCTCATCACTTAACTAAATAATTGAGTCACCATTATTCTACACGAGGAAACAATGATATTTCTATCAACATACATCATAAAATATATTCATATAATTGATGGTTGAAGGAGACTGACTAGCAGCAATATTACAAACAAGAGGATTGGAGCCTGCATCTTCTGTTAATTACATTCCTCATATATTATCCATCACATGCTTTTGTCATCCTTAAATCATGGGATCAAATCCCATGGTGCTCCCATGCACTTGCCATTCTTGTCTTTCTGTATGAGACATGTCTTGGGTTTGGATGTGCTGTGTGAGAACCCTGGGTGAGGAACTGCAGTACATTTATGTAGATGGTACACACTACAGCTAGTGTGCATTGGTGGTGGAGGGAGTGAGTATTTAGGGTATTAAATGGGGTTAAATGGGGTGGCTTTGTCCTTGATAGTGTCAATAATTATTTTTTTTGTAATTGGTCTCATCAATGCCAATGGAGAATATTCCCTCATGCTCCTGATTGTGACTTTTAGATGTGGCATTTGCCATAGAATTCCTAGTCCCTAAATTGGTCTTGCAGCCATGACATGCAGTGGACTGGCCCAGTTAAATTTTTGGTCAATTGTAACTCTGAGGATATATATGGTGGGAAACTCAGTAACCCTGAAGCTATTGAATGTCAAGGAGAGGTAGTTAGGTTCTCTCTTGTTAGAGATGGTTATTGCCTGCTGCTTCTGTGACATAAATATAACTTGCTCTTCTTAGTGTCTGCTTGAATGTCATAAAAACAGAGAGAGAGAGAGAGAGAGAGAGAGAGAGAGAGAGAGAGAGAGAAACAAACAAGGTCAGGTGGAAGAAAATGAATCATACAGGGTAGAGAGGATGTTCAGAAGATGATGGCTGTTAGGATTGGAGAAGTTGACAATGGTGATACAGAGAGAAACCAGATGGAACTGAAGGGGTGGGGGGGGGCGGGGAAGGGGAAGGGAGAGAAGAATCTAGTGGGGAGTTATAGGATAGAACCAAAGAAGAGGGGAGATCAGAAACTCTGCCAATCTACTGTATCTGTCCATACACTTCATCTGACAATTACCAGGGTGTGTTCCTTTGCCCAAGTATTCATGACTTTCATAAAAATAATTAGGAGACATCACAGATCAGCTGAATTGTAAATTGTGCTTTTTAGTGAGTGAGAATGGGCCCCATTCTGCTTCTCCCACCCTGGCCTCTTTACAGTAGCTTCTCTGATTCACATTCACAGGCTCAATTAAAAGTTTTGCCCAAAACTTCAACCAAACGCGTTCTCCCCTGATGCTGTTCAACCTGCCGAGTTTTTCCGAAGGATTGTGTTTAGCCTCAGATTCCTGCACTAGCAGTTCCCAGTGTGTCTCCATACAAATTTCTGACCTTATGATGGAAGGATAAGATGATGATTGAGCCCAGGACTTAGTCCCAATGAACTCCTGTAATTAAGTTGAAATGGTTGACCTTTAACACCACGACCACCTTCCTTTGAGTACTATATGATTCAAACCACTGGAATGTTTTACCTTTGATGTCTCTAGGCTTCCGTTTTATCAGAGTGCCTTGATGTCACACTTGATGTCAAGACACCCACTTCAATCTCTGCTCAGGGCTCAGCTCGTTGTTTGTGTTCGGATCAAGGCTGTAGCCAAGTGGTCCTGGTGAAATCAAAATAGGCATCAGTGAGTAGATGTAATCATTAGAAATTGCCACTTGATTGCACTGTTGATATTAGATACTATCATCATGTTGAGGGCTGAGAGATAACTGATTGGATGGTAACCAAATGGACTGGATTTAACAAGAGAACATACTGTATCTGTGTAATTTTCCATATTTTCAATTGATACCTGTATTACACCAGGACTGCAATTGATTAGCTGGAGTCTCAGCCAGTTCTGGTGCATCTCCATAATAGTATAACTGGGATGTTGTCTGTTCCCAACGCCTTTGCTATATCTTGTTCTCTGAGCCATTTCTTAAATCAAATTAAGTGAATACTGGTGCCTCTGACAGTGCACGTCTCAGAAGGAAACATTTCCAACCCTTCAGCATAATCTATTCGAAATATCTAGCTAAACATAGTCATGAAAGCTTCAGCCTTTTTCTTTGCATCATGTACTGGGCCCTGTCATAGTTAAGGGTGGGGATGGTAATGGAGCCTCCTCTTAGCCTTGACCATCACCATTCATGGCCAGATGTGACAGGATTGCAGAGCCTAGCTCTGCCCATTGCATGCCGTATTTGTTGCTTGGCGAACATGTCATGCTGAATTGAAGTTTCACTATGCTGGAACCTCACCATCTCCAGATATGACTGTTGCCACTGCCAGCAAGTCCTTTTATACTTGTTTGTAATTCAGCATTTTTTTTCAAGGTTGTTTCAATTACACTCTTTAAATATCTCATATTTGTTTTTCTTTTCTTAATCTAACCCTTTTCCCTTTTTTAAAATTTTCATTCCAACCATTCCCAGTATTTCTCTTAAACTATAATTCATTCATTAAATAGACAAACTGTTGTTCTCACCATTTAATCTGAGATTAATCAGGATGAATGAAAATGTTTTTAAAAAAGAATACAGAATATTTTATTCTTAAGTAATAAAATGCACCTGTTAATTACGATAAAGCTGACAAACACATTCTTCAACCAAAGGAAAAAAAAAGTTTCTTCTGAACCAGTGTTTACTTTACATTCTTGATCCAAACATATATTTTACCTGTCATATTTCAGGTTTCATGGTTATTTTTTGTGAAAAAAAAACTTCATCACCAACTGAGCAATTGAACCACTATAGCCCCTTTGTATATAGAATTTTAAGATTTTCTGTTTACTGGGGCCAAAAGCATTCTCCTCATCATAGTCCTAAATTGCTGATCCGTTAATATGTTACTGTGACTGCTGGTTCTTGAATCCCTGGACAAGAAGAAATACCTTCTCTGTATTAACCTGGTTTCAATGGAATGCCCTCTCATTCTAGATTATTTAGGCTCAGCCTCTCTAATCTCTCCTCACAAGACAATTCTCCCTTTCAGCGGTCAGTCTGGTGAACTAATGTTGCATTTTGCTCTATCATGCAATGCATACTCTTCCATACGTAGAGACCAAATCTGTGCAGAATATTTGAGGACAATAAAACTCCATCCAATTCATATAGGATATTTTATTACATACAAGTCCTAGAGGAATAAAATGCAAAACAGTATTACCTTCCACATTGTTGGATGTACCTTCATGCTAAATTTCAATGGTTCATGTAGGATGTCCAGCTCCCACTGAACACCAATTCTTTTTAAACCCTCACCTTTAAAAAATAACCTACTTCACAATTTTTCTACAAAAGTGATGACTTCACATTCTTCCCACATTATATTTCATCTGCTATGTCCTTGGTAATTCCACACAGTTTGCCTATAACCATTTGAAGCTTCTCTGGTCCTTCTCACAATTCATATTGCCAGCCTACTTCGTAGCATCAGTAATTATGGATCCAATACTTGTTTCCTCATCAGCATTGCCAATATAGGTCATGAACAGTCCAGCGATGACAGAATTCCACCCCCAAAAATGGTTTATTCTGAATTTTTGCATTATGTCCATTAATCAATCTTAATCTTAGCTTTTTTTATCTGTAAATCAATCTTCAGTCGAGTGAAATTTGTCATTAAGTTTGATAAAATCTTGCATGGTATCTAATTGAATGATTTCTTGGAAGTTTAAATGCATGATGTCAACTGAATTACCCTCAACCATTCTTTTCGTGCAACCTCACAAATTCAAACATGTTTGTTAGCCTTGATTGTCCTTTCAGAAGCCTATGCTGTCCAGTTACAACTTCCTCAATAACACATTCAAGCATTTTTCTTTCTATTCATGGTCTGTAGTTCCATTTCATCTTTCCCTTCTTTTGCTGCAGTTAACATTTTATATCTTCCATTTTTGTATCTGTACGATTTTGGATGATAATTCCCAATGAATCTACTGTCACCTATCACCATCTCAGTCAAAACTTTGTTTTCAGCTCATCTGATGAAACCTTAATTGGATTTTTCTTTTCATTGCTGATATTTGGGCAGCTGAACATTTCCAACATTTCCTGCTTTTATTTTAAAGATCATTATGACATTATTCACACAATTCAATTTTTGTTAGCAATGCCAATTACGTTTTTTTTTGCTGGAGCCCTTTAAGCTGTTTGTGTGGGTACCAGAGTTACTGAGATTAACCATTCCTGGCGAGACATATTTAAATCTATGGGGCTAAAGATTGATGTGGAGAAACACTGGAAGTTAAGTCATATTGTTTGCTGCAGCATTTTTTTTCAATGAAGAACCAAAGAATGAAAAATCTGAAGTAACACCAGAAATTAAGTTTCATTGATTAAAATAAAAGATTAGAATAATGCACAGATGTAATTAATCTGGAGGTAAACTTGAAAGAAAACTGAATATATTAAACAGGAAACACAAGAGTCTGCAGATGCTGGAACAAGGAACAAACTGCAGGTGGGACTCAATGGTTCAGGCAGTGTATGTGGAGGGAAAAGGATGGTTGCTGTTCCATTTGAGCTATTTGTTTACTTGCATGTGTTAAACATGTTTGCTGTCACATAACTACACAGTATTAGACCTAAGCACTCCAAATAAAAAAATAAGACGGTGTATTTTGTAATTTATTCCAAATCCTGCACATCTTGTATTTATGTTTCTGTAACAATAGATATGATTATAATCTGCCAGGTTCAGGAACACAGATGAATTAATTGTTCACAAGAGGAAAGCTGCAAACAAGAAGTTTCCAGGTTTTTTGGAGGAATTTACTATGGCAACCCATTCTCTAACAGATTGATGAAATAATGTAAGCATTATCATAGCTTGTTCAAAACTCTGATGTGGAGTTAGAGGTCACACAGTTATTGTCTTTCTTCACCTTCTGTGACACTTTGAATGAAATGAAGTTCCACTTCAGAAACTATGATGATGGCAATTCAATTTATCAACTGATTGGTTTAAAAGAAGAAGCAAAATATTTATTTCCTCATTTTCACTTGTCTTCTTTTTTCTCTTTGGCTTGGCTTCGCAGACGAAGATTTATGGAGGGGTAATGTCCACGTCAGCTGCAGGCTTGTTTGTGGCTGACAAGTCCGATGCGGGACAGGCAGACACGGTTGCAGCGGTTGCAATGGAAAATTGGTGGGTTGGGGTTGGGTGTTGGGTTTTTCCTCCTTTATCTTTTGTCGGTGAGGTGGGCTCTGCGGTCTTCTTCAAAGGAGGTTGCTGCCCGCCGAACTGTTAGGCGCCAAGATGCACGGTTTGAGGCGATATCAGCCCACTGGCGGTGGTCAGTGTGGCAGGCACCAAGAGATTTCTTTAGGCAGTCCTTGTACCTCTTCTTTGGTGCACCTCTGTCACAGTGGGCAGTGGAGAGCTCGCCATATAACACGATAGATCAATGGTTATTGGAAGCGTTAAAAAAATTAGCGAGAGTTATTAAAAAGCAGTAAATGAACTACACATATTGGAAATCTGAAATTAAAAAAAAAACAGAAAATGCTGAGACCACTCAAAATGAACTTTTTGGGTTGAAGAACCTTTGACAGAATAATGTATCAATTTTTTATTGTATGCATTTAACTGATTAACCTGAGTTGTTTAAAATGTAAGCATAGAGCAGTAAATTGAGTGCTCTTCCACAGCTTACAATAAAAAAATTGTTACATTGTTACAGTCCAGAATTGACTATTTGTATTTCTTTATTTTATAGGAATGAATGACAAACATTTTCTCTATCGATCTATCCTACATAGGTGTCATGCTAGCAATTAGCACAACACTATTGCAGCTTCAGTGACCTGGGTTGGAATTCAGCGCTGTTTTCAAGTAATTTGTACATTCTCCCCTTAATTGCGTGGGTTTCCTCCGGGCGCTCCAGTTTCCTCCACCCTTTAAAAACGTACCAGGGCCATAGGTTAATTGAGCTATTCATGAAGCACAGGCTCATGGACTTGAAGGGCCTGGTACCATGCTGTATGCCCAGATTAAAATTACAAATTAAATTTAAATTAAATATATTCATTTATATATCTGATGAGGGACAAATATAATATCTTCTGGTCTGTAGACAGCACTAAACTGAGTGTGAGCTGCGATAAGTTTGCAGATAGGCATCTGGGTGATTTGAGTTTGCATGAATAAGCATATGTAGTATAAAGGATATGTGAAGCTATCCACTGTGGCAGCAAAAACAGTAAGGGTGATTATTATCTAAATAATAAAAGATTAGAAAAGGGAAGGTGCAATAAAATCTGGGCTTCCACATGCAGCAGGCTCTGCAATTTAGTATGCAGGTGCAGTGAGTGTTTAAAAAAAAACATTTTGATGACCTTCATAGAGAAAAGAATTGAGCACAGCAGCATGGACATCTTCCTGCAATTCCATGATGAAACCACACCTCAAGTATCAAGTAATTTGTGCCTCTTATCCAAGAAAGCATGTTCGTACTGTGAAGAGCATGCAGCAAAGGTTCGCACACTGATTCTTGGTATGGCAGGAAAAAGTGAGATGGGGTGCCTGGACTTATTTTCAAAATATTCTTGAAAATCTCACTGAGAGGATCTGGCTGAAACTGATAAGGTTCAGGAAAGATGTTCTCCAAAGTGTGGAAATCCAGAACTAGTGGTTATGGGCCATTCAGTAGAAATTTCTTCAACCAAAGAATGGTAAACATACAGAAGATAGTTTTATTGTAACAGTAAATAATATAATTGGCTGCAAATCCCATTAAGATATTCCAAAATAGACAAGAAAGGCAATGAATAAATACAAATACTTCATTTTCTTCATTAGAAGGGTTCCTGACTGTGTCAGGTTTGGATCTGGAGCTCGGGTGGTTTGGATTGGACTCTGTGTGGCTGCGGGGTTTGTGGAGGCACTAGAGGTGATTTTGTTTCTCTTTTGTGAGTGTATGTCTAACTGTAAGAGGCACTTAGGCAATACCTGCCAATGGCGAATATATCTGCCTTGTAGCAGACAAAAATGAATTTCATGTCATACAACACTGTTTTATTACTATGATAATAAATTGAATCTTGAACTACTACCCCCATGTCATCCCTATGGTTAATGGCAATGGGGTGTTGTGACTTCTGAGTAGATTAGATGGTGTTACTCCTATCCACTGACAGATAATTTATAATGATTCTTATTTTTTTTTGTCCTTTCCTCACCTTTTCCTTTGGCAGCTCCCCAGAGGACTGATCCAGAATTTCGCAGAAGTGGTTCACTGCTAGTTCCCCCGTCTGAATCTTCTGATGGCTGCTTAGTTGTTGCTGAGTTACCAAATGTCCTGCCAATAGAAATTCTTTGTTGGTTGCCAACTCCATGTCTCAAGGCTTAGTTGTTTGCATTCAAAAACTGTTAAAATTGTTAACACTAATAAAATGAGATATTTTAAAGTGAAAAAATTTAAACACTCAAAAACATTTCCACATTAAATACATTTAAACTCACTCATAGCATTTAGCCCAGTTGATTAAAAAATACTACTTCCTGAAATATACTGCCAGAGCACCAACATCTCCCTATATTTAATTGAATGGTGTGGTACAGGGACAGTTCACAGCATAATTGGTGAAAATTGGCAGTCCCCTGCACATTAAAATAGAGTCAGAATGACGATGGTGAGTACTACTGAGCAGGTTTGAGACTTGATGCTTCACACACATTACATAGGAGTTCAGAACTTACTGCCACTGAATTTTTTTTTCCCCCACTTACATACCACCTTAAGTAATCCCTTACTAACCAAAGTGCACCTATGGCATCATATTTTTGAGAGACTCCTGTTGATATCTATAATGTGGACAAGCCACTGTATTTTTAACATGTATGATGTTTTCTAGTTATGTATTTCATTTTCTGCTCTACGTATTCCCTTCTTACCACACTAACTTAGGGTGCTTGTGCATATTTTACCATATAACAATCACAGCACGGAAACAGGCCAATTTGGCCCTTCTAGTCCACACTGATCCAAGTACCCTCCTCTAATCCCACTTACCAGCACTTTGCCCATATCCCTCCATCCCCCTCCCATCCATATACTTATCCAACTCTTTCTTAAATGACAACATTGACCCTGCCTCCACCACCTTTCCCAAAAACCCATTCCACACAGTAACCACTCTCTGAGTAAAGAAGTTCCCCCTCATGTTACTCCTAAACCTTTGCCCGTCAACTCTCTTGTATCCATCTCTCCTACTCTCAATGGGAAAAGCCTTTCCACATCAACTCTATCTATCCCTCTCATTATCTTAAACACCTCTATCAAATCCCCTCTCAGCCTTCTATGTTCCAAGGAATAAAGACCTAATTTGCTCAATCTCTCCTTGTATTCCAGATGCTGAAACCCAGGCAACATTTTTGTAAATCTTCTCTGCACTCTCTATCTTGTTAATATCCTTCTTATAAATCGGTGACCAGAACTGCACACAGTACTCTAAATATGGCTTCACCAATGTCTTGTACAGTTTCATCATTACTCTTCCCAACTCCTATATTCTATGCACTGATTTATATAGGCAAGCATACTAAAGGCCTTCTTCACCACCCTATTCACATGCACTCCTACCTTCAGGGAACAATGCACAGTTATTCCTAGATCTTTCTGCTCCACTGTATTCTTCAATGCCCTCCCATTTACCACATATGTCTTGTTTTGATTATTCTTTCCAAAATGAAGCACCTCACACTTATCAGCATTAAACTCCATCTGTCATCTTTCTGTCCACTCCTCTAAGCAGTTTAAATCCCTCTGCAATCTTTGAAAACCCTCTTCATCATCCACAATTCCCCCTATTTTAGTATCATCTGCATATTTTCTAATCCAATTTACCACCCCATCCTCCAGATCATTAAAATATATGACAAACAGCAAAGCTCCTAATACTGAACCTTGAGGTACACCGCTTGTCACTGGCCTCCATCCTGACAAACAATTATCTACTACTACTCTCTGGAACCTTCCTTCCAGCCACTGTTGAATCCATTTGACTATCTCCAAATTAATATCCAAGGACTTAGCCTCCCCATGCAGAACCTTATCGAAGACCTTACTGAAGTCCATATAGGCAACATCCACTGCTCTACCCTCATCAACATTCCTAGTCACCTCTTCTTGATTTTGTGTATTCACTTTTCACATCTAGGCGAATGAACACAAGAGTTGGTATAATCTGATTTGTTTCGTCAATATAGAATTTGCTTTACTGAAAACTGCCAGTTTGAGTAGGATTGCATGTTCTTTTTTTACTGTAGTTCTTGTTCCATTAATAATGATGGAGCCAAGGTATTTCCAACTTCTGGCCATTCATTATTCCACATTCATTGCAGATTTGAGTTGTTAATTGTCCAATCCTGTAATCTCTATAATCTATGTAAATCTGGGAAATAATTATTATGCATACACCCAAAGGTCCATCAAGACTTTCCAAAGATATTTCAAACAGAAAATCTCCTTACAAATGGTGGAATATGAATTGGACCTGAGTTATGTGTTCTGACGTGGATTCAAAATGAAGCACAAGCGAGATGCTTCACTAGTGAGAGTTATTGATTTTAATGAACCCTATCTGTAAGATTTCCTGGATCCAGCTATTTCCCTTTCGGATGTCCAATTAACTTTAGCCTTCCACATCTTATAATCAAACTGAATGATAGATGCCCCAGGTTTCTGATCAAGATTTGCATTGGTTTTGTCTGGAAAATCCAAATAGAGAAAGCTTTAACTTGAAATTTAACCCATAGGTTTGTTGAACATACCATGGAGATACCAGAGGAGGACAGAGTCCTGTGCAATGTTAGAAATTGTTTGAATTCAAATTCAAATTGATTAAATTTATAAATATAGCATCTAACCCAGTGGTTTGCAATCTTTTTCTTTTCACTCACATATCAATTTAAGTAATCCCTTACTGACTACAGAGCACTATGGCATAGGATGCCATAGGTGCCCTGTGGATAGTAAGGCATTACTTAAGGTGATATGTGAATGGAAGAAAAAGGTTGAGAACCATTGATCTAGCCATTGGCTATTATATCTTCTATTATATCAATTTGGCATCAATTGTTGTTGATGAAAAGCTTGGATATTTTGTCTGAAATCAGTTATAACATTTTATTAGAATTTGATGGCAATGATGAGAATGAAAAAATGGAATTTTATTTTAAGTATGACTCAAGACCAAAAGAACTTCTCTTTTTATGGTCTGCTTGGAAATGATTCATTGCTTATCACTACTTTATGCAATATGCAGATCACTTCTCCATTCTTTAAACAAGTTAAAACCATGACATTTAGGAGTGTCAAAGCATAATTCAATAAAGTGTTCATTGAAAGTTCATTATTTGATTAGGCTGTTAAAAATACTCATCATTACCCTTGGAACAGGCTAAGGAGGATCAAAGAAAGACTCAGCACTTTTCATCATTTGATCATAATTCAATAACTTTAGGGAGAAAGGCCACATCACACAAGTGTTAGATTCTACTATTATGTGCCCCCAAGGCACAAAGCTTCACTGCATAAGCTCTGATATGGAGAATAGCCAAGTACTTAAAAAAATAATCAGTGATGTTGTTGATAATTAAAAGTTTTCAAATTCCATACTCTCTTTTTCAGAGAGTCATCTGTAGGAAAGAATGAGGATGATTGGGTGATTTCTTTCTCAAAAGGACATTGGCGAATCTGTTGGGATTTTAAAACAAACTGATAATCTTGTTAGGACCTACTACCATTATAAGCTTTCTATTCTGGATGTATTCAATTAATTAAATTTAAACTTGTGTCTCCAAATCATTAGCCTTAGCAGTTTATCTGCCATTTCACTTTTTCCTTATGTGTGAAATTGTAAAGGATTGCCTACGCTTGTTGAACAAAAAATAATTGCAAGTTAGTATCTTCCGGTGATGTAGTCCAATCTAAAAATTCCACAAAGTGAATAACATTTCAAATATGCTGCTCTGATATTTCCACCCCAATTCACACTAGTTAAGATAAACTAGTGCAATAGCTTCATGAATTTCATAACCAAGCAACGTAAATTGTTTTAATTACTTGCACTAGTTATAAATCAATCAAGATGAAAACTGGTTCTGTCCGTAATACCACCTAGATGCCCAGATGTAATTAATCTGGGGTGTTATAAGGAGGGTTATTAACAAAAGATTTTTTTTTTATTTTAGGTTAGGACAATAATATGTTAAATATTACTGAGTTCATCATGAGGGGTATAATTTTCTTTCCCAAGATAGGAGAATGTAAAATTAGAAGACATAAACTTAAGGTAAGAGGGGAAAGACTTAAAAGGAGTCTGAGCAGAACTTTTTTCACACAGATGGTGGTGGGTATATGGAACAAGCTGCCAGAGGAAGTGGTAGAAGTGAGTACGAATGTAATGATGAAAAGGCACTTAGAATGGATTGTGGATAGGTAAAGTTCAAAGGCATCTTGGATGGACATCTTGGTCAGTATGGACAAAAAGTCTAGGTCAAAAGATATGTTTCCATACTGTAAAACCTAATGACTTTGAACTACTGAACATAGTAAAGTTAGTAAGTGGGTTTGTATAAGTTCTTAAGAAGTCAGTTTGGTTAATTGAAATCAAGCTATTGGAGATAGTTTTCTCGACATTCCTTTTATAAACGCTTATTTTAGCAAGGGCATGTTCAGTTAATACAATGCCATCAGACTACTGGTATTATCAAGATATTCTTTCAGACAGGAGAAAGCACTCAAAAGTATTCCCCTATTGTGCAGGCTTGCATTCAATTTTACATCCATGATTGTGAGGATGCGTTTGAGAGCAAAATTTGAACCATGAAATCAACTTTGTAAACTAGTACAATTTTGAAAGCAATTTGCACTGACATTGCAGATAATCCTAATGGCAATCTCTCAAATGGATGGTATTTACAATGTGGTATTTCATTGCAAAATAATTTTTAATAGTAATTCTGGAGTAAAGCATCAGGAATTTCTGTATATTTGGACGTTTAAAATAATTGAATTTCCCCCATCTCTGTTTGAAATATCAAACTCAAAATAATTACATTGAAAACAATTTCATGTAATACTATTTTTACACTATCAGGAAAATATAGTATTTATCTTTCTTAAAATAGCTGTTGATAATTTCCCCATTATTTTGAGGCAATGTTTTCCTTCATACACTGTTATTTATCTTTCACCATATTCTATAATCTAAAAACAAAAAATCCCATGATGAACATTGTATTAAAACACAACAAAGATCAAAGCATCGAATACAGGAAATCTGTCTTGTTTACAGCACGCCAAGGGAAATGGAAAATTCACAACTTCTTATTCGTAGAAGCAAAGCATAGAATATTGACAATATATTGAAGGGTTAACATCAATGCCAACCTCCACTTATTTTAAGTTAGATTTTTTATAACATGTAAAATGTGAATAAAATCCATTCCTAAGGGAAATAATTATTTTAAACCTGCGATCTAAGGGTTCTAATTTGAATAGGGAAAACTGCAAAAAAAGCTACAAAAAAAAGGAAAGTGTAAAGTTGACACTTCTTTGTAAGACTTTGCAAGTCACCAAACATCACAAAAGTTGGTTTACTGGAAGAGACCTCAGGGCTAAATGAAATATTTCATTTGCTAAGTGCTATGAAGACTGAATACTGTCATAGGTGATCAAGTCAAATTTATTGTCAACTGAATGTGCAAATACAAGGTTGGCATGATGTTGGCTGGTAGCCTTGCCTGCTTCAGTCTTCTCAGGAAGTGCACTCCCTGTTGCACCTTCCTGACAAATGAAAGTTGGATGTCCAAGATAGGTCACAAGCTAAGTGAACCAAGGAACTTGGTGTTCTCCACTCTCTCCACTACAGAGATGTTGATGTATAGTGGAGGGTAGTTGTTCCTGATCCTCTTGAAGTCCACAATCATCTCCTTTGTTTTGTGTATGTTGAGACTCAACTTGTTACTCTCGCACCATAGAGTCTCATTATTGTTGTTGATGAGACCAACTATTGTTGTATCATCTGCAAACTTGATGACACTGTTGGAGCTGGATCTGGTGATGCAATTGTAGGTCAATAGCCTGAACAGGAACGGGCTGAGCACACAGCCCTGAGGTGCGCCACTGCTCAGCATGACGGTGCTCGAGGTTCTTCAACCGAATCAGACAGACTGTGGTCTTTCTGTTCGGAAGTTCAGAATCCAGTTACAGAGAAGGGTGTTAAGTCCTACTGAGGAAAGCTTCTCCACCAGCCTCTGGGGAACAATCATATCAAAGGATCATTTAAAGTTGTGATGATAAAGCCTTGCCGAAGATTAAAGCTCAACAATCAGCTAAACTAGCACATTTGTGACATTGACATCCATCTGACAAATCTCCCAGGTATATCAATTGTGATTAGTAAGGGATTGCTTAAGGTGATATGTGGATGGAAATAAAAAATTTGAAAACCACTGTTTAAATCGTACCTCATTGTCTTGTTATATGCACGGTTTCATAACTTCAGTGGAAATGGGCCAAGGACAATTATTCTCAAGCAAATTATTTTGGTAACAATTGGGTCAAGAGCAGTGATTCTCAACCTTCCCTTCCCACTTACATACTTACATCCCACCTTAAGCAACCTCTTACTAATCACAGAGCACCGATGGCAGAGGGATTACTTAAAGTGGTATGTGAGTGGAAGGATAAAGGTTGAGAACCACTGGGTTGGCAGAACGAGGGTTTTTTTTTTCTCTTTGGAGTTAAGAAGGATGAGAGGTGACTTAATAGAGATCTACAAGATTATGAGAGGCATAGATAGGTAGACAGCCAGCACTTGTTTTTCCCAGAGAGGGAGTAGCAAACTGAGGAGAGAAAGTTTAAGGGGAGACATCGAGTATTTTTTTTTAAACACAGAGAGTTGTGGGTGCCTGGAATAATGCATTGTCACAGCTGGTGGTGGAGGCTGGAACAATGGCATCGAAGAGACTCTTAGGCACATGAATAAAAGAAAAATAGAGGGCTATGAGATAGGGAGGGTTTCATTTTTGTTAGGTATATGTAGGTCAGCACAACATCGTGGGCTGAAGGGCCTGTACTATACTGTAGTGTTCTATGTTCTATTTTACCATCTCTACTTCTTCAACTTAATTGGACCCTCAGGATCAAGGCTAACTGTGGTTCTGCTCCAGTTTTGTGCATTCTGAAGTGAATGATGAGGTCAACATGAAAATCACAGATGGGGTAGGAAGTTCATGACAGTGCAACAGTTTGTAAGGTGGTGTGCTCATTTCATCATTTCTGCAGGGATCCTGACACAGAGATTTAAAATTGTCAAAATCACCCTGAATTTTCTTTCTCCATTTTTTAATTCTTCATAAGCCAGTGGAGATAATAAACTTCTTGAGATGCTGGTGGTGTTTTTCTAATTCTTTGAGGTGCCTACCATAATTAATCCAGGTCCTAGAAACAGATAGGAAGCCAGGGATCTCTGCTGCCCTGTAGATCATGAGTTTTGAGCCAGATGTGAAGATTTGATCTTCAAGCACACTTCTCTTCAATCAGTGAACGGTTTCATTAATATTTTGATCATAGCTGCTCACTTTGTATATTGAAACTGTACGAAATACTCAGCAGGTCTGGCAGTATTTTGTGGAGAAAAAAGAGTTTCATTTCAATGGGTTTTCTTAACATTTGCATTTTCTTTGCAAACACTGAACAATTATTTCCTTTTTGAAATTATTTTTTAAAACTTTGATTTTCTACGTTAAAAATACAACAATGGATCAGATGACAACTACGAAATGTGTAAATCACAGTGATTACAAAGTCCTAAATTTAATTCCTGAGTTAAATGACTTCAGCAGCAAACTAAGTATTTGGCCACTATAATGTGCCCTAAGGAGGGAACCATGGGTACTTGGTCCATGCTGGACAGCCCAGGGTGTGCCAGAACTGCAACAAACCTAAGCAAATAGCAGGCTGATGCAGTGCATTGATCTGCAAGTCCTACGAAAGGAAGATCACCAGACAAAGAGAGCAAGTGCTGCAACTTATGTGGAGAAGTAGGCCATCTCTACTACAGAACCAGGTCAAACTATGTAGCCACTTCCACTCAGACAATAATAGGGGAAATGGCCAATAACACCACCCCCAGAGAGGTCAACATCCCTTCAACCTTGACCGCCACAGAGACCCTGGTCGAGACCAAGACCAGGGGGAGTGAGGAGACCCCAAGCATATCCACCTGCAACACTCAATCCATAGCCATGTAGCCAGAAGCCCCTCCCAGAGGCTGGAGGCAGAGTCAATAGAACAGGGAGCTGTAGAGGATAGTCAGCAGGCTATCAAGAAACAAAAGAAACCCCAAAAAAACCCAGGGAAGAAAATGGCAACAACATGGCAAGCAGTGGGAAGGCACAAATAGAAGCAGTGGGAAGGCACAAATAGCAGCAGTGGGAAGGCACAAATAGAAGTAGTGGGAAGGCACAAATAGAAGCAGTGGGAAGGCACAAATAGAAGCAGCAACTTATCATTGTCCGATGATGAAGCAAGCACGAGCGTCCAACCAAAGCAGAAGAAGCGCCAAGATGGATGGGAAGGGCAATGATTTTCAGGTAAGCCTGATCAAGGGAAGTAATGCACCCAGTGACTCCCCCGCCCCTCCAACTCTGAACACTGCACAGAGGCATCACCTCACCTCACCAATTCACCACTCCCGCAGCTCCAAAGACCGGGAGCAGTGCAGAGGCTGTTGTCCCCAGCTCTGAGAGAGCAGAAGCAGTGTTGTGGCCATTGCCCCCACCCCCCACCAATCCGGGAGAATGTTTGACAGATCAACAGGGATGTTCTCCTTCTTCAAACAATGTGGCTTTCCCTCTAGCACCATCAAATTGGTGCTCACCCACATATCCTCCATTACCCACACATCTGCCCTGGCCCCCTCTGCCCCACAGACAAGAACTGGATTCCTAGCTTCCAGATCCAACACATCCTCCTCCTCCACCTTTTCCGCCACCTATCAAGTGATCCCACCACTAGACACATATTCCTCTCTCTGCCTTCTATAGGGACCTCACTCACCGTGACTCCCTTACCTACTTCTCCTTCCCCACCACTCGCCCCTTGGAACCTACCCCTGTGACCACAAGAGATGTTCCACTTCCACCCACACCTCCTCCCTCACCACCATTCAGGGACCCAAACAGTCCTTCCAAATTAAGAAACATTTCACTTGTGAATCTGCAGGGATCATCTGCTGCATCCGGCACTCCCGCTGTGGTCTCCTCTGCATCGGAGAAACTGGATGTAGTGGGAGATCGCTTTGTTGAGTACCTTGGCTCTGTCCACCACAATAGCATGGATCTCCCAGTGGCCACCCATTTCAATTTTCTATCCCATTCCCTTGCTGACATGCCTGTCTATGGGCTTATGTGCTGCCAGACTGAGACTTCCTGAAAATTGGAGGAACAATACCTCATCCTTCATCTGGGCACCCTCCACCTTGATGGCATTAGTATCAACTTCTCTGGCTTTTGTAAACTCATCCCCTCCCCACCATTTCTGTCTCTCCATTCCATCTTCTTTCGTATAAACATGATAAATTCTTACCTTGTCCCTCATCATATCCAATTAACACCTTTTGGTGGTCTGGAATTCTCCCGCCACCAGCATTGTCTAAATTCTGACATTTTCTGAGATTTCCTGCTTCTGGCTTAATCCTTGAAGAAGGGCTCAAAATTCTGAGTTCCTCCAAAATTTTGGTGTGTTTTTATTACAATCACAGCATCTGCAGACTTTTGTGTTTCACACGTTGTAGAAGCTGCTGCCCCTGGGAGATGCAGGAGCATAGATAGATCTCCCTCCAGTGTCACCAGCAGCTTGCTGGAGAAGACTCACTTCCAGAGGAAGATCATCCCCTGTTCCTAAGCCCAAAAACAGTTCACCAAAGTGGTGGCATGAGGTCTCAAACTGATTCACACTGCACTGAAAGGATTACGAACTGGCGACTCCAAATACACCACAATGGAGATTAAAAGACCAACTCTCAACATGCAGAGTGTCAAATGCACTGTGCAATGTGTAACTGTCCTGTAATACCTTGCCAAAGTCAAGGAAGATATGACTTTCATTCAAGAGTGTGGGCTGTCACACGTAAGGAACTATGGAAGGTGGTCATGTTGGTGGTCTCATAGACTGTCGGTATAGTCAGAGGGTGGAGGAAGAAAAATTGTTGCACCTCCATTCTGGGTATCCTGCTGTGGAGAGGCAACTTTGTAAACTCTGAGGTTAAGGAGGTGGATAGGGGGGTGTCTCCTCATGGTAGATTTAATTTACCACAACACCCAGCTACAGCTGCTCAATTTGTAGCCCTCGCCTGTGCAGAGAATGAGACTAGGTGTCTTCCAGCAGCTCTCTCCATTGCTGGCAATGTCCCAGCCGGTCATTCTGGCTGGTGACTTCAACTGTATCATTGATGCGGCTGATGATCTATGGGTGCTGATAACAAATTGGGCAGCTCCTCCAGACTGACGATGGCAATAGTGCACAACCATGTAATGCCTTCAGCAACCCTGCAAGTCGAGCATAGCTGCAACCAACCTGGTCAAGATTGGATGGCTTGAACCTGTCTCTGATAAATGTCCTTATCGTGTCAAAACCATTGATATTGCACCAGTGTTCTTCTCTAACCACTGCTTATTTTATGCCTCCTGTTACCAACAGGAAGGCCAGAGGGCAGATGGGCAAATATGGAAGCTAAGCATGATGTTGGTGACCCCAGAGGAACTGAAGACGGAGTACGCAGGTTTAAGAACCACGAAACCCTTTTTTGATTCTCCAGTGAACTGGTGGGAAGTGACTAAGAACATCATCAACAGGTTCTTTATCCTCAAAAGTGTTCAGAGCGTAAGACAGGGGCAGAAGGAACTGCTCCAACTGCAGAATGACCTGCAGCAACTTCTCCTTCTGCACTTGATAGGGGTGGATGTGAGAGAGAATCTCCAAGAGGTGAAGACCTATCAAGCCGTGCTATTCATCTCGGGGACCTCCAAGATCATCTTCCGATCCAGAGTCCACATAGTGGAGTGGGATGAGACATGCTCACGCTTTCTCTTCCAGAGTTCACAGTGGATCTGTGATCCACAGCCTTGAGGAAGAGGATGGCTCAGTGACATCCTCACAGATGAATATGCAGAGGATCAGTAAAACATTTTGTGCCACTCCACATGACACTTGGGCTACAGACAGAGCAGCTTTGCAGAAATTATTAACCTATCATGGAAGTCTTAGATGACAGCGAGCAGGAGGGTATGGAACAGGAAATTTCCCCTGGGGCAGATGATGGACTCCACCCATTCCTTTGGGTCAAATAAAACTCCCAGAAGTGATGTCTTACCAGCTAAGTTGTATGGGAATGAATGGGTCCAGACCTGCTGGAAATATACAATGCTATGCTCCGGGAAGATAGTATGTCAGATTCCATGAGGAACAGAAGCAACATTCTCATCTTCAAACAGAAGGGAGAGTAGGAAGATATCAGGAATTGGAGACCCATGTCATTTTTAAGTGTTGACTACAATATCCTGTCCAAACTCATCACCATTCAAGTCATGTCTGTTATGGGACAGGGCATCCACCTAGATTAAATCTATACTGTTCTAGGCAGGAAAATCTCTGATAGCTTCATGTTGTTCAGAGAAACCATTGCCTCAGTGCAAGATTGGGGGTGGGAAGTGGTTGGGGGGGGGGGGGGGCAGAGTCTGGAAATCTCAGAGCAGGAAAAGGCTTTCAACTGGATATCATACACATACATGATGGACATGCTCTCAAAAATTGACTTTTCAGGAGGAAGGGAATCTAAAATTGGATTAAACTACTCAACATGGACTTCTGTAGTATCGTCCAAATCAATAGGTAGGAAACATATAGCTTCCCCTTCAATTCTGGAGTCAGGCAGTTTCTATCCTCAAGGGTTCTCAGCAGCCAGGCCATGCTCTCTTCACATTGCTACCATCAGGAAGGAGGTACAAGGGCTTGAAGACAAACAGTCAGCAGCATACAAACAGTTGCTTCCCCTCTGACATCAGATTTCTGAATGATCAATGATCCTCAAACACTCCCTTTCTCTTCTTTTGCACTAATTTATTTATTGTTTCTAAAAATATATAATTTATAGTGATATTTGTACCTCTAGAACTGCAAATTTTATGACATGTTCATGACAATAAATTTGCAGTTCTTATTTGTGTGCTGCATGGATCCCTTGGCTGAATCCATCTGGAATGACAAGAGCATAAGAGGTGTGACTGTGCCAGATGGTGGAGGTTCTCAGCTCAGACCCTCACTGTAATGGACAATGTTGCTGTCTTCAGTTCAGACACACAATTGGTCTGTAGATGGATCAGCATCTCTGACCATTTTGAGACTGCATTGGGTGCCAGGATAAACTAGAAGAAGGAAGAGTGGCAACACTCTCTGGTAACTGGCTTAACCAATCTGCCATCACATTCAGTCAGATCTTACTACTGGATCACAAAGGTCCACCAGAAATTGAGACTGTGGGCTTGGTGCTCCCTCTCAATAACAACTACTGTACATGATACAGGTTTGGTCTACTGCCCCCGAGCAAAGCTCCATAATGGTGGTCACCAGAACAGTCTTCTGGTTCATATGGGGATCCGATATGGAAAGGGTCTAAAGTTTTACCATGTACCAGTCACCAGACAACCAGTGCAAGGGCGTACCCAGTGAGGGCCTATCCCGATGACCACCTTTGTGTGTGGCTGCATCAGGATGAGCAGGAAACTGAAGTGTGAGGGCATCAAGTACCATTGGGTGCTGAAGTTCTTCTTGTCGTAGGTATTGTAAAAATTTGGCTTGGCCTTGATGTTGCGCAATGTCCCACTCAGCTGGACTTTGCCACACTACCAAACCTTTGTGGAAAAGTTTTCCCAGACAAATGCCTTTGACCAGAAGTCCATCAGGCTGAGGTCAGCATGAAATGTCCTGCAGACACTGAGAAATGAGGACTCACTGGACAGTGGCATGACTCCTTGAGCAGACAGTTTAAGCCATCTTGCAGAATCCCACATTGCCAGTGCTCACTTACAAGCATCAAGATTTGTCCTGGGTAATGGTGAGAGGATTTTTCTTCCACAACAGAAATAGCACCACAACACACATTGTACCCAAGATGACTGCAATAGAGATGAAACAGCCATCCACCTCCTTGCAGAATGCAAATTTGCTAAGAGTGTGTGTGGAGAAGGATGCAAGGGTCTTTGTCAAGGTTCACTCCAGCAGCAGCATGACAGAGCCTCTCTGATTTACGAGCTCTTCCTGGGAACACACATGGAGAAAGACATTCAGAAGAGCTGGAAGATGATCAATTCAGTGAAAGATGCCCTTTGGCCTGCCTGAAACCTGTTGGTTGTTCAGACCACCGAAATGTGGGTATGCTGTAACCGGCACATTTCAGGCTGCAGGAATATGTGCTGAGGGATGCATTGAGGCTTGGTGCAGTTAACATGAGAGCACTGTAAGGATAAACTGCAGTCTAGAGCCCTTTTGTCACTCGACATTGAGGGGCTGAGATCAAGGGGAACCTCCTCAAACAAAAGAAGGGAGAGTGACGACAAGATGCCAAGGTGGCAATGGTGCAATTGGAGAATATATGTATCAATGTGCATTGATGGAAAAATTGATGGAGATTGACAGACCCAGTGGCCGCACAGCTGGACAGGCAGAATTGCTGCACCAAGCGGCCGGCACAGAATGGTGCGGTTTCCCCTTCTTTGCAGACATGCGTGGGTTGACGAAGCGCGTTGCTTCCCTGCTGGCATGTTGCCAGAGAGACAATGACACTGCAGCGTGCTAACCTCACTCCTCTTTGTGAGGCGGGCTGACATCACTCTCCTTTATGTAGTGCACTGACATCACTCTCCATTATGAAGCACGCTGACATCACTCCCCTTTATGCAGTGCACTGACATCACTCCCCTTTATGAAGCACACTGACATCACTCCCCTTTGTGAGGTGCGCTGACATCACTCCCCTTTATGAAGCACACTGACATCACTCCCCTTTGTGAGGTGCGCTGACATCACTCCCCTTTATGAAGCACTTGATATCATTCCCCTTTATGAGGCGCGCTGACATCATTCCCCTTTGTGAGGCGCGCGATTGTTTAAAATAAAACCAGTTGGTAGTTAACTCTTCCTTGGTAACCTGTGTTTCTTGAGCTCTGAAGTTAGTCCCACTAAATTGGTGACCCCGACGAGTGCTCAATGTCTTTTGAGCCCCAACAGTGAAAAATAGTGAGAAAACCTGCAGTATGGATGCCATACTGCGCTACACGCAGTGGCTGTGAAACTGCCCACCTTCTGGCCTCACAGACCATGTCCATGGTTCCAGCAGGCTGAGGCCCAGTTCTACATGAGGAACAGAACAAATGAAGCCACCAAATACTGGCATGTAGTCACCTCATTAGTTGAAGATTCTGCTGCCAAGGTGGATGATTTTATCAACAACCTGCCCGAGGAGGATCAATACAGTGCTTTTAAGGCACACCTCCTTGCAACTTTTGGCATGTCTGACCTGGAAAGAGGCACACGCTTACGCCACCTCGATGATTTGGGGGACAGAAGGCCATCAGAACTAATGAATGAAATACTTGTGTTAGCAGACGGCCATTTCAACTGCTTAATGTTCAAGGCAGCCTTCTTGGAACAGCTCCCTCATGATATCACCCTTCTGCTCTCTTCTACTGACTTCTCCAAACCAAGGGAAGTGGCGAGGGAGGCAGACAGATTTCACAGGGTACCGCAGCCTCCCATGGCAAAGTTTCAACAGGTCCTTGTGGAGATTACCGACGCCTCAACTGCAACTGTGCCGGAGAGGTATCCAATACCACACATTGAAGATTTCACCGCCAACCGTCCACCCAGAGGACATCCCTAAAACAGTCATTATTACTCAATTTAATCTATTTCAGTTTATGAGGATGCCTTTCGGCCTTGAGAATGCGGCTCAGACATTCCAACTTCTAATGAACGTCGTAATGAAAGATTTGCCTTTCCTTTTCATCTATCTTGCTGACAGCTTAGTGGCCAGCGAGTCAACACAAGAGCACAGACAACACCTGCGATAATTGTTCCAGAGGCTTCAGGATTTCAGTCTTTCTATTAACCTTGCGAAGTGTGCATTTGGCAAACACACAATTGACTTTTTGGGACACAGGATTTCGAACACAGGTGCAACCCCGCTTCCAGACAAAGTGTCAGCCATTCAGGCCTTCCCAAAGCTCACTACAGATAAAGAGCTACAAGAATTATTGGGAATGGTTAACTTTTATAACAGGTTTAACCCAGTAGCTGCCAGGATCATGAAGCCCTTGTTCCACATCTTCACCAGCAAGCCTAAAACTGCTCTGGACTACAAAGGCCACAGAGGCATATGACAAAGCAAAAGAGGTGCTTTCAAAGGTAATCATGTTGACTCACCCGCATATGCACGCCCCCCTTGCGCTCACATCAGATGCATCGCATATTGCCATGGGGGTGGTCCTAGAACAGAAAATCAGCGGTCACTGACAACCGCTGGTGTTTTTCAGCCACCACCTATACCCACCCGAATTAAAGTTCAGCGTTTTCAACCGGGAGCTGTTAGCGCTTTATCTGGCCGTCAAACATTTCAGAAATTTCTCCAGGGCAGACATTTACTGAGTTTACTAACCATAAGCCTCTAATGTTTGCCCTTGCCAAGCTTATTGACCCCTGGTTGGCGCATCAACAAAGGCACTAAGCCTATATTTCTGAACTTACCTCTGATGTGCGGCATTTGTCCGGTAAAGACAATGTTGTAGCTGATGCCTTGCCCAGGACAGAGGTCAATGTGATTACAGGAGGGCTGGATCTCCGGGCTCTCACAATAGCCCAACAAGAGGACCAGGGAGTACAAGCTTGTAGAGTGCGTCGAAAGAACCAAAGACTTGTTGATCCAAACCAAGGCTTTTATTAACTAAAAGACTGGAGCATATCACAAGTAGGTCAACAAGTCCAGAATGACCTGGCCTGGAGCAATCCTTTAAGACCTGCCAGTAGGTATGACTACACTCTCAGCCAATCACAGTCATCCGACTCTACAATCTGTACATATACACATTGGTGATAGAATCTGTACTATCACAATTATTACGGACTTGCTCTTAGCCAACGTTCCATTGAGCCCTGACTAGGTGAACATACTTTGTGATATTTCAACCGGCCACTCATGACCAATCATCCCACTGTCTTGGCAGAGTAAATTTTTCAACCACATTCACGGCATGT
The DNA here is from genome assembly GCF_036971445.1 of Narcine bancroftii. Classification (NCBI taxonomy): domain Eukaryota; kingdom Metazoa; phylum Chordata; class Chondrichthyes; order Torpediniformes; family Narcinidae; genus Narcine; species Narcine bancroftii. The sequence continues at coordinate 338,949,500 of NC_091469.1, forward strand.
TCCATCCATCCGTCCACACAACCATGAAGCTTATGTCCTCAAAATATGTCTGCCATGGCTTAAGGAACCAGGTCACCCACTGGGCACGAACATGCCTCTCCTGCCAGGCAGCTAAGGTCCAACAGCACACCCGAGCACTGCTTCAACAATTTCCACCTATGACTCAAAGGTTTCAGTGTACCCAACCGCTACAAAGAAACACACACACAGTGTGGCAGGTTAAGCTCACTCATTTATGAGGGCTGGAAAGGGTGCTGTTCAAGTTCCCGCCGTTTTTGCTGATTGACTGAGTCAGCCATATGAATAACAACAGTGGGCAGGAACATCCATGGATATGAATGCCTTTCTTCCCAGCCTTTGTCTGCTGAGTTAGCTGGGCAGCTTGACCAATGCTATTTTAGGGCTGTTGGTCTGATGCTGCCCCAGCTTCTACCCTTGCTAGTTTGTTGTCCTGAGAGTCAATTTAGCGACCTCTGTCCACATCTGCTGCTGTGTGATGTTCCAGCAATTGCAGGCTGCCACATAACCCCCCCACCGCCCCCAGAATTGGCGTTATAGTCTATAGTGTCTGTAGGTATAGTCCCCAAAGTCTTTTGTGGTCTGCCTCTGCGTCGAGGTTTTGGTGTCTCTACAAGTTCTGCTGGGTCTGTGTGGGCAGGCTTGAGTCTATCTGTAGTGAAGACCTTTGGTTTACCACCGATGTCCAGCTTGAAGGTGGCTCCATTGTTCCAGATGACTTGAAAGGGACCTTCGTATGGCTTCTGCAGTGGTGAATGGTGGAGTCCTCTGCATACAAATATGTACTCACAGACCTTGATTTCTTTGAGGATGCTGGACTTGGCTTGTCCATGTCTGGAGGGTGGGATCGGAGCCAGGTTACCGACCTTTTCACGCCACCTGTCTAGGAAGGTGGTTGTCTCCTCCTGCTGTCCTCTGGCCTGTGGAACAAAATCCCTGAGAACTGCAAGTGGGGCTTTGTAGACGTGTTCAATGGAGGATGCATGGAGGTCTTCTTTCGGCACTGTTCAGATGCCCATGGTAGCTCATCCACCTAGTTGGGGCCCTTGAGTCTGGTCATGAGGGGGGTCTTGAGGTGCCTATGGAAACACTCCACCATGCCGTTGGCTTGCGGGTGGTATGCAGTCGTGTGGTGTAGCTGAGCGTCCCACAGGTTGGCAATGTTGGTCTACAAATTGGAGGTGAACTGTGTGCCTCAGTCAGAAGTGATGTGCTGTGGCAGTCCGAATCTTGCAATCCAGGATGAGAGGAGTGCTTTGGCACAGGATCTGGTGGATGTGTCGGCCAGGGGGATTGCTTCTGGCCACCGGGTGAAGCGGCGACCACTGTAAACAGATAGCGGAAATCCTGAGAAACTGGCAAGGGTCCCAATATGTCCATGTGAATGTGGTCAAACCTGCGTTCCATTGGCTCGAAAGGCCGTGAGGGGATCTTGGTGTGTTGCTGCACTTTGGCTGTTTGGCACTGCGTACACACCTTGGCCCACCCCCGGACTTGTTTACGCAATTCACGCCACATGTACTTGCTGGCCACCAGCTGGACCGTAGTCCTGATGGGTGGGTGTGCCAGCCCGTGGATGGAGTCAAAAACTCGTTGCCTCCATGCCGTTGGGACAATAGGTCAAACCTGCCACGTCACACAGGAGGGTGGTAGTACCTGTGCCGACTGGAACGTCCTGAAGCTGAAGGCCTGTGACTGCAGTCCTGTACTGCGGGATCTCGTTGTCCTGCTGTTGTGTCTCTGCCAGTGCTGCAAAGTCCAGACCATTGACCAGGGAGTGGATGCTGTGTCTTGACAAGGTGTCTGTGACCATGTTGTCTTTGCCCAAGATGTGCTTGATGTCGGTGGTGTACTCCGAGATGTAAGACAAGTGTCTCTGTTGGTGGGCTGACCAGGGATTGGAGATTTTAGCCAGGGCGAAAGTCAGTGGTTTGTGGTCCAAGAAAGCCCTTCCTTCAAGAAAGTACCAGAAGTGGTGGATGGCTAAGTACAGCGCCAGCAGCTCTCTATCGAAAGCACTGGACTTAAGTTCAGGGGGCCGCAGATGTTTGCTGAAGAAAGCTAATGGGTACCAACTTCCTTCTATCTGCTGCTCCAGGACTCTGCCAATTGCTGTTCCTGAAGCATCGACTGTGAGGACCGTAGGAGCATCGGGTCTGGGGTGGGTCAGGAGTGCAGCTTTGGCCAGGGTTTCTCTGGTTTCCACAAATGCACGTGTGGATTCGTCGTTCCAGGTCAGGTCCTTCTCCTTGCCGGACATCAGGATGATCATTCGAGCAGCTGCTGGGATAAACCTGCAATAAAAGTTTATCATCCCCATGAACTCCTGCAGACCTTTGGTTGTACTGGGCTTCAGGAAGCTGCGGATGGCCTCTACCTTGTCGGGCAGTGGTGTGGCCCCGTCCCTTGTAATCTAGTGGCCCAGGAAATCAATGGAATTCAGGCCAAACTGGCATATGGCCAGGTTGATGGTGAGGCCGAACTCCTGCAGATGACTACAGAGATTTCGGAGGTGCTGAAGGTATATCCTGTTGGGTTCTACTTGCCACGAGGATATCGTCGAGGTAGACGAAAGTGCCATCCAGGTCTTGGCCCACTGCGTCCATCAGTCACGGGAATGTCTGCGCTGCATTTTTTAACAGCCCAAATGGAGTGATGATGGCTGTCTTAGTGATGTCATCAGGATGCACCATGATCTGGTGATATTCTCGCATGAGGTCCACTTTTGAGAATATTTTTGCCCTGTGCAGGTTTTCCACAAAATCCTGGAAGTGTGGCATGGGGTAACCGTCTGGGGTGGTGGCTTCGTTGAGCCGGCAGTTGCTTTAGGCACCACATGCAGGGGCGAGGCCCATGGACTGTCTGACCATTGAACAACAGCCAGCTCCTCGAGCTTGCAGAACTCTTCCTTGGCCAATCGTAGCTTCTCCAGGGGAAGTTGTCTCCCCTTTGCATGGAGAGGTGGGCCCTTGGTCAGGATGAGATGTCTGACACTGTGTCGATGAATTTCTGCTGTGAACTGAGGGGAAAGGATTCCCAGGAATTCCACTAGAACCTTGGAGAACTCATCCTCCAAGCTGTGGACGAAGTCCAGGTGCATTGCTGGAAACCTAGCACCCCTCAGTGCGATTGTCTGGTAGGTCTTGGTGTGGATGAGTTATTTACCCTTAAGATCCACTAGAAGGCTATGGGCTTGCAGGAAAACCGCTCCAAGGAGTGATTGTTCCATTGCAACCAGCATGAACTCCCACGAGAAGTGACTGCCCTCGAACTGCAGCTTGGCCCTACAAGTGCCATAGGTCCATATACTGCTGTTGTTGACAGTCTCAACATGGGTCCCACTAGCCTGCGCCTAGTGTTCAACCCTGTTGGGGTTATCACGCTGACCTCTGCTCCTGTATGCACCAGGAAGCATCTGCCGGACAGGCGGTCCCAGATATACAGGAGGTTCTCTCGGTGCCAGCCATTGTGGCCATCAGCGACGGCTGGCCTTGTCGTTTCCCTGGAACTCGCAGGGGGACTGGCATCAGCGAGCTTCGGTGCCCCATCTCCGGTTGTAGAAGCACCATCTGTCACTGGACTCGCTCCTGCCTCTCGTCTGCTGTTCCTTGCTTGGGACTGCTCTGGTCTGATTGCGGGACTTCTTTACGAGCCCCACGGTAATCGAGTACTTCTATTTCTGTTTCCACAGAATGTCTCCCCGTGCTTTGACTTTCGGGGGGTCAGTGAAATCCGCATCCACCAGGAACAGTTGGATGTCTTCAGGCATCTGTTCCAGGAATGCCTGCTCGAACATGATGCTGAGCTGCTCATCTCCCAGGAGAGCCAGCATCTCGTTGATGAGCGCTGACGAGTATCTGTCTCCAAGCCCATCCAGGTGGAGCAAATGTGTTCCTTGCTCTCACCACGAGAGTCTGAACTCTCAGTTAATTGCTCTTTGAAGGCAGTGTAAGTGCCTTCTGTTGGTGCCCTGCAGATAAAGTTGGCCACTCTGTCTGCAGTCTGCAGATCCAGGGCGCTGACCACATGGTAGTACCGGGTGGTCTCTGCTGTAATACCCCGGATATGGAACTGAGCCTCCGCCTGGTCGAACCACACGCCGGGTCGAACTGTTCAGAAGGTCGGGAGCTTCAGGTTGACTGCGCTGACTGCTGCGTCATTCTCCATCACTAGGTTTAGATTCCTTCGATATCGTCGGGGTCACCTATTGTAGCCGACCGCTACAAAGAAACACACACACACTGTGAGGCAGGTTAAGCTCACTCATTTATTAGGGCTGGAAAGGCCATTTTTGCTGATTGACTGAGTCAGCCATATGAATAACTGCAGAGTCATTGTCTCTCTGGCAACATGCCAGCAGGGAAGCAGCATACATCGTTAATACACGCGGGTCTGCAAACGGGTGGGAACATCCATGCATATGAATGCCCTTCTTCCCCAGCCTGTTTCTGCTTAGTTAGCTGGGCAGCTTGACCAATGCCATTTTAGGGCTGTTGTTCTGATGCTGCCCCAGCTTCTACCCCCACCAGTTCATTGTCCTGGGAGTTGCTTTAGCGACCTCTGTCTGTGTCTGCTGCTGCGCGATGTGCCGGCCCAATCTCCGCAATGGTGGGCCACCACATCAGCATGTACACATAGATATTGTGCGCCCACTGCTTGTGTCCAGAGGTCAATTTACTAACAATGGTGGACAATTTTACCCACTGGCTGGAGGCTACACCGATGATGGACATCACAGTTGAGATGTATTCTCGGACTTTTCTCTTGACCTGGGTTGCTCATTTCGGAGTACCAGTCCATCTAACCTCTGACAAGGGAACTCAGTTTACTTCAACCTTGTGGCCAAACCTGGCAAGACTTTGTGGTACGCAATTACACCATTCTACGGCGTACCACCTGCAGGCTAATAGACTGGAACATTTCCACTGGCATCTGAAACAAGTCTTGTGGGCAAGACTTAACGGGCCTTAGTGAACAGATAAATAACTGTGGGTGCTGTTGGCTATTAGAATGGCACCTAAGGATGACCGGGAGATCCCTTCAGCAGAATTAGTTTATGGTGCTCCACTCCTAGTACCGGCAGATCCAACCAAAGATAGATCCTCGGTTACAGAGGAATTACAAGAACTAAGAAACACGATGGGTTCCCTGGCTCCAGTTCCAGCAACTTGTCACGGATCACAGCCTACACATGTTCCAGCTGCTCTTGACTCTACTTCTTACGTCTTTGTTTAACGTCCATCCCACGCTGCACTCCTGCAGCAACCTTACAAGGGGCCTTACAAAGTGCTGCAGTACACTGGATCTACGGTGCAATTGAACATTGCTGGTCAACTAGAACTTTTTACATGAGACAGGCTGAAACTTGTACACATGGACATTGCTGAACCTGTGCGGGTCGCACCGCCCAAGCGCGAGGGATGCCCTCCTACAAGGCCCAGTGTTGTGACATTGCAGCCATGCAATGATTCTGGGGTGGGGGGGCAGTGATGTGGCAGATTGAGTGGCCACACAGCTGGACAGGCAGAATCACCACACTGAGCAGCCAGCACAGGACGGTCTGGGCTCCCCTTCTTTGCCCAGGAGAAGCCCACGTTTTGAGACCCACATGGGTTGACAATGTACACTGCTTCCTTGTTGGCATGTTGCCAGAGACAATGACTCTGCAGTGCGCCAACTTCACTCCCCTTTGTGAGGTGAGCTGACATCACTCCCCTTTATGAAGCGAGCTGACATCACTCCCCTTTGTGAGGTGAGCTGACATCACTCCCCTTTGTGAGGTGAGCTGACATCACTCCCCTTTATGAAGCGAGCTGACATCACTCCCCTTTATGAGGTGAGCTGACATCACTCCCCTTTGTGAGGTGAGCTGACATCACTCCCCTTTATGAAGCGTGCAATTGTTTAAAATAAAACCAATTGGTAGTTGACTCTTCTCTGGTAGCTATGTTTCTTGAGCTCTGCAGTTAGTCCCGCTAAAGATATGACACCAAAGGTGCGAAAAAAAACTTTGAATGTTTTTCTTTTTGGTTAATAATTTATTGTGGTTAAAGTATTCTTGGGGGAAAAAAAATTACCCTTACCTGGTAAGGCACAAAATAAATTAATGAGGGGTTAATAACTAAGAGGGCATTGGGTAAAGTGTTGACAAGATCTATTTGTGGGTAGTAGTAGTCCCAAAATATGGCACCTGACCCAATTCCGCCATTCAATATTTCATATCTGACCATCATTCTCAACAACACACTTCTATCCTGTTTCAAATCCTTTGTTTTTCCTAATTGACCAAAAGCCTGGCCTGAGCCTCTCTGAGGTGAATTCCAGAAAAAGGAACTGGTATTTCCCACAAGTTTCCTGACAGAAAATGGAGTTAAATTTACACTGCAAAAGACAGCAAAATAACACACAGAAAAAAGGAGGATGGTGCCATTTTCTCATCAAAGTTGCTGTAAATCTTGAGCTCTCTTCACCAAAAGCTTGCAGGTGTCAAGTTAGGAGAAAGGATCAAGATATTTTAATGCACACATTGCTGACGTTATTATTCAGTTCGAGTCACTTCAGAAATGAAGAGCAGTTAAACATTAACCACATTAATGGAACTTTAAACAAGCACTTGTCTGTGTGAAATTTGATGATTATTATTTGAGCAATGGGAGTTGGTGAGTCAACGTGAGATCCCATCCACATATGCGCAGGCATTCCTTTACAGTGCGGAGGGGAGAAGCCACTGAACTTAAATGAGCTAAACTAAATGAACCAACCATAACACGAACCTGTGACTGAACATATTTATTGCAACCAAAACATCTTTATCCATAAACAAGAAAAAAGAGGGGAGGGAGAGGTGGGCACGTTGACTCACCAACTCCCATTACTGGAATAATAATCATCAAATTCGTACAGATAAGTGCTCGTTTAATGTTCCATTATTCTTTGCAATGTACATTGGCTTTCCAACATGAGAGTTTGTAGCTCAGTGGCCTATCCCCTTCAGGTGGTCCGACAGACCATAATCAGTTCAATGAGTCCCCCCTCTGTAGCCTAATTCAGTCTGCCGCATGAGGGGTGGAAGTTGAAAAACTCTGTCCTTCTGAGTTTAAAGGTTTGTTGTAGAACCTATTAAAGGTTCTTTCATTGCTCCATCCCACCTGGCGAAGGATATCCCATATCGGGACCTTGGCCCTATTGGCTGCTGAGGTTGCTGCCGCTCTAGTTGAATGGGACCCAAACTGAGAAATATCCACTCCAGCCTCTCTCATGACCTCCCGCAGCCATCTGGCCAATGGCTGGGTAGGGGGGGGGGGGGGTGGTAGCCTGCTGATGCAGTTTCTTATAGCATATAAAGAGGTTTTCTCATTTGGTCTAATATGTTTTGTACATACAATATCTTTTTAAACAATCCAACACACACAATCTTTCATCTTCTCCATATGCATACAATGAAAATTTTGACCCAATTTTCCCTTGCTTGTTATGTTTAAAAATGTCTGTAACTTGAATGCTTACACAGTCCCAATGAATATAGTCCATATGGATGTGAAACAAAGCTTGTACCCTCTGGGCTGATGTCAAGGCCATTGGCATTATCAGCTTATGGGACAGGCTACGCAAATCCAAACTGGAAGTTGCCTTAAATAGTCCAAAACAATCTTTACATCCTAAATTTCCTTACATCGGAGTACCGGAGGATGCAAGTGGAACACTCCGTTCCTAAATCTTTTGATCAGGGGGTGGTTCATCAACTCATGCTCAGGGTCCTGGAGCGTCAAGAAACAGCCAGTGCACTTTTTGCTGTATTCACCGTGCTGTAGCTGACCCCCTGCACATAAAACATATCGGTTAGAAAACTCAGTATGCCTCCAATAGAGGCTGACTGTTCTTTCGGTCCTATTTGGGCACAGTACTTTTTCCATTTCCCCACACAGGAAGCTACTGTTTCTGAGTAGACTTACTCCAAGATGCCCACAAATTGTCCAGAGTTCTAGGCTGCAGTGCATTTATATCGATCCTCGCTCTCTGATCCTGCAATCTAACAGACTTAAGTGAGACATGGATGAGATACTTTGACACTGGTCGGATTAGCAGACCCCTGCTTTTTGTGAATATTAATGGACTCCCCACCACAAGCCTAAGGAGTAGGGGGAACCGACATTGGGAAGGCCAATTTGGCACTTCCAGCAATCCTGAGGCCCAATCTCCTGTATCTTATTCAGGCACTTCACCAAGGTGAATGGGGAAATGTATAAAAGTTATATTTTGATCAGTCTAGGTTAAAGGCGTCAATGGCCTCCGCTTGGGGATCCAGCAGCCAGGACACGAACCTCAGAACCTGAGCATTAAGCCTGGATTCAAACAAATCAATGTCCAGGGTCCCAAAGGTGTCTGCTAGTAGTTTAAAATATTTCTTAACCAGAGTCCACTCAGTGCTATCATTGAAATTTCTGGTCATCAGGTCCGCCTGTACTTTGATCCGACCCTGCAGGTGGCGACAGAAACTCAAATACTTCTTTGAATGCACCATTGCCAAGTCTCAATGGCTAACCTGTTACAGGAAGGAGATTTGAGACCTCCCATATTATTGAGGCAGGCCACTGCTGAAATGTCATCCAACCTCACACAGAAAGACTTTAGTGCTAGAAACCCTGCTAGCATTTCCAAATAATTGATGCCTGATTTAGAGATCTCCCTGAGCTCTCTGTCTGTCCATCTGCCTCCATTAGAGACCTTTAGATTTGTGGCTCCCCAATCTTCGCCACTGGCATCTAACCTGATCTCCAGGTCCACCTTTCTAAGCTCGATCCTTGGGTAAGCCTGCGAGATATTGTCGATCCACCATGCCAGATTGGATCTGGCCTCACTTGTTAGCCTCATTGGCCTGTCAAATTGTCCCCTGGCTGACTTAAGAGATAATATTTTGTCTCTTTCCATAAACCTATAATTTAGTGGGCCATATTGTACCGCCGGGAAAGTCGCCACCAGTTACCCAATCAACCTGCCCATCTTTCTTATGGAGGAACGATACTCTGTCATGAGCCCTCTGCAGGTTGCCACTTTATCGTCTGACAGGGCAACTTTCATGTCTTCTGTATCAATAATGAAGCCGAGGAATTTGAACCTCTTACTAGGCACCAGCACTGATTTCTTGGGATGCATAAGAAACCCCACATGGCTTAATAATCTTGAGGTGGATGCTACTCGAATGATCTGCGATGATAAAAGTATCGTCTAGGTAACCCATTACCACGTGCCCCTTTCCTGAGCCTTGCAAACACTGGCTTCAATAATTTGGTAAATGCCCTGGGCACCGAGCTCAGGCCATTCTGCAAAGTCTTATACTGCCGTAACTCTCCTTTCCAGGAAAATTTTAAGAACTTCCTGTGGGCAGATCGTGACCGAATAGCATATGTCTTGCAAATCTATTGAGGCCAGGTAATAGCCCTTATGTAACATAGGCATCACAGAATGTATGTTATCCATTTTAAAATGCCTGAACAAGATATATTCGTTAAGATCCAATAGATCCAGTATCACTCTTTTGGGTCGCATTTGATACATACTTATGTTTTTCAAGGCTACAACGTTCAATAATATATTTTTCTTTTTAATGCCATGATCTCAGCAAGTACAACCTCCATCAGTTGCGGTCTGCGTATATATGTAAATAGACCCTTCCTCCTTATTGGAGGGGTTTTCTGTGGATCAAATTTGATTTTATACCCCTTTACATTCTGCCAAATAGAAGCATCATTACACCATCTATCATAGAATAGCATTAATCGACCACCAACCATTAAAGCCTTGTAATTATAAAATGTAATCAACTGTAATTACGTAGTGTTCACTTCCTCGACCCGCCGAATCTGCAGGCTGCTGAAGCACATTGAGCGAGAAAATTCTGCTGCCACTGTCTCTACGGAAGGTGTTGCCCTAAAAAAAGATCTACTGGCTATTGCTGCTTGGAGTGGGAAACCGCCTCGGATAACCCGCTTAAATTCCCCCGCATACTTGTGAAGGGGTGAAACATAACAGGTTCTCTTGCCTGAGCTCTCGAACATCTGACCGTGCCAGCCACGACCTTCTGCTGCTCATTCAAATCTTTCACCTGTTTGCTGAGATCATCACCAAATAGAAATTTCGTTACAGGGTTAGATGGTCTGCACAAATGAGCATTTCTTACATTTTGGTCAGGCTTAATTAGCTCCTTCCTGAAGGCATTCAGTTCATTGTTTGCATGAGATAACAGAGCGTCTTGTTGGGTCTCCAATAAATCGTGTGAGAGCGTTTGTGTGAATGCAATGATATCTTTACCCAGTGACCCCTGTAATCTTTGCAATTTTATGTCTTTCGCCCTTGTGGGAACATTCAAATTGTCCCATATCGTGGGGTTTATCTCCTACAGAGGGCAGTTAATAGGGCAGGGGTAGTTCTTGATAGATTCTTCTACTACCATCTCCTGATAGACCCCGCAATATCATCCTCTAGTGGCTGGCCGATACCCCTCAGTACTGCAAACTTTGTGGCAATAGTCGGTAAATTCTCCTCCTGGACCGGCCTTTCATCATCTTCCCATGCATAATCATAAATGTCCTCCCCCTGCTCTGATGGTGTAGGAAACTTACTCACCATGGCCGTTGCCAGTTTCTTCAATTTGTCCAGACGAATTACAATTTTGTCACTGGTCGAGGCCTCTACTCTCTTTCAGGCCTTACTCTCGGACCCCGATCGAGTGGGTGTCTGTCGTGCAGAGACCACGCCGTTCTTCGGGCTTTTTCTGGTGGTTATTCTCGCCCATTGAGTAGGCAGCTTCACTATGCGGTGTTAAACTAGGTCCTACCTGCTCTTGTGCAAGGTACTCCCCTTCATTACCACTCAATATACTGAGGTCCAATCATCTCATGCAGCTCATCTCATGTAGCAGCATAACAGTATCATTGCTTGCTTTTTGAGATACTGACTTCCAGGTCGGTGCAGCCAAACTTGGATCCCACCTTCAGTGAAGGTATATCTCTGTTGCCTGATCCCACCCCCCGAGGAGGTAGATCAGCCTTGCTGCTCCTCAGCTGGGATGCTACACCCTGGCAGGCCCACTGGACCTTTGGCACTAATGAACTGCTATGGGGGCTCTTTTGGAGGGCTTCCTCCTTGGGCTTTTGCTGCCCTGCCTCTGCCCCAGCCCCTCATTGGAACCCAGCAACCTCCCGCCAGTTGTCCCGGACCTTTTCTGGTACGCCTCTGCCTCCAGAGGGCTACTTCACGGCCTCCCCTCATCGGGACCCTGGAACCTCCCACCGGCAGTCCTGGAATTTTTACCACTCACCTTCTCCGGAGGGCTCATTCGGGGGGGGGGGGTGGTTTTGATTCCATTTTGTGGATCACACTCCTGCGATCTCCCTCAGGGCTCTGCTCCTGTAGGTCCACTATCTTAGCACTTTTTTAGGGGTCACTCTACTACGATTCTCCACTTGAATGTTCCCACGAGGGCAAAAAATGGGTGCTGCTCCTCGCAAGCCAATGGATGTAATGGCTGTGCATGCGTGGATGGGATCTCATGTTGGCGAACCAACGTACATTGCGAAGAATAATGGATTTGTCATTACACAGGGATAGGGTTGATTTCATAGTTAACACATTTTACAGTCCAGAAACAGGTTCTTCAGCCCAGTCTATAACCAAGCAAGTTGTCTCACAAACCAGTCCCATTTTCTGCATTTGATCTATATCCCTCTAAACCTTTCCTATCTATGTAACCCTCTAAATGTCTCTTGTATTTAATTGGAACAGCCTCTGACAGCTTGTTCCACCAATCTCTGTGTGAAAAAGTTGCCTTCTGCCCGGTCTCATCTCAAATCAATTCCTCCTTGTTTTAGAATCCCTACTTATATCATCTATGTTGCTCATGACTTTATAAACACCTGCATCCTCCCATGCTTCATTGAGAAAGCTGCAGCATATTCAACCTCTCCTTATGATTCAAGCACATGATCCCCAGTATCATTCTTATGAAGATCTTCTCCAAAATAGACTTGGTGCGTGACCATCACCAAGTACCAGTAGAGCCAGAAGACATTCCCAAAACAACAATAATTACCTCATTTTGGTTGTTCAAATTTTTACAAATGCCATCTGAATTAAATAATGCTGTTCAATCATTTCAATGGGTGATGAACGCTTTAGGACGTGATATGACCAATGTCTTCATTTACCTCAATGACATTTTAGTGACCAGTGGGACTAAGGAAGAACATTTGGAACATCTTCATATACTTTTTAATTGTCTTCAAAAGTTTGGACTGACCATCAATCCAGATAAATGCATTTTTGGACAATAAGTGACTGATTTCTTGGGGCATAGGATTACTCAGGAAGGCTCCACTGCCTTCCACAGTTGAGGCCATTATCGAGTACTCAAGATTTGCTACGGTTAAAAACTTGCAAGAATTCTTGAGGATGGTAAATTATTACCATCTGTTTCTTCTGGGAGTAGCTCATATCATGAGCTGATTTACTGTCCGGAAATGCCAGAACCATCCATTGGACTGAAGAGGAAAACAATGCCTTCTTTTTTAAAATTTTTTTCACACTATGAACCATATTGACCAAAATACACATGTGTCATTTTCTCCCCTTTTACCCCCTCTCTCCTTCCCATCCCCCTCCCCACCCACTCAACGTTCAGCATATATGATACATTAAACCCATTAAACAATGTCAACACACAATGAAAATAAATAAGAAAATTGTGTCATCTAATTTTACACACTGGATCATGATAGCCTTAGCTGTAGCAAAAAAATAAATTATGTCAACCTGGAAATCAGAAGATAGCCTGAGAATACAGCAATGGTACATAGAAATGAATAAATGTATTCCACTGGAAAAAATAACATATAATTTAAGAAATAACATCACAGCATTCAAACAAATTTGGGAATCGTACATGGAACACAACAAAGAAGTCCGACCGCGGTCCTCCACTACCTAAAATGACAGAAGGAGAAGAAAACAATGCCTTTTTGAAGATAAAAGATTTGCTGAATTATGCCACTACGCTCAGCTGCGCAGTTTTAAATGCAGCCACTGCCCTTTCTACAGACACTTCCAGTATGGCCATAGGAGGTGCACTTCATCAATATGTCAACGGGCAATGGAAATCGTAACCATTCTTCAGCCACCATCTTCGTGAAGCAGAGAAGAAATACAGTGCTTTTGATAAGGAACTTTTGGCAATTTACTTGTCTATTTGACACTTCTGTTTATTTTTGGAGGGGGGGCAGAGATTTTGCTTTGTACACTTACCACAACCCCTTAACATTTGCTTTTTCCAAGGTTGTAGAGCCCTGATCAGCTCAACAACAATGGCAATTATCATACATTTCAGAATTCTCCACAAAAATACATATTTCTGGAAAAGACAATGTAGGAGCTGATGCACTTTCCAGCTCTGCTCAAGGTTTCATCTTTAGATCACAATAATGACTACATAGCTTTGGCCGTGGGCCAAGAACATGAAAATGAGATGAATGCTTATCAGACTGCAATCACGAATCTGCAATTGAAAGATGTCCAGTTTGGAGTTAATGCAAACCACTCCTCTGTGATATATCAATGGGACACCCACGCCCAGTAGTTCCGGCATCATGGAACTGTAAAGTATTTGACCTGTGCATGATTTCTCACATCCATTGATTAGATCAACCATTCTATGGTTTTGGACAGGTTCATGTGGCATGGTCTTAAAAATGATGTTACACAAATGGCAAGGTCCTGCATTGCCTGCCAAATAGCAAAAGTTCAGTGGCAGTCCATCCCAGAAGTTGTTTTGCTCATGTCCATGGGGATATCATTGGTCCACTTCCTGTTTCAAGAGGATACCGTTATCTTTTTACAGTAATAGACAGGTTTATACGATGGCGCGAGGCCGTGCCTATGGTAGATGCTACTGCAGACATTTGTGCTTGGCCGTTCCTCAGTTCCTGGGTGTCTCGTTTTGGTTTACTGCGGCATGCTACTTCAGATAGAGGACCATCATTTTCTTCCTCACTGTGGATGGCCTTGTCTTACTTGCTTGGTACAACAATTCATCATACAAATGCCTATCATCCCCAGGCCAATGGAATGGTGGAAAGATTTCATCAGCATCTCAAGTCAACCTTTATGGGTCAGTTAGAGGGCCCGAACTGGGTTGATGAGCTGCCCTGTGTATTACTGGGCATTAGAACAACCTCCAAGCTTCATCTGCAGCCGTGTACGGAGTTTGTCCCCTACCATTCCAACTCCAGTGATGATCCTAAGGAACAGTTGAACAGGCTAACGGAGTCCATAGGAAAATTGACCCCATACCACATTGTCACATGGAGAACACTTCTTTTGTGCCTGAAGACTTCAAAAACTGTGAATATCTTCATCCAAAGGTGAACACTTGGTCATCCTCTACAGATGCTCTACGAAGGACCTTATAGGATACTCATAAATTAGGACGACCTGTATTTTGGACATTGGAGGGAAGCCAAAGTCTTTCACTATTGATAGGCTTAAACCAGCTCATGTGGACAAGTCTTCCCCACTGCAGCAGCCAACAGTCTATCACAGATGGCGACAACCTAAAAGACAAACACACCTTTCTGCCAGTTCTTGGGGGGGGGGGGGCACTGTAGAGGCATTACAACTCTGAGGAGGCATCCAAACCAGTCATGTGATGAGTGCATGATGATATCCATTTGGGTTGAGCACATGATTCTGGCTTTTAAAAGGTTGCATGGGTGATGAAAAGTAAATTTGTTTACTCTAGAAACGCCTTGTGTGGTTATTTCATCGTGTCCACTGCGATTCCAGTGGCCACAAGGGATTCAAATAACATATTACAACATGAGTTTAATGGAGTTGGGATATGGAATGGCCATCATTCAACTTAATGGAAGAACCAATTCAAATGGCTGTATGATCTACTATTCATATCATCTTGTGATTTGTTATCCATGTTTCTCTTGTTATGCAGCTTGCACTGTTATCAGCAGTGCAATGAGCTACATCCTTGAAAGTCATACAATGGTACAGCTCTTTAAACAATTCTGTTCTTAATTTATTGGATTGAGCGTGTGATTTTTTTTTAGTTACACTCTTATGTGGCTGATTTTGTCAGGCAAACATTTATTGCTCGAGAGGCTGATGGCAAGCATTCCTGAAATGTGTACAGTGTATTAACTCCTGCTGAACGACCAAGATAGTGTGTGATTTGAAGTCAAACTTGCTGGGTAGTGGCATTTCCATTTGCCTGGTCTTCTTATTTCATTCAGACAACAGGGGTTATGAATTTGATAATGCTGTCAATAAAGCTTTGGCTTGTTGTAGCAAAACATTTTGGAGGTGGCAAAATTGTAGCCACATTCCATGAGGGGTAGATGGAATGAACATATAAAGAATTGAATAGAGTGCCTTGCAAGTATACTGTATTTTTTTCTGAGTGGCTTATGAGAGCTAAACACATCCAAGCTAATAAGACGTTTAACATCTGATTCTTATCTCATGGCAAATCGATGATAGAAAGATTTTGGTAAGTCAGGTAATGATTAATTCTCTGCCACTAACAATTAACGATGTTGCAGCAAAATTTCTGGTTAATTGTTTCTCACCTACTCAATCCCATCCCTAGAATGCTGATGGTAGTGGGATTTTTATATGATGTAATAAAAATTGTCTGTAAAAGGACGAGTAGGACAGATCTTATTGGAGATGAAAATTGGTTGGCACATGGATAATTATGAATGTAATTTTCTCTAATTAGCCCTTGCTAACCCTTAAAAGTTCAAAATATAATGAGAGGTTGGATTGCTTTCTCTGGAGTGTTGGAGCTTGAGATGATACCTGATAGAAAGTTGTAAAATTATGAAAGCCATAGATATGGTAGATATTGTTCTATTTCCTGGAAGGAAACACCAAACACTGGAGACAGAGTTTTAAACTGAGAGGGAAAATTTTAATGGAGATGAGTGAGAAAAGATTTTTTTTAACTGAGCCAGCAGCATGGTGCTGTCCAAAACCATAGAATGGTTGATCTAATCAATGGATGTGAGAAACCATGCACAAGTCAAATACTCTACATTTCCATGATGCCAGAACTACTGGGCGTGGGTGTCCCGTTGATATATCACATAGGAGTGGTTTGCCATGAACTCCAAACTGGACATCTTTCAATTGCAGAGATATTTAGCGAGGTACTTGAATATGCAAAGACTAGAGGGATATAAATTATTAGTTTAATTTGGCATCATGGTTGGCACAAACATTGTGAACTGTAGGGCCTGCTCCTGTGCTGTATGGTTCTATGTTCTGTGTGGGCTGCTCTGCCCTGGGTGGTTCAGTGTTGCACATCTAGATAAGTAGAGGGAAATCCAATTTATTCATGAGTTGCAAGGAGATGAGTTACACACTGTATAACATCTCTCATTTATTAGAAACATAGAAAATTGGAAAAGGCCTTTTGGCTTATTCAGTCTCCTTCATTATTTGTTATGATCATGGTAGAACATCCAAATTCGGTACTTTGTTCCTGTTTTCTCCCCACGTCCATTGACCTCTTTAGGTTTTACTAGTAATATTTAAATCATTTTTCCATTGGACTTCTCCACCATTGGGAGTTTTTTTTTTCTCTGGGTTCAATCTGCCTAGTTCCATTCAGATTTTATACATTTCAATTGGAATCTTTTCCTTTTTCTAATCTCCAGTAAACACATGTCCAACTGTTTCAATCATATGCCAGTCCTTCATTCCCTGGAATTGGTCTGCTCAGCCACTGTTGCAATCATAGCATTTATGTGGCTGCCAGTTGAACTTTTGGGGACTGGGGATTCCCAGAATCTTGATGGTGCAGCAGTAATTGAAGGTAATATCATTGAATATCAAGAGGAGGTGGTTAGACTCTCTGTCCTTGTAGATGGCATTGGCTGCACTTATATGGATCATCTAATATTGCCGCATCAATTCATGCCAAAATATTTTGTCATTCTTGCTGCACATAGGCATGATTGCTTCTGAGAAGTTATGAATGGAATTGAACATAGTCACCTGATGTCTCAGTGGGAGGAAGCAGCAGAACATGACCGGGCCTAGGCTATCACCTTGAGGAAATCCTGCAGTGAATTCCTGTTGACCTATTGACCTCGAAGAATGACACCATCTTCCCATGTGCAAGGCACGACTCCTGCCACTGGAGGTCTTTCCCCTTGATATCCTTTGACATCAGTTTATCAAGGCTTCTTGATGCCACACTTTGTTAAAAGCTGTATCGATGCAAGGTACAACCACTCTCCAGCTCAGGAATTCAGCTCTTTGGTTCATGCTGGCACCATACAAAAATGAGAATGAGAACCAAGTATTTTGACAAAAAAAAACCCTGAACTTCTCTCAGCAGGTCATTGATGAGTAAAGCTGTGTGCAATCAATCTCCACACCACCTTCCATCAGTTTGTTGTTAATTGAGAGGAGACTGAGTGTTAATTATCTGGACAGATTTGTTTAGCTTTTGTGGAGAGAACATGCACAAGTTATTTTCCATATTGTTGCAACAGGCTTCAATCAACTTGACTGGATGTGCTGCATTCCAATTCACATTATATTCTCTGTGTGTTTCTTGTAATTAACTTAATCACTGGTCCTTCAGTATCCACCCCCATGTTTTTTTTTGTACAGCTGGCGGATTCTACCAGGTGCAACGAGTTACAAGTTAACCCATGTCTATTAATCCAATATTAAAAGCTGCTATCAAGATAAGCGTGGGTGTGCAGAACAGTTGTGCTCTCTACACTTCATGAATGTGAAACCTGGAATGTGTACTACTAGGTCATGAAGCAGTTAGAAAGACTACACCAAAGGCATAGACAGCATTCATGAAAATTGTGGTGAGGCACAGCAATGAAGAACAAAGTGTTTCCTCCAGTTACCACAAAGTGAAAGGCAAACAGGTGCAACCTGGACATCTCCGCAGGTCAGGGAAATGGCTTTCTGAGCCATGCTCTACAAAAATGAAGTGGCAGCTTTGTCTAGAGTACCTTGAAATGATTAATAAAAAGATTATAATTAACTATGTGGAATGTAATGGATTAAAGACCACAGTGGCTGGAAAACTATTATGAAGGATGACACTGCACACTTCAAAGCTAGCATTAGCAGTACAAGCAAATTAACCTCACAAATCTAGTCAGCAAAATGAATGACTTTCAGTATGTACTGCTTATTACTTGATGAAAGCAAACTCAGAAACACTAATGGTTAGGATTTTTTAAATCTACTGCTATTTCTTCAATGATTCTGCTTCCATGAATCATTAAATTTTTCAGCCCAGAAGTCAAATCGGATCCTTGAACCCACAATGGCTCTCTGAATAAGAATAATTTATTTCAGGGGTGAGTAACCTTTTCCCTAAAATCTCACATTCCACCTTAAATATTCCCTATGCCACGTGCTCTGTGATTAGTGAGGGATTGCTTAAGGGGTTATGTGAGTTGAAAGAAGAAGTTTGAAAACCACTGTTTTACTTGTACCTAATTGGCTCGTTATGTGCACGGTTTCATAACTCCAAAGGAAATGGGCCAATGATCATTTTTCTCAAGAAAAATAATTTGGTAACATTTGGGTCTAGAGCAATGGTTCTCAACCTTCCCTTCCCACTCACAGACCACCAAAGCAATCCCTTACTCATCACTGAACTTATGGCATAGGGAATACTTAAGGTGGAATGTGAGTTTTAAAAAAGGTTGCCCACCCCTGATCTATTTAATCCTGTACCTAGTTTTTTTTTTCTCTTTTACATAGAAACTGCAAAACTAAGGAACAGAAGGTGGTCACTTAGCCCTCTGACCCTGCTCACCATTCCATACAATCATGGTTTATCACATATCTTCAGTACCCGAGATCTGCTTTCTCTCCATATTCCTTCACACTATGGACCACATTCAAATCCCTTTTGAATTTACAGGTATCAAATGAACAGGCCATAACAACTTTGAGTCATTTTGAGTCAAAAGGTTTCTCTTTATTTCAGTCCTGCAGTCAAACAGGTACTTCATGAATAAAAATGTTTTTGCGGTATGCATTAATTACATTAATCAATACAAAGCTTGGAGAGATAGTTACTGAAGTGCAAGAAAAATGGCATAAAACAGAGTTGGTTAACAAATAAGGAGAGTTTGATGGCTTTGGACCTGTATTTCCTAAGTTCAGAGGGATGAAGGGATCTTAAAGCAATATTGAAAGGCTGGATAGAGTGAATGTGGAACAGATGTTTTCAGTTGTAGAAGAGTCTAGGACCAGAGGCCACAGCCTTAGAATAAAAGAACATTCATTTGAAACAGAGATGATGAAAAATTTCCACCAAAGGCTGAGGAGGTCCAAGCATAAGTGTACTTAAATCAAAAGTTGATAGGCTCTAGATTGATTAATTTGCTGCCGCTGCCATCTTGTGCCACATGGCTTTCAGCTCCAGTTCCATGGCTCTGAGTTAGGCTCCCACAAAGATCTCAAATACCTGTACTGCACTATGCCCTGCTGTTTGTTTCTATTGCTGAATTCTACGGACTACCCTTGCCTCCGTGTGAAGATACCTGCGGAGATTGCTCTCTTGCTACCTCACTTGCCACAACCTGTTCTTGTCCTCCTGCACTTCATCCTCCACTGGATTCACCCCTTCACCACCAGTTCAACATCATTATTTTTTTAGATATACAGCATGGTAACAGGCCCTTTCAGCCCATGAGCCTATGCCGCCCCATTACACCCAATTAACCTAACCCTGGTCCTGGATTCTCACATATTGGAGCCCACATTGCTTCCATTGACACAATTACTACTCCAGTCCTGAGTTACCCTGTTCCAATGTCCACGCAACTCACATACCCACACCAGCCTCAGCCTCCTCATGACTGCCATCTTGGATTTCTCCATTGCTGTATCACACTAGCTCTCTCCCCCACTACATCCTTCCATATCCCCACACCTCTCCCTACTCACTCCATCTGTC
Organism: Narcine bancroftii; assembly: GCF_036971445.1. Taxonomy (NCBI): domain Eukaryota; kingdom Metazoa; phylum Chordata; class Chondrichthyes; order Torpediniformes; family Narcinidae; genus Narcine; species Narcine bancroftii. Next base: position 338,969,529 of record NC_091469.1, read on the forward strand.
CCCAGCCATCAGATTCTCTCATCTCCTCCCTAACTCCCCTGACCTTGCTATCCTCCACTTCCACCCGACTTCTCCAATCCTCCACCTCCCAATTCTGATATCCCCAACTCTCCATTTCCCCCCTCATCCGCATCCTCCTCCTCCTGACACCCTCCACCACATTGACCTCCACTCTGACACCTGCCTGGTCTTTACTATACTCTCCAGCCTTCCCTTCTTAGAGACAGAACACACCATCCTCAGTAGAAACTTGCCCCACTTCTTTCAAGCTCCATGAGTTCTGCAAATGCGACGATGTTGAACTCTTCTTCCATCAACTCTGTTGCCATTTCTTTCTCCAAGATTCTCCTGTAGTGTGTCGAATGACTCAAAGACTTGTTGACTCAAACCAAGGCTTTTATTAGCAAAAGACAGGAGCTTATTATATCGAGGTTGACCAGTCCAGACTGACCTGGGTCTGGTTAGGAGCAGCTCTTTTATGATCTGCCAGTAGGTGTGGCTACGGCTCTCATCCAATCACTATACATTGGTGATAGTATTCTGTACTATCACATCTCCACCCTCCTCTGAAGGCCCCTTCTCCTGTCATCAGCCTTCTTCCCCTGTCCTGTCCTTCTGCCAGCTCTGGATCTTTACATTTCCAACAGCTGCCGAGCCATCAACAATCTCAACGTCACTACTCCCCTCACTTATTTTAATCTCACTCCCTTGGAATGCTCTTCCCTTCACTCTCTCTGCAACAACCCCAACCTCATCCTCAGGCCTGAATGAATATTTGATGTGACCAATTTCATCAAATTCTGCTTGGATGAGTGTGCGCACACACATACAAGGGGTACCCCAATCAGAAGCTTTGGATGAATCAGAGGATTCACAAACTGCTGAAAGGAAAGATCAAGGGTGTTTAAGGCCAGAGATCTAGATCTCTACAAGAAGTCCAGGTACGACCTGCAGAAGTCTCCCTCTACAATAAAGAGGCAATTTTGGAGGTGTTACGTGCCCAGAGGACCCCAAAACTCCGCAGCAATAGATATTCATCAAGACTAATAGTTACTTAAACAAAAATTGCTTATTATCTTTAAACATGAAAACAGAATCACATTTGAACTTATCATTATTGATTTAACTAACCTAACTTAATCCGCTTCTAATTCTAAGCGCAAGTGTATGTAATGTGTATTAAGTTTTGAAAAGTTCTTTGATTCACAGTCCAAACTCACTTCTCATTTCTCAAAGTTCACTGGTTTCAGGCAATACTTATACTGTGCACAGAATTTAACACTTATAAAGTTCACAAGGCTTTGGTGCTTGAAAGGTAAATGGTTACTGTTCAGGAAGGTTTTTGTTGGTTTTCAGAGAAAAATCCATTGTACGCTGACACCCACAATTGGTTCCTTTTAGTGTCTTGCCAAAGAAACTTGGCCCATTAGGGTTCTCCAGATGATAACCTTTCTTTCAGGTCACCAGAGTGTCTTTTTGTTTCTCTTATTCCAAGTGAAACATTAGACAGCCAGTCCTCTCCTCTTGCATGAACCACAAGAGCTTTGACCAGGCTGAACTAAGCACCCATAACCCATCTTCCAAATGAGTTTTTCCACAAGCTTGCCAGCTTGTCCTGTTCCAGTTGTTGCTGCTGACTGTAAAACTGTAGAACTGATCTCTCTCTCTCTCTTAGAGAAAGACTCTCTCTGTTTGCAAAACCACATGACCCTCTTAGAACAGCAAGTTCCCCTCCAGACTCTGATAAGCTCTTTCATCTGTTGCCTTTTTGTAAACAACAATCCATTAGTGAAGTCTTTTTGGCACTCTCCAAAGCTTTTGCAAAGACTGTTGGCCCCGACATGTCTAACATGAGCAGAGCTCTAGTATTTTAAATAAGATCTGTTTTAAAGTGTTTGTAAGTGACCTACATTAAAAAAAAACCTGTCCCAATTTATCTCCCAAAAACCTATCTATATTCTGTCACAGAGGAAGCTAGAGACAAAGACAGATACATAACAGCTATGGCTGGGAGTGCAGGCCATATATCCTACAAAGCCAGGGCAAACATCGTAGTTGGCTGCAATGCTTCATTACCCGATGAGCTGAACACCTTCTATGCCCATTTTGATAAAGGAAACCCAACAGTGCCTATGAGAATCACTCTGAGGTCGACTTTAGAACATCATTCAAGAGGGTGAACCCTTGCAAAGAGTCAGATCCGGATCGTGTACCTGGCAAGGTTCTGAAAATCTGTGCCAACCAACTAGCTGGTGTGTTCATAGACATTTTGAATCTCTCACTGCTGCAGTTGAAGTTTCCCACCTGCTTCAAAAGGGCATCAATCATCCCAGTACCCAAGAAAAGTAGTGTGAGCTGCCTCAATGACTATCACCCAGTAGCCCTAACATCTACTGGGATGAAATGCTTTGAAAAGTTGGTCATGGCCAGATTTAACATGGACCTAAGCAAAGGGACCCACTACAATTTGCCTGCTGTCACAAATGCTCCACAGCAGATGCAATATCATGGACTCTCCACTCAGCTCTGGATTAGCTAGAAAACAGCAACTCACACATATGGCTGCTTTTCATCAACCATAGCTCAAACATCAACACTATTGTCCCCTTAATGCTGGTCAACAAGCTCCAAACCCTGGGCCTCTGCATCTCTCTCTACAACTGGATCTTTGCCTTCCTCATCAGAACACCAGTCAGTATAAATTTGAAACAATATCTGCTCTTCATTAACAACCAATGCTGTGGCACCCCAAAGATGTGTACTTAACCCACTGCTCTACTCATTATACATCCATGACTGTGTGGCCAGGCACAATTCCAGTGCTATCTACAATTTTGCTGATGTGCCCACGGTTGTTGGCAGAATGACAAACGTCAATGAGGAAGCATACAGGAGGGAGGTAGATCAGTTAGTTGTGGTGTCACATCAACAACCTTGCACTCAATTTTAGCAAAACCAAGGAGATGATTGTGGACTTCAGGAGGAAGTTAGGAAATCATGAACCAATCTTCATCAAGGGCTCAGTAGTGGAGAGGGTCAAGAACATCAAATTCCTGGGTGTCAACATCTCGAGGATCTGTTCTGGAGCCTCCATGTTGATGCAATCATGAAGAAGGTTTGCCAGCAGCTAGACTTTGTGAGGTGTTTGAGGAGATTCAGAATGTCACCAAAGGCTCTTGTAAACTTCCACAGGTGTAGAGTGGAGAGCATTCTGGCTGGTTGCATCACCATCTGGTACAAAAGGGCCAACTCTCAGGACAAGAACATGCTCCAGATGGCTGTTAGCTCAGCCTGTGACATCACAGGCACCAGACTTCACTCTATCGATGACATTGACAAGAGACGGTGTCTTAGGGACAGCAGCCTCCATCCTCAAGGACCACCACCACCAAGCCTATGCCCTCTTTACTCTTCTATCATCAGGAAAAAGGTACAGGAGCCTAAAAACGAGCACTCAACAGAATATGGACAGCTTCTTTCTGACTGCCATCAGATTCCTGAATGAGCAATGAACCACAGACATTGCTTTATTCTGACTTTTTCCTGTTTATCTTAATTTTTTATTTATTTTGTAAAATGGTTTAACTAAATGTTTGCACTGTAATGTTGCCACAAATTTTGCGTTCATGTTAATAAATTCTGATACCTCTTCACACTGTCTCCTCTGAAGATTCTATGCCTTTCTTCATATTTCTCCATCTTTGTCACATTTACTCCTAAGTTGTCTTCCATTCCAGATGATCTGAGATGTCCTTCTTTAAAGCACGTTCCTTCTCATTTACCACCATCAACTAAGCCCTGACCCATATTGCCTCCTTTTTCCGCACATCTGCTCTAGTCCCCTCTTCCCAAGATGAAACAGACAGGAGCCCCTTGTCCTCACATACCACCCCTCCAGTCTCTATATCCAATATTTGTCCTCTGCAATTTCCATCACCTGCAGCAATGATACCACCACCAGACTTTTCCCCCCTCTCTGCCTTCCACAGAGACTGGTCCCTCCATGACTTCTTCATCCTTTCATCCCTTCCCACTCATCACTGGCTTGATACCTACTATCACCATGATTCGAGGCCCCAACTATCTTTCCAAGTGAAGCCACACTTCACTTGTGAATCTTGTAGGGGTCATCTACTTAGGATGGCCAGATGTCTGGTTTTAGGTTGGAGAGTCCTCTGTCCAGTGGCACCTTATTCCAGTCATTAATTTGCTCTCCATTTGGGGGCAGAAAGTGCAAGGGCATTTACCCTGTTAAATACAGCATCCCAGCGTGCTTAGGCATGTTTCATCTTGTGCGTATGTGTGAGTGCCGCCTGGTGCATGCACAATAGATTGGAGTACCTGAAGCCGGCCTGCACAAGCGCAGTGAGTCAGTAACTGGGGCCAGTTGGTGTGTGCACGGTGGGCCCACAGACAGGGAAAACCTGTAGTTCTGGTGTGATCAGCAGCGCTTTGATATCAAGTGGAGTGAGCTTTGAAGGAGGGTGAGTGAGGCTCAATATTGATTTCTTACAGTTATTTATTTATACTGTATGAATGCATGTGCTGTAAATAATATACAGAATGATACATCACTGAATAGGAAAAAGGGCACTAGCAGAAAATCACTGATTTATGTTGAAATAGCTAGGTTTTTGCTGGATTTAAATAGGCAAAAAAAGTTTCATGTTAGAAATTTTAATTAATAAAATAACTAAGGTGATCACATGTTTGCATTTGTTTTTTGTAAAACACACTGTGGGTATGGTAATCTATGAACATGTCCTCAGGGCCAGCGCCAAGGGGGGCATTCATGGGCATTTCCCCCCCTAAATGAGGTATTGTGCCTCCCCTACCCACAGCACTAGCGTCAGCATGCGATATAAGCACGCACCTCCCCACCCCCACCCAGAGTCTTCGAACGGCAGTTTGTTTCACCCTAATGCCCCCATATTAGACTTGTTCTGATGCCGACCCTACATGTTCACCTTTTTTGGAAATTTGGAGAGATTGGATGCAGATTGGGAGATCGTTTCATTAAAGCACCTCCCCTCTTGTCCGCAGCAATGGTGTGGATCTCCAAGTGGCTTACCATTTCAATTCCACACCCCATTCCCACGCCGACATGTCTATTCATGCCCTCATTCACTGCCAAACCAAGGCCATCTATAAATTGGAGGAAAAACAGCTAATATTCTGTCTGGTTGTTCTTGAATCGATGGTATTCACATCAACTTCTCCAGTTTCTGTTAGCCCCCATCCCTCTGTCTTTCCTCAGCTCCCCACACCCTACCCTCCAATTCAGAGAGTTCTCCCCTCCCCCTATCACCTCCACACTTTTTCTCTTGTGCGATCCCACCCATAGGCACCCATAACCACCTATGAACTCTTGCCTTTGGGCCCTTTGTCTTCACCCTGCTCCTCCCCTCCCCCTCTTCTCCCCCCCACCCCCCCACCCCGGCAGCTGCCTGCTTTTTCCTCATACAGTAGAAGACCAAAAATCTGGAGGCCAGAAATCAGGACTATCTGAGAATCCAGACTTTTCAAAAACACTCAAACTTTTAAAATTTAGCAGGCTTTTGTGTGCGTACATGGATGCATAAGTGCCAAAGATGCACAGTGGCAAAAAAGTGACCACGCTTAAATACAGGTAATCTTATCGCAAAAAAATTCATTTGTATACTGCACTTTTCTTTGTAAATTATGTTCATTTTTAAACATAACTTTAAGCATTACTGCCTTGATGAAGGGTTCAGACCTGAAATATTGGTTATGTATCTATCTTTGCTACACAAAGAACGCTGTGCAACTTGCTGAGTTTCTCCAGCATTTTTATGTGAATGACAATCACAGTCTCTGCAGATTTTTTTTGTTTAACTCTTGATTAGTAAGGGTGCCAAAGGCTCTGAGGAGTAATCAGGAGAATGGGGCTGAGAGGATTCGAATGGTGGAGCAAACTCAATGGGCGGATGGCCTCATTCTGCTCCTACGTTTTATGGTCTATGTTGAAAATCTCTTCCAATAAGGCCAACGTGCCATTGGCTATTTTCACCACCTGTATTCCAGGTGTAGTCCAGATATTCAGGTCTCAGTGCTCAAAGTTCAATCTTTCTTTTATTGTCATGTGATAATACGTTAAAATTAAAAAAAATGTAGACATACAGCACGATAACAGGCTATTTCAGCCCACAAGCCTGTTCCACCTAATTTACCCCAATTAACCTTCACCCCGATACATTTTGAATGGTGGGAGGAAACCAGAGCCCCCGGGGAAAAACTACGAGACACAGGGAGAATGTACAAACTCCTTATAGATCAGGCCCTGATCATTGGCGCTGAAAAGGCGTTGCGCTAACCACAACGCCAATCGTGCCACCAATATAATGAGTAAAGTACACACAACTGCAGACACTGTGACTGAAGTAAAAAAACAGAATGCTGAAGAAACTCATCAGGTCATACTTGATATAACAAAGATACATAACCAACATTTTGGGTTTGAAATCAAGGCACTAAGATTCCACTATCTGCAGCTTTTGTGCTTCTCTGCTTTTGGATCTAAATTTTAAATTTAAATGTAGACATAGAGCACAGTAACTGGCTCTTTCGGCTTCCCAATTACATGCAATTAGCCTACAACTTCAGTACGTTTTGGATGGTGGAAGGAAACCAGAGCCCCCAGAGGAAACCCATGCAGATATGGGGAAAACGTACCAACTCTTTACAGGATTACAGAGTGTGGGATTCGAACCCTGGCCCTGATTGCCGATGTTGTAACAGAGTTGTGCTAACTGTGCTGCCCAGTATCTCCTTTTACCTTTACTTGTGGTGGATCAGGATGTACTTTGTGGTCTTCTTTAGGGAATGATCTTTAATCTATGCTCTTTAGCAACTGAGTGAAAATGACTTTACCTTACTATTCTTTTCAAAATCTATTATAATTTTGTAAATTGGACAGAACAAAATTGTAATAGTAAATTTGTCCCGATCTCAGATTATTTTTGTCAGGCATTAAGTGGGATTGTCTTTTTGTGACTACTTTTTGATAATATCACCTGTTATTAGGCTCGGAGTGTAGTAAATTACAGGCTTGAAATTTTTATGTTTCAATATACCTTCCAGTTTTCTTTGATTGCTATAGCAATTTCATGAACAAATTATGGTCAAATTTTTAAACAGAACAAAGTTTAAAGTGTTGCAATGCATAAAGAACAATACAAATCATCATACTTGGAACATCCTTCTGATACATATCCTCAAAGCTACATGTTAGTGATAAAGTTCACTCTAAATTGAGCCTTTGCTGGATTAAAACGTTCACAATTTTTCTTAAATTGAATGATGCAAAGGGGTTGTACAAAATTTGCATTTTTGTTCATCACTTAACGAGTTCAAAATTAAATGCTAAAATAAACACTAAAAATGAACTGCTTTTAAAAATATTTTTATTGATGTTTACATTATGCACAATGTAGTTATATATCAAATCAAAATTTTGAATTACACAATTCAATATATAACTGTACTGTTCAATTGTGCATAATGTAAACATCAATAAAAATATTTTAAAAAGAAATAGAAAAATTAACTGCAAGTGTTTTATCTTCCTCCCCAATATTATATGGAATTTGAAATTTGTTCAAAATTTTGGAATATTTAGAGCACTAAATATTACAAAATAAATTTAATGACATTGCAAACTTCGATTTGGCAAAGTGCACTTTGCAAACATTTAATAAAACACAATATGATGCAGAAATTGCTCTGTGCTTCATTCTTTTTGGGGGAAAAAAATAATCTCTTGGAAGGAATATTTTGGCAATCTACACTATGTAGTTTTGCTGAATCAGGAATTTACATCCCTTGGACTTTGTCATCATTAAGTCTTTACCATGCTTCGTGAGGAAGGTTGAAAACAAGTGAGCTGTAGGTGCATGCTGCTCTTAAACTTGTTCAGGAGCTCTTCAAGCAATCTACAATGAAAAAACAATTAGTTCACATTGCACACCTGATAATTAAAAAAAAAAGGTTAATTTAGACCTACAGCACAGTATCATGCCCTAGTGGCCCATGAGCCGGCGCCTCCCAAATATCACAATTAACCTACAACCCCATACATTTTGAAGGATGGGAAGGAACTGGAACAGCTGAAGGAAACCAACACAGACAGATTCGAACCTGGTTCACTGGTGCTGTATAGCGTTGAACTAACTGCTATGCTAATTGTTCCGCCCTGTAATAGGCTACCTTTTTTATTTTATTAAACTTTCTAAGAGACAATTATGATTGACTGCCTACAAACCTAATTTATCATAACAATGAATATTTTTATCAGTTAATACCTCATTTTAATTGACAATTATTAGAACCATGGACTTAAGTTTGGTGAGATATTAATGGTACTCGTCACTCACGGATAGAAGCCTTGTTTTAGGAATTTAATTGCTTAATTACAGATGCCACTTTAACTCAAAGTGAAATAAATGACTTAGTCCCCATATAATACTCTTTTTTATAAACCAGTTTTTTTGAAAATTCAAAGTTCTGCCCTATTTGATTTATTCAAAAGACAGGATAGAATGATTATTTTTAAAAGGTCACAGGCAAACTTTTGGACACGCACTCTTTATAGCTATTGTAAACAATATAGCTGCTTTACAAGCCAGTACACTACAAGATTATCTTTCATAGAGTAACACAGCAAAGAAGCAGGCCCTTTGGATCATAGAGTCCACACCAGCCACAAATATTAATCCTGTTTTAATCCTATGTTTCTGAATTCTCCCCACGTTCCCATCTGTTGGAATATTTATGTTGATTTTGATAGGAAATTCCATTTTTAATGAATTTTAAATTAACAATATCTGGCATAGGCAATAGAATTTGACCACCATCAATGTGAAACATGCCCAAGTTCTTCAGTCACAGTAAACAAAGAAACCATTGATGGCTTACTTTTTATCTGCTCCATTGGGAAGCTGAGGCAGTGCTTCAAGAGCTTGTTTGAAGCTAGAACTGGGGAACAATGACAGTTAAATATTAAAGTAAATGGGATGTTGATGTTGATTCAAAATTTAATTTAATTGGAAAGAACAGCATGCATATAAGACCTGGTGGTGTTTCAGAAGATGAAAAACAAATTTGTTAAATGCTGCCTGATATTTAAAAAAATGATTCTTACATCAGAGTCTTCCTTACTGAATATCCACTGCAAAATAATGAGTTCAACAATCTCTTATTTGGAATTGCAGCTCCGTGTGTTCATAATTTACGGTAGTATGTATAATATACAAAAGTGGCTTCTCCAGATATTGCTATGTGTATTACATCAATGCACCAACCCACTCTGAACTATTGATGATTTAGTGCAGTTATGAACAAAACCAAAAGCAGCTTATAAAAACAATGCCAAGGGCATCATCAGAAGCTTTTTCTTTACTTTGTTCTGAGTAGAATGTTTGGTTGATGTGGACATTAAATCATTTTACCAGACTTAGTCAGTACTTCAACTATTAAACATGCTTTTATACTTGAAATGGATTTCCCCCAAAATCTCTGTTGAAGTCAACTAATCAAATCATTATAAAATACAACAATGAAGTTGCTTCTTACCTGCTGTCGGCTGTCAGGAACAAGGCTACAGCATCTCTAAGAGCACATATCTCCAGTTTGGCCTAAAGAAAGAAACACATCTTAACACCTGTAATCAATATATCTTGAGAAATATGAATCAGAAACAGGAGCAGATGGGTCCAGTCGTCTGCTCCACCATTGAATTAAATCATGCATAATGCTGTGACTCAACCTATTTGCTTTGATCAAACATCTATCAGCCCTGACCTTGGATGTAATGATAGGGCATCCATGGCTGTCTGCAGCAACGGAGTTTTGAAGTTTCCATCTCATTGGCCAGAAGAAAATCTCTCTTCAGTCCTAAGGGTCATTCTTTTGCCTGATGCAATGCCCCCAGTTCGAGAATGTTAAGGTATAGGTGTGTCTTTAGAATTTTGTTCATCTCAAGTGAGATTATCTCACTTTATACACTCATGAGATTAATGTCAGGAATAAGATTTTCTTAAGAGAGGAGGCATTTTCTTCCTACTGTCAAGACAAACTATCTTCCTTCTGGTATCAATCAAATTAATACATGCTGCTCTGATTCCAGCACAAGTATATGTTTTAGTCAGTGAGGCAATTTGAGAAAGACTTCCTTCCTTCCTAACAATTAGGAATTGCTTTTTTTTTAATAAAGCATTTTTGGCATTATCCACCAGTCATTACAAAATTTATCTGTATGCCTATCATACATACATTGCTTGATCTGCAACTTTGAAGTTCCTCAATTTAATTCTTGGATTACCAAGGTTAAGAATAAACTATTAAAGTTTAACTTTCATATATCTGGCTTTATTTCATATCCATCTGGAATAAGTGGCTAGTACAACATTATAACTAGCAGTTAGAACATCTTCTAATGAAAAGAATTAGCATGTCGATGGGTGAATATTAATGGCAAATTACAGACTTTCGCTCAGTTTTCCCGACAGGAGAGATCTTGATTTTCTGCAAAATCAGAGACAATATAAAATGGAGGAAAAGTACTTTTCACGGGAAGGGACAATATGAAGGAAGAAATTAAACCTGAGGAGATTAGCCAAAGCTGTTGTGTACACTTCTAATGGTCAATTCCATCTGCTAACAAACAACGCAAGAGGACCACAAGCAGGATACACTGGGGAAGATTCAGCAATTTTGGAATAAGCAAGCTGAATCACATGGAAAGCTATTCAGCCAAATGAGTTCAAGCAATCTATATGAGGGTGAACTGTGCAAAGCTGCACTCTTGAGCATTCAATGTCTATTCATTGATTAAAAAAAGCCTTGAGAAATGAAATCCACAACATTGCTACTTGATACAAAACAGACAAAGTATTGGTGTTGTGTCTTTTATCCACTGGTCTTTCAACCACTGTCTAATTTATTCCTCTACTGAGATTCAGAAAGACAAGTTTTCAGGACATTTTAATGTTGCACATTTCTGGATATACTGTACAGTTCCAAATTTTTCTGTTAATTTAATAAACCTTTCAAGATTGAGACTCATATCCATATTATATCTCAGATGTACTGCTGATTCAAATTGCAATTATTAACTGCAAATAAGATCAGATAATGACTCATATTCTATAGTACTGAAGAGTTAAATATCAAAGGCAAAGCCTTCTCAACTCGTCATATCGCACAGGTATACTTATTTTTAAGTACTGCTGCATACACAGCTCTGATACTATTCAGTCTTCAAGTATCCAGACTTTAATTGCATCTGATTGACAAACATAATCACTAGAAGCTTTGTGACAACTGAACATCAGGACATTGCATTTAGAATTCTCCTCTCAGTGACATAGGAATGGATTTACATTTATAGTGCCATCAATTGGATGCCCAGCACTTTTGATGTCATTTCATATTCATAACTGACTCACAATTTAAAAAAAAATATTCTGGCATTCTCTCTGAATACATACATAAGGCATTAACCTTTTTTGCAGCACATATTCATATTCAAATATGAAACTATAACCTGCATGTTTCCAAATTTCTGACGAATAAGAGCTTTTTTGGGGTGTCTGCTATTTAATATGCAAATTCTTGTATGAGGACTCTATTCATAACTACATAAAAATATATTTCTAAACCATTTCCAAACCTTCCAGTAACAACTGATCTCAACTTATTGCTGCTTGCGCAGGATTAGGTTCTTTTGCTGTAATCTTTTTGCAAAGCGACTGTCACTTTCAATTTGACTGCCAGAAAGAACATGATCAGATGTCATCTGATAAGTTTTATTCATTTCTGTCATGAAGTACTTTACGTTAATGAAGATTTCTTTGTAGAGATACAGCACAGCCACAAGCCCTCTGGCCCATGAGCCCACACCGTCAAAAAAAAAACATGTAACCAATTAACCTACTAATCCCATATGTCTTTCGAACGTGACAGGAAACTGGTGCTCCCTGAAGGAAATCCAGGAGGTCACAGGGAGAATGTACCTTACAGATAGCATCAGATTCTAACCTGGGTCACTGGTGCTGTAATAGTGTTGTGCTAACCGCTACACTAATCATGCCTTGTTTTCTTGTTTCCATATTATCTATAAATGTTTGGCCATATTAACAAGGACACGAGCAAATCTTGACATATTCAAAAGAACATTTTCATCTATCTGAGTTAACAGAAAAGGGTTTGGTTGAACAAATTATCTACCAGAACATCAATCGTTCAGGATATCACCAGTAACAACTGTGTTTAGTGCTGAAGAATACAATCACTAAACTAATGTTAATATGAAGCAGAAGAACAATTAAAGTACAAAATGACCCAGATCATTGCATTGTTATTTACACTGAATGCCTTGAACTACAGCAGAACTTTGTTTAGTTATGTGACCATAATGGAAGGATAGGAGACCATCACCAGGCTCTTTTGTCAGACAAATCAAGACATTTTGTCACTGTTAGACCCAAGGATTAGACATACCATCATCTAAAAACAAGGGAAACAGATAATTTGATGAATCACTACCACCCCTGACAATGCATTCTAGGCACTCACCACCCTTGGGGTAAAAAATGTACCCCTGACATCTTCCCTAAACTTTCTTCTCTTATTTGCTTCTGAGAAAAAAATTGCTGGCTTTCCACCCTATCTCTGCCTCTCACAATCTTGTTGACCTCTATTAAGTCACCTCTCATCCTGCTTCGCTCAAAAGAGAAAAGCCCTTGCTCTGTTAACCTTGCTTCATGTTCTCTATTCCAGGCAACAATCTGGTAAATCTCCTCTACACCCACTACAAAGCTTCCACATCCTTTCTGTAATGAGGTGACCAGAAATGAACATAACATTCCAAGTGTGGTCCAACCAGAGTTTTATAGAGCTGCAACATTACCTCATGGCTCTTGAACTCAATCTCCAAACTAATGAAGGCCAGCACACCATAAGACTTCGTAACTACCCTATCAAACTATGCAGAAACCTCGAGAGATTTATGAATTTGGACTGCAAGGTCCCTCTGTTCTTTCACACTGTTAAGATTCCTGCCATTAACCATGTATGTACTCCACCTTTAAGTTTGACCTTTCAAAATTCATCACTTCACACTTATCCAGATTGAACTCCATCTGCCACTTCTCTGCCCAACTTTGCATCTTGTCTACATCCTGTGGTAACCTATGACAATCTTCTACACTATTCACAACACCTCCAACTTTCATGTCATCAACAAACTTACTTTTGACTCATGTCCAGGTTAATTACTAAAATCACAAAGAGCAGGGGATCCAGAATATATCCCAGCAGAACTCCACTAGTCACTGACCTCCAGGCAGAATGCATTCCATCTACTGCTATCCTCTGCGTTCTTCTGGCAAGCCAATTCTGAATCCATGCAGTCAAGGTTCTATAGATCTCATGCCTCATGACTTTCTGAATGTCTATTATTGGGGATCTTGTCCAACGCCTTACTAAAATTCATATACACCACATCTACCACCCTCTCTTTATCAATTTTGTCACTTCCTCAAAAAAACTCAATTAGGCTTGTGAGGTACAATCTTCCCCTCACAAAGCCATGCTGACTATCCCTGAGAAGAACATGCTTCTCTAAAGGCATGTAATCCCTATCCCTAAGAATATTTCCCAATTGTGTGCAAAGCTCATTGGTCTATAATTGTGAAGATTCTCCCTATTACCTTTTTTAAACAAGGGGACTACATTTACCATTTTACAATCCTCTGGTCCTTTCCCTGTGGCCAGGGATGACAAAAAGATCATTGTCAATGATCCAGCAACCTCTTTCCTTGCTTCCTGTAGTAACCTGCATAGCATATCTTGTTTAGTCCCAAGGACTTCCTAATGTTTTTAAGAAGATCCAGCACTTCCCCTTTCTTAACCTAAACTTGCTCCGAAACTGACCTATACTGTTCTATACTGACCTCAGATTGAGCAAAATCCCTCTCTCTGGTGAACAATAATACTTAGCTTCATTGTTCACCAGAGAGAGGTACCTTGGTCAATTTAGGACCTCCCCTACCTCGAGCCACATGTTGCCTCCTTTATCCTTAAGCCATCCAACTTTCACTCTTGTCATCCTTCTGTTCTTTACATATGCATAGAAAGTCTTATGGTTTTCCTTAATCCTACTTGCCAAGGCCTTCTTTGCCCTCTTCTAGCTCTCCTAAGTTCCTTCCTAGCTGCCATGTAATTCTCATGACCCCTTCCTGATTTTTGATTCCTAAACCTTATGTAGGCTTCCTTCTCCTTCTTAACTAACTGTCTTAACTTTTTTGTTAACCATGATTCCCTTATCCTACCATCTTTCCCCTGTCTCAGTGAGACAAACCTACCCAGAACCCCATAAATGGTCCCTCCACATTAATGCTTTCCCCCAAGAACCCCTGTTCCCTATTTACTCTCCTCAGTTTCTGCCTAATCCCATCATAATTAGCCCTTCCCCAATTAAACACATTCCCATTTTGTCTAGTCCTGTCCTTGTCCATAGCTATACTAAAGGTTAGGAAGCAGTAGTCACTGTTACCAAAATGCTCCCCTACCACGAGATCTCTCACCTGATTAGGTTTGTTACCCAGTACTAGATCCAGAATGGCCTCTTCTCTCGATGGCTTATCCACATACTGTATAGGAATCCTTTTTGGACATAGCTGACAAATTCTGCCTCATCTATCCCTTTCACAGTAAGGAGTGCCAGTCAATATTTGGGAAGTTGAAGTCTGTTATTTCTGCACCATTCCAAAATTTCCCTAAACTGCTCCTCAGTCCTAAGAGCTATTTGGGGACTGAAAGTCTATTCCCAATAAAGTGATTGCTCACTTTCACCTACAGTGACTCAGTGGATAATGCCTCCAAAATGTCCTTACTTCCTGCAGCTATGATTGGTAATGATACGCCACCCCTCCACACCCCCCCTCCCCAAACACTTTTAACTCTCTCCTGTCCCTTTTAAATCATATACACCTCGGACTTGTATCAGCCAACCCTGTCCTTACATCAACCAAGGCTCTGTAATGACCACAACATTGTAATTTCATGCGCTGATCCATGCTCTAAGTTATTTCCCTTACTCTTAATACTTCTTGCATTGAAATAATATTTCAATCCTTCCAACTAACTATATTTCTCCCTCTACTATCTGACCTTCCTGACAACTTCACTACACATTGTATCAACCTTTCCACCATCTGCTCTTTTCTCTGCCTCATCATATTGATTCCCATCCCTTAACAAACTAGTTTAAATCTTCTCCAGTGGGCTCAAGCAACCTCTCCGCAAGGATATTGGACCCCTTCCAGTTCAGGTGTTACGTGTCCTTTTTATATAGATATTACCTACCCCAGAATAGATCCCAATGATCCAGAAGCATGAAACCCTTCCCCCAGCACCAAATATACAGCCATGCATTTATCATCCTAATTTTACCTTTCATGACATATGGCACAGGCAGCAATCCTGAGATTACTATCCTTGAGGTTCTGCCTTTCAGCTTCCTACCTAGCTGCCTGAAATCTCTATTTGTGTCCTCATCCTTTTTCCTATTTATGTCATTGATACTAATATGTACCTTGTCTTCTGGCTGCTCACCCTCCCTTTTCAGGATGCTGTGGACCCGATACAATATCCTGGCATCTGGGAGGCAACAAATCATCTGGATGCCCTTTTCATGTCCATAGAATCTCCTGTCTGCCCCTCTAACTATTGATTTCCCCAATCACTATCACTCCTTTCCTTTTGAACTACAGGGCCAGGTAGGTTCCCTCCCTCAACAGTATCCAAAGCAGTAAAACTTATTATTGAGGGGGTGGGCAGAGGGGTACCCTGCACTACCTGCCTTCTTGCTTTTGCTTTCCCTTCCCTGACAGTCATCCAGCTTCCTCCACCTTCAGCTTCGGTGCAACTACCTCCTATAGCTCTTTTTCAAGAACTCCTCATTGAATGGAAAATTTACATAAGGAATGAGTCCAGGATTAGAAAAGTACAAATGCATTTTCCTCTGTGAAATCTACGTGCATTTCACCAAATGCACATTTTAGCACAGACAGTGGCTCATTTTAATTTGCAGCAACCATACAAATCTAATGGTTAGGGGTGAGAACGTGTTTAACCTTTGACAATATTAAATATTTGACTGAAGTCATTGAAAAGAAAAGAAAATCACGCATTGGCTTCAAAACAGTACAGTAATTTTCAAATCGATTCCTTCTAGAGCAAAAAAAAACAATATGTTGGAAGAATGCAACAAGTTGAGCAGGCAGCAGTGGAATAAAAAGGATTGTTGACATTTCAGGACGGAACTCCTTCAATAAGGACCAAGAGAGAAGATGTCAGTAAAAGCAAGCAGTGACGTTTTTAATGAAGGATTCCATATTAAAATTCAACAGCAGATCCTAGCATCTGCAACCTCTTGTATCTCTCCTATTATCATTCCAGAGATGTATGAAGATCACATTATTTCACACACTACTGGACAAATGAGTTACACTGAAACTCTTTTATTTATGAAACAGGTGCAGTGTAAAAGTTTGCTTCAACAATTAGGCCAGTGATTATATTTTTTCTTCTTATGCATTTGATTAAAGGCCAAGTAAATTTAAGGAGAGAATACCTGTAATGCTCCATTTTTACTGAAGGATGATACACACTGCATCAGTCGACTCACTTCTTCAGCAACAGCTTCTATAATCTGTGAAAGAACCCTTGGGACAAGTTCCTTGGAAATTGTAAACACCTGCATGTTAATAAAATAGCATGTGTTAAAAGGTGTGGCTTAATTAATGTAGAAAAGACCTTTACATTAAAAAAAGCAACATATGAATAGAAAGATGTTTCCATTACATGACTAAGATATGTGCCTCAGAACGTACTCTGTCATACTATCTCAAAGTCACATAGATATTAATGAGATCGCTATAAAAATACAAAAATGCTGGAGAAACTCAGCAGATCATGCTGTTTCCATGGGAGGTAAAGATATATAACCAGTTTCGGGCCTGAACCCTTCTTTGCTCAATTCCTCCAGCACTTCTGTGTTTTTGCTACAACCATAGCTTCTGCCAACTTCCATGTTTCACTTCAATGTGATAGCCTCTCATTTGTCTTTGAACCATGAAAGTTGGAGGTGATAAATTGTGGAAGTAAGCAATAGCCAAGAATTAAATTACAAGATATGGCTCTAAAGGATGTATAGAACCTTGGTAAACTGGTGCAGCAATTGGTAAAATGTATCAGATTTTGGCTTCAAAAGGACCCAGAATACAAAAGCAAGAAAGGGTGAATTTTCATGAGACATTGGTTAGCGTACAACCCGTGTGCCATTTGGAAGAATGAGAAAATCTGAGAGAGGATGCAGGAGTGATTCAACAAGACCAAGAAGAAAGAGGGATTTTAAATAGAGAAGCCAGAGTTGTTTGCTTTGAGAATGAAAGTTGAGAGGAGATAATTCCCTTAATATATAGTTCAAGGGATCACTGATTTAAAGCAAAGAATTAAAAAAAAATACAGGAGGAGGTGAGGAATTTTTTATACTGCAAAGTATTGGTAATCTGAAAAACAGCCTGCAAGGGTAAAGGAAACCAAGTCAAAGAGGGCTTTCAAAAGCTAATTGGATATTCTTTGGCTTGGCTTCGCGGACAAAGATTTATGGAGGGGTATGTCCACGTCTGCTGCAGGCTCGTTGGTGACTGACAAGTCCGATGCGGGACAGGCAGGCACGGTTGCAGCGGTTGCAAGGGAAAATTGGTGGGTTGGGGTTGGGTGTTGGGTTTTTCCTCCTTTGTCTTTTGTCAGTGAGGTGGGCTCTGCGATCTTCTTCAAAGGAGGTTGCTGCCCGCTGAACTGTGAGGCGCCAAGATGCACGGTTGGAGGCTATATCAGCCCACTGATGGTGGTCAATGGGGCAGACACCAAGAGATTTCTTTAAGCAGTCCTTGTACCTCTTCTTTGGTGCACCTCTGTCTTGGTGGCCAGTGGAGAGCTTGACATAGAACACGATCTTGGGAAGGCGATGGTCCTCCATTCTGGAGCCGTGACCCACCCAGCGCAGTTGGGTCTTCCGCACTTGAGGGAAATTCATTCACAGGGAGAGGAAAGATCAAAAGAATGGGACTGAATAGACAGCACTTCAGGGAGCTGCCAAGGAATTGACCAGCTAAATGACCCCTTTTCCTTTGCTGTCATATTATTCTATAACTCTGGGGAATAAAGAGTTATGGAATCTGTACTACTGAAACATCAAATTCATTTTGTACTTAATTGCAACTGTGAATATTTGTTTACCTATCCTTTTATATTTATTATCTGTTTAGTTTCATGGTAATTTCACACATGCTATTGCCATCTGTAACACCAGCGTTGTCTCCGCTCCATCCTCAACATTCGTTGGAGCGCTTTCATCCCTAACGTCGAAGTACTCGAGGTGGCAGAGTCGACAGCATCGAGTCCACGCTGCTGAAGATCCAGCTGCGCTGGGTGGGTCATGTCTCCAGAATGGAGGACCATCGCCTTCCCAAGATCGTGTTATATGGCGAGCTCTCCACTGGCCACCGTGACAGAGGTGCACCAAAGAAAAGGTACAAGGACTGCCTAAAGAAATCTCTTGGTGCCTGCCACATTGACCACCGCCAGTGGGCTGATATCGCCTCAAACCGTGCATCTTGGCGCCTCACAGTTTGGCGGGCAGCAACCTCCTTTGAAGAAGACCGCAGAGCCCACCTCACTGACAA
The DNA here is from genome assembly GCF_036971445.1 of Narcine bancroftii. Classification (NCBI taxonomy): domain Eukaryota; kingdom Metazoa; phylum Chordata; class Chondrichthyes; order Torpediniformes; family Narcinidae; genus Narcine; species Narcine bancroftii. Next base: position 338,988,302 of record NC_091469.1, read on the forward strand.
AAGGCAAAGGAGGAAAAACCCAACACCCAACCCCAACCAACCAATTTTCCCCTGCAACCGCTGTAACCGTGTCTGCCTGTCCCGCATCGGACTTGTCAGCCACAAACGAGCCTGCAGCTGACGTGGACATTTACCCCCTCCATAAATCTTCGTCCGCGAAGCCAAGCCAAAGATTGCCATCTGTATTGCTGCAGCAAGAAAGAATTTCTGTGCTTATGTAGTCAACAATAAATACTCGTACCTCATAGCATCTCCAATCTATTCAATTTTTTTCTCATATCCCAGGATCTTTTCTCTAAATGTTCATTGCAACACCTCAAAGACAAATATATCTTTTCTTTCCTTTGACACCCAAAAATGCACCAGATACCCAGGGGTGGTTTCAGTAATGTTCCAAGTAGTTATAGTCCTACTTTCTTACTGAGGTAAACGAGAAGTCTGGAGATACTGAAAAACGGAAGCCACACACATTATGCTGGAAGAACTCGATGGGTCAGGCAGCATCCATGGAAGACAATAGACCAGCTGAAATCTCTTCATCAGGTAGTGGAAGTCTGAATAAAAGGGTGCGAGGGAGAGGAGCAGAGCCTAGCAGATGATCGGTTAATACTGTCTTACTCTTGCCCTTCAACCTGACAAAATGTTTTGGAAGTCATTAATCCAAAAATTCAGCAATGACATTTAGCCAAAGGATAGCGATACATCCTCTTTAAGTTTTGTGATTAGAATAAACTGTTATCAATCCACAATCATTTTCTACATATAGTAGCTAAGAAGGGGCTATGTGATCTGGTTTCTAAAAGGCAGATTGTTGTTACAGAGTTCATGACTTTTTTTGTAAACCACTATTTGACAGTGTAAAAGAGATGGTGTATGTAAACTTTAACCACAGGAATCAGTCTGATGCTCCCTTGTCCTTCAGGCAGTTAGCTCATGCTGAAGTGACACAGATGAAATGGTACTGGTTTACAAGCCATTTTGGAACTTATTTCTGCATAGATAAAAAATAATTTGACCCACAATCTTGGGCTGCACAGTTAGCACAAGGCTATTATGGAGCCAGGAACCCAGGTTTGAATCTGGTGCGGTCTGTAAGGAGATTGTATGTTGTCTGCATGGGTTTCCTGTGGGTGTTCCTGTTTCTCCCCACCTTCTAAAGAAGTACAGAGTTGGGAGGGTAATTCGGCTCATGGGTATATTTGGTCTGGATCGACTCGTGGGCCAGAGGGCCTGTTACCATGTTGTATCTCCAAATTAAATTAAATTATGTTAAATTAAAATTGTAACAGTGGAAATTAGTCTTAAGGTCTTACCTCTGCATGCACAGCTATGATATTAACTAAAGCTTCTTTTAAGTAAGTTCTGACACCTAGGAAAATAAGTGAAACAATGCTTAGTACAATATAATGACCCATAATAATTGATTAATCTGTGAACCAAATGTTCAAATGTAATATCAAGAGAGGAATTGCTTGTAACAGAGTTATGAAGATGAAACACTCCTTTCTGCTTAACTTTTATGCTCAAGAACTTGAGGCAAAAATAATTTCCAACCAGATCATTGGCAATATCATTTGTTTTTCCTCAGCAAACCACTGCAATGTGCAGAAGCTTAGTCTTGATGAAAATGCTCCATGGATCTTGGTTATTTTTGATCAATTGCAGAGGAAGAAGTTCGTAGAAACACAAAATGAAGTAAAAGATCAAGTGCAATTTAATTCACATACTTTCCTTATTGTTGCATAGTTATAATGGAATTCTTGTCTACTCATAGTATTCAGTACAACAGTTGTCCAATCATATCAACCTCTATCAACTAGTCCACAAGTGACAGAATTTACATAACAAAAGAACCCAATAATGGAGAGGGTTTCCCTCCATTATAACCACTTGCTGCTATTTGTTTTTTTTTTAAAGTAATCAACATTAATGCGAGTATTTGTTAGCTGTTATATACTTTCTTTTTCAACGTTTCCTTGAAAGGAAACCAAACAGAATACCTGTAGCCTGTTTATATTATTATTCCCACATGGAGCTAAACCATCAGCACCACAAGTGATAAACCATGAAGCAATAATTTCTACCTTTACATATGCTAAAGATTGTAACACAATAGACACTTTCACACTGGCTAATGTGTAAATTGGCCGTTCAATGAACTAGTTAAATAAACCATTTTTGTCATTCACACTGGACCACTTATCACCAGGCATAATAGGGAGAGGGGCGCCTAACCTCCACTGGTGAAATCTGAGTGATTCATCGAACAATGACGTATCTGCCCTCTCTGCTGCATGGAATTCTGGGAGGGCAGGTCTGCCATCAAAATCTCTCTCTCTTCCTCTCTCTGCAACTTTCCCACAGTCTTTATAAATTTTGTGCCTATGTGTTTTATTGTTGCTACCACTTTCCCATGGTCCATAAAAAATTTAGAAAGGTTTATATAGGTTGGTACAACCACAGGGGCTGAAGGGATCATACTGTGCTGTACATCTTCTCTTCTTCTTTGGCTTGGCTTCGCGGTCGAAGATTTATGGAGGGGGTAACAATGCTTACCATAATTTATGTTATAACTAGGCATGATTAATTTTGTTTAAATACAAGATCATAATACATTGATCAGAATTTAGTAAAATGAAGAAAAAGTTTATACCTTCTTTTTATCTTTTGCTTCCTTCATGTTCCTACATTCATACAAAAACATCATCAATGAATGGATAGCCCATGTCCCCTTCACACTGGGCTAATCAGCTCACAGGCATCAGTTGACCCTGGGGATGATACAGCCTACCCTGGAGGTCCATACCCGGGGTGATTTGATGTCTGTATGCCAATTCCCAAGTGTTCACACTGGCCCCTTAACCAGTATATTGGCCGTTAATTACTAGGATAAGGTGGCAGTGTGAAAGGGGCTAATGACACTGTGCCTGCTGATGAACAGAAGATGAAGACAAGAATACAGGTTTATTAGTACAGTGCAACTCCAATGATCCAAAATGGTCAGGAATGGGCTATTTCGATTAAACAGTATTTTCAGATAACTGGACATTTTATAAAAACAGCCCAGTAGTAACAGTGTTTAAACAACAAAACACAGGCGAAGGCTTTTAAAGCATGAAATAAGGTTTGATTATTACCAAAAAACAATCTGAATAAAATAAGATGTATCCAATACCAAAAAAAAATCAAAATTCTACTCAGAGATTTTTACAAAATTCAAAAAATATTTCAACCTGTGACATCAGTTGGCCTCCAAAAAAATTGTTGGATAACTGAGGATTTCTGATTGTTTTGGATAGCCTCATTTATTCAAAACATTGCCATTTTGGGTTTGAAATTTTTTGGATAAATGAGGATTTCTGATTTTTCTGAAATCCTCAATTAGGAACATAGGAAGTAGGAACAGGAGTAGGCCAAAAATGGCCCATCGAGCCTGCTCCGCCATTCAATAAGATTATGGCTGATCTAATTTATGACCTAACTCCACCGACCTGCCTTCTCCCCATATCCCCTAATTCCTCTATCATGTAAAAAGTTATCTAACCGAATTTTAAATATGTCTAATGAAGCAGCCGGAACCACTTCCCTGGATAGAGAATTCCAAATATTCACTACTCTCTGGGAAAAACTATTTTTCCTCATCTCTGTCCTAAATCTACTCCCCCAAATCTTGAGACCGTGTCCTCTCATTTTAGTTTCCCCAGACAGCTCAAAAAACCTTCCTACATCTATTCTATCCATACCCTTCATAATCCTATATGTTTCTATAAGATCTCCTCTCATTCTTCTGAACGCGAGCGAATACAATCCTAGATGATTTAATCTTTCATCATAAGTCAACCCCTTCATCCCAGGGATCAACCTAGTGAACCTCCTCTGGACCGTCTCCAAAGCCAGTATATCCTTCCTCAAATATGGAGACCAGAACTGGACACAGTACTCCAGGTGCGGTCTCACCAGTTCCTTATACAATTGCAACATTACCTCCCTACTCCTGAATTCAATTCCTCTCGCGATGAAGGCCAACATTCCATTTGCCTTCTTAATAACCTGCTGCACCTGCAACCTAACTTTTTGCGATTCATGCACAAGCACTCCCAAGTCCCTCTGAACAACAGCATGCTGTAGTTTTTCACCCTTTAAATAATATTCAGCTCTTTTATTTTTCTTGCCAAAGTGGATAACCTCACACTTATTAACATTGTACTCCATCTGCCAGACCTTTGCCCACTCATCCAGCTTAACTATATCCCTCTGCAGACTCTCCACATCCTCATTACAATTTGCTCTTCCACTCAATTTGGTGTCATCCGCAAACTTGGCTACACCACATTTTGTCCCCTCCTCCAAGTCATCAATGTAAATGATGAACAGTTGTGGGCCTAGCACCGACCCCTGCGGCACCCCACTTACCACTCTCTGCCAACCTGAAAAACTCCCACTTATCCCGACTCTCTGCCTCCTGTCAGACAACCAATTTTTGATCCATGCCAATATACTTCCCCGGACTCCACTTTCCTGTAACTTACTGATAAGTCTCATGTGCAGCACCTTATCAAACGCTTTCTGGAAATCCAAATACGTAACATCAACCTGTTCCCCTCTATCCACCATACCCATTATATCCTCAAAGAATCCTAACAAGTTTGTCAAACAAGATCTTCCCTTTCTAAAACTATGCTGCATCTGCCTGATTGAACCCTTACGTTCTAAAAGTTTCACTATTTCATCTTTAATGACGGCTTCAAGCATTTTTCCAACTACAGACGTCAAGCTAATTGGCCGATAATTTCCAGTCTTCTGCCTACATCCCTTCTTAAAAAGTGGCGTGACATTTGCTGTCTTCCAGTCTGCCAGGACCTGCCCAGAATCCAAGGAATTTTGTTATATGACCACCAATGCATCAATTATAACTTCTGCCATTTCCTTCAGAACCCTTGGATACATATCATCAGGACCAGGTGATTTGTCTGGCTTTAGTCCCATTAGTTTCTCCATCACTACTTCCTTTGTAACAACTATTTTATCAAGGCCCTCCCCAATATTCGCATCCTTAACTCCGCACTTGGGCATGCTGGATGTGTCTTCCACTGTGAAGACTGACACAAAATATTTGTTCAATGCCTCGGCCATTTCCTCTTTTCTTGCTACCAGTTTTCCTTTCTCATCCTCCAAGGGTCCTACGTTAACTCTGGCCACCCTCTTCCATTTTATATATTTATAAAATTTTTTGCTTTCTGTTTTTATATTTTGTGCCAATTTACTTTCATAATCCTTTTTCCCATTTCTTATTACCCGTTTTGTAACCCCTTGTTGTCTCTTAAAGTTATCCCAATCTTCCAGTTTCCCACTGCTCTTTGCAGCTTTGTACACCTGCGCCTTCAATTTTATACTCTCCTTTATTTCCTTTGTTAACCACGGTTAATTTTTCCCTCCCTTGCTGCCCTTTTTCCTGACCGGAATATATTTTTGTTGAACATTACAAAATATTTCTTTGAAAATCTTCCACTGTTCCTCAACTGTTTCATCAATTAGCCTGTGCTCCCAGTCCACTCTGCCCAATTCCTCCCTCATCCTATGGTAGTCACCCCTGTTTAAGCATAATATAGTTTATTAGTTTTAGATCTAACTATTTCCCCTTCCATCAATCATACTATGATCGCTATTTCCCAGATGGTCTCTGACTATTACACCATTCACTCTACCTATCTTATTGCACAACACTAGATCCAGGAGAGCATTTTCTCTTGTTGGCTCCTTAACATGCTGCTCAAGAAAGTTATCGCGGATGCATTCTATGAAGTCCTCTTCCAGACTCCCACGACCAACTTGATTTTCCCAATCCATGTGGAAGTTAAAATCCCCTCATGACTACTGCCATATCATTATTACATGTCTCACTTCTCTCTCTATTTATTTCCTGTGCCACTAAACTATTGTTATTTGGTGGGCGATAGATAACACCCACCAATAATATTTTCCCTTTGTTATTCTTTCTTTATCTCTACCCAAATGGACTCAACATTATGCTCTTTAGATCTTATATCATCCCTCACTATTGCCTGGAGCTCATCTTTGATTAAGAGTGCAACTCCACCTCCCTTACCATCCTGTCTATCTCTTTGCACCACCTGATACCCTTGAAAGTTTAATTCCCATTTATGATCACCTTGTAGCCATGTTTCCATGATGGCTACCAAATCATAGGCATGGGTACCGATTTGCGCCTCAAGTTCACTAACCTCATTTCTAATACTGCGGCCATTCACAGAAAGTGCCCTTATGCTCTTTGTCCTTTTAATATCTAGTGACTTCTGTAACCTTTTCTTTTGATTTTTCTGCCCACTATTTTTCTTTGTAATTTTCTTAACACTATCATTGACCCGAAAACTCACTGCACCATTTGATTTTCTACTTTCTCCTCCCAACCTTATTTTTCCTGGCCATTTCTTTATCTTCCCTACCTTTTTCCCTATCACTCAGGTTCCCATACCCCTGCCAAATTAGTTTAAATCTTGCCCCACTGCTGTACCAAACATACTTGCCAAAATGTTGACACCTTTTGGATTTAGGTGCAACCCGTCCTTCTTGTAAAGATCATGCCTTCCCCAAAAGAGATCCCAATGATCCAAGATGCCAAATCCTTGCCTTATACACCAGCCCCTCAGCCACACGTTCATTTTCCTTATCCTTACATTCTTTTCATCACTTACATTTGGAACAGATAGTAATCCCGAGATCACCACCCTAGCATTCCTGTCTTTCAGCTTTTGTCCCAGCTCACTGTAATCCTTTTTCATTACCTCCGCCCTTTTCTTGTCAATGTCGTTTGTACCCACATGTACCAAGACATCAGGCTGCTCTCCCTCTCCTCTCAGAATATTTTGGTCCCGATTTGTGATATCTCATACCCTTGCACCAAAAAAAGATATTCGGAGCTGAACAGACGTCTCTTCCGTTTCCAAAAATAGTGTATACAAAAACAAAACTGGAGGCACAAAACAATAAAGTTACAGTTTTTAATTTAAATTTCTTAGAAGATAAATAATAATAAATACACCAATTAACCAACAAACTCAACTTGATTTTGGAGGAAAAGAGAGCACCTGGGGAAAATGCAGGTTATGGGAAGAACATACAAACTCCTTTCAGATAGCACTGGATTTGAACCTGGGTCGCCGGCCCTGTAAAAGCATTGCCCTAAACACTACGTTAGCCGTGCTGGATAAGTGGTTGCATAGAACAGACCCTTCAGCCCAACCCATTCATGACTAATTTGGTATACTGGTACCCCCAGTTTCCTGAATTTGGTTCACATCCTTCTAAACCCTTCCCATCCATATCTGTTGTTATTGTATTTGCTTCTACCAGATATGGGGTACCTGCCAAGTAAAAGAATTGAGGCTTAGGTCCCTCTTAAATATCTCCCTTCACATTTTTAGCATATTCTCCAGTTATTAGAATTCTCTATCCTGAAATATAACATTTCTTTTGATAATTACCCATATATTTTGGCATATAAGTTGAGTCATGAAATCTAAAACTCAAAAATTGGGGGTCAATTTATATTCTGAATATACTTTTGAGACCTTAAATTCAGCTCAAACTCTAATCCATGGCGATCCCCCAGCATACAAGTCGACCCATGAAAAATCAATTTGGTGTATAAGTTGACCCTTGATAAGCAGATTTGGCATATTAGTCGACCCTTGAAAAACCAAAAAAAAAAACCCATCTGTGACAGATTTTTATTGAGAACAACAGCACATTTAGAACCCTTCAAAATCACTCTTGCTACCATCGTCTGAGGTAAAGATGGTGGTAAACACATTATACTCTTTCTGTTTAAACAGTCATCATATGGGTCCGTGTCTGTTTCTGATGACGCGGTTTCAGCTTCATTGTCAGTGTCCCACAATAAATAATCTTCCGTGCTATCGATTACACAAGAGATACCACACTTTTTAAACAATTTTATCAGTCTCTACTTTAACTTTGTCCCAGAAGTTACACAGCACATCAAGTGATGCAGAATGCATTGTCCTGCCTTTTGTAAACAATTTTTTCTGCACTCGACATCCATGTATTCCATCCCTCACGCACATGGCTTTTGAATAGCATGTTCAAACAGACATTGAGAGGTTGTAATATAGATGTCAAACCACCTGGAATGACTGCCATGTAAGTATTATGTAGAGCTAATCTACTTTTAGTGTTCTCAGTTAAGTGGCTATGAAACATATCCCAGACCAGCAAACTCTGTTCTTTGCATAACCTGTCTAGCCGCCTGTTCCACACATAGTCTATTCATAGTTTTACACCATTTTCATCCGTCCATTCTTTTACATGAAAATGTAAAGAAATACCTGCAGGGAATTTCATTTTTGGTTTAATTTTTTTGTCTTAACTTCGTCCCGTCGACAATGCACGATAACATCACCGTAAACCTGGTCCTTTCTTGGCCTGTTGTTCTGGTTTACACAGTTTTAACACCTTTCCATTCCACTGTTCTATTTTCTATCATGTCAACATTCATGGGGTTTCATCCACGTTTCTGATATTTGCCAATTAAGTAAAATAAACTGGTGAAAACTTACAACTTTATGATCAAGATGTTTTGGTAGTTTCTGTTCAATTTTTGATTTCTGGCATAATACCAGATTTTTCCTGTTCATGAAACATTGCACCAGACTACTGTAGCCTCAAGATCATCACTGAGGTCTGGGTGCGACTTGGCCCACTGCAGTGCAAGTGTTCTTATTTTATTTTGAGTGACTATGTAGCAATCTTGCCTCTGTTCTGCAACGTGATTTTCCAACTCTGGCTAACAAGTGATTCCTCTTCTCAATGAACATTGCCTTTTTGGTATTTTTCTTAAAGTCTCTTCTTTCTTCCTCGAATCTTTTACCAACATCACATTTTCTTGCAGCAGTTGCTGGTTTTATTTGCCATTTCTGTTAATTTCATCTTAAAAGTTGCTTCATACTTCAGTCGCAAGTTGCTTTATGTTGATGGACCCTTCATGATAGCAATCACCTCCAGCCAACTCCCAGCAGATTAATCTGCGTGATCTTTGGGGGTCGGCGTATATACTGGTCAATGGCCCATCCCAGGCTCCGCAATCTTTGGGGGGGAGGGGGGGGTCAACTTATACGCCGTTCAACAGGCCAGCTCAGGCATCCAGAAAACTGGGGTCAACTTATATGCCGGATATACCATAAAACCCTTAAAATTAAGGCTGGAAAATGGGGGTCAATTTATACACTGGTCAACCTATATGCTAAAATATACAGTATATTATTATTAGTAACAAATACAAATACTAAATAGCATTAGTTAATTCTTAGGTACAATATATTATTGAAACATTTATGAGAAAATGTTATACTCGTTAACTAAAGAACATTTTGAATAATACATTCATATATTAGACCATTATACTTTATACCACCAGTTGTTACTTCACAACTAAAACATCCACCAACTTGCAAGACGTTTCCATTAATTAAAAACATCCATGAAAGGAAATGATTATAGGTTCCTTATTCAGTTCAAACCGATCACAGATATATTAATTTTGACCTTGGTTCTGTGACTACCTTCGAGCAAGAACTATAGATTCGACATAATAATCCATAATTCCATGACAAATCATGAAAGTACAGATAGTGTTTAATATTATTACCAACCAAAATGTTCTCTTCTTTCCAATATTGAAACTATATTAGGTGTTTTCCTTTAAAAGTTGAACTATACAATGCAGAGGCAATGTATCCTTCATGAAGCAATTTGACAGATCAGTCGCTTGACACCTTGCCCACTTCCCTTCCATTACCACCGACCCTGTTAAAATATTTTTGTATAGTTACATAACTTAATCACAACATTATTTTAGTTTGGTTTCTGCACATTTTCAAAGAAGGAATATTACTTGGAGCTCAAAGAAAGAACTCCAAAATTTGGGACAAGCCACTGGGGAGAATTAGGCAAATTTCCAATTGATATGTTGAATTGATGTACAGTTATGAAGGAGCTATTACACACGCTCAGGGGCTACCTCCCCAACAGATACTACTTACTTCCCCAGAGACAAAGGAAATATACTGCAATATGTGACATCTTAAAAAGTGACAGACACCGACAAAGCAGATAGACTCTTGTCTCTCTTGAGAGTTTACTCATGGTTTGAAGGCATTTAAGATACAGAGCACAAAACGTTAGAAATATTGTCTTAAATATACATGGAGGGCAACTTTACATGAAAAAATCACCCTCCTTTTAGCTGCTATGAAAGTCCTTGAAGTATATTGTTATATGACATTTCACTTTGTATGTTCCAGAAAAAGTGTCTCCACCCACACATCAAAGGCATTTCGCAACCTATTATCTTTGGTGTCACATGTGTTCAGCAAATCAATCAAGCTGTCCACTGGAAATTCCCTTTGGACACATTAATGATCATACTAAAGATCAGTAGCCCAATGAAGAAATAGAGTCAGTTTGAAGGCTGTCCACAAATACATTTACTGAAATAAGGGGCTATAACCTTCTACAACATCCAGTAACCCACAGCCACACAAAGTATGACATGCAAAATAATCATTTTAGCATGATTAATACCCAAAATTCACACAAGTTATCAAAGTATTTTTAACAAATAAGTATGAATGTCAGGTAGACAGATAAAAGGGTCACAAGAGTAGGTTAATTGCGCTAACTTCAAATCTAAGAAGATGTGCGATCCAGCAAGATATTTGATGTTCAATGAAACAAAGCCATCTTCTGATTCAGAGTTTAAAAATATATTATCACTTTTGCTTCTCATTAGGAATGCTCTGGGAATTTTAAGAGTCTCTAGGGTGTCTGCAAACTTGAGTCTTTGAAAATAAATGGTAAAAAAGGCAACATGGCTTTGTGCATGGTAGGTCATGTCGAACAAACTTATCGAACTTCTCAGTGAGGTTACCAGAAAAGTTGATGAGGGAAAGGCAGTGGATGTTGTCTGCATGGACTTTAGTAAGGTTTCTAATAAGGACCCGCATGGAGGATGGTCAAGAAGGTTCAGTCACTCGGTATTCAGGATGTGATAGTAAACTGGATCAGACACGGGAACGTTTATCAACTGATGGAGTTTAAAAAAATATTTCAGAATGTATGATTTATTGCAAAAGATGACTAAATCTGATTTGTATATAAAAAAAATAAATGGAAGAATGATTTTTCTATTCCAATATTTCAGGAGGAGTGGAGGACTATGTGTGGGGATAGTATGACTAGATTAATTAATGTGAGATACAGATTGGTTCATGATAATTTTTTTATACCAATTGTATTTAACTCCTAATAAGTTAAAAAGATATGGTTTTAGTTCTTCAGATTAATGTTTCAGATGTGGGAAAGAAACAGATACTTTTTTGCACTCAGTTTGGCTTTGCGAAAAGGTACAGCCTTTTTGGTTTAGAATTATGGAGTTTTTGGAAAGTTTATTCAAATTTAAACTAACACTTGCTTCATTATTATTTTTATTGGGATATACCACAATGTTAACTTTGGGCTTAAAATTAGACAAATTTCAAATGGCATTTATTTGGTTGGCTCTAGCAGTTGCTAGGAAATGTATAACGATTACATGGAAGAATGATATTGAATTAAATATCCAAAGATGTTTAATCCAAAGTGTCAAGTGATTGAATTGAGAAATTGTATTCCTTTGGAAAAGATAACTTATAATTTGTGTAATAATTATTTTTTCTTTATTAAAATGTGGAATCCATATTTGAAATGTGTAGGTTTGGAAATATAATGGTTTTTGTTAGATGGGATTGCCACCATCCATGGCATTAAATTACTGATAAATATGTATTTTAGTTCTACTTGTTATATATTTTGGGGATTGTCTCCACTCCATCCTCAACATTCATTGGAGCGACTTCATCTCCAACATCGAAGTACTCGAGATGGCAGAGGTCGACAGCATCTAATCCACGCTGCTGAAAATCCAACTGCACTGGGTAGGTCACGTCTCCAGAATGGAGGACCATCCCCTTCCCAAGATCGTGTTATATGGCGAGCTCTCCAAGACAGAGGTGCACCAAAGAAGAGGTACAAGGACTGCCTAAAGAAATCTCTTGGTGCCTGCCACATTGACCACCGCCAGTGGGCTGATATCGCCTCAAACCGTGCATCTTGGCGCCTCACAGTTCGGCAGGCACCAACCTCCTTTGAAGAAGACCGCCGAGCCCACCTCACTGACAAAAGACAAAGGAGGAAAAACCTAACACCCAACCCCAACCAACCAATTTTCCCTTGCAACCGCTGCAATCGTGTCTGCCTGTCCCGCATCGGACTGGTCAGCCACAAACGAGCCTGCAGCTGACGTGGACTTTTTACCCCCTCCATAAATCTTCGTCCGTGAAGCCAAGCCAAAGAAAGATGGGGGGGGGGGGGGAGGGAGAGGGGATCTATAGGGAGAAAATTTTGTATTATTGTTACATTTTATTCTATATTCGTTCAATAAATAAAGTTTAAAAAAAAGACACAGGCTTTGTGGGAGAAGCCAAGGAATGGTAATATATGGTTGCCTCTTTGACTGGAGGCCTGTGTGCCTCTAGGATCAGTACTGGGTCCATTATTATTTATCAATGATCTGGATTATATAACATATAACCATATAACATTTTACAGTACAGAAACAGGCCATGTCGGCCCTTCTAGTCTGCACCAATTTATGTGAAACTCCACTAGATCCACCTACCCACTTCCCTTGCCCAATAACCCTCCAACCCCCTCACATCCATGTACTCATCTAACTCCTCTTAAATGACAGAATTGACCCTGCTGCAACTACCACTCAGCCACCATTCTCTGAGTGAAGAAGCATCCTCTTGTATTACTCGTAAAGTTTTGCCCCCTAACCTGTAACCTATGACCCCTTGTTCCAATCTCCCCTACCCTCAGGGGAAAGAGCCTATTCACATCTACTCTATCTATTCCCTTCATAATTTTAAATACCTCTATCAAATCCTCTCTCAACCTTCTGTGCTCCAATGAATAAAGTCCCAGCCTACTTAATCTTTCTCCGTATTCTAGATACTGTAATCCAGGCAATATTTTTGTAAACCTTCTTTGCACCCTCTCTACCTTATTTATATCTTTCCTATAATTTAGAGATCAGAACTGCAAATAATACTCCAAACTTGGCCTCACCAATGCCTTAAACAGTCTCAACATCACCTCCCAGCTCCTATATTCTATGCTATGATTTATAAAGGCCAGCATACCAGAAGCCTTCTTCACCACCCTATCTACATAATGTGGTAAATTTAACCATATAACCATTTACGGAGCAGATGGATAAGCAAATTTACATATGGCACTAAGATGTATGGTGCAGTGCAGTGAGGAGGGCTTTCAAAGCTGGTCCAGCTGGAAAAAAATGACAGATACAATTTCATGTAGCCAAGTGTGATGTACTCAGAGTAGGACTTTCATGGTAATGGCAAGGCACTGTGGAGTGCAGTAGATCAGGTCTGGGAATACAGATAGACAATTCTTTGAAGATAAGAGCAGGATTTGGGATGTTAAGTAATGTTGGTTAAGATATTGGTGAGGCCAAATTTAGAGTATTGGGTGCAGTTTTTTTTCACCTAACTACAGGAAGGATATTAATAAATATGAAAAAATACAAAGAGAATTTACAATTCACAAATGCCCTGGAAAAACTCAGCAGGTCAATTAATATCCATAGGAAATAAAGGGTAAGCAATGGGTTGAGCCTGGATCTTTCCTTCCTATGGATGCTTTGTGACCTGCTGAGTTTACCAGTATATTTGCATATTGCACTTGATCCCGGCAAATGCAAGTTTTCTTATTGAAGAGAAAATTTACAAGGGTGTTGCTGTGAAAATAGGAAAAGGTTGAATTAGTTCAGTCTTTATTCCCTGGAGTGCTGGAGAATGAAGAGAGATGTGATAGTGGTTAAGAAAAAAACATTATAAGGGTAGAGATAGGCTTTTTCAACTGAGTTTGGATGAGGCAAGAACTAGAGGAGATGGGTTAAAGGTGAAAGGTGAAATATTTATGGAGACCATTAAAGGGAACAACTTCTCTCAGAGGCTGGTGAGAGTATGGAACAAGATGGGTTGAAGGAACTGTTTCTATGTGATAGTGTTCGACAGTTCTCTCAATTAATTTTGCTTATTTTCAAAGAACCTGATTGAACTTACATTCCATTTCACTCCACTCTACTATTTACTCTAACTGCACAACTGCAAAAAAAGTGGATAAGCAGTTGGCATCTTAATCTGCAGAAATTGATAAAATTATTAATTTGAATTGGATAAGACTTTTTTTATCAAGTACTTTGAAAGAAACAAAAAAAAAGAAAAATTAGGGTGTGTGCCAAAGACAAAATTGCATAGGAAATTCTTTTTCAAAATACTGTATACTGTTTTACAGCAAGTAAATAGATGTTTTGATGAAACTGATGTCAATACTTAGCTTAGTTGATCACTTCCTTGTTTTGAGTTGGAAATTTTTAGCTCAAGTCCTGCAATCTGCCTTGAATACAAAGCCTGGGCAAACACTGTTTGGGTTGAAGAAAAGTTAAACTATGTCTACTAATTAAACTGATCAATAAAATGTTCCCTTGGTTTGTTAAAGAAGTGTAGGATGCTCTGTTAGTATTTCTGCCAACATTCCTCTCTTAATCAATACTATCAAAAACAGATTCTTGCCAATTTAGATATATATGCCAATGCCAATCTTATTTTTACTTTTTAAAATATTTTTATTCAGTTTAATAGAGAATGTATACACACAATCATCTAATAAATGACATAAACCATATCATATACATAAAATAGATACAATTAATAGAATTCAGATTGAAAACATATCCATAATTATTTTTCTAACTTAATCTTATCTAAAACATTGAATCTAGGATTGGATTAAATTAACAGTTTACATATTCTTCATAGCATATACAAAGGTAACACCAAAACCTTGAGACAAAAATAACTTTCTTTTAAAGTTATAAATAAAATTCCCTTATAAACAAAAGGGAATTTTTATACTTCTCAGAAAAAAAATCTTCATCTTGTTTAGTATGATCTACATTTACATTTCTCGATTAAACATACCTTTATCTAATTTCCTAAAAAGACAAGAGGAAAAAAACATATAATCGAACCCCTCTCTCTTAACAAAGTTAACTGATATCAATAATAAACATGTGAATCGAATATCGACCTCCAGAAATCAGACAGTGCATCTCCGGAGCATCTAACTCCTTAAACCTTTAAATTGTGATAGCAATCCATGAAAGGATCCCATGTCTTATGAAAAATTAAACTCTACATTTTTAATGTTATATCTGATTTTTTTCTAAACTTAGGTAAGACATGATATCATGTAGGAGGAGTGTTGTCTTTCCATTTCATAAAAATTGCCCGTCTAATTATCGAGGTAAAAGCTAAAATTCTCTTTTGAGTTGAAATCAATAATATGTCCACTTCTTGAGAAAAACCAAATAAAGTAATTAACAGGCATGGTTCCAATTTGATCTTAAAAATCACTAATAGAGTTTGACAATTGTTTTGCATATGCCAATCTTAGGAGTCTAGTAAAATGGGTTTTGGCGCATTAAGAACTTTGCTTTCTTACACAGGTGTCACATTTTCTGATATTGCAGTTTAGATGAAGGATACAATAACAAATATGGCATCTTAAGCCTAATAATTTAAATTATCATACCTTCTTATTTTATAAAGAATCCTTTGTAAATAACCAGTAATAACCAGTAATAAATGCATTTTCAGATTTTCGGGGCGATTTGAAAATATAAATCTGACCAAGGAATTAAACAATACATTTGTTCTGTACTGACGATCAAGCACCCGTTTATACTAATCCTTCACTCACCTCATTTTATTCTCACTATATTCCCTAACTCCATGTTCAATAACTCACCAACACATTAAGGGAAATTTACTTAGGTCAATTAAACTAACATCCTGCATATCTTTTAGATCTGGGGTGAAACCGATTTGGTCGCAGAGAGAGCACGCAAACTCCACGCAGCACTCATCTCCAGCACCAGCAATCAGGATGGCTACTTGAGCTCAGAACTCACCAATTTAATTTTACTAAAATTGCTCCCAAATACATGTTACAACTTGTATTTTAGTAAATAAAATAAACGTAAATGAAAGGGAACCAAAACCACTAGGATTGCATGAGATTTGATTCCCCCCATGATGAAGGAGTAATGGGTATATGTGGGCAATGTTAGGTTCAAATGTTCTTAGAGTTGCAAACCAAATTTCAATAGCAGGATTGCACCTGTATTTTTTAATATTTAAAATGTTAAAATCTGGCACTCACACATAGAGTTAGAATCTCAGTAAAACTAATGATGTATCTATCAAGGCAATGTGGTTAAATTCTGGAAGGAGTGGTAAAGTAAGCTTGGACCAGTGATCTTACTAGACAGCAAGACACTGACACCACTCTGTAATCACTTTCCGGAAGAATTGCCAATGAAAGAATTGCTCTTCTTGACACCTACTAATTGTCAATGGAGATGAAGAACACATGATACATTTCTCTCTCGAACAAAGAAAATAACTTACATTTATAAAGTCCCTTCAATTTACTTTACAGGTTTGTATAAAGCACATTGCTTTAAAATACAGATATTATGATAATGCAGAACCATCAGCTAATTTGAATATAACAAGCAATAATGAACAGGTAATCCTATCTAGTGATGATGATCGAAAGATAATTGTGGTCGAGGATAAGGATGCAATTGCTCTTGAAAACACTGCATTGAAACTTCTGCACATCTATCTCAGAATTTCAAAGTGCTTTGGTTTAATGTCTCATCTGAATGCCAGCATATCCAAGTAATACTTAAGTGCCATGCTGAATGGCTGAAGCAGATTGTTACTCTCAGATTCTGATTATCATTTGAAATCAGAGTTCAAAGTGAGTGCTGCTAAATTATTTCAGCATGGGTTGTTTTTTTGGTAAGGTATGCAACTCCGCAGGTCACAAGATCCATCAGTGAATTAAATGTTCTGAAATATTTAGGCCTATTCAGAAAAAAAAACCATATAAAATACTACATGCATCCTATATACAGGCATATATTTGAGAGCCCTAAATAATGGGTATGGGGGTGCAAATAAGTTCAGAATAAGTGAACTCTTGCTCTAGTATAACAAATACAAAAGATAACATTACAGGATCAAATGCTTGCAAGCACAGCACATTGGGAAAGAGAGCCATCTAAAGCACACATGACAAACTGCAACATGAAATGTTCTTTAACAGGAGAAGTACTGTACTTCCTTTCTCCAAGATTCGAGATGAGTTTCTTAATATAACAGAGATATTGGAATGACTGTGCTAAAGAACTCAGCACTCAGAAGAAATGAAAATCTCTTTTCATTAATCTTTATCCATTCAATTAAAACTCTAATAAGTAATATTTTTACATACAAGAGCTGCACATCTAGAAAACCTTCTAAAACACAATTTCTGAAGATAGTTTCAAAATGATGCAAAGAAAGCTTGGGAAAGAAAACACAAGTTAAAAATAACATGTTTTACAACATTACTTCCCTCAGTGAGAAAATACAAAACAATTCTAAAATAATAAATGATGTTTGAATGTTTTATCATATTTTAGTTTCAGGCTCACTACTAGGTTCAGCTCAATTTAAAATTATCTGGATTCAGAAAATATCGTGAAAGTAACTTAATTTTTTTTTTAAACCTTCCTCACCATCTTCTGCTTTCTGACCCACAATACAGGCTCAAAATTTGTGAGGCCTGACTGTGTAGATTCAACATGGTGACCACTTCAAATTTAAACTTAGATAACTTTCAACTTAAGATTGTGTTCTAATGCTGTAAGGTAGGTATCTAATATTGGCTGTTAACAAAAGTAAAACTATCTGCGGAGTTTCAACAGGCAACTAAACTATCTGGAATAGACTGAATGCCAATCTGAGTCTGATGTACATTGTCCAAACAGAAATGGGTTCAGAAAACTTTCCACACCATTGCGTTCATGTTCATTTTCCACAACACTATTTGAGATCAATCTTTTGCACTTTTGTAATTGGGCAAATAGATCTAATCTTTCTCTAGAATTGGAGAAATCGTGGTGGGGAATCTCCACTTAATCAACAGTTACTCATCCCATTAGAGAAAGTTCTGAATGACAAAATGCCACCACCCCATTTTCCCAGTAACTACAAAATTTTCAGGAAAACACATCATATTGCATCAACACAATTACCAGAGACAAAGTTAGTTGTACAGCAAAACAGTGGGAAGACTGATATAACAATGAGGCTTTGTAAGCTCACACTTGAATTGTAATTCTGTCAAATGTTATGAAATTACAATTCGATCAAGATGACACAACCAGACTAATACTTCCTCATAAATTTTCCAAGAGTGGCAATATGCTCATGAAGATTCACATGTATTTTGTGGAAATCAATTATCTACTTAAGGTCAGGTTGGTCTGGTGAAATCTACATACTTACACTAAAACAGATTTCTGTGAAAAATTTGAATAAAACGGAGTGGTGGCATTTCAAGAAAACACAGCCAAGAGACATAATCGTCAGTGTGAAACAGATATGTAAGTCAATATTACTTCTGACTCAAATTTTTTGTATTTGTCTATTACTTTCTTTGACATCAAAGTCTCAACATTGATAGCAGCAATTAGTGTATATTTTTCCATTAGTATGCATTAAATATATTAATGAATTAAACAGCTTTAAAAATGTGAAGAAAGTGAAAAAGATAAAAGAGATTGAAATTTTCTATTTTTTTTTAAACACATGGCCCAACTTTGTAGTTTGCCAATCTGCCAAGGTGACTTTTTTCCCCCCCATTTATGAGAATTGGTAAGGTGAGATATAGAATGCTGACAGTAGAAATTTACAAGGAATAAAGCTTTTGTGATGGTAAAATAATGTCAGAGCAGTAACTATTCAGAACTATTGTTGCAAATTTGTATACCAAGATATTGTGGGAAATACATTCACTCTATCTTTGACATTGTTGTCTTTCATTAGAATTTATTCCTCAACTAAAACAGGGCTTTTTAGAAAAATTATATTTTAGATGTTGCAGATTTGGAGAGGATCAGAGAGAACTAAATTGCTTGACTTGTCAATGTGAAACAGATGACATGTGCTCAAATCTTTGCAATAGAGTTTTGGAACTGGATCTACCTTAATATAATAGGAACTTGTTTTTATTTGCTTTTTATTGCTGAATGATGGAGATATTCTAAAGCTTCAACAGAATGATTCTTAGGATGCCAGGATTTTTTTCTAAAAAACACGTTACCTAGGCCAGTATTTTTTTTAATAAACTTTATTTATTTGAAGAATCATTAATAGTATTATATTACAAAGTACATTTCATAAAGAAAGTTTTATGCATATATATTTAAAAAAATTAAGTCTCCACCCCCCTCCCATCCCATCAGCCAAAAACATATAAACAGAAACTAAAAGTATATAATAAATCAAAATATATCTAAATGCAAATATTCCAAATATGGTAACCACTTATTACAAAAAAAAATTGTTGTGCAGACTATATGTAGTTTTTTCCATAACAATACAAGCTTTCAATTCATTATGCCATTGCATTATATTAATCACTATATTATCTTTCCATGTACTTGCCACATTTTTGAGCTACAGACAATGCTAAATATATAAATGCAATTTGAAATTTATCCAATCCTAATCCCCTTAAAGGAATCATACAACCTATTAAAAAAATAGATGGATCTAATGGAAACTTAAAATTATATAATTTTTCCAAAATTAACTTAATTTCATCCCAAAATGGTTGTGCATGCACACAAGACCAAACAGAATGTAAAAACAGTTCCAGTACATACACCACATCTAAAACAAGAATCCAAATTACTGAAACCATATTTTTTTCAATATCTCTGGTGTTAAATAAAATTGATGTAAAAAATTATAATTAACCATTCCATACCACACATTTGTCAATTTAGTAACACTATCATGACACGTATCTGCCCAGTAATCTTCAGGAAAAACAAAAGCTAAATAATTTTCCCATTTAAGCTTAGATTTCTCCCATTCCAACTTATCCATATTGTCTTGTAATACTTGATACATAACAGAAATATAACCCCTTTTTGGTATAGAAGAAATCAAAGACTCGAATTCTGTCAATACAGGTAAAATCATCTCTCTACCATACATATTTTTCACCAAAGATGGAAGTTGATAACAAACAAATAAAGAATTTTCAGCAATATCAAAACACTCTTTCAATTGATTGAAAGAAAGAAATTGACCTTCTACAAAACAATCCTGTAATGTTTTTATACCCTTAAAATCCCAACTCTTTAAATGACTATTAAACATTGAAAAATAAATAAGCTGATTACTATATAATGGAGTTAAAATTGACAATTTACCTTTTGATCCTAAAATCTTATTTTTTTTAATCCATAATTTTAATAAATGTTTTAATATCGGCATATTATATTCCCTCAACAAATTTACATTCCATCGAAATATAAACGTTATCAACTTCAGGAATACAGGCTATCTGGAGGAGTCACGTGATGGAGTAGTGGCCGGACGGTGAACTCCAGCCCTCTCCAGAAAAGTCGGGAAAAACAAAGAAAAACACAAAGGCACAGAAATAAAAGTTACAGAAAAGTGAGTATAAAGGTGGAAAGAAGATGGCGACAAAAAAAGAAAAGTCGAAAGCAACGGTAAGAAGAGAGGAAGAGAAGACAAAGGAGGAAAAAGGTGAAGGCCTTACCTGTCCGAAGAGGCCCGCTGCGGAGAGAGAAACCCGCTCCCTCAGGTCGGTAAATAATGGACTACAAAAATGGCTCGCAGAGCCGAGTAAAAGTGCGCAACCGCGCATGCGCGATGCGAATGAAAAAAAACACACCGACGGGAGGGGGGACCAGCTGGGGAGTCGATCTCCACAGCCGGCAACGACAGCTGCAGAACACCTGCAGCAAGAAGAGACCACAGAAGACAATAGAAACAAGAAAGAAGAGGAGGAAAGGGCAACAAAGAAACAACAGATGGTCAACCCAGAGGAAGAAGAAGAGGAAGAGTATGGTGAAATAGAAGAAGAAAAGATAGGCAAGGTAAAGGATATACTTGCTCTTATTAAAGGATACATGGAGTCATTTAAAGAATGGCAAACACAGGAATTTAAGGATTTAAGAAAAAGAATAAACAACACAGAAGAGAAAATAATTAAAATGGAGATGACCTTAACAGAAATGGGAAAAAAAATGGACAAGATGGAAGAGCGGGCAGTAGCAGCAGAAATGGAGGTAGAAGACTTAAAAAAGAAATTGGAGAAATCTAATAAAAAAACTAAAGAGACACAAGAACTACTAGCTCAAAAAATAGATACAATGGAAAACCATAACAGAAGAAATAACATAAAGATAGTGGGCCTTAAGGAAGATGAAGAAGGCAAGAATATGAGGGAGTTTATAAAAGAGTGGATCCCTAAGACCCTAGGATGTCCAGAACTACAGCATGAAATGGAAATAGAAAGGGCACATAGAGTATTGGCCTCTAAACCACAACCACAACAAAAACCAAGATCTATTGTAGTAAAATTCCTAAGATATACTACAAGAGAAAAGGTACTGGAGAAGACAATGGAAAAAGTAAGAGAGGGCAACAAACCACTGGAGTATAAAGGGCAAAAAATCTTCATTTATCCAGATATAAGTTTTGAACTCCTAAAGAAGAGAAAAGAGTTCAATACAGCAAAGGCGATTTTATGGAAGAAAGGGTATAAATTTATACTAAAGCATCCAGCGGTATTGAAAATATTTATTCCAGGACAACAAAACAGACTATTCTCGGATCCAGAAGAAGCACGAAAATTTGCAGAACAATTACAAAAATAGACTGAGGGAGGAAGACGGGTAATGAGAGTTAAAATGATCACGACTGATATGTATATGGGTAAAGACAAAAATAGACTGAGGGAGGAAGACGGGTAATGAGAGTAAAAATGATCACGATTGATATGTATGCAGGTAAAGAGGTATAAGAGTGAATAGAGACAATGAGCATACATGAATGTATCTGTACTTAGAGGAAAATATAGATAGTATAGACAAGAATTAATAAGGGAAGGTAATGGAATAGAGAGAATAAGGAGGGAATTAAAAGAGGGACCTTTGTGACATATGAAAAGTGAAATCTTTTCTGGGGGAGGCGGGGTGGGGGGAAATAGCGGTCACTGCAAAATCAGTGGACGCTTGCGAGTGGATTCGCAAATCCAAATGGAGAGGGGAGATGTGGTTGTCCGACAAGGGATAAAGGACAACTCAGGAGGTGAAGGGGAGATTGGGGATAAATAAGATAGAAATAGGAGAATAAGGAAAATGTTAGATGTTGTAGGAATGTTGTCTTATAAAGAGTTGAAAATAAGAAAACAGAAATGGAAAAGGAGGAAAGGTAATGATGGAAAAACGGAAAGAGAAGATAAACAAAATATAAAAGGGCTACGCTGAACTATATGTCTTTAAATATTAATGGAATACATAACCAAATTAAAAGGAAGAAACTACCAAATTTAAATGAATAAATGTATTCCATTAGAAAAAATAACATATTGGTTAAGAAATAATATTGAAATATTCGAACAAGTATAGGAGCCTTACATTAAATACAATAGCGAAAACCTACCGGGGACAAACATTACCTAAGTTGATGGAAGGAGAAGGAAAGAAAAGAATGGACTCAGTAGAATTTCTGGTGTAATTTTGTTGAATGACAACATTGTCTGACTGGCTTAATGCAACCTAGATTGTATACCTAAAATGGATGAGAGGGGGGGGTGGGGGGGTGGTTTGGGAGGAAGGGGGGGGGGAGAAAAAGTCACTGTATATGTGTGAAAAAGAAATAGTGTATATCATGGCTAATGTGATTTATGGTGTGAAAAAAAAAAAAAAAAAAAAAAAAGGAATACAGGCTATCTCAACTTTAGCCCAACTTGGGGCCTGGTCCAAATCCATCAATCTACTAATAAATTTCAACTGGGATGCTTCATAATAATTTTGAAAATTAGGTAAATTGAAGCCCACCTACCGCATACTTCCAAGTTAGTTTATTTAATGCTACCTGTGGTAGTTTACCTTTCCATAAAAATGCTCTCATTATTTTATTTAAATCCTGAAAGAAACTCTTTGAAAGAGAACACAGTATTGATTGAAATAAATATTGAATAGAAGGAAAGATATTCATCTCAATACAATTAACTCGACCAATTAAAGTTAATGGAAGATCTTTCCACTTAATTAGATCTGCTTTAATCTTTTTTAATAATGGAACATAATTTAACTTATAGAAAGATTGATACTCAGTATTTACAATTATTCCTAAATATTTAATGTTATCAGACCATTTTAATTTTATAATATTTTTATACTCTGAATAATCTCCTTCTCCAACTGGTAAAATTTCACTTTTATCCCAATTAACTTTATAACCAATGTTCCATATTGTAATAAACATTCCCGTAAATGTGGCAATGATTGTTCTGGGTTTGTTAAATATATCAAAACATCATCTGCAAACAAATTAACCTTATACTCTTCATCCATAACTGTCATTCCTCTTATCTGCTCATTCTGCTTTATTGTTTGAGCTAACGGTTCAGTAGCCAATATAAACAGGACTGGTGACAATGGACAGCCTTGTCGAGTTGAATGTGTCAATTTAAACGATGATGAAACTTGACCATTTGTCACCACCCTAACAGTCGGATTCGAATATAAAGCTTTAACCCAACCAATAAAAAAAGGGCCAAATTTAAACCTCCAGTACTTTAAATAAAAAATCCCATTCGACCCTATCAAAGGCTTTTTCTGCATCAAGCGCAACCACTATTGGGTGGTTGGGCTGCTGTCGATATGCATTGACCAAACTAATCAATTGAAGAATATTATCTGAAGCATTTCTATTTTTAATAAAACCTATTTGATCAACATGTATCGATTTAGGTAAATACTTAGCAAGTCAATTTGCTAACATTTTTGCTATTATTTTATAATCAACATTCAATAAAGAAATAGGTCTATATGAAGACACTTTCAATGGATCTCTATCCTTTTTCGGGATTACAGTAATTAAAGCACTGGAACAAAATTCTGGTAACTCATACTGCTCAGTCATTTGTTGTAATACCTCCCCAACACCGAAGATAAATCTTCATTAAAAATTTTATAAAATTCCACCGAAAACCCGTCATCACCTGGTGACTTCCCATTGGTCATTTCCAACATATCCGCCTTAATCTCTAATTCTGTAAACAGAGCTTCCAGATCCATAACACCATCCTCTTCTAATGGTGATAACGTTAACTTAGATAAAAAAGAATCAATAGAACCATTATCGTCTTTCCCCTCAGAAGTATATAATTTTTTTATAAAATGAGTAGAACTGGTCATTAATTTCCTGAGGTTTATAGGTAATTGTTGAATTCTTTTTTACAGCATTAATAATCCATGAAACCTGTTCCTTCTTCAACTGCCATGCGAGTACTTTATTTGCCCTCTCACCGAACTCATAATATCACTGCTTAGATCAATTAATTAAACATTCAAATTGATAAGTCTGCAATATATTATAACACAATTTCAATTTAGTCAAAGCCACTTTTTAAAAAATCTTCTGTCACTTCCTTCTGAAATTCCTTCTCCAATTCATCAATTTGCTTTTATAAATCAAAGCTTTCAACCATATACTGTTTCTTAACTTTAGTGGTATAACTAATAATCTGTCCTCTTAAATAAGCTTTTAACGCATCCCATAACACAAAACGACTTTTACTGAATTAGCATTTTCAGGCAAGAAAAAAGTAATCTGTTCTTTAAAAAAAAACTCTGTTTTTTAACAACATTGTGTTAAATCTCCATCTATAAGATGAACGTACCACTTCTGAACTTACATAAGAAAAAAAATAATAAAGAATGATCTGATATAACCCTGCTTTTATATTCTGCCTCTGATATCCTTCCTTGTAAATGTGCCGATACTAAAAAAAAATCCATTCTAGAAAATGAATCATGTCGAGACGAATAAAAAGAAAAATCATTCTCTGTAGGATTAACCCCTCTCCAAATATCCACTAAATTTAAATCCTTCCATCTTTGATTTCTTTATACATTTTGGGGATCTGTCCAACAAAGGATCCAAGACACAATTAAAATCTCCCCAACTAAAATATTTTCATTAGCTTGATTTAATAACAAAAAAGCATCCGAAATAAAACACTCATCATCGACATTAGGTGCAAAAATATTAAGCAAAGTCCAAAATTCAGTAAAAATTTTACAATTCACCTTTAAAACCCTTCCAGCATTCCCTTCTATAGTATGCAACTCAAAAGACAAATTCTTATGAAATAGAATTGCTACACCCCTTGCCTTAGAATTAAATGAAGAAAAAAAACACATGCCCAACCCAATCTCTCTCTTCAATTTCAAATATTTTTTTTCAGACAAATGTGTTTCTTGTAAAAAGATAATATCAATTTTCATTTTCTTGATATAAGCCAAAACTCGCTTTCACTTAATCGGATTGTTTAACCTCTGAACTTTAAAAGTTGCAAATTTCAAACTAGACATCTTTACAAACTAACAATATAGTCACTTGCTACAAAATATCACTCCCCTTCTAATAAATGAAAACCACTCTTCCTCCCCTAAACATATATTTTTTAAAAAATATATAGAAAATGTTTTAATTATTCCCCCCCCCACTAAAAGAAACACTATCCAAATGTAGTAACGCCCTAAAAAACTGGGTGTGGTAAACCCCACAAGTGGCAGATGATTATCAAAGATTTCAGTGCTATCCACCCCCCCAGCCAGAAATACATCATTCATATTAATACAATCCAGTACTGTAAATATATTCAACCCAATGACTCCATTCCCAATTATTGTTCCGGATCTTCAATGTCAATTAAAACTTTGTGTTAAAACCTTTTTCTTTCCATTTTTTTCCCCATTCTTCCCATTCTGCCCATTTCTATTTCCATTTGCCCTCTTTTTCGGTGACGGTGGCGAAACTCTTCCATGTCCTCGTAAATCCGGTAATGAATTAGCAAAAATTAATGCATCATGAACATTCTCAAAAAATTGAGATTGAAAGTTACCATAAAAGACCTTTAACAGCAGGATATCGAAAAGCAAATTTATAACCCTATTGCCACGGTACTTCTTTAGCCGAATTAAATTCCCGTTGTTGCCTAATAATTACTTGACTCAAATCTGCATTAAAAAATACTCTGTTATTGGGGAGGAGTCACGTGATGGAGTAGTGGCCGGACGGTGAACTCCAGCCCTCTCCAGAAAAGTCGGGAAAAACAAAGAAAAACACAAAGGCACAGAAATAAAAGTTACAGAAAAGTGAGTATAAAGGTGGAAAGAAGATGGCGACAAAAAAAGAAAAATCGAAAGCAACGGTAAGAAGAGAGGAAGAGAAGACAAAGGAGGAAAAAGGTGAAGGCCTTACCTGTCCGAAGAGGCCCGCTGCGGAGAGAGAAACCCGCTCCCTCAGGTCGGTAAATAATGGACTACAAAAATGGCTCGCAGAGCCGAGTAAAAGTGCGCAACCGCGCATGCGCGATGCGAATGAAAAAAAACACACCGACGGGAGGGGGGACCAGCTGGGGAGTCGATCTCCACAGCCGGCAACGACAGCTGCAGAACACCTGCAGCAAGAAGAGACCACAGAAGACAATAGAAACAAGAAAGAAGAGGAGGAAAGGGCAACAAAGAAACAACAGATGGTCAACCCAGAGGAAGAAGAAGAGGAAGAGTATGGTGAAATAGAAGAAGAAAAGATAGGCAAGGTAAAGGATATACTTGCTCTTATTAAAGGATACATGGAGTCATTTAAAGAATGGCAAACACAGGAATTTAAGGATTTAAGAAAAAGAATAAACAACGCAGAAGAGAAAATAATTAAAATGGAGATGACCTTAACAGAAATGGGAAAAAAAATGGACAAGATGGAAGAGCGGGCAGTAGCAGCAGAAATGGAGGTAGAAGACTTAAAAAAGAAATTGGAGAAATCTAATAAAAAAACTAAAGAGACACAAGAACTACTAGCTCAAAAAATAGATACAATGGAAAACCATAACAGAAGAAATAACATAAAGATAGTGGGCCTTAAGGAAGATGAAGAAGGCAAGAATATGAGGGAGTTTATAAAAGAGTGGATCCCTAAGACCCTAGGATGTCCAGAACTACAGCATGAAATGGAAATAGAAAGGGCACATAGAGTATTGGCCTCTAAACCACAACCACAACAAAAACCAAGATCTATTGTAGTAAAATTCCTAAGATATACTACAAGAGAAAAGGTACTGGAGAAGACAATGGAAAAAGTAAGAGAGGGCAACAAACCACTGGAGTATAAAGGGCAAAAAATCTTCATTTATCCAGATATAAGTTTTGAACTCCTAAAGAAGAGAAAAGAGTTCAATACAGCAAAGGCGATTTTATGGAAGAAAGGGTATAAATTTATACTAAAGCATCCAGCGGTATTGAAAATATTTATTCCAGGACAACAAAACAGACTATTCTCGGATCCAGAAGAAGCACGAAAATTTGCAGAACAATTACAAAAATAGACTGAGGGAGGAAGACGGGTAATGAGAGTTAAAATGATCACGACTGATATGTATATGGGTAAAGACAAAAATAGACTGAGGGAGGAAGACGGGTAATGAGAGTAAAAATGATCACGATTGATATGTATGCAGGTAAAGAGGTATAAGAGTGAATAGAGACAATGAGCATACATGAATGTATCTGTACTTAGAGGAAAATATAGATAGTATAGACAAGAATTAATAAGGGAAGGTAATGGAATAGAGAGAATAAGGAGGGAATTAAAAGAGGGACCTTTGTGACATATGAAAAGTGAAATCTTTTCTGGGGGAGGCGGGGTGGGGGGAAATAGCGGTCACTGCAAAATCAGTGGACGCTTGCGAGTGGATTCGCAAATCCAAATGGAGAGGGGAGATGTGGTTGTCCGACAAGGGATAAAGGACAACTCAGGAGGTGAAGGGGAGATTGGGGATAAATAAGATAGAAATAGGAGAATAAGGAAAATGTTAGATGTTGTAGGAATGTTGTCTTATAAAGAGTTGAAAATAAGAAAACAGAAATGGAAAAGGAGGAAAGGTAATGATGGAAAAACGGAAAGAGAAGATAAACAAAATATAAAAGGGCTACGCTGAACTATATGTCTTTAAATATTAATGGAATACATAACCAAATTAAAAGGAAGAAACTACCAAATTTAAATGAATAAATGTATTCCATTAGAAAAAATAACATATTGGTTAAGAAATAATATTGAAATATTCGAACAAGTATAGGAGCCTTACATTAAATACAATAGCGAAAACCTACCGGGGACAAACATTACCTAAGTTGATGGAAGGAGAAGGAAAGAAAAGAATGGACTCAGTAGAATTTCTGGTGTAATTTTGTTGAATGACAACATTGTCTGACTGGCTTAATGCAACCTAGATTGTATACCTAAAATGGATGAGAGGGGGGGGTGGGGGGGTGGTTTGGGAGGAAGGGGGGGGGGAGAAAAAGTCACTGTATATGTGTGAAAAAGAAATAGTGTATATCATGGCTAATGTGATTTATGGTGTGAAAAAAAAAAAAAAAAAAAAAAAAAAAGGAATACAGGCTATCTCAACTTTAGCCCAACTTGGGGCCTGGTCCAAATCCATCAATCTACTAATAAATTTCAACTGGGATGCTTCATAATAATTTTGAAAATTAGGTAAATTGAAGCCCACCTACCGCATACTTCCAAGTTAGTTTATTTAATGCTACCTGTGGTAGTTTACCTTTCCATAAAAATGCTCTCATTATTTTATTTAAATCCTGAAAGAAACTCTTTGAAAGAGAACACAGTATTGATTGAAATAAATATTGAATAGAAGGAAAGATATTCATCTCAATACAATTAACTCGACCAATTAAAGTTAATGGAAGATCTTTCCACTTAATTAGATCTGCTTTAATCTTTTTTAATAATGGAACATAATTTAACTTATAGAAAGATTGATACTCAGTATTTACAATTATTCCTAAATATTTAATGTTATCAGACCATTTTAATTTTATAATATTTTTATACTCTGAATAATCTCCTTCTCCAACTGGTAAAATTTCACTTTTATCCCAATTAACTTTATAACCAATGTTCCATATTGTAATAAACATTCCCGTAAATGTGGCAATGATTGTTCTGGGTTTGTTAAATATATCAAAACATCATCTGCAAACAAATTAACCTTATACTCTTCATCCATAACTGTCATTCCTCTTATCTGCTCATTCTGCTTTATTGTTTGAGCTAACGGTTCAGTAGCCAATATAAACAGGACTGGTGACAATGGACAGCCTTGTCGAGTTGAATGTGTCAATTTAAACGATGATGAAACTTGACCATTTGTCACCACCCTAACAGTCGGATTCGAATATAAAGCTTTAACCCAACCAATAAAAAAAGGGCCAAATTTAAACCTCCAGTACTTTAAATAAAAAATCCCATTCGACCCTATCAAAGGCTTTTTCTGCATCAAGCGCAACCACTATTGGGTGGTTGGGCTGCTGTCGATATGCATTGACCAAACTAATCAATTGAAGAATATTATCTGAAGCATTTCTATTTTTAATAAAACCTATTTGATCAACATGTATCGATTTAGGTAAATACTTAGCAAGTCAATTTGCTAACATTTTTGCTATTATTTTATAATCAACATTCAATAAAGAAATAGGTCTATATGAAGACACTTTCAATGGATCTCTATCCTTTTTCGGGATTACAGTAATTAAAGCACTGGAACAAAATTCTGGTAACTCATACTGCTCAGTCATTTGTTGTAATACCTCCCCAACACCGAAGATAAATCTTCATTAAAAATTTTATAAAATTCCACCGAAAACCCGTCATCACCTGGTGACTTCCCATTGGTCATTTCCAACATATCCGCCTTAATCTCTAATTCTGTAAACAGAGCTTCCAGATCCATAACACCATCCTCTTCTAATGGTGATAACGTTAACTTAGATAAAAAAGAATCAATAGAACCATTATCGTCTTTCCCCTCAGAAGTATATAATTTTTTTATAAAATGAGTAGAACTGGTCATTAATTTCCTGAGGTTTATAGGTAATTGTTGAATTCTTTTTTACAGCATTAATAATCCATGAAACCTGTTCCTTCTTCAACTGCCATGCGAGTACTTTATTTGCCCTCTCACCGAACTCATAATATCACTGCTTAGATCAATTAATTAAACATTCAAATTGATAAGTCTGCAATATATTATAACACAATTTCAATTTAGTCAAAGCCACTTTTTAAAAAATCTTCTGTCACTTCCTTCTGAAATTCCTTCTCCAATTCATCAATTTGCTTTTATAAATCAAAGCTTTCAACCATATACTGTTTCTTAACTTTAGTGGTATAACTAATAATCTGTCCTCTTAAATAAGCTTTTAACGCATCCCATAACACAAAACGACTTTTACTGAATTAGCATTTTCAGGCAAGAAAAAAGTAATCTGTTCTTTAAAAAAAAACTCTGTTTTTTAACAACATTGTGTTAAATCTCCATCTATAAGATGAACGTACCACTTCTGAACTTACATAAGAAAAAAAATAATAAAGAATGATCTGATATAACCCTGCTTTTATATTCTGCCTCTGATATCCTTCCTTGTAAATGTGCCGATACTAAAAAAAAATCCATTCTAGAAAATGAATCATGTCGAGACGAATAAAAAGAAAAATCATTCTCTGTAGGATTAACCCCTCTCCAAATATCCACTAAATTTAAATCCTTCCATCTTTGATTTCTTTATACATTTTGGGGATCTGTCCAACAAAGGATCCAAGACACAATTAAAATCTCCCCAACTAAAATATTTTCATTAGCTTGATTTAATAACAAAAAAGCATCCGAAATAAAACACTCATCATCGACATTAGGTGCAAAAATATTAAGCAAAGTCCAAAATTCAGTAAAAATTTTACAATTCACCTTTAAAACCCTTCCAGCATTCCCTTCTATAGTATGCAACTCAAAAGACAAATTCTTATGAAATAGAATTGCTACACCCCTTGCCTTAGAATTAAATGAAGAAAAAAAACACATGCCCAACCCAATCTCTCTCTTCAATTTCAAATATTTTTTTTCAGACAAATGTGTTTCTTGTAAAAAGATAATATCAATTTTCATTTTCTTGATATAAGCCAAAACTCGCTTTCACTTAATCGGATTGTTTAACCTCTGAACTTTAAAAGTTGCAAATTTCAAACTAGACATCTTTACAAACTAACAATATAGTCACTTGCTACAAAATATCACTCCCCTTCTAATAAATGAAAACCACTCTTCCTCCCCTAAACATATATTTTTTAAAAAATATATAGAAAATGTTTTAATTATTCCCCCCCCCACTAAAAGAAACACTATCCAAATGTAGTAACGCCCTAAAAAACTGGGTGTGGTAAACCCCACAAGTGGCAGATGATTATCAAAGATTTCAGTGCTATCCACCCCCCCAGCCAGAAATACATCATTCATATTAATACAATCCAGTACTGTAAATATATTCAACCCAATGACTCCATTCCCAATTATTGTTCCGGATCTTCAATGTCAATTAAAACTTTGTGTTAAAACCTTTTTCTTTCCATTTTTTTCCCCATTCTTCCCATTCTGCCCATTTCTATTTCCATTTGCCCTCTTTTTCGGTGACGGTGGCGAAACTCTTCCATGTCCTCGTAAATCCGGTAATGAATTAGCAAAAATTAATGCATCATGAACATTCTCAAAAAATTGAGATTGAAAGTTACCATAAAAGACCTTTAACAGCAGGATATCGAAAAGCAAATTTATAACCCTATTGCCACGGTACTTCTTTAGCCGAATTAAATTCCCGTTGTTGCCTAATAATTACTTGACTCAAATCTGCATTAAAAAATACTCTGTTATTGGGGAGGAGTCACGTGATGGAGTAGTGGCCGGACGGTGAACTCCAGCCCTCTCCAGAAAAGTCGGGAAAAACAAAGAAAAACACAAAGGCACAGAAATAAAAGTTACAGAAAAGTGAGTATAAAGGTGGAAAGAAGATGGCGACAAAAAAAGAAAAATCGAAAGCAACGGTAAGAAGAGAGGAAGAGAAGACAAAGGAGGAAAAAGGTGAAGGCCTTACCTGTCCGAAGAGGCCCGCTGCGGAGAGAGAAACCCGCTCCCTCAGGTCGGTAAATAATGGACTACAAAAATGGCTCGCAGAGCCGAGTAAAAGTGCGCAACCGCGCATGCGCGATGCGAATGAAAAAAAACACACCGACGGGAGGGGGGACCAGCTGGGGAGTCGATCTCCACAGCCGGCAACGACAGCTGCAGAACACCTGCAGCAAGAAGAGACCACAGAAGACAATAGAAACAAGAAAGAAGAGGAGGAAAGGGCACCAAAGAAACAACAGATGGCCAACCCAGAGGAAGAAGAAGAGGAAGAGGAAGAGTACAGAGAAATAGAAGAAGAAAAGAAAGGCAAGGTAAAGGATAAACTTGCTCTTATTAAAGGATACATGGAGTCATTTAAAGAATGGCAAACACAGGAATTTAAGGATTTAAGAAAAAGAATAAACAACACAGAAGAGAAAATAAATAAAATGGAGATGACCTTAACAGAAATGGGAAAGAAAATGGACAAGATGGAAGAGCGGGCAGTAGCAGCAGAAATGGAGGTAGAAGACTTAAAAAAGAAATTGGAGGAATCTAATAAAAAAACTAAAGAGACACAAGAACTACTAGCTCAAAAAATAGATACAATGGAAAACCATAACAGAAGAAATAACATAAAGATAGTGGGCCTTAAGGAAGATGAAGAAGGCAAGAATATGAGGGAGTTTATAAAAGAGTGGATCCCTAAGACCCTAGGATGTCCAGAACTACAGCATGAAATGGAAATAGAAAGGGCACATAGAGTATTGGCCTCTAAACCACAACCACAACAAAAACCAAGATCTATTGTAGTAAAATTCCTAAGATATACTACAAGAGAAAAGGTACTGGAGAAGACAATGGAAAAAGTAAGAGAGGGCAACAAACCACTGGAGTATAAAGGGCAAAAAATCTTCATTTATCCAGATATAAGTTTTGAACTCCTAAAGAAGAGAAAAGAGTTCAATACAGCAAAGGCGATTTTATGGAAGAAAGGGTATAAATTTATACTAAAGCATCCAGCGGTATTGAAAATATTTATTCCAGGACAACAAAACAGACTATTCTCGGATCCAGAAGAAGCACGAAAATTTGCAGAACAATTACAAAAATAGACTGAGGGAGGAAGACGGGTAATGAGAGTAAAAATGATCACGATTGATATGTATGCAGGTAAAGAGGTATAAGAGTGAATAGAGACAATGAGCATACATGAATGTATCTGTACTTAGAGGAAAATATAGATAGTATAGACAAGAATTAATAAGGGAAGGTAATGGAATAGAGAGAATAAGGAGGGAATTAAAAGAGGGACCTTTGTGACATATGAAAAGTGAAATCTTTTCTGGGGGAGGCGGGGTGGGGGGAAATAGCGGTCACTGCAAAATCAGTGGACGCTTGCGAGTGGATTCGCAAATCCAAATGGAGAGGGGAGATGTGGTTGTCCGACAAGGGATAAAGGACAACTCAGGAGGTGAAGTGGAGATTGGGGATAAATAAGATAGAAATAGGAGAATAAGGAAAATGTTAGATGTTGTAGGAATGTTGTCTTATAAAGAGTTGAAAATAAGAAAACAGAAATGGAAAAGGAGGAAAGGTAATGATGGAAAAACGGAAAGAGAAGATAAACAAAATATAAAAGGGCTACGCTGAACTATATGTCTTTAAATATTAATGGAATACATAACCAAATTAAAAGGAAGAAACTACTAAATTTAAATGAATAAATGTATTCCATTAGAAAAAATAACAGATAGGTTAAGAAATAATATTGAAATATTCGAGCAAGTATAGGAGCCTTACATTAAATACAATAGCGAAAACCTACCGGGGACAAACAGTACCTAAGTGGATGGAAGGAGAAGGAAAGAAAAGAATGGACTCAGTAGAATTTCTGGTGTAATTTTGTTGAATGACAACATTGTCTGACTGGCTTAATGCAACCTAGATTGTATACCTAAAATGGATGAGAGGGGGGGGTGGGGGGGTGGTTTGGGAGGAAAGTGGGGGGAGGAGAAAAAGTCACTGTATATGTGTGAAAAAGAAATAGTGTATATCATGGCTAATGTGATTTATGGTGTGAAAAAAAAAAAATACTCTGTTATTTTGAATCATCATAGGAGATTGACTTTGTCGGGCCTTCTGTCCCACCCACCGTAATATCATTTCTCTGTCTTGATAGTTCAGGCACCAAACTAACACCGCTCTTGGCGGTGGTCCCAGTAACGGTTTCTTTC
Source organism: Narcine bancroftii (assembly GCF_036971445.1). Classification (NCBI taxonomy): domain Eukaryota; kingdom Metazoa; phylum Chordata; class Chondrichthyes; order Torpediniformes; family Narcinidae; genus Narcine; species Narcine bancroftii. The sequence continues at coordinate 339,022,900 of NC_091469.1, forward strand.
GTAACACTCTATGTGCCCTCTCCAATATTAAACCTTCTGAAAAAAAACTCTTTGCCCAACACCTCGGGAATCCAATTCTTGAAATATTTTATTGGATCAGACCCTTCAGTGTCTTCTGCAAGACCCACAATTTTCACATTGTTTCTCCAACTTTGATTTTCCAATGAATCAGTTTTTTTCAGTAAGTTTTTCTTCTGGATTCCCCAATCCACAAACAAATCTTCCACTTTCTCTATTTTTTTCCTTATTACGTACAACTTGAATTTTACATTCAGAAAAAGCTGTTTCAATTTTTAAAAAAAATTTCTTGCACTGTATCCATCGATTTAATACATTTACTGACATCCCTCTTAAGTGTAGATATATCTTCAAAAATATTAGATATTTTAGTTGTCACATCCAAAAATCCTTGAGTCATTTGTTTACACATATTGTCCATATGATAAGCAATCCCTTCCAAAACTGTACAGACCCCATTCCAGGTTCCAGTTCCACATCTTCAGGCCTACCTTCTGTAGACTCCACCTCCAATTGTTCCTGTGAACTGCTCGTTTAAGGTATGTCCTCTTCTTCTTCCAAAGTTGTCGGGCCCTTCTCAGTGCGGCTGCAGGTTTGCACACCCGACGGTGGAGTCGGAACGCCACCGCTTGGGCCCCCCCACAGCCCACACACGGTCCAACAGTTCACGGAACCTGGAGGCACTGCACATGCCCGGCAAGGCCAAGGACCATGCAGAGGCAGTTTCCAACGCCATTCTACTTGTCCTGGGTTCACCCGACGGCAGCTCGGGCAGAAGGGCCCTTCCCTCAGCTGGGTCGCCCAGCGTCCGACATCGCGAACATGCGAATCAAGTCCGGCCGAGCTCATCAACATGCCAGCACCATCTTGTGGAGACAAGGTCGGCGCCGGTGTAATACTTAGCTGGCAGGAGTTCCCTGTGCCTTGGAGGTTCCAAACAACAATTCCGTGGCTTCAACTGGACAGGTAGGCCTCAATTCTCCAGCACTTTTAAAAGTAGTTTCTTCTGTAATTGAGCTTTCATTTTTTTAACATTAGTTGCCATTGTGACCCAGTAATGTTCCCAAAAATAAAAAAAAACCTTTTATTCACTTAGATAAAGTTTAAAGACGGGTGCTTAAAAAACTGGCTGAGGAGGAGTAGGATTGCACGTCTGCCCTCTATGCCATCTTGCCACGCCCCCCCATCTAGGCCAGTATTCACGAGAGTTTAGAGGAATGAGAGATGATCTCACTGCAAAGTACAGAAGTCTGAAGGACTAGATGCAGTGAGGATGGTTCCTGATAGGAGGAGGTGGTAAGTATCGAGACAAAGATTTAGTCTCAGAATACTGGCACAATATGTAGGACTGAGCTGAGGAGAAATTTCTTCACTCAGAATTATGTTATTCTCTACCACAGAAGGATAAGAGTCAAAGTCACTGAATAGGTTTAAGAAGGAGATAGATTTCTGGATCCCCAAAATGTATTTTGAGTATGCGGAGAGAATGCAAATAGACCATTGAGATAGAGGACTAATCAGTAGAGGGCTATCAGATGAATTGCCTCATCTTCTGATCAAAAGCAGAACTGGTGGGAATTTGTAAAAAGTTACAGTGATTAGCTCAGAGTTTTTCAGTCATATACTTTTCTATTTAATTTCATGGAGAGATATCATTATTTTGCTTTTATCTACCTGTATCTGGATTGATAAACTGAAACATCTGGTGATCAAGTTCCATCCATTCTACCTGCTGAAGTATTCCATTGCCATCATCCTAGTCACAGTGTACATTCTGCCACAAGCTAATATCAGGCTAGCACTGGGAGGACTAAGAACTGTGATTAGCAGCCATGACTGTAGGAGACTTCAATCGGCAACCTGAAGAAGACTTTAACTAACTACCACCAACATGTCATATGCGAGACCAGGGGAACCAATACGCTCAACCACTACTACACCAGCAAGAAGAACATCTATCGAGCCATACCATGATTGCACTTTGGCAAGTCTGATCACCTGGCTGAACTTCTACTCCTGGCGTACAAGCAGACACTGAGGACCGTGGCACCAGATGTGAAGATGACAAAAGTATGATCGAGTGAGATGGAGGAGCTTCTGCAGGACTGCTTTGAATTGGTGGACTAGAACATATTCAATAATTCATCCTTAGAGTTGAAGGAACATGCAACATGTGACACTGTCTTCAAGACCTGTGTAGACGTGTATGTGCCCACACACATATACTGGGTATTCCCCAACCAGAAGCCTTGGATGAATCAGAAAATTTGCAATCTGCTGAGGGCAAAATCAAGGGTATTTAAAGCTGGGGATCAAGATCTCTACAAGATGTCCAAATATGACCTGTGGAAGGCCATCTCTGCAACAAAGTGGCAATTCTGGATGAAGTTAGAGACAGATACAGACCTGTGCAGGCCATTACAGTCTACAAAGCAAAGGCAAACACCATAGATGGCTGTGATGCATTATTACCCAATGAGCTGAACACATTCTATGCCCACTTTGAGAAGGGGGGCCCAACAGTTCCTACAAGAAATCCTACGATATCTGTGTTTGAGACTGACGAAAGAATATAATTCAAGAGGGTGAACCCTTGCAAGGTGTCAGACCTTGACGGGTATCTGGCAGGGCACTGAAAATCTATGCCAACCAACTAGCGGAGTGTTCAAACACATTTTCAATCTCTAATTTCTGCAATTGGAGTTTCTCAGACCATCAATCATCCAGGTCCCCAAAAAGAGCAGAGTGTGCTGCCTCAATGAGCATTGCCCAGTAGCATTAACATCTACTGTGATGAAATGCTTTGAGAAATTGGCCATGGCAGATGCCAATGCTCAGGACAAGAAAAAACAAGAAAAAAACTCATGAGGATTGTTAACTTGGCGTGCAACGAAGACTTCTAAAGAGGCAGTGTCTTAAAAAAGCAGCCTCTATTGTCAAGGACCCCTACCACCCAAGGCATGCCTTGTTACCATTGGGAAAAGGTACAGGAACCTGAAGACGAGCAATCAGTGACACAAGGACAAGAATGTATACCAAAACATTATCTCTATTTTCCTTTCCAGATATGACAATACTGGCCATTAATGAAATAATGTCTAATGAATAAGAGAGGGAGCACTGCAACTGGATAGAATCAACATCTACCTGCAATAAAATTAGAATAAATAAAAGTAATCTCAAGATAAATGTATTCATTCTGTAGCTAATTTATTGCTTACATTGGAGAGATTCATGATAACGTGTGAATAATAAGAAAAATGCCTCAAAATTATCAGTTATACTTGAACCAATTACAGTAAAACCCCTGGTATTTGGAATTCAAGCAACTGGCAAAAAAAAAAGGTAAAAATACGCAGGTTTAAAATTGTAAACTAAAAGTTGCCTTTAGTAACACATAAACCTTTGGTGCGGATGGGAGCAAGTATTCAGCCAGCGGAGTGCCTTGGTTGTGCTTTGTTCGTAGCAGTTGTTTGAATAAAGTTTGAATTAAGTTGTGTTTGAATAAAATAGCATCACCCAAGGATGAAGAATTGGTTGATGCCGCTTGCATTTGGGGGTAACTCTTTTTTCTTTTTAAAATATCTTTATTGCATTCAATTAAAAAAAAAATAACACACACACTAATCCAATACATGGGCTGAATTATAAGAGACATAATTTGTACTTCTCATATAGTATCTTAACCATACATAGTATAAATTGTGTGTACCATAACTCTTAAAGTGTCGTCTCATCCCGACTTAAGTAGAGTCGGGATTTTTAATGCAGGTGTATTAGTTAGGCTTTGTAAGAGAAAGTCTCAAGCAACTGTAAAATACACTTTGGCATCTACTAATCCCCATAGATGTTGGATGCCAGAGGTTTTTACTGTACATTCTTTAAAGAAGCATAACCATTGTATTTTATTTATTCATTTAGTTACATTATCAGTTATTATCAATTAAGGGTCAAAAAATCTAAATCCAAATGAGACACAAATCTTCACTGAACTAGTAATGCTAAAAATTTGTGCATAAATTAATACAAATATATCATATAGAAATGTTTTTATTAATTAGTGGTTTCAAAATTCTTAGAACTATTGAGAAATGCTCTTTTTATCTTAATGTTACACATTCAGAATTTATTGTCACGAACTCGCCAGGAAATTCTGTGTTTCGCAGCAGCGTCATGGAGCAAATATCCATATTATAAACCATCTTACAACAATAATTATTAAAAAAAGGTGTAGTGCATGAAAAGTAAGGCAGTGCCTTTAGTTTATTGATTATTCAGGAATCTGATGGCAGCAAGGAAGAAGGTTTCATTGAGCCACTGAGTGCTTTTAATTAGGCTCCTGTACCTTTTCCCCGATGGTAGCAGAGTGATAGAAGAATAGAAGCTTTGAGGATAGAAGCTGCTTTTATAAGACACTGCCTCATGTTGATGTCCCCGATGGAATGAAGTCTGGTGCCAGTGATGTTGCAGGGCTAGTAAACAACCCTCTGGATTTAAAAAAAAATCTTGTCCTGAGATTTGATTCCTCCATACCAGACAGTGATGCAACCAGACAGAATGCTCTCCGCAGTACACTTGTTGAAGTTTTTGCGTCTTTGGTGACATACCGTATCTCCTCAAACAACTCACAAAGTATAGCTGCTGGTGAGTCTTCCCTGTGATTGCATCAACATGGAGGCACCAGGACAGATGTGACAGAATATGTTGTTTTATATTGTATATAGATGTGTGTTTGGGAGATAAAGTGGGGCCGGTTTTTAGTGTAGGCTACATACAAACACTTCAAAGAAAGATCTCATTTAAAATACTGGAGCTCTGCTCAAGTCAGGCATTCCAGCTCCAAGAGCCTTTCCAAAAACTTTGAAAAGTGCCCAAAGGACTTCACTAATTGAAAAGTAACAGATGAAAGAACTCGTCGGAGCCGCAGGCTGTCTGAGTGCAGTTTGCTGTTCTAAGAGGGTCAGGTGGTTTTGCAAGCAGTGAGAGTCAAACAGGCTTTTCTTGAGAGAGAGAGAGCTGGGACTGGAACAGGACAAGCTGGCAAGCTTGTAGAAAAACTCCATTTTGAAGATGGGTTGTGAGTGCTTAGTTTAGCCCGGTCTGCCTAATGTTTTACTTGAAATAAGAGAAAGAAAAAGGAATTCTGTGGTGACCTGAAAGAAAGAGGTTATCATCGGAAAACCCTGATGGGGCAAGTTTCTTCAGCAAGACACTGACGAGGCTGAATAGAAGGGTTCAGTTTGTGTTCAGCGAACAACAAATCCCTCTTTGAAAACCGACAAGAACCTTCCTGAGCAGTAACCATTGACCTTTCAAGATTCATAAATGTTACATTTTTATACAGAATAAGAATTTGTCTGGTTGTCTGGTTACAGTATAAGAATTTGCTTTTTTTGTCTGGTGAAATGACCTCTACCTTATAGAGGGCATTTGTCAATACTCAGACACATTTTGTACCATAGCTCCACCATTGAACATCTGGATACTCTCTCCCATATTTTTAAGGACCTTATTTTCCCAACAAATCTTCTGCCACAGACCTTGTGGTGTTAGCCCTGAAGAGCCAATTTCTACATTCTGTCCAATGTACACAAGCGTGGCTAAAATTTATTTGTTTTCCTACCCTGATTCCATTAATTTGCTTCTGGTCTAGTTCCTTCCCACTTGCATCTGTTGAAATGTTATGCTTGTGCCAAATGGTTCATGCACATGATGTACCATCCCACTAACCCTCAATTTTGCAGCGAAGTATGGGTCCGAGGGCTCTGTAACAGGGGCATGCCGAGTAGTATATTCATTCCAGCAGTATATTCATTTATTTTTCATTTTAAACAACCTTTCCTTCAACAGCACTCACATTTTCCACATCAAAGGTATGCTATGACTATCTGTATGTCCTCAAGTTATGCCTGTCTTTCTGTGGGATATATGAAACATTCTTTGTTCTTACTCTTTGATCCTTACTCTTTTTCCGGTACTTTGCAATTGCATTGCCCCTGGTTTGTACAGACTCTGAAAATGCCTTAAGTGTTGCAGTCATTTTCCACCTCATCCTGCCCTCACCTTGAATCAAGAAACACTAAGACTCAGTAGGTCAGAAATGGTCAGTTAATGTTTCAAGTCTGTACTCTTTGTTGACAGTTGATAAAGTCAGGGCAGAGATCCCTTAGTCCTCACCTTCCATTCAGCAGCTTCCACATTCAATGGATTATTCTTTGCAAATGTTGCCAGTTCCAAAATGATTCCACAACTAGATCCACCTCCTCCTCGTTCAGCATTTTTACCTCATGACTCCAGTCTGTTGTTCTGTCCCCATTTATCACTCCCTGTCCTATGGCACTTTCTCCTCCAACACCTCTTCCATTCCCACTATCAAGAGTCCCAAAGGTGAAGCAGACATTCACTTGCTCTTCCACTGTAGTATACTGCATTTGACATTCAAAACTTCCACCCATGTAGCAAATGCAGTCTGGATGAATGCTTTCCGGGCAACCATATTTCAGTCTGCAAGAGTGATGCAGCTTCCAGTTGCCAACAACTTTAATTCTCCTTTTCACTCTGACCAATCTCTCTGTGCCTTCTTGTTATAATGAAGGCTGACATAAGTTTGAGGAACAACACCTCATTTTCCAACTGGGTACATTACAATCTTCCAGACTCTATTGAATTCTCCAACTTGATGCAGCTCGCTTATTCTACTTGAACCAGATCTGTGCAATTATATTATAATTCATTTATCTGTAAATGTGACTCAGTTATTTTTTCTCTCTCCATTAGTGCAGCTTAACATGAAAGGAAAAACCCTATTATTAGTGTTATATCTCTGAGTTACCTGGGAGGCTTCTTAAATAACTTAGGGGTGCAGATGCAAATAACAGAAGAGACTACTTACTGATGCCTTCTACCATCTCAGGAAACTGTTCACACACATCCATATACATACGCCCCACAGTGGTGCACTACAGTTACTACAGTGAGAAGGGTGTATTCTTATGCTGTTACAAAATAGTTCACATTATCCAGACTATATAACATCCCTCCTTCTCCAGATAAAGAAAAAAATTAGTGTTCTTTATCACTTTCTTTCTAGTGCAACTTAAGTAACTGAACTTGTAGACCAGTTTATTTACACAACTATTTTTAAATAGTTCTTGTCGATATCACACTAGCAGCAGTATGTTCTTCGCCATCTTGTGGATTTGGCTGTGACCGTTGGTCTTTGTGTTGCTGGTACATATGTAGATGATGTAGCTTGTTGTGCTTCACCTGACAACTGCTGTGTTGATGTTTTGGTATCAGTAGTTGTGGTCTCTTCACTGATGAGATGATGCCCCTTGATCCCATGTCTTCCATTTCATATTTTTCATTCAGGGAAAGTCATGACAAGGTATTATCAAGCACCATCTCTTTGCCTGGTATGTATTTTAAGTCAAAGTCGTAGCATTGTAGTCATAGAAGTAATCTCTGCAGTCTAGCTGGTGCCTTGTTTAGGTTCTTTCTCTGGATGTGTTCCAGTGGGCGATGATCACTTTCCATTATAAACTTTCTTCCATACAGAAACGTGAAACTTCTTGCATCTGTATATGATCGCCAACAGCTCTCTCTCAATACTGGCATATCTGGTCTTCGCTGTTGTTAGTGCTTTTAGGGCAAAATCTATTGGTTTTACTTCTTGTACTAATGATGCATCTACTTGCAGAGTGAGGGCTTTCTCTCTATCACAGTATCTCAACTCCACTTCTCTGCATATTATTTCTTTGAACTTGACCACTGAAATGCCACGTCTTCCTTTAGCAACTCTCTGATGTTTGCTGTGAAGTCTGACATATGTGGTATGAAGGAACTCATGCAATGGACCAACCCAAGGAAACCTGAATTCTTCTTTGTCCTTTTGGTGCTCTATCTTGGTAATGGCTTTAACCTTCTCTGGGCTTGGCTTTACCCCATCAGGAGTGTACACCATTCCAAAGAATTGACATTCCTTCTCTTTTATAATTCATTTGGCTGCATTAAGTTTAATTCCAGCTCCTCTTGTTCTCTCCATTAGCTCACGTAGATGTAGATCATGAGCTTTTCCATCTCTTCCAAAAACCTGCAGGTCGTCCACGACGTCAACTGCATCTTTGCACTCTCTGTAGGTCTCATCGATCTTCTGTTGGAACACAAGCTGGCTTACCTTTAGGCCGAAAGGTAGTCACAGGAACTTGTAATGACCAAATGAAGAATTGAATGTAGTTAGTAGTGTTGATTCCTCATCTAGTTTCACATTCCAGTATCCATTCTTATCATCTAACTTGCTAAAGATTTTTGATCGTGTTAGATCTGCTGTGAGAAAGGTATATTCTTATGTGGTTACAAAATAGTTCACATTATCCTGACTATTCTTTCTTTGCTTCTTTGGCTTGGCTTCGCGGACGAAGATTTATGGAGGGGGTAAAAAGTCCACGTCAGCTGCAGGCTCGTTTGTGGCTGACCAGTCCGATGCGGGACAGGCAGACACGATTGCAGCGGTTGCAAGGGAAAATTGGTTGGTTGGGGTTGGGTGTTGGGTTTTTCCTCCTTTGCCTTTTGTCAGAGAGGTGGGCTCTGCGGTCTTCTTCAAAGGAGGCTGCTGCCCGCCAAACTGTGAGGCGCCAAGATGCACGGTTTGAGGCGTTATCAGCCCACTGGCGGTGGTCAATGTGGCAGGCACCAAGAGATTTCTTTAGGCAGTCCTTGTACCTTTTCTTTGGTGCACCTCTGTCACGGTGGCCAGTGGAGAGCTCGCCATATAATACGATCTTGGGAAGGCGATGGTCCTCCATTCTGGAGACGTGACCCATCCAGCGCAGCTGGATCTTCAGCAGCGTGGACTCGATGCTGTCGACCTCTGCCATCTCGAGTACCTCGACATTAGGGGTGTGAGCGCTCCAATGGATGTTGAGGATGGAGCGGAGACAACGCTGGTGGAAGCGTTCTAGGAGCCGTAGGTGGTGACTATAACAATTAGCAAAGCATAACACTGACAAGGAAGCATAATTTCCCTCAATATGCCCCTTTAATGCATCTGACTTGGTCTCTCCAATCATACCTTCCCTTTGTTAAAGGGATTTTTTTAAAACAAGATGAGACCTGTTGAGTTCCTCCAGCAGTTCTGTGTTTTCACTATGATCAGAGCATCTGCAGACTTTCATGTTTCACTTTGTACACTCTCTTTGTCTTAACCACTCCTCTTTTCTATCTTTGTAGTCGTGATGGAGAGTCTCTCACCTGAAACATTATCTTTGCTTTGCTTGCCATAGATGCTGCTTGTCCTACTGAGCTTTTCCAGTAATTTGTTTTTATATAAATATTGGTACATTCTTAAAATAAGGAAACAGTTATTAGATATGTAATGGGAACATTTTAATAATCACTCCTCTGTCACTTACACCAATATTCCCAACCAAGCAACTATACTTGGTCTCTTTTTATGTAATGTACACCACATCCAAAGAAAACAAATTACTCGTAACCAACTTTAGAAAGTATTGACTTCTAATACTAGGGAATGAATAGCAACGCTGGCATAAAGTTACTGGTAACAGAAATCAAAAGCTAAAATCACTCTTGACAATTCATTACTTGTGGAATGAAACTCTCCATCTTCACTGGTTCACTTCTGAGTGTTCAAGATTGATTGTTATTAACACGGTCTTCTGCAACATTCGTTACCAGCTATAAAGGGCTGCATGAGGAATAATTCAGATAGATAGTTTAACTAAACATGTTACACAGCATTTATTGACAAATGGAGGTATTGTGATGAAAAGGAACTCTCAGTAGGTTTCATATTGTCAACAATTTGTGAAAATAAACTCGGGGTACATCTCTTTCTCTCTGCAAGCTGTTCAATTTTGTTTCACAAAAACTTAATGGAGAGCACAGTTAACACATTTTTATATTTACTCAACTTCCCAGTAATTTCTATCATTTCATAAAATAACAAAGAGTCAACTGCGTTTAGAGACTACACTGCTTTATTGAAAATTTATTGTCTTGTTGCATAATACTTCATTTTATGCAAAAATTGGAAACCTTTGGGCAACATCCCAAAATCCACAGCTAAATATTTAACTCATCAGTGGTCCTCAGTCAAATGGATATACACATTGATCTCTACATTTCTGTAATGTACACATTACATAAAATGCAATAATTAATAACTCAGGCATTTAAGTTGATTTCCAAAATTTATTCTCAGTATCTATAGAAAGTGCAGAGATTACAGAGAAAATTAGCAGAATGATACCAGTGATGACCAAGAGATTGGGAGAAACTAAGATTGTACCAAGTTTACCAATTTTCATAATTAAGAAGAGTTTTCATAAACTAGGAAAAAAAAATAGTTCTTTTGGCAAAAACTAGATGAAAAATCAGGATAAATATATTTGCATTCAGTGTAGACAAGACACGGAACCCACAAACATTAAGAATGGGAAGATCATAAAGACCAAAGAAATAGGAACAGAATAGGCCAATCTGCTCCCTGTATCTACCCCATAAGATCATGGCTAATCAGATCTGTGCCTCAAAACCATATCTTTTAACTTCTTTGTAGTTCAAATGTCTGACTTTCTCTGGCTTTTATATATTCAACATCTTTGTCTTTATCCCAGCAAGCCTTCTTGAAGCAAGTGGGATCCTTGGCCTAATCTAGGGAGAGATTAAAGATGTTGGTGAATACATCCACCAATTGATATACATATGTACCCAGGACACATCCCAGTACTCTCTCAGGGCCAATCGCTTTCTGCGGGTTCACCCACAAAAGGCCACCCAGACTTCAGCAGCAGTGATCATGGATTCAAATTTATTAATTAAATAAAATACTTTCTCGCTCAGTCAAGATGCTAAACAATGCTTTTTTTTCCCCCATTATAACAACCAATTATAGGAAATAGTGAGGAAGACAGCATGAGAACTGACAGTAATAATAAAATACAACTCAAACATGCACAAGATCCTTCTAAATCTCCCCTGGTTTCTGCATGGTCGTTAATGTGATAAGGCAGTTTACTGAGATGTGGTTTCAATTTCAACCACTAGAGGACATTAATTCAATTTTAAATTATGGACACCCTTTCTGTAAATAGACTCCCACACACTGTGACACATTTCCAGTAATTTCCTCTTTCAGAATGAGTGGACCACAGTTATGTGGAATCTTATTCAAGGCAACATTTCAAGTAGATAGGTGCAGAAAGAAAATCAGCTATCAAAGGAAGATAGCCTGAAGAAATTCTGAGAAGTAGAGCAGAATGTGCCATTGAGTTATTTGTCAGCAAAAGAGATTGAAACCTATTATTCAGCATTCAGTACACAGTAGATATGAATTCATTTTTCTTCTCAACTGCCGAGAAGATATTATTCAATTAATTATACAAATCAAAGTTTGACTTCCCCTTCCACATGATTATTATTTTCTATATTCATTTCAAATGCAATGTTATGTTTTCTTAAAAACAATTCTGTACAAAATCAAATATATTCAAAAATTGAGCCAGACATTCTGTGAAAGAAAATGTTGCACTTAATATTAACAACTGACCAATTTAATTTATGATTTTTCCAGGGATCAAATACAATGAAATGATGAAAGATAACTGCATATTTATAATATGTGCATGGAATTTTGACCAGAAGGTCTTAGGTTTCTGCATCCTTTAAAAGTCAACCATTTAGATACTACCTTTCATCATTCTTCCAACTACAGTGATTTACTGTACTCTGCAATAAACTTTACCTGCCATCATTTCCCCATTCTGTTCTACTAGCTTTATTTTTTTTAATTGATATACACATCAGCAACAACTTCCTTATCAAATCTCTCTGTTACTCCATCAAACGTCTTCAGAGTGTGTACCACAACTGTCAGCATGAATTTAGAAATCACCCATGGGATAAATAAATCCCTAAATTTTAGAGGAAGGGAAAGCGAGGAAAAGGATTATTGACCTGCATGATTAAATACTGATTCAGAGACAAACATTCTACTAATCGGAAAGACAAAACTATTTTGAAATCTCACACTCATAATATGGGCATTTTTCAAATTTGATTCCATAGAAGTTAGCATGACTTATGCAAATACATGACACCTGCCATAACTACTCAATAGATGCTTGACGAATTCTTACATCTGACTATTATTTTAAAGGTACTAAACTAGTTAAGTTTAATAGAGTTAATGCCTGCATTAAATTTAACAGAGACATTCTGCACAAACTGTAAACATTAGGCTGGTAATCTTGACAGTGGTATAGCAATTTGCACACTACTTAATAAAGGTTTTGCCTAAGAAATACAGAATGTCATTAAACAATATGTTGGAATTCAATCTGGAGCAATATACCTGAATATCCATGCACTGTACCAAGGTTAATCAAGAGTAGACATTATATTAAGATTTTTAAAAAGTATTTTTTCACATGTGGTATAATAAAATACATCATACCTGTAGGTGCAAGACAGTCCTTCCAGTCAAAATATCCTGCATAAATGCCAGGCTCTAGAGAGCCAACAATTGGATCTGATTTTAATTCAATATAGGTTTCGAAGAGCCTCTGATCCAGATTTTTCACAGTATCAATGCTAACCTGCAAATATCATATTCCAGAACATCAGAATTTTTTCAAAAAAATAAAAGTACAAAAAAAACTTAGAAATACATTCTGCTATGTTACTGGAAAGGAACACAGGTCAGTGAGAAAATAGCTGCCTGGTCAATACCTGTGATGACTCTCTCGCCCCTCTCTTTATTAGCAGCTATTGCTCCTCATTCTCAGTCCTAATGCAACTTCACAAGCCAAAATGTCAACAACTCCATTGCCATCAAAAACCTTCCCCACTCCACCAAACCCCCCAACCCCCCCACCCAACCTCCACAGTTCCTTCAACAGATTGCAGTTTGCTTCAGCTCCCAGAACCTGCAGTCTCTTGTATTCGGCCAGTTTGAAATTTTTAACCACTTTGAATGTTTCAGAGAAATTATAATTGTAGGTAGGAATAATTAAAAAAGAGCAGTGAAAGACCTTACATGGTTCCATACTTTAAGTTGAACAAATAATATTTAAAACAAAGAACTTAAAAGTACACAATGGAAGTATTTTTTTCCACGAGGCTGGTTACTACAAAACAGATGTTTTATAATGATTAATTTTAATGATTAATTTTAATGTCATTTTTATTCATACCAATTTAATCAACATGAACCTGTGCACCCTTGTCATCGCCTTAGTTATGTTTTTAATAAATATTAATTAATTGCATTACTAATAATCAAAAAATATACTACAATAAAAATGAGCATTGTTATGAGTCTAAAGGACCCCAAAACCCAGCAGCAATAGACATTCACCAAGACAAGTGGCTTTCAAAACAAAAGTTATTTTTAATCAACTTCAAACATGAAAATAGAATCAAACTTTAACAAGTTTATTCTCATACTATACTCTATACTAACCCAAATTACCCCCTTCTAATTCCAAGAGCACGAGTATGTAATGTGTGTATAAATTTAAGAAAAGTTCTTTGGTTCACAGTTCAATCTCACTTCTCCCTCTTCCAAGTTCCCTGGTGGCAGGCAATCACCATACCGTGCACAGAATTTAACATGTATAAGATTCACCAGCCTTGGTGCCTGAAAGGTAAATGTTTACTGCTCAGGAAGGTTCTTGTAGGGTTTGCAGAGAGATATTTGTTGCTCCAGGATTTCCACAACTGAGGTACCACCACTAGTCACCTCAGGGTCTCGCTGATGAAACTTGCCCCATCAGGGTCTTCTAGGTGGTAACCAAGAGTTCCATTCCTTCCTCTATTTCAAGAGAAACATCAGACAGATAGCACTTCTAGCCATCTACTGCTCTGGAACTGGCTTTCATCAGTTTCAAACAGTTTTCCCATTGCACTTTTCAGGTACTTGTCAGTGTCCCATACACTGACTGAGCTGTTAACTCAAATCTCTCTCTTTTCCAACTGAAACTCCAAAGAGAGCATGTGACTCATGTCTTGCAAACCCCCCCACCTTCCTGAACAAAACAACAGGAGTTATTTCTTCTACTCCCATCTGTTGTTAGATAAACAAAATCCAGGAGTGACCTTTCTATATGAGGACTTTGCAGAAAGGGTACTGATAGACAGCATGACTCCAGCAAGACAATGGTCAAGCATTTTATGACATCAGTTCAATTAACACCTACTTGTGAAAGGTGCTTACATTCTCCAGAGATCCTGCAATATGAATTCTTCAGTCTTTCAGATAAGATCTGTTTTAAAATGTGTGTATGTATGTGACCTACTCTAAATCGTATAAATTCTCCCCAAATATTAATATTGTTACAGCATCTATTCTTAATTTGAATAGAGCACAGACAATAAGCTTTATTTTCAAATGAATATAAAAGGTCGACTCCACTTCTAAAAATAAATGCAGATTGAAACTCGGGAATTGCTGGACCTCACATTATTACAAACATAAGGGCTGCAATACACACCTATTGAGTTTTGTGGTATTAATCCAGAAGATCTATTTATAGCCCAATTTCTTATTTGATAGCAATCCATGGGCAACGATAATATCTCACACCAGGAAAATGATAAGCATTTTCATGAGGGAAGTCCTTGAGGGACAAAGCAAATCAGTACTTTTTTTTAAGTTATATATACAAGAAAGAAAAAATGCATGAACACAACAAAATTATACTTTACTACTCCTTGTCTCATGAAAATTAACAATACAAACCTTATCTATCACTTCATGTGAAAGCTCCTAACATGTAATTAAGCAAATAAAAATCCTTTGTGTCCCTCTTCTACCTGCCCAGCTTAATATTTGGCAGCAAGCTGCTAATTGAGGTACCATTTTAGATCAAAAGCCTTTCCAATTTGTGTGGTAAGAATAACATTTTTGTCCAGACAGGCTTCCTCCAATGCCAAGTCAAAAAAATCTACTGGACCTTTATAAGCATGAGCAAACAACCAACCTAACCATGTCAATCCTGCTCATCTAAGGTTTCATGGAATTCTGAACAAATACTATTCTCAAATGACTAGGCTCAGAATCATGGATAAAGAACAGGATCAATATCAGGAAAGAACTTAAAAACATGTTTTGTTTCCAATGAGAATCTGTCAAGACCCGAAATATCAAATTGCTTTTCCTATCTACTTGTGACTGATGCCGCCTGACTGATTTGCTGACAATTTTCTGCATTTCTTCCTTTTAATCTAGATCTAGACAATGTCACATAGTTAACTAAGCTGTGGATGTATTTTATTTCATAAAATAAGAATCTTTTCTGAGAGATCACTGAATTCAAAGATCTTTAGAGGAGTCAAACCTATTCAAGTATATAATACAGAGGATTATCCAACCAATTGGACAGGAAGCTGGTCAGGGTAAAGGTCAGTTTCCATGTGTTTTCAATCTGAAGGGTCATCTGGCCACACAGACAGGAAGCAGACCAACTCATAGATAAGGACATCTTCCAATTGGTCCTCTTCCTCACCTAAATTCACATCGGTCTACCAGAGCTGGCTCATGAGCCAGATGGAGAATAAAAACCCAGCACATGGGCCAGCTCACTCTCTTTTTCCCTTTGGAACCATCCCTAACTCTTTTAAGGTGCGTGCGCCGGTGAAGGTTGGGGAATATTTGTGGCATGTAACCTGGAAATACTACTGTATCTTGCCAGATATAACCTGTTGATAGATATGTATAAACGTTAATTAGTGGGCCATGCCTGCTTGTCGGGGAAGGAGGTGGCAGGTATTGTTTGTTTGAATCTCCGAAATAACATCAGTACAGTTAATTTGTATCAGAACATTACTGGTTTGTATGTGAGAGTGTGTCTCTCCTGCTTTGTATTTGCATCACATGTAAATAAAGTTCACTGTTTAGTACTGATGTGTCCATGATTATTACTCTTTGAACTTGTTCTCCAACCATAAGTGTACAAATTAATACTGGCTTAATGTTGGTAGGAAGGAGCCATTGAGGTTTACTTTGTAGCACATTCAATTTGCACATATGGTTTGTCACACACGTATTTCAGTGAAATTGCAGTATTGTTTCATGTGACCTGTGCATTTTCCATTGTGTTCATTCAAATATAACATTGCAAGTATCAATTCCAGACCTTTTAAAATGACCTTGTCTATGAGCCAAAAAACTTCCATCAAATCATATTCCAGAACATGAGTACATAATCTTGACTAATATTTTGGTATATTAATAGAGCAATGCTATATTGTCAGAGATATTGAGTCAGTGGTGAAGAAGGCGAAAGCAATGTTGACATTCATTTTTAGAGGGATGTAATGTTGAGACTTTAAGCACTGGTGAGACCTCACTTGGAGTACTGTATACAGTTTTGGGTGCCGTATTTGAGAAAAGCTATGCTGGCATTGGAGAGGATTCAGAGAAAATTTACTGGAATGATACCAAGAATAATTATCAGTCCTTAGACTGCACTCGTTGGGGTACAGAAGGATGAGGGGAGACTTCATAGAGGGATTTTGAATGCTAAAAGGCCTGGGCAGAGTAGATATAGCAAGGAAGTATCCCATGGTAGGGTATTCTACGACAAGAGGGCATAATTTCAGGATAAAAGGGTGTCCATTTAAAACAATGATGCGGAAAAATTTATTTAGTCAAGAGGATCATGAGTCTGAGAAACTTGATGCTACAGACAGTTGCGGGAGTGAGGTTGATGGGTGCATTTAAGGCAGAGATTAATAGGTATTTGATTAGTCACGGCATTAAGGGTGATGGGGACAAGGCTGGGGAGTGGGGCTAAGTGGGAGGATGGATCAGCTCATGATTAGAATGGTTGAGCAGACTTGATGGGCCAATGGCTCTACTTGTGATATCAGTCTTCAAAAGAGATCCTGAATTAAGGTCTCCCTGCCCACTGAAATGGAAGTAAATGCAATGGCGTGATATTTCTTATTATCATTCAGTTACATCCACAAGAACAGATTAATTGATCCTTTCCCTTAAATTGTGGACACTTTTCATATAAATTAGGTTGGGAAATGGCGGTGCTTACCGAGCTGCAATAACAGCAGCACTGTTGCAGACCCGGGGTGAGCAGAGAGAGTGTTGCAAATTCTGTGGGAGCACCACTCGTGCAGGACACCAGTAACAGAGAGTACAACCCCTCTCCCTCTCCTCTCTCTTGAGAAGGAAAAGCAGAGGAAATGACCCTAAGGATGGTGACCACAGTGGCAGGCCGGTGAGGGGCTCTGCCGCTAAAGGACACACAAAGGAATGTGTTGCTGACTTGTGGGCAAGGAACCCACTGGCAACTTGAAGCTGCAGGAAGCAGGCTCATGAGAACCAGGTATGGTAACCAGGATTTGAGAAGGTACGGAGGGCAAGAAGGGCCCTGGACGCTCAAGTCTTCCTCGTCATGTCAGAAGTTTGGATCTGGGTGCAGGTTGTTGATGGTTTAAACCGACTGGAGTCCTGGCAGTTGCAGGGTTGTGCTGGAGGCGAATGCATGGACGCTCAGTGACTCTGGGGGACTCTCTTTTGGTTGCCTTTCTTTGACAGTAAGGGGCATCGGGCAATGCTCATGGAGAATACGAACCTGTTTTATGGTAGACTAAAGGCAAATTTGAGTAATATCACATTTCTGTTTTATTACTTGACAATAAATTGTATCTGATCATTACAGCAGTGACTGATGTTCTTGAATGTGTAAAAATAGTTTGAAAACACTGAGAAACAGCAAGAGGCATAACATAAATGAATGGATTTGTTTTTTTCTTTACTCCCACAGAGATCTCACATTGAGCTCATTGAGAGATCTTTCAACATTAAGAGCGTCAATAGGCACTTTTGCTTGAGGGAGATGAAATGGTTAACTTTCAGGAGGTTTCACACTAATACCACAGAAAACAGAATGTCTGGAACAGAATGTTATAGCTAATCAAGATGAACTGATAAGTACACAGAGGAAAGTGGGTGAAGAGGAGAAAGTCTAATTGCAGACACAAACAATCAAACCTAATCAAATGCAGCA
Organism: Narcine bancroftii; assembly: GCF_036971445.1. Classification (NCBI taxonomy): domain Eukaryota; kingdom Metazoa; phylum Chordata; class Chondrichthyes; order Torpediniformes; family Narcinidae; genus Narcine; species Narcine bancroftii. Next base: position 339,040,965 of record NC_091469.1, read on the forward strand.
CAAGACCAAAAGGGGACCAAGGTCAATGAAATAATAAAACAGAATTAGAACTCCAGAAGCAAAAGCTGAGTGACATCAGAATTATGGAATGATTGCGCCATTACCCTCACTATAGTCTGAGGAAAAAGTTTAAAAAAGATCATGTTTAATCTTAGTATTTTATCTGTTCTGATATACAGTACATATGTTTCAGATATACATGATTTATATCATATTGCACATAAATCATACTTAATCTTAATATTTTACATGTTCTAATATACATATATATTTCAACTTACAAACTTTGCTCCTGATCATTCCACATTTTCATTACAAAAAATTTGTGATATTGCTCACCAAATCCATTTTATTGAAATTAACATACTGCACTGGTCAATTGGGAAGTCAAGGTCATGAGGGTTTTTATTGGAAGGGAGTTGTTGAACAAATGAATTAATTCTTACTGAAATTAAATAGAGCTTTTGTGAAACCTAGATCATTGTGTACAATGTTGATCACTTTAGGAATTCTCAGAAATGGGCCCCACAAATATCTGAATATCACTGACAATTTAGAAACATTAATGAACTTCCGATATTTAGACATATTGTCAAAAAGTGAAAAATGACTTCAGTAAATTAGACTGATTAAATTTTAAAAATTGCAACACTGCTGTGACTTAATTTCTCAGTTTCAGCATTCTGCATATTATTAATGACCATAAACTTAATCAAACAAGCTGCATAAATACTGTGACTAAAAGAGCAGATAAGGGTAGAGTTTTCTGAGGCAAATGACTTACCTACTTTCCCAAAGCCTTACCAGAGTATGCAACAAACAATGTTGAAGCGTGAATCAAAACCATTTCTTATCTGGGGGCCTCTGGTGGCAGCATAAAATATAAACTTGACACCACTTGTGGACGTTATTTAGGACAAAATATTATCTTTCTGCACCAGTGAGTACCCTGTAACCCAGTGCCTTTTATAAGATGGCCCATTAATGTTACAAATTTCTATCTGATTATCTTCCACTTGGAAGAACAAAAGAATCAGGTGCATAATAACATCTCTTCCTCCATTTCCCTCTAAATCACCTTAACTGAAATATATGGAGACTCAAAATCTTTACAAAGCAATACAGATACAAGTATCTTTACCACACAGATGTCAATAGCTGAAGGCAGCAGCTCATTTTTTTTCTAAAAGTAATTAGGGAAAGAAGGACACATTATTCTTGTTATCAATATTCATGCCCCACATAGAATTGAATGAAAAGGTATATTTTATGATGGATTCTCCTTAAAATTATCAAGGAAAGTGTCAAATATTCATTTTTATTTTCAGTGAAATTGTTTTTCCATAATTACACTAATCATGTGCTCATATTTGAAGTAAGAACACAAAGCTGGAGAAACTCAGCAGGTCAAGAAGTGTCCTTTATATAGGAAAGGTAAAAATATATGACCAACGTTTCAGGCTTGAGCCCTTCATTAAGGTATAGGAAAATGTCAGCAGGCATCCAAACAAAAGAGATTTACAAAGTAAAGTTAAATACTGGCTGAAAAGATTAACGCGGAATCTGCAGAAAACTTTAAAAATTGCAAAAGTGCTAATAATTTGAAACTCACTCCCAATAAGGGTGTGTTAACAGAGTTGACAAGGGCTTTTAAATAGTTTTTTTTTGAGGGGAGAAAGAGCAGGAATTGCAAATGATGAGATTCCTCAATAAAGACTGGCATGGATTTTATAGACCAAGCATCCTCCTGAGATTCTATTATATGCAAGTACAGGTATGTAAAACTAGATGTTAATATCCCTTACTGCACTCCTGAAATTTGCTGTCTAGACTCTGCAGGGTAGCCAAATGAGTGGTGGCATCTTCTGGTTTATCAAATGGGAGCCCTCCTTCCTCAGTGTTTTGCAGATAGACCCACGGCAGCATTGAACTCCAGCATCCTGAGCATCCTGAGCTCACCCCCTAGATGCCCTTCCCTCATTTGGGTGCCCAGGTGGAATCCTCTCTCCTCATCCAGAGTCAATGACTATGCTTTTCAGCAGCTCTGGAGAGATATATGTGTATCTTTCCTCTCACTCCCAACTCCCAGAGTAGCCTTGATGTCGACGTGGCTACAAATCCTCTGAAGCCTACTTCAACCGGTCGGACCATTGCCTTCCAGCCACGTTGCTGTACATCAGATGCATGCTCAGTGTTCCTCAGTTTTTTGCGCTCATAGGCCCCCTCTACTGCATCCTCCCAGGGGACTATAAGCTCGATTATGCAAGTTCAAATTAAACTAGATATACATTCAGCATAGTTGGAATTATTACTTAGATTTTTGATCAAAATATAAAAGAAATCCTCTGCATAAACAACTAATTAAATTATTGTAACTAATTGTATTCAGAAACAAGATTTTAATTTTATTAATGCTTGCTGGTTTATTTTGCAGAATATAAATGGGTTTTAGAGTAAGGCAAAGAAACTGAGGGGCTCCTCCTCCCTTTACAAAATAAATAGTTTATCTATACCTCCTGCTCTATCATGGCACCATATTTTCCGTGAAAGAGGTGGCTGCTGCATTTCATGATTCAGAGGGTAATTACAGTCAAGTAATGGAGGATAACAAGTTACAATAACAGGATCTGGTTTATGTCAATCAGATAGTTAGTAATTGTTTTAAAAGAGAATTTTTTTCCCCAGAAGTAGAACTTCCAGTACTTAGCCCACATTAACACAAAGATTCACCACCAATTCTTTCCATTTGACTTTTAAGTTGATCAAATAACAGTTGCATGCCATGTCATTCTCACTTTTCACCTCATCTATGACTGGAATCAAGCCTAGATGATTAGTTGTATTTTTGCAATGGTTTTAAATAAAACTCTACGACTTTCAGAAACAAATAGTGGCAGATGTATTCAGTAGAAGTCTTAAAGTTCAGTAATCCAGAAAACTGGCTTCACTTTGCAAATTTAGAAAATTACTTTTGAATAGTTTCTAGTATAATCAGCAAATTCAACAAAAATCATAAAAATGATAATAAGGTGCACTATTTTTCATTAATAATTTAAAAGAGAAAATATAAGTACAAATAAAATAGAGGAAATAGTACAGTATGAGGAAATATAAACAAACAGACACCACAGGGTTCAAATCTATATTTCCCTGAAAGTGGCATAGGTTAATGGAGTAGTAGAAAAGGTGGCACATAGCATACTTGGAGCATCAAATTTAACAATTGAGATATTAATTTTACAGCAACAAAAACTTGACCACAATTTGCAGATAAGCCAAATTTTGAACAAATTATAAATATAGCAGTGATTTTTTTAAAAAAAAGTTGAATATGAAGATCAACTGTTGAAATTCAACTGTTGAAATTCAACTGCCTCATTGCAAATGTCAAAAGGGACACACAACAATCATCATAAATCTTGCATGTGAAATGATGAAAATAAGGTCAAGGTGAGAAAATTTCAGAATTGTGCTTCAAACATGATTCCAAAGTATTATATTTAGAAAAATGAATAAAATATAATCCAAGAAATTTATTTCTTTATCAGACGTGTTACAGAACAAAGGCTGATACATATGGTTGGTTATCTCACAAATAAGTCAGTTTATTGGATGGACAAAGAGACCAAATACTATCCCCTTCTCCAAATTTTCAATTAATCAAGAGATTAATGTTTAGACATGTATATTTGTGATCAAAGGCAAATAGAAACATCAAACATCCAATAGAAACTGACAAATATTTTTTTCATTCCCCAAAGTATAAAACAATGTACCTATTTTCTCATAAATCAAAAAACTAAAATAAATCTATCTCCCTCAAACCTGTACAGTGTGACCAGTCAATATTGCAAATGTGTTCTATCATTGTATGCAAGCTCACTAATAATTTGATGGGCTATCGAGTAAGGAGGACAAGGCATTGTGGTCAATGTTGATTAAAATCTAATTGACTGTCGGTTGCACAATCAAGACAGGCAGCTCAGCTATATAGTTCGTAAAGGTGCTGTCCCTCACCTCCAGGGTCAGGCTATATGTCTGATTTCCTGCCCAGTCTGTGTTCGGTCTATAACTGTGTAGATTTCCCTCCAGATGCTCCAGCTTCTTGCCACACTTCAAAGACATTTAGAGTGGCAAGTTAATTGGCCACGGCATTGCCCCTGTGTAGCTTAATGGTAGAAACAAGGGTGGAGAGAGGAGATTTTGAGGGGAATTCAGATTGCTCTGAGTGCCAGAATAGAAAGAAGATATTTCATCACATTGAGCTGATGTTATTATAACAGACAAATAGTTTACAGCATTCAGGTCTACTTCAAACTCCTTGGCCTGGAACTTGCACTCATACAAAACTTTTAGGCCACATTTGGAATACTGTGTGCAATTCTGGTTGCCACATTATTGGAAAAAAATGTGGAAGCTTTGCTTAAGGGTACAGAAGGGGTTTAAGAGGATATTGCTTAGTTTAGAGGGTATGTTATGTGGAGAGATTGGACAAACCTGAACTGGTGCATAGAAAGCCTGATAGAAGTTTATAAACTCTTGAGAGGTATTGATTGGCTGGGCAGTAAGAATCTTTGCCCAGGGTAAAATTCACATGCTAGAGTGCTGAGTAGTCATATTGTACATACTAGAGGATGCGTTTAAGGTGAGGGGAGTACATTGAAGGGAGATGTGAGGGGCATTTTTCTTTTCACACACTGAGAGTAGTAAATGTCTGGAATTGCCTGGCAGGAGTAAAAGCAGATACTATAAGTATTTAAGAAGCTCTCTGGATAGACACATAGATATGAGGGGAATGGAAATATCTATCAAGTGCAAGTGGCAGACTTGTTCGAATTGAATATCACGTTCAGCACAGACACATGGGCCAAGGGGCATACTCCTGTGCAGTAAAGTTCTGTGTTCTATAATAACATGGGAGCTTGCCATGTAAAATTGATAGAAAATCTTGTATTTGTATATGCACAATTTCAAATGGGAAATTAGGAACTGCTATCTTTTTTTTCTCCAGGCGAGGATTTTTTTTTATGATGAAGCTAACTAATGGTAAACTGGATATGATGCCCGTTTGCCATATTAATGGTCTTGATATAGTGCAAAACTGTGGTTGTAAGCTAAATTGAGACCCTTAGCATGTTGAATTTTTACTATGCATAAGAAAAATAGCAATCAATAAATGACAAAACAAAGAGAGATTTCTGAATTGTAATAAAATATCTATCTTATTTCTAAATATAAATTAAATTTTTGGAAACTATCACAATGAAGTCACAATATAAAGATGAAAACGAATATCAGAAGATTATTCATTTTTTTATGCAGAAAGGAGTGAACATCGCCATTCACAACAATGTTTCTTATTTTCTTTCGAAAGAAACTACATGTACAATGATATTACTATTGGTCATGTAATAAAAGAATATATATGCAAAATTTCACAGAAGGATGCTCTTTTGAAATCATGTTGTCAAGAAGATACTATTAACATTCTGGAACATGCAAGGAAGGGAATTCTAGGTAAATTCTGGGAAAACAAGGAGTGATCATGTAATGATAAAAAAAAGGTGGATTAATGCCTTTGTAGTTCCAGGAACTTTAGGAAATAGTGATCATGAAATAGTAGAATTTTATAACAATTTTAATGGAACTTAGTCCAACTTGAAACAAGGATAGAAAATTTGAATACAGCAAACTTGCTTAATCAAAGGGTGAGTAGCTATGACAGATTGGGAAACTACAATGAAAGGTATGACAGTACACAAGAACACATGGCCCCTGAAGTCTACCCTACATTCAATATCATTATGACTGATGACTGATGTGCTTCAAGTCCTCTGTGTCAGATCCCCACAGCATTCAATCCCTTGAAATTTAAAACCTCTCCAACTCCATTTTAAATACTTAAAATTAGCACATCTCTCCAACTTGCTTGGGCAAAGAACTCCAGAGATTCACCATCCTCACATATCTATTGATTAGACCATAGAGAAGAATTAATTGTCATATTCTTAATGGTGGTGCTAGAATCCTGAAGAGGTGACTAATTCCAGGAATTCACTTCTAAGTCAAGAAAGTGTATAAACTGAAAGGCAATTTGCAAGCGATGCTTTGCCATGTTTCTGCTGTTGTCACCCACTTAAATGATTGAAATGCTTTATTCCCCAAGGGATGTGGGTCCTGTTGGTATTGAATAATTTTTCTTAACCACTGTGGTCCTTCTGATGAAGGTATATGAGGGAGCTATTTTTAGAGAGCACCAATATATTTGAATATAAAGATGATCAAGAAACAAGAATACATTTCCAGATCAGGAAGGTACATGTCCTGCAGATGGTGTGGGACAGATTATAGATATGATTTTGGGAGATAAATTGGGGCAGGTCTTTTTTAGTGTAGGTCACATATAAACACTTCAAAACAGATCTCATTTAAAATACTGGAGCTCTCCTCAAGCTAGAAAGGTCGGCTCTGTGTGCCTATGCAAAAACTTTGAAGAATCCCCAAGAGACTTCACTAATGGATTGATGTTTTGAAAAGCAACAGATGAAATAACTCGGAGGAGTTGGTTCGGAGCCACAGGCTGTTTGGGAGTGCTGTTTGCTGTTCTAAAATGGTCATGTATTTTTTTTGCAAGCAGAGAGGGAGTCAAACAGACTTTTCTTCGAGAGAAAGAGAGATCGATCAGTTCTGAAGTTTTACAAGCAGCAGCTGGGACTGGAACAGGAGAAGCTGGCAAGCTTGTAGAAAAACCCCATTTGGAAGACTGGTTGTGAGTGCTTAGTTCAGTCTGGTCAAAGCCCTTGTGGTCCATACAAGAAGAGAGGACTGGCTGTCTAATGTTTCACTTGAAGTAAGATAAACAAAAAGGAACTTTGTGGTGACCTGAAAGAAAGAGGTTATCATCTGGAAAACCCTGATGGGGTAAGTTACTTCGGCAAGGCACTGAAGTGGCTGATTAAAAGGAATCAGTTGTGGGTGTTGTTAGGTCTGCTTTGTTCACGAATGAGTGAGTCAAACACCAGACTGAGTCGAAATCAAGGTTCTTTGTTCTTTATTGCCGGATTGTAACACTTGCAACTAACAGTGTTAGTTGGAGAAGGCGCATTCTGCCGTTATCAGCAAGTGGTGTTTTTTTTATACCTCAGGATACGTATTTAGTAAATTATCATACCATTACATTGTCCAATGAATAAACTGTTGCTATCCTTCTCTTAGTCTGCTGCACATCATTCTTGTTAGTGCAAAGCTTATCTTGAGTGTACAAGGTCACATCTGCATTCTGTAACTCCTTAGTACTGGGTGACTCCTTCTCCGGTCCCATCTCATGATGTTTTTACCTTACAGTGTCCAGTGAACAAAAGAATCTCTCTGAAAACCGACAAGAACCTTCCTGAGTAGTAACCATTTGCCTTTCAACCACCAAAGCCTGGTGAAATTTATAAATGTTAAATTCTGTGCACAGTATAAGAATTTCCTGCCACCAGTGAACTTGGAGAAGTGAGAAGTGAGAATGGAATTTGAATCACAGAACTTTTCTGAACTTACACACACATTACAGACACGTGCACTTAGAATTAGAAGGGGGTTAAGTTAGATTAGTTAAGTCAAAAGTGTGATTCTGTTTTCATGTTTAAAGATAATTAAAAGCAACTTTTGTTTAAGTAACCATTAGTCTTGGTGAATATCTATTGCTGCTGTGTTTTGGGGTCCTCTGGGATCGTAACAGGTGAGATTCACTTTTGCTTGGTACCCTTATCTCTCAAGGTGGTAAGTGAGCTGTTCTGGCTTGTTCTGTCTGAAACTATGCCAGTCACTTTCTGCATAATAGCTCGTCTCTGATTTGTCCTTTCAGTTACAGTAGCTATGGAGCTAGTCTAAATGAGTTTCTGGTCAATGATGACTCGCTGACTAGTAATACTGTTCATTCTCAACTGTAGGCAATTAATTTCTCCCTTGTTGGAAATTTACTGGGACTTTTGTGGTGCCTATCATTGAATCACAGAAGCCCATTTGCTTTGTCAAATCCATACTATTTCCTTGTAATGCACCAGTTCATGCCTATAACACCTGCTCTTTCTGTATAGCTGTGCAAGTTACTTTATTATCAGGATCTTGTCTAATTATCTTCAGAAATACCTGAGTGAATGCGGTGCTGTACAGCCCATGCCAAAGGTTCCTCACCTCAATGTTTGAATATGGGCTGTAAACTGGCAAACCAGTGGATCATGCTACAAAAGAAAATAACTACGTGCAAAGTTGAACAGAAAAGTCTGCAGACACCTTAATTTTCCAGCAATTCTGTGTATTTAACAAAATGAAAAAATGTTCCATCTTTGTTACCATTAACGTATCACAAGTAAAGCTTTATTCTGTGCATGAAACAATCCCTAATGGCCTGTTTTACATCCACACTCTCTTCTTGAATTCAGTGCTTGAATAAAATTTATTTTTTCTGTTCAAATCATCTTTTTTTTTATATGAACCTTTCTACCATGAAAATAAAGATTTTTTTTCCATTTAGTTTCTTCATTTTTGACTCTAAATTTCCACTTTCTATTTTGGAGGCAAAAGCAAGTTTTGTATAATTTAGAGAAGCCAAGTAGGCTTCGTCTGGTTTCAATTTTCAAGATCGTACACTCTCACCTGACTCCTTCCTGTCTGACAATGTGGTATGTTTAAAATTTTCATAATATTCAGATTCCATCTTCTCCATTATATCTGTTGTTTTAACCTTTGTATGTAATTTTTTTTTTAATTCAAGATTGGGATTGGAATACAAGTTTTTAAAAAAAATCTCTCTACATGAAAATTGAAATATTAAACATCTATAATATAGAAAATAATGCTGAAAACTGCAACAAAACTTTCTAACATCCACATATACATTTCCTATTTATAATACAGTACAACTCTGATTAACCAAAATCGGATTCACCGACATCTTCAGTTATCCAAAATAAAATAAAAATGTATAAACAAGGATATCCAAAATCCTCATTTATCCAACATTTTTTCTGGAGCCGAACTGACCGGTGGCATCGGGCCCCTGGAGGCAGCAGCAGGAGACCTCAGGCTCTCCGCGCCGGCAGCGGGGACCTCTAGCTCCTGGGTAGGAGTGGACTTTGATGGGGAGGTGTCGGATCATTTTTTTTTTGGTGAGAATTAAACATTATTTTAATGCTTAAAAAGCCTTCCCTTGTTATTTGTTGTTTAAACACTGTTACAAGTGATTTGCTGTTGCTACTGGCCTGTTAATTAAAAAAATTAACGGTTCTCTGAAAACCTTTATTCAAAATGGGCCCAGTCCCAACAATTTCAGATAATCAGAGTTTTACTGTATTACAATATGGTCTATTCTCACCAATGCAAAAAAAGTTTTGAATTAAAAAAAAAAATAATTTGCTCAAGGACAAAATGTTGAAAGACTATGAAAAAAAACCCACTTACATTACATATCTTATGTCTTCAGGATATATCAAAATTATTTACAGCCATGAATACAGATGCAGTGGACAGCAAGAAAGGCTTTCAAATTTTGGAGTGGGATCAGGACCAGCTGGAAAATGGGCTATAAAATAGCAGATGGAATTTAATGCTGACAAGTGTGAGGTGTTACACTTGCAGAGGACCAATCAGGGAACTGCAGTGTGTGACAGAACTGAGGGACCAGGGAATGCAGATACACAAATCCTTGAAAATAGTGTTACAGGTAGATAGAGGCCTAAAGAGAGACTTTGGCTTGAAAGCCTTCACAAATCAAAGTGTTGAATATAGGAGCTGGGATGTTAAGTTGAAGTTGTACAAGACATAAGTGAGGCCAAATTTGGAGTATTGGTGCAGTTTTGGCGACGAAAGATATCAGTAAGATTGAAAGAGTGTATAGAAAATTCACAAAGATGTTGGTGGATTGAAGGGGTGAGTTATTGAGAAAAGTTGAATAGGACTTCATTCTCTGAAACACTGGAAAATTAAGGAAGATTTGAAAGAGATATACAAAATTGAGGGGCATAGATAGGGTAAATCCAAGCAGGTTCATTCCATTGAGGTTGGGTAAGGCACGATTAAGAGGACATGGGATAAGGATGAAAGGGGAAAAGTTTAAAAGAAGCATTAGGGAAACTTCTTTATGCAGAGCATGATAAGAATGTAGAAAAAGCTGCCACCAGAGACTTGGATGCAGGTTCAATTTCAACATTTAAGAGAAAACTGGAGAGGCACATGGATGGGAAGGGTATGGTGGCCTACACTCCGGATGCAGGTAGATGAGATTAGGCAGAATAAATATTTTTGGCACAGACTGGATGGGACAAGACCCTATTTTTTGTGCTATAATGTTCTACAGTTTCTATGGAATTGTTTTGCTTTTGAAGTGTTAGTATATATACATTCTGCAATGCAGCCAATTCCCCCACAACTTGATGAAGGGCTCAGGCCTGAAAGGTGGGTGATGTATCTTCACCTTTACTACATAAAGGCACAGTTTGACCTGCTGAGTTTCTCCAGCATTTTTGTGTTTTTTTAAAATAATTTAATGATTCATTTTGGTGTTACGCCTATTCACCAAAAACATCCAGCAATCTTTAAACCAGATGCTGAGAATCACTTACTCTAACCTGAATATCTATGCTATTGAATTTATATTTATTTCAAAAACTGACAAGAGAAATATGGTTCCTTCCTCATCCAATGAGAAACATTGTTACAGAATCTATTTTCTTTCAAGAGCAAGTGCAAAATTGAAATATTTTTTGTTGGTTCACAATTGTTACACAGTTATGACAAAGGAAAAAGATTGTTTTAGATCTAAACATAAGCAGTTCTTTAATTGAGCAGGTATAACACCCACCAGTAACATTGGACCCATTCCAGTTTTCTTGCTGACCAAATTGGTTCACAGATAATGCTATAGCCTTGACCCTCTGCTCTATCCTGACCCATCTAGAGTACAATCGACTTCAACTTGGTGTTCAGCAAGATCATACCTTAGATTTTGGTGGATTATCTAACCTTGCTAGGACTCAACACACCTCTCTGCAACTGGATCCTGGAATTCTTGATCCAAAGACTACAGTCTGGGTTGGCAGCAAAAACTTCAAGACCCATCATGCTGGCTGTGGGCTCAGCCTGCTACTGTTCATGCTGTTGACTCATGAATGCACTGTTAGATTCAGGTCAAAAAGCAGCAGCAAGTTTTCAGATGATACAATAACAGTTGGATTCCTCTGCAACAATGATGAGTTGGGTTACAGAGAAGAGGTTGGGCGGCTCGTAAAATGGTCTGAGAACAACAACCCAAGTTTCAATTTGTACAGGACAAAGGTGATGATTGTGGACTTCAGGACGTCGAAGATCAACCACTCTCCATTACACATTGATGGTTCCATCATGGAGAGCACAAAGTTCCTTGGTATGCATATAAAAGACAGCTTATCTTGGACCCACGACATCTCCTTATTAGTCAGGAATGCGCAGCAGAATTTACATTTCCTAAGGAATCTGAGAAGGGCAAGGCTACCTGCCACCATCTTGATAACACTTATAGGAGCACAATTGAGTGTCCCATCTGGCTGCATCATTGTATGGTATGGACTCAAAGTCAATACAGAGGATCATCAAAACAGCTGAGAAGATCACTGGGGTCTCCTTTTCCACTATTGAGGCCATTTGCTGGGAGCATTTCTTAAATAGGGCTCAAACAATTATGGATGGAAGACCCTTTACAACCAGCACAGCATCTTTGAACAAGGAGGAGGTACAGGAGCATCAGAATCACGACTGCCAGGCTGGGAAACAGCTTCTTCTTGCAGGCTGTGAGACTGATGAACAGTACATTATCCCAAAATATTTATATTTATTTATTTTAAATTATATTTTGATGTGTATATGTGATAATTATGTACTTGTGTATGTGTGTGCACAGTGGCCCAGATAAATTATTTTTCATCCTGTTACACTATATATGTTTAGACATAATAAACATGAACTTGAATGGAGTTACTCTGCCTAGAATGGTATTTTATGAGAAATTTATTAAAAAAAAACCATATTTTTGATCCCCAATTGTACTTGTAATAGTCTAAATTATTATTTTTTTTTAAATCACACCGTGGTATTCAACTATCCTTTACAAATATCGCACCTGAGCAATTTTCTCTGTGCCTTGGAAACCATGCTTCCCGAAGTGTTCAGCTAAATTGTTGAAGGTGTGTCTTGCCAGGTATTCACAGTTGCTGAGAACAATCAGTAGTCTTTGTTCCTAATGAAGTCAAACATAATATTTAAAGCACTTACCAAGTGTATGCATGACGATGCTGTGACTTAAATAAAAAATTCCGAGTTTTCCTAACTAAAAAATTCTCTAGTTTTCTCCTGTACTAATTTAGTTTCAGTGTTCATCAGGTGCAAGACGAAACTCAAGAATGTTTTTGCCCATATGGGAGATCAAGGGCCTCTATTTTACTGCCTCCTGTTCAGAGCCACAGTTACAAACACAGTTATTTTTGGTCAGGTTGTGTTTACATTTCATAACAGGTATCCTGAAGAATCCAAAGTACAGTTAAATCCTACCCTGACAGTTGAAGAATTTAAATGCAGCTACTACACAAGTTGGAATAAAAAAGCTAACATTAGTAGTGACAAATATGAAAACATAAGACTATTGCAAACATCCCGTGGGCTCACTAAATATCTTTAAAGGAGGAAATGTTAATGACCTAAATTATACTCAAACAGTTCAGCAAATCATATAGAAAAAATGAATATTTAGGCATGAACATGAAGTCCAGGCTTGCAAGTATAGGAGATAAATTCAAGGTGAATGTCTAGGCCAGTAAATGTTAGCTTTATTTGAAAGGTAACACCTTTCAGGTCCCCCATTCAAAACTGCCATCATTTCATGGCTGCATTTCTACTCATTTGTGCAAACAACATCAGTGCTTTCCCAAAGGAAATAAAAAACACATTTCTTGTTTCCTATTGTACAATTCTTTTGATCTCTTTCACTATTACTGGTTTATAAAGTCAAAGTGAGCAATAAATGTATTTAATTCATTTCATATTGATTGAAATGCTGTTTGAGATCCCAGTGGGAAATGATATCAATCCAACAGTCTTCTCCTCAGAAAGTTATGAGTATCCTACAATATTTACATTTGAGCATTATAACAGCCATGTCTATCACAAGCGATTACCAGATTTCTGTCCAGGGCAGCTTTGATGAGTGGGAAGTGTTGACCGCAGGCCAACTGACAAAATCCACTTCATTTAGAAAAACTCAGTTTCTTTATTGTTTTTTCCATCCACTAAATAGTTTGTCTATTTTAAATTAATTCTAACTTATGACTTAAGGATGCAGCAAAGCTGAAGTTACGACATGAGATAATGTAATAGCATTGGGAGTGTTGAAAAATTAACGATTTTTGATGCATTACAAACTGAAATAACTTTTTTTTAAAAACATCATTAATCTTTCAATTTCATCAGTTTACAAATAAACTTAATGAACTACCATGATACTTACTGGATTAGGGATGAAGTTTTCATGCACACTTCTAAGTGAGTCTGGGGATGAAATATCCAGCGGAAGGCTAGCGAGAATAAGAAGAGAAGAACATGAAAACAAGAAATAGGTGCACGAGGAAGCCATTGTGCTGTTGACTCTGCTCTACCATTCAACAAGATCATGGTTGATCTGGGCATGGACTTAGCTCCACTTCTTATTCTCTTCATTTCCCTATTATTCAAAAATCTGTGTCTTAAATACACTTAATGAGGTGGCTTCTATTGCTTCATGGGGCAGAGAAAATAGTCATGGTTTTATAATTTAATACACAACCTGTACACTATAATGCTCAATTTCTGTTATTCTTAGTCTGAGTCTTAGATACATTTAAATGAGGATGCTTCCATTGCTTCTTTGGGCAGAAGAAAACAGACATGTTCTTGTAATTTAATTAACAAAAGTGTCAGTGAAACTCAGTGGGTCATGCAGCATTCTTTATGTAACAAAGACACATTACCAACATTCGTCTGAGCAAAATGCAGGCAGATGCCTGAATAAAATGGTGGGGGTTGGGCAAAGGGGAGGAGCACAGGCAAGAGGTCATAGGTGAATGTGAGTGGGAGGGCAGAAGAGAAAATAACTGGGATGATTAGGGGAGGGGATAGCTCTCTGAATGGAGAGAGAGCTGGAGGAAAGAAGAAAGTTCTTATAATGAGCTGGTTAACTTTGCTCAGGTATATAAACAAATATGGAAGAAAAATAAATAACCTTTCTTTGCAGTTAACCAAAGTACACTGTTTTAACCAAACTTTTTTGCTGTTTCACAGGCAGAACATGCTTTGTTTTAATACTCAATGACATAAAATGCACAGCACAGAACAGCTCATTGGATTCAAATTGGTCCATGCTGTTGTTCAGAAGCCTCATCCCACTACTTATACTCTCACAGTTTATTTATCTTTCTCTGTATTGCACGATGTTATTTGCTGCAACTATTCCTATGTGAAAGCAAGGTTTTCATTCCAAACTATAAAACTACATCCTATCAGCAACTATAAAATCCCTGGCTTTGAGCAGCAATGTTGTTCTGACTTGCAGCATATCCACAAGTTCACAAATCAAGTCACATGCAGATTAACACGGTACATTTAATGTGCAAAATTATGCACATAAACCAAACCTGAATATTGGTGGATTGCAGATCAATACAAAATAAATCATATTGACATACTTTTTAAATTTAAATTCCATTTCCTTACTCCTATGTGGAAAAATAAATACCTGCCAATTGCTAGTTTGGAAAAGACAAAAGTGTCAATATTGTTTTCTTTAATTCCTCATCCTATACTCTGTGTTTCCTTCAGCATAATGTTAGCCACACTTGAATTAACTGGCATTTGTTCAGAGATGAAACTATTGAAAGTCTCAATGATTATGGAAGAATCAAGGAAACATAGCAGTCCTTCATGAGGCCATGCACAGAAGATGAAGCAGAAACAGTTGAAGAGGAAAACTGCAGATTCTAAGACTTGTACAGGAAAAGGTGAGCTTGTGAGAAAGTGAAATTAAAGTTCAATATAAAAATACTGATCATTGAAATCACATTGCTTCTCGGACTTTTGGCTAAGATCAAGTGCAGTATCATTAAAATGATATATTATCATCAAAGAAAATAAGCTTGCAAAATTAAAACAAGCCTGCATGCTTATAATACCCATTCCCAACACAGCTCTAAGACACTTGCTAAGGAAATCAAACACATATTGGCTATGCTATGCATCTATTGCTGATACAGGCACATTCAGTAATGTTTTTAAAAAAATTAATTCAGACAGAGAGCATGGTAACAGGCCCTTTCAGGCCACAAATCCGTGCTGCCCAATTACTTCCTTTTGACCTACAACTCCTGTATGTTTTTGAACGGTGGGAGGAAACCAGAACACCCAGAAGAAATCCACGCAGATATGAGGAGAACGCACAAACTACTTACAGATAGCATCAGATCTGAACCCGGAACACTGATGCTGTAACAGCTCTGCCCTAATTGATACACTAACCATAAGAAAGTCATCTTAACCTGTTTACTAAAATGATCCAGGCCATCACAACACAATCCAAACAGACCCAAACCTATTTGCTTTATCAAACATAAAGTGACCCAATTTGAACCCAATATAGTGCCAGACTCTACAACAGAGATAGAAATAATTAAACTGAGGTTTTATCTTTTTTTAGGGAAAAATTAGGCTTGGTGAGGGGAGTGGTCTTCAATATAGTAAGAGACTCATAGTTTATATGAGTTGGGTTTTTTTTAAACTGCATCGGTTTCTGTAAATTTTCAATTTATCACAGGTGAAATTTTAAGTGAAACCATGACTTTTTTAGATTTTAATTTTATATACAATTTTTATGAAAATGGCTTCTTTTACGAACAATAATCTTAACATTTGATTGGAAATATTGAAAGGCATGATTTACATTACTTCTTGCTTGGAATTTATTTGATGAATTTACTGAAGATTTTGTTTAAAGCACACAAAATATTATTATTTTTCATTCTTGTTTCAATATCAAAATGTCCCAAAGTATTGTGAATCATTTTAGAATTTTTGAATTTTAGACACTCTCAGTAATCACAGGTGCTAAATTGTGTGCAGCACACTGACTAAAATGTAATGTGAAAATGACCAGATAATATTTTGCGTGAACATAAGCAAAAAGAAGTAGGAACAGACCACATGATCCCATGTAGCTTAGGTGGCTCTCAAATCAGCTGCGGATCACCTCGAAAACAGCAACTCATACATATGGCTGCACTTCATTGACTACAGCTTAGCCTTCAATACCATTATTCCCTCAGTGCTGGTCAAGAAGCTACAAACTCTGGGCTTCTGAACCACCCTCTGCAACTGGATCCTTGACTTTCTCATCAAAAAACCAGTCAGTACGAATTGGAAGCAATGTCTCCTCCTCACTGATTATCAATACAGGCGCACCCCAAGGATGTATGCTTAGCCCACTGCTCTACTCGTTATACACCCATGACTGTGTGGCCAGGCACAATCCCAGTGCTATCCTCAAGTATGCCAATGACACCACAGTTGTCAGCAGAATCACAAACGGCAATGAGGAAGCGTCCAGGAGGGAGACAGATCACCTCTTTGAGTGGTGTCAATTCAACAATGTTGTGTTCAACATTAACAAAACCAAGGAGATAATTGTGGACTTCAGAATGGAGTCAGGGCCAGGTGGTGGAGAAGGCCAAGAACCTCAAATTTCTGGGTGACAACATCTCCTGGTGCCCCCATGTTGATGCAATTACAAAGGTGCCCCCCCCCCCCCCCCCACCAGTGACTATACTTTGTGAGGTGCTTGAGGAGATTCGGTATCTCACCAAAGACTCACAAAAGCTTCTACAGAGGTACCATGGACAGCATTCTGGCTCGTTGTTGTTAACTCGGCCTGCGACATCACAGACATCAGACTTCACTCCATCGAAGACATCTACATGAGGTGCTATCTTAAGAAAGTAGTCTCTAACCTCAAAGACCCCCACCACCCATGCCATGTCCTCTTCACTCTGCTACCATCGGTAAGGAGGTAGAGGGGCCTATAGATGAGCACTCAGCAGCACAGGGACAGCTTCTTCCCCGCTGCCATCAGATTCCAGAACAATCAATGAACCAAAAACACTGCCTTACTTTTTGTGCACTACATATATATTATCATTGTAAGATGGCTCATAATATGAATGTTTGCTCTATGACGCTGCCACAAAGCATCGAATTACTTGATTTGTTTATGACAATAAATTTTGATTCTGATCAAGTCTGATCTGCTCCAGGTCACATTTCGCCTTCTAGCTAAATTCTCTACAGTCCTTACTCATTTATTTTCCAGATTACTCCAGATACTTTCACCTATCTAGTGTCTCTAGTTCTCTTGTGTAAAGAATTCTGGAGATTCACCGTGATCTACAAGAAATTCAATTTTCACATTAACAAAGGAATCCAGTGTTAGAGGTCACTAGTGAGAATCTTTATCTATGGAGAATAAGACACCATAGTTCTTGTAATTAAGTTATTGCAACAGTGGCAATATTCCCAAGCATAACATGAATTAATAAACAAAATGTCAAAAACTTACTGCATACTTTCAGGATCCCCTTCAGCTTTAGTACTCAAATACTCCAAGGAATCAACAAAAACCTTAAATATGAACACAAATTATGTTATTCAAATAGAAAAAAAATCATATAATTTGTAAGAAGCACCTTGACTAATTGGAAATCTCGTCTAAATAATTTTAACATTTCAACTTATTATATGTATTCCATAATTGTATAAAAAAATAACCGTGAAGGTTTGAGTCTTATATAAAAAAAGGTTATTTTCCATAGCAAAGACTTAGCATGTGCCAATTTTGACTTGGAAAGAGTTCCATGTTTAACATCCTTATTTGTCATGCCTGCCTATCACCTGGTTATGGGTTATTAAATTTATAGACCAAACTCTTGAGCCTGCCATATCATCTATTTACATTATTTTCATTAATTGCATATTTCCCATATTTAATCAATCCCCACCCCCCTCCCAGATTCTGTTACTTCTTATGTGTGATCTTTCAGGCTTGAAACTCAGAGAAGTGTCTGCATGCTAAATTGGGAATTGATTCTGCAAGTGCCCAGAATGAAAGGTGAATATGTGAATCAGGAATATCATCTGTTTTAGGATCCCTGAGCTAAATTTTGAATAAATGAAATAATATGAGCAAGCGTCACCCACATAAATTTTCTTGGCCTCATTTGCTAGTTTCATGTTAACTCTATGGTTTGAAGCATATTTTGGGCTATCTACTTCGGGGTAATTGCTGCACATAACAGATATTTCGTCTCCTGTCTTGCTCACCAAAAGACACATTTGTTCATTATTTTTCAATTATTTGTTTTATAAGTCTGATATATGATCCATTCACATTTTTATCTAGAAATCAAAAGAAATAATTTGCCACAATATTATTCTTTCTGCATTTTCAATAAACTTTGACCCATTAATTTCATTTAGGAAGCCCATTCATGAAAACAGTAAACGTCAGAGGTCTCTAAAGCAATGCTAAAAATACATGTCTTAGTCGTACAGAGATGGCCAAGAGCACAGAAAACCCTCATTTTCCTTCTGTCAAAAGGGTTTGGATTCCGAATTTAAAATTTCTTGTTTTCCATGTATTCTGCAGCTATCTTTTTTAATTTTCCAAACATAGTAATTCAACAGTGGTGAGCTATCTCAAAAGCTAGAATAAGTGATTTGCTCATTGATTCTGAAGAGATTATACAATATAATACTGTATAGTGAGAAGAAAAGGAAATTGAAGTATGAATGTATAAATATTTGTGCATTCAATTTGAAACAGTGGTTTGGGAAAGGTAGTAGACTGGATGGAGCACTAAAGGAACAATTATTACTGCACAAGATACAATGGCCTTTCTACTACCTACCTTCATAATATTAATGGAAAGCTGATATACCTGCAGTTGGACCTTCTCATGCTGAAAAATCTGAAACAATAATTACCATTGTGACAATCAGAATGATGCAATTCCAAAGATAAAATTTATGAGCATGAAATTCATTCATCTTCTGTTAATACATTTTTTCATGCAGATAATCAGTTCATGGTGTCCATTTGAATACAGAAAACCTTTTGGGGAAACCCCCCCCCGATCGTTGTTGAGGTAACCCTCTTCATCCAATCAGTTGAAGCATCCTAGAGAACACAACAAACTGCAAATATTGGAATAAAGCAAACAAAGAGAAGCTGGAAGGACTCGGCAGGTCAGGTTGCATCTATGGTTAGAGACAGCTGACCCGATATGCTAATTGTCCATTTCTTTCCGTAACCTGCTGTGTCCCTCCAGTTGCTCCTTTTTTTTAAAGCGTAAACATCCTCTCTAAGCTAAACAGACTGCAAAGCATATATTCAAAAAGTTAATAGGTATTAAATTTAAGCCACTGTAAAGAAAATAAAATTAAAACTGGGTCATTTACATTGGATTAAGTGAAAGGAAAAAAAAAGCTTTTTTTTGTACAAATCTGCTACATTAGACGAAGAAATTAAGAAAATGATTTCCTCATGAGAAATCCAACAGTGAAGCAGTCAGCGGTAACCCAATAAAGGCATGTGTATAAGTTAAGGCAATCCCAGAACACCATCATCCCTCCATACAACATCAGAGACATTCCTCTCCTACACTTGGCCAACATAAAGCTTCAAACCATTTATCTTCTAAATACATCAATAAACACAACAATCACTCTCAAGCTCCTTTCTTCTTGTCCCTACATCACCCCAGCAGCCAAAAAGATCTGCATTCACAGGGGCTTCTTTTATCATCGTTAGGGGTTAAGTGAATGGGCAAGAACATGACAATAAAACATGTGTTATCATTCACTTTGCTGAAATAATAGATGGGAGATTGAAAATTAATGGTGTTTGGAGGATCTTAATGTCTTTGTCCGCAAAACACTGAAAGTTAATATCCAACAATTCAGAAGCAAAATCATCAGCTGGCCTTCATTACAAATTATAAAGGCTAGAGTTGAGATATTTTGTTCTAATTATATAGACCCCCTGAAGAGACTAAAGTCCATCTGGTCTCCCCGTCCAAGGAAGGATATTTCTGTGTTGAGGGTGATAATACAAAGACTCATCAGATCGATAGCTCAGATGACAGTTTGTTGCATTAAAAAAAATATTAAACAGGATAGACATATAGTCTCTTGACTTTAGAAGAATGAGAGGTGATCCCCTTGAAACATAATACTCTTGATGGGCTTGAGTGCATAGATGCAGAGTTGATATTTTATCCGGTTGGGGTGTCTCAAACCAAGAGTCAATTTCAAACTAATGACTGGGTCATTCAAGACAGAAATAGGAAAAAATTTCTTCACCCAGAGTGGTGCTGAATATTTAGAATTCTACACCCAGAAAACTGTGAAGGCTCAATTGTTGACTGTATCCAAACAGTGATCATTTTTTAAAAAAAATGTTAAACTTGAGGGATATGGGTTAAGAGTGGTAGTGATTTACAGGATCAGCTTTAATCTTGTTGAATGGTAGAGCATGCACAATCTTCCAATCATCCGATTTCAAATTCTATTTTTATGTTCTTGATCATAATGTTGTCCAATAGCTCCTGAAAACTTACAACAGTATACTTAATTTAGTAATTATAAAACAAAGAAAACTTTCACCTTGCGCATAACTATCATATTTTAAACAAATTAAAGAGGTCTTACCACGAACGTGGACAGTGAGACTATTTTAAAAAATATTTTATTTTGATTTTTTTTTTACAGACTCCAAGTAACTTCAACAATCGATACAATCTTTTTCAACATTCATGGATTTACAGAGTCTGTTATTCTCCACCGCCCCCCCCACCCCTTTCACCCAAACACAGAACCACACCAATTATACATTATACAAATACAAGTGGGGTTCAGACCCCCCACCATAGACCTAAAAAAACACAACTTAATTAACTAAGTAAGAAATTTTTAAAAAGCCAAACTAAAATAAAATAAACCAAAAAAAAGGATTAAAAGGAAAACACACACATCGCCTGTGCTATATTCCATTTCCTTAACTCCATCCTTTCCCTTCTAAGACAGGTTTTTATAATATTCATATTTCATGGGCAGGGGGAGCAAGTCAATCTTCATGCCCATGTATTTCAGACATGGCTGCCACACTTTAATAATTGTGTCACATTTTCCTCTTAGATTGTAAGTGATTTTCTCCAAGGGAAAGCAATTCTGCATTTCCATTTTCAATCGTGTGGTATTTAATTGGGAGTCGGATTTCCACGTCACCGTTGTACACTTCCTGGCTACCGTCAAGGCGATCTTTGCGAACTGAATTTGATATTTGGACAGTTGAAAACTCACATTTCCATTATCTCCCAAAAGGTACAACTCCAAATATTGAGGAAAATCTACTTTTTTCAAGAAGGGTTCCACCTTTGTACATAGCCAGGTGGAGTGAACAAAGCACATTTCTGAAATTTCAGGCTCTGATTTATGTAATGTTTTGTGGTGTGAGGTACATCTGGTGCCAAAAGTTATATTGCACCAACCTGTATCTGACATTGATGACCCCATTCACCCTGTCCAAACACAGGTGTTGCCACCACTCTTCATTGATTGTTGTGCCCGTCTGACTCCCATCTCTCCCTTGACCTGTATAAGCCTGGCTTTGGGCCCTCACCTTGGAATATGTAAATCATTCGAGAAATAAATTTACACACATTCCCTTGTTGAATTAGAATCTCCACATTACTAAACCTAGGCAGGGTCATAGATGGTCCTAATTTTTCCCTTAAAAAAGATCTTATTTGAAGCCGAAGATTGTTCTATTAAACAGACCATATTTGTTTTTCAATTGCTCAAATTACATAAGCTGCCTTTGCTTCTAACAGTCCTTGATACACCTTATCCTCTTATGGCACCAGGTGTCCAGGATCTTATTACCCAGAGTTAAGGGTATCAACATGTTCTGGGTCAAAGGTGTTTCAGGAGAAATTCCCACCTTCCATCCAATACACTGATTTATTTTTTTGCCATATCTGAAGAATATGCTTTAGTATGGGGTTAACAGTTTTATTTGACATTAATTTGGTGTCCCATTTGTATATAAATTCTCCTGCCATCTTTTCACCTATTGCATCTTGTCCAATTTGTGCCCAGGAGGGAGGATGCCCCCACCCCCCGCCTCAAAGAGTGAAGCTATAAACCTTGCCTGGGGGACCCAATTTTTTTTTAATCTGGTCATTTGAACACACCTCCTCCAAAAAAAATTGTGATCCCACGTCAATTTTTCCATGGAGATTCTAGCCACTTTACCATTCTGCAGGAACCTTATGACTCATTTGCCAAGTGTTTTCAAGAAACCCTGGAGCAATGAAATAGGTAACGACTGAAAAAAATACTAGATGGCAGTGAGACTGTCGAATGACTGTTGAACTGCTAAAGCAACTCCCCTGGCTCTACAGGGTGGATGGAGCAAAGTAAAAAGAGGTGTGTGTTCTTTGTATGTTGGGGGTGGCACTGGCCAGGGGTGGCAGGTGCTGCTGGAAGAGGGATTGGGGCTGCTGGCTGGAATGCTTCTGGTGGGGGGGGGGGGGGGCAGAGGGGGCTATTGGTGGGGGAGGGGGAAAAAAATCAAACTCTGTCCAGGCAAATCGGATCTCCATCTATGCTAATCATACTTCCTTCAATGCATTACTTCTAGTAATCGCGGGAGGTGCAGGAATTACTGGGGGGCCAGAGTGGTGAAGGAGACCACTGGGTGCCCAGTTGAAGAAAATTCTTTTTTCACTCTCTGAGGATGGCTTGTCTGACTTTAATAGAAACTGCTCAGTGGCATCCCCCTTCAAGCAGCATTCAAGTCATGTGCCCTATCTGCCATACCTTAGATACACCTCTGGTTAATACAAACTCCTTACAGGCAGCGTGGGACTCAAACCCTGGACCTGATCGCTGGCACAATTCAGCCTTTACTGCGCCAGTGATCGGGGCTGGGGTTTGAGTCCCATGCTGTCTGTAAGGAGTTTGTACTTATGGCAGCAGATTCAAAACATGCCAGACCATGGGAGTTTCTGGACCACAGAGCACAAGATAATCAAGGTTGAACCTGCACTATTTATTAATAATGTTTGTTGTAATACATAGTTTTATATATTTATTGTAATAGGTTCTGTGTATACATATCATTTGTCTGCACGTGTACTATGTCTGTACACGTGTTTTCACCACGATGAAAACTTGATCTTGAAATTCCCTGAGGCAATGAACATTAAACATACTTCATTCATCAATCTGCAAAATCCTCAAAATTTTAGAGCCGCAAAATCTTACTCAATGATAAAATGGCCTTTAGTCATCTGACTTCAAAATGTTGAATCCTTTGGCGCTTTTTAGAAATTGATTAATTAATTATTAAAAGTGATGCACCCTGATTTTAGACTTCAGGACGTGTTTGTATCTTTAAATATGATACAAGTTGGTTCTTTACATTACAATGTGAGCAATAAAGCTCACACCACAGAGAGAGTGTGTGAACTAGGTTCCCTTAAAAGTGTGTTCTTTTTAAAATTACTTGGTTTAAAATCTTCTGAATACAAGTTGAGGACCAGATGAACCCATTCTTTCAGCTGGAGAACAATACATGACATTCAAAGATAAAGTGAAAGTATAAAATCAGAACAGTATGATACGTTTAAGCAGTGTTTCCAGATATACTCCCACATTGATATTTATAATGACTGAGGGGAAATTGCTCGTTAATGCTCAAATACAATCCAGAAATGTAAGACTTACACTGGTTTCTCCAGCTTTGCAATCAATGGTTTCTTTGAGAGCTTGCAGAGTTTGTACAACATGGTGCTCAAACTGAGCAGGCTAGAAAAAAAAATATTATTTAAACATTCTTTGCATTTTAAATGAAACAGGCAATTATTAATAATTCAGATATCATATTATATTATATAAAATCTAATGAACTTTTCGGAAATGCTATATTCCCATGTCCAATTTGCAACGCAAGACCAAGAATTTTCAAAAAATAATTTGAAATTTGGTATGAAGGGTTCTGAAGTAAAATCATTAAGTTAGTTTAATATTTACTGCTATTACATCCATGAAAAAAAAGCACAAAATATTTTAAAAATGTCAAATCACAAACAAATCCCAAATGAAAATTTAAAACAACGATTTTGCTTTGTTTGAAATGAGGTTCTATCTTTTAAATCTGGCTAAAACCCACAGGTCTACTTATACCAACATTAAATATCAACCAAAAAGAACCAAGCTTAGCAAGTCTTTCAAAACTACCAACATTATTTGTAAACAAGATTGCTTTTTCTTCTATAGGTGACAGGAACACTAGGGAGTGGGGAAGTGCAAATGGATCTGGGTGTACTTGTTCACCGGTCACTGAAGGCTAGCATGCAGGTTCAGAAAGCTGTGAAGAAGGCAAATGGAATGTTGGCTTTCATAGAGAGGGGATTGGAGTATAGGAACAGAGATGCCCTTCTGCAGTTGTACAGGGCCCTGGTGAGACCCCACCTGGAGTATTGCGTCCTGTTCTGGTCTCCAAACTTGAGGAAGGACATACTAGCTATGGAGGGTGTGCAGCGCAGATTTGCAAGGTTAGTTCCAGGGATGGCAGGGTTGTCATATGCAGCAAGGCTAGAAAAACTGGACTTGTATCCATTGGAGTTTAGAAGGATGAGGGGGGGGGACATGATTGAGGTATATAAAATCATCAGGGGGATAGACAAGGTGAAGTCTGATTACTTGTTCCCAATGATGGGGGAGACGAGGACTAGAGGGCATAGTTTAAGAATACAGGGTAGGCCCTTTAGGACGGAGATGAGAAAGCATTTTTTTACCCAGAGAAGTGTGAATCTGTGGAATGCTCTGCCACAGAGGGTGGTAGAGGCGGATTCGCTGACTATGTTCAAAAGAGAGTTAGATAAGACTCTTGTGGGTAACGGAGTTAAGGGTTATGGGGATAAGGCTGGAAAGGGGTACTGATGGTAATGATCAGCCATGATCTAAAATGGCGGTGCTGGCCTGTCGGGCCAAATGGCCTACTCCAGCTCCTATTGTCTATTGGAACAGTGTGCATTTTTGTCAAAAATTCTAACATTATTTCTGAAAATAAAGCCATTCCTCAAACTATTTAATTTCATATGAAAGAAAATAAATGAGCCAAGTCTCAGAATTAATAGTGAGATATTATTTCCAGAATTTTTAAAATTATAATTTTAAATAATATAAAACATCTTAATATACTTGGTAGCATTTAAGATGTCCAGTCCAAGCTGACCAATTCCTCCCTCATCCTGTTGTAGACTCCCTTGTTCAAGCATAATACACTAGTCTTAGATCTAACTATTGCACCCTCCATCTGTATAAAAAATTCAATCATACTATGATTGCTTTTTCCAAGAGGGTCCTTAACTACTAGATTGTTAATTTTACTTATCTCATTGCACAATACTAAATCTAAAATAGCATTCTCCCTTGTTGGTCCCTTAACATGCTACTCAAGAAAGCTAACACGGATGCAATCTATGAAGTTATCCTCAAGACTACGTTGACCAACTTGATTTTCCAAATCTACGTGTAACTTAAAGTCCCCCACGACAACTGGCGTTCCATTCTTACATGCCTCAGTTATCTCTCGGTTAATTGCCTGTGGCACTGTGCTATTGTTATTTAGTGGGTGATAGACAACTCCCACCAGTGATTTTTTTTCCCTTTTACTATTCTTAATCTCTCCTCTGATGGATTCAACATTCTGCTCCTTCGATCTTATATCGTCTCTCACTATTGCCCTGATCTCATCCTTAATTAAGTCCGCCACCCCACCACCTTACCTTCCTGTCTATCTTTTCATATACCTGATACCCTTGAATATTTAATTCCCAATGTTTCTGTGATGGCCACTAAATCATATGCCTGGGTACTGATTTGCTCCTCAAGTTCACTAACCTTGTTTCTAATACTACAGGCTTTCAGATAAAGTGCCCTTAAACTCATTGATCTTTTAGAATCTAGTTACCTCTACATCCTTTGCTTTTAACTTTTCTGTCCTCAATTTTTTTTTTCTCTTTCCTAAATCTAGCTTTGGTCCCTGTACTACCTTCCTTATTCTTTTTTTTTGTAGGCTTCCATCCCCCTGCCCCATTAGTTTAAACCTTCCCCAAAAGCAGCAAACAATCTCCCTAGGACATTGATCCCAGCCCTGACCAGATGTAAGCCCTCCGGTTTGTACTGGTACCATCTGCCCCAGAACCAGTTCCAATGCCCCAAGAAACTAAAACCCTCCCTCCTGCCCCACCGTTCAAGCCACCACATATTCATTCTAACTATCCTGTTATTTCTACTCTGGCTAGCTCATGGCACCGGTAATAATCCTGAGACAATGGACAATGTAAGAAAGAATGGCGAAGGAAAAGCATTCAATGCAACATGTACATTTCATCCTGACGTGTAATCTTCAAAGCAAGTTTTATTATGTCAGCTTGGCATCTCAAAGGCCATAAATGATCAGACTAGTGTTATCACTAACCAAAGAGGTGGTCCCTTCATTGTCAACCACCCAGTCTTCTTTCTCTGCAAGCCTCTTAACATCTAAATAAGAAACAGTAGTTTAGGTGTTAATAATAGAGTAAATCATTCCTATAAGACCAGATATATCATATTACATATGAGAAACGAGATCTGAGAATCAACTTTGATTTTTAAAATATTTCATATGTCAAAGGAGAGAGTTTGCTTTTGTCTTTACAATCACTCTTTAAATGACTCTTATTTCATAATCTGAAACAAGTTTATTGTTATGAACATTTGTCCCAAAATTTGTGGTTTTGTGGCAGCAGTATTGTGCATTGCAGTTGCAAAACTGTAATTCTGTAAATACAAGATTTAAAAAATAAATAATTGGTCCAAAAAAGAGATCAAAGTTCACCATAATTTGAAATCACTGGTTTTCTTGTCTTAAAATTTAGGCAAATTTTCAGTAACACAATGGTGAATCCTGGAATAATTAGTAATGAGCATGGATCCTTTATCCAAACTTTTTTGGCATTAAAAGGTCATTCTTATCGTGTATTTGGAGACATTATCTGAACCCTTTTATTTTCTGTTTTAATTTAGATAATCTTATGTTTTTTGAATCACAGTTTTCATGATCATAATACCTTGAAGTACCCAAAATATTTGAGTGTTCTACATAGGATCGTTAGCAAGCAAAACTTGACATGCAGCAGTAATAATAAGATATAGGACACCAAAAACTGAAATATGTACAAAGAGGAAAATAGTTCTTTTTTTTTCTCTGGAGCCTAGTGGTATGAGCACCTAAAGCTACGTAAAACAATAGGACATGGATGAAAACTTGGAAAAGAAGCCAAAATTGCAAGAGTGCAGAGTACCTGAAGTCTGTAGGGTTGAAAGAGGTTGAGGTGGACAGATAATTTGTTGAAAAAAAAATGATACATTTTAAGTTTGTATCATTGGGAGAAAATGGGGGCTATGAAGCAATGGCATCCATGTGAGCTTGGAATATAGACAATTAAGTTTTAGATTAGGTAAAAGATGCAAGCTGGGAAGCTAGCCAAGAAATTCTGGGTGATTTCTATCAAGAAATAACAATTCCATCTGTGTTTAGACAATGAATGAGGGTTACACCACCAGATTAGGTGAAACATGTAAAAAGTTTAATGTTTGGAACAAAGGCACTTTTTACCTTTATTTGCTCTGTGCTCTACAACTTTAAATTTACAATTAAACAATTCACATGTGATTAAAGTATACATTATAGATTTTATTCAAGGTTATTTGTATACAGTTTGGTTTGATCATGTAGAAATTACAAAATTTTTATACATTGTCTCTTCATTTCAGGGCACCATCATAACTGGGTTATATTTTAAAGTAGTCATGTTTAGTACTTTGTTGTATATCCCTTGCAAGCAATGACTACTTGAAGTATGTGATTCATAGACATCACCTGGAGCTGAGCATCTCCTCTGGTGATGCTCTGCCAGGCCTGTACTGCAGCCATCTTCAGCTCCTGCTTGTTGTTTTGGTGGCTTGTCCCCTTACGTTTTCTCTTCAGCATAAGGAAAGCATGCTCAATTGGATTTAGAGTGGGTGACTGACTTGGCCAATCAATAATTTTCCAGTTTTGAGCTTTGAGAAACTCCTTTATTGCTTCAGCAGTGTGTTTGCCATAATTGTCTTGCTGTAGGCGTCCAATGAGTTTAAAGGCATTTGCTCAAGTAAATAAGATGTTTCTATGCACCTCAGATTTCACTTCGCTACTGCCATCAGTAGTTACATCATTATTGAAGGCAAGTCCACCAGTATGTAAGGCGGTGATAAATGTCCAGGTCACAACAACCCATCATCACATTTCACAGATGAGGTGTATACTTTAGATCTTGGGCAGTTCCTTCATGCCTCCATTCTTTGCTCTTGCCCTAACTCTGAAACAGGGTAATCTTGGTCTCATCTGTCCTCAACACTTTGTTCCAGAATTCTGCAAGGCCTTTTAAATACTTCTTGGCAAACTTTAATTTAGCCATCCTGTTTCTGTGGCTACCTAGTGGTTTGCATCTTGCAGTGCAGCCTCCGCATTTCTGTTCATGAAGTCTTTTGCAGACAATAATCATTGTCACATCCACTTCTGCCTCTTGAAGGGTATTTCTGATCTGTCAGACAGGCAATTAGGGATTTTTCTTCATTATGATGAGAATTCTTCTGTCATCAGTTGTGCAGGTCTTCCTTGGAATACCAGTTCCTTTGCGATTACTGAGCTCACCAGTATCCTCTTTTTCCCGAATGATGTTTGAAACATTTGATTTTGATAACCCTAAATTTTGGGTAATGTTTCTTATTGTTTTATTCTTGTTTTTCAGCCTCATAATGGCTTCATTAACTTTCATTGATACAATGCTGGCCCTCATGTTGAAAAATGGCTACTACAGACTCCAAAGCTGGTTAAAAGCTTAGAAGTCAGCCTTGCTTTCTTATATCTGTACCAATTATGCAATTAAACATACCTGAATACTCACAAACACCCATAAAACCAAATGTCCAAAATATTATGGTGTCCTGAAATGGGGGAACTATGTTTAAAAAGTGCTACATGGTCAAACCAAAATGTATACAAATAACTTTGAATAAAATCTAGAATGTGCACTTTAATCACATGTGAATTGTTTGATTACAAATTTACAACTGTGGCGCACAGAGGCAAATAAAAGAAAAATGTGTCTTTGTCCCACACATTATGTAGGTAGATCTAGAAGTCTTTGTGGGCAAAGGAGTTAAGGGTTATGGGGATAAGGCTGGAAAGGGGTACTGATGGTAGTGATCAGCCATGATCTGTAAAATGGCGGTGCTGGCTCGACGGGCCGAAGGGCCTACTCCAGCTCCTATTGTCTATTGTCTATTGTGATTATAGATTATATGATAAAACACTCATCACATTCAATAGGATAACAAGGTTGTACATTGTCTGGTTCATCTTGAGTGTTCAGGTCAAGTAATGAAGCTGGAGATGAAACGGGAAACCAAGACAATAGCTTTGGACTTCCAAAAGATTATTCAGTGTTTTATCAGAAATGCAGTATGACATAGAAAATCTACTGGCTCTTTCAGTCACTGTAGAAGCAAACCCATTAATTAAGCATTAACTGTGTTCCAAATAAAATTCAGTCAATAAATAAAGTATGATCAGAAATTGAAAAGAGATTGGGTTGGTCAAGTTGTTGCTTTGTCTTTTAATTCTAAAACAAGAAGATTTACTATTTTGATA
Source organism: Narcine bancroftii (assembly GCF_036971445.1). Classification (NCBI taxonomy): domain Eukaryota; kingdom Metazoa; phylum Chordata; class Chondrichthyes; order Torpediniformes; family Narcinidae; genus Narcine; species Narcine bancroftii. The sequence continues at coordinate 339,070,858 of NC_091469.1, forward strand.
AATAAGAAATTGTTGTTTAAATTGGAATCTGTCATTGAATCGGCTGGCAGACTTTTAATTGTAAATTGTAAAATTTATTTGGAATCTTGGACTCTTGTGAACATCCAATGTGGATGATGAAAAATTTATACAAGAATATTTTCTTAATTTGTCACCAAGATAAGACAAAGTTATGATTGCAGGTGATTTTAATTGTTGTCTGAACTCATTGTTAGATAAATGTCTGAAAACAGTTACTAGAACTAAAATGTCAAAAAAGTATTAACTTTAATGAAAGAAATACATTTGGTTGATATATGGGGAAAAATAAATCCTAAAGAGAAGGATTTTTCTTTCTATTCATTTTAATATGATTTTTATTCTAGAATAGATTTATTTTTGTTATCAGCACAATGACAAGATCAGATAGTCAGCTGAGTATTTATCAGATCATTCTCTTTTACTAATAATATTTATAGGATCAGAAAAGTGGACTTTAATTCTTTATTATTAAAAAATGTTGAGTTTTGTAATTTCATGAGGGAACATACAGCAGTTTTTGAAAATAAATGTAAATTATGTTAATAGAAAGTTTATATTATGGGATGCTTTTAAAGCATATTTAAGAGGACAAAAAACTAAACAGAAGTATTATGAGTTAGGGGAAAGGGCTCAAAGTTTTAGCTTGGCAATTAAAATTAAAACAAATTTCAAGAATGATAAATGTGTTAGAAAAGATTCAGATATTATGTATAAACCTCAAGAGATAAATTATGTATTGAAGGAATTTTATTAAAAAAAATATACTTCTAAGACTCTGAAAGATGAAGTTAAGATAGATAATATTTTTTAAATCTGATCTTCAATTGCCTTCATTAACTAATAAGGAAATTAAGGAATAGGAGACCCCTTTTACTCAAAAGGAGATTATAGAAGCACTTAAATCAATGCCTAATGGGAAATCTCCAAGAGAAGATGGGTTTACGGCTAAGTTTTATAAAAAAATTTCAAGATTTATTGATACCTTCACTGATTGAGGTTCTCAAAGAAGCTATGGAAATTCATTTTTTGCCAGATTCTTTTTCTCAACCTATTATTAGTTATTCTTAAGAAAAATAGAGACCCTTTGAAAGCAAGTTCCTATAGACCTATATCTTTGTTAAATGTTAATTATAAATTTGTAATGAAGGTTATAGCCAATAGATTGGCAAGGTATTTACCTTCATTCATTCATATAGATCAAACTGGATTTATTAAAGACCATTATTCTGCTGATAATATTACAAAGTTAATTAGTCTGATAAATATATCTCAGGCGATAGCCAACTTTCCAAAGATCTTATCATTAGATGCTGAAAAAGCATTTTATAGAGTGGAATGGGGATTTTTATTTAAAGTGTTGGAAAATTTTACATTTGGACTGATATTTATTAGTTCAATTAAGGCAATATATAAAAAGCAGATGATTAGAGTTGTGATGAATGGGCAAATATCATCACCGTTTATATTGGAGAGGTCTACGAGGCAGGGTTGCCCTTTGCCACCAGCATTTTTGCATTGGCTATAGAACCTCTGGCTCAATTAATAAGACTAGATAGTAATATTAAAGGCATTAAAGTGAAATCTTTTGAATTCAACATTAATATATTTGTGGTTGATGTTTTTATTTATTTAACAGAACCAAAAGAATCTTTGAGATTTTTAAATGATGCATTGGAACAATATGGAAATTAATTGGAAAAAAAAGTGAAACTACGCCAATGATTGAAGATGACTATACCCCTTGTAAGAATATTGTTACATTTAAATGGTCAGATCAAATTAAATATTTAGATATTAAAGTTGACAAAAAATTTAATCATTTATATGAATTGAATTATTTACCTTGATTTTATAAAATTAAGAATGATTTAAATTGATAGAAAGATTTACCGATAACATTAATAGGTAGAGTTAATTGTATTTAAAATGAATATTTTTCATAGATTACAATATATTTTTCAGTCTATCCCTTATAAAGTTTATGTGAAATTTTTTAAAGATTTGAATTTTATAGTTAGGAAGTTTTTATGGAAAGATAAAATGGTAAGAGTGTCTTTACAAAAATTAACATGGAAGTATGACTTGGGAAGTTTACAGCTTCTGAATTTTCAAAACTATTATAAGATGGCACAAGTTTATTAATAGAATGTTTGATTTGGAAGGCTGATTGGTATGGGCAGATATTGAATTAAACTGAATTAATGAGAAAAAGAGGGATCAATTTGTACATAAATGGAATTTGAAGTTGTTACATAAATATAATTCATGAATTTTGATTCTTTTAATGGAAATATGGAATACGATAAATGAAGAGATAGGTACATGTGGTAAAGTTTTTATGAAGACACCTTTGTATCAGACTAAACTTTTTCATTTTACAGTTAATAATCAACTTTTGAAAATATGGGATCAAAAAGGAATTAAATTTCCACAAGATTGTTATGAACAGGTTATTTTATTACTTCAAAGAATGAAGGAAAAAAATATGAAATACCATTAAATCTTTTTTGTAATCATCAAGTTAGAGCTTTGTTAATGGATCAATTTGGGAATACCATGAGGTTACCCAGACAGACTAATTTTGAAATCTTAATTACAGATGGTAAGAAAAAAAGATTTATATCAGAAATGTATGCATTAGTACAGAACAAAATGCTTAAGCCATATTTACAAAAATCTAGGTTAAAATGGGGAAAAAAAAGATTTAGGAACAGAAATTACTCAGGAGGATTGGAAAAATTTGTGTAAAGATAGTATGACAAAAATAGTGAATGTAAGATATAGATTAGTTCATTATAATTTTATACATCAATTATAATGAACTCCTGAGAAATTAATGAGAAATAATTTACCATTACCAATTTATGCTTTAGATGCCAGAAGGAAAAATGAATATTTTTACATTCAACATGGTTCTATGAAAAGGTGAATTTTTTTAATGCGATTTAAGGAACTTTTACAAAATATTTTTAAAGTTAAATTCTTAATGGATCCATCAATATTTTTTGCAAAAGAATATTAAAAGGATTTGTTTGGAATTGAGATTAAATAAATTTCAAATAGCATTTTTGAGATTAGCATTAGCGAGAAAATTTATTGCAATTACTTGGAAAAACTGTATAGAGTTGAATTTACTTAGATGGCATACAGAATTGAGATTTTGTATACCATTGGGAAAAAAAACACATAATTTATGAGATAATTATCTTTTTTATTGGAAAATTTAGAGCTCTGATTTGGCTTATATGGGTTTAAAATTTTGAATACTTCTCCCTTTGTGTAGTGGAAGTGCCTCAATCCACGATATTTATCCATGTTATTATAGTTTACATCTCCTTTTTTCTTTTTCTTTTCTTTCTTTTTAGAGAGGGTAGTTAGGGGGGAGTTTAGGGGTGGTTTTAGGTAAGGAGTATATAAAGGGGGAGGGTTTCCTGAGTAAGGGGGGATAGAGGGTTTTTTTCTGTTATATTTTGTACTAACTTTATCTATCATGGTTTTTAAATTTTTAAATAAAGTATTCCAAAAAAATAAATAATGTGGTAAAAATTCTCATGTCAACCACACACACACACAAACAAATTAGTTTCATAACTTTGTTTGTTAGTCACGATAAATTATTTTTTTGTACTCTAAGTTATGTAAGAAAATACATTTAGTTGGTGTTCAAGCTTTTAACTGGAATCAATTAACTTTTCCCCAGACAATCAACTTGAGTACAGAATAACGTTTTGCTCTAGTTTACTTATTTAAAAAATATGAACTCTACAAAGCTGCCTCCTTCTCTTGGTTGATTTTCGTACAGACATTGTCGAGCCAGCTCGTAATTTTGCCAAAATATAGTAGAATGCACATCATGAAAGTTCAACTGCATTTTAGCTGAATTGGTAATGGTAAATTGAAGCAGCTTCAAAGTGAGAGATTTACCCAGAATCTACCCCGAGGCAACCTGACTGGTCAGGATAGACTCAATGTGAGGTGTGGGGACAAGGCCAGGAAAATAAAAATAAACATTTTCATGCTTACCATCAGCAGTCTGCTGCAACGTAACCACGAGACAATGCACTCTCAAATCTAAGATGAGCTCCTGAATTGTTTGCAGGAGATCATTTGGTATTTCAAGTGCTGTTAACGATTCATAATTAAGTCTGTCATTCAATCAAAAGAAAATGAATTAGATAAGGAATGCCAACTTTGCAACAATATATACACACTTATTAAAGTAGGTTAAACACATTGGAGTTAATTAGCTCATACTTTTCCTTCAATCTAAACAAATCAATAAGGGTCAGAATCAGGACAAATTGAACCCAACAGAACAACATGAATCATCGTATTTGAAACTACTACTAACTTTAAGATTTATAACCATCCAGAATGTATGGGAATGGAAAAGACATGGGGATGAGTGTTGGAAAGATGTTAGGTTTTCATTTTAAAAAGGAGAAAGACTCAGTGCAAAACATGGTATTCAGAGCTAAGAAGGAACAACATAAAAATTGAGATGCTTAACGATAGTATTATAATAAAATCTGACACTGTGATAGTCAGTCTGTAATGCTAAGATAGAAAAATATACGGCAGAACCATAGTCCATACAATACAGGTTTAGTAAATTACACTAGCAGGAGTAAGGAACATTAAGTTCAGGTAAACAATGTCACCTTAGTCAATATCGACCCTCACTCAAAGATTACAGTGAAATGCCACAGTATTTAAAGCATATTTTAGCAGCATACTTCTTACAGGTTGATAAGCATATCTCTTTAAATTCGTCTGAGGTATATTGTTACAGTTTATTGTTAACACTTGCCATTGTTGTTCTCTCTTGAGAAATGTAAATCACTGACATCAAACAGTTACCCACATTTACAATTAATACTGTTAAAGTTTCATGTCTTAAAATAGTTGAGGTAATGTCTAGAGGGTGTGCCTTCAATACATATCGAACATCCGTGGCTTGCAAACACTTGGTTTTAATTATGAAATGCTAATTATTAGTCTGAAGAGTTAACTGAATCTTTAAGACACACAAAGTAAAGAAGGATTTTGCTCAGGTTCAAAGAGAAAAAAAATCTTTATCGGTTCCTGATACTGAGTCTATGCCTTCGGTATTTGTTTTGACAAGCTGTCTTGTCGGGAAATGTTTAAGAATGGAACAGCAGCTTTTGACAGGTTCTGTTAGATTGGTAAGCGTTAATGCTCCCGTCAACCTGTTTAACAATGCACAATTTGAAGTGGCTTTGAACTATGCGTTTCAATGCTAACTTAGCTGTCTGAAAAAAAATCAATGAGTTTGCTTTCAGTAAATGTGAACATGTGTTTTTTTTTTCTAACACTAGTATTAAGGCTAGGGAATTTTGTATTTAATAAAGGTAAAATCAGTTGTGCTTTTCCTTAATAATTGCCATTCCTTGATGGCTTAAAAAAAGAATTTTTCACAACACCTAATGACAAAGTCATTCAAATTATTAATGCATGCAGGTTCTTTTAAAATGTCTGATCACCCAATCACCTCTGCTCTCTTGCTCCAACTCGCTCTGACATTATTATTATTCCTTTTTAAGATGGTATTAATTCCTTTCTTTCAAGCTGCTATTGGGTTCACAGCTTCTCTTTTAAATCAAAATACCTCAACGTTATTAAAAATCTAATTTGCTTGATTTTGTTTCACAATCATCTTAAACAAATATAAATTCTCAAACTGAAAACTTTCCCGGAATTTTATTCCGAGCAAACAGATAATTAATCCAACATAATCCGTACTTGAAAATATGAATCACTGGGGAACAATCAGAAAAGTACACACAATAAAGCTATAATTGATATCTCTGAACAGGAATAGTCCCACATTTAAATTTCATAATGAATTTCATAGCAAACTTGAAAAAAAACATAAGAATTTTTGTTCCTTCATTTTACTTAGCATGAGTAGTACTGACAATGACAGCATTGATTATCCATCCCTAATTCCCATCAAAGAATTCAGGGTGAGCCACTTCATAAAATTGTTGGCATCCTTCTGCTGAATGCATTTCCATAATAATGTTTGTCAGGGAGCTGTGATCTTGAAGGAACTGTCATAGATTTCCAAATAATGTGGCATGTGATTTGAAGGGAACCACAGGTAGATAATTATTCCATCCACCTATTTGCCCTGGTCCTCAACCTTAGGGTGGCATGGTTAGCATAGCAGGTAGTGCAACACTTCTATAGCACTAGCAACCCAGTTTTACATCTGGGACTGTCTGTAAAGAGTTTGTACGTTCTCCCCGTGTTTGCGTGGGTTTCCTCTAGGGGCTCTGGTTACCTCTCACCCTTCAAAGTGTATGGGGTGGTATAGTTGAGGATTGGTGCCAATAAAACTGGCTGCTTCTTGAATGTTGTCAGATACGTTTTTTTTAAAACATAGACTTTGTGAGATTTTACCATAAGGAAGTGACTCCCGACATCCCGGCAGTGGTCATTCACACAGGAATGACCAAAACTGCAAATCTCCGTTTCTGTCTGCGAATTTAGATAGTATACCGGCAGAGCATCATCACGACGTCATATTGGCCACAGAATGCCTGCAGTTCAGTTTAAACTGCAGGTGTTACAGAAAAATAACTCGGGATCTCGGAGGTAAAATGTCAGAACGGGAATGGCTCCCTCATTCACGTTCCAACCTTTTTACACAGCATGTGTTCCAGGAAAATGGGAATAATTTCTGGGAACACAGCTTCTGTGTAAAAAAACACGAGTTTACCTGACCATGCAACTGAAGCATGCCCTGATTTTGGCCTCAGAAAGAATTTAGGGCATCAAGACCCATGAACCTCACTGCTCTAGTGTGACTGGTATCATTTGGAGTGAAATGAATTTTTTAAACACTGGGGTCCTTTGAAAGAGGAGATCACAGAAGGAAATCAAGATGAATCATCTATCAAGAAATTCTGGCTGAAATTAACAGCCTTGTCTTGACTTCAAAAACTGGCCCCACCATCTGTGTTCCTCCCATTAGATGTTTAGTTGTCTACCAACATTCATGATTACTTATTAGTTAAATTTAAAGTTTCAGGATTGTCCTATTGTTCAGCGTATACAGTACTTTGTTGTATTTCACATACATATATTAACTGCTAAAAGTCTGTGATTCATAGACATTACCAAGAGCTGAGGATCTTCTCTGGTGATGCTCTGCTCTACTGCAGCCATCTTCAGCTCCTGCTTGTTTTGGGAGCTTGTCTCAGCACATGGAAGGCATACTCAATTGGATTTAGATCGAGTGACTGATTTGTGCAATAAAGAATTTAAACCAAAATGTATACAAATAACCTTGAAAATAAAGGAAAAAATGTCTTTGTCCCAAACATTATGTGGGTGTGCGTGTGTGTATATTACACACACACTCACACGTTATGAACCACCATGCATGCAGCAGGACTAGCAAAGGCCTTGCTAAAGCCCTTACAACCAGCATCTAATCCCCCTCCCCCCCCCCACCAACCCCCCCCAGCCATCATCAATCCTCTTGGCTACCTCTTCAGTAACTATTCACCACTGATAGAAACATAGAAAAATAGGTACAGCAGTAGCCCATTTGGCCCTTCAAGCCTACACCGCCATTCAATATGATCATGGCTGATCAGTACCCAGTTTTTTCCTTCTCCCCATACCCCTTGATCCCCTAACACTCAAGGGCCAAATCTAATCTTCTCTTAAATATTGCAAGGAACCAGCCTCAACCACTTCCTGTGGTAAGGCCCTTCTGAAATAAAGGCACAATATTAGCTATCCTCCAGTCTTTGAGTACATCAGCATGTACAAAAATAACTTTGCCAGTGCCCAAGAAATTTCTTTCTTTGGTTCCTATAACATCCTAGAATCTACCTAGTCAGGTTCAGGGATTTATTAAACTTTATGCTGATCGACTGTGATTATGTCGATATGTTTCAGGATATCACAGTTCTGTTCCCTGAACCCACTAGCTTCCTCGTTCCTCTCTATTGTGAGAACAGACAAGAGGTATTTATTTAAGGTTTAGCTCATCTCTTGTGGCTTTGCACTTGGATTATCGAAATTATTGAATCTTTTAGGATTCTGCCAAGGATAATCTCACATGCTGTTTTTGGCCTTCTTATACCATTTTTTGAATGCACTCCTTTACCACTTGTACTCCTCAAGGCACTTGTTGGATGACAGCTGTCAAAACGTGACATATGGCTCATTTTGTTTCCCTGACTAAAATATCTCCAGGGTTCTCTAATCATGCCAGTCTTGCCTTTCATCCAAACAAATGTACTGTTTTCTGAATGATACATGTTCAATCTGCCACGTCACTGTGCTTTCACTCTCAACACATACACATTTGGAGTCCTCCCCATAGCATCATCAAGATCAAGATTCCATTTATTGTCATAATAATAAAATAGTGTCACATTACCATGACATTCCTTTTTTCCTGCTGCAAGGAGGACAGATTTGCCACTGGCAGGAATTGCCTGAGTGCCTCTTAATTCAGTCAGAGAGAGAGGGAGAGAGAGAGAGAGAGAGAGAGAGAGAGAGAGAGAGTAAGAGAGAGAGAGAGTAAGAGAGAGAGAGAGTAAGAGAGAGAGAGAGTAAGAGAGAGAGAGAGAGTAAGAGAGAGAGAGAGAGTAAGAGAGAGAGAGAGTAAGAGAGAGAGAGAGAGTAAGAGAGAGAGAGAGAGAGAGAGAGAGAGAGAGAGAGAGAGAGAGAGAGAGAGAAGCAAAAGAGAGTCCACCCAGAGTCACCGAGTGTCTATAGATTTGCCTCCAGCTCTTCCACAGGCCTCACAGCCACATTGAGTCCAGTCCAAACCACTGGCAAACCAAGATCCAGATCAGATCAGAACCTCCGACACGGTCAGGAACCCTTCAATGCCCTTAGCACCTTTTCATATCCCGGTTCCAATAACCTCCAGCCAGCTCAAGCCAGTAAAATGCAGCCTGGCGTGAATCTCCTGGCAGCAGTCTCCAGCAGCCCACAGCTTTCACAGGTTCTTCACCTTGAGTCACCAGCAGCCCGCCACACACGCTGGTCTCTCAGCCGCAGAGCCCCCTCACTAGCCGCCGCCATGCTCACCATCCTCGCGGGTTGTCTCGTCCGTTCTCCCTCTCGGATGGTGCGTGATCTTCCCATTCTCAGGTGCCCTGCTCCAGTCCTCCACTTCCCTGAAGTCTGCCAGCCCCTCGTGGGTGCTGCTGATTAACCAGCGCCACCATCTTGGGCACAGACCCACGGTCATGGGATTTCAAATAAAAGCCCCAGTCGGCTCCCTCAACAGGCCATCCAAAGCCCGTTCATAGCTGACGGCAGTCAAATGGGTGGCTGGAACTTGCAGGAGCACTGCACCTCCGCTCCCTCACTCCCCATGAGTCCACACCAGCAGCAGTGCTGGTGAAAATGAAGGTGTCATGTCTCATCAGTCAGGTCAAGCAGCTCTCCAGGAGGTCCAGAAGCAGTCTGCATCTCAAAATTTCATACAAGGTTAGTAAGTGATTAAGAGAGAAAAGAAAGGAACCTGCACTCTCACAGAAAGGTCACAGCTGTGATTCTAGATTGTGGAACCTTTGACACATCATGCATGCCTACCTATGATTCAGAAAGGTCTGTCAATTGTTCAATGCTGACTGACATAATTGCAGCGAGTAGCAGAGAATGGAAATGAACAATGCTTTAATTTCCCCATAAAGGAACATAAACTTTTATTTGAAACTTTTGGGATCAGACACTCTTTGGAATTCAGAATTTTTTGGATACCAGAATAAGTAATTGCGCTCATTTCAGATCCGTGCAAAACAAAAGACACAATCCAACCAGAAGGGTGGGTGGGAGGGGTTGTGGCGGCGTTGGATGGGGGGTTGGCGTGGCACTGGACGAGGGGAAGGGGAGTGGTGCTGGATGCCATAACACTTTTTAAATTTCTGCAGCCAACCTTTGTGAATATTCACACTCGTCTTCAAGATTCAGTTGTTCGTGGAATTTTCCAGCTTGTTTCACGACAATCAAACCAGTCAGTGGTACATGTTCACTTCTTCGTTGTCGAACCCACTCGATCAGCATAGTCACTGTAAAACTTCAACAACTTATCTTTCTGCTTCTTTAAGTCATATATGGTGATACATAATCTTCAGTAAGACACTGGACAGATACACCACGATCAAGCTTTTGCAATGACTCTACTCTCTGCACTATTGATGACAGATGCTTTCTTTTTTGCTTCTCTCTTTTACCCAGAGGGGACCCTGCAGTTCCTTTTGAAGTTTTCACAGTTTTCAAAGTCCATGAGCAGCAGAGGCATCTGACTGGTAGGAGCACTGACACAGGGTCATGTTTGGCACCAGGCACAACCTTTGGGGCGCAGACAATAACCATGAAAAAAATGTTTGGTTTTCAGAGATTTTGGTTTTCAGAGATTTTGGATAAAAGATTATGTCCCTGAGCTCACGTAAATTTAACTTGAGAAACAAAGAATTAATTTCACCCCACAGTGACATATTTTATTTTCACATCTTACTTGCCTCACAGTATGAATGATGTGGGTTAGCCATTGGCCTGAAAGTTCCAGTTTTGCCTCCCATCCTGCATATTTTTTCAGCTCTATCTCAGCCAGGCTTGATGGAAGAAGAGCTCCTCGGATGAGTTTCACAAGTGAATTTATTACTTCTTGAATCATTTTCTGTTTAAAAAAAAATTAACGGTCATTTTTAAAAAACATTTAAAAAAAAAATATTCTCCTCTATCTTATTGAAAATGACAAAAGTATTGGAAATCAAATATTTTTCTACCTTGAAATCATTTTGCCGGGATCTGGCATTTTTCTTAAATTTCTCAACTTGTCCTGATTTTTCCCCTGTCTTCAGTGACGATAAAGATTAAAATCAGAAATAAACAAAGGAAATAAAAGTAAACAGTTTAAAAACATTTTGCATCAGTTCCATTAGCTATTTTTTAAGGTAGTAATTAACTGTAGAAATGAAAAGAGAGAGTACAAATAATGAAAATAACTAATAAAGACTTATTTCAAGATTTTTTTTTATTCCCGCAGAAAAACAAAGCATGTTAGGAAATGAAGTTGCTTTCCCTTGTGGGATGGAAGCGTTTGACAAAATGGCTTATTATGGAGTTGCTAACAAAATTGCATTTTAGTCCATCCACCAAGGTATGCCCTTGCATTCTCTGTTTATCAGAGATGTAAACAGAAAAACAAATTCACATTAGTTACAAGATGTCAATTTTGATGACTTAGATTTCTAAGTTATAGCCCATATATTTTAATTTGATAAAATGGGTAAGGGCGTTCACTGGATCCCATGGGTTCTCTGAAAAGGTTACAAGAAACCCAAGTATGAAGGTTTCCTCTACAGCCTTTCAGAATGCACATTATGGTGGAAGCAGACAAATCAGGACTCAAGTCTCAAAAAGTGCACAGTGAGTTTAACTCATTAAATGTGCAGAGGTTAGGATTATTAAGCATTTACAATACAGTTGCAGCTCAATGCCCACTGATGCACTGGCTTGCAGAGTTATTTGGAGCTCAATGGGAAGAAACACAGATGTGAATACTGGGATCCATTAAATAATAAGCTAACAACACTCATTACTGGTTAATGGTGATGCAGTATACTGATTTATCCAGCTCAGATATTGAATTATAAAATTTACATTGAGGATTGACTTAGTTACTAATTGCTGTGGCTTTACACGTCAGCAAAATGGCAAATGGTCCAACAAATGTCTTTCCTATCCTTCTGAATGAAATAGTCAGTATTTTGTCACGATGAAGAAGGAAGACAACATTGTACGAATCAAAAATAAAATCAGGTTAATCATACCTTCTTACTCCAGGCATGGGACTGACCCAGCTTTAGCTGTCAGCTTAATGAGAGAGGATTGTTTAGTTAGAGCTCTCACTGCATTGATGACAACTGGGAAATCTTGGAGGCAAAGCCAAAGGAAATATGTATAACTAAAGAAAATATTATTCTGAGATCAATTGGCTAGGCAAAGAATTAAGAGACATGTCACTCAAGTTCAAATTTTGAATGGCAGATATAAAAATAAAATGTATGTGCAGTTTAAAAATATAAATTGAAAAATTGAAAACATGAAAGAAGAAAATTAGCTTGGATTAAAAATGAAAGAGAGAAAAGAACAAAGGAAGGATATTGAATACAGTAAATTTGAACAAATTGAAAATAAATTCTACAGTATTTACATTTTAAGTTATTTCATTAATGATGGAAAAAGCATGCATATGTTTTCTCTGTTTCTTGACAAGATAAAAATTACTGAATTCCACTAGTAGCTTAATAGAAACAGTGATGAAATTTTCACCTTCCTCCAAAATTGTTTGGCCATCTTTCTCCTCTTGGTTTTCACACTACTCAAGCACAGTGCTATATAAAGTTCAATATATTCTGTCTGTTTTTTCAGGTGATATCCACAAAATCCAAAAGGACTCTTTATGGATTAGAAATACTTCTAAGATTGCAGCTGCTTCCTCATGGTTTAATGTCTTCAGTGGGTCAGTGAAGTTCAGCTCTGACCAAGTGAAAATATGACTTTTATGCACCGTATATGAACTTAGTAAGAGGCACCAAAAGTCAATAAGCCAGTGATACAATATGGGGTCTTTGCAGTAAGAATTACCTTGCCTTTTTCAGCAGGAATGCTACAGCTTTCTAATAATAAATTATGCCCAAAACAAGCTCAATAACTTAATGGATCAGCAATAACTGTGAATTGTACTAAATGTGTTTGTGTGATTGCTGCACAATAACCTGTAACATTTTATATGGGATTATGGAATTGAATACAGTTTTATTCCCATATCTCACTTCTATTCCACAACAGCAAAATTTGATTTTTTTTCTTTCATTTTAATACATGCAAAAATGAATATAATTATTAATTAAGCTCTATATACACATGATAGTGGATGTGGGGGGGAAAGGAGGTGGGGATGAAGGGATAGGGGATGAGTGGGATTTAAGTGAATTTGCAAAGGAAAAGATAAATCATTCACTCCACACATCTTACTCAGACAAAGAAAGACAGAAGCTGGTTCCTCTTAACTATATAGCTCACAAGCAACAAGTGACTATGCAAGAAACTAAAAAAAATCAAGTTTGCTGGGTCATGCAAGTTGAATCTTGATTTGTAACCCTTAAAAAATGTAAATTAATATTAGCCAGAGAATGTTAATCTTAACCTTATTTTCGAAAGACTAGCTGGCTTTCTGCAGTGTAAATCTGTAAAGATGAAGACCGGTTGGTGTCCTTTTGCATTTAAACAGAGAATGATTATTAGCAATGACAGCATGGACAAAAAATCAAATCTAGACCCGCTAACCTACATAGCTGTGTTTTATTCAGCTTTAATTATCTATAAAGGAAAGCATAATTCAGGTATTTTGAAGAGGTCAGACATTTAAAAATCAAGATATTTAAAACAAAAATCAGAATTACAGTTTCATTTTTACATTTAGCTCCATAAGGTAACAGGATAACAACTCTCTTCACTCACCTCACTGAAAAGACTTCCATTCACGTAAGATATCCAAAGCTTCCAGAAATTTGGCAGTTGACTGATAACAATTTCTGTTAGATTGTCCACAAATGTCACAAACTGGGGGGCCTTATAACGCCACGCTGCAGAACAGAAAACATATTGAACAACAATCAGCCTTCTTTTCAAATATAAATATTTTAAAATGTCACCTACATTTTTATTAGTTAGCATCCAAAACATTCTTAAAGCACAAAATGTTGCTTAGGTTATGTCCTTGTATCCATAATTTAAATAATTAAAATAAAACTGAAAACCTCAGTTACCCTGCCGAATTCAAAAGACAGTTTTATCTCCTTGGTCTCAAGTTGAGGCAAATTCTGAACAATGATCACTAAAATATTTTCTTTGAACTGAAATAAGTTTCCGTATGAATATAATTGTTTTTACATATCTTGTGAGAGCATTACATCAAATTAAAATAAGAATAAAATTAATTATTTTCAGAATTAAATACATTTTGTTCAATTATTCTTCAAATATACAAAAGATGTTATGATTATTCAGATATCCTCTTTTCAATGTGTGATTCTACTTCAGAAAATAAACAAACATAGCTGACAAAGAAAATTAAGGCAAAACATATTAATAAAATTATGAGAATAAGGTCAATAATAAATGGTTCACTCTCTCAAATGTAGAAGAACCTATTTATTACTTGCAGTATACAAAGAGTAACAATGACCAAATTACTATGCTATGAAAATCCTGCAAAAATATGAAATGTTAAAGTTGTTTTCCTACTTTTAATACCAAAACAAGAAAACATGGGACAGATCTTAAGCTCGAATGCCATGCTAAAGTGAAGATTTACCCAAATATCCCAGAGCAAATCCTGATTTTAGCACTAACACATCTTCTTGTGGACTCCATGTGTAGAGTGACAGGGCAGAATAGTTTTCTGCTGGCTTCTCAGCTGTGCCAATATCAGGTTAATCCTGTTGCAAACACAGTAGTTCTGACTCAAATGAATGAGACCAATCAACTGCAAGTAATAGGTTATGTAGTTAATCATATTTTACTTAAATTTGTTTTAATCGACTTTTACTCAGTGAATGCATTTTTATTTAGAGTTCTAAATCAAATCTTAAAGATTTTCAATGTTTTAAACAAAGTCTTAGTCTGTATCACTGATGCCACTGATAGGTGATTGGTCAGCATTGAGCTTCACATGCTGTCTGCATTTTTGTAAACATAGCTGCCTCCCATGCAATAGCCTTTGTCCTGTTCTGATTCACATCCAAGTGCAGGAGCTGACATCCCAGTGTAAAACTGCACTGAGAGCTATGCTGGAACAAACAACTTACTCCAAAGGCAAGTTAGGAAGGTGTGCAAGTGAGTTGTGGGGGAACAGTGAATGGAAGTGATTGCATGTTCCTGCAATGTTAGCAAACACCACAGGTTTGGTAAGTGCCTTAGATGCAGTCCAGGTGATAATTACAGTGCAATTTGTACAGGATATAAACAGCAGACACGCTAGACTCATGGTGCCGTGAATGACTGTTTAAGGTGGTGGATGGGGTCCCAGTCAAAAAGTTTATTTGTCCTAGATTATGTTAAGTACTTTGGATATTACTGGAGCTTCACTTATCCAGGCAAAAGAAGATGAGTGCAAACACCCATCATCTGTGACTTGCCAATGGTAGAAAGGATTTATGGTGTAAGCAAATGAGTGACTCACTGCAGAATATCCAGTCTCTAACTTGTTCTTAATGTCACAATATATAGAAAGTTTGCCAAGCTCCTGGGCATGAGGACCCAATGGATGTTGATGGTGAAAGACAGTACAATTGTAATGCCACTAAACATCAAGATATCGAAGATATATTTTACTTAACGTTTTACATGTCTGAATGTTGACAAGGATTTTCTACTTGCATGCAATCTTATGGATTTGCTCCAATATGTATTACACAATGGTGCAATGCACAAAGATGTTGGCCATTTTAACATAGTGGCAAAGCCATGCAGTAGGTCTACCAAGTTATCCATTCAGCATGAAATTTCTCTGATAGCTCCACTAACAAGAATGAAATAATAGTATGTGCTCTACAGTTCTTACAATCATCACGAGAGGACTGAAAGCTGCTGGTCCTTTTCACTGACGTGGTTTGACTCAGGCGACTAATGGGAGAAGGCCGTACATCATTGTCGAAATCCAGCATTGGGCTATGGAGAACAGTTGCACCTATACAAATGAACAGAACAATCAAAATGGTGCTGTTTCATACAAGTCCCAATTATAGTTTGTTACATTCATCTTCAAGGTCACCCAACTAAGAATTCATGATATTCATTCATCAAACCAGTGGTCAACGGGAAAATTACATTACTCAAATAGTGATTATCCAGAAATAGCAATTCATCTTTAACCTTGTGACTGGTGTCAATGTCATTAACTTATTGTAAGTTCAAAACACAGTCCATTACTTTACAAAAGAAGCACAAGAATGTAGCGAATGTAAGATAGAAAACTGTTGTGCGTTCGAAATAAACAGGGAAAATGTATTCATCATCATCTCATTAGCCACATAAGTAATTCTGTAATGAACTGAACTAAAAGGTAAGTTCTAAATGACAAAGGAAACTCATAAATAATTGGGAGTATTTTTCCTCCATTAAAGAAATGTTATTTTAATGAATGAATATATATGCAAATTAAGGAGAAACACAACATAATAATGAGACCTATGCCATAAACACATTCTCCCAAATGATTTAACACCATTAAATTATCTTTCTCATTTATTTTATAGATTTGTTCAAAACAAAAATATCAAACAACATATCATAATAATAATTCCTTTCACTATGTCAGGAGGAAAGAAATTGTGCAAAACTAAAATAAGTTGCAAAATATTTAAAACATAGATGCCTATTTTAAAGAAATCCTCATGTTTCCTCATTGTTTGATATTGTTGCAGAAACTGACGTTTTGTAAAGATTATTAAAGGGCATCCAACACTTATAAGATATTTAAAATAGTGTAAAGCCATGTAGAAAAACATAATGGCTGGTTAAGTCTGAAATAACATTAAATGCAAAGAATGCTCTGAAACAGAATTAGGTTTAAAAAAAAATCACAGGATGTGTAAACTAGAGCACTAATTTAGACAGTTGTATTGTTGGAGAGAGAAAAAAAGACATCAAATCTAGCCATAGCAAAAAAATGTATTATGTCAACCTGGAAATTGGAAGATAATTTGAAAATACAACAATGGTATATAGAAATGAATAAATGTATTCCATTAGAAAAAATAACATATAGTTTAAGAAATAATATTGAAATATTCGAGCAAATATGGGAGCCTTACATTAAATACAATAGCGAAAACCTACCGGGGACAATCATTACCTAAGTTGATGGAAGGAGAAGGAAAGAAAAGAATGGACTCAGTAGAATTTCTGGTGTATTTTTGTTGAGTGACAACATTGTCTGACTGGTTTAATGTATCCTAGATTGTATACCTTAAATGGATGGGAGGGGGGGGGGGGGGGAGGGGGGGGTGGGAGAAAATGTCACTGTATATGTGTGAAAAGGAAAAAGTGTGTATCATGACTAATGTGATTTATGGTGTGAAAAATAAAAAAATTTTAAAAAAAGAAATCCACATGGAATAACTTTTAAGCTGTTAGTTGAAACAAATAAATTCGAGCCAGAATAATGATAAGATGGGGGAGGGGGGGGTGAGAGTAGGGTTGTTGGAACATTTAAAGAGTCTCCTTGTTGACCTAATCAATTAATATAATGGGATTTAAAAAGTACCATTCAAGAGACACCTCCTCCTGCAAACAATTAAACAATGACAAAGCAACTGCTTAGTTTGTAAAGGAGAGAAAGCGCAAATGATACAAGACACACATGAATTTTTTTAGGAAGAAAACAGCAGTTTGCAAGGAAGATCAAAAATTACAATGTGGGTAATTCCTCCCTCCCCACCAATCTCCCCCACCCTGCCACTTTCCCCTGTAGCTGCAGGAAGTGCCTCACTTGCATCCACACCTCCTCCCTCATCATAGTTTGGGGACCCAAACAGGACTTTCAAATGAAGCAACACTTCACTTGTGTATCTACAGGACTGATTTACTGCATCCGGTGCTCCCTTTGGAGAGATTGAGAACAATTGGGAGATGACTTCGCTGAGCACCTTTGCTATGTTTTCTACAGTGACAAGAGACCCTCAGCAGCCAACCATTTCAGTTCTGTCATATTCCATGGTCTAATGTACTATCCCATCAAGATCACCTGCAAATTGGAGAACACCTGATTTTACGTCTGAGCAATCTCCAACCAGATTCTATTAACATCGACTTTTCTGATTTTTATAACCTGCTCTTCTCTTCTCCCCAGTTCTCTACCCCTTGCCATCTCACTTCCCCTTGATCACTGCTGTCCCCTCCCTTCCTTCTCCACCAATCATCTCTGGTCTTTGTGACCACACCTCCCCCTTACTCTTTTGCTCGGATGCCTGCTGACATTTTTAGTTTTCAGATTAATTGTCAAGAGTACATACATTCCTTTTTCCTACAGGCGCAGCAGATTTACCACTAATTGGTAATCCAAAAATAAACTGGACAGTGTGTAAAAATATAAACAAATAAAAGACCTGTAAACAGATAACAAATGTAAACAAACTGTGTGCAATTCAGAGACAACAAAAGAAAATCAATCAATAAAGTGCACAATAAGACTCCTCAAATGAGTCTCTGATTGTGTTTGTTGTAGAAGAATCTGATGGTGGAGGGGTAGCAGCTGTACCTGAACCTGGTGGTGCATATCTTGTGGCATCTATACCTCTTTCCTGATGGTAGCAGCGAGAACAGAGTGTGCGCTGGTTGGTGTGGGTCTTTGATGATTGTTGTTGCTCTCCGACGGCGGTGTTCCCTATAAATGTACTCAATAGTGGGGAGGGTTTTGCCTATAATGCCCTGGGCTCTGTCCACTACATTTTGGAGGGTTTTACGCTCAGGGGTAATGGAGACTTCATACCAGACCGTGATGCAGACGGTCAGCACACTTTCCACCACACCTCTGTAGAAATTTGCCAGGGTTTCTGGTGTCATATCAAACAACCAGAAGCTCCTCAGAAAGTGGAGGTGCTGATGTGCTTTTTCTCATGATGCCATTGGTGTGTTGGGTCCAGAATAGATTGTCTAAAATAGTGATTACCAATAACTTAAATTTGCTCACCTTTTCCACCTCTGATTCCCTCAATGATCACTGGATTGCATATCTCTGGCTTTCCTTTCCTGAAATCAATAATCAGCTCCTTAGCTTTGGTGACATTGAGTGCAAGGTTGTTGTTGGGGCACCATTCAGCTAAGTTTTCAATCTCCCTCCTGTGTGCTGACTCATTCCCTTCCTTTATACAATCCACTACCGTGGTATCTTCAGCAAATTTGTAGATGATGTTATTGTCATACTGAGCTACACAGTCATAGGTGTAAAGTGAGTAGAGCAGGGTCCTAAAAACACAGTCCTGTGGAGATTGTGATGGAGAGTATAGGGGAGAAATTCTTACCAATCTTCACTGATTATGTTCTGAAGATGAGGAAATCTATGATCCAATTACACAGTTGGGTGTTAACTCCCAGATCTTGGAGTTTTCTGATCAGTTATAATCCAAATCTGATCAAATCTAAATCTAATCTAAATTTTACAATGTATGAAAGGGTCACAAACTGAAAGAACAAGAGAAAGAGAGAGTGTGAGAGATCGAGCCAAAAAGGGGGAAAGCGGGAAGGGGTGAGCAAGATGGGGCAAGCGAGAGTGAGAAAGTGAGGGGGAAAGAGAGAGCATGAGGGAAGAGAAAGGAAAGTGACAGAGAGAGGGATAGAAATAGGAACAGAAAGAGCAATAATTCTGTATGTGGTCATATTTCATGAATCATAAATGATTAAACATTAATTAGGTAATAAGTCTATGTTAGGTTTGATCTGCGAAGTGAAATAAAACTGCTATTATTGTGTTTAATACTGCATTTCTAACAAATCCAAGGGATCTGCATTGTTTCCATCCGAACTGAATTTTGTACTTTGACATGATTAGCACCAGTTTTAAAAAGCTGTCCTGTTTCACAGGATTCCTCAGCAGTACGTTGCACTAATTTCAGATGAAATTATTAATATGGAACAGCTTTTTATTACATCATATATTATTATTTACAACCCAAACCATCCCTAGGGAACAGCACAAACCAAAGTTACCCTAAGGATTAATAAATATCTGAAAAAAATGATCAGGACATGACTTTAACCCATGATTAGCCACAAGGTAACACTGCAACTGCAATGAAATACCAGAAGCAGAATTCATCCCAGCTGCTTCATATGTATTTGAAATGTGTTGATTTAACGTTGCCTGCAGTGCTTTCTAATGCCACTCTCAATTTCCTTATGAAAAGCAACATGTTTGCATCATTGGTGCTGGAACAAGAGATCCACATATCTTCTGACCCACAAAAGGTTACAGACTTCCTTACCACTCTAAACACCTTTGAAAATGTCTTCCTATGCATAGTGGCTTTCTCCCTGTGCTATATCCTGACCACCCACAGCACTCCATTGGCAAAACAGGCAATTTGCCCAGTCTGTCTCAGTGCAAAATGCCAATATAAGAGATGGATTTTCTCTTCCCCAAATGCTTAGGTTATTACCATACCAACCTGTTCAGGCAATGATGAAAGGAAGCACAGAACATTTAAGAATTGGTTTTCTCCTTTCAGCCAACATAAATTTATTCAATAAAGAATTCATGGCTACATTTAAACATTTTCTCATTCTTATCACATTTCACAAACATTATTTGAGCAAACGTGCAACGGTTTAAAATATGATTAGGTTTCCTTCAGCAATATCACTAAATATTTATTTTCACTAATATCACAATCTACACTCATCAAATTTCTTGTCAGAGTACAAATTATCATGGTTGGCTTAGTGGTTAGAACAACACCTTTACAGCGCCAGTGATCGAAATCGATGTTAGAATCCCATGTTGTCTATAAAGAGTTTGTACATTCTCCCAGTGGCTGGGTGGGTTTTTCCAGGGGGCTCCAGTTTCCTCCCTCCATTCAAAATGGCCTGTTACCATGCTGTATGTCTAAATGTCTAAAAATAAATGCCTAAAAGTACATACATGACATCACATGCAACCCCAAGATTCCTTTTTCCAACAGGCACAGCAGAATTACCACTAACTGACAGTACGTAAAAACTCTGCACAGCATATACATGTAAACAAAGAACTGTAAAACAGATAATGAATTTAAACAAACTGACTGCAGAATAGAGAGAGTATAAAAAAGAAAACCAATAAAGTGCACAAGTAAGAGTCCTTAAATAAGTCTCTAATTGAGTTTGTTGTTGAGGAGTCTGATGGTGGAGGGGTTGCAGCTGTTCCTGAACCTGGTGGTGGGAGTCTCATGGCACTAATACTTCTTTCCTGATGACAGCAGCAAGGACAGAATGTGTGCTGGTTGGTGTGGGTCTTTGATAACTGCTGCTGCTCTCTGACAACAGTGCTCCCTATAGATGTACTCATTAATGGGGAGGGTTTTGCCTGTGATGTCCTGGACAGTGTCCACTACCTTTTGGCGGGCTTTACATTCAGGGGCATTGATGTCCCCACACCAGACCATGATGCACACTTTCCACCACACCTCTGTAGAAATTTGTCAGGGTTTCTAATGTCATACCAAACGCCTGCATACACCTGAGCAAGTAGAGGTGCTTTCTTCATGATGCCATTGGTGTGTTGGGTCCAGGAAAGATCTTCCGAGTTAGTAACATTCTCTCCACCTCTGATCCCCCAAATATCACAGGATTGTATATCTCAGGCTTTCCTTTCCTGAAGTTAACAATCAAAAAGTACTTCCTCAACAATGTAACAAATTCTAGGTTTGATAATCTTCCCATTTTAGTGTATGGGAAATAATCTTAGATTTTATTTTATAAACTTTACCAACACTATTGAATTGTTCCTTTCAAATATAACACATGTAAATTTCCAAAAAAAAATCAGATGCCTTTTTAAAATTATTATTCTGGTACGAAGGAGTGTGCATTTCATTGGAATCATCTATTTGTCAGGTAACAGCCAATAATAAAGTGTGAAGCAATCCCCTTAAAATGAACAAGACAACTGTGTCTTGAGTAATTTTTTTTAAAAACCACTGCAAACAGTTTAAAGGGAAATTATTAGTGATAAGATGAGACAGCAGATTACAGTTCAGCTTTCAACACTGTTGTACCATCAAAGCTGATAACTAAACTTTCTTTGTATGGTATCAGCTCATCCCTTTGTAATTGGAGTCTGGATTTCTTTATTAACAGACCGCAGTCTGTTGGGCAATATTTTCTCCTCCAATATCACTTGAACATATTGCATGCTGAACCCCCTTTTGTATTCCATCTTTATCTCCAACTGCATCCCTATGTACAACTCAAACATAAAATTATAAGTGCTAGGCATGATCACAGGGGATGATGAAACGGCCTATAGCAGTGAGATTCAGCACCTAGACTTGTGGTGTGCTGAGCAATTTGTTACTCAATACTCAGAAGACAAGAGATCATTGTGGATTTTAGACAGGCAGAAAACCACACACATTTCCCGATTTACATCAATGGAGTGGTTACAGAGCTTCAAACTCCTGGGGGGGGGGGGGGGGGGTCCATATCTTTGATGATCTCACTTGGTCTTTGAATTCATCAATGTTAATCAAAAAGTCACAACCACAATGTCTTTATTTTTTGAGATGTATGAGGAAGTTACACCTCAGCCCTAGAGTGCTGTTGGATTTCTATAGATGTACGATTGAGAGTGTGCTGACATACAGTATTTCTGTGTGGTTTGGGAATTGTTCTGCACAAGATAGGAATGCACTCCAGCAGGTAGTGAAAACTGCCCAGAGGATTATTGGAATGCAATTGTGTATCATCAAATCTATCCATAGGGGACAATCTTTGGACAGGGCGAGGAATAGCTTTAAAGATGAAACACACCCTAACCTTCTACCATTGGGCAGACGTTATAGGAGCCTTCACTCGAGAACTACTAGACAAAAAAAGCTTTCTTTCATGAAGCCGTGATAATGTTAAGTACCAATTCACGGCCTTGAGTGGTACTGCACTTATATTTTAATATCAGTAATTTTGTTTTAACAATTTTTTTTAGAATACTGTGATTTTATTATGTGGTTTATTGTATGTTTTTATTGTATGTGTTTATTGTATTGTATTTTATATTCTAATCAATACTAATCATGTTTTATTGGCAGGTAGACAAATGAAACAAAGTGTATCACAGATCAGTTAACTTTCAGTTGCTGACATTCTGATTGATTGCTTTCACTAAGACACTTTCAACTTTCACAATATAAATTCAAAACATTGAAGGGTTTACTCTTAAATTAATTGTTCGTTTAAACATTTTTTTGCAAAATTATGTTGGCATTTTAATCATGGATTATTGTTAAATGGCTAATTTAAGAGAGTAACATAAAACAATATCATGGGAATTCCAATAAAGATAGGACAGGTGATATTCAAAACTTCAGACGCTGAAGCTAAATGTCACATCTTTTCAGTGTGAATATTTTCATATGGGCTGGAGGTAAGGGATATTCAGACATAAATAGTTCTCAACTGCATAAAGGTTCTTTCAAATGTGGCATATAGAAAAACAGTTGTTGGAATGACAAATTATAAACACATCTTTGCAAGTCATGCATTTCTCTCATCTATATTAACAATAGAAAATTTGTTTATTGAAAAATTAAATGTATACTTAATATGAAATTCTGAAATTGTGCTATTAATCACTGCTTTATCCGCCAACTGTTATCACGCATAGCTACAGATTCATCAACCGTTTAAGTAAAATATCTTTAAGTCAAGTCAAATCAAGCTTATTGTAATCTGACTACACCAGTCAACCAGTTTACCTATCTCGGCTGCACCATTTCATCAGATGCAAGGATCGACAATGAGATAGACAACAGACTCGCCAAGGCAAATAGCGCCTTTGGAAGACTACACAAAAGAGTCTGGAAAAACAACCAACTGAAAAACCTCACAAAGATAAGCGTATACAGAGCCGTTGTCATACCCACACTCCTGTTCGGCTCCGAATCATGGGTCCTCTACCGGCATCACCTACGGCTCCTAGAACGCTTCCACCAGCGTTGTCTCTGCTCCATCCTCAACATCCATTGGAGCGCTTTCATCCCTAACGTCGAAGTACTCGAGATGGCAGAGGTCGGCAGCATCGAGTCCACGCTGCTGAAGATCCAGCTGCGCTGGGTGGGTCACGTCTCCAGAATGGAGGACCATTGCCTTCCCAAGATCGTGTTATATGGCGAGCTCTCCACTGGCCACCGTGACAGAGGTGCACCAAAGAAAAGGTACAAGGACTGCCTAAAGAAATCTCTTGGTGCCTGCCACATTGACCACCGCCAGTGGGCTGATATCGCCTCAAACCGTGCATCTTGGCGCCTCACAGTTTGGCGGGCAGCAACCTCCTTTGAAGAAGACCGCAGAGCCCACCTCACTGACAAAAGGCAAAGGAGGAAAAACCCAACACCCAACCCCAACCAACCAATTTTCCCCTGCAGCCGCTGCAACCGTGTCTGCCTGTCCCGCATCGGACTTGTCAGCCACAAACAAGCCTGCAGCTGACGTGGACTTTTACCCCCTCCATAAATCTTCGTCCGCGAAGCCAAGCCAAAGACACAAGTACAACAGCATTCTCCAGTCCTCGGTGCAAAATATGCAGACACATAACCAGTCATAACACACATACATACAGACAAACAATACATATAAAAGAGAATATTCATATTTTCAAATAACTAAATAAATATTGTTTCATGAATAGGTGAGTCTTGGATGGTTAGTGTGAGCAGTTCCTTTAATCTAATATACTGGCATAATAAATCTAATCTTTCTTATGCTGTCTAATTCAGGAAGTACTGCATCATATTTCTTCTTTGTTTCATGAAGTAAAAAAAAAAATTCTTCTCCCCATGAAAACCACCCTGTACTAGTCATTGAACACTACTTGTTCAAGAAATACACTTTATATTTTCAAGTTGTCCCAAAGACAAGGGATCATAATCCTCGTGATGGAATGAAAATTGTCTTTTTTCCCATCACTTAAACAAACAGAAATATAAATAGTTCTCAGAGGATGTTTGAGGAAAAAAAATGCTTGCAAACATTGTATTTCTATCATTTGTATTCATCCAGCAATGAAATCTAACAAAGCCTAACCTAACAAATAAACTTTACATCAATGAATTGAGAGGTGTATTTAACACGTATGGGATGCTTGTTGCACATCTGCCCTTTCTCATAATTTGGTTTATGTGAAGTCTGAGTTAAAAATCACTTTAACAAGATTACATAATGCCATAAAATGCAATTGGTGATGTGACATGAAGCAGAAAGGTATACAATTAGATTATGGCAGCTTTTAGAATCATGTAAAGGTTAACGTGCACTACATATTGACAGTTTCCAGACATTTTTTTTTTAATTCACACATTTCCAAAGGCATTTTACAGTTGTGAAAGATTATAGATATGTTTTAGGGAGATAAACTGGGGCTGGTTTTTTAGTGTAGGTCACATACAAACACTTTAAAACAAATCTCATTTAAAATACTGGAGCTCTGCTCATGCTAGACAGGCTGGCTCCAAGTGCCTTTGCAAAAGCTTTGGAGAGTGCCCAAGAGACTTCACTAATGGATTGTTGTATACAGAAAGGCAACAGGTGAAAGAACTCATCGAAGCCGCAGGCTGTCTGGAGAGCAACTTGCTGTTCTAAGAGGGTCTTATGGTTTTGCAAGTCGAGAGAGTGAAAAACAGCCTTTCTCTCAGAGAGAATTCAGTTCTGCAGCGCTACAGTCAGCAGCAGCAGCTGGGACTAGAAAAGGACAAGCTGGCAAGCTTGTGGAAAAACCCCATTTGGAAGAGAGATTGTGAGTGCTTAGTTCAGCCTGGTCAAAGCCCTTGTGGTTCATACAAGAGGGGAGGACTGGCTGCCTAATGTTTCACTTGAAATAAGTGAAACATAAAGGAACTCTGTGGTGACCTGAAAGAAAGAGGTTATCATCTGGAAAACCCTGATGGGTCAAGTTTCTTCAGCAAGGCACTGAAGTGGCTGGTTACAAGGAATCTGTTGTGGGTGTCCAGCGAACAACACATCTCTCTCTGAAAACCGACAAGAACCTTCCTGAGTGGTAACCATTTACCTTTCAAGCACCAAAGCCTGGTGAACTTCATAAATGTTAAATTCTGTGCACAGTCTAAGAATTGCCTGCAACCAGTGAACTTGGAGGAATGAGAAGTGAGATTGGACTGTGAATCAAAGAACTTTTCTGAACTTACATACATATTACATACACGTGCAATTAGAATTAGAAGGAGGTTAAGTTAGGTTAGTTAAGTTATTGACTATTTCCCTTCACTTATAATTGGGTCCTTTGAGTGAAGATCATGCACTAGATTGCACCTTCAACAAGAAACCCTTCCTTATTCATTTCACTGGATGAGGTGGGATGGCATGGCTGCAAGGAACCTAGGTAAGCAATTATGGATTAGATTTGTTCAATGGTTTGAATATTCCCAAATGCCTGAATCAGATTTTAATTATTTTAGGTGTAGAAATTTTTTATAAGAAAAATAAACATTTTTATTCATAAACATTGTTATTTATAAACAGTTTGGGACTAGAGATATAGAGAGGGATTTGTTAGAATAGGAGAGGATCCAGAGGAGGTTTACGAGAATGATTTTGCATCTTAGAAGGATCAGGAAAGATCTCATTGAAACCTTTTGAATGTTGAAAGGGCTGGATATTGGAAGGTTTCCAATGAGATCTCCTTCCCCTCAAACCAAAATTCCAGTGAGTTAAAGTCCAGAGCCATCAAATGGTCCTCATATGTTAATCTTCTCATCCTGGGAACTATTATCTTAACCACCTGTGGACCCTCTCCAATGTCAGCACATCCTTTCTTAAATATGGGGTTCATAACTGTTCACAAAATTCAAAATGTGACCTAATACCTTATAAAGACTCTGCATTACATTCTTGGTTTTATATTTTAGTCCTCTTGAAAAGAAAGCTAATATTTCATTTTCTTTCCTTACAACCAATGCAACATGCAAGCTCAACTTGCACTTAACTCCCAAATCCCTTTGGACCCAAACATATAACCATTCACTTCCCTCCATTTTATTCCATCTGCAAATTCCTTCTGCAGACTTCCTTCTTCCTCAACAAAATCTGACCCACCAACTATCTTTGAGTCTTGGTGAGCGTAACACTATTATAGCGCCAGTGACCTGGGTTTGAATCCGGCACCATCTGTCAGGAGGTTGTATGTTGTCTCCGTGTCTGCGTGGGTTTCCTCCAGCTGTTCCAGTTTCCTCCAACATTCCAAAAAAAAGTACAGAGTTTGTAGATTAATGATGTATTTGGATGGCACAAGCTCATGGGCCAGAAGAGCCTGCTACCATGCTGTATCTCTAAATTAAAATTTAAATTAAATCCACAAATTTAGCCACATAGCCATCAATTCCATCTTCTAAATCATTCACACATAACGTGAAAATTAGAAGATCAACACTGACCCGTGTGGAACACCACTAGTCATAGGTAGCTAAGCAAGAGAGACCTTCTATTCCCACTCCTTGCCTTCAAAACAATTGATGTAGATATACAAATAGAGGCCATAAAGGGAAATTCACTGTTCAGTGTCCCAGCTATATAACAACAGAACAAAACAAACATTGCAAATGCTACAACTTGCAGGACAATTGGCGCCAGTGTATTATTTGTCTTGAAGAATGGATTCGCATCAGCAAGCTCGCTACAAGAAAATGCTACGTTTATAGACCAAATATGAATTACAATTGCATGGAAGAATGGCATTGGTAATAGGATAATTTGTGAAGTTAAAACCTTATTCTTGTAGTCTTTCAATCCAGAACATGGGTACTATAAGATAATGTGGCATTTTAACTTCACAATAGTTTCATTCTTAAGGACAGTACATTTTGCTGTTTAAACTCATAAATTTATTTTTTCTCATTATTTCCCTCCTTTTTGAAATCAAATTTCCTTTCTGAATCAAATTATTTGCTTTGAATCTTCCTCCAGCGTAAACAGATTTGATTCAGGAAGCAAACTATTGGTTTATCATTTGATTCAGGAAGCAGATGATTGGTCCATCATTTACCAAGGTCCCAGATGCTTTGCTGACCTTGGGTCTCAGCAATTTGCAGCACAAAAATAAATGGGAACTGAAGAATGAGGAAACAATATCTAACCTATGAGTCACATTTCCAACAAATTCTAAAGTCATTATCCCATCAATACGGAATTTAAATACATCCTTATTTGTTGCCTAATTTACAATATGTCTATACACAAAGGCATAATAATACAATGAAGTATCCTAAATGAACACATGATCTTTCATGACTAATAACCTTTTCTATAAAGCACTCTAATTGGAAGATACTTTAAAATGAAATTTATCAAATAACTGATTGACTGATTTTTCTGAAATTCTATAAATGTTGTTATCTAAGACAAAAGCAAATTTCTGCATGGAAACAAAATAGAATCCATAAAACTGGTTTCTTTCAAAGATATTTACACAAATTTTCATTATGAATTATTGGGGGAGAAGTACAATCAATTTTCAATTAGCCATTCAACATATGAGAAACACGGCATTCCCATTTTAAAGAAAAATAAAACTGCAAGCTCACTTTAAGTGGACAAACATTGTTTATATTTTTTAAAGTTGAATGCACATCCTGCATGTTAAATCAAATAAGCAAAATCTAGAAACGCAAATATAAGTACATATACAGAATGGGACAAACAAATGCCCATGTTCTCAATCACAGAATTGAAATTGAGGTATTACAAGGATACTCAGAGGGTACTAACCTAAAGTTTTCAATTTAGAATTAACTCAAACACAAATTCCAAAGTAAAATATATTATTTTTCAATTTTGTTTTAGAAAGTTAATAAACTGGAATTTAGCCTGAAAAATTAGAATCGTGATGAGAAGCGATTTATCATGTTAGTATTAAGACATTACATATTTATATACACATTTAAATAAATATAGTAACATGAAAGGAAATTATATAGAATTGCAGTCATCTTTTTAGAAAATATTTTTATTAATTTTAAAACATTTTTGCTGATGCAATAATTATTTCATTGAATTCATTTCAGAATAAATAAAATGGAAGAGCCAGTAACATAGCACCTTTAAAAAATTCTAAGATAAGTGATTAAATACTGTGCTAACATTGAGAATAGTCCAGATAATGAGTTTTAAGCATGGAAGCACCAATGAGCTTGGATTAATGGAATATTATCTTTTCTTTGTTCAATCAACACCACATACCTAATCAACGCTGATTACAATGAATTACCAGCAATTATATATGTTGAAGGTGAAAAATAAGAACATAAGATATAGGAGCAGGAGTCGGCCATCCAGCCCATTGAGCCTGCTTCGTCACTCAATAAGATCATGGCTAATCAGATCATTGACTTAACTCCACCTACCTGCCTTTTCCCCATATCCCTTAATTCCATTTTTATGTAACAATCTATCTAACAGAACCTTAAATAAGTTAAATGAAGTAGCCTCACCCATTTTCCTGGGCAGAAATTCCACAGATTCATTGCTCTCTGGGAAAAATAGTCTTTCCTCATCTCCATCTTAAATCTACTCCCTTGAAGCTTGAGGCTGTGTCCCCTAGTTCTGGTCTCACCTACCAGTGAAAATAATTTTCCTGCTTCTATCTTATCTATCCCTTTCATAATTTTATATGTTTCTATAAGATCTCCTCTCACTCTTTTTAATTCAAGTGAATATAATCCCAGACAATTTAGTCTCCTCGTAGGTCAACCCCCATCAACCTAGTGAACCTTCTCTAGACTGCCTCCAAGCCCAGTATATCTTTCCTCAAGTATGGGAGACCTGAACTGCACACAGTACTCCAGGTGTGGCCTCACCAGTACCTTGTACAGATGCAGCATAACCTCTCTGCTTTTGACTTCAATTCCTTTAGCAATGAAGGCCAACATTTCAGTTGCCTTCTTTATAACCTATTGTACCTGCAACCCAACTTTTTGTGATTAACGCACAAGCACTCCCAAATCCTTCTGCACTACAGCATGCTGCAGTCTTTTAGCATTTAAATAATCTGCTCTTCTATTTTTTTCCTACCAAAGTGGATGACCTCACATTTACTAACGTGGTACTCCATCTGCCAGACCTCTGCCCACTCACCTAACTTAACTGTCCCTCTGCAGCCTCTCCACATCCTCTGTACGATTTGCTTTTCCATTCAATATTGTATCATCTGCAAACTTGGCTATACTACACTCCGTCCCCTCTTCCATATGCTGCGGTCCGAGCACCGACCTCTGCAGCACCCCACTTACTACTGCCAATCAGAAACATACCCATTTATCCCAACTCTCTGCTTTGTCAATTAACCAATCCTCAATCCACACCAATATATTTTCCACAACTCCATTCATCCGTATCTTATTGATAAATCTCTTATGCAGCACCTTGTTAAATGCTTTCTGGAAATCCAAATTTACAACATCAACCTGTTGCCCTCTTTCTACCGCACCCATTACATCCTCAAAGAACTCCAGCAAGTTTGTCAAACAAAACCTGCCCTTTCTGAATCCATACTGCATCTGCCTGACAAAGTCCCTTTTTTCTAAATGTCTCACGATTTCATCCTTAATGACAGCTTCAAACATTTTCCCGACTACAGACGTTAAGCTAACTGGCTGATAGTTACCTGTCTTCTGTCTGCATCCCTTTTTAAAAAGTGGCATGAAATTTACTGTCTTCCAATCTGCTGGGACCTGCTCAGAATCCAGAGCATTTTGGTAAATGACTACTGATGCATCGACTACAACTCCCAACATTTCCTTCAGTACCCTGAGATGCATCCCATCAGGACCAGGGGATTTGTCCGCTGTGGTGATGTTTCCACCATTGTATTTAGTTATCGTTGGCTACTGTATATATGGTGCTGGCCTGCTCACTGATGACTCATACCCAATGAGTCCTTCCCTGTGGTCTTGGGCCATAAAGGTCGAGTCACCTCACCCCATTCCTATACCTGGATGCAGGCCAGCAAGGTTCTTCTGTATATTAAAGCATATCAATCCCTCAGCCTAGTCTTGGTGGTTACCGATAGTGCACTACATCCATTTTCAGTCTTATTAGTTTGCTCATCACCATCTCTTTAGTAACAATTATTTTATTGAGGTCCTCACCTCCCTTCGCATCCCTATCATTACTCTTTGGCATGCTGGACATGTCTTCCACTGTGAAGACTGAGAAAATATTTGTTCAATGACTCAGCCATTTCCTCATTACTCAATATCAATCTCCCTTTCTCATCTTTCAAGGGACCCATGTTAACTCTAACCACCCTCTTTCGTTTTATTTATTTTTTTTTTACTATGTTTTTATATTTTGTGTTAACATTTTCATAATCCTTCTTCCCCATTTAGTTGTCCTTTGTTGTCTTGTAAAGTTTTCTCAATCCTTTATTTCCCATTTCTCTTGGCTACTTGGTACACATGAGCTTTTAATTTTATACTTTATTTCCTTAGGTAACCAAGGCTGACTTTTCCCTTTCTTACTGTCCTTATTTTTAACATTTTTTTTCAGCTAGTATACTTTCAACAGTGCACCTGTAGATCATTTTCCTTTCAGCTTCTGAAAAAGTGTGTCTGAAAATAAGCAAATGCTCCCATCTGCCTTACATAAATAAAGTTTTTGTCCAAATTATTTACAAATAGAAAAACAAGACAAAGATCCACCACCAATTTAAAAATAGTTCAGTCTTCTGATTTCATGATGCTACCGCCTACTGAGTGTACAACGAATGGTTTCTGAGAAAGAAATTTTCCTTTTAATAGATACATCAACTAAGAAAGTTAACTTGCAAGAAAAAAAGTACTATTTTAGATTATGTGTAAGTAGCAATGGGTTTCATCATATATTCAAGTAAAATGCATAGATGCACTAAAATTCTTACTTATGGCAAACAATACATCAAATAAAATTCTGTACATTAAATCACAATATGCCAAAAAAGAAAAAAATAATTATAAAACAAGACAGATAAATATTCAGATGCAATAAGAAAAAAATTCAACAGTACAAATGAGATTATTCTTAGGGTAGTACAGGGACGTTCAAAAGCCTGACAGTTTGATTAAAAATAATTGTTCTTGAACAGAGAGGTACTGGACTTCAAGCTTCTAAACCTTCCATGTGAAGGTAGTAAAGAAAAAAGGAATGATCAGGATAATGTAAGCCCTTGATGATGTTGGCTGCCTCCTTGAGGCAGTGCCTCACAAAGATGAATAGGAGGTTGAAGCCTGTGATGGACTTGGCTAGTTGGCACATCCTGCAGCCTTCTCCATTCCTGGGCAATTGTGTTACCAAACCAGAATATGATTCAACCAGCTAATACACTTTCCATAGTGCACCTGTATAAGTTTGATATTCGACCACATGCCCATATCTCCCCAGATTTCTAAGAAAGTTGAGGTGTTGTTTTGATAGCTTCAATGTGATGGCTCCAGGAGAGGTCCTCCAATATGTGGGCTCCCAGAAACTTGAAAGAATTAACCCTCTCCACCACAGTCCTATCAATGAATATAGGTACAAAGCCCCTCTGCCTCCATATCCTAAAGTCCACAATAATCTCCTTGGTCTTGCTGACATTGAAAGTTAAGATTGTTGCTTTGGAACCTCACGATCAGTTTCTCAATCTGCATGCTATATTCCGACTCATCATTTACTGATATTCCGCTAACAGCAGAGAATTTATAGATTGTATTGGAGCCAAACATGGCTATGCAATGTTAAATAAATCATGAATGACATAAATTTAAGGATACTAAACTAATTTTTGTTTTCTCCAGAATGGGTTATATAGGTGATGTGTAATATGTATAAAGAGAAACTTGTCCGTGAACTACTCTTTGCAGATGATGCCGCTTTAGTTGCCCATTCAGAGCCAGCTCTTCAGCGCTTGACGTCCTGCTTTGCGGAAACTGCCAAAATGTTTGGCCTGGAAGTCAGCCTGAAGAAAACTGAGGTCCTCCATCAGCCAGCTCCCCACCATGACTACCAGCCCCCCCACATCTCCATCGGGCACACAAAACTCAAAACGGTCAACCAGTTTACCTATCTCGGCTGCACCATTTCATCAGATGCAAGGATCGACAATGAGATAGACAACAGACTCGCCAAGGCAAATAGCGCCTTTGGAAGACTACACAAAAGAGTCTGGAAAAACAACCAACTGAAAAACCTCACAAAGATAAGCGTATACAGAGCCGTTGTCATACCCACACTCCTGTTCGGCTCCGAATCATGGGTCCTCTACCGGCACCACCTACGGCTCCTAGAACGCTGCCACCAGCGTTGTCTCCGCTCCATCCTCAACATCCATTGGAGCGCTCACACCCCTAACGTCGAGGTACTCGAGATGGCAGAGGTCGACAGCATCGAGTCCACGCTGCTGAAGATCCAGCTGCGCTGGATGGGTCACGTCTCCAGAATGGAGGACCATCGCCTTCCCAAGATCGTATTATATGGCGAGCTCTCCACTGGCCACCGTGACAGAGGTGCACCAAAGAAAAGGTACAAGGACTGCCTAAAGAAATCTCTTGGTGCCTGCCACATTGACCACCGCCAGTGGGCTGATAACGCCTCAAACCGTGCATCTTGGCGCCTCACAGTTTGGCGGGCAGCAGCCTCCTTTGAAGAAGACCGCAGAGCCCACCTCACTGACAAAAGGCAAAGGAGGAAAAACCCAACACCCAACCCCAACCAACCAATTTTCCCTTGCAACCGCTGCAATCGTGTCTGCCTGTCCCGCATCGGACTGGTCAGCCACAAACGAGCCTGCAGCTGACGTGGACTTTTTACCCCCTCCATAAATCTTCGTCCGCGAAGCCAAGCCAAAGAAAGAAAGAAGAAGAATATTTATAAAAAGCTTAGTGAATAAATGTAGAAGTTACTAATTTTCACAAAATTGTTAACTCCTTGTTAGGACAAAATTCCTCAGGTAAAGGTGGGGGGGGGGGGGGAACAGCGTCTGCTTCATTTTTAACTCTTTGTGGTGCTCAGATGTGGCGAACCTGTCCTCAGTCTGCTTCCCCCATCTGGAACATCTGGTGCTGATGTGCCAACCCTTCTACCTCACGAGGGAATTCATTTCCATTGACCTGACTGCAGTCTGCAACCTCCATTGGCAGAAGTAAAATATGACTGGAGGATTTACACACCATGATCAACAAAATCACAAGTCTCCCAATGACTTCTTAACTAATGCTGGTGACTTCAACAAGGCCAGCTGAAAGAAGGTCCTCCCAAACTAATAACACATCTTCTGCAATACAAGGGGATTGAACACTCTCAACAATTTCTACACTATCATCAAGAATGATGGCATCATCATTCCACAGACAATGCTATAGCCTTGTCCCTTCACTGAATCCTGACCCACCTGAGAACAACATCTCATATTCCAGGCTACTGTTCATTGGCTTCACCTCAGTCTTTAATACAATTATTCTTCAGATGCTGGCAGAGAAGCTGTCCTTGCTGAGAGTCAATACCCCTCTCTGTAACTGGATTCTTTAGGCCCTGCCACAGCTGTCAAGAGTCCCTTGTTTCTATTTTCATACGGAATCTCCAATTCACCCGGGAGATTGCTTTTTGTAGGTCATACCTGCTCCTGCTGTACTGATCTTGATCGCTAAACTTGAATGCCTGTGATCTGGCTCTAAGCAAGTTCTGGATTTCATTGTTCATCCAGGGATTCTGGTTGAGGGAAACCATGATTGATTTGGTGGGGATGCATAAATCCACAGCTGTTTTGATAAAGTGTGTGACAGCCTCAGATTCTCAGCAGAGTCCTTAAATACCATCCAATCCGCTGAGTCAAGGTAGTCCTGTAACCATTCTTCAGCCTCCTGTGACCAATTTCTAGCTGTCATGACTTCCAGATATTCTCTTTTTAAGCTCTATCTGTATGAAGGTGGAAGGAGCATAGCCAGGTGATCAGACTTGCCAAGATATGGTCTCAGGAAAGAACGGTAGGCTTTCCTTATCTTCTTGTAGCAGTGATCAAGAGTGGTGAGACCTCGGTACAGCAGGTTACATTATGGTGGTAGTTAAGCAAGGTTTTCTTGACACAGGCCTGGTTAAATTCACAACTAAGATTTGGGCTGGGCCATCTCTTGTTTGACCACCTTATGCAGCTCTGCAAGTGCCTGCTTGTAATCGGGAGGGATGAAAACTCTGGTGCGAATCATTGTTGAGATTGGGGTAGATAGAAGGGTCTGCATTTAATTGAGATTTGCTCTAAGGCACTGGAGCAGGTGGTCGACATAACTCTAGTGTCCATGCACCACGCAGTATTAATGAAAAAGCACACACTGCCTCATTGCTCTTTTCCAAAATCCGAGTTCCAAATTAGTTTATGGATGGTTCAATTGTCTGGTTAGACGTTTAAAATGAAAGATTAACTTTTCTGAAATGAACTGTTGTAAACAGCAAAAGTTATTCATTTGGGCTTTATAATTAGGTAAAAAAATCATTTCTTCAGGTTTTAAACATCTTGGATCAGAATTTGAGAAAATATACCTCCTCAAGAAGTACTCATTAATTTTTTTTTTCATTTTTTAAAATTTAATGTCACAATAATTCAAGACTAGAGAATTTACATTCATAAATTCATATATATGTGTATATTTAGTGACATTTTTCATTTTCTCCCTGTCCCAACTCCCTCTCCACCCCAAAAAACCCCAAAGAATGAAAAGAAAAAGAAAAGCAAAATAAAAAGTATCGTCTAGTTAATTTCTAATTCTTATTGACTCAATGAATATAACATATTTTATTACCTCATTAAGAGTTGGAGGTTTGAATCTGGAAATCACTAATAAACTTTATATATGGTTCCCAAATTTGTTGAAATTGTCCAAAATTATCTCATAAATTATAGGTACTTTTTTCTAAAGGAATACAATTATTAATTTCTATATACCAACCCTATAAGTTCAAAGATGTTTCCATTTTCGAAGTTATCACTATACATTTTTTGTTGCTGCTAAAGCAATCATAATAAATCATTTTTTGGCATCTATCCAACTTTAACTGCAAATCTTTATCATTTATATTACTTAACAGAAATATTTTTGAGTCTTTGCTTTTTTTTGTTATTCGATTTAACATCAAACTCAATTCCTCCCAGAAAAATGTTACTTTCTCGTTTGTTCAAGTTGAATGTAATATTGTACCAATTTCCTATTTACAGGAAAAACACTTATCTGAAAATGTAGGATTCCATTCTTTTAATTTTTGAGGTGTAATATATAATCTATGTAACAAATTATATTGTATCATAAGATACCGAGCATTTTTTGTATTTGTCATAAAACCATCATATAGTTCCAACCAAGTTTCTTTTTTATCTGTATATTTAAATCTTTATCTCAACATTGTTTTGATTTGTAAATTTATCTTTTTCATTGTTTTGTAATTTAATATTTATAAATATTTTGTAATACTTTTTTAACTATCATAGTATCTGGAATTATTTATTCAGAGTAAATTAATTCAGGCAACCTTAAATTTGTTCCTATCTTCTCCTTTAAATGTTTTTAATTGATAATAAGAAAATATTGTGTCATTCAATATTTCATCTTTCAATTGCTCCAACGTCATTAAAATATTATGCAAAAAAAACAATCTTTTATTCTTTTAATTCCTTTTCTTGCCCATTCATTAAAAAAATT
Source organism: Narcine bancroftii (assembly GCF_036971445.1). NCBI lineage: Eukaryota > Metazoa > Chordata > Chondrichthyes > Torpediniformes > Narcinidae > Narcine > Narcine bancroftii. The sequence goes on from NC_091469.1 coordinate 339,107,346, forward strand.
ATTAACAACATATTTAGTAGTTGATAATTTACTATCCTTCATTCTAAATGTATATTACACCCATATTTTTAATACATGAAGTAATATTGGTGTATTTTTATTATTTACTAATTTCTCATTCCATTTAAAAATAAAATGTTCATAAACATTCTCTTCTAATTTATTTAACTCTATCCTGATACAAGCTGTTTTGTTTATCCTGAATTGATTTAAAAAATTGACAAAATTTTTAATTGAGCTGCCCTTTTAAAATTTGGTAACTTTTTTAACAAATCCGGTCAGGTCTAATTTCACTAATTTTAGTGGATAATTTGTTAATCTATTTGGTAATAATTTTGTAATGAGTTTGTAATCTGTATTTAGCAAAGATATTGGTGTATATGAAGATGGTAATAAAGGATCTTTTCCTTTTTTTGTTATTACTGAAATTATAGCATTTTACAAGATTCAGGTAAATTCTAAGTTCTTCCAGTTGTTTTAATACTTCTAAAAATGGTGGAATTAATCATTCTTTGCAAGCTTTATAAAACTTGGTGGGAAATGTCTTCACCTGGTTATTGTTTGGTAAAGACATTAATGTATCATAAACTTCTGTAATAGTCAATTATTTTTGACAGTTTGCATTGTTCCTCCAAATCTAATTGAGATAGATCAATATGCAACAAAAAAATCATCTATTTGAGTAGTTTTTCCTAAAAATTTGGATTTATATAGTTGTTTATAAAATTTCTTAAAATTATCATTAATTTCTTGTGATGTATATGAAATCTGATTTTTTTTCACTTCTTTGTTGCTACAATAGTTTTTATTGCCTGCTGTCTTCAACGGCCAAGCCAGAATTTTGTGAGTTTTCTCTCCTAACTCGTAATATCTTTGTTTTGTCCTCATAATATTTTTCCACTTGATGTTTGTAATGTATATTTCAAGTTTTTTTTCCTGTTAATTCTCTTTTTTTGTCTATGTCATCTTGTTTTATTAAATCTTTCTCTAAAATTAATATATCTTTTTTCTAGTTGTTCTATTTCTTGACAGTATTCATTTTTAAATTTTGGTTGTATAATTAATTATTTTCCCTCAAATAAAAGATTTAATCGCATCCCATAATATAAATTTATCTGTTACAATTAGAATTCATATCTTTTAATTTGATGTTCTATAAAATCTCGAAACTCTTCAGCAGCATGGAGTTAAATCTCCATCTATATATTTTAGGTTGATTATCTTCTATAGCAATTGTTAGCAGTAAGGGTGAATTATCTGATAATAATCTTGATTTATATTCAATATCCTGAAATCTTCCTTGTATTTGAACAGAAAGTAAAAAGATATCTATCCTAGAATAGGCTTTAAGCAAATTGGAATAATATGAATAATCTCTTTCCTTTGGGTGTTTCTTTCACCATATATCAATTAACCATATAACCATATAACCATTTACGGAGCGGAAACAGGCCATGTTAATTTCATATCTTGCATTAAGCTTAATGTAAATTTAGCTGCTTTATTTTTTGTAGTATTTCTTCCAGTTTTATCCAAGGGTCAAAAATAAATTACAATCACCATCTAACAAGATTTGTCCTTGAGTATTTGGTAAATTAAAAAATTAATCTTGCATGAATTTTTTTTATCATCTTCACTCGGCAAATATACATTAAATAATATACCAGATTCCAAATAAATTTGACAATTTATCAAGATGTACCTACCAGCCAGATCTGTAATTTTTTAAAATTTTAATAGATTTTTGTTAATTAAGATAGCAACTCCTCTAACTTTTGAATTATAAGATGATGCTAATCAAGATGTTACAATACAAGATGTTTTGCCTCTGTTAAATGTGTTTCTTGTACAAGTGCTATATCTATTTTTTTCTTTTTCATTAATGTCAATATTTTTTTCCTTTTAAAATGATTTTGTTTACCATTAATATTATTAGCTATAAATTTCAATTTATTCATTTTATTAATCTTAGATTCTCTATGCACCATCATTTCAAATCTTCCAACTCTATTCCTCTAAAAATACACATTTGAAGATTGGTTTTTTTTTACTATACCTAGTGACACAAGTAATTTAAAAATAAGTAAGAAATATACAAAAATTTTAAAGAAAAGAAAAAAAAGAAAACAAAAGGAAAACCTTCCTAATTAAGTTGTCTTTACTAACGTGTAAGACAACCACAACCCTTAATATCTTGGGTTGCAGTATAAACCCAATTGTCACCTGATTTTGCAGCATACTGTTCTTTTTTCCTGGTCCTCCCCTATAGAATTTATAACATATTTTCCAAAAAAAATTAAATAAAGCCTAAATACAATCAAATTCTGAACATCTATAGCGATATATACAATTCTTGAATCAAAACAAATTTAAGTATATTATCTTCAAAATGTCTTTTTCTTGTATTAATTGCACTTGTTCTTGTTGATTTTCTGGCAACTGTTCAGCAAACTGGTGAACTTTTTCAGGTTCAACAAAAAGTCTGTTTGTCTACCAAGTATTTTAAAAGTGGCTGGATAACATAAGATAAAGTTGTAGCCTTTCTTCCATAATATATTTTTTGTCGAGTTAAATTCTTTACATCTTTTCAATAGTTCAAAACATTTTCTGGATTAAAAAAAAATTACTTCTATTATATTCCTTTTCTTTCCTTGGCTCTTCAAACAGCCAATTCCAATATTTTTTCTCTTAATGGATAACGTAATAACTTTACCAAAATAGAACGTGGTTTATGATTCATTTGAGATTTCGGTGTCAAAGCCCTATAAACTCTTTCAGGTTCAATATCATCTTGAAATTCCTCTGGTCCTACAACTTGCAGAATCCATTGCTTTAAAAATCCTTTGATATCTGTACTTTCCTTGCCCTCAATCAAACCTACTATTTTTAGATTGTTGCATCTGCTAAAATTTTCTAAAGCATCAATTTTCTGAGATAATATTTCTTGTGACTTTATAACATCTTTGTTCATAATTTCTGTTTTTCTTTCAAAACAGTCACATCTACTTTCACACCTTTTACTCTTGTTACAGAGTTATATGTTGTGTATTGACCTATGTGTTGTGTGGTTTTGTGTTGGAAAGCGATCATTTGCCTTAGAGAGCCAAGGTGAAGGTAGACTGCTGAGAGAGTGGGAGACGGGCTTGACATGTACAGAAGATGATCCAGAAATTTCTGGACTTGGAAGACAAACCACCACTGGGTGTTGCTGTGAAGTGGAAGGAGCCATTGTCTGGGAGACAGTTTAGAGTATTGGGCATTTTAAAAGGGATGAACATTCCGAAGGCAGACAGAAGGATCAAGACCAAGCCATTGTTCCTCTCTCTCAAGCAGCACAAGAAGACAACTTCAAATTTTGTATGCTCTCACTCTCAAAGATCTTTTGGCTTCAGTTTACCAAACAAACTGAATTTTGTTTGTGATCTTTGCTTTAGTTGAGATCGAAGTTTTATGAGTCTTGTGTGTTTTATGTCTGTTTTGTGTCTAAGATTCTCTGTGGGCTGGTTTGAAATATAACTTAGACTTTAATTATATATGCTATATTTAGGCTGGGGAAGTTATTAGTTTTACACTGTTATAGAGATTTGCATAGTAACCAGTGAGCATTGTTATAAAAGGGGGGATTTTTGAATTGAAGTTCGAAGGTGAATTTTTGTTAAAGTAATGGTTCATCTTTACCCCTGTGTGATATGCCTTCCTTGTGGTTGCTGGTTTGATCTTGTTACATAATTTGGGGGAATCGTCCGGGATCAAACCAATTTGGAAGTATTTGGGGCAATTGACGTGCTTAGCTATCAGTCGTGAGTTTGACTCAACCTCCAGCTTGAAATTAAAAATAAACGGTGAGTACATAAATCACCAGCAGAAAAACCAGCAACTATGAATATTGACCAGCTAAAAAATCAAAACTGATGGTTATAATTGGCAAGTTAAAACTTTTTACAGTAAGAACTGGGATGAAAAAAAAGGAAATTGCCCGAAAGATTGTTAAGCACTATGTAGGAAAAGGGGTATTTGAAGAAGCTGCATTAGAACAGTTTCCAAAGGAGAAAACTTCAGAGGAAGTAAAGTTGGCTTTGAGGAAAATAAAGTTAGAGAAAAAAGAGAGGCAGAAAGGAAAGCTGAATGGGAAGCAGTAAGGCAGGCAGAAATGGAGAAGAGAGAGAAACAACGGAAGCATGAGCTAAAACTAGCTAAATTAAAGCTGACCATAATGCAAGGAGAGGGAGAAACCCAAAACCCATGTGCTGGTCAGGAAGAGAGGTTTCTGGTCAGTAGAGAAGTGAAGTTAGTTCCTCCATTTCAGGAAACTGAAATAGACCAGTATTTTCAGCATTTTGAGAAAGTAGCTGTAAATTTAAAATGGCCACCAGACCAGTGGTCACTCCTGCAACAAAGTGCTCTTAAAGGGAAAGCCCAACAGGTGTATTCGTGTCTCAAGGTACAACAAGCAGCTGATTATGAATTTGTAAAGCAGGCTATAGTCCGATCTTATGAACTAGTCCCAGAGGCTTATAGACAAAAGTTCAGGAGTTTAAAAAAGCAGCAACCCAAATTTACCTGGATTTTGCTTATAGGAAGGTCGTGTGTTTTGATCGGTGGTGTGCCATGATGAAAGTAGAAAATAACTGATTTATTGAGGGGAATCATTCCGATTGAGGAGATTAAAAATTGTGTTCCTGATGATATTCAAGTGTACTTTGCAAAGAAAAATATAAAAACTTGGCAAGAATTTGCTAAATTCACAGAGGAATATGCTTTAACCCACAAGCCTAAGTGGATACCAGGGAAAACCTTTCAAAGGAATACTGCTGGTAATCCAATTAGAGTAGAAAGAAAATCTAGAAGTGAGGTTAAAGGAAGAGAAATGGGTGAAGGAAAAATCTTCGAGTGTTATTTGCCACTATTGAAAGAAGCCAGGACATATAATAGCAAATTGTCCTGTACTGAAAAGGAAGAAAGAGAAAGGGTGGTACCAACTGCCTGAATTCAGAGTGAGAAAGTTAGGGATATTTTTTAAACCATTCATGACTGAAGGCTTCATTTCTGTTAAAGAAGGATCCAATCAAGTGCCAGTTAAAATCCTGCGGGATACTGGAGCAGCCCAATCGCTTGTATTAAGCAACGTTTTGAATTTTGGTGAGAACGATACTGGAGATGTGAATTTAATTAAAGGCATTGTTGGTGAAGCAGAGCCTATAATTTGCATAGAATAGTGATGAAATCAGACTTTGTTAATGGCCCGGTTACGATAGGGATTAAGATCAAGTCTGCTGGTGGATGGAGTTTCTCTTTTGTCATACCTGCGGTGAAACTCACAAGTAAGCCATTGGTTTATGAGTGCGAAAAGGATTTGGAAATCTACCCTGCATGTGCCATTACTAGACCCATGTCTAGAAAAAAGGTAGAGGTTGAGAAAGTCTGTGATGATCCTGTAGTGGAGGCAAGCATTGAGGACAAACCTAAGGATCCAGCTTTGCTGTTGTCAAGAGAAGAATTAATAGCCAGACAAATACATGATCCTGATCCTGCTGGGATAAGAGATAAGATTCTGTCTAACCAGGAAATTGAAACTGGCCCACTAGGTTATTTTGTTCAAGATGGGATATTGATGAGAAAGTGGAGACCACAAGTGATACCTGCCAGTGAAAACTGGGCAGTAGTAAGGCAAGGTGTAATTCCCAAAACTCACAGGAATGAAATATTAAAGTTGGCTCATAGTACACCTTTCGGAGGTAATCTTGGAGTGAAGATGGTAGAAAAGATAAGGAAACAGTTTTATTGTCCAAAATTAAAAAAGGATGTTGTGAGCTTTTGTAGAACCTGTCACACTTGTCAACTGATGGGTAAGCCTAATCAAGGACCACCAGTGGCACCTTTACAACCCATCCCTGATTCTGGGAACCCTTCTCAAAAGTGATAGTGGATTGTGTTGGCCCATTCCCAAAAATCAAAGTGGGAAATGAATATACGTTAACACTCATGTGCACGGCTTCAAGGTTTCCAGAGGCTATTCCCCTGAGAAACTTTAAAGCAAAGACGATTGTGAAGGCTATCCTAAAAGTTTTCCACACTGTTTGGCCTAACAAGGGAAATTCAATCAGACCAAGGGAGTAATTTTATGTCTGGAATATTTCAATAGGTGGTGTATGAATTTGGGAGCCCATCAAATTGTGTCATCTGCCTATCACCCTGAAAGTCAATGGGCCTTGGAAAGGTTCCATTTAACTGTGGAAAATATAATGAGGGTTTATTGCGTGGAAATAAAAAGGATTCGGATGAAGGAATCCATTTGTTATTGTTTGCTGTTAGAGAGGCAACTCAGGAGTCTCTTGGCTTTAGTCCACTTGAGTTGGTGTTTGGTCATGAAGTCAGGGATCCATTACTAATGTTGAAGGAACTGTGGATACATAATGATATACAATCAAATCTGTTGGATTATGTTTTCAAATTTAAAAACAGATTACATGAGGCTTGCGAGATGGCACGGAAAAATTTAAAAACTGCTCAGGGAAAAATGAAAATTCAGCATGATCAAAAAGAAAAAAATAGGGACATTAAACCTGGCGACAAAGTATTGGTTTTGTTTCCAATGCAGTCAAACCCTTTTGCGAGCTCAATTTTCAGGACCATATAAGGTGAAACCAAAAATTAACCAGGTCACCTATGTCATTGAGACACCTGATCATTGAAGAAAGACACAGGTCTGTCACGTGAACATGGTTAAACCTTACTTTGAGAAAATGACTGAGGAGACAAGGATTCCAGCCAAGGTGCTAGTTATAGAGTAAAGAGGAGATAAGTTTTGCGGAAGGTCATGGAGCACAGAAAGTGATAAGCCCCAGACTGGAAAATTCTATAGTTTTGCAAAACTTAGACACCAAGTTAATGCATTTGACTAAATCAGAAAGTGAAGAAATGAAGACATTACTTATGAAATTTAAGGATATATTCCCAGATGTTCCAAGAAGAACTACTGTTCCTTGTCATGATGTGGAGGTCAGTGATGCTAAGCCTTTTAAGCAGCATCCTTACTGAATTAATCAGGAAAAAAGCAGATTGTTGGATCAAGAGGTGTATTATATGCTCAAAAATGATATCATCTGAAAATCAAGTTCAAATTAGAGTTCATCTTGTGTTCTGGTGCCTAAGCTGTATGGCTCAATTAGGTTTTGTACAGATTATCGAAAGGTAAACATGGTGACAAAGACTGATGTGCTCCCTATTCCTAGAATATATGATTGTATAGATAAGGTTGGGAAGGCTAAGTTTCTTACAAATATTGATCTCTTAAAAGGATACTGGTGTGTTCCTTTGACAGAGAAAGGCAAGGATATTTCTGTGTTTGTTACACCTTCAGGATTGTAAGAATATAATGTTATGCCTTTTGGGATGAAAAATGCACCTGGCACATTTCAGAGAATGATTAATGCAGTAATTCAGGGTTTAGAGCACACAGGAGCCTATATCGATGATTTAGTAATTAGTACGGATACATGGGAAGAACACATGCTTGAATTAGAGCAGTTATTTCAGAGACTAGTGGAACCAGACCTCAGTGAATTTGCACAAGAGTGAGTTTGGACATGCCACTGTAATTTATCTGGGTTATGTGGTAGGACAGGGACAGGTGGTACAGGCGAAAGTATTGGCTATTAGTGTGTTCCCTATCCCCGGTAATAAGAAAGCTCTTCGGAGATTTCTCAGTATGATTGGCTACTATCGTAGATTTTGTAAAAACTTTGCAGAAATTGCACTCTTGGAAAGAAAGAAAAATTCATCTGGTCAGATGCATGCCAGGAAGTGTTTCTGAAGTTAAAGGCCATTTTATGCCATTAGCCTGTACTTCTGTCCCCTAACTTTGAAAAGCCATTATTTTTAGCAGTGGACGCCAGTGACGAAGTGGTTGATGCTGTACTGTTACAGAAGAAGGATGGTGATGGAGTAGAACATCCTATTTCGTACTTCTCGAAAAAGTTTAAAGACCATCAAAAAAATTATTCAACCATTGAGAAGGAGTTATTAGTGCTTGTTTTAGCATTGCAACATTTTGATGTGTATATTTGTACTGCTCAAAAACCATTAATAATATATACTGATCATAATCCGTTAGTTTTTCTGTCTAAAATGAAAAATAAGAACAGACGGTTATTGAACTGAAGTTTAATGATACAAGAGTATGATTTAATTATTACACACATAAAGGGGATGGATAACATAACAGCAGATTGTTTGTCAAGATGTTAATCTGGGTAGATCACATAGTTACTGTAAAAAAAATGGAGTGTTTATTTTATTTTATTTATGTAACACTTCCATTAATTGTTAAAAAAAATGTTCTTGTGGACCAATTTTTTTTTAAGCAGGGAAGGTGTTACACAGTTCTGTGTTGTGTATTGACCTATGTGTTGTGTGGTTTTGTGTTGGAAAGTGACAGTTTTCCTTCGAGAGCCAAGGTGAAGGTGGACTGCTGAGAGAGTGGGAGATGGACTGGGCATGTGCAGAAGATGATCTAGAAATTTCTGGACTTGGAAGACAAACCACCACTGGGTGTGGCTGTGAAGTGGAAGGAGGCCCAAGCAGAGTCATTGTCTGGGAGGCTATAATGGAAGATTCTAACCTGTTTTTTTTAAATTTGCAGCTCTTGGGTTCTGCAAGGCTGAGAACCTGCTTGTGTTTTAGAATCAGCAGACATAAGCTAAATTTCACCGAGGGGCCAGAGATGCAAGAAGAAGAAGAAGAAGAACTTCTGGAGTCCAGCCAACGTCCCGGTCAGGGGAGGTGGAGAAGCTGCTACCGGCGCTCTGACAACCTACTACAGGTGTGCTGTCATTGCCTCGCTTCGGCAGTTGGGACCAGTCCAAGCGTTGATAAGTATAGTTGGGAAGGGCTTGCATATTGTAGTGTGAAATCAGCTTTTGAATTTGTAATAAACATTTGTATAATCTGAACTGCTCTCAGTGTGTGTGTCTATTTTCTTTCGGTAGCTCAAACACTGTGACCAATCTAAAACGAAAAAAATGAGAGGTACAAGTTTACCCAAGACAGAGGCAGTTTAGAATGTTGGGCATTTTAAAGGGATGAACATTCTGAAGGCAGCCAGAAGGATCCGTACCAAGCCATTGTTCCTCTCTCTCCAAGCAACACAAGAAGACAACTTCGAATTTTGTGCTTTCTCTATCTCCCTCTCTCTCACACACACAAAGATCTTTTGGCTTCAGTTTACCAAACAAACTAAATTTGGTTTATGATCTTTGCTTCGGTTGAGATCGAAGTTTTGTGAGTCTTGTGTGTTTTGTGTCTAAGTTTTTCTGTGGGCTGTTTGGAAATATAACTTAGACTTTAATTACATATGTTATATTTAGGCTAGGAAATTTATTAGTTTTACATGGTTATAGAAATTTGCATAGTAACCAGTGGGCATTGTTATAAAAGGGAGGAGATTTTGAATTAAAGTTTGACGGTGAATTTTTGTTAATAAAGTAATTGTTCATCTTTACACCTTTGTGGTTGCTGATTTGATCTTGTAACACTCTTTCTTCCACTTCTTCAAATTGCTTTTATATATACATTAATTACATTCTCTACACGTTCTATTTTAACATCCATTTCTAATACAGTTTCTATTAACGTTAATTTCAGTCATCAGTGTTTCCATTAAAAATTTCAACTGATTATCAAAGAATTGAACATCCATAATTTGAGTTTGAATTTTACCTTTCTCTTTCTTCTTAATCTTTTTTGTTTCTTCTAATATTTATGGATCCATTTCGTTGCTTGATAGGGATTCTGTTCCAGCCATTGTTTCCAAATTAACCCATTATACTTGAAATAGCCTGTGACATTGACCTCTTTTGTCAATGTCTTGTTTAAAATGAGTTCCGTGCATGCGTGGCTCTTCACGCATATGCAATAGCATTTATTTTCTTGACTCCATGAGCCACTGCTGAAGCCCACCCTGCATGTCGCTGCCCCGAATCTGCTTGACTGAAAACCTCGCAGATCAGGTTACCTTCTTCAGAACAGCTCCTGGATCCACTGTACAAGTAAAGCCGCCTTCTTTATTTTCTGTCATTTTTGTTACTTCTTCTCTGTTAACCATTATAGGTATTTTTTTTGGTGCTATCACCAAGTTTTTCTCCAACTATTTAACTTTCGGTTTTTAATTATTTTAAATCAAGGCTCTACTTTTTTACCACACTTTTTAACTTTTCTCTGGAAAGGGCTGGTTACATCGGACCAGTTACTACTACATTCCGTGACTCCTCCATTATTAAATTTACCTGTTGATGCGAATTCCTTAAAATAGCATTTTACATTCAATTACTTGAGTGCACTCCAGCCTACTAGACATAATAAGGTGGCAGTTATTTTCTTAAAAGATAAATTTAAAATATATTTTTATATTTTCTCTGTATTGCAGTTTGTTTACACGTGTACATAGTGCGCAGTTTTTTTTTGCACCACCAATAGTAGTAATTCTGCTTCACCCGCAAAGAAAAAAATCTCAAGGTCGCACGTGATGTCATGCATGTACTCAGACAATAAATCTGAACTCTAAATCTAATCTATATGAACATTCTACAAAATATTCGGTTCTATTACTAGAAAGAATGGTTCAGCAGAGGAAGGAAAAAACCCTTCAAAGCAAATACATTGATTGAATCAGCAAAAGGGAAAGTGTAATAGAGCATCAGTAGCTGTTTTCACACCAAAGGTCAGTGGTGGCCCTACTTTATACTGGTGAAATTCCTGGGAATTCAGGACCTCCCAGGTCTTTCAAATCACGGTCCAAATTCCTGGGAATATGCCTTCCTAGGCAATTTGGGGGTGGGGGGGACATCGTCCCCAATCGATGTCTCATTTCGCAAGTTCACCCCTATTCGTCGGTCGCCCCTCACTCCTTCCCTCCCCCCCAGCTGCCCGTCCACCCTGCACCCTGAACCCCCCCCCCTCACGCTTCAGCCATTAAGACGGCGGCACAATGCAGGATGAATGGGTGACTTCATTTCCCATAATCCCTCACACAGCTGGAACCGCTCTGGGAATACAGATGAGGGAGGGATTATGGTTAATAAAGGATGGCCATTCATCCCACATTGTGTTGCCGTCACGACGTGCCTTAGTGGCCCGTTATTGTCAGGCATTAAGTATCTTTTAATTTTAACCTCCCACAGGAGGTTAGGAAAAAAGGTGGAGGCATTAGGTATAAACAAGGAGGTAGAGAAATGGATTCAGCAGTGGTTGGATGGGAGGTGTCAGAGAGTAGTAGTAGAAAATTGTTTGTCCAATTGGAGGCTGGGGACTAGTGGAGTTCTTCAGGGTTGGGTCCTGGGTCCACTATTATTTGTTATATATATTAACGATCTGGATGTAGGGGTGGAGAATTGGATAAGCAAGTTTGCGGATGACACAAAGATTGGTGGTGTTGTGGACAGTGAGGTAGATTTCCGTAGATTAAAAGGTGATTTAGGAAGGCTGGAGGTGTGGGCTGAGAAATGGCTGATGGAATTTAATACAGATAAATGTGAGGTACTACATTTTGGAAAGGCAAATTTAAATAGGTCATATACATTGAATGGTAGATAATTGAGGAGTGCAGAGCAACAAAGGGATTTAGGAGTTATGGTAAATAGTACCCTCAAGGCTGATACTCAGGTAGATGGTGTGGTAAAGAAGGCATTTGGAATGTTGGCCTTCATAAATCGGAGTATTGAATTCAAGAGTAGGGAGGTTATGATGAAATTGTACAAGGCATTGGTGAGGCCAAATTTGGAGTACTGTGTACAGTTTTGGTCACCAAATTATAGGAAAGATATAAACAAAATAGAGAGAGTGCAGAGAAGGTTCACGAGAATGTTGACAGGATTTCAGGGTCTGAGTTACAGGGAAAGGTTGTGCAGACTGGGGCTTTTTTCTCTGGAGCGTAGAAGATTGAGAGGGGACTTGATAGAGGTGTTTAAGATTTTAAAAGGGACAGACAGAGTAAATGTGGATAGGCTTTTTCAATTAAGAAAGGGGGAGATTCAAACTAGAGGACATGGTTTAAGATTGAAGGGGGAAAATTATAAGGGGAACATGAGAGGAAATTTCTTTACGCAGAGGGTGGTGGGGATGTGGAATGAGCTTCCGGCAGACGTGGTCGAGGCGGGATCATTGGTTACATTTAAGACTGGATCGTTACATGGATAGGAGGGAACTAGAGGGGTATGGACCGGGTGCTGGTCAGTGGGACTAGGAGGGTGGGGATTTGCTACGGCATGGACTAGTAGGGCCGAACTGGTCTGTTCTGTGCTGTAAGTGGTTATATGGTAATCGCCTATGTGACAGAGTACGCAAGTGCTGACAACACGAGGCTTCCCTTGCTTGGCCATTTGGCTCTTCACACCGCAGGGAGTGGGTGATCCTGAAAATTTCCTGCGTCCGTGTCCCTACCGACAATGTAGGGTTGTGGACCCATTTCAAATTCCCAAGCCACCCTTTTCACATCGCAGGTTCATGGGAGGTTTCCTGGAAAATTTCCGGGGATCTCCATTTAACAATGCAGTGTGAAAAGGCTTAATGAGAATATAGTGTTTAGGGTATATCCATGGTTTTTTAATTAAAAAAAACTTGCAAATCAAAAAATCAAGAAATCTTACTGCAGCTAGTACACTGAAGAACTGTTCCCTAGCATATTATGGTGCAAAGAAAGGAAAAAAGAGCAATGATGCTTTTCTATATGTTAATAATTTGTGAAAATAGCATTGTAAATTCAATTTATTAAAGTGTATCACAACCTACCAGATTATGTAACATGGATGTAGTTATTTTGCATTTGCGAAAAAAATAGCCTGTAGTTATTTTAAAAATGAATAATTTATAAATCATCTCAAATTGATTATCACAGAGCAACAATGCCACACTACCTACATTCAATGACTGGCCCAATCCATGCCTACACTGCACAGGAACATTTGGCCTGGGTATCTTTCTGTTCTACAAAGTCAAGCTTCTAAATCAGTGGTTCTCAACCTTTTTCTTTCCACTCACATACCACTTTAAGTATTCCCTATGCCATAGATGCTCTGTGATTAGTAAAGGATTGCTTAAGGTGGTATGTGGGTGGAAAGAAAAAGGTTGAAAACCACTGTTTTAATCGTACCTAATTGACTTGTCATGTGCACGGTTTGAAAACTCCAAAGGAAATGGGCCAATGACAATTTTTCTCAAGCAAAATATTTCAGTAACAATTGGGTCTACAGCAGTGGTTCTCAATCTTCCCTTCCTAAAAGCCTGTGTTGGGGGAAACATTTCAGTTCAGTCATACATGCAAGCTTAAAATTAATTTTATAACTTACATCAGTTTTGGGGAAACTACTGGAAAGAATTCTCAGGATAGGAATTATGATCTCTTGGAAAGGCAGGGATTTTTCATAGGAAGTCAGTGTGGTTTTGTGCATGGAAACTTATCCTTCATAAATCCAAATGATGCCCTTGAGTTGAAAAGATTAAGGTCATTTCAGCAAACAGGCACATCAAATCAAATTAATTCCAGCAAATAACAAGTATTTTAGAGGTTGTGCACAATTTTATTAAAATTTATAATGTGCCCCTACTTCTACATGATATATTTGTATACCTTTTGTGTGGAACTGTGGTGATACACCACTAGCCTACTGCAGGGGGCAACCTGTGTACCTGCAGTAAGATCACTGGAGGACAAAGCAACAACTGGCCGGCTGCCAATCAATTGACCTGAAAGGACTAAGCCCCAACCGGTCGGCTGCCAATCACCCTCCAGGATATAAGCTGGATCCTGCCCTTCGAGGCCAGTCTCAGAGCTTGCAACAGCATTCTCACAGCCAGCTTTGTGGAAGTTTATGTTGAATAATGCCTGTAAAGCAGACTTTATGTTTTGTGTGTTTGCTTCTGTTCGGTAGCGCACCACAATTTATTCAACATAAAATTTGAAGCTGCTATGGAGAAGCTCCTGAGCGCCGGGAGCCTCGAAGTCAACCACACCATCCAGAAGCACAGGCACGCTTTGAAATCAGGAAGCACACAGTCAAAGCGATCATTGAGGCACACGCTGACAACATCCTGGACTCTGACAGAAAATAGCTCGTTTTACTCCGCTTGAAGCTGGGACCCCGAGCCTTCCAGGCCCTCAAAGACTGTACCGGGTACTCCGAAGCAACGAACCCCCCTAGAGACCATGTATAAACCTCCCACAAACGTGGTCTTCGCAAGGTACCTTCTGAATATCCATGTCCAGCTGCCCAGAGGGATGGCCGAGTCCTACCTAGGAGCCCTACGTGAGTTAGCCCTTGTCTGGCAGAACCTGGGGTGAATGAAAGGGAGGTCGAAAGGTTGATCGGGGATGTCTACGTCCAGGGTCTACGCACAAGAACCATCAGGCAGAAGCTGCTGGAGGACAATAGTTACTCCCTGACCAAAACAGTGGAGGTAGTCTGAACCTTGGAGGCAGCTGCCCTGCACACCGAAGCCTTCAACTCCAGGCTTCCCCAAGCCTCTGCGTGGTCAGCACAGACAGCAGCTGTGGCCCAAAACCAGATGGTTGACGAAAACATCGCTGCTGTGGGCGCCCCACACCCTTGTAAGTACTGTTCATCGATCATGCCAAAAGTGCCTGGCCAGAAATCAGTACTGTTCAAGGTGCGGCAAGAAAGCCACTTCACTGAAGTATGCCTTTCAAAGCCTGCCGGCAGCTCAGCGACACTCAACGACCAGTCCCCCTCCTTCTCGGTCCTGGTCACGTGTAATTGCCGGGCGACACTATTGCCCCCGCAGTTACATCCGGCCTCCCAACCTTGGCAGCCCTATTTCCGGCCTCGCCGCAACAATCACTGCGTGCACGCCATGCGCCTGGACCGGCCCTCGCAAGCACCACCCTGCCAAGACTCCACATCCACGGACCATAATGACGTCACTTCCGCCACCCACGATGATGTTACCAGCACCAACGGCCGACGGCTTGATGTCACTTCCCCTGGTACAACTAGTGTAGCCGAGTAGGAAGGCCAGCCATGCCGCCACTGCCATGCACCCCCATGTGGCGCTGCCATCTTGAGCTGGACAAGTGCAGGTGCCATCCAATCCCTCCCAGGCCTACAAGCACAGCATTGACAACGATGACGACGTCGTCAATACGGGCGCTGACCAGACCACCCTACCAACGCCCCCATGCATCCAGACACCGCCGATCACCACCCACCACACCTATGGAGAGCGCCACTGGTCAACACTCACCTCTCGTGATGCCTTCAGAGGTTGCCCCCGGCTGCAACTTGCCTCCGCCGTCGGGGAATGACAACTAGGACCACAAGATGGTCCTAGCAGACCCCACTCTGACCAGGGACATCCCTCACGGCCTAGGGCCCTCCATGATGGACGTCAAGATCAACGGGCAAGCAACGAAGTGCCAAATTGACAGTGGCAGCCCCGAGACCTTTATTCACGCGACCGTAGCCCCCTCCCTAAAACTCAAAATCCACCCCATTACCTTCTCTATAGCCTTCGCTGCCCGCTACCCTCGGGCACTGCTCAGCCTATCTGACTGTAGGGAGGGGGGGAGAGACATACATCGGGTTCAGGTTCCTGGTCATGCCTAAACTCTGTGCCCTGGTCCTCCTGGGATTAGACTTCCAATGTCACCTGCAGAGCGTCACCTTTGCCTTTGGGGGGCCCCGACCCCCACTCACACTCCACAGCGCGCCGGCCAACCTGCAGCCACTCCAGGCTGCACATTGCCCCTCCCACCCTCTTGTCACACCTCATGCCAGACTGCAACCGATAGCCAACAGAAGTAGGCGCTTTTGTGCCACGGACAAAGACTTCATCAGGGCAGAGGTGCGGCGGCTTCTGGCAGAATATATCATAGAGCCCAGCAACAGCCCATGGAAAGCGCAAGTCCTGATGGTCAAAGGGGGCAGCAGCCGAGGATGGTCATCGATTATAGCCAGACCATCAACTGGTACACCCTGCTGGACGCCTGCCCCTTAACGAGGATAGTCGACATGGTCAACGAGATAGGCTGTTACCGGATCTTCTCCATGACTGACCTGAAGTCAGCCTATCACAAATTCCCCAACCACCCGTGAGACAAGCCTTATACCGCAGACGGGCGCCTTTATCAGTTCCGCCGAGTTCCGTTTGGGGTCACGAACAGGGTCTCTGTCTTTCAGCAGGAGACAGATTGCATGGTAGATCGGCACAAGCTAAAGGCGACTTTCTTGTACCTGAATAATGTCACCATCTGCAGCCACGACCAGCAGGATCACGATGCAAACCTGGAGAAATTTCTCTGGACAGCCGAGGAACTGAACCTTACTTACTATAAAGTGCGTGTTCAGCACCACCCATCTCACCATCCTGGGGTACATGGTGTCATCGGCCCAGATCCAGAATGGATGCACCCATTAATGAAGTTTCCCCTTCCCCCACGCTCAAAGCTCTCTGCAGGTGCCTTGGCCTGTTCTCCTACTACTCACAGTGGGTCCCTTGCTTCTCGGGCAAGGTCCACCCAGTGGCCCAACTTTTCCTCTCCCACCCGAGGTGCAGGCAGCCTTCACGCACATTAGGCAGGATATCACAGACGCCACAATGTATACTGTGGACGAGGACTTTCCCTTCCAGGTGAAGAGCGATTCCTCCGATGTGGCCCTCGCTGCTACCCTCAACCAGGAGGGGAGCCCGGTCACCTTCTTCTCCAGGACTCTCCATGGTTCCAAGCTAGGGTACTCCGCCCAGGCGATCGTGGAAGCGATCCACCATTGGCACTACTACCTGGCCGGCAGTAGTTTCACCCTCCTCACCAACCAGCGTACTGTGGCGTTCATGTTCAACACCACCCAAAGGGACAAGATCAAGAACAATAAGATCTTGTGCTGGAGAGTCAAGCTGGCAATGTACAGCTATGAGATCCAGTATTATCCGGGGAAGATTTAACGACTCCCCCAATGCCCCCTCCCGGACCTGCATGTCGCTCCATGATAACCAGCTGCAGGCACTGCACTAGTCCCTCTGCCACACGAGTGTTACCCGCTTATACCATTTTATCAAGTCCAGAAACCTCCCATACACCGTCAGGGATGTCAGAACCATGACCGAGGCGTGCAGGGTCTGAGCAGAATGCAAATTCCGCTTCTTCCGCCCGCCCCAGGCTCATGTCGTAAAGGCCACTTGGCCCTTCGAGCACCTCAGCATAGACTTCAAGGGCCCTTGCCTTCCACAAATCGGAACGTCTTTTTCTTCGCAGTCATAGACGAGTACTCTCGCTTCCCTTTCACCATCCCATGGCCAGGCACCTCCACGGCCACCGTCATCAGGGCACTGACACAGATTTTAACCAAGTTCGGCTACCCCGCCTTCATCCACAGTGATCGGGGGGTCTAGTTTCATGAGTGAGGAACTGCGCCAGTACCGACAGTGAGCCATGCTCCAGGAAATCGGCAACGGCAAAATCACTCCCAGCATGGCTCGCGTCCCTGGGACCAGTGCTCCTGCGTAGACACATGCGGGCACACAAAGCCGAACCCCTGGTCAAGGAGGTGTTTGTCCTACACGCAAACCATAACTATGCCTACGTTAGGTTCACCAGCGGCAGGGAGGACACCGTCTCAAGCAGGGACCTGGCACTAGCAGGAGCACCTACCACAGCACAACAGCATCCTCCATTCCAGGACCACGCCGGCCTGACCCACTCCCCTAACCCCAGACAGCTATGGGACACCCAAGACCTCCCTGGACACCCAGGACTCACTCCAACCATTGGGGTGAACCCACCCCCCCCCAACCATCCAACCCCTCACACACACCTCAACCCCGACCGCCCCACCATGCTGCACCACGCCAGCCACTCCGGCCCCCCTCTCCCAGCCCCTGCTTACCCTCACCGATCTGTGACCAGGAGCCAACCCTGCGACAGTCACAGACTCCGACGCCTGCCGGACCGTCTAAACTTGTAAATAATGTATATATGTTTTGGGGCTCTGGTAGAGCATGGACTGTAACCTCCCCCCCCCCCCCCACCCCGACTCCACCCAGGACAATTTTAAAGAAGGGGTGAATGTGGTGATACACCACTAGTCTACTGCAGGGGGCAACCTATGTACCTGCAGAAGAGCACTGGAGGACAAGGCAGCCACCTGGCTAGCTATCAATCAACCGACCTGAATGGACCAAGCCCCATCCGTTTGGCTGCCAATCATCCTCCGGGATATAAGCTAGATCTGGCCCTTAGAGACCAGTCTCAGAGCTTGCAACAGCATTCTCACTGTCAGCTCTGTGGATTTTACATTGAATAAAGCCTGTAGAACAGACTTTGTGTTTTGTGTGTTTGCTTCTGTTTGGTAGCGCACTACAGGAACAATATCAGTTTCCTTGGGATTATTCACCTCCAAGTATGCAAGACCTCGATCCACTGCAAGTCATAAATGCAATGAAAAAGGTTTATAACACTATTTAAAAAAAAAGATTCTGCCATCTTACCACAGCTCATGTTTTTTGCAGCTTGTGTGCAAACTTCCTTCTTTCCCTGAACTTAATCAGCTATACTGTCTGGATGGAAAAACGTCTTATTTGTTCCCCATTTTGTACACTTTAATCAGGCTTCTTTGAAATTTGTACTTCACAGAATTTTAAAAATATCTTCACATCACATAATTTAGAACTACTGAACCAACAAAGATTGAAGATTGATCTAATGTCCTCCTGATAAATACCATTTACCAGTTGGCCCATCGCATCTGTGCTGGCTCTTTCATTGAATACTCTTTCCTATTCTTCCGCTAATTAATTGCCTATTTTCTGATTGAATCAACTTCTACCAGTTGTCAGGCATGCACTTTAAGTAAAATGTTTTGTCATTAAACTTTTGGATTTTTTTGGTGATCAAAGAAAATGTGCACCCCTGCCTGGTGGGGAAAAAAATCTTCATTTATTCAAATAAAACAAGCAAACACTAATACATTAACACACCTTCCATCTAATTTGAAAATATTTACATTTTACAAATTCTTCAATATAAAGCCATGATTTTTTATTTAAAAAAAGCAATCTTCCTGTCTCATGATTAGGTCTTCTGATGCCAGGATTTCACAAGCAAATACAATTGGTCTTTGGCTGACCTCTACAGTTACCCAGTGATGGCAAGTAAATGGTGGCCTTATAAGGCAAGGCCAATTTTGTACATCATCTTCTGGCTCACTGTCAGTATGCAAAGAGCGATGAGATGTCACTTTATTTGCATGGGAGGCAAAGACTAACCTTACGACAGTAAATAAAATCATGTCATCGAGTGGAAGTATCCTTTTAAAATATGTGCTCATAACTGCCATTGCCTTCTCCAGTGAAGAAAATTGATGGAATTAGGAGTCTCTTTCTTTCTGTTGAAAATGCTCAAAATACCATAGTTAAAATAACCTTTTAGTGAATCCTTTACCGTTATCTTCCCCATTACCTATAAATGTCTTCAATCAATATATATTTTCTCTGCATTTTACTTTTTCTGCCTGACTTAACATGAAACTTATTCAGTCTCATTTACATTACTTTTTCAATTCTTGCAACATTTATTGAAAATAGATATATACTGCTGTTTTCACTCCTTCAATATCTGCAATAACTGTATCAGTTTGCTCTTTTAGCAGATTGCCACAAAAATCCTAATGTGCAGTAATATCTAACTAACAGCAGATGGTACTAAGTGCCTTGCTGTGACACTCTCCGGGCCACTCTTATTATTATACTTGGGACCCGACACAACTAACCATGAATTAATATCATGAAAAATGGATATTTAGACTGACACATTATAAATGGTTGTGATGGACTCTTTCACCTCCCATGTTGAATTCTGTAACATGCAACTCAACTTAAGGTACAGAGAGATGTGCTTATTTACAGAGTGCTTTCTGGATTATGACTTCAACCTATAAACAAAAAAAAGAGCAGGCGAAATCAGAGAAATAATAATCCATTCTCTATCATTTCCGCTGAATGCAATAATACAGAAGAAATCAATAGAAGCCAATTTCTGTAGCAAAGCACAGTTGTCCATTACAGTGTTTAATTCAAATGACCATGGATGAAATTTGACCCCAAATGCTTTTGTTCTTTTATATTATGCAAAAAAGCATCGACAGAACTATTACTTTACACAGGTTTCGGTAAATAAATAAGATCTGTCAATTTATTTCTGGCATTTTCTTGAAAAATGAAGATTCTTTCTGAACTAATCTATACTGCATTTTCATTCTGAAAACTATTGGTTTATATCTTATCATGAAGCAAAACAATGCCTTCAGTGCAAACAAAATTGCAAGAATTGTGTTCACATGACTTATGACAAGATCATAAAAAGCTAATATAAACTTTACCAATTTTTAAAACCATTTTATTATGATAATTAAGACAGTACTGCAACCAATTCACCCCCTATATTACTTGGTTACACAAGATCAAGATGTAACAATCCATTTTGATCCAATGATAAGTGACTGCAACACATTCCAGCTAAAGAAGATACATCAAACCATTTCAAAATCACTACAGTACTGGCAATCAAATAAATATAAACCTCACAATCCAATCTACATGCATATCCTCCAGAAAATGTTACAATAACCATTCCACAGACTAAACAAATTAATTTTTTTAATTAAATTTTCAAAAAAGCTTACCCTTTTTTCCTTTCACATAATTCTCCCTGCAGCTCTGCATTAGTTGCAGGATCCACTTATGCTGGGCCATTATACACTTCCAAGCAGGATCTCCCGGTGTGTGGAGATCAGATAGGTATCTGCAATCATGGTCAGAAGTATTATTAAAATTGTGTAGACTTCAAAACAATGAACAGTTTTCAAGATGGAGTTCTTTATTTCTTTCTTCCCCAGTTAAGTATTCATCAGAATGCACTCACTGACATTGGGCTAAATTCTGGATTTTTGAAGATAATACTGTATATACTTGTGTAAAGGTCAACCTCATTTAAAAGTCGACTCCCTACTTTTTGCGAGAAAATCTGAAATTTTCCATATATTTTATGGAAAAGTCGGCCCTAGTCTCTCACCTCAGTCCTGTCCACCAGCGGGCTACAACTCCCAATGCTTCCAACATGGACTCATGCCTCAGCACCCGATTCCTCTGACAACACAGATACTTACTGTGGTCCTGACCCACCCTGTGGTAGGATGTAGGTTTTGATGCACACACTTTGTATTATTACTTAAATTCAGTGCGCTTTTGTTCTTCATTCATTCAGACATCAATTGACCTTTTGTTACTTATATGCTATTTTGGATTCTATTTTAAACTTCAGCCCCTCAAAAGTAGTATCCATGTAATAGTCGACCCCATATATTAAACATAAAAAAATGTACAGGATTTGACATTGACACAAATATACACAGTATAATATATTAATAGTAGTGATTACTAGGAAGCAATTGGAAGTGAAAATCCTGAGCAATTTCTCCCTTTATTACCAAGAGTAATGCAACAAATTGTAAGCTCCAAATTTCTGAAATCGTCAAGATCATCTACATTACAGATTCCATATAATCATATATTGAACCACTGGCTGAAGCTACATGAAGTCAGTGCTGTAATTTACACCACTATTTTGGCAAATCAGCTTTTAATTATACACTGTATAATTCTTTGTGATGTAGGGCTATACTAACCTAGCGTTATTCCTTCATACTTAATAAACAATTCAACGGATTTAGTTTTTACCCTAGCTAGTGTCAAAGTTAATCTCAGACACCTAATTGAACTCTGGCTGAATTTTTAACATTATAGCATTTATTTTAATAATTGTATACATAATTATATGCCAATTAGTTCCTTTTCCTTTGAGAATTCTGAGATGTAAGAGGTTAAGTTCCAACAGTAACTAATTCAGAAATTACCCATTGATGACAGTTTGGCTGGACCTGCGGAAGAGACCGTAAACTTCTTTATGAAAACAACTCAAATACATCCTCGGTGTTGTGTCTCAGATTCTATTCATCTGATATTTGTTGACCATCTTCGAATTTAATATCCAAGGTGCTGCCAAATAAAATTACATGCTTTTTCTGGCTTTATGTTTCAATACACCAATGAAGTTCAAAATCACACAGATTTTAAAAAAATGATCAAAGGTTTCAAATTGCTGATCTACATTGAGCAGTAGAGGGAAATTCTGGCTGAGCAAACATATCATATACAAGAGTCTGAACAAAGGTCTCTCTTGTTGGATTCAGTGCACCCCAGGTCAGCTGAGAGTGGAAGAAAAAAGGGAATCATAAGGCATTTCATCTTCTGTTAGGTGAAGAATTTCACGACCTTGCAAAAAAAAAAGAACACTCAGACACTCAGCTGGAATAATGTGCTAAAATTAGTCTTTCAATGCTCAAAAGAAAAATGGCCTCCTGAATAAGGTTGCAAATATTCCTCAAAAATGTGCATTTATTTTGCTGCTTTGAGCCAACAATTGGACTGAAGACTACTGAAGATGCAGGTCTCCATGTAGATTGTGGCAGATAATGTCAGCTCAAGTTCATGTCATTCACATGATGTCACTTTTTTTTTGGAGAGAAATAGCAAGTGAAATGTTCTTACTGGTCTGGTCCAGGAAAGATGTATAAAAATGGGAAAGATCATATTCTGAACCATTCCATTAGAAGTTGTCTTCCACATAAGTTGTCTTCTTTTGTGTACTATTCTTTCAGATAAAATTTTGAAAACATGGAGGTAAATAAGGAGATAATCAACTTTCATAACTTTTCTCTGTTTGCCTGCGAGATCCCATTGAAAAATTCATGATCATCGGCCTTTTCCAGAATCAGTAATAGCCCAGAAATTTCATACTCTTTTAAAAAATAAATGAACATTTGAAAGTAAAATATTTACTCAACAATTCTTCTCAGACAGAGAATGCTCTTTCTTATCTATTTTCAAAACTATCTGAATAGCTTAATAAAAACGAAGCTCAGAAACCATTATAACATTAAGGTTGAAAAAACTTCATAACATTGAGTTTGCATCTCAAAAAATCATATTCAAATGATTATAGTTCAACTTTTGATCTATGAACTTCACCAACTAATACAATATAGATATCTAAAGTTTTAAGCTTTATAAGGTAGCTTTTGTATCAAAAAACTAACTGAAATAAAAGTTATTGACCTAACTTTTAAACCTCTCCAATATTTATGTTAATAATACCTCATTTCACTAATCATAACTTCTTTTTATCTGCAAACTAGTCCAGGAGGTTAAACAGTCAAGAAGATGGATTGAATTTCAGCTGTTTTCAACAACAAACTCTTCCATTTTCTATACCTGCCAACTTTCTCAGGCTGAATATGAATAAAACAAGTATTATAGCGGCAGCTACTCTGCTTACTGAATGATCTCACAACCAGACGTGTTGAGTTCAGTGAGCAAAAACTCGTTTACTGAGGACTGCCTGGCTGGTCTTATGCTCCCAGCCCGGACCTGGCTGAGAACTGCGCCGGGGGCCCAGACGTCGCCGGGGCGTCACGTGGGCTGCAGAGTGTGGGCTTCTGAGCCTGGTGCCGAGGTCGGGGAGAAACCCCCCAATGGCGCCATTTTGGCCGGCTGCCCCACCGCGTGCATGACATGTGGGGCCAGTTCACCTACCTAATGGCGTGCCGCCACAGTATAACTTTTGGCTTATTTTTAAATCCTAACCAGGGCTCTCACTGCTTTTCCTCTCTATACCACGACAACTTAATTACACCTCCACAACAATGACTACCTCCATCCCAAAATCAGATCCATGCTGTTAAATCTTTAGCAGCTTTTTCCTGGGTGCCTGCCTACATTGTGCTCCACCCCCCTGCCTCTCCCCTCACCCACCATTTTTTTGGCATGCCTCCCTACATCCCTATCCCTCTCTCTTCTTTCCTCCAGCTCTCCATCTCCATCTGTCGATTCACAAAGCCATCCTCTTCCCCTGTTTGCTGGTGTGTCCTCCCTCCCTTCCTCATCTATTACCTCCTGCCTGAGGGATTTTGCTCCTCATTTCTCCCCCCCCCCCAACTATTTTATTCGGGCCCTGCCTACATTTTGTTCAAACCTTGATAAAGGGGTCACGGCCAAAATGTTGGCTATGTATCTTTATCTTTACTATATAAAGTGACAGAGTTTAACCAACTGAGTTTCTCCAGCATGGTGTTTTTAACTGCTAAATCTTTTGATTTTATTTTTCTGCCAATTAGCCATATTTTCTGTTTGATTGCCTTTTTTCATCCTTCACAACCCAATGAATAAACACAGTGTTCTTCTAAATTATTTAATTCTTGTTTTCTGCAGTAAAAATACTCCTTCATTCACCCACACAACAATTTTCATCCATCTATTATTCCTGTGTATTTATTAACATCCCTTCCCATTTTAGTCTAACTATTCCCATTGTTAAACTCCTTGTTCCTAATGAGATGTGGTCATATCATTAAAACCTTCTCAACCTAACCTGCAGTCACTACTCTAATTCTTCCAAACTTCAACACATCACTCTATTTGCATGAACTGATCCATAAAGGGTGCAAATCATGCCAGCATTAAAAAGAATAAATTTCACTCTCCCTCCCCCAAGTTGATAGGCAAATCTGACACCTGAATATCTATTGTATAAGGGAATGTTTCCTCGAGTTGAAAGATTGCATATTTTATGGACACAGAAAATTAATTTAGAACAGTGTACAAAACTGCTGGTGAAACTTCAGCAGGTCACACAGAATTCATAGAACACAATGGGCAGTCAATATTCACAAGTGCTGAAGATTAGGCATTTACCTGAATAAAGGTCATGGTGGTGGGGGAGGATTGGAGAAAAATGGAGAAGGGGAAGAGGGAGAAAAAGGGCAAGGAACACAGGTTAATAAGTAATAGGTGGATCAATTGGGAGGGTGAAGAAGAAAAAGTTGAGAAATGAGAGGGGGAGAGGGCTAAGAAAGGACATGGGATGGGGAGCTAGAGAGAGACAGACGTATAAGGAAAAGAGGGAGATAGGAGGAGAGGGCTAACAGAAATTGGGGAGGTCCATATTGATGCCATCTGGCTGGAGACTGCCAGGATGGGATAGAAAGTTTTGATCCTCAAATTTCCAGGTAGCTCTGAGGGAATGGGCAGACATGTCAATGTGGAATTAAAAGTAGTTGGCCACAGGAGGGTCCTTACTGCTGCAGTAGAAAGAAGGAAGCTGCTCAATGGAGTGATCTCCCAGTCTGTTTCCAATCTCCCTGATATTGAGGAGGCCACATCGGGAGAACCTGATGCAGTAAATGACCCCTACAAATTTTTAGGTGAAATGTTGCTTCACTTGGAAGTACTATTTGGAGCCTCGAATAATGGTGAGGAAGGAGGTGTAGGTGCACCCATAGTGCAGTAAGAGGGGTGATATTTGGTGCAAAGGGATGAGAGGACAAGGAGTCATGGAGGAAATGATCCTATGGAAAGCAGAGAGAAGAAGGAAGACATGTCTGGTGGTGGGATCCTTTGAGGGTACTAAAAATTGTGGAGCATTGATGGAGGCTAATGGGGTGATAGGTGAGGATGAGGAGAATCCAGTTCTTGTTGCATCACTGGTGTGGAGGGAGGAGTGGGGGGTGGAGGAGAGTTTGAATGGTTATATAGGAAATAGAGGAGATGAGGGTGATGGTTAGTTAATGGAAGAAGAGGAGAATCCATGTTTATTGAAGAAGGAGGACATTTCAATGTCCAGGATTATAAAGTTTCATCTTGGGAGCAGATACAGAAGAGATGACCTACCATGGACACACAACCTCTCTTCACTTGTCAAGAACGTGCAACAGCAACTGTGCTTCCTGACAAGACTAAAGTGGGCAAAGATATCAGCCACCTTCATGTCAATTTCTACAGGACTTCTTTTGAGAGAGTCCTGGCCAGCTGCATCATATTGTGTTATGGCTGCTGCAGAGAAATGGATCAGAGATCAATCCACAGGACCTTAAGAGTGGCAGAGAGGATCACTGGAGTCCCCCTACCCCCATCAACGTGCTCTACTAGGATCGTTGACTGAAGAGGGCTCGCAAAATCAATCAGGACCCCTTCCTCAATGCACACTATCTTTCAGTGCTCCCCTCGGGAAAGAGATACAAAAGTATCAGTGCCAGCACCACCAGGCTGAGGAACAGCTTACACTAAGCTGTTCTTTCTCATTGTATGTCTGCATGTTTTGCACCAAGGACCAGAGAATGCTGTTTCATTGCTTACACTTAGGCAATTAAATGATAATAAATTTGACGACTTGAGATGGAGGAATTGAGAGAAAGGAATGCAATCCTTACAAGAGATAGGGTGGAAGTAGGGTAGTCAAGTTAACTGCGCGAATTAGTGGATTTATGCAAGATGCTTGTAGATAATTTGTCTCAATCCAGATAGTTGAGGAGCCTTAACTGTGTAGGCATGCAGTATGGATAACAAAAAGACAGGCATAACTGTGACCTATACAGGTACCCATGGCTACACCTATAATTTGGATAAAGTACGAGTCAAAAGAGAAGTTATTGAGGGTCAGGACAAGTTCTGATAGCCAGAGGAGGGGATTAAGATTCTAGTGAATTAGAATGCATACCAATTTTGATTTATTATCTGGAAAGCCTTGAGGCCTTCTTATGAGGATGAACATTTATAGGGACTGGATGTCCTTGGTGAAAATGAGGCAGCCCAGGGAAATGGAAGTGCATATGAGATGTAACTAAAGGAATTGGACCAAGGGGGGTCACAATAATTTACAACTTATTCATCCATTCCAATTCACTAAAATCTTAATCCATTGTATAATATGACTGAAGTGTTATTTTTTTTGCTAAGCATAAAAAAGTTTACTTTCAGCTTTTTTTTTAAAAATAGCACTCCTGTTTTGATGACATTGTGAATCTAGTCAATCACTCTTGGGATGAGAGTTGATCATTGTAATTTTTTAATATATCTATATCTAGAAAGTGCCAAATATATTGTTTCTTGTTACTTCCAAGTCTACCTGATGTAATATTCCTAAGATTTTATTGCAGATCTATAAACAAAAACAAGGCCAGCTCAGTGGTGATGCTGGGTATACAAAATGCTCATCTCCTCAGTCAATAAAATAATAATTAACATCTTCACTGATATTAAATTACCTGATAATATACCAGGTAAGTGGATCACAGTCCCTACATAAATCCTGCCACAATGGTAGGAGAGACCCACCAGAAGCAACAGCAGTGTAACAGAGGCAGGAGACTCCCTTGGATGTCATGCAGTCTATTGGCATCAAGTGAAATTTGAGCATCTGGCAGCCATGCAAATGCCACCTACCATCTTCCTTCAGCAGGTGATCATAATGTTGAAAGCAGCAAGGGCAGAGAATGTGCTGTGGAATATCAACGCCTACTGCCAGCACCAGCCTTGACCAAATTGCCAGTGCTAAAAAGCATAGAGTGCCTGTGACCAATGATAAGTAAAATAACACAAAGAATGAAACTATCGGATCTCAACATTAAACTCGAGAAGCATCTGTCTGTGAAAGGATTAGAAGAAATGATAACTTTAATCTTTATGGAGATAAATGTGAGGCTGGACTGGAAGGGTGAGTGGGCCAATTGGGTACAAAATTACCTTGGTGGAAGAAGACAAGAAGAAGACAGGAGTGCAGTAGCGGAGAGGGGGAGAGATTTTCAAATTGGAGCTGTAATGTGCTTCAGAAATTGTTGCTAGGTCAACTGTTGTTGGTCAGATAAATTAATAATTCCGATGAGAACGTAAGGTGATGATCAGTAAGTTTGCAGATGACACCAAAATTAGTGTGGTGGTGGACAGTTAAGTAGGGTATCCAAGTTTACAACAAGATCTACATAACCAGATGAAATTTCACTTAGACAAGTGCAAAGTGATACAGTTTTGGAAGTTAAAACAGGGTAGGACACACAGTGAATGACAGATACTATAGGGAGTATTGTAGAACAAAGGGTGAAAGTGGTGACACAGGTAGACAAGACGGTGAATGAAGGTGTATGGGACACTTGCCTTCAACAGACTGGGCATTGTGTATAACAGTTGAGACATAATGCCACAGCTATACAAGACATTTTTGAGACCACACCTGGAATGTTAAGTGCCATTCTGATTGCCAGACTACAGGAAGGATATGATTAAACAGGAGAAGGTGCAGAAAACACTCACAACAATGTATCTGGTACGAAAGGGCTTGAGTTACAGAGTATACGGAGAGCCTGGGAATGTCTTTCCTGGTGTGAAGGAAGCTGAGGAGTGATCTTATAGAGGTATAAAATTGGAAGGCATAGATAAGATGGATTGACAACCTTTTTCCTATCTTAGCGGAGTCGAAATCTTAAAGGTCAGTGTGGAAAGATTCAAGGGGGACCTGAGAATAGAGGGTACATGGAACAAGCTGACAGAGTAAGTGGAAAAAGTGGGTAAAATTACAACATTGAAAATATATTTGGACAGGTATATAGATAGGGAAGGGCCAAATGCAGTCAAATGGGACTAGTTCAGGAAGATACCTTAGTTAGAATGGATGTTGAGGCAAAGTATATTTCAATGCTCTACAAGTCTGTTCTTCACACTGAATGGATGTTGAGGCAAAGAATATTTCAATGCTCTACAAGTCTGTTCTTCATCCTCTACCAAATTGTGCAGCATAACAAACTTGCTACATGAGGCACTGTAGACCATTAGCACGAGCACAACTTTGCTCTCAATACAGAGGATCAATCATGGCTCAATGAGAACTGTGCAAGGACTGCATGCAGCACCAGGACATCTAAAAGTGATAAAAGCTCGCTTAGAAGACACTGTATAACTCAAGATATGCATGTTAACCAGCAAAACAGTATGTTTTTCCTGCAACAATTTCTGTTTCCTTTGGGTCTCCAGCATCCTTATACAAACCAAACATGTCCAGATTTATAAGTTAAATGGCACTGTAAACTTTCCCTCATGTCGGTGAGCAGTGGAATCTGTGAGGAGCTGAGATGAAAAACTGTAGTTGTACATGAATGATTAGTGTAAAATGCACTTGATGGTTGATGTGGTCTCAGAGGGTGAAAGAAGCTGTCCATGCTGTTGTATGATAACCAGGCTTTGTTTAACAGTTCCCTACAACCCCACAGAGCCAGCATTTATCTGCCCCACCCTTCATCTCCTTTACCTTATATATCTTTTTTGGTCATGGAGTGTCGATGGCATCTCAAGTAACTTATCCATCAGCAGGACCCTCAGTGCATCAATACGTGTCTCTACCTCTGTATAAACTGAAAAGAAAATCAGCATGAACGCCATATCTTATCAACAAATTAATCTAGAACGACACAACCAAAAGCTTGATGTTAAACTGTCGGGGGGGGGGGGGGCTCAATATCTCAAGAAGGTAACTTATTCTCTTCTTAAGATACTGAAATGAACTGCTATAGGACTGCTTGAGACCATGAACTGAAGCTGTTTCAGAGAGGTGTTCACCTACAGCTATTATGTAAACATCAAGGAGAACACAAGTTCAGTGACCGGCTACATCAGCAAGTGCATCGTGGATGTCAGCAAGATCAAATGCTTCACAGCTAGGGCTAACCAGAAACAATGGTTGGATGCAGAGGTCAAGGAACTTCTCAGAGCTCATGATGCTGCCTTCAAGACAGGAGGCAAGATGGCTCTCAGATCAGCCAGGGCTGAACTCTCCTGTGTAATCCTGGGTACACACAGAAGAACCACAGACAGGCATGCAACACTGGCAACACGAGGCACATGTGCCATGAAATCAAGACTATAACAGATCACAAGACAACCTTGCGAGTTAAAAACAACACCACTTCCCTTCCGGACAGACTGAATATCTTCTATGTATGGTTCAATGAGAGGAACCGGCTGACACTGAAGAAAGCTCTGTAATCCCTTGATGAATGGGCTCCCTGCATATCTGCGACCAAGATGAGGAGAACTCTAAACAAGGTGAATCCACAGAAGGCGTCAAGACCAGACAACATGCCTGGTTGGAGGACTGTGCAGACCAACTCACAGCAGTTCATTGTCCCCATAGGTTTCATGACAGTCACCATCATCCTGGTGCCAAAGAAGGCAAAAGTAACATGACTTAATGACTACCATCCCATGGCATTGACTTCCACCATTATGAAATGCTTCAAGTGTCTGGTGATGCAAAACTTCAAAAGATACTGGATCCATTTCAATTCACCTAAAGAAGAAAACATTCCACTGATGATGCTATAGCCTTGTCGCTCCATTTCAGGCTAGCCAGCCTGCCTCATATGCTAAGCTCTGCTCAGTGACTTCAGTTTGACATTTAAAATGATCATTTCCCAGAGGTTGGTGGAGAGGCTGTCCTTGCTGGGACTCAACATCCCTCGATTCTGGATTTTCTTACAAAAAGGCCACAATCTGGCCAGGTCAGCAGCAGAACGTTGAGCACCGTCATACTGGTGCAACTCAAGGCTGTGTGCTCAGTTTGCTCTTGTTCATACTATTGACTCACAACTGCAACACCAGATCCAGCTCCAACAGAGTTATCATGTTTGCAGATGACACACAGTCATGGCCTCATCAGCAACAATGATGAATCACACTATGGCGTGAGAATAACAACCTGAGTCTCAACGAGGACACGATGAAGAAGGTGATTGTGAACTTCAGGAGGACAAGGAATGACCAGCCTCCACTACACATTCATAACTCAGTAGTAGAGAATTGAGGATACCAGGTTCCTTGGAGTCCACTTAACAAGTGACCCATTCTGGACACGCATCATCTCCTCGCTGGTCAGGAATTCGCAACAGTGACTACAGTTCCTGAGAAGACTGAAGCGGTCAAGGCTACCAGCCATCATCACGTCAACCTTCTACAAGAGCTCCATCAAGAACATCTTGGCCAGCTGCATCACAATGTAGTACAGCTGCTGTAGAGAAGTGGATCCACAGGACCATAAGAGTGGCAGAAAGGATCACTGGGGTCTCCCACTCCCAATCAACATGATCTACCAGGATCATTGTCTGAAGAAGGCATGCAAAATCATTGAGGACCCCAACCATCCTGCACACAGCATCTTTCAGCTACTCCTATTGGGAAAGAGATACAGGAGTATCAGAGACAGCACCAGCAAGTTGAGAAACAGCTTCTTCCTCCTGTAGACAGTGAGAATGCTGAATGACTAAATGAACTGCTCGCACTAATGATCCAAGACTCTTCTATTTATTAAACAATATTTATACATTTTTATATGTGTATGTTTGTCCTGCATATGTATTTCTTGTCTGTATGCATGGTATGTCTGTTTGCAAGATATGCACCAAGGACCGGAGAACCGTTTCATAGGATTGTACTTGCGCAATTAGTTATATGGGAACTTGAGCTTCATTGAACAATGAATGCTGAATTATCTCAGTTTTCCGTGGCCCTGAAGCAAAATTAACATTTTTCAACCCTTACCTTTTTGGAACACATGGACTTCAGTTTTTCCAAAGAGTGATTTAGCCTTTTCATAGTCATTTATAACGACGTCATAATCGCCCTGACAAAACAGACATTTATTAAATATAACAGCAAACCAAGGAGGCACTGAAAAAAAATTGTTATTTAACTTTACCTTTTGAATGTTCCTTTCAATATTAAGAGGAAGGTTAAAGAGAAATTTAAAGCGCTGAAGGACATTTAGTGCATTTCTGGTAGAATCTGCTTTGTCTTTACGTCCCAAGACTTCTTGGAAGAGTGTATCAGCAGTGTTACTTGCTCCTGGAATGAAAAAAAAATGTGAATCCATCAGTCATCATCCGAAAGACCAAAAAAATTGAGGTAAACTCACAATTGTCAGAAAACAGAGAGCTTCAAAACATCGATAAACGATTACTTCCTCGAAAGGCTAAATAAAATTTGGTTGTGAACTATGAATCTTAAGTTCTGACTAAATTAGCATGTTAACTAAAACAGACAGGTGGAAAGTCCTGGGAAAATCAACGATGATTGCAAATACAACAAATAATCCATCACAAGACACCTTTATCCATTTTCTACAATATATATTCATTTTGAAATGTCCATATAGTTTAACAATTACAATACAAATCTCAGTTTTTACACAATACTAAATAATATTAAATTAAGAGGTATACAATCATAATTCTGGCACTTATTTTAAATTAAAAACAATTTAAATATGGAATCAGTATTATTGAAAATAAGAGTTGAATGTGACTCCCTGGACAAGAATCTCATTCTTATCTGCTTTAGAATTGGCAAGGTTTAATTTTAAAATTACCTACATAAGTTAAATTTAGCCTCAAAATAGAAGTCATAGAAACTTTAATTCAATTAAACTATAAAGCATGAGACAATCAAATATCTAACAAAGCATAGCTATTTTTAATGTGTTTTTGAAACAGGAAATAACTTTATTTTGAAGGCAAATGAGTTGAAAATAGTAGCACCAGTAACAATCTATTTTATGATTTAGATTTTATTGAATTCTTTAGAAAAAGGTTTCCCCCAAACCCTTGAGTTTGTAAATTTTATAATTTACAAAACAAACATCCATAAAATAGAAACAAACATGGCAGCAAAAAATATCAATATAATAACCGTATGTGTCTATTTAGACCTCTAATAACAGAAACAACCGCAGTTCATTAATATGCTTCACCACAACATCCACCACTATTTCTCCCCCTCCCCCCCCCAAAACCAGGGAACGTAGATATTTGCCCCATTTCTGTGTAGAGACGTCCATTTTATCAAACTGTTTGTAAGACGTGCAATCAAACGCTGCCACTTTGGCGATTTCTGAAGCCCACTTCTGAAATGATGGTCCCCCCAAATTCTTCCAACCCTAAGTACAATTTGTCTTCCTACCATTGTACCTGTCTGAATCCAATTTTGAGTGGATTTATCCCCTAATAACCGAAGTGTGTCTCCTAAGAGAGTCTGGGGAAAAAAAGGAATTTGAATATCTGAAACTTCAACAATATACGAGCATTATAATGCAAAATCCTTGAATTCTGCGATAAGACCAAAGTGCATGTACTAAGCCCCCTTTGCCCACCTCACAGTGCCAGCATTCAGGGGTGTTTTTCAACCTTAATCTATATAACCTTATTGGAATCCAATAAAAACAGTACAGAACCTTTAACTGAATTAGACTCTCAGGTCTCTTGACATTATTTTGATATTTTTACAAATTTTTGTCCCATTCTTCCATCTCAAAAACCACACTCAGGTCTATTTCCCATGCTCTTTTAAGACCCATCAGAAGTTAATCCCCTGAGATTTTTGTGAAGACTGAATAATAAAACAAGGCTTTGTGACCTTTACCATATGCAGCCAGTGCAGTGACAGTATTGTAGCGACTTGTGGGAGTTGCTGAGTAGAACTAAAAGTTGTTTGTAGCATATGATGTAGTTGAAGATATCTTGAAAATTGTGACCCAGAGATATCATACTGTTGCATTAGATGATTAAAAGATTTTAAACTGTCACTTTTATAAAGGTCTCCCAATTTAGTCATACATTTCCCTTGCCATTCCCACCAGAAAAAGGGGGATTTATCAATACACAACTTTGGATTCATTCAAATACGAATTAAATTTAAATAATCTGGCTAACGTATTCCAGAACAAATGTATATGCGATATAATTGGGTGAGATCTTGCCTCAGGAGGTACTTTGATAGACAAACATTGTATTGGAGGGATAGGAGGAAGAGCAGAACTCTCAATATGATACCAAGGCACTCTCTCTGGAGAGAGAGACCAATGTGTTAACTGATTAAAAGTAAAAGTATACTAGTACCCTGTAGTACATTAACTTTGGCAAACCTAAGCCCCCTCTTTCAACTGGCAATTGTAATTTATCATGTTTTAGCACTAATGATCTTGAGAAATATGTTGCTATTATAGGAAAAGGCCTTAATATTAAGGACATTGGCTAAGCAAGTGGTTAGCTTATTATGGTCTTTTCTAAACACCTTATTTACTTTTCTATTTTAGCATGTCAATTTGCACTTTTACAGATTCATTAACACATATTTCTGAATTAAATACAAAATAATTGCAATCGTATTTTTGGCACCGTGCTTGTATATTTCCAAATGTGTTCCCAATGTTCGGAAAAGCTATTAACAACGTTAATACCTATTTTACTTTCAGTTCTCCAATTTAAAACAAGTATCTGATGTTGGGGAAAAAAACATTGAAAAAAGCTAAAGACTAAAATAGATTTGTTGTCCAATGTTTCTAGAAAGGATTGGCATTATTTGGTCTAGTGACTATACTGTAAGCAAAGATAGGAAAAGAGCACATCGATCACACTGGGTGGCTTGCATGCCATTTTCTCAGTCAGCTCTGTGGGTGGCCAACAGAAAATTAAATGTTGTCTGTGAAATACCCGCATT
The DNA here is from genome assembly GCF_036971445.1 of Narcine bancroftii. Classification (NCBI taxonomy): domain Eukaryota; kingdom Metazoa; phylum Chordata; class Chondrichthyes; order Torpediniformes; family Narcinidae; genus Narcine; species Narcine bancroftii. The sequence goes on from NC_091469.1 coordinate 339,141,774, forward strand.
TACATATCAATGCACATTTTATGCAATATGTTCATAGAGTATGCATTTTTATAATAATTTCAATGAAATGTAAGGAAAGAACCACAGCATGCCAACAAAGTTAACATTTTCATTTCAAACCAATTGCAATATTATCCACTTTTAAAGAAATCACCTCATTTATTCAAGTTTATATACTTAGGTAAAAGTAAGAGTAGATGTTTATTTACTGTAAATTATCATGATTTATTTCTCTTCCAGCAAACTTTAAGACTGTTAAAGAGACATGTCAAATACAGTACTCCTATTTCAGGCAAAAATAACAAAGCAGTATCCACCCACTTCACCAAATCCAACTGTGCTTGAATGTCAGATTTCCTTTGCCTTTCTCTGAGTAGTGCTGAATAATTTTAAAGTTTCAAAATAAACAAAACGCATAGGCAAAACATTGTTGCCATGTACTCAGAAAAATGAAAAATATGAAATTTAAATGTTTCACTTCCATGAATATGAGAATTAATACAACAGGGCACTACATCATATTTTACCACAGAATGACAATTTTACTTAAATTTGATGACTTACTATTATTAAAATAAGAAATGTAATTCTTGTTTCAACCACAGAAACTGATATTTCCTAGAAGATGATAATATTCAACAGCATAAATGATCAAGATTCAAACCTAATTTGTATCAAATATAGTTTGTTTCATATTATTGAAACTTCAGATTGCTGTTCAATTTCAATAATCTCTAGATTACGCATGTATTTGTGGAAAACCACACACATCAAGTCTTTCTCACATTTTTAAACATCTCCTACATGGACTTATGTTTTACAATATAAGAACCAATTAATTTGTAAGTTGTCTGTGAAATACCCGCACAATTCAAACTCAGCACAACTCAGTATATTCTTATATTGAGCACCAAAACAGTTGCATTTTTCAGTTTAAAGGCAACATGGAAATAATTAATAAATATACTTTGTAATTGTAATCTGTATAAAATTCATCTCATATGATGAAAATCACCCCTCCTTTAATTAGACAAAGGATATGGACAATAAGATACAACAATTAGCACACATATGAATGAAAATACACAGCAATGCTCTTCGAGATATCACATCTTAGATACATTATTAAATACTAAGATTGCAGGTCACCAAATTATAACTTACCTAACAAAGTGCTTTATCCAATTACACAAGTATTTTTGCCAGTTAAATTCATCAATTCTCTCACTTTCACAAGTATTTGAGATTAATTTAAAGTTCTGATGACCACCTATGTAAAAGTTTGTTTACAAGCAGGGACTCAGTTAAAATGAATAACAATGTCCATACATAGGTAGGGCTGAAAAAAATAACTCACTGTTGAGTACATTCTCCAACTTCTGTGTCATAGACCCTTCCACTTTTTCCGTCCCATCCACTTCCAGTTTTTGATGAATTGCTGGAATGAAAAGTGCAGTTCATTCAACAGGCAGTCATTTATTTAAAGTTGAAATGAATATGTACAACTTTAAACACTTTTTTTTTCCACAAGCACTTTACATTAATTTACCACTTTTGGTTTCTGGATTTGATAAAAAATAATTTCCCCCCAGAAAACGAACAAAATGAAGGTTACATAATTCTCTAAGTCATAAAATAACATCCAAAGATTTTTTTTTCCTTTTTAAATCAGTATTATTCATTACATTTTCTCACTGGACAAATATTTTAAATGCATTTGAAGTACTTCAACCTGTGATGATCAATAATTTCCAATGAAGTCCACACTAAAAATGTCAAAGCATAAAATTAAAATTACAGATCAATTTCTCTCAGCTGGAACTTAAAAACAAAAGCTTAAAAAAAAATATAACTGAGCATTAAAAGTCAATGGCTTCTGAGTAGCTAAAGGCCTAAAAGATAGAATTCCAACCAGGTAATAAATCTTTATATTTCCACCCTAAAAGTATAAAAGTACTGCAATCATACTCAAAAGGCTTGTAAGTTTTAAGTGAACCCATATGCTAATTACATATATGAAAACAACATGGTTTTTTTTCCTAGATAGTACGATATGGCCTCCTACCATGTTAAAGAAACCAGAACCTATGCATTTCAAGCCAGTTTGATTTTTTGTATCCCTTTGAATTGTGCCTTTCCTTCCCATATTAATAATTCTGCAAAAGGTATTAGATAAAACAGGATTAGACATTAAATGCGGTAAATATTCAGTACATGAGGCAGCAACAGTGGAGATGGAAATAAAACTGAAACACTTAAGGCCTTTTCTCTCCTAATGCAAGTGGAACTGTGGATTATTTACAGCATTTTGTTTTTTACTGCAAAAGAACAGAACCTGTCGTATTTTTCTTTAACAATATACATTTTAAATTTATCTTCTTGAAGTCAGAAACATGGTGAATTTATGATATTTTTATGCAGCCTGCAGAAAGATTTTAAAAAGTTCCTGTTTCCAGTCATCAGTACTTAAAAGATCAGTGACTAAAACGATGACTTTGCTTCTTTCTTCATAGTTGCTCCTCGACATGGTGAGCACTTGCAACATTTTCAGTTTTCAAGCAAATATCAACTTTTGGTTTTGTCTCCATATTTTTCATTTTTGTAATGAGAAATCTGACAGTAAATGTTAAACGATACACATCGAGAATTAAAAAGGTAGTGCCTGATCCAGAGCTCTCTTTAGTGTTTCCCTCAAATGTTGCAATGCTTTGCACCATACTCCTCAATAATTAAGGATCTAGCATCAGACTGAAAAACTATTCTTGCTGTAAAATACTATGAAAATGCTACTGGTGTACCAATTTCACTGATTTTTAATGACATTTTAAACCAGAAAGATTCCATTTATTGTTAAGCACTCAGACACAAAAAATATTTTCCCTTGATTGCCCTCTAAAGACACACGGATGCACAACTAATCTGGTGCCAGTATCAGGACAAGAAAGCGAAACAAAAGTAAGTCCTTTCAGAGATAACGTGTCCATGGATCCCACTAATGTCACCATCTCCTGCGCCCCTCCAACTTTCGTAGTGACACAGCCATTTGTTTGGCCCAACAGTGATCCTGAGTATGAGGACATCCAAGTCACCCTCCTTGACCCTGGTTCCGAAACTGCAAAGTGATTATGAAATTGTCAATATCAAGGCCCTTCAGCAGTCCCATCTTGAATCTGGTTCCCAGAAGCCGGTTGCCAACAGCCTTGGTGTGAGCCCATTTTGCTGCCTAGCCACTTACTAGAGCCTGATCAGCTGCTATGGTCCTCTATCGGGCTTCTCCTTCTTGGTCAGGGGTGAGAGCCCTTAACGAACACTAGGCTGCTGATGGTGCACACCACCTTCCTGGATCCAGAGTGTTAAACTATTTAAATTTGCACATGCCCATCGGGCAGGATGGCTAGGCAGTAGGACCATGCAAAGGAGCACGGAAAGACTGTCTTTCTGCTCATCCTGGGTCCTACGATTTGTAACAGGAAGCAGCAATGACAAATATCATTGGTATCATAAACAAGTAATTTGTAAAACAAGGCTGTAAATTTGATGCCAAAAAACAAAAATTCTGATAAAAGCAAAGAGTCGGATCAGTGATCTGGGAAGGGGATTGTGGTAACCAGAACCAGCTCCACCCTCCCACCACCCACCTCCCCCATCGCAGATGGTCCATGGGTTTGTTACATGTGGTCTGAGGAAAATAAAGGGATACTTAAGGGTGGTCTGTGAATGAAATGAAGATTGAGAGCCAGTTTTAAACCATTATTATTGCTTTGCAATCTATGGTCTTGGGGGAAAAAAAATTGAGATTAATAATCCATAATGCAAAAGAAATATGTATTTTTCAGTTTTTTTACCTTAGTGTATTTGAATCATAAATTTAGACCCTGTAAATATTTAAAATAATTATATTTTACAGGGCCACAATATATTGTTTGAATATATACTAAATTATCACAAAAGATGAGAAATAAACTAAAAAAAATGCAAATATCTTTGTGAGGTTTTTCAGTTGGTTGTTTTTCCAGACTCTTTTGTGTAGTCTTCCAGAGGCGCTATTTGCCTTGGCGAGTCTTTTGTCTATCTCATTGTCGATCCTTGCATCTGATGAAATGGTGCAGCCGAGATATGTAAACTGGTTGACCGGTTTGAGTTTTGTGTGCCCGATGGAGATGTGGGGGGGGCTGGTAGTCATGGTGGGGAGCTGGCTGATGGAGGACCTCAGTTTTCTTCATGCTGACTGAGGCCAAACATTTTGGCAGTTTCCGCAAAACAGGACATCAAGCGCTGAAGAGCTGGCTCTGAATGGGCAACTAAAGCGGCATCATCTGCAAAGAGTAGTTCACGGAAAAGTTGCTCTTGTGTCTTGGTATGAGCTTGCAGGCGCCTAATGTGATGGAAAATGCACAGAATAAACCGTGGAGAACTGTAGTTTCAGGACAATAATTTGAATGGATACAAATGTGTTTTTCACCTGGTATTCCAGTTTCCTGCCACACGTCAGAGGCAGACAGATTGATAGCCTACTCTAAAGTGTATAATACAACGTTGGAGAATAAAGGAGGGTGTGGTGAATTGCAAGGGATGCAAGGTAGGGTTTGTGACTAATTATCAGTGCAAATGTGGAGAGAATTAAGCATCTAGAAACACAAGAGACCACAGATGCAGAAATCTGGAGCAAAGAACAAACTGCTGGAGGAACATCTAGTCAACCAGCATCTGTGGAGAAGGGATTAAGAGCTTCATAACCACAACCAATGAATTCTTTGCAAGTTTATAGAAAATAGTGGACAATTCAGGGCAATTAAAACAAATTCAGATACTATTTTTTCAGCCCAAATGTACAGCAAAATCCTGAAATTCACCTAGTAAAGTATCACCTTGTAGTGGTGCGCTTGGAGGGAGTAGGCAGAACCAGCGCTAACAGCTCCCGTCTTGTGACAACTAGACACAACAGCCTCCAATCTACTGGCAACTAGCCACTACAGCCGTGAGGCCTAGTGACACAGCAGCGCCCATATGCAGTGCCCTGGTCTACTCAATGAGGCTACGTCATGAGGTCGTTAGCACTTCAGATATCATGACACCAGGTCACATGTTGTGTGTCTATATCAAGCCTGATAACACTGTAATAAGCGCTTCTCTCTTCGCTGGTTGACAACTTCACGTGTGCTTTTGTTATTTCAACATGATGGCATTTGAGCACACACATCATCCGCCCCACCCTAACTCTTTTGACCAATTTACAAAGAGACTGGATAATTCTGCTCATCTAAGAAGAGAAAATTCTTATCTGTGGTGGGGGAACCTATTGGCACGATAGGTCAAGATTTGGGATTTTAAACAAAATAGAGGCAGAAGATCACATGCAATACTCCTTGCTTACAATGCCGCTATTTTCATCTGGCCTCGTTTGTTTTTTTAGGCAGGTTAATGTGAAGAATGCAAAATGGAAAATCTGCAGCTTACTAACTCAAATCAAGGCAGACATTGAACAACAACAATTTAATTTGCTGTGTTCTTAGATCAATTAGTTTAATTCAAATTATAAATTTGCAAAGGTTTGAAGGATAAATTGTTTGTACAACTCTCAATTAATCTAGAATTCCCTTGGTCTTCCCTGGCCACTTTGACAAATTATCAGAAGGGACTCTTCCCTCCCTTGAATGTTACATCTTCCCTCATCCTGATTACATGAACAACATTCACCTCCTTCCTGAATTCAGCTTGATCCAATTCAAAGTAACTACTTCAGAAAATTCCTGAATTCAAATCCCCTATTTATATTTGAGAACAATTTTAAATATTAAAAACAAACTGTGCTCTAAAGAAAACAATGATCTGGGTTATGGAGTTCTTTTCCAACATTTCATTTTAAACAGGATTAGTAAAACTATCTTCAAACTATACAAGAAAATCAATTGAAGGATACATATACATTCTTGCTTGGATATGAAATTAACTATGCACTTTCCTCCCCAAAATATAGCAATTTCCAACCTTTTATAATTATTGACACAAAAATTCTGTGACGCAGAATTTCCAGTTAATAGAAGTGTAAATTTGCAATGCAAGAGGTTACCATTCAGGTCAGCACATCTGTGACAACCTAACTCTACTGTCCTGCATCAGATCTGAACCCCTGCAAGTCATTGCTCTGCAAGTACAACTACATCATGTTTTAAATATGCATTTTCACTGCCATTCTTTGGATGAAGGAAATTCCTGCATCTCCTAATCAATACTTCTGCCAAATTACTTTAAAATTTTGAAATCTGCCCCTCTATCTCTTTTGTTTCAAAGAAAACAATCTCTTACCTAATCTTTCATTATCAGAACAAACCTCCAGTCTTGACATTATTGTAAATATCTCCACCCTCACCAGTGCAGTTACATCTATCCAAATAATGTGCCAAAATTGTGCATAGTACTTAATCTGGGGCTGACTATGTTATATACAGTTCTCCCTTTACCTCCCTGCTCTACAGCTAATAGGAAAGCACTTCATTTTTTTTTTTTAGCCCCCTATAAACCTACACTAATATCATCTTAACCCTCACCTGCATATCTTCCATTACTCACACATCTGCCCTGGCCCCCTCCATCCCCACACGCAACAAGGACAGAATTCCACTTGTCCTCACCTACCATCCTTCTCCATTTCCAACACCCACTAGGTTATCCCACCACCAGACATATCATCTCCTCTTCCTCCCTCTCAGCCTTCCACAGGGAACGCTTGCTCCATAACTTCCCCATCCATTCTTCCCATCCCACCAATCATCCCTTTGGCATCTACTCCTGTGACCAGAGGAAGCCCTCCACTTGCGCCCACACCTCCTCCCTCACCACTATTCGGGGTCCCAAACAGTCCTTCCAAGTGAAACAATACTTCACTTGTGGAGGGGGGGGGAGGAGGGGGGCACTAGAGGGTGGTTAATGGAGTAAATCACAGCAGAGCTCCTGTGAAATGCATTAATAAGGTATTATTTAACAGCAATCCAAATAGTGTTCTACCATTTGTTTATAGTTGGCAATATATTGAAGTAACAGGGATGGATTTTGAAGTGTTGAAATGTCTAACAAGAAGGCTAAAAGTTGAGTCAGTATGCAGCATCCCCAGAGACCTACCCCAGAGTCTAAAAATTTGACTTTGCCTGATCCTGACTCACCAAGCAGTTCATTATCAGATCTGGAAGAACCAGTAACTGACATCGAGTTGTTTAAAGCTAGAAGAGCTGACTGCATTTCATCAAGACATTGTAGAGGCTATTAAAATGGAAATAAGAGCATTTATTGGAGTGAGTGTGAGTGAGTGTGTGTATGTTACTGCTAAAAACACACAATTCCTTGTCCATATTCTTCCTGAGAATTATCCTTTTGTACAAATGGTTGTCATAACTCCCCTTTTCCTTGCGCACGGGAAACAAAACGCATGACTTCAATCAAAATAATCATTATTTTGGTCATGATCCAATGCAGCAATTCTGTTCCTGACAGCGAGAATCAGCCAAATTGTCCATTATTACAGAGTCATTCCGCTGGTCAAAATGTGCTGATCCTTCCATGTTCCACACACATGACCCTCTCACCACCTGCGTCCCTGGAAAAAGCACCCCATCTTCTTTCTCCTCTACAAAGTAGATAATTGGGGTACCACCTGTACTAGCTGTTGCTGCCCAAGTATCTCCAGAGTTGTGAATGGTTGCAGCCTCTACTAGGCCTTAAAATGGTACTCACACTAAATGAAACGGGAGCTTGTAATATAATAAATAAAAATATCCAATTTGTACGATCTAATACAGAAACAGTAGATATAAATATCAGGTGCTACTGGTCAAGGTCTATGCACCTAACTTAGATACTGTATATTTCAGCATACAAGCCGATCGGAAGATAGGTCAACCCCCTTTTTTTTTAGCCTCATTTTAATGGCTTTATGTTATATCCGCCGTATAATTTGACCCCCATTTTTTGGGATGTCCAGACCTCCCAGGAACAACCCAAGTTTTTTTAAAACACCTAAATTGCAAGTAACAAAACTGTAAATTATTTAAATATTAAAAAACCTTGGCCTACCAGGCAGGAGAGGCGGAAGTGACCTCAGGGTCCCAGGTTGGAGCAGTTATGGAAGTACTCAGTGGTGGGGAGGTGTCAGGGAGTGGCGACGCCAGAGTGGGGGGGGGGGGGGGGGGGGGAGGTGCTTCCAGCATTGACTTCTACACCGAATCGACGTCAATCTGGATTTTTTAGTGAATTTAAGGTCTCAATAGTATATCCAGCATACAAGTCAATCTCGCTTTTTGAGAAATGTTCAGAGTATCATGACTCAACGTATACGCTGAAATGTACGGTGTATCTCATTTGCTAACACACTATTAAGAAGGCTTTCGTTGTTAGATACCTACACCGTATTTTTTTTGGGGGGGGGTGGTATTTAAAATGTGTTATGGATCCACCACTTTCCAATCTGCCATGGCCAGGTTGTTTCTCAGATTTTTCATAACAAGCTGATTGACCCTTGGAAATTTCATAGTCCATCAATTAAAAAAATTTCATTCTTTTCTAAAGTTCACAATTCATACTCGAGGATAGATTATTTCATTTTGGATGGGTCTCTTACCAATGTGTGGTTTTCTCAGACTATTACAGTATTTTGATGACTGATCATGCACCATTATTGTTCGACCTTCAACTACCCCAATCATCCCACTGTGTTGAAACTTAATTCTCTTCTGGCAAACAAAAAATTTTGTGAACTTATATCAGACTCTATCAGTGATTTCCTTTCTCATAATCAAAATTAGTCAACCTCCTATTCTCTACCTTGGGAGTCACTTAAGTGTTATTTGAGGGATCAAATAATTTCATATTCAGCTTAATTAAATAAGAAACGCACTGCCAGGATCATGAACTAACATCTGCTATTAGTAAAATGGATCGACGCTACGCAGGTTGTCCATCCCCAGAATTATACAGGCAGTGTCTTGATTTAAAGCAGAATTTGATCTTATATCAAGTACACAGCAGTTATTAATGCAAACTCCTGGCTCATATTGGCCAACCAATAGAGACGTCAGGCTGCATCAAGGCTGAAACCCCAAATGAGGGACTCATCCAATAACATAACATCTGATCCCACAGAAATTAATGCTGCCTTTAAATCTTTCTGCTTGTCACTCTACAAATCTGATTTTTCTTCTGACGACATCAAAATGAACCAGTTTCTTAACAATCTTACAACTCCGGGCATTGACCCTAACCTGCTAAAGGAACTGGATGTCTAATTCACTTTGGATGAGATTATTTTCCTTTGGCTTGGCTTCGCGGACGAAGATTTATGGAGGGGTAATGTCCACGTCAGCTGCAGGCTCGTTTGTGGCTGGCAAGTCCGATGCGGGACAGGCAGACACGGTTGCAGTGGTTGCAAGGGAAAATTGGTTGGTTGGGGTTGGGTGTTGGGTTTTTCCTCCTTTGTCTTTTGTCAGTGAGGTGGGTTCTGCGGTCTTCTTCAAAGGATGTTGCTGCCCACCGAACTGTGAGGCGCCAAGATGCACGGTTTGAGGTGATATCAGCCCACTGGTGGTGGTCAATGTGGCAGGCACCAAGAGATTTCTTTAGGCAGTCCTTGTACCTCTTCTTTGGTGCACCTCTGTCACGGTGGCCAGTGGAGAGCTCGTCATATAACACGATCTTGGGAAGGCGATGGTCCTCCATTCTGGAGACGTGACCTACCAGGCGCAGTTGGATCTTCAGCAGCTTGGATTCGATGCTGTCGGCCTCTGCCATCTCGAGTACTTCGATGTTAGGGATGAAGTTGCTCCAATAAATGTTACACTTTTGATTAAAGCAATGCAGTCCCATAGAGCTCCATAGTCCCACAGATATCCAATGGAGCCATACAAAGTTTAATGATGAACTTGATCTGCTACAGCTAGAACTATAGTGAGTACAACTGCGAGGGCTTGTGCGAGGGCTTGTGCGAGGGCTTGTGCGAGGGCTTGTGCGAGGGCTTGTGCGAGGGCTTGTGCGAGGGCTTGTGCGAGGGCTTGTGCGAGGGCTTGTGCGAGGGCTTGTGCGAGGGCTTGTGCGAGGGCTTGTGCGAGGGCTTGTGCGAGGGCTTGTGCGAGGGCTTGTGCGAGGGCTTGTGCGAGGGCTTGTGCGAGGGCTTGTGCGAGGGCTTGTGCGAGGGCTTGTGCGAGGGCTTGTGCGAGGGCTTGTGCGAGGGCTTGTGCGAGGGCTTGTGCGAGGGCTTGTGCGAGGGCTTGTGCGAGGGCTTGTGCGAGGGCTTGTGCGAGGGCTTGTGCGAGGGCTTGTGCGAGGGCTTGTGCGAGGGCTTGTGCGAGGGCTTGTGCGAGGGCTTGTGCGAGGGCTTGTGCGAGGGCTTGTGCGAGGGCTTGTGCGAGGGCTTGTGCGAGGACTTGTGCGAGGACTTGTGCGAGGACTTGTGCGAGGACTTGTGCGAGGACTTGTGCGAGGACTTGTGCGAGGACTTGTGCGAGGACTTGTGCGAGGACTTGTGCGAGGACTTGTGCGAGGACTTGTGCGAGGACTTGTGCGAGGACTTGTGCGAGGACTTGTGCGAGGACTTGTGCGAGGACTTGTGCGAGGACTTGTGCGAGGACTTGTGCGAGGACTTGTGCGAGGACTTGTGCGAGGACTTCTGCGAGGACTTCTGCGAGGACTTCTGCGAGGACTTCTGCGAGGACTTCTGCGAGGACTTCTGCGAGGACTTCTGCGAGGACTTCTGCTAGGACTACAGCTAGTACAACTGCTAGTACTTCTGCTAGTACTTCTGCTAGTACTACTGCAGCAATAATTTTCCTCCTGAAGAAGGCTAAGGATCCCACATCATGTGGTTCCTATAAGCCATTATCTCTGCTTAGTACTGATGTTCAAGTGTTAGTCAAGGTCATAGCATATCAACTACAAGGAGTGTTACCAAAGATCATATCCAAACAGCATCACTTGTCTTTTAACATCCATATGCTCTTCAACATTATTTACTCCAAACACTCAACAAAATCTCCAAAAGTTGTAATTTTGTTTGAAGCTGACAAAGCCTTTGATAGAGTAGAGTAGAGGTATCCTTTTTCAGTTATTAAAGAAAATTGGATTTGGTAACAAGTTTATCTCTTGGATTCGTCTTCTGTACAATCCACACAAACAATATTCAGTCTGATTATTTTGCATGGAATCACAATACCCGACAAGGGTGACCCCATATTCTCTTATTTTTGCCATTGCAATCGAACCATTATCACAGTCTTCCCCAACCTTTAAAAGCATTGTCCGAAATGGACTGGAAAATAGAGTTTCACAATATACTAATGACTGGCTGATATTTCTATACATTTTGGAAAAGTTTGGCTCTTTTTAAGGTTATAAATTGAATCTTCGATAAACTGAATGTTAATCTGTCAACAAAACAGCTCTGCAACTTAACCAATTAGTCCTGCCTTTTCAGTTTAATCAATCAAGTTGCAAATACCTAGGTGTAAACATCACACGCACATTCTCCAATCTCTTAATAAAAAAAATACTTTTCTTTTTGATGAGATTTTCAGAGATGGAAAAATCTGCCTCTGTCATGAATGAGCAGAGTAAATGTAGTCAAAAATGACAAGATTGCTATACTTGTTTCAAAATATTCTTTTATTTCTTCCAAAATATTTTTTACCTCTCTCAACAAAATAATTTCCTCCTTTTTTGGAATGGGAAACCTCCAAGAGTTTGTAAAGCATTATTGCAAAACTATAAGGCTAGTGGAGGACTCACTCTTCCAATTTTACTACTGGGCAGCACATATACACAAGATAAATTACTGGGTGCATTTCCTAAGCTCTACTGGTGAAAATTGGAAGAGTCTTTAGCGGTCATGGTATATTCTTCATTGCTGACAAAACCCTCTAACCACACTGACAACCCAGTGGTGTTCAAAACTGTAAAAATTAGGTACCAGATTAGACTTCATCAATTCATGGTCCCTTAAATAACAATCATTTGTTTTCATCTTCACTGTTTTTTGTTAATACATTGCAAACTAAAGGTTTCAACTGTCTTGATGATCTTTATGCAGATGGAGCATTTAACAGCTTCACCTTTCTATCACACACATATTGTTCACCTGCATCACACTTCTGTTACTTTCAGATTTGAAATTTTATTTTGAAGTCTTTCCCAAACTTCCCTCAGTTACTTCCTAAAAAACCCCAGGAAGATCTAGTATCCTATTGGTCAGGACCGACTGTGCCAATGCAATATCATCCCAAAACATCTTTCCCTCATATACAAACCTAGGAAGATCTAGTATCACCAGGTTCTGGTGCTTGATACAGAATTCTGGTGTTAAGGCATTCTGCTAGATGATCTGCACAGTTGGCCTGGGAACCATCCTATATTATCCATCAAGTCCTTGTCCTCAGGGTCTGCAGGATATGTACTGACCATTTATCTGGATAAAACCTTTCCCACACTCCTATCTTTTTGGGCCTTGTTCTTTCTTTGCACTGCTATCCATTTCCTATATCTCTACCACTGCATGAATGGTGGCTCTAAAGCAAAATGACTACAAAAAGTCATGCAATGCCCAAAAGTACTGGAGAATCTCAGCAGATCATGTGGCATCTATAGGAAGTAAAGGGGTATAACGAACACTTTGGGCCTGAGGGCCTGAACACTTTGTCAAGCTAAATATAAACCAAAAAGAAGGCAGGTGTCTGAATAAATGGTGAGGGAGGAGAGGAGAAGAGGGAAAAAGGGGGCACAGGGAGGATCACTGTCCCACAGGCAAAAGGCCATAGGTGGATATGGGTAGGAGAAAAATGCTGAGAAGTGATGGGTGGTAGCTATCTGAATGGAGAGGGAAAGTGGGGTGGGGAGATGGAGGAAAGGAGACAGAGGTACAGAAAATGAGACACTGTACACCTCCAATAGAAAAAGGGTCAAGGCCTAATAAGTAATCTTGTAAATTGTTAAAGACCAGTTACCAAAACTACCCGCAAATTTGCGGAGCAACACCTTATATTCCATCTGGGCACTTTCCAACTGGATGACAACATAGACTTCTCCAGTTTCTGCTACACCACTCCCCATTCTCCCTCACTCTCTGTCTCCTTTCCTCCAGCCTTCCCTCTCTAGTGACAGAGTCATCCCACTCCCCCTATTTGCTGTTGTGCTCTCCCTCCTACATATTACATCTTGCCCGTGGCCCGGTGCTCCTCCCCCCACCCCCCCACCATTTAATTCCTGCACCTGTCTACAATTTGCTCATAGCTTTATGAAAGGCTCAGATCTGAAACATTGGTTATGTATCTTTAGCTTTGGTATATAAAGTACACTGTTTGAACTGCTGAATTTCTCCAGTATTGTGTTTTTACTTCAATCATGGTGTCTGTAGACATTCGTGTTTTACTCTCTTCTCACTCTACTCAAGTTGCATGATGATTTTAATATAAAAATTCACTATCAATCCTTCATACATAGCTAAAACAGGAATTTGCACAACATCAATGTATGTAATCTGGAAATCTTTTTTTCACCCTAATTTTTTTTTATTTGCCAAATCCTCAAGGAAGGAAAGAAAATTGATTCTTTTGTCAAGCTAAATATAAACCTGTTATTCACAGACCACAATATTAACACTGTTCATTTGCTTATAGATGATTTTTGATTTTCTTTTCTCCATATAAGACATCTATCAGATTATCCAATTCCAGTAAATAAAGCTCAAATTTTTGTACTTTTATGGCATGCTACAATGTTAAATTATGCATATTTTGAATAAATTAACTTTTGAAACTTCCAGAGTTAGAGGACAGATATTTTTTTCCAACCTATTTCTTAAGGTTGGGATGAATTTAAATGCCATACATTTGCAACATGACACTAAGGCCTGTTCAGCTCCTTCACTATTGACATTGTTCCCTTCAAAACACTCACTCATCTTTGTAACTGCAAGGTATTGACACACAAAATGCATCATCAATAAGGAGATAAAGTTCTCCAACCATGATTTTAGGTATTTTGCAAATATTTCTGTACCTTTAAAAAGGCAAAAACTGCTGCAAAAAAAAATCAGAAAATGAAGCACTTAACAATTTCATTCTCAATTCCTAGATATGATCTTTGTTTTTCTTTCACTCATATTTAATGTTTCCATACAGAGTAGCAGCCTGTGATATTCTTCTATTCTTATAAGCAGTGCCATATTTGGACAGAGTGTATACATTTTTTGGATCACTTCAGTCAGACGAAATGAGAGGAAACTTCCAGGCAAACCTCAAAGCAAAGCTCGAGGATGCAATCCGCCTCACGGACTCGTCCCCTGAAACCCTCTGGGATCAGCTGAAGACTACCATACTGCAATCCACTGAAGAGGTACTGGGCTTCTCCTCCAGGAAAAACAAGGACTGGTTCGACGAAAACAGCCAGGAAATCCAGGAGCTGCTGGCAAAGAAGCGAGCTGCCCACCAGGCTCACCTTACAAAGCCGACCTAGCCAGAGAAGAAACAAGCCTTCCGTCGCACATGCAGCCATCTTCAGCGCAAACTCCGGGAGATCCAAAATGAGAGCCTCGCCAAACGAACCCAGCTCAGCGCCGACATTGGCGACTTCAGGGGTTTTTACGAGGCTCTAAAGGCTGTGTACGACCCCTCACCCCAAGTCCAAACCCGCTGCGCAGCTCAGATGGCAAAGTCCTCCTCAGCGACAAGATCTCCATCCTCAACCGATAGTCAGAACACTTCCAATCTCTTTTCAGTGCCAACCGCTCAGTCCAAGAATCCGCCTTGCTCCAGCTCCCTCAACAGACCCTAAGGAAGGAGCTGGATGAGGTCCTCACCCGGGAAGAGACATATAAGGCAATTGAACAACTGAAAAGTGGCAAAGCAGCAGGTATGGATGGAATCCCCGCCAGAGGTCTGGAAGGCTGGCGGCAAAACTGCATGAGTTTTTCAAGCTCTGCTGGGACCAAGGAAAGCTGCCTCAGGACCTTCGTGATGCCATCATCATCACCCTGTACAAAAACAAAGGCGAGAAATCAAAGTGCTCAAACTACAGGGGAATCACGCTGCTCTCCATTGCAGGCAAAATCTTCGCTAGGATTCTCCTAAATAGAATAATACCTAGTGTCGCCGTGAATGTTCTCCCAGAATCACAGTGCAGCTTTCGCGCAAACAGAGGAACGACTGACATGGTCTTTGCCCTCAGACAGCTCCAAGAAAAGTGCAGAGAACAAAACAAAGGACTCTACATCACCTTTGTTGACCTCACCAAAGCCTTCGACACCGTGAGCAGGAAAGGGCTTTGGCAAATACTAGAGCGCCTCGGATGCCCCCCAAAGTTCCTCAACATGGTTATCCAACTGCACGAAAACCAACAAGGTCGGGTCAGATACAGCAATGAGCTCTCTGAACCCTTCTCCATTAACAATGGCGTGAAGCAAGGCTGCGTTCTCGCACCAACCCTCTTTTCAATCTTCTTCAGCATGATGCTGAACCAAGCCATGAAAGACCTCAACAATGAAGACGCTGTTTACATCCGGTACCGCACGGATGACAGTCTCTTCAATCTGAGGCGCCTGCAAGCTCACACCAAGACACAAGAGCATCTTGTCCATGAACTACTCTTTGCAGACGATGCCACTTTAGTTGCCCATTCAGAGCCAGCTCTTCAGCGCTTGACGTCCTGTTTTGCGGAAACTGCCAAAATGTTTGGCCTGGAAGTCAGCCTGAAGAAAACTGAGGTCCTCCATCAGCCAGCTCCCCACCATGACTACCAGCGCCCCCACATCTCCATCGGGCACACAAAACACAAAACGGTCAACTAGCTCGGCTGCACCATTTCATCGGATGCAAGGATTGACAACAAGATAGACAACAGACTCGCCAAGGCAAATAGCGCCTTTGGAAGACTACACAAAAGAGTCTGGAAAAACAACCAACTGAAAAACCTCACAAAGATAAGCATATACAGAGCCGTTGTCATACCCACACTCCTGTTCAGCTCCGAATCATGGGTCCTCTACCGGCATCACCTACGGCTCCTAGAACGCTTCCACCAGCGTTGTCTCCGCTCCATCCTCAACATTCATTGGAGCGACTTCATCCCTAACATCGAAGTACTCGAGATGGCAGAGGCCGACAGCATCAAATCCACGCTGCTGAAGATCCAACTGCGCTGGGTAGGTCACGTCTCCAGAATGGAGGACCATTGCCCTCCCAAGATCGTATTATATGGCGAGCTCTCCACTGGCCACCGTGACAGAGGTGCACCAAAGAGGTACAAGGACTGCCTAAAGAAATCTCTTGGTGCCTGCCACATTGACCACCGCCAGTGGGCTGATATCGCCTCAAACCGTGCATCTTGGCGCCTCACAGTTCGGTGGGCAGCAACCTCCTTTAAAGAAGATCGCAGAGCCCACCTCACTGACAAAAGACAAAGGAGGAAAAACTCAACACCCAACCCCAACCAACCAATTTTCCTCTGCAACCACTGCAACCGTGTCTGCCTGTCCCGCATCGGACTTGTCAGCCACAAACGAGCCTGCAGCTGACGTGGACATTTACCCCTCCATAAATCTTCATCTGCGAAGCCAAGCCAAAGAAAGAAGATGATTGAAATTCCTGTGGATTGTCCATGATATTTTTCAATCTGAATTGGAGCAGTGTCATAAGCAATTAAATAATATGAATGTTCTCCCCAGTGTCGATTAAAACATATCACGAAGAATAATATCCCAGTATCTGCAGTGTTTTGTTTTCAAAAACGTTTTCTTTGCTAGGCTGTCTTCTGCAAAAACTAGATCAGTAGAGTTTCATCAATGTGCTCTGCAAACTGATTAAACATACAGTTCAAAAGGAAGGTCTGCCTGGAGTTAGTTTGCATCATTAATTGTACCCAATTGTCAACTGATAATTAATTTTAAAGTTTATCTCTGTATTCATTTCCAATAAGGAATTAAATCTTGTGTAGGTCACTGACTGTCAGACAAACAAACCATTGATTCATCATTTGTTTAATGAACGTGTTTACTGAATAGGTCTACAAAAAGAGTCAAAATTCATTCCAAAATATATGAAGAAGCTTCCCAATGGTGGATAATTTTCTATGCAATGATTTTGTCCACAGAATATACTCTGGAATATGTTGATTAATTCTGATTTTAAAGTCAATGATTCATAACACCTGGCAAATTACAATAGAAAGATAGGGCCTTTGTAAAAACACAAAAATCCAGGAAGAACCCAGGTCACGTACTGTCCAGAGGTACCTTGAAGAAGAGCTCAGATTGGTTATATTCTTTTATCTTCTATAGATGCTGTGTGACCTGCTGAGCCCTCCAACATTTTTGTGTTTTTACTCTAATCCCAGTGACTGCGAATTTTGTGTTTCCCACCATAGGTATTGATATCAAAATACTGGCAACATGTTGGCTCTATGATACAATAACATTACATTTTAAGAAAGTGAATGCAAAACATTCATTCAAGAATATGAATTGCTTACTTGTACAAAACTGAACCCCATTCCCAATTACATCCTACAAAACAAAGTTTCAAACACGAGATTTTGTCATGGAGTCAGAATCACACAGCACAGAAACCAGCCCTTTGACCAAATATGTGCATGTCAACCATTGTTATCACTACTAATCCCATTTCCTTGCATTCATCCTATAAACTTATGTGCCATGGTGTTTTGAGTACTCATCTAAACATTCTGAGAGCATCTGCCTCCATCTTTGTTCGAGTCAAATTTCAAGAAAAAAAAATCTCAAATCCCATTTAAATCTCTTACTCCTTATACTCATGCCATCAGGTCATAGACAAATCTCTAAGGGCAAAAGTTCTGGCTGTCTAGTCTTTTTATGCTTTTTTTAAAGTCACTAAAATTATTGGCATTGACTATCTTCAACATTCCAATAGCAACTTAAAACCTGGGAAGGTACAGTGGCACAGCAGATGGTGCTGCTGGCTTGTAGTTCTAGCAACCCAAGGTTGATACCAACTACTGGCACCGTTGACGCAAACCTTGCATACCACGTGGGTTTATTCCAGCTGCCCAAGTTTACTTGTGCATCATACAGACAACACAACTGTTAGGTAAATTAAAATCTCCTCAAGTGAATGGGGATGTGATGAAAATCAAGGGAGAGTTGATGAGTATGAGAAAGGGAACAGAGGAATATTATTGATGGAATTGCTCTGAGAACTGGCATAAACGATAGGCCAAATGCCTTAATTTTATGGTAATAAATATGAGAAATAAAATACAACTTTGACTTGTAATGAAGTTCATATTTCTTTTCAGCATCCAGTTAAAATAACTGCACAAAATTAATATAAATACAAATTAAATGATGATGTTGGGTTTTCATTCTTTTCTCTATATCAACTCAATATCTTAAATACCTTCATGACCTCCTAGGTTTAAATTACAAACTCAACCTTATTTTTCAGAATTTGTCAAGCTTAATAAACTTTCAAAAACCCTTCTTTTTCTGTACTTAAGAATTTTTAAATTCTGCAAATACCCAAACGGAGCATTTTGTCAAATTATTTTTTCACCTGTGCAATAAATGAATACTTCAAAGTCAAGAATTTAAATACGACTTCTTTTTAATTTGTCTATATACTAAATTGATTCATCCATCATCTTTTAGCATTTCGGCTGTTTAGTTGGCAAAGCTTTAGAAATGTCAAATCTCTAGATCATTTTTGGTAAATGTATGAAAGTTGGAGAGCTTGTGTTTTTATGTCAAGTTCATTCAGACGTTGAGCACAAAGAAACACTTTATTGCTGAATTCAAATTGAATTCCATTAGGTGAAGTCTGCTCTATATTTCTTCAGGCGAAGGTGGTCTGAAGCCATGCATCAGGAATCTTGTGGTCTGCAACATCAGTCTTTGTTGGAAATACTACAGCTGACCAGGCTGGGTAAAGCATGATCTCTGCTGCCATTTATCCTGACAGCCTGTTTATTTTGGCTAAGTCAACAGCTGTAAGGCATCCAACAGTCTTATGTTTCTGTTTCATGCAAAGGGTAAACCTGAAAGAGACATACTCTCAAACTGTACAGGTTCAGAATACTATTGATTCTTAAGAAGGAAAGCGTATGGAATTCTTGTCAAAATTGTCCCATTTCCAAAATAGATCCCACAGAAAGCTGAAGCAGCTAAAAAATGTTTACCCTTAACTCTCAGCCTAGTCATGAACAAAGTTGGATCATTTGCTGATAGAAGGGGTCAAGGAAGTAATGAAAAGTTAAAAGCTTATTTGGACAGTTAAACTTATAACCTCGAAAGTGCTGAAACAGAGCCCTCTTGGTTGCAATACACATTTATTCTGAAAATAAAACAAGTCCTGCAAAATCAATCTGATCTATGCTTTAATTGTATTTCTAGCCAAAGTTTCCCCACAGTATGACATGAAAACAGAATGCTGCAAATACTCAAGAAGCATCTGTTGAGACAAAAACATAGTTAACTTTTCAGGTTGATGTCCTGTCATCAGAAATGGTAGAAGTAATCATAGAAGTGTGTTTCATGTTGCAGGAAGTGAGAGAACAGAGTGACCATGTGATAGCATGATGACTGAGGAGATGACAGATGGTATGGTGCTATTAAGAGATCACAGATTATTGGTCATAACTTATCTGCTTCCAGAATGAAAGTCCAAAAGTGCCCTTTCATAAAATACGAATTCTCATTTACATTCAAAAGAAGCGTAAAAGCACAATCCATCCAGCTTTTTCTTTAAATACATTGAAATTTTGAGGAAAACCACAAAGCTCTATTACTTAATTAATACATTTCATTTGATGTGACTATTCTTTATTTCTTTTGAAAATGGTCTTAAATAAAGGTTCTTGTGATCTTGAAAATCTTTAATTTGATACCCCTAGAATGATTTTCATCTGATGACCTTAAATAGTGGACATTTGGTAAATACAGAAAGGATGGTGTTGACTGATTGTGTATATAAAAATTTGCAAACTTCTTAATACACGTAGAAAATCAAGTTTTTCTACTCAGAACTAATTATTTTAAGCTTGCAGGCCTAGTAGATTCTTCCACCATTCCATCTATATTCAGAGCCGTCAGTTTATTATCTACACAATCCTTGAGGTAGAATTTAAAAGTTCAAATGCATATTTTATATCTTATATGGGCAAATGAACCATATTTTTTAAGTAAAGATAAGAGTGTTACAATAAATTTTGTAGGTTACAGAGACTTTTGGGACTGCCATCAGCTGTTCTTTTGAGGTAATTGTCCTTATTTTCAAAACTATATTTACTGCTATAATAATCAGTAACAGTCTTGACATAAAAACATCTGCACTTACAATTAGCTCTGAACCTAACCGACTGCAATAATAATAAGAAAATCCTTCAAACCTCAGTGCTAAGTTCTGTTCAATTCAGTTTCGTGGAGTAAATTTTCATTTCATTTAAAATCCTTATGGCTTGACAATAGAGTATAATTTCAGTTAATTCTACTTACCAGCCATGGGGCAGTACATCCAAAGATATTTTACTGCAGTTAATTCATGTTACTAAAGTGATTAGTCCAAATAATTAAAGTTAAATAAGATCCAAAATAAAGCTGAAGAAAAGATATTGGATCCAGGTCAATTCTGTTGCGTGTGACAAATGTTGAAAAATTCCCAGAATGTGTTGTCAGATTTACTAACACCATTCATAAGTACATGAAAGGATTTGTTCCTCACACCGAAGAACCTTGGAAGATAATTGATTGTTTTCCAGCAATCTGAATAAAACCTGCTTGCATACAGATCAAAGCTTCAATGAAATCTGTGAGGCAATGCACTGTTTTCTGTGTCTTTGACTTGAAATTTGAACACAGTTCCTTTTCCCACAGATACTGTCTGATTTACTGAGTGTTTATGACACTTCTTCTTGTTATTTCAGATTTCCAGCATCCAATGATTTTCCTTCTTTGTTCTCTCCATTGCTCCTGCAGCTCAAAGTAAAAATCATATCAATGGTTGATTGCTCTGCTTGAAAAATGAACTTGAACTCAGGGTAAATGCTCTCTGACAGCAAGTCCATTGAGTTCAAAACTTGTAAATACTTTGCCAGTGATACATAGAAAGGAGATGCCACAGTGATATTCTATTCACTCCTGTGAAGCTTCCGTCATTGACAGTGTATTTGCTTCATTCGCTTGGGCTAACTTGGATTTGTTTTTGGCAATGCAAATTGCATAAGTGAATAAAATTGCATGGCATAAATGAGTATAAAAGCAACCATTTTCCTTGCCCAGCTGCTAACACAAATTTGGCAAAGCTGTGTCTTGGATGGCATTCCATTGTGATTTTCACTTCTGCTGAGCACTCACACTGGCAGTAGGGTGTATTTTTTCTGACTTTAGTTGTTCCTATTGAGTTGAAAGATTGCCTTCTGTTTTGAGTGGTAAATCTTTCTGTGCTGGAGTCTAATGCTACAAAATCAAAAGCAATGTTATTTTGCAGTTCACACTTTGATAGCTCCAGGGAGATATTAACTTTGAGGTTAGAATGACATGTGTGGATATCTCATACAGACATCAACCTATACAGCATAGAAAAAGGCCCTTCAGCCAAACATGTCCATGCTGACTAAGCTAGTGCTATTTGCTTGCATTCTATCCTTATTCCTGTAAACCTTTCAAATCCATGTACCTTTTTGAACATTATACTTGTTCCTGTTTCTACCATTTCCTCAAGGAGCTCTTTGCCCTCTCGCCTTAAATCTTTTGCTATCAGTTTTACATTCTCCAACCCTGGGAAAAAGTCTGTGACCCCCATGTTATACATATATTGGTGTCAGAGACCTCATCTGAGATGTCTCCATGACATTTTGATGCATGGCCTGCAAGATGGTGATGTGACACATAGTTATAGACTTTGTCCTTCCCATTTATTTGGTGATCTGGGTAGGTGCACCAGGAATAGTGATCAGCAATAACTCTTGCATTACCGTACTGAACATTCTTAATTTGTTGGAAAATGAGTGAAGATCACTTCAGGTTTATTGTAAACCTCACCTTTTGTCTCAGATGGAGAATTAAGCATTGGCATACATTCATTCACCAATTAATAGGGCCCTTCAATGTTCATGGACCAAGTGCCAGGATTCTTTCTAATCCATTTTATTTTAGTAGTTTCAGTCGTCCCCAGCAGAAATATTTTGAACACAAATCCCAGGCCATGTTCCTTGGTTTCTGCATCTTTCTTCCCCATGGATCCAGCTGATCCCAATTCTATTATTTGGAGAAGACAACGTTATTTTAACATATTGTCACTTCGTCTGCCTGGCCAGGGAGCTTCAGGGAGGCCAACTGTCATGTTGTAGCATTCCACATTTCAAGTCTGAGGTGTGGTTTCTTCTTTCTTGCTTTTATTTTGCCTGGTGCAGCAGTTACAGTCTACACAGCCAGTAAAGTAAGTGGATGGTACAGTGGTAGCACCATATTAGCTGGAAGGCATCCAACTGTGGGAGATGTAGCAGCAGACCTGTGAGATCCAAGGCTCTCCTTATTGTAAGATTATCCCATGGCACTCATTTTCGAGGCAAACTAGGCAAGGATTTATCACTGGTAATTATTCCTTCTAATGCTGTGAAGAAAAGCTAAAAGTTCCAGGTTTCAAGTCTATATAGAGAAAAATAGAAGTCTTATGTTGACACAAGCAGAAAGGTGGGAACCAATGTGTTTTTGAACAGCTTGATTGCAGAAGTGCTGAGAAGATTTCAAGACTAACATTGGGCAATCTTGAAAGCTCAAGCTCAGATTTCTGGGGGAATCTGCTCCCTTTGGATCAGAGTTTGCCTGTTCTGTATGGGGAAGTCACTCAATTGTTAGCAATTGAGGATGGGCAATAATCCCTGACATTGTCAATGATAAGATCACCAAGTCAGGAAGTACAACAAAAGGCACAAAGAGATAACTATGTGGAATTCTTGGAACCATTTTAGTGGTATAGAACATCAAAGCCAAACAATGTACCAGTAGATAACGCGAAAGGGGGAGAAACACTAGATTTGATGAAAGCATGAAGCTCGAAACTCTTCATTGGTGTGGAAAAACTAAGGGGAGATGTAATGGAGATTATTTAAAAAGTTTAGTTTTGAGAGAGAAGATGAAAAAAGACCATTTTCTTTGGTTCCTGACATGATTTTTAAATTAGATTCATGATATGTAATACTGAGCAATTGCTTGCTTTTTTTCAAATCTGCTGTCAACAGCAAAAAAATTGTTCTTGACTATATCTTAGAAAAATAAATGAATTTGAGAAGAGGTCATATCAAAAGAATTACCTGAAAGAGCGTCCTGAGCTTCAAAGAATGTACTGAGGCCTCCTTTCACATAGGCTAAACTTCCCTCATTCTTCTTGTTTGCCTGTTTCCTTAAAAAATTTGCAGCAACTTTCAGCTGATCAAAGCTAGAGTGTAAAATAGAAAAAGTAAGTATGTTAATGGAAAGGGAAGGAAATCACAGATTACAATGGGAATGTGATAAATGCGCTTTAGCCTTTCAACAACCTAACAGAACCACAGAACAGTACAGCACAGAAATAAGCCCTTTGGCCCTTCTAATCTGTGCCAAATTATTATTCTGTCTCGTCCAACTGACCTGCACCCGGACCACATCCTTCCATTCCCCTCCGGTCCGAAATTGTTTTGAATGTCAAAATTGAGCCTGCAATTACCAATTCACCTGGCACCTCGTTCTACATTCCCACAGCTCTCTGTGTGAAGAAGTTCCCACAATACACACTTTAAACTTTTCCCCTTACCCATATCCTCTACTTTTTTTTATCTCTCCTAGCCTTAATGAAAAAAGCCTGCTGGCATTTACTCTATCTATAGCCATTATAATTTTATATATTTTATCAAATCACCCCACATTCTTCTATGCACCGCAGAAATCTGTTAAACCTTTCCCCATAAGTCAGTTCTTGCAGTCCTGGCGACATCCTTGTAAATCTCATCGGCACTCTTTCAAGAAAAATCATTCAAAGAAAGACAAATTGAATCATGCATTTTAAATAGCCTCTTCAACCTATTCATTCACAACTGATGGAGCATTTGAATTCTAATTGTTATTAATAACTTAATTGTTAGGTCATTCAGATTAACCAGAAAAAACGCCTATGTACTTAAAACAAAACAAAGCTTCCAAGATAGTACCATTGCTGGCGAGGTTGCCCACAAATAACCTGATAATGGGCGACCTCCTGGAATCATTGTCATTTGTGTGGTGAAGGGAACTCCCATGTCAAAATTCTGATCCATAGAAATGCTGGAATAATATGTCTAATACTGCATTATGTGTGGTTGAAGGGAGAATTTAATGGTGACATTGTTCTGACATATCTAATAAATCTTGACCTCCCAGAAGGTAGAGATCTTGACTTGGGAAATAACTAATTATGACATAAGAAGTGATTTAAATGAAGTAAGAGATTGCAAATTCCAGTTTTCAATTTTAAAATAAAAATATTAATGTTTTGCAGGCAAAACTGCAAGTTCACTGCTAGTTATTGGAATAAAATATGAAATTGTACCCAGTGCTTTCAATAATTGAATCAAATTCATTTTATGCAACACTACCCTCATGTACCTGTTAGTTAAGGGCCTAGTGGAAAAATTCCTATTTTAAGCTGATATAATTAACGATTCCATAAGGTTATGATTGCCCATCATTTTCTGCCCCAAATTTTGTTGTTTATAAGTGGCTGCAGCTAAGACTGGACTTCCATTTCCTTTTACTTATGTTATAATTTTAGACTATTGAAATTTTATGTTTATACCTGTCACAAATTTCAGGCCGGAAAGAAATTTTAAACATAAATCAATTTCCTTTAGGGAAGAAAACAAACAAAAGTTACCCAAAACAAGAGAAATCTTCAAGTTCTTGTCCCGGTTACCTGGATTCAGCATGATACAGCTTTTATTTTAAAAATGGAATCTGCAGTAGTTTCATCTCTAATCATTTTGATTGCATGCAAACACAATTCTATGATGCACGTAAATTTTAGACAATGGACTGATAATTGCCTTTGCTGTTTCCTTCCCATTGCTGACAAACCATGGTTCAGTAACTCATGAACCTGACTTCACTTCTTCAGAACAGTCCTACAGGCAATCTTATTGTTTCATGCAACATTTTGTACGTTGCTGTTAAAATATTTTTAGATGTTGAAAGTCAGAAAAACAACTCAAGCCAAGGGCAATAATCAGGCAATTATGCCAATTTTCTCATATGCTATCAATATGCAACAAAATGAACAATGGCAGCATTAATTTTATCTCTTAGTGAGTTAGAATTCATTGGAAGTCATAAATATTCCTCCATTGTCATTAAATCATACAGAAACTCCATTTAAGTATGTTGTAATATTTAGTTTCCAGAGACCTCCCACAGAATTCAGTGTCCAAGCAAGTTCTTGCCAAGATTGTGCTTTCATCAGCTATGCAGATGGAAATGAGAAAAAGCTCAAAACTACCCAGAGGTCAAGGAGCCAAAATGGGATTTGACAATGTGTAGATCATCCTATTTATTTATATTAAAAAGAAACACGTCTGAACCACTGCTACGCTCTGTGCCTCCTTTTAGTTGACCAGTAACGAATTCACTTGTCAAATCTCTGGAATATTCCTGCCAAGCAAGGGAAAAGTCAGAAAGATATCACCAATTTTGTATATATCCTTGCAATGCGAAAAAAGTCATGAAAAATGACTGGAAGGAAATCAACAATCCATTTCTCATCCATGAAGTAATGTAACAGCAAGAGTGAGGTAGAAATTACAAATTCCATTAACTCATTACAGTTATATAATAGCAATCAGGCATTTATAAAAATAACCAAGATTGAACATACAATTTTTTCCAATTATTAAGTAATCGTCCATGGTACAAGATCTTTATTTCACCAACAGGTTCATTTGTTTATACCCTGAAATATTTAATTCAATTAAAAATAGGTTAATAAATCCTTTGAAGACTAGCAAAAATGCATTTATAATATAAATGATTTACAAAAACCATGTTTCAGCTTTTACTATAGACAGCAGCAGTCAACATGCTGTGCCAAAGGTTTAATGAGAAAAATTGTATCTTTTTTTTCCTCAATTCCTTAAATAGTTTAGGATCAGGAAAGATAACTTCAATGATTAAAAAAAGCAGTATGAATCCAGCAACCATCGGCACAGCAATTCATCAGCAGGGGGAAATGTGTTTGGAAACATTTTAAAATAAACTACTAATGAATTTTTAAGGATCTCATGTGCCATAAAAAGCAGACAGTACAACTCTGAAGAAATACTGTTTTCCAAACTCAAAGCCATGTTGGAATGCTCTTCACTTGCTTGGCTGAGTGCATCTCCAACAACTCTCAAACAGCCTGATAGTCCAGGACAAAGCAGTCCACATGATTGGCACCCCATCCACTGTCCTCAGCACTTTTTTCCTTCCACACTAGAACTGTTTTATGGACCTTCTACAAAATGCACTGACAACACTTCCCAACCTTGTGATCTCTTTTACCAGCTGATTCATTCACTACAGTTTGGCATTTAATACCATCATCCCCTTAAAATTGCTTAGCAAACGCCAAGGCCAAGAACTCAACACTCCACTGTGTAATTAGATCATAGATTTCCTCACCTCCAGACCACAATCAAAGAGGATTGGCAAGAACATCTCCTCTACCATCTCCATCAGTACTGGAGTACCACAGGGCTGTGTTCTTAGCCCCCTGCTCTATACATTTTACACCTTCGACCTTGTGGCTCAGTATGGCAGTAACACCATTTATAAATTTCCTGATGATACCACTGTCATGGGTTGTATAAAGGAAGGGGATGAGACCCCATACAGGAGGAAAAGTGAAAATTTAGCAACAACAACCAACTTGCACTCAATATCACCAAAACTAAGGAGCTGATTGTTGACTTTAAGAGGGAAAGCCAGATGTATTCAATCCGGTGATCACTGGGGGATTAGTGGTGAAGAGGATGATCAAATTTGAGTTCCTGTGAGTCACTATCTCGGAAGATCTTTCCTGGGCCAAACACAGTAATGGCATCATGAAGAAAGCATGACAGCACCTTTACTTCTTCATGAGTTTGCGGAGATTTGGTATGACACCAGAAATCCTTGCAAATTTCTAGATGTACAGTGGAAAGTGTGTTGACTGGCTACATCACAGTCTGGTATGAGTGAAAGCCCTGCAAAAGGTAGCGGACGCAGTCCAGTACATCACAGGTAAAACCCTCCCCACTATCGAGAACATCTACAAGAAACACTGCCATCAGAGGGCAGCAGCAATCATCAAGGATCCACACCACCAAGCAGGTTCTGTTCTTGATCAGGAAAGTTGTATATGTGCTACAAGACTTGCACCACCAGATTCAGGAACAGCTGCTACCTCACCACCAACAGACTCCTCAACAACAAACTCATTCAGGGACTCACTTAAGAACTTTGACTTGTGCTAGTTATTAATTTTTCTTTAATTCTCTCTGTATTGCACAGTTTGTTAACATTTGTTATCTGTTTCTAGTTCTTTATTTGTTTACATGTATATGCTAAGTACAGTTTATTTTTGCACTACCAATAAGTGGTAATTCTGCCTCGCCCGCAGGAAAAAGAACCTCAACGTTGAATGTGATGTCACACATGTGCTCTGACAATAAAATCCAAAATCATTTAAATACCACTATCAACAGATTCTCTTCAAGATCCACAACATCATAATTTGGAAACCTTTTGTGATTCCTTCAACACTGCACAACCTAAATTCCTAAACAATACCATTGGACTGAAGTCAGGAGAACCACAGAAATTTAATCATTGCATTATTTAAGGGAAATTAGTGATGTAACAAATGCATCCTTGCAGTTGATGCCCAGATCCCAAAAATGTCTCCAGGACTTTGAAGGTGAAAATGACAAGGAATTTCATAAATACAGTTTACTCATATTTTAATGAATATCTTCAGGTTACTAAGAAAAGACCTTTCTACTGCATCAATCTTTTTTTTTTAAAATACAGTTAAAACAAGAATATAATTTTGGGACCTCACTGAAAAAGGAGGAGCGAGGAACTCAGCAGAGCAGTGTGTCAGGAACCACATTTTGGTAATTGTATTTAAAAACAGACTGAAGGGCAATTTAAGGGTTAAACAGAATGGTGATTGGTGAGAATGAGTGCTACAGATAAGGGGCAGTGACAAATAAAAAGAGTGGAAGTTCAAGCAAAGTGGCCAGTGTGTGAGTGCCTCAGTGCAGGAGTGGGACTTTAAGGCTTTGATCACGAGGCTTCAATGAACAGAGACTGAGGACAAGCTTGTTTCCTGTAAGATACAGCAAGGTAAGATCTTTGCATTTAAACAAAGAATGGTTAATGGAGACTGCAGCTAGGGCAGTGGAATGCTCCAAATGTAGCATGTGGGAAATTTGGGGCAGCACATTTGTCCCTGATGATTACACCTGCAAGAGGTGCCTCCAGCTGCATCTCCTCGAAGTCCGAGTAAGGGAATTGGAGCAGGATGAACTTCGCATCATTCAGGAGGTAGAGGCAGTGATACAGAGGAAGTTCAGGGAGACAGTCACCCCCAAGGTCAGGAGGCAGGTAGATGGGTGACTGTCAGGAGAGGGAAGGGGAATATGAAGATAGTTTAGAGCACCCCTGTGGTCGTTCCCCTCAACAATATGTATACTATTTTGGATACTATTGGGAGGGCGATCCACCAGGGACAAGTCATAGTAGTCAAGGGAAGGTAGGAACAGAGGAGAACTATGGTGATTGGGGATTTGTAGGTTAGGCAAATAGGAGGTTTTGTGATTGAGATCAAGGCTTCTGGATGGGATGCTGCCTCTAGATGCCAGATACAGAGATGTCTTTGTTTCAGTTCACAGCATTTTGGAGCAGGCAGATAGGAGTAGGGTTGAGGTCCTAAAGAAAGAATATAGAGAGTTAGGAAAGAAGTTAAAAAATAGGACCTTAAGGGTGGTAATTTTGGGATTGCTGCCTGTGCCACATGTTAGAGAGGGTAGGAATAAGAAATTGTGGCAGATGAATGTGTGGCTGAAGAGTTGGTGCAGGGGCAGGAATTCAGGTGTGGATCATTGTGATCTCTTATGGTGAAGTCTGACCTGTACAAAAAGGACAAGCTGCACCTGAAATGGAAAGGGACCAACATCCTGGCGGGCATGTTTGCTAGAGCAGTTGGGAAAGGTTTAAACGAGTTTAGCAGAGGGGTAGGAACCAGAATTAAGAGCAGAGAATAGATCAGAAGGTCAAAAGCATGATGCTATGTGGTCTGAGTTTGTGAGGAAGGACAAGCTGGGAACAAAACATAAATGTAGTCAGTTAGAGGGATTGAAATGTGTCCGCTTCAATGGCAGGAGTATTAGGAATAAAAAAAGAGATAAACTTAGACCATAGACCAGTACATTAGCTAGAAAAAGGGCAGGATTCGCTGATGCAGGTACCAGGGTTTAGGTGCTTTAAAACTAATAGGATGGGAGGTAGGGGGGCGTGGCGGGGGGGGGGGTGGTTGCATTACTGGTCATTGATAGTATCATGGCTATAGAAAGTGAGGAGGCTGCAAAGGGAGTGTGCAATGAGATGATGTGTATGTAAGTCAGAAATAGGAAATGAGCAATCACTGTACTCTATAACCTCTATAGGCAACAAATAATCCTCGGGAAACCAATGAACAGATAAGCAGGAAAATTTGGAAATGGTACAGGAAATACAGGGTTGAAGTTATGAAAGACTTCAACTTCCCTCATCTTTACTGGCTCTTTCTGACTGCAAGAGGGATAGATGGGGCTGAATTTGTCAGGTGTGTTCGAGAAGTATTCCTGACACAATATGTGGACGAGCCAACAAGAGGAGAGGCCATATTGGATCTGGTTCTGTGTAATGAACCTGGTCAGATGGCAGACTTCATTGTGGGCGAGCATTTTGGTGAGAGTGACCACAACTCCCTGAGCTTTAGTATAAAAGCAGACAAAAGGGTTAAATTGGGGGAAGGATAATTATGATGGGATGAGGCAGAAACTTGCAAGAGTAAATTGGAAACAGATGTTCAAGGTTGAAAGCACAGAACTAATGTGGAGCAAGTTTAGAAACCATTTGAGCTGGGTTCAAAATAGGTTTGTCCCACTGGGACAGGGAGAAGACGGTAGAAAAAGGGAACTGTGGTTGACGAAACAGGTGAGGCAGCTAGTCAAGATGAAGATAGATGCATACATTAGACATAGGAAGCAGGAAACAGGAAGGGCTCATGAGAAGTATATAGCAGCCAGGAAAGAGCTTATAAGAAAAGACTTGCCAGTAGGAGAACTCAAAGGGGATAAGAGAAGGCCTTGACAAGTAGGATTAAGGAGAACTCCAAGGCATTCTATGCATATGGGAACAGAAGGATGACAAGAATGAATGTAGATCTGCTAAAGGATAAAGGAGGTGTTACAAAACCCAGCAGCAATAGGTATCCACCAAGACAAATGGTTACTTCATCAAAATATGCTTTTAATTATCTTTAAACATGAAAACAGAATCAAACTTTAACTTATCATTATTGACTTACCTAACCTAACTTAACCCCCTTCTAATTCTTAGCACACGTGTATGTAATGTGTGTAAGTTCAGAAAAGTTCTTTGGTTCACAGTCCAAACTTATTTCTCATTCATTGGTTGCAGGAAATTCTTATACTGTGCCCAGAATTTAACATTTATAAACTTCACCAGGCTTTGGTGCTTGAAAGGTAAATGGTTACCGTTCAGGAAGGTGCTTGTTGGTTTTCAGAGAGATATTTGTTGTACGATGGACACCCAGCCACTTCATTGTCTTGCTGACGAAACTTGCCTGCTTCAGGATTCTCCAGATGATAACCTCTTTCTTTCAGGTACCATGGAGTGCCTTTCTGTTTTTCTTATTCCAAGTGAATCATTAGACAGCCAGTCCTCTCCTCTTACATGAACCACAAGGACTTTGACCAGGCTGAATCAAGCACTTACAACCCATCTTCCACATGGGGTTTTCCACAAGCTTGCCAGCTTGTCCTGTTCCAGTCCCAGCTGCTTTTGCTGGCTGCAACACTGTAGAAGTGATCTCTGTGTGTCTGTTTGATTCTCTCTGCTTGCAAAACCACATGACCCTTTTTGAACAGCTCCAGACAATCTGTGGCTCAAACAGGATCTTTCATCTGATGCCTTTCTGTGAGCAACAATCCATTAGTGAAGTATCTTGGATAATCTCCAAAGCTCTTTCAAAGACTGTTGGCCCTGACATGTCTAGCATGGGGCAGAGCTCCAGTATTTTAAAAAAAGATGTTTTAAAGTGTTTGTATATGACATATAGGGATGAAAGCGCTCCAATAAATGTTGAGGATGGAGCGGAGACAACGCTGGTGGAAGCGTTCTAGGAGCCGTAGGTGATGCCGGTAGAGGACCCATGATTCGGAGCCGAACAGGAGTGTGGGTATGACAACGGCTCTGTATAGGCTTATCTTTGTGAGGTTTTTCAGTTGGTTGTTTTTCCAGACTCTTTTGTGTAGTCTTCCAAAGGCGCTATTTGCCTTGGCGAGTCTGTTGTCTAACTCGTTGTCGATCCTTGAATCTGATGAAATGGTGCAGCCGAGATAGGTAAACTGGTTGACCGTTTTGAGTTTTGTGTGCCCGATGGAGATGTGGGGGGGGGCTGGTAGTCATGGTGGGGAGCTGGCTGATGGAGGACCTCAGTTTTCTTCAGGCTGACTTCCAGGCCAAACATTTTGGGTGGGTCACGTCTCCAGAATGGAGGACCATCGCCTTCCCAAGATCGTGTTATATGGCGAGCTCTCCACTGGCCACCGTGACAGAGGTGCACCAAAGAAGAGGTACAAGGACTGCCGAAAGAAATCTCTTGGTTCCTGCCACATTGACCACCGCCAGTGGGCTGATATCACCTCAAACCGTGCATCTTGGCGCCTCACAGTTCGGCGGGCAGCAACCTCCTTTGAAGAAGACCGCAGAGCCCACCTCACTGACAAAAGGCAAAGGAGGAAAAACCCAACACCCAACCCCAACCAACCAATTTTCCCCTGCAACCATGTCTGCCTGTCCCGCATCGGACTTGTCAGCCACAAACGAGCCTGCAGCTGACGTGGACATTTACCCCCTCCATAAATCTTCGTCCGCGAAGCCAAGCCAAAGAAGAATATGACATATTCTAACAAATCTTTCCCAATTTATCTCCCAAAAACATATCTATATACTCTGTCAGAGGCACAAATGACTGGAGGTGGAGGAGATTGGGGAGGTCCTAAATGAATATTTTTCTTCAGTATTCACAAAATAAAAGGACCTTGATCAGGGTGAGGTCAGAATAGAATAGGCTTGTATGCTAGATGATGTTGAGATTAAGGAATAGGAAGTGGTGGATCTTCTTAAAAACATTAAGATTGATAAATCCCCGGAGTCGTATATGATATACTCCAGGTTTCTGTAGGAAGTGAGAGAAGAGATAGATGGGGCAGTGGCTAAGATCTTTAAGTTCTCTTTGGCTGCAGGCGAGGTGCTGGAGGATGAGAGTAGGGCAGTAGATGTGGTCTATATGGATTTTAGTAAGGCATTTGACAAAGTCCCCAATGAGAGACTTGTTCAGAAAGTCATGAAGCATGGGATCCATGGAACCTTGGCTGTGTGGTTAAAAAATTGGCTTGCATGTAGAAAGCAGAGGGCAACAGTGGAAGTATTCTGCCTCGAGGTCAGTGACTAGTGGAGTTCGGCAGAGACACCTGCTCATCATGATTTTTATAAATGACCTAGATGAAGAGGCAGAAGAGGAAGATGGAGTTCAATCTGGATCAATGTGAGGTGATGCATTTTGGAAGGACAAACCAGAAGGCTGAATACAGGGTTAATGGTCAGTTACTTAAGAGTGTGGATGAACAGAGGGACCTTGGTGTCCAAATCCATACATCCCTCAAGGTTGCTGCACAGGTTGATAGGATAGTTAAGGAGGCCTATGGGATGCAGGGCTTCATTAATAGGGGGATTGAGTTCAAGCGTCAAGAAGACATGTTGCAGCTCTAGTGAGACCAATGTTATGAGCCCAGAGGACCCCAAAACCCAGCAGCAATAGAAATTTAACCAATGCAAATAGTTACTTAAACAAAAGTTGTTTTTAATTATCTTTAAACATGAAAACAGGATCAAACTTTAACTTATTATTATTAACTTAACCCCTTTCTAATTCTAAGCACACATTTATGTAATGTGCACACAAGTTCAAAAAAATTATTTGGTTCACAGTCCAATCTCATTTCTCACTCCTCCAAGTTCACTGGTATCAGGCAATTCTTATCCTCTGCACAGAATTTAACATTTATGAATTTCACCAGACTTTGATGCTTGAAAGGTAAATGGTTACCTCTCAAGAAAGTTCTTGTTGGTTTTCGGAGAGAGATTTTTTGCTCATTGTACACTCACAACTGATACCTTTCGATCAGCCACTTCAATGTCTTGCTGAAGAAAATTGACCCATCAGGGTTTTCCAGATGATAACCTCTTTCTTTCAAGTCACCACAAAGTTCCTCTTTGTTTCCCTTATTTCAAGTGAAACGTTATGCAGTCAGTCTTTTCCTCTTGTATGGATCACAAGGGCTTTGACCAGGCTGAACTAAGAACTCACAATCCATCTTCAAAATGGGGTTTTTCCACAAGCTTGACAGCTTGTCCTGTTCCAGTCCCAGCTGTTGCTGCTGCTGAACTGTAGAACTGAATTCTCTCTCTCACTCAGAGAAAACCACATGACTCTCTTAGAACAGCCAACTGCACTCAGACAGGCAGTGGTTCCAGACCTAATCTTCCAGGTTTGTTCATCTGTTGCTTTCCAAAACAATAATCCATTACTCCACAGCATGTCCAATTAACACCTACTTGTGAAGTCGTTACAGGCATCCTTCAAAGCTTTTGCAAAGGCACTCGGAGCCTGGACTGTCTGGCTTGAGCAGAGCTCTGGCATTTTAATTGAGATCTGTTTTGAAATGTTTGCATGTGACCTACACTAAAAAAAACCTGCCACAATTTATCTCCTTTAAAACATATCTATATACAATATAAAACATAACATAATCTGTCACACCACACTTTGAATATTGTGTTCAGTTCTGGTGAAGTAGGGAAGGTTTAGTACTTTATTTTAAGGAATACATGGTTCGGCACCACATTGAAAGCTGAGGGCCTGTACAGTGCTGTAGTGTTCTATGTTCTATGAAGAGATCTCCTGTTCTCTGTCACTTGGGAAGATTAGCCAAACCCCACAACCCTTTTCAAGACTAAATGATGAGTGAAAGATTAAAAAGAATACTCCATGGAAGAACTTTAAATGAGTTGAATCTTCTGAATATATGTTGATGATTTTTGGTGAATAATAATGTGTGCATTTCTGGTCACCACATTTAGAATGTGGAGACTTTGGAAAGGGTATAGAACAGATTTACCTGGACATTGCCTAGATTAGAGTATGGCCTGTACGGAAAGGCTGGACACTCTTGGGTTGTTTTCTCTGGAGCATCAGACCTGATAGAAGTTTGTATAATTAAAAGAGGCACAGATAGGGTAGATAGTTAGAACTTTTTCACCAGGGTATGACTATGTGCTAGAATATATACATTTAAGGGAGGGGGGTGTAGTTTAAAGGATATGTGCATCTTCCCCACCCCACAGAGAGTTGCAGATGTATGGACCGAGCTGCCTGGAACAGTGATGGAAACAGATGTGATAGTAGCATTTAAGATGGTTTTAGACAGACACCTCAATATGCAAGAAATAGATGGGTAAAGACCATGTTTAATTTGCCATCATCTTCAGCAGACATTATAGTCCAATGGGCCAATTCCTGTGTTGTACTATTTTATATTCAAACAAACGTCTGAGTATTAGAAACAATAAACAACTGTAAACCAAATATTAGGAAATGCAACCATGTATGTTGCTAACCTTGTTGCAGAGTGATTTTCTATCAGATACCAGGTGGCAGAGAAGTTTTCACTTGTAAAATCACCACTCATTCCCCGAAATAATCCTTCCAAGTCCTTCTGAGGAATTTTACCCCTGCAGAGGAAATTCAAATGAGGTATTTAAAGAAATTGTTGGCTCATTGGTTAATTCTA
Source organism: Narcine bancroftii (assembly GCF_036971445.1). Lineage (NCBI taxonomy): Eukaryota > Metazoa > Chordata > Chondrichthyes > Torpediniformes > Narcinidae > Narcine > Narcine bancroftii. The sequence continues at coordinate 339,176,940 of NC_091469.1, forward strand.
AATGCAGCACCAAGAGAATTTTTAAAAAAAAAATTATATATATATATAGATATTTGAATAATTAGGTTGATATCCATTCACTTTGATAACATTCATGCCAAATGTAAAGAATTAATATTCAATGGTCAGACTCCAAATGAAGCTGGAAATATAATAGTTAATTGTGAAAATGCCATTTACAGTTTTAACTCATGATCACTTGGCAAAATAATTATTCTATTAATGCAATTAGATGATTATCTTCCTACAGGAAAGGAGAAACCTTTGTGAACTAAACAATCTTTACTGAGGTACACAGCACTAAAAGGTGATGCAAATCAGAAAAGTGAATTCAATTCTAAAGCATGTTGGTTGTTAAGACCTCAACAATAAATTTTATGACTGGCTAAACGTTAACTCCTTACTTGCAAGTGTGATAAAGATTCTTTAGTAGGAAAAAAGATTTGCACAGCTATTAAAAATTCACCTGCATTTTTACAGACAAGTCACAACTTTTGCCAGCATGTTTCTATGTGTTTACAAGGCAATCACTAAAGTAATTGAATCCAGTGTGTTGCTGTAGCATAGCTCAAAAAAGATAAGGTAAATCAGACTGCAAATTTCAATGTTCAATTTAACTACAGTCCATAGACATGGCTATGAGAGGTCATATGTTTCAATCAAGTACAGTAAGTGCTGATAAACTCCCTGCTATTTCTAACAATAGCAAATTAGGATAGCAGACAGCACTGCTACTTCACAGCTCCAGTTCGATCCTGACCTTTATAGGCAATTTATTTAATGTTACATCAAACAATAGTCCAAAAACACCCGAGGACAGGTGGTTCACTGACACTGACAGAATGCCATTCAGGACATCCATAGCTCTAACTGGGTTTGTTGCTTTGATTGCACAAATGAACAATTTGTGTTTTACAACAGGATATTTTGATTAAACAAATCCTGCAATGAAAGATAGCTATATAAATGCAGAATTTTAAAAAGTGAAAGCCAGTGCATGAAATATGAAAAGTCAATATGACTCATGTTGGAAATTATCACAAGTTCACTGTCATTTCATTCCACAATGGCAAAGAAAATGCAGCTTCTCATTTTTAAACGCACACGTTAAACTCCTACCAATAATAGGATTTTTTTTACAAGTAACATCAATCTAATAGCAGACGATAAAACTGTGATTTATTTTATCAAGAATTTTTTTTCATTTGCACTGTTTGACTTGGAATCCCGTTCACACTGACGGCACTCTTTTTTTTCAATAAAAGGATCCTTTGTTCATTACGGGTTTCAGCCCGAAACAATTATTTTCTTCCAACTGATGCTGTTTTGAGTTTTTTTCCCCAGCAGATTGTTTTACACTGTTACAATTCACACCAGACCAACATCAGACATATCATGCAAACATTGAAGTACTGTACACCACCTACCCATAGGTGGCACTATGATATCAAATTCATTTTATCATCATTATAAAATAATAAACCCAGAATGATGAAATGCTGCATCAATGACTGCGTGCAATAGTGGATAATTTGCTTGATGGGTCTACATATATTATTTTTAAGTTAAGATATTTTGGAACTGTGTTAATGATCTATGCAGTGTCTAAAATGCTGATTATATAACCCAACAAAGTCAGTACAGGAATGCATCTGTTTAAATACTAAAGTGCAGCTCGCCATAATCTCCAAAGTACCAGAAGCTTAAACAATACTTAATTTTAATGTTCAATGTAAATGTAAAAATATGAAGTATAAATGCAGGTAAATATCTTTTGTAAATGGTGGTATGACGAGGTCTCAAAATTAAGATAACACCACATAATCATTGATCTTGCATTAAAATTTTGCCGCAGGCACTGTATTTAATCAGGATGATCTTGAATGCATATGTAATGCCTAAAGAATTCACTAAAAAATCTATGTTGTCTCTAAAGGTTTTCTTTGGAAAAGAACTGTGAAATACTTTCATTGCTGCTACGCTTAGCAGAGGGAGGTGAATATAATACTTCATTCAAATTTCAAAATATCTCTGGCAAATAAAAAAGTAAAATTAGAATTTGGTTTCATTGAAGGGAATATTTTTCAACTGAGTTGCACAACTGAAGACTTGAGAGAAAATGTTGGCATTTAATTCCAATAAATTTGTGAAGCTTTCATCATGTTTTATTTTGCAAAATTTTACAAAGAGGGATTGGGACAGATAACTCAGCACTGTAAATTTACCAAGATATAATCACTTGAAACATAGCACATTGTCACCAGGGGCAAGGGATAGGGCAAAGAAAAATTTTTTGAACTTGTAGGAAGAAAATTAGTTCAAAGTAACCTTAGATTTCATGTCAGGTACCTAATCAACCAGATAAGCTTGACAGAATGTTAATATAGATAAAACGATGTTTAGGCCCACATTTATTGTTGACAGTTCTAATCAATGGATTATGTGGAGGCTTTAGAAAGGGTCCAGAAGAGGTTTACCACGAAGTTACATGGATTAGAGACAATGTTTCCTCAAATTTTTAGTAGTCACTGTGCGCAAGTCTTATGTTGTGCACATTTTTTCCCTGTCACATAAGTGTGTGTGGACAGAATGATTGTGCAAATGTAAACTTGAAATTGTTTCAAGCAGTAAATCACAAAATTCTGTAAATACTGTGGTTGAAGTAAAAACAGAAAATGCTAGAGAAGTTCAACAGATCAAACAGTGTCCTTTGTGTAGCAAAGGCAAAAATACATAACCGACGTTTTGGGCTTGAGCCCTTCATTAATGTATGAGAAAATACCAGCAAGTGTCCAAACAAAAGGGTGAGAGGGTTTCAAGATAATCTTGGCACAGCCAAGATTAATGGCTAATAACTGTATTGGCATGTTTTAATATAATACAAGTATGATAGCTAAGAAATTATTTTCAATAAGTATAATGATTAATTACTACATTATTTTAGGTAACTAATCTTTTGTGAGCACATTAATTACCTTTATGAGCTGGAGGCAAAACACAAGTGCGCACGCTCAGATTAGAGGGAACAGCAATTAAAAAGGATCAGTTATAAGAGGTTGAACAAAGTTAAGAAAATATTTTTCTTTTTTTATTTTTAATATGGATTGCCGGAGGATAGGTGTGTAAGTACGCTGGGTTGAGAGTCATGGGTGGAAAATTTACAGGTCGAGATAGAAGAGAGTTAATTAGTAGGATGAGTAATATAATTAAATTAGTAAATTATTATGTTAATGGATTAATCTTAATGTTCAATGTAAATGTAAAAATATGAAGTATAAATGCAGGTAAATATCTTTTGTAAATGGTGGTATGATGAGGTCTCAAAATTAAGATAACACCACATAATCATTGATCTTGTATTACAATTTTGCCGCAGACACTGTATTTAATCAGGATGATCTTGAATGCATAATGAGGAAAAGAGTATTAACATATCTTAAGAAGATGGGTGTAAATATAGCCTTTTTGCAAGAAACTAATTTAGCTGAAAAAGAACATTTGAAATTAAAGAGCGATTGGGTTGGATATGTTGCAGCTTCTTCGTTTAACCCTAAGGCAAGAGGTATGGCTATTTGGTTAAAAAGAATATTCCATTTATAATACAAAATGCTGTGACAAACCCTGCTGGGAGATACATGATGGTAAAACTTCAAATATTTTCAGATTTATGGACACTTCTTAATCTATATGCACGAAATATAGATGATGAGACATTTATTTAAGATTCCTTTTTTTTTAATCTAGCAAAAGCCCACGATAATATTTTGATGGGAGGAGATTTTAACTTTTGCTTGGACCCAATTTTAAATCGAACTGCAAGAGGAGTAGTAAGAACTAAGGCACCAAATGCAACTCTGGTATTAATGAAAGATCTGAATTTGATAGATGCCTGGAGAAAAGTTCATCCCAAAGAAAGAGACTACTCTTTTTAATTCAAAAAAACATGATTCTTATTCTAGAATTAACTTATTTTTAACATCTGAACAAATGCAAGGGAGGATATTGGATGTTGAATATAAAACGATGATATTGTCGGATCATTCACCTTTGGGGAAATCAGTATATAGGTGTATAGATCGAGACTGAACTCAACATTATTAAAAAGGGAAGATTTTTGTGATTTTATCAGAAGGTACATTTTATTATTATGTGATACAAATCTGAACTTGGCGAATGATAAATTTATAACATGGGATGTTATAAAAAAGGATTATATGAAAGAATAGACCAGTTAGAGCAAGAAATAATTATATTAGAGAAAGATCGTAAGCGAAGCTTGGAAGATAAGCGTAGGCAATTAATTAATTTAAAAAAACTTTAATATAATACATTACAATCTTACAGAACTGAATTTTTTTTTTACAAGAACTAAATAGATATTATGAATTTGGTGAAAGAGCACATGGCAATTACTTGCATGGCAATTAAAATCTAAGCAGGCCTCAAGAACAATTAATGGAGTTAAAAGTAATTTGAATGTTGTTAGTTATAAACCTCGAGATATAAATGAAACTTTCAAAAACTTTTATTCTAAACTATATAGTCGGAGTCTTTAAAAGATGATAACAAAGTAGATAGACATTTATCGAGAATAAATTTACCCACACTTGGAAGAACCAACAGAAATAAGTGCACAAATTATGCAACTAGAGGTAAAGGAAGCAATAAGTTCACTAAAAAGTAATAAATATCTGGGGGAGAATGAATTCTTTATAAAATTCAACTGGAAAACCAAAGATGAATTGATTCCTATTTTTATGGTAATGTTAGATCAAGCATCAAGAACCTATACTCTTCCACAATATTTTTTAACAGCAATAATTACTCTGATACCAAAAAAAGAGATCATTTGAAACCCTCTTCTTACAGGCAAATTTTATTACTGAATGGAGATTACAAAATACTCGCTAAAATATTGGCAAAAAGAGTCACTACATTGCTACCTAAATTAATAAATATGGACCAGACAGGATTTGTTAAAAAGAGGCAGTTGGCGAATAATGTAGCCAGATTAATCAGTATTATAGATGCAGTACAAAAGAGGAAAGATTTAAGTGTAGTAGTGACATTAGATGCGGAAAAGGCTTTCAATAGATTGGAATGGACATTTTTTTGTTTAAAGTATTACATAAATTCAGGTTTGGGCAATTTTTTATAAATTGGATCAAGGCATTATATAAAAATTTTAAGAAGAAAGTCATAACTGATGGACTAATCTCTGATCCATTTTATCTGACAAGGTTTTACTTTATCTCCAGCTTTGTTTATTTTAGCTATAGAGCCATTGGCTGAAATAACTAGCAGTGTTTAGAAATTAAGGAGTTCAAGGTTGGTCATGTGGAGTATAAAATCAGTTTATTTCTAGATGATATTTTGCTCTATTTGACTAAACCAGAGACCTACTTAAGTAAACTACGTTTAAATTTGGAAGAATACAGTAAGATTTCAGATTATAAAATAAATTAGGATAAAGCAAAGTTATTCCCCTTACACAATGAGATTATACCCTTTGTTGAATAAATACTCAATTTAAATGAACAAAGGAGGTAATTAAATATTAAGGGATTCAGATGACAGTAACTTAAATAATTTATACTAACTGAATTATTTACCAATGCTTAAAAAAAGTTGAAGATTTGAAAAAATGACAACTTTGCCAATAACATTAGTAGGTAGGGTAAACTGTATTAAGATTAATATCTTTCCTCAGATACAATATCCTTTACAAACTTTACCAATATTGTTACCACAAAGTTCTTCAAGAATTAAATAAACATAAGAAAATTTCTTTGGAAAGGTCAAATGTAAAGAGTATCTATAGAAAAATTAACATGGAAATATGAATTGGGACATTTGCAACTTCCTAACTTTAATAATTATTAAGTAACTCAAGTGAAGTTTCCTATTTGTTTATTTAAGGGATCATGAAAACTGGCAAGGGTCAAATTAGAGAAATCTGCAGAGAAATTTATTTAGAAATGGAAGTAAAAGTTAATAACTGGTGTGAAGGAGGCACCTTTGCTTAAACATTTGATTACCATTTGGAACAAATAAGAAAATAGGAACAAAAGATAGTATATCACCTAAAACAACTAATTTAAAACAATCTTATACATTTTACTAAAGATAACCTATTTTTTAAATATTTGGTTTCATAACATTATTAAAAATGTATATTATTATGAACAAGGTCAATTGATGCCGTTTCAAGTTAAGAAATATATATGGAATTACTCGAAATACACTTTTTTGCTATCTTCAATTGGGGGATATTTGTGGGAAAAATTAATTCCAACAATGTATTTACCAGCTTGTTGTGAGTTGGAGGTTCTTATTAGGTTATATTAATAAATTTATTTCTGCAATGCATCTTTTATTACAAGTAGGCACTATTAAAAAGGGAATACATAAATCTAGACAGAAGTGGGACGTTGATTTAAATATTACAATTGATGAGAAAAGATGGGCAGAACTCTGTAAAGACTATGACAAATATAAATGGTAGATACAACTTAGGTCAATTATTTACATCAATTATATTTAACACTGCAAAAATTGCATAAAATATAATCGTATTTATCAGATAAATGTTTTAGATGTGGTGAATAAATAGGAACCATTTTGCATTCTACTTGGTCATATTCCAAGGTTAGAACTTTTTGGATATATTTAGGAAAAGTTTCTAGAACAGATTATTGGGAATGATATTCCATAAAATCCAGATTTATTTTTGTTGGGGAATATAGAAAGAACAAGACCTGAATTAAAACTATCATTTTATCAAGTCAATTTTATTAAAATAGCTTTAGCAGTGGCAAGGAAGTGTTTTGCAGTGACTTGGAAATCAGATGTACATTTGGGTATGGAAAGATGGCATTTGTAAATTCAAAGTGGTATACTCTTGGAGAAAATTACATATAATTTGAGAAATAACTATTTAACTTATGTACAAATTGGAAGCCTGTATATGCAAAGTTTAGGGCCAAATATGTAAAAATGTACTTCTAGTTTCTTGAGACCTGTAATAATCTTCCCTAAGTTATTTAATATAAATACAGTAAGATCCCAGTGTGCGAGCTAATCCTTTGTGCAATCTAGATTGATATTACTTTTTCTTTATATTTTTCTTTCTATTTTTATATGATTTTTGTATATAACTATATATTGTATCTATTGTTGTTATTATAACTTTTATATTAGTTGGAGGTTAAGAGGGAGGAGAGGGTTGGTAAGGGAGAGGGGTTAATGCCATGTAATCCGTGTAACTTCTAAATTTAATTAAGTATTGATTCTCGACAATTATAATTACATGGATGAAAACTTTAAAATATTTTTAAAAATCAAAGTTAATCTTCTGAGGATGAGTGATCTGACAATGTTTATTACATTCTGAGAGGCATAGATACACGGAGTAATTTTCACAGGGTGAAAATGTCAGATACAAGATGGCAATGGGGTGGGGTGCGGAGGCAGAGTGTTTAGAAGAGGTTTATGAGGCAAGTAGTATATGGCTGGAACATTCTGCCAAGGAAATTGCTGGAAGAGGATATGATAGCAACATTTAAGAGGCACTTAGACACGTAAACAGGCAAGGAATCAGAAGATAAGGGATCGTGTGTTTCTGAGCTGTATTGTTCAATGCAATTGCTTTCAAGCTTGGAATCAGTCTGTCAAGATCCTCCATCTTCTAAGGTCAAAAGATCTTTCTTGAATGTTTAGAATATATTTAAACAGATAAATGAATAAGGTTTAGAAGGCTGTCAATCATATTCAGGCAAGTGGGATAGACAGGGATTTGCATCTTCGTTACCATGCATAGACTGTGAATGGGCCTGTTACAATTCTGTGAAACTATAAATGTACAGATCTATAAATGAAATTGAGTGAAAACACAACTAGAAATACACTTGCTGTAAAATAATTTCTTCAGCAAATGTTTTATAAAAAATGTTTAGAAATTTTGTGAGCCACTAACATTTAAAAGTATAAGTTTTGAAAACTACCAGACCATGATCATTGAAGTTCAAAGTCATCAAGTTGCAATGAAGCTGACAATTCCTTGAGTGAACATGGTCACTTTTGGTTGGACAGTTGCTTCGTGGGACCAGTGCTTTGTAAGCATTCATAATTTGTTTTACTAGATAATTGTTTCACTAATTGGCATGCAAATTTTATCTAATTTAATTTATAAAATGAAGTACTACCTGCTAGATTTTGGATATAATGACAGAAAAATTTGTTACATGGAAAAACATCTGGCAAAGCCCCTTGAGATGTCAGCTGTGTTAAAATATTTAGCAGAATAATGTCAGTCAAGTGAACTGCCACAAAATTCAGCATTATTCGAGCTTCTCTAGATTATATTTTACAATAAACTCAATATGGTGCATGCATTATTTTGACATTCTGCTTTCTTGAACATCTGTGGTCAGAGAAGGGGTTTCAGATCTGGTGGAAAATTTAAATGCCCCATGTAGTTTAAAAAAAAAAGCAGTAGATCTAAAATTTAAAATGGAAAAGGAAAAGGAGCAGACACACCTAGAATTATTCTTTTTTTTTAAAGATTTCTTTCACCATATAAAGCAATTGTGACAAAAATAACATGCAAGAATGTAAATATAAGTGCGTCAATTCTTTTATCCTACAAATGCTCAAAGTGACATTTATAAATTGAGTTGGATATTCAAAAGCCACTGTATGGCCTTTGTGGAAAGGAAGCTCAACTCAAAGATAGCTCTATTTGATTTGTATCTAAAGCAGGAAGTGATGATGTGATCCATTGTTTGATCTGGGTTACTACATTCATACTCAGAGAAGGCTTGACTCCCAAGTAAGCATCAAATAGCCACAATACCCATGTCTCACCTGGATCCTGTTTAGACTTGCCCTTAAGCTTCAAGGCTGCAGAAAGTTAGGGAGCCCTCACTTCTGACTGAGTCTCTGTATCCCTGTTTCAGACATCATTTATCATCAGTGTTGAAGTTGATGAGAATATGGTAGAAGAATCAGTGTTTGTCACAGCCATGGAAAAGATTTGGGGTAGTGGGTCTACAGTGGAACTGTTGGATAACAATTGGTTCAGTAAAGTCTGAGCAATATTCCCAGAGGCTAAGGTCCAGCGACTGCACAGTTGGCTGAGATCAGCTGTATGACAATATGTGTTGTATGGTGACTCACTTGCAATTTTCACTTCAGAAAAGGTAATATTGAGTGTTGTGGTGAGCAGGTGACTTGAATTTAAAATATTGAAACCACAGATTTTGTCAGGTTTGTTCATCTCCTCCACTTGTGGAATCATTCAGCTACTGTGACTATCCTCCAATTCCTGGAAAGTGTTACCCATATAATAAAAGCCATATTGTTAATGGCAGCAAAGTGGGAAGGAAGATGACAGAATTTTTACAGCCTACCTGCTAATGGAATATCAAATCAGCAAAGAAGCATCAAAAAATTTTGGTTAACAGGGCAACTTTCAAAACCTTTACATCAGTTAAAAGCTACATTCTAAACTTGCACTCCATATCTCAACTAATTAGGAAGCTCCCCATGTAACACCAGCATGTTATTCCAAGAATAACATCACTGTGTCCAAGGATTGAGTCTCAGCAGGAAGTGGCATTATTGGAAGGAAATTGGCAGAATTATTTTAATTACAACAAGGTATTGTAGGGGAATGATAATGGAGTGCACGATTAATAAAGATATAGGCCATCTTTGAATGAGGATGAAAAGTTGTGGGATTCATACATCGTTATGAATTAACTACTGGATGTCTGTGACCTCCAGTGTAATTGATCATTCACTGCAAATTATAGTTCACGTTTGGGATGGATGTCACAGATTGAAAAAAAGGGAGAGGGAGGGAGCAAGAGAGAGAGCGTGTGTGTGTAATCTCATAAAAATGAGATAGCATTTCCTCAGGACTATGGAGCATCGTTACATAAATATAAATTAGAATAATAATTAAACACATTGAAACATTAACATATTAAGACGCATACAGTAAAAGTCCACGGTACACTATCCACACATGTTCAGGGAATTCAGGAGCCTGATAGCTTGAGAAGAAAAACGGTTGCCCAAGCTGGACATAAAATGACCTGTGTGCTATGGTCCCTCCTACCAGATAGCAGAAGGGAGAATAGTTTACGTGGGGTCTTCATAATGTTTATTATCTTTCGTCTGCATCAAGTGATGTAGATGTCCTTCATGTTAGGATATATATATAAAAATATTGTTTTTATATATACATATTATAGACACACACATATACATGTGTGTCAATGGGCATAGGATTACACACACATGCCCCTTAAAAAAACTTCCTACCTCATAACCCTCTATTTTTCTTTCATCCTTATGTCTTTCTAAGAGGTTTTTTTTAAATTACCTCCTATGTTCTAGACTCCACCACCACCCCTGATAATCCATTCCAGGAACCCACAACTCTGTGTAACTATACTTATCCTTAATGTCTCCCCTACCAGATGCTTTGAAATTCGAAGTAAAGCCAGAAAATCTAGAACATACTCAACAAGCCAAGCAATATTACTGATGAGATAAACAAAGCAGATGTTTCAGATTGATTAATTGGTGAAAGTTCACCAACCTGAGATGTCAACTCAGTTTCTTTTTCACAGCCAAAGGCAGAAATATTAATGGAGAATTTGCAAAGAATGTGTTTTAAAAAAAAAAAAAAATTGCATTATTACAAATGACTTTTCTCAATATGTACTGTTGTATAGAAGTGAGAAACTTTTAGGTGAGCTGCATATTTTGTATTTATAAATAAATCAAAATACACACAAACTGCAAATTATTTTTAGCACAGTCATCACATTTACATGCAAATATGACAATAGCGTGTATAAATTACTATAGAGTGATTGTGGGTGGTTTGTCCTTGTGTTTATCTTTCTCTTTTTTATTGGTCATGCAGGCCATTATTTGATGTTTATGTGATAACCGAGGTGGAATGTCGAGTTTTGCCATGTCACTGAAAATATTTTAGGAGAATGCAGACACACAACGGAAACACAAGACAAATCCTTTTTTGGTGATACTTATGCCATGACGAGTCAATTTTTTCAAGAGTACCAACAATTTATAATGTACAAATATACCAAACCAAAGACTTGCGTCCCACTAAATCAGCCATTCAGTGTCCCAGGATAGGAATGGGGGTTTGGCTTTTCACATGTGATCATTCATAACTGGGACACTGGAGGTTGCATCATTTTTAGGATGAGGGTACAGATCATTAAACTGTCTACATATTTATTTATTTATCTGCAGAATTTATAACATGCTGCAATGGATAAGACATTGAAGTTTATAAGTTTTAATGTTAACTGCTTGAACGGAACGGTGAAAAGGAAAAAAAATACTTACATATTTAAAAAAGATACCAATGTGGTATTTCTGCAAGAAATACATCTTATCAAAGCAGAACATGACAAACTGAAGCGGTTATGGGGCGGGGGGGTGGAGGGGGGTGGGGGGGGGAAGGTCTTTTCTTCATTATTAAACTCAAAAGCAATCCTAAATTATTAAAAATATTCTGATTACCGTAGAAAATATTTCCAAGGACCAAATGGAGAGATAAGCAATGATAAACTGCAAACTTTATTCAGAATCTTGGACGTTGATGAATATCTACGCCCCAAATTATGACGACGAGGCCTTTATGAAGCATGAGTTTCTAAAAGCAGCAGAGGGAAGGCAAAATATATAGATTGGTGGAGACCTTAATTTTTGTTTGGATCCAATTCTCAATAAATCGGCAAAAAACAGTAACAAGAGCTAAGGTGGCTAAGTTAACTCTTTCATATATGAAGACTTAAATTTGATGGATATGTGGAGGCAGTCCAAGGAAAGAGATTACACATTTTATTCAAAAATATATGATTAACATACTAGAAAAGACTGGTTTTTATTTTTGTCAAGTTTGATGGACTGAGTAGTTAAACACTGAATACTTACCTGGGATCATTCACCGCTAACCTTAGTAATACAAATACCAGAGAAACAGGAAATCAAATATAGGTGGCGAAAATGAATACGATATTTCTAAAAAGGGAGGATTTTAGACAATTTATAAGACAGCAGATTGAATTTTTTTGTGAAACAAATTTTGATCGACAGATAATAGTTTTTTTAAATATGGTACACATTAGAGGCATACTTAAGAGGACAAATAATTTCATTTAAAAAAAGATTAAAAGAGAATTTAATGAAGAAATAAATAAGCAGGAGAAAGAAATTGGGGAATTAGAAAAATAATATCAGAGAATGGAGGAACAGGATAAATATAAAATAATAGAAAAAGAAATTACAATACAATACTTTGCAAACATATAGAGTCGAGAAGACAATATTAAACAAAACAGAAATACTATGAATTAGGAGAAAGGGCACATAAATTACTGGCATGGCAAGTGAAGGCTGAAGAATCAGCAATACCTATAAATGCTATACAAAACATATAATCAGAAAGAGATAAATTAAATATTTAAACAATATTATAAAAATGTATACAAATCTGACTCGCTGGGAGATGAGACTGAAATAGAGAAATTCCTGAATGGTGTGGAACTCCAGAAGATGAATGAACATACTGGAATTAGACTTACATTTTACTGGGAAGAAATTGAAAGAGCATTAGGAACTCTTCAGGATAACAAATCTCTGGGTGAGGATAGATTCCCAGCTGCGTTTTAAAAAGAATTTGCCTTTATTCATGGATGTAATAGAGAAAGCAGTAGAAACTCAGACACAATCAGATTCCTTCTCAATGGCAATAATTACTATACTGCCAAAAAAGAATATATACTCTGAAAACAGCTTACCGACCGATATCTCTTTTAAATGCAGACTACAAAATAATAGCAAAACCACTGGCAAACAGTGCTTTTAATAATTTAGGATTGCTTTTGAGTTTAACAATGAAGAAAAGACCTTCCCCCCCACCCCCCCCCCCCCGCCCCATAACCGCTTCAGTTTGTCATGTTCTGCTTTGATAAGATGTATTTCTTGCAGAAATACCACATTGGTATCTTTTTTAAATATGTAAGTATTTTTTTCCTTTTCACTGTTCTGTTCAAGCAGTTAACATTAAAACTTATAAATTAATACATACATATCAAGTGGAATTTGCTAAGGGTAGACAAGCATCAAATAACCTGGCATGATTATTTAACATAATACATTTAGCTCAATCAAGGAAGAACGCCAATATAGTAGATTCACTAGACATAGAAAAGGCATTCGATAGACTTGAATGGCCTTTTTTGTTTAAAACATTGGAAAAGTTAGGTATATGACAAGGATTTGCTAACAAGAAAAAAATAACAACCAATAGTCAAACATCACGAATGCTCCCGTTGAGTCCATTGAGTAGGCATTATTTGTTATGGTGATAGAACCTCTAGCAGAAATGATTAGCGGCAATCATGAAATTATAGGCTTCGAGGTCCGGTGATTCCAACAACAAAATTAGTTTGTTTGCCGATGATATATTGTTATTTATGTCTGAATCCGAAAGATCAATGGAAAAACTGCAGGAAATTTTAATAAAATATGGAAGAGAATAGGATACAAGATAAATATGGATAAAAGTGAATTTTTACCATTAACAAATCATGACTACAAACATTTTGAAGTGAATAGTATGCTTAAATAGAAAAGTGAAGGGATTAAATACTTGGGAATTATGCTCGATAACAATTTGAATAACTTGTACAAGTTTAAATACTCCCCTCTGCTGGCAAAAATAGAAAAAGACTTACAGAAATGGAAAGACCTGCCCCTAATGTTAATAGAGAAAGTTAATTGTATTAAAGTGAAGATTATGCTAAAGATTCAATATTTGTTCCAGTCAATACCAACATATATACCAAACAAGTTTTATTTAAATAATAAATGGTTTGATAAGACAGTTTTTATGGAATAATAAAGTACATAAAATAGCATTAGAAAAATTGATGTAGGATCATCAATTAGGGGGATTGAGGCTCCCTGATTAAAAAAAATATCTGGCTTCACAATTGAGATTTTTGGCATCTTTCTTCAAAACTGATTTGCCAAAATGGGTGCATATGGTACTGCATGCGATGGATGAAACATTGCCTAAAGATTTCATCTATCAATGGAATTTGAAATTAAGAGAAAGACCACAAACCCTACATTAATCATTTGATAAAGGTCTGGATATTAATGACAATATAGGAAGGAAAACTGGAATATCTTTAAGATCTCCACTATGTAATTATCCAATGTTGGCTAAGATAATAGGAAATAGAATTTTAAATATATGGTCACAGAAAGGGATTGGTTACATTGCTGACTGCTACAAAGATAGGGTTTTAATGTCATTTGAACAAATGAAACAAACTTATGGTGTTCCAAATGGCACTTTTCTCTGTTATTTACAACTAAAGGCTTTTCTAAGGGAAATATGGAGAAATGGTACGACTCCTCTGGGAGCAAGTCAATTGGAACATATATTATGGATGGATACAATACCTAAATTTATTACTCAAATATATTATGCCCTGCAAATTGACAGGGAAGAAGTCTGGAATACATAGATCGAGAGAAAGATGGGAAGCAGATCTGGCAGTAAACATATCGAAACAATCTTGGGCTGAATGGTGTAAAGATGAGATAACTTTGATTATCATTGCGAGTTATGGTTTGGTACAATATAATTTTTTGCATCAATTATACTAGACTCCGCAAAGATTGCACAAATCAAAACCAGAAATATCAGACAGAAGTTTCTGATGCGAAAAAGAAGGAGGAACATTTCTTCATTCAGTGTGGTCATGTATAAAAGTCAATTCTTTCTGGCAAGAAGTGTTGGAAGTCTGAACAAAGATTACTGGAGTTAATTTTCCAGGTAACCCGGAATTACATTTATTGGGGAATTTTATAGATATTAGTAATTTTACAAAGTATCAAATATAGTTTACTAAGATTACCAAGAAATATCTGGCAGTCACATGGAAGTCAAACACACTGATCTCTTTGGCATGATGGATATTAGAAATGGACAGTTGTATCCCTATTGAAAAGATCACTTATAATTTGCAAAACAATCATGATACATTCCTCAAGACCTGGCAACTGTATTTGAATTATATTAGTGCACAGGATAATAATATTGCTGTTGTAAATTTATGATCTTCCCTCGATCTTATACTATTTTTATTTTTTTAAGTAAAATAGAGTAAGCTCTGGCAGTGGACGGAAAGACCCTGTATCCGTTTATCCTGTTTAAGTTAAGGAGAAGGGGGTAGCAGGGTGGGGGGGAGCTTGAATATTTATTTCTTGAAAAAGTTTTTTTTTTGTTGATTTTTATTTTGTGTGTAAGAAGTATATAGACTATTTGACTATATTTATGTAAAAAAGGCAAAGGAGGAAAAACCCAACACCCAACCCCAACCAACCAATTTTCCCTTGCAACCGCTGCAATCGTGTCTGCCTGTCCCGCATCGGACTTGTCAGCCACAAACGAGCCTGCAGCTGACGTGGACTTTTTACCCCCTCCATAAATCTTCGTCCGCGAAGCCAAGCCAAAGAAATATATTTAATACATGTTTGAAAACCAAAATATTTTTAAAAAACTGTTCTACCTTCTAGCAGTGACGTCATGATGCATCAAGTGATGTTGGTCCTGCCCTAAATCCTGATCAATGCATTATGGTATATTTGAATATAATTAATCATGCATAATTATAACAAATTAAGCTTTATGTACAGCACAGCATGAGCCCTTCAGCCCCTGCTGTTGTTGTGCTGACCTATATAAGGGACCATGGGGAAGTGCGAGCAATAATATGGAATAGCAGACAATTTTTAGATGGCATGGTAAAGTTAGTAGCACTATTGTGTACAATTTATAAAGACTGTGGTTAAGTTGGTAGTGCTATTGCTCACAATTTAAACACTGTGGGAAAGTTGGTAGCACCATCGCCCACCAGATAGAAATACTGTGGGAGGAAAAGCGATGGCAGACCTTAACTCCTAGAATTCTGTGCAGCAGAGAAAGGGCAGTATGGACAGCTGCATGCACGGTGCACTCATGCCACTCAGCATTCTGACGTCATGTCCACCATTGCTTTCCCCCCCCACTGTCTTTATAAATTGTGCGCTAAAGCACTACCACCTTTCCTATGCTGTTTAAAAATTGGTTACTATTGCTATTTATTTCCTCTCTCTCTTTGTCCCGCTATGACTATCCCACGTCAAAGCTTATACCTTCATTTTAATTTTTTCTTCCTTCATATTCCTGCACTCACGCAAAAACCTGGGTCATTTCAATCCCACAATGCAATTGTTCATTCTACACTTGTCTGATTGCAACGCCGGCATCTACAGATGCCAAGGATTGTACTAGGGTCGAGCCTATCAATCTCAGATATGAGATGATGTCATCTGATGCCGGCATTGAGACAATTTTCCTTTCACACTAAACACTTTAAAGGCCAATTGACCATTAATTCCTGGAATCACTTGCAAGTGTGAAAGGGACTAATGATTTGATTTTCTTTTTGCTCATTCTTAATATGCAACAACAATGACCATAATATTTGAAATGGTTAGATGTCAGCAAAGGAAGCAAATCCAATAAGAAAATAATTTATTGTATAGTCCATTGACAAAACTGTCCTTGATATGTATATTTACAACTGTTATTAGCTTTAAGGTTAAAAAATGTTCAATATTAGTATTTCTGGGTTTTTAAGAAAAAAATACATTTGAAAGCAAATCTTAAACATTGGGAAAGTTAACAAAAATATAATTCTGACTAAAATGTTGTTTACTCATTTTGGAAAAATAAATGTTACATTTTGTTGGAAATAGTATTGTATGTCTCAACTAAGGGAATTAAATAAGATTTTGTATGAATAAATCACTCTTAAATCCACACTTAATGTGTAATTTTAATACTGCATCCCTTACATTAAAAAATTCAATTTGATCTTTTTTTTAATGTGCAAATATCCATGAATACGCAACCTTTCTGTTTTGCTGCTCACTGGAGCTAGGTTCATATTTTACCAGATGTTCTTCAATTCTGAGAAAAGAATTCTGCAGGAAATGGCCCAGAAAGCAAGCTCCAATACCAAAATATATTTTGGCAATTAAGATGCAGGGTCCTGTTGTGTTTCACGATTGTTAAAAAGTAGCACAAAGCCTTGCATGTCATCTATGTTCTTAACTTTTTAAGGCAAATTAATTATGCAGCGATGGAAATGCAGATGGTAGAATTTAAAAATACTTATTCCTTGTGAGGCAGTAAATTCTTCATTTTTACCATGTTAATACACTGTAAGGAACCTCAAGAAATTTATTTATTATCATGTAGTAATACAAAAAATGTAATATTGTACAAAATTTCCTTCTGCCTATTGTAAGGCAGATAAAGAGCGGTCATTAGTATTACCTGGCACCCCTTACAATAAGAGAGAAAGATTAGCAAAATATAGCCCTTTCAGAGACACTGAGTATCTGTGCATTTACCTCTTAAGCAAGCTGAATTTGTGATAAGTAAAAACAAAATGCTGGAGAAACTTAACAGGTCAAACCGTGCATTTTATATAGCAAAGATAAAGATTATATAACTGACATTTCAGGCTTGAGCCTTTCATCAAGGTATAGAAAATGTTGGCAGACATCTGAAAAAAAAGGTAAGGGGGATAGATGTGTGGTTGCAAGGGCAGAAGATAATTGGTGGAGAAGGGAGGGAGGGCACAGCAGCAAGCATGGAGAGGATGGATGCTAAATAAATAGAGAGGGAAAGGGTGGAGAGCTGAGAGAAGAGAAGGGGAAAAGGAGAGCAGATTAGCAGAAGCAGGAAAAGTCGATGTTAATGCCATCCAGCTGGATGCTATTTGTGATTCCCTCATGCCTCATCCCTCCCCACCCCCTGCACCTTCCACAGTGGCCCAGGAGGTACCAAACGTGCCCACACCTCCTCCTTCACCATAGTTCAGGGCCCCAAAACAGGCCTTTCAAGTGAAACAGCACTTCACATGTATCCACAGGATTGATGTCCTGTATCCAGTGCTCCCTTTGTGGCCTTCTCTACATCAGAGAGATGGCGCAGACTGGGAGATCGCTTCGCTGAGCACCTTCACTCTGTCTGCACCAGAGACAGAGTCCTCCCATTTCAGTTCTGCATCACACTCCCACGCACACCTGTCTGTCCAAGGCCTCGTACTTTCCCACCAAGAGCACCCGTAAATTTGAGGAACACCACCTGCTTTTCCATCTGGATGGCGTTAGCATCAACTTTTCCAGTTTCTGCTAACGGCCTCTCCTTTCCCCTCCCTTCTTTCCCTCAGCTCTCCATCCCCTTCCTTCTATATTCACCTCGCCATCCCTCCTCCCCTTGCTTGTTGCTGTGCCCTCCCTTCCTTCACCATCTATTACCTCCTGCTTTTGCGACCACACCTCCCCCATTACTTTTTCATTTGGATGCCTGTCAACATTTTTCCATACCTTGATGAAGGACTCGAGCCCAAAATGTCAGTTATGCATTTTTATCTTTGCTATATAAAGGATACCATTTGACCAGCTGAGTTTCTTGAGAGTTGTGTTTTTACTTCAACTTTAGTGTTTTACTTCTGAATTTGTGATATTGTTTCACCATCTAAATAATTAGTAATCCCATAAGACTAACACTGATTAGATAGATTTATGACAGTAAGGGAGAAAGGAAAAAGAAAGAGGAAAGAAAGCCTCCAGGAGATGGTCAATATTATTCTAAAATATATTGGCAAGTGCAAGATCTTTGATGAACTTGTAAATACTGTTTTAGAAGTGCCCACAAAAGTTAATACTCATCACAGTACAAATGTTATTTTTTAATACACTGAAATGAGTTGATTGTTCGATTTTAAATTCTAAAATACTGTATTGGAAAGGACATTCACAGTGGTATTGTACACTATTCTTCATCTGAGAGCTGGTTATTCTTCACAATTGTTTCATGAGCTCGTAACTGCAGGATTAGAATATATAGAACACAGAACAGTAAAGGACAGAAACAGGTCCTTCGGCCCAATATCTGCGCTGAACACTATGCCAAATTAAATTAAATCACTGTGCCCATGCACATGATTCACATCTTTCAATTTCCTGCATATCCAAGTGTCTATTCAAATGCCTATGTAATGCTAATATCGTATTTACTTCCACCACTACCCCAGAACCTGTTCTAGTCACCTACCAAAATTAAATTGCCCCTGCACACCCCCTTTAAAGATCTTACCTGAAAGAAATGCCCTGCGACAATTTTACCCAAGATAAAGATTCTGTCTAGCCTATCAATGTCTCTCATAATTTTATAAGCTTCTATCAGGTCTCCCTTCTGAATCTCCGGGGAAATCAACCAAAGTATATCCAACCTCTCCTCTTAGCTCATGCCCACTAATCCAGTAAGGTTCCTGGTGAATATCTTCTGTACCCTTTCCAAGACCTCCACATCCTTCCTGTAATCAAGTGACCAGAACTGCGCATAATACTTCAAGGGATCTAATGAGCTAGTTTATCAGAGTCAACTTATCATAGACAAGTAGAAATTCTGAAGAGAGCAGATGTGTTAATTAGCTTTTTTGTAACAACGGCTAATGAGTAATATTCTGGAGGACAAAGCCTTTCTGACAGGTGAGAACTGGAGTTTGAACATTTGGAATTAAAAAAGACCTTTCAAATGATGCATGTAAGCAAGCTCCTTCTTTCAGTCAAATAAAATTGTTTTGATACTTTTAATGTACAAGTGAAAGAATTTTTTTATGATTTAAATTTTATTGAGTTATTTTTAAGTTTCCCCAAACCACATAAACTTGTCCATAAAATAGAAACAAACGTGGCAGCAAAAAAATAACCATATATTTAGACATCTAATAACAGGAAAAAAATGCCATTTATTAATATGCTTCCCACAACATCCACCACTATTTCCCCCCCCCCCCCAAGAAAAGCTAGATATTTGTAAGAATGTTCAAACGCTGCTCCTTTGGCCATTTCTAAGGCCCACTCCTGAAATGATGGTCCCCCCAAATTCTTCCAACCTGTTATGGATCTGCATATACCCATCCCTCTCCTCTGCACTTAATAGATACACAAGAGAACTTGGGTCACTGTAAGTTTTTGAACGCTATCATTGAAAAACATTAGCTTCTCTTTCTAATGGACGAACGAGTGAAACACCTTTTATAAATATTTATATTAATATATGTACTTTATATCTGAAAATATATAAATCGGCCCAAACACCTGACTTCACTTGCATTGTATATGTCGGTTATTTATGTCATTGCCACACATTGCAATCCATTAAATATAGAGGAGATTAACTCTATCATACATTTGCTCTCCTCCTCACTGATAGAAAATTCAGATGATTTAGTATTTCATTTAAGTTGTGCTCTGTCAATTGAAGGTCGATTTGAACTTTACCAAATTGCCTCAAAACTGGGAAAAATAGAATTTTCATCAAAACTAGGTATGCCACTACTCCGAGTACATACTTCAAGTATATTTCTTGGGAGTATTACATGCCTTTTGATTGTATGGCACCTATTCTACTGATACATCAGAAACTTGTCCAATCTCAGAGGAGACACGTGATAGTGGGCCTTAAGGAAGATGAAGAAGGCAAGAATATGAGGGAGTTTATTAAAGAGTGGATCCCTAAGACCCTAGGATGGCCGGACGGTGAACTCCAGCCCTCTCCAGAAAAGTCGGGAAAAACAAAGGAAAACACAAAGGCACAGAAATAAAAGTTACAGAAAATTGAGTATAAAGGTGGAAAGAAGATGGCGACAAAAAAAGAAAAATCGAAAGCAACGGTAAGAAGAGAGGAAGAGAAGACAAAGGAGGAAAAAGGTGAAGGCCTTACCTGTCCGAAGAGGCCCGCTGCGGAGAGAGAAACCCGCTCCCTCAGGTCGGTAAATAATGGACTACAAAAATGGCTCGCAGAGCCGAGTAAAAGTGCGCAACCGCGCATGCGCTATGCGAATGAAAAAAAACACACCGACGGGAGGGGGGACCAGCTGGGGAGTCGATCTCCACAGACGGCAACGACAGCTGCAGAACACCTGCAGCAAGAAGAGACCACAGAAGACAATAGAAACAAGAAAGAAGAGGAGGAAAGGGCACCAAAGAAACAACAGATGGCCAACCCAGAGGAAGAAGAAGAGGAAGAGGAAGAGTACAGAGAAATAGAAGAAGAAAAGAAAGGCAAGATAAAGGATATACTTTCTCTTATTAAAGGATACATGGAGTCATTTAAAGAATGGCAAACACAGGAATTTAAGGATTTAAGAAAAAAGAATAAACAACACAGAAGAGAAAATAAATAAAATAGAGATGACCTTAACAGAAATGGGAAAGAAAATGGACAAGATGGAAGAGCGGGCAGGAGCAGCAGAAATGGAGGTAGAAGACTTAAAAAAGAAATTGGAGGAATCTAATAAAAAAACTAAAGAGACACAAGAACTACTAGCTCAAAAAATAGATACAATGGAAAACCATAACAGAAGAAATAACATAAAGATAGTGGGCCTTAAGGAAGATGAAGAAGGCAAGAATATGAGGGAGTTTATTAAAGAGTGGATCCCTAAGACCCTAGGATGTCCAGAACTACAGCAAGAAATGGAAATAGAAAGGGCACATAGAGTATTGGCCTCTAAACCACAACCACAACAAAAACCAAGATCTATTGTAGTAAAATTCCTAAGATATACTACAAGAGAAAAGGTACTGGAGAAGACAATGGAAAAAGTAAGAGAGGGCAACAATCCACTGGAGTATAAAGGGCAAAAAATCTTCATTTATCCAGATATAAGTTTTGAACTCCTAAAGAAGAGAAAAGAGTTCAATACAGCAAAGGCGATTTTATGGAAGAAAGGGTATAAATTTATACTAAAGCATCCAGCGGTATTGAAAATATTTATTCCAGGACAACAAAACAGACTATTCTCGGATCCAGAAGAAGCACGAAAATTTGCAGAACAATTACAAAAATAGACTGAGGGAGGAAGACGGGTAATGAGAGTTAAAATGATCACGATTGATATGTATGTGGGTAAAGACAAAAATAGACTGAGGGATGAAGACAGGTAATGAGAGTAAAAATGATCACGATTGATATGTATGCGGGTAAAGAGGTATAAGAGTGAATAGAGACAATGTGCATACGTGAATGTATCTGTACTTAGAGGAAAATATAGATAGTATAGACAAGAATTAATAAGGGAAGGTAATGGAATAGAGAGAATAAGGAGGGATTTAAAAGAGTGACCTTTGTGACATATGAAAAGTGAAATCTTTTCTGGGGGGGGCGGGGTGGGGGGAAATAGCGGTCACTGCAAAATCAGTTGACGCTTGCGAGTGGATTCGCAAATCCAAATGGAGAGGGGAGATGTGGTTGTCCGACAAGGGATAAAGGACAACTCAGGAGGGGAAGGGGAGATTGGGGATAAATAAGATAGAAATAGGAGAATAAGGAAAATGTTGGATGTTGTAGGAATGTTGTCTTATAAAGAGTTGAAAATAAGAAAACAGAAATGGAAAAGGAGGAAAGGTAATGATGGAAAAACGGAGAGAGAAGATAAACAAAATATAAAAGGGCTACGCTGAACTATATGACTTTAAATATTAATGGAATACATAACCAAATTAAAAGGAAGAAACTACTAAATTTAAATGAATAAATGTATTCCATTAGAAAAAAAAATAACATATAGGTTAAGAAATAATATTGAAATATTCGAACAAGTATAGGAGCCTTACATTAAATACAATAGCGAAAACCTACCGGGGACAAACATTACCTAAGTTGATGGAAGGAGAAGGAAAGAAAAGAATGAACTCAGTAGAATTTCTGGTGTATTTTTGTTGATTGACAACATTGTCTGACTGGCTTAATGCAACCTAGATTGTATACCCAAAATGGATGAGAGGGGGGGGTGGGGTGGTGGCTTGGGAGGAGGGTGGGGGGGGGGGAGAAAAAGTCACTGTATATGTGTGAAAAAGAAATAGTGTATATCATGGCTAATGTGATTTATGGTGTGAAAAATAAAAAATTTTAAAAAAAAGAAACTTGTCCAATCTCATAATTAGAGGTTACTCTTAAGTGACTTTTATCAAAATGTGTTTATGGTGAAATTTATTACCCACTTGTCTATGTCTATTCCAAGAGGATTTGCTGGACGCAGAGATAAGGGAGAAATCCCTTTATTCCTATCAGTCCGCATATCATAATAGTTGATTTCTTCAACCCAAACAGCTGACTGATCCAGGATACCTGGGGGGAAACAAACAATATATAAGAAAAGAGGCACAGGATTTAAAACAATTTTGTAAGAGTTACAGAACAGTAATAGGCCTTTCTGGCTCATGAGCCCACACCGCCCAAATGCACCAATTAACCTGCAAACCCCATATGTTTTGGAAGATGGAAGGAAACCGGATCACCTGGAGGAGACCCATGCAGACATGGGTTGAACATACAAATTCCTCAGACAGAACCGGATTTAATAACATTAACCACTATGCTAAACGTGCCACTCAAAGCTATGTCTACCAATAGCTTGAAAGAATGAGGAATGGAGGCTATATCAATTGAGGGTGTTCACCCGAAAGTAATGCAGCACTTCAATAAATTTGCATACACAGCCATTATTACAGTAGGAGAGAACTGTGTGCTGCATGTTATGAATGGACCAGATAGATAGCATTGTTAAAGCTTGCTGCAAATTCCTGGTGGAGCAGTTGGATACAAGTAATGAAATTGATGTCACCTTAATTACAGAGCAAATTAGTTGCCATGAATTAAGTGAAAAATCCAGAAAGTACCTATATCTGCACAACAGTAAGGTGGGAACAAAGATTGGTTATTTTTAAACTTTGAATAGACCAGTTAAATTTTTTCTGATGTAGTTGAGGAACATAGGAGGTCACTAAGCCCCTTGTTTGTTGGGCCATAGTTCAGATCACAGCTGATTTGCACCTCAGTTTCATTTAATTACACTTTTTCATATTCCTTTGATAGACTTGCCAAATAAAGATCAACAGGTCTCAAATTTTAAATGCCCACATCAACAGCTTCAATTCAGATTTCAACTTTCATGGTGTCAATGGCATTGCTGTGTGTCTTGACCTCTGCAGTGGTATTTGCAAAAAGCAACTGTAATTAGTAAATTTCCAACTTTTATCAATATATTCTGGTTATATTCAGTGCTAATGGATGAATAGCCACTGGAAGCTGGTCAAGAATCAATCTGTTCCTATTAAAAGGAAGATTTGTGTCAGCAGGAACAAAGAAGAGTTGATTGGCTCGTGGTCATGAGAGAAATAGTAACATTGAATTAATAAACATTTAAGAAGAAAGGCAACACAGTTAGCATAGTGGTTAGTGCAATGCTGTTACAGCGTTTGAATCCGACTCTGTCTGCAAGGAGCTTGTACATTCTCCATTGATCTGCATGGGTTTCTTCTGGGTGCTCTGGTTTCCTCCAACTATTCAAAACATAACGTGGGTGTAGGTCTATTGGGTGTCATTGACTGGCACAGGTTTGTGGACCAAAAGGGCCTGTTATCATGTTGTATACCTAAATTTATAAATAAATGAGTATGCTTTCCAACAGTCGCTTTCAATGAAAATACTCCATTATTTATCATGCAATTTTTAGCTAAATCTTTAGATCATTTGAAGGCATCAAGTTTTACATGGTTTTTATACAGGTGAATCTTTGGCATGACAAATGTAAACTAAAAGTAAAAATAACTTAACGAAAAAGAAGGCCAAAAATTGTATTTTCTCTCCCTCAGGAGGACAGTCATTGAGTTGACTGAAATCCATCTCTATACATTCCCAAGCCTCTGTAGGCTTGGAAATATAAACAAAATATGCTGAAAATACTCAACACCTGTGGTAAAAGGAACATGTCATTGGGCAAAGATCTATCAGAATATCAAGAAAGGATTCATGCTCGAGCTACAATATAACATTCAATTTCTAGGTATCCCATCGTGTCATCAGCAAACTTGACGGCTCTGTTGGAGCTAGATCTGGTATTACAGTCGTGGGTTAGTAGCGTAAATAGGAGCGGCCTGAGCACACAGCCCTGAGGTGCACCAGTGCTTGACGTTCTGCTGCCAACCCATACAGACTGCAGTCTTTCCGTTAACTGAAATATATTTCTTACTTGAGATGTAAAGAGTTTATAAAAATAAGCCTCCCCTTCTCTCCCTATAACTATCATGCCCAGAGTAGGTTATTTTGCATTCAATTTATTTATGTGTTCGACTTAAGTTTTTAAAATTCAACCTTTATTTTGTTCCCTGAAAAATTGTTAGTGAAGAAATTGCAGCTTTTACTTCTTCATTCTACAAATTATTGGATTTGGTGATTATTCAACCAACTTGATGACATCACTCTTTCTGATACCAGAATCCTTAAAATTGACACAAGACTACAAGTGACCTGAAAAATGGAACGCAATCTCCACATGAGAGAGATCAAGAAATATTTGAGGGCAAGCATTAAAATTGAAGCTATTATGGTCATAAATGGCATTAATATCAAAGAGACTGCCTCCAACCTCGCTGGAAACTATATATCTAATAATTTAAAATGAGCAGTTATAATCTCCAGGTATTAATTCCCTCTGTACTCAACATACACAAGAGACATGAATTCATAAGTAGCAAGGATTTTTTAAGCATCTTAATAAGTAGTTTCTTTACATCTGTGAGCTACTAAAAGTATTAAAAGGGCATTCAGTTACTGGGAAATGATAGACTAAAGACTATTCTCACTCGATAAACTTTTTCTGCATTGGGTCGGGGCTAAATTCTAGACTTCACTTGATCAATCCTTTGGAGGAAGCTTCAACTAACATTGTACCTTTAAATTTATGTTAATATCATGAGTCATTTTTCAGGGCAAATAATATTTTATAAACAATACCCTCCTTAATGGAGTATGAATTTTATGTTACTATTTGAATGCATTGTTAAGACACCTAATGAAGCTAATTTGGACAACAATTTTTAAGTAACAACTAATCTATTGAACCCTTGGATACAATGGTGCCATTTCTGTACAGGTCCAGAAAAGAACGAGTTATTTAATAAAATGTAAAAGATTATATAAATACACACAACACGTATACATGCATAGGAATTCATAGCAAAAATATATCACACAAAAGACAAATTAATCATTGGAGAACTAACAGTGTACATTTTCTTTGCCAGCGCTAATTAGAAAGGTTGATGTTATTTTGAATACAACAAATGACAATCCAAAGCAAAAATATACTCGATCAATGAAATTACGAAATTTATTTTCAGACTTCCAGATATAAAACCTTACAACGGATCATATAGAAAATAATAATGCTTTTAAAGATTTTTTTACTCTAGGTTATATGTTTCAGAGTTTCCTGATAATAATGCTTCAATTATAAATTTTTGTGAACCACAATTTTCCTCCATTATCCTTAGAGAATTGTATAAGATTGGAGGAAGACTTATTTGAGGAAATCTCTAAAGCCATTTTATCTATCTAATCTGGGAAGGCACTCAGTCCAGACAGCTTTCCTGGAGAGTTTTTTTTTTAATATTTTTCTCACTTATTATCCTCCCGATTAAGTACTGTCTTTTCTGAATCTTTTGCAAGGGGCACTGCACCCAAAACTTTCTGTGAGGCTTCAATATCCCTGATTTTTAAAAAGAACAAAGATCCATCTGAATATGCCTCCTACAGTCCTATTTCATTATTGAATGCGTATGTTAAAAGATTGCTTCGCAAGATCAGACCAGTTTCATGAAAAATTATCACTCACATTTTAACATTCGTAGATTATTAAATATATTCACCTTCTCCTAAAAGTCCAGAATGCGTTATCTCTCTAGATACGGAGATGGCCCTTGACAGGGTTGAATGATACCTTTTTGAAATCCTAAGAAGATTCAATTTTGGACCTGGTTTCATCTCATGGATTAAATTATGATACTATTCACCTTACGAATAATCAACAATCTACTTTATTTAACTCGCATCGTGGAATGAGGCAGGGATGCCCTCTGAGTCCACTCTTGTTTGATTTGGCTTTAGAAACGTTAGCTACTGCTTTTCATGATTCTGAGGACATTTCCAGAATTTCTAGAGGCAGGGTAGAGTTCACAAGATCTCCTTATATGCGGACAACCTTCTGTTATTTGTCTCCAATCCAGAAGTATCCATTCCTTTTATTTTGTCATTACCATCACAATTCAATCACTTTTCAGGGTATAAACTAAACTTACACAAGAGTGGTCATTTTCCCCTGAATACTATAGTGCCTATCTATACCAATATCCTTTTTAAGATTGTTAAGAATCAGTTTATTTACCTAGGAATTATAGTCACCAAAAACAATAAACATTTATTAAGGAAAATTTTCTTAATTTATTAAAACAATTTAAGCAGACATTGCTTGATTTCAATAGTTGGTCATATTAACTCTTATTAAAATTATTATTTCACCCAAACTTTTATACCTTTTTAAAATGCAATTCTAGTCTTCATCCCCTCATTATTTTTTGATTCCCTTGACTATCTTTCTATATTTGGCAAAACAAATGACCTCGGCTGAATAAGCTTCCTTTGCAGAGATCTTAAAGGAATGGAGGCTTGGCATTGCCGAATTTTAGATACTATTACAGGGCAATCAATATACGTTTTATCTTGTTTTGGATTTAATATTTTAAATAGATTGGACCGCCTAGTCTAGGTCTTTTTGGAATTGAGGTCGGCTGAGAAGTTTTCCATTTTATCCTTTGTAGGAGTAGCATTTCCTTTTTCTTAGCTAAAGTTAACAGAATGATATACAGCCCTGTAGTAAAACATCCATCCATTTCAATTCAGGATTTTTTTTTGATTTAAAAGGATTTTCCTTATCAAGTTTTATATCATCTAACTAGGTATTTCCTCCTCAGCCATTTAGTATGATAATGGTATTCAGTATTGTCGAGACTTGTTGATTGACAGTTGTCTCATGTCTTTTGAACAACTATCAGCGAAGTTTAATTTACCAAATTCACAATTTTTTGAGATACTTGCAGATCAGAATTTTTCTTTTATAGGTTTAATTACCAAATTTTCTCATTGCTTGGGAATCTAACATGCTGGATGTAAATTTCAAATTACAACCCTCTCAGAAGGATTTAATAACCTTTATATATGATATGCTTTCAAAATTGCATCAGGATTCCCCCGATAAGAAAAAGAGCATGGGAGCATGATCTACAGTTTTCTATCTCAGGCAAAAATTGGGATTTGATTCTTAAATTGGTAATACTTCTTGACTATGTGCTAGACATTCTCTTTTTCATTTCAAGTTAGTACATCGGACTTACATGTCTAAAGACAAATTATCCCATATATTTCCAGATCTAAATCCCCGATGTAACAGAAGCAACCTTGATGCATATGTTCTGGTCTTTTCGAGCTCTTGAACCTTATTGGAGGGAGATTTTACATGTTTTGCTAATAATATATGTTAATCTCGAACCTAATCCTTTAATGGCTTTGTTTGGAGTGTTAGATGATATTAACGAGCTATTTTCTCATCTGATTGTCAAGGCATGCTATTTACATCTCTTATGGCACTAAGAGCTATCATATTCAGATGGAAAGATCCTGTTTCACCCACTAGTACTCAGAGGTTATGTCATGTTATGTCTTGCATTAATTTAGAAAAAGATCAGGCATTCTGCATGTGTGTGAAGGCTAATTTTTATAAAATTTGGAGTCCTTTAATGGACTAATTTGGTGCTCATTAAATCTGCTTGTCTTGATCATTGAATGTATTTATTTATGTACATGGTTTTTCCTTCAGTTAGTCATGTTTTATAGATTCAGCAGAACTGTACAACCTTTAATTTCATGTCAAAAATTCTCAGTTTATTTTTGGTAGAGGGTTAGAGTTTTTGGGTTTTTTTGTCATTCTGACAAAACTGTATGGGGAAGGGGTATATGGCTATATTTTATTTTTGAAATGTACATATACTCTTCATATTTGGTAACCTTGTGTCCTCTATACAATGTGTGCTTGTTCTATTAAAAGAGAGAAAAAAAAACCTTACCTGTTTATCTGTGGTGCCTTATTTTTTTCTTACCGTAATTACATATTTTTATGCCATTGTTTCACTGAGTATTTAATATTTCCTTATAGCACAAAATTGGGGAAAAAGCAGGTACTGCCAGATATTAGTTTTATTTACAAAACAAAAGATTTGTACAACTAAATCGTCTCAACCCAAACCTTGCAATTTTGAAGATGACAAAGGAATTTTAGGAATGAAGGTAGGTCCCTCAGGCCTGCATTGTCAAATAGATCACAGTGGATCAATATCTAAACCAAGTTTTCCTGTCTTACATCTATATCTATTGATGTTACTTATCAATCAAATTATTTGACAGCAATCAAATTATGTCCTGAATATCTCAGATCTTTGGGTGAGAATTCCACAATTTGGTCTGAGTAGCCTCACTCAAATTCAATCCATTCTCGCTTGCTACTTATTAATATGAGAGAGCAAATAAAACTTCTGCCATATCCACATTAAAATGCATTTAACATTTTATACCATTTTTTTTAAAAATAACTTTTATATGAATACAATTTCAGTTCAGGCAAACTGTTCATGAAGGATAGCAGTTAGTGCAGCAGTTAGCACAACATTATTAAAGCGCCAACAATCCAGTGCTATCTGTAAGTTTGTACATTCTCCCTCTGTCTGTGTGGGTTTTCCCAGGTGCTCTGGTTTCCTCCTACCCTCCAAAACATATAGCAATTGTAGGTTAATTGGATGTAATTGGGCTAGAGGGCCTCATGGGCCAGAAGAATCTGTTAACCAAGCTGTACATTTAATTTTAAAATGTAAATTGACAGTAATCGATGGTATCAGTCTGATGAATCTACTTCACACCTCTTCAAAGACTAAACATCTTTCCTATGCTGTGGAGCCCAAAATAGAATGTTTTCATTAAATGGATCCTGACCAAAGCTTTATGAAATGGGTTGCTGTCCTTTCTATCCTGTCCCTTTTGAGATAAAAACATAAAGAAAACAGAGAAAAATCAAACAGTTTATCAAATATATTCCAGTCATGCAATTTTACACATATTCTCTACATGCTAAATCCCAACATCATATCTACCATCATGAACAACAGATTTTCATATCTTTCCACTTCATCAGAACATTGAACATCACAACACAGTACGGACATTCAGCCCATGATGTTGTGCCCAATATATGCCTCTCATTGTCACCTCTCATCCTTCTATGCTCCAAAGAGAAAATCCCTAGCTGTTAACTTTGCCTCATAAGAC
The DNA here is from genome assembly GCF_036971445.1 of Narcine bancroftii. Lineage (NCBI taxonomy): Eukaryota > Metazoa > Chordata > Chondrichthyes > Torpediniformes > Narcinidae > Narcine > Narcine bancroftii. The sequence goes on from NC_091469.1 coordinate 339,207,343, forward strand.
ACATTCTCCAATCCAGGAATCATCCTGGTAAATCTTCTCTGCACCTTTTCCAATAGCTTCCACATCCCTCCTACAATGAGGTGACCAGACTGAACACAATATTCCAAATGTGGTCTAACCAGAGTTTTATAGAGCTGCAACATTACCTTGAAACTCTTGAACATAATCTCCCCAACTAATGAATAGTCTTTTTAATTCTCGATTATCCTCTGCATCAACTTTGAGGGAGCTATGGATTTGAATCCAGACTGTTAAGAACCCTGCCATTAGCCATGTACACTGCCTTCATTAGACCTTCCAAAATGCATTACTTCACGCTTATCTGGATTGATTTCCATTTGCCACCATTCCATCCAGTCTCTATGCTGTGGTAACCTATTACAACCTTCTACACCATCCACAATACCTCTCACCTTTGCTTCATCTGCAAAATTACAGACCCATCCCTCCACATCTTCATCCAGATCTTTTTTTTTTTAATCACAAGGAGCAGGGGCTCCCGAACAGATCTTCACAGAACTCCGCTAGTCACTGATTTCCTGGCAGAATAAATTCCTTCTACTACTACCCTCTTCTTTTGCAGACAAGAAAATTCCATTGATCCATGCCTTGTGACTTTCTGAATGAGTCTACCATGGGGAATCTTGAAAAATGCCTTGCTAAAATCCATATACACCCTATCTACCATTCTACCAGTTCAGATGCAGACTGTTCCTCCAATATATGTTCCCTGGAAGAGAACCCAATGATCCAGAAATATGAAGCCTTCCCCCCCTACACCATCTCTTTCCCCATATGTTAAGCTGCATTATCCTCTTATTTCTAACCTTACTAGCAAGTGGCAGAGGTAGCAATTCTGAGATCACAATCCTGGAGTTCTTGCCCTTCAACTTAACACCTAACTCCCTGAGTTCTCATCAGCCTCCCTACCTACATCCTTACATGCATTGCAACATCTGGCTGCTCACCCTCCCTCTGGAGAATGCTCTGAACCCGATCTGAGAGGTGGGAGGCAACATCCTATTCCAGATTCTCTAGCTATTCAACAAAATCTCTTATCTGCTCCCCTAACTGTGGAATCCCATATCACTATGGCTTGCATTTTATTCTCTCTCTCTCTCACAAGGCTAGACTGGTCATCCCCTCAACAGTATCCAAAATGGTATACTATTATTAAGGCGAATGGCCATAGGAGTATCTTGCACTGACTGCTTGTTCCCTTTCTGTCTCCTGACTGACACCCAACATCTTCTTCCAACCTTCTTGGTGTGATGGCATCCCTGAAACTCCTGCCTAACATCCACAGCCTCCCAAATGATTCAGAGTTCATGCAACTCCAGCTCCAATTCCCCAACATGGTTTGTAAGGAAGTATAGCGAAATTCATTTTGTTCAAGGAAGAAGCTCTTCCTGAACTACTTTTCAATATTACATCTTTTGGTGTTACTTTCTGTTTCAAAGGTTATAATAATGGTCAGATCTTTCTTTAAAATGTTGCTGAAAATTCAAAACTAAGAAGTTTATCAATGTTCGTATAAATTCTGTGAAAAAATGTAAAGCATTGTAGAAATATAGAAATCATCTATGGAAATAAAGAAATGTATTATAAAAAACAAAATAATCAACAAATAACGTACCTATTTTCTCTTGCTTCATCAGTCTGAAGGAAACAGTCGAGGTTCCTCTGCCACCGGATCTAGTGGTTACAATAATGTCTCCCTTATCATTCTTTGCTGGCCCAACGCGACAGACTATTTTACTAGGAGACATCCATTCTGCAGTTAGCAAACAGTTGTGTCCACAAATTGACAGACCTTTGGGGGGGGAAAAAAAAAGATTTTAAGACATACATTTGAAAATATTGTGAAAACACTGTACAGTAAAACTCCATATAATCCAGAAATCAAGCCTCAAGCAAAAGACAAAAAAAATTGTGGAAAATAAATAGGTAAAAATACTAAAGTTTAAAATTGGCACGCCTTGCTGTTAGTTCCCAATCATAAAACATGCAATCTCAAGCAATCGGTAAATTCACCTACTAACCACCATAGTTGCCAGATACCAGGGATTTTTACTTTAGTTCAGATTTCCACGCATATTACAAGAAATACAAGTAGTTTTAAGACAAAAAATTAGTCCAGTGTTTCAGAAAGCATCGTGTTTTGAGAAAGATTAGATTGGAAATAACATTTAAAAAAATTTTTAAAACATATTTCATTGTCCTCACACAAAGATACACAATGTAATTTTTTTTAAAGTTAGGCAGGTTAATTTACCTGTTAGGTTGGTTAATTTACCTCTGAGAATTAATAGCATTCAATTTTAAAGACTAAGGAAACTTTACACCATAAATTATTCACTAGTTATGAGACAGGGCAAACCATAACTAAAAATAAAATCTATTACTTTTCATAATATGGTGGGACAGAACAACGTAGCCAAAGCACACAACCCATAGAATAATAGGCCAAGGGTTTTCCTAATATGGAAAAACCCCAAATACAGTCATGACTCTATAGGAAAGTACAAAACAAATGCCCTCAAATGCCCAGTAGAATTTTTAATAACATGAATGTATCAATAATTTGCTCCCTCACTTGGCTACAAAGGGGAACTAGAGTTAATTAAATAAAAGCAGATGGAAAACTATAAAAACATTTTAGTATTTACAACATTTATCAGGTTAAAAAGAGATAGCTTAGTATTTCAGTCTGTGTCTCAATATCTATTCTACCTTTTTAAAGATAGTCATCGTACATTTAACTATCAGCATAACTGATAACAAAAACATAATGCAAAATTAGATAGATCACTGAAGGAGTTGTGAAAAAATGTTCACTGGTAGCAAACATGCCTTCTATAAACAATATCTACTGCTTTATTTTTAAAAGCATGTAGACACTTTGATACAAAATACCAATGAACTGAGTTCTCGGAAATGGCGAATATTCTTGAAACAAAAACCTGAAGTTACAATGCTGCCAAATCTCCAGAGCAGCTAAATCGATTATAACAGAGGTGGAATCCTTATTAAATTACCCAAATGTATACAGGATCTCACCAGGCTACAAAGGCCATTCTCAATGTTATTTTAGCTATGGTCCTCTTAGGACACAGATCAAAGATTATGGGCCCTCTTCACTGAGAAGAACTCAAGTTTAGTTGGTTTCTTTTTTATGTCTTTTACCGGATTACACAGGAAACAAAAATAATTTTATGATTTCCATACGTGCCCCACTTAAAGGTGGGGGGGGCGGCTGTATTGCTCCTGTTGAGAATAGATGATTTCTAACCCACAGAAATCTAACTTTATGCAAATTCTCCCATTCATTTTTCGGCTAATAATAATTGTGAAATATTTCATGGTATTCATTAATAACTGGATACAGCATATTTCAATTGTGGTTAATATTAGGGTGATTATGCAATGAAATGAAAGAATTATAGCTAGTTTACATATGGTGATGTGTAGCTGTAGAAAATGAACATTTCTGACTTGGAGAAATTGGATTATGAAAAGTTATCAGAAACAGAACACGGGACAGCAGGAACACTCTTCAGTACTGCCTAAACATCTCAGGCATCAAGCAATACCTTGCATCTGCAAACTCTTCTCAGTGAAATTGACAACAATAATTATGAAAATAATGGCATCTTCATCTATTAGGTTTTTAACCTCACTATTGAAATGTGTGCAATGTATACATGGCTATCATCAACTATTAGATGCTCCTTGAAGTTGGGACTGAGATTGCATTGTGAGAAAACAGAAGTGTGATACCAATCCTGCATTAATATAGGATCAACACTTAAAAAACACATACATTAAGTTGGTTCAGAAAAAATGCCCTGCCAAGAAGTGCAATTTAATTTTATTTCAAATTACACAAAAAAAATGCTACCATGGAGATAAATCCTGGTCACAACTTATACTTTCAGCTGCTAAAAGGCTCAAAGCTCCACACAAAACAAGCTTTATTTTTCTCAACAATTTTATCCTTCTCATTATTGATACACCAACATCTTACCATACTGGGGCTCCAGTCAACTCTAGCACCCCATCAGAACAGTTTTGGTAGCTTCTGTCCACAGACTATTTTGTGTCAAAAAACAAGAGCAACTGAGCACAGCAAACTCTGCATTACAGCCATCTGGTAATGAAAATTTCACTTGCAGAATTCATAAATTCTTACTTAAAAGTTTGAGATGCAGAGTAGATGATGCAGCCGAGCTCAAAAGAAAAAAATATGATAAGGACCATTTTCTAGTCATGCCACCTCCATTCCTCTGCATCACAGGATTACCTGTACAATTTTCTCCCCACTTAAATGTGGGCACTTCAGAAAAGAAAGTGGTGCAGAGCAAGTAGATCAAAAGGGATTATGAAGTGTCATTAGTGAGTCAAATGAAAGAAAATCAAGGCCCTCTCTTCATACATTAAAAGCAAGAGGGTAACCGGGGAGAGGGTAGAACCACTCAAGAACAAAGAAGGGGATCAATTCTGGACCCAGAGGAAGTGGGCAAGGTATTTGACAAGTATTTTGCATTGCATTCACAAAAAAAGGCCATGAGGGACAGTGAAATAAAGAAGTGATATGCTGAGATTCTGGGGAACCTTACTGTCAAGTAATAGGGGACATTTGGTCACCTGAATGATATTCAGGTGGATATCCTTTGGGCTCTATCCAGGTTGTTGAGAGTCAATAGAGGAGGTTGCTTGGGCTTTGACAAAGATCTTTGCATCCTTTTTAGTCATCATTTAGTTCCCACAGTAGTGAAAGATATACTTGCTTCTAGAAAGGCAGAAATTTATTGGGGATAGTAGGCATGGATTCAGTGCGGGAGATAAGTAGTACCAACTCGAATGATATTTTTATGCAGATGATGAAGATGTTAAATGATGGCAGGGCAGTGGACATTCCATGAAATTTAGTGAAGTTGTCAATATTGCCCACATGACAGGTTGATCCAGAGAAGAAGGCATATTGGATTCATGCAGACTTGACAGATTATTTTCAAAATTGAAATGGCCATAGAAGATGGAGGGTAAAGGTGAACAAATATAATTTTGACTGTAGGTCTGCAGCCAGTGGCATTCCATAAATGCTGTGTGAATTTGTTTGTACAAAAATGGAGACGAGTGAGTTTGCAAATAATACAAAAATTGAAGATTTGTGGATAGTGAAGAAGAGCACCAGCAAGAGAGAGACCAGTTGGAAATAAGAGGAGAAAGGGCAGATGGAGTTTAATCCAGACAAATTTAAGCTGATGTACTTTCGGAGGTCAAATTTAAGATAAAAATAGACACAAATGGCAGGACTCAAGGAAACGTTAATGGATCTTGGGGTAAAAGTCCATAGCTCTCTGAAAGTAGCAAATACAAGAAGATAGGGTGGTAAAGAAGGTGTTCAGCATTCTTTCCTAAACTCGTAGAGGATTGAAGGCAAAACTCAGGAAGTCATGTTGAAGCTGCATAAAACTTCATTTTGGCCAGACTGTAGAGTTCTGGTCATCACATTATCAGAAGGATGTGGAGGATTGGAGAGAGTGCAGTAGACACTACCTAGATTAGAGAATATTAACTATGAGGGAATATTTGACAAACTATTATTATTTGCTCTGCAGCATTGGAGGCAGAGAAAAGACCTGACAGAAGTTTGTAAGATTATGAGAGATAGGGTAGACAGACAGGGTGTTTTTTCAGTATGGAAATGCGCAAGAGGATGAAAATTTAAAGATGTATGAGGATTTTTTTTTTCCATTTATTTTCTTTTTACACACAGAGAGTAGAGGCACTGACAGGGAAGATAATGAAAAAAATATACAATAGCAATGTTTAAAAGCCATTTAAGCAGTCATATGAACCACAAATGGAGGGATATAGACATGTGCAAGCAGATGTGGTTTAAGATGGCATCTTGACTGGCACAGATATTGTGGACCAAAGGGACTGATCTTGAACTCTACAGTTCTATGCTCTATATCAGGTGCCAGACCAGTCTTGCACTCTTGAACTAGTTGTGCTTCAGGAAAAAGCAAAACAGATCAAATTCACTTAATTCTCACCCAGTTTACTTTCAATCATCAACTTTGTTTCAGTGTAATATCAAGCAGCATTTATTCTCCATTACTCTTGAATATCCATTGATGTCCAGATATCCACAGTGTTGACCCAAATATGAATGACAGAGCTGGATTCAAAGGTGAGGTGAGAGTGATTCTCTTTGTCATCAAAAAAAAGGAAAACTGAAGCCCATGTCACAGCCTGCACAAACCAAAATGATTGTAGTTGTTGCAGTCAGTCATTTCCACTGCAGGACACTATGCAGAATTCCTTGGAACAGAATCACAGGCCCAAGAACCCTTAGCTGCCTCACCTTTCACACAAGGCCAAAAATCAAGATGTTTGCCATTGATGGCACAATGTTCATTTGTAATTGCTAAGGATTTCATTTGTAATCCTCAGAAATACCTTGTGCCAGAATAGAATTGTATTTAAACAATATTTAAATGTGGATTGATAAACATTCATGCCACAAAAGTAGCAGGGATTGCTTCATCAACAATAGAATCTGATCACCAAAATTTGTCACTGAGTGGCATAATCATTACCAAGTCCCCTGTCATTAACATTCTAGCAGTCACCATTGATCAGAAATTCAACTGGAACAGTTATGTAAATACTGTTATTACAAACCCAGGTCAAAGCCCGGGCATTGTGTGACATGACACACACCCAACATTCCACAGCTTTTTCAACTTTCACAAGGCCCAAGACCCATTTGCCTGAAGGAGTGAAGCAACAATTTGATGCCATCCAGAAGCCCATTTAATTGGTACACCATCCATTATCAAAAACATTCATTCCTTGCTGCACTGTGATCATGCGCCATCTGCAAAACATATTGTAGCAACTCGTATTGTCCACTCCAAGAACACCTTGCAAATCTGCAACTACTTTCACAGAAAGCCATGAAAAATTCAGGATCCACAGGTTCCCTTCCCTTCAAGCCTACTGACTTGGAGAAATAACCTTTTATCCAGGATCATCAGGATTCCTTGTTTGGAATCTTCTGGATTTCAGAATAATTTCAAAATTGCACAAAAAAGTCACACAAAACAGAGCGAGCAGGGCATTAAATTAATTTAGACAAAGACCATAATAATTTTTTTTTTAATTTTAAAGTAAAACATAAAAATAAAACTAGCTCAGATTTCCACCCCCCCCCCCCCCCCACCCTCCATTATCTTTGGTGGAAAGGTGACTCTCAGCCCCAAGCATCCTGTGGGAGAGAAGCCAGTGGCAGCTGGCTCAATGCGGGATCTATGGCCATCTTCCTTACCCATAAACCCCCTTGCACCTGGAACTGCTCTGGCACTGGCAGAGCGGTTCCAGCTGCGTGGGAGATTATGAGTAACAAAGACGCCCATTACTCTCACATTGAGCTGTTGCTGCGAGCTGGTGCAGCGGTCCGTAAACTCTGAGATGCCACATCAGGAGTTAGATAGGGGTGGGGTGACGGATGGCAGGGGGAGCCACCAGGGACGGGGGACAACAATGGACAGCCAGGGGCGGGGGTAACGGATAGCCGGGAGCAGGGGTGGATGATGACAGCTGAGGGTACGCAACAGACAGCTTGGGATGGGCAACAGATGGCCATGAGCTAGGGGGGGGGGGGGGGGAGGCGATAGTTGACCGAGGGGTGACAGACAACCGGGGGTGATGGACAGCGGGAGGTAGGAGCGAGGCGGTCAGTTGTATTCATTAGCATTTTGTTGTGGACCGCGTGCAGTTAGGTTTTAGGCCATTTCAGAGAGCCGAAAAGTTGAGATGTAAAGACAGAGAAACTCAGCCAAAAGGCATAATCACCTACCTTTCTGAATGCGCAGAGCTGGTCTCTGAGCTGCATATTCCAACCCCTCTCCGAGAGGGATAATCTCCACAGTGCAGCCCTCCACCGATCAATCTGAATATACAGCTGCGCTAAGCGGCTGTTTAGAGGCGAGCTAATGATGCCATCAGCCCGTGACCGATCTCCCCACTCACCCCTCTCCCTCCAAGTCAGGGTCGGTGGGGCAGCGGGAGCCCTCAGGGCAGTAGGAGCAGTGGGGGATGTCAGCGGGGTCAGTGGGGCAGCGGGAGCCCTCAGGGCAGCAGGAACCATTGGGGCAGCAGGGGGTGTCAGCAGGGGCCAGCGGGAGCCATCAAGGGATGGCCAGTGCGGGCTGAGATAGCCACACCAGGCCGCTCCCTGCGGCTCAAAAAGTGGCAGAACAATGGCCATCTTTCCTACCCATAATCCCCCACGTAGCTGGAATAATTCTGGGAACCATAGAGCGGTTTCAGCTGCATGGGAGATTATAGGTAGGGAAGATGGCCATTGCTCTGCCATGCATTTATGATGGGTGGCGTTTCAGCACCAGTCGCCCCACCTTCGTCAGATCCGGAGGGCGTTACGAGGCACCTCTGGATATGAATAGGACACTGGAGCAGCCTTTTAGGGCTGCTGTCTGAAAGGCAAGTTCCCATTTTTCCATCTGCTCTGTAGCCAGTCTCAAGGCAGAGGGCCGACATGAAATAGCCTTTATACTGCAGGTTGGCAGCAAAAATGTCCCCGCCCCTGCCGCAGGAAAAAGTCCAGATTAGAATTAGTTTCTAATTCCCACCTGGAACTTTTTACGCAGCCAGCATTTCGGGAATTTTCCGAGGAATTCTGTTATGTAGAGGCAGTGTAAAAAGCATATTTGATGAGCAGATGTCATCTACTGATAAAAGGACCAGTTTTTTGGAGGTTGCTGGTGTTCGGAAACCTGGATAGAAGGTTAGACACCTGTACCACCATTTTTTCCATTGTCACTGGGTCAAAACAGCCAAATTCCCCTTCCAAAAGCATGATGGGTGCCCCTCCACTTGGAAAACTGCACCAGATCAAGGCGGCAACTCCCCACTACCTTGTCAAAGGCATAAGGAATGGGAAACAAAATTTAAAAAAAAACTTTTAATATTTTTTAAAATGACAATGAAGTGGGTAGGGAATAGAAGGCAAGAATACACAAATTCGGAGATTGAGCTAATTACCATATTAATGCATCATGCTTAATTACTCTAAAATGTATTTTTGGGGGAGGAGGGGCTGGAATGTGGAGAGTGGAGAGATGCATAATTGGAACCTATACTGTGAATGCTATTATTCTGTAGGCTCAGTGAAAAGAACTCTAATTTAGGAACAGATCACAATGCACCGAGAAGCCAAATTAGGCAATTTTCCACTTCCAGAGAAAATTGTTAGAAAGGCAGTGTTTAAAGAACATCTTAGGGAAATACAGAATGGTGATGGATTTAGAGAAGGAATTTCAGAGCTTCCAAGACCATAATAGTTGTCAAGGTAGTGGTCAGAAGTGGAGGAGTAACATTTTTGATGATCAATAGACTTGAAATGAAATACCAGAGAAATGGCAAAGAGTGGGAAGGTTGCACTGTGCTATTAAGAAGGGCTTTTGAAAAGAGTGTTTGAAATTTTTTAAATTTAAGTCAATTTGAGTTTGAAGTCTTTGAGTTTAATGCAGTGATGGTGTGTGAAACTGACGTGTTCGGGTAAAAGGCAGACCTTTAGAATATCTTAAGTTTACAGAAGATGGAACTGGAGAAACCAGCAAGCACTGTATCAATGCAGGCAGAAAACATGAAGGGCAAAGGTCAGGTGATGTTATATAAATTAAACTTAATTTGGGGTCAAACAATGCAAATATGTTACAGCTGGTAACAGATTTACTGTGGGCAAGGAGATCACTCTTATAAGGACCATGACTCATGATGCGGAGGGACTATACCAGATACCTGTCCACATGCCGATGATTGAACGTTTCCTGGAATAGCACCTGAGAGTGATGTCTGTTTTGCAATGCCTGGATAGCATATAAATCTCAGCTTTGCACTGTATTTCAGTACATGCAACAACAAGCTAAACCCTTACTCTAGCATGCCCACTAACAATTGTTGGGAAAATGAATACAATTGATCTCAATGGTATAATGTTTTAAAGTGGCAATACTTCTGTCATTTTGGTCTTCAACTTAATAAAACAAAGAGAATTCCAACACTGAATGTCAAACGGAAGGCCTTCAAAGGATTTTGCAATAACTGTGCAAGAATGGAAGGGAAGCCATTGCTTGTTTGCATTCAGGTCCTCAAGAAATGAAATAAAATAATACATAATGTTTAACAAATATCAGCACAACCCAGAAAATGAGACCTAAGAAACTTCCCTTGCAATTAAAATAATTGTTCCATGCTAGTTAAGCCCCTAGAACATTTTCACTGTTGTGTTGGAAAATTTGGCGTTTAAATCATTGCTCTGTTTAATTTGCACAGTTGGCAGAAGTCCCACAACTTCCACCCTGCTGTTCTCCAGAGAAAATTAGTCACCAATATGCATTATATGCCAATTATTTCAATGCACATTAGGAAAATCTCAATGTTATCAGCTTTAACAATGATATCAGAATGCACTGCTATGAAATTGCTTTCCCTGCATATAATTGTACATTCTTACCTATAAGATCCATGGCTCCCGTTCCCAGATTTTCTCCTCGGATTGTTACTTTTGTCCATGGAAATCCTTCATTTGGTGAGATCCCAGTAACAAGTGGAGGTTGCCGTGGTCGAGACATGATGAGTTTTCAATCACAGATTTTATTTAAAAGCTATCAAGGAACAGCAAGCTACAAAACACAATATAACAAGAATAGCTACATGAATGTCTCTTACGTTATTTCAGGGGGAATAGATAAAACCCTAACCCAATATTGACCAAATAATTTAGCTAAAAAAAAAACATGACGAGGCCATATAGAATTGCATATTCCAGAAACATATTATGATTTCAGTTTACTCATTGTGAATGGTTTCACAAATATATTACGAGAGTTTATACAAATCATTTGATTGCATGCTTTTATTCATCCTCATCAAAATTTTGATCATTTTATATAGATCTAAAAAAAATAACAGAAACTTAACAGTATTGAACAAATCCTGAACTTTTTCAACTATACTTGTTTACAATTAGGAACAGGGCTGATATATACATGTTGAGCTGGAGAATAATTACTCTCCACTGCCAAAACCGAAGATTCTTTTGCAGAGTCTCCAATGTTGAAAAGCTACACAGAAAAAAATGTATTAAACATTTCCTCTTGCCCCTCAGTCAATAAATCTTTCTCCAAATACAAGTGGTGTTGTTGGTTCTTTACTTGAAAACTAGAGTAAAACAAAAGATTACAAACTCTCACAAAATTTAATTACACCTTTTTCTTCAAAGACTGTTTCACTTAAGCGAGTGGTCATGGAAATTGGCCTCACAATTCTGACTTTGAAGATTTGTTTGAGTTTAATGGAAATAATTTTGCAAAATGATAAGTAAAAAAAGACACAAGTAAGAGAAAGCATAATATTCCAATGTGCCTGGTTATTTTTCAAGCACTAAAGGAATACATTTGGAAAGACCAATTTTTTTCCACTGGGTTTATAAATATTTCTTAAATTATACCAACAACTGGTATTGACACAAAGTATATTCAGTAATTCAGGATTCACTTTTATTTTATCACAGAGAATGAAACTAAACCAGATATTCTTAAAGAACTAATACTGAAAATCTACAACTACTCTATTAACCAAGGCACTTTCTAAAATGAATGTGCTGGTTTCAGAGGGAAGAAAAATTAAATTCCAACTTGCAACATTACACCTCAATTCCATTTACAACTTAGATTAGCTTGTCCGTGACATGTTGAAATTGATCTACGAGCTGTAAGGGTGATTAGCACAAGCTCAGTCTTTCAGACTGTTCAGCAGCTGTGATGGACTGGCCGCTGCTTATGGAAGCAGCACACCAGAAATGTTGGACAGAGTTCCTGCGTCCAAGCAAATTAAAGTAAACAGACAAGGTCTTTCTCATCCACCCTGTTAGCAGCCTCTCAGCCAGCCTGGAGACCACACACCCAGACCACACAGCGCCAGCTGAACTCATTTGCACGCAAAGTCTCGAAGCTGTCAGTTGCTGGATGGTGGGAAGGTGGGGGTTGTAAGGAAAGGCACTGGACTCCTATCATTAGGCTTTGGGGGAGGTTAATCCATTCTTTGCTGGGGTAACTTACTGGTCATGGCCTTTCACCATTCACTCTCTCTGCTAACCAAATGACTGATGAATGGTGATTCTAACACTTGTATCTACCTCACCTCACACATTACAAGAAAAGCAAGTTGAGTGTAAAGGAGAAGCTTGCTGAAGATCAAAATTAGCATTGAGCTCGAGGCTAAACATTTCTGGAATAAATTACTCCAGGCACAGCAATGTATACTTCATTTAATCGACACAGTAGTATAAAACAAAGAAAGCAAATTGCCCAGCTTGATCATTTTATAATGTGGAATATTTCAAACTGAATAATAACAATAATGAATTCTATAAATTGATCAATTTTAAAGAAAAAAAATCAACTATTTAAATAAATGATGCATGGTATATAGGAACATTCTTAAGTAACATTTATTAACAGATTCCAAATTTCTAATTCAGTCAATTGTGCAATTTTCCATGCTTGAATTGAAAGAATCTAAAGAGTATTGCAAATCAATCAATATTTCTTTCTTTATACTTCATAAGAAACACAAAGATTATTGTACATTAAGGTGAAAATTTAAATTTATACAGCCCATTGGTCCAACTTTTGACAAAAGGTTATACGCATCGGAGTACAGGAAAACAACCCAAGTCCAGATTTCTCAGATTTCCATCTACTCTATGGTTGATTTCAAGGAATATATTTATTAATATTCAATATTTTATGTCCTTAATATTCTAGAGCTCGAAACTAATGATATATTTATTTTGGAGACAATGATCAACCTGAGGAACACACCAGCTAGTTTGCACAAGGCAATAAATACCTGGAGGTCTAGACTGAAAGATACATGCTGGACAGAACACCAGAAGAGCCTGTTGCTATTCTTCCACTACCACACTGGATCTTTTCAAGTATGCTACACTATAACTTCTACAGGAGCTCTATCGAGAGCACTCTGGCCAGCTCTATTAGTGTTGTACAGTTGCTATAGAAAAATGGATCAGAGGTCAATCCACAGGAAAAGAGTGGCAGAGAATATCAATGGAGTCCCCTCCCCACCCAACCTTCCATCGACGTGAACCTCCAGAATCGCTATATGAAGAGGGCACGCAAAATCATTCAGGATCCCTCCCCCCCCCCGCACACAGCCTCTTTCAGCTGCTCCCATCGGGGAAAGATGTACAGGAGTATCAGAGCCAGCATGATCAACCTGAGGAACAGCTTCTTCCCTTGGGCAGGGAGAATGCTGAATGTCCAAATGAACTGCTCACACTAACTATCCAAGACTCTCATATTCACAAAACATTTTTTTAAATTTATTAGTATATATGACTACTTGTCCTGCATACATATTGTTTGTCTCTATGTGTGTTTTGCTGTTTCATCAGGTTGTACTTGTGCAATCAGATGAAGATAAACTTGAGTTGACTTGCACTTTTCTTGATTGAGTCCCATGGGTAAGGCTTCAACACCTACACTCTCCCAGAAAGGCAAGATGAAGCCAACACCAACAGTTGTTATTTAGAAATTTCAACTTTGTGGTTGCATCTTGTAATTCAATGGAATTACATATCAGCTTTCAGATAGGAATGATGCTACTTTATGATTATTCACCATTTCCAATAATTTTTTCTTGCTGAAGTTAATTATTTTGAACATGTGAAATTTGTGATGAACAAATAAAAAGATACTGAGAAGATTGCAATCCATTAATTCACATCAATCGCTATTCCATCTTAAATTACAAGATTTTAGCAGGCTCGGCATCTAAATTACTGTTAAAAATCTTCATCAAAAAATGTGCTCAGGGAATATTTAACACTAACGTCAAAAATAGAACAGTACAGCACAGGAACAGTTCCTTTGGCCCATCAGGTCTGTGTCAAATGGTGTCCAAATTAAGCTACAACTCTGCTGCCTGCATAAGACACTTATTTAGTCCCCGCATATTCATGTGTTGAATTATTGTGCACGATGATCAACACAGTTCTGGTGCATAGGATGAAGACTCTTGTAAAACAGGTCTATACAAGGTTAGCAGAATGGAAGTATGTTGTCTAGAGGATGCAGGTTTGTTGATGAAGATGATAGGTGTTGTATTCTGGATACCATCAAGAAAGAAACACAACTGTGGTTATCGATGCTGGGTACAGCACATTTGGAGAAGTCATAAGAGCTTATTATGGCACATTGACATGCTGAAGAAGTTGCCAGTTTTTGTTGTTGATTCTAAGGAGAAATGGTCCCAAAAAAACTCTCTCCTGGTTTTTCTCAGGATTAAGAGCTGCCTTGTAAGGGATTATTGAAATATTTGCAATCATTTTTGTATGGCTGTGATTATGACCAGCTTTTTAGCTTTTTTAACATTTTTATATTGTCTAACTCGTATAATCAAGATGTAATTTTATATACTTGTTTTTTGTCTCAAACCCATCAGATGATGCTGTCATTGCTAAGATGAACTTGCTTTGCTCTGCTAGTACCTCCATGAGTGGCTTCCTGCATTTTTAAATATTAATTTTTTGACTTTTCTTTGCCAATCTTTAATGTCTCGTGAATAAAAGATGATCATTTTTATGTAGACGACCTACATTAAAAGTTGAAACAGATGACAATATTTATTATCATGTTAGCATAGCCAAATGACCTTTTGTGTCAAAAGGTTGCAAGTACAAATCCTACTGCAGAAACTCAAGTAATGTGAGACCGACTCTTCAGTACGGTATAAGGAAGTGTTCCTATGTGAGAGATGTCATTATATATTTAACATATATTTAAAATAGTTCCCTCTGTCCAATTGGATCAATAAAGGAAATTATCAGGTGATCATCACACTGCTGTTTGTAGGAACTTGACATCCACAAATTGGCTGCAATGCATCCTACGTTACAATAGTTCTATGCTAGAAGAGCTCAATTTTCTTTGAAGTACTTTGGGTATAGAATATCCAACTACCAATATAACCGCCTAACAGAAAAAAATCTAAAGCAAACTTCAACCAGTGTTTACATTTAAACTACAAGAAATGTGTTACTGTGTAGGCCTGCAGTGTTAATACTGTACCAATATTAAATAGCCCTCATGACCAAGAGAATGCAGTTTTTCTCAAAAACAATGCCAATGCATGTATTTGCTATATTTTAAAAATATAGAAGGGGCAATACAAATTTTAATATTTTCAAAATTAATATATTTTCTCATTCGTGGTCTGTGCACCCAAACATTAAAAATTGGGGCTTTAAATTGGCTGGGACAAATATTTCATGTCATTTAAATAAATTTAAATAATTGTCTAGCATCAACTGGCAGACAGAAATTATATGATCTTTCAAGAGTGACTCAGATAAACCTTTTGGCATTGAAAGGGGCTGCAAAGATGGGTAACATTTCTCCATGAGGCAGCCAAACTTAGCTCAAAAATTCAAAGAAAGGTTTGATATGGAAGGTTACTGTACCAGCTCCAGGAAAATAACATGCAAATCTGCATTAACTAACCATTCCAAATATGCTCACTGAAAATATTCACTGCTCATCCTTCGGCAACTCAATTTGCACAAGATTCAAGCATCTATACTTTTTTGTGTTCCTCTACTGGGCTTACTAATTTGCAAGATATTATTTCTAGTGCTGTAACAGAACCTTACAAGAAGAAAAAGGAGTAATATCTGCCTTCTCCTTAACCCTAACCACTGCAACTAAATATATTTATGATCCAGCCACAAAACAGGATTAAATCGTATTGATAGAATACTGGTGAAACATCCTTTTAATTATTTAATGTACATATTTTGCTCATTCTCAATTATGACACAAAATATTGCAATCTTTTCAAGATGTAGTTTTATTGCGATATAAAGCTATTTTATTTACATTTTACTGAGATCTCATTTGAGGCTAATATTAACAAATGGTACAGTTACTACCTCCAACGCTAATGACTGCACGCCACCAGCAAACAGAGGTCATGCTTATACTACAAATTTAGCTCAAACAAATTTAGAATTTTATACTATCCTTGCTAACATTCTCTTCCACTTTCCAGAAGCCCTGAATCATAATTCCATCACTTAGCATTGACCAAAACCTGCAATACTGTTTAAAATGTTTTTAAAAAAACCACAATGGCAATTGTGTATAATCAGTTAGATTCAATCTCACTTAATGTGATGGACATCATTAAATTTGCAGTCAAATAACAATTTTCATTGAATGTGGACTCCAGGAATTGTTCCAAACAGCATATGGGACATCACTCCAAACTGTGCAGAAACTGCATTTTGGTCATGTGAGTAAAATATTATATTTTAAAACTAAGTGCTGGAACTACTCAGCAGGTCAAGCAACATTTGTGGAGAGAAGCATTATACTTTATGGATACATAACAATAATCTGCTGCTATCTTCAGAGTATGATTGTAGACACTGAAGAAATGTGGAACCACAGGATAAGATTAATACACTGAAGAATAACTTTTATAATGATTGTCAAATGTCATGACTTTCAAAATTCTTTAAATCTGGATCCTGGCAACTTTTTTTTCCCCCACAAGGCATGTGAAAACAAAAAAGGGTAAAATCACTTCAGTATTATAGGTATTTATCCACAACATTACACCTAAATGTGTTCCAAAAGCTATGGAATTATATTTCCATATGCAATGGCATGAGTACACAACCCTTTCCCATTTCCTAAACTTAAATAATCCAGAAAAAATATGATTGAAAGTGTTCAAATAAAATTTATAACACCACTGATACAACTCCAGCAGTTTAAAAGTGCAATACAGCTCCCATTTCAATTTGAGAAGGATTAGCTCTTGTCACGAAACAAATCATTTATACAATGGCATATAAACTTTCCACAAAATAGTTATACCACTCTATGCAATCCAGCATGAAGACTTTATTAAATTCCATACCCAAAATAAAAGCACTAGTCCAAATTCATATCAGGTTAAGTCTTTTAGTTTGTAAACAATGCAATTAAAAGTTAGATTTAATCTCATTATATCAAATTAAAATAATAATCAATGCTTTGCAGTTTCTTTCAACAAGTATTTTAAAATAATCCTACTTCCTTTCCCAAATTTTATTTTGGTTTCTTTTTCCATAATACAAATGAAAATAGCTCATCTATTTCAGTTTATTAAAACATTCAATTAACATTCTGGAACAATACAACTAAGAAAATGTCATTAACCATAAAGTGCATTTGGAGGTTCATATTAAACTTTTTTTCTGCTACTTTAAAACATGTTGAGTAACAATGGGCATGTTGTTTACCTAAAATGAAAATCACAATAAAATCTATATTACACAAGAGCATTTTGATTTTGTTAATTTAAGATTCCAACTGTAATGGTAAAATAATTCCAGTGGTTTATTTTTTCCTGATTCTATTTTAACGTGTACATTTTACAATAAGGTGACGTATTTCAGTCACAATTCAATTAGACAACCAAGTTTTATTTTCATTATAAACTTTACAAACTTTACTTGAAATTATTTACATTTTTATTAATTGTAAACCAAGCCTTACTCCTTTTAAGTTAACACCAACAAGCAGAACATTTTTGGTTCTGATTTTTGTAGCCTCTTATATTACTGGCTACTGGAAGCTACAACACATATTAATTCAAAACATTACATTCAGTTCAAATTTGTACCACCACAATTTTTAAGAAATTATTGCCTAAAATATTTATTGAAGGCAAATTACAATATTAGAACAAAATTATACCCGGCTACTCATGTTCCTTTAACATGAAAGCTATTGCCATGGGTTAATTAATAAATTTGTTTCCATTATTTTTCATCACTCAATCCGAGCCCAGTCTCTATAATCAATTTATCCTTTTTAAAAAAAAACTATTATACAGTAAAACCCCTGGTATCCGGAATTCAAGCAACTGGCAAGAAAATTGAGAAAAGTACATTTTTAAAAATGTAAAATAATAATAAAAGGTTAAAAAATGCATTTAAAATTGTAAAAGTAAATGTTCTCTGAAGTCACACATAAATCTTTAGTGAAGATGGGATCAAATATTCAGCCAGCGGAATGTCTTGTCATGCTTTTCTCATAAAAGCTGTTTTAATAAAGTTGTGTTTGAATACAATGGGGTCACTAAGGATGAAGAATTGGTTGATGCTGCTCGCCATTGGGGTGACTCTCGAAAGTGCCTCCTTATCCCTGCTTAGTAAGCATCACCCCAGTCAAAGGCTTTATCTGTAAGCTATTATTATCTGTAAACATTATTAACAGTTAATTATCTAGAATATTATTGCTCATCTTTTCAGATGGCTCCACAGTGTGTGTGTGTGTGTGTGTGTGTGTGTGTGTGTGTGTGTGTGTGTGTGTGTGTGTGTGTGTGTGTGTGTGTGTGTGTGTGTGTGGCGGGGGTAGCCTGCAGAGGCAGCAACAGTCAAATCATGTCAATGAACGTGACTGAAAATAAATTCAAATGCTTTAAAGTTTATATATTCATGCAAGTAAAGTTTATTAAGTGTAAGTACAGTATAGTCTTTTTGTCTTGTGTCTTTTAAACTGTTAATTTTTAACACAAGTGTTTAGCTAGGCATCACAAGAGCAAGTCTCAAGAAAACATAAAATACACTTATCCGGCATCTACCAATCCCCATAGATGCCAGATTCCAGGGGTTTTACTGTATGAAGATGTGCCCTAGCTGACTTATATGTCCATGAATCAATTTAAGAACTACAAAATGAATTCATTTACCAAACATAATAATAACCTTATTAGGTTACTCACAATTTTTCAGAGTCAGTTCAAAATAATTAAATCCCTTATTTTACAGCTGTAAGTATCAACAACTAAATTTAAAAGATGCAACAAATGCATTGGATGCGTGCATTATGAACATTGAACCAAATATAACCATAAGGGGATTTCAACAATGATTCAACACTTGGCTTTCTGCATATTAATTATCAGTATGATTCTTGATGTAACTAAGTGGCTAAGAAATCAACTAACAAATATACAGCTATTTAGATGCACAGCAATGACTTTAGAATCTGCAAAATGTTACTGCATCAATATCATTAAAAATAATTTTATAGAGAAAAAGTTGCAGAATTGCAATTAATGCCCACAGAAATGCACAATATACATGGTATTTCTTTATTTATCCATTAAGCATATATCTCCACTAAAAAAGGAATCCATTTAAAATCCTAATTGACAGTTGTTTTATTTTTAAATGCACATTGTACACCACAAATTTATATTTCTTTATTATAGTTCACTAAACAAGGCACCTAAATACAAGAAAAGCAAAAAAAAAATCCACCGATTTGAATGTATTTGAATACTTGGAAGCTTTTTCTGTTCATTTCCATTCCTTTTAGATACACCATTACAGTACAATATGGTTCAAGGCAAACCTCAAAAAAAAATCTAGGTCGGAGCACAAAATGAAAGTTACCTCAAATCAAATTTAAATACACATAACCTTCCAGACGGACAGGTCTCATGCTATGTTGCGTATGAAGCACAATGTGATTTTGTTTAATAATCGGATATTATATAAATACAAAGCAGCTAAGGAAATAAATGAGATCAACAGCTAGAAATGACACAATTGATTGAATGTTGTCATTGTCAAAGTAATTTTTAAGTTTATTAAGATTTTTCAAAGTAATTTATTTCCCAACTTACAGTAATAATTTTTAATTATTGTTGCACATACATTTTTGAAAGTAAACCAAATCTCTTTATTTTCACTTTTAAACAGTTCCAAAAATATTTCAGACCTGAAAAAAAATATACTCGCAATATTTCTAACCAGCCCTTGTAACTCAAAAGGTCTCTGGAAGCTTACAGCAACAAATAGGCTTTATGGTTTGTAATTCTCCTATAGAATGTAGACCATGCAAAAGACAATCTGATTAAATTTAAGTAAGTATCATGGGAGTAAATAACTAATAAAATGAGAAATTGTTCGTTGAAACTTCTGGGTTTCCTCTGGCCTTAATCTTATAAGAAAGTGTATTAACTCTTTCCTACTTTATGGAGTGATTACACTCCAAAAATACTGAAATGGTAAGAACACATTTTAGGGCATCTTAAGGTTGTCAAAGGCACCAAAATTGCAATGACATTCATTCTCTTGATCCCTTGATTTAGAGATTGATACTAATATGCTTATAATAATGGTCACAAAAATACTTAGGTTATTATGGATGTTACCCAACGAAAGTACATCTTTCAAAACTAAACCAACATGATAAAGGGGTATATTTTGATAATTAAGGAATAAAGATGGAACCAAAATTTATTTAAATATGAAATAAACAGGAAAACTGAGTCATGGTAACTTTTTCCTTTGTTTAAATGCAAGACCTCAATGATACAAATCTGAAAGAATACCATATATACATCAGAACATTTATTTTTATTTAGTACCATTTGTATAATTCTTCTTGAAAGGTTCTGAAACTATTTCAGTGCATAGACACTACAAGACATCAAAGTCAGCAGCATTATATTTTGCTTTAATACTGGGCATCATTTTGACAATTAAGTATTTTATCTACCAACTTTAGAGACTTGTTTAATGAGCTAAAAACATTGGGCTGATCAGCAACATTTAACGCTTCGAACTGAAGCGTTAAATAAGCTATGCTACGACAACAAATAAGTAAATGTGGAACAGAGATATTTCATCTTGAATTCCTTTTTATATAAACATGCACCATGTTTAATAATATATTGTTTTAAATGAATAAAAACAAATTTGTTTACTTATTAATGAGTGAATTGACAATGTGTGAAAAATAACACTTCACAATTTGAAAGTTGTGTCAGTATGAGGCTTATTTGGGTCTACAGATTCAAAAACCAACTATAAAATTCATAAAATTCACTAAAGTAAAAAAAATTCCAGCTATCACATACAAATCACTTATTATATTCCAAAGTATTTATTTTAAAATGTGATTCAAAAGCTGAACATAATGAAAAACAAAGGAGGCAGATGGACAAAATCCAATTAAGAAAAAGATCTCCATTTATTTAATATGAAAGCATTCTTCCTTTGGACATCCCAGATCACATGTAACCACTCAAGTTGACAGCCAGCAATCAAGCTTTGCAAATGCAGTTTGAACAGCTGTATTTGGTGGGCCAAATAAATGAGAATTGTGTTTCCCATCTGGGTGAAACAGCATTGCCGGTCTCCAGATAATCGTAAGTAGGACATGGGGAAAGGACGAAATCACAGGTGTTGAATCTTTCCCCATGGCATTTCCCCTTTTTTTAAAAAAAAATTGGAGACATACTGAAGTTTATCTGCAATATTCGAGTTGGCAATGATGCAATAATGAAAAAAAAAATGACGTTGAAAACACACAAAATATATCTGCACGTTATCTTGCTGAGATTTAAAACTATGGCACACATTCTAACTTCAATTTAGGACAACCATAACTGAGATTTTATCATGCCATGTAGAAGAGGACAAGGTCGTCAGAAACTTAATATTAATTATGCTAATATTTATCAATAGCTTGAACAATAGAGTGCAAATGTGCATTTTGAAATAGATGATGCCAAAAAATCCATTCTCATCAAAAGAATGTGATTATGGATATTGCAATGATATCCCCTAACATACAATGTTTTTATGGAATGTTTCTGTTCACTTAAAATAAAAAATAACCAGTATTAAAACTTATCAGAAACATCGGAATGTTCTTTTATTGATTTTAATTATTTCAAATATAGAAATGTTCACTGAAGTCATTTTTTTCTTATTTAGATAATACGTCATCTTTTTAGTGGTTTTTTTTTTAAAAAAAACAACTTTTTTCAGTCCTCTAAATGTTAATATAATTAAGATACTGTACAGGATAACAAGTCCAAGAATCTAATGTGAAAGCTCTCTCCACATGCAACACGATTGCAACATTCATTAAAAACTGAGAAAGGTGTCAGGGCTGGTGAACAGAACAACAAAATACACCTATGCAGAGCAAGATTTGTACAACAGAAAAGTACATTCTTTTTCAAATTTGTTCATCTTCAAATCAATGTTCTTCAAACGATGCCATGTAATTTTAATTCAAGAAGAACTATATTGGAACATATGATTAGTTCCTTCTAATTTTAAGAACAGTAAGTTTGATGCTTGTAAGCTCAGTTGGTTCGGTTGGCATGTATGTAACCTGCAGATCAGATCAATGCACAACATTGTGCCTTTAAATCCAACTGACTTTAAACAATTCAGATGGGATTGGAGAAGCAAGTGACACGCAACTTAAGACCCATCAAAAAAGTTGAGGTTCTTTTCCCCAAATTCTATCAATAAAAAGAAAATTTGCAAATAACATAAAAATAGACATGACAAGAAGTAAAAGGGCCAGCAATAACAAAAATATATAATTTATCACCATCCTTTTGATCAACATTCTTTTCCTTTGCCGATGCTCACTGCCCAAATTATTGCCATTAATTTTCCCCAGAAATATACCTTTGAATCATTATACAAAAGGTCTAAAATTTGAAAAATTAAATTAAATTTAAAAAAAAGAATCACAAGGTGCTAGAGAATGTTATCACTCAGCAATTAAAAGAGCAAGACCTACTTCACATTTCAGTCATGACATACTTGGACACCATTGAATCCTGTCAACGTGCCACAACTCAAATATCAACCTTTTTTTCCTGACTCTAACTAAACTGTATTTTGAGCATTTTCTATTCATACCTTCTCCCCAGCAATTCCTGTTTACTGGCAATGCTGGAGTTTTTCCTATGGAAGCAAAAATGCAAACCTGGCATTTTTCCATAATGGGTTTCCTTGCAACACCACAGTGAAAGATCTTTACGAAAAGTTCATCATTTATTGTTACTGACAAATCGTAAGCAGCTATAAACAATTGTTCATGAGCTGCAGATCTCAATTACAACTAACATTTACATGGAATTACCAAACAATTGGAATAACGTATCTTGAAAATAAACATGAAATGAAATCTGAAACAACAAATCTCATCAATAAAATAGAACTTAAATCAATATAATGGAGATCCACATTTTTATTATTATTTATTCATTATAATAAGACACTCCAAAGACAATAAGTTGTTTAATTTATATGTAACACAACAGAGGCATCACTTGAAAGCATTTTGTTTAGTTTGTTAAACTGAAAGCCCATAGGTATTTTACTAATTTAGAAAGACGTATTTACCTTGCACTTGGAGCTGTTCATAATAAGCTGGAACATTAAGGCTTGAAGGTATGATTAAAGTGAAGAAGACTGAATTTTCTTAAGAGGTTAAAAGAATTCTTAACCATTCAAAAAACGTTATTCTCAGTAGGATTCTTCAGCTGCATAAAAAAAGTCTGATACATGAAAGCTTAATATTCTGTTATTGTAATGTAATTATGATATTCAAAGACATTTCCTTAAATGTGAAAATATAAAATTCAATCTAACTGCAGCTCACAATAAAATACAGCAAGATCGTTCAATGAACAGGCTTTATTCTTACAGCTGATATCGCCTCAAACCGTGCATCTTGGCGCCTCACAGTTCGGCGGGCAGCAACCATCTTTGAAGAAGACCGCAGAGCCCACCTCACTGTCAAAAGGCAAAGGAAAAAAAACCCAACACCCAACCCCAACAAACCAATTTTCCCCTGCAGCCGCTGCAACCGTGTCTGCCTGTCCCGCATCGGACTTGTCAGCCACAAACGAGCCTGCAGCTGATGTGGACATCAACCCTCCATAAATCTTCGTCCGCGAAGCCAAGCCAAAGAAAGAAAGATTCTTACAATATAGGATGTTATCTCAAATGCTAGTGCATTTCTAAATCCTGTTCAAATTTAATCTACATACAAATACTAATAAAAGGTGAATATATTAAATATCTATGATATTATTTCTGGCAACAATCAGGCTTTTTAAACAGGAAAAACTCAGGAAAAGTTTCCGTGCATTGTTCAGAAATAAAATCTACACAATGATTAATAAGAACTGAGGTCCTCCATCAGCCAGCTCCCCACCATGACTACCAGCCCCCCCACATCTCCATCGGGCACACAAAACTCAAAACGGTCAACCAGTTTACCTATCTCGGCTGCACCATTTCATCAGATGCAAGGATCGACAATGAGATAGACAACAGACTCGCCAAGGCAAATAGCGCCTTTGGAAGACTACACAAAAGAGTCTGGAAAAACAACCAACTGAAAAACCTCACAAAGATAAGCGTATACAGAGCCGTTGTCATACCCACACTCCTGTTCGGCTCCGAATCATGGGTCCTCTACCGGCACCACCTACGGCTCCTAGAACGCTTCCACCAGCGTTGTCTCCGCTCCATCCTCAACATCCATTGGAGCGCTCACACCCCTAACGTCGAGGTACTCGAGATGGCAGAGGTCGACAGCATCGAGTCCACGCTGCTGAAGATCCAGCTGCGCTGGATGGGTCACGTCTCCAGAATGGAGGACCATCGCCTTCCCAAGATCGTATTATATGGCGAGCTCTCCACTGGCCACCGTGACAGAGGTGCACCAAAGAAAAGGTACAAGGACTGCCTAAAGAAATCTCTTGGTGCCTGCCACATTGACCACCGCCAGTGGGCTGATAACGCCTCAAACCGTGCATCTTGGCGCCTCACAGTTTGGCGGGCAGCAGCCTCCTTTGAAGAAGACCGCAGAGCCCACCTCACTGACAAAAGGCAAAGGAGGAAAAACCCAACACCCAACCCCAACCAACCAATTTTCCCTTGCAACCGCTGCAATCGTGTCTGCCTGTCCCGCATCGGACTGGTCAGCCACAAACGAGCCTGCAGCTGACGTGGACTTTTTACCCCCTCCATAAATCTTCGTCCGCGAAGCCAAGCCAAAGAGAAAGAAGACTACTGCTGACCTCAGGAGGACACTACTTTAGGAATTACAGGACAAACATTGGCCCGACATTCTGCCGTGTCTACATTTAAAGAATTTATTGTAGAGTTAACTTGACATAATGTCTAATTAAATAGATAAACTCGTGATGATGCAAAATACACATGACTCTCCTGAGCATTCTTGGGTCCATCCAGAAAAAAACTATCCTGTTTGGTCTCCACGCCATCAGTCCAAATATCTGCACACCAAATGAAAACATCAAGACTTGTAAACAGACATTATGCCCACTGAATTTTACAAACTTGAAAGAGATTCCCAGATACAAGTTCATAAACTTATTTCCTACATCTGTGAAAAGAAGAAAGGTAAAGCACAGATCCTATAATTATAGCCATCTTCAAGAAAAAAAACAATCCATTATGATAACTACAGAGGTATCTCCTTGCTGATTGCTATAGGAAAAGTTATTGCTGGAATACTTCTCAACCAACAACTCCCAGTAGCAAAGACCTGCTCCCAAATGACAGTGTGGATCACATTCACCTGGAAGTACAATGATCATGACTTTTACTGTACATTCACTCCAACAGAATTCATGACCTTTCGAGATCCTCAATTGAGATGGACTGTGGAGCACCCTGCTCCAATAAAGCTACCAGTAGAAATGTGTCCTCTTATGCATCTACCACCTGATGAAAGCCATACTCTTGAGCAACTGGTTCTCAACTTAGTGCTGGCTTGGAGTCAAGCAAGCTGGCATCATCCACTCAATATTTTCCTCAATCAGCCCTGCTCACCTCCCACAGACTTCTTGTTGGAGTCAATCAGGTTAATGTATCAATCTAACCTTCCCTCTCTCAAAGCCCATAACCATTTCACTAACATCTATATGCCTATCCAAGTATCTTTTAAATGTCCATCTTGTATCACTGCTCTCAGCAATGAGTTCCAGGCATCTACCACTCTCTGTATAAAAAAAAACTACCACTGGTGTCTCCACTCACCTTGAACAGATACCGTCATTGCAACCTTGGAAAAAATTATTCAATATGTCATTAAGAACCAGGTCCCCTGATGAGGAGCACAGAAGAAATCAAGAACAAATGGCCAAAGGAATTTATCACCTCCCAAACCAGCTAAGATACAAGGGATTGCCACCTGCAGCAAACTCAGAGAGCAGAAAACAGTGAGTGAATTAACCTCACTGAGAAGAGTGATTGGATAGTGGAATCAGGGGGGTATTTCTACAGTTTTTTTTTTAAACTGGCCTATTGCCCCTGATACATGAAGTGTATGCAGTTACAGCTCTGAGCCAACCACATAGCACAGATGGGTTACAGAAGGATTCACCTCGGAACATCCACAATGCTGAGATAGCATGAGCAGGCTTTTCAAAAGGCCTCAAGCACCGATGACTTCGGAACATAATGGAGATTTGGAAGCAGGGGTCGAAGAGGTGCTATTGGGATGCAAGGCTTCAAGCTCAGATTCACCGCTTAACGACATGGCATGTAGCTATGGAGGATATTGGGGATGGGAGGCAGCTACATCAAGTAGGCTGTGGTTCAACACCCACTTGATGTTTCTGGAGGGACTACTTTGGTTTTTCTTTCATATTTTAACAATGGAATGTGTGTTCACCTAAAATTGGAAAAGTCAATGTTAATTACGTTGTAAGCTATTCAAGCAAAATATGACATGTTGTTCTTCCTGTCTACGTTTGACCTCTTACTATGAAAAGCCATCTTTTCAGTGATGAGGAGTTTCCGGATGAAAAAAGGAAACAATGAAGGATACCTGAAAGCTGTGGAAGGGCCACAAAATCAAATTTGGTGCAGTTGGAGACTGCAAACCTTAATTCCCAGATTAACTCAATGTCTTTTATGCCTGAATTGACCACATGAACAAGGAAGAACCATCACTACACACCTTCATGGGCTCTGATGATCTTCTCCAGTCCGTATCTGAGGATGATGTGTGGCCTACCTTCAGGAGAGTCATTCCAAGGAAAGTATCTGCTCCAGATGGAGCACCTGGCTGAGTTTTAAAAATCTGTGCTGACCAACTTGTCAGCGTATTCAAGGATATCTTCAACATCTCACCCCGGCAGGGCATGGTGCCCATCTGTTTCAAACTGGCATCAATCATTCCGCTGCCCAAGGAGAGTATGGTAACCTGCCTAAATGGCTATAAACTAATGGCACTCACATCGACAATAATAAAGTATTTTAAAAGGTTGGTATTGAAGCATATCAGCTGTCTGAACAGCAATAATTCATCTATCACGGCAATAGGTCCACGACAAATGCCATCTTACTGGCTCTACACAAAGATGCATACATCAGGATGCTCTTTATTGACTTCAGTTCAGCTTTTAACACCATCATCCCCTCAAACTCATCTGCAAACTCCATGACCTGGAAGTTAACACCCCACTATGTAATTGGATCATAGATTTCCTCACCTCCAGACTACAATCAGTGAAGATTGGTAAGAACATCTCCTCCACAATCACCAACAGTACCAGAGCACCACAGGGCTGCATTCTTAGCACCCTGCTCTACTCACTTTATACCTACAACTGTGTGGCTTGGTACGACAATAACACCATCTACAAATTTGCTGACGATACCCCGGTAGTGGGTTTTACAAAAAGGGGCGATGAGACAGCATACAGGAGAATAAAAACTTGGCTGACAACAACCTCACATTCAATATCACCAAAACCATGCAACTGATTGTTGACTTTAGGAAGGAAAAACCAAAAGTGTATAATCCAGTGATCATTGTGGGATCAGAGGTGGAGCGGGTGAGGAAATTTAATTTCTTGTGAGTTTCTATCTCAGAGGATCTTTCCTTGGGCCAACACACTAATGGTATCATGGTCAAAGCATGTCAGTGTAATGCGCATCGAAAGAACCAAAGTCTTGTTGATCCAAACCAAGACTTTTATTAACTAAAAGACTGGAGCATATCACAAGTAGGTCGACCAGTCTAGAATGACCTGGTCTAGCTAGGAGCAATCCTTTAAGACCTGCAAGTAGGTGTGGCTACACTCTCAGCCAATCACAGTCATCCTACACTATCATCTGTACATCTACACATTGGTGATAGAGTCTGTACTATCACATTCAGCACCTGCAATTCCTCTGCAGTGTGCAGAGTATGACATCAGAAACCCTAGCAAAAATCTACAGATTGTGTGGTGGAAAGTGTGCTGACCAGCTGAATCATGGTCTGGTATGGGGACATCAATATCCCCGAGCATAAAAGTCTGCAAAAGATAGTGGACATAGCCCAGGACATCAAACAAACCCTCCCCACCATCATCGACAGGGAACTCTGCTATCGGAGAACAGCAGCAATCATCAGAGATCCACATCACGTTCTGTTCTGGCTGCTACCATTATGAAGGAGGAGCCGCAAGACTCACGTCACCAGGTTCAGGAAAAGTTGCTACCCGTTCACCATCAGATTCCTCAACAATGAACTCAATCAGGGACTCATTTAAGGGCTCTAGCACTTTTTTTTCCTCTCTGTATTGCACAGTTTGTTGACATTTCTTTACATGTGCATTTTTTTTGCACTACCAATAAGTGGTAACTTTGCCCGCAGGTAAAAGAATCTCAGGGTTGCCTGTGATCTCATGTGTGTACCAAATAGAAGTTCAAGATGACCAGTGCATACAAAGCAAGTGCTCCTCCAAACAACTTGTGGAAAAAAATTCTTGAGGCACAAGATTTTACAATTCTATAATTGAACAGACAGGAATTAAATAAAGAAAGTAAACACAGCTTTGTTAGCAGATCCTACCTCACCAATTTGATAGTTTCTTTTTTGGAATGAACACAATGTTTGATGATGGCAGTACGGTTGATGTGGTCTACATATATTTTTAATCAGGATCTTGACAAGGGCACACATGGAGATCAGAGTCCAAATGATCGAAAGCAATTTGACAAAGTGAATCCAAACCTGGCTTTGTTACATGAGGTAGAGGTGAAAGTGGAGGATTATTAGTGATTGAATGCCTGTGACCAGTGGTGTACTATGGATTTGATGCAGTGACCCTTGCAGTTTGGCATGCATATTTGTGATGTGGATGTAAATGTGCAAGGTACGATCAGTAAATTTGCAGATAACACCAAAACTGATGGTGGGTGGTGTTGTTAGAGAGGAAGATGGGCTTACGATACAGAAAGATATCAATCAGTTGGTGAGATGGGCAGAATATCAAAAAACTGAATTTAATCCTGATAACAAGGAAATACACTTTGAGAGGGCAAGGGAGTTTAGCAGTAACCTGAGAAAGAACTTTTTCAACCAAAGGACTCTAGAATATACTGCCTCAGTGGGTAATAGATGGATACTCTCACAATTTTTTTTAAAAAGGTGTCTAGACAGGCACTTGCAAAGGCAGAGAAATTCATGCATCAGGAGGTTGTGAATGGGATCAGTGAAGATGGGAATTAATGATCTGCTGAGACATGGTGGTCCAAAAGATCTGTGTATGAATATTGCCATGTCCCACATTGACCTCATCAGCACCTCACAATCCATTAAACTATAAGAGACTGACTGAGCAGAATTTTTCAGAAACAGAGGACATGAGCAGTGAGGAAAAATAAAAATAATAGAAATGTAGTTATATATTGCAAATCCTATGCCACTTGTACCATTGTAAGGAATTAGTTCGGCAAAATGAATACTGGTGGGATAAGAAATTTGGAATAAAGATATCAAAGTAATTCCCAATTCCATACAGTGTCTTATCAAACAATTTAACAAAAAAAAGATGAATAAGCTAACAATCGGTGTATTTTGAGGTTTTCACCTTTTAGTATTTTACATGGTCTTTATATTTAGTATTTCAAGGGCCACCAGAGCAAATCTGGTGCCACTTATAATTGATCTCTTCTACTTGCAGGGGTATTTTTCCTTCCAATTGCAAAGAAACCAAATGCTCACTGGATACAAGAAAGTCAATAGGCACTGATAGAACTGATTTATGGAGGGCTTTGGTCACGTGAAGGACTTAGATATGTTTTGATCGAGCTCTCCCTGAAGAGTAGCAAAAAGAAATTAAAATGTTTAAATTAAGAACTTTTCACAAAAAAAATGGACAAAAAAAGTACTAAGGAACGAAGGCAGCTGAGAACAAAAAAAATTTAAGATGTTCCTACTCAGGCAGGAACATCAAGCGAAAGTCCAAAAGGGAGTGGCACAAGAGTGGCCTCGGGACTGGCAGACTGGGGAAAAATCGGGACAATAATTAAATATTATCCTGGAGAAAATGGAAAACTTGAGCAACCGATTAGTGGGCATGGAAAATGTAATGAGAGACATGACTGAAAGGATGACTGAAATTAAAGAAATCATTGAAGTTTTAATGGAAAGAATGAGTAAAGCAGAAGTTGACAGTAAAAACACAAGCTAAGCTTCAAAGAAAGATGTGAAGCAATGGGATTCGGACAGACAAGGTCTGTTGGACAAGATCGGCCACATACAAAATAATGTCTGAACTATTGGAGTGAAAGAAGGAATTGAGGGAAGAGATTTGGTGGGCATTTTTCAAAACATGGATCCCACGAGTGCTGGAAAAAGACAAATTCAGAGAAAAAAAATGCATATTGAAAAGGCTCACCGGACCCTCAGACCCAAGAGAGCTGGTGATCAGCAACCACGACCAGTCCTGGCAAGACTTTTGAGTTACTAAGAATGGGAGACAATTCTGGGAGCAGCATATGAATACTCTGACCAAAACAATGGTTCACCTGAGATTGAACATGAAAAAGTGTGATTTTTCCAAGAGTTTAGTCCTACTTTGATTAAGCAAAGGAAGGAATTTGATGAAGTAAAAAGACAATTGTTTTCCAAAAACTTGAAATATTCGATGATATACCCCTGACTCTGAGGGTGAAAGTAGCAGAAAGTATAATCAACAATTATTAAAGACTAAGAATTAGGTGAAAAACTTCCTATTTAGTTTATGAAAAAGATAAGGTTGTCAAAGAGGAAGACTGTGAAGAATATTTACCTGGGGACTGAGTAAAAGTTGAATTTTTTTTTAAATCTTCTATTTATTGTTAAAAAGCAAATTTTATTGAAATGTTCATGTAGAGGTCAGAAAAGAGAGAAAATTTGGGAAAAGTAGTAGTAGTTCTAAGTGGGAAAATGACGCCCGGAGAAGAGCATTTATAAAAGGTGGTGCTAAAGGGGTTCTTCCTCCTCGAGAGATTCCACAGGCTTTCTTCGTGGGCTTTCAGGGTTTCCTGTTCATGTCACAATCAAAGACATTATGTGTTATTTTTAGAAGACGAAAGATCACTACATTATTTAAACAACAGAAAAGGTTTTATTGTTAATCAATATTTATTTTAAAAAATCAATATGGATAGAACGTTAAAATTTATTAGTCTTAATGTTAATGGGATAAATGGGTCAGTGAAGAGGAGGTGGGTCTTGGCACACTTAAAAAAAATAAAGACAGATATAATCTTTCTACAAGAAACACATTTAATCAAATCGGAATTTGCAATTTTTTTTTTAAAAAGGATGGGTGGGACAAGTAATACCATCCTTATTTGACTCAAAAGCAAGAGGAGTAGCGATTCTAATTAACAAAAATATACCAATAAGGAATTAATTCTGCAAAATGAATACTGGTGGGAAGACAGATGGAATCAAATATTTAGGAATAAGCGATTAAAAATTTACAGAACATATAAATTTAATTACAGTCCTCTTTTAGAAAAAAAGAGATAATTTTACAAAGACCTGCTGATTATTCTAGTGGGAAGAGTAAATTGAATTAAAATGAAAGTGATGCCAAGCTTACAGTATCTTTTTCAATCATTGCCTATTGCAATACCTAAAAAATTATTTAAATTATTGAATAATTACATTATGCAATTCATATGGAATAATAAAGTGCCAAGAAATTCATTGGAAAAGATAACATGGGATTATAAATTGGGAGGACTCAGACTTTCGAACTTTAAGAAATACTACTTATAAGCACAAACAAGATTTTTATCTTTTTTTTTAAGAAAACAGTTGGATCCAAATGGGATCCAACAGTTGGATCCAAATGGGATTGAATTCAATAGAAGAAACAGCGAAGGACTTTATTTATAAGTGGAATGTTAAGTTAATAACAAAAAAAGACAGATAACCCTATATTAATACATATGATCAAAATATGGCAAAAAAAGTGTATTGGAAAAAAGCAAGTATATCATTAATAACTCCATTATGTAAAAATGTATTGCTGCTTACGAATCTGGGCAACAAAATATTGAATTCATGGCAGGACAAAAGAATAAGATATATTGATGATTGCTATATGGAGGGATCTCTCATGTCTTTTAAACAATTAAGAAACAATTAGGGAGTAGCTAATGGGGACTTTCTTTTGCTTTCTCCAGCTAAGAACATTCTTAAGAGAAAGATAGGGGCCAAGTTTGGCCCCACCTGAAGTTAGTGAAATGGAACAAACAATTTGGCTGGGGAATATACCTAAATTTATAGCTAAGATGTACTATGCTCTCCAGATGGAAACCAAGTTTACAGAGATCAAGAGAGAGATGGGAGTCGGATCTAAATGTCATAATAATGGAGATACTGGTCTGATTGGCATTTGGACAGCATAACATCAATTATAAATGCAAGATATGGATTAGTGCAATATAATTTTTATACCAATTACATCTCACACCATGGAAGTTGCTTAGATCAAAATCTGAAATATCAGAGATATGTTTTAGGTGTGGAAAAGAAATAGGAACGTTTCTACATGCTACGTGGTCGTGTGTGAAGGTGAGACCTTTCTGGCAGGATATTACTGAAATATTAGCAAGGATAACAGGGGTGGCCTTCGCAGGCAAGCCAGAGCTTTATCTTTTAGGCAACTTCATTAAAATAAGTAATTAACTAAATTCCAAATTTCAATTGTTAAAATAGTCTTAGCAGTGGCTAAGAAATGTATTGCAATTACTTAGAAATCCAACTCCCCACTATGGAAAAAAATTACATACAACTTAAAGAACAAATATGATGTATTTATTAAGATATGGCAGCCATATTTGGACCATATAGGGGCCCAATTGTAATTATAAATACAATAATAAAAAGGATAATAATAAATGCTGCAATAGTATAAATGCAAATGACTTTCTCATATAGAATTTTTGATGATCAAGTGTGAGCCATGTCGGTGTGTGGATTTAAAATGTGAAAGGGAGGGGAGGAGGGGTTGTTTTGTTTCTTTAAAGAAAAAGTTTTTAATACATGTATTTAATATTGAAGAGTTTTTCTATGTTTATTTATAGAAAATAAACAAAAATATAAATAGCTATTCATTCATCCCATGGTCAAATAAAACCCAAAGACTTCCCTCTTGTGACCATCATCTTTAAAGCTTCTGTGCATCACAGTCCCATTTCTAACAATGATAAGGTGCTTCTATAGAAGAGTTTCAGTTTTGAATGTATGCTTTCACAGTCAAACTTCAAGCACAAACCTAGAGTGCAATCTCTGACATGCTGGCAAAAGCAGATGATATCCCAAGGAAGACCATCTTTGGCCATACTTTGAGGAGAGGGCAGGGAAGCTTTATTCTTCTTTTGGCAATTCTGGAATACTGGCCAAACAATGTCCAAACTAGGAAAAACTTGCACTTCATAGTCAGGAGGCTAATTACTGACCTACAAAAAGAGGAAAAATTTTACAACTCTATTAATAAATAGTGTAAAATTTAATTAATTGCTGTCAGCTCCATACCTCCTTCACATACTTTGCTTTGTGCAAATGCTTCATTATGCCATAAACCAAAGAGTATGTGCGATACAGAATGAATGTCTCATCCGGAGTTAAAATAGCAATTTATGGAATAAGTGAATTTTCCGCTTGCTTGAGTTTGCATATTGAGTGGATTGGCGAACCAGCAGTGAGGCACCCCAATTTTAAACCAATATTTTTTACCTATTTACTTTCTGTACTTTTTTGCCAGTTGCTTCAATACTGGATAATAGGGATTTTACTGTATGTTGCTAGCAGGGTATAACTAGGGTATCACTACTTAGGATTATAGCCTGGGATAGGGCACTGGCAAATTCAGTGCATACACAGATTCTCCAGTTGATAATCAGTCCGAACACCTTTCAATTTTTTTTGGAAATCTAGAAAGAAAATGATCAATATTGCTAAATGGATACCATTATTGTTGTTTACCAGCTATATATACAGCGGTATAAAGCATTTGGGGAAGACATTTATCTCCTTAACTTCAAAGGATATAATGTATGAGATGATTGCAACTGATGAATGAAAAACCTACTGAAATCTGGTACCCATTGCAGCCACAACTGCAACCTTCAAATGGAACATGGGTCAGATTGTAAGCATTATCAAGATAACCCTTAGAATAAAAACAGAAAATGTTGGAAACACTCAACAGGTCAGTAGCATCTGTCATATGAAGAACAGAGTTAACATTTCAGATGGAAGTTGAGTGTACAGCTCTTTAGTGATTGAATTTACCAATTTTAGCAGTGACTGTCACCTTAACATCTATTGTTAAGGAAAATAAAGGAGATTCTGTTATACCACAGCTCCCTTCCCTGTAAATAAAATAAAAAGAAAATGCTGGAAATCGAAAATAAATTATAGAATTCTGAAAACACTCTGCAGGTCAGGTAACATCGTGGCCTGAACTGAAGGGTTTTCAACTTGAACCATCAACTGAGTTTCTCTCTCTAAATATGTTGATTGAGCTGCTGAGTGTTTTTATTCATGACTGATGACTCAAAAAATAATGGCCACAATTTCTAGCATCTATTTGTACACAATTGGTTGCAGAAACAACAGGAACAGGCGTCAGCTGAAATCTGCTTCTCCAAAGAATGAGCTGCTGCAACGTTTAATACAAACCAACAATAAATATAATTTTCCTATCCCAATGAGAAATTTAAAAGTTCTCACTTGTAAATCTCTTTTTAAAGCCATGCTAATTGCTGAACAACCTCACCGGAGCACAAAAATCTAAATCTGCAAATATCACTTCCCTCAAAATAATTATTTCAAAATCCAGAATTTTAAAACAAGGGAATTGTTTTCAAGTGGGATGAAAAACTGGCGCAATATAGAAGTTCACCAGTACTGCACCATCTACTCAACATATGGAAGAAGATTCACGTAGAAAGGAAAAAGAACAAATTACCAATGACCAAAATTATTATTGATGCAAAATCAACTAATCCCTCTCACAATAGATAACATTCCCTTTAGAGAATGGGAGAGAAAAGGGATCAAAAGAATAGAAAATTGCTTTTTTTGGGAAATAATTTATTAACATTTGAACAAATGAAGTACAAATATGGTATAACTCCAGTACAATGTTTGCATACCACCAACTGAAAACCTACTTGAAGGACAAATTGGGAAGCAGACTGAGATTACCAGAAGGAAGCAGCTTTGAATATGTGATTACAGACATAATGATAATTAAAAGATTTATAACAAACATGTACATCAAGCCACAAGAGAAAGAAAATGATAAAATAAGCTATAAACCCAAACAAAAGTGGGAACAAGATCTAAACATAAAGATAAAAAATGAAATATGGGAAAAGTTGTGTTCTGGAACTATGAGAAATATAATAAATATGAGGTTATGCATGATGCAGTATAATTGGTTAAACAGGCTATATATCACGCCCCAAAAGTTAAATAAATGGGACCCAACAGTATCAGATAGATGTTTTCGCTGTAAGAAGGAAACGGCAA
This sequence comes from Narcine bancroftii, assembly GCF_036971445.1. Taxonomy (NCBI): domain Eukaryota; kingdom Metazoa; phylum Chordata; class Chondrichthyes; order Torpediniformes; family Narcinidae; genus Narcine; species Narcine bancroftii. The sequence goes on from NC_091469.1 coordinate 339,243,138, forward strand.
CAACAGTACATGCAATTTGGGCATGTGAGAAAGTGAAAAAGTTTTGGAAAGATCTAAATCAGGTATTAAATAAAATCACAAAAAGCAACATACCAAAAAATCCAGAGATCTTTCTTCTAAGTAATATAAGTAGTAAAGAATTAGGCCTAAAACTGGATGAAGCGCAAAAGAGATTTATTATAATAGCCTTAGTTGTAGCAAAAAATGTATAATATCATCTTGGAAATCAGAAGAGAGCCTCAGAGTACAGCAATGGTACATAGAAATGAATAAATGTATTCCATTGGAAAAAAATAACATACAATTTAAAAAATAAAGTCACATTATTTGAACAAATTTGGGAACCATACATGGAACACAACAGAGAGGGCCTACCGTGGACCTCCACCCCCTAAAATGATAGAATGATAAGAAGACCAAATGACCTGATCCAGTGTGTAAAAGTAGATGACACAATTTTCTTGTTTATTTTATTGTGTGATGACATCGTTTAATGTATTGTATATGTTGAACGTTTAATGGGTTTGGAGAGGGGTGGGAAGGAGGGAGGGAAGGGAGGGGGGAAAAAGGGGAGAAAATGCCACTGTGTATATTCAAGAGGGAAATGTTAGTGTGTATTTTGATTAATCTGGTTCATAGTGTGAAAAATTTTAAAAAAAATTAAAAAGTTGCAAAGCTCCAATGAAAATGAAAATTATAGACAAAACAGTATGGTTTAACATTTTTTTCAGTGGATCATGGAAAACAACTTAAAATTATTGATGTGAAAGTTTTCTAATTTCAAAGGCCTTGTGCAACAGTTGCTTCTGATTGGTTACTCCAAATTTAACAACTTAATCTCAAAATTCTACAATTTACCCACTATCCATTCTGCTGGCAGTGTAAATAATGATGAGGTTGATCTTGGAGAAAGCAACATTGCAGTGGAGTTCTGCTTTAACAGGGAGATCAAATATTGTAAATTTTACCAGACACTAGGTGTAGCTGCACTTCTTGTCATAAAATTTGAATGCATAATTAATACTCTCAACCTTCACTGTCAAAAACAGTTCATATCAAATTTAAAATGATAATAGGTTTATTGGACAAAATATTCCAAAATGTATTTCAAACTTAGCAACTGAATCGGTTTAGTGCCTTCCTCAAAATGACTGTCCTACAAAAACTCCTTACATATCTGCTCTATATTAAGAAATGTTTTGAAAACTATGACCTTTGCAACTGTGTGAACAGAACCATGGGTAGCACTGATCTCACAAGTTGCATTCAATGTGAAAATATGCAGAAGTCGTATCAAATCTAGCAATGTACTCCTGGCTGAGTTTACAGCTTCAAATCAACTTGCATTCAACATTTATTTTTAAATTAAACAAACCAACTGAAAAACTGTAAAACTAGCTCCATCAATATAACAGTACTTCATAGTAAACATAGTAGCACTTTTACCATAACCAGCCACTTGCCTTGGGAAGAACTAACATAAAGTTTCCAACATCTGAATTTTCATCACACTTCTATGAACTCCACTCCATTGTTTTAAGTCCTGAACTGCTGCTCAAGTGAAAGTATACATAATCTAGTTAATTAACTTTTTTTAAAAATCAAGTTAACCCACAATCCAAATCGATCAGAGAAACACACCATACCTAATTCTCTGAACTCACCAGTGTGAGATCAACTCGAGCAAAGGATCTCTCCTCTCACTGGCATGGGTCAGTGGGAATTTCAAATCAATGTCTCTCATATAATGCATCTCATTTTGCACAGAGCCAAACTGCAGCTTGTACAATGCCCAACTAATTCCACACTCTGACACAAAGGAAATAAATAAGGGCTTTTATTTCCTCTTTTCGCATAATTATTGAATACATTTTCAAAAACATTAAATTTGACATAGAAAATCCATAGCTAGCTCTACTTGGCAAAATTTGTCTTTCCTTAAAAAAGAAATTAATCTCATTTAATAAATAACTATCAATCTTTTGTATGATTTAAATAAAAATAAACTCTTTAGTGCAATGATAGTTGTTTTAACAGTATCACTAATATAAATATCAAATACTGTACCAAGTGCACCCAGTACTGTACCAAATAATACACCAAAATCAAAAAATGTGTTTGAATAACTTACAAGACATTGAAGCAATTTTACCATATCTGAATAATTGAATTTGTCAAGCTCATATCATTTTTATAGCAACTACGGACACAAAGCCAAATGTGTATTTGACTATCACCAAAATGACATCAACAGAACTAGTTGTGCCAACTTAGAAGTCCAACATGGCCAATTTACTTTAAGACACATTAATATATAGTTCAGGTAAATGAAATGATGAGTTACTCTAAATTATCCCAGGATTGTCAATTATAACTCCATTATAACTACAACTTAGATAAAATACCTGATGTTCGGCACCTATGGGAATTGGTGGATGCCAGATTTTCCAGTTGCTTGAGATTGTGAACAAACAGTGAGGCGCACCAATTTTAAACATGTATTTTTTACCTATTTATTTTCCTTGGTGTTTTTGCCTGTTGCATGAATTCCAGATATCATGGGTTTTACTGTACATCACAAAAATAAGTGAATTACAAATTAAAATCTATAAAGGTAAAATTGCTTAAAGATCTTGCAAGCTATTTTATCAACGTAATATATTCTGTATGGTGATTATCAGCAATCACGTTCTTAGATGAAGCATATTTTATGTCCACTATGCATGGAACTGGAAAAAAAAATGCCATTACATAAATTGAGTGTTCGATAAATCTTTTGAGTGATCTTAGGAAAAATAGAGTCAATTAAAAACCACTGATTACTTGGTCTAATTCTACTGTGAAATGTGAAAAACAAATCAGGCTCTATGAGCACAGTCCAGCACACATTTGCGACTGCAGCTTACTATTACAATATCTTTCTTCATTTTTCAGGTACCCATTCTATGAAGAGTTTTAATAATTTTCCACATCACTATCACCTTCCAAATGTAGAAAAAAAAAATCCAAGAACGTCCTTACATTTATTCACCACACATTTTCCAACCTGTTTAGCTTCACTAGTTTGAGACTCTCACGAAAAGCAAAAAAAAAAAGCTGGCTGAATTCCATTAGCTATGTTTCTGTTCCCTCTGCCAGGGGATTATTCGAGACACTGGCACTTGAACCCAGTAATTAACCGGAATTTACCAGGTCACCGGCTAACGTGAATGCTCCCAACCCGGTATGGGGGTCAAAATCGACCTGGAAATTAACAGCCTAGGGAGATAATATCATTGCCAATCTGTTTTGAATTGGTTCCATTGTGAACGGGCGACCCAGTATGTCCAGTCCCATTAGTGACGCACTGATAACATCCTTGCATGTGTGCGAGATTCTTACAGAGGCAGAGAATGGAAGGAGCAAAAAAGTGAGAACACAGCAGAGAACTGTTACTAGCAGTAAATGGGAAGAGTGCAGAATGAGAACAACAAGAACTTGTTGGAAGGACTACAAACAGTCCACATGCTGTTCATCAAAGTGAACATTTGTGGTATGAAGCAAAAAAAATTTTCAATTACTTCTAGCGGTTCTGATAACAAGATACCATTTTTATGCATGTGTTTCACTGTCGGTGTGACTTCCTACACTCGGATTGTTTTATTTCCACTAACACTTTTCCATGCTCACTATAAACTGTGTGCTTGTATGCTATCCCCGTTACCATTTTTCCACACCCATCTTTTGCAAATAAAATCATTTACTATAAAATTTCATTCAGAGTCCTTGCTTTTGTGACCCATCAAGTCTGTTTTCTCACTCACAACACCCAAACACCCCCACACCTGGAGAGTGAGAGGTTGGAGTGAGGTGTTGGTAATCTCCCAACAAAACAAAGCATTCACTGCCTCCGAGAATGTAATTATGTCACTCAGGATGAGAAGCCCTTAGCTCCATGATATTGGGTTGTTCATGTGAAAGGACACACGGAACTGTTTTTTTATTGGTCCAGTGTGAACGACCCTACCAGTATTTCAAAACAGGTCATTCACACAGCAATTTAGTGGGCTTCCAATGTGAAAAGATCTTTGAGAAACTTGCCTGCAAAATTAAATGCATTGGCTTCACTGTTTTGAATAATTTAAAACATTTTAAGATACTTGTGGATTTCTACATAGCACAATTTTAAAATTTTAATTATTCGATTTTTAATGCTTTCAAATACTTCTGAATGCCAGGAACAAGGCAGCCAAGTAGGATAGTGTATCAAAGTTCTTTGAGCTACTTCTGCATCATATCAATGGATTAAGACATGCTATCTTTAGCCTTCTGGAAGAGAGTCATTTTGGCATGCCTCATTAATAAAATTTTCAAGAGCTTTTAGACTATTATTTCACCTTTAACCTAGAAAGGACAAAATACATCAATGAACCTACAATACAGCAACCTAGGGAAAAATAATTATATTTCCAATTGCATTTCCATTTGAAATGGAAAAGATAATGAGGGGGAAGAGAAAGAGTCATTGTACAGAATAACTATCATTTATTGCCACTCTTTCCCAGCAAGCTTCAGTTCATGTCAACTGTAACACAGAACAACAAGCAATAAATAAACATAGGCAATTACACAGTCAATGAAAGATCAAAGCTCTGTAGCCTTGTTTCCTTGTAGCCTTGAATATTACTGGAATAGTCATCAAAAGCACTCCAAAGATGGCAGAGCATGGCATGTAAGAGAGAAGGCAGTTGAAACGTTTACCATCTTATTCACACAAAGTGCTTCCTTCTAAGATTCCTATCACTTCTAAGATTCCTATCACCATTCTTTCATAGAAGGGCACCCAAGATCTGGAACTCTCAATGCAACAGTATTGTCCAACTGTCTTTAAAAAGCAGCAGTTCAGGAAAGTGGCTCACCACTACCTTAACAAGAGTAATCAGGGACAGTGGTGTCACCAAATTCCAGTATCTAAAAAGAAGGAACATACAATAAATAAAAGCTTTAATCAGATAAAAGTTGGTCAATTTGTATCACTTCTATTCAATTCTCAATTAGAATACAGTAGAGTATCTGTGTCCAGTTTTGGAGGGGGGAATAATCCAACAGCTCCTCATAACATCAAAAGCACTGCGCATTGTACATATGTTCTTTAGAAATTCAGTTTTTCAGATTTCAGATTTATTGTCACAATACATGCATGACATCACATTCCACCGAGATTCTTTTTTCTACGGGCAAGGCACAATTACCACTTGTTGGTAGTGCAAAGAAAAAAACTGTACACAACATTGGGCAGTAGATTTAGGACAGAGATGAGGAAAAATAGTTTTTCCCAGAGAGTAGTGAATGTTTGGAATTCTCTAACCAGGGAAGTGGTTGAGGCTGCCTCATTAAACATATTTAAAATTCGGTTAGATAAATGTTTACATGATAGAGGAATTAGGGGATATGGGGAGAAGGCAGGTAGGTGGAGTTAGGTCATAAATTAGATCAGCCATGATCATACTGAATGGCGGAGCAGGCTCGATGGGCCATTTTTGGCCTACTCCTGTTCCTGCTTCCTATGTTCCTAACATACACATGTAAACAAATAAAGAAATGTAAACAATACAAAAAAGAAAAATAATTCAATAAAGTGAAATGAGTCTCTGATTGAGTTTATCGTTGAGGAGTCTGATGGTGGAGGGGTAGCAGGTGTTCCTGATCTTGGTGGTGAGAGTCTTGTGGCACCTATACCTCTTTCCTGACGGTAGCAGCAAATGCAAAGCATGTGCGGGGTGATGTGGATCCTTGATGATTGCTGCTGTTCTCTGATGACAGCATTCCCTGTAGAAGTTCTCGATGAAGGGGAGGGTTCTGTCTGTAATGTTCTGGGCTGTGTCCACTACCTTTTGGAGGGCTTTTTGCTCAGATATTGGTGTCCCCATACCAGAAAGTGATGCAGCTATTCAGTGCACTTTCCACCACACATCCATAGAAATTTGCCAGTGTTTCCAATGTCATACTAAACCCCCACAAACTCCTGAAGAAATAGAGACACTGGCATGCTTTCTTCACGGTGCCATAAGTGTGTTAGGTCCAAGAAGGATCCTCCGAAATGGTGACTCCCAAGAACTTATATTTACTCACCCTCCCCATCTCTGATCCCCCAATGATCACTGGAAAGTATACCTTTGGTTTTCATTTCCTGAAGTTAACAATCACCTCCTTGGTTTTGGTGACAGTGAGTGTGAGGTTGTTGTTGGTGCACCATTCAGCCAAGTTTACAATCTCCCTCCTGAATGCTGACTCAAATAAAGGAAACAGAGGAACCACGTTGCTCAAAGCAGATGGAGAGATCCATATCAGCTGGGAGAACCAGGGTGAAAAAACTCATCCATCCATCCATCCATTCATTATTTTAATGAATCTTTTACAACAATGAGAAGGTTCCACATTCAACCTCATCTGCAAAACTCTCAAGTTTGAAAGAGTCAACTTGTTCCTCACTTGAACATAAGCCATTACGGTACAGGCCCTTCAGCCCACGATGTTGTGCCGACCTATACACTCCTTAATAAAAAAACTAACCACCTCTCACCCCCTACCTTGTAATCCTCTATTTTCCTTTCATCTATGTGCCCAAGTTAACACAATGGAATTTTCATGGGTGACAATGATCAGTCCATTGTGCCTGCACAGTAAAAATAGAATACAAGAAATGTATGAGAGTAAGGCCTTCGGTCACACATTCCTGCTCCACTATTCACACAGGTCATGGTTGCTCCAACCGTAGAACCAGTTCCACTGTAATGTCGGTCTTTCATATCGACTCCATATAAATCTATCTCAGCTTCAAATATATTGAGAGGCATAGATAGGGTGGACAGCCAGCACCCATTTCCTAGGGCAGAATCAGCAAACACCAGAGGACACATATACAAAGTTTTTTTTAAATACACAGAGTTGTGGGTGTCTGGAATGCCTTGCCGGGGAAGGTGGTGGAAGCTGAAACATTGGGGACATTTAAGAGACTCTTAGACAGACGCATGGATGAAAGAAAAATAGAAGGTTATAGGGTAGGGAGAGTTTAGTATATTTTTTTTAGGAAGGGATATATGGGTTGGTACAACATCACGGGCCAAAGGGCCTGTACTGTGCTGTATTGTTTTATGTTCTATTGCATGATTCAGCCTCTGGGAAACTGCATTTCAAAGAGAAACAGTTCCTTCACTGAGTGTCTTAAATGGGCGATTCCTTATTGTGAAATTTCCCCCAGTCAGGGGAACATGTTCTTATCAGGCTTATTTATAATCTTCCAAGCTAGAGCAAGGCCACCTCTTGTTGTCCTAAACTGCTCCCATTTGTCCTTAAGTATACAAAAAAAATCACTTTAAACTATAGTAACCTATAGTCATGTATTAAAATTGCTACTCAATTAAAAGCTCCAGGAGTCTTACAGAACTAAATTATGGGTTCAATTGTTACAGACTCATCCTAGTGGGCTTTCTAAAGATTATGATTTGATCATTACTGCAGAGAGCTACATTGAATGTCAAAGGAGTCATCCAACTTTCCAATTTAATGCCAACAAATAAATGTGAATTCCCAACATGTGCTATTTCTGAGGGAAACCCTAATGAAATTCGATTGAGGTATTGTTTTTATTTTATTTAGAAAGTTATTTAGATCTTTGGCTGCATAAAGTGTTGTCATAAATGAATGCTTTGCGTAGTTTACCATCGATTTCATCTTCTTACAAATAAAACATTTCAAAAATTCACATCAAAACACATTATGTGCTGAAGTCCCACACATCAGCTCTGTTGTTTCAGAAATATAGTACAATTCAAATAACATTGCAAGTCTCAAAGAAAACAGAGGCTGTTTATGTTGCAACAGAAATGGTTTAAATGATATAAAATACCCAAATCAAATTAGGCCTCATAATTCTGTTTTTTTTTTGTGTTCGATGATCTAGCAACTGAAATGCTGCACTGCTGAGAAACTACCATGAAAATATAACCCAATGCATTCCTTCAAAATAAATAAGCAAGGCCACCCAAATTTTCAATTAGTGTTAGTGTATGCCACAGGAAATGGCCAGCTATCCGTCAAAAGACGCCCTAGGCTGGGTCTTGGATACGGAACAGTGACAGGAAGACTTCAAGCAGGAACACAAGCTCAGCATGAAAATGGCTAGTTTCCAATGAAAACTGGATGGTAATAGGTTAATACATATTTCCTTAAACATACAGCATCGACACCAGAAATACAGAATTTAATTCTGACAGAGATTACAATCAAGTGCTCACTTTTATTGAAACACCACAGACATGACTACATCAATGTCAATTTAATTTAGAGTGAGATGGTTGAATGGAGAATAGGGAGTGAATCAGCTGACAAAATACAATCTGCTGACTATGGTAAATACTGGGGGGGGAGGTGAGGTGGGGGGGAGGCGACCAGCAAGAAAACAAAATTATGGTAAATAAATAGGAAAAAAAAATTGAAGTTTAAAATTGGTGCACCTCGCTGTTAGTTCTCCATTCACACAACACAATTTCAAGCAACCAGGAAATTCACTTTTCTGGAATTTCAATCCCCATAGGTGCCATATGCTGGGGATTTTACTGTATTTATTAACTGCTCCCATTTGTCCTTAAGTGCACAAAAAAAATCACTTTAAACTGTAGTGAACTATAGTCATGTATTAAAATTGCTACTCAATTAAAGCTCTAGGAGTCTGACAGAACTAAATTATGGGTTCAATTTTTATCTTTATTTTTATTTTTTTTTAGTAAATTTACTGTGGGGATTTGGAAAGATGGGAAAGACATACAGAACACTATTTTGAAGCAGACTTCAAGGCATCAAGTTCAGAGCCATAAAGGTCTTATTATTGTTCCAGTGAAAGCCTGAAATAATGGACTGTTTACTCAAAGAGACACCTGTTCAAACTACAAGGCCATTTGCTCCATGAGTCGTGAAACCTAAAGACCTGTATTACTGAAGCCAACCATGTGATTAAGACATTTCAAAAAGCAGCTTGAGTATCATCTACCAGATTGACATGAAGACAAAAATGCAGTGACATTCTGTGAGATGGACACTGCTGTTGTGTTCTCCAAGCCGGTGGAATCGATGATTTACTGTGACTATTGTAATGGTCACTTATGACTGACCCATATTTCGGGTAAACCATCAAGATCATTCTTGTATTTGGATCACAGCAATTTTGATGATTTTTTTTAGTCTAAAACCTTTGCCTGGGTCTGTGAAAGCATCGTGGAGGTCACAAGCTTTGTAACCCTTATGCAAGAAAGGGGAAAGTTGTGTCACATTATTCAGATACAGAAACATTTCTCTGAAAGCAATTCAACAAGAATGTGTAAGTTTTGAGAAGTCTGATGACTCAGTGTCTCAACTACATAATTACTTCTGAACAACAGTTAAATATTCTGAGTTTAAACACAAGATTTCTAAGACTGAACTTTGAATTTGACTTTTCAGAATTGTGCCTAAGTTGTAATGTTTTGGATAATCCATACACACATATACATTTGTACATAGTTAAGGTTAGATTTTGAGTAAAGTTGTTATATTATTAATAGCTATTAATAAAAATTATAGTTTTAAGACACCATTATCTTGGTGAATTTCTATTGCTGGTGGTCCTTACAGCAAATTACTGCACAGGGGTATTAAGACCTAGTTGAGAGTATGGCTTTTAATTGTGCACTGATGACATGCGGGAACGATCACAAAGCTTGACTGTAAAGAGTTGAATATCAGCATGATCAGAAGGCCTGAAAACAAGGCTTTGCTTAAACAGAAACCAAAGTTTAAGTAGAACAGATTTTACATAAATTTGATGCAAACAGCATATCCATTTGTGAGAAAAGATTCAAGACTAGCAGAACAAGATAATCACTAAGAAATCAATGGAGAATTCAGAAGACCCATAGACTCATGACAATGAACATGACAATATCATAAATTGCAGTTGAGAAAAATAACATCTAAGCTTTTCATGCAAGGGTAGAAAAATGAAATGGAACGATTTAGGTGGAGGATAAATGTCAATATGGGCTGGCTGAGACAAATGACCTGTGTCTATGCTGAACTGTCATTGCATAGCAGCTTCAATTAAGTCTTTACAATAGAGGGAAAGCCAGTGTTAATACAATCTGATGCGGCTCTGAGGAAATCATCCAGCAACGATCTGGTGTCAAAACAATTGGCATCCAAAAAATCACCATCTATTGAAAGTTTTCTTCCAAATGCTCATTTTTGTATTAACCCAGGAAACTTTGGGCGCCATATTTGATCAAATTATGCCCTTAACGTCAAAACAGACACTCTCAGCTTTTTATTGAAACTCATCATTTAAGTTTTTTGTTTTAAGACTTTGCTGATGAAGGTCTCAGGTGGAGGTCAAGAAGGATCATCCATTTTGTCTTTTCAAGTCTGCGAATGCTTCATGGTTGCTTCAAGTTAGCCAACATTGAGAACAGCCATCTCAGTGGGAGCATCTATCCTGCAGCGCAACACCCTTCCACAGAGTGACTGAATTTTCCAGCTTCATTTGAGATTGGAAGTTTTGTCGCTACAGAACTTTCACCTTGTTTTGGGATTGCAAATTCCAGGAGAATTCGCCAGATCACAAATATAAGAAACCATCTAGCTTCACAAGCTTATTTTGTCAATCAATAACATCATGAAGGATTTTGATTACTCATTTTTGTAAATGGAGTTTGCTGAAGAGTTCATTAGACTCTTCAACCCAGAATAATAGTTTATTTAACAGACAATAATTCAGCCAAATTAACTCTGATTAATACTCTAAAAACATTAATTAAATCATCTTTAATATACTGAATTCAAGGAAGTGAAGCCCCAAATTGAATTTTATTGAGAAAGAATTTTATTTTCCCCACAACCTACTGACAATGAAGATTGTGTCAACATTTGACTTATACCAATTCTCACTCAACTGTTTAAAATATAGTTATCAAGATTTATATTTTATATCTTCAAGACCTGTTCATAATGTTTTCATTCAATTTTAGCACAACTCATCGAACACAGGATGTTATTATAAACAGATTGTTTAAAAAAAATGCTTTTCTATCTAAACACGGGCTTTCCTGAACTTCCCAATGCACTTAAAATTCAAGTTTAACATTTTCAATTGCTTCAAAAATTGAAATTTAGAAACGAGTCACAATGCTCATAGAAATTGTTCTGCTTAAATATAAAATTGGAGAAAGCTGAAAAACCTGTGTCAAAATAAGTTAAGCAAACTTCAGACTAGTGTTTCAACAGATTATAGACTCCCATTAAATGCAATTATTTTTAGATCAAATTTTTCAGAAAACAAAGTTCCGAAACAAATAGCTTAGAACAGCTATAGACCTAACTATGAAATATGTTTCTGAAGCACAAATGGCACCCGAAATGAAAAGGCAGATTACAAAAAAGGAAATGCACAAACTTAATGGCAGGTGAACTGGCTCCGCGTGTTAGGTCACAGCAGCGAAGCAGCTGTATCAATATGGCACCGCCAGGATCATCTTTTCTGCCGGCCAGGTCGGGTCAGGTCCACATGCATGACGTTGCTTCCAGCCCAGGGGCAAGACTTAACCGTGGCCTTATAAGGCGTCATGCGGAAAGTTTCAATAATCAACTGGAGTGCAGACAAGCCCACTGAGTATTGGTCTCGTTCTTTCGACTCCATTGAGCTGCCACTACATTGGTGACTCCGCCAGGTCCAGAAGCCTCTAGCCTCAACATTATGGACGCTGCAGCAGTCAGTGCAGTCGCCCTTAAACTCCCCACTTTCTGGACACTTAAACCATGCAGAAGCACAGTTCCAGATTACCAGACTCCACAAAGTAATACCATGCTGTCAGCTCCCTGGACCAAGAAACCGTAGTCAGAGTGGATGACCTCATACAGAACCCACCAGAGGAAGGTAAATACTCTGCTTTGAAGACCTCCTAATGAGCACCTACAGGCTCTCTGGACACCAGAGAGTAGCCAGCCTTATGCATCTGGATAGCCTAGGGGACAGAATACCATTCGCCCTTATGGACGAAATGCTCACGTTTGCAGAGGGCCACAAACCCTGCCTCATGTTTGAGCAAGCATTCTTAGAGCAGATGGCCAACGACATCCAGCTACTGCTAGCAGATGCGGATTTCAGCGACCCTCGTAAGGGTGCAGCAAAGGCGGACACTCTCTGGTGCACCAAGAGAAAGAACAAATCCACCATAAATCAGCTAATGCATTCCGAGATGAAGCAGCAGCCCAAAGCCCAAACAAGTGGTGAATAGCCATGCACTCTCAGACCAACAGAAGCACCAGAGGCATGGTGGTATTTCTACCACCAGCGCTGGGGGGGGGGCAGAAGCTTGCAAATGCAAAAAGCCCTGCTTGTTCCCAGGAATCGCCCAGGCCAGCCACCGCTAATAGCTACGGCAGCTGGCCACACAAACAGCCTACTACATGTCACGGACAAAACCACGGGCCAGTGTTTCCTCGTCGACATGGGAGTAGAGCTCAGCATCATCTCACCGATGCCTTTAGAGATCCAAATTCACCCATTAGGGCCAATCCTGTGGGCAGCCAACAATACTACCATTAAGACCTTCAGCACGCAGGGCTGAAGAGACCTTCCTCTAGGATTTCACACTGGCCACAGTGGAGAAGCCACTCCTCAGTGCAGATTTTCTCAGAGCCCATAGCTTACTCGTGGACCTCAAAGCTAAATGCCTGGTGTACATCTAGATGTTCCAGACGATCCAATTCACAGCCACCAGCGCTCGGGACTAACAAGTGGCCACCGTTACCACATCCACTGACAGATACAGCCGTATTTTGGGCAAATTCCCATCTATTCTCAGGCTTCAGTTCACGTCCACCATGCCAAAACACGGTGTGCAGCACCACCCCTCCACGCGAAGGACAGAAGATTTCCCCCAAACAAGCTGCAACTAGCTAAGGAGGAATTCAAATGATTGTAAGAGCTAGGGATCGACCATAGGTCTGAGATGGCATGCGCAAGGGGGAATGTCGTGACATGGTTTCCGGCGCGAGGGCAGAACTTGCCTGTGGCCTTATAAGGCGCAGCGTGGGAAGTTTCAATAAACAACTGGAGTGCAGACAAGCCCATTGAGTACTGGTCTTGTTCTTTCAACTCCGTTTTACTGACGCTCTCAATGTTTAATTTTAATATGGACTTAAAACTGTGGAGAAGGGGTGTGATAAATAGACTTGGTTTTAAAGCGTTATCCAAAAGAATGTTTCACTTCATTATAAATGCTAGAGACCACACAATGAGCAAAAGTAGCACCTGCAAGATATTTAATATGAAGACACTCTATTGAAAATGACATGTTTACATTTCCTTTGCCTATAAAAAGTGAAAGCAACCATGAATAGATCTGAAAATATTTTTTTTAAGTCAAAGAACAGCAAAAAAAAATTGATTATTTTAAATGGTAATATATTGAATATATTAATGGCCAAAGTGACAAGTTCAGTTCAGATCCACTTCAAGCTAAAAGCTAACATCTGTGCTAATCACGCTGCTAAATACACCAGATGTTCCTAATTATTATTAAGAATGTTTTTAAAATTATAAGCATAGGTCACAAACCTGGAAGCCAAAAGGTCAACAAAAAGCACTCACACCAATCATAAAACACGAAAAGAAGCAGCAGGCATTTTCTTAACCTGAAATTGAAAATAATGTTCTACACAAGATAACCTATGGATAACAAGATAATACCGGTAACTCCTTTTAACATTAGACCAAATGCCATTCCAACCACCCAAGGATTCCCTACCTCTAATGGGAAAACAAATATGGAATAATAATTTTAAAGCTTGCCAGTCAATTCTAAGATGGAACTGATACTGCCCAGGACGTTCACTGCTCACATCATTGTTGAAGGCACAGTGAGAAAGAAGAGGGAGTGCAGACAAGGATAGGAAATAAAAATCAGTTCCACTTGAAAAGGCCTAAGTGCTATTCATTTATTGTTCTCAAGTTGGTGGCAAAATTTACGCCCTATTGCTTTCCTGAAATGAAAGCAATGGCCAAATTACAGCTAGTCTGGTACCTTTTCAAAACCTTTGAGATTGTGAAAACCACGCTCTTTAGATGACACATTCAGAACAGCCAAGGTAATTTTATTGTCATGTACATTGAACAATGAACATTTTTACCAGCTACAGCTGAACAGGTTACTTAATAAAAAAACCTACGAAACAAGTAATAAATAATTACATACTAAACTGGATTAAAAAAAAAGAATAAATACACAAAAAGGATAGATTATAAATACAGTAAAATCCTCATTATCTGGCATCTACTAATACACCTTAATTAAGAATACACTGTTTAAAAGACGGTGCAAAATACAAAATAATTTGAAAAAAATCAGTACTGTCACCTTCAATTATGTAAAGTTCACTTTTATCAGCTAATTACAGTAACTTACAAAATTTGAATTTGAACCCTGGTCACTGGCTCAAAGTATTGTGCTAACCAATCCACCATCATAATTAATCCCCCCTCTCCTTGTGCTGACACCTGACGCACCTCCATGCAGCAAGTGTCCCGTTCAGACCCTCGGTGCAATCCAGGTCATCGCCACATAAGTGTCCCACTCAGGTCCTCAGCACAACCTGATTCACCTCCGCGTGTGTTCTGGTCAGGCCCTCGGTGCACCTTCCTTGAAATTCAAAACCCGGTTACCTGTGCTGTAATTGCCATCCACTAGCCTGGGGATCTCCAAAGTGGTCGATATCCAAGGGGGCAAAAGGGGGTCGATAAACACTCAAGGTGACTTCTTCGATGCGGATGGCACCGCAATTGATATCGAGAAGAGAGTCAGCGTCGCCAATGCTGAAGACTTGGACCCAGTTCCATTTGGCATTTTCCCAGCCAGAAGCAAAGCTTATTTTTTACTGTTATTGTTTGCTTAATTTATAGATTTGTTACTTGGCGATTGGAGTGTTGTAACAAAGTTTGGGTTATTGCTAGGAGGCCCAGATACCAAGCATATGGAATGCAGTTTCCCTCATTAATGCGTATGGAAATTGCACGTGTACTTATTTATTTATTTGTACATGCCTGGGGGTCGATGAGGGTTCAAGGATTCCATGAAGGGCTTGATGATCTAAAATGTTTGGGAACCCCTGCGCTAGCCACTATGCTAACCATCACAATTAACCCCCTCCTCCAAGTTTACAGATTAAGCCCTACTAATATACTTAATATTAATAAAGACTCCAACCAGGCAAAGATAGGGAGACACTTTGGGACAATCGCCTCAAGCAGCGAGTGGCATTGTCCAGCTCTTTATCCTGATTGTCGCCATTTTATTCAAACACAACTTTACTTTAACTTTATTCAAACAGGGGCACGACTGGGGTGCTCCGCTGTTGAATGTTTGTTCCCAAGGGGTTGTGTTGCTTCAGAAATCCTTTACTTTTAAACTTGTATTTAAAACTTGATTTATTGTCAATTTTTTTTCCTCAATTTTTTTTGCCAATTGTTTGAAATTAATAGAGCCATTTTTAGGTCATTCTTGATTTGTGCAAAGAGGGAGGTTCAAGAGCCTAACAGCTGATGGAAAGAAGTTTTGATCCACCCTCTCAGTATATTTTCCAGAGTGCACCTGTAAAAGTTTGATAGAGTATTCAACAGCATACCAAATCTCCTCACACTACTGAGAAAGGAGAGGATTTGGTGTCCCTCCCTCATGGTTGTCTTGAGATGCTGGCTCCAGGAGAGGACTTCTAAAATATGGACTCACAGAAATGGTTTTAAACCTCCATCCCAACAATGCAAAGAGGTGTATCTTCCCTTCCTAAAATCAACAATAAACTCCCTAATTTTGGCCACGTTGAAAGCAAGATTGTTGATCTGGCATCATTCAATCAGATTTTTAATCTCCATTCCGTCTTCTGTCTCATCATTTCCAGTAATTTGGCCAACAACTGTTTTGAAAAGAAAATATTCTGAAATTGTAAACACCACCATGATTATAGTAGAAATACAATGCTGGAGGAACTCAGCAAGGTCACAGAGCGTACTTTATATCGCAAAGATAAAGACACCTTGATGAAGGGTTCAGGCCAGAACATTGATCTTTCATATATAAACTACACAGTGTGACCTGCTGAGTTTCTCCAGCATTGGGTTTTTCCTTTTATATTAATTCCAAAATTGACTGGGTTGGTTCAACATTAAGATATATGGCATGTTACCTTTACAGAGATCTGACAGCAATATTTGCAATTTTGAGGTTAAACCTTCCAAGATGGAGAGTCCTGACAAACAACAAAGAAACGTTGACAAGATGCAACATGGAAAATTGTCAATTATCCCAGTGAAAGAAGGTTTTTATTTGAATGATTGGACAGTGAAGTCTGCTGACTAGAGTCCAGGATAAGCAGATGGCCAATAATATTGGCACAATTTATTTAAAGATGGCTTAATTGTTCTAATAGAGCACTGGTGGAAGTCTGAGATCAGAAAAGCATGCAACAAAACTCAGTTAACTGAGAATGAAAGATTCTTATACTTCAAGGGTTGTGGTCCCACAAGGAAACTCACATTGCTGAATTCTGGGAATTATACACTAAAGGGGAATTTCAAAGGCCAACATCTCCAGTAACTAGGAATCAATTTGTTAACATTCTTCAACTCTGTTCCAGAATGAAGCTCACACCAATTTCAAAATATAGAACACTGAAAGCACAATATAGGCCCTTTACCCTACAGTGTTGTTCCGAGCTAATAACCTACTCTAAAAACTGGCTAGAATTTCACCACTGCAAAACTCACCATTTTTCTCACCTCTGTGTACCTGAGTAATAATCTATTAAAAGATCCTATTGTACATGCATCCACCACTATTGCTGGCAGCGCATTGGATACCCACCACTCTCCGTATGAATAATTTATCTCTTGCATCCTCCCTTTTCTAATTCCCAAGCACCTTAAAACTATGCCCCCTTGTGTTAGACATTTCAGCTCTGGGAAAAGGCTCTGGCCATCCACCCAATCAATCTCTTATCATCTTATACACTTCTGTAATGTAATCGATCATCCTCCATCACTTCAAAGAGTGAACCAAGTTCATTCAGACTATCCACATAAGGCATGCCCTCCAATCAAGGCAGGATCCTTGAAAATCTACTCTGCACTCTCTCTTTTGCAACCACATCCTTCCTATAGTGATGTGACCAGAAATGAACACAACATTCCAAGATTTGTTCAAGTGCTACCTCTCGTACTTTGATGAAGAGTTCAAGCCCAAAACATTGGATAAGTATCATTATTTTTACTATATTAAGTACACTGTGTGACCTGCTGAGTTTCTGCAGCATTGTTTTCAATCACCATGTCTGTAGACATTTGGTTTTACAATATTCCAAGGGTGGTCCAACTAAGATCTCATATAGCTGCAACATTACCTCACGGCTCTTGAACTCAATCCTACGATTAATGAAGGCTTACACACCATGCACCTTCTTAACAACAAGGTCAACATTGTGCAGCAACTTGGAAAGTCTTATGGGCTCAGGTTTCAAGATTGCTCAGTTCTTTCACACTGCTCAGAATCATCCCATTAACATTCTATCTTACTTTCAAATTTAACAACTGAAATGAACCACTTCACACTTTTCTGGGTTAAACTCCATCTGCCACTTCTCAGCCTAGCTCCACATCTTATCAATGTCCCTTGTTAACCAAGGGCAACCCTCCTTAACACCACCAGTCTTCATGTCATCCATAAACTTATAAACGTACCCTTCCATTTCCTCATTCAGGTCATTTATAAAAATTACAAAGAGGAGGGTATCCCAGAATAGATCCCTGCAGAACACCCACTGGTCACTGACCACCATACAGAATACAAGCCAATTCTATATCCACAAAGCAATGTTTTCTGGATTCCATGACTCCTTACCTTCTGAATGAGCCTTGCATGAAGAAACTTTTCAAATGTCTTAATGAAATCCATATACACCGTTCTATCTTCATCATCATAATTTGTTACATCCTTAAATAATTCAATCAAGCTTGTGAGACACAATCTTTCCCTGACAAATCCATACTGACTGTCCCTAACCAGAATATGCTTGTAAATGAAGTCCCTCAGGATCTTCAATGGCTTTCCCATCCCTGAAGCTCGACATACCGCTTCATAATTCCCCAGGCTATCTCTACTCCCTTTCTTGAACAGGAGAATCATATTTGCAACCATCAAATCCTCCTCTAATAATAATAATATCCAAAGAAGTGTGCATTTACGCACACTTGGAGATTGGCTTCAAGTCATCATTTGAGTGTACGAGGGTGGACCATACATTAAACATCCTAAAAGAAAAAGTCTTCGATGGACTTGCCTTCCCCTCCCACCCCCACACAATACTGTTATCTGACTATCACGACACACAGGAAAATTGTGACCGAATATAGATATATTTTTGGGAGATAAATTTGGGCAGGGTTTTTGGTGTAGGTCACAAACACTTTAAAACAGATCTTATTTAAAATCCTGGAGCTCTGATCTGCTGTGGTTTTGCAGGCAGAGACAGTCAAACAGACTTTATCTCTCAGAGAGAGAGAGAGACAGACAGAGATCATTTTTACAGTGTTACAGCCAGCAACAGCAGCTGGGACTGGAACAGGACAAGCTGGCAAGCTTGTGGGAAAACCCCATTTGGAAGACGAGTTCTTATTTCAGCCCGGTCAAAGTCCATGTGGTTCATGCAAGAGGAGAGGACTGGCTGTCTAATGTTTCAAATGAAATAAGAGAAACAGAAAAGGCACTCTGTGGCAAATTGAAAGAAGGAGGTTATCATCTGGAGAACCATGATGGAACAAGTTTCACCAGCAAGACACTAAAGTGGCTGATTAAAAAGAAATCAGTTGTGGGTGTCCTGGAACAACAAATCTCTCTCTGAAAACCGACAAGAACCTTCCTGAGCAGTAACCATTTACCTTTCAAGCACCAAACCCTGGTGAATTTTATAAATGTTAAATTCTATGCATAGCATAAGAATTGCCTGCAACCAGTGAACTTGGAAGAATAAGAAGTGAGATTGGACTGTGAACCAAAGAACTTTTCTGAACTTACACACACATTACATACACGTGCGCTTAGAATTAGATGGGGGTTAGGTTAGTTAAGTCAATAGTGATAACTTAAAGTGTGATTCTGTTTTCATGTTTAAAGATAATTAAAAACAACTTTTGTTTAAGTAACCATTTGTCTTGGTGAATATCTATTGGTGCTGGGTTTTGGGGTCCTCTGGGCTCATAACAAGATACTGAGTAATTCTTTCATATCCCAGCAACAACCTTTCAGTCAAACAAATTTCAGGCCTGAGTCCAGCACAACCTTTGGTCAACTGAAGAAAAAGTATTCAAAATGCAAAATTTTATTTCACTCAAAATGTACTCGACAAAAAAAGTGTGATGTACTACTCTAATGCACAATAGAGAACACAAAACATTAGTGATGTATCAGGAATGTATCAGTGATGTATCTGTACCTGCAAAATGTGTTAGCAGGTTAGCATTCTCCCCAAGGCTAATGAACCATCATGGAACCATCAGAAATAGGAAGAAGAAAAGGCCTTCTGTCCCATCGAGCCTGCTTCGCCATTTAATAAGATCATGGCTGTTCTGACCAGCTCTATTTACCCACCTTTTCTCCATAACCCTCAATTCCACCATTTAATAAGATCATGGCTGATCCAGCCAGCTCTATTCACCCACCTTTTCTCCATAACCCTCAATTCCCCTACGATGCAAAAATCTATTTAAATGTGTCACTAGAGGGGAATGAGGACACCATGACCCAAACATGGTTGAACTCCACAGAGCTCCTGAAATAGTAAACCAATTAATTTACACCATTACTGCTATATTTCAACATAGATGAGTAAACCACAGACTACTGCAGTATCACAGTTCGGCGGGCAGCAACCTCCTTTGAAGAAGACCGCAGAGCCCACCTCACTGACAAAGGAGGAAAAACCCAACACCCAACCCACCAATTTTCCCCTGCAACCGCTGCAACCGTGTCTGCCTGTCCCGCATCGGACTTGTCAGCCACAAACGAGCCTGCAGCTGACGTGGACATTTACCCCTCCATAAATCTTCGTCCGCGAAGCCAAGCCAAAGAGACAGACTGCAGTATCAGACAAGAGGGGTGCGGCAATTCCAGTTCAGACAGAGTACCAAACAGTGTTCTCTTTATCCCAAAAATATGCAGTTAATTTTACATGTTACAATGTTACATAATAATGGTATTCCAATGAAAACATTGAAAATTGCTCAGTATTGTGGATTATAGAGAATTACCGCTTTACTGTGATTAGCCTCACAACATTCAACAATTTCAGAATGACCATCTTAAAATCAGCAAAATAGATTCCAGGTTGCTGTGATCAAGGTCACATATCTCAAAGTGTGTACACCAACTCATCAGCATGCCTAAATCCAAGGTCATGGCAACATTAAATACATGGGAATTAGACATCTTAAATTTTGTCACATATTAAATCATTTCGAAGAGTCAGAGCTACTTCACTCATGACTAACTGACAATTAAGTCGTCGAACAATTGGGTATCAACTGAAGCCCGCATCATCAACATGTTAACTAAAAAAACACTAAGTAAACATCCAGAGTCCTCCTGACACTGCAAGGCTGAATTATTTTTGAACTGGTTCAAACCGATGAGAACTGGAACAAGCCAGGGAAGGGAGAAGTGAAGCAAGCAAGTGTTGGGCTGAGAGCAGAGTGATGGTCCTCACCCTGGTACACGGCACATCCGAAGAAAGGAGGGGGTTAATGGAATCAACCAGAGTTGGGCTGAGTGAGGACGGGATGGGTCCGGCAGACGGAGGCCGGTCAGTGAGGGGTGAGGACGGGGACGGCGCTTCCAGCCAGCAGGTCCCGGACACCCGACACTCCAGGGCCCACCACGGCCAAAGCACTCACCTGTTCCAATGCCGCAAACGCCGACCTGAGTGGGAGGGGGGGCTGCGAAACAACATCCGAGTCAGGCGCGACCGGTAGGGCTGGACTTCCGGGTGACCCAGAAGCAGGCGGCGAATGCCGGGAAAACGGCAGCTGCGAACGGTGGGGAGCTGGAGGCGGCTCAGGCAGCAGGCGTGGAGGGGGAGGGGACGTCGTCCAGTTCTCTTGCACTGCACGTTCACCTGCCCTCCGGCCTTATATGACCACACACCCACCCATTTGCACTGATGGATGCTGCCTGACTCGCTGAGATCTGCCTGCAGCGGTTTTATGTTCCGACCACCCCCCCAACCTGTCTCCCCCCCCCACCTCTCTCTCCCCCCCACCTCTCTCTCCCCCCCCACCTCTCTCTCCCCCCCCACCTCTCTCTCCCCCCCCACCTCTCTCTCCCCCCCCACCTCTCTCTCCCCCCCCACCTCTCTCTCCCCCCCCACCTCTCTCTCCCCCACCTCTCTCCCCCACCTCTCTCCCCCCACCTCTCTCCCCCCACCTCTCCCCCCCACCACCTCTCTCCCCCCCACCTCTCTCCCCCCCCCACCTCTCTCCCCCCCCACCTCTCTCCCCCCCCACCTCTCTCCCCCCCACCTCTCTCCCCCCCCACCTCTCTCGCTCTCTCTCCTCCCCCCCCACCTCTCTCGCTTTCTCCCCCCCACCTCTCTCGCTTTCTCCCCCCCACCTCTCTCGCTTTCTCCCCCCCCCACCTCTCTCTCTCTCTCTCTTCCCCCCCCCCCCCCCCACCTCCTGAAATGTTGACTGTCAATTTCTCTCCATGGAAACTTCCTGACAAGCTGAGCCCCTCGGGCTTCTGGGGTGTTAATCTCCTGGGTCATAAATCAATGAAGGTCAAGTTAGATATGACTGCCTGAACGAATCACCTTTTTATCACCACATTAGCAATGCTGTCTCCGTTGTCTTTCTGAGATAATGGGGATAACATACAGTGAGCAGTAATCGCGCCTGAGGTACAGTATCTGCAATCACCCAAAGCCTGCCTTCATAGACTTGGCATACATTACCTTGTCGAAAGGTAATAACTTACAGGGAAATGCAGGTGGCTGTGTAGTATGATCAGGTGCATTGCATTTATGGTCGTGTTAGGGAACTTCCACCAAAAGATATCTTCCCCAGTCTCTCCACAAGAACCATCCAGAAGGGCAAGCCTCTTCTGCTAATTTCTTTATGGAGGGGTAATGTCCACGTCAGCTGCAGGCTCGTTTGTGGCTGACAAGTCTGATGCGGGACAGGCAGACACGGTTGCAGTGGTTGCAAGGGAAAATTGGTGGGTTGGGGTTGGGTTTTTCCTCCTTTGTCTTTTGTTAGTGAGGTGGGCTCTGCAGTCTTCATCAAAGGAGGTTGCTGCCCGCCGAACTGTGATGCGCCAAGATGCACGGTTTGAGGCGATATCAGCCCACTGGCGGTGGTCAACGTGGCAGGCACCAAGAGATTTCTTTAGGCAGTCCTTGTACCTCTTCTTTGGTGCACCTCTGTGTCAGTGGCCAGTGGCCAGTGGAGAGCTTGCCATATAACACGATCTTGGGAAGGCGATGGTCCACCCCACTAACTACCATATTTCATTGATTACACTGGACAATGACGATTTTGCTTCCTGAACATCTTTTTTATGGATTTTTGGCTGCTGATCACAAAAATCCCTTTAAATTTTTCCTCTAATGTACTGTTTTTAGATAACAACCTATTTTTGTGAGTTCCTGTCATATTTTAAGTCAACTAGTATATTGTCCACAAAGTAAGCTGTTTCAGTCAGTCCAAGCATGCCTGGGCATGCACTTAGTGCAGGTTCTCTGTAAATGACTTAGGCCCAGGCATGCTAAGAAGGCATTTAAAGATGTTGAGAATTTTCTTGGCAACCACAGAGCACCAAACTACATCCAGCTTCAAGCATACAAAACCAAGAAGTGTAGCGTGTCATTGAAAATTTATTTTCTGCATTCACACTTGGACCTCTTCCCTGCTGATCTTGGTGCAGTCAGTGATGAACATGGTGAAATGTTTTACCAGGACTTTATTACCATGGAAAAGTGGTATCAGAGCAACTGGAATCCATCAATGCTGGCTGACTATTGTTGGACACTGACATGATGCTGAGTATAAACCAAAATCAGTGGCAAAACATTATAGGTCAGTTGAACTAACTTAGTGTGTCAGCATCATTGTGAGGTTAAACATGCTAAATTCAATAAAAGTTAATTTAATGTTTCCAACTTCCTACGTGATTCAGCAAATATGAAATTATCTTTGTTTTCAGCTTGAAGTTGTCTATCATAATTTTTCTTCAGGAAGCAAGCCTTTTGTAAAACTTTGTTGTTCAGTGTTATCATCTGAGATTTCCACTGGCGGCCCACCGCCACGGTGATCGAGCTGGTGCTCCGGGCGGTGAGCACAACCAAAGACCAGCTGCCTGTGCACTGACACTGGCCCCAACAGGCGAACTGGAGGATGGATGGCAAGGGCAGGTTAAAGGCCAGTGACCCCAAAATGGCACTGGCCTTGCTGCGCAGCCAACAGACAGGGACAGCATGCAGGAAAGAAGAGCATTGTTATTTAGGAAAGTACCCATGCACAGGAAATCCCCTTTTGTTATGCATATGGTGATGTCAGCCAGCGAGAACAGTACTAGTATAAAAGCGGGGCTCAAGCCCTAATAAAACTCAGAGCTTAACCTGACTACATACATGTGTGTGTCTTCTTTCGAGTAGCACGCAGCTACACCACCAACTTTAATAAGATTTGAACACCAAATTCATCCACTACTTCCCTTTGAAGTGACTGTTTTATCTCCAACTCCCTGCTATGTTTTTCCAACTCTGAACCATTCCTCTTATCATGACCTTTTCACAAGCAACTGCAGGAGTTATGACACCCATGCTACCTCTTTTCCACTGTCAAGAGAACCAAACAGTCATTCCAAGTGAAGCAAAAATTCACTTTGATTTCTTTGATTTTAGTATACTGCATTTGGTTATTGTGATATTGTCTTGTGTTTATTGGAAAATCTAAACATAGACTGGGTAATCATTTTGCAAAATATATCCATTCAGTCTGGAAAGATGACACTGAGTTTCCCTACTGAGTCATTTCAATCCTGCGTCCAACTCCAAATCTCTACTATTATCATCTGATACTGAACTAACAAAGCTTGAGGAACAGTAGCTCATGTTCTGTCCAGGCACATTTCACCCCTTGATACTTTAATATTAAATTTAAACAATTTCTAATAACAATGCAGTGGCAGCTACACTGCCACTGAAAGAACACACAACCAGACAGGTTGAGCTTACTGAGCAGAAAACTGGTTTATTGCTGGCTGCTGGCTGCCGGGCTGGACTTATACTCCCAGCCCAGACCTGGCTGAGAACCACGCCAGGGGGCGCCGACGTCACTCGCGCGTCACGTGGTTCCCCCAGTGTGGGCTTCTGAGCCCGGTGCTGAGAAGAAGGGGAAACCCCTTTGGTGCCATTTTGGCCGGCTGCCCCACCGGATGGATTATAAGCGGGGCCAGTTCGCCTGCCTAGTGGCATGCAACACAGAGCACCCTCCCCCACCCCCCCCCAAGAATCGGCGCCAATGTCCTTTTTAGCTGGGCGGCCTCACTTCTTGGGCTGGGCCACAATCACTGGTTCGGTGGGGTCAAGGTGAGCTGGCTTCGGCCTGTCCACAAAAAACAGCTCCCGCCTGCCGCCAATATCCAGCTTGAACGTAGACCCTGAACACTGGACAACCCTGTATGGCCCCTTGTAAGGTATCTGCAGAGGTGCCGGGGACGGGCCCCACCAAATAAAAACGTACTCTGTGGAATGCAGCTCGCTTGGGACACAAGATGGCCGTGTGCCATGTCTGGACGGTGGTGGGAGTGCTAAGGTGTCCAAGTGGGCCCGGAGGTGGGGGAGTAGCTCGTGCAATGACAACTGGGGGTTGTGAGGTGTGTTGATGTACTCACCGGGCAGTGCCAGCGGTGCACCGTAGACTAGCTCAATTGATGATGCCTGCAGATCCTCCTTGGGCGTGGAGCGGATGCCCAGGAGCACCCAAGGCAGTTCGTACACCCAGTTGGGACCGGTGAGTCAGGCCATAAGTGCCGACTTAAGGTGGCGGTGCAGACACTCAACCAGGGGGTGATAGGCCATGGTGTGGTGTAACTCTATCCCCAACCTGTTGGCAAACTGTGCCCAGAGCGCAGAAGTAAACTGAGCTCCCCAATCGCTGGTGAGATGATTCAGAACGCCAAACCAGGCAACCCAACCGTGCAACAGCGCTCAGGATCAGGAGTCCATGGAGGCATCCGGCATTGGGATCGTCTCAGGCCAAAGAGTGGTGCGGTCTACCACCGTGAACAGGTAACGGTTGCCCCAGGAAACTGGTAAAGGCCCGACGTGAATGTGGCTGAACCATTCCCGGACGTGTTCAAACTCTTGCACGGGTGCCCTGGTGTGCCTGTGGACCTTGGACATCTGGCAATGGATGCGTGTTCTGGCCCAGCCCACGATCTGCTTCTGCATCCCATGCCAGAAGAACCACTCTGCCACCATACAGAACGTGGACCTGATGGACGGGTGTGAAATGTCGTGGATGTGATGGAAGACTTGCCTGCACCACTGCTGGGGAACCACTGGCCGTGGGGTGCCCATAGAGACATCACACAGGTCGGTGCTTTCGCCACTAGGAGTCAGGAGGTCTTGGAACTGCAGGACCATGATGGCAGTCCTGAAGGCTCGCGTCTCTTTGTCGGACTTCTGGTTCTGGGGAAGCTAGTTGAAGTTGAGGCCGGGTGTCACAGCACAGATGGCCAGTCGTGAGAGTGCATCAGCGACCACGTTGTCCTTCCCCGTCTTGTGCTGAATGTCGATGGTAAACTCCGGCATGAAGGAGAGGTAAAGCTGTTCGCGGACTGACCAGGGATTCTTTGCCATCATAAGTGCCTGAATGAAGGGTTTATGGTCAGTGAAGATGGTAAAAGTCCTCCCCTCCAAGAAATAGTAGAAATGCCGCACCGCCAGGTACATGCCCAGTAACTCACGGTCGAAGGCGCTACACTTGTGCTCTGGTAGATGGAGAAGCCGGCTGAAGAACGCCAGCGGCTTCCATTGTCCATTTACCTGCTGCTCTAGGACAGCGCCGACGGCTGTGGCAGAGGCATCCACGGTGAGCGCCATATACAGGTCAGTGTGCGGGTGGGCGAGCATGGTAGCCTTCATGAGGGCGTCCTTGGTGGCCTCGAATGTACTGCAGGCCTCTGGGTTCCAGGAGAGCATTTTATGCTTGGCTGTGATGAGGGCGAATAGCGGCTGCATGATGCTTGTGACTCCTGGGATTAATCGGCTATAGAAGTTGACCCTACCTGTGAACTCCTGCAGCCCCTTAAGGTTGTCCGGGCATGGGAACTCCTTGATAGCAGCAGTGGGCGTGGCTCCTTCGGCCTTGATGGTATGGCCCAGGAACTGCATGGACTCTTTCCCGAACTGGCACTTGGTTGGATTGATGGTGAGGCCAAAGTCGGCCAGCCAGGAGAAGAGGGCGCATAGGTGGGCCTTGTGTTGCGCCCAATCCCTGCTGGCAATGAGGATGTCGTCAAAGTAAATGAAGATAAAATCTAGGTCCCTTCCCACTGAGTCCATGAGGCGCTGGAAGGTCTGAGCGGCGTTCTTTAGCCCAAATGGCATGCAAAGGAATTCGAACAAGCTGAAGGGGGTGATGATGGCTGTCTTGAGTATGTTCTCAGTGTGCAGCAGGATTTGGTAATACCAGTCCGTGCACCAGGTCAACCTTGGAGAAAACCCTCATACCATGGAGATTGTCTGTGAAGTCCTGGATGTGAGGGATGGAGTAACGGTCAGGAACTGTCGCCTTATTAAGCCGTCGATAGTTTCTGCAGGGGCACCAGCTGCCAAAGGCTTTTGGGACCAGGTGGAGCATCAAGGCCCATGGGCTGTCGGAGCACTGAATGATCCCCAGCTCCAGCAGATGCAAAAACTCTTCCTTCGCCACCTGGAGCTTGTCAGGTGGGAGCCGGTGTGCCTTGGCATGAACCGGTGGACCCTGGGTGGGGATGTGGTGGAACACCCCGTGGCGCAGTGAGGCAGTGGAGAACTGTGGCCTGAGGAGGGCCGGGAACTCGTCCAGGTTTTGCTGGAACTCATCTCTGGGTGTGCTGATCATGGCCATCTGCGGCTGCTCTGTGCAGGAGGCGTCGAGGCGAACGGCCTGGAAAGTCTGGGTGTCTACCAGGTGCCTACCTTGAATATCACCAGGAGGCCATGGGGAAGGAGGAAGTCGGCACCCAGAATGGCGGTTTGAAGGGACAAGACGGTGACCCTTCATGAGAACTTTCGCCGGCCGATCTGGAACTGGACTGTCCTGTTCCCATATGTCTGGATCTGTGTTGCGTTGATCGCACGGAGGGGAGGTCCTCGAGGTCAGTTCCTGGACTCGGTGGCTATGGCCGGGATGACGCTGATCTGGGCCCCAGTGTTGACGAGGAAGCGCCGGCCACTGACTGAGTCCCGCAGGTAGAGGAGGTGGTGTCCTTGACCAGCCGCCATAGCCATTAACAGCGGCCGGCCTGCTCATTTTCCTGGAACAAGCAGGGCTGATGACGCTTCTGAGCCTTGACTCCCCAGCGCTAATGGTAGAAGCAGAAGCCCGGAGTGGATGTCATGCCCCTAATTATATTCTTGGTGGCCCCTGCAGGGGCCAGGTGTTCTACTGCAGGGCTAGGGCAGGCTTGACATGGTCATGCCCATGACTCATGACCTGCTGGACCACTCTGCCCTCTGGGAATCACTTGACCCATAGCACTTGGGCCTTCTGAGCAACCTTCCTCGGATCGGTAATGCTCTCTTGGGTCAGTAACAGCTGGATGTTGTCAGGCAGATGTCGAGGAAAATTCGGTCAAAGAGTGGGCAGTTGGTGTGATCACCCATGAGCATAAGCATTTTGTCCATCAGCTCCACCGGGGACCTGTCCCCCAAGGCATCGAGGTGCAGCATCCAAGCGGCACGCTGATGCCTAGATAGTCCGAGGGATCCGGTGAGCACTCGCTTGATGATCCCGTATTTGTCTTTGGCGGGTGGGTGCTGAACGAGGTGCAGCACACATTTGGCTGTGGCCTGGTCCAGGGCAGCGACCACGTGGTAGAATTTGATCGTGTCAGACGAAATCTGGCAGAGCTGAACCCAGAAGTCAAGCAACTTGACAGCTATAGCACTGATCCCAGGTTCACTCATGTTGGGTTCAAAGACGTTTGAACCAGTCGGGATCACCAATTGTGGCGGCAGCTACTCTGCTACTGAAAGAACACACAACCATACAGGTTGAGCTCAGTGAGCAGAAAACTGGTTTATTGCTGGCAGTTGGGCTGGACTTATACTCCCAGCCCAGACCTGGTTGAGAACCGCGCTGGGGGGGCGCCGACATCACTCAGTCTCACGTGGTCCCCCAGCACAGGCTTCTGAGCCCAGTGCTGAGAAGAAGAGGAAGCACCCGACAGCGCCATTTTGGCCGGCTGTCCAGCCGCGTGGATTACAAGCGGGGCTGGTTCACCTGCCTAGTGGCATGCCGCCACACCTGTTTATTTTATAATTGGCAAGTTTTAAAGTGAAGAAGCCTAACTTGAACATTAACTCAGATTTTTTTTCCTTCACAAATATATTTGATCTGCTAAGTATTTCTGGGATTCTCCTTTTTTTTATATTTCCAACCACTGCTATGCTCTGTAACTCAGTTTTTTTCTGTCCTCTTATTATTCATCACTCTCCATTTATATTCTCTGGACAGATTAGTTATGATTAATATGTAATATCACTTCCTTTTAGTGATTATTAACAAAAATTATATTGTCTGACAATCTTGGTTTCAACCTTATCACAGACATCACCTCTTCTGAACCGAAAACAGATGTCTTGCTTTTCCATTTCCAATGAAAGGATATTGGCTTCAAATGTTAACTCTTTCTTCACCATAAATGTTTGTCCTGTTGAATATCTTCAGATTTTTTTGTTTGTTTGTTTCAAATTTCAAAATCAGCAGTTTTGGTTTCCTTTTGGACTGCAAAATCTCACCTTCACCACAATTGTCCAGTCTGGCTCACTAACTGGAGGGACAAGGCTCCAAGATGTGCATAAAACTATTGGCAAAGTTGGTGGGCATCACTATGTTATTTGACATTTCATAGAAGTTTTCTGGAAGGTGTCCAAATGTACCTCTTCAACATACCCATCAAAGTCATCATTTGAATTCTGTGCATAGCTCATCCCGCTCTTGTCCCACTATCTGAGCTGAGATTAAAATTAGGGCCGTGGAGAAGGAAGTGGATGGAGTGGTGGTGTTGTGATCTATGCGTTGATGAGTCATCATTCAACAACATCTCTTTTACAGATCAGGTCTTTGGTAAGCTTAAGAAGGGTGAAAGGTTGAAGAACATTATTATTGTCAAATTGAGGCATGGGTTAAAATTTAAGCCATTGATAAAATGAGACAGGAACAATAAACCTTGAAAATGTCAACGTACCAATTAATTTCACAGAATTTTCCAGCCAGTCACATTGCAATGTGTAAACATTATTGGGGAATACCAAATCTGGCTTAAAAGTCTAACTGTTCTTTCTGTTAATAGTCACTTGATGAGGAAGATGGATTAAAGAAGGCCTCTTGACCTAAAAAATTAGATGATGGATCTCTTGAGGAACAAATGGCATTTTGGCAAAACATGAAAGTTCAGATTTTCACTTCAGAAAGATTTGGTGTATTCTAACTATTAACTGAGTGTATTTTTGTTGAGCAGTTCTGCAAGAACTGGATGGTGCTGATGGTCTGAATATTGTTCTTGCATCTGGGGCCTATTTTGAAATTTAGCCAAGCTGATAAAAGATTCTTCTGCCTCTTGGCAGCAAGTGGCAGGAATGTAGGTGGTCTCATAATTAAACAAATATTCAAGGATATCTGACAAAATAAATTATGAGTTTGCATTGATCCAAAACAAAAAAAAATCTCCTAATTATACTTATCAGAACTCTGTTTAGAAGTCACTCAACTTGCTAAGTCAGGTTTTCTGGTCATTAATGTGGAGAAATTGACTAACATCGCGGTTGTAACAATTTTTTAAAAATCTTCAAAAAGTGTAATGGCCTTTGGAACATTTTGTAGTATCAACTGCATTGCATGCATTTTCTTCTGTAACTAAACAACAGATATCTTCACATCTGGAATTGCCCATTACCTCTATTAGATTCTCTTCCCATGAATGTAAACCAATTGACCAAAGACCAGAGGGATGACCTCAGATTGGCATATATAATACGGAAACATCCCAGTGTGCAGTGGATTTCTTGGGAAGTTTAAGCAGTTACATTTTTGTGGCTGAGTTCCTCCTGCAGTTTGTTATTGCTCCAAATTCAAGCATCCGCAGACTCTTTTGTCCACATTTTTGTAGCATTCTGGAATGGACTAGCTGGAAGGCTGATTTTAAAAGTTAGCTGGAATTCAATGGGAAGCATCTTAATCCCAGTGACAGCTCTTTCTTTATCATTTGGTAAGCCAAGCTGGAGAACAGAATACCAACAGGACAAAGGCTGCACACAATTTTAATTTGAGCGTCCAATTATTTTCCAGATAGTAAGAAAAGTATAGTGTGGGTTGTAGAGGGCCATATAACCTCTCTGTCTGGAACCTGGTGGGAGTGTGGATTGTGGAGCATCATGTGACCTCTGGAAATTGGTGGAAATGTAGATTGTGGAAGATGTGACCTCTCCATCTGGAACCTAGTTTGAAGTCACATCACTTGCCAATCAAGGTTAGACTCTGCCCATCCATTAGTGCACGCCTGACCATTCGCCCCTTTAATCACCTAGTGATCATCTGGACCAAACCCTCCAGCTTACTGTACTATAAAGCTCAGCGTGCGCAGTATCTTGTCCTCTTTGCTGTTCAGTCCTGAGATGAACCTTGCTGCACATCGCGAACTGTAAACAATTTTGGAAGAGTCATTGGTAAGGTGTGGACTACACAGGGATCGGGGCTGTTAGATAAGATTGGAGCCATGCCCACATTAGACAAGGAACGGTGTGTAGTATATTATAATCCTTGGTTGTCATAAGTCTGGACTCTCTCTCTTTCTCTCTCCCATGGTCTATTCCTTTGCAAGTGAAGATGAACATGGTGTCTTGTAGATCTTCTGTCCTCACAGAAATTTTGTTCTGTTTTCCATGGAGCTTTAGGCACCATGTGCCGGGGCAAGGACTTGGAGGTGAGAGCTTTCCCAGGACAAACGTCTCCCTCTGAGTCCCACGCCACTGGGCCTGATGGAGTGCGAGGCATGACAGCTAGAGTGACGCGGGATTGCCCCGCAGTGGTCTGTTCCAAGACCGTGCTTGCTGGCCGTTGTCCTTGCGGATCCTTCACCCACCGAGTTTGCTAGGGAAACTGTTTCCCATGCTCCGTCACAGCTGCCAGCCCCTGCTGCCAGACTGACGTGCTATTTGCCCATAGCTGGGGCCCTTTCTAGGTACTGATGGCTAGACTAGCCAAGCCCGGGGATTTGAAGTCAGAGTTACCTTCTCCTAGCCTTTCCCTGAAGAGGCAAAACCTTCAAGGCAGCAGGTGGTCTGAACCCACAGATCCACCCCGGGGAGGAGGGAGTTCCATCCATAATTGAATCTTGGTCTGACTCCTTCTTGCCCCCATCCTGCTCTCCGGCTCCAAGATGTTCTCCTTCCAGTGGCCTGCACTGCAAGTGCGGCCGCTTGGTGCAATCCAGGAGGTGCAGTCCAGGAGGAAGAGATGCGAACAGTCTGGACATAGTTGCTGGTATCAGTAGTGTGGCTGGATTGTACCGTGCTTGTAAGCCTGTATACAGTTGTTAGTATTGGTAGTGTTAAGTCCATTGTAACTGAATCCAGCTGTCCTGTACAGTGTTTTTATGAGTATAAGCAATTACTAGTATCGATCAGGGGTTTTTACGAGGCTCTAAAGGCTGTGTACGGCCCTTCACCCCAAGTCCAAAGCCCGCTGCGTAGCTCAGACAGCAAAGTCCTCCTCAGCGACAAGATCTCCATCCTCAACCGATGGTCAGAACACTTCCAATCTCTTTTCAGTGCCAACCGCTCAGTCCAAGAATCCGCCCTGCTTCAGCTCCTTCAACAGCCCTTAAGGCTAGAGCTGGATGAGGTCCTCACCCGGGAAGAGACATATAAGGCAATTGAACAACTGAAAAGTGGCAAAGCAGCAGGTATGGATGGAATCGCCCCCCAGAGGTCTGGAAGGCTGGCGGCAAAATTCTGCATGCCAAACTGCATGAGTTTTTCAAGCTCTGCTGGGACCAAGGAAAGCTGCCTCAGGACCTTCGTGATGCCATCGTCATCACCCTGTACAAAAGCAAAAGCGAGAAATCAGACTGCTCAAACTAGAGGGGAATCACGCTGCTCTCCATTGCAAGCAAAATCTTCGCTAGGATTCTCCTAAATGGAATAATACTTAGTGTCACCGAAAATGTTCTCCCAGAATCACAGTGCGGCTTTCGCGCAAACAGAAGAACTACTGACATGGTCTTTACCCTCAGACAGCTCCAAGAAAAGTGCAGTGAACAAAACAAAGGACTCTACATCACCTTTGTTGACCTCACCAAAGCCTTCGACACCGTGAGTAGGAAAGGGCTTTGGCAAATACTAGAGCGCCTCGGATGCCCCCCAAAGTTCCTCAACATGGTTATCCAACTGCACGAAAACCAACATGGTCGGGTCAGATAAAGCAATGAGCTCTCTGAACCCTTCTCCGTATCGATCGTGTTAAGTCCAATGTGACAAATTATACCATTTTTTTGTGATTGAGAGTATGAGTGTGTGTTAACCCTGTTGCAATCCCCTTACTTTGGTTTTAATTAAGATCCTCCTGTGTCCAAACTTGTTGCTCTTTGAACACACCAAATCTTTCCCTTCCCACACAACAAATAGCAGGCTCAAACAGCTTGCAAAAGTTACTAGGCTGATCTAGGTTTATTTTAAGCTAGCAGAATACCTGAGCACTGAGGCAGGCCTGCTGTTACTGTTCCGTTTCCTGCTGCTAGCCCCTTGCCTGTCTTGAAGCATCATCAGTGAGGCGAGACTGATGTTCCTCTGCTGTCTCTCGCTTTCTCCTTTGTTTAACTCTACGGGCTTGTGAAGAGCTTCTGCCATTGTTGCTTCGCTTTTTTTTGGGCCCATGTTGAACTGGGTTTGTCCATTTACTTTTATTTTGAATGTACATTGATGCACAGCACAGTAACTAATCAAGGTGTCTCTGGTGCAAGTTCTTTTTTTTAAACTTTTGATCTTCATATGACCTTAAAAGTTCAACTCAATGTGGTCATGACATTCAGCATCAAATGTTACCCCCACTGAACCCCTTGGACATTTCCATATGATTTACATGCAGAACAGACAAAAGACATGGCATATATTAGATGACATGAGGTGTTACCACCTCACACTTTATAAATCATATGTCATGTTTGGTGCTGGGGTATGATGCAAATGGACAGGGAAGTTCCTATTCTCATTATTACATAACAGGTTCAGAATCTGCTGCCTAGAGTACATTGCAAGTACTAGTTTCATGTAGTGTTAGTCCTGGTGAGAAGTGTGTCAGTAGGTCTTAAAAATGTGCAGTCTCCTCCCAGATCTTTCCCAGGTAATTCTGCCTCGTCTGCAGCATAAAGAATCTCAGGGTTGTATGTGATGTCATGTATGTTCTCTGACAATACAATTGAAATCTGAATCTATTATAAAGCATATTGAAGCAGTATATTTCAATAAATAAAAGCGGCTATTAATATAATCTACTTTTTTTTAAAAAATAGAAATACACAGCAGGAATTGGAGGATATGATTTTTTAAATTCACAAAAATTTGAAATGGGACTCTTTTAGAATGATCTCCTGTCTTTCTGTGCAAAAATTTCCATCTAGAAAAGCTTGCATTTGAGAGTTGGATGCAAGTGAGTTTGATGGACAGCTGAAAAAGATCAGGGGCAACTCACCCCAAAGAATACTAAATCTTTTAAGATGAGTTTGTACTTAAATTACACTTGTCTCTGCCTATGTGGTATGCTGTTAGACAGAACCAGACACACACAAGGTAAAGACTGTACAACAGGCTTTAATCAACAAAGACTTCCACAGAGTCAGCCTGGCTGTTGCTGCAGTAACTCTGAGTGAGACTTTGGAGGCCGGCACAGGCTTATATCCTGGAGGGTGATTAACACCCAACTGAGTGGGGCTTGATCTATTCAGTTCGACTGATTGACCACCGGCCAGGTGTTGTCCTGTCCCCCTTGCACTACTGCAGGTACAGAGGTTGCCCCCGCAGTAGGCTGGCGGTACACTCCTGCAGGTACAGAGGTTGCCCCCTGCAGTAGGCGGGTGATGTACCACCACATTCACCCCCTTCTTTAAAATTGTCCCGGGGGGCAGTGACAAAGAATTGTACCCACTATACGAAAGTACAATATTTACAGATTGAGACGATCCAGCAGTCGCCGGAGTCTCTGTGACTGTCGTAGGACTGGCTCCTGGTCACTAGTCGGAGGGAAAGTGGGAGGGCTGGCAGCAGGGGTCTGAGTGACTGGTATGGTGCCACGCGGAGGGGTGGCCAAGGGGGCCAGGGTCGAGGTGTGAGAGTTGGATTGGATGGGTGGGGGGGCAGATTCGTCCCCCGTGGCTGAAATGGGCCCCTGGTGGTCAAGGAGGACCTTGGGACGGGGAAGTATGCCTGGTCAGCATTGTCCTGGGCTGAAGGATGCTGTGGAATGGTGGGTGCTCCTGCTGGTGCCAGGTCCCTGGTTGAGACGGTGTCCTCCCTGCCATTGCCGAACTTAACGTAGGTGGAGTTGTGATTCACGTGTGGGAGGAAAACCTGCTCGACCAGGGGTTCAGCCTTGTGTGCCCGTACATGCTTACACAGGAGCATCGGTCCCGGGCACGCGAGCCTTGCTGGGAGGGACATTCCAGTCGCCGACTTCTTGTAGAATGAGAACAGGCGTTCAGGAGGCGTCTCATTGGTAGCTGTACACAGAAGTGACCTAATGGCATGGAGCGCCTTGGGCAGGGCGTCCTACCAGTATTTGACAGCCCACCTTTTTGACTTGAGGACCAGGAGGACTGCCTTCCAGACCACCCCATTTTTGTGTTCCACTTGCCCATTGCCTCTCAGGTTATAACTAGTCGTGTGACTAGTCGCAATGCCCCTTGCCGTCAGGTACTGGCGCAACTCGTCTCTCATAAAGCTAGACCCCCATTCACTGTGGATGAAAGCGGGGTAGCCAAACATGGTGAAGATCTGCTCCAGGGCCCTGATGACGGTGGCTGTGGAGGTGTCCGGGCAAGGGATAGTGAAAGAAAAGTGGGAATACTCATCCACTACCATGAGGAAGTAGACATTTCGGTTCATGGAAGGCAGGGGTCCTTTAAAACCCATGCCGAGGCGCTCGAAGGGCCAAGTGGCCTTTATGACATGGGCCTGGGGCGGGCAGATGAAGTGGGGTTTACACTCCATGCAGACACGCAGGCCTCGGTCATGTCCCTGACATCCTTGATGTATACAGCAGGTTCTAGGACTTAATGAAATGATACAACCTGGTGACACCTGGATGGCAGAGGGACTCATGCAGTGCCTGCAGCTTGTCGTCATGTATAGACGCACAGGTCCAAGAGATGGCATCGGGAGAGTCGTTAAATTTTCCCGGGCGGTACTGGATGTCATAGCTGGAGGTTGCCAGCTTGACTCTCCAGCGCAAGATCTTGTCATTCTTGATCTTGCTCTTGTGGGCGGTGTTAAACATGAACGCCATGGCCTGCTGATTGGTGAGGAAGGTGAATCTCCTGCAGGCCAGGTAGCGGCACCAGTGGCGGACCGCTTCCACAATCACCTGGGACCTCCTTTTCAATGGCAGAATGCCCTAGCTTGGATCTGTGGAGGGTCCTAAAGAAGAAGGCGATGGGGTTCCCCCCCCCTTGGTTGAGAGTAGTGCAAGGGCTACATCAGAGGCATCGTTCTCCACCTGGAAGGGGGAGTCCTCACCCATGGCCTGCATTGTGGCATCTGCGATGTCCTGCCTGATGTGGATGAAAGTTGCCTGCGCCTTGGGTGGGAGGGGAAAAGTTGCAGCTTGGGCCAGTGGGCAGACCTTGTCTGAGAAGCGGGTAACCCACTGTGAGTAATAGGAGAAGAAGCCAAGGCACCTGCGGAGGGCCTTTACTGTGGGGTAGAGGTAGCTCCGTTAATGGGTGCGTCTGCTCTGGATGGTGAGGTGGTGCTGAACACTCATTTCTCATTGTTGTAAGTGATGTTCAGCTCCCCGGACATCTGGAGGAATGTCTCCAGGTTGGCATTATGGTCCTGCTGGTCATGGCCGCAGATAGGGACGTTATCCAGATACGGGAACATCGCCTTCAGCTTGTGCCGGTCTACCATACAATCCATCTCCCGCTGGAAGACGGAGACCACATTCATGACCCCAAAGGGAACTCAGCAGAACTGGTACAGGCACCCGTCCGCCTTGAAGGCGGTGTAGGGTTTGTCCCTCAGGTGGATGGGGATTTGGTGATAAGCCGATTTCAGGTCAATCGTGGAGAAAACCCGGTAGCGGGCTATCTCATTGACCATGTCGGCTATCCTCGGCAGGGGGTAGGTGTCCATTTGGGTGTACCGATTTATGGTCTGGCTGTAATCCATGACCATCCTCGGCTTACTTCCCCCTTTGACCACCAGGACTTGGGCTCTTCAAGGGCTGTTACTGGGCTCTATGATGCTTTCCGCCAGGAGCCACCGCACCTCTGCCTTGATAAAGTCTCTGTCTGTGGCGCTATAGCGCCTACCTCTAGCGGTGATCAGCTTGCAGCCTGTCGTAAGGTGTATGAAGAGTGCGAGGGGTTGATGCATAGTGTGCAGAGGCCACACGTTGGCCGCGTTGTGTAGCGTGAGTGGAGGTTGGGGCCCCCCAAAGACAAGGGCGACACTCTGCAGTTGGCACTGGAAATCCAGGCCCAGGAGGATTGGGGCGCAAAGTTTGGGCATGACCAGGAGCCTAAACCCCGTGAATGTCTTCCCTCCCACAGTTATATCAGCCGAGCAGTGCCCAAGGGTACCAGCAGTCTTATCCTTGGCAGCGAGGGGAATGGAGAAGATGGTGGGGTGGACTTTTAGTTTCAGAGAGTGGGCCACGGTCAGGTGAATGAAACTTTCAGTGCTACCACTGTCGAACAGGCACTTTGTTACCTGCCCATTGACTTGCATGCCCACCATAGAGCGCCGAAGGTCATGGGAGATGTTCCTGGTCAGAGTGGTGGCATCCTGGGGTCAGAGTTGTCGCTCTCCGGTTGTGTGCGGTGATTTATGTCATCCGGTGGCATGGGGAGCAACAATAGGGCAGCCTGTTCATTGCCCTTGTTGACCACATCGTCGTCGGTCATGGGATGCGGCAACTGATGCATCCGGAGGTGTGGGGAGTGTTGGTGGGGCGGCCTGGTCAATACCCATGTTGACCATGTCATCGAAGGGCCTTCGTGTTGACCTCTGTCTGGCCCAAGATGGCAGCGCCATGTGGGGGCCTGCGGCATGGCTGGCCTCTTTCCCTAGCCATGTTCTTCGTGCTGGGGGAAGTGACATAATTGTGGCCATTGGAAATGACATCACACTGTAAGCCAGAATTGGCATCATTGTAGTTTTTGGTGAGCAGCGCTGGCGAGAGTGGGGGCTGGTCTGGGTGTATGAGGCACATGGGGTGATCATTGTTGGCGGGGCTGGATGCTGCATCGTCAGGGTGGGGGAAGTCGGAAGTAGTAGTGGGGACAATAGCGTTGCCCAGCACATGCACGGGTCTGCGGGGGAGGTGGGGAGATCGTAGAAGGCCGCTGAGCTGCCAGATGACTTTGAGAGGCACATTTTAGCAAAGTGGCCTTTCTTGACACATTGGGAACAGTACCGATTCCTAGCCCGCTGCAGTGATGTTTTCTTCCCCAGCTTGGTCTAGGGCTGCAGCTGCAGTGTAAGGCGGCCATGAGGGAGCCTGGGAGAGCCTGGAATCGAAGGTTTCAATCTGCAGGGCTGCAGCTTCCAGGGTTCGGACCATTTCCACCGTCTTGGCCAGAGTGTAGATGCTATCTTCCAGAAGCTTCTGCCGGATGGCCCTCAAGCGTAGCCCTCGGACAAAGACATCGCGGATCAGCCTCTTGACCTCCTCTGCGTCTACCCTGGGTTCAGCCAGACACAGTCGGGCCAACTCTCACAGGTGCCCCAAGTAAGACTCAGCTGTCTGCCCGGGTTGCTGGGCTCGGGTATTGAGGAGGTACCTTGCAAAGACCGCATTCATGGGGGGCTTGTACAAAGTCTCGAGAGTGTTCATTGCTTCCTTGTACTTGGAGCAGGCTTTGGTTGCCTAGAAAGCGTGGGGACCCAACTTTGATTGGTGTAGAACGATCTTCTTCCGATCTGAGTCCTGGATGCTGTCTGCATGCGCCTCGATAATTTCTTCGACTGCATGCCTCCAGATCTTGAAGCATGTCTGGGCTTCCGGGTGGCATGGGTCAACTTCGAGGCTCCCTGCGCTCAGGAGTTTTTCCATAGCAGCCATGGGGAAAAAAAGTATTTATTGGTTAAATTGTGGTGCACTGTTAGACAGAACCAGACACACACAAGGTAAAGACTGTACAACAGGCTTTAATCAACAAAGACTTCCACAGAGCCAGG
This sequence comes from Narcine bancroftii, assembly GCF_036971445.1. Classification (NCBI taxonomy): domain Eukaryota; kingdom Metazoa; phylum Chordata; class Chondrichthyes; order Torpediniformes; family Narcinidae; genus Narcine; species Narcine bancroftii. Next base: position 339,281,910 of record NC_091469.1, read on the forward strand.
CTGGCTGTTGCTGCAGTAACTCTGAGTGAGACTTTGGAGATCGGCGCAGGCTTATATTCTGGAGGGCGATTGACAGGGCTTGATCCATTCAGGTCGACTGATTAACAGTCGGCCAGGTGTGGTCCTATTCCCCCTTACACTCCTGCAGGTACAGAGGTTGCCCCCTGCAGTAGGCCGGCAGTGTACCACCACAGCCTGCAAATGTTGAGAATATCCCTGATCTTTATTTAAATAGACCAATGTATAAATGATCATTTCTAATGGTTTGCGAGCCAAAGAATCGCATGAAATTTGATGTTGCATTTGTCGTTTTTGTTGTTTTTCTTTTTAAAACATTTCTGTTAATTTTATAGAAAGAATATTATGTGTATATATTGTTTAGATATTAATTATATAATGCAATACAGAATTAAGTCTCATATCAATTATACATATAATTCTCAAAAAAAGTGAAATATGCTTATGAGAATTTCACCTCATATTCTAATATTGAGATATATTGTGATATCTCAATAGACCATCTCTTTTAGTTATAAAAAACAAAAATAAGAGGAAAAAAAACATACCAATCTAACCCCTCCCACTAAACACGGTCACCGGGAAATAAATTGAAAAGAATCAAGTAGCGGCTCTCAGATGTCGGATAGAAAATTCCCTGAGTACTCCTGTCCAAGTAATCATATTTTGATAATAATCCATGAATGGGCCCCATATCTTGTCAAATTGAACATTCTTTAACATTATGTCTAATTTTCTCCAAACTCAAGCAAGACATCACATCCTGTAACCATTGCATATGAGTTGGTGCTGTGCTGTCTTTCCATCTTATCAAGATTGTTCGTGTTGTTTTTTTTTGAGGATGCCAGTGGTTAAACTGACTGCTTGAGGCTCCAACCCCATTAAAGCTAACAACAGAGATAACAGACACATTTTATTTGTTCCCATGAAGAGAAGCAATGCGTTTGATGAGAATACAATTTGTGGTAACTGCAGCAGAAAATATTGGTTGGTATAATTTAACCATACCCCATTATGGTCAAGAATCAAAGCATATTTCCCCAAATAAAGACTATTGCCCCAATTTCATAACAATATTCTATTTAGCTGACGCAGTTTTTACATTCTTCCCCATGTGCCCTGCTGAGATGTAGAATTAGGAAGTAAACATCTTTAATTTTTTTCAACAAAAAAAATCTTTAAAATGTGTAGCAATCTTTTCAGTTTTCTTCATTGCATGCTATTTTTCAGCTGAGAGAACACAAAGCAGCTCACTTGCAGATTTCTGCCAGTGTTATTCTTCAGTGAGTAACTGGTTTGTGGGTACTAATGAGGTCAGTTATAATTTGTTGTTGAGTATTCTAATGGAAATCATTTGTTATAGCAGATGTCTACCAGCATTTGTTGTTTGAATATGTATATCTTGATTTTTTTTTCACTGTGACATGTTACTGACAATATTCCAGGAAGTGGAATATAACCTATCAAATCAAAAGATCACAAGTAAAGCAAAGAGATTCAGAAAGGAGAGTGAATAAATTTAATATAAAATCTATTCCTGGAAGAAAAACCAAGGAGGAAATAAATATTTGATCAGGAATGGAATGAAAAGAAAATAGTAAAAATGTAGTTGGTGCACTGTGCAGCAAACAAAAGAGAAAAACTACACAGAAGCCGTGAGTGAGTTGAACCAAGCAACTGACTTTACTGGAACGCTCCAAAAGCTTAACAGCACCACTCCCATGATCCCTTGCGGCCTCCCTACCAGGACATCTGCGATGTCAGCCCAGTGCGAGCCTGCACCTCCATGACCCGGTTCGCTTGCGGATCAGTGCAGCCAGCTACAAAAAGTTAAAAACAATACACATCTACATTGGAATGAGGTTTTACAATTAGAATACTTAATTTTTTGATATAGAGAAGTTACCTAAAAGTAATCAACTTATGACATTTTGCCCAGAATGCACTTGAAAATAACAAGATTAACTGACCTTGGCCAGTTTTGTTCATTTCTATAAATATGCCCACCACTTTAAGTGTGTTAATGTTTATAAATTAGCAAGCCAAATAGTGACAATGTACATTTCTCCTACTCCTGAACTTCCTATGTTACCTAAGAAACTATTTTACTTTTTTTTAAGCAACTGTCAGGCCCCTGAATTTGCTTAATTACATTTATATTTAATACTAAAAAGTGTTGTTATCTAGAACATTCAGTCCTTTGGATGAGATGTTAAATTATCTAATTTTCTTCATAAAATTACCATTGGCAACATTGAAAGAACTATGGAGGCAAATCCAACCAATATTTATATCTCCTGTAACATAAGTAAAATGGATTATTTGGTTTTTTTTCTAAATCTCATTGCTCGAGTGGAACCTGGGTAAAATTTGGTTGCCTCCTTTATAATTATGGAAATTATTTAATTCCAAGAGAACATTAGTGGATGTGCAACACTCATATATTTTGATGACGTAGGGAACATTTTCCTTTTGAAATATAACCAAAACATCAAGAAAAAATGAGATTAAAATAAAATAGAAAATCACACATGCAACTGTGGCGAGAGAAAAAGAATTAACATTTTTTTATTATTTCTGCTCTCCAACTTTCACTGGATTATATCAATTCTATGAAGAAAAGTTGTTCACAGATGTTAGGAAAAATAAATATATTAATTGATCTAAATTTTTCCTGTTATACTAGACTACAAAATGCATGATCTCACTACCCAAGTAGCATAATGAGTAAATGGAAAATGTCTAGCAGGTACATACTGAGGTCTGGGATTCAGTCTGAGATTTAAATAGGTTAACAATTCTGCTCCGTGCTCAACGCCAACCATACCAAGTCTTTTTTTCCTAAGCCTCAAAATACATTCTGATCAAAAATGCATCAATCATTAATCTACATTTCAGAATAGGAATTTATTGTCATGAACATGTCACAAAGTTTGTGTGTTGGAGCAGCATTACAATGAAAGTATTGCCATCAATTACATTTAAAAATAAATGAACTTGTGCAAAAATAAGATTAAGTGAGATAGCGTCTTGTGGTTCATTGTACATTCAGAAATCTGATGGCAAAGAAGAAGCTGTGTGCCTCTGGATGTTCATCTTCAGGCTCCTTGTAATGTGGATCATGTGACCCATCCAATTGGTACCTAGTTGGAATTAGTGATTACCGGAGTCAATTTCCCCAGCTTACTGTACTTTAAAAGCCCACTATGTACATCAGCTCATTCCCTTTTCTCCTCAGTCCTGACTACAAATTGTGAACATTGCTGGAGGAGTCGTTGGTAAGGTGTGCACTACACTGAGAATGGACTGTAGTATTGTGAAGTTCACCATTGGAACAGGGAACCTGGAATACATGTTGAAGTCCCTGTATAATAAGTGTGCTGGTTACTGAATATTAGTGTGTGCGTGAGTGTGAGCACATGCGTGCATGTGAGTGTGCGCAGCTACTGTGCCTTCCCCATTACTATTTCCCCGTATATGGAATAAAGATCATCTTTTGTTTGTTTAGCTTGTGTCTGGACTCATTTCTCTGTGAACCCACCTAACCTGATTTGATCACACGAAACAATTAGCACTGTGATTAATGTTTAAGGAATCTTGACTAGACACATGCAAAATAACTGACTGTGGGAGATTGTACTAGTGTGTGTGAATGTGTGCGTGTGCTGTGTATCCTGTTGGTTGCATGTGTGGTAGTGTACTTCCACATGAACAGGGGTGGCAGGAGGTGACCCAAGAGTTGCAGGGGTACTTTGGGGTAGAAATTAGGATCCCCAGATGGAGAGATGATAGACAGGGGTTCAGCAAGCTACCAGCTTGGGTGGCAGGCCATGCGATGCCAGTTGACTGGGGAGAAGATTAGTCTTGGAGGAACTCTGATTTCCTGGAGTTGTGGGGAGCTCTATGATTCCTAGTATCCCTGCTGAGGCACCAGTGGGAGATGACACAGTAGTTAACAAAGCAGGGTGTTCAGAAAGATGTGGCTCTCTGCAGGAGGCACTGGACACTGTCTGGGTGTGCATTGGCAACCTCAATGTCAAGTACACGGAGGCTGTCTGGAAATTAGTCAAACCACAACAGTGGCAGGCGGCCCACCGAACTGGCTGGCAGGTTCATCCCTTCAAGATAAGGGCCATTATTATGCAAGGAGGAGAGGGCAAGATGTGGTTGGGAGATGGGGACATGTGGATGGACGATGATGACCATGAAGGGGCTGAGTCCCATTAACCACATCTGCCCCCCTGCATGCCTGAAACCCTACAAACCCAGCCAGTGACCCACACGGGTCCCAGACCCATAATGAGATCCCTCCATTGGCCTAATGGGGACGTAGCCAAGAATGGGGAAAGTCGAATGGACGGGCAAGTGGTTGTCACAAAGTCATAGAGACCAGGGACTACTCCACCAAGGAGTTATCTGGGCTGAGAGACAGATATTGCCAGTGGCCAGGTGAGCACCCAGCTACATGGCTGCTTTGGCTATTGGAGAAGGGGCTCCCCAAATCTGCCTCTCCAATCTAGAGGCGTGTCCTTCCTTGGTGGTCTGCACCCAGCAGTATCAGGTGCCAATGGGCATTCAAGAGATCATGGAGCGATTGAGGCCTTATTCTGAAGGATTAATTAGACCCAACAACAGTCCAGTCTGGCCCCATCTGTAAGAAGAATGGCATATGATCTTCTCTGAAAATACAGACTCCAATCACCTGGCAGCACAAGTACAAAGAAAGAGTGGTCACCTGCAGTCCAACAGCATGCGACAGTGGGTTGAGGGCTTAGGGGTGGCTCTTACTCATGACGAGATGCAGACAGCAGTGGATAATTTCCTTTCCCCCTAGCAGACTAATCCACAGGGCACTTGGGTGCATCCATTGTGACATGGGAGCAGGCCAAATCTGGCAAATAGACTATGTGGGCCTTCCCTCACACCAAAGTAAAAAGAGCTTCCTCCTGACTATGCTGGACATTTATCCAGTGCCCAGTGAGAGGGCTCACCAGGACAATACCATTTGAGGATTGTTGTACCTCTCCTCCATTTATGGAGTCCCCTGGGAGGGCTCACATCTTACGGGCCTAAAATACAGAATTGGGTGATGGAGGCAGGTACCTCGTGGCTGCTGCTGTCCCTCACCACCCACAGACATCAGGACTCGGAAAGGATGAATGGTCTCCTCAAACAAAACTGTGCATACTGATTTAGCATGCTGCAAGAAGTGGTGGACCAGTTAAACTCGCATCCCACTGCACAGGGATGATCCCCACTTTCTCAGCATCTAGCCTCTTCAGTCCGACAATAAACAGATAAGGTCGATGTGCAGCTCCATGAGAAGTCTGTTACCGTCTGGTGTAGCAGCCACAGGGTCCACCTAAAATGTGGTAAGTAATTGCACGTGGACGGAAAACACTCAATGTGTTACATCCCAGGGATTAATGTCCATTGTCATTCCAACACACTAATAGACTCTCCAAAAGAGAGTGAAGTATTCCTACTACCCACCCTGCAGGCCAACAACACTTCAAGCTCAGCGCTACGGAAGACCAGAACATTGAGACGCCCACAGCACCACCACTCCAGACTTCTGTGCTCTCATCACTGCTTCGGATGATCTTCTACTCTTCGCCACCAGCTGTTTCCAGCATCAGGGAGCAGCTTGTAGAGACCCTCCAACAATGTAATCTTTCAAAAATGATGGCATTCCTCCTTCCCCCCCACCCCCTCCACCAAACACCACTCCTAATAATTCCCCATGGGGTGAGTGTTTCAAGGACCTTTTCCTTAAACCTCTTAATTCAGATAATACACAGACCAGACTTTCCCTGTGAGTCCATTAAGGGAGCCAAAGCAGACAATATGTGGCACCTATTTTAGTAGACACTGATCCAGGCACAGTGAGAAAGCAAGCAGGAATGGAATCCTGGTGCCAGTCAGTAGCCCAACATAGGGTTGTTCCCAGGGAAGTAATCCCACACGCTGTATGCACACCTGATCCTGCTTCCCCATAGGATGGAATGGTAGCAGACATCAGGGCTGTGTGCCTTATCCCTTATTTAAAAGGCACTGGTGCTCTATTGTATTTACTGATATTTTGATATGCACGGTTTATGTACACATTATTTAATATAGGTATCATAACCTGTCAGTTGAAGATTTTTTAACCATTATACATAATGTTTGTTAATAGAAACATAGAAGATAGGAGCAGGAGTAGGTCATTCGGCCCTTTGAGCCTGCTCCACCATTCAAGGAGATCATGGCTGATCTTAAAGTTCAGTACCCCGTCCCCGCCTTCTCTCCGTAACTCCTAATTCTCTTATACTGAAGAAATATATCTAATTCCCTCTTAAATATATTCAATGAACCTGCCTCTACTGCTCTCTGTGGCAACGAATTCAACAGATTCACCACCCTCTGGGTCAAGAAATTCCTCCTCATCTCGGTCCTAAATGGTTTGCCTATTATCATCGAACCATGGCCCCAGGTTCTGGACTCCCCCCACCATTGGAAACATCCCTTCCACATCCATTCTGTCCAGTCCTGCCAGAATTTTATATGTCTCTATGAGATCCCTTCTCAATCTTCTAAATTCCAGCGAGTACAATCCCAAATTGCACAATCTTTCCTCATAAGTTATTCCTGCCATTCCAGGTATCAGCCTGGTGAATTGCCTTTCCATTCCCTCCATTGCAAGAACATCCTTCCTTAGATAAGGTGACTAAAACTGCACACAATACTCCAGGTCTGGTCTCACCAAGGCTCTGTACAGCTGCAGTAAGGTATCCTTATTCCTATACTCAAACCCTCTTGATATGAAGGCCAACATACCATTTGCCTTTTTAACCGCCTGCTGTACCTGCATGCTCGCCTTCAGTGACTGGTGCACAAGTACCCCTAGGTTTCTCTGGACTTCCCCATCTCCCAATCTATTGCCATTCAAATAGTAATCTGCCCTCCGGTTTGTATTACCAAAGTGGATAACCTCACATTTATCCACATTGTAGTGCATTTGCCATGTATCTGCCCAGTCCCTCAATTTATCCAAATCACACTAGAGCTTCCTGACCCCCTCTTCAGTACACACAACCCCTCCTAGCTTAGTGTTGTCCGCAAATTTGGAGATATTACATCCACTCGCCTCATCTAGATCATTAATGTAAATTGTGAACACCTGGGCTCCCAGTACAGATCCCTGTGGCACCCCACTGGTCACCACCTGCCACTCAGAAAATGAGCCATTTATCCCAACTCTCTATCTTTTATCTGCCAGCTAGTTCTCAATCCACATCAATACCTTGCCCCCAATCCCATGAGCCTTGATTTTGCATGCCAGTCATTTATGTGGGACCTTATCGAAGGCCTTTTGGAAATCCAGGTTCACCACATCCACTGGCTCTCCCCCATCTATTTTACCTGTCACCATCTCAAAGAATTCCAATAGATTTGTCAAGCACGATTTACCTTTTGTAAATCCATGTTGACTCTGCCCGATCCCTTCTCTGCTAGTCATATGCTCTGCTATTACATCCTTAATAATGGATTCCATCATTTTGCCCACTACTGATGTAAGGCTCACCGGCCTATAATTTCCCACTTTTTCTCTACCCCTTTTTTTAAATAGTGTGGTAACATTAGCTACCCTCCAATCCATGGGTAATGATCCTGAGTCTATCGAGTTCTGGAAAATAATTCTTAAAGCATCTGCTATCTGAATGTCCACTTCCTTAACTACCCTAGGATGTAGATTATCAGGCCCTTGGGATTTATCAGCTTTATCAATTTCCCCAAGACCATGTCCTTAGAGATACTGATTTCTTTCAGCTCCTCCCTTGCATTAGTCTCTATGTTTCCCAACATCCTTGGGAGGTTATTTGTATCCTCTCTTGTGAAAACAGAACTAAAGTAAGAATTTAATTGGTCTGCCATTTCCTTATTCCCCATTATATATTCCCCTGATTCTGACTGCAAGGGACCTACTTTGGATTTCACCAATCTTTTCCTCTTGACATATCTATAAAAGCTTTTGCAGTTGGTTTTTATGTTTGCCGCAAGCTTACTTTCATAATTTATTTTTGCCCTCTTGATTAATCCCTTTGTCCTCCTTTGCTGCATCTTGAACTGTTCCCAGTCTTTGGATTTGGTACTTTTTTTGGCCAATTGATATGCTCTCTCTTTGGACCTAATGCTGTCTCTAATTTCCCTTGTTATCCACGGTTGAATCACCTTTTTTGGTTTATTTTTATGCCAAACCGATATAAACGATTTCTGCAATTCTTCCATTAGATCTTTGAATGCTTTCCATTGTCTATCCACCGTCAATCCCCCCATAAACACCAGCCAATCAATCTTACTCAACTCCCGTCTCATACCATCATAATTCCCTTTATTTAAGTTCAGGAACTTAGTCTCCGTTTTAATGTCTTCATTCTCCATGTCGAGTGAGAATTCAATCATATTGTGATCGCTCCTACCCAAAGGGCCTTGTACAACAAGATTGCTGATTAGCCCCTTTTCATTGCATAATACCCAGTCTAAAATGGCCTGCTCCCGAGTTGGTTCCTCGACATATTGGTCTAGATAACTGACTTGTAAACATTCAAGGAATTCCTCCTCCTCAGTATTTTTACTAATTTGGCTAGTTCAATCTATATGTAAATTAAAGTCTCCCATGATGACAGCTGTTCCCTTATTGCACGCTTCTCTAATTTCTCTTTTTATGCCTTCCCTCACCTCTACATTACTATTTGGAGTCCTATATACCACCCCCACTAACGTTTTCCACCCATTGCTATTCCTCAGTTCTACCCATATAGATTCTGCATCTTCCGAGTTAATATCCTTCCTGTCAATCGTGTTGTTCAGGTTTGTAGATGTTTGGCAAGTGGTGTGCCTTGAGGGGTGGAATGTAGTGCGGATTATGGAAGGTCACATGGCCTCTCTGTCTGGAACTAGTCGGAAGTCGCATCATCTGCCAATCAACGTTGGACTTGCCCACTCATTAGTGCACACCTGACCATTGGCCTCTTTAAATCACTTAGTGATTGTGATTACCTGGGAGACTCCCCAGCTTACCGCACTTTAAAAGCCCACCACATGCAGCAGCTCATTCTATTTGATCCTTGGTCCTAACTATAATTGCTGCTCTATGCAGGTCACGAACTTTGGACATCGCTGGAGGCGTCATTGGTAAGGTGCGCATTACACTGAGAGTGAGACCGTAGCATTGTGTGGGAATACTAGCATTGAGCCATTCCCCATTGCACAGGGAAATGGGAGTACATGTCAAACTCCCTGTATAGTAAGAGTGTGCTAGTTGCTGAATATTACTGCATGTGTGTGAGAGAGAAAGTAAGGAGTCACTGGCATCAGAGATCGCTGTATCCAATGTAACTGCTTACTTTGTTCAAAGTACTGAGTATTGTTTTGTGATTTCCCTGTTACTATTTCCCAGTGTGTGCAATAAAGATCATTCTTTGTTTGTTTAGCCGGTTTCTGGACTTGTTTCTCTGTGAACCCACCAAACCTGATTTGCTCACATGAAACATTCCTGTACTTCCTGACCAATCACAGCAATGTTAAGAGGTCATGGCCTAGGTGGTGTTGATCCCTGAGGGTACTGGTAGCTTTCTAAAGACATCACCACTTGTAGACATTTTTGATGTAGTAAAGAATGACGCCAGTGATGGCACTGGCCAAGTTCACAACTCTCTGTAGCTTTTTCCTGTCCTGTCCTCCATACCAGAAAGTGATGCAATCTGACAGATTGCTCTCCACAGAATACGTGGAGTAATTTGCAAGAGTCATTGGTGACATACTAAATCTCATATTCCATAAAGTATAGATGCTAGTGTGATAGTACAGATCTATCACCAATGTATATAGTTACAGTATCTAGACTGTGCTTACAGCGATTGGCTGAGAGCTTAGCCACGCCTACTGTCTGGGCCTTAAAGGGTTGTGTCCCTAGCCAGGTCGGATCATTCCAGACTGGTCGGCCATCTGTGAAGAGCTCCTGTCTTTTGCTAATAAAAGCCTTGGTTTGGATCAACAAGTCTTTGATTCTTTCGACGAGCTCTACAGCTAGTGAGCCTTCTTCGTGATTGCATTGATATGGAGGTACCCAGGATAGATCTTCAGAGATGTTGATGCCCAGAAACCTGAAGTTCTTAACCTTTTCCACTGCTGACACCTCAATGTGCCAGTGATATTGCATCTGCTTTGGAGCAATTGTGATGGTAAATTGCACTGGGTCCAGACATTTATATGGGTACGAGTTCATTCTGGCTACGACTAACCTCTCAAAGCATTTAATCAAAGTAGATATGAGTACTACTGGGTGAGAGTGATTGAGGTTGCTCACCCTGCTCATCTTGGGCATCGAGATGACAGCAGCAATGAGTGATTGAAAATGTCTGTGAATATTCCGGCTTGTTGGTTGACACAAATTTTCAGCCCCGTGCCAGGCATGCTGACATGCTCTGACACCTTGTAAGGGTTCACGCTCGCAGATGATATTCTGATGTTGGCTTCAGAAACAGGGTCACCAGCTTCTGCAGGGATTATCATAGGTACCAGTGAGGTCTCCTTCTCAAAGCGAGCATAACAGGTGTTCAGTTCATCGGGTAGTGCTTGGCCTAACCTTGTAGGATGCTATGGCCTGCAATCCCTGCCATAAAGAGTGAGTATCTATATCTAGCTTCTCTTGGAATTGCCTCTTTGGTGCTGAGTTGGGCCTTCTGCAGTTTGTAACTGGACTTCCTGTAGAGATTTAGATCACCAACCTTAAATGCCATCGATCTCACCCTCAGCAGATTGCGAATTTTCAAATTCATCCTCGGCTTCTAGTTGGGGTATTCATTGTATGTAAGTGTGGGCACACACTCATCCACGCAGGTCCTGATGAACTGGGTGACCGCCATGGCATATTCATTCACATTTGAGGATGAGTCATGTTCCATTCCACCAATTCAAAGCAGTTCTGCAGATGTTCCTCCGCCTCCTCAACCATACTTTTGCCACCTTCACCACTGATGCTGTAGTCCTCAAGTCTCTGCTTATACGGCAGGAGTAGAAGTACAGCCAAACAATCAGACTTGCTGAAGATTTCCACTGTCTGTGGCATAAATAAGTGCCTTCATCCCACTAGTTTTAAGATTAGTCACTTCCATTCTAAACTCCTCCAACAGAATTTGTTTTGTCAATTCTATCAGATTATTTTAATTGTCTTGAACAACTTGATATTTAAGGAATACAGGAAAAATCTATCCTCAAACTTTTCTTCTACTCAATATGTTTTTAAACACATTCTGACATCAGTATATCTTTTTTAGAAGTGCAATATCCACAATTGATAACAGTATTCTTCATAAGATACAACCAGAGATTAAATTATCTCTTTGTAATCTATCTTCTTGGAAATGAATTCCAGGATTCTATTCACTTTCTGCATGTTAGCTTGCTTTTACTGATTTCTCTTAGATCTCAAACCTCTCAGCTTACTCATTGTGTCATGCTATTTGCCACTTCTTCAAATTCATATCTTCAAAGGTCATTAGAAGCAAGAACCTTTAGACATCAGCTGCAGATATTTACTGAAATAATTTTATTGGAAAAAGGTTTGTAGTTTTTTTTTAAAAGCGAATTCAAAGTCAGCAGGCCACCAGTTTTAGAGAAATAAATTTCAATGATAAATTGATGCTAATTTCCCTTTATTGTGGCACCTAACTAACCCATTTTAAATTGCAGTAATGGTTTAAAGTAAATAGACTTTCATCAGTATGAAGCTTCTTTCCTTTTTGATGTGAAATAAAAGAGTTTAATGTTATTCAGTATAAATATTTTTACTTTGCTTGCAGTTTTTTTTCTTTCCACAGAGACTTCCGTTTCACAGCTTCAAAGATCTGAAACTGTTTTGGGAAACTGTACAATGCCATTACCGTGATGAGGGTGAAGACCACCCAGAAACATTACAAATGAATTCATAGAAATGTTCCTACTTAATTATGCATTTACTTTATAATAGATAACGAAATCCCATGAGAACATGTATTTCCCAAGTATGACAATTTAATATGATAAATGTTTGATCCAAAGCTGATAATACAATTGGCAATCTTTCTATCGCACCATTCAAGAGCACCACAGATGATTGTAGTTAATCAGAATACCACTGGGGCTATTTGTGAATGTAAACATATAACTTAACCTAATTACTCTAGAGAGAGTTTGTTATTGCCTAAATGCTAGGACAATAATTATACAATTCTTTGTGAATCTCATTGTAGGTTATCAGATTTAAAGATTAATAAACACAAATATGTATTACAACAATTACAGTGCCTGATTAAGGCTAGGACAAAATTTCAGTTACTATCTAGCAATGTACATGGGATATGTGTTTTCCAGTACTCTCCAAATTTTAAACCAATATCTATTTCCACAATTTTTATTCCTCAAATGTTTTCCATGAGTTTATTTCATTGCCACTTTCACTACTTCATATGTGGTTCTTATTTGACATCATACAAAACATTTCTAGTGTCCAAGTTATTGATTTTTTTTTCATTACAGAATTTCAAATATAATGCAGTAATTCCTGCAGCTGCATTTCATCAGTCAATTGAACCAATTACTGTCAGCCATCCAGGAAAATCAACCTTGTGTCTGCATGACTTATTAATCTGTGAATTGTTACTATTGTGCATGTTCTAGAAGAGTAAATTAAAATTGTTTTAATCATACATGTCAATTAAAATTAACAAATTAATTATTCCTGTCCAATTTATCAGACTAAGCTGAAGAAAAAAATCAATAATAGCAATTACCTTTGCTTTTACTGTTATTAACCCTATTTTCTTCTCCTTGAGAAATAAATTCTTGTCATGAACTTGACCATTAAGCTACTTGGCATCCAGATTTCAAGCTGCTAATTATGTCTGAAACAATGGTGTTCCCAGTTAGAGTGAGAATTGATCAGTGTGGCAGGAAAAGCAGTATACAATGACATGTAATCCAAATAGAACATTTCAACATTATTATTGGTTCAGCAGCTTTAAAAAAACAAAGTTTTCTCCCAGCCCACAATTACCTAACAATCTCTGGTTATTTTTTGTAAGTTCTCAGAAGTTGTATACTTGTCTCAATTACAAAATGTACATTGCAGCCCATCTCTTTTCTTGATTTAACTCGAGCATAATTTGGCAAAAATTAATTTTTTTTGGAGATTCATATGTACAGGATCCCAGTTCCTTGAAAACAAAGTCAGATGTCAAAATGAGATATGTAATTATGGTATTATCTATATTGGGATATTTGGTGGTCTTAATTATCCAATTAAGCATTTTAAAGAAGGAAATTACATTTAAGTTCAAACCTTTCCACACTATATGAATTTGCTTTGAAATGGATTACCAGTAAGTACTTTTGAAATGTAATCTCTACCACACCGTTGTCAGAATTGTCAGCTGATCTCTAATAGAAAGATCCAATTAATAGAACTGGAAATTTACTCCAGTTGTGGTGGATAATGTGTAAATACCAGCCAGAAATAAATCCTACTGATTATTAATCATATTTTTTTTTTTTTTTTTTTTACAAATTCTCATGAATCATTTTATGAACATGGATGGGATTGACATCGAATCAATACATGCAACTCTTCGAGGTGTATACTCAAATACAAGAATCTTTGAAATGGATCGAAAAGCTCACTTGGTAATTCAAAGAAATGCTATCCTAAAGTTTCGAGGCTGTATTTAGCTTGTTGATTTTGCGACTGTAAATTCTATTTGAAACATAATGAATAATATTTTTGGGGGAGGGGGTTCAAATGAGTTTTAATGTTCAGATGAGGTGTGCTTTTGCACCGAGGACCAGAGAACACTGTTTCAGCAGGTTGTACTTGTGCAATTATATGACAATAAACTTGACTTGAAGTTGCCACAACATTCCTTAAGGAATACTATTGGATTGTTATCTTGCACCATGATCTTTGCACGCATAGCACTGTATAATATCATTGACTGGAATTATGTTGTCAAAACTAGAATGATTATGCTTGTTTGTAGATCTTAGGATTTACATTCACTCAGTAAGCTGTAGTTGAATAGAGAATGTTTTCTCCCAGCCCACAATTACCTAACAATCTCTGGTTACTTTTTGTAAGTTCTCAGAAGTTGTATACTTGTCTCAATTACAAAATGTACATTGCAGCCCATCTCTTTTTCTGATTTAACTTGAGCATAATTGGCAAAAAATTCATTGAAACTCTAATTTGGGGTGCAATCCACTGACCAATTGAACTTTGAGAAATCACATCAATGATACAAACTATACTTTGTGGGTTTGAATCCCCAGTAGCTAGGAGCTTTATTTCTTCACTTTAAGTGTAAAACTACACAATTATTTTTAAAATTCAAAAATGTAATATTAAGTCTTATTCTTCGTGGATGAGAAAGTATCAGTTTGGAGAAACTATAAATTATTCTGAAAACTTAAAATAATAAATTTAATATTTGTGCTTAAACTTGGAACAATTTTTTTTCTGAATCTATAAATTCCTTCAAAATCACGTATTGGAAAATTGCAGATTTACAACCAGTTTGTTTCTCTATTTACTCAAATAAATTAAGAGAGAACTGGAATTATTCAATTAATTACATATTTTCTGATGCATGCTCACATGAGTGAGCCATATCAGCACTTTTCAAGAACGTGTAGCCCTGTCTTTTCACTTTGGGTTTTGGAGAGCAAGTAAAATAGTTTGTTAGAGTTGCAGAATGCAAAATGCATCATACACGGGAGCCTGTTTTGGTTTTTATCATTGAATATTCACAACCAAATTCAAATGTTTGGACGTGAGTTTATTAAGCAGATTTGCATTTAAGTTATACTTTTTATTGATCTTACTCTTTGTTATTTCAGTCTTCCCTTTTTTAATAATGTTCATGACATTCCTGTAGAACTACAGTACAAAATAATATTGTAACACCTCTCTTAAGACTTATTCTCAACTTATAATTGAGATATCTTCAGGTTTTTTTTTTCACCTTTGTCTCTACCAAGCATCTTATCATCATTAATAATTTTAAAATACATCTCAAATTCAACATCCTGTTAGTTTCACAGGCATAATATATTTCAAAAAATCTATATACACAACCATTCTTCAATTTGCCATCAAAAGTTGCCTCTCAAGGTGTCATAAACAAATAAAGATCAATTTGATATCTTGTATTTTTCTCTACTCATGTTCCCTTAATCTTAATGATACCAGATCCTACTATACCTGGAATAAAATTTAAAGTACTCTGGAAGCTAACAATACACTCCCTTTCCTGTCCATGGTCTTATGTACTACCCACTAAGACCATCTGCAAATTGGAGGAACCACACCTGATTTTCCATCTGGGCATCTCCAATCAGATGGCATTTACATTAGCTTTTCTGGTTTATGCTAACCTGCTTCCCCCCCTTCCTTCCCCCTCCCTTCATCTAGCCATCCCTCCTCCACTTGATCATTGCTGTCCCCTCCATCTCATCTAGATAGAGCTCTTAAAGATAGCAGAGCCAAGGGAGGAACAGGGTACAGATTGTGGAAGATCAGCCATGATCACAGTGAATGGCGGTGCCAGCTCGAAGGGGCAAATGGCTACTCCTTCACCTGGACTGGCCACTCGCTCACTGCCACCCGCCCACATGCATCATGCAATTTGCTCAGGGTCCATACTCGTCAAATAAAGCCTGATCATCGAGGTACAGCACTCCCCTCAAAACACTGTTGGAGAGAGTGAGTGAGCAAGCAGGAAGGAGGGAGAGAGCAAGTGGGAGGGAGAAAACGAGCGGGCCTTCATGCCAGGGGAAGTGAGCAGTGGCGGCAACGCTGGAAAGCACAGGCCTCCTGAGGGAAGGTTGTCCGCGAAGCTGTGGGCCAATTTCTTGGACATCCGCAGCACTTTCTTGGGCTTCTTTAAGCTGGGTGAGTAGTTTGAGCGCTTTCCTTGAGTCGCCATCTTGTGGAAGAAAGCCTCCACTACGCTTGTATTTCAGTGCCCAAAATGGCAGCACCAAAATATCGCCTTCCTTTATAGGACCTGGGATAGTTACGGAGGCACTTTTTGGGAAAAAGGGGGGTCCAGTATGTCATCAAATACAGTAGATTATACAGACTGGATTTATATCCATTAGAATGTAAAAGCATATGTAGTGATTGCATTGAAGTTTTGAAAGTAGAGAAAAACTATGTCCACTGGACTGGAGTGTAATGATGAAAAATTAGAACTGACTCATTTTGGAGTGAAATTAAGAAACAAAGATGATGGAAGTTCGGAATTTCCCTCTGCCAGAGGAAAACTATGTTTAGTACATCAAGTGATGCAGCTCACATAGAGAGTCCCACCTTTTGGAGAGTATTTTTCAGCATTCATCATCCAATTATTCTATTCTTCATATACATGATCCGTAAATGGCTTGTTCAAGCAGATAACTTAGTGGTTGCACTTCAATGATTTTTAACTTAAAACTCACGTGAATAGGGTGGTGAAGAAGGCTTTTAGTATGCTGGCCTTTATCAATCATTGCATGGAATATAGGAGTTGGGAGGTGATGTTGAGATTGTATAAGACGTTGGTGCGGCCTAATTTGGAGTTCTGTGTGCAGTTCTGGTCGCCTAATTATAGGAAGGATATAAACAGAGTGGAGAGAGTGCAGAGAAGGTTTACCAGAATGTTACCTGGGTTTAAGCATCTAGAGTATAGGGAGAGATTGGACAGATTAGGTCTTTATTCTTTGGAGCGTAGAAGGTTGAGAGAGGATTTGATAGAGGTATTTAAGATTATGAAAGGGATAGACAGAGTGAATGTGGATAGACTATTTCCGTTAAGAGGAGGAAAGATTAAAACAAGAGGACACGAGTTAAGAATTAAGGGGCAGAGGTTTAGAGGTAACATGAGGGGGAACTTCTTTACTCAGAGAGTGGTAGCCGTGTGGAATGAGCTTCCGGGAGAAATAGTGGGGGCGGAGTCAATTGTATTATTTAAGAAAAGGTTGGACAGGAATATGGATGAGAAGAAGATGGAGGGTTATGGGCATTGTGCAGGGAGGTCGGACTAGAGAGGGGTGTTTGGTTCGGTGCGGACTAGAAGGGCCTAATGGCCTGTTTCCGTGCTGTAATTGTTATGTTATACTTGCTTTGTTTTGCTGGTGGCTTCATGGTAACAATTTGATTTTTAAAAAAATCTAAATTGATTAAGACAGAAGCTATCAACAGACTGAACATTGAATTGGTTTGTGACCGTGCTTCACCCACGAACTGGTCATGCCCACAAGCTCAGTCAACAAGACACCAGCAGAGTCAACGCATATATGGTACCGGGATGTTTGGGGGTCATTTTATACCCCCAATATGAGCTAAGACCATGAAATTCAGACTGAAATTGAGTCTCATCTTATCTGAAGGCTGCCTTATCCACTGAAATATATGGTATGTTCCAAAACTCATATTACTAAGAATTATTGGTGAAAATGAATTAATACATTTCTATTTTCAATAGTAATCCACATAACAACAGAAGTTTTGATTGAACACATTTGTCAATATTAATTTTGCAGAACAGGATTTTGAGCCAGCACTGTTCCAGCTTCTGTTTTTCTTATTGGCGAGTTGTTAGACTTCTCTCGCATACATTTATAGTCAACATGAGGATGTCTGCTCATAAATAATGTGCTCAAATCCTGTTTGCATTTAAACATTCCAAAATGATCTCTGGTTGACACATTTCCTTCCCTTTCCAAAGCCTTAGAGTGGATCCAATTGGCATTGTACCACTAGTATCCTTAAAGGTGAACTCAGCTTTAAAAATAAAGCTTCAAAACATGATTCTGTCTCAAACAGACAAATGGCTCATGAAGTAATCTTAAATGTAGCATTCTGCCTTTGAAAGATCCATTTCATGGTCACCTTGTCGTGTAATCTTAAATGTAGCATTCTGCCTTTGAAAGATCCATTTCATGGTCACCTTGTCGTGGACAGAAGAGAAACAACTGGCTCTGCGGTGATCTGTAGTTGAGGGATTTTGTACAACTTAGTTCATAAAATATATTAAAGAGGAGTCTCCAGATATACCCCTACCCTCAATGACAGTGTCTGAGTACTTGAAACAAGACTAAAGTATTCACAGCCAAGTTCAGCCTGAAATACTGAGTGGGGCATCCATCTCAGCTTCCCCCCAAGACCCCCACCATCATAGAAGCCTTTCTGAAGCCAAAATGATTCACACTACATGATATCAAAGTATGGATGAAAACATTGGGATGTGGGAATATTATATATATCATCTATGGCTTGCTGAAGATCTGTATTCAAGTGTTAGCTGCACCTCAACCCAAGTTGCTCATGTAGAGTCACAACATTCTCATCTACCCAAAAATGTGGAGAATTGCCCAGGGCTCTCCTGTCCTGTTCTCAAAAAGGAGGACAAATGCAATCTGGTTAAATATTGTCCAATTAGTCACCTCAGCCATCATCAAAGTGACCAAGGACACACTTACTCATAATTAATCTCCTCACCAATGCTCAGTTTGGGTATTGCCAGGATCACTTGGCTCCAGACTTTTTTGGTTCAAACAAGCATTAAAGAACTGAATTCACCAAATGAGATAAGAGAGACTGCCATTGAAATGAAGAGAATATTTGATCAATTCTTACATGAAAGATCCATTGTCCAACTGAAGTCAATTGGCATCAAGGGGAGAAAATCCAATGTGTGGATTCATAACTTCCATTTTGAACTTGGTTGGTGTAGTTACTGGATATCAGTCATCCAGCCTCTAGGACGTCATTGCAAGAGTCCCTAAGAGCAGCGAGCTCGCAACAGCTATTTCTGCTACTTCATCTTATTGTCAAAGAGTGGTGAATCAGTGAAATGTGTTGCCATGGTCAGTTGTGGAGACCAAGTCGTTGGGTGTACTTAAGGGAAAGATTGATAGGTTCTCGATTAGCCAGGTCATCAAACGTTATGGTGAGAAGCTGGGCACTGAGGCTGAATGGGAAATGGATCAGCCCATTTAAAAAAAATTAGACATACAGCATGGTAACAGGTCATCTTGGTCCACGAGTCCATGCTTCCCAATTTATCCCCTATTAACCTATACCCCTGTACATTTTTAATGGTGGGAAAAAACTGGAGCCCCAGGGGAAAATCTATGCAGACATGGAGAGAACATACAAATTCCTTAAAGACAGCATGGGATTTGAACTCAAGTTCCAATCGCTAGCACCGTAAAGGCATTGTGCTAGCTGCTTCACTAACTGTGCCATCCAAAATTCCTTCATAGAACACTACAGTACAGGGCCTTCTGCCTCCAATGCTGTGCTGACCAATGTATTCCTTAAAAAGTACTAAACCCATCCTACCCCGTAGCCCTCTATTTTTATTTCATCCATGTGTCTAAGAGTTTCTTAAATGCCCCTAATGTTTCAGCCTCCACCACCATCCCCAGCAAGGCATTCCAGGCATCCACAACTCTCTGCGTAAAAAAAACGTATCCCTGATGTCTCCCCTAAATTTCCATCCCTTCATTTTGTACACATGTCCTCTGGAGTTTGCTATTCCTGCTCTGGGAAACAGTTGCCAGCTGTCCACCCTATCAATGCCTCTCACAATCTATCAAGTCTCCTCTCATCCTTCTATGGTCCAAAGAGAAAAGTTCCAGTTCTACTAACCTTGCATCATAAAATTTGTTTTCTAATCAAGGCAATATCCTGGTAAGTCTCCTCTGAACCCTCCCCCATAGCTTCCACATCCTTCCTATAATGAGATGAAAAGAACTGAGCACAATACTCTAAGTGTGGTCTTACCAGAGATTTGTAGAGTTGCAACATGACCCCTCTACTCCTGAACTCAATCTCCCAATTAATGAAACCCAGGATTCCATAGGCCTTCTTAACTATCCTATCAACCTGTGCAGTGTCCTTGAGGGATATATGGATTGAACCTCATGGTCCCTCTGTTCATCCACACTCTTAAGTAACCAACCATTAACCTTGGATTCAGCCTTCTGGTTTGTCCTTCCAAAATGCATCATTTCACATTTATCTAGATTGAAACCCATCTGCCACTTTTCTGCCAAACTCTGCATCTTGTCTATATCCTCCTGTAACCTTCGACCACCTTCAGCTCAATCCACAACACCTCCAACCTTCGTGTCATCCGCAAACGTACTGACTCATCCTTGCGCCTCTTCATCCAGGTCATTTATAAAAACCACAAAGAGCAGAAATTCCAGGACAGATCCTTGTGGCACTCCACAAGTCACTGACCTCCAGGCAGAATACTTTCCTTCCACTACTACTCTCCTCTTTCTTTTTGCATGCCATTTAAAAACAATCTACACAGCCAAGGTTCCATTGATCCCATGCCTCATGACTTTCTGGATGAATCTCTCATGGGGGATCTTGTTAAGTGCCTTGCTAAAATCCATGTAGTTACCTCCTCAAAAAATCATTTAGGCTCATGAGGCATGGGCCACGTTGACTATCTTAGAGTGGTCTACACTTCTCCAATTACTCATAAATCCTATCCTTAAGAATCCTCTCCAATAATTTGCACACCACTGACATAAGACTTACTAGTCTATAATTCCCAGGATTCTCCCTATTACATTTTTTTAAACAAGGGGACTACATTTGCCATTCTCCAATCCTCCGTCATCTCCCCAGTGGACAAAGAGGATTCAAAAAGATCATGGCTACTGTCCCAGTTATCTCTTCTCTCATTTCCCACAGCAACCTGGGGTATATTGTGTCCAGCCCAGGGATATCAACCTTGATGTTTTTAAGAATATCCAGCACTTCCTGTACCTTTATCCACTCATTGTCCAGCACACAGGCCTTTTCTAGTTCAACCTCACGTTGATCAAAAATCTTTTGTCTTGTGAATACTGAAGCAAAGTATTCATTTAGGACCTCCCCAACCTGCTCCGTCTCCAGGCACATGTTGCCTCCTTTATCTTTGTCATCCTTCTGTTCTGCACATATGCATAATGTCTTGGGGTTCTCCTTAATCCTACTTGCCAAGGCTCTCCTAAGTCCTTTTTTTTTTTAAGCTCTTTCCTGCCTACCATACATTTTTCATGAGCCCTCCTGTTTCCTGCTTCCTGTATCTAACAGATGCTTTCTTCGTCCTCGTGACTAGTTGCTTCACTTCTTTTGTCAGCCACAGTTCCCTTTTCCTAACATCCCTTCCTTGTCACAGTGGGACTATCCTATCTGAACCCAGCACAAGTGGTCCCTAAACTTCCACATTACTTCTGTGCTTCCACCCTTAAACATTTGTTTCCAATTTATTCTCTCTAGTTCCTGCCTCATCCTTTCATAATTAGCCCTTTCCCAGTTAAGCACATCCATTTTGTGTCTTTTTATCCTTTTCCATAGCTATGTTGAAGCTAAGGGAGTTATGGTCACTCACCAAAATGCTCCCCCACCAAGAGGTCCACCACCTAACCAGGTTCATTACCCAGAACTAGATCCAGTATGGCCTCTCCTCTCATCGTTCAGTCCATATACTGTGTCAGGAATCCTTCCTGAACGCACCTGACAAACTCAGCCCCATTTTGAATTTTTAACTTTGTAAGTTCCACTTCACCCTGCTGGACTATTTTTAAACACAAGGGATGAATGTGGTAAATCACTGACGCAAATAATTGTCTGGTCAGGCACATCTATTGGCCGATTGTACCTGTGGCCCCTCCCCACAGGCTGCTATATAAAGGTGACTGTTCCACAGCCCCCTCCTCAGTGCAGGATAGCCAAACAGTATGGATGTGCTTTTGTTCTGAAGTGAATAAAAGCCTATTGGTTTCTCAACAACAGTCTTTCGAGTAATTGATGGTGCATCACATTCCTCTTGCCGTCATGAAGTGCCAGTCAATATTAGGGAAGTTGAAGTCATCCATAATTACACCCCTATATTTCCCACACCATACCAAAATCTTCCTGCTTATCTGCTCCTCGGTGCCTGGAGGGCTATTTGGGGCCCTCTCTTCTACTCCCAGCACAGTGACAGCTCCCTTCCTATTTCTGACTTCCATGCACACCAACTCAGTGGACACTCCCTCTGCAGCCTTCTCTATTTCTATAGCCATGATACTAGCCCTGACCAATAATGCTACCCCTTCCCCAACTTTTATACCTCCTATCCAATCTTCCCCTTACTCCAGTCAAGTTTCTGTAATGGCCACAACATCATTGTTCCACATACTCATCCATACTCTAGATTCATCCCCTTTATTCTTAATACTCCTAGGACTGAAATAGACACATTGCAACCCCTCTAAATGGCTACATTTATGTATTGCACCGTCTGTCCTTCCACACCATCTCAGAACACATCGCATCATGCAATAAACACTGAACTCATGGTCTGATTCCCACTCCCCTGCCAAACTAGTTTAAACCCTCCGCAACTGCTCCAGCAAACCTGCCTGCCAGGATATTGGTCCTCCTCCGGTTTAGGTGCGGCCCATCCATTTTGTACAGGACAGACCTTCCCTAGAAGAGATCCCAATGATCCAGAAATCTGAATCCCTGCCCCTGCATCAACTCTTCAGCCACACATTCATCTGCCGCAACATCCTGCCCCTACCCTCTCTGGCGTGTGGCACAGGCAACAATCCTGAGATTACCACCCTTTAGGTCCTGCTTTTTAACTTCTTTCTTAACTCCCTATATTCTCCCTTCAGGACCTCATCTCTACTCCTATCATTGATCCCCACATGGACCAATACTTCTGGCTACTCACACTTCCCCTCCATAATGCTATGAATTTGATCAAAGACATCCCTGACCCTGGTACCTGAGAGGCAACATACCATCCTGGAGCCTCAATCTCGTTCACCAAACCTCCTTTCTGCTCTCCTAACCAATGAGTCTCCAATTACCATAACTCTCCTCTTCTCCCACCTTCCCTTCTGAGCCATGGAGTCAGCCTCTGCACCAGAGATGTGACCACCATGACTTATCCCTGGTAGATCATTGCTGTCAATCAACTGCCCGGGATATAATCATGAGCCAGTCACTCAGGAGTCACCAGTACAGCTACCACTGCAGCAGAGACTTTTAGCTGAATAAAGCCTGTTGTACAGTTTTTCTCAAGTTTTGTGCCTGCTTACTTCTGCAGCAGCGCATCACAGAGACACAGTTTTACATGTATTTTGTCCAACCCAATCTACTACATTTAGTACACTCAATATGGCCTCCTCTGCATTCTGGAGTCCAAAAACAGAGCAGACAACAGCTTCATTGGGCACTCTTAGCTGGAACTTTTAGTTCCTAGCCACTTTAATTCTCTTCACAATTCTCTCACAGGAAAATTTGCCATTGGCATCACCCATCACCAGGAACAACATTATATTTCTCCTGAGTATTCTTGAACCCAAAAGTATGAATGTTCTTCAAGTTGAGGTAGTTTGACCCTGATCCAGTTCCACTGTTTCTGCCTGTCCTTTACCTGCTCCCATCCTACTTTAATCAACCACACGATGCCTCAATCAGCAGTCTCTCCATCTCCACCTTAATATTCAGTGTCCTATCACCTCATTACCTCCTTTTTATATTGTGGTGATATGACCACCAGTTTACTTCAGGGGGCGATCTCTGTACCTGGAGGAAGACCACTTAAGGGGCTGACTCCACCCTGTCGGCTGACAACCAGCCGACTTGAATATAAACCTGATCCAGCCCCTCCTGACCCAGTCACATGGGGAGCAACCAAGGCATGAAATGGTGTTCAGACTTTTACTGGAATAAAGCCTTTTGTACAGTCTTTTGAGTTTTGTGCTTGCTTGCGGCTACCTCAGCACACCACATATATTTGCTATCTCCCCTTCCTACTTTATCCTCAACAGCGTGTCCCTAACCCATTAGTCCCTACAGCTTCTCTTTGTTTATTCAGGATTCCAGCTTCTGCAGCTTTTATGTTTCTAAAGAGACAACGTATTTGATTCCTTGACTAAGAATGAAGTAATTTTTAATTGTAATTTGAGTGTGTTAACTGAAAAGAACCATAACATAATGGAAACCTTAATGATGTTCTCTTAAATCCTAACAGATGAAACTGGAATTCTGCCAAATTTTTTTTTTGAACATCAAAGAATAAAATATAAGTTGCCACTGTAACAGATCTGTGTTAATATTAATCCTTAGTTTAATGTTAAAATTATATTTTATCTAGATATGGTGTAATACGTTGGTTTTGGGTGGTCAGGGAAACAAAGACAACATATTAGCATTTTAAACTCACATGGTTCTTTGCTGGTACTTGGCTTCAGCTTCATCAAATGTATTTGCATTGTAAACGCCAATGACCACAGAAGCCAGTTTGAAAGACGGAATGGCTGCTGATTGCTATTGAAGGAGAAGAGATGAAAGATTTTTTATAATGGTTCTTGAGATAAATGGATTGTTTGCTTGAGTATACAAGAAGCCATTTTGTTAGTAAATTCCAGAGAGGCCAGAACCAGAAAAGAACCATCAAACAAAGTGAATTACTTTGATTCTAGGAGTAAGCTGTCAGAGATATTTTAGCACGTCGGTGTGAAGAGACATTATGAACTTCAAAGACCAAAACGATGTCATATACATTTGACATGAGAGATCTGGAAAAATATATTATCAAATTCAGACATTTTGAATCAGTTTCACAAGTTAAGACCCTGTGTGACACACACACAGGAGTTGGAATCTTGTGAAAGACAGGGTTGAATTAACCAGAATAGGTGCTGTTATGTGTTATTCCTAATAAAAGAAAATAAGTGGATTTCAAAAGGGAAGCCACTTTTCCATTGCTCTTTTGAAGATAAAGAATACAGCCTCCTCGTGGAAGGAAACTCTGTGATTCTTAAGCAGAAAAATGAAAAAAAATTGACCTCTGGAAAGACAGAATTTGCATGATCCTATTCACAAGAGAAACAACATGTGCCCAGAAAATGGTTAGTCAGGTTTGAAGAATATATAACCATATAACCATTTATGGAGCGGAAACAGGCCACGTTGGCCTTTCGAGTCTGCACCGGTTCACTGATTTTGTGCGCCCTCTTCAGGCATTGGTCGCGGTAGATTTTCATTCAATAACGATGGGCGAATTCAATGCAGGTGGAATCTTATTGAAATTGAAAGCAAGATTGTTGTCCTGGCCTTGGGTGCTGCCTGCAGAGTTTATACACTGGGTTCCTGCCACATTCCAAGGTATGCTGGTGGGTTCATTTCCCTTTTGTAGAGATACAATGTCCTCATCTTGTGAGTATTCCGACATCCAGGAATCCTAACATTTTCTGGATAAGTGAGCATTGGTTAGCATTACATTTGAAAATAAATAAATTGCTGAAAAATAAGAGGAAATGTGAGGTGGTGTCTGTGGTTCATTGTCCACTCATAAATCTGATAGAAGAGGGAAAGAAGCTGTTTTCTTGCTGTAGGGTGTTAGTCTTCAGGCTCCTGCAACCTCCTTGCTGATAGTAGTAGTGAGAGGAGGGCATGGCCTGGGTGGTAAGGATCCCAGATGATAAAGGCTTTCTCATTCAGAGATTGCCAGGAGTCAGCAGGATGCTGAATTTCATCAACAACCCCAAAGTGAAGAGAGAAACTGTGGGATCCACGTCCATAGTTCCTTGAAAGTGGCATTGTAGACAGAGTGCAGAGACAATTTACCAGGATGTTACCTGGTCTGGAGCAGTTTAGTTTCAAGGAGAGATTCAAGACAGCTCATCAAGAAAATCGTAAGCTGAAAAGATCTAAAGATATAATGTTTAAAAGCGTTTGATAATTATTTCTGAACTGAAAATTTAAGACCTTCAGGCAAGACCAAAATGATGCTTAAGTTTTAAAATTGACTTTTCAGAGTTTGGGACTTTATAAAACACACACACGCATTACATTTGCACATAGAGGGTTGCATTTATAGTTTATGATAGAGGTAAGTAAGAAATGTTATGTTAATATTGTTTAATAAAAACTATTATTTTGAATTTACCATTGTCTGGTGAATTTTTTTCCATTGCTGTTCCTTTGTTGGTGCTAACAAGATTTCTTTGGCTTGGCTTCGCGGACGAAGATTTATGGAAGGGGTAAAAAGTCCACGTCAGCTGCAGGCTCGTTTGTGGCTGACAAGTCCGATGCGGGACAGGCAGACACGGTTGCAGCGGAAAATTGGTTGGCTGGGGTTGGGTGTTGGGTTTTTCCTCCTTTGCCTTTTGTCAGTGAGGTGGGCTCTGCGGTCTTCTTCAAAGGAGGTTGCTGCCTGCCAAACTGTGAGGCGCCAAGATGCACGGTTTGAGGCGTTATCAGCCCACTGGCGGTGGTCAATGTGGCAGGCACCAAGAGATTTCTTTAGGCAGTCCTTGTACCTCTTCTTTGGTGCACCTCTGTCACGGTGGCCAGTGGAGAGCTCGCCATATAACATGATCTTGGGAAGGCGATGGTCCTCCATTCTGGAGACGTGACCCATCCAGCGCAGCTGGATCTTCAGCAGCGTGGACTCAATGCTGTCGACCTCTGCCATCTCGAGTACTTCGACGTTAGGGATGAAAGCGCTCCAATGGATGTTGAGGATGGAGCGGAGACAACGCTGGTGGAAGCGTTCTAGGAGCCGTAGGTGGTGCCGGTAGAGGACCCATGATTCGGAGCCGAACAGGAGTGTGGGTATGACAACGGCTCTGTATACGCTTATCTTTGTGAGGTTTTTCAGTTGGTTGTTTTTCCAGACTCTTTTGTGTAGTCCCTAACAAAATTGCAAGAGTTGTTAGTTCATGACACCACAGAGTTATAGTGGTCCAATATTTAACTTATGCTTGTAACTTCAAATGTATGATTATTTTATTATTTGGATCTTCAAACTTTACTTATTTATGCTATGAGGGAATCATTACAAGTTCAAAATTTATTGTTGATCCCAACTTGAGTGTGGTATGGTAGCTGGAAAGCATCAGACCGTTAGTCTTTGCAGAGGATCATTAAAACAGCTGAGAAGATTACTGGGGTTCCCTTTCCTCCATAGATGGCATTTACTGGGAGAATTGTCTAAATAGGGCTTGAGGAATTATTTAAAAAAACCCTTTCCATCCAGTGCACAGCATCTTCAACCCACTGCCATCAAGAAGAAAGTACAGGAGCAACAAAATCAGGATAGCCAGGCTAGGGAAATAGCTTATTCCTACAGGCTGTGAGACCGATGAACAGTGTGCTGTAACTGTGAAAATGAACCCAAATATTTAAATTTATTTATTTTGATTATTTATGTGATCATTATGTACAGTGTGTTTTTGTTCATGCACCAGGGTCATGAGAGATGCCTGTTTTGTCAAGTTGTATTATCAGGTGATAAACAAACTTGAGATGGTAATGGTGAGCTACCTTCTTGAACTGCTGTGATCCTTCTGTTGAAGGACTTATACAGCACTGTTGAGTAACGAGTTCCAAGACTTAAGTGCAGCAACAAAGAAAAGACAAAATATTTCCACGTTAGTTGACATGAAATTTAGAGGTGAATTTGCAGGCAGGGGCATGTTTATAGCCTGCTATCATAGTCAAGAGCTTGAAAGGTGCTTTCGATGTATTTTTAGTGAGTCATCCCAGGGTACAGATACTCCTCGACTTGCAACTGTAATTGGGACTGAAAGATCTGTCGTATCTTGAAATGGACACAAGTCAGAATTTTGCCTGTGCATGTGGAGTACCAAAGTTTTAAAGCAAACTTTTTAATCAAATGTTGTATTTGACAAACTATAACATGTAAGAGCCAAAATACGTGTCATTACTTTGTTATTCCTGTCATAGTTTGTCAAAATACAACATGAGCAGCATAAATTATATATTTTTTTTAAAAATTCCATTGTTTGCGTGAGTGGTTGCAAGTCAGGGAGTACCTGTATTTTGCAAATGGTAGGCAATGTGGTGATGGTTTTGAAATGCTGCACTATGCAATCATCAGGTAATCTTCATTTCTGACATTTTGGCCATCTCCCCTCTCCACCTTCAACCCCAGTGCAGGGTCTTGACCCCAAGCACTGACAATTCCTCTCTCCCCATAGATCCTGTTTGACCAGCTGAGTCCCACCGGCAGCTTGCCCCTTGGTTCAGATTCCAGCATCTGCACTCGCTTGTGCATCTAAGATTGGAGTATGTTGAGCCGGAGGGACATACATTTGGACAGATGCAAACTAGCCATAAAGTAGATGATGGAAAGTTAGGTGAAATGGTAACTGTACAAATCATCAAAACATACAAGGAGAGGATCCACAAGAATTTATCATTGCATCACTGTTTATGTTAATAAGTTGGTTGGAATTAATACTGCTCTTTTATGGATCACTCTGGGTATAAATCTTTACATAGAATGCAATCATTAAATTGTAAGTTCAATTTGCTCTTTCATATTTGCATTTTCAGTCTCACCATACTAAATACACGATCAATAATTTTATTCATATCAGCATGTATTTGACCTGAAATAACATATTTTCACCAGCACATCTGAATGAGGAAACCTTCTCATGTTCTATTTTAGCATTAATGTTATTTCCAAGGCAAAGTATTATACTACAGGAGTTTCACTATTATTATAAAAGGAAAGCCATTATGATGCTATTGTAACTGGTTATTTTTTTTTTAAACTATGTTCCTGAAAAGAACTGTAAACAGCAGGGTTATAATTTTTCTGGTGCACAGTCCCTAACCATTGGAACTTGAATGTTTTGAGACAGAAAATATGCTACTTCAATCACAGTAAGGCAGGGTTAGATTTCATTTCTCAAGGGGAGATAGCTCTTCAAAGATCAAAGAGGTCATTTCCTCCTTGGTTGTGAATGACCAAAATTTAAATATGAATTAAAGGTTCACTGTGCTATTGGCTAAAAATATATACTTTTTAACTGGATGCAGTTAAAAATGGGGTGATGATGGAAGGATGACAGTGAAAATATACATATTAATATATTAAGGGGACTTCTATGGTCGCACTCATGACATGTAGGCTGATGGTCATCACATTCTTTTACTAATTCCTATATTTTTTTTACTATAATATGCAATCTAAATATTCCCAAATCATTGCTTTGAACTTATCCTTTTCAAGTTTATTCATTGAGATTAATACATGAAAAAAAAAAATGAGGTCACAGATACCTCTGTCCCATTGTAATGCTTTATTTCTCTGATTCCAGGTTCAAAAGATACACAGATGAGAACATTTTTATACTCCAATAACTGAGTTCACCTGATACTCATAAGAATATTTAAACATTGTATGCCATAGCTACTTCTTTAAAGGTAAGTTTCCCACCCGCCCCCCCCCGCCGCAATCTGATAAATAATTCAGCTTTTCACCTGTCATGTAGCATTATCTATATTCTTATTCAACAAAATGAAGTAAATCCTGAAAATGAAATCTAAACTCCAAAGATGCAATCATTTGATTTCAATAATATATTAGGACCAACATTATATCTACTATTAGTAATTTGTCACAATGGATCTGCTGTTATTCCAATATTGAAACTCCCCCTGAAAAAGAGTATGTTAAGATATATATACCTTTGGAGAAGGGCTTGGAATACTCTTGCTCAGTGTAATCACCAGGGTTGATGTCACCCAGTGTGGTAACTCATGTTATCACCCCCACGGACCTCCTCCCATACCAGACCATACAGAATCCTCAGTAATTTTACTTTGTTCTAATGTTATTCGTAAATGAAATTCATAATTTCCATATATCACTGAATGTAATGGCAATCAGTGAGATAAACAACTAGCAAAATTAAAATTGCACCTTTAAATTACAATATCATACACACAGCCTAAATGTATTTATATTTACTTAGTTTCATGTGGTTAAAGTGAAAATTCAAAAAGAAAACAATAGAATTCAAAATAAAAACATTTAAGGATGACATCAAAATTATGTTGATTTTAAAATTATTATTAGTTACATCATTATTAGTAACTGAGCGGAAGCATTTTTTGAATTTTCTTTTTTTCCTTTAATTATCACTTCATTCTCAAAAAAAGAACTATTGATAAAGGTTCACAAATACTAATCACCACAATATTGTAGCTAAAACACCAGAAAATTTGACAGAACCAGTGCGATAGAACACCAGCAACAACAAAAAACAGCAGTGCATGCTTGTAGAGCGTGCAGACGAAACCACGTGATTTGAATTGTCATTGTCATTGAGTAATAATGACATTTCTGAGTGGAGCACATTAGAAGGTTCAAAAAGTAAATTAGCATAGAGTTTTAGCCTTGTAGGTATATTGATACATGTAAACTGGGCTTAGAAAAAATGTTTTTGTTCTTGTAACTAATTACAGGGATATTTTTATAAAAAAGAAATTTCTGCTAAAACACTGCACCTGATGCAGTTCACATCCGTCACACCCCCCGAGTGATACCAGTGCTCTTGCTGCCCTCCTCACCTTCTACAGTATTACTTTCCTATAAAGGTTAGGATTTATTGTATCAAGATAGCCATGCAAAAGTCATTTAAATGACAATATTTTATTGACAATTTATTCCATTCATGATTTGATGCTATATTTTTAGATTACATTAGAAAATCATCCAGGATCAACATCCCATCATTTGTATTGCTGAAGCTTCCTTGAACAAAATTACTGATTTAAAAAAAAATTGGTAAGAATTTGACAGAATGTAAAATGTTAGAAATGGCTTTAAGTTCATGGCACTCATGTGATTACATTCACCGCATGTTTTGACCCAAAGTCCGGCAAATATTTTGGAATGAATCACATCTGGTTTAAGGGACATGCTTTGATACTGGGAACAATGAACTTGTTTCATTACTGTGTCAATGAAAGCAGTTCTTCATTGCACAGTGTAACCCATTCAATACCATGTCCCCAAAGGTTTAATTCAATAGTTGGTATTTTTGTTTATTCTGTCATGCACAAAAAAATGAATGTGATTTGTGAGAGTAGCCTCAACATGTCAGAAAAGTGTCCTCCTCTCTCCAAATTAGCTGATGAGAGCAGACAATAGGTTCCAGCAGCCCTATTAACATTCAAGCTATGAAGCTGGTTGCTTTGCCAACCAGATAAACTCAAATCAAAATTATGAAAGTTTTGTCATATTTCAAAAGATCTGTTGACCAATCGTGGACTATGGATCAGATCTGGAACTTCATGATATTGTGTAGACATAAATCTAGAAAGCTCCTTATGAAATATTTCTCATTAATGAAATCAAACAATTTAGCTATAGGTTCCTTAAATGGTAACCAGGTTTTTTTTTCAATTTTCTCCAGGATGTTGCTACAAATATCAGCAGATTCTTTGGTCTAGAAATGATATTTAATAACTCACACTCTGACACCACATTGACAACTTAAAGCATGATTATACAAAACATTTTAAAACAAGGTGACAGGTTATCCAACAATAGATTTAAAACTATGCAATAGGAACATAGGAAGTAGGAACAGGAGTAGGCCAAAAATGGCCCATCGAGCCTGCTCTGCCATTCAATAAGATCATGGCTGATCTAATTTACGACCTAACTCCACCGACCTGCCTTTTCCCCATATCCCCTAATTCCTCTATCATGTAAAATTTTATCTAATCGAATTTTAAATATGTTTAATGAAGCAGCCTCAACCACTTCCCTGGATAGAGAATTCCAAACATTCACTACTCTCTGGGAAAAACTATTTTTTCTCATCTCTGTCCTAAATCTACTCCCTCGAATCTTGAGACTGTGTCCTCTTGTTTTAGTTTTCCCAGCCAGCTCAAAAAACCTTCCTACATCTATCCTATCCATACCCTTCATAATCCTATGTTTCTATAAAATCTCCTCTCATTCTTCTGAACTCAAATGAATATAATCCTAGACAATTTAATCTTTCATCATAAGTCAACCCCTTCATCCCAGGGATCAACCGAGTAAACCTCCTCTGGACCGTCTCCAAAGCCAGTAATCCTTCCTCAAATATGGAGACCAGAACTGGACAGTACTCCAGGTGCGGTCTCACCAGGACCTTATACAGTTGCAACATTACCTCCCTACTCCTGAATTCAATTCCTCTCGCGATGAAGGCCAACATTCCATTTGCCTTCTTAATAACCTGCTGCACCTGCAACCTAACTTTTTGCGATTCATGCATGAGCATTCCCAAGTCCCTCTGCACAACAGCATGCTGTAGTTTTTCACCATTTAAATAATATTCAGCTCTTTTATTTTTCTTGCCATAGTGGATAACCTCACACTTACTAACATTGTACTCCATCTGCCAGACCTTTGCTCACTCATCCAGCTTAACTATATCCCTCTGCAGACTCTCCACATCCTCATTACAATTTGCTCTTCCACTCAATTTGGTGTCATCTGCAAACTTGGCTACACCACATTTGTCCCCTCCTCCAAGTCATCAATGTAAATGATGAACAGTTGTGGGCCTAGCACCGACCCCTGTGGCACCCCACTTACCACTCTCTGCCAACCTGAAAAATTCCCACTTATCCCGACTCTCTGCCTCCTGTCAGACAACCAATTTTCGATCCATGCCAATATACTTCCTCGGACTCCACTTTCCTGTAACTTACTGATAAGACTCTTGTGCGGCACCTTATCAAACACTTTCTGGAAATCCAAATATACAACATCAACCTGTTCCCCTCTATCCACTGCACCCATTATATCCTCAAAGAATCCTAACAAGTTTGTCAAACAAGATCTTTCCTTTCTAAAACCATGCTGCGTCTGCCTGATTGAACCCTTATGTTCCAAAAGTTTCACTATTTCATCTTTAATGATGGCCTCAAGCATTTTTCCAACTACAGACGTCAAGCTAATTGGCCGATAATTTCTAGTCTTCTGCCTACATCCCTTCTTAAAAAGTGGCATGAGATTTGCTGTCTTCCAGTCTGCCAGGACCTGCCCAGAAACCAAGGAATTTTGGTATATGACCACCAATGCATCAACTATAACTTCTGCCATTTCCTTCAGAACCCTTGGATGCATATCATCAGGACCAGGTGATTTGTCTGGCTTTAGTCCCATTAGTTTCTCCATCACTACTTTCTTTGTAACAACTATTTTATCAAGGCCTTCCCCAACATTCGCATCCTTAACTCTGCACTTGGGCATGCTGGACGTGTCTTCCACCGTGAAGAGTGACACAAAATAATTGTTCAATGACTCAGCCATTTCTTCATTTTTTGCTACCAGTTTTCCTTTCTCATCCTCCAAGGGTCTTATATTAACTCTGGCCACCCTCTTCTGTTTTATATATTTATAAAATTTTTTACTTTCTGTTTTTATATTTTGTGCCAGTTTACTTATTGTGCCATTTCTTATTACCCGCTTTGTAACCCCTTGTTGTCTCTTAAAGTTATCCCAATCTTCCAGTTTCCCACTGCTCTTTGCAACTTTGTACACCTGCGCCTTCAATTCAATTAATACTATGCTAAACTCCAAACTCATTGGAAGAAATACAGCTGGGGGCTTTGTGCCATTGGCAATCAAGGATGAACTTCTTCCCTATGGCTTTAGTTTGAGTTAAGGAGCTTCCCTTCTTGAGGTTGGAAAACAAAGAGTCAGTAGTGCTACCTGTAATTTGGCTATTTCACTAAAAAATGCTTACAATATTAATGAATATTAAAATAAATGTAAAAAATACATACATTTAGATACAAATTTACATACATAAAAATAATTTTTTAAATGTTTAAATATAGGTATGTTTAATAATTACATTTCAAGATTGTTCAAAAAACCATTAAAATATCAAAAATA
The DNA here is from genome assembly GCF_036971445.1 of Narcine bancroftii. Lineage (NCBI taxonomy): Eukaryota > Metazoa > Chordata > Chondrichthyes > Torpediniformes > Narcinidae > Narcine > Narcine bancroftii. Next base: position 339,315,719 of record NC_091469.1, read on the forward strand.
GAAAACACTTAAAGCCCTTAAATCCACTTTAGTTTACAGTTGGATACATTTAAGTGATCTAAATTAATTCAAACTCTAATTTGTTTTGCGGCTGTTCCTTTCCATTGAAATAAATGGAGTTGTTTAACTTGAACCAGGACTGGGTATAGGTTCAGTGCACACATTTCCCAGTGTTATTCCTGAGAAGCTCTTTGAAGCGGATGGTCTGCTGTTTGACTCCGAGGAGTCCATTGACAGCAGGCAGCTAGAATCTATGAGGAATTTCAAGATTTCTGTTGTGTGAGTGGCTATTGGAAAAGATTCAGAACATCATTCTGGTTTGGCACACACAAAAAAAAAATTCTGTCCCCCACTTCACTTAAAGTACACAATTTTTAATGTGGCCAACCAAAGATGAAATTGCCAAGTTAACTTGAGATGAATTAAGGATCTTTCCTTGAAGAAACAAACTAAGTGGTGAGACAGGCTTAGTGTCTTTCATTCAGCTCCAGTGACTTGTTTAAAATGAGCAGAAGTGAAAACATGTTTTCAAAAAGGGAGATGTAATATGCCCAATGCAATAAGGAATTAAAACTCAAATAGAAGAGAGGTGCAATAACAGCACTTTTGATGCATTAGATTAGAATAAGTTGAACAAAAATTATCTGTTGTTTTCAACTTTTTAAAGTTTCAACTGTAATAAATGGTGTGGAAATTAAGTAAACTATTTTGGTTAATGAGCTGGAAAATAAAAATAAAGTAAACAAAGAAGGTGTGGCAGTGCACATCCTCGTGGCGAACCGGCCCCACTTGTACCGCCGCAACAGCAGGGCAGCCGCAAGAAAATGGCGCCATCGGGGGACCTCTGTGCCTTGTGGTTTAGGTCAAGGCATGTGCCTCAGGTGAGCATGGGGACGTCAATGCCAACGCGGGGGCGGAGCTCACGCCATCCTTAAAGGGGCGCGCACGAAGTTTGAATAAACAGTTCATTTGAAACCCTCCAATGTGGTAGTGGTGTATCTCATTCTGTGTAGCATTCACTACATCAGGTGGTTTTCTGAACTCCTGATATGGATTCCGCAGAAATCAATGCAGTCACAGTGAAACTCTCCCCCTTCTGGACGCATCACCAACGCACTTAGTTCGGGCAGGCGGAAGCACAGTTTTGCCTCCAACACATCGCATTAGACGTCACGATGTTCTACCATGTCATGAGCGCGCTTGATAAAGAAATTGCAGCCAGGGTGGATGACATCATCCACGACCCACATGAGGAACGTGTATATACCTTGCCCTCAGAAGCCTCCAACTTGGCACCTTCGGCCTTTCTCAGCAGCAGTGCACCACCAGGCTCCTACACCTGGATGGTCTGGGTGACAGAACCTCATCTGCCCTCATGGATGAAATGCTGGTGCTAGCAGAGGGCCACAGACCCCACTTGAGGTTCGAACAGGCTTTCCTCGAACAGGTGTCTGAGGGCATCCAACTCCTGCTGGCAGATGAGGAATTTTCATATCCATGCAGAGTTGCAGCTCGTGCAGATGTCCTCTGGTGGACCAACTGAGAAAACGAGGTTGCACTCAGCCAGGTCACCCACCCAGGACCCAATCGGCCGCAAGCTACCCCATTAATGGCTGCGGCAGCTGGCTGCACGAACAGCCTCCTGCATGTGATTGATAAGTCCAGTGGCGAACGTTTCCTGGTAGACACTGGAGCAGAACTGAACGTGCTCCCCCCGACTGCCCTTGAGACCCACACCTGCACACGGGGCCCAACCCTACAGACGGGTAACGGATCCTCCATCAGGACTTTCGGCACTTGCAGAGCACAGATCCAGATGGGAAAGGACAAGTTCCACTGGAAGTTCGTGCTGGCCTCGGTGGGCACAGTGCTGCTGGGAGCTGATTTCCTCTGGGCACACAGCCTGTTGATGGACATCAAAGGCAAGCAGTTGGTACACGCCTGCACCTTCCAATCCATCCGTCTTGACTCCACAGACACGTGCGGCATGGGAATAGCTTCCATCATCACCCCCAAGGATGAGTATTCTTGCATGCTCGACTAGTTCCCCTCCATCCTGCAGCCACAGTTTACTTCTGCCATGCCCCAACATGGAGTCTGCCACATTTTGACCTAGAGCCCCCACTCTCCATGCCAAAGCTAGGTGGTTGCCCCCCCAAGAAGCTGCAACTGGCAAAGGAGGAGCTCTCCTGATTGCAGGAGCTGGGGATCATCCGCAGATCAGATAGCCCTTGGGCCTCCCCCCTCCACATGGTCCTGAAGGCTTCCAGGGATTGGCGCCCATGCAGGGACTACCGTCACTTCTACGATGTGACCACGTCAGACCGATACCCCATCCCACATATACAGGACTTTACAGCCAACTTGCATGGCGCCCGGGTTTTCTCAAAGGTCAACCTGGTACGGGTTACCACCAGATCCCCGGTCCACCCTGACGACATCAGCAAGACCACGATCATCATTCTGTTCAGCCTATTCTAATTCCTGCAGATGCCCTTCAGCCTTAAAAATGTGGGCATTTCAACGCCTGATGAACGCAGTGGGCAGGGACTTGGACTTCATATTTATCTATTGTGACGACATCCTCCTCGCCAGTCAGGACCACGATGAACACAAGGTCCATTTCCGTGCGCTATTCATCCATCTGGCAGAGTTCGGCCGTTGTTCACATTGATTGCTGCCAAGACCAAAACCCTGGAATGGAGGGAAGAGGCCAAGAACACTTTCATTGCATCAAAAGACACCCTGGCGAGCACCACCCTACTAGTCCACCCTCAGCTGGGCGCCCACACCGCACTCTTGGTGGACACTTCAGCCACGGCTGTCAGGGATGTCCTGAAGCAATCAGTCAACAGCCAGTGGTGCCTGCTTTCCTTCTTCAGCAGGCACCTCCGCCCCCCGGAAATGAAAAACCGTGCCTTTGACAGGAAACTCCTGGCCCTATACCTGTCCATCAGACATTTCCAGTACTTCCAATGGCAGGCCATTGACCATTTTCACCAACCACAAACCGCTCTCTCAGGCCCTCGTAATGTCAAAGGACCCCAGGTCGGTACGCCAGCAGTGGCATCTGTCCTACGTATCAGAGTTCACCACCGACATCTGACACCAAGCAGGACAGGACAATGTCGTTGCAGACATGCTCTCAAGGCCCACCATCCGCAGCCTTATCCCCAGCCTAGATTATGCCCAGCTAGCATGGGCGCAGAAGGAGGATGCAGACACACAACCTTTCACACTGCCATCATGGGGCTCTGGCTCCAGGACCTCAAACTGCTGGAGAGCCCCAACACTCTGCTCTGCGAGTGCTCTACTGACTCGTCACGTCCAGTATTCCCACCGCAATGGAGACTACAGGCCTTCAGCATGGTCCACAACTTGGCTCACCCCTCGGTCAATACCTCAGTTCACATGGTGGCGGAACGGTTCATGTGGCACTGGCGCAAGAAGCAGGTAGCCAAAATGGCGAGAACTGCACGCAATGTCAGACCTCCAAAGTCCAGTGCCATGCAAAGGTCCCATGTAAAAGCAGTTCAACTCCATGGCCCTCCCCCTGTCTGGATGGGCTCTCCCTGGGGGTTCTGGTTTCCTCTCACTCTTCAAAATGTACTGGGCATTGTAGGTCAATGGGTGTAATTGGGTGGCATGGGCTGTGGGGCAAAAGGGTCTGTTACCGTGCTGTATAACTAAATTTTAAAATTAAAAATCACTTAGTTAGACTCGGAGTGGGGTGCTTTTCTCTCTGGATTCAATGATTCAGTTAGTTTTAGGATTATACTCATTATAAATTTGAACTTCAGGCAGAAAGCTTAATAAAAGAGAAACTCTACATCCCTGAAAGAGTTGATGTGCCACATTGAAGAATACATGTCTGGAAATTAGACTATATGGAACTTTTTTTTCAGCTCAATGCAATCCAAAGTTGATTTTACAGTGAGCAAGTCTAATTGGTAATTGTTTCCAGGTGAAGTTAAGCCAATCACAAAATTAGACAAGGCACTTCCAGTTTCAATCCACATTACTGTGCCTGACAATTTCCCATTATCAGGCATGCAACTCAAGTCAATCATTATGCCATGCATGTTTCAGATCATTGCAACAGAAATTGTATTTCAAAGCTCCTGTTAACAACCTTCATGGAATAGACAGAGGTTAAATAGGGATCCTGCTTTACTTGCCTTAAAAGGAACTATCTGCCAATCAGGCAGTTTTATTTCAAACATCTCCCAAAGTCAAATGATTGTGACTAAGCTAGCAAAAAATATTTGCTGCAGTAGTTAACTGCTGAGCTATTCATTTAATTGATGCCTTCAATAGCAGAACTTCCAGATGATGGTTCCAAGCAACTCAGGGTGGGTCAAAAATTACAGGTGTAGTGGCCTATCTGACGGCACTACCTTACACAAGTAGCAATAGATGACACTGGAGACATTATAGTCAGCAATCAGTTCCTTTATTGTGCTTAACCACAGCTTTTATAGTTCCCTGTGCGTGTTTCACACTAAGCCTTTTAGGATGCGGTAGTGACGTCCCTTTCCAGCCTCGGGTATCGGGTGTCATAAAAAGCGTGGGCTCTTATTCGCACTCTTTTCCTAATTGCTGGTGCCTGGCTTGTAGCTGGAGGACTGGGACATCATTGGAGACTCTGCGCTCTGGTAATGCGCTTGCTAAACTGCTGTGGCTAAGCGTGATTCTGTTGTTCACGTGGGCTCTCACTATACCCCCCCCTCCCCCCAGAATCATGGCTGCCAGACATAGGTTCCTGCTGGTAGTTCAGCCTGGGACGTCCTCTGGGATGTTTCAGTGGTGATGAGATCAGTCTTGAAAGGTCAGTGTGTGCCAGTTTCAGTCCAAATATGGAAAAGTTCCTTCCAAGTCCGACAACGTCCATCAATCTTTGAAACAGTTGGGCTGCGTTCTTCAAACCAAACGGCATTCTGATAAATTCAGAGACCAAAGTGGGTTATAATAGCTGTCTTTGGAACATCCTCAGGGTGAACTGGAATCTGATAGCATCCCTTCACTAAATCTACTTTGGAAAATATAGTAGCGTTAGCCAACCATGCTGAGAAATCTTGAATACGAGGGATTGGATAGCAGTTGGGGATGGTTATATCATTCAACTGCCTGTAGTCCCCACATGACCGCCAACCACCGCAGCTTTTAGGCACCATGTGGTGAAGCCCATGGACTTTTGGACCTGCATACCACCCCTACTTCCTCTATTACTGCGAATTCCGCTCTTGCAATTGTAAGCTCGTCTTTTGGAAGTCTACAAGCCCTAGCATAAACAGGTGGACCAGTTGTATCAATATAATGATATATCAATATAATGTATATCATTATCCTGAAAATTAGTCGACAACAGTCCCAGGAACTCTAAGTATCAAGGCACATGCATTCTGCTGAATTACCTGAATTCTAGAAAGAACGACACATTCTTTTAAGGGGCAAACTTTGGAAGTTAGCCGTGTTTATCTGAAGGCATTTATGTATATCAACCAGGAGATCATGCTCTCTCAAAAAAATCCACGCCTAACAGGGGAAAACCTACTGAGGCCACCATGCATTTCCAGTAGAATACTGCTGAACCCGTATGCATCATGACCTTCCTCATTCCGTAAGTAGGAATCGTGGTACCATTAACTGCTGAAAGTGGTGGAGTATGTGCACCTTATACCAACTCAAATTGTGTTGGGGGACCAATACTGAACTCAGCCCCTGTATCTATCAAGTAATCCACCCCCAAAATCATGTCATGTTAATAAAGTAGACCTTGTTCTGTGCCAACTACTGAGGCTACTAACAGCGGTTGGCAGGTCAGTTCCCCTGATGTGGTGGTGGACCTGGGTAAATGCAATGACTCTTGCATCTTTTGGCAGAGCGACCCCACCGACGATGATAAAAACAATATCCAGAACTTTTGTTTCCTTGATCAGGACATGGTCGCTGTACTGCCGCACATGCCAGTGATCTTTGCATTTTGGGGGGCTCGGACAAGTCAGCTGCACAGATGAGCTATACCTGCATTCTGTTAGTCTGTGGAAGGCCATAAAGTTGGTTGGCTTCTCTTGCTACCAAATGCGGTTCTGCAAAACTCATGTGCGCCACTCCTGCTGCCACATGCACTGGTAATTTTGATAAAAACAGTGCCTCGAAAAGAAAGCAATCCATATGGCCTGCGGTTAGTGATACCAGCACTTGCATTAACTAGGATGGACTACGGTCCCCCACTTCTTGCATATTCAAAATCCTTATAGCCAGTTCATGACGATGAAGCTCAGATGTTTCCAGCAAAAAATTCTGGAATTTAGTGTACTTCTGGTTATTGATGAATGAACTCATCCTTGCTGTGGTTATAGTGCCTAATGCACTCACAACGTGCTAATATCTTGTGTCCTCAGATGAAATGTTCCGAAGCACTGGAGAAGTATAGTCAGCAATCAGTTCTTTTATTGTGCTTAACCACAGCTTTTATAGTTCCCTCTGTGTGTTTTATGCTGAGTCTTCTGGGATGAGGTAGTGACATTACTTTTCATCCTTGGGTGTTGGGTGCCATAAAAAGCATGGGCTCTTATTCGTGCGCTTTTCCCAATTGCTGGTGCTTGGCTTGTAGCTGGAGGTCTGGGACATCATTGGAGACTCTGTGCTCTAGTTTTTTTTTCTTTGGCTTGGCTTCGCGGACGAAGATTTATGGAGGGGGTAAAAAGTCCACGTCAGCTGCAGGCTCGTTTGTGGCTGACAAGTCCGATGCGGGACAGGCAGACACGATTGCAGCGGTTGCAGGGGAAAATTGGTTGGTTGGGGTTGGGTGTTGGGTTTTTCTTCCTTTGCCTTTTGTCAGTGAGGTGGGCTCTGCGGTCTTCTTCAAAGGAGGTTGCTGCCCGCCAAACTGTGAGGCGCCAAGATGCACGGTTTGAGGCGTTATCAGCCCACTGGCGGTGGTCAATGTGGCAGGCACCAAGAGATTTGGGTTAGGGTTAGGCTTGCTAAACTGTGTCTATGCACTATTTTGTTGTTCACATGGGGCTCCCGCTCCACAGGACAGTGGACACAGGTAAGTCCATCTGTAAAAGTGCTGTGCACGTATAGAATTTCGAAACACCAGATCATGTGTAGGCCTATCTTCGTAGGCTAAGGTTTTGAGGGGCTATAATTACTGAAATCATTGATGCTCAATGGGGTGACTACAGTCATGATCTTGGACTCATTTGGTTTCTCTGTAGAGGTGATTTTCAACTTCCATTGAACAATTTCATGTGGCTATCGTTGATCCCTTTCTTACTTCCCAGTGGGTTGTTAAAAATAATTGTTTTTTTTTAAATGTCAATAAGGAACCAGTAGCATCCTGTACAATGAGATTTTCCAGCCTTGCAAACTTTGTCATTGATTGCATACATATTTCCATTAGTGCTTCCTGTGACATGATCAATAACCACAAACAGACACAAAGTGAACTATTAAAGACTTTAATATCCTGAAACATCAGGCGCATCTCTACAAGCTGCTGTCTCAGATCCAAGGCTGGTATGGAGGGAGGAGACCAGGACTATCAGCTTTTTTGGAAAAGTTACAGAGTCGGAGGCAGGCCAGGTTGTACAGTCTAGTGAGGTCACACCTGGGACCATGCATACCATGTTCCATCACATTTCCTTTAGTAACCTGAATCTGTTTTTTAATAGAAAGACTTTCCTTTTCCTAACCATATGGTAATCAGTACCATATTTTATGGCAGCAACTAAGATGCCATATACTTTATACTGCACTCCCCCAAGGGATAGGTCATGAAAGGTAGATCATAACTCATAGGTCTACTTTATATTTTCATAGCTAATGAAGCTCGTTTGTATTCCAGAAACTTCAGGTGAACATCAACATGACAGCCAGACATAGAGTATGTAAGGATATAATAGAGAATGCGATTTGTCTCTTGAATTTCTTTTCATTAATCTGTGTTCACCATTCAGTGGTTTCACTACACAACATGCCAAACAGGAGCACAGACTTAATTGTAATGTGCTGTACATTGCAGTACCTGGCATTCAGAAGTCAGCAGCTGGTGTCTGAAAGCATATCCAGGAGACCCAAAGGCTGAGCTCCAGGAAGTAAAACCAGAAGACCAACAGGAACAGATCAGAAGGCAATGAAGATTCTATGGGAATTGATCAGAAGCTTTATCTTTTAGCAAATGAAGGAGAGAAGAAATGTCTGGACAGACAAAAGGGATGCCCTTATGGTCAAATTGTTGTTCTGGACCGGTTTCTCCCTCACAATTGGTGTTTATCTTACACGGTACAAGGTCTCACAAAGATTAGCGTATACAGAGCCATTGTCATACCCACACTCCTGTTCGGCTCCAAATCATGGGTCCTCTACTGGCATCACCTACAGCTCCTAGAACGCTTCCACCAGCGTTGTCTCCGCTCCATCCTCAACATTCATTGGAGCGATTTCATCACCAACATCGAAGTACTCGAGATGGCAGAGGCCGACAGCATCGAATCCACACTGCTGAAGATCCAACTGCGCTGGGTAGATCACGTCTCCAGAATGGAGGACCATCGCCTTCCCAAGATCGTGCTATATGGCGAGCTCTCCACTGGCCACCAAGACAGAGGTGCACCAAAGAAGAGGTACAAGGACTGCCTAAAGAAATCTCTTGGTGCCTGCCACATTGACCACTGCCAGTGGGCTGATATCACCTCAAACTGCGCATCTTGACGCCTCACAGTTCGGCGGGCAGCAACCTCCTTTGAAGACCTCAGAGCCCAGCTCACTGACAAAAGACAAAGGAGGAAAAACCCAACACCCAACCCCAACCCACCAATTTTCCCCTGCAACCGTGTCTGCCTGTCCTGCATCGGACTTGTCAGCCACAAATGAGCCTGCAGCTGATGTGGACATTATCCCTCCATAAATCTTCGTCCGCGAAGCCAAGCCAAAGAAGAAGACAAGGTCTCTATCCAAAACATTAAGTTTCCTTTTGCCCCCACTGATGCTGCTTTACTTGCTGAGTGCTTCGAGCATTCTGATGCAAAAACAGAATGCTCAAAGCACTCAGCAAGTAAAGCAGCATCAGTGGAGGAAAAAGGTGTAACTCAACAGTTTGGATAGAGACCTTGTATCAGGTTAGAGAATGAAGAGGAAAGATTACCAATGTACTGTGTCCTCCATAATTGTTGGGACAAAGACAATTTTTCCTTTATTTGCCAGAGTTCCTCAGTTTTAAATTTGTAATCAAACAATTCACATATGATAAAAGTGCACATTCCAAATTTTCATTCAATGTTAATTGTATCCATTTTGGTTTGACCATGTAGAAATTAAGGCATTTTTAAATATATAGTCTCCTCATTTCAGGGCACCATAATATTTGGGACATAGCAACAGTATGTATGTTAAAGTAGTTATGTTTAGTACCTTATTGCATATCCCTTGTATGCAATGCCTGCTTGAAGTATGCGATTCATGGACATCATCAGGTGCTGAGTATCTTCTCTGCCAGGCCGCTGCTGCATTTAAAAATGGCAATTACAACTAATCCAAAGATTATCAGAAGCTTTGAATCAAGCCTGCATTCTTGTAACTGCACCAATAAAGCAATTAAACATACTTGAGTAATCACAAACACCTGTGAAGCCAAAAGTCCCAAAAATAATGGAGCCCTGAAATAAGGGGACTACATAAAAAAAAGTGTTGTAATTTCTCAATGGGCAAACCAAAATGTGAACAAATAACCTTGAATAAAATCTGGAATGTGCATATTAATTATGTGAATTGTTTGATTGCAAATTTAAAACGGTGGAGTACAGAAGCAAATGAAGGAAAAGGATGCTTTTGTCTCATGCATTATGGAGGGCAGTGTATATCAGCACATGGGTTGAGGGTAGGATAAGTCCTGGCCAGTGATTAGTGGAAAATGAGAGGGCTGATGATGAACACTTGGAACTGGGTGGGGTGAAGGGATGAGAAAGTTAAACAAAAGATGAAGACAACTAATGGAATAGGTGAGTGTGGTGAGAGGAATAGGTAATCTGAAACTGGAACATTCAATGCTCTTACCATTGGGTTGGAAGTTACCAAAGCAAAATATGAGATGTTCCAGTTTACACCTGGTGTCTCTATATCAATGGAAAAGTTAAAGATTCATCGCTGTACATTTTATTAGGAAAGTTTATGCCTTGCCAATTTGATTAAATCTTTTAAAGTAATTGAAAAGGAAAGGGAATATAGTTGGTATAAAATTGAGATTTTCAAAAACCTTCCAATGTATGCTCACGATAAAGATTAGAATATCAGAGGAATGAATAGCAGAATGGTTGTAGATTGATGATTTACATATCTGCAAATTGGAATACAAGGAGGAAGGGCTGCACAGACCAGTAAAAGATAGAAAGTGGTTTTACACAGAGATTGGAATGGGACTGTTGTATAAAGATTATGTCAATAAGTTTCATCCTGGATGTACAAATCATCAGGATTTACTTTGAGAGATGACAAAAAACTAGAAGAATATTTATTTTAATAGATCCTTAATTGGACTCAGTATTATACAAACTTTTGGTTTCTTATAAATGAAATATAGATGTGTTCAAACCACAACATGAAGGATTTGCAGAGATGGTACCAGAAATTATACTTTTTAAAGGAAGATTTGCCTTTCATCTAGAGAGATGACTGAAAAAACATTGAAGGAAGAATATTTGTGCCAGTTTGTTCCTCTGCCCTTTTTCTACCATGAGGTAGGTTTGATTTTTGTGCAACACATCGATTACTTAACCAGGATTTTAAAAATCATAGCTCAGAGAATTGCATCTATCATGATATGTAATTGAATTTGAACAGGTGGTCAGGCCTCATTATATAGATAGTGGAACTAAATGTGTGCATTTTTTTTAAATTGAGAAGATAAAATTGACTAACAGTGTTAAGATTAAGAGGAGCTTGTCCATCTGTCCCATAAATTATTGTGTATTACTACCAAGATTTCCCATGCATTCCCTTGGCTCAGTTGGGCAAATAGTCCAAATGCAACATTCATTTGAGAAAGCTGTGGCATATATAACTTGAAGGTGGACACATGGCAGGCTGCACCTTCAGATTATTTACTATGACTAAGAAAGAATGCAAAAATGATTGTCATGCTATGCAATGATTTTTACAGGTGGCACCAGTCAGGGAAGTGTGCAGGGTTGAGATGTGCAGCTATAAATGCTTTTGCAACCAATGGTAGTTCAAACTCTGAATTGAATTTTTTCCTTTCAAGTTTTTTTGGTTCCAGTCAATCCTGCTGACCCAATTGTAAGTAAAGGTATTTATTCTTGATCACTGAAAAGCAATTGCGAAGGCCAAGCTACTTGTTTCAGATGAGTTGGTTGGATTAACAACAGTTGAAAGTAAGGAGCTGAATTGTCATGATAGAAGGAAAATGGGTGGATCTCAGCTTCACACCAACACCCACCTAGCAGTTTTGTGGTGCATTTTGTAGAGGCTGCAAAATGTGTTATATGGCGAGCTCTCCACTGGCCACCGTTACAGAGGTGCACCAAAGAAAAGGTACAAGGACTGCCTAAAGAAATCTCTTGGTGCCTGCCCCATTGACCACCGCCAGTGGGCTGATATCGCCTCAAACCGTGCATCTTGGCGCCTCACAGTTCGACGGGCAGCAACCTCCTTTGAAGAAGACCGCAGAGCCCACCTCACTGACAAAAGGCAAAGGAGGAAAAACCCAACACCCAACCCCAACCAACCAATTTTCCGTTGCAACCGTGTCTGCCTGTCCCGCATCGGACTTGTCAGCCACAAACGAGCCTGCAGCTGACGTGGACATTTACCCCCTCCATAAATCTTCGTCCGCGAAGCCAAGCCAAAGAAGAAAGTGTACTTAGTCATTTTAATTAGCATTCCTGTCAGATCTAACATTGCATGGCAACAGGTGCTCACAGCTACTAACAAAATTGGGATAAAATATATTTTTCTGCTAAATTCCTTACTAATAAAAGTGACATTGTCTTCATTTCTGGTGAGATTCCACTTGTAAAGAAAAAAAAATGACAAAAATGATTCATAGTTGAAATATTAGAATAATATTTTCTTCAGCCAGTATGCAATCTGGCACAAGTCTGTTATGTTTTCAAAAACTACATTTAGACTGAACTAGGCTGGGTAAAGATTGCTTTCCTCATAATATTAGATAAAATGGTGTCAAAAACAAATGAAGCACATTGCTGGCTAACATTTGGGTGTATTTTTGATGTTTCAAAGAGGGTTAGAGAATCCAAATATTATTATCATATGATGTGAAAGGTTTGCTTTGATTGCTACATCTCACGGCTCAAAGCACCACCTGGGCCCATGATGCCAAAACTGATTGAAGAATTTTCAAGCACTCATTGTTTCAACTCTTTAAGGAGACATAAATCATTTCTTTTTGTTTTAGCATCATAAGGAGTTCCCAATGCTCTAAAAAAAATTGGTTTGAATGTCATTCTTAATGGTATCAAAACTTCCTTTTGCACACAGTAATGTTGTTTGTTACTGACTTTGACAAAATTTTCCAACAAACATTTATTCATCTCTGACATGGATTTCACATTGCTGGGCATTGGTGGCTGTTGGCTCCAGTGAATCTTTAACTTTCAGAAAAAATATCGGCCCATGTTTGGGTGTGTTTTCTTCTGGGGGCTCCAGTTTCCTCCCAACATTCAAAGCATGCTGGAAGTTTTGGTTAATAGGGTGTAAATTGATAGCACAGACTCGTGGGCCGAAATGGCTTGTTACTGTGCTGTATGGTTAAATTTTAAAAATTTTAAAATTTGCATCTAACTTTTAAAACATCTTCAATAAATTTGTGCCTTCTTCAGGAGGTTTTCTTATATTCCATTATTTATGGTAATGAGCACTGTTATTATTCCTCACTGGTAATAATACACCAGCTCATTTTTTCTTGTGCATCTTTTATCTTCATTGGGAGGTTGTAGGTTCAACCTCCATTGGAACTGAGGATGTGCTGCACCACTATTGAATGTGTTGGTTTTAACATGGTATATCATGGTAAGATCCTGTCTGCCTTTTCAAGCAAAAATATATTACAAAAATCCATGACGGCATTATAAAGAACAGATGAGTTTTATTTCCCTGCACTTGGTAAACATAATCTGCAGTACTATTTATTCCTCAATCAATAAATCTAAAAATGGCCCATGTACTGACATGGAAACTCTGTGATGAAATTAACATTACAGCAGGAAATAAACATCAAAGAAATGAATTTAAAAAATGGGCCCATCCAGCCTCTCCCTATAACTCAAGCCCTCCTGTTCAGGCAAAATTCTTGTGAATCTTTTCAATGCCCTCCCTTGCTTGGTGATCAGAGCTGCTCATAATACTTAGTGCAGTATAGTCCAGGTTTTGTAGAACCACAAGAAACTCTTGCATTTAGTGCCACAGCAGTGAAGACAACAAAAACCTGTACCTTCTTCACCAACCTACCTACCCTTGTTGTCACATTTATGTAACTATATATTTGTACCCCCAAGTATCTCACATCAACCTTGGGGGTACAAATGCGGCCACATGTGTAGACAGGGTAGTGTACCTTGTCTACCCAGAGTTCTGTCATTCATTGGACAAGTTCTGGGCTTGTTAACTTCTCAAAATACATAATTTCACACTTTTGTGAGTTACATTCCATATGCAGTTCCTTTCCTTTGTGGTGAGTCTTACTAAATCCAATCTCCAAAATGCTATAACATAGGAAGGCATGGATAGCGTAGAGGTTAGTACAATGCTGTTACAGCACCAGCTTTCGAATCCTGTGCTGTCTGCAAGGAGTTTGTACATTCTCTCCGTGTCTGTGTATGTTTCCTCCTGATGCTCTGGTTTCCTCTCACCATTCAAAATATAGTGGGAATGTAGGTCAATTAATGTAATTGGGTAGCATGGGCTAAAAGGGCCTGTTACCATGATGTATGTGTAAATTAATTAAAAAAAAAATTATACAAGGAAAAGTATCCCTACTTGCTTTAATGGGTTTGAGAATTAGACCTGGAAATCACTCCAAATTTTCTTGCAAAAATGCAACAGAACCATTGTCTGCAAGTGCTTTGGCATGTTATCCCACACTAGACATCTCCATATTTATAGAATAGTAGTTGTTAGAGGTTGGATTTTGACTTGAACATTATAATTTCAAGCCCTACTGCTGAAAATAAAGAAATGATCTGCCTAATACTTTATGTTCACTTAAATTAATCTGCCTGGCACGATTGCAGAAGAGCAGCTGGAGTCCTGATCTCCTGCCAACATTCTTTAAATGGCACCACACAAAAAAAATCAAAAGAATAAACAGAAAATGTTGGAAATCCTGAGCAGCTAACACCATGTCTGTAGGAAAAGATACAGATCTAATGTATCAGGTCAAAGATCTTTGTCATACTGATCAGGATCCTGATGTCCAAAACATTGATTATCTATTGTCCTCCATGGATACTACCTGATCTGCTGAGTTCCTCTAGCATTTTGTGTGTTACTCCAGGAAATCTATGAATTGGATCTGCAGTAAATGAGGTTGGGCTGAAAAATATTGCCAAAGAGGGATGAAGATAAGGTTGTCGGTGAAGTTAAAGGCTCAAAGGTGTGGAATCAAACCACTGAGGAGGAAAAAGCCACCAGAAATCAGCATTTGTAAATAGTAATGTCACAACACCATGCTGCCTTTTCATGACATTTTGAAATACATCTGCTCTTAACATTTTCAACAACCTCAAAGAAACCTAATCTTTCCATCATTCAGCTAAAGTTATTTTCAGAAAAATGGAAAGAAAACTATGGTTGGAGTATGATTAGCTTGCAACATTTTGCCAATAATTTGTTTCTTTTTCTTGCTTTATCAGGCAGTTTCAACCACTAGATCAGGAGCACATTGCACAGGCCAAAGATCTCCATACTCTATCTCCAAGGCTTAACAGTCTTAACTATTTATCTGGCTTCATTAATTAAGATGATTGCCTTGCACCAGTTGTTCTCAACTTTTTTTCATTCCACTCACATACCACCTTAAGTAATCCCTTACTAACCACGGACCACCTTTGACATCCTATGCCATGGTGCTCTGTGGTTAGTAAGGGATTACTGAAAGTGTATATGAGTGTGGGGTGTGGGGGGGGGGGGTGGTGGAGAAAGGTTGCGAACCACTTATTTACACCTTGCAGAGATACTAAAAACAAAATAAATGGATTGTTTGGAGTCTATTTTGTTCTACTAATTATCTTTAATTGTTTCCTGCAAGGAAATTCAAAGCATATATAATTTTGAGACATCTTTCAATTCTTCACAAAATACTACCAGCAGGGGCCGCCGGAGAACAGTTATTAAAATATAGAATTTGAAGGCTTCTTACAATGTATTTACCAGAATTCAAGCAGTTTATAGTGCATCAATGCATGAGCTACTGATTTATATACTAATTTCAGGTAGTAATGCTGACATTTCCGACGCATTCCAAGAAAACAGCCATAGACTGTAGCTAATACAACAAACCAGACTAATGGTGTACAGGTTTGCTAAGGAAGGAGAAACTCATGGCAAGTCTATGGAGACACTGAGAGGATTAGCAATTTGTATTTTTCAACTTTGCACATGAATCAAAATAGTCATTTCTGGATTGTAGAAGTTTTAAGTTCTACAACTTCAGGAGGGCCTTGAGATATAACGGGTGTCCCTAGTAAACTCGGGTGAAATCTTTATGCATCACAAAGTGACTAACTACTGCTGGACATATTTTCTGAAATGACTGAGATGAATGATGAATCTCATACTTCCAAACTGTATTCAGGATGGGCCAAGTATCCACACCCAAGTGAAAATATTAAATTGACATCTGAGTTTCTGGTGTCATGTTGTAAAAGGTGCATTCCAACATTTCTTTGTAACTTTGCTTCATTGTTCACTGCATTGTGCAATGACGATGAAGCCTGCTGAAAGTCCTTCTGGGAACATGAAGCTCAGTGGTGAGAGTTTGATTTCAGGTAACACCCCTCCCCAAGACCAGAGTAATTTTAAACAAACCATTGAAAGAGATTAGGTTCATGGATGGTGTGCATGAAAATCAGTTAAGCTGTCTTGTTGAGATTATTTCTTTATCAGAATATCTCAAAGTGCTTTAGCACCAATAAGGTAGGTCCTGAAATTCTGATATTGTTGTGCATTTGGAGATCCCACAGACAGTTTGTGTAGAAAGTAGTCCCACATCAGTAATGGCCAGATAATGTGTTCCAGAAATGTACTTTGAGGGATCAGTATTGGGCAGAATAACAGATTTCAGATTTATTGTCAGAGTACATAACCCTGATTCATCTTCCTGTGGTCATTGCAAGAATTACAATTAAGTACTAGTAACAAAAAACTGTACATAGTGTAAACATACAAACAAAGAACTGTAAGCAAATAACAAACAAACTAACTGCAATACAGAGAACGAAAAGAAAATCAATAAAGAACACAAGTAAGAGTCCTTAAATGAGACCCTGATTGAGTTTGTCATTGAAGAGGCTGATGGTGGAGGGGTAGCAGCTGTTCCTGAACCTGGTGGTGTGAGTCTTGTGGCACCTGTACCTCTTTCCTGATGACAGCAGTAAGAACAGAGTGTACTGGGTGGTGTGGGTTTTTCATGACTGCTGCTACTCTCTGACGGCAGCATTCCCTATAGGTGTACTCAATAATAGGGACGATTTTTTTCTTTGATGTCCTGGGCTGTGTCCACTACTTTTTGCAGGGCTTTATGCTCAGGGATATTGGTGTCCCCTTACCAGACTGTGATGCAGCCAGTTAGCACATTCTCTACCACACTCCGTAGAAATTTGCCAGAGTTTCTGTGTCATAGCAAACCTCCGCAAACTCCTGAGAAAGTAGAGGTGCTGACATGCTTTCTTCATGATGCGATTGGTGTGTTAGGTCCGGGAAAGATCCTCCGAGATAGTGACTCCCAAGAACTTAAATATGCTCACCCTCTCCACCTCTGATCCCCCAATGATCACTGGATTGTACACCTCTGGCTTTCCTTTCCTGAAGTCAACAATCAGTTCCTTAGTTTTGGTGTCATTGAGTGCAAGGTTGTTGTTGGTGCACCATTCAGCCAAGTTTTCATTCTCCCTCCTGTAGCTTGATTCAGCCACCTCCTTTATACAAACATTCATCAGCGAATTTGTAGATGGTGTTGTCATACCAAATTACACAGACGTGGGTGTAAAGTGAGTAGAATAACAGGGATAACACTCTTCCTTTTCGTTTGATGAAGCTGATGTGATCTTAGTAAATATCTAAAAGATGAAATTGTAACAGTTTGGTCCTGCTTTTGAGTAAAGTTTAGGCTTATCATCACATATGAAGATTCAGCCACAGTGGTTGCTTTGGGAGCAGATCAGTAGGTATAGCCTACGTAGTATGAGTGAGACCCAGTTCAGTTCTGTGGTGTTACAAAGAAAGATCAGTGGTTTAGAGCAATGATAACATGAGTTTCCTATTTTGGGGTTCATTTAGGTGTCTGATAACGTTGATGTGTGATGTGTACTTCCATCTTCTTCCTGATGGGAGGGCTGTTGGTGAAGACAATGTGGCCAAGGTGAGGTGAATTTTTAAAAATATTGGCTATTTTTTTCCAAGGCAGCAGGAGTTGATGATCAGTCAATGAAAGGGAGGGTTTATATGTGATGGCCTGAGCCATTATCACAACCCTCTGCAATTCTTGAACACATCTCCAGGATGGAACTTGAATCCTCAGCTCTCTGCCCCAGTGAGAAAATGATAGTTATATCTGCACAATAAACAGTTTTTTTTTTCTTCCAAAGTTAGTGCTTAGTTTCTGTATGTAAAAGTAATATGTGTAATTGTTTGAATATTGAAACGATATCATTTTGTAAAAGGACACAGCTCATTGATGAAACCTTTTCAAAGTTGCCATGAAGGAAATCTGTGACCCATTGGCTCAGTAGAAGGGTATTAGATTGTGGTCATGCTGTGTCGCAACAAGGGAAAGAAGAGGTCTGACTCCAGTCGAGTCCAGTTGGAAAACTTTTTACTTGTTCACACATGTGCATGTTTTAAACATTCCTCTCAGGAGCACCCACATGCCACAGGGCGGAAATGACATCACCTTCCATCCTGCGGTTTTCCCCACTGTCCTGGTCGCTAATGTCAGTGGTTCACCCACAACTTTCTGAGCCAATTCGAACTGCGCTCAGGTGAGCCACCACATGGCTCCCCCCCCCACAACCCCTAGAACCTGTGATCGGAGGCAAACCATCCAGCACCTGCGCCTGCTCTGGTTGTTTGTGTGGGTGTCCTCACCTTCATGGTGCAGGCATTGTTATTGATTGGTCGAGGTCTAGATGTGCTGATTTGAGACGGTCAATGGTGAATGTCTCTTCATGCTTATTGATGTCCAGCATGCAAGCCATGCTATTATGGCGTACCATCTTGAATGGCCCATCATAGGGATGCTGTAGGGGTGGTCTGTGTGTGCCTCTCCGGACAAAGACATAGACACAGCCCTGTAAGTCCTTAGGCACAAAAGGTCATGGTGTCATAGTGCAATTGCGGGACATTGGAATTAAGGCTAGTTTACTGAACCACTCGCGCAGTTTGTTGAGGACCTCTGATGGTGTATCTTCCTGCCCTTGAGCTGGGCATGGACTCTTCGGGCACCAAGAGTGGGGTGCTATGTACCAGCTCTGCCAATGAAGACCAGGTCCTCCTTGGGCTCTGTTTTTATTGCCAAGCAGCACCCAAGGTAGTTTGTCAACCTAGTCTGGACCATGGAGGCATACTATTAGGGCAGCCTTTGAATACCTGTTGAATTGCTTGATCAGGCCATTTGGCTGTGGGTGGTAGGCCGTTGTGTGGTGGAGCTGTGTTCCCAGCAGGCGCGACGGTGCGGATATGAATTGCGGGCCCCTGTCTGAGATGATGTAGTCAGGTAAGCTGAAATGCACCACCCAGGTGGAAATGAGGGCCCTGGCACATGACTCTGCTTGGGGAATTGCCTCCTGCCATCTCATGTACCTGTACTACCATGGTGAACAGGTACCTTGATCCTCTTGACACTGATAGGGGACCAACAATGTCTACATGCACATGCTTGATCCTCCGCTGTGATGGCTGGAAGGGCTTGAGCAGAGCCTTCACCTGCCATTGTACCTTGGTGGTTTGGCAGTCTGTGCAGATGCCAGTGGCCAACATACTTTCAGAGCTTATGCCACATTAACTTATCGGAGATGAGCCAAATGGTTCCCCAGATGAAGGGATGGGCTAAACTGTGCAGGGTGTCAAAAATGTGGCACCTCCAAGTGGCAGAGGCAATGGTCCTAGGCTGACCTGTGGATACATGGCAAAGGAGAGTTGAACCCCCTGGTGCGATGGTGATGCCCTCTAGGCAAAGGCACAACTCTGCAGACCTGTATGCTGAGATCTCAATGTCCTGGCACTGAGCTTCAGTACCTCCACCTCCGAGATAAGGAATGAACTGCTTGCAAGGAGGTGCGTGACTGTGTGTCAGCAACCATGCTGTTCTTCCATGAGATGTCTCATCATTTTGGTAAACTCTGAGACATAAGAGAGGTGGTGTTATTGGCGGCCAACCACTGGTCTGACACTTTGTGAAGCTTAGGAGCTTGTGGTCAGTGAAGACCGTGAATTCCCTTCCTCCGAGGATATACTGAAAGTGCAGACGGCCAGGTAGGGCTGGCAGCCACCTGTCAACAATGCTGTATTTGACCTCCGGGGGTCATAGGTGCTGGCTGAAGAATGCCAGGGGCTTCCATTGGCCATCAATGAGCTGTTCCAAGATGCTGTCCACCACTATGGAGGCATCCACCATGAGGCCATCCTTGGACTTCTCAAATGCCATTGTCATTTATTGCGTCCACGTGATCTCCTTACTCTTGCCGGACATGAGACCATACAGGGGTTGCATGATGTGGGTTGCTGAAGGTATAAAGTGGCGGTAAAAGTTCACCATCCCCACAAACTCGTGTAGACCCTTAACTGTGTTGGGACTGGCAAACTGGTGGATGGCTTCCACCTTTGCTGGGCAATGGGACAGAGCTGTGGCGGTTGATGCGGTGCCCTAAGAAGTCGATAGTGGACATCCCAAATTGATGTCCAGCATGCAGTGGGGTTTATTGCAAGGCTGAAATCATGCAGGTGGTGGCAGAGTAGACACAAGTGTTGTAGGTATTCCTTGTGGGAGTGGCTGCTGATGAGTATGTTGTCCAAGTAAAAGAACAAGGACTCCATGTCTCATCCCATTGCGTCCATCAACCGTTGAAATGTTTGTACTGCAGTTTTCAGACCAAATGGCATTCTGAGAAATTCAGAGTCCAAATGGCGCAATCAGAGCCATCTTTGGTTCATCGTCCGGGTGCGCCAAGATTTTGTAGTACCTGAGTATTAGGTCTATCTTTGAGAAAATGCGAGCCCGATGCAGGTTGGCAGTGAAATCCTGTATATGGGGCACAGGGTAGCGCTCCACAGTCATGGCAACATTCAGCCTTCTGTATTCACCGTATGGTCTCCATCCTCCTGCTGACTTGGGTACCATGTGGAGTGGGAGGTCCATGGGCTGTCGGATCTGCACATAGTACCCATCTTGTCCATCTTCTGAAACTCCTCTTTTTCAGGGCGGCAGTCTGCAGGCCCAGGTGTGGAGTGGAGGTCCCTGCATGAGGATGTGGTGTGACACGCCATGCTTGGGTGTTGCCAAAGAGAGCTGTGGTGTTATGATGTCTAGAAACTATGCAAGAACTCTTGCAAATTCATTCCCCGAATATATTATGGAGTCCAGGTTCAGAGCTGGTAGCTTGTCCTTCCCCAGGGAGATTGTCTGAAAAATACTGGTATCCACTAACTGTCGACCCTTCGAGTTGACCAACAGCGAATGGGCTCTGAGGAAATCCACCCCAAGCAATGGTTGGGATACCGCAGCTAGTGTAAATGTCCAAGTGAACTTGTTGACTCTAAACCACAGGGGTATGGTTCCAGTACCATACATGTGGATGGCACTGTTGTTTACTGCTGTCAGCACTGGTCCTGCCTTTCTGTTCCACATACTGTGGCCTGAAGGAGGGAGGACACTATTTTCGGCACCAGTGTCCACCAGCAACTTGTGCCTAGAGTGCTTGTCCCAGACATAGAGTAGACTGTTACGGTGGCCAGCTGCTGTAGTCATTAGTGACAACCAGCCTTGTCGTTCCCCAGAAACGCTCATGGAGGTCTGGAATGACGCACTCCAGAACCCCACCATTGGTGGTAGAAACACCAAGAATCTGCGCTGGTGTCATCCCTGTTTGAAAGTTTGTACAGTCTCATTGCTGGGGTGCATAGAACCTGGGCCTTTGGGTCTGATGCAGCACTAATCTCAATAGGGCATCCAGCTTGCTGTTTCTCATGTCACAGGACATCTACGTGGGCAGCCACCCGGTAGAGTTTGCTGAAATCTTTGTCAGTTAGCATGAGGTGGATGCCTTCAGGCATCTGCTCAAAAAAAAAATTTGTTCAAAGAGCAGGCAGGCCTGATGGCCGTCTGTCAGCGCCAATATGTCACTCTTTAGAGCCGACTGTGCGCGGTCACCTAGGTCGTCTGTGTAGGAGCTGAGTGGCTCATTCACAGCAGGAGAGACTGAATGTTTGGAGGAGGAGGGCTTTAAGTGTCTTGTACTTGTCATTAGCCAGTGGCTGATGCAGGAAAGCAATCACCTGACCAGCCATCACCTGGTTGAGGGCGCTCACCACATAATAGTACTTGGTGACATCGGCAACTATCTGCCTGATTTGGAACTGTGCCTTGTTCAAACCAGACCCCCGGCTGAGTTGTCTAAAAGGAATGCAGTTTGAGGGAGACTGCACCTTGTGAGGCTGCGTCGTTCATGCCAGATCCAAAATCTGTTTGGCCCGTTGGGATCACAAATGTTGTCATCCTATGTCGCAGCGAGAGAAATGAGTCTAACTCGAGTGACGTCCAGTTGGAAAACGGTTTACTTGTTCACATGCACGTGTTTTAAACATTCTTCCCAGAAACCCCTGCGTGCCGTGGGGTGGAAATGATGTCACCTTTCGGCCCGCGGTTGGCCCCGCAGTCAGAGCCCTCCTGGTTGCTGACGCCCATGGTTCACCTGCAACTTTCTGAGCCAGTTCAAACTGTGCTTAGGAAAGCCACCTCAAACTTCTAGGTTGTATGGCCAGGAATAGATTTTTTTCAAATCAACCAACCAGAATCGAGCCTTAGGTCAGCAATCTCTTACAATGGACAATGCATATTTTTCTTTCTGAACACTTTTGGGTGTATTTTATGATTCTGGGCAGCAGATCATGAAAATCGCCTTAAAAATTTCCTATCGTGTACTCTATTTTGGATATAACCAATTTTTGTAATTTCCCGTTATATTTTAAGTTGACTTCAAGCAACATGTCAATGAAAATTCATTTTCTGCATTCACACTTGGACTTCTTCCCTGCAGATTTTGGTGCAGTCAGTGCCAAACATGGTGAAAGGTTTCACCAGGCCATTGCAATCCCGGAAAAATGGTATCAGGGCAACTGGAATCCATCAATGCTGGCCGACTGTTGTTGGACACTGACACGAGAGGCATCAGATGCTGAGTACAAATTAAAATCAGCAGCAAAACATTTTTAGAACAGTTTAACTCATGAAATACATCAGCATATTTATGCGAATAATCATGCAGAATTCAAGACCTGTCTTGAGGTTGTCTATCATAATCCCATTTTTTTTGGTTAGGAAGCAAACATTGTGGTCCAGTTGAAAATGGTTATTTGGTTATAAAGCACTTTGGGATGCTGTGTTATGGTGAAAATTGCAATATTAATTGAAACTATTTTAATATTGAAAAGATATTTGGGAGTATTGTAAGAAAGGCAGATGAGCTTAGAGCGTGGATTGGCATCTGGAATTATTACGTTGTGGCCATTAGTGAAACTTGGTTGCAGGAAGGGTAGGACTGGCAGCTCAAAGTTCTAGGCTTCCATTGCTTTAGACACAATAGAATGGGGTTGATGAAAGCAGGAGGAGTAACGTTGCTCATCAAGGAAAATATCACAGTTGTGCTCAGGCAGGACAGTCCAGAGGGTTTGTCTACTGAGGCTACATGGGTGGAGCTGAGGAACAGTAAAGGTATGACTACACTCGAGGGGTTGTATTATAGATTGCCCAATAATCAATGAGAATTGGAGGAGTAAATCTGTAGAGATAGTTGACAGCTTCAAGAAACATAACGTGAGAGTAGAAAATTTAATTTTCCATTTATTGACTGGAACTCCCATACTGTCAAAGGACTGGATGGTTTAGAGTTTGTCAAATGTGTTCAGAAATGTTTTCTAAATCAACATGTAGAGGTACCAACTTGAGAGAGTGCAATACTGGATCTCCTATTGGGGGATGAGACAGGACAGGTGACAGAAGTACGTGGAGGGGAACATTTTGGGTCCAGTAACCATAATACTATTAGTTTCACGGTAATTATGGAGACAGATAGGTCTGGGTCTTGGGTTGAGATTCTAAATTGGAGAAAGGCCAATATTGAGGAAGTGAGAAAGGATCTAGAATGCGTGGATTGTGATGTTGTTGTCTTGCAAGGATTTGCTCTTTAAGTGGAGGACCTTCAAAGGTGAAATTTTGAGAATAAAGAGTTTACGAATAAAGGCACGAATAAAGGCAAAGTTAGTGGGCATAGGGAGACTTGGTTTTTGAGGGATATTGGGAATCTGGTTTGGAATAAGAGAGAGGTTTATAGCAGCATTGAGAACATGGAATAAATGAGGTATTTGAAGAATATTTTAAAAATGCAAGGAAGAAATCAGGAAGGCTAATAGAAAGACAAGGTTGCTGCAGCAGAAAATGAGAAAGAAAATTCTAAGAGTTTCTGCAGGTATATTAAGAGCAAAAGAATAGTAAGGGACAAAATTGGTCCCCTTAAGATCAGAGTGATAGGCTTTGCATGGAGCCAAAAGAAGATGGGGGAGGTCATAAATTTTCCCCCCCCCCCCCCATCTGATTCAATCAGAAAAAGGGCACAGAGTCCAGGGAAGTAAGGAAAACAAGCAGTGAAGTCATGAAAACTAAACAGATGAAAGAGGAGGAAGTGCTTGCTGTCTTAAAGCAAATAAGGGTGGATAAATCCCCAGGGCCTAACAAGCAATTCCTTTGGACCTTGAGGAAGGATAGTGTAGAAATTGTAGGGAATCTGACAGAAATATTTAAAATGTCCTTGGCTACATGTGTGGTGCCGGAGGATTGGCAGGTAGCTCATATTCTATTGTTTAATAAAGGCTCCAAAAGTACCCTGGAAATTATAGGCCAGTGAGCTTGATGTTAGTAGTAGGTAAATTATTAGAAGGTATTCTAAGAGATCGGATATTCAATTATTTGAATAGCTAGTGACTAGTTAAGGATAGTCAACATGGGTTTGTGTGTGGTAGGTCGTGTTTAACAAATCTTAGCTTTTTTGAGGAGGTTACCAGGAAAGTTGATGAAGGAATAGTTATGGATGTTGCCTACATGGCCTTTGACAAGGTCCCACATGGGAAATTAGTCAGGAAGTTTCAGACACTAGGCATTCATGGTGAAGTAATGAACTGGATTTGACAATGGCTGGTCAGGAGAAGCCAGAGACTAGTGGTGGGTGATGGCTTCTCAGACGGGAGGCCTATGGCTAGAGATCAGTTCTGGGACCATTGTTTGTCATCTATATAAATGATCTGGATGATAATGCGGTAAATTGAATCAACAAGTTTGCAGATTACTCTAATATTGGAGATTTTATGGATAGTGAAGAAGGTTTTCAAAGCTTCCAGAGGGATCTGGACCAGCTGAAAAAATGGGGCGAAAAATTGCAGATGGAATTTAATGCAGACAAGTATGAGGTGTTGTATTTTGGAAGGACAAACTAAGAAAGAATGTACATGGTGAATTGTAGGGCACTGAGGAGTGCAGTAGAACAGAGGTACCTGGGAATACAGGTACATAATTCCCTGAAAATGTTTTCACAGGTGGATAGGATTGTAAAGAGAGCTTTTGGCATATTGGCCTTCATAAATTAAAGGATCAAGTGTAAGAGCTTAAAAGTTACTGTAAAGTTGTCTAAGACATTGGTGAGGCCAAATTTGGAGTATTGTGTGCAGTTTTGGTCACTTACTTATACGAAAGTTATCAATAAGAAAGAAAATAATGCAGAGAAGACTTACTATGATGTTTCCTGGACATCAGGAACTGAGTTACAGGGAAAGGTTGAAAAGGTTAGGACTTTATTCCTTGGATCATAGAAGAATGAGGGGAGATTTGATAGAGGTATTTAAAATGATGAGGGGGATAGACCAAGTAAATGTAGATGGGCTTTTTCCATTGAGGGTAGGTGAGGACATGGGTTAAGAGTGGAAGGGGAAAAGTTTAGGGGGAAGATGATGGGGAACTTCTTCACACAGAGACTGGTGGGTGTGTGGAATGAGCTGCCAGCTTAGGTCATCAATATTTAAGAAGAACTTTGACAGGTAAATGGATGGGAGAGGTATGGAGGATTATGGACTGGGTGTAGGTCAGTGGGGTGAGGCAAATAAAAATTGTCACAGACTAGAAGGGCTGAAGGGGCATATTTCTGTGTTGCAGTGTTCTATAGTATTCATGGTGAAGTAGTGAATGACAGGAGAAGCCAGAGAGTAGTGGTGGATGATCGGTTCTCAAACTGGAGGCCTGTGACTAGTTGTGTGCCTCAGGTGTTGATGCTGGAACCATTGTTGTTTGTCATCTACATCAATAATCAATGTGGTAAATTGGATCAGAAAGTTTGAAGACGCCACTAAGATGGCACAAAGCTTGCAGCGGGATCTGAACCAACTGGAAAATTAGGCTGAAAAATTAAGGTTGGACTCCAGCCACCCATTATTTTACACCTTATTGTTGGCTCTTTTAAATGATTCGTTGTCATCAATTGGGGCAGGTTCCCAGCTCAGAACAGAATAAAACATTGGTGCATACCAGATTTTTCTCTCTTTGCCTTTTGGTCCAGGACTGGACATCACTGGAGGAGTCATGGGTAAGGTGCGCATTACACTTAAGATGAGCCGTAATACTACAATAGATCAGTGCTTGCAGAGAGTTGCACCCCGTTGTTGCATGGAATCTGGAACGTACTTGAAATTCCCTCTCTGTGAAACGTGTACATATGTGGGAATATGTGGAAGATAGGCGGCCACTGGTATCGGAGTCCAACCGAGGTCCAATGTGAATATCTATATGGTTGTTTTGTAGTAGAGTAATTATGTAATGTTTGACATCTCCCTCTGTTTGTATCCCATGTTTTCAATAGTTATCTTTGATTGTAACACTTGTGTCCAGACTCTATAAACCTACCGAAACTGACACTTTCCAAACACAACACCCTTTCATCCAGAATTCTTGTTCTTGCTGACTTGTATTGGATCGTAATTCAATTCAAAATTCTTAATCAGTAAAGCCCCTAGTATCCAGCACCTATGGGGAATGATAGATGCCTGTTGCAAATTTTCCAGTTGCTTGAGGTTACGTTGAGGATTCCCAGTGTTGGATTTATTACTGAAAGTTTTCAAATTGTCTTTACCACAGAATTTGTTGTTTCTGTAGTCTAATTCTTGAAAGACATATCCAGGCCATCACAACTTTATAAATTTAATTGAGGCTTTAAGTTCATTTTAATTACAGTGCTTGAATGCTTCAATGTTTGACACCATCTTACCATTTAATAGTAATTTTGTTATAAATTATAATAAGTATAATTTTCTCTGCTGCATCTACAGGCCCTGAGCTTGCATGATCTTTTCAGTGAATCACAATTCTGGAATAGACCAATGCACATCAGGTGTATGAGTTTGGTTGCCTGAAACGAAGGGGAAACATAAACTTGTAAAAATTAATTGCATTTCCAGCAATTACCTTTTTGTAACTTAAATGTGAAGGTTTTATTTTTTATAATGCAATCAGCTGGACGTTCACCAATATTTGCAGAAATATTCATGAACAGATCTGTGAAACATGGTGAAATATTTTCACAAATATCAGAAGCTATTCATAATGTAGAAAGCACTTGCTTGGTCAGTTCCAATTGGTAGAGAAAAATGAACATGGGCACTGGTTTATTAACACCACTTACAGCTGAGTAAAACATAATCATTTCTATTTGAAGCAGTTGGGCAATGTGCTAAAACCTGTCCCTTTTATAATGAAAAAGGGATATCCAAGCACGAAAGGCAATGGAGACCAAGTGAGCAAGATTGCACATGTACCTGAATAAATTACTGGTGACTTTCCTTTTCTGAATAATGACAGGTCTCATGTCTGCAGAAGGATTACAGCAACCAACAGTGTCCCACCTCTGTTGACGTTTTACTCAGAAACTTAAGCATTTAATATGTTCATGGGTAACAAAAGATGTAAACAGTGGGCTCTTGCAGGAAAAAAAGCTTTGCCATAAAGTAGACCTGGAAAAATCATTCTGTTGAACAGGCTGTTGACTTTTCTAGCAATGAACTCCAGTGGTAGGTTTATCTACAGTGTTGGCTTACTATCAAAATATTTGGAAGGGCCACAGTCCCACATCAAAGTAAAATTATCGAAGTATTTACATCTAAATAAATGGGTTCCAGGATTTTTATGATTTTGAATTTGCTCACACCCAGATAAGAGGAAAATACTCTGGTATGTTCCTGACCATTATCTCCAAGTGCTGAAAGACTTGGGAACTCGTAAGATGTCAATTACAGGATACCCTGTCTCTGAACTGCACTTGAGGCCACATAACTTTTGTGATTGATCCAGCTAAGAATCTGATAAATGATGACCACCACCTCTCTAAAGACAAATAGACACTGATACTACTGTTAGTGTCAATTATTACATTTGCTATGATTGCTAAGAGGTGGTTACTGTGGTGGGGCTGGCAACTGATGTTGTTATTATGGAAACCCTATCACCATTTAAAGCGCAGTTCTCTTTACAGCCAAGTTATTTCAGAAATTCATCTTCCCTCAAGTTCCACACCTTGCCTGTTTTGGCTGTTTCCAATTTGTCTGCCGGACAGAAGCCTCAATTTTACAGCATTGCGAGTCTTTTAGCTGACTGTGCTGTCACCATTCATAGGGGAGGGTGAGGACAGAACTGACCATTTCTGAAGAGTAATACAGACATCAGGGTAACCGTAAGATTTGACCAATCTCGGGACTTGCTCTGACAGTCATATTTGCCAGTGATTTGGGCCTCTCTGTTGACGATCAAAATTTGTAAGAAAATTTCAGATTTTTTGCTCTAAGAAGCACACAAAAGGCCAAAGAGCAATGGGACATGAATATACAAGAAGGAAATCGGCAATTGAAAAACTATACAAACAGTATGACGATGCCATTTTATAATCCTACCAGCTTCAATGAGAACATCATTAGGGAACAGCTTCAATGAGAACAAAAAAGTCATTAGGGAACATCATACAGGTTAAAATGCCCAGATCCTGTGACTTTCACTCCCTACCATCTTCCTGGGCAATGTACAATCTTTAGAAAATAAACTGGATGAGCTCAGAACCACATTACAGCAGCAGAGGGACATCAGGGACTGTTGTGTGATTAGCTTCACTGAAACATAGCTGAAGGAGGGCAGTCTAGTCACAGCACTACAGCCCGATGGCTGCATCTTCCACCATGGGACTATACACGAGTCAGGTAAAGGCGGCAGCATTTCCTTCATCATCAATTCATCGTGGTACACTATCTTACTTCCCTGACCTGAGACCTCGAGTGAACAAGTTTCCACCATTCTACTTGCCAAGAGAGTTCTCCTTCAACATCCTCATACATTCTGCCTCAGGCTAAAATTAGGCTAGCAATGGAGGGGCTGAGCACTGTAATCAGTAGTCACGGGACAGCACAACCCTCATCAATGCAGGGGTCTTCAACCAGACCAATTTGAAGTCTCTGACAAATTATTACTGACATATTACCAGCAAAACCAGAGGAGACAACACACTAGACCACTGCTACGCCATGATGAAGAATGTCTACTGAGCCATCCCATGCCTGCACTTTGGCCAGTCTGATGGCCTGGCTGTACTTCTACTCCTGGAGTACAAGAATAGACTCAGGATTGAAGCACCCATGGTAAAGACGATAAACGTATGGTCGAGGGAAGTAGAGAAGGGCCTGCAGGACTGATTTAAATCAGTAGACTGGACCATATTCAAGGATTCCTCCACAAACTCCTCTTCCACAGCTGTTTCTAACATCATCAGGACCTGCGTGGATGAGTGTGCGCCCACTCACGTATACAGTGAGTACCCCAACTAAAAGTCATGGATGAATCAAAGGATTCACAACTTGCTAAGGACATTTAAGACTGGTGATCCAGATCTCTATAGGGTCCAAGTACGAATTTCTGAAGGCTAGCTTAACAGCAAAGGGGCAATTCCAATTGAAGCTACAAAAAGAATCAGATACTCACCAGCTATGGCAGGGCTTGCAGGGCATTAAATCCTACAAGGTGATGCTTAACATCCTGTGTCTGATGAGCTGAACACCTTTTATGCTCACTTTGCAAAGGAGAAATCAACAGTTCAATGAGAATCTCTGCAGAAGCTGGTGACCCTGTGTTAATTGTCTCTGAGGTTAACATCAGAATATTTTTCAAGAGAGTGAACCCTTGCAAGGCGTCTGGCCCTGATGGTGTACATGGCAGGGTACTGAAAATCAGTGCTAACCAACTAGTTGGAGTGTTCATGGGCATTTTCAGTCTCCCACTTCCTTCAAAAGGGTGTCAATCTTACTGGAGTCTAAGAAGAGCAGAGTGAGCTGCCCCAATAACTCGACCAGTAGTACTCATATCTACTGTGCTAAAATGGTTGGAGAGGTTGGTCATGGCTAGAATTAACTTGTACATGAGTAAAGACCTGAGCCCATTGCAATTTGCCTACTGCCACAATCACTCCACAGCAGATGCAATCTCACTGGCTCTCCACTCAGCCCTGGATCACCTAGACAACAGCAGCATGCATATCAGGCTGCTTGTCATTGATTAAAGCTCAGCTTTCAACACATTCAACCCCCAGATCTGGTCAGCAAGCTTCAAACCTGGCCTTCTACACCTGGATCCTTGACTTTTTTATCAGTGTGGATCGGTAACAACATCTCCTCCTCAGTGACAATCAACACCAACTCACCACAAGGATGCATGCTTAGCCCCCTGCTCTCTACATCGATGTATATTATGTAGAAATTCGCTGATAGCAAATTGGTTGTTGGCAGAATCACAGATGGCAATGAGGAACTACAGGAGTAAGATCAATCAGCTAGTTGAGTGCTGTCACAACAAAAACCTTGCACACATTAGCAAAACTAAGGAACTGATTGTGGACTTGAGGAAGGGGAAACCAGGACAAAACAAAGCAGTCCTCATTGAGATGGCAAAGAACTTCAAATTCCTGTCGATGCAAGCATGAAGAAGGCTTACCAAAGGCTATACTTTGTGAGGTTTGAGATTTGGTATGTCACCAAAGACTTGCAGATTTCTACACATTTACCTTGGAGAGCATTCTGACTGGTTGCATCACTGTCTGGAATGGAGTGTCAATGCACAGGACAGGAAATGGCTACAGAGAGTTGGGAATTCAGCCAGCACCATCACGGACATTAGTCTTCACTCCATTGAGGAAATCTACAAGAGGCAATGCTGAATAAAGGCAGACGTTGATAACAAATTTTACCGTCACATTCACTGCAACAAAAACTTTGGTCATCTATTGTGATAGTACAGATCTATCACCAATGTACATAGTGTATATAGTTACTGTATCTAGACTGTGCTTACAGCGATTGGCTGAGAGCTAAGCCACACCTATTGTCTGGGCCTTAAAGGGTTGTGTCCCTAGCCAGGTCGGATCATTCCGGACTGGTCGGCCACCTGTGAAGAGCTCCGGTCTTTTGCTAATAAAATTGTAGAGCTCGTCGAAAGAACCAAAGACTTGTGGATCCAAACCAAGGCTTTTATTAGCAAAAGACCGGAGCTCTTCACAGGTGGCCGACCAGTCCGGAATGATCCGACCTGGCTAGGGACACAACCCTTTAAGGCCCAGACAATAGGTGTGGCTTAGCTCTCAGCCAATCGCTGTAAGCACAGTCTAGATACAGTAACTATATACACTATGTACATTGGTGATAGATCTGTACTATCACATCTATGGAAAGAGTATTTAACAAACACAACAGGGGTCATGGTCTGCAATCCCTGCATCCCAGAAGCTGCTGAGAAGTGCTACCCATTGGAGAGACACTAATGATGTCCCCTGCACAAAGCCAACCAAATTTACTGACTCTATGATGTAAACCAGTGGTTTTCAAACTCTTTCTCCCACCTCCCCCCCCATCAAACTCACATTCCACCTTGAGTAATCCCTATGCCATAAGTGCTCTGTGATTAGTAAGGGATTACTTAAAGTGGTATGCGAGTGAGAAGGGAAGATTGAGAATCATTGCTCTAGACCCAATTGTTACTGAAATATTTTGCTTGAGAAAAATTGTCATTGGCCCATTTCCTTTGGAGTTATGAAACCGTGCACATAACAAGCCAATTAAGTATGATTAAAACAGGCTTTACAGGCTTTTCAAACGTTTTCTACCCACTCACATACCATCTTAAGCAATCCCTTACTAATCAGAGCACCTATAAGCATAGGGATTACTTAAGGTGGGATGTGAATGTAGGGGGCAGTTTAAAAACCATTGAGGTAAACCAACCAGCATCCTCATTCAAGGCAATGTCCCAAACATTAAGGTTGTCTTTATGCTTCATGCCAATCATTGTAGAACAAACCATTTAGCATTTAGTGGTAAATATAGGAAATTTCTAAGAGTTTTGGAATACTTTTAAGTGTTCACCTTGCAGCTTGAGCTACAACAGCAGTCCAATTAAAAAAACTGAATAAATTCACCACTAATATTCAGCAACTGAAACGGTGAGCTAATCACTCCAAAAAAAAGTGAAAATTAAAAAAGGAAGTTGTTAGAAGATGGAAATCAAATAGTTTGGCAATATTTCTGTGGAATACCATTACATCAAAAGATTCCTTGAACATTGACAATTATAATTTCAAAAGTAATTCACAGCATGTCAAGCAGTTTGAAGTCTTTCTGAGAGTGATGCATTTAAGCTGGTGTTGTTTAGGTTTTGAGGCAAGAACAGCTACTCTGAACCACAGTGACTGCCATTGTTACAAGAAAATTATCACCAGTGGGTTGAATGTTTTGTTGTCAGAAGACAAAGAGGGATGAATGCACAATAAGTAATTCTGATGAAATACCATGGTAGTGGGTTGCATCTGAGAAAGAAATGATCTCCAGTCCATAAAGTTATTCCACATTGAACACTCTTTAATATGACAAAATGTAAGTGGAAATCTAAATTGAAAAAAGAAATTACACCAGGTCTGTTTGGAGACCACATTATGAAGATCATAAAGATCTGCACATTTGAGGGTGAGAAGTCATCTGGATTCAATTGTACTGGTGCCCACAAAGTGTGTGGTCACCTGCCTAAATGATTATCAACCAGTACCACTCATATCCATAGTGATGAAATGGTTTGAGAAGCTAGTCAGTCAGTTAGTCTTTATTGTCTCTTTAACACCAAGTTGCCACGGAATTAAAATGATACAGTATTCCCAAGATCACAGTGATTTTACATAACAAAAACAGTACTACATCCAATTAATTAATTAGAGATTAGACAATGTCACAAGTAAAAAGACTGTTTCATACTAGATGTTAAAAGTGTCCGCCAGTTCAAGTGGAGAAGAGCTTTTCCCGATCCTGGGGGCTGGAGCTATCACAGGTCAGGTTACTGTCCTCTCTAGGACAAGATGTCAAAGGTCTGCCAGCAATAGGGGAAACAGACAACCTCATAGTCCTAGTTCAAAGAGCTCCCAATAGCTCCGAGCACTGGCGCCGTTGGCCACAAGGCCCAAGACAATGCATCTTCTAGACCTCTGAACTTGCCACAAGGTCTAGGTGAACACATCGCTAAACCTCCAAACCTGGCACAGCTCCGCAGCTCTAGTTGCAACCAGATGCCACCGCTGACTCCACCGCTCCAACCTTTCCTCTTGACCTCTGGCAGCGGACACCCCCGACATTGATCAAAGAATATGAAAAGCCATCAACCACATCAGTACAAAGCAGCTTGACCTCCTTCTCCAGGCCACACCTGAAGCTTCGTTCTTCAGAGGACGGATTCTCCATAACCTCGCAGCATTGGCTCGGATAAGCTCCTGTTCAGCACTTCCCATTTGCAACATACGACTCACTGAGATACAAAGTACAACTTCATCAAATTAAAGGTTGAGCATGGCACCATCTTGTGAGTTCCTGCAGCAACTGTAGTCCAGAGTAGCTGCTTGAGAGCTGTACCTGTGCTGCCATTTTCTTGTCTGAGTGGCAACATGGATCTATTCCAATTGGCATAATCGCAGCACCAGGTATACAGCAGATGCCACCTCACTGGCTCTGCACAAAGCACTGCAACACCTGGACGGCAAAGATGCATACATCAACATGCTCTCTATCGACCACAGTTCAGAATTCAATACTATCATTCCCTCAAAATTGATCAGCAAACTCAAAAACATGGGCCTCCACACCCCTCTGTCAGTAGCAGAGCACCAGAGAGCTGTGTAGTTAGACTCCTGCTCTACTCACTTTACACCTATGACTGGTAAAGTACAGGATTCTGTTGACACCATGGTTAAATGAAAAACCACACAAATGCAGGAGTGCCTCAACAGGTCAAACAGTGCAAAGGTAAAGATGAAGGGCTCAAGCCAGAAATGTTGGTGATGTATCTTTACCTTTGCTACTTAAAGGCACTGTTTGACCTGCTGAGTTTCTCCAGCATTTGTGTGTTTTTTTTTCATTACACCTATGACTGTGGCTTGGTTCAATAGCAACACCATTTACAAATTTGCTGAAAATACCACGGTAGTGGGTTGTATAAAAAGTGCCAATGAGTCAGCATGCAAGAGGAAGATTGAAAACTTCACTGAATGGTGTACTGACAACGAATGTTCACTCGGTGTCACCAAAAACATGGAGCTGAATTTAGACCTCAGGAAGGGAATACCAGAGGAGAATGATCCAGTGATCATTAGTGAGGGTTAGAGATGGAGAGGGTGATCAAATTTAAATTCCTGGGAGTTACTACCTCAGGAATTTTCCTGAGCCCAGCATACTAATGTCATCATGAGGAAAGCACGTTAGTGCCTCTACTTCCACAGTAGTTTGTAGAGGTTCTGTGTGACATCAGAAATGTTGGCAAACTTATCTGGCCAGCTGAATCACGGCCTGGTAGGGGGACACCAATACCTCTCAACAGAAAGCCCTGCAAAAATAATGGATTCAGCCCAGTGCATTAAAGGCAAAACTCTCGCTATCAGTGGAAAAAATCTACATGGAACCCTGCATTCTGAGAGCAGCAGCAATCGTCATGCTCAACCTTTAATTTGATGAAGTTATACTTTGTATCTCAGTGAGTCGTATGTTGCAAACGGGAAGTGCTGAACAGGAGCTTATCCGAGCCAATGCTGCGAGGTTATGGAGAATCCGTCCTCTGAAGAACGAAGCTTCAGGTGTGGCCTGGAGGAGGTGGTCGAGCTGCTTTGTGCTGATGGGGTTGGCGGCTTTTCAGATTCTTCGATCAATGTCGGGGGTGTCCGCTGCCAGAGGTCAAGAGGAAAGGATGGAGTGGTGGAGTCAGCGGTGGCATCTGGTTGCAACTAGAGCTGCGGAGTTGTGCCAGGTTTAGAGGTTTAGCAAGCCAGGATATATTCTATCATCACTGCTCCCATCAGGGAAGAGGTCTAGGTGCCACAAGACTTGCACCACCAGGTTCAGGAACAGCTGCTACTCCTCCACCATCAGACTCCTCAATGACAACTTCAATCAGAGACTTATTTAAGATTCAGAGACTCTTACTTTAATCATTATTTATTATTGAATATTTGTTTACTGTATTTGGACAGTCAGTTTTTCTCTTTGTTTACAATTCTCTCTTTTGTATAAATATATCTTTTTGTTAAGTGCAGTTTACAGTTAACAAATAAGTAGAAATTCTGCTTGGCCCACAGGAAAAGGAATCTTAGGGTTGTATGTGATATTATGTAGGTACTTTGACAATAAATGTGACCTTTATTGACTTTACCTTTAATGGAGTCACGGAGGTACAATCACAACATGAATTTCTTGAATGCATCTGGAAATTTTGTCTCCATTGGCTGAATGGGAAGGTATCAATAGATTCTTTATGAAGAACTACAGTACAACTCCGATTATCTGAAATGGTCAGGACCAGGCCCATTGGAATAAACTTTTTTTTGGAGAACTAGTCACTTTCTAAAAAACAGCCCAGTAGCAACAGCAAGTCACTTGCAACAGTGTTTAAACAAAGAACAAGGAAAGGCTTTTTAAGCATTAAAATAAAGTTTAATTCTCATCAAACAAATTCTGGCCACCACCAATCACCAAGACTGCCCCACCAAGGGCCCGTTCCTGCCCGTGAGCTTAAAGGTCCCAGTGCTGCTTCCAGTGGTGGGAGCCCAAGGTCCTCCATGCTGCTGCGGGCGCTGGGGCCTGTGGTCCCCGGTCAGTTCAGCTCTGAAAAAAAATTCTCGATAAATGAGGATTTTGGAGAATTCGATTTCAGATAATTTGAGTATTTCTATCCATCTGTTCTTAACTATATTTTTGCTAGATATTTATGATATTCGTAACTAGCTGTGATATACCATTTGCTATTAATTTTTGTATGAGGCAAAGCTTGCTCAGCTTAGTTTCAATTTTTAAAACATTTCTGTCAGATTAAAATCCATATATCGGGGAAGGTTAACTTTTATTTATATACCATGCTTAACAAGTACTTTCTTGCAGCATTGCCAAACAAAATTATACAAGTTGGAACAGAGGATTTTAAAAACTAGATTTAAAAAAAGTTTTGTATGAAAACATCACAATAAAACGAAGTAGGTGACAATATGAAGAGGTTGGGAACGCCAAAATAGCCTTTCATTTGATAGTATGTTTGCCAGTGATGGAAAAAATGTGGAATGTGTAAAAGGTCAAAATTTGTGGAAGTTCAGATGATTATGAAGCTGAAGAGGTTACAAGATGGGGACAGGACGTGAAGGGACTAGAAAAAGGAACATATAGACTAACTGAATTGAGAGTCAAAGTCGCAATCATAGCAATAATTGTTAAATGTAACATTGCAAATTGTATTTCAGTACATAATATTTTTCATAACTAAAATTATGCAAGGGTAATGTGACAAATTATGAGAATATTTGAATTTGGTCATTATAAAGGCAAGGATGAATATGTTAGCAGTATTTGATATTTATGAAAATCGTTGTACCATCGGAGGAGCTGGCCTAGAATTCAAGTGCAAACCACCTAGCAAGTGTTACTGGACTGCACTGAACTTACAATGGCAATACACTTCAAACTATGTTGGCTGCACTCCATATAGAAAAGGCCCAACATGCTCCTAGACTATAAAGGTCAGTCTATTTCAGATCTTTGTGGAAGCCAGTGGCAATGAATCTGAGCACATGCTGTGCAGATTGGCTTTCTTGTGTATGCAATGACCAAACAAATGGTTTGAATAGGGACACCTGGAGGATACCACTTGTAGGTCAGATATGCTTCCCCATCTTTACATTTACACGTAGGCTTCTTCAATCCACCACTCAACACCAACTTTCTCCAAAAGAACAGGAATTCTTGAAGAGTAATCTTCTGATGTTTTCTTGTTGAGTGAACTATCTCTGGAACTGTATCCACAAATTGCCTATGACATTCAAATGAGACTGCGGACTGACTTCTTGTGTCTCTGTGCCAAAGTTTAGGAGCAATGGAATTTGTTGGTTACTCCATCTTATTTGGTCAAAACACAGATCCTATGGCATTCTTTGGTATTCTCCTAATAACTTTACCAATATTCTTCCTCCCATATCATCGCTAAACCATTAACCAGCTACTTGTATCCTTTGAGGATTTTGTATGTAAAGAGCCTTCAGAATAAAACAACTATATTTAAAAGTAGAGATAAGACACCTCAGATGCTGGAAACTAAAAGCTGCTGGAAATTGTTTAGAAATCACTGTACTTCGTTTAGAATAGTTAAGAGTTTTGCCTGCGCATCAAGAGTGGCATGCATTGAATGTTGTAACTTGATTATAAACTATCTATCTCTGAGCAATTGCAAGTGTGTCATATCATTGTGTGTGTTTTATCCCTTTTGCGACTCCCCTACACTTGTAAATAAAAACCACTGTTCAACCATCCTGAGTTCAGGCTTGTTTCTCTTGGTACTCATTGAACTTTTTTTCTTTACACACAACAAAGGGGTGCAGGGCAAAGGTATGGAAGAGGTGATTAAAAGAAAAGAGAAGCAAGGTGGGCATGGGTAAAGAATACATGGAAGTGGGTTACCTGAATTTGGTTCCCCGTGCAGTATATGGGCTGCTGTTCTTTTGGTTTGTATGACCTCCATATGTCAGAGGAGAAGGCCAAAGACAAATCAGGGTGAGAGTGGGAATGCCATGCAACCATAGGCTTAAGATGGCTGCTACTGACAGACAGGTGTTCTGCAAAACCGTACCTAATCTTGGTCTCACTGATGTAAAGGAGGTCACATCCTGAGCACCAAATGAAACAGAACAGGTTGAAGGAAGTGGACGTGAATTTTAAAGGTCAATCATTGACCATGCCATTCTTAGGATACTTGGAAGATGCAAGATGTGTGAGAAATACAAATCATTTTTCTTCACTTAACTGCTTTCTAGATTTGAATTTTAGAGTAATACGTCAGTTTTAAATGAACTCTGAAAGAATTTGGACTGATGGCAGGTTTTGTATTATAAGAAAATTCATAATAATGTAAAGAAACCTCTTAATGGAAGAATTCCTACAAATAATTGTCCTTCTGACAAGGGAAATTAACTGAGTGCTGGATAATCAGTCATACAGAATAATAAATAAACCTGCTCCACCATTCAAAATGATCCAGACTGATCATTTACCTCAGTAAAACTTTCCTGAATTACATCCATAACTCTTGATTCCTATTATCCAAAATACTACTGGTCTCACTCTTGAATGTATTCAATGACTGAACCTTCATCGTCCTGTTGGGTAGCAGATTCTAAAGATTCCTAATCGTCTGGTGGAATAAACCTCTTCCCTTCTCAAAATTGAATAACTGACCCCATATTCTGAGACTTTGAACCCTGGTTTTGGACACCCCATCCAAAGGAATCATGGATAGTGCATCTACCCTAACAAGTTCATGTTTAATGAGATCATCTATCATTCTTTCAAAATGTATAGACTCAGTTTGTTTAATCTTTCCTCTTTGAATAAATCTCCCCCCATCACAAGAATCAATCTGATGAACCTTTGTTTTACTCAGTCACACAGATATAACCTTCCTTAAATCAGGAGACCATGCACATGAGCAATATTCCAGGTATGATCTGAACAGTGTCCTGGATAATTGCAGTAAAATATCAATAATTTTTTACTCAAATCCTATAGCAATGAAGGGTTACAAATTGCTTGCCATTCTAACAGTTTGCTGCAACTGCCCATTAACTTGTTCTGATTCACAATAGTGGGTTATGAGATTGAAAGGAGTGGTAATTAGCCCAGAAATTGTAAATGGAGGAGGCAGGGCAATGAGTCACAATGTGCTCTGGGTTCTTTGGAAGTGGCTGTGGATTCTGGGATTTGCTAGGATGAGAAAATGGTGCAGAAACCAGTTGTAAGCTGGAAGGGATGCCAAAGACGATGGTTCTGGTGAATAGGAGAAACAGCAATCAATTTGGGGATTTTGTGAGCTAAATGGTGTGATTTGAAGAAAGGTGCAAGTACATCAGAAAACATCCTCTTTGGTTGTTTTTTTTTAAAAAAAAAAGTAATTTAAGGGTGAGTCACTTCATTTGGATTTCTGTCCTTGTAATTCAATACAGAATATTCATCTGCATGAAGAAGTCGGGAAGCCTATAATTACTTCCTTGCTGAAATACTGGAGTATGAAAATTAGGAGATTTTCCTGCATTATATATTTCTTTGAT
This sequence comes from Narcine bancroftii, assembly GCF_036971445.1. Taxonomy (NCBI): domain Eukaryota; kingdom Metazoa; phylum Chordata; class Chondrichthyes; order Torpediniformes; family Narcinidae; genus Narcine; species Narcine bancroftii. The sequence continues at coordinate 339,354,919 of NC_091469.1, forward strand.
AAGAATGCATATTACATTTCATTGTTAGATTCTTTACTTGAGGAGGGTAAAGATAATTACCTTAATTACAGTTAACTAGAACAGTTCCTTGACTGAGATGCTATTTTAAAAAAATGGAAGAATGAGGTTCGAACCATTGCTAAATATTTACTATTTTTAAAATCATGTATCTTGTGCTGTGCAAAGCTGTAGAATGGCTTTCAATTATACATATCTGTAGATATTTTAGATTCGGGTTCAGATTTATTGTCAGAGTACATACATGACATCACATATAACCCTGAGATTCTTTTCCTGCGGGAGAGGCAGAATTAATGGGCAGTAGAAAATAAATGATTCAACATACAAATAAAGAAATGTAAACAAACTGAAAAAAGGTGAGAAAAATCAATGAAGTGGAAAAGAGTCCTTAAACAAGTCCCTGATTGAGTTTGTCATTGAGGAGTCTGATGGTGGAGGGGCAGCAGCTCTTCCTGGACATGGTGGTGAGTCTCGTGGCACCTATACCTTTTTCCTGATGGTAGCATTGAGAACAGAGCATGTGTTCGATGATGTGGATTCTTGATGATTGCTGCTGCGGGTGCATTACCTGTAGATATCGACCTTGGGGGGGTCAATAGGACAATCCAAGGGGTCAATAAATGCCAGGGGATCAAAAGGGGTCGCGAAATGTTAGGGGGGAGGTCAATTGAACTTTTTTGATTGAAAGCAAGGGCGTCTACAGAAAAATGGTTCCTACGGCAGGGGTTTCCAACCTCCTGTGAGAGCTGGCCCTGGTGACCGCCATATTGTATTTGGCTTCGGCCTCTTAATAAGTAGAGAGTGAAGGACTGACGGAGCAGAGAAGGAGGTATGTGTCCAAAGCTACCACCATCCCCCCCCCATCCAGAACTGCCACTCTCCCATCCAATGCTGTCACCTCCATCAAGCACTGCCACCAGCACCACAACGACCCCAAGATTTCCATGCCATGGGGTCCGTGAGAGTTCAAGGATTCCATGAAGGAGTTGATGGTCTAAAATGTTTGGGCTCCCTCTATAAATGTTTTCAATTGGGGGGGAGGGTTTTACCCATGTCATCCTGGCTGTGTCCACTACCCTTTGCAAGGCTTTTTGCTCAGGGATATTGGTGTCCCCATACCAAACCACAATGCAGCCAGTCAACACACTTTCTATCACACATTTGCAGAAAATTGCCAGGGTTTCCAATGTCATGACAAACCTCGCAAACTCCTGAGGAAGTAGTGGTGCCGACGTCCTTCCTTTACAATGCCATTGGTGTGTTGGGTCCAGGAAAAGTCCTCCGATATAGTAGTGACTCAAATTTGCTCACTCTCTCCACCTCTGAGTTTCTTCTTGTTGGTGATTATGTCACTTCAATGTATATCTACGAATGTGCTAATCAGGTTGATGTAGATTGATCGATGACGCATTAATGGCTAACATAGGCAGACACAAAGGAAACATTTTCAAATATCAATAATGATTCTTGATCTTAATCCTGCTGCTTATGAGTCACATTGATTGATTATTTAGCTATTACCTAAACGAGAGAAAAATACAAAGAAATGTTGATAGTACAATCAGCAGCAGGAAGGTTTAAAAAAAATAGTTTGCTACAGACAGTGAGGCATCAATATCCCCAAGCAGTTTAGTAAACATTTTGTTTACATATTGTGTTCAAAAGGCTTTAACTGTCAAACTACATTGAGGATATTGACACATAGTGAATGATGTCTTGATAACATGATAACAAGTCTCAACTGACCAGTATTCATAATGCTTCTACTTTGTGAAGTGCAAATGAAACTTAGTTTTACTTCCTCTGGAAGTTTGTTTGACTCTGTTTATGGGGAAATTTGCAAACAAAGCAGAATTTATACCCCCATTACCCTTCTTCCATCATGGTATGCTGAAGAGAAAATTGGTTTCTAGCTTCATCACATCAGTTAACTGCATTAAATAAAGTGATACATTGTACGGTATACTTCATTAACTATCACCAAAGTAAGGGTAATTTTGACAGAATGCCACATCGCCAATATAGAAGTTACAGGATATTGATTCAAATGTTCTGCTTCCAGAACCACTCTGAGATGGAGATATGTACAAGTGCTGTCTTCTTGTGATTCATCGAACTTGGCTGGATGTTATTTCAACTTTCAGGTTTCATTACTCTTAAATGTCTTCATCAGACACACTGGTATGGTTTCCTCTTATCCAAGCTAGATTAGAAGGGGATGGTTAACATGGGGTACTTGCAGAAAGGCTGTCTTTATCCAATTAAAATTCGATGAAAATTTTGGTAACCTTTTCAACATACCGAGTCACCACTGAAATATGCCAACGAATTAATACTTTATTTTTAATAACTGGTAATGTGCATGAAAAATTCAGAAAGTACCTTTAATGTAAATATAAAAGATGTGATAGTGGAGAAATATATCAGGGATTTTTCTCACACACAGGTGGACATGTGATAAAATAGAAAATAAACATTTGTTCAGATAAGGTACAGATTGTGGACTCTTGCAGATAAGAAGATTATAATCAATTCATTTGTGCAACTTTTCACATCAACTTTTTACTTGAAATCATTCATAACAAAGCAATGTCAAACTGATAATGTAATTTGCCATTTTGAAACACTTAACATTCCTTTTACATTATAAAAAGAATTGCTTTTTTAATGAGAAATTCCAGGTGCAAATCCCTTTTAGGGATTGCAATAAGTGTAACATGGGATCGATTATCAAAATTATGTTGAGTAACTTTATTCATCGCAAAGTCACTCCCTCAAAATAGCCTAAATCTAATGCTACCACTGAATAAAAGCAAAGAATGATTCACACATTGATTTGGTTTAAGCTGCTGCTGTTCTCATTAGAGGCTTTTCTTTGATTCAGTTCATATTTAAGAAATCAAAATGAAAGGATTTCACAATGGAAAAAAATTGTAAATGAAAGCCACATAATGTTTGGGACAATTGGTTTCACAGATGTTTGTGAGTCTTCGGATATGTTTAATTACTTCATTGGTGCAGATATAAGAGAGCTTGGCTTGTTTTTAAGCTTTTGGTCACTTATGGAAACTAGTTGCCATTTTTTTCAAATTGAGGGCCAGAGTTGTTCCAATTAAAATCAAAGAGGCTATTATGAAGCTACTAAACCAGAATAAAACAGTAATAGACATTAAGAAGAAAGAGGGAACTGGTGAGCTGAGGAATCGCAAAGGGACTGGTAGACCAAGGAAGAGCTTCAATGATAGAAGACGTATGGAAAATAACATAATGAAGAAAAAAATCCCCAAATGCCTGTCCAACAGAGCAGAAACATTCTTTAGGAGGCAGGTGTGGATGTGTCTTCAGCCCCTTTTAAACTGCATTCCCGTAGACATGACCTGTCTTAGGAAGCTTTCTTGTGTGTTCACACAGAAACAAAAAAACCGGCTCAGTGAGTTAAATACACTCCACGGCTGAGACTACCTTGGACAATTGAAGACGGGTGAGTCTGAAATATCTTATCCATCTTTGATATTTTTAAAAAAAAAAAATATATATATATATATATATATATATAAAAAACAGAGATTGAAAGGCGACTAAAACTCAGATTTACAACTCTGTGTAAAATGGACTATTGACTACTGTCTGAAGAAGACTTCATGAACAGAAATACAGAGGCCACCCTCCAAGATGCAAACCACTAGTTAGCCAAAGAAACAGGATGGACAGATTACAGTTTGCTAAGAAGTATTTAAAAGATCCCTACAGAATTCTGGGAAAAGGTCTTGTGGAGAAATGAGACCAGGATTAACCTGTATCAGAGTGATGGCAAGAGCACAGTTTTTAAAAAAACTGCCCAAGAACCAAAGCATACCACCTCATCTGTGAAACATAGTTGTGTGGGTGTTATGGCCTGGGCTTGTATGGCTGCCACTTATCTTCATTGATGATGTAACTAATGATGGCAGTAACAAAATTAATTCTGAGGTGTATAGAAATCTCTGCTCAAGTTCGAGCAAATGCCTTCGAACTCATTGGACAGCACTTCATCCTACACCAAGACAATGATCCCAAACGTACTGCGAAAGCAACAAAGGAGATTTTCAAAGCTGCATCAGTGGTTGTGAAATTGTTAGATTCCATTGTCGAGGATGAGGTGACGGAGAATCTGGAGGAGCATCGCAAGATAGGTCTAAGTTGAGATGGTTTCCTTGAGGGAAAATCTTGCCAGACAAACCTACTGAAGTTTTTTGAGGAAAACACAAGCAAACTAGACAAAGGAGATGAGCAAATGTTGTGTATTTTTGAAAGGCCTTTAATAAGGTGCCGCACATGCCTAACAAGGTGAGAGCCCATGGAGTAACAGGAAAGAAATGATCAGCAGAGAACAGAGTAGGAATAAAGAGATCCTATTCTGATTAGCCACTGGTTACTAGTGGTGTTCCACAGGGGTCAGTAATGGGACCGCTTGTTTTTACATTGCATATTAATGATTTGGATTACTGAATAAGTGGTTTTGTGGTTAAGTTTGCAGATGATACAAAGATGGGTGGAAGGGTAGGTAATGAGGAGGAAATAGCTGCTGTGGAGAGAATTTGATAGATTAGAATAATGGGCAAAGAAGTGGCAATTGAAGTACAATGTTGGAAAATGTGTGGTCATGCACTTTGATAAAAGGAATAAAAGGGTGGGGGAATGGTCATGTGAAGGACTTAGGCAGATGTGTTTTGATTGAGCTTCCAGTGAAGAGTAAGAGTTTTTCACAAAAAATGGGCAAAATAAGTACAGGTACACAATTCTTTATCCGGAACCCTTGGGGGACAGTGTGTTCCGAATTTCGTATTTTTCCAAATTTCAGAAAGCCCATCTGAATTGTGCTGCCGATTCCACCCCCTTCCAGTCACCTGGCCATCTCCCCTGGCCGCAGTCCCTCAGCCACCTCCCCCGACCACCGGTCCCTCGGCCGTCTCCCCTGACCGCGGTCCCTTGGCTGCCCGGCCGTCTCCCTTGGCCGCCCGGCTGTTTCCCTTGGCCACCCAGCCGCCTCCCCCAACCGCCAATCCCTCAGCCACCCGGCAATCTCCCCCTTCCCATGACCGCTGGTCCCTCGGCCATCTCCCCCAACCGTTGGTCCACACTTACCAGAATTTGGAGCTTTCTGGATTTTAGATGACCGGATAAAGGATAGTGTATCTGTACTAAGAAACCAAGTCAGCCGAGGAACATTATCCTGGAGAAAATTGAAAACTTGAGCAACTGATTTGTGGGTGTTGAAAATGTAATGAGAGACATGACTGAAAGGATCATTGAAGACTTGAAGGAAAGAATGACCCAAACAGATGTAGACTTGGTAATAACATAAGATAAACTAAAAACCGAAGCAATGGGAGTCAGACAGACAAGGTTTGTTGGACAAGATCGACTACATGGAGAATTTTAGCAGACAAAACAATGTTCGAATTATCGGACTGAAAGAGGGAATTGTGGGAAGAGATCCGATGAACTTTTTTGAAACGTGGATCCCGTGAGTGGTGGGAGAACACAAATTCAGAGGAAAAACTGTATGTTGAAAGGGCTCACCGGACTCTCGGACCTAGGAGAGCCGGTGATCAGTGACCACGACCAGTCCTGGTAAGACTTTTGAGTTATCAGGAAAGGGAGACAATTCTGGAAACAGCATATGAATACTTTAAACAAATCAGTGGTCTGCTCGAGATTGACCATGAAAAAGTGTTATTTTTCCAAGTGTTTAGTCCTACTTTGATTAAACAAAGGAAGCGGTTTGATGATGTAAAAAGACAACTGTATTCCAAAACTTGAAGTATTTGATGTATAATGTAGATAAATATTGGGATAATTTGGTAAAATAAAAGTAGGTTACATGCACATTTTAAAACCAATCTTATTTGAAATACTGAAGAATTTCTATTCAGTAGACTTTACAGAAACTATGGAGAATGTTATGCACATTTCACACTTAGGTGCTAATTGAAATGATGTCATCAAATGAATTGACTGGAGACACTCTGGCTGCTTGCAAGAATCTACAAAGTGCTCACAGAAAGGTCAATCCTGGGTTCTTTATCTAAGACAACAGATGGGAGCAAAAGACTAACTCCTATTGTTTGGAGAAGGTGGGAGTTTTGTGGCAAGTGAGAGAGTTACATGGGCTTTCTAGCAGTTAGAAGATGAAGAGAGAAAGAGAATGAACAGTCACAGCTGAAGCAAGCAGGAAGCTTGTTAGTATTGAAACAGAAAGCTCCAGAGTGGCAGAAGGCTAGAAGTGTTTGGAATAATACGAACAGAAAGGAACTCTGTGCTAATCTGAAAGAAAGAGGTTATCATCTGGAGAACCCTGATGGGGCAAGTTTCATCAGCAAGACATTGAGGTGACTAATGGTGGTACCTCAGTTGTGGAAATCCTGAAACAACAAATCTCTCTGCAAACCATATGAAAACCTTCCTGAGTGGTAAACATTTACCTTCCAAGCACTAAAGCCTGGCAAACTTTATACATGTTAAATTCTGTGCACAGTATAAGAATTGCCTGCAACCAGTGAACTTGGAAGAATGAGAAGTGAGATTGAACTGTGAACCAAATAGCTTTTCTTAAATTTACACACACATCATACACGTGTGCTTAGAATTAAAATGGGGTTAATTTGGGTTAGTTAAGTTAATAGAGATAAGTTAAAGTTTGATTCTGTTTCCATTTTTAAAGATAATTAAAAACAACTTTTGTTTAAGTAACCATTTGTCATAGTGAATATCTATTGCTGCTGGGTTTTGGGGTCCTTTTGGCTTGTAACAAATGATATACCCCCGATTTTGAGGGTTGAAGTAGTAGAAGGTAATCAACAATTTTTCAAGACTAAGAACAAGGTGGAAAACTTCCTGAGAGGTTTATTAAAAGGCTATGGCTACCAAAGAGGAAGATTGTAAAGAATGTTTACATTGGACTAAGTAAAAGTCGCATTTTATTTTAAAAAATTGTATTTATTGATGAAAAGTAAATTTTATTGAAATGTTCACGGAGAGCTCAGAAAAGAGAGAAAACTTGCGAAAAGTGGTAGCATGGTGGAAACTCTGGTGAATGGGGAGAATGGTGCCTGGAGAGGAGTATCTATAAAATATGGCACTAAAGTGAGGGGTTCTTCTTCCTTGAGAGATTTTATAGCCTTTTTTTCTTTTTTAGCGGGCATTTGGGGTTTCCTGTTTGTGTCACCATCAGGGCAGGGATATTTTATGTGTTTTTTTTTAAAGGGGAAGGATCACTATTATTTAAACCATTGGTTTCTCAACCTTTTACTTTCCACTCACATCCCACTTTAAGTAATCCCTATGCCATAAGTGCTCTGTGATTTGTAAGGGATTGCTTAAGGGGTCCATGCTGCTGAAGATCCAGCTGCGCTGGATGGGTCACGTCTCCAGAATGGAGGACCATTGCCTTCCCAAGATCCTGTTATATGGCGAGCTCTCCACTGGCCACCGTGATAGAGGTGCACCAAAGAAAAGGTACAAGGACTGCCTAAAGAAATCTCTTGGTGCCTGCCACATTGACCACCACCAGTGGGCTGATATCGCCTCAAACCGTGCATCTTGGCGCCTCACAGTTTGGCGGGCAGCAACCTCCATTGAAGAAGACCACAGAGCCCACCTCACTGACAAATGGCAAAGGAGGAAAAACCCAACACCCAACCCCAACCAACCAATTTTCCCCTGCAGCCGCTGCAACCGTGTCTGCCTGTCCCGCATCGGACTTGTCAGCCACAAACGAGCCTGCAGCTGACGTGGACTTTTACCCCCTCCATAAATCTTCGTCCGCGAAACCAAGCCAAAGATTAAGGGGAAAGGAAGGTTGAGAATCATTGCTCAAGACCCAAATGTTACTGAAATATTTTGCCTGAGAAAAATTGTCATTGGCTCATTTCCTATGGAGTTATGAAACCATGCACATAACAAGCCAATTAGGTATGATTTAAAACAGTGCTTTTCAAACTTTTTCTTCCCACTCACATACCATCTTTAGAAATCCCTTACTAATCACAAAACACCTATAGCATAGGGTAATACTTAAGGTGGTATGTGAGTGGAAAGAAAAAGGTTGAGAACCACTGGTTTAAGATATTGTGAAGCCTCTCGTAAGTTGCCAGGAATACACTTATCCAGACAAAATAACATTATTCCATCATACATGTGACTTGTGCCTTATCAATGGTGGAAAGGGTTTGACTTACCATGTAGTGAGCCACTTGATACAATTGTTTTGATCTAGTGATTTAATTGTTCTGTAATGCCACCACCTATAATAACCAGCCCACACTCCTTTAGATGGGTGAGATGCTCTGGCCAGGAGGGAACTGCTTCAGTTTGTACTACCAACATTGATTTTGAGCTTCTGAAAGTGAGAGGGGGATAAGTAAAAGTGTTTGTCTTATTGGAGCAGAAACAAATGTGTGAGTAGTTGTGACAGAACAAACAATGGCATATTTGTGATGGATTAGCTGTGAGAATGTTAACAGAAATGAGAAGGGTGATGCATGTCATGGCTGGGAGGAGGCCGATGAGATTCATGTGATTCTCTGCTAATCTTGATCTTATGAGTTTGAAAGCGTTTACTCTACTTTAAAACCATGTGCTTTTACACAAGGAAAATGATTGATGAGGGTTAGGCTCCATTTTAGCCTATTCGGTTGAGGAAGAAAGCATTTCTGTCCCACAAATCAACTCAGGATAAATGCCATACCTTCAGAAATAAGTACTTTAATCTAATCATTGGTGGTACAGCACTGTTAAATATTGCACCATATTATTATTACAAGTGCACAATGAAATAAAATATAATCAATTAACTTTAAGATTATCATTACTTTCCCAGAGGAAAACCTCTGATACAATTGTTTGTCTAACATAATTTTCTGCACTGGATAATGAATCCAAGCCTCAAGGTCGATTTTACTATTCTAAATTTATGGCGACATGAAACAGTCTTAAGTTTATCAGAAAATATACATTTTTATTGTTTGAAACATATTGATAATTAATAATAATTGTAAATAAATTATCTTCTAGGACTTGCTTAATCAGTTTTCATTGTATACAAAGTAGGTGTAAAGCAAAGTATGCTTTTCAAAATAGCTAATAAAAGATAACAAAAGTAATTTTAGCAAAATTTGTAAGGAAACAGTTATCCAGTGTTACCGAGGCTAGGATTTAGCAGCCTTTGAGGCTGCAGTATATCAGTGTGGGAAATTGAATGTAGATTATATTGAATGAAATTAGGATTGGAGTTATGATGTAATGGGAATGATTTGAAGCTCATTCAGAGTGTTGCTCACACAATGAAGAGAAAGGATAAATAGCAAGGGACATTTAAAATTTGATACCATATTCCATGACTCTTGGTAAACTTCTGACTGTAATACACTTCTGACTACAATTTTCCAGAGCACGTCTGTGATAAATCTCTATATGTATATATTTATCTAGGCACACTCACTGGCCGACTGTACCTGTGGATTCTCCCACAGGCTTCTGAATAAAGGTGACCGTCCCTCAGCTCTCTCCTCAATTTGGGACAGTCAACCAGCAGGGATGTGCCTTCATTCTATTGTGAATAAAAACCTATTGGTTTTCTTCAACTTCATTCTTCTCAGTCATTGATGTGCATCAATCTTATTCGCTATAGTCTTGATAATGGAGCAGATCCTGAAGCCAGATAAACTGGAAATCGACCCTCAATCGCTCAAGGCATCGACCAACTTTGAACTATGACACAGGTATCAGGTCCAATTACATGCGCTAGAGACTACTAAAGCTAGATGAGCTCAGTCAGCGGAGGGCAGTCAAATTAGCAGGCACACTGGAGGTGGCTCTTCAGAATATGGAGGGCTACTCAACCAACAATACAGTTGCCCTGGGTACTGCCAACTTGGGACACACCACCACCGTCGGGTCCCACTAGTGTACTCTGAAAACACCTAACCCCACTACCGCCATGTCCTACCAGCGATGTGACCATGGCTGCTGTACTCCGTGAGCACCCAAAGTACTACTTCTGCAACCTGGGCAAGCACTTGAGGAAATGCTTCCCAGTGAAAGATATGGACTGCTCCAGTTGTTGAAAGAAAGGGCACTATGCTAAGGTGTACAGGTCAAAACTTCCCCTCCCTAGCAGCACCATGCAGGGGCTGTGGGGTCCACCACCACCTTTGATGCTTCTATCCCTAGGCACGAGCAGCACCATGTGTGAGTTATGGAGGCCACAATTTTGGGTGCCATCTCCGAGATCCAACAGCACTGCGTGTAAGTCGTGGCGACCACCATCTTGGGTGCCATCTTCAAGATCCAGCAGTGCCATGTGCAGGCCATGGGGGCCACCTCCTGACTCAACATTCAAACTCTCTGATGCAGTGATCTAACACTGGCTTCCATCACATTCAACCAGGGCAACCCCCATCAACTCGCCAGATCGATGATGGACATTCAGGTAAATGCCCATGTGATGAATTGTCTGTTCATTAATGGGAGCAGAGAGAGCTTCATCCATCCTGGCATGGTGCAAAGCTATTCCCTCGTGGTAAGGCCAGTAAGCCAAAAAAATCTCCTTGGCCTCAGGTCACATACGGCAGATATCTGCAGCTACTGTGCAGTGACTCTAACAGGGCGAGCCACAGACTATAAAATCTTTAAACTTCTGGTGATGCCACAGCTCTGCACTGCTGTGTTACTGGCTTTGGACTTTTTCACTGTCACCTTAAAAGCGTGACGATGGAGAACGACGTGCTCCATCCATCCCTCATTGTCTGTAACCAGCAGTTTTTTAATCACCCACTGTGCTCCTCCTTCAGTCCCCTCCCCACTGCATGCAGCCAACAATCTGATCACACACGAACCTCAGTATTTCCACCCTCCAAATCCCCCCTCCATTGCTCTTCCCCTATGATTGTAAACGCGTCGCCACGAAAAGTAGGCAGTATGGTGCTGGGGACAGGGCCTTCTTTAGAGTGGAAGAGCAGAAACTCCTCAACAAGGGGATCATTGAGCCAGCACCAGTCCTTGAAGTGCACAAGTGGTGGTTGTGAGGATTGGGGAGAAAAGCAGGATGGTCATCGACTACAGTCAGACCATGAATAGGTACACACGTCTGGATGCATACCCTCTTCCTGTATATCCAACATGGTGAACCAAATCATACAATATTGGGTCTTCTCTACCATCAACCTAAAATCAGCATACCATCCATCCAGAAAATTTCCAATATACTGGTTTGACATCGATGGCCGCCTCTATCATTTCCTGAAAGTCCCCTTCAGCATCACCAATGGGGTCTTGGTCTTCCAACGGGAAATGGACTGCATTTTAGATCAATCCCAGCTGCAGGCCACATTTCCATAATTCGACAATGTCTCCAACTGTAGTCACGACCTGCAGGACCATGACACTAATCTTCAAAAATTCCTCCACACCGCCAAGCTCCTTAACCTCATGTCTAATAAAGATAGTATGCATTTCGCACAACCTGCTTTTCCGTCCTTGGCTGAGTCATCGAGAATGGAGTCATTGGTCCTGACCCTGAATGCATGAGCTCTCTCCCACAGCCTCAAGGACTTGAAAAGGTGCCGGGTTTTTCTCTTGCTATATCCAGTGGGTCCCCAACTACACGGGCAAGACCTGCCCCCTCATTAAATCCACCTCTTTTTTTCCCCCAACACCAGAGGTTTGCGTGGGCTTCAGCTGCATCAAGGCCAAAATTGCCAAAGCCACGATGAATGCTGTGGATGAATCCATCCCATTCCAGGTGGAGAGCAATGTGTCAGACTTATTTCTGGCCACCACCCTTCATCAGACAAGCAGACACATCACTTTCTTTACCCACACCCTCCAGGATCCAAAATTCGACACTCATCTGATAAGAAGGAGGCCCAAGCAATCTTCAAGGTAGTACAGCACTGAAGGCACTACTGGCCAGGAAACTATTTACCTTGCTTACTAACCAACATGTAGTTGCATTCATGTTCAATAACCAGCAGCGAGGTAAAATCAAGAATGGCAAGATATTGAAGTGGAGAATTGAACTTTCCACCTACAATTACAACTTCTTGTACTGGCCTGGGAAACTCAATTAGCCCCCAAATGCCCTATCTCACAGAATCTGTGCCAAAGCACAAATCGACTGCTTAAAAGCCCTCCTGTGCCACCCCGGAGTCACCAGGTTCTGCTATCTGCCGTACTCCATTGAAGCAATCAGGTCAATTACCAAAAATTGCCAGGTCTGCGTGGAGTGCAAACGTACTTCTACCAGCCAGGCAGAGCGCAGTTGGTAAAGCCCACTCGCCCTTTTGAACACTTGAATGTTGATTTCAAAGGTCACATCCCCTCCTTGGACTGCAATGTGTACTTCCTCAATGACATAGATGAGTGCTTGGGTTTTCCATTTGCCATCCCCTGCTCCAAGATGACAGCTGCCTCAGTCATCAAGGCCTTATGCAGTCTTTTCATTCTGTTTGGCATTCCCAGCTACATTCATTGCGACCAGGGGCCCTTATTTGCTGGCCAGAGGAATCACCACAAGCAGGACTACCAGTTACAACCCCTGGGTGAACGGCAAGTGGGAAGGGAAAATACTATAGTCTGAAAGGCTGTCCTCCTAGCCCTGCAGTCTAGGGGTCTTCCAGTCTCTCGCTGTTAAGAGGTCTTTCCTGATGCGCTTCACACAATCTATGTACCATCACCAACGTCACACCACATAAACCTATGTTTTCCTTCCACAGGAAATCGGCAATAGGGACCATGCTGCCATTGTGGGTGACATCGCCAGGGCTGCTCCTATTCCAGAATCATGTAAGGAGTTAGGATCAAAAGGGTCCACCTCCTCCACGCCAACCCCCAATAGCCCGATGGGCATGAAGACACTGTCTTCGTTCGGGACCTCGCGCCCTCATGAACTCTAGAGACCACCACTAATCACCCGACACCCCTCATGATGCACCAGGGCCATGGCACATTACCTCACCCCCAAGAAATAACACAGCAAACTCATTGCCGCGCACCCACCATCTCAACGCTGACAGCTGCCTATCGGTGAGATAGACTGTCCAGCATACCGTCGCGGTGCAGTCACAGCTGGTGCTGTGATGGTCACAGATAAAAATCAAACCACGCAAAAGACTTAATTTGTAATGGTATCATCAACACTTCACCCTGCTGGGTTTTAAAACAAGGGGTGAATGTGGTAAACCACTGTATGTATACATTTACCTGGACATTAGCTGACTGTGGCCCCTCCCACAGGCTCCTGAATAAAGGTGAGTGTCCGTCAGCCCCATCCTCAGTTCGAGACAGTTGACCAGCATGATGTGCCTCCATTCTATTGTAAATAAAAGCCTATCAGTTTTGCTTTAACTTTAGTCTTTTGAGTCATTGATGGTGCATTAATGTTTCTTAAACACATTGTTGTAAAAACAACAACATTCAAAGACCTTCTCTGTTCCAACTGCCTATTCATCCTTGTACATCACATTTATCCCTATTTAAAGAATCATTGCTGTGGTTTGTTTGCATTATGACACCTAAGTGGAGCAGTCTCATTATACAAATAATCCATCTCGTAAATCTTGAAACCCTGCTCTTCTCCCAACTCCTTTCATAATTTAATTTTCCAGAATTTGTCAAATGAAGTAATTCCTTCATCAACAATAAATGCAATAAAACAACTTGGACAGAATTTTCTATCCAATTTCCAGTACAATAAAAGCACTGATCATAGAATAATGTCTACTACATCTGTGTATTCCATCTTTATCTCTTTTTCCCTCCACAAGAATCTCAACACTTAATTTTGATCTGCAAAATCTCCTGTGGTCTTGCAGAGGAGTGGTATAATTGCGTGGGGGCAGCACGGTTAGCGAGGCTGTTGTCACTGGTGCATTCTTGTGCTGTGTTTAAAACCAGTGTTGTCTGTAAGGAGTTTGTACATTCTCCTCATGATCTGTGTGGGTTTCCTCCTGGTGCACTGGTTTCCACACACCCTCCAGAAACATACAGGGCTAGTACGTTAATTGGCATATTTAAGTGGCACAGGCTCATGGGATGTAAGAGCCTGTTACCACACAGTAACTAGTTTTTAAAAATATACATCAGGGAGAGGGGCAGAATTTCAGATACAAGAATTTGCTATTTCAACCTAATATGCGCACGCACACAAAGAGACAGACACACTCTCGCACTCAAAGACACACACGCATGCACAAGGCAGGGGAGACCAAAATTTTCCTTCAGGGATATTTCTTTTCTTTGACAAGGAATTTTTAAAAAACCTTGAGTCAAAGCTTCCTAGCCCATCATTGGTCTTAGATTGTATTTCTTGTCTCATAAAAGAGCCCACTAATATATTTGATTGAGTGTTGATGTACATGTGCTCTCCTTGCCTGCTAAAATCAGATCAATAATCAAAATAGTAGCAAAGTCTAATTGTTGATTCTGTTTATAACAAACTGTCTTTTTGATAAGATAATACAGATTCATGGGTTAAACTGTTATAATCTGATTGGTATGGTTAGTTTCCACTGATTAAATTAGGGGACTGGCCGTCAAGATTCAGTGGCCTAAATGCAATTCCTGCCAGCTCTATTGACTCTAAGTTTAGCAAGGTTAATACGTATGATTTGTTTTAAAAAGCTAACATTTGCTTTTATGCACGTGTGAAACCATTAGGTAGTCCCATTAAAATAAAACTGTTTTTTTTTAAAGCTCTTTTGGAAGGAAAGCTGCTGTCTTCACCAGTCTGATCTGTTTCAAACTCCAGCCCAGCAAGAATGTTTTTGGGCCTTAACTCCCAAAGAAGTGATCTAGCAAGCAACCCTTGTCACATGCATAGTCTCAAGGGAAATGAGTGATGCGCAATAAATGTGTGTCTTCCCCATGACATTTGCCGTTCATGAAAAAGATAAGAAAAATAGTTTGTTATGCCATTTTCAAACTGTCATGTTCCAAAAGTAATTTGAATTTGACGGACAAGTATTTTTCTTCTCAAACATGACAGTGAAATGGAAATGTGAAAAGGTAACATGATTTGTGATTTTACAGATGGCTCACTCAGCAGATGCTGTTTAAGTTTCCTGATTTTTAAAAAAAAATCTAGTTTGTTTTCATCAGCGAAAAGCAGGAGATGGCTTTGAAATAAGGAAAGGCAGCAGCATGTGGGAATGGGACTGGATATGAGAAATTGCATCAAACGATGTTACAGCCTGCTCTAATTAGGAACAACTGTTTCACCAGATTATTTGGAAACCTTTTCTGGTTCCGAGAGTGAACCATTCCCAATTTAATTTAGTTTCTGGGAAGAAATTTTAAGTTAGAAATTCTTCTCCCTCCATCAACTCTCCTTCTCCTCCCATTTCTTTTCCACCTTTTCTTCCTTCCACTATTGTCTCCTCCTCCTTTCTTTTTCTTCTTTTATCCCCTCCCTCCCTCCCTCCCTCCCTCCCTCCCTCCCATCTCTCAGGATCAAGGATGATTTTATCCAATCCAGTTCCATTGGGACCAAAGTGATGAAAGAGGCCAACAAAATGAACACTGACGCTTCCACAGATGGAGTAAAAGCAAATGTCTGCATGTGGTGCGATTGCAGTAAATCACACACAGAAATCCTGGAGGAACTCAGCTGGTCTTGTAGCATCCATAGGAAGTAAAGATATATTACTGACATTTCAGGCTTGAGCCCTTCTTCGTCAGTTATTTTGGTAAGGCTACAACAAAATCTCCATCTCTTTTTGAAACCAAAATGTTTGTCTTCCTTTATTAATTAACACGTTAATTTCCTCTGAATATCAACAATCACTTTATTTTGAATGTAATCTTGGTTGGTGACTATACCTTCGCTGCAGGATGTCTGTCCATTGTTGGTTCAGATGAAGTGCTTTGTTTTACTGAATGCAGAAAGGGTCCCTTGGCAATGAGCACAGGTGTTTCAGCAGCTTCTATGTCAAAAGTATGAATATGTAATCTGGTTGATAACTGGGACACAGCGAAAACACTTTACTAAATTAGTCATTAATATTTTACGTGACTAATCCTGGGGCATCAGTGAGTTAATAACCGTTAAGCAAAATAGCCACAAGGGGTTTAATAAAAACATGCTCACCAATACAAAGATTAAAAAGAAAGCAATCCTTGAGAGGTTTCCTCAACTCAAAATAGAAAACCATTGTTTTCATTGCAGGAATTGTGAGACACTTAAAAGACAGCAAATACTGTTATTCTTAAAACAGGGTGGTGCTTTACTAAAGCATGAAAGGTTTTGAAATTGCCTCAGTATTTCATTCACTGTACTACTTTGTTCGGCAACAAGTGCAGGGGATAAAAAGGTATTGGAACACTGCACTTGGAAACACAGGACACAAGTTGTGCTTCAAGAACTGACCGTTCTCTCTCTTCATGCCTGGCAGATAATTTATTGTCCTCAACATATTTTTTTCAAAAAAAGCCAACTTGGAAAGTAATAAATCCCACAGCACCAATTATTTGTACCCACTGCACCTAGCTGTGGGACAATGTATAATGAGGACAACATGGCACAATAAGAGGAGGGGATGGGCACATAACACACAAATGCTATTTACAAATTTTTGGAGGTACAGGGATTGATAGGGAGTAACCAGCATGGTTTTGTCAGGGGTAGATCATGCTTGACAAACCTGATTGAGTTCTTCGAGGGGGTTACAAAAAAGGTTGATGAAGGGAAAGCTGTGGAAGTTGTCTATTTGGACTTTAGTAAAGCTTTTGACAAAGTTTCCCTCAGGAGGTTAGGATAAAAGGTGGAGGCATTAGGTATAAATAAAGAGGTAGTGAAATAGATTCAGCAGTGGTTGAATGGGAGGTGTCAGAGAGTAGTGGTAGAAAATTGCCAATTGGAGGCCGGGGACTAGTGGAGTTCCTCAGGGATTGGTCCTGGGTCCACTATTATTTGTTATATATATTAACGATCTGGATGTAGGGGTGGAGAATTGGATAAGCAAGTTTGCAGATGACACAAAGATTGGTGGTGTTGTGGACAGTGAGGTAGATTACCGTAGATTAAAAGGTGATTTAGGAAGGCTGGAGGTGTGGGCTGAGAAATGGCTGACGGAATTTAATACAGAGAAATGTGAGGTGCTACATTTTGGAAAGGCAAATTTAAATAGGTCATATACATTGAATGGTAGACAATTGAGGAGTGCAGAGCAACAAAGGGATTTACGAGTTATGGTAAATAGTACCCTCAAGGCTGATACTCAGGTAGATGGTGTGGTGAAGAAGGCATTTGGAATGTTGGCCTTCATAAATCGGAGTATTGAATTCAAGAGTAAGGAGGTTATGATGAAATTGTACAAGGCATTGGTGAGGCCAAATTTGGAGTACTGTGTACAGTTTTGGTCACCAAATTATAGGAAAGATATAAACAAAATAGAGAGAGTGCAGAGAAGGTTCACGAGAATGTTGACAGGATTTCAGGGTCTGAGTTACAGGGATAGGTTGTGCAGACAGGGGCTTTTTTCTCTGGAGTGTAGAAGATTGAGAGGGGACTTGATAGAGGTGTTTAAGATTTTAAAAGGGACAGACAGAGTAAATGTGGATAGGCTTTTTCAATTAAGAAAGGGGGAGATTCAAACTAGAGGACATGGTTTAAGATTGAAGGGGGAAAATTATAAGGGGAACATGAGGGGAAATTTCTTTACACAGAGGGTGGTGGGGATGTGGAATGAGCTTCCGGCAGACGTGGTCGAGGCGGGATCATTGGTTACATTTAAGGAAAGATGGATCGTTACATGGATAGGAGGGGACTAGAGGGGTATGGACCGGGTGCTGGTCAGTGGGACTAGGAGGGTGGGAATTTGCTACGGCATGGACTAGTAGGGCCGAACTGGCCTGTTCTGTGCTGTAAGTGGTTATATGGTTAATCTGCTGGATGAACTCCGCAGATCAAGCAGCATTGGCGAGGGATTGGGAGAGGGATTGTCGGTGCTTTGGGTGGAGATCATGCATCAGGGCAATGTATCATTCTTGTATCTTCCTTATGCCTAAAGCAGTGAGAATTGAATTTAACAAGAGTGGAAAGGCCACATCAGTCTTCATAAATAATGATGTTCAAATGTTTTTGTGAAGGTCTAAACTATATACCTTCCCATTTAATTTTTTAGTTTTCAATCAGCATCAGTTTTAATTTACCAAGTTGATGGTAAGTACATTGATTATATTTTAGTAGAACCCTTCTCCATTAACAATGGCGTGAAGCAAGGTTGTGTTCTCGCACCAACCCTCTTTTCAATCTTCTTCAGCATGATGCTGAACCAAGCCATGAAAGACCCCAACAATGAAGACGCTGTTTACATCCGGTACCGCACGGATGGCAGTCTCTTCAATCTGAGGCGCCTGCAAGCTCACACCAAGACACAAGAGAAACTTGTCCGTGAACTACTCTTTGCAGATGATGCCGCCTTAGTTGCCCATTCAGAGCCAGCTCTTCAGCGCTTGACGTCCTGCTTTGCGGAAACTGCCAAAATGTTTGGCCTGGAAGTCAGCCTGAAGAAAACGGAGGTCCTCCATCAGCCAGCTCCCCACCATGACTACCAGCCCCCCCACATCTCCATCGGGCACACAAAACTCAAAACGGTCAACCAGTTTACCTATCTCGGCTGCACCATTTCATCAGATGCAAGGATCGACAATGAGATAGACAACAGACTCGCCAAGGCAAATAGCGCCTTTGGAAGACTACACAAAAGAGTCTGGAAAAACAACCAACTGAAAAACCTCACAAAGATAAGCGTATACAGAGCCGTTGTCATACCCACACTCCTGTTCGGCTCCGAATCATGGGTCCTCTACCGGCACCACCTACGGCTCCTAGAACGCTTCCACCAGCGTTGTCTCCGCTCCATCCTCAACATCCATTGGAGCGCTTACACCCCTAACGTCGAAGTACTCGAGATGGCAGAGGTCGACAGCATCGAGTCCACGCTGCTGAAGATCCAGCTGCGCTGGATGGGTCACGTCTCCAGAATGGAGGACCATCGCCTTCCCAAGATCGTGTTATATGGCGAGCTCTCCACTGGCCACCGTGACAGAGGTGCACCAAAGAAAAGGTACAAGGACTGCCTAAAGAAATCTCTTGGTGCCTGCCACATTGACCACCGCCAGTGGGCTGATAACGCCTCAAACCGTGCATCTTGGCGCCTCACAGTTTGGCGGGCAGCAACCTCCTTTGAAGAAGACCGCAGAGCCCACCTCACTGACAAAAGGCAAAGGAGGAAAAACCCAACCCCAACCAACCAATTTTCCCTTGCAACCGCTGCAATCGTGTCTGCCTGTCCCGCATCGGACTTGTCAGCCACAAACGAGCCTGCAGCTGACGTGGACTTTTTACCCCCTCCATAAATCTTCGTCCGCGAAGCCAAGCCAAAGAAAGAAAGAAGAAGTAGATTAGGGCTAATCCTTTAAATTAATTCTTTGAAAAATACGCAACGTAATCCTCAAATCGGCTGCTCTTTTTGTTTCTTTTTATAAAGGTGTGATAGAGTGAAAAGGAAAATTCGATGGTGCCATAAGCATCAACAGGATAGGGCTGATCAATGATTTAATGCAATGGGTAAAAATGGGAACGTATTTGTTGCAAAATTGCCTATTGTAGCCCCAAACAAAGTGAATAGTAGTTTTAGGCAGGTCAAAATCTCAGTAAAAGATTATATTAAACTAATTAAATAAGATTAGTTTGAGCCTGTCCCTGGCAAGTTTGTGCACTCCTGAAGCTGGCTACTCCTTTAATTTCCCACCTTCCCTGCAGGGTATGTTTGGCTACTCCCAAGCAATTTTTCCTACTGAAAAGGCAAGTGCAGAAAAATTGGGTGTAAACCTGATCCAAAGCAAAACATTGCAGCTGTAATTGTAATTGTTACAAAAGAGATAGTGATGAGCAAACTAATGGGACAGAAGGCAGACAAATCCCAGGGTACTGAAGGAAATGGTGGGAGTTATAGTCGGTCCATTGGTCGTCATTTAACAAAATTTTCTGCATTCTGGGTAGGTCCCGGCAGATTGGAAGACAGCAAATGTCACACCACTTTTTAAAAAAAGAGATATAGGCAGAAGATGGCCAGTTAACTTAACATCTGTAGTCGGGAAAATGCTTGAAGCTGTCATTAAGGATGAAATAGCGAGACATTTAGTACAAAGGGGTTCCATCAGGCAGATGCAGTATGGATTCAGAAAGGGCAGGTCTTGTTTGACAAACTTGCTGGAGATCTTTGAGGATATAATGGGTGTGGTAGATAGAGGGGAACAGGTTGATGTTGTATATTTGGATTTCCAGAAGGCTTTTGAGAAGGGGCCGCACAAAAGATAAGATACAGATGAATGGAGTCGGGGGAAGTATATTGGCATGGATTGAGAATTGGTTAACTGATAGAAGGCAGAGAGTCGGGATAAACAGGTGTTTTTTTCTGATTGGCAGACAGTGGTAAGTGAGGTGCTGCAGGGGTTGGTGCTGGGACTGCAGCTGTTCACCATTTACATTAATGATTTGGAAGAGGGGATGGAGGATAGTGTCGCCAAGTTTGCGGATGATACTAAATTGAATGGAAAAGCAAATTGTACAGAGGATGTGGAGAGGCTGCAGAAGGATATAGTTAAGTTAGGTGAGTGGGCATAGGTCTGGCAGATGGAGTACAGAGTTAGTAAATGCAATGTCATCCCTTGGTAGAAAAAATATAGAAGAGTAGATTATTATTTAAATGGTGAAAGACTGCAGCATGCTGTCGTGCAGAAGGACTTGGAAGTGCTTGTCCATGAACTGCAAAAAGTTGGGCTGCAGGTACAACAGGTTATTAAGAAGGCAAATGGAATGTTGGCCTTCATCGCTAGAGGAATTCAATTCAAGAGCAGTAAGGTAATGCTGCAATTGTATAAGGTACTGGTGAGGCCACACCTAGAGTACAGTGTGCAGTTCTGGAAGTATATACTGGCCTTGGAGACAGTCCAGTGGAGGCTCACCAGGTTGATTGGAGATGAGGGGGTTGTCCTACGAGGAGAGACTAAATCACCCGGGATTATACTCACTCAAATTCAGAAGAATGAGAGGAGATCTTATGGATTTATGAAAGGGATCATTGACTCAACTCCACCTTCTTATAAATTTATGAAAGGGATAGATAAGATAGAGGCAGGAAAATTGTTTTCACTCATAGGGGAAACGGCCTCAAGATTCAGGGGAATAGATTTAAGACTGAGATGAGGAAAAACTCTTTTTCCCAGAGAGTAGTGAATCTGTGGAATTCTCTGCCCAGGGAAGCAGTTGAGGCTATTTAATTGAATATCTTGAAGGTTCAATTGGATTCTTACATAACAAAAGGAATTAAGGGAAAAGGCAAGAAGGTGGAGTTGAGTCAATGATCAGATCTGCCATGAGCTTATTGAATGGTGGAGCAGGCTCAACAGGCTGGATGGCTGACTCCTGCTTCTATTTCTTATGTCACCCTCTATGGCTGCAGAATTCCTCCATTTTACTTCCTGAATTAGAATGAATGCTGACACTCCAAGAACTACTGAAAACTGCAGATTGTCACTGGCTTCATTGCAGCTGGTCCATTCTGATCCATCAAATTGTAGCATTGCTTAAGATTCACATTGATGATGTGCTTGTAGATTACACTAATAATTGTGCCTCCTTTGCTCTTAGTATTCTAGCTGAAAATGCAAACTTTATCACGTCAAGTACCACATGACTTAATCATAAATCCTGTTGGCAAATAAGCACTAACAGTTAACATAATTGGAAATCCAATTGGACTACCTTATTGATAACCTTCTCCCAATTAAACAGAAACTATGGCATTATTTACATCTCCTGCTTCAGCAAAATATTTCTCAGTTTTACTTTAAGAATAGTTCCTATGATACATAACTTGTGCCTTTGAGTGAGAAACATGTAGATCATCAAATATGCATAAGTGGGGTGTAGTTGTGGTGGTACACCACCGGCCTACAGCAGGTGGTAACACCTGTACCTGCAGGAGTGTACTGCCGGCCTACTGCAGGGGGCAACCTCTGTACCTGCAGGAGTGTAAGAGGACAGGACAACTCCTGGCCGGCTGTCAATCAGTCGGCCTGAAGGGATCAAGCCCCACCCGGTCGGTTGTCAATCACCCTCCGGGATATAAGCCTGCGCCTGCCTCCCAAAGCTCTCACAGAGTTACTGCAGCTACAGCCAGCCTGGCTCTGTGGAAGTCTTTGTGGATTAAAGCCTGTTGTACAGTCTTTACCTTGTGTGTGTCTGATTCTGGCTAACAGCACACCACAGAAATGAAAAGAGAAATATTAATTATTAGCAAGTCTGCCATACTTGTCTGTGGATAGACTTGCTGGATAGCATGCAAAAACAAACCTTTTCACTGAGTCTCTGCACACGACAATAAACGTAAACTTGAATTTGAGAAAATTTGTAAAAGACTGATAAATCCTAGAGAAAGTACATGAAAGATGGAATCATACATCTCTATCATTTTTTTCAGCTGTCATTCATATCCAATAGATGCATTACTAATGTGGCCATAGTTGTATTGAGCTGGTGTTGTCCTTGCTTCAGTGTCAATAAGTCACAGCCCAAATCACACTCCAGAAACAAACACTAACTACTTAAATTATCTCTACTGTGCAGTTAAACAGATGATAAATTTGTATGAAATGGTGCAATTACATTATTTTGGAAAAGACCAAAACAGTTAAGCCTGGGTGTGTTGGCTAGTAGTTATCCCTTCTTCAGTCAACCTAAAACATATTGTGGACACCATTGCAAACTGCTAGTAGCACTTGCAGTGCTTTGAAAATGCTTTGATGCAACCCGACTGCATCTCGTGTAACTGATGATTTATTTTCATGCGGCAGGCAATTAACACCTTCTCCTTTGCTTACATTTAATTGATCAATTCTGTGGTGCTGTGCTCTATTCTGCTTTCATCTCTGATGTAGAAGATCCCAGTTCCAAGTTATACATCAGACACTTGAGGACAAAATTCCATCCTAACTTTTCAATGGTTACTTACCTACAGAGGACTGTGTTGACAACTGTGTCTTTAAGGTGAAATGTTAAACTGATGCTCTACCTTTTTTGAAAAATTGCTTGTCCGTATTACAAGTCTGTTGTAATCATTTGTCCAGTGCAGAAATTGTAAAGGCAATACTCTTCAAATGTATAGAGGAGACTGAGACAAAACTCCATAATTATGGTTCCTGACAGCTCTCTGAGGACAGAGAGCTTCAAGAAATTATCTTCCTTATACTGATTTGTTGAAATTCCCAAGTGAGTTTCATTTTCTTTGCGTTTTCCAAAGTTGATTTCAGAGGTTCAGATGGACATGAAGACCATCAACTTCTCTGCTTCTCTTGGAAAATCCCTTGAGACAAAGAATGATTTGGTTCTTTGTTCGTTGGATTCCGATGTGGCAAATGAGGCTGGCAATGAAATGATTCCGGGAATGAAAGGGTAATCACATGATGAGCATTTGACACCTCTTGACTTGTACTCATTGGAATTTAGGAGAATAAGGGGAGTTTTCATTGCATGCTAAAATTGAAACATTTCAATGTTGAAAGGCATGGACAGAGCAGATGTAGAAGGGTTGCTTCCCATGGTGGGAGATTCGAGGAGACGAGGCACAGCTTCAGGAATGAAGGGGATCTGCATAGAGCAGAGATGTGGAGGTATTTCTTTAGCCAGAGGGTGGTAAATCTATGGAATTTGTTCCTACAGATGGCTGTGGAGTTGTGTTAAAGTGCATCAGCCCATCAAGGTGGGCTGACTCAATGGGCTGAATAGCCTTTTTCTGCTCTTGTGACTTATGGCCTTATAAAATAAAGCATTACATTGAGCTGAAATTTCAATATGTAGCTTTCAGTTCCTTTGACATATTTACAAAGAATCATCTTTGTCTCACCCTTTTGCTGACATTAGAAAGAAAAGGGGCAGTAATCAGCATGTTTACACTGCACCAGGGCTGGAGGAGTTGCAGAATGTAACATTCTTACCAATGGTGCACCTCTCAAAAGAGCAGTTTTGCTTGCAATGAAGAAAAGGGCAAGAGTTCATTTCTGTCATTTATTTCAACCTCTTCAGATGACCTTTACACACATAAAACTGTAAGTAAAAACAAGAAGGCCATATTTGTATGTATTTAAAAAAATATATATGCTTGTTTCACTGTGTTGTTGCTTTGAAGTAGGCAGGCATCCTGTGCAAATGCATCACTGCCTGGTTTGGAAGCTGTACCACCTCGGACCGAAGACCGTGCAGAGGATAGTGAAGTCAGCAGAAAAGATCAATGGGGGCTTCCTTCCTACCATGATGGACATCTACAACACACATTGCAGGTGAAAAGCAATAAACGTTGTGAACATTGTGAAGCACTTGTTTTTTTGAGGCCGTGCCACATGAACTGACTGGATATCATACGGACTGTGGTTCGGATGGGGCTGTGCACGGAATTGAATACACTCTGTCTCCAGGCTGCCAGGATGATGGGGCAGGGATGGCCCATGGCTGTATCACAAAGGAACGTCTACTCACCTGGCCCCAAGCATACGTCCTGCAGCTGCAGGCCTGAGACTGCAGTCCTGCAGCTGTGTGACTCCTTGTCTCCTCGATGTGCCTCTGCTAGCTTTGAGTAGTTTATCTCCTGTGCCAATGTTTGGATGGTTGGCCTGGATAGAGTGTCCATCATGACGTTGTCTTTACTGGAGGTATGCTGGATTGCTGTCGTGAACTCCGATATATACGAAAGGTGCTGCTGCCAGTCTGACCAAAGGCCTGATTCCTCGGTTAACACAAATGTTAGGGGCTTGTGGTCGGTGAAAGCTGTAAATGGTCTGCCTTCCAGAAAGTATCTGAAATGCTGGATTGCCAGGTAGAGTGCTAACAACTCTCTGTCGAAAGCAGTGTATTTCAACTCGGGTGATCTTGAATGTCTACTAAAGAAGGCCAAGGGCTGCCAGTGTCCATCCACGAGTTGTTCTAGTACTTGGCCAATTGTCGTGTTTGATGCATCCCACTGAGAGGGCTGTCGTAACATCAGTCATGCGGTGTACTAGCATGGCAGCGTTTGCCAGGGCCTCCTTCATTTGAATGAAAGCTGATTCGGCCTCCGGGTTCCAAGTGATGTCTTTCCTTTTATCCAACATCAGGGTGATCAGTGGTCGCATGATGCTGGCTGCTGATGGGAGGAAGCAGTGGTAGAAGTTTACCATGCCCACGAACTCCTGCAGCCCTTTGACTGTAGTAGGCCTGTTGAACTGTCAGATGGCTTCTACCTTGTTTGGCAGAGGAGTCGCACCATCCCTTGAGATCCTGTGGCCCAGGAAATCAATGGTCTCCTGCCCAAACTGGCATTTGGCTGGGTTAATGATCAGTCCAAACTTGCTTAGTCGGGTATACAGCTAGCAACAGTGGGATAAGTGCTCCATACGGTCCCTGCTGGCGATCAGGATGTCATCCAGGTATATGAAAAGGAAATCCAAAGCACATGTTTTAGCCTGAAAGGCATCTGCAGAAACTTGAACAAGGCAACTGGGGTAATCAAAGTGGTTTTCTGGATGTCCTCTGGCTGCAGCGGGATTTGATGTTAGCCACATACCAGGTCAACTTTTGAGAAGATGCGGGTTCCATGCAGGTTTGCTGCAAAGCCTTGAATGTATGGTAAGGGGTAGTAGTCCAGTGTGGTGGCTTCATTCAGTCATCTATAGTCCCCACATGGCCACCAAACCCCGGCTGTCTTTGGTACCATATGTAGCGGTGAGATCCAGTGGCTGTTGGACCTGTGGATGATCCCGATCTCTTCCATGCACCTGAACTCTTCTTTGGCCAGGCGGAGTTTGCCCAGGGGTAGTCGTCTAGTCCTTGCATGTAGGGGTTGCCTTTGGGTGATGATGTGGTGCCGCATTGCATGAACTGCAGTTTGAGTACTGATGGGAATTCAGCAAGGAGCCTGCTGTACTCGTTGCTGGACAATACAATTGAGTCCAGGTGTGGTGCAGGTAGTCTGGCTTCCCTGATAGGGAACGTTTGAAAGGTTTTGGCGTGGACCAGCCTCCAACCCTTCAGGTTGTCCAGCAAACCATGGGCCCTAAGAAAGTCTGCCGCCAGGAATGGTTTGTCCACCGCAGCCAATGTGAAGTCCCATTTAAATGTGTTGGTACCGAGTTGTAGTTGGACCTTGCTTTTGCTGTGGTCCACATGGAACTGTTGTTTGTGACTCTCAAGGTGGGTCCATGCTATCTGGTCCTTGACTCTAGTGCGGTGGGTGGGATGACATTGATTTCTGTCCCTACGTCCGCAAGAAAATGACACCTGGACCTTTTGTCCCACATGTGCAGCAGGCTGTCTGGGTGGCCAGCCTCCAAAGCCATCAGTGGTGGCTGGCCCTGGCGTTTCCCTGAAATGTGCAGGATGGTCGGCAGCATTGGGCTTCTGTACCCTATCTCTGATAGAAGAAGCACCATGGGTCCTCTGTGTCCTCTGTTGGGGTTGCTGGCGCTCCTGTGTTCCACTGGGCTTGGCTGGCTGCAAGTTCCTTCTTCTGGAAGCTGGCTAATGGCAGTTTCATTCTCCATCATGGTTTTCTAGAGGATGTCTGCTCTCGCTGCTATTTGCCAGGTAAACAAGTCTGCATCTGTCAGCATCAGCTGGATGTCGTTGGGCAGTTGCTCAAGGAATGCCTGTTCGAACACAAGACAGGGCTTGTGTTGGCATTTTGTCCATTAAAGATGATTGGGTCCTGTTGCCCAGACCATCTAGGTGCATCAGCCTGGCTGCTCTTTCACGTCTGGGAGTCCGAAGGTGCTGAGTACTAACGCTTTCAGCACTGCATTTTGCTTTCTTCTGGTGGTGCATGGATGAAGTCATCTACCCAGGCAGCGGTTTCTTCATCCAAGAAGCTCATTACATGGAAGTACTTCATGGAGTCCGATGTTATTTGTCTGATCTGGAACTGTGGCTCCGCTTGACTGATCCAAAGGCGGGGTCGCAGCATCCAGAAGGTAGGAAGTTTAAATGCAACAGCATTCATTGCTGCTGTATCTATGATATTTGATCAAAAATAGCTTTTGGACCGTCAGGGTCACCAATGTGGTGTTCACGTTACGGAGCAAATAACAAGACCGGCAGTCAACAGGTTCTATTCCAACACTCGCTGCTTTATTGTTTGCTCACTGAGCATTTTAAAGGCATTTGCTGACTGGCAGCTATTTATACTTTGGATGTGCGGCCCCTTTCTTTGAGGGGAAGGGGAAGATGCCCAGCGCCATCTTGGTGCATGCTGCTCAGATCATGCATTACAACTGGAGCTGGTTTGCCTGAACACCAAAAGTGTTGGTCGCCACACTCTCATATTCACCACCAGTAGGTAATGTCTTTGAATAACAACCAGAGTTAAACAAAACTGAAAATTCTCTCTTGAATTAATATAAAGTTTAAATGTGATGTTTTCAGAATATTTAGCATGGACATACTGGCATGTGGAAGCAAATTTCTTTGCAGGAGGTGTTTGGTTCATCAGACCTCAAGAAAAGGAAACCTATTCTGAATTATGAAAGATAGGACAATGTGTGAGGCCATAGGGACCATATTGAATGAGCTATTCATACCAATAATCTTCATTGGATCCACTTTGGATCACTGGATTAAAATGTAGCTGTCCCCCTTTGAAAACCCACTTCTGCACATAGTGAAAAGTTAAGTTCAGGGCACAATACTGGCTATTTTTAAATACTAAATGTAACACCTGTATGCTAAAAAGTATGTTGCTTTGTAGTTGTGACTTTACTTAGTTGCTTTTGGAGAAGAAAGGGGGCACGCTATTTTTTTGGCAAGTGGACCAGTCTATGGTCCACTTAATCCTATACCAATAATCCCCACATCCTGAAAATGCATATATTCAAGACCAAATGGAAGATATCTGTAAAAAAAAAAGTTCAGGAGAAAGCTGTTCTTTTTTCATTCTGCATCTTCTGCAGAGAATTCTTAGCATTTTATACTTGGATTTAAAAAGACTTGAGGTGTGATTTTTAATTCATAGTGGATGTGATGAAAAGCATCATTTCTTGACCACATCCCTACATTAGGACTTAAATTTTGATTCCTCTGAGAGTGTAATTTAAATGTATTTGTTTGTTCCCATTGTCAATGCATAACATTCATGTTCTCATTATAAGGTTATGGTCTTAGCAAACTGGGGAAAATATTTCTAATCAAGGTGTAATAGAAGAAAACGATGATCCATGTGCAGCACAACTTACAAAATCGGGCTGCAATGCTTCTTGCAATAATTGCCTCTATGGAATCATTTTTTCAAAACAATAAATGTTTGGTACAGTGATATTTTTCTATATCATGTATCAATATCATGTATCAAAGGCCAAGCAATGGTTATAATTATTTTGGGTTTTTTTTAATCTTTGGGATGTGGTTGTAAAATGACGCTGTCATTATATGTATAGAACCAAATCTTGATACATTATATGTATAGAACCAAATCTTGATACATTATATGGTATAGAACCAAATCTTGATACATTTTTGATTTATGAGTCATATTTATACGTGTTTTGTCATGTGCACTATGTTCTAAACACACTTCCCTGTTATTCATCGCAAACATGAAGGTGTCATCGTTTACAGACCCCCAATAAATGGTTCAAAGTTTCTCTAATTTCAATGGCAATCAGCATTTCATTCTTCAGTGGAACATATACCCTCTATAAATTGAAGGCCAAGACATCACTTTTTTTGTTTTTATAACATGTGATGTTTATCATGAAAAAGGTGTGTCATAGATTCAAATGAATGAATTAGCAGTTGTTGATTGATATTACTACATAATGAATGAATTAGCAGTTGTTGATTGATATTGAACCTCAATATCCTTATAGCTTAGGAAAGAAACTGTTCTTCAACATAGAGGTGCTGGCTTCTTCAGCCTTCGTTTTAAAGGTAGCAGTGAGAAGAGTTTGTGACCAGGGTGGAGAGGTGGAGAGGAAGATTATTTATGATGTTAGCTGCCTTCTTGAGACGGTGCATCAAATAGGTATCTTCCATGCATAGTAGTCTGGTGCCTGTGATGGACCTGTTTTCTACCCTCTCCATCTTTCTACAAACCTGGACACCCGAATTAGAAAACCAGGCTATGAAAAATAAACAGTCAGTATATTTTCTGCAGAGCACTTATAGAGGTTTGATGGAGTATTTGATGACATTCCAAATCTTTTCAGACTTCTAAGAAAGTAGAATCGTTGGTGTACCGCCTTCTCTGTTGCCTCAATGTGCTGGCTCCAAGGGAAGTCTTCTGAAGTATGGATTCCCAGGAATCAGGGTAATATTTTTTTTTCTCACTTCCATTTTTTAATCAATGGAATGCAGCATGTTAAAATTTTCATCCCAGCCTTTAAAAGAAACAGAAAAGAGAGAAAGGGAAATTTAATTAGCCTTTTATTTAATCATGGTACCTATAGGATTGACAAGAACTATTGATTTATACCCTATACAATGTATAGAAAATAAAATTTCTTTGAGACATAAAACCAATATTTCATCCAGGAACTAATTTAGTGACTGAACAGGTTAGGTTAAATTACCCCATTCTCAAAAAAAAAATTAAATCCATGGTTATAATTTACTTCTACTTTTCCAAGAATTGAGTAATTTTATGTACATAGAAACTTTGTTGAATTTGTGTTACTGCAAAATCTGATTGAGCAGCAGGCACAGCAGAATAAGATACATATTGTGGTCGAATGTCTAATTTATATATTTTTTAAATTTACATCTCACATGTGATAAGGAATACCTTGGGAAAGTAAGTTTTTTTTGTTAGAACACAAAGTACATCTCACATTCTGTATCAGTCATCAGTCACCATGTAGCACACATTGCAACCATGATGCTGTGCTTTGTGACTTATCCAAAAAAATTAAAATGAGAAATTCTTTGAATCTATGCATTTAATGTCACAATTATTATCCTTTGCCACATCTTAAATTTAAAAATATACTTATTTGTGTTGAGATAAAAATATTGTCCTCTGATGTATGCATTAATTGTTTATATTGTGCATCTGAACTTCAGTTCCACCAAAATTATTGCAAAGAGAAAGTGAATCATTTTACTAAATATTTAGATATATCAAATAACGGTTAGAGCAATACCTTTACAGCACCAGTGTTTGGGACCGGGGTTCAAATCCCACGCTGTCTGTAAGGAATTTGTACATTCGCCCCGTGTCTGTGTGGGTTTCCTTCAGGTGCTCTAGTTTCCTCCCATTGTTCGAAAAGTACCGGGGGGTGTAGGATAATTGGGCAGCATGGACTCATGGACCGAAATGGCCTGCTACCGTGCTGTACGTATAAATTTAAAAAAAATACTAGTAGAATGTACAGATTGAATTTTTTTTTCCCCAAATGTTGCAGGATGTAATCCATTAAAATGACAACGTTACTAACTTTACCAGTAGTGAAATCTATTTTTATCCTAATCACACTTCAATCCACCGGTGTGCTGAATCCCTATAACCAAGTTACATGAATGAAATGTCTTGCTCACTATCAGGAAATGTAGGATGGCCGAATGCATTAATCAGACAGAACAACTTAGAAAACAATGCATTAGACATGCCTATGGCAGTCACAGGGAATGTTGCCAGATTTGAGGAATCCTTGTGCTTATTGATTGCTAGAATAGCATTTATTAATTTTTGGTATGGGTAACAAAGTGAAGAACAATAATTCCTCAGGAAGAAATCTTGTAAGAAAAAAATGAAAATAAATTAATTGAATGGCTAATTCTATTTGAACAACACAGATTTATGGAAGTTTAAGTTAAACATGTAAAATTATGAAGAATAAATAAGGTGAATTGAATTTTGTTTTCACCTATGGAGAGGGCTAGATAATGGGCTGTAGATAATTATTTAACATGTGTAGAGCTCGTCGAAAGAACCAAAGACTTGTTGATCCAAACCAAGGCTTTTATTAGCAAAAGACAGGAGCTCTTCACAGGTGGCCGACCAGTCCGGAATGATCCGACCTGGCTAGGGACACAACCCTTTAATGCCCAGACAGTGGGCGTGGCTAAGCTCTCAGCCAATCGCTGTAAGCACAGTCATTACACTCTAGATACTGTAACTATATACATTGGTGATAAGTCTGTACTATCACAATATGGGACATGAAAAAAAACAAGAGAAAGATCCTCACACATATGGGTGAAGAATTAATTAGCAAATTTACTGGATGAGACATTTTTTTCTCTTTTCAAATTAACAGAATGTACTGGAGGGGCTCAGTGGATTAGGAAACATCCATGGAAAGCATTAGACAGTCAACATTTTGGACCAAAAATCCTTTGTCAGGAATGAATGAAAATAATTCCTGATGCAGGGGTTTTGGCCTGAAATGCCAACTCTCAATTGCTTTCCTTGGCTGCTGCCTGACCCATTGAGATCCTACAGCACTTTGTGTGTTCCTTCATTTTACAGCATCTCCAGACTTATTGTTAATCTCTCCTTTTTCTTCCATTATGCAATTGAATTTAAAAAAGACTGAGGGATGTGATAACAGAGCAGGTAAATGTGAATCAATTAATTATCATATGAAACAAGTGTCGACGTGGTTGATCTGTTTCTATGTAATTATGCAGTAACTGCTATGTATTTCTGAATATAGGAATATATTCACTGATAACAATGAAACAATGAAAATTTTGCTTCCTGAACACTATTGAATGTATTTTATGGATTTTCAGCTGCTGATCACAAAAATCACCTTAATTTTTTTTTGTATTACATTGCATTATTTTTAGATATAACCTACTTTGGTGATTTTGTGATATATTTTACATCAACTTCAAGCAGAGAAAACGAGGAAGTGCAACTTGCCTTTGAAAATTCATTTTCTGCGTTCTTATTTGAACTTTTTCCATGCAAATCTTCGTGCAGTCAGTTACGAACATGATGAAAGGTTTTACTAGGACATTCTTTCTTTGGCTTGGCTTTGCAGACGAAGATTTATGGAGGGGGACATTACAACCACAAAAAAGCAGTATTATGACAACTGGAATTCGTCGATGCCAGCCAAGTATTGTTGGACACTGATAAAAGAGGCATCAGATGCTAAGTACAAATGAAAATCAGCAGCAGAACATTTTTAGGTCAGTTTAACTATCACAATGTTAGCATCATTATGTGATGAAACATGCTAAATTCAATTAAAGTTAATTTAATGTTTCTCCCACATCCTCTATATTATATCTGGAATTATCTTTGGGTTCAGCTTTAAGTTGTCTATCATGATGCCTGATACGTTTTCAGGAGGAAAATATTTTTTAAAAAAGTGTTGTCCAGTGTAACCGGCCAAATTATCTCCAACTTTTGCTTTGGTGGATCACAAAGAGGCATTTGCAATTGAATATGTTTGGCTATTAACTGCAAATTGCAACAACTGACCAAGGTATGGGTAAAATCCAAGGTTGAGATGAATGAATAGGGAGGTGGATACTGTTTGGAGCAGTTAGCACCCAGAGGCTTCTCTATTTCAGATTTGGCCTCTTTAACAATTTTTTAATGAGTTCCAATGCCATAAAGACCCATTCATTATAGGCTGCCAATTTCACTGAAGGAAAGTCAGCTACAGGCAATCACTGTGGCTTAATTTAGCTCATTCGGAGGAGAAACTATTGTTAATTGGTTGAGACATTTTAGAGCTGGCAAGAGGAGTGGACGATGAATTAAAAAAAAAATGTTCTATTATTGGTCCGTTAAAAATAAGTTTTATGAGGTACCACCAAGGCTTCTTTGCAAGGATCATGAAGAAATGGTGCTGATAAACATCAATCATGTTTCACCCATTTCTTCTTCATAATTAAGGTGTTATAGTTTGGATACCCAATGCATGATGAACACTGATAGATGGAAGCAATGTCTGCAGTGGTGTCACTAGGGTTGGTGTCACCCAATGTGATAATTCCTGGCGTCACCACCCCCACCCCCTCAACCCATCTCAGGATTTTCCTCCGTTTCCTTTAATTACTACTTCATTCTCAAATAAAAGTTATTCATATTGTTACAAGATCAAACCAACAACCACAAAGAAGGCATATCATACAGGGGTAAAGATAAACAATTAACAAAAAATTCATCTTCAAACTTTAATTCAAAATCTCCCCCTGTTACAACAATGCCCACAGGTTACTATGTAAATTTCCATAACAGTGTAAAACAAATAAATTCCCCAGCCTAAATATAACATATGTAATTAAAGTCTAAGTTATATTTCCAACCAGCCCACAAAAAAACTTAAACACAAAACACACAAGACTCACTAAAATTCAATCTCAATCAAATCAAAGATCATAGACAAAATTCAGTTTGCTTGGTAAACTGAAGCCAAAAGATCTTTGAGAGAGAGAGACGGCACAAAATTCAAAATTGTCTTGTGTTATTTGCAGAGGGAGGAACAGCTGGCTTGGTCCGGATCCTTCTGGCTGCCTTTGGAATGTTCATCCTTTTTGAAATCCCAACATTCTAAACTGTTCTCCAGACCATGACTCATGCTCTGGGCCTTATTCCACTTCACAGCACCTTCAGTGGTGATTTATTGTCCAAGTCCAGAATTTATTTTCATTTTCTGCACATGCTCAGTCCGTATCCCACTCTCTCAGCAGTACATTAGTCAATACACAACACACAACTCTGTAACATCTCCCCTGCTAAAAAAAAATATATATTTGGTCCCCAAGAACAAATTTTTAACAATTAATGGAAGTATTATATAAATAAAATAAAATAAAAACTCATTTTTTTTTACAATAAATATGTGATTAGATTCATATCCACCCTGATTAACATCTTAACACACAATCTGCTTTTACATTATTTGTCTCCATTATGTGTGTAATAATAAAATCATACTCTTGTAATAGTAAGCTCCAATTCAATAATCGTCTGTTCTTATTTTTCATTTTAGACAGAAAAACTAATGGATTATGATCAGTATAGATTATTAATGGTTTTTTAGCAGTACAAATATACACATCAAAATGTTGCAATGCTAAAACAAGCGCTAATAACTACTTCTCAATGGTTGAATAATTTTGTTGATGATTGTTAAACTTTTTCGAGAAGTATGAAAGAGGATGTTCTACTCTAAAACACCATCCTTCTTCTGCAACAGTACAGCATCAACTGCTTTGTCACTGGTGTACATGGCTAAAGAGAATGGCTTTTCAAAGTTAGGGGACAAAAGTACAGGCTGATGCCATAAAATGGCCTTAACTGCAAATTGCAACAACTGACCAAGGTATGGGTAAAATCCAAGGTTGAGATGCATGCTTCCTGGCATGCATCTGACCAGATAATTTTTTCTTTCTTTCCAAGTAGTTTTGTTAATGGGAGTGCAATTTCTGCAAAGTTTTTACAAAATCTATGATAGTAGCCAATCATACCTAGAAATCTCTGAAGTGCTTTCTTATTACCAGGGATAGGGAATGCAGTGATGGCCAATCCTTTCACTCCAACCAGTGCCACCTGTCCCTGTCCTACCACATAACCCAGATAAATTACAATGGCATGTCCAAACTCACTCTTGTACAAACTCACTGTGAGGTGTGCTTCCACCAGTCTCCGAAATAACAGCACTAATTCAAGCATGTGTTCTTCCCATGTATCCATACTAATTACTAAATCATCGATTTATAGGGTCCTGTGTGCTCTAAACCCTGAATTACTGCATTAATCATTCTCTGAAATATGCCATCATCCTGAAAGGCATAACATTATACTTCTACAATCCCGAAGGTGTAACAAATGAAGAAATCTCCCTGCCTTTCTCTGTCAAAGGAACACACCAGTATCCTTTTAAGAGATCAATCTTTGTAAGAAACTTAGCCTTCCCCACCTTATCTATACAATCATCTATTCTGGGGCTAGGGAATGCATCATTCTTTGTCACCATGTTTACCTTTCGTTAATCTGTACAAAACCAAATGGAGCCATCTGGCTTAGGCACCAGAACACAGGGTGAACTCCAATTTGAAGTTGATTTTCAGATGATGTCATTTTTGAGCATATAATCCACCTCTTAATCCAACAATCTGCTCTTTTTCTGATTAACTCAGTAAGGATGGTACTTAATAGGCTTAGCATCACTGACCTCCAAATCATGTCAAGCCACAGTAGTTCTTCTTGAAACATCTGGGAATAAATCCTCAAATTTCATAAGTAATGTCTTGACTTCTTCCCTTTCTAATTTAGTCAAATGCATTCACTTGGTGTCTAAGTTTTACAAAACTATAGAATTTTCCAGCCTGGGGCTTATCACTTTCTGTGCTCCATGACCTTCCCCAGAACTTATCTCCTCCTTACTTTCCTCTATAACTAGCACCTTGGTTGGAATCCTAGTCTCCTCCTCAAAGTAAAGTTTAAGCATGTTCATGTGACAGACCTGTGTCTCTCTTCAATGATCAGGCGTCTCAATGACATAGGTGACCTGGTTAATTTTTGATTTCACCTTATATGGTCCTGAAAACTGAGCTCTCGAAAGGTTTGACTGCATTGGAAACAAAACCAATACTTTGTCACCAGGTGTAATATCCCTAATTTTTTCTTTTTGATCATACCGAATTTTCATTTTTCCCTGAGCAATTTTAAAAAATTTTCCTTGCCATCTCGCAAGCCTGATGTAATCTTTTTAAATTTGAAAACATAATCCAACAGATTTGATTGTATATCATTATGTATCCACAGTTCCTTCAACAATATTAATGGACCCCTAACTTCATGACCAAACACCAACTCAAATGGACTAAAGCCAAGAGACTCCTGAGTTGCCTCTCTAACAGCAAACAATAACAAATGGATTCCTTCACCTGAATCCTTTTTATTTTCCACGCAATAAGTCCTCATTATATTTTCCACAGTTAAATGGAACCTTTCCAAGGCTCCTTAACTTTCACGATGATAGGCAGATGACACAATTTGATGGGCTCCCAATTCATACACCACCTGTTGAAATATTCCAGACATAAAATTACTCCCTTGGTCTGATTGAATTTCCCTTTGTAGGCCAGTGTGAAAAATTTTTAGCATAGTGTTCACAAATCGTCTTTGCTTTAATGTTTCTCAGGGGTATAGCCTCTGGAAACCTTGAAGCTGTGCACATAAGGGTTAACAAATATTCATTTCCTGTCTTGGTTTTTGACAATGGACCAACACAATCCACTATCACTTTTGAAAAGGGTTCCCCGAAAACAGGGATGGGTTGTAAAAGTGCCACTGGTGGTCCTCGATTTGGCTTGTCCACCAGTTGACAAGTGTGACAGGTTCTACAAAAGTTCACAACATCCTTTTTTAATTTTGGCCAATAAAACTGTTTCCTTATCTTTTCTACCGTCTTCTTCATTCCAAGATAACCTCCTAAAGGTGTACTATGAACCAACATTAATATTTCATTCCTGTAAGTTTTGGGAATTACAACTTGCCTTATTACCACCCAGTTTTCACTGGCAGGTATCATTTGTGGTCTTCACTTTCTCATCAATATTCCATCTTGTACAAAGTAACCTACTAGCACAGTTTCAAATTCCTGATTAGAAAGAATCTTATCTCTTATCCCAGCAAGATCAGGATCATGCTTTTGTCTGGCTATTAATTTTTCTCCTGACAACAGCAAAGCTGGATCCTTGGGTTTGTTCTCAATGCTTGCCTCCACTACAGGATCATCACAGACTTTCTCTACCTCTACCTTTTTTCTAGACATGGATCTAATAATGGCACACGCAGGATAGATTTCCAAATCCTTTTTGGACTCATAAACCAATGGCTTACTTCTGAGTTTCACCGCAGGTATGACTTTACCCTCTGCTAAATAATTTCCTAACAAAAGAGAAACTCCATCCACCGGCGGACTTGATCTTATCCCTATCATAACAGGGCCATTAACTAAGTCTGATTTCATCACTATTCTATGCAAAGGTATAGGCTCTGCTTCACTACCAATGCCTTTAATTAAATTCACATCTCCAGAATCGGTCTCCTCACCAAAATTCAAAATGTTGCTTAATTCAAGCGATTGGGCTGCTCCAGTATCATGCAAGATTTTAACTGGCACTTGATTGGATCCTTCTTTAACCAAAATGAAACCTTCAGTCATCAATGGTTTAAAAATATTCCTAACATTCTCACTCTAAACACAGGCAATTGGTACCACCCTTTCTCTTTCTTCCTTTTCAGTACAGGACAATTTGCTATTATGTGCCCTGGCTTCTTTCAATAGTGGCAAATAACACTCAAAAATATTTCCTTCACCCATTTCTCTTCCTCTCTTCCTTTAACCTCACTTCTAGATTTTCTTTCTACTCTAATTGGATTATCAGCAATATTCCTTTGAAAGGTTTTCCCTGGTGTCCACTTAGGCTTGTGGGTTAAAGCATATTCCTCTGCAAATTAAGCCAATTCTTGCCAAGTTTTTATATTTTTCTCTGCCAAGTACACTTGAATATCGTCAGGAACACAATTTTTAATCTCCTCAATCAGAATGATTTCCCTCAATAAATCAAAGTTATTTTTTACTTTCACTGCAGCACACCACCAATCAAAACACACAACATTCCTATAAGCAAAATCCAGGAAAGATTAGGTTGTTGCTTTTTTAAACTCCTGAACTTCTGTCTATAAGCCTCTCGGACTAGTTCATAAGATCAGAGTATAGCCTGCTTTACAAATTCATAATC
This sequence comes from Narcine bancroftii, assembly GCF_036971445.1. NCBI lineage: Eukaryota > Metazoa > Chordata > Chondrichthyes > Torpediniformes > Narcinidae > Narcine > Narcine bancroftii. Next base: position 339,392,720 of record NC_091469.1, read on the forward strand.
AGCTGCTTGTTGTACAGTGAGACATGAATACACCTGTTGGGCTTTCCCTTTAAGAACATTTTGTTGCAGGAGTGACCACTGGTCTGGTGGCCATTTTAAATTTACAGCTACTTTCTCAAAATGCTGAAAATACTAGTCTATTTCAGCTTCCTCAAATGGAGGAACTAACGTTACTTCTCTACTAACCAGAAACCTCTCCTCCTGACCAGCACGTGGGTTTTGGGCTTCTCCCTCTCCTTGCATTATGGTCAGCTTTAATTTAGCTAGTTCTAGCTCATGCTTCTGTTGTTTCTCTCTCTCCTCCATTTCTGCCTGCCTTACTGCTTCCCGTTCGGCTTTCCTTTCTGCCTTTCTTTTTTCCTCTCTCTCTTCCCTTTCTGCCTGCCTTACTGCTTCCTGTTCATCTTTTCTTTCTGCCTCTCTTTTTTCCTCTAACTCTAGTTTTCTCAAAGCCAACTTTACTTCCTCTGAAGTTTTCTCTTTTGGAAACTGTTCTAATGCAGCTTTTTCAAATACCCCCTTTCCTACATAGTGCTTAACAATCTTTTTGGGCAATTTCCTTTTTTTTCATCCCAGTTCTTAATGTAAGAAGTTTTAACTTGCCAACTATAACCATCAGTTCTAACTTTTTAGCCATTTTAAAATTAACCACTGAAGGGTTCGCTATGAACTGGTCAATATTCATAGTTGCTGGTTTTTCTGCTGGTGATTTATACATTCACCGTTTATTTTTAATTTAAAGCTGGAGGTTGAGTCAAACTCAGACAACTGATGACTAAGCACAAGTCAATCGCCCCTAAAGCTTCCAAATTGGTTTGATCTCAGACGATTCCCCCAAATTATGTTACAAGATCAAACCAGCAATCACAAATAAGCCATATCACACAGGGGTAAAGATGAACAATTACTTTATTAACAAAAAATTCACCTTCATACTTTAATTCAAAAATCCCCCCTTTTATAACAATGCCCACTGGTTACTATGCAAATTTCTATAACAGTGTAAAACTAATAAATTCCCCAGCCTAAATATAACATATGTAATTAAAGTCTAAGTTATATTTCCAACCAACCCACAGAAAATACTTAGACACAAAACATACAAGACTCACAAAACTTCAATCTTAACCAAAGCAAAGATCATAAACAAAATTCAGATTGTTTGGTAAAATGAAGCCAAAAGATCTTTGTGTGAGAGAGAGAGAGAGAGAGCACAAAACTTGAAGTTGTCTTGTGTTACTTGCAGAGAGAGGAACAACTGGCTTGGTCCAGATCCTTCTGGCTGCCTTCAGAATGTTCATCCTTTTTGAAATCCCAATATTCTAAATTGTTCTCCAGACCATGACTCATGCACTGGGCCTTCTTTCACTCCACAGCACCACCCAGTGGTGGTTTATCGTCCAAGTCCAGAAATTTTTAGATCATTTTTCTGCACATGCTCAGTCTGTCTCCCAGTCTCTCAGCAGTCCACCTTCACCTTGGCTCTCTAAGGCAAACTGTCACTTTTTTAACATAAAACCACACAACACATAGGCCAATACGCAACACAGAACTCTGTAACAATATAGGTTCATAAATATGAATCACCACAATATTGTTGCTAAAACACCAGAAGACTTGACTATAAAAACACCAGAAGCAACAAAAACAACAGTTCATACTTTAGCACATGCAGATAAAACCACGTGATTCGAAGCATCATTGGAATTGGGTAATAATGACAGCTCTGATTGAAGCACATTAGAAGGTTCAAAAAGTAAATTAGCATAGAGTTTTAGCCTTGTAGGTATATTGATACATATAAGCTGGGCTTACAAAAAATGTTTTTATTGTTATAACTAACTACAGTGATATATTTTTTTTAATTCTGCTGAAACACTGCACAAAAATTTTATGGACAGTCATTTTTGTGTCACCCCCATCTGGTGTCACCCAGTACGTTTTGGACTCTATTCCCCCCCCCCCCCCCACCCGTGCACCCCACTAGTGACACCAATGTTGACAGGCAGCTGCTGAAACTTTAACTGGGGGAAAGTTTACATCATGGTAAAAGTGAGGCAGTCAGTTACTGGATGGAAAGGTTGTGTTCCTTTGCATGCAGACAACTGTCATTCATGACAGAGTCGATAATGATAATGAGTTTTATTTTTATACACCTAAGTCTTATTTGCTGCAGTCAATAAGTACTTCGTAAATAAAACCTCCAATAGTATATTAAATTACTAAGCAGAAAGGAATAATAAACATGAAAGCTAGATAAATAGTAAATATTCACAGTTACAGAGGGTGCAAGAAAAATAATGTAATATTTCAAAAGTGCAGACTGGTCTTTTTTGTGGTGCCAGAGCAGTTTATGCTAAGGATAATGAGCAGATGCTCAAGAGTCTCATAGCTGTTGGAAAAAATGTTCTCGAACCAAGTAGCGCTGGACTTCGGGATTTTGTAGTTTCTGCCCAAACGTAGCAGAGAAAAGAGGTTGTGAAGAGAGTGATGGGGGTTCTTCATGATGATGACTGCCTTCTTGAGGCAGTTCCTTGCATAAATGTAAGCTGAGGTGTCAAATTGTAAAAATACTCTGCTTAGCTTTCCATTAATTAGCTGTTGCTATCTTAACATATATGCCAGTGAATAAGATGGTCCTTGAACTTTAAAAATATCACACCAAAACTAGGGGCCGTTTTATAGCCCAAGTATAAAATCTGAACTTTAACAGCAAAGTCTCAGAGCTCCCCTGTGGGGTCCATCTGCCATTGGCTCTGCGCAGGCTTTAAATGGCCTGTTAAAGGAGCTGACAGTGGTTTATTTTAAAATATGCCAAAATAAAATTCAAACCTTTTCTCTGTTATTTGCTTTTAAAATTTTGTGAATTTGTATATTAAATGTACCTAGCAGCATCAACCCACTGGTCAATGGTAAGTGTCTGACTTGGGATAGTCTTATACAGTGAGCATAGCTCAAAACCTACATTTTATGTGGAAATTCAGGGGTCATCTTATAAATAAGTCATTTTATACGCCGGCTTATATGGTACATTTCATGTTTAAAAAAAGTTGTTGATGGAAGTATGAAAGACAAGCTTGTATAACATTTTGTAGAAAAGTTGTAACCTTGTATTTCTTTGATATATTAGCAGATAATATAAGAATATCAGGCAAGGCACATATTCATCATTTGCTGACCAGAATCCTGACAAGTTATAAAGTTATGCATGTTCACTGCCCTAATGACTAGACCAAATGTTTGAATATTGACTGACACAGTTTCTTCCATGCCCTTCCAAAATGCAAAAATATTGCAAGCAAAGATTAACCTGTTTGAAATACAAACCAAATGCTGCAGCAGATTTGTAAAGAGGTATACTCCTCCCTCAGGGTATGATGATTGACATAGTGATTGAAAAGTTAATGGGCTTTCAGCATTGAACACCGCCTTGTGTAAATCACCAAACAGGTGCAAAGCCTAACTTACAGTATTTTTGCATTCAGTGAGAGATTATTAACTTGGTGCCATGGCGTGACAGGAGAAAACAGCTGTCTGAAAGTGTGGAAAGTACTCTTGCTTGCCTGGTGTTCACAGCTGTGTAAACAGTCAACAATCTGCAATGAAATATTCCCTATGGGAAGCAGAAAAGTGGGAACCAGTAAATTGGAAGTTGAAAAGTAGTTGATTGATTTGATTTTGGTTAGCTACTTAGTCATTTTTACTCTAACTAATTTGTACTTCTACTATTCAAGAGAAAGGGTTAACAGGTTTTTGGTACTTGAAAGGTTAACTCATAGGTTTGATAGGTGAAGACAGGTCACTGTTTTGGGGATATAAATAAAAAAAACACTAATAATATAAGGTGGAATATTGTATACATTCTATTAAGCAAAATCTAAGGGGAAAATCAATGTGTTGGTCTTCTTTAGTGCTTTGAAATATTGGTACAATAGTACTAAACAGATGCCCAAGGTAGACAGATCTTGCAATGAAACTGAAGTCCACAGTCTAAAATGTTGGTTTAAACAGATTGAGGACAGCCTGCTGTTTGAATGTTTTTCATGAGTGACATAGGTAAACATGAGGACACAAACACTAATTGAATGCTTTGGTTGTAAAGGCATGTATGTTTAAAAAGTTTAACAAGTTCATCAAGAATTCAGTTCCATGTACTCTTTTGCAAACAATCACATCTCTTTAAGTCACGTTAAGCTCTTTTCAAGTTGTAAAAACCAAACATTTACAATTACTAACTTCTGTAAAATGTGCATTTTTGAATTTTTTATTTTTAGTAATGCCATAGCTTCAATCCATTAGAGCTTAAACTTTAAGAAAATGTAGAGTAATCTGAAATGTACTTTGCTGTAATAAAAAGTGCAATTATATTTTTTGTCTCTTCTAGTGGATTACTATATGTTATAATATTATAACAAGTTTGTTGAAGTTCTAGAGCAGTTATTTTATAGATAATATCAAGTGTGGATAATATTTAATTATGTTTATCTTAGTTACATATTGATATTATAAAGTTGAATGAAATTATGTAATGTATAACATTAACAATACTTTACAAGTAAAAATTACTATGCCATAATCGCTGGTGGGATGAGTAACTCCATTACACAGTTAGTGCAGAAGATTGCTTTGAATATTTAAGTTGGATTTTCAATATATTCAGCAAAACAGTGACTGATTACATCCAGGATTATCCTCAACCCACTACCACTACACAACTGAATGATCACCCATTCTAAATGAGTGGAATTTACAACTTCATTTCTTTTTAGAAACACACATCCTCTGACTTAGGTGAATGAGAGTGAATTAAAGGTTTTATCTCTCACTCAGCATTATTGATAATAGATCATCATGACTTTATCAAAGGGCTGTCTGTGGCAGTTTGTTGCATAAAGACTGTTGTTTTCTCTGCAGTTCAAGAATGATTTTACATCAATACATTGGAAATAACTGTTGGATGTTGTGAGGTTTTGGAAAGGATAATAGAAGTCTATGACCTAAACCTGTTTATCCATGGCTTGCTTATGTTACCAGATTCCAAGGAACCTTGAATAAGTTTGAGAGAATCTGCAAAGTTATTGAATTTCTTTAATTTTGTTAAGAAACATCTATATTATTCTGCAATTGTTAATTGCTAATTTGGATTTATCAATATCTATAGAAACTCTAACCCTAACCAAGGCCTCTTGACTCCTTTGATCCATTCATTGTGAATTGCCAATGTGACATTCACTGCTTTTATTTCTTTTCTCCCATCACCCACTCTATCTTACCCCCTTCAAAACATGCAACACTCCGTTCACTACAAACCATTCCAAATGTTGTAAAACATGCAAACAAGGGTATTACTGTTGTAGTCTAGTGAACAGTCGTCTACGTGCACCAAATATCAGATCTCAGACACATACTCACAGCTCCCTAATGTCCATGATCACATCAACCTATATTATGGCAACATCTCTCAGACAGTTAGGGATCTCTTTTCATCATCTGATTTTCTTTTCATAGCCTCCAACCTGCCCTAATTCCACACCACCCACTTTCACCTACTGCTCAAGACCCACAAGCAGGGCAGTTTCAGTCGACCTATTGAACCCTGCTCTTGCTCTACCCAGCATACTTTTTTTCTTTACTTGATCTCATTTCTCCATCTCCGCAATCCATTCCCTTACCACTTTCATCTGTGACATTTCAGATGCCATCGTTTATTTTAACAATTTTCAGTTCCCTGTTCCCAACTCACTCATCCACAACAGAGATGGTCAATCTCTCCACATATCCATCCCATTTCAGGAAGGTTTGAGAGTCCTCTTTTCTTCCTCAAACAGAGGCACATCCAGTTCCCTGCCACCAACATATTCATTCAACTGACAGAACTTGTCTTTAAACTGAACTGAACTGCTCTTTTGATTTCACTCACATTCTCCAGATTAAAGAGGTAGCTATGGGATCTAACATCTGTGTGTCTTTTGTTGGATGTGTGGAACAGTCCTTGTTGTGTTCCCTTGATTCTTTCCCTGAAATATTGATGACAGCATCGGTACTGCTTCCTGCACCTATTTACAGAGGGAAGACTAGATTTCAAGCAGGCTTGAATTTGATTGACACAAACAATAACTTTTCATTGCAAATACAGAAGAAATCCAGGTTTATGCATCAAGGAAGCAAATTTTATTCTAAACCTGTAATAATATAAAGAAATATTTCAAATCAAAACATGGATTAAATTAGTAAAACATATTTTAATTTCTTTAAATGTACGTTTCCAAATAATTAGACCTATTAACATTCTTTTGTTCCTTACGGTGTTTGTTACTTCTATTTTTATACTGACATCTGTTTGCTTTTGAGTTTCATTTAACCATGCTAATTCTTTCTTACAGAAACATATAAAATTATGAAAGGCATAGATCAGACAAAGGTAGATAAGTTGTCCCCATTGGTGGGGGAAACTAAAACTAGGAAACATAGCCTCAAGATTCAGGGTAGTAGATTTAGGATGGAGGTGAAGAGGAACTACTTTTCCCACAGGGTGGCAACTCTATGGAATTCACTCCCATATTGAAGCAGTGGAGTCCGCTTCAGTAAATATATTTAAGACAGATTGAATAGATTTTTACAAACAAGAGGAATTATGGGATATATGGGGAAAAAGCAGGTAGGTGAAAATGAAAATGATCATCAGATCAGCCATGATCTCATTGAATGACGGAGCAGGTTCGACAGGCTGGAAGGCCCTATTCCTGCTCCTATTTCTTATATCATCTCTGAGTGAAAGAACAAATTATTTTCCCTTTTCCTTTGGAGAATCTAACCAGCTTGTGTTCTCCTTGGAAGTAAATGAAATGAGCTTTGAGACAAACTCTTATCTGCTTCCTTTCCATTCAACAGCTGTGCAAAACCAGCCCATCTATTCTTTGCCTAGGAGATATGTGGAAGACTGCAGATACTGGAATCTCGAGCAAAAAAAAATTTTGGAGAAACTCGGTGGTTGACCAGCATCAATGCAAGTAAAAGAGTGGTTGATACAGAGGTGAATTTAATGCAGATACCAAAGATTCTGGCTGGGGCCAAATTAGAAGGTTTGGAAACCATATTGGGCAAGATAGCAGCAACTAAGCGGCAATATTCCGAACATAGTCAAAGAGCCAGAGAGCAGTAGAAACCACCATGAGGGGAAGTGAAAGAGGGACTCACAGAACTCTCAAAGAGAGGAAGACAAAGGTCTTGATGAAGTGTTCTGGCTTCAAAACACTAAACATTTATTTTCACCCTCTGAAGCTGTTCTTCCACTGTGTTCTTCCAATCGATTTATTTTTAAAATCTGTGCCCTTCCCATCAATCACCCCCTTGGCACCTAACCCTGTAACCGCATGAAATACAACACTTGCACCCACACTTCTTCCCTCACCACCATTAAGGGCCCAAAATAGTACTTCCAAGTGAAAGAACACAACATTTGTGAATTTGCAGGGGTCATCGACTGCATTCGGTGTTCCTGTTATGGATTCCTCTACATTGGAGAGATGATGTACTCTGAGAGATTGCTTCATTGAATAGCTTCACTATGTCTGCTGCAATGGTAGGGATCTTTTAGTGGTAACCCATTTTAATTCCCCACTCCATTCCCATTGTGACATATCTGTCCATGGTCTCATGTATTGCCAGACTAAGACCATCCACAAATTGGAGGAACAACACCTCATATTTCATCTGGGCACCCTGAAAACCGATAGCATTAACATTGACTTCTCCAGTTTCTGTTAGCTCCCCACCCCCCCCCCCAACCCACCATCTCTCCTGTTCACTTATCCCTCTGTTTCCTTCCCTCCATCTCTTTCTCTCTTTCTTCCCCCTTCCTTCTGCCCCCTTCCTTCTGCCCCCTTTCCTCCAGATCTGAATTCTAAGAGTCACACCCTTCCCCTGATTAATTCTCACATTTCCTCTCCTGTTCTATCCACAGCTAAATATAGCCTTTTGGCTGTTGGCCTAAACTCCCTATCTTGCCTTTCCTCCCAGCCCTTTACCTCCTATGGATGCTGCGCACCTACTGAGTTTTTCTAGCATGTTTGTATTTTTACTACAATCACAGAATCTGCAGACTTTCATGCTTCCTTACAAGAGGCAAGATGAGAGAATGTGGGCTTGTAGAAAACCTTAGTGAATTCTAAGATCAGAATGTAAACAAAAAATGTCCCAAACATTGAAGAAAGAGAAAGAAGAACTTTTCTATTTAACCACTCATGGAACCAGAACCATATTTAATTAAGCTTCAACCTGCTATAAACAGAATCACTGAGTATACATTAAAAGGATTATCTGAAAATCATCTGGTAGTGTTGAAAATCCCTAAAATGATTCCTATTCATCATTTTAACCAGGTTTAAGGTGGGGAATGGGAAGAGAGGATCAGAAATTTTTCACTATTTACCAAGTATTATTAGCAAACTGCATTTAAATCTCAGAATATTCCAAACCTAATACTATAATATTTCCACATTCAATCATCACAGAATTTTACAAACCTCACTGCATTCTAAATGGATGGTAGATTGTTTTGGAATGATTTTGTTCTCTTTAACAAGTGTTTGTTTCCTTTAAAAATATTGATATGAATCAATGTTAATCACTAATAACTGGGAGCAACATCTATTGTGCTGTTTGGGGCAAATGCACATTTTTTCTGCTTTATTTGCTCCTGTGCTTTACAGTTTTAAATTTGTAATCAAACAATTCACATGTGACTAAAATGCAGATTCCCGATTTTATTCATGATTATTTGTACACATTTTGGTTTGACCATGTAGAAATTACAGCACTTTTTTTATACATAGTCCCCTCATTTCAGGGCACCATTATATTTGGGACAGACCAATGGCATATATATTAAAGTCATCATGTTTAGTACTTTGTTCCATTTCCTTTACATGCAATGCCTGCTTGAAGTCTGTGATTCACAGACATCACCAGGTGCTGAGTATCTTTTCTGGTGATTCTCTGCCAGGCACCTACTTACACCCACCTTCAGCTCCTGCTTGTTCCTAGGGTGTTGTGTTGGGAAGTGTATCCGGTTGGTGGGTTCACAAAGAGACAAGTCTGGACACAAGTGTAACAATCACATGTAACTTTAATTAATACATGGGAGACAAACAGAGGAGAACATTAAATGGTACTCAAATGCTAATTTCACTTAAGCATCGATATAGTAATTTACCTCTGACCTAGGTTAGACTCTGACAATAGTGAACCTATACTCGACAAGATTAAACTCTTGAGTATACACACTATAAACGGGGACTCTTAAACACACCTGGTTTCCTTTACCAATGGGGGTGATGTTCTCTGCAAGTATTGATCTATTCCAATACTATGACACAACTTCAGTGTAGTGCACACCTTACCCGAGACACTTCCAGTGATGTCTTCAGTAGTAACCAGACATGAAGCGATGTCCAGGACTTGCACCACAAGGCAGAGAGAAAGAATGTGCTCTGCATCGATGTTTTATATAGTGCTAAATATTCTCCCAGAATCACAGTGCGGCTTTCGCGCAAACAGAGGAACTACTGACATGGTCTTTGCCCTCAGACAGCTCCAAGAAAAGTGCAGAGAACAAAACAAAGGACTCTACATCACCTTTGTTGACCTCATAAAGCCTTCGACACCGTGAGCAGGAAAGGGCTTTGGCAAATACTAGAGCGCATCGGATGTCCCCCAAAGTTCCTCAACATGATTATCCAACTGCATGAAAACCAACAAGGTCGGGTCAGATACAGCAATGAGCTCTCTGAACCCTTCTCCATTAACAATGGCGTGAAGCAAGGCTGTGTTCTCGCACCAACCCTCTTTTCAATCTTCTTCAGCATGATGCTGAACCAAGCCATGAAAGACCCCAACAATGAAGACGCTGTTTACATCCGGTACCGCACGGATGGCAGTCTCTTCAATCTGAGGCGCCTGCAAGCTCACACCAAGACACAAGAGAAACTTGTCCGTGAACTACTCTTTGCAGACGATGCCGCTTTAGTTGTACATTCAGAGCCAGCTCTTCAGCGCTTGACGTCCTGCTTTGCGGAAACTGCCAAAATGTTTGGCCTGGAAGTCAGCCTGAAGAAAACTGAGGTCCTCCATCAGCCAGCTCCCCACCATGACTACCAGCCCCCCCACATCTCCATCGGGCACACAAAACTCAAAACGGTCAACCAGTTTACCTATCTCGGCTGCACCATTTCATCAGATGCAAGGATCGACAATGAGATAGACAACAGACTCGCCAAGGCAAATAGCGCCTTTGGAAGACTACACAAAAGAGTCTGGAAAAACAACCAACTGAAAAACCTCACAAAGATAAGCGTATACAGAGCCGTTGTCATACCCACACTCCTGTTCGGCTCCGAATCATGGGTCCTCTACCGGCACCACCTACGGCTCCTAGAACGCTTCCACCAGCGTTGTCTTCGCTCCATCCTCAACATCCATTGGAGCGCTTTCATCCCTAACGTCGAAGTACTCGAGATGGCAGAGGTCGACAGCATCGAGTCCACGCTGCTGAAGATCCAGCTGCGCTGGATGGGTCACGTCTCCAGAATGGAGGACCATCGCCTTCCCAAGATTGTGTTATATGGCGAGCTCTCCACTGGCCACCGTGACAGAGGTGCACCAAAGAAAAGGTACAAGGACTGCCTAAAGAAATCTCTTGGTGCCTGCCACATTGATCACCGCCAGTGGGCTGATAACGCCTCAAACCGTGCATCTTGGCGCCTCACAGTTTGGCGGGCAGCAACCTCCTTTGAAGAAGACCGCAGAGCCCACCTCACTGACAAAAGGCAAAGGAGGAAAAACCCAACACCCAACCCCAACCAACCAATTTTCCCCTGCAACCGCCGCAACCGTGTCTGCCTGTCCCGCGTCGGACTTGTCAGCCACAAACGAGCCTGCAGCTGACGTGGACTTTTTACCCCCTCCATAAATCTTCGTCCGCGAAGCCAAGCCAAAGAAAGAAGAAGAATCTGTGTTTCTAGCCAATAGTGACCCTAAGTGATTTAAATTAGCCAACGGCTGGAGTCCAACCTTAATTGACAAGTAATGTGATTTCCGAATATGTTTCAGACAAGAAGGACATGTGACCACCCACAAGACATATTCCAGAGAAGCAGTAAAGCTATGTTTCCTCCACCCACAACAGAGGGATTTTCCGTTAATACATTTTTTTCAGCAAATGGTCAATTCAACAAGATGATCAATTGGATTTGAATCTGATGACTCACTTGGCCATTCAAAAATTTTCCTGTTTTTACCTTTGAAAAACTCCTCTGTCTTTAAAAAAAATGTGGCTGCCCCCTACTACCATCTACTTGGGCCTTACCCACATATCCTCCATTACCCGCACATCTGCCCTGCCCCCCTCGGTCCCCATGCATGACAAGCAGTATGTTTGGGATCATTGTCTTGCTGTCGGATGAAGCGCCGCCCATTGAGTTTGGAGTTATTTGCTCAAACTTGAGTAGATAAGATGGTTCTATAACATGAGCAGTTACATCATCAATGAAGATGAGGGCACCAGCACCTGTGGCAGCCATATATGGTTCAGGGCCCACATTTCACAGATGAGTTGCTATGCTTAGGATGTTAGGCAGTTCTTTTACACTTTCACAGTTTGCTCTTGCCATCACTCTGGTCCACGTTAATCTTGGTCTCATCTATCCACAAGACCTTTTTCCAGAATTCTGCAGGCTCTTTTAAATACCTCTTGGCAAACTGTAATCTGGCCATCCTGTTTCTCTGGCTAGCTAATGGTTTGCAACTAGCAGTGTGGCCTCTGAATTTCTGTCCATAACAATTTCTACGGACAGTAGTAACCAACACATCCACACCTGCCTCCAGAGGAGTTTTTCTCATCTGTCAGGCAGGTGTTTGGGGATTTTTCTTCATTGTGATCTCTTCAGCAGTGGAGGCCTTCCTTGGCCAATCCGTGCCTTTGCAATTGCTGAGCTCACTAGTATGTTCATCCATCCAAACAGTTGATTTTTATAATGCTAAAATTTGGGCAATGTCTCTTACAGTTTTATTCAGCCTCGTCATGGCTTTTTTGACCTTCATTGAGACAATTCTGGTCCTCGTGTTGAAAAATGGCAACTGCAGACTCCATAGGTGATCAATATCTTAAAAGCAAGCCTAGGTCTTTTATACCTGCACCAATGAAGCAATTAAACATACCTGAGTATTCACAAACACCTCTGAAGCCAAATGCCCCAAACATTATGGTACTCTGAAATGAGGGGACTAGGTATAAAAGTTGCTGTAATTTCTTCATGGTCAAACCAAAATAATCTTGAATAAAATCTGGAATGTGCGCTTCGACTAAATGTGAATTGTTTGATTATAAATTTAAAACTGTGGATAACAGGGGCAAATAAAGGAAAAAAAATCTTTGCCCTAAACAATATAGAGGGCATTCTATCTGACCAATGCTATCAATACCATTGATCTTCCCCAGGACATTGAGAGAAGTGAGGGAGGAAATAGCAGAGGCTCTGGCGGTAATTTTCCAAATGTCATTAGATATGGGGATAGTGCCGGAGGATTGGCGCATTGCGCATGTGGTTCCGTTATTTAAAAAGGGTTCAAGGAGGAAGCCTGGCAACTATCGGCCTGTAAGTTTGACGTCTGTGGTAGGTAAATTAATGGAGAAAATTCTTAGAGATAGTACTTATAAACATCTGGATAGACAGGGTCTGATCAGGAGCACTCAACATGGATTTGTGGGAGGAAGGTCATGTTTGACCAATCTGATTGAATTTTTTGAAGAGGTGACTAGGAATGTGGATGAGGGTAGCGCAGTGGATGTTGTCTATATGGACTTCAGTAAGGCCTTTGATAAGGTACCACATGGAAGGTTAGTTAGGAAGGTGCAGTCTTTCGGTATAAATTTTAAGATAGCCAAATGGATTGAACATTGGCTGAAAGGGAGAGGCCAGAGAGTGGTAGTGGATAATTGTCTGTCAGGTTGGAGGCCGGTGACCAGTGGTGTGCCTCAAGGATCTGTATTGGGCCCATTGTTGTTCGTTATATACATTAATGATCTAGATGATGGGGTGGTGAATTGGATTAGTAAATATGCAGACAATACTAAGATAGGTGGAATAGTGGATAATGAAGAAGGTTTTCAAGGATTGCAGAGGGATTTGGGCTGCTTAGAAAAGTGGGCTGAAAAATGGCAGATGGAATTTAATGCTGATAAGTGTGAGGTGCTTCATTTTGGTAAGAAGAATCAGAATAGGACATACGTGGTAAATGGGAGAGCATTGAGGAATTCAAAAGAGCAGAAAGATTTAGGAGTAACGGTACATCGTTCCCTGAAGGTAGAAACTCATGTGAATAGGGTGGTGAAGAAGGCTTTTAGTATGCTGGCCTTTATCAATCATTGCATGGAATATAGGAGTTGGGAGGTGATGCTGAGATTGTATAAGACGTTGGTGCGGCCTAATTTGGAGTTCTGTGTGCAGTTCTGGTCGCCTAATTATAGGAAGGATATAAACAGAGTGGAGAGAGTGCAGAGAAGGTTTACCAGAATGTTACCTGGGTTTAAGCATCTAGAGTATAGGGAGAGATTGGACAGATTAGGTCTTTATTCTTTGGAGCGTAGAAGGTTGAGAGGGGATTTGATAGAAGTATTTAAGATTATGAAAGGGATAGACAGAGTGGATGTGGATAGACTATTTCCGTTAAGAGGAGGAAAGATTAAAACAAGAGGACATGAGTTAAGAATTAAGGGGCAGAGGTTTAGAGGTAACATGAGGGGGAACTTCTTTACTCAGAGAGTGGTAGCCGTGTGGAATGATCTTCCGGGAGAAATAGTGGCGGCGGAGTCAATTGTATTATTTAAGAAAAGGTTGGACAGGTATATGGATGAGAAGAAGATGGAGGGTTATGGGCATTGTGCAGGGAGGTGGGACTAGAAAGGGGTGTTTGGTTCAGTGCGGACTAGAAGGGCCTAATGGCCTATTTCCATGCTGTAATTGTTATGTTATGTTAATAATCACCATACATTTGTAAATTTCTTTCAGTAGTTGCTAAGAAAACAGTCATTGCTGTTGAGCTCATTTGTGCTTATATTTGCAGTTTGTTGAATGGTTTGGCAACATACCAGTATTTTGATAAATCAGAGCTTAATTATTAAATAATGCAACCATTAAATTTGTATGATTTACAAGTCTTTTTCAATACGTATTGCTGGTCAATTGCTAGAATATTAACCTGTTCCAGTAACCATTTGTTCTGCACGTATTGTGGTTGCTGAGTCATTCTACAAATGCTACAGATATAGTGAAGTTCAGAGGCAATATTTATTCAATGCAGAAAATCTTGGCTTTCTTTCACACTTCATCCAAATTAGATTAATTGGTTAGTAATATCTTATAATTTTGACAATTGCAGCTATCGGAGAGATTACATAAATGACATGCCTACACGGTAATTGTTATCAATGATTAATGTTGTTTATAAATCAAAATCTATACTATCTCCACTGCTTATTAATCTTGAACCTCAATGTTGTATGTATTTACTTAGTTTGTTAATTAGTTGTTATTAGTTTTCACACTGGTGTGTTCCAAATGCCTGTGAAAAATGGATGTAATGGTTGGGAAACATTTATCAGATTCTACAAACTGTTTAATGGAAAATTGTATATATTTAAATCCAAAGGGGAACAATGTTCTATTTATTTTTTGACTACATCTGCTAGATTTATTCAAAGGTGTATGTCATATGCTTTGTGATTGACTGTCTTTGTTTTTGTATCATCTTTTCTCCTTGTGATGAACTAACACCTTGCTTAAGCAATCAATAAGTTACCTGACAAAGGAACAAAGTGTTTTTTTATGGTTCGTTATTAAACCTGTGTGTACTCAGAATTAACAATGCCCCCTTGAATGATGCATCATATAATGGATGCAACATTTTTTACAGCATTTTCTTACTTTTACATGCATAGCTGATACTTCAGAGGTAGAATGCCAATTATGTTTGTTCAATAACATGTAGTAATCCTCATTCATAAATGTCAAATATTTCTGAAATTCAGCAGGGCTTCTCCTGGTGTGAATTTGACAGAAAATTAGAGTTGTGTTCATTTACACCATTTGCAGCTCAGGAGGGTGAGAGCCCAATGCCTGCCACAATTCAGGGAATCCAGAGAAATTCCCACCTCCCCAAACCCCACCCCCATTCAGGGTTGACATCGTCTTTCATTATCTCTTTCTCACTCGACTCCAAGCACAATGTCCCCAGTCTCCTCCAAGCTTCATTCTCACAGCACATGACATAACGACAGAATTAGAAATTTTGAGTCTAGGATGTTAGTTATAACAACTTGTGGTGATGTGAAGACGTGATGGGTCTTGTTATGTGTGGTCAGCGGGGCAGTCGTGGCACAGATTGTGACCACATCCATCTCTTCCGGCCCAGGCCGGAAGATGGCATTCACTTTTGCATCAGCACGATGCAAGCAGCGAGATGTACGTGCGGTCTTTCAGCCTGATAAGCAAGAACATGAGTTATAAATAAATAGTCGGCTGTAATACCCGAGCTAGCAGCCTGCGTCTCCAGTCTGTACAGTCACTCTCTCACAGTACTCTACAGTGGAGACCCTGACGAGTCTCCATGCCCTGAAGACTCAGTGAAATGGATTCTGCAGCAGTGGGTGCTGTAGCGTTAAAGCTGCCAACCTTCTGGACTAACAGGCCCCTCACTTGATTCGGCCAAATGAAGGCCCAGTTTCAGATTAAGCAAATTACTTCCAATTCAATGAGGTATTTCTAGGTCATTAGCTCTCTTGGCTTGGAGATCGCCGCCCACATAGACAACCTCATCCAAGCTCCGCCAGAAGAGGGTAAATATCTAGCCTTAAAAAACCTCCTTATCTCCATCTAAGGCCTTTCCTGACATGAGAGGGCCACTAGGCTCCTGCACTTAAACGGCCTGTGGGACAGGATGCAGTCCACACTAATGGACAAAATGTTTATGCTGGCAGAAGGCCATAAGCCCTGCCTCATGTTTGAGCAAGCCTTCCTGGAACAAATGCTGGAGGACATCAGATTCTTCCTCGTGGATGTTGATTTCAGTGACCCATGTAAAGTTGCAGGAAAGACTGACATCTTCTACCGCACCAAACATGAGACCTCTGAGATGGTCAACTGAGTGACCAGGCTGGAGCACGAGTCTGCCTGGAAGACAAGCCACCCCCCTCCCATCGGAGCATCGCACCAGCCCTTCGAGCCAAGCCCCCACAGATCAACACCTGTGTTTTAACCACCAATGTTGGGGGGCTAAGGCACATAAATGTTGACAACCCTTTTTGTTTCAGGGAAATGAGCGGGCCAACTGCCATTTGTGGCCACGATGGCTGGCCGAGAGAACAGCCTGCTTCATGTGTGGGATAGCATCTCGGGCCACAGGATCCTTGTTGATACTGGAGACAAGATAAGCGTCATTACACTGACGTCACTGGAAATGTGCATGAGACCACATGGCTCCACCCTGTGAGCAGCCAACAACTTGACCATCCAGACCTTTGGCTTGAAGCGCATACCCCTGCATTTTGGGGAGACCAACTTTCAGTGTTAGTTCACACTGACGATAGTGGACAAACCCCTGCTGGGTGCAGATTTCCCTCAAGCACACTCGCTACTGAGTATCTGATAGATGTTTTCGATGTAAAAAAGAAAGGGGAACAACAATTCATGCAATCTGGACATGTGAGAGAGTAGAAAAATTTTGGGATGATCTCAATCAGATATTAAATAAAATAACAGAAAACAATATACCAAAGAATCCAGAGATCTTTCTCCTAAGTAACATAAAAAATAAAGAATTTGGAATTGACTTGGAAGATGCACAAAAAAGATTTGTTAAGATAGCCCTAGCCGTAGCAAAAAAATGTATTATGTCAACCTGGAAATTGGAAGATAATTTGAAAATACAACAATGGTATATAGAAATGAATAAATGTATTCCATTAGAAAAAATAACATATAGTTTAAGAAATAATATTAAAATATTCGAACAAGTATGGGAGCCTTACATTAAATACAATAGCGAAAACCTACCGGGAACAAATATTACCTAAGTTGATGGAAGGAGAAGAGAAGAAAAGAATGGACTCAGTAGAATTTCTGGTGTATTTTTGTTGAATGACAACATTGTCTGACTGGCTTAATGCAACCTAGATTGTATACCTAAAATGGATGAGAGGGGGGGTGGGGGGTGGCTTGGGAGGAGGGGGGGGGGGGGAGAAAAAGTCACTGTATATGTGTGAAAAAGAAAAAATGTATATCATGGCTAACGTGATTTATGGTGTGAAAAAAAAAAAGCACACTCGCTACTGGTTGACCTGCATGGCAGATGCCTTATCCATGTGGAGACCTTTCAGACAGTAATCTTTGGAACATCCGACAAGCCACCCACCCACCTAACTGCTATGGAGACCTCAGGCACCTACACCCGTCTACTCACCGACTACCCCACCATTTTGTGCCCGCAGTTTTCCTCCACTCAACCTCGGCACGGCATCCAGAATCACATTGTGACCAATGGCCCCCCCCCCCCCCCCCATTCACATGTGAACCCAATGGCTTGCACCTGACAAACTCACTGGCCAAGGAGGAATTCACTTGCATGGAGGAGATGGGCATGTGCGTAGGTCCGACAGCCCTTGGGTTCACCCCTCTACATGGTGCCTAAAGCCAACAGCAGTTGGCGACACTTCAGCGACAAGCATCATTTGAATGAGGCTACCGTTCTGGATCGCAACCCAGTGCCTCATATTCAGGACTTCACAGCCAACCTTCACAGATCCCACCTGTTCTCTAAAGTCAATTTGATCTGGAAGTATCATCAGATCCTGGTCCACTCGGATGATGTTCAGAAAACTACCATCTTCACTCCATTTGTCCTTTTCGAGAATGCCACACAGACATTCCAGAGGTTGATGGACATGGTAGGATGTGACCTACCATTTCTTTTCATTTACCTTGATGACATCCTGGTGGCAAGCACCACGCAAGAGGAACACGTGGCACACCTACAACAGTTATTTGCTCGATTGGCACAGTTCGGTCTCACCATCAACCTGACAAAGCGTGAGTTTGGCTGGGAGGAGATTGATTTCTTGAGCCACCTCCTCACCAAAGGTGGCACGGTGCCACTCCTGGATGAGGTAGAGGCCATCCGCTAGTTCCCAAGGCCATCCACTCTCAAAGATCTTCAGGTGTTCGTGGGGATGGTGAACTTTGACAACAGATTCATCCCCGTGTTAGCCACTATCTTGTACCCCCTTTTTGACCTGATGACATTTTCCACCAGAGACCTTGATTGGACAGATGAGGCACAACTCAAAGGTCTAAACTGGGCAGATGAGCTCCGTTGGGCCCTCCCAGGTATCTGTACAGCCCCTAAAGAACCTACATGTCTCAATCACCAAGTTGCTTTATGAGGAGCCCCTCGCCATCCCAGGTTAGTTTCTGCCCCTGGTCCTTGGCCCAACCCAAGTCCCAGGGAGCATCCTAGAGCACTTAAGGGACAAGCTGGGATCCCTAGCACCCCTTCCACCCTCACGACACTGCCAGCCTCCCTCTCATGTTCCCCGCAACATTACAAATTGTGCTTATGTCTTTGTACTCAGGGGAGGTCACGGAGCACCTTTTCAGTGTCCCTATAGAGTGCTCTGCAGAACAGGTTCCATCTTTGGCTTAGAAATTGGGGGCAGAGAGGAGCTTTTCATGGTGGACCATCTGAAGCCTGCACACTTGGACATATCCCAGCCAGTCATGGTCCTGCAGCCAGCGCACAGAGCCAGGCTATCGAAGCAGCAACACCTGCAATCAGCATGGCAGGACACTACCGGTGACGGTTCTGGGGGTGGGGGGGGTGTTCTGTGGCAACACACAGGTGTGCCAGGACAAACCAGACCCCCTTGTTACTCACTGTCAGTGGAGCAGTTGTGGCAAAGATGGCAATGCACATCCATCTCTTCTGGTACAGGCTGGAAGTTGGCATGCACGTTTGCATCAGCGCAACGCAAGCAGTGGGATGTACGTGCCTGATAAGCAAGCACGTGAGATTTAAGTAAACAGTCCGTTGTAATACCCAAGCTAGCAGCCTGTGTCTCCAGTCTGTACAGTCGTTCTCTCACACTCTACAGAATTTCTGATTATTATTTTTATCCCTTCATTTACTAAAGGAAAGCATATATTCAGTTTATGAAGACTCATTTGTTATTATGTAGCATCTCAATGCCATGGTTACTTTTCTCTTGTTTGTCCATGTTATTCTTAGAAGCAAACATTTTGTGAAGAAGATGACTTGGAGAAGGCAATCCCTTTTCTGAAACACCACACTTGAACCCAATCTCATCAGAGCACCTGCACAAGTATTAGCAGCTCAGGAGATAATGGGGTAAAGGGATGAATGCTAATGAGGACTTAAGTGCATAAAGATGTCAATGAAGGTTTTGAGAGTCCAGGTTGAACACTGCAACATGACAAAATTGTTGAGAATGTTCATGTCACTGATGCCAACTGGAAAATCATATCCATCAGATACAGCAGCGAAAAGATCCTTTTCTAAGAGAATGTATGAGACAGTGAGATTCTCTTGATGCAAGATCCAAGAAATTAAACCAAACATTATTGTCTGGTGAGCATGCTGTCTTCTTGCAAGCCAACCTATGGGTGATTCTAGTTTAAGTTCAAGTGTATTGTCATCTGATTATACAAGTACAATGCAACAAAAGAGCATTCTCCAGTTCTCAGTGGAGAAAGATGCAAACACACAACCAGACATAGCACATATACACACAAATTATACATAAAGTCTGTGTGTGTGTAGAGAGAGAGAGAGAGAGAGAGATTACTAATAATAGAGCCTCAGATGGTTTGTATAACCTTCTAGATATCGAAGTCACTGCTATACCTAAACCAAGCCTTCAGCAATTAGAATACACCAGAACAATGCTGATCTCAAAGCACAGTCCTGACCAAAAAAGTTGACATAACCCTTTTGATTCCACAGATGCTGCTTGACCTGCTGAGTCTTCCAGCATTCTGTAATTTTTTTATTCCAGATTCCAGTATCAGCAATCTCTTTTGTCTTCAGAACAATGCCTTTATCTGAACATCCATCAGCAGTAGACTAAATATAACTCTGTCCCTATGATTCCAATAATCAACAGGTTCAAGTAAAAACACAATGCTGGAGAAACTCAGCAGGTCAGACAGTCGACTTTACATAATAAAGATAATTAACCAACATTTCAGGCTTGAGCCCCTGATCAAGGTCTGGTTCAACTGTTTGAAACATGGTTTCTCATGCTGGAAAAAAAAATGTTCAATAATATTACAGAGGCAATTACCCAGTCACTGCCCAGAAACTGGAGTCACATCAGAAGCCAAAATATTCTGTTGACTCAGATCCAAATAGTCAAACATATTAACCTGAATAAAATCAATAGATTTGAATTTCACCTTGGGACTCCAATCTATGGGAGATTAAACTATGACGGAATGACCTGAATTCAAATGAAAAATGTGAAACATTAACATTGTTTCTCTTTGCACAGATACCACTTACCACTTAGCTGATGTGTGTGTATATATATATATATATATATATAAAAGTGGTACAAGGACTGCTTAAAGAAATCTCTTGGTGCCTGCTACATTGATCACTGCCAGTGGGCTGATCTCGCCTCCAACTGTGCATCTTGGCACCTCACAGTTCGGCGGGCAGCAACCTCCTTTGAAGAAGACTGCAGAGCCCACTGACAAAAGACAAAGGAGGAAAAACCCAACACCCAACCCCAACCAACCAATTTTCCCTTGCAACCGCTGCAACCGTGCCTGCCTGTCCCGCATCGGACTTGTCAGTCACCAACGAGCCTGCAGCAGACGTGGACATACACCCCCCCCCCCATAAATCTTCGTCCGTGAAGCCAAGCCAAAGAAAGAAAAAAAAAGAAAGAAAAAAAATCCAGTTTTCTGTTGTGTACCTGTTATCTGCAAAGAATACATATGATTGTTGTTATTTTTTTACTTGAGGATAAGGCAGGTAAATGTCAAAGATTATAGTTATTTGATCGTGGTTGAAGATGATCACATCATGACGCTCTATTTGGAGGAAATGAGAAAATATTCAAACTATTGGGCATTTGCAAAGACCAAGAAATAACTTGAATATAATCAACTAGTCAGCGTGAGAGGATAAACAAAAATGCTTACTGCCATACATTTAAGACTGCTTTACTTCCACCCATGCAACAACTGTCGCACCTGACTGACTAAAAGCTGATGAAAAGAGCACACTGTTTCATATTGCATATCATTTGCACAAAACATTCCTCGTAATGGCACACTTCCATGCTTACTGCTCCCTTTAGGTTTAACTGGAGTGAGTCTCTATCAGAAATTTGCTAAATGAAAACTGATTTTAGAGTAACGTAGGGGGTTCTCACTTGAATGGTATCACCTAATGGGACAAAGAAAGCCACTCCCACCCAAAATGCTTTGACAGCTGACTAAGAAACAACTCCAGGTTTGTTGTTAAAGCATTCAAATGTTCAAAAAGATTTTGAAAAATTATAAATGTAAATTACCTTTAATTTACCTCTCCCCTTCACCACCACTCACCTCCAACAAATTGATATGGGTTCAGTGCGGAGATTCCCTGATATGATTACTGGCAAGCCCTTCTCTAGTATTGGGATTTCTATTGTTGTGTACACATGTCTAGATGTCCCAAATAACACAACAAAACACCAGGATAGTATTTTTTAGGAAACTGCAGGCCAATTTCTTGTATTGGATTGATTATGTGCCAATATACTTGTGTGATGTTCAGAAAACTATGAAGAATTATTGTATTTTTTTGTCTCCATTTAAGTGAATGATTTCTGTGTTATGGTTTTATCATTTGCCTGAGGCAAAAACAAATTTTAAAAAGGAGTTTATTTAAGGTGGCACATGCTTCTGAGATAATGTTTTCCTTCTAGAAGAATATAGAATTTGGGAGTTAAATACAGGACAGTGATTGCCTGTTTAAGATGGATATGAGGGGAATTCCTTTCAGAGGATTGTAAGCCTTGTAATCCTCTATCTCAAAGAGCTATGGAGCCACAGTGGATAGAAAGGGGTAGGAATTGTGGGGAACGTCGTTGAAATGGACTTGAGGCCAAGAACAGATCATATTAAACTTACGAGTCCACATAAGGGGCTATATCATCTATTGTTGCCATTATTTCATCTTTCTATGTTCTTTTGGTGTCATTTTGTAAAACCAAACCTATTAAACCCTTGTAAAAATACAGACATGTTTAAGGAACTCAGCAGGTCTCACAGCACCCATAGACAGTAAAGACATATGACCAATGTTTGGGCCTGATCCCTTCCTCAAGGTATGAGTGAAATACAGACAGGTGGCTATATTAAAAGACTGCAGAAAAGAGAAGAGTACAGACCGACATACAAAATGTATTGATTGGGTATGATAAGATGACAGGAGAGCAGAAAGGTGAGAATTGATTTGGGAGGGAGGTTTGTTTTTGGAGGGAGACAGAGGGAAAAGGAAAGAGAGACAGACAGAGCTAGAGAAAAGGAGAGTTTCTTCAGGAAAAAAGACATGAGGAAAGATGGGGTGTGTCTAATGGAAACTGGAGAAATCAATGTTAATGATGTGGGGGGATGCTTAGTGGGAATATGTGGAGTTGTTCCCCAATTTGCAGGTGGTCACAGACTGGCAGTGCATGAGACCATCGACAGGCATGTGGTCAAGGGAATGGGAAAGAAAATTGAAGTGGGTGACCACTGGGAGATACCCGCTATTGTGGCAGACAGAGCCAAGTTGATCAATGAAGTGATTTCGCTGTCTGCATCTAGTCTCTCTGATGTAGAGGAAACCACAACGGGAGCACTTTATGCAGTGGATGACTCCTGCAGATTCACAAGTAAGCACACCTTGGGGCTCGAAATGGTGGTGAGGGAGGAGGTGTGGATGCAAGTGGAGCACCTCCTGCAGTCACAGGTGTAGGTCCAAAGGGAGTGATTGGTGCAAAGGGAGAAGTGGACAAGAGAATCACAAGGGCCACTGCAGAAGGCAAGGATGGTGGAGAGGGAGGTGGTGGGATCACATAGTAGGTGATGAAAATAGCAAACAATGATATTTTGGATGCAGAGGCTGGTGAGGACAATGGGAATCCTGTCTTTGTTGTGCATGGGGCAGAGGGGACCAGGGTAATAGAGAACATGCAGGTGAGGGGCAAGTTGAAGGTGGTAGAGGGGAAGCCATGTTGTTGAAAGAAGGAGGATAATGCTAATGATCTGGCATGGAAGTCTTTATCTTGGATACAGATGCAACGGAGACAGAGGAATTGAGGTAATGGAATGGAATTCTTACAGGGGACAGGGTGTGAAAAGGTGTAGTCAAGATAGCTGTGAGAGTTGGTGGGTTTGTAGAGATGTCTGTCAAGTGTTTGTCTCCCAAGATGGAGACAGAGAGATTGAGAAAAAGGAGAGTGTTGCTAGAGATGGACCAATTGAATTTGAGGTCAGATTGGAAATTGGCAGCAAAGTGGATAAAGTCAACGAGCTCATCATGGATGCTTGAGGCAGAAACAAAATAGTCATCTATGTAACAGGAAAAGAGCTGAAGAGCCTAGCCTGTGTAAGCTTGTTGCATGGACTACTCCACGAAGCCAACTAAGAGGCAGGCATAATTGGGACCCATGGAGGGTCAGCTGTCAAAAGTGGGATGAGTCAAAGGAGAATGAGGGTGAGGACAAGTTCTGCCAGCTGGATTCACCATTCCCTTGTCGACATGTCTGTCCATGGTTTCATGCCCTGCCAGACTGAGAGCACGCACAAATGAGAGGAACAAAGCCTCATCTTCCATCTGGGCACCCTCCAAATGGATGGTATTAACAACAAATTCTCCAGTACTTTTATATTTAATTTTTTTTTAAATTTAGACGTACAGCAGGATAAGAGGTCATTTTGGTCCACGAGTCCGTGCCACCCAATTTACACTCAATGAACCTACAGCTCCTGGTAGACTCAAAAACTAGCAGCAACAGAAATTCACCAAAACAATGGCTACTTAAACAAAAATGGTTTTAGTTTTCTAATGCATACTAATAAGTTCAATATTTAACTTATTATTAACTTCACCTAACTTAATCCTCTTCTAATTCTAAATGCACATGTATGCAATGTTTATGTGTTTAGGAAAATTCTTTTTCACTTCTCCAAGTTCACGGGTATTAGGCAATCTTCCATACTGTGCACAGGATTAAATATTTATCATCTTCACCAGGCTCTGGTGCTTTAACTTAAGTTGTTACTGCTCTGGAAGGTCTTTCAGAGAGATGTTCGTTGGACATACACAAACTGATCTCCTCAATCAGCCACTGAAGTGTCTTGCTGAAGAAAGTTTCCCCCTCTTGGATTTTTCCAAAAGATACCCTCTTTTTCCAGGTTACCAGAAAGAGTTCTTTTTTTTTTTCCCTATCTCAGGAGAAACACAATAGCCAGCCACAACCTCTCCAATTGACTGCAGAGATTATAATAGGCTGAACTCAGAACTCAAAACCCATCTTGAAATGGGGTCTTGCAGCAGCTCTGCAAACTTACAGTCTTCAACACCATCTGCTACAGAATCTCTCAGTCTCTCTCACTCCCCAAAAATGAATGTTTTCTCCTTGTATGCAAAACCACATGACCTCTTTTAGAACAGCAACCTTCAGCAAGCAATTTAAACTTATGGCACTAGTCATAATAACAAAAGATCTTCAGTTCTTGAGCTTGGACACTGAACATGTTGATCCATTAACACCTACTTGTAAAACTCTTACAAGTATTGTCCCATTGTCTCAGCAAAGCCAACTAGAGACATGAAATCTATTCCTGTATGCACTTGAGGTGTTTGTTTGTGAAATGTAATCTAACAAATAAAGCTCACAATCTTACCCATTTTAAGATTAATTTTATCATAATTTTATTAACCCATTCTGTATCAGTGGACAAGATGAAGGCAATGATCGTGGACTTCAGAAGGACCAGGAATGACCACCCTCCACTACACATCAACAACTCTGTAGTTGAGAGAGTGGAGAGTTCTATGTTTGTGAACACATATCTCCTTGCTCGTCAGGAAAGTGCAACAGTGTCTGTACTTCCTGAGAAGACTGAAACAGGCAAGGCTATCAGCCACCATTATGACAACCTTCTATAGGAGCTCTAATGAGAGCATCCTGGCTGGCTCTACCACAGTGTGGTACGGTTGCTGCAGAGAATTGGATCAGAGGTCAATCCACAGGTCCATAAGAGTAGCAGAGAGGATCACTGGAGTCTCAATTTCCCCCCCCCCCCCATTCGATGTGATCTACTGGGATCATTGTCTGAATAGGGCATGAAAAATCATTGAGGACCCCTTCCATCTTGCACACAGCATCTTTCAGCCGCTCTTATCAGGAAAGAGATACAGGAGTATCAGAGCCAGCACCATCAGGCTGAGAAACAGTTTATTCCCATGGGCAGTGGCATTGCTGAATGACCAAAGGAACTACTCACACTAGCCATTCACGACTCTCATATTGATGATATTATATTTATTTAATTATTGTACTTATGAATACTTGTCCTGCATGTATGTTGTTTGTTTGCATGTATGTTATGTCTGGTTGGGTGTCTGCCTGTTTTACGCCAAGGACCGGAGAACACTATTCCATCAGATTGTATTTGTGCAATCAGGTGACAATAAACTTGACTTAAATAGTATGATAACTTAAATATCTAAATTCAGCAAAGTGGATAACTATTTCTTTGATATTGGGCATTGTTAAACATTTTATTAATGCAAGGGATACCAGTGCAAATTAAACCTGCTGAATATTCAACCCTAGTGTTCTGGAGCTACCGCTCCTGAAATACATTGATAAAGTATGTTGTTGCACATAATTGGCAGAAATGTTGGAAAAAGCATGATTTAAAGTCTGCTTTTTTGTAACTCTAGAAAGCCTGCATAATTTATTTCAGACATTCATCCATTTATCACGTAGTGTCCCAAATATGGCCTAAATGTAATTGAAACCTACTGGAAATTCTTTCTGGAATTAGAATAACTCTTCTCTATTATTCCAGTTGTAGGGAACATTTTTGAAAGGAAATATGTTGATAGTACCCTGAGTTAATGATGTAATTTCTAAGAATGCAGTGTGACTTTTGAAATGAAATCTGAGCATAGTATTATGAAGTGAAACAGCATGGAAACAGCCCTTTGGATACCATCCTTGGTGATCATCATACATGCATTTATAATAAAGTTGTAATGTTATACAGGGGCCGCCGCCGTCTACCCTTCGCCCGGACCGGGGCCGGGGCCGCCGCTGCTCTCCCTGTGCCCGGACTGGGGCCGCCGCCGCCTCCCACTCCCTGTCCGGACCGGGGCCTCCGTCTGCCTCACTCGACCGAGGCCGGGGCCGCCGTCTCCCCCTTGCTCCTGCCCGTATCGGGGCCGCCGCCGTCTACCCTTCGCCCGGACCGGGGCCGGGGCCGCCGCTGCTCTCCCTGTGCCCGGACTGGGGCCGCCGCCTCCCCCTTGCTCCTGCCAGTATCGGGGCCGCCGCCGTCTACCCTTCGCCCGGACCGGGGCCGGGGCCGCCGCTGCTCTCCCTGTGCCCGGACTGGGGCCGCCGCCTCCCCCTTGCTCCTGCCCGTATCGGGGCCGCCGCCGTCTACCCTTCGCCGGGGCCGGGGCCGCCGCTGCTCTCCCTGTGCCCGGACTGGGGCCGCCGCCTCCCCCTTGCTCCTGCCCGTATCGGGGCCGCCGCCGTCTACCCTTCGCCCGGACCGGGGCCGGGGCCGCCGCTGCTCTCCCTGTGCCCGGACTGGGGCCGCCGCCTCCCCCTTGCTCCTGCCCGTATAGCAGCGGCGGCCCCGGCCCCGGTCCGGGCGAAGGGTAGACGGCGGCGGCCCCGATACGGGCAGGAGCAAGGGGGAGACGGCGGCCCCGGCCTCGGTCGAGTGAGGCAGACGGAGGCCCCGGTCCGGACAGGGAGTGGGAGGCGGCGGCCCCAGTCCGGGCACAGGGAGAGCAGCAGCGGCCCCGGCCCCGGTCCGGGCGAAGGGTAGACGGCGGCGGCCCCGATCCGGGCAGGAGCAAGGGGGAGACGGCGGCCCCAGTCCGGGCACAGGGAGAGCAGCAGCGGCCCCGGCCCCGGTCCGGGCGAAGGGTAGACGGTGGCGGCCCCGATACGGGCAGGAGCAAGGGGGAGACGGCGGCCCCGGCCTCGGTTGAGTGAGGCAGACGGAGGCCCCGGTCCGGGCAGTATGGACCGACCTAGGAGGGGAGGCAGGCCCCTCCAGCCCGGGTAAGAAACCTGCATAGGAGAAGGCCACTCCGATATAAAACCTACGACCCAAGGACCTCGCTGCCACGTCCCAGCTTGCTTGGCCATGGCACACGAACCATGGGTGTAAAGGGTGGGGCCAGTACTGCGCGCACTGCACTCCACCTAAAAGCTCCTTTGCGCAGGCCCGAGAACAGGTCCACGTCCTCCCCCTCCACGTCCTCCCCCTCCACGTCCTCCCCCTCCACGTCCTCCCCCACCACGTCCTCCCCCTCAAAAGATGCTCACAAACTCAAGCTAGCATGCTGGAACATCAGAACCATGCTAGATAAGACTGACAGCCATCGACCTGAACGTCGGTCTGCCCTCATTGCACATGAACTCCTCAGACTTGACATCGACATAGCCGCTCTCAGTGAAGTCCGCCTGGCAGATGTAGGCAGCTTCCAAGAACGCGGCGCGGGCTACACACTCTACTGGTCTGGCAAGCCTTCGGATGAACGACGCCTATCTGGTGTAGGCTTCATGGTCAAGAGCTTCATTGCCTCCAAACTCGAAAACCTTCCGACAGGCCTCTCGGACCGAATCATGTCCATGCGACTCCCACTTCAAAACAAGCGTCACATCACCCTCATCAGTGTCTATGCTCCAACCCTCCAGGCGGAACCAGCAGAAAAGAACAAGTTCTACACCGACCTGCGCAACCTCATCCAACGTACCCCTACAGCCGACAAGGTTGTCATCCTGGGCGACTTCAACGCTCGTGTCGGCAAAGACACAGAAACCTGGCCAGGAATCCTGGGCAAGCATGGCGTCGGCAAGTGCAACGACAATGGGCGCCTCCTGTTGGAGCTCTGCGCAGAACAGCGGCTTGTCATTACAAACACCCTTTTTCAGCAGAGGGACAGCCTTAAGACCACCTGGATGCATCCCCGATCCAAACACTGGCACCTCCTGGACTACATCCTGGTGCGAGAAAGTGACAAACAAGATGTGCTCCACACCAGGGTCATGCCTAGCGCGGAATGCCACACTGACCACCGGCTGGTTCGCTGCAAGCTCAACCTTCACTTCAAGCCAAAGCCCAGGAACAATAAAGCCCCCAGAAAGAGGTTCAATGTTGGAAAACTGCAGTCAGACGAAGCGAGAGGAAACTTCCAGGCAAACCTCAAAGCAAAGCTCGACGTTGCAACCCACCTCACGGACCCGTCCCCTGAAACCCTCTGGGATCAGTTGAAGACTACCATACTGCAATCCACTGAAGAGGTACTGGGCTTCTCCTCCAGGAAAAACAAGGACTGGTTTGACGAAAACAGCCAGGAAATCCAGGAGCTGCTGGCAAAGAAGCGAGCTGCCCACCAGGCTCACCTTACAAAGCCGTCCTGTCCAGAGAAGAAACAAGCCTTCCGTCGCGCATGCAGCCATCTTCAGCGCAAACTCCGGGAGATCCAAAATGAGTGGTGGACTAGCCTCGCCAAACGAACACAGCCTAGCGCGGACATTGGCGACTTCAGGGGTTTCTACGAGGCTCTAAAGGCTGTGTACGGCCCCTCACCCCAAGTCCAAAGCCCGCTGCGCAGCTCAGACGGCAAAGTCCTCCTCAGCGACAAGATCTCCATCCTCAACCGATGGTCAGAACACTTCCAATCTCTTTTCAGTACCAACCGCTCAGTCCAAGATTCCGCCCTGCTCCAGCTCCCTCAACAGCCCCTAAGGCTAGAGCTGGATGAGGTTCCCACCCTGGATGAGACATATAAGGCAATCGAACAACTGAAAAGTGGCAAAGCAGCAGGTATGGATGGAATCCCCCCAGAAGTCTGGAAGGCTGGCGGCAAAACTCTGCATGCCAAACTGCATGAGTTTTTCAAGCTTTGTTGGGACCAAGGTAAACTGCCTCAGGATCTTCGTGATGCCACCATCATCACCCTGTACAAAAACAAAGGCGAGAAATCAGACTGCTCAAACTACAGGGGAATCACGTTGCTCTCCATTGCAGGCAAAATCTTCGCTAGGATTCTACTAAATAGAATAATACCTAGTGTCGCTGAGAATATTCTCCCAGAATCACAGTGCGGCTTTCGCGCTAACAGAGGAACCACTGACATGGTCTTTGCCCTCAGACAGCTCCAAGAAAAGTGTAGAGAACAAAACAAAGGACTCTACATCACCTTTGTTGACCTCACCAAAGCCTTCGACACCGTGAGCAGGAAAGGGCTTTGGCAAATACTAGAGCGCATCGGATGTCCCCCAAAGTTCCTCAACATGATTATCCAACTGCACGAAAACCAACAAGGTCGGGTCAGATACAGCAATGAGCTCTCTGAACCCTTCTCCATTAACAATGGCGTGAAGCAAGGCTGTGTTCTCGCACCAACCCTCTTTTCAATCTTCTTCAGCATGATGCTGAACCAAGCCATGAAAGACCCCAACAATGAAGACGCTGTTTACATCCGGTACCGCACGGATGGCAGTCTCTTCAATCTGAGGCGCCTGCAAGCTCACACCAAGACACAAGAGAAACTTGTCCGTGAACTACTCTTTGCAGATGATGCCGCTTTAGTTGCCCATTCAGAGCCAGCTCTTCAGCGCTTGACGTCCTGCTTTGCGGAAACTGCCAAAATGTTTGGCCTGGAAGTCAGCCTGAAGAAAACTGAGGTCCTCCATCAGCCAGCTCCCCACCATGACTACCAGCCCCCCCACATCTCCATCGGGCACACAAAACTCAAAACGGTCAACCAGTTTACCTATCTCGGCTGCACCATTTCATCAGATGCAAGGATCGACAATGAGATAGACAACAGACTCGCCAAGGCAAATAGCGCCTTTGGAAGACTACACAAAAGAGTCTGGAAAAACAACCAACTGAAAAACCTCACAAAGATAAGCGTATACAGAGCCGTTGTCATACCCACACTCCTGTTCGGCTCCGAATCATGGGTCCTCTACCGGCACCACCTACGGCTCCTAGAACGCTTCCACCAGCGTTGTCTCCGCTCCATCCTCAACATCCATTGGAGCGCTCACACCCCTAACGTCGAGGTACTCGAGATGGCAGAGGTCGACAGCATCGAGTCCACGCTGCTGAAGATCCAGCTGCGCTGGATGGGTCACGTCTCCAGAATGGAGGACCATCGCCTTCCCAAGATCGTATTATATGGCGAGCTCTCCACTGGCCACCGTGACAGAGGTGCACCAAAGAAAAGGTACAAGGACTGCCTAAAGAAATCTCTTGGTGCCTGCCACATTGACCACCGCCAGTGGGCTGATAACGCCTCAAACCGTGCATCTTGGCGCCTCACAGTTTGGCGGGCAGCAGCCTCCTTTGAAGACGACCGCAGAGCCCACCTCACTGACAAAAGGCAAAGGAGGAAAAACCCAACACCCAACCCCAACCAACCAATTTTCCCTTGCAACCGCTGCAATCGTGTCTGCCTGTCCCGCATCGGACTGGTCAGCCACAAACGAGCCTGCAGCTGACGTGGACTTTTTACCCCCTCCATAAATCTTCGTCCGCGAAGCCAAGCCAAAGAAAAGAATGTTATACAATACAGAAGCCTCTTGGCCAAGCATCACACTCATCTATACTAATCTCACTTACCCATATTCTACAGAGACATCTATGCATCACTGACAAGTTTTCCTGCTTCCACGACTTCTACAGGCAGTGCATTCCACAGTCTGACCACTCTTTATTGACCTTATCTATTCCCTCATAATTATGTAGGCATCACCTACGGCTCCTAAAACGCTTCCACCAGCGTTGTCTCCGCTCCATCCTCAACATCCATTGGAGCGCTTTCATCCCTAACGTCGAAGTACTCGAGATGGCAGAGGTCGACAGCATCGAGTCCACGCTGCTGAAGATCCAGCTGCGCTGGGTGGGTCACGTCTCCAGAATGGAGGATCATCGCCTTCCCAAGATCGTGTTATATGGAGAGCTCTCCACTGGCCACCGTAACAGAGGTGCACCAAAGAAAATGTACAAGGACTGCCTAAAGAAATCTCTTGGTGCCTGCCACATTGACCACCGCCAGTGGGCTGATATCGCCTCAAACCGTGCATCTTGGCGCCTCACAGTTTGGCGGGCAGCAACCTCCTTTGAAGAAGACCGCAGAGCCCACCTCACTTACAAAAGGCAAAGGAGGAAAAACCCAACACCCAACCCCAACCAACCAATTTTCCCCTGCAGCCGCTGCAACCGTGTCTGCCTGTCCCGCATCGGACATGTCAGCCACAAACGAGCCTGCAGCTGACGTGGACTTTTACCCCCTCCATAAATCTTCGTCCACGAAGCCAAGCCAAAGTATAAAAAGTATGTAGGCCTCTATTAGATCCACTTAGCCTCTGCAGCTCCAGAGGAAACAAAGCCAGACTATCTCTTCTCCCCATCATTGAAATGGTCCAATACAGGCGACATTCTGAAATTCCTAAGCATTCTTCCCTGTGCAATTGTATCTTTCCTACATTGTTGTGACTAGAACTGTATACAGAAGCCTAGGTGTGACCAAACTAATGGTTTATAAATTTGGAGCAGGAATCCTAGACTTTGTATTCTATGCCATGTCCAATGAAGACAAGAATCCCGTATGGATTCTTCAGGTTTGACTCAACCTGTGCTACTACTTTCACAACTTATTTGCTTCAAGGCCCCTCTATTCCCTAACATGACCTAGTGCCCCTCCATTTGTTGTGTATATCCTATCTTGGTTTGCCCTCCCAAAATACATTGCCCTGAACATAAGAATCGAATTTTATTCTCCCCTTCAAATTCTACCAATCACCTAAATACTAGGTACAACTTACAAAGGCTGAGGAAACCCACATGCTCATTGGAAAAATGAACAAGAAGTTCATTTGACTTTGCATCTTCCTCTTTCAAGATAAGCTACGATTTGTGCCTGTTGATCTAAAGACTCAGTCTTGCAGTAGGGGTCAATTCACCCAGTAAGATGAGATGCAATGTTCTTGAGACAAGCAGTAACTCCTACAACATGGCAAAATTTGGGATGGAATTTTTAAATGGTGCATTTATTAAAGATTTATTGCAGAGTTGGAGCTAGGGATGGGTGAAGGCTTATGAATATTGGAGATATATATGCATTCATGTAGCCTGCCCAGTTCTAAAGAGAAGTCCTCCCACTGATCATTTGTTTGGACACAAAAATGTGTCATGGCCACATTTCTAATTATATGCAATAGGCAGGCAAGGAAACAGAACTGAGGCATTACAGATGTTCAAGTCTTGATGAAGAGATCCAAACCCTGATCATTCTTTTCTCCCACTCATGCTGTTCAATCCACTGAGTTCTTCCAGCAGATTGCTTACTGCTCCAGATTCCAGCATCTGCAGTTTCATGTGTGTCTACAGAAGATGGTTGTTCCTTGGTTGTTCAGAAAGTACAACAACAACACCATTGCAGTGAATTTCATGACTATCATAAGTATGGACTCTATTCCAGTATGTTCGGAGTATTTCCTGAAGCAATGATTTACATGGATAGTAGGTTTATGTATTTTATTTAACTTGTGCCATTTATTCTGCATGTGGAATTCTCAAATCTTTGCCTCAATACAACTGATGGTTTCTTGACCCTCCTGTACATTTACTCTTGAGCCAGGCTCATGCAGAGTTGAGCACTGAAGAAACACACAAATACTTGTTCCATTCAATATTTTCTTCTCATATGAAGACTGCTGATTGATGTTTCACAAAAAAAAACCTATTCAGATAAGGACAGCAGAGTTCTCCTGCAGTCCTGGCTGAAATTAGTTCCTCATTCAACACACAGACTTCATTCTTTCAAACATTGCAGGGTTCTACTGTGCACATGCTGATTGCTACATTGGCCAACGTAGGACTGGTGACTGATCTATAAAAATAAATAGTTGACTGCAAAACAGTTTAATATGTCCTGGTGACTTGAAACTGTTCTGGTGAATGTAAGTTCTTTCTTGGATAACTGATAGATAGGTCAAAATGGTCCACATTGGTAAACACAAAGTTTACCACGTAATCTTGAATATTGTCGCTGAGCAAGTCTGCACCAGCCTTGTGTGGTTAGTGGGAAGACACTTCATCGACATCAGACATCTTTCAAAGGAGGAGTCACGCGATGGAGTAGTGGCCGGACGGTGAACTCCAGCCCTCTCCAGAAAAGTCGGGAAAAACAAGAGAAAACACAAAGGCACAGAAATAAAAGTTACAGAAAAGTGAGTATAAAGGTGGAAGAAGATGGCGACATAAAAAGAAAAGTCGAAAGCAACGGTAAGAAGAGAGGAAGAGAAGACAAAGGAGGAAAAAGGTGAAGGCCTTACCTGTCCGAAGAGGCCCGCTGCGGAGAGAGAAACCCGCTCCCTCAGGTCGGTAAATAATGGACTACAAAAATGGCTCGCAGAGCCGAGTAAAAGTGCGCAACCGCGCATGTGCGAAACTTCGCGCATGCGCGATGCGAATGAAAAAAAAACACACCGACGGGAGGGGGGACCAGCTGGGGAGTCGATCTCCACAGCCGGCAACGACAGCTGCAGAACACCTGCAGCAAGAAGAGACCACAGAAGACAATAGAAACAAGAAAGAAGAGGAGGAAAGGGCAACAAAGAAACAACAGATGGCCAACCCAGAGGAAGAAGAAGAGGAAGAGTATGGTGAAATAGAAGAAGAAAAGAAAGGCAAGGTAAAGGATATACTTGCTCTTATTAGAGGATACATGGAATCATTTAAAGAATGGCAAACACAGGAATTTAAGGATTTAAGAAAAAGAATAAACAACACAGAAGAGAAAATAAATAAAATGGAGATGACCTTAACAGAAATGGGAAAGAAAATGGACAAGATGGAAGAGCGGGCAGTAGCAGCAGAAATGGAGGTAGAAGACTTAAAAAAGAAATTGGAGAAATCTAATAAAAAAACTAAAGAGACACAAGAACTACTAGCTCAAAAAATAGATACAATGGAAAACCATAACAGAAGAAATAACATAAAGATAGTGGGCCTTAAGGAAGATGAAGAAGGCAAGAATATGAGGGAGTTTATAAAAGAGTGGATCCCTAAGACCCTAGGATGCCCAGAACTACAGCAAGAAATGGAAATAGAAAGGGCACATAGAGCATTGGCCTCTAAACCACAACCACAACAAAAACCAAGATCTATTGTAGTAAAATTCCTAAGATATACTACAAGAGAAAAGGTACTGGAGAAGACAATGGAAAAAGTAAGAGAGGGCAACAAACCACTGGAGTATAAAGGGCAAAAAATCTTCATTTATCCAGATATAAGTTTTGAACTCCTAAAGAAGAGAAAAGAGTTCAATACAGCAAAGGCGATTTTATGGAAGAAAGGGTATAAATTTATACTAAAGCATCCAGCGGTATTGAAAATATTTATTCCAGGACAACAAAACAGACTATTCTCGGATCCAGAAGAAGCACGAAAATTTGCAGAACAATTACAAAAATAGACTGAGGGAGGAAGACGGGTAATGAGAGTTAAAATGATCACAATTGATATGTATGTGGGTAAAGACAAAAATAGACTGAGGGATGAAGACGGGTAATGAGAGTAAAAATGATCACGATTGATATGTATGCGGGTAAAGAGGTATAAGAGTGAATAGAGACAAGGAGCATACGTGAATGTATCTGTACTTAGAGGAAAATATAGATAGTATAGACAAGAATTAATAAGGGAAGGTAATGGAATAGAGAGAATAAGGAAGGAATTAAAAGAGTGACCTTTGTGACATATGAAAAGTGAAATCTTTTCTGGGGGAGGCGGGGTGGGGGGAAATAGCGGTCACTGCAAAATCAGTTGACGCTTGCGAGTGGATTCGCAAATCCAAATGGAGAGGGGAGATGTGGTTGTCCGACAAGGGATAAAGGACAACTCAGGAGGTGAATGGGAGATTGGGGATAAATAAGATAGAAATAGGAGAATAAGGAAAATGTTGGATGTTGTAGGAATGTTGTCTTATAAAGAGTTGAAAATAAGAAAACAGAAATGGAAAAGGAGGAAAGGTAATGATGGAAAAACGGAAAGAGAAGATAAACAAAATATAAAAGGGCTACGCTGAACTATATGTCTTTAAATATTAATGGAATACATAACCAAATTAAAAGGAATAAACTACCAAATTTAAATGAATAAATGTATTCCATTAGAAAAAATAACATATTGGTTAAGAAATAATATTGAAATATTCGAACAAGTATAGGAGCCTTACATTAAATACAATAGCGAAAACCTACCGGGGACAAACATTACCTAAGTTGATGGAAGGAGAAGGAAAGAAAAGAATGGACTCAGTAGAATTTCTGGTGTAATTTTGTTGAATGACAACATTGTCTGACTGGATTAATGCAACCTAGATTGTATACCTAAAATGGATGAGAGGGGGGGTGGGGGGGTGGTTTGGGAGGAAAGGGGGGGGGAGAAAAAGTCACTGTATATGTGTGAAAAAGAAAAAATGTATATCATGGCTAATGTGATTTATGGTGTGAAAAATAAAAAAATTCAAAAAAAACAAAAAAAAGACATCTTTCAAAGCATGCTCGGTGAGCCAACTGCTTTTTCCTCATCTTATGTTTCAATGAAATGGTCTCCCAAAATAATGGCAAGAGCTAGAAAGAATATTTACTTTGACAGAAATATAAGACAATAGAAAATCTATTTTCATAATACCTATTATGAACCTCACCGAATGTTTCTTCGAAACAACTTTAGACTGGAATTGGGTTTGTATACATGTTACTTCAGATAATCCCAGAATGCAAAATATTGCTCACTTTTCCACTGGTTGCCTCTTTATTTTGTTATTTATGACTTTGTAGGCAATTAGGGAAGAATTGAGCTCTATTTCCAGGAGTGACATGTTTTAGTAATGCACCAGGGCAGAAATTCTCAGATTTTTGTTTGAATTAAGGTAACAGTTACCTTCAATTTTACTTGAAAACAAAAATAGAAGAAGCTTAAACATTTTAGTCATTCCTGACACTTTGGCGATTCAGAATCAAGGGTTAGGGTACGGAAACAAAGGTTAAGGATACAATCTGCAGAGAAGTCCACCACCTCATTTGGTTATGGAGTGCCACAGGCAACTACATCTGAGGAAGTGGCGAGATCCGCACCTACTCAGTGTCTCTGTAGGGGCTCCATTATGCTTCTCTTTCTTGTTTTAATCATGGCACTGGATTACTTGGTGTCTCTGACAGTGCAAACAAAGAAATTATTTTTGTGTGTCTTGTGTACACGTCAATAAACTGAATTTTGAATCTGAATTCCTGTAGGGAAACAAAAGTAAATCAGATTCAGATTCTTAGACCCTTGGGACATTTTCTGGGGGAGATATGACCTCTACAAGAAGGACGGGTTATACTTGAACCCAAAAGGTGCCAATATGCTGGAAGGCAGGTTTAATAGAGTTATTGGGTATGGTTTAAATTAATTTGGCAGGGTTGGGGGGGAGGGGGGGGATGAGAACCTGAGTGATAGGGCAATGGATAGGAAAAGGAAAATGGGAAAAGTTCAGATAGGCGGTGACCAGTTCTGGTCTCCTAATTTGAGGAAGGACATTCTCGCTATTGAGGAAGTGATTCACAAGGTTAGTACTCGGGATGGTGGGATCGACGTATGCCAAAAGGTTGGAAAAACTGGAGTTGTATATGTTGGAAATTTAGAAGGATGAAGGGTGTGAGAGATGAGTAAAACTAATATGAAAATATGAAAGATGAGGAAACTAGTATAGATATATGTGTAATGAATAAAGCTAGTATGAATAAGATAAGGATAGATAATAGATAATAGAATGCTGGAAGTAAAGTTAGTCTGAATAAGATAAGGGTCTTCTAGCCTTTTAGACAGAATTAGCAAGTTCTGCATGTAAGAAGTTTGTAGCCCTGAGAGTTGGGAAGGTGTGAATAAGAACAAAGGCAGGTTTGTGAATAAGGACAATAAGGACAATGACATGATAGGACACCGACAGGATACCCCCTGGTCCTCCAAGTTCACAGAAACAGCACGTAGGCAGACAGGATTGCCTCATGCCAAACTCATCCAGGAGGCAGAAGAATGTAAGGGGGAGGGTACTTCTATACTGAAATAAACTGTAAAAAAGTTGGGTGAGCCCCAGTGTATGTGTGTATTTCCAGGGTAAGGGGAAGCACCCAACTTTGCATTGTTGTATAATAAATGTTCTTTGTTCTCAATTTTTGTTTCGAGCAAATTCTGTGAAGGTACTTCTGTTTCTCACAAAGGGAGATATGATTGAGGTATATAAGATTATTAAGGGATTGGACACTGATTACATGTTCCTGATGTTGGGGGAGACTTGGATTAGAGGCCATAGTTTAAGAATATAGGGAAGGCCCTTTAGGACAGAGATGAGAATTGATTTTACTTAGAGAGTTGTTGTCTGTGAATACCACAGAGAGTAGTAGAGGTGAGTTCTGTAGATAAGTTCAAGAGGGTGTTAGATAAGGTTATTGTGGACAGGGAAATTAAGGGTTATGGGGAGAAGGCAGGTTCAGGGTACTGATAGTGGAAAATCAGCCATGATCTAAATGAATGGCGATGCTGGCTCAATGGGCTGAATGGCCGACTCCAGCACCTATTGTCTATTGACTATCCGGTACCGCACGGATGGCAGTCTCTTCAATCTGAGGCGCCTGCAAGCTCACACCAAGACACAAGAGAAACTTGTCCGTGAACTACTCTTTGCAGATGATGCCGCTTTAGTTGCCCATTCAGAGCCAGCTCTTCAGCGCTTGACGTCCTGCTTTGCGGAAACTGCCAAAATGTTTGGCCTGGAAGTCAGCCTGAAGAAAACTGAGGTCCTCCATCAGCCAGCTCCCCACCATGACTACCAGCCCCCCCACATCTCCATCGGGCACACAAAACTCAAAACGGTCAACCAGTTTACCTATCTCGGCTGCACCATTTCATCAGATGCAAGGATCGACAATGAGATAGACAACAGACTCGCCAAGGCAAATAGCGCCTTTGGAAGACTACACAAAAGAGTCTGGAAAAACAACCAACTGAAAAACCTCACAAAGATAAGCGTATACAGAGCCGTTGTCATACCCACACTCCTGTTCGGCTCCGAATCATGGGTCCTCTACCGGCACCACCTACGGCTCCTAGAACGCTTCCACCAGCGTTGTCTCCGCTCCATCCTCAACATCCATTGGAGCGCTCACACCCCTAACGTCGAGGTACTCGAGATGGCAGAGGTCGACAGCATCGAGTCCACGCTGCTGAAGATCCAGCTGCGCTGGATGGGTCACGTCTCCAGAATGGAGGACCATCGCCTTCCCAAGATCGTATTATATGGCGAGCTCTCCACTGGCCACCTTGACAGAGGTGCACCAAAGAAAAGGTACAAGGACTGCCTAAAGAAATCTCTTGGTGCCTGCCACATTGACCACCGCCAGTGGGCTGATAACGCCTCAAACCGTGCATCTTGGCGCCTCACAGTTTGGCGGGCAGCAGCCTCCTTTGAAGAAGACCGCAGAGCCCACCTCTCTGACAAAAGGCAAAGGAGGAAAAACCCAACACCCAACCCCAACCAACCAATTTTCCCTTGCAACCGCTGCAATCGTGTCTGCCTGTCCCGCATCGGACTGGTCAGCCACAAACGAGCCTGCAGCTGACGTGGACTTTTTACCCCCTCCATAAATCTTCGTCCGCGAAGCCAAGCCAAAGATATTCTTAGTCATAAGACTCTATTTTACCAAGGATGATATAATAGTGGGAACTGCTTTCCAAAAGTGGAAGCCACTTACAAGAATGTTTGCTGGAAAATTTATAACTGGAACAGGTAGAAAAGTATGTTCTGTCTTTTACCCAAATACAAAAAAAACTTTTATTACTAAGCTGTTAAGTAGTTGTTTTGATGATGTTCAGATTTCTAATGCTCAATATGAAAAAAACGCAGATATAAAGTATGCTTCAATTTCTCGTATCCAAATAAACCACAGAAGTGTTGTTTCGTTTTCTTACATTTTCCAGTCTGCAAACAGTTAAAGAATGTGATCTGAGTCTAAGAATAGCAAAATAATCAAAGAGATGCGTACTCTTAACAGGCTGTGGAAAGGTCTACAGACAGAGGCAAAACAAACCTTCAAATCCAAGGGATATTCAGGCCTCAGTCAAATATTTTGATGGACCCTGCTGTAAAAATAAGTGGACCACACAAAACCATGACAGCAGCAATATGTGATTGAATAAGTTGTTCCAACAAAAAGCACAAGCAATTTTTACTTGTGCCATATAATAATTTTTTTAAACACCAGGGGAGAATTTTTGCTCACGTATTTAAACAGAATTGAAATAAAATTATTATGTGTTTCACTATTCATGTAGGCATGTAATGGTCCTGGAATCTTGATGACATTAGTTGTGAGTCTGAATAAGCCACACGGAGACCAGAATTGTGAACGTAAAAGGTCTTTACTCAGCCCAAAACGGACCTCATGGAAGAGCCAAAACTCTAACTACATCAAGTTCTTAAATTGTCAAGAACAAAGGTACATGAATGCAATTTCAGTTTTCACAATAACACAGTTTACTTCATTTTTTTTGGGTGCAGACAAATGGTTCTATTGAATGATATATTCACAATGGAGCATTTCCAAACCGGCCCTAATATCTCAAGAGTGTTAAAAACAACAAATATTCACATGAATGGTCTAAAAGAATCGAGGACAGAAACTTCAGACACCTAAAATTGATATTGTGATGACTAACCTACTTGGTATACAAATTCCCCAATTATTGATGGAGCAAATATGCATATGGCCGTGTTTGATGAGATGAGTAATAAAATAAGCGGTATGGTCGAGAACCATCTTTGATATCTACAGTGGTGAATTAACAATTAGGCTGAGTAGGCTTAAGTCCAGGGGCCTGGAAAGGAGGGGGGCCCGGCAGGAGCAGGGACTTCAGGCTCCCAGAAGGAGCATGGATATTTGGCTGCCAACAGGAACAGGGACCTTACACTCCCAGCATAATATCTAATATATTTTTTTTAATTTTTTTATTTTTCACACCATAAACCACACTGACCAAGATACATACATTTTCCTTTTCAAATATATACAGTGTCATATCTAATATATTTAATGTAAACTTAATTACACTTTAATGAACGAAGGGAGGGACAGGCGATGTAAGGTCAGGGGGAGCCTTACTAATGCGCAGCCTAGGGCCCTGGGAGGTAGTTAATCTCACCTGATTATGTCTGATGGTCAGATTGATATCAGCCAATTAATATAGTCTTATATTTGGTTGATTCATATGAGGAAGTATCATGATCATGTCAGTTTACAAACCATTTGCCTTAAGTGACCTTGTGCTGTGGACCAAAAGTCTGAGCTCTGCTTTCTTTGTTTACATAGCTGTCCTTTTAATTTCAAAACTGATTGCTGCTTGTACCTAACATTTAAACAGGGTTTTTTTTGGAAAACCAGTTCCCCTTTGTATTAATGCCTGTTTTTCAAATTCCTGAAGGATGTCCTATATCTAACATATCTAACAATCCCTAACGGTGCTCTTATTCCATTACAAATTAAGAAAAAAAGTGCTTCCATCAGTCTTTGGATGATGAGAATTTATTAGCACACACATAACTGATATTCTTCTGCTTTGCTGCAGTAATACAGATAGATAAATTTTGAATATTATTACATATTGATATATTATGATGGCAATAATATTTTCAGTCCAATGTCACAAAGAAATATAGA
The DNA here is from genome assembly GCF_036971445.1 of Narcine bancroftii. Taxonomy (NCBI): domain Eukaryota; kingdom Metazoa; phylum Chordata; class Chondrichthyes; order Torpediniformes; family Narcinidae; genus Narcine; species Narcine bancroftii. Next base: position 339,433,854 of record NC_091469.1, read on the forward strand.
TTCAAATACACATGGAAATAAATTCAATAACTTCTTCAAGATATACTTATCACAAGTATTTAATTAAATGGTGAAACTATTTTATATGTTTTTACTATTTCATGTATGATTTTAAAAAATTAAAGAATCTATATTGTTTCTGGTTTCAGTTGTGAAAGGTTAACCATTTCTCTTTCCACATATGGTCCCTACCTGCTGAGTGCTTCCAATATTTTCTGTTTTTGTTATATTGTGTCTGGGTGTTGACATCTTTATGACAGGAGCTAACATTGAAACGGATAATGACTGCAGGCAAAATTGCATGTAAAAATCAAGCAGTTGAGTAGCAAGTGTTTACAAATTGTTTGGTTTACCCAGATCCTTATGCACATTGCAATTTTCAAACCTGGCTTACCTGATCAGATTTTTATTGCATACATTGAGCAGCAGTTATCAGTAAGCAAAGATGACAAATGGTGACCTTGTTTAGCATCTTTCACCACTCTTTTTCCCCTATTACTTGAAATGAAATGTCAAGATTGCCCAAGAGAAAAACCATTTGAAAGTTTCATGAATCCATGAATTGATTGTGCACAGATGAGTCCCAGTGAGGAAACGATGGTAAAACTAAAGGAGTTCTGGGCCAACCTCTACTAATCTCAGCTTTAGCAAATTGTTAAAACCATTTGGTAAGCTGGAAGCAGGTGAAATGCTGGTATAGGTTTATAGGCATTTGCCAGTGATATCCAGGGGTCCTTTCAGGATGGTGTCCTTTTCTAAGTTCCCTTCTCAAAGGACGAGACCCATTTTAGTTCTGCTCATTTGTAGATTTGGAGCCTTGCATGAGCACTTGTCATGCTGCAGGATGTGTGTTAGCTTGCAAAACAGTTTAGATGGCTACTGGTGGCCACCTCAAGAACCCGTTCCTGTGCCCCCAGAGATGGAGTATAGCTAATGTAGACTTAAACTATGCAAATATTCTCCTAATATCAAAAGACTGTTTCAGCTTAGGAGATGGAATTTGTGAAATGATTTCTGAAATGTGAAGTAACAATTGCTTTTTTTTAAAGATTTTCAGCAACTGAAGTTTTCTGTGACAGCCATCTAGGTTGACCTGGTGAAAAATCTTTCATCTCTGACAAGGTAAAATATTTTCATTTACAACTCCAAGAAAACGGGGTCTTATAAAGAGAATCTATGAGGACCTGGAAAATCTCAGGATGTAGCGGCCTGAGAGAGCCTCTGCTTCCTCTGGAGTTTGCGGAGGGGCTAGTGGAGTTGCCTGTTTCCGTGCTGTAAACAGTTAACCAAGGAATTTATAAAAGTTAATCTCTTATTTCAGTTGCAGTGGGGAGGATGTAAACATAAAGTATTAATAATTGAAGTAAGAAGTCCTTTGGTCCTTTGAACCCACTCTGTCATTTAATAAGATGTTAGCTGAACTGTCTTGGACTGACTGAGCGGTTGGTACTGAAAAGAGATTGGAAGTGTTCTGACCATCGGTTGAGGATGGAGATCTTGTCGCTGAGGAGGACTTTGCCGTCTGAGCTGCGCAGCGGGCTTTGGACTTGGGGTGAGGGGCCGTACACAGCCTTTAGAGCCTCGTAGAAACCCCTGAAGTCGCCACAAAACTCAAAACGGTCAACCAGTTTACCTATCTCGGCTGCACCATTTCATCAGATGCAAGGATCGACAATGAGATAGACAACAGACTCGCCAAGGCAAATAGCGCCTTTGGAAGACTACACAAAAGAGTCTGGAAAAACAACCAACTGAAAAACCTCACAAAGATAAGCGTATACAGAGCCGTTGTCATACCCACACTCCTGTTCGGCTCCGAATCATGGGTCCTCTACCGGCACCACCTACGGCTCCTAGAACGCTTCCACCAGCGTTGTCTCCGCTCCATCCTCAACATCCATTGGAGCGCTCACACCCCTAACGTCGAGGTACTCGAGATGGCAGAGGTCGACAGCATCGAGTCCACGCTGCTGAAGATCCAGCTGCGCTGGATGGGTCACGTCTCCAGAATGGAGGACCATCGCCTTCCCAAGATCGTATTATATGGCGAGCTCTCCACTGGCCACCGTGACAGAGGTGCACCAAAGAAAAGGTACAAGGACTGCCTAAAGAAATCTCTTGGTGCCTGCCACATTGACCACCGCCAGTGGGCTGATAACGCCTCAAACCGTGCATCTTGGCGCCTCACAGTTTGGCGGGCAGCAGCCTCCTTTGAAGAAAACCGCAGAGCCCACCTCACTGACAAAAGGCAAAGGAGGAAAAACCCAACACCCAACCCCAACCAACCAATTTTCCCTTGCAACCGCTGCAACCGTGTCTGCCTGTCCCGCATCGGACTTGTCAGCCACAAACGAGCCTGCAGCTGACGTGGACTTTTTACCCCCTCCATAAATCTTCGTCCGCGAAGCCAAGCCAAAGAAAGAAAAGCTGAACTGTACATTGACCTCAATTTCATATACCTGTCTGATCCCAATTTGCGTTGATTCCCCTGTAGAACAAAAATATATCTACCCAAGTCTTGGGGCATCAAAATAAAGTAAAATCCCCATTATCTGGCATTCAATCAACCAGAAATCCAAACAACCACCAAAAAAAATCAATGAAATAAATAAATAAATAGTTTTAAATAAATAAAACTGGGCAGATGGTCCCCATGGGGGAGCACGGAGACTTCATTGAACATGCACGGATTTGCCCGCTGAATTTGCCCCCCTCAATATGCATGGATTATTTTTGCTGTTGCCATTTGCATTGAGGTGAGCCAAGTTGTTAACACGCAGAAGGTGTATCGAAGTCCTGCACAGTACACCTGAGTGGAGGTGAGTCAGGTTGTCAGCGCAAGGAAGGTGCGCAAAGGGCCTGACCGGGACACTGACATCGAGGTGAGTGGGGCTGCACTGAGGGCCTGAGTGGGACACTTGCATGGAGGTGAGTCAGGTTACACTGAAAGCCTGAGTGGATCACTTGTGTGGAGTGAATCAAGTTATGCTCAGGGTCACGATAGGATACCAGGATGAAGAGTCAGTTGATGCCACTCACTGCTGGACAACTCTCCAAAAGTTTCTCCCTATCCTTGCCTAGAAGGAGTCTTCATTTTTATTAGTTGTTACAGAATTGTGTGATTACTAATGTTTACATTATAATTTATTATATTTTGGAGAGGTACCTTGTGGGTTGAAAAAAGGGAAACACACACAAAGACACTTACACAACACCATTTTGGAGAGATGTTGAGTCTGCTATGTCCAGTTGTAAACAGAGCAATAAAAATGGAGTTGATGTTTCCCATAGAAATACTGAAGACAATGAATATTTACTCAGAAAGATAACTGGTCAAACAGAAAACCATTTGCTTCATGAAGTGGTTTCTGGAGAAATGAAACTTGAAACAGAGCCAGTAGTGATGTCACATCATGTGATTATGACACTTCAAGAAAGCATCATTAATATAATGAACCAGAAAGCATCCTTAATATAATGAACCAGTTTCATCTGCGATCAGAAATGCAGTAATATTCTGTGAGAAAGTACTGCTATTGTGTTCTCCTTGTCCAGAGAGGAACATAGGATCAAAGTAGTGAGAGCAGTGCTACTGTGGCCTTTATAATGATCACTTTGTCTAAAACCCTTGCCTGGGTTTGTGAAATCATCGTGGAAATCATAAGTTCCGTAACCTCCATGCCAGAGAGGGGAATTGTGGAAAAATCATTTGTGTGAAGAAAGATTTCTCTGAAAGCAACTATACAAGAATTTATGAGTTTTGAGAAGTTTGATGGCTTGGCACCTCACCTACTCCATAATTACTTTTGAAGAACAGTTTAAAGATTCTGAGTTTCAACACAAAAGATTTATAAGACTGAACTTTGAAATTGACTTTTCAAAACCGTGCCTGAACTGTGGCTTGGCTTGGCTTCGCGGACGAAGATTTATGGAGGGGGTAAAAGTCCACGTCAGCTGCAGGCTCGTTTGTGGCTGACAAGTCCGATGCGGGACAGGCAGACACGGTTGCAGCGTCTGCAGGGGAAAATTGGTTGGTTGGGGTTGGGTGTTGGGTTTTTCCTCCTTTGCCTTTTGTCAGTGAGGTGGGCTCACTGACAAATGGTTTTTTGTAATGGTTTGGGATCTCACCACCCCCCCCCCACCCTGCCACCCACCCACCCACACCCACACACACACACTCACACACACACACACACACACACACACACACACACACACACACACACACACACACACAGATTTACAGTTAAGTAAGAAATATTATATTGTTAATAAAAGTTATTGTTTTGAAGATATCATTGTCTTGCTGAATTTCTATTGCTGCTGGTCTATGCTGTAACAAGTATTAGGTATATTAGTAAGGCTTTATCTGTAAACTTGGGAACAGGGTTAATTATGATGGCAGCAAGGTTAGTGCAGTGGCTAATGCAATGCCACACTGTTACAGTGCCAGCAACTGGGGTTTGAATTTGTATTTTGTAATTTATGGGAATTAGTTGATTAAAGTGAATTTTAGATAATTAAAGACTACGATACAGACTTTTTTTTCAAATTACTTTACATTTTGCACTGTCTTTTGTCTTTTAAACAGTGCACTTTTAATGCAGATGTATCAATTAGCCATTGTAAGAGTGAGTCGCAGTCAATCAGAAAATTTGCATATCCAAATTCCGTGATCCATGCAGGTGCCAGATAATGGGAATTTTACTTTAATTGGGGTAACTAAGTAATTTTATCCATATTCAATAGGAGTCCACTGCTGGAACCATCTTCTCCTTCTTTCCCCTTTCAACATTCTGAAGAGACTGTTCCCTTTCTGACTACATGGTCCATTTTTCTTTATGAACTAGCCACTCCCCTTCTTACAGCATTCTCCATAAACTACAGGACAGGCCACACCTGCTCTTTTGTTTCATCCCTTCTCACCATTAAGAGACTCAACATATCTTTGAAATGAAACAGTGATTTACTATACTTCATTTTTTCCAATCTATTGTCTTGCATTCAGTGCTCACAATGTGATCTCCTCTTTATTGGAAAAGCCAAAGCCAGATTGGTTCACAAATTACAGAGCATCTTTGTTCATTCTCAATTCCATCCCACTCCCATTCTCTCTATCAATGCCTTCATATATTGTTCTGCAGGTCCAAACTTGAGGAAATGCTCATCTGCATTCTGGCACGATCCTATGTTTGGAATTTAATTCAGCAATTTCAGGTAACTTGCTTTCTCTGGCCATTTCTGCAGGAGGTTAATATTTGTAAACTTATCTTCAATTTTTGCTCTTCACCGAGTCATTGCAATTTGCCTATTGTCACAATCGCTCCACAGCAAATGCAATATCGTTGGCTCTCCACTCAGCTCTAGATCACCTAGAAAACAGCAATTCATATATACGGCTGCTCTTCATTGACTACAGCTCGGCATTCAATACCATTATTCCCTCATGCAGGTCAAGAATCTACAAACTCTAACCCTCAGTACCCCCCTCTGCAACTGAATCCTTAACTTTCCCATCAGAAGACCAAAGTCAGTACAAATTGGAAACAATGTCTCCTCCTCATTGATTATCAAGACAGGCGCACCCCAAGGATGCCTGCTTTGCCTACTGCTCTACTCATTATACACCCATGACTGTGTGACCAGGCACAATTCCAATGCTATCCACAAGTATGCCAATGACACTACGGTTGTTGGGAGAATCACAAATGGCAATGAAGAAGTGTACAGGAGGGAGACAGATCAGCTCTTTGAGTGGTGTCAATTCAACAACCTTATGCTCAACATTAACAAAACCAAGGAGATGATTGTGGACTTCAGGAGGAAATCAGGGGAACACGACCCATTCCTCATCAAGGGCTCAGTAACGGAGAGGGTCAAGAACTTCAAATTCCTGGGTGTCAATATCTCTGAGGATTTTTCTTGGAGTCTCCACGTTGATGCAATCACAAAGAAGGCTCACCAGCAGCTATACTTCATGAGGTATCTGGAGAGATTCAGTATGTCACAGAAAACTCTCAACAACTTCTACAGGTGAACTGTGGAGAACATTCTGGCTAGTTGCATGACTGCCTGGTATGGAAGCACCAACTCTCAGGACAAGAATAAAATCCAGAGGGTTGTTAACTCGGCATGCGACATCACAGGCTCCAGACTTCACTCCATGAGGACATCTACTTGAGACGGTGTCTTAAAAAAGTAGCCTCTATCCTCAAAAGCCCCTGCGGTCAGGGCCATGCCCTCTTCACTCAACTGCCATCAGGAAAAAAGTACAGGAGGCTAAAGACGAGCACTCAATGGCACAAGGACAGGTTTTTCCCCGCTACTGTCAGATTCCTGAATAATCAATGAACCAAGGACACTGCCTCACTTTTGTGCACTATATTTTTATTTCTTTTTATTTATAGTAATGTTGTAAGATTGCTATAATATGAATGTGTGCACTAAGATGCTGCCACAAAACACTGAATTTCATGACTTGTTCTTGACAATAAATTCTGATTCTGACTTCACCAAGCACCTGGATTCTATCTGTGGGTCAAAGCTTCAGCTCCCAGTAGCTAACCATTTCACATAAACTAGTCAGTCTTTGGCCTCATTAATTCCTGGTTGAGGCCAAATGTAAACTTGAGAAACAATACAAGATATTCCTACTGTTTAATACTTTATCACTTCTTAATCCCTCCTATTGTGAATGAGGGAACAGAGTTAATGGGTCTCAAAAGCAAGGACACAGAACATAGTCTGACAGACTTTATTTACAGAAGATGTATATGGGAAGATTGCAAGAAGGGTAAGGTACGTGCGTGCACATATATATATCTATATATATATCTATATATCTATATCTATATCTATATCTATATATATATATATATATATATATATACACACATACACACACACACACACACACATACCTCAATGAACTAAAGTACACAGTACTGTTACATAACAATAAAGGAAAAGAAACAATATGATACCCACTGTTATGTCTCTGTGTTACTTGGGAGGAATCTTAAATAACTTAGAGATGCAAGATTTAAATAACAAAAGAGACTTTACTTACTGATGTCTTCCACCATCTCAGGAAACTGTTCACACACACACACACACACACACACACACACACACACACACACACACACACACACACACACACACACACACACACACACACATACACAGAGTGAGGCACTACAGTAAGAAGGGTGTATTCTTACATGGTTACAAAATAGTTCACATTATCCTGACTATATATCATCCCTCCTTCTCAAGATAAAGAAAAATTTATTGTTCTTTATCACTTTATTTCCAGTGCAACTTAAGTAACTGAACCTGTACACTAGTTTATTTACACAACTATTTTTAAATAGTTCTTATTGATATCGCTCTGTCAGCAGTATGTTGCTTTGCCATCTTGTGGATTTGGCTGAGACCGTTGGGCTCTGTGTTGCTATGTAGGTGATGTAGCTTTTTGTGCTTCACCTGACATTTGCTGTGTTGAGGTTTTGGTATTAGTGATTGTGGTCTCTTCACTTGATACCTCACCTGATATTGGTGTTGCAGGCTTTTGCTGGTATTAAAGCTTTCTACTTCATCACATCTTGTGTTGGCTGGATGTGAATTCTGTTCCTCCTCAGCTGATTACCAGAGTCTGTCTCAACAACGTATGATCTTGGTGTCTCAGCTTCTCTGATGACCTTTGCTGGGGTCCATGTTTTCAAACTCGGCTCTTGAATATGCACATGCGGGGGATGGTTGGCATGATGGCATAGGTGGGAGATGCGGGAAGACACCTTTCCCAACAAAACTATTAAAAATCCAATTTTAAAGTTTCTGAAATTTTTTTAAAAGTATTGAGTATAAAGCTAACATATGATTGAAGTCAATAATGAGGAAGACAAAAGCACAAACTGAAAAAAAAAATGACTCAGAAGCAACTTTCAAGTACTGAAGAACTTGGGCCTACTTTCGAGATGGAGCCTGGGGAGTCCATTTCTGTTTATCCAAGACTGCAACAGCAGTCCCTGAGCAAGCCTCAGTTGACCCGGCACTAACACCATGAAGCATTGGGGAAGATGGCACTGGAGACCGAAAATGTCCTCCTCCCAAGTATGAGGAGACTTCACAAACGCACGCTAAACCGAATTTGGCCCCTAACTATATCTATAGACTCGATCTCTCATAGCCCAGTGAACCTGGACCATTGGGATGGGGGATCAGGACTCGCAGGCAGGTCAAAATGCCATTAGTATTGATTGAGGAGGGAGAAGGAGACATTGTGGGGGGACTGGCAGAGGAAGATATCTACCCAGGTACAGAAGAAGAAGAAACTGTAATATGCAAGTGTAGTCAGGTGGAAGGGAAGTTTAAATCTGATCCTCATTATTCAGGTTCAATTTGATATAAAGTGCAAGACAAATTTAAGAAGATTGAAAAGAATTTTCATTATTCTCAGGATGATATAGAGCAATGTAAAGAAAGGATGGGACGGATGGTGGATTCATTTACTTGACTGGAAATTCAGAGAGATTATTTATTGAAAAAGATTGATGCTTTGAAGAATCAAAGCCAAAGAAATAATGTCAAAACTGTTGGTTTTCCAAAAGATTTTGAAGGTCCAGATTCAGTTCAATTTTTCCAGAAATGGATTCCTGAAGTTTTAGAGGAAGAATATTTTCCAAATGGTTTGGAATTGGATAGAGCTCATGGAATGATTAGAAAAAAAGATCTTTTTTGACAGGTGCCACGCTCTATACTGATCAGGTGTTTGCATTACCAAGATAGAGAGATGATTTTACATAGCAGTTCAGGGCCCATTGGTGGTTAAGAATAGTCAAATTTTTTTTAATGCAGATTTGAGACAATCTATTATTGAACATTGTAAAGAGTTTAATTCTGCCAAAGCTGTATTGTGGGAAAAAAGGATATACATTTGCCTTTACATCTGCTGTTCTTAAAGTCTTTTATGGAGATTTTCATACTCAGTTCTTTAGTGACGATGCTGAAGCTCTTACATTTGCTAATTCCCTGCCAGATAATAAGCAGAAGGAAAGTCCAGAACATTCTTCTTACCAATTGAAACCAGCTCAAGAAGAGAAGAAAAATGGTTTGCAAGAGAAGAAACGTTGTCAATCATTTGAAATTGATATTGATGATGATCAAGTTAATAGAGATTTGGAGGAAGCTTATCATACTTGAAATGTTTTTCTTTATTGTTCTGTTCAGGGGAGGAGGTCTAGTTAATTTCTCCTTCCGAAGTCGTTGGCCACTTTGTGGCGTTGGTCACTTCCCGTATGGGAGAGGGAGGTAGTACTATTCTACAAAACTTTTTTTGCGGGGGTTTCTTCTTCTTTCTTTCCTTTTTAGGTTTATCTTTTTCTTTTTAGTAAGGATATGGAATATTTATCTCAGATTGACCATGAATTGGAATCCCATGATATTGGGCAAGGAGGTTTAATGGTATAGATTAAAATGTTGTCTAATTTAAATTTTGCAACATTTAATGTTAACGAGCTCAATAATCCAATTAAGAGGAAGAGAGTTTTGACATATTAAAAAGTTGAAGGCTGATATTGCTTTTTTTGCAAGAGATGCCAAGTTATAGTTTCTTCTTTTAATTCTAAGGCAAGAGGGTCGCTATTTTGATTAATAAAAGGTTATTATTTAAATTGGAATCAATAATTAAGTCAGTGGGTAGATTGTTGGTTGTTAACTGTAAAATTTATCCAGAGTCTTGAACAATGATGAATGTTTATGCCCCTAATATAGATGATGAAAAATATTTGTTAGATTCCTTTTTTAATTTGACAAAGGCATATGAGAAAATTATGATTGGAGGTGAATTTAATTGCTGTTGGGATCCATTATTAGATAAAGCCCCAAAAATGATAATTAAGACTAATATGGCAAAGTGACTGTCAAGAATTTATTTATTTTTAATATCGGCACAATTGCGAGGTCATGTTATAACTGCACAATATAAAAATAGATAGTTATCAGATCATTCTCTTTTGTTAATAATATCTACAGGTTTGGAAAATGTAAATACTGTATATTGATGGAGATTTAATTCTTTATTGTTAAAAATATTGAATTTTGTTATTTTATGAGAGATCAAATATAGCATTTTTGAAAATAAATATGGATTCAGTTAATAGTAAGTTTGTTTTATGGGATGCTTTGAAGGCATATTTAAGATAACAATTATTAGTTTTTCATCAAAGATTAAGAAACAGTATTCTTCGGATGTTAATAAATTGGAGGAAGAGATAGAGTTATTAGAAAAAGATATACAGCAGATTCAACTGAGATTAAAAAAAATACAATTGATGAATAAGAAACATAAGTTTCATTACAAACATAAGTTTGAAAAATTATTAACCTAGAACTAATCAAAGATATTATGAATTAGGGAAAAGGCTCCATAAGGTTTTAGCTTGGCAGTTGAAGTCAGACAGGCTTCTAGAACAATTAATGCCGTTAGGAAAGATTCTAAAATTATGCATAAACTCCAAGAAATAAATGATGCATTTAAGAAATTTTATTCCAAATTTATACTTCCAAATTAGAGAAGGATTAAGCTAAAATTGATATTTTTTTTTATTTAATCTTAATCTACCATCTTTGAGTAATCGGGATATTAAAGATTTGGAAGCTAATGGAAGCTCTTCAATCTATGCCTAGGGAATTTCCTGGTGAAGATGGATTTTCTATGGAATTTTATCAAAAATTTCAGGATTTGTTAATACGTTTGTTAATGGAAATATTGAAACAGATGATGGAAGTTCATTCATTTCCAGATTCTTTATCACAGGCAATTATTGTAGTTATTCTTAAAAAAGATAGAGATCCTTTGAAAGTTGAATCTTATAGACCCATTTCATTATTAAATGTTGACTATAAGATTATATTGAAGGTTTTAGTAAATAGATTGGCAAAATATTTACCAACTTTGATTCATTTAGATCAACCTGGATTCATTAAAAAATCATTATTCTAAAGGTAATATTGTTAAATTGATTTCTTTGATTCATATTTCTCGGGAGGAATCAAACCTACCTATGGTTTTATCATTAGATGCTGAAAAAGCATTTGATAAAGTAGAATGGATATTTTTTTGTTTAAATTATTGGAAAAGTTTAAATTTGGACCCATATTTATTGGTTGTATTAAGGCTTTATATAAAAATCCTATTGCTAGAGTTGTGGCAATTGGGCAGATGTCTTTGCTAATTGTACTGGAAAGATCTACTAGACAGGGCTTCCCATTTTCACCAGCTTTCTTTGCATTAGTTATTGAACCTTTGGCACAATTGATAAGGCAAGATAATAATATCAAGGGTGTTAAAGTAAAATCTGATGAGTTTAAAATTATTTTTTTTTGCTGATGATGTTTTGATATATTTAACAGAATCTCAGAAATCTTTAAAACAGCTATATGATAGGTTGGAACAATATGGAGAAATATCAGGTTATAAAATGAATTTGGAAAAAAGTGAAATTATGTAATTGTCTAAGGCAGATTCTACTTCTTGTAAAAATATTATTAAATTTAGATGGTAGTATTTATATTAAGTATTTAGGAGTTAAAATAGATAAATTTTTAAATAATTTGTATGATTTAAATTATTTAGCTTTGATTTATAACATTAAAAATTATTTAAATTGATGGAAAGATTTACTGATAACATTAATAGGCAGAGTAATTGTATCAAGATGAATGTTTTCCCGAGATTACAATAATTTTTTTTTACTGTCTATTCCTTGTAAACTTCCTTTTTTTTTAAAGAGTTGAATTCTATTATAAGAAAATTTTTGTGGAAAGATAAAATGCAAGTGTTTCCTTTCAAAAATTAACCTAGAAATATGAGTTAGGAGATTTACAACTCCGAATTTTCAAAATTATTATAAAGTGGCACAACTAAAATTTATTAATAGAATTTTTGATTTGGAAAAATAATTGGTATGAGCAAATATTGATTTATCTCAAATTGGTGAGAAGAAAATGGATCAATTTATTTTTAAATGGAATTCTAAATTGCTGTCATTATAAGTCACCTATTTTAATACAAAACACTTGATGGAATTATGGAATGTGGTAAATGAAGAAATAGGTACACAAGGGAAAATCTTTGGTAAAACACCTTTGTATCAGAATAAACTTTTCCCATTTATGCTTAATTATCAGTTTTTTAAATTATGGGACCAAAATGGAATTAAAATTGTACAAGATTGTTTTGAAATGGGCTATTTTATTTTATTTTTCAAAGAATGAAAGAGAAATATGAAATACTGAAAAATACTCTTTATGTTAATATCAAGTTAGAGCTTTATTACTGGATAATTTTGGTTATACTTTGAGATTATCTAGACAATCTCATTTTGGAACTTTACTTATAGAAGGTGGGAAGAAGAGATTTATATCTGAAATGTATTCATTATTGCAGAATAAAATGTTTAAATTAGATTTGCAAAAGTCTAGGTTAAAATGGGAAAAAGATTTAAGGATTGTGATTAATCAAGATGATTTGAGGAATTTATGTAAAAATAGTATAACTAAGATTATTAATATGAGATATAGATTATTTCATTATAATTTTATACATCAATTATATTTAACCCCATAAAAATTAAAGAGATATAATTTATCTTCTTCAGATTTATGTTTTAGATCTCAAAAGGAGGTATATTCTTTTTTAATTTCTATTTGGTCATATGATATGATAAAATCTTTTTGGATGCAACTTAAAGAATTATTAGAACATAATTTTAGGATAAAATTCTGTTGGATCCATTCTTATTTTTGTTAAGAAGTATTAAAAAATTGAGTTTGGAATTGAGGTTGACTAGATTTCAAATAGCATTTTTGAGATTGACATTAGCTGTTGCTAGAAAATGTATTGCGATTACATGGAAAAATTGAATTGGTTTGAGTTTACAAAGATGGCATATGGAATTGAGATCCTGTATTCCATTGGAAAAATTAACATATAATTTACGTAATAATTATTTTTTTTATTGAAATGTTTGGAGCCCTTATTTGGATTATATGGGCTTAAAATTGTGAATTCTTCGTCCATGGTGCTGTTCTAATCCATAGTATCTAATTATGTCATTGTGGTTTATATCTCCTTTCTTTCTTTCTTCTTTCTTTTTCTTTTTCTTTAGGGTTAGGTATGGGTGGGAGGATATGGGATAGGTATGGGGAGATGGGTTGGTCGTGAGGGATTTATATATACCATGTATTTTTACTATGTTTGTAATGTTTATCTTTTTTGATTAAATGTATCATAGTTTTCATATGTTGAATAAAATATTCAAAAACAAGAATATGCACATGGTGCCCTCTGAAGAGTTCTGGCAATGTTTGTGTGTATTGTTATAATGCTGGCATCCTTCTTGCGTGTCACCCAGTCTTCTGATTTACTCCTGGTCTTTTGAAGGGTGTATTTTGCTTGGGAGAGTTGTTTTCTATCTCCTGCCATTTAGAAGTTCTGCCAGGGGCTTCATGTCAATCCTTAAAGGTGTTGCTTGATATGATAGAAGAACTAGGTATGGGTCTTCTTTTGTTTCGTGACACTTCACTAGTGTACGTTTCACAGTTTGCACGTCTTTCAATGAACCCATGACCTTTGGGGTAGTATGGGGATGATATAGTGATAACAAACCCATACTCTGCAGCCAGCTTTCTGAATTTTTGTGATGTGAACTGTGTTCCATTGTCACACTTCACTTGGTTGGGTATTCCTTGTTCAAGAAGGAGCACTGTCATTTATGAAGTGATAATTGACGCTCTCAGGTCTTTTACCCTTTTGACAAATGGAAACTTAGAGTAGTAACAGGCTACTATTAAATACCACTCTTGATTCTCGGTGAACAAGTCTGCTTCCACTCTGTGCCAAGGCCTGGCAGGTACTTCGGTGAAAATCATTTCCTCTTTTTATTGTGTGTTTCTGTACTTTTGGCATATTTGACATGTAGCCACCATATTTTCAATGTCTTTGTATATGTCAGTCCATTACATGGCTAACTTCGCTCTGAGTTTCCATTTCTCCTTCCCATGTGACCTTCATGTATTTTCTGGAGAATCTCTTTCTGCATTGTTTCAGGTATAATCAGTCTTGATCCAGCCAGCAGAATACCATTCTCCAATGATATGTGGTCTCTGATATACCAATATTGATGTATTGAAGGCTGTATCTGCTTTATCCAATCTGGCCATACTTGTATTACTTGTTGAGAAAGCATTTGCAACACATCATCCTCACTGGTTTCTTCTCTGATCTGGCTTAATTTATTACTGGTCTCACTGACGAGATAATGTATCTTCCATTTCATATTTTTTATTTGGGGAAAGTCATGACTAGGTATCAGCAAACATCATCTCTTTGCCTGGTATGTATTTTAAGTCAAAGTCGTAGCATTGTAGTCATAGAAGTAATCTCTGCAGTCTAGCTGGTGCCTTGTTTAGGTTCTTTCTCTGGATGTGTTCCAGTGGGCAATGATCACTTTCCATTATAAACTTTCTTCCACACAGAAACTTGTAAAACTTTTCACATCCGTATACGACTGCCATCAGCTCTCTCTCTCAATATTGGCATATCTGGTCTCCGCTGTTAGTGCTTTTGAGGTAAAAGCTATTGGTTTTCCTTCTTGCACTAATGCTGCACCAAGTCCTCTGTTAGATGCATTTACCTCCAGAGTGAGGGATTTTTTCTCTATCATAGTATCTCAACTCCACTTCTCTGCAAATTATTTCTTTAAGCTGGTCAGAACTTCTCTGATGTGATGGTGACCACTGAAATTCCACATCTTCCTTCAGCAACTCTCTGATGTTTGCTATATAGTCTGGCATATGTGGTATGAAAGAGCTCATGTACTGGACCAACCCAAGGAAATTTCTGAGTTCCTTTTTAACCTTTGAATGCTCCATCTCGGCAATGGCTTTAACCTTCTCTCGGCTTGACTTTACTCCATCAGGAGTGTATACCATTCTGAAGAATTGACATTCCTTCTCTTTTATAATACATGTGTCTGCATTAAGTTTAATTCCAGCTCCTCTTGTTCTCTCCATGAGCTCACGTAGATGAAGATCATGAGTTTTTCCATCTCTGTCAAAAACCTGGATGTTGTCCATGATGCCAACAGCACCTTTACACCCTCTGTAGGTCTCATCAATCTTCTGTTGAAACACATCCTGGCTCACCTTTAGGCCGAAAGGTAGTCGCAGGAACTTGTAATGACCAAATGGAATTTTGAATGTTGTTAGTAGTGTTGATTCCTAATCTAGTTTCACATTCCAGTATCCATTCTTAGCATCTAGCTTGCTAAAGATTTTGGATCCTGTTAGTTCCACTGTGATATCTTCTAGTGTTGGTGTTGGGTAGTGAGCCATCTTTAGGGTACAGACATATTCTCAAGTGGCCATTTGGTTTCTCTTTGACCTCTATGGAATTTACCCTGTCAGTTGCTCAGTCACTTTGGCTCTGACTTGGATCCTTTCCATGTCCTTTAGTTCTTGCTCCAACTTCTTCTTAAGCTTTAGTGGACCTTTCCCTGGAGCAGGGACGATGGGATCCATGGTGATGTGATATTAAAAGTCTCCAAACCATCCAACTGAATCTTCAAAGCATTCTGGGTACATGCTCATGCCTTGTTTGTGAGTGGAGGTTATTTCTCCAGTGGAGTGTCTCTGTTGATCCTTTTGGCTATGTTCTTCATCTGGATATTCATAATCGACAAAGATCAATTGCAATTCCCAGCAGCTATCCAGACCTAGAGTTGCTGGTCCATTGGCATCTACCACATAGAACATACAGAGGATGTTATTTCCCTTATGGCAGCCATTGATATTAGCTCACCCTAGCTGTTTGATCATGGGTCCACCATTGGGTATTAATGTGAATTTTTTTTGTTTCCAGTGCACCATCTTTTGGTTACCCTTTTATTATGTTTTTTTGGGAACATCTGGCAGTAGAGACTGAGTGGAAAGACATTGCTTTGTGATCCAGTATCCAGCTTCACCTTTAGGTTAAATATTGTAGGCTTGTTCTGGATTGTTCTCTGTATTTGTATCCTTCTGTGCAACTTGCTTCTTTCTTTCATCTCACCCGACATCTCATGAAGGTATATGGATTCTATGTCCATTATCTGGGTGTCAGAGTTATTGTTGTTTCCTTTTATGTGGTGGATCTTTTTCTTGTCTTTGTTCTTCACTGGTATTCCTGCTTTATTCATAACAGTCTTGCACATCTTTGCCAGTGGTTTGCATTACCACAGTCTCTATATTCAGAACCATATATGAGGCATTTGTTTTGGTCATCGAAGGGGTGTTATCTGCTGCACTTCCTGAAGGTCTTGGGGGTTTGCACTTTTCTGATGGTGTGTTTATAGCATCAACCCTTCCTTCTCTGTGGGTGGGTCTGCATAGATAAGGATTTAATTTGCATCCTTGTAGCTTCGAAGGCACTGGCTCTGTTTGTAGTTTCAGCCAGCTTCAAGCTATCCTTCCCTATAAGAGACTTTTGCACTTCAGGATGGGCACTCCCCCATATTAGTTGATCAACTAATCTTTCCTCTATATCCTTAAATCTGCATTTTGTAGCAACAATTGTTAGTCTATTGAGAAAACTATCAACAGTTTCATCAGTCTCTTGCATTAAGCCTTGAAATTCACACCGTTTAATTCTATGATTAGATCTGGGTTCAAGGTGAGCAGCAAACTTTGCAAATATCTGCTCTGGATCATTTTTCTCCACCTCTGTAAGCTCCCAGATATTAAACAAGTCAAGGCCTCACTCCTCTGTCCTGTGAAGTATTTAACTGACCTCCTCCGCTGTTGCAATTTTAAAATAGCCTTTGAATGCTAAATTGCACTTATTTTGAAACTTATTAAACAATTCAACAATGTCTTCAGCCTCGCAGTCCATCACTGGGTGAACTGCTGTTGCTCCAGCCATTTTTTTCAGCAATGTTGTTTTTCTTCTTCCCCTTCATATTTCAGTGATTTACAATCAATTGTATGCCTTTATTCCTGTTCTCTTATACCGCTGCCACCATGTTATGTCTCTGTGTTACTTGGGAGGCTTCTTAAATAACTTAGAGATGCAAGATCCAAACAACAAAAGAGACTTTATTTACTGATGTCTTCCACCATCTCAGGAAATTGTTTTCAAATACACATACATATACATACTCCCCACAATGGGGCACTACAGTTACTACAGTGAGAAGGGTGTATTTTTACACGGTTACAACATAGTTCTTGACTATATAACACCCACCACCCCTTGAAATTTTAACTCTAATTTTTCTTTTCACAGATTGTGCCTGGTCTGCAAAGAGTTTCCAGCACTTTATTTCAATTTCAAGTATCTGCAGATTTTTAAAAGTATTTCACCAATGGATGAAGTAATTAATATTTTGCGGATGTCAAATAATTTCTACTGTTGCATGTATCATAACACCACTGTGTGCGCAGATCCATGTACAAGGCAGGAAACAAGGAATTTTGGATTAGTTAAAACACACTTAAAATTTGGATTGGGATAATTGGAGCTGCTGACATGTCCAGCTCACCACTTTAGGTTAGAGATGCCATGAAATGGCAAATCCTGGAAAGGGGTTTTGGCTGTTTTGGAAGAATATTGGAGCAGCCAGGAAATCATTTCTCCTTGTCCTCTGTGATAGCCAGACAGTACATTACAGTGAAATATCATGAAGTCACAATTGTGACTACAAATAGCATCTTTCCACAAGACTTCCTTTTAAGAATATGAAGTACATATTACATATGATATAATAAATTGAAGCTGGCATTATTTTATCTTGCTTTTATTGCCTTACCTTTTACTTCAATGGGCAGAGTTGTTCAGTTGGGTAGGACATACAGACTCATAGGTTACTTCGCAAAAAGACAGTAAAACTTCACAAAAGACATCTCATTTCAAATGCAAGAGCCTTGTTGGAAGTGAGACATTGAGGTACCAGTGCCTTTGCAAAGACAATGAAAACTACTTTGGAAGGAACTTCAGAAGCAGTTGCAAATGAAACATTCAGAGGCTGGTAAGATCTTTCAAGGACTGGGAAGAAGTTCTGTATTTTTTAAAGAAAAAAAACTTACTCGCACTAACTATCTGAGACTCATATGTACAAAACAACATCTATTTATCTATTTATTTATTTATTCATTTATTTACTTGTATATATAAAATACTTGTCCTGCATGTGAATTGTTTGTCTGTATGTGCATTACATCTCATTCTATGTCTACATGATTTGCACTGCAGTCCAGAGAACACTGTTTTGTCAGGTTGTATTTGTACAATCAGATGACAATAAACTTGACTTGACTTGAAATCTTTATGCACAATTCTATCTTTCCTCTGAGGAGGACATAGATCTCAAAAACATGACCAAAGTGTAGACAAAGCCTTCCTGTATCTTGACTCTTGTTTATAACTTGTGAATTCAGATCCGCTGAAAGCCTTACAACTCTTTATGGAAATTTACTCTGCACACGTGGTCTTCCTGCAATCCAATTTAAAAACATAGTAATTCATCTGAGTATTATAATTGTAGTAAATTGTTACAAAAGGTCACTAAGCACGCTTCACTAGTCAGACAACTTTTCTCAAAAACTCTCCAGCTAAGTAAACTCTCTATGTAACATCCAGACCTGCAGACGTTGTTTTCCAATTCAATTCCTTGACATAATGTCCCTGTTTATTGAAAGATTGTTGTCATTTAAAAGCAATTTTCTCTCCAGCTGCAGTCCAAACCAGTGACCCAAGGTGATCTTGCAGCTTTTGTCTTTTCAGTCTGGACTATTAATTACTCACTAGACACAGTTGCTGAACTCCATACATGTATACTTAAATAGCATTTTGACTTTATTTTTAAATTCATTCAAGGAATATGGGATTTGTAGGCTGACCCAGCATTTAATATCCCATTTTTATTTACCATTGAGAAGCTGGTGCTAAAGCTTAAACCTTCCAGTGTTGATCATAAATACTTCAGACAGATCCATTCCACTCTTGCACTCTGCCTCCAGTCTTTTTTAGAACAATTGTTGTTAACTCTTCCCAGATATACAGCAAAATTCCTATTGTCCCGAATTCAATCAACCAGAAACTCAAACAATTGGGAAAAAAAATTGAAGAATAAATAAAATTTCAATTAAATAAGAATGGGTGGATGGACCGCACGGGGGAATGCTGACATATGCAAGTTTCCCCCGCTCCGTTCCTTCCTAGTAGGAGTCTTTAGCTTTATTACTATAAAGTATATTAGTGAGGCTTTATCTGTAAACTTGAGGGAGGGGTTTAATTATGGTGGCGGCAGATTTACCGTCGCGGCTAGTGTACCACTGTTACAGTGCCAGCAACTGGACTTCGAATTTAAATTTTATAATTTACAGGAATTACCTGATTAAAGTGAACTTTACATAATTAAAGACTACAAAATTGATTTTTTTTTTCAAATTACTGCATTTTGTATTGCCCTTTGTCTTTTAAATAGTGCATTCTTCATTCTGATGTATTAATTAGGCATTGTAAGAGTGAGTCTCACTCAACCAGAAAATACGCATATCCAACATCCACCATCTCTGTAGGTGTAAAATAATGGGGATTTTACTGTACTTATTGAATTATGGTATATATTTCACCTTTCATCAACTGCTTGCAAATGCAATAGATGGTGATCAATGAAGAAAACAATAAGAGGAATTTCAGAAAGAATGGATACAGACACCACAAACTCATCAACTCCCAGTTGCCTCAACTATACCTCTTAACACCCTATAAGGATTCTATTCATTTCTCAAAATTCCTCTGTCTCTGTCACATCTGCTCCCAGGGACAAAGTCTTCATAAGAAGATCATCTGAGATGTCCTCCTTCTCCACTACTATCAAATCGGCCCTCATCTGCATATCCTCCATTTCCTGTGCATCTGCCCTGGCTCCCTTTGCCCCCAGACATAACAAGGAGAGGATACCCCTTGTCCTCACCTACCACACCCCACCAGCCCCTGCATCCAACATATCATTCTCTGCAATTTCTGCCACCTACTATATGATCCCACACCAGGCTCACCTTCCCCGCTCATCCCCTTTCCACCTTCATCCCTTCTCACCAATGGCCCCCTTGATATCTATCTCTATAACAGCAGAAAATGTTACACTTGCACCCACACTTCCTTCCTTACCACCATTCGGGGCTCTGAAGAGTTATTTCAAGTGAAGCCACACTTCAGTTTTGAAACTGCAGGGGTCATCCACTCCATCTGATGCTCCTGTTGTAGCCTCCTCTACATTGGAGAGACTGGATGCAGACTGGGAGATCGCTTCATTTAGCATCTTCACTCTGTCTGATGCAATAGCGGGGATCTCTGAGTGACAACCCATTTCAATTCCCCATCCCATCCCTTGCTGACATGTCTATACATGGTCTTATGCACTGCCCAACTGAAACCATCTGCAAATTGGAGGTACAGCACTTCATATTCCATCTGGATTCCCTCGAACCAGATATTATGAACATCAAATTCTCCAGTTTCCATTGGGTTATGCACATTAGAGATTTGAATACACAGCTCAGGGTGTGCTGCATGAGAAATAGGTTCAATTTTATTCAGAACTAACACTATATATGACACGCAGTAAATAACTCGAGAGGCTGAGACTGAGTCCCTGATCTACAAGCTTTTATTCACAATGGACAAGGACCTCATCCTGTGTCATGACTTGGGCTTTCTGGGGAAGGGCCAGGGTGATAAAGGATTTATACAAGGTGAAAAGAGGGAGGGGCCACAGGTACTGTCACAGGACGGGGCAGAGCCAGGTGTTCAGGACATCAGGAATACAATATAGTTCAGCAGTTCACCACACTATATTACAGAAAGAGAGAGCAATTCTATTGTGATGGATTGTAATTGTATCAGTCTGGAGCCAATTAAATGACAAAGTGATGTGTACAAGTTTGATGGTGACACAGAACTTGATGGGACAATGACCTCTGAGGAGAACCAAAAAAAAGCAATGAAGATATAGAAAAAAATTGTGATTTACCCATGAAATATACTGACAAATTAGATTATCAAGTCAGAAGTAGAGGGAAAAAGAATTGTTTCAATTGGTCAAATAGCAGTAAATGGCACTAAGAGAATTCGATCCATGGTTCAAGAAAATCAGAATTATATTCTGCAGATTGATACACGATCAATTACAAAAAGACTGAATTTGCCGAGACTGAAGGCTTTTATTGACAAGAAATGAAGTGCATCCCTGTGTTGGTCACTCACACTGACCCAGACTTGAACTGGGGGCATGCTTATGACATAACACCCTTTATGGTGAAGAAAGGGGGAGGAGTCATGAGCTGGCCAGTGAGAGCAGGGTCAACCAGGAAAAGACATGACATTTACACATGGCCTGCAAATATATAAAATAGTGGTTTCACCACACAAATACATAAAGCAAATAGGAGGGCAAATCCTTTAAGTTTCAAAGGGATTGAAGTTCAAGTGTAAAGTGCCTTTCTCTAGTTGTACACAAAGAGATCTTTATGTTCCTTTGATCTTTAAACCTCTGAAAGATATGCTTGCTTTGGAAATGGTGCCCTGGCAATTCACTGGAATGATTTTTGAGATGAGGAGACATATCCCATAAAGAGAGTAAAATTGGCCTTTGTTCCTCAAATTTAAATGTATAATGGCCTTCATAAATCAAACTATTGAGTATAGAAGTTGGGATGTTATGGTAAAATTGTACAAATAATTGGTGAAGCTAAATTTGGAATATTGTGTGTAGTTTTGGTCACCTAACTACAGGAAAGATATCATTAAGATTCAAAGAGTGCTGTGAAGATTTACTAGGGTGTTGTCTGGACTTCAGGAACTGAGTTACAGGGAAGGGTTAAACAGGTTAGGTCTTTATTCTGTGGAGTGTAGAATGAGGGGAGATTTGATAGACTTATTTAAAATTATGAGTGGGATAGACAGTAAATGTAGATAGGCTTTTTCCACTGAGTGTCGGTGAGATAGAAACCAGAGAACATGGGTTTTGGCTCAAAAGGGAAAGGTTTAGAGGGAATATCATGGGGAACTTCTTCACACAGAGAGTGGAAGGAGTGTGGAAGGAGCTGCCAGCTGAAGTAATGAGTGCAGGCTCAATTTTAATTCTTAAGAAGAATTTGGACAGATACATGGATTGGAGGGCTACGGTCGTGGTGCAGGTCAGTGGGACTAGAGAGAATAATAGTTTGGAACGGCCTGTTTCTGTGCTGCATTGTTCTATGATTCTACGGAATAGGTACAATCTTATTTGTGAAAGAGGTTGAACTATTAATTGCTGGAAGACTGAAATAAGGCTATCAATCAGAAGAAAAGGCATTGAACAATTAGGCCTCAGATGATGAGTAATGTATTTACTAAGAAGGTTATAAATATTTGTAATTATCCTTCTGGATTTTCAACTATTGTGTACATTCAATTTTTATATTAATGAGGTTTATTTTAAATTCAAATTTACATAGAGCATATGCAATCAGGTTATAAAATGAACTTGAGATTCTGGACTTGCTATGAATTTATTGGCAGAATTTATTGTTTTACAGTCAGTGGTCCTTCCTCTCTTCTTATGTTCTCAGGTACCTATGTTGATGTTACTGCAAGTAAACTGGTGAAAACTAATACCATACCTACAAAATCTATAAACATTGTTAAAAAAAAAGGAAAAACTGTTTGAAATAGAGTTTGGAATCATGAAAAACCAAATTAAAGTATGTTTTTGTTTTGATTTCCAAATGAGGAAAGCAGAAAAGCCATCATGAAGATGGGGCAATTGAAGCCAGGAGGCCACGTGATGAAGTCTCCAGTAGTACATCTAAATTTGCTCTACATATGAAGCTCCTAATCAGAGCAGATTGGTATATTACTTGCTTCTTTGTGGAAGAGGGCCTTTCTGAATGATTATCCCTTTATTTATTAAAGATGGCTTTTCCTTGCTTACCTCTGGTTTCTTCCACAAATCAACAGGAGCTTTCACTAGGACTTGTGAGTAATTGGACCAGATAAATCAAATGCCATTTGGAATTCACATTTGAGTAGATTTTCATGCATAAAATTCTGGATTTTACACCAAAACTGTCAATGATCATATGAACAAATCTAAAAGAACATAGTTAAATCATCATTTATTTTACATTTTATAAACTATGAAATTACTCAACATCCTGTTTAATAAAGTGCGGACATTAGATTATGGTGTTATGCTTCCACTTCTGAGTTTGGGAAACTGAAATTCAATGTAGTTGTGAAGCAAAATGTACATTGAGATGATGGGAAAATGATTTTTGTGGGAGACATAAAATGCAGCTATTTTGATCACATCTGTTTTATGTTCTCATTTAAACTGAATTTTACCTCTTGTGTCCCTGTCTTGATTCATCTGTAGCACAAGCTTATTTCTTAATGTTCTGTTGATTAAAATGCTTTTGGATTGCTTCAGTGAGGGAGTTAACCAGAGTAATGAATCATTTCTGATTTAACAATTACATGGCATTAAATTAGCAAAGTTCCCAGAAATACCAAGATGATAAATCCTGCAAAAATTAGAAATGCCAGCCTCTATCTTCTGAAATTGGGAAGAAAACAATAGAAGTGGAAAGCTTCAACACATTTATTATTATACCTCTTCAGAGCCGGCATAGAATATTCTGCCCTAGTATTAATAGCCAATATAAGCCCAATAATTTAGCCATTTTACTAACACCACTGATCTAATGACTTTCATTTTAGCAGGGATCAACTGCTGGGTGTGTTAAAACATGAACCTTTTTAATATGTAAGTTCAATCATCCAAGCAGGATCCTAAATCCTATTGGACAGCAAAACAGTACTTGCATTTGCTTTAATGTATTGCACTCTGTCAAATTTATCAGAAAATAAGATTTTTGTTTGTGGATTCACGTATAAAGTAAACTTTGAGGGAAGACTTGCCCCACTCTATTGCCTTTGGGAAGGTGATATTGAGACTCCTTGTGTGCATGTGTATGTGTGCATATTCATTGTTTCTATATGAGGCACTCCCACAATGCTGTTGGGCAGATGCACAATACTGCGTAATTTTACAAAGGAAAACAAATATTTATGTACATAATCTTAATGGAAAAGTTGCTTGACGCTTTTAATCACACTTGTAACTACATCTCAGTATTTACTGGATATATTTTTTCACAATAAATGTTTCTGCAACATGAGCATTATGCAAGGCATTTGTGCATTGTAGGGATAACACATTTCCTTCTGCAAGAATTTGATCTATTTACAATAAGAGAACATTAATATATGTAAAAAATATTTCATTGAAATCTATTTTGAAAAATATTAAATTTACATCAATTAAAGTTTAAAATTTGTGTCCTTTTGAATCGGCTTTCAGTGTGATATTATAAGAAAGTCTTCTGAGGGACCTTTACCGATGTGGCCTGAACTGGAGTTTCACAGTACTGAATTCTCATACATAGATTAAAGTAATGTTGCAGATGGTACGACTCATGTGAAAGTTAAATCCAAGATCCGCTACTTTCTAGCCTTTGCTGGGCTCCCAGAGATCTAACCGAGTAGAGCTTGAGTGGGAGTTTGGTTAGACTCCAGCTCTCTGCATGTAGTGGTATTAGTGTGACTCCACCTTTGACCTCTGATGTAAGGATGACATTTTTTTTATAGAAGCTCTGAAACAAATGTGGATAAATGCCCAGCGTGGGAATGGGTAGACAGAGGATTTCAAAGCCGGTGGGATCTGCATGATATATCCAGAGACCCCATTCTGTAACCTTTACACCTGCTCTGCACTGATGTTAAGGGACAGCACAAGGTCAGCATGGGACCTTTATTCCCATCAAGGGCAGTCCTTTATAAACACAGTCATGAAATCCTGCCTTGGGCGTGGCCCTTCCGGACTTCTCTTTGAAAATGTGCAACACATAATGTGCCTTTGTTCTATTGAAAGCTTATGAAGTTGTTTATAACTATCCAGTTGTTTTTTTTTCCCTTTTTGATCAATTAATTCCATTGAAATATTTAAAAACAATTAGATAAACAGGAGTTATAAAGAAATAGAAAGTGGCTTCAATTTCCACTGTACTGCCAATGAGTTTTTCCAAAGAATTTGCCACTGAAAACTGGATTTAGTAAATATTTAGATTTCTCAAAATAAATTGGTTGTTCTCTCTCCCTCAACTTTAATTTTTCCTTTGAATCTTACCCCCTCCTGATGCATTGAATTGTGTAGGTTTTATTTCTGTGGAGTTAAATAACATCATGCTTGAAGGTTAAGTGGTGGTCTTCTTCTCTTCCAATTATCCAAATACAGTAGGGGCTAAAAGTTAGACATAAAATAGAAATTGCACTCCAGATAGTATCTGTGGCAAAGGGTGATGTCCATGAAATTAATGATTGAGGGCAATGTTTTATTCAAAACTGGAAAGATGTAGAAATGTTACAACGTTCATGAAAATGCAAAGGCAATGTAGATGGGGAAGGGGAAATTGAAGGAAAGTACTGGACTATGACAGGGTTGGAGAGATTAAGTAAATTAATTTAAAATAGGGTCTGACCTATAGGAGATGTATATATGGTTGCCAGAATCACATAGAGGGTTTTGAACAAGGGACTAATACAAAGGGATGGCTATTTAAAACAGACGTGTAGCGACTTCTTCTCACAGAGAATGGTGGATCTCTAGAATTCTCCACCTCGTGGATGTGGACATCAGATCATTTGGGTATTTAAAGAAAAATTCATGAATTTTTTTGGTAATTTTAGGGCAATGGGAAACTAGCAAAGAAGAAAAAGTAAACAGAAAGAGGAGAGGAGCCCTGAGGTAGATTAGCCATGACCATATCAAATGGTGGGTCTTTCATTTCTGAAAAGAAATGGTATCTATGATTCTGATCAGAATTTGTTGAAATCAATTTTGAATTTCAAAGGCTACATTCTGTCAGAGATTAGAGGATGAGGTGCTGTTCCTTGAGCTTCAATGCAACAGTACAGGAGGCTATAGACAAAGAAGTTAGAGTGGTGTTACAAGATCAAACCAGCAACCACAAAGAAGGCATATCACACAGGGGTAAAGATAAACAATTAACAAAAAATTCACCTTCAAACTTTAATTCAAATCCCCCCACCCCCTTTTATAACAATACCCACTGGTTGCTATGCAAATCTCAATAACAGTGTAAAACTAATAAATTCCCCAGCCTAAATATAACATATGTAATCAAGTCTAAGCTACACTTCCAACCAGCCCACAGAAAAACAGACACAAAACAAACACAAAACACTCAAGACTCACAAAACTTCAATCTCAACTGAAGCAAAGATCATAAACAAAATTCAGTTTGTTTGGTAAACTGAAGCCAAAAGATTTTTGAGAGAGAGATAGCACAAAATTCAAAGTTGTCTTGTGTTGCTAGCAGAGAGAGAAACAACTGGCTTGGTCCAGATCCTTCTGGCTGCCTTCAGAATGTTCATCCTTTTTGAAATCCCAACATTCTAAACTGTCCACCAGACCATGACTCATGCTCTAGGCCTTCTTCCACTCCACAGCACCACCCAGTGGTGGTTTATCATCCAAGTTCAGAAATATTTAGATCATTTTCTGCACATAATCAGTCCGTCTCCCACTCTCTCAGCAGTCCACATTCACCTTGGCTCTCTAAGGCAAACTGTCACTTTTTAACATAAAACCACACAACACATAGGCCAATACACAACACAGAACTTTGTAATAGTGGAGAATTACATTTTCAAGCAAGGAGTCCTGGTTTTGGATTTTATGAAGTCTATTCCAAAAAAAAGTACGATAAAACCCCTGGTATTCGGCACCAATAGGGATTGCTGGATGCGAGATAAGCGAGTTTTCCACTTGCTTGAGGCTCACTCTGACAATACCTGATTAATACACCTCCATACGGTCCTGAATGAATTGTTTAACTAATAAAGTATAGTTGTTTTAAAATAACCCATGTGTCTTTATTACAATAAAAGAAACATCTCAGGGGAACATCTTGTGATACTCTAAGGTTTGGATGTGGAATCTAACCCTCCTGGAAAAACTTTAAAAAGTTAAACTAAGCAATGGTTTGAACAATTAAAAATTATTGAAGAATATTTAAATACACCTACAACACCTTTTAAAATGTTTCCAAAGAAAAAGAAAACTGCTGCTGCCTTACCTGGAGGACATCAAGGTGAAAAGACAAGAAGGGACTTGAGGCCTACCATTGGTGAGAAACAGGGAGCTAGCATTCCCTGGGTGAGTAATCCACTTGAGGCGCCTTCTTTCGATGTCGCTCTCCTGCAGCAATGGAGAGGTAGCATCCAAGAAGAACCCAGAAGTGATGTGTGCATGCACATGCATGAACAACAAGGGCCTTCAGCAATGCTGTCGGAGGAACAAGACTTTGCCTCACCAACATCCAACAGCAAAGAGGATGAAGACCAAAAAGGCAATCAGCAGCAGGAAGAGGAGGTAATGAAAAAAATAAATTAAAATTATTAAAAACAGAACCAAACGTAATGCTAAAGACATATCTAATATTGAATTACTGTCAGAATTTCAAAGAATTGTTAAGGGAGAAATAAATAAAGTTTTGGAGGCTGTTAATAAAATGAAGAAAAATCTGGACAAATTCAAAAGCTCAATTTAAAAAAAATGCAAGAATATATGCAACATGTAGAAGACAGAGTATGGTGGAAGATTCTACCACTGTTTTAACTATAAAGAATAAGAAGTTACAGCAAAAGGTTGATAGCGGAAAATTTCATTTGGAGAAACAACATTAAGATAGTAGGTCTTAAAGAAGATGTAGAAAAACAAGACGTAATTGGCTTTTTTTTTCAGAATGGTTTCCTGAAATGTTGGGAACTGAACATTTTGAGCATCCTATAGAGATTGCAAGAGCACACTGAGCTCTTAGAGCAAAACCACTTCCAACTCAAAATCCACGATCTGTGTTAATTAAATTTCTTCAAAACAAGATATCTTTGGTAGCAGAAAAGGCAAAATCAACAGGAGGCCCACCTGAGAATGAAGGGGCCAAAGTTTTATTTTATTCTGATATAACCGCTGATTTATTAAAAAAAAGAAGAGAATTTAATCTGGTTAAGAAGATTTTATGGAATATCGGTTTGTACTGCGCCATCCAGTGACCTTGAAGATCTTCATACCTGGTGGAGAAAATAGTTCTTTTTCGGGCTTTGTGGAAGCTGAAGAATTCATACAAAATCTTCTAAGAGTTCAGAAGGAGGGAAATATAAGAAGATTTGTGGATGATTTTGTTTCTTTAATGGACTAGTTTCCTTTAGTATTTTCCGTTATTCAGTGTAATTCAGAATATTGTATACTAAATATTTTTCTTTATCTTTAATTTCTTTGTTTAGTCTATGGGTTTTCTTTAATAAACTTTTAAGTAAGATTTAAATAATTAAAGGCAAGTGTACCGAGGGAGTTGGGGAGGATAGGAAGTTTTGACTTCTATTGCTTCATGTGGGTAGTTGTAACTGTGATCATGGCCCATAAAATAGAGGGAGGAAGAATTTGACTTAATCATTACAACATCTATTGGGGAGGGTTCATTTTGTTTATATATTTAGTTACAAGTTTGGACATGAAGATACTTTAATTGTATTTTTCTTTCTCTTGTCTCTTTATCTGGATTGCTGGAGGAGATACATGCAAGCATGTTGGGTTTGGAATGATAGAGTTGTGGCAGGAAGGTTCACAGGCAGAGGAGTAGGAAATAGTGTTCTACTAAGAAAAGTAATACAGTGAAATTTGTAAATTATAATGTTAATGGGTTAAATGGAACCATGAAAAGGAAAAGAGTATTAACATATATTAAGAAGCTGGAAGTAGGTATAGCCTTCTTGCAAGAAGCTAATTTAACTGAAAAAGAACATTTGAAGTTTGACATGTAGTAGCTTATTCTTTTAATTCTAAAGCAAAGGATGTGGCAATTTTAGTGAAAAAGAATATTCAAATGTAGTAACATATCCTGCTGGGAGACATGTGATAGTACATTGTCAAATATTTTCAGAATTTTTGGATGTTTCTGAACCTGTGTGCACAAAATGTAGATGATGAGTGATTCAAGAAATCTTTTTGAATTTAGCAGAGGCACGTGACAATATTTTGATAGGAGTCCTTAATTTCTGTTTTGATCAAATTTTAGATAGAACTACAAGAGGAGTAGTAAGAAACAAAGCAGCAAAAGCTGCATTGGTATTAATGAGGGATTTTAATTTAATAGATGTGTGGAGGAAAATTCATCCTAGAGAAAAAGACTATTTATTCAAAGAGACATGATTCTTATTCCAGAATTGATTTATTTTTATTATCTACACAAATACAAGGCAGAATATTAGATGTTGAATATAAACAAGAATTTTATCTGACCACTCACCTTTGTTAATGACTATTATAATGCCAGATAAAGAGAAATCGGTATATAGATGGAGACTGAATTTAATAATATTAAAAAGAAAAGACTTTTGAAACTTTATTAGAAACAAATTCATTTATTTTGTGATACGAATTTGAATTCAGTGACTGATACATTTTTAACATAGGATGTCTTAAAAGCCTATTTGAGAGAACAAATTATGTTTTACCTCTAAAATTAATTGGAGCAAGAATAAAGGCATTGGAAAAAGATCTTCAGAAAAGAAGTTATGATGATGTGTAGGTAATTAATTAATTTTAAAAAAACATCAATTTAATACATTACAAACCTTTAGAATGGAAAAAAGTATTGCAAGATCTAAACAGAGATATTATGAATTACGTGTATGAGCACATAAAGTATTTGTATGGGAATTGAAATTAGAATAGGCTTCAAGAATGATTGTGCAATTAAAAATGACATGAATGCGATCAATTATAAACCTTGAAAAATAAATGAAACTATTTTTTATTCTAAACTATATAGTTCAGTGTCCATAAAAGATGTTAATAAAATAGGCAGATATTTATCTGGGATAAATTTACCTAGATTAACTATGGAAGAACAAACAGAATTAAGTGCATGTTTTACACATTTAGAAGTAAAGGATGCAATAAGTTAATTACAAGGAAATAAATCCCCAGGGAAGATTGTTTCCCCACCTGAATTTTATAAAGAATTTAAAGATGTATTAATATCTATTTTTACGGAAACAGTAGATCAAGCATCAATGACTCATACTCATCCAGCCTCATTTTCAACAGCAATAATTATTGTGATACCAAAAAAAGATGGAGATCCTTTAAAAACCTTCATTGTATAGGTCTAACTCATTATTACATGCAGGTAACAAAATACTTGCCAAAATATTGGCAAATAGAGTTACCAAATTATTGCCCAAATGAATAAACATAGATCAGACAGGATTTGTGAAAAAGAGACAATTGGCGGACAATGTAGCTAGGTTAATCAGTATTAAACACACAGCACAAAAAAAAAGATTTGAGTGTAGCAGTTGCCTTACATGTAGAAAAAAGTGTTTGATAGATTTGAGTTGGACTTCTTGTTTAAAATGCTAGATAAATTTGGGTTTGTTCAAACTTTATAAACTGGATGAATGCACTATATAATAACACTAAAGCGAAAGTAGTAACCAAAGGACAATTGTCCATTTCATTTCAATTGGCGAGATCTAGCAGACAAGATTGTCCCTTATCTCCAACTGTATATTTTAGCTATAGAGCAACTAGCAGAGGAAATTAGGAGTTACTTAGGAATTAAGGGGTTCAAGGTCGGTCAGGAAGAGTATAAAATTAGTTCATTTGCAGATGATGTTTTAATATATCTGAGAGAACCAGAGACTTCTTTAAACTGCATCTAAATCTAGAAGAATTTGGTAAGATTTCAGGCTATAAAATAAATTGTTATAAAAGTGAAATTATGCCCCTTACACAAGGGGATTATAGCTTTTGTGAATAAATACTCAATTTAAATGGGCCAAAGAGGTGAATAAATATTTAGAGATACAGATAGATAATAATTTAAACAATTTATATAAACTGAATTACTTAACATTACTTAAAAATTTGGAGGATTTTAAAAAATGGATGACTTTGCCAATAACTTTAGTGAGAAGGGTTAATTGTAGAAAAATGAATATTTTTCCATGAATACAATATCTTTTTCAAACCTTACCAAAACTACAAAGGTTTGTTTAAGAATTAAATAAACACATAAAGAAATTTATTTGAAAAGGTAAAATGTCAAGTGTTTCTATAGAAAAATTAATGTGGTAATATGAATCAGGAAGTTTAAAGATTCCTAACATTAAAAATTATTATCAAGTGGTTCAAATGAGATTTCTTACATCTTTTTTTGAGGAATAAGGTAAACCGGCATGGGTCAAAATAGAATGGATAATATAGGAGAGAAAATAGCAGAGGAATTTATATTCAAATGGGATACAAAGTTAATAAATGGTGTGAAAGATGTGCCAATACTGAAACATTTGATTACTATTTGGAATAAGATAAATAATGAAATTGGAACAAGTGAAAGTTTATCACCTAAGACACTTTTGATTCAAAATAATCTTATACATTTTACTAAAGATAATATTTTTTTAAATATTTGGTCTCATAAAGGCATTAAAAATATAGAAGATTGTTATGAACAAGGTTAATTGATGTTATTTCAACAATTAAGGAATATATATGGAATAACCTGGAATAGACCTTTTGGCTATCTTCAACTGAGAGAATATTTTCTGGAAAGGTTAGGTGCAACAATATTTTTACCAGCTTGCACTGAGCTGGAAACTCTTATTAGGAGAGGTAATATTTAAAAAAAATTCTGTATTGTACCTTTTATTACAAGCAGGCACTATTAAACAGGGAATTCACAAATCTAGACAGAATGGGAGGCAGATCTAAATATTATGATTGATGAGAAAAG
This sequence comes from Narcine bancroftii, assembly GCF_036971445.1. NCBI lineage: Eukaryota > Metazoa > Chordata > Chondrichthyes > Torpediniformes > Narcinidae > Narcine > Narcine bancroftii. The sequence goes on from NC_091469.1 coordinate 339,465,822, forward strand.
ATGGCCAAATCTTTGTTGAGACTGTATGACAAGTATTATAAATGTAAAGTATAAATTAGTTCAATATAATTATCAATTATAATTAATGCAGCAAAAACTGAATAAAATCAAATCAGATTTATCAGAAAAATGTTTTAGATGTGGTGAAGAGATAGGAACCTTTCTACATTTTACTTGGTCATGTTCTAAAGTAAGGTCTTTTTGGGTGGATTTATGAATTTTTTTAGAGAAAATTACAGGCACCATATTTCCACAAAATCCAAACTTATTTTTATTGGGAAATACAGAAGGAACAAGACCCAAGTTAAAATGATAATTTTATTAAGTGAAATTTATTAAAATAGCATTAGCAGTGACTTGAAAATCAGATGCATTTTTAGGTATGGAAACATGGAATGCAGAAATTCAAAGTTGTATTCCTTTGGAGAAAATTACACATAATTTAAGAAATAAAAATGCAAACTTTTTACAAATTTGGAGCCCATATGTGCAAAATTTAGGGGTTAATATGTACAAATATTCTTCCGGCCTCTTAAAACCTGTGTTAATCTTCTTCCCTAAAATGGTTATAGGAACTGACCCTTCAAACAATCCAGGAGACTATTTTTCTCTCTTTTTTATATTTAATATAACTAATGGGAGGGGATGTATAAGGAGGGAGGGAAGGGAGGGGAAGGGTGAGGTAAAACCAGCATGTAATCATTGCAATTTAAAATTTAATCATTTTTTTTTTAATTTAAAGTTTATTCATTACATGTATGGAATTTTTTAAATAAAATATTCAAAAAAGAAGAAACATCGCAGCAGGTTGGAGGAACATCAGATAGGCTCTTTGAATGGCAGAGCAGGGTTAATGTGCCAGATGGCCTACTTATTTCTTATGTTCTTATGCACTTCATCAGGAGGAATAACAAGCATAAGTGATACAAAATAAATGATAGATCTTTGTAGAGTATTGAGTAAAAGAGTGAGTTCTCTGTAAAAGTTGAAGTAATCTTGAAGATGGCAGCACTGAGAGGTAACATGGTTGAAAAGTCATGTGGAACACTTGGCTTTGACAGCCAGAATGAGGAATACAAGAAAAACTTATTTATTAAACATTGGATAGGCTACAGCAGAAGAACCATGTACAGTTCTGATCATTTCACAGTAGGAAGAGCATGATTGCATTGGCCAGGGTGCAGAGGAGATTCACCATGATGTTGTCTGGGATGAAGATAATCAGTTAAGAGGATTGGGTAGATTTGTTTCCCTTGGAGTGAATGAGGCAGATGTGGAAACTAACAGTGGTTCACAAAATTATGGGAGTGTGGACAGCATGGGGATACTTTTCACATAGCAAAGTTATCTGAAACTAGAGGAATAGTAGGTTGAAAGTGAATTTGGGAAAGGGAAAGTTTTTTTTACCCAAAGGGTGCTTAAAATCTGGAACACACTGCCTGCATGGGTGATGGAGAGAGGTACTCTCAAAACATTTAGCAAGTATCAATTCAATCACTTGAATTTTCAAGGCATGAAAGACCAAGGACCAAATGCTAGCGAAGGAAATCTACACATAGATATTTGATAGTCAGAATGGACATGGTGGGCTAAAGGGCCTGTTTCCATGCTGCAGGACTATGACTATTTAGTACCTACCTACTCACCCTTTGATCAATGTCTAAAGTCCATGGTCCATTTTTAAAAATTGAGAGACCAGTCAATGTTCAGAGATGGCAGGGTGACTTTCCTATTCAAGTTATTAATTGCTGTTCAGATTCAAACTATTATTAATACTCAAGCAGAAAATTAAGGTTCTATCTTGTTTTTTCTCCCCCGCAGACTGAGGAAGCCTGTGTTATTCTTAAATAAGGAACATCTGTGGCTTTTATCCATGAATTTCAGAACAACTGGCCATCAGGCTTGCAGAACTAAAGCTACATTTACAAATTATTAAATAAATCACAGGAACTTTTTTTGGAATTTACACAACTTTAGTTTATCCCATTGACGCAAATGTTGTTCTCAGCTCAAACTTATCTTCCACCATAACTTGCTTGAAAACCACTTAAGACAGCTATTAGGTTAATAGGACAATTGTCAGGAAATTGTGGTTTCAAATCTAATTTCAGTGACGTGTACAAAAATCAAGGCTGATACGCCTAAGTACAAATCTAATAGTCTGAGATTTCTTTTTCTCTCAGAAGAGACAATATATATATTTCCTTCTCTCGGGTTGTGAATTTTTTGCAACATTTATTATGAGAAGAGAAGAGGTTGAGAGTTTTCCTCCAATACTATTTTAGTAATCTATCATCATTAAAATAGATTATTATCTCATTCTATTTCTTGGAGTTTACTTTATTCAAATTGGCTACTTCAATTTCTATGTTATAACAGTGATTACATTTCAAATCTCTTGCCTCAGAATATCCAAAGTTTATGAGCTGTGGAAAAGAAATAAAGATCTTTCTTCTTCTTTCAGATTGATAGCTCACTTGTGTAATGTCACAGGAAATGAATGTCAGAGCCAATATTGTTCTTCCTTGCCCAATGAGATTGAAGGATAGAGAAATAAATTTAAACAAGACTATGGAAGAAATTAGAGTCAATTTAGACACCGAAGAGAGAGAGAGAGAGAGAGAGAGAGAGAGAGAGAGAGTTTGTGTGTGTGTGTGTGTGTGTGTGTGTGTGTGTGTGTGTGTGTGTGTGTGTGTGTGTGTGTGTGTGTGTGTGTGTGTGTGTGTCTGTGTCTGTGTGTCTGTGTGAGAGAGAGAGATAAACTTTTAGCTAATTCTAAGAAATTCTGTGTAAATATTATGATTTTATTTAAATCAGGGAATTGTGAGCTATGTGAATTGGCACATAAAAATGAGTTGAAATCAGGGCAAAAATCGCCTTGATCATGATCATTTTGAGTGAAGCCAGGTAAATTATTCATGTTCTTGTGATCTCAAGAATAAATTCTTACACAGAACAACATCTCATAATTTTATAATATTACCACTTTGGAATGAATACTATAATTGCACCACAATCATCATGTCAATAAAGTTCTAGCATTATTTATAAGCCATAGGTTTTATGGAAAGGTTTAATGGGAAATGATTGTCCAAATCCAACCAATTCTTAATATTAATGGAGAGGCCAAGGTTTAAAATGATGCTAATGTAAAGTGGTTAAAATCAACCACAACAATCATGTGTGTAAAAATATAAAATATAAAAATGCACACACATAATACACTCATGTGAATATGTGAAGGGATGTAATATAGTTAAAATTTACCTGGGCCTTGTAACCTTTCTGCTTCCCTGTCACATTTGTAATGAAAACATTCTGGAGATTCATGACTCACAGAGTATCTCTTTATTTCTTGAATACTTAAATGTCATGAGTATTAGTCTCATTTCCAACTCTATTAATGTCTCAAATAACAGCTACTTTTGTGGATATGGAGTATGTCTAAGTACTGCTTGATTAGTCCCACCTCAGTGAGTAATAAAAGAAACTGTGGATATATGTGGTCTCTGCAGACCTTTTTTATCCCCCCCCCCCCCCCCCCACAAGTTGAGAAAGTTCATGTCTCCGTAGGCCTTGACAAGAAAGGAATTACATGTACCTTATGGAAAGGAAGTGAAGTAAGAAGGTTGCAGCAAAATTTGACAGGTAAATAAAAGAATAAATAAATTCTTAGAGGAATAGAAATGTAGAACAATCTCCTTTTCTGTTGGTTGTTAAACCTGATGGGATATATTATGGAATTTAAGACATCAACATTATATATTGGAAGTTTAAGCACAGATAGATTGGTTTTTTTTTTGTTTGGTTAGGGATCAGAAATTCTATTGAGAGATTAAATATCATACACTGTCCACTGTGCATAGAAGATGTAGATAATAAAATGGATAGAAAGGAGGGGAAAAGAAGGTGCAGACAGGGAGGATTCTATTATCAGAACAATGTGAAAGCACATAAATTTATTGACATAAACATTGTACAATGTACGTACAGGTGTGCACCAAAATTTGTTCTTGCTGCTGCAAACAGGTTCTTTGTAAAAAAAAACTTAAATAGTATATATTAAATTAAATTTAAAAAAAAACATAATAAATACAAAAGTAAAATAATAACTACCGGTATTCACAGTTCCATTGTGCACCCCCCCCCAAAAAAAAGTAGGGTTACAATAGTGCAGTCATTTCTTTTGCAGTATCCAAACAGTCAATGATAAGGGTAGCAAGGGGAGGTTCAAGAGCCTGATAGCTGTTGGAAAGAAATTCTTCTTGAACCTAAAGGTGCTGGACTTCAGGCTTCTATAGATTCTGCCCTAAGCTAGCAGTGAGAAGAAGTTGTGCCCAGGGTGACGGGAGTGCTTTGTGTTGTTGATTGCCTTCCTACGCCTCACATAATTCAGCGCATGGAGATCAGAGCTTTTGATGAACCTGGCTATGTTTGCCATCTTCAGCAGCCTTTTACATTCCTGGGAACTTGAGTTACCAACCCAGGCTATGATTCAACAAGTCAATATACTTTCCACAGAGCACATTTGGGAGTTTCATGGAGTATTCAGCTAGATGCTAAATCTCATCAGACTCCTTGGAGAGTAAAGGTGTTAGTTTGCCTTCTTCATTGTTGCTTCAATGTAGTGGCTCCAGGAAAGGTTTTCAGAAATGTGGGCTCCCAGGAACTTGGCTCTAACCCTCTCCACCTCCTTCCCATCAATGGAGACATTTGAATAGTCCCTCGGTCTCTCCTTCCTTACATCAACAAACTCCTTGGTCTTGGTGACTTTGACGGCAAATTTATTGCTCTGACACCACCCAACCAGATTTGCGACCTCAATCCAGATAAATCAAAGAATAAATAATTCTGATTCATCATTTCCAGTTAGTTGGCCAACAATAGTGATGTCATCAGCAAATGTATAGATTTTGTAAGAGACAAACTTAGCTACACAGTAATGATGTATTCGTTCATCAACATACTGTAAATAGCAGATACAAACTACCCATTACTTATCATATGAATAATCCACATTCAACAAATGCCAACTTTCAACTGCCGTTGTACAAACTTCAAACAGTTTTTGTGAAGATCTACTTTTGTAGGCAATCATGTTTCTGAAATGCAAGAGAATTGAAATGATATTGTAAGAGCAGTCTGGAGAAGTGTTTAACGGACTGCTAATCAAATATTATCCGTTTTATATCATTACTCAAAGGCAAAAATAACCCATATCGTAAGAAAGTGGAACATTTTTGATAAGACAGCCTTTTGAGCTACAAAGCCTAGGGTAAAGGATGGCTGGTGAAAGTGGTGTAATCAATTTGTAGTATTAAGCTAAGAATTGTCACAGCAAACTAGAAGTTAATTTGAGCAGGCATAATTATTCATATTAATCTTTATACTTGGAAAGTGAGGGTCTGTCACAGGAAAACTCAGCATTTATGGCCCTTTCCAAATCTCTATCAAGTAGCAGATGGCAAGTTGCCTTTTAGAGGCACTGCAATCTGTGTGGCATAGCTGCTGCTGCTGAATATTACTGAAGCGGGAATGCTGGGACTAGGTCATAGCGATACTGAAAGAAATATTATATATTTTCAAGTCATTATTGTGTATGAAAACGGAGGTCCTCCATCAGCCAGCTCCCCACCATGATTACCAGCCCCCCCACATCTCCATCGGGCACACAAAACTCAAAACGGTCATCCAGTTTACCTATCTCGGCTGCACCATTTCATCAGATGCAAGGATCGACAACGAGATAGACAACAGACTCGCCAAGGCAAATAGCGCCTTTGGAAGACTACACAAAAGAGTCTGGAAAAACAACCAACTGAAAAACCTCACAAAGATAAGCGTATACAGAGCCGTTGTCATACCCACACTCCTGTTCGGCTCCGAATCATGGGTCCTCTACCGGCACCACCTACGGCTCCTAGAACGCTTCCACCAGCGTTGTCTCCGCTCCATCCTCAACATCCATTGGAGCGCTTTCATCCCTAACATCGAAGTACTCGAGATGGCAGAGGTCGACAGCATCGAGTCCACGCTGCTGAAGATCCAGCTGTGCTGGGTGGGTCACGTCTCCAGAATGGAGGACCATCGCCTTCCCAAGATCGTGTTATATGGCGAGCTCTCCACTGGCCACCGTGACAGAGGTGCACCAAAGAAGAGGTACAAGGACTGCCTAAAGAAATCTCTTGGTGCCTGCCACATTGACCACCGCCAGTGGGCTGATAACGCCTCAAACCGTGCATCTTGGCGCCTCACAGTTTGGCGGCAGCAACCTCCTTTGAAGAAGACCGCAGAGCCCACCTCACTGACAAAAGGCAAAGGAGGAAAAACCCAACACCCAACCCCAACCAACCAATTTTCCCCTGCAGCCGCTGCAACCGTGTCTGCCTGTCCCGCATCGGACTTGTCAGCCACAAACGAGCCTGCAGCTGACGTGGACTTTTACCCCCTCCACAAATCTTCGTCCGCGAAGCCATGCCAAAGATTGTGTATGACTGACTTACACGAATTTCATTACACAATGTTAGTTTCTTATGCATACTTCTTTCAAGTCAAGCTTATTCTCATCTGATTGTACAAGTACAACCTGACAAAACAGCATTGTCTGGTGTACCTCGGTGCAAAATGTACAGACTACAACCAGATATAACACACATACAGACAAATACATATGCAGGACAAATATTTTGAATATTGTTTTGTATATATGAGAGTCTCGAATGGTCAGTGTGAACTGTTTCTTTGGTTATACAGCATTCTAACTGACCGTGAGAAAATGCTGTTCCAATGGGAGCAGTTGAAAGATGCTTTGTGCATGGTGGAAGGGGTCCTCAATAATTTTGCATGCCCTTTTCAGACAATGATCTTGTTTCATCACGTCCATGGGTTTGTGGGGGGGGGTGTGAGAGAGACTCCAGTGATCCTCTCTTCCACTTTTTTGGTCCTGTAGATTGACCTCTGATCCAGTTCTCTGCAGCAACCGTACCACATTGTGATGCAGCCAGCCAGGGTGCTCTCGAGAGAACTCCTATAGAAAGTTGGCATAATGGTGGCCAGTAGCCTTGCCCACTTCAGTCTTCTCAGGAAGTTGCTCCTTTCTGACAAGTGAGGAGATGTTGATGTCCACAATAGATCACTAGTTCAGTGAACTCCAAGGAACTTGGTGCTCTCCTTTCTCTCTACTGCAGCATTGTTGATGTGCAATGGAGGGTGACCATTCCTGGTCCTCCTGAAGTCCACAATCATATCCTTTCTCTTGTCCACATTGAGTCTCAAGTGGTAACTCTGGCACCATTTCACGAGATTATCCACCTCTTCTCTGTAGTGTGACTCATCGTTGTTGCTGATGAGTCCAAAGACTGTTGTGTCACCTGCAAACTTAATGACACTGTTGAAGTTGGATCTGGCAAGGCAGTTGTGGGTCATAGCGTGAACAAAAGTGGGCTGGTTGAGGTGCACCAGTGCTCAACATTCTGCTACCATCCCAGACAGACTGGTCTTTCTATAGCATCATTTGTGGGATATTTTCTTCTGAAATGGGTCCAGGATCTATGGGAGATGTGCTTTGAGGTGTTCCATCACCCAGTGCTCAAAGCATTTCATAATGGTAGACCTTAGTGCCACAGGGCGGTAGTCACTGAGGCCTGTTATGTTCCTCTCTTGGGTACTGGGATGATAGTGGCTATTTTGAATCCTGCAGGAATGATGGACTGCTTCAGTGAGGTGTTGAACATGTCTGTGAAGACCTCCATCAATTAGTCTGTGCAGTCCTTCAATACCTGAACAAGGATGTTGTCTGGTCCTGCGGCCTTGTGTAGCTTTACCTTGAATAGGGTTTTCCTCATCTCGGCCGCAGTTATGCAGGGGGGCAGTTCATCAGAGGGATATGGAACTTTCTTTGACGTCAACCTGTTCTTCACATCAAATCGTGCACAGAAAGTGCTCAGTCGTTGTCCTTAACTTACAAGGTTGACTTGTAGTGTTGATCACTTCCCACATGCTCCTCATGTCGATGGGGTCACACAGATCTCTGTGGATCTTCTGTGCGAACTCTTGCTTTGCCATCTGATTATATTGTTTTAATCATATGATTTTAGAATGGAGTATGGATGAAACCCTAACTAAAGGTGAAATTCAGAGTAGTTGGTATTATTCTCCATTTTTCCCCATGCTGATTTTGCTCATTGTTCAGAAATAGTAATTTTCAAAAGTAAAATTGGATTTGCTCACATTTTTAGAAGAACTTGTTAGTCCTCTCAGGTGAAGTACATCTTGACTCCAGGCTATTCAGATCTTGAATATATATCTAATTTCAGCTGCTTGGATTGTTCATGACTTTAGCTATATTTTAAACAATACACTGCCATCACCTCATGTCTGCAAGAACACAAAAAAAACAATGTTATCGTCTCAAGCTTTACCATTTACATCAAGGAACCTTTTTGAAGATTAGTTCAATGAAATGACAGTGGTATAGTTCCTGTAACTTGATTGATGCCTTTGTAAGCAAAGGAGCATTGAACTATCTGATCAAGCTTCATCGAGTCAACGTTTCCTTCCTTAACTTCAGTTAATTTCCTATTGCTGACGCGAATCTGTTCAACAGGTCTTTTGCCAGCATGGTCCCTTCCACCAGCCCTGTCTTGCTCTCATGGATAAAAATAATCTTTGTTCCCTGTCTGACAAACACAAAGAAAAGAAAACATCCTCACATCCTGTCTTATTGCTAGCTTTCAAATGGTACAGCATGTGTGCAATTAAACTTCCCCGTATCAAACAGAGTTAACCTGCTGAACACTTTTGTTTGAGGTCCATTGTTGGCAAATAAACAAGGTCACTTGAGCTTTGTTTCGTTTTCTTCAGGCTTACAAGCTTTTTCATGTGAGATTTCTTGTACTGAGATATCAGTGTAACATTATCTGTTTCCTGTTGCCTTGTCCCAGTAAGGATGAATGAAATCCTAAGAGTCTTGTCAGAGTGCCTCTTCAGAAAATGATCTCAGCATGGTACTAATGGTTTGCTAAGCAGTGGTCTAAATTGACAGTTACATCTCTAAGTGGTGTTCCCATGGGCACAGTGAAAAGTTGTGATTTTTTTAAAGCTGAGCAATTTTCTTCTATTGTCAAGTAAAGCTAAAACTGCAAGCAATTCTTTGATTGTGTGAACTAACACCTGTCAGATGTCATGAAGCTTACGGTTTTGTTACTTATTGAACAATGAAACCTTCTCAAAAATGTATTCATTCAATTGCTTCTTGTCATTATTGACATTTTCTTAGGATGCTTTAATCTTTTTCAAACTGTAAAAGATTGTGCAGCTTGCTACTATTAATCTGAGACAGATATAGAAAATGTAAATGGCAGCAATGTCAGTGATGTCTTAATCTATGGAGAATGCAGTCAAAAGACAATAGTTCAGACCACGAGTAACAAAGCATATGTTTCCTTTTTAAAGTTGTTCCATTCAATATCTTGTACAAACCACAAAAAATTCTTGTCATAATCCATATTCCATGAGGAGCTAGACCATGCTGAGATTGGAGTCATTTCTGATATATTCTCTGTCGACAACAGGACCCTTCGTGTGGCCCAGTGACCATTTTAGAGTTGTCACTGACAATCCATCCCACAGAAAACAAAGATTTATTTCAATTCTTTTCAAAATCAAATAAACTAACTGAATATAGGAAATAGATTCATTTCAAAATTAAAACTCAAAATTTGTTTTTGAACTCTAATCTCATTTATCTATTTGTATTCCCTGCAATTTTGGCATTTTGTCAACACGAAGCAATAGAAGAATATTGATAAGAGCTGATTACCCATCATGGTGCAAATGTAATGGATGGCTGTCCTCCCAATTCTTTAATTGAAATGAAGCAGATTTAATGGGATTGTCTTGAAAAAAAAGACAATGGTCTGTTTAGTTTACTATCTGCTACCTGCATGTATATCATGGCAAAGGACAATATGAAAGAGTTCTGCACCAATCATGTAGCAGATATGTAGGTGATCTGTGAAACCAGATTGGGTAGGTGATTGGAGGGATGAGGAAGAAGAAATCTATGTGGACAAGTGATTGTGCATGAGAGGAAGGCACCAGAGTAGGTGGCTCCCCAGAAATTTGGAAAGTTCAGTCTCCAAAACATTGGGTTGAAAACTACCCAAGCAGGATATGAGATGTTGCCCTTCTAATTTGTTTTTGGGCTCTCTGTAGCAATAGAGATAATTTGGATAATGTGGGAGAAGGAAGCAGAGTTAAACTGACATAGAACTAAAAGCTTGAGATGGCTGTTGTGAACAGAGTGTAAAATGGTTGTGGAATCTACACTCAGTTTCACAAAGCAACCATTTATGGCATGGATTCATCAATGAAAACAGTAACTTTTTTTAATCAAAAGGGAACAATAATCATCAACAGACATTCAAAACAACTTGATTATAGTTGATCATTAACTTTAGGTCTACATCATGTACCTGAAAGTTTTATATGATGTAATGGTATGAGACATCTTTTGATTCCTCTGTTTAACCCTGTTTCCAATGAAACGGCAGTGAGGTCTATTTGTGTTTGAAAAGAAGCCTGAAAAGTTTTCCAGGGTTGCTGTAGCTTCTTCATAAATCATCAGTAGGATAACTGCTTATTTCTATATGAAATCACAGATTTTTCATGGCATCATTGCTCAACTTTGGAGCTGTTGATGCATCATTATTTCTGCATGTCAGTTTAGAGGAGAAAGTAAAGAGACTTAAATTTAAAGAAAATGTGATGACTCAAGCTAAGGAGAATCTATTTTGACTTGAGTAGAAGAGTTAGAATCACCAGACCATTCAACAAGAGACTCAGCAAATTGACTTCAGTTCATTAGAACAGATTTGTGCTCTAACAATGTATTTGGAAGCCATTGGAAATAATGGCAGAAGAAAGCATGATGTTCAGACCATCACAGCAAGAGACCCTTCTCAAGGTACCAAAGCAAGGTGTAATGATCAGTCTGTTCCTGATGTTGACATAAAATCAACTATTTTTGAAGAGTCTCAGAATTATAGTGAATTCAGCCAAGGAGTTGCAACCTGTTAAATACAAGTATTTATAAAAGATAAGAGCGTAACTCTTAGCCAGAAAATCCAAACAAGTTAAGAAAAGTCAATCAACTGTATTAATTTGTGAAGATTACATAGAAATGTGGGGAGTATTTGCACAACTATCTTTAAAACGAGAAAGCAGCATGGTTTATTCATGTATGATATGCAAATATGATAATTGAATATAATGTTTCCAGTTTTTTATTGCTTTGTTATATGCATTAAGAACTTACATTTGACACAGGGATATATGTAAGTTCACAACTGATGGTTTTTTTAATTTAGTGAAGAGAATAATGTCAGGTTATACAAGGATATTGATCAGCTGGTAAACTGGGTTGAATAATGGCAAATGGAATTTAACCCTGATATGTGTGAACTGGTGCATTTGGAAGGTCAACTAAAGGTCGCCCATGCATGATGAAAGGTAGTAAAGCCCTCAAGAGAACTGAGGAATAGATAAACTAAAATCTATTGAAAAAAATCCCTGTAGATATCAGCTCAGATAAGTGGGGTAAAGAAGGAATTAGGCTTTCAAGACTTCATTAGCCAAAGCATTGAATATAAAGCTGCAAATTTATGATTCAGCAAAATAAAATGTGGTGGGGCCACATCTGTAAGTGTCTCAGTATATGAAGTATGTGATTCACCTGAATGATGCCTGGAATGGAGTGTCTGGAGAGACTGAGTTTGTTTATCTAAGAATGGAGAAAGTTGAGGTAGGATCTGATAGGGCTATACATCGCCTCAAACCGTGCATCTTGGCGCCTCACAGTTTGGCGGGCAGCAACCTCCTTTGAAGAAGACTGCAGAGCCCACCTCACTGACAAAAGGCAAAGGAGGAAAAACCCAACACCCAACCCCAACCCACCAATTTTCCCCTGCAGCCGCTGCAACCGTGTCTGCCTGTCCAGCATCGGACTTGTCAGCCACAAACGAGCCTGCAGCAGACGTGGACTTTTACCCCCTCCATAAATCTTCGTCCACGAAGCCAAGCCAAAGAAAGATACAAAATTATGAGGGCTATAGATATGATTGACATTCATACACTTTTCTCCACAGCTGAGGTGTATATAATCAATGGCCACAACTTTAAGAGAACGAGGAAGCTGTTTGGAGAGAATCTAAGAATTTCTTCTCCCAGAGAGTGGGTTGGAGTTTGGAATGCTCTGCCTGAGTGGACGATGGAGGCTTAGATTCTCAAAATGTTTAAGAATGATCTCAACAAACATGAATTGCCAAAGCACAGAAGGGTACAGATCAAGTGTTGGCAGATGAGATGAGTATAGATATGTACTTGAAAGTCAGCATGGACCAGGTTAGTTGAAGGACAAGTTGTGGGCCTAAATGGCTCTCCATAATAATGTGACCTGATGTAAACACATCTAATTGGCTTGCTGTCAGACATCAAACTACTGTGAATTGAAGATATTATTGTGGTTTCAAGCCAACATTAACCTCAAAATACTTTCAACAGAGTGTAAACTGCTGGGGAAGGGAAAGGGAGGAAAAACCAGAAGGCACAAACAAAAAACAATTAATGAGTTGGCCACAGTTATTGAGAGGTTAAAAGGAGCACCTAAAAAAGTGGAAAAGTTCATGGAGAGAATTCCAGGCATTCAGGCAAAGCCAGATCCATAAAAGTCAGAGATGCACTCAAAGCCAGTATTTGAGGAAGTGGGATATCTTGGAGGTTGTATATTGGAAGAAGATTGCAGAGTTCAAAGGCAGTGAGGTAATGGGGAGTTTGAACAACATATTTTAAAAGTTGAAAAGGAGGCATTATTGAACTTAGAGTCACAGTTTGATCCCTTCTGGTCATATTTGACCTCCAAAGTTAACACTGCAGCTGTACATTCCTTTTGTGGCCATACAGCTCCTAACTTTGAAGCCTTGGTTCCATGGGTCAAATGGTGAAAACTCTCTTTAACTGCTTTAAATAACTCTGACGATTATTAGAGACATTTTATGTTGTCAATCTATGAAATAAATATTTATTAAATAAAAGCAATGATGATACTTTAGAAATTAACAAAAACATAAACAAAAAAAAAATGAGATTTTCTTTTTAATGAAGGCCAATGACCCATTCAGATGAATGTTCAAGTTATGCCAGGTATAATTGACAAAAAGCTGAGGGGCCTAGAATGAAGTTAGCCACTCCCTTGACTCACTAAACTCCTGGAGACCCTGATGCCCATGAGGAATCCAGTAGCAATGACAAAGAATAAGTGCAGTGCTCTCGTATGTAAAACCAGGGCAGCCAGCCATAAAGACTGAAGTTAGTTGGTGGTTCTCAACAGAACATGGCAAGTATAGGTATCAAGAGAGCTGAATTTAGTTGACATTAAGACATGAACACAAATCTTTGAGCTCATGCAAAGTGGCCATGAGATGAAAGCTAGATTTCAGATTTATTATCAGAGTACATACATGGCATCACATATAACCCTGTGATTCATTTTCTGTGGCAAGGCAATATATCCACCACCTTTTGGAGGGCTTTTCTCTCAGGAGTATTGGCATCCTCATACAGCTGGTGATGCAGCTGGTCATCACACTTTCTACCACACGTCTGTAGAAATTTGAAGTCACACCAAACCTCTGCAAACTCCAGAGGAAGTAGAGGCACTAATGTGCTTTCTTCATGATGCCATTAATGTGTTGGGTCCAGGAAAGATCCTCTGAGATAATGATTCTCAATAACTTAAATTTGCTCACCCTCTTCACCTCTGATCACTGGATTGTATATCTCTAGTTTTTCCTTGCACAAGTCAACAATCAACTTTTTGCTTTTGGTGACAGTAAGTGTAAGGTAGTCATAGGTGCACCATTCATCCAAATTTTCATTCTCCCTCCTGTATGCTGACTCATCAACTTTTTTTGTACAACCCACTACCATGGTATCGTTGGCAAATTTGTAGATGGCTTTATTGTCGTATCGAGCCACAAGGCCATAGGTGTGAAGTGAGTAGAGCAGGGGGCTACGAACGCAGCCCCATGGTGCTCTGGTACTGATAGAGATTATGGAGGAAATGTTCTTACCAATCCTCACTGATTATGACTTGGAGGTGAGGAATTCCATGTCCAAGTACACAGAGGGGTGTTGAGTCCCACGCCTTGGTGTTTGCTGTTCGGTTTTGAGGGGATGATGGTATTAAATGTCAAACTCTTAATGATAAAGAGTATTCTGATGAATGCATCTTTGTTGTCCACTGTTCCAGCGGTTTGTACAGAGTCAGTAAGATGGCATCCGCCATAGGTCTATTGCTACAGTTGGCAAATTGGAATGGATCAATGTCGCTGATCAGTCAGGAGCTGATATGCTTCAACAACAAGCTTTCAAAACACTTCATCACTGTTGATGTAAGTGTTACTAGTTGATAGTCAATAAGACAGGTAACAAAACTCTTCTTGGGCACAGGTATGATTGACACCTGTCTGAAAAGAGTAGGTACACACCCTCTTGGAGTGAGATGTTGAAGATAACCATGAATACATTGGTAAGTTGGTCAGCACAGATTTTTAATACTCAGCCAGGTACTCCATTCAGACCAGATTGTTTCCTCAGATTCACTTTCCTGAAAGCAGCATGCATATCATCCTCGGGTGTGACATGCGGATGCAGAAGGGTATTTATTTTCCCTGTTACTGTGGACATATCAGTCGTAGAAGGCATTGAGTTCCTCTGGGTGTGAAGCTTTGCCTTCTGCTATGGCACCAAATTTGGTTTTACAGCAGGCCCTACCATAGCTATCAGGTATCTTGTGTTGCTTCCATTTTCATCAGGAATCTCTACTTTGCTCAGGAGATTACTTTTTGTAGGTCATACCCGCTCCTGTATTGATCTGGTGCTCTAGACTTAAATGCCTGTGATCTGGCTCTCAGCAGGTTTCTGATTTATTTGTTCATCTGGGGCTTCTGATTGGGGAAAACTCTGACTGGTTTGATGTGGACACACTCATCCACAGCTGTTCGGATAAAGTCTGTAACAGCCCTGGTGTAGTTGTTTAGATCCTCAGCTCAATCCTTGAACACTGCCCAATCTGCTGACTCGTGGAAGTCCTGTAACTGTTCTTTAGCATCCTGCAGCCACCTGCTAGTTGTTCTGATCTCCAGAACCTCTCTTTTTAGGCTCTGTCTGTATGAAGGAGCACAGCCAGGTGATCTGACTTGCTAAAATGAGGTCTCAGGAAAGAACGTTAGAACTTCCTCATCTTGGTGTAGGAGTTATTGTGTGTGCGGGACCTCTGGTACAGTAAGATACATGCTGGTGGTAGCTGGGCAGGATTTTCTTGACACAGGCTTGGTTAAAATCACTGACTAAGATTTGCATTGGGCTGGGCTGTGTCTTGTTTACTGATCATATCATGAAGTTCCGCAAGTGCGTCTTTGCAATCGACATCAGGAGAGATAAAACTCTGGTGAGAATCACTGAAGAGAGCACTGGGGCTTGATAGAAGGGTCTGTATTTAATCAAGATTTACTCCAAGGCAGCAGTTTTGGAATGATTCTGGGTGAAAAATAACAAAATGGCAACATTTTAAGACTTTGATTTGCAGTTTTATCCCTTCTCTCTGCTAGGTGTTTTTGAGGTCACCACCAAACCATGATGGCTTCCATTTCTTCCCTAAGTGACTGCAGGAGAACAACCTCTTTAAGGTCAGTAATGGACGGTGACCTATTTCTTGCAATGAAATCTACAGAGGTCATGGATCAGTTCTTTCTTATGTATGCTTGTTCTCGCACCAACCCTCCTTTCAATCTTCTTCAGCATGATGCTGAACCAAGCCATGAAAGACCTCAACAATGAAGACGCTGTTTACATCCGGTACCGCACGGATGGCAGTCTCTTCAATCTGAGGCGCCTGCAAGCTCACACCAAGACACAAGAGAAACTTGTCCGTGAACTACTCTGCAGACGATGCTGCTTTAGTTGTACATTCAGAGCCAGCTCTTCAGCGCTTGACGTCCTGTTTTGCGGAAACTGCCAAAATGTTTGACCTGGAAGTCAGCCTGAAGAAAATGGAGGTCCTCCATCAGCCAGCTCCCCACCATGACTACCAGCCCCCCCACATCTCCATCTGGCACACAAAACTCAAAACGGTCAACCAGTTTACCTATCTCGGCAGCACCATTTCATCAGATGCAAGGATCGACAACGAGATAGACAACAGACTCGCCAAGGCAAATAGCACCTTTGGAAGACTACACAAAAGAGTCTGGAAAAACAACCAACTGAAAAACCTCACAAAGATAAGCGTATACAGAGCCGTTGTCATACCCACACTCCTGTTCGGCTATGAATCATGGGTCCTCTACTGGCATCACCTACGGCTCCTAGAACACTTCCACCAGCGTTGTCTCCGCTCCATCCTCAACATTCATTGGAGCGCCTTCATCCCTAACATTGAAGTACTTGAGATGGCAGAGGCCGACAGCATCGAGTCCACGCTGCTGAAGATCCAGCTGCGCTGGGTGGGTCACGTCTCCAGAATGGAGGACCATCGCCTTCCCAAGATCGTGTTATATGGCGAGATCTCCACTGGCCACCGTGACAGAGGTGCACCAAAGAAGAGGTACAAGGACTGCCTAAAGAAATCTCTTGGTGCCTGCCACATTGACCACCGGCAGTGGGCTGATATCGCCTCAAACCGTGCATCTTGGCGCCTCACAGTTCGGCGGGCAGCAACCTCCTTTGAAGAAGACCGCAGAGCCCACCTCACTGACAAAAGACAAAGGAGGAAAAACCCAACACCCAACCCCAACCAACCAATTTTCCCCTGCAACTGCTGCAACCGTGTCTGCCTGTCCCGCATCGGACTTGTCAGCCACAATCGAGCCTGCAGCTGACGTGGACACTTATCCCCTCCATAAATCTTCGTCCGCGAAGCCAAGCCAAAGAAGAAGATGCTTGCCAAATGACTTTAGCTTCTGAAGACTTACAAAGCCTGTAGCAACAAGATATTTACTTAGATATTTCGCAAAGCCTAAAGTTTACTTCCCAATATTCAAAAAATACTGATGGTAAAAACTACAGCCAGAATCAGAATTTATTGTCATGAACAAGTCATTAAATTGTGTTTTGTGGCAGCATCATAGAGCAAACAGACATATTATAACCATATTACAACGTTACTATAAAAAAAATTAAAATAATAGTGCACGAAAAGTAGCACAGTGTCTTTGATTCATTGATTATTGAGGAATCTGATGGTCCTAGTGGCCACTACACTTAAAAGTGTAGACTCGGGCGCTCGATGATGGTGTCGCTATCAATGGTCAGGTAACAAAATGCCTATTTGAGAGCAGCAGCACCAAGAGCTTTATACATCCTAATGTGGCCCAGACACTTAGAGTTCAAATCTACCCCACAAACTTTGCCATAATGTTTGCAGCCCAGGACCACTCCATAACAGCCCTCGTGCACTGCTCCATTGATCTGTCTGTGGGAAGGGCGTCATACAACGGGTTCAGGCTCGTGGTCATGCCCAGACTCTGTGCTCCAGTCCTCTTAGGGCTAGACTTCCAGTGCCACTTACAGAGTATCACCCTGGCTTTCACCGGGCCCCTTCCCCCGCTCACTCTCCACAGCATGCCGTTTGACCAGCCCCAGCCCACCTGTGGCCTCTCCACACTGCACATCATCCCTCTCGCCCTCTTCAACTACATCACACCAGACTGCAAACCAATAGCAGCTAGGAGCAGGCACTATTGTGCAGGCGATCGAGACTTCATCCGAGCAGAGGTAAAGCGGCATCTGGTGGAGGGTGTCATAGAACCCAGCACCTGGAGAGCCGAAGTCCTGGTGGTCAAAGGGGGCAGCAAACTGAGGATGGTCATAAACTAAAGCCAGACCATTAACTGGTATACCCAGCTGGATACCTACCCCTTACCCAGGATAGCCAACATGGTCAATGAGATAGCCTGGTACAGGGTCTTATCCACGATTGGCCTACCACCAGCTCCCAATCCACACATGGGACAAACCCTAAACCACCTTCGAGGCAGATGGGTGCCTCTACCAGTTCTGTCAAGTTCCAAGGTCACTAATGGGGTCTCTGTTTTCCAGCGCAAAATTGACCGCATGGTAGACCGGCACAATTTGAGAGCAACCTTCCAATATCTGGACAATGTCACCATCTCCGGCCAAGACCATCAGGACCATTGATGCCAAATAAAGCCTGTTGTAGTCTTCAAGTTTGTGTCTGCTTACTGCTGCTGCAGTGCGTCACAAGTGGGGAAGAAGCTGTCTTTGTGCTGTTGAGTGTTTGTCTTTAGGCTCCTATACCTTTTCCTTGATAGTAGCAAAGTGAACAGGGCATGGCATTCATGGTGGGGGTCTTTGAGGATAAAAGCTGCTTTTTTAAGACACTGCCTCATATAGATATCCTTAATGGAGTGAAGTCTCGTGCCTGTGATATTGCAGGGAGAGTAAACAACCCTCTGAATTTATTCTTGTCCTGAGAGCTGAAACCTCCATACCAGGCAGTGATGCAAACAGCCAGAATGCTTTCCACAGTACACCTATAGAAGTTTTCAAGAGTCTTTTGTGAAATACAGAATCTATACGAAGTATAGTCACTGGAGAGCCTTCTTTGTGATTCCACCAACATAGAGGCTCCAGGACAGATCCTTGGAGATGTTGACACCCAGGAATTTGAAGTTCTTGACCCTGTTCACTACTGAGCCCTTGATGAGGACTGGGTCATGTTCCCCTGACTTCCTCCTGAAGTCTACCATCATCTCCTTGGTTTTGCTGAAGTTGAGTGAAAGGTTGTTATCATTATACCATTCAATGAGCTGATCTAGCTCCCTCCTGTATGGTTCATCAATGTTGTTTATGATTCTGCCGACAACTGTGGTGTCATTGGCAAACTTGTAGATAGCATTGGAATTGTGCCTGGCCACACAGTCATGGGTTTATAAAAGCACTAAGGACAATCAGTCTGGCTGCTAAACAAAAAGTCATAATCAACAAAAACTTGCTCTACTTCATGACACGCATCTTTTTAACAATATAAGACTTGTCAAGTCATGCACGTGTCCCATGCGTGAGACCAAGTCATTAGCTCACTGAATGCTTATGTTTTATAATCTGCCAGTGTATCCTGCTTTGATTTGTTGCAACACTTCTTTTATGTGTGTTGTTTACAAATCAAAAGCTTGATAATATTCTTCAGGTTGGTCAATATTTTCATATCTTTCTCAGGTTATGTTCTTCTCACAAGTAGTTTCCACTGAGACAGGCAGTTGTATAAAACAAACATCAGGAACCTTCCTTTGGTAAGATTTGTGAGATAGTCAAGGTTTTACTTCAGTTTCCTGCCAGAAATTCTATCGTCTGCCCACCTGTAAGAAAATATTTTGTAGTTATCACTCACAATGCAACAAGTTATTGTGAGCAGGTTATTTAATATGCTCCACCCTTGTTATATGACACAGTCTTTTGGAAGCCGAGCATTTTGTGTTTATTTTTAAATGAGATGCATGCTGTGGCGAATGTTCCAGAACACAGCTGTGACATGAAAGAAAATTATGAGGTTAGGCCCATCAGATATATTATAAAGATAATGCATGATTGTACTTGTAGCTGCGTGCAGTTCGACATAGGGGGTAGGGAAAGGTAAGTTCCTATAGTCTGCAAGGCATAGGAAATAATATTTTCACTTTGTTTTTTACTAATGCATTGGCTTAGATCCCATTAGCAATAATATTTTACTGAAGTCACCATTCATTTCCATGAAAAGCCCAAGGGGTTTGACTGGAAAAATCTTCCAAATTGATGCCCAACAGTAGCAATATTGTGGATACACTCAAGAGTACAAAATAAATGTGGCAGTCAGGAAACTTGAGTGACTTTAAGGATCCAGCCTCATGAATACTGGGAAGCTGCTCTGGGTCTTCATTCTGCCCATAAAACAATTGCTCAAGGAAAAACTGTACCAACCAAAGTGTTCTCAATTTTTGTTTTTGGAATGACATATTGCATTGCTGTTAATGCCCAGCATTTAATGCTTATCCTTAATTGCCTATGAGAAAGTGAATCGGTAGAGAGGTCAAGGACTTAGACATCACAATGATGAAGGAACTTGATATGTTTTCAAGTTAGGATGAAGTGTAACTTAATTCTTAGAGTTGCAAAGCATAGAACAGGCCCTTCAGCCCAACTTGTCCATGCCAACCAAACTGGCAATCTGGTCTAGTTCTATTTATCTGTATTTGATTCATATTCTTCTCAACCCTTCCCATGCATATTTCCACTCCAATGCATTTGGAATGTTTTAATTGAGCCTGCTTCTGTAGCTTCTTCCAGCTGCTTGTTCCAGATATGGGCTAGTCTCTGAGTAAAAACTTTGTACTCAGGTCACTCTTAATTTTCCCCCATCTCAAATTAAATATATGTCCTATCCTGGGAAAAAAAATTGTGAGCATTCATTTTATCCATACCCCTTGTGATTTTCTAAACCTTTATAAGGCTATTCAGTCTCTTAACTCTCGGAAATAAAGACCAAATCCATGCAACCTCTCCCTTTAACCCTCAAGTCACAGCAACATCAATCTCCTCTAAAAGCTTCCAACATATTGATAGCCTTCCTATAGCTGTGTGACCAGAACTGCACACACTAATTCAAGTGTAACCAAAGCTTTGTACAGCTTTATAATGAGCTTCCATCTTTCTACTCAGCACCCAACCCAATAAAGGTAAGCTTGCCAAACAGCTCCACCATCCCATACATCTGAAACCCTACTTTCATGGAACTGTGTATCAGTACACCCAAGTTTCTCTATTCCACAACACTCTCCAAGGTCTTCCCATTCACCATTCAAGTCCTACCATGGTTTGACTGACCAAAGTCACACCTCACACTTGTCAGAGTTAACTTTTCTTGACTCACCTTCCCAAATAATCCAGATTCTATTGTAAACAGATATCCTTCCTTACATTCCCTTGCATAATCAATTTTGGTACCACCTGCAAAATTAATAATCATCTTAACTACATTCCCATCCAAATTGTAATGTAAATAACAATGGTGGAACCACCACAGACCCTTGTAGCACTCCACTGGTCACAAACCTCCAATCAGAAAATCAACCCTCCACTACAACCTGTTAACACATTCCACTAAACTCATTTGAAATCCAATAGGCCAACTCACCTTGGAACTTGTGTGAGCAGACCTTCTAACCTATTTGTGATAGGGGTCCTTGTCAAAAGCATTGCTAAAATCTATATGTATAACATCCACCACCCTACCTGCATCTATTCTCTTGGTCACTTCTTTAAAGAGCACTTGCTGCCTTCTCCTTTCAGGTGATGTTGGAATAGCGTGGACAAGTAACTGCAGTATATTTTCTGGGTGGTATATCCTGCAGCCAAGGAATTCATGTTTAGGGTGCCAGTTGAGCAGGATGCTTTGCAGAATCTGGTAAACTTTCATGAGTGCTGTTGGGGTTGCGTTCATCAAAACAAGTAGACAAATTTTATCAACCTGCATACATCTACCAATAAGATAGTGAGAAGGCTTTGGAGTGTCAGAGTTGTTGATTTTCTAACCCGTTGTTAAAGCTGCAGGATTATCTGGTCTTGTGGAGTTTCTTGTTCCAGGTAATTAGTTGGTAAGGAACTTGTCAATGGTAATACCATTAAATGCCACAAGTGGTTGGTTAAACTCTCTTGTGAGGGTCGTTCCTTGGCACTTGTTTTACAAATGTGATCTTCCTTTATCAGTCTATTGCCTCCATTTTGTTCAAGTCTTGTTGCATGCAGTTGTGGACTGCTCCATTTTGTGAAAGGTTGGGAATGGAATGTAATACCCAGTTCTATCAAAACAATGAAATGAACATCATTAATAAAGCAGCCCAAAATAATTAGGCTTGGACATGCCCTAAGGAACCACTGAGGCTTGAATGATTGATTTCCATCAATCAGAACTTCCATATATGCCAGCATATAAGACAATATTTGAACTTTTAAAATGTCACCCCAGAACCAGGGGTCACCTTATACGCCAAATATAAAATCCAAACCTGTGGTTTCAGTGTCCCCCATGGTAATGGAGAACAGCATGAAACACTCATATAACTCCTACGGTGCTACCACTAAATATTTGTCTGCTGAAATGCATTTGGGAAGCTGAATTAATAATAATGCTATATTAAAACATTAAAAATGTATTTCAAACCGGTCTAACATACCTTAAAATAACAGCACAGCAAACAAAGCAAAAAACATACACCAGTCACCATTTGCATTAGCTGACGAACAGCGAAGTCTCAGCGCTCTCCCATGGGTCCATCTGCCTAGTCCAACTGCCATAGGCTCTGTAACATGCTTTAAACAGCCTCTTAGAAGAGCCAATGGAAGTTTATTTTAAAGTATGCAAATAAAATTTAGACCTTTACATGGTAATTTGCTTTCAAAATATTGTAACGTTACTCCACTGGTTAGTGGGATGGTTGGTAAAGGACGAATGGGGCAGTAATCTCTCAGTTGTCAGACTTTGCGTAGTTTTATGCAGTGAGTATAGCTCAAAACCTATATTTTAAGTGGAAATTCTGGGGTCAGATTATACACCTGTCGTCTTGTGCACCAACATATATGGTATTTTCATCTCTGCAATGTATGTCTTTTCTTATGAGAGGGTAAACATTCCAACTGAATGCTTTCTCTTCAACCCTATTAATTTTGGTCTTTCTCTGGCTAACTAGATCCTTGCAACTTGAAGTCCATCTTAAATTCATTGCTGATATAAGCTTCACTTCTTCGGTCAGCCTTAGCTGAAGCTTTGATTAAATCTTGAGCTGAGTCAGTCTGGCAAAACTAAAACTGGATTTCAACTGAATTTCATAAAGTTGATTTTTTATAAACATGCAGGATTGTGAGTGATGTATGCAGACACTGGTTTGATCATGGTATATATAAGCAACAACTTATTTAATGTTGCTAAGATTACATGGAGTGAGACACAAAGGTCTGCAAACACTGCAATTGTAGAAAAAACTCAAAAATCCTGGATGAACTCAGCAGTGTTCATAGTAGGTAAAGATATATAACTAATGTTTCAATCCTGAGCACTTTAAGGTACAGTGTCCTCCATAATGTTTGCAAAGACACCTTTTTCCTTCTTTTGACTCTGTGCTCCACAGTTTTAAATTTGCAATCAAACAATTCACATGTGATTAAAGTGAACATTCCAGATTTTTTTCAAGGTTATTTGTATACTTATTGGTTTTCCCATGTAGAACTTACAGCACTTTCTTTTCACGTAGTTTCCCCACTTCAGGGCACTATAATGTTTGGGACATTGGGCTTTACAGGTGTTTTGCTTTACAGGTGTTTGGCTTCACAGATGTTTGTGAGTCCTCGGGTATGTTTTGATACAGGTATAAGAGAGCTAGACTTGCTTCTAAGCTTTTGATCACCTTTGGAGTCCATACTTGCCATTGTTTAACATGAGGTCCAGAGGTGCACCAATGAAAGTCAAGGGAGCCATTATGAGTCTGAAAAACAAGATTAAAACAGAAAGAAACATTGCCCAAACCTTAGGATTACTAAAATCAACACTTTTGAACATTATTAAGAACAAAGAATGTACTAGTGAACTCAGTAATTACAAAGGGACTGATAGGCCAAGGAAGATCTCCACAGCAGATGACAGAAAAATTCTCATCAAAATGAACAAAAATCCCCAAACACTACACTCTTCAGGAAGCAGGTGTGGATGTGTCAATGTATACTATCTACAGAAGTACAGAGGATATTCTGCAAGTTGCAAGAATCTAGTTAGCCAGAGAAACAGGATGGCCAGATTACAGTTTGCCAAAAAGTATTTAAAAGAGCCTGCAGAATTCTGGAAAAAGGTCTTGTGGACAGATTAACCTGGACCGGAGTGATGGCAAGAGCAAAGTGTGGAGGTTTAAAGGAAGAGATCCAAAGCATACCACCTCATCTATGAGTTATGGTGGTGGGGGGGGGGGGGGGGTGTGTTTCGGCCTTGACAGGTACTGATGATGTAACTGCTGATGGGAGTAGGAAACTGAATTCTGAGGTGTATAGAAACATGGTATTTGCTCAAGTTTGAGCAAATGCCTCCAAACTCAATGGATGGCACTTTATCCTACTGCAAGACAATGATCCCAAACATACTGCTAAAGAGACAAAGGAGTCTTAAAAGCTAAAAACTGGAACATTTTTGAATGACCACATCAGTCACCTGATCGAAATCCAATTGAACATGCCTTCTATATGCTAAAGAGAAAATTAAAGGAGCAAGTCCCCAAAACAAGCAGGAGCTGAAGATGGCTGCAGCAGAGGCCTGGCCTCACAGTACCAGAAAAGATACTCAGCACCTGGTGAATCATAGACGTCAACTAGTCACTGCATGCAACAAAGTACAAAACATTATTCCTTTAATATACATAGCATTGCTATGTCCCAAGTATCATGGCGCCGCCCTGAAATGAGGGAACTAGGTATAAAAAGTGTTGCAATTTCTACAAGGTCAAACCAAAATGTGAACAAATAACCCAGAATAAAATCTGGAATGTGCTCTTTAATTGCATGTGAATTGTTTGATTACAAATACAAAACTGGAGCATAGGGGAAAATAAAGAAAATCTGTGTCTTTGTTCCAAACATTATGCAGGGCACTGTATATGATTGCATGGTTTTGGTTCTTACATGAGAATCCTGTTACAGATTAATAACTAACAACTGTATCCCAATTATTAATGTGAATGATTTAAAACATGACATGCAGACCAGATATTGTAGAATAGAATATTACACCTGATTCTGTATTTGAACATCTCCCATGTAGGATACTCTGGAAATGTGAGCTAAAAAAAAGCCAAATGCCTAATTTCCTTTAATTATTGCCTTTATTCTATCCATCCATGACACATTTCACATTGAGGGATTTCATATCACATGGTAAAGCTCATTTTCAGAGAAATTAATCCAGAAAGTGATGGAAAAGCTCAGCAAGTCCAACAGCATATATGAAGAACCACAATGTTACCCAGCATGTTTTACTTCTGAGAAACAGATGATCCAGTCATGGTCACATTGCTGTTTATGACATCTTGCCATGTGGGAATTGGATGCTGCTTTGCTTCATTAAAACATGCCTTCATGTCAAAAGTACAAAATTGTCTGCAAATCATTCTGATAATTGGTTAATTAAAATTTGGAAGACACTAAAAATGCAATAAGATTCGGATAATCCAGTTCTGTACACCTCCTGGCTCACTGTGTGATGATTTTCACACTCTCTTTAAACTTACTGGGGTCCTGGTATTCATGTGTCATTTAAACGTACAACAACCCAACGCCACATGCTTGAAAACCTCTTTGGATCATAGGCTTGAATCCAGGAGTTCATAGTCCAGGGGAAACAGAAGAGACTGCAGATGTTGGAATCTGGAGTGGAAAAAAAATGCTGCAAGAGGAACTCGGTGAGTGAAGTAGCAACTGTGGAGGCAAATGGATAGTCATTTTGGGTCAGAATCCAGCTCTTTGAAGTCTGGTGGTGGCTCAAGTAGAATAGATTGGATGAAACATCAATCAAATTCAATGCTGAGCCTACTTCTGCAGAATAAAAAAGTGGAATGAGGTCCTGCTTTTGAGCACTTAAGTATGGCTATTACCTTACAGTGTGGATACTCTGACAGTATCATCTGTGCTAAAACTGATTACAAAGAATCTTATGCATGTTTAGTTCCTGTTTCTCATCATACCTTATTTGATTGGGTTTCTTTTTATTTTAGGTCATTACGTTGGAATTGCTTTCATCAATGATATTATTGTTGAGCTAAATGGCCTGAATAAAGTTTAGGTCAGGTCACAATGCTTTTGTAAGTATACTGATGCAAGTTTACTGAAAACATTCCTTGCACCTTTATTATTTATCTCAATTGAAAGGTGATAACACAGCATCTTTCCTTGAGGCTATAAAGTGCTTCAATTGATTGTGTATTTGAATGCAAATTTATGGGAAGATATCAGTCTTTTATCTTTCTCATCAGCCATTTATTTATTAGTTCATTCTTGGAGGTTCTTTAATTTAGTTTGACTGAGCGGGACTCAGTATCTACTTTTACAAAGTTTGTAATCATTCCTGCAATTGATGATCTAATAATAAATCCTCACTGGTTCATAATATGTGAGATAATGTATGCCAACAGTGGCTAATAGAGGGTCTAAAGCAAGGCGGCAGAGCAATCTGATATTACAAGATGTTAAATCACTTTGGTAGTCACACTGACCCAAGAATAAATTTAAAGTTTTATGACCTGCATTTTTTTAAATCTTGAAGTCAACAATGTACATAGAACTCCATAATGAAGCAAGGTTATGCATGTTCTCTTAACAGTGCACTATGTCACTTCATGTTATTGCTTGTGTGGCACCTATAGAATTGCTTGGATTGTCCTTGTTCTGGCCCACAGTAATCTTTATTATATCTTTGTGTTGGTATCCAGGAACTCTTTCTTTCTTTGGCTTGGCTTCGCGGACGAAGATTTATGGAGGGGGTAAAAGTCCACGTCAGCTGCAGGCTCGTTTGTGGCTGACAAGTCCGATGCGGGACAGGCAGACACGGTTGCAGCGGCTGCAGGGGAAAATTGGTTGGTTGGGGTTGGGTGCTGGGTTTTTCCTCCTTTGCCTTTTGTCAGTGAGGTGGGCTCTGCGGTCTTCTTCAAAGGAGGTTGCTGCCCGCCAAACTGTGAGGCGCCAAGATGTACGGTTTGAGGCGATATCAGCCCACTGGCGGTGGTCAATGTGGCAGGCACCAAGAGATTTCTTTAGGCAGTCCTTGTACCTTTTCTTTGGTGCACCTCTGTCACGGTGGCCAGTGGAGAGCTCGCCATATAACACGATCTTGGGAAGGCGATGGTCCTCCATTCTGGAGACGTGACCCACCCAGCGCAGCTGGATCTTCAGCAGCGTGGACTCGATGCTGTCGACCTCTGCCATCTCGAGTACTTCGACGTTAGGGATGAAAGCGCTCCAATGGATGTTGAGGATGGAGTGGAGACAACGCTGGTGGAAGCGTTCTAGGAGCCGTAGGTGATGCCGGTAGAGGACCCATGATTCGGAGCCGAACAGGAGTGTGGGTATGACAACGGCTCCGTATACGCTTATCTTTGTGAGGTTTTTCAGTTGGTTGTTTTTCCAGACTCTTTTGTGTAGTCTTCCAAAGGCGCTATTTGCCTTGGCGACTTCAGGGGTTTCTACGAGGCTCTAAAGGCTGTGTACGGCCCCTCACCCCAAGTCCAAAGCCCGCTGCGCAGCTCAGACAGCAAAGTCCTCCTCAGCGACAAGATCTCCATCCTCAACCGATGGTCAGAACACTTCCAATCTCTTTTCAGTGCCAACCGCTCAATCCAAGATTCCGCCCTGCTCCAGCTCCCTCAACAGCCCCTAAGGCTAGAGCTGGATGAGGTCCTCACCCTGGATGAGACATATAAGGCAATCGAACAACTGAAAAGTGGCAAAGCAGCAGGTATGGATGGAATCCCCCCAGAGGTCCGGAAGGCTGGCGGCAAAACTCTGCATGCCAAACTGCATGAGTTTTTCAAGCTTTGTTGGGACCAAGGAAAACTGCCTCAGGATCTTCGTGATGCCACCATCATCACCCTGTACAAAAACAAATGCGAGAAATCAGACTGCTCAAACTAGAGGGGAATCACGCTGCTCTCCATTGCAGGCAAAATCTTCGCTAGGATTCTACTAAATAGAATAATACCTAGTGTCACCGAGAATATTCTCCCAGAATCACAGTGCGGCTTTCGCGCAAACAGAGGAACTACTGACATGGTCTTTGCCCTCAGACAGCTCCAAGAAAAGTGCAGAGAACAAAACAATGGACTCTACATCACCTTTGTTGACCTCACCAAAGCCTTCGACACCGTGAGCAGGAAAGGGCTTTGGCAAATACTAGAGCGCATCGGATGTCCCTCAAAGTTCCTCAACATGATTATCCAACTGCACGAAAACCAACAAGGTCGGGTCAGATACAGCAATGAGCTCTCTGAACCCTTCTCCATTAACAATGGCGTGAAGCAAGGCTGTGTTCTCGCACCAACCCTCTTTTCAATCTTCTTCAGCATGATGCTGAACCAAGCCATGAAAGACCCCAACAATGAAGACGCTGTTTACATCCGGTACCGCACGGATGGCAGTCTCTTCAATCTGAGGCGCCTGCAAGCTCACACCAAGACACAAGAGAAACTTGTCCGTGAACTACTCTTTGCAGACGATGCCGCTTTAGTTGCCCATTCAGAGCCAGCTCTTCAGCGTTTGACGTCCTGCTTTGCGGAAACTGCCAAAATGTTTGGCCTGGAAGTCAGCCTGAAGAAAACTGAGGTCCTCCATCAGCCAGCTCCCCACCATGACTACCAGCCCCCCCACATCTCCATCGGGCACACAAAACTCAAAACGGTCAACCAATTTACCTATCTCGGCTGCACCATTTCATCAGATGCAAGGATCGACAATGAGATAGACATCAGACTCGCCAAGGCAAAAATCCAGGAACTAATGTAAAGAAAATCCATGAGACAGCTTCAGAAGTTTATCCTACCCCACTGTGTTGATCTGGGGTGGGTAGCATTCCAGGTCTTCTTGGAATTTTTTGGGAGAATGCTAATTTAAACACTAAAGTCTCCAGACACCGTGCTGGAGAAACTCAGCGGGTCAAACAGAGTACTTTATGTAGCAAAGATAAAGATACATAACCAAGGTTTCAGGCCTGAGCCCCTCATCAAACTATTAAAACATGTCGGGAGGTGCCCAAACAGCATAGTCGGGGGTGGGGTGAGTGGCAAGTGAAGGAGCACCATCCCAAAGGCCGGGGTAAATAAGGGAGGGAGGACACACCAGCAAACAGAGGGAGGAGGGATGGCTCTGTGAATGGAGAGGGAAAGGAGTGGAGTGCTGGAGGAAAGAAAGAAAATGGAAAAGAGAGGGAGAGAGAAGGGAGAATAGTCCAGCAGAAACTGGACAACTCAGTGTTAAGGCCATACAGTTGGAGAGTGTCGAGTTAGAAAATCAAATGTGGTTCCTCCAATTTACAGGTGGTCTCGATGGGATAGTCCATGAGGCCTTGGATAGACATGTGAGTATGGCACGGAATTCCAGTGGTTGGCCATGGAAAGATCCCTATCACTGAGGCGGACAGAGCGAAGGTGCTCAGCGATGCTATTTCTCAGTCTGCATCCATTCTTTCCAACATTAAGAAGGCTACAAAGGGAGCACTGGATGCAATGGATAACTTCCACAGATACACATGTGAAGTGTGCTTCATTTGAAAGGACTGTTTGGGGCCCGGAATATTGGTGAGATAGGAGGTATAGGAAGTGTGGAACTTCCTGCAGCCACAGGGAAAGGTGGTGGGAGTTGGGTTAGTGGGGAGGGATGAGTGGATGAGGGAGTCAAGGAAGGAGCAGTCCCTTCAGAAGGCAGAGAGGGGAGGAGAGGGTGTCCAGTGGTGGGATCCTGTTGAAGGTGGCAGAAATTACTGAGGATAATGTGTTGGATGCAGAGACTAGTGGGGTGGTAGGTGAGGACAAGGGGAATCCTGTGGTTTTTACGTCTGGGGGCAAGGGGGAGTAAGGCAGATGAAAGGAGATGTGAGTGAGGGCTGAGTTGATGGTGTTGGAGGGGAAGCCATGTTGGTGGAGATAGAGAGATTGCAAGAAGGGAATGCAATCCTTGCAGGAGACTGGGTGTGAAGGAGTGTGGTCGATGTAGTTGTGGGAGTTAGTGGGTTTGTAAAATATGTCTGTGGAAAGCTTTGTCTCCTGAGATGAAGACAGAGAGATCAAAAAAGGGTAGAGAGTTGCCAGAGATGGACCAGGTGAATTTGAGATCAGGATGGAAAATATCAGTGTAGTGAATGAAGTTGACAAGCTCATCACAGGTGTATGAGGCAGCTCCATTGTAGTCATTGATGTACCGGAGGGAGATTTGAGAGGCCTTGCCTGTGTAGGCTTGCAGCATGGGATTGCTCCACAAAACCCACAAAAATGTAGGAATGCCTGGGACCCATATGGGGTATTCCTTTGATTTGAAGAAAGTGGGATTAGTCAAAGCTAATTTATAGCTTGGCAATTTCCAGTAAACTCCCACTTCTTTTCTACACACTCACACCCAGTCCTTGTGCTTTACTCTTTACTTGATCCCTCTGGCTCCATTCCTCCTTCTCATTTTCTCTTTCCCCTCCCTGCCCTCTCTACCTTCCTGTTATCCACATGTTCCTTCCTCTTGCTCCCCACCTCCTACCCTTTATTCCATGATCTTCTCTCCTCTCCCATACTGTCCTCTTTCCACTTCCTCATATCACCTCCTTGCGTCTTACTTTTTCACTAATTTCTTTCCCCTTTCTTCCCCCTCCCACGTGAATTCACATCGCCTGGAAGCTCATGCCTCTCCTTCTCCCCAACCTTTTATTCGGTCTTCTGCACTCTTGCCCATCTTGATGAAGGGTTTTGGCTCAAAATGTTGACTATCTATTGCCTTTCATGGATGCTGTCTAACATGTTGAGTTCATCCACCATTTTTTGTTGCTCTAATTTACATCTTGCACATTGCTAGAAGAACTAGGAACTTTTATTCCAGGATTTTTGAAATGCAGTCCCACCTTATTGTGTTTTATTTTTTTTCTCTCTGCTGTATTATTTATTACTTTACTACCTATGGCAATAATGCCCTTTGTTTTCCACACTCCTTCCACAACCCTTCTGCATACAGATGATTTCTTGTTGGATGTTGATCTTAGATATGCCCACTCCAGTCTGTTAACAATTTTCCCTCCATCTCATTAAACACACTATTAAAATAATGGTAAGGAAGCCCTATCATTTTGCATGACTCTCTTTGACTAGCTCTTTAAGTATTATTGGCCTCCTCCTCCATACCATTATTATCTTTTCCCCTGAAGATATCAAGCCGAAAATTGCTTTGTATATCTCTCCGTGCATCCTGTACTTCCTCTTTTGTTCCTAGACATTTTCTCCATATTTTGTGAATCTTCTTTTTAAATGTCCGCCTTCAAATTTTTCCTTGCTGTTTCTCTAACACACTTTCTCTCATATATCCCATTCCCTATCAATACTGAGTTTGTTGTGAGTTCACAGTAGCTCATTGATCCATCTCAGCAAGACAAACAAGAGTTCATGTGTTACAAGCCCAGAGGACCCCAAAACCCAGCAGCAATAGATATTCACCAAGACAAATGGTTACTTAAACAAAAGTTGCTTTTAATTATCTTTAAACATGAAAACAGGATCAAACTATTACATATTACTATTAACTAACTGTAATGCGTGTCAAAAGAACCAAAGACTTGTTGATCCAAACCAAGGCTTTTATTAACTAAAAGACTGGAGCATATC
Organism: Narcine bancroftii; assembly: GCF_036971445.1. Lineage (NCBI taxonomy): Eukaryota > Metazoa > Chordata > Chondrichthyes > Torpediniformes > Narcinidae > Narcine > Narcine bancroftii. The sequence goes on from NC_091469.1 coordinate 339,497,309, forward strand.
ACAAGTAGGTCCAGTCCAGAATGACCTGGTCTGGCTAGGAGCAATTCTTTAAGACCTGCCAGTAGGTGTGGCTACACTCTCAGCCAATCACAGTCATCCTACACTACCATCTGTACATATATACATATACACATTGGTGATAGAATCTGTACTATCACACTAACCTAACAACCCCCTTCTAATTCTAAGAGCAAGTGTATGCAATGTGTGTTTAAGTTTAGAAAAGTTATTTGGTTCACAGTCCAATCTCACTTCTCATTCGTCCAAGTTCACTAGTTGCAGGCAATTCTTATACTGTGCACAGAATTTAATATTTATGAAGTTCACCAGGCTTTGGTGCTTGAATAGTCTGATTACCACTCAGGAAGGTACTTGTCGGTTTTCAGAGAGAGATTTGTTGTTCACTGGACACCCACAACTGATTCGTTGTAACCAGCCACTTCAGTGTCTTGCCGAAGAAATTTGCCCCATCATTGTTTTCCAGATGATAACTTCTTTCTTTCAGGTCATCACAGTGTTCCCTTTTGTTTCCCTTATTTCAAGTGAAACATTTGGCAGCTAGTCCTCTCCTCTTGTATGGACCACAGGGGCTTTGACCAGGCTGAGCTCAGCACTTATAACCTGTCTTCAAAAATGGAGTTTTTCCACAAGCTTGTTCACTTGTCCTGTTCTAGTTCCAGCTGTTGCTGCTGACTGTAAAACTGCAGAACTAATCGATCTCTCTCTCTCTCTCTCTCTCTCTCTCTCTCTCTCTCTCTATCTCTCTCTCTCTCTCCTCTCTCTCTCTCAGAGAAGAGCTTGTTTGACTTCCCCTCTGCTTGCTAAACCACATGACACTCAGAACAGCAAGCTGGACTCCAAACAGCCTGCAGTTCCGGAGCTCTTTCATCAGTTGCTTTTCAAAAAAAAACAACAATCCATTGGTGAAGTCACTTGGGCACCTCCCCAAAGCTTTTGCAAAGGCCTTCGGAGCAGGCCAGTCTTGCTTGAGCAGAGCTCCAGTATTTTAAATGAGATCTGTTTTGAAGTGTTTGTATGTGACCTACACTAAAAAACATGCCCAATTTTTCTCCCAAAAACATATCTATATATAATACAAGCACAGCATAATCTGTCACACATGCACCTGAGATACTTAACACTGCAATTTTGGATTACTTCAGAATTAAAATCTGTAGTGAGATAGAACATGTATTGAGTGTATGTAATGATTAATAATAAATATCTCAATGCATTATTCCAATATAACATTTTTTTCCACCAAATATTTCAATGTGGTTTTTGAAAAATACTGATTGGAAGGTGACAAGGAGCCCAGTGTATTATGCATTTTTTTAAAATTCTATGCCCTGTATATTTGGGCTGGAGGAGTTTCAAATGCAGAAAATAATGTGCAAATTGAATTGCTTTACACTATTTAGTCTACATTTCACTTACAGTTTTTTTTTACTGTATAACACTTCAAGGTTACTTACACTCTTTCAAGTTCCAAGCACTTTACAAAACATCTGCCAATCAAATAAAAATGTACAAGTCTTTCCTTCATGTTCCCTGTGCAAACTACTGCTGTAATGACATTTGCAGTAGTACAGTATTCTTAATGATCTCCTATTAACAGATAGCCCCTGAAGCTATCAGTGCCTTACTCATTAAGTTATTTTACTTTGACTTCATCGTGGATGTTTATTTAAATATGATTAAAACCACAATCAGACTATTCTTATTTGGTATCAAGAGCATGGATCAACAAATCAAGTGGGAAAAGTTCTCACGCACCTCCAAGTATCCTTTATACAGGAGACTGCAATGACATAATCACAACAAGATAAGATGAGATGCAAGTCACGCAATGGACTCAGGCTGGTCTTCTTGCCTTAATTTGCCACTGCATTGCTATGCAGTGTTGCTTCATAAATATTAAATTCTGTGCACAGTATAAGAATTGCCTGCAACCAGTGAACTTGGACGAATGAGAAGTGAAATTGGACTGTGAATAATCCTTTGAAGTATCTGATATTAGACAATTTTTGCGCCAAGAATATAAATACACCAAAGGAGAAAACTTTGCTTATTTTTTAACTCTCCTAAGTTTACCAGAATATATATATTTATTCTCTTAATATTAACCTAAGTGGAATTTCTTCCTCACTACTGTCATTGAATGCATTTTCAATCATCACCTCAGTCCACTAAAATATTGCTGGTATATTCTTAGGCAGTCCATCAAGATTGAGGGTAATTTATGTCCACCTCATTTTCTGACTGTTCAGAGATTGCTGCTGTGCTGTTTGAAGCAGATGACTGGGTAATTTGGGAGGTGCTGCACTCCTCCCACTCGTTACACTGGCCTTCTGCATGAGATTCCTCAATGATCTCTCTCTCTTTCTCTGCTTTGAAAAGTCATGAGTTTGATTTTCTGCATTGGATGGGAAATTATACTTTTGAATTAGGCCTTGAATGATTACCTATTCGCTGGTGAACATGAATAGTTCAGGATTCTGTTGTTGAATGTGCCCCACATTCCAGGTCTGAGTCAGAATTCAGATTTATTAATGGAGTACATACATGACATCACATACAACTCTGAGATTCTTTTGAGTGAGTGTATGGGAGATATTAGTTTTGGAGAAGTGGGTAATGTTAATTGATTATCCTGTATGTGCATTTAGAAGGTCTGGCACAGACAACATCTCCATAGTTTTGAGGTGCATGTGCATGTCATCCAATCCACTCATTCTCACGTCAGGGAACATTATCACTTGGTGCACCTCGAGCTTTGTGCTGTTTTAAGGATGTGATCTTCAAACATTGTTTTCCTCAGGGTATCTGAAGACACTGATAATACACTAATTTTGGTCAATGGTTTCTACCTTGTTGGGAGGATCTCTGGAGATATGGGAAGTGTATCCCATTTTCTGGGACCTCATCTTGGGCTGCTATTCTCAAGGAGGTGGGTTTGTATAATTTTGACACCAGACTGTATGAAGGTTGGATTTGTGGTGGATCCATTGGTTAGGGTCATGGTTTGCAGGCCATTGTGTAGCAGATGTAAGATTGCATCAAGTTTCTGAGCACTGTCAAATTTGAAAAGGATACTCCTTAGTGTAGCTCATTTGGCAGAGTCAAAAGCTTTGATCAGGTCAGAACAGGCCATGTACAGTGATTGGTACTGCTTCCTGCATTTCTCTTGGTGTTGACCCACAATAAAAGACATATCAACTCTGTTTCAAGATGGACAGAATCCAGGTTATAAATCTAAGAGGACATCTTCAGCTTCTAGAAAAAGACAAATAAGAAGAACCCTTGTAATGGCTTTCAGGGAGACTGGTTTTGGTTACCATAAAGGAATTTCATGATTTTCTTTAAGATGGTCATTACCTGAGATGCCCTGGTATATTTTTATCTTCCCCAAAATGCGATATAAGGTTGTGAATTTGTTAAATCACTGCTCTTGTGGCCTTGTTTTTTGTGTTGTGACTTGTTGTCTTTTTGACCACTCATCAATCAAATGTAGCCAACAGGCTGCACAGAACACATTGTTGTATTGGTGCATTTATATTCTTGGTGCAAAAATTGTCCAATATCAGATACTTCAAAGGATTATTGTCTTGAACATATTCAAGGTCATTGATGTCAAGTAAAAAGTAATGAGGGTCAAGAAACAAGGGTATTCAGATGCTTTAATCTGGAGCAAAGAACAAATTGCTAGAAGAATTCAGTAGGTCAACATTATGTGTGGAAATCCTTTACATCCTGTGATGAAATCCTCCATCAGGACTGAATCAGGATCCTGATCTTAAACATCTGTCCCTTTACCTCCACAGATGGTGTTCAGTCCACTAAGTTTCTCATGCAATTTGTTCATTGTAATGATGACCAGGTTATTTGTAGAAGGTGCTGACTTTCTCTCTGTCCCTGGTAAGTCTTCCTCCATTTTTTGTTCTTAGTGGTAAGGAAATTGATGTGTTTAGGCTGCAGACAGCCTTGACAGAGCAGATGAATCGAAGCATCTCAGCGTGTTCATCAGTATGTTGCTGGATCAACTCCACTCTTTCCATGAAGTTGTCTATCCTGGAAATCTTTGGATTTCTGCTACATCCCCATGGTCCATGATTTTATTTTCAAGATCAAAGTAGAAATCCTTCTGCATCAATGTGATCTTTCAAATTTGAGGCATCTGTGTTAATGTCCATAATATTTGTGAGCTGGAAGATAATGAAACATTCGCTTACCCAATGAAAGGAATCATTGAGATGCCAGACTAACTCATTCCTGGTGACTAAGTCCATCTCAAACATTTTTTTTTTCCAATGTTTCTTTCCAACAGAAGGGGAATGATCATCTTTCCTTTTCAATATTCATCTCTTACTCTTTGTATCCCATTTAGATTTGCAATGTCAATGACAAAATTCTGGTTTATTATAGAGGAGCATTGTTCTGTTCTGCTCTACTGAACCTATCTATATTGTCCTGATGTTTGAGCCCCATGTGGAGTGGGAGATCCCTGTTCATAACTCTTTTAATGCAGAATGGTGATTCCACACTTGCGACCACTTTGGCTTGAAGAGAGAAATGGAAGTTTTCCCTCCTTTAATCTAATTGAAAATGATTGTAGATGAATTAAGTACAGAGGGATCTGGGTGATCTTGTTTGTGAATCATAAAAAATTCACAAGCATGTTGAGCAAACAGCAGGTTTCATTTATTGGCTCTACATAAAACCCTGCAAAGATGCATATATCAGGATGCTCTTTATTGACTACAGTTTGGCATTCATCACCATCATTCCCTCAAACTAATCAGCTAACACCAAGACCTGGGCCTCAACACTCCACTGGATCCTGGATTTCCTCACCTTCTGATCCCATGCAGTGTGGATTGGCAAGAACATCTCATCCACATTCTCCATCAGTACTGGAGCACCACAGAATTGTTTACCCAGCCCCCTACTCTACTGATTTTACACCTATGACTGTGTGGCCTGATATGACAACAACACCATTTACAATTTTGCTGATGATACCACAGTGGTAGACTATATAAAAAGTGGTTATGAGTCATACAGGAGGGGGATTGAAACTTCTCTGAATGGTGTACAAACAACAACTTCTCCCTCAATGACACCCAAAAAGTTTCTGATTGTAGACTTCAGGCAGATCAAAGGTGAAGAGGGTGAGAAAATTTAAATTCTGGAGTCGTTATCTCAGAGGATCTTTACTGGACACAAAATACTCATGGAGTTAGTGGAGGTTCAGCTGACATGGGAAACCTTGGAAACCCTGGAAAAGTTCCACAGATATGTAGTGGAAGTGTGCTGACAGGCTACATCATGACCTGATAACTCTGAGTGGAAAGCCTTGCAAATGGTAGTGAACATAGGCCAATATATCACAGGAAAAAAATCTCCCCACTATTGATAAAATCTATATGGAATTCTGCTGTCGGAGAGCAGCAGCAATCATCAAATATCCACACCACCCAAGACATGTTATGTTCTCAATGTGCCATCAGGAAAGAGATATAGGTGCCACACGACTTGTACCACCAAGTTCAGAAACAGTTGGTAACCCTCCACCATCAGACTCCTCAACAACAAACTCAATCAGAGATTCATCTAAGGGCTCTTATTTAATATATTTTTTTACTACTGAATACTTTTTTTCTCTGTATTGCACAGTTAGCTTGTTTACATTTAAATTTAAATTTGGACATACAGCATGGTAACAGGCCTTTTCAGCCCACTAGCCCATGCAGCCCAATTGCACTCAATTAACCTGCAACTCCAGATACATTTGAACATTGAGAGGATACTAGAGCCACCAGGGAAACCCACACAGACATGGGGAGAACGTATGAACTCCTTACAGACAGTGTGGGATTCGAACCCCGGTCCCAATCGCTGTCGCTATAACAGCATTGCGCTGACCACTATGCCAAACCTGCAGTCCTTTTTCTTTCTTTGTTTACATTTTTCTCTTTGTAAACATGTCTTTTTATTTGACCATAGCTTTTAGATAATAATAAGGAGAAATTCTGCTTGGACCATAGGAAAAATATCTCGGGGGTTGTATGCAATATTGTGTATGCTCTCTGACAATAAATTTGAACTTTGAACTAGGTAAGAGGGCAAATAGCACTTTGGCTCTTATTGCAAAGGGGTTGGAATTTAAGGACAGTGCAGCTTTGTTACAATTGTACAAATTCTTGGCGAGGCAATATCTGGAGTAGTGTGGACAATCCTGGTCCTGTAGAATATGGTTGCATTGAAGGAGATCAAAAAAAAGATTCATCTGGCTAATTCTATAATGGGAATATTGTCCTAACAAAAGGAGCTAAAAACATTGTCACTTTCTTAAGTAATCCCTTACTAACCACAGAACACCTATTACATAGGATGCCACAGGACAATGGTTCTCAACCTTATTCTTTCCACTCACATACCACTTTAAGTAATACCTATGCTATAAGTGCTCTGTGATTAGTAAGGGATTGCTTCAGATGGTATATGAGTGGGAAGGGAAGGGAAGGTTGAGATTTACTCCTCTGGACCCAATTGTAATTGAAATATTTTGCTTGAAAAAAATTGTCATTGGCCCATTTCCTTTGGAGTTATGAAACCATGCACATAATGAGTCAATTAGGTATGATTTAAACAGTGGTTTTCAACCTTTTTCTTTCCAATAATATACTACCTTAAGCAATTCCTTACTAATCACAGAGCACCCGTGGCATAGGAAATACTTAAAGTGATATGTGAGTGGAAAGAAAAGGTTGAGAACCATTGCCATAGGGGCTCTATGTTTAGTAAGGGATTATTTAAGGTGGTATGTGAGTGAAAACAAAAGCATTTGAGAACCACTGCTTAAGAGTTTAGAAGAACAAGGGCTGATCTTATTGACACATACAAGATTCCAAGGATAGATGACAAGAGGAAAATTCTCAAATGAAGCTTCAGAATTAAGCTAAGGCCTAGTCTTTAAAGCTGAGGGACACAGAATCTTCTTCTTGTGAATCATGATAAATTTCTGCCAGATATTTGTGGAGACTAGTTCGTTTTAAATATTTAAAATGAATGTGGATAGATTTTTGAAAGAATGGGAGATTAAAGATGAAGACAATCTGAAACAGAGTAGGCGTTGAGACCTGGTGTTGGCCAGCTATGATGACATTGAATGGCAGGGGTCAAGTGGCCACTACTGTTCCTATTTTTGATGTTCATGTGATGCTTTAGTGACAAGAGGCACAAAGATGATTTGAGATCAGATTGTTATAAAAAGACACACCTTGAAAACTTGTTTACATGTGACACCCTCATGTACAGGGATGGGCGTGAATACATGTATCATTGTCAATTTCCTTCCCTGCACACCCTCCCACATTCATTAACCTCATCCGATATGAACCTTGTTCTTTACTGCCCTTGAATCTCCAACCCACACCCTATCCACACTCTGCTACTTAGACCCCTCTTTCCTTCCATCTCTATTTAAGATGTAGGAGGAGAGAGATTTTAAGTGCTCCACTTGGTTTCCAGTGCTGTTCATCATTGAAGCTGTTTACTTTCAAATTCAATTGTGCAACATGTTTTACTTCAGTGTGATGCAATTGAAATCCATACTTTTCCTGCATGAGATATGATATTGATCATTTCTGAGTCATTTTGTGTTATTCTGGTGACTTAACCCAATAATTTGGAGCATGAATCACCTTTCTGCCTTAATGCAACTTCCTTCCCAAAACCATACAAGTCCTTTTGGAGTATTATGGAGAAAGTTGAATCGTATTTCAAGATGATCTTTGTGTTGTTACTAGCAACAGACAAGGTTTTAGTGGACTGGAGGGTTGAAAATAAGGATCGGTGGACGCCATCTATGGTAGGAAACAATTGGGGAGATTTCTTAGCAATAGAATTTGTACACATTTGGAAAATTATGGTCAAATCAGGGACAGACGGTATGACCTTGAGTGGGGCAGGTCATGCCTTAAAAAGTTGACTGAATTTTTTGAGGTGTTATGGATCCTGGACAATGTTATTTTAGGACCAGGGGCAGGACAGAACCTACAGGGGAAAGAAAGGATCTGGGCTGCTGTGAAGCACTGAAGTAGTGCTGGTAAAAACTGACAGCAGCATGTGAAATGCTGAAACAGCACTGGGAAAGCTGACACCTGTCAAAAGTATGAGAGCCATGTGCTGGAAGCCAGTGGGCTCTCAGAGAGCATGCCCGCTGCTCTCAACCTCTCTCCACCAATGTGCTGGAGCAGATGAAGTGCCCAGCGCACTGAGTTTTTGAATGGGCTTGTCAGTTGGTCAGTTGGTTAGAGGGCAGTCAGTCAAACTGTCAGAGTGCTCATCCAGTAGTTTCAGTGGGAGAAAGGTGACTGAGCTATTTTGTTTGCAGGTGCCAGCACTGTTGCCCTGAGAGCAGTATCCACCACCCGGGAAGGGCAGTGGATTTGACTTTAGATCAATATCAATATGATCAATATCATATCTCATGCAGGAAAAGTATGGATTTCAATTCCATCACACTGAAGTAAAACATGTTGCACAATTGAATTTGGAAGTAAACAGCTTCAATGATGGACAGCACTGGAAACCAAGTGGAGCACCTAAAATCTCTCTCCTCCTTCTACATCTTAAATAAAGATGGAAGAAAAGAGGGGTCTAAGTTTTGTGTGTGTGTGTGTGTGTGTGTGTGTGTGTGTGTGTGTGTGTGTGTGTGTGTGTGTGTGTGTGTGTGTGTGTGTGTGTGTGTGTGAGTCTGACCTGGGCTTCCCCTATCCCCTTCCAAGAGGAGGACTTTGTGTGAGAGGAATCACTTGATGACCCAAGACAGGGTGTTTAGAGGGGAAGACTTGTGTGACGGAAGGTGACTTGTTAACCCTAAAGTGGGAATCGGGGGCGTGAAGCTCATACAGTGACTAGGAGGTTGCTGGGTTAAAATTTCTGTGTGAGGAAATCAAAGGTGGTCATTACCACATTTGAAACCCAGGGAAGTTGTAAGTCTACTGTGATTATAAGTCTACAGTGATCACATCCATCTTCTCCACATCCAACTTGAAGACCAGCGAACAAGCAAACTTAGAATCCAAAGCCAGGAGACCAGACTCTGTGAGCTGTTCCTTTTTGATAATGGACTGGACATGACTGATTGAGGTTTTCTTTTGGGGCATTCTGAGCTTGGATGTAATCGTCTGGGTTTATTTTCACATACAGCTTGTAAATACCTGTTGTCAATGTAGAGTTGCCATAAAGGCTTATGTTTGGCGGCTAAGTTTATTGAGGTAATTCTATTATTGTTAATTTGTTAATACATTTTGTGTTAATCTTAACCCATCTGTTTATGCATGTCTCAAACGCTGTTGGTGAGGTGTAACAGAGGTGGCAAAAGTCAAATCCACTGCCCTTCCCGGATGGTTCATGACAGTAGGGCAGTAGATGTTGTCTCATGGAATTTGGTCAGGTATTTGACATGGTGCCTCATAGTAAGCTGATCCAGAAACATGCGAACCATATTAAATTGATAGTTTGGAATTGAAATTGGCTGGCTTGAAGCCATGGTGGAAGATGTAATTGTGGAAGGAGTCCAGGACCAGGGGTCTTCCTCATAGATTGGTATTGGGACCCCTGTTGTTTATCATACATACAGTATAAAAATAATATGACTTGGATACAAAGGTAGGTGTGTGAATTAATAAACTTACAGATGACACAAAGATTAATATATTATAGATAGTGTAGAGGGTGATCCAAGAATACAGTAGGATATGGATCAGATATGGATATGCCCAGAGAAATGGCAAATGGAATTTAATCCGAACAAGTGTGAGGCAATTCACTGAGGAGATCAAATGTAAGGGGAATACATACAATTAATTTCAAGTCTTATAAAATATTTATGTTGAAAGGATCTGGGGGTCCAGGTCCATATCTTCTTGAAAGTGCCACTTATGTGGAAATGGTGGTTTTTAAAAAAGCTTTAGGTACCATTTCCTTCATTGGGCAGGACATAAAACTGTATCAATCTTTAAATTTTAATCTGTCTACTATAAACCAACTCCATTAAAGATTGATATAGTCCATCATACCAGATGGAGAGTCATTAAAATCTGTGATTAACACCACATGGCGTTCTTCTCTTGATGAGCTTTCAAAAATATGAATCAGCAAACTTCAATCTTGAAACGTTAGCAATCTGCCATTTTGGCAACTGATACAGTTTAACCATGCTAAAAAAAAACATGTTTATGACGTGCCCTTTGATTATAAATCTGCTTCTCATATGGATTCTCCTGTTACTAAGCAGAGTGAACCACTTCCTAGCCTGATATGACATTAAATTAAATTCATAACTAACTCCAAAGCCTGATGGAGCAGCAAAATAATCATTACTGATCCATGAGTAGCAGAAAGGAATTGTGCTTGATGTTTGGTTGGTACTGCCTGATTCTAGAATGAGTAATGAAAATTCCACAAGAGAAAGTACTGGAGAGTCTCTCTGAATGAGGACAGCCTTAATATTTATGTAGGCTTATATACTGACATTAGAATGTGTGGTTGTAAATATGTGTATTTATATATAAATTAATGGAAATGTGTGACTATCTGCATTCTGCAATCTGTGTGTAAAAATGCGAGTGCCTATCTATGAGTGTGTCTACTTGCATGTGTGTGCGCACAAGCACCCATGTATTCATGTATGTGCATGCATGTGTATCTGTACATTCATGTGTATGCTTGTAAATGGAAATAACTGTCATAAAGGCAACTGGAGCAAGAATTACCATATTAAATTGAAGGTCCCAAAAAAAATGCATTTATGGGTGGAGGGAGGCGAGTGGTTTTTAGAGCTGGAGGGACTAAGGAGCAAAGCTGGGTGTAAACATTTTTTTAAATATTGTTTTCATGTTGAAATAATATTGTACATTCTCTTTCTGGCTCAGAGTTATTGTCAACACTGATGATACTTTAACAACCCCACTTCAGGACTCTGCCAAGAGCAATTTGACAAGTTTGATCACATCAGGTTTGAATCTCATTTTTGGCTCAGAAATAAAGTTCTGATTTAAATTAATCAAAAGCGACACAAGTTATGAAAGTAGCAATTTCCTGCTTAATGAATGTAAACTCACATTTCCGTGAGCCCTTCTTAATGTTTGTAAACAAAAATGGCCAGCAAGAATTAAGTTTGGATGATGAGCTGAAAAGTGTAAGGCTTAAAGCGAATAGTTGAAGCTTTCAGCACTGAGTTAAATAATTCAGATCAGCTTATGCCAATCCTGCTAATACCACAATGCAATGACCTAAATCACTTGAAGGCACGTGATCACATAGTTCTCTATTGAATCAGTAGGTGAAAACCCAACATATTATGAAACAGCATTTGAGAAAGTTGCTAAATTTTATTGACTGATGAATTTAGAGCTTGTCCCAGATTTTCCTGGGCACAGCTAGTAAGAGAAATCGGCCAAGATTGATGGGCCTATTACGATTACATAATCATGTTGAAAAGTGAATGTGCGTGGACTCAAATTTTAATAAGTTTGCTTTTTGCTGATGTTCACCTGCATGTGGAGAATGGGTGAGGTTTTGGTGAACTGCCAGAACACATGGAATCAGACTCGACCGTGAGTCAGGATATTTTTCAGAGAGAAAATTATATGTGCTCTATTTAGTATTACAAAACCTATTGAATTACTTGGTTTAATGAATTAACAAAGCATTTTAATCAGGAGGAAGTGAATGGGATAAATAAATGAGTTAAGGCAAGCTACCCTTATCATGCAAACAAGGTTAAATAATCAGCAAAAATTTGTAGATCAACCCTGCAACATTAAATTTATTTAAACCCTATATTTCTTCTAAGCATGTCTAAGCATAACATTTTTTCTCTCTGTACTATACTTTATACATCGGTTAGAATGTTTTATTTGTGTGGACATTCAGCATTGTCTTTCCTTTCACTAACCATTTACTATTGCCAAGGCCTTCAGGCTACATCTTGAGTAGCATTACATGGAAGCAAGATTTTAAATGTGATACCTGCATAACATGATATATCAGGGGTGGAGGGGTGGGGGGGGGGGGGGGAGGCGCAATTTGAACTCTACAAGAATGGGGATGAGATTAATTTGTGGTGTGACTTTTTTTTAACAAGTTGAGAAACTTGATTATTAGCTAAACAAATGTCTAGATCCACTGCAATTTGTCTACTGTCACAATTACTCCATAATAGACACAATATCACTGGCTCTCCACTCAACTCTGAATCACCTCAAAAACAGCAACTCATGCTTGGCTGTCTTCATAAGCTACAGATCAGCCATCAACACCATTATTCCCTCAGTGCTGGTCAAGAAGCTCCAAACCCCTGGGCCTCTGCACCCCCCTCTGCAAATGGATCCTTGACTCCCTCATCAGTACTAATTGGAAACAATGTCTCCTCCTTACTGACTATCAACACAGGCACACCCCAAGGATGCATGCTTAGCCCACTGCTCTACTCACTATTCACTCATGACTGCGGCTAGGCACAATCCCAATGCTATCTACAAATTAGCCGATGACACAACAGTGTTGTCAGAATCACAAATGGCAATGAAGAAGCATAGAGGAGGGAGCTAGATCACCTCATTGAGTGGTGTCACACCAACAAACCTTTGCTCAACATTACCAAAACCAAGAAGATGATTGTAGACATCAGGAAGGAAGTCAGGAGAACATGATCCAGTCCTTATTGAGGGCTCAGTAGTGGATTAGACAGGTTTTGTAAAAAAGAGACAGTCGGGTGAAAATGTGGCCAGATTACTTAGTATAATTCACTTAGTGCAAAAAAAAAGAGGAGATTTGAGTGTAGCAGTGGCTCTTGATGCAGAAAAAGTGTTCGACAGATTGGAATTGAATTTTTTGTTTACGATGTTGGATAAATTTGGATTTGGACTGACTGTTGTAAACTGGATTAGGGCACTATAATATAATCCTAAAGCTAAAATAGTGACTAACAGTCAATATCTGCAGTGTTTCAGTTGGTGAGATAAAGTAGACAAAATGTCCATTACCTCCAGCTTTGTTTATTTTGGCTATAGAACCACTTGCTGAAGCAATTCGAAATGATTTGGAAATTAAGAGATTTAGGGTTGGTTAAGAAGAGAATAAAATTCATTTATTTGCAGATGATGTTTTAGTTTATTTGACTGAACCTGAGATATCTTTATGAAAACTATATTTTAAGTTGGAAGAATATGGAAAAATTTTGGGTTATAAAATAAATTGGGATAAAAGTGAAATTATGCCATTAATGGAAGGGGACTCTAGTTAATGCCAAAGGGATACCCAGTTTAAATGGCCAAAAGATGGTATTAAATATTTAGGGATTTGTACAGATAATAATCTGAAGAATTTATATAAATTCAATTATTTATCATTACTCAAAAAGGTTGAGGAAGATTTTTCTTTAATGGATAATTTTACCTATAACTTTAGTGGGAAGGCTTAATTGTATTAAGATTAACATATTACCAAGAATGCAATATCTTTTTCAATCATTACCTATTGTAATACCTCAAAAAACTATATAACATAACAAATACAGCATAGGAACAGGTCAACTTGGACCTTCTAGTCCATGCTGAACACTTTCTCCCACCTAACTCCACTGACCTACACTCGGCCTGTAACCCTCCATTCCTTTCCCGTCCATATACATATCCATCTTCTCCTTAAATTCTAATATCAAGCCTGCCTCACCACTTCATCTGGAAACTCATTTCAGACACCCACCACTCTCTGAGTAATGAAATCCCCCACTCATGTTTCCTCTAAACTTTTGCCCCCTAACTCTCAACTCATGTCCTTTCATTGGCATCTCCCCCTTTCTTAAAGGAAAAAGCCTCTCCACGTCAATTCTACCTATACCCCTGATAATTTTAAATACCTCAATCAAATCCCCTCTCAACTTTCTAAGCTCCAAAGAATAAAGACCTAACTTATTTAACCTTTCCCTATAACTTAAACCCTGTAACAACACCAACATTCTAGTAAATCTTCTTTGCATTCTCTCCAATTTGTTGATATTTTTCCTATACTTTGGTGACCAAAACTGTACACAATTCTCCAAGTTTGGCCTCACCAATGCCTTGTACAATTTTAATATAACATTCCAGCTCCTATACTCAATGCTCTGATTTATAAAGGCCAACAAAACATAAGCTTTCTTCACTACCCTATCCACATGTTCAGGGAACAATGTACCATTATTCCAAGCTCCCTCTGTTCCACTACACTCTTCAATGTCTTTCCATTCACTAGTATGTCCTATTTCGATTAGCCTTACCAAAATGTAACACCTCACACTTATCTGCATTAAAATCCACCTGCCATCTTTCAGCCCATTCTTCTAACTGGCCTAAATCCCTCTGTATGCAGCTTCACTATCCACAGCTCCACCTATCTTCATTTCATCTGCATACTTACTAACCCAATTTACCACCCCATTATCCAGATCATTAATGTATATGACAAATAGTAATGGACCCAATACTGAACCCTGAGGCACACCACTAGTCACTGGCTTCCAATTTCACAGTTATCTACCACTACTCTCTAGTATCTCCCTTCAACCATTGTTGAATCTATTTTACTATTTCAATGTTAATACCCAATGATTGAACCTTCCTAACTATCCTTCCCTGAGGAACCTTATCAAAGGCCTTATAAAGTCCATATATACAACATCCACTGCCTTATCCTCTTCAACTTTCCGAATAACCCCCTCAAAAAATTTAATCAGGTTTGTCAAACATGATCTTACCCTCACAAATCCATGCTGACTGTTCCTAATCAAACACTGCCCATCCTAACATTCATATATACTATCTCTAAGAATACTTTCCATTTACTTACCAAACATTGACATCAAACTTACAGGCCTATAATTACTATATTAACTCCTAGCACCTTTTTTAAACCATGGAACTACATGAACTACCCTCCAATCCTTCAGAACCATTTCTGTTGCTAATAACATTTGAAATATCTACATCAAAGTCCCTACTATTTCCACACTAACCTCCCTCAAGTTCCTGGGAAATATCTTGTCAGGACCTGGCAATTTATTCACCTTTATTTTCCTTAAAAGCACCAGTACTTCCTCTTCTTTAATCATTATCGTAACCATAATTTACCTACGTATTTTGTGTGGATCAATATCCTTTTCCTTAGTAAATAATGAAAAAAAAATTGTTCAAAATCTCCCCCATCTCTTTTGGCTCCATGCATAGCCATCCACTTTCATCCTCTAGGGAACCAATTGTATCCCTCATTATCCTTTTGCTCCTAATATATCTGTAGAAACCCTTTGGATTTATTTTCTCCTTACTTGACAAAGCAACCTATATCTCCTTTTAGATTTTCTAATTTCCTTCTTAAGAATCTTTTTACATTCTTTATATTTCTCTGACACCTCATTTACTTCATGCTGTCTATACTTTTTGTACACTTCTCTCCTTTTCTGAACCGTATTTCCAATAACCCTTGAAAATCAAGGCTCCCTTAAAATTTTGATCTTTCCTTTCATCCTAATAGGAATATATTGTCTCTGTACCCTTAAAATTTCACCTTTGAATGCCCTCCATTTTTCTTCTACATCCTTCCCATAAAACAATTTATCCTAGTCCACACCTTCCAAAGCCATTCTCATCTCCTCAAAATTAGCCTTTCTCCAATCAAAAATCTCAAAAGTTTCTACAGAAAAGTTAACATGGAAATATGAATTGGGAGGCTTACAGTTTCCTAATTTCAAAAACTACTATCGAGTGGCACAAATGAAATTTCTTGCTTCCTTTTTTGAAGGAGAAGAAAAAACTGGCCTGGGTTAAAATAAAACTGAATAAAATAGGAGAGAGAAAAGCAAATACAAATAGGATGCAAAGTTGATGGTTGTTGTAAAAGAAATACCATTGGTGAAGCACCTGATTAATATCTGGAATAAAGTAAATGATAAAATTGGTGAAAGAGTATGTATATTGCTTAAAATGCCTTTAACAAAATTCTCTTATATCTTCTTCAGAAGATAATCAATTTTTAGATATTTGGTTTTATAAATGTTGAAGATTGTTATGAAAGAGGTCAATTAATGTCATTTGAACAATTGAGAAATAAATGTGGAATAACCCAAAATACTCTTTTTTTGTGTGTTGTTATTTTCAATTGAAAGCATATTTGAGGGACAAGCTAGGACCAACCATGTTGTTACCTGGTTGAGATGAAATAAAAGTTTTTATTAGGAGAGGAATTGTTAAGAAGTTTACTTCTATAATATAGTCTTTATTACAAAAAGGAACTCCTAAATGTGGAGTGCATAAATCTAGATAGAGGTGGGAACTCTATTTGAATACTGGAATTAATGAGCAAAGTTGAGCAGATCTTCGCAGAGATTGCATGACAAACACTATTAATGTATAGATTATTTCAGTATAATTTTTATATCAGTCATATCTTACACCACAAAAATTGAATAGATTGAAATCATACTTATCAGATCAATGTTTTAGGTGTGGTAAGGATGTAGGAACTTTTTTGCATTCAACTTGGTCTTGTCCCAAGGTAAGACCTTTTTTTTGGGTGGATTTAGGAAACTTTTGAAACAAGATACAGGTGTTGTTCAGATCCAGATTTATTTTTATTGGAAAATATTGAAGTAACAAGACCTAAATTAAAATGGTCAATATATCAATTGGAATTTATTAAAGTTGCAGTAACAATAGCAAGGAAATGTATTGCAGTTCTTTGGAAATCAGATGTGCATTTGGGTATGGCAAAAATCAAATGCAGAAATTCAAAGCAATATTCATTTGGAAAAAATTATATATAATTTGAGAAATAACCATACTACATTTTTTTTACAAATTTGGTGCCGTATACTCAAGCATTAGGTTTAAATTTGTAATATTGTGCTTCCTGTGCCTCTGGACCAATGAAAATATCCTCTGTATAGTATTACAGAACTCTGTTTAAACCTAGGTGTTAGATTGCATCCCTCTGTACAATCCTTCTTTGAATATTTTATTTTAATTCTGAGGTCAAACAAGTATTAAGAATTAATCATTACAAATATATAAAAATAAAGTGGAAAGAAAAGAATCATTGATACAGGTTGTCCATGATTCCAAATACCCCCGTCCCTCCTTACCACCCCACTAAACAAAACCCCATGATAGAAGAAAGAAAATGGAAGAGAAAGAAAAAGTGAATGAAGAAAAATAAATAAAGAAAGAAAAAGAAGAAAGAGGAGCTATTGGGATCTAGAATCCACTCCAGAAAGCCTAGCTCTTTTTCTTGCCTCAATTTTGAATATGGGAAAGAACAATGATGTAAAAACTCAAAAACAATATGTATCTTAAATGTTCAACCTTGCATTGTGCAAATATGGCTGCCATACCTGCAAAAACATATTATATTTCTTCCTTAAATAGTAAATATTTTTTTCAAAAGAAACACAACTATCCATTTGCACACATTCCAAGCAATCCTGGAAGTTTTTTTTCTCTTTTCTTTTCTTTTACATAACTATATTGTATATTTTATATTCATTATTTTGAGGGTGGTGGGTTTTGGGGTGAGGTTCTGGGGAAGGGATGTATACCATCATGTATCTAGTTTCTAGTTTGTTTTCTTTTTGCAATTTGTACTATTATATTAATATTTGCCTCCTACATGTATGGAGAGAAAAAAGAAAGAACTGAATGTCAGCATCTCCGAAGATCTGTAATCAATGTAAATAGAGCCAGCGGCTCTATTTTATGAGATTTGTGAGGAGATTCTGATGACAGCGAAGATTTATAAACTTCTACAGATGTACTATGGAGAGCATTCTGGCTGTTGGCATCACTGTCTGATATGGAGGTGCCAATGCTCAGGACAGGTAAAAACTCCAGAGGGTTGTTAACCCAGCCTGCAATATCACAGGCACTAGACTTCACTCCATCAAGGACATCCACATGAGGAGGCATCTTAAAAAAAAAAAACAGCCTCTATCCTCTACAACCCTCACCACTTGGGCCATGCCCTCTTCACTCTGCTACCGTTGGGAAAAATGTACAGGAACCTAAAGACAATCACTCAGTGGTACAAGTACCACTGTTGCCACCAGATTCCTGAATGATCAATGAACCAAATACACTGTCTTACTTTGACTTTCATGCACTATTTTTAATTATTGTTGTAAGGTGGTTTATATGGACGTTTGCACTGTGTGCTGCTGCAAAACAACTCATTTTGTGACTTGTTCATGACAATAAATTCTGATTCTGATGCTGACATGCCTATTTCTGGTTGAATGGGAAGGTTGAGGAGAGGGTAGAATAATTTATGTCGAGTGGTGGGCTTGTAATTTAAACATGTTGCACAGGCTGCATCCTGATTGGATGGCTGTAGCTGGGACTTTTGAGTCATAGAATCAGGGAAATTTTTAGCACAGCAGGAAGCCATTTTGACCACTGTTTCCATGCTGGCAAAATTTAACTTTTTAAATTCTAGGTCCAGACTCTTGCTCCATTATGGTTCTAAGGTGCACAATCAGAACTAGTTTTTTTTAAATATAATGAATACGTCTAGCAGGATCTTGTTGAATCTATGCCTCAGCCAAAAAAGGGAATTTTCCCAAGTCCATAAGATGCCAAGCCAATATCATGCTGTCTTAAGTCTCCTCCTCTCATTTTTCATTGAAATCAGCAAAGATCTTTCTTCTATTTTATGCTTGATTAAACTCTCTTTAAATGTATCCATACTGTGCACTTCAAATCTGCCCAGTAATAGCAAGTACCACATTCCCACCACCCTTTGGATAAAGACTGAATTCCATATTAGATTTTTCGGTGACTATTTTGTATCAAATTGTTGTGCTGTTCTTCACAAGTGAAAATGCCCTCTTGTAACAGCTGCTACATACAGAAAATACCACTAGACTCAGTGGAGTTTCCAGTAGAACTGTTATTTGAATTTCGCGCGCGCCTCTTTAACGCCAATGGGAATTCCGCCCCGCGCAGCAGTGACATCATCACGTGGCCTGGGGTGCAAGCAGTGAGTGAGCCCTGATGACACCATCTTCTGCAGCTGCCCCGCCAGCGCGGCAGTACAAACAGGGTCGGTTCGCTCACAGAGATATGCGCCATTGCACAATACCCCCAGAATCGGCTTACGTGTCCCGCCGTTTAGGTGGTCGGCCCCTCTGTTTGGGTAGTGACATTTGCACGGGCTGGCTTAAGTCCACGTGCACCAGCTTTAATCGGTTTACAGGGAAAAGTTCCTCCTTGTCCCCAATGTCCAGAGTAAAGGCCTTGCCCAATTGCTGGAGGACCTTGTACAGGCCTTCATATGGGCGTTTCAGGGGGGCCGGGTGCGGGCCACGCCGGATGAAAACAAACTCCGCTGAGTCCAGCTCTTTGGGGGTGCTTGCCATGGTGGTTTGGTGGTGAGGGAGTCAACGAGGCGAGCTTGCTGCGGAGGTCAGCAAGGAGCGTCGGGGTCTCACCTTCCAGCCCGGCAGCTATCCAGGGAAACTCCCCTGGCAGCAAGAGCAGTGCACCATAGACGAGCTCTGCGGATGAGACTTGGAGGTCTTATTTTGGAGCCGTTCAGATGCCAATCAGGATCAGGCCTCGTTCTCTCGTGCGGGTCTCATGGGCGGTCGGGAGAAGCACGCTCAACTCTACCAGGAAATGCCGTGAGTTTTGTTCACCACATGGAGAAGACTGTTTATGTGGCCAACCATCACAGCCATCAGTGGTGGCTGGCCTGGTCGTTTCCCTGGTATGAGCAGGGTTGGTGGCATTTGCAAGCTTGTGCTCCCCAGCATTGGTGATAGAAACACCAAGTCGACTGGTGCTCCTCGATCTTCTGTCTGGTGCAGGCTGTAGTTGGCTGGGTGAAGAGCAGGCAACCTGGTTCAAGGTGGCCTCATTCTCTCTCTTGGTCCCCCACTGCATGTCAGCTCAGGCTACGACCTTCCTGGGGTCAGAGAAGTCCTCGTCCACTAGCAGGAGCTGGATGTCCTCAGGCATTTGTTTGAGGAAGGCTGGCTGAAACATCAGGCAAGGCTTGTGACCTTCTGCCAGTGCGAGCATCTCATCCATCAATGCAGATGGGGCTCTGTCCCCCAGGCCATCGAGGTGCATCAGCATGTTTGTGTGCTGCTAATGGGAGAACCCAAAGGTGCTGAGGAGGAGGGTTTTGAGGGTGATGTACTTGTCCTTCTTGGGGGGGGGGAATCTTGGATCAGGTCGTCCACTCTGGCCACCATCTCTTCGTCGAGGACACTCACCATGTGGTAAAACATGGTGAAATCCAAGGTGATCTGCCAGTGTCAAAACTGAGCATCCACCTGCCCAAACCACTTGTGGGGCCGGTGGGTCCAGAAGGGAGGGAACTTCACTGAAACAGCGCTGATTGTCGAAGAGTCCATGATTGGAGACCAGATATCGTCTGGGCTTTTCGGGGTCACCAATATCGTGGCTGCTACACACAGAAAACACCATTAGACTCAGTTGAGTTTCCAATAGAATTGTTTATTTGAATTTTGCGTGCGCCACTTTAAGGCCAACAGCAGTTCTGCCCCACGCAGCAGTGACGTCATCACATGGCCTGGGGCACGAGCAGTGACCTAAGCCATGAGGCAGTGAATGAACCCTGACAACGCCATCATCTACAGTTGCCCCACCAGCACAGTGGTACAAACAGGGCCGGTTCGCTCACAGAGATGTGCGCCGTCATCCTCTCTTCATTCACTATCAATCCTAACAGACTTTCTTCTAGAAAGAAAATTTGGCTCCATTTATTCTTTTTCCCCTGGCATGTGCACCCTTGCAAATTTTGAATCATCCTTGTAAATCATGCCTGCATTCTCTCCATGTCATCTTTACAAAAAAGAAAGTCAAATTGTTTGCAGCACACGCAATGTGCTCTAACTAAAGTTCAATGTAGGTTTAGCATAACTTGTCTATTTTTCAGTACAATCCTTTTGAAATAAACCCTTATGTATGAGTTTGTGTACCTTATAGGCTTACTAATTTGTTGCACAATGTTCCATGATTGGTACTTTGAACTCTTTTGTTCCTCTATTCCAACTCGTCTTGCACCTTCCAATTAATAAGAGATCTCCCTTCTCTTCTTTCCAAAAATTACTAACTTTCATTTTTCTCTGTCAAGTGGCATATACCAAATATGTCCACTTTTGGAGGCTCATTAACATTCTCCTGCAATTTTTTTTTGGCCTTCTTAGTTATTTTATTTATTTATAATAAAAGCAGAAAATGTTTGAAAGACAATAGAAGCTCAGCAACATGCGTAGAAGGGAAAAACAGAATTACACAGAGAAGCCTCTTCCTCCGGACATCAGATTCTTCAAGATTTCCAGTGAGGCTCCCTTACCTGAACCATCTGTTTCTCTTTCCAAGAATATAGCTTCATTTGCTAAATGATTCCAATATTTGTCAACTTCAGTTCAGATTTGAAGCATTGGTGTTTTTTTGGAGAATAAAGAGAATGCTGCATTGCATTGCACTGTACTCCAAACTTCAACCAAAATTGACCTGGACCCATTGACTTTTCATAGAACCAATACATGTTACTTCTCCTGCATATATTCTGCTCATCATATCTAAAAAAAATGTTTTTTTATTTAAATGGAGAATGATGAATTTTATTAAAACTGACCCACTGTCAAATTTAGCTCTTAGATCTCATGGAAGGGTATTTCCAATTATTTTTTAAATATATTTTTTATCAAGATTTATTAATGTTTTGCTTTCCAATTCCTCAATAAGTTTATGCTGTAAATATTGAACTTCGATCTACAGAGATCCCAGTTGTAATGAATAATCTATGTTTGTTTAGTTACTCTCATTCATCATCCAACACCAATTATTTATTATCTTGGAGTAAGCAAACTTATTCATTGCCATGCAGTCAACCTTGCTTAGTGGTAAGCATGCATGCATTCATAGTGAGGAGAACAGGGTGGCATGGTTAGTGAGGCGGTTACCGCAAGACTATTTCAGTGCCAGCGAACCAGGAGTAAGGTGTTGTTGTTCTTCTTGGGTCTGTGTGGGTTTCTTCTGGGTGCTCCAGTTTCCCTCCATCCTTCAAAATGTATGGGGCGTATAGGTTAATTGCAGTATCTGGGTGGCAGAGGATCAGTTACTGTGCTGTATGTCTAAATTTAAATAATTGGATGCGGTGTGACATTCTGACTGTTCAATGCAGAAGCATTGAAATAAGTCCATGTTAGCGAGGCATTGTATCTGCAGAAACCAAAGTCCTGTGATGGGTGAAAATGTACAAAAGTGGAAGAATGAAGGTTGGCATTGAAAGGACATGAGAATTAAAATAAAAAAGTTGAAATGCTTTTTGTTTCCTTTCCATATCTGGGCCATTTGCCTGAATAAAATTAACACATATAATTGTATTCAATTATTTCACATTTTCAATCTCTACTTCCAAAAGGGCAGAAGAACAAACAAAATGATGAAATAAAATGGGAGCAATTTTATTTTGGTTGCCATTACCAAATGGGAGAGAGATTATTGTCTTCCTGTTCACTCGTTTTCTGACATCTGGTTTCATTGAAGTTCACAGATCCAAATGTGCAAAGATTCAAGCCACACATGCACTTGGTTACCACAAGGAATGCATTTACAGAGCCACTGTACATTTTATCATTACAGCTGTTAACATTGGAGTTCAGCTTTATTACTATTTTTGACATATGAGCTGCTGTACTGAAGTTTCCATGAGCGTTTAGTCTTTAACATTACAAAAAAAAATCCCAAGATCAGAAGGAAAGTGGAGACACTGAAGAAGCAAAAAAACAAACGTTCAGTTGAGTTTTCAGCAGGGACATTAAGGTGGAGGTAGGGGTTGTGATAGGACAGATTCTATCACCAATGTGTACAGATGGTCGTGTAGGATGACTGTGATTGGCTGAGAGCGTAGCCACACCTACTGGCAGATCTTAAAGGGTTGCTCCTAGCCAGACCAGGTCATTCTGGACTGGTCGACCTACTTGTGATATGCTCCAGTCTTTCAGTTAATAAAAGCCTTGGTTTGGATCAAGTCTTTGGTTCTTTCGACACGCATTACTGGGGTTGACAAAGGTTTGTGCAGGAGCAAATACACAAGATGCTAGAGTCAAAGAAATGTAGACTTTAGCATGGTTACAATATGGAAGCATTGGAAGAGGTTAAAATAGGTATGGTGATGCTCTAAGCTTATTTATCTCATTCCTAGTTAGAAAAGTTCTTCGACAAGTAGTTGAACAGATTATCTCTATCTTTCATGCAGTCACATAAAGAGGAGAATTTACAAAGTATAGATTTACTTTGAAAAGTTCGATCATTAGTACCAAGCAAGGACAGCAGGTTAGTACTATGGTAGGGTTCATTCAGGAGTCTGTTGGCTGTGGGGAAGAAATTGTCTTTAAGCCCGTTGGTGTGTGCTTTCACAGTTGTGGAGCTTCTCCCAGATTTCTTAGATACATCAAAAGAAAAAGTATTTCAAATTTGATGCCTCAATGGATTAAAGCAATCTAAGTCAAATGAAAACAGGTTCAATGTCTGGGCAGAATTTTGATTACAAATCTCATGTTTTGGACATGATGTAATATTACGACATAAGCAGGATAGCAACATGTGATCTGAAATCTTAAAATCTAATATGCCTTTTGACCTTACAAAATTCTTAGAGTTAACCTAGATATTTTTAAATGTTTTTCCATCTTTTATAAATCAAGCTGATTCAAGTGATTAGATTAGCTTTCTATTGGCAATAAACCCTGAAAAAAATATGGCCAACAAACATCAGTTATCACTGATTTATTTATCAAAAACTACTGGCTCTTAACATGCATCCTCTAAATGCTGTACAATGACTGCTATTTTCCAGTAATTAACTGCAGATTATCCAATGTGAATTACTTCAAGCTTTCAATCCTTCAATCCGCAATCAATGATAATAAGCATCAACATCCTTAACTTCTGCTACTAGATTGAATAATAAAAAGGATATATGCAGTGATCCAATCATATTTTTAAACTACCCAGATTAAGTCCTATGTGATGATAACCAAGACTTGAAGAAATTAGAAACTTCAACACACTCTCAAAAGTATCAGTGTCAGAAAGTATTCTCTGTCCATTGTGACATTGTGCAGATCTACAAAATCTAACACAACCATTGAAGACATGATAGCATATCTCTCTAAAAGGTCATTTAATTGAAAACTAAAAATACATTATTTTGAAAGCATTTTATGCTCTCTTAAGCCTCTTAATTTTTTTTAAAAAGCCAATTGGTTAAAATAGGTTTTTTTTAGAATGTCATTAAACCTGTTGAAATAAGCAAGAGGAACAAGGCACAGTTAAGATAAATGGGTCATTATTAGCCACCAAACATGAAGGAGATGAAAGGATAAACCTCAGCCTTTATATTTACTCAGGATTTGGAGCATGTAAAGTTGAATTTTGTGAAGCCAGTGATCCAGTTCGAATCTCACCACTGTGTCTCCCTTTCATTCTATACTTTAAGTTCCCATGCATTGAACAATTTTATTCAATATTTATTGGGAAGCAAATTGATCGCAGCTGCAGACCATTTTAATTCCATGGCCAAGAAAACGTGGGCTACTCACTTAGAAAAACCTTTTCCACTTTGACATTTTCGTGATATCAGGTATGTTCGAGATTGTTTGGGGATGGAAAAGCGATACTTTGTTACATGTGTAATATTTTCCAGAGATTTGGGATTCAGGCTGCTCATGAATCATGCAATGACATCATTGCACATGTTGCCTCCAGTTTTGACATTTTGCTGATATTAATTGCTCCATTGCTGGCAGCTGTCTGAGTCTTCAGCTCCATAATTCCTTACTTAACCTTTTCTCATTTAAGATGTACTGCATCAAATGTTACTGAAAAGCAAAAGAATTAAGATAGTCAACATCTGATTAAAAACTGAAACGGCTGCATATACACAACGGACTAGGCAGCAGCTTTGGAGACGAAAGCAGAATTACTGTTTCAGGCCAATGACCTTTCATCAGTATGAGGAAGGTCAAAAGGTGTTTTAAGTTGCAGGAAATGTGCAGGGGTGTAGAGAACAAAGGAATATTTGTGATAGGTTGGAGACCAATGGCATAATGATGGCAGGCGAGAGAGGATATGAAGGGTTATTAATTCCAGCTCATCTATCTAGAGGATGTGTGAAAAGAAAGAGATGAATTGAAACATTTTGAATGTTAAAAGACATGGACAGGAGAATCCAGGACAAGAGGGCACCACTTCAGGATTGAAGAGCATCTGTTTAGAAAAGAGATGTGGAGGAATTTCTTTAGCCAGAGGGTGGTAAATCTGTGGAATTTGTTGCCACAAGTGGATGTGGAGGTGAAGTCATTGGATGTATTTAAGGCAAAGATTGATAGGTTCTTGATTAGCCAGGGCATCAAAGGTTATGGGGAGAGTGGGGCTGAGTGGGAAAATGGATCAGGTCATGATTAAAAGGTGGGATAAACTCAATGAGCACAGGAACAAGGAATTGAGCTGCTCTAAGTCTGGAACTATCTAACACCAACTGCGCTGACAATTCTGCTGTAAACTGGAAAGGCGGGTTATCTGAAATTGTTAAACTCGATGTTGAGTCTTGAAGGCAGTACAGGCAACATGCCTAGAGGATGAGATCTGTTCCTTGAGCTGTCATTGGTCTACCTTTGAACTGCATAATCAGCCAAAGACAGTGGAATCTGGGTGAAATGGAGAATTAGAATAGCAGAGGACTGAAAGTTTATTTAGTCTTGTAACCTGAATATTGATTTCTCCAATGTATAGATGACCACATCAGAAGCACTTGAACACACCATTCAGATTTGGAGGAATTAAGATTGAATCACTGCTTCATCTAATTCAAGTATTTGGATCTTTAATGGTGGAATGAGAAGAGTTAAAAGGCCAGGCACTGCATCTCTTGAGGTCTTGTGGGAAGGTGCTGTTAGAAAGGGAATGAGTTTTAGTGGAGATGGAAAAGTGAACCAAAGAGTTGTGGAAGGAACATGTTGAAAGTGAAGTGGAATTTTTGATCAATAGTCCCAATATTTCATTATAATATCCTGCTTAACATTAATTTGGAGTGTTATGACTATAAAATGCTACATCAATGGCTGTTAAATTTGTTTTTGCAAACCAGTTAATGTTCTTTATTGCAACTCAGAAATTCAGGATTCATTTGGAATTCAGAACTAACTAATAAGTTAGTGTGGTGTTTGCGTTGGAAGGAAATGTTTTGTGGTATGTTCAACAAAGGGTCTGGACTATATTAATTCTCATCTGGAATATTACCTCCCACTAAAAAATGGTTAAAGTGACTGGAAAAGAGGCAGAAACCAGATCATATTTCAAAAAAAATTAGAGATCAGATGAAGTTGTGCTTGCCATGCAAGTGAGAAAGAACATGATGTATCTTGAGGTGGATCCTTGATTACACCAGGAGTGGTGGTAAGTTGTAACCACAGTAATACCTACAGGGTGCCAGGAGCTTCAAGAGAGAACATGACTCAATCGTATCTGTGCAAAGTTTAATGGTTTATCATGTGACTGTGCAGGATTCCTCCAGTTATTTCAGTCACTTTCAGAATAGTGTGCAGGTTAGCAGGCTAATTAGACACTGTCCCAATTGTGTAGGATTTAGTCTGGAAGGAGTTGATGGAATATGAGCAAAGTAAACTGTTATAAATAGTTCCTTCATGGTCAGTGTGGATTCAGGCTAAAGGGCTCTTTTCATGCTTTGACTCTGTGCCTCTATAACAATATAACAGTGTTTACTTTTACCAGACTAATAGCAAGAGGATGCTTGCATCACTACACAAGTGATGACTTCATTTTATTTGATAGCACATAATTTATATACTTAATGCCACACTGCCTTCCACTTTGAAAACAAGCATGTAAATTCTTCATATTTGTGAACCGTCATTACATGGAAGTTGCAAATCCACCATAAAATTTTTTGAGCCTGAGAATTTTGTCTGGATTCTCTCCTCCCTGAGACCTTGCACAAACCCATCATACTTGATGTAATTACTCACTGATTTACCCCCATTTTCTAATTGCATGTATTAAAAGTATAGCTCCCTACAATATCAGACAACTGTTGGTTGAAGTACTTTTCTATCTTCTCTCAATGGTATGTATTTAGCTATCTGCGGAGTTTGTGTGCGATATATGTTGGAAACAACTTCTGCAAAGTAAACTCACTTTGCTTCAATCAATTTCAGTTCATTCAATGCAGTCCTGGTTTTCACCTCAGAAATATCGTTGGCAATGAAAACTATCTGTATCCTCTCCATGAAGGACTGACGGGCCTTGTCATACGTTCCACAGACGGCTTATGAAGTCTGCTCATGCGCAAGACACCATTTTCTGTCTTTTTCTGAAAGTCTGGTGAACCACATTACTCAAGACCTCTGTATTTGCATCTAATAGCCACTATATCTCATTAAGTTATGGAATAGCACTTTCATTTTCACTTTAATTTGTTTTAAATTCTGTTGAGCTTTAAGAATTGAATTTCTCCTATTTTGAACTGACCTGGGGTTGCGATATTCTGGGACATTTCTACTGCTTCAGTTGCTTTTGTATTGGGCATGGAGTTCTCATGACATCCCGTGAGGAGTCGTGATCCTAAAGCTTTGGAGGTGCAATGATGAAACATTCCCCCAATGATATTTCTTGACGCCAGTGGTACACTGTGTCAATACTAAAGGCAATCTTCATCATCAATCATCCTGTGGCCCTTAGAAATGCTCATAAACACAACAGAAACTGTATGTCACTGCAGGCATCAAAACAAGGGTGATTATTCCATTCTGGATCAGCACTGCTTATCTCATAATAGTGATGTCATGTGGACTATACCACAGTATTATTTATACTTCATCAATGCATGAAAGAGAGCTCTTGGGAGGCTGCTGTCATTGCATGTAAAATTAGATATTTACGCCAGTTCAATGTTGCATCAATATTGGCACCTCAATCTTCCAAAAGATTGTTGATTTATATTCTGTGAGGCTTTTCCACAGATGTACATGATGATCGTGTGTATTAGGTGATGAATGAATTGCATGTTTTTTTAAAACCCTGTCAGAGAGAGAATAACACATGAGCATCTGGCAATGAAGTAAAGTTTCCCTGTCCACCTCCCCCCTCCAACTTGATTCCACAATACTCCCAGATGGCAGTGTCTGCTAGTGAATGTTCCCATTTTTCACCTTCTTCATAAGGACAAAGCTACGAGTTCACTGTCAGTGAGGATACCATGCAGCAATTGGCCCAGTAGCAATGGGCCAGCACATACCCAAGCCATTGGGAGTTTGACTAGATTATTGGAATGCTATGCAAAGCCAATATTAAATGATTCCATCAATTTATTGTTATGGGCTCCAGAGTTAGAAGAATAATGAAGCATTTAGCATAATGAAGCATTTAATTGCTTTGCACTGACTCATTCAGGGCTTTTGAAAGAAATTCAAGAGTATTCTGAAAATCTAATAGAAAATAGAAACTGCAGTGATATCCTCAGCAGGTCAGGGCATTGCTGTGTTTTTTTTTTAAAGTTAATGTTTCAGATTGATGATATTTCGGCATGACCCTAAAACATTGATCTTCCTTATTTCTCTGCAGATGATGCTAGACTTCTTGGAGCATATTCTGACTTCTTTTAAATGGAATTGGATGGAAACTTGAAGAAAAATAACTAACAGGACAAGGAATTGGAATTAACAGGATCTTCCAGAGGGAGCCAGTAAGGACCCAATAGGCTGAATGGCCACTTGCCTTCTGGCAATAATCTGATTCAAATCAATGGGCAGGTCTCTGGCAATGCTCAGAGCAAAGACGTCTGAATGATTTCAGGCTGTGAGAAACTATGCAGCCAGCCAGTATATTTACTCCTTCCAGAACTGAATCATTTAGGAGTGGTAGATTAGGTATCACATATGAAATGCAACTCAGGCACATAAGTATTGAGGGGGAGTACAGAACCAACATTTCATATTCTTTAAAAGAAAAGAAGTCGTTGGTAGCACGTCATTGATTTGACCATTGTGTTGAGTGTTTATTTGTCATGGTTACAACATACAGGAGCACTGTATAGCACTGCATAAGCTCACGTTTGAAGACTTTTGAAGGACAAGATGATTTGCATTGTAGTTTGAGGCTATTGAAGAAGTAAATTAATGTAATAGCAGCACCTGTTCAAAGGGCCCAAATCATTGTCTGCAAAGCTGGCCCTGCTGGGATCCCTCATTCTGTCATTAAAAACTGTACCTTCCCAGTCACCAAGTTATACACTGAAGCCTCTCGTTAATGAGATATTGAGATGTGCTGAAGAACATGTGATTCTGGACATCCATGGTGGCAAAGATTGTATTCCAACATGACACCATCACCCTGGTCACAACCTCTTTCAACTGCTACTGTTGGGAAGAGGGCACCGAAGCCTGGAGACCAGCTCCTCTAGGTTCAGAGCAGCTTCAAACCAATCAATGGATATCACAAACATTACTCATCAAAAACTTTCAATGGGGGGGGAAAAAAACAATCCTTTAGCAGCACCACCACTCTGCTTCCTATTAGAAAAAAAAGGTTCAATTTTTCCAACCTATTCTGGATCCCACAAGCTTTAAATTTTGGGCCAGCCTACATTGCAGAGTCTTATCAAAGAGGTTACGACACTCTATGTGGAAAATATCGACCACACTCTCCTGAACTATCTCTATATAAAATTCAATAACATTTGTATCGCAGGATTTCCTGCAAACAAAGTCATGCAGATTATCCTTGCCTTTCCAAGTGAAGATAAATTATGTCTCTTAAATAGGCCTTTTTTTTTTACCCAACCATCCCATCATCTCTGCTACTGAAAACTAATTTGTTTTCTCTCTCTCCTGGTTCTGTGGTATGAAATATTAAGGTTCTCTTTTCACAAATGCTCTTTCACCTGTTGATTATTTCCATTTTTTCCTGCTTTACATCTCTGGAAGATAAATCTCTGAACCTGTCAAGTTTAGAGAGATGGGAACAAAGGTGCCACCCCTGTCATTCTTTTATATAGCTTTATTAAGACAGCATGCAGCCTCTGCTCCACAATAAACAGAGCTTATCAACCTCTCCTTTTAACAGAAATGCTCCAATCCAGTCAACATCCTGGTGACAAAGGCTGTAGGGAGTTGCATCAGCTAACCTAGTAAATGTATGACCAGGCCAAGTCGACACATGGAAACCAAGATCCCGCCAAGGTTGACTGGGAACAGCACTCATTGCTCAAAACAAGATAAATAGGTACCAGAGTCTGGGTAAGTTATCTATCTCAAAGCATATAGAGTCACTGTCTAAAGGTTTGCCCTCATCAAGGTTGTTTCTAATTATGAGCACTAATAGGGACTTTGACCCTATTAGAACAGGGAAAGAGAGAAGCAAGTTAAATATTTGTTCCATAAGCTTTCTCTATTTCCTTGTTCTGACGAAGGGTCATTGACCGAAAGGTTAACTTTGTTTCTCTATCATTGGAGACAGACCAAATCTCCTCAAACTCCTAACAAAGTATAGCCACTTGTGAGCCATCTTCACGATTGCATCGACACAGAGGGCCCAGGACAGATCTTCAGAGATGTTGATACCCAAGAATTTGATGTTCTTCGCCCTTTCTACCGCTGACTCTTCGATGAGATCTGGTTTGTGTTCTCCTAACTTCTCACAATCAGTTCCTTAGTTTTGCTAACATTGAGCGCAAGGTTGTTGTTGTTGCATTACTCAACTAGCTGATCTATCTCACTCCTGTTCGCTTTTTCATTGCTGTCTGTGATTCTGCCAATTATCATGGTAATATTGGCAAATTTGGAGATGGTATTTGATTTGTGTCAAGTCACACAGTCATGGGTGTAGAACAATGGTTTTCAAACTGCCCCCCAACTCAAATTCCACCTTAAGCAATTCCTATGCCATAAATGCTCTGTGATTAGTAAGGGATTGTTTAAGGTGGTATGGGAATGGAAAGAAAAGGTTTGAAAACTATTATTTTAATCGTACCTAATTGACTCATTACGTGCACGGTTTCATCCAATGATCATTTTTCTCATCAAAATATTTCAGTAGCAATTGGGTCTGGAGTAGTGGTTTTCATCCTTCCCTTCTCACTCCCATGCCACCTTGAGCAATCCCTTACTAATCACAGAGCACTTTTGGCTTAGGGATTGCTTAAGGTGGAATGTGAGTTTAGGGGGAGAGTTTGAAAATCACTGGTGTAAAGTGAGAAGAGCAATGGGCTAAACATGCATCCTTGAGGTGCGTCTGTGAGATGTTGTTTCCAATTTGTCTTCCGATGAGGATCCAGTTGTGTGGGGAGGGGGAGGGGAAGAATGCTTGTTCACTAGTACTAAGGCTATGATGGTGTTGAAAGATGAGCTGTTGTCAATGAAGAGTAACCTGATGTACGTGTTGCTGTGGTCTAGATGATCAAGTGCTAAGTGGAGAGCCAGTGATATTGCATCTACTGTGAACCAATTGTGACGTAGGAAATTGCAGTGGGCCCAGATCTTTACTTTAACATGAGTTAATTCTGGCCATGTCCAAGATCTTCAAAGTCAAAGAGAGGTCTTCAGCTTTTCCGTTATCCTCAGGATCGGGGGGAAAAGTTAAGAGAATCGGCTAGAATTGTAGATTTGCCCAAAATGCAGACATTCAGGAAATGCATTCATATCACATTACTCCTTGCAGACGCCTCCCTTGTAGATTTCAGTCAACATCTAGCCAGTAAGGCCTCTCTGTATCACCTTTATAGCCCCCAATGAACATGCCTCCCATTTCTTCATTTGAAATTATTCAACTACTTTAACGTCCTTGATTCCCTAGCCCCTTATCCCTGCTCTTTGAATGTTATGGGGAATCTGTATCAAGTATATTTGTGGTAGTGACAAGGACAATGTAAATGGAATAACAATGAGTGGGTATGGTGTCACCTTGGATCCTCTTGGATGGAGTCATTCCATCTCTCTCCTGCACTTCTGTCGAAGAACAGGAACATAAGCATTACAATAGTTGAAATTGTTAATAACATTAGACTCGCAGCCTGAGTGTGCATGATAACAGTATGGTTGCTATGGACACTGTCAGTCTTGGCAGTGGATGCTCCAGTAAGTTTGGAGCATCCCTCACTCCATAGATGATGGAATGCTCTGCATAAACCCATGACTCAAGTTAGAGCTAGACTTTTCCAAGCTCTGAAGCGTTGCACGCAATCTACTGGCAGGTTTCCCAGTACAGTGATTACTTATTGGTGTGAGGCCAATACATTTCTTTCATGGCTTGAGTCCACAGTATCAACATTTGAGTTCCTCTGCAGGTGCACCAAGATCTAATCCTCTTTCTGTGAGACTATTCTTTACAGCCTTATCCCTCTGCCTAAGATTTTGCATTCACATGTCCAGTAACTCAATAAGAGAAGACCTCCTTCTATAGAATGTTCTTCCAAGAACATGTACCTTGCTAATGTAAGAAAACTTCAATTTAGTTTCACAGCCATGTCTTAAGAATTTAGTAGTTTGCGTTCAGCTCATCAACCCAAACATCAAAGCTGCTAATATCAGAGAGCTTTTATATTTTCTGTGAGATCAGAAACTCACCATTTGTGAATAGTCTCCAGAGCAACTTCCTCACAGGCCATCTTATCACATCTGCGCCAATATTTGACTATATCTCTGTTTCTTCCAATCACAGTACATCTTTTTTCCTTCAAAGGGTGCAGACCTTTTCAAATTTTATCTGTTCTGTCTAATTCTATCCCCCCACCCCAGCCCCACCCAAACCAAAATGCAGGGACAGCTGCCTAATGATGATTGTTCTAGGTATCAAGTGGTCTTCATGAGCTTTAAGCAAACCTCAGAATTACCACCAGACTCAATTAGTCCTGTTTTGAAAGGATCTTTTCACATTTCACAACTCTGGGTCCAGGCACTGGACTTATAAACCTCCTTAAGATTGTTTACTCACAATTCAATTCAGTTTGAACTTTCCCACCTCAATGTTTGAATGCAAAACCAACCATATCTAATTTCAAACTGACACAGAGAATTCTTAGCACCACTGCATCTCTTGAGTTTATCCAGTGTACTGTGGCACACCTGATACCAAAAGGAACCAGGAAGTTATAACAAAATCTATCCAAAGTCTTTCAAAAAACACATTTTTCACATTCTTTATTTAATTGTTTGAGTTCTTTCATGCATGGATTGTTATTGAAAATTCACCACTTGCATCAACACAGCAGTCTCTTGATTCACTGACCTACAATGCCACTGAAGCAGTTAAAGTGAATTGTACTCCAGCCTGCGAGAAAGCAGGTGGGCATGGGTGATGGTAGACAGTTGTAGATGTTAGGTTAACAAAAAATTGTCAGGCTAAATAATCTACAGTATTTTATGTTTTACATTAGGATTGGGGTTATTATTCTTCCTTTGGCATTACAGTTAAGTGATTGAAAAGCTGCCATACAGCAATGGAGTATAACAGCGCAGTGGCACAGCTAGTAGGGCTGCTACCTCACAGCTCCAGTGAATCAGGTTCAATCCTGTCCTCTGGTGTTACATGGAGTTTGCACTTTTTTCCCCTGCAGTTGCTCTGGTTTCATTTTTTTTTAGACATACTGCACAGTACAGTTCCCTTTTGGCCCACAAACCGTGTCACCTAATTACACCCAATTAACTGACAATCCCCCGGAATGTTTTGAACAGTGGGAGGAAATGGAGAACATGGATGAAACCCACACAGACACAGGGAGAATGTACAAACTTCTTACAGACAGCGCAGGTTTCGAACCCCAGTCCCGATCACTAGCACTGTAACGACATTGCTCTAACCATTATGGTAACCATGCCCACGGTAACCATGCTGACTCCACTTTATAGCCCCATTTTATAACTATTTTCTCCCTCTTCGCAAAGATGCATGGCTTGGGAGATTGATTGGCTACAGTAAACAACTCATTCTTTTTCTTTGGCTTGGCTTCGCGGTGGAAGATTTATGGAGGGGGTAAAAAGTCCACGTCAGCTGCAGGCTCGTTTGTGGCTGACAAGTCCGATGCGGGACAGGCAGACACGATTGCAGCGGTTGCAGGGGAAAATTGGTTGGTTGGGGTTGGGTGTTGGGTTTTTCCTCCTTTGCCTTTTGTCAGTGAGGTAGGCTCTGCGGTCTTCTTCAAAGGAGGTTGCTGCCCGCCAAACTGTGAGGCGCCAAGATGCACGGTTTGAGGCGTTATCAGCCCACTGGCGGTGGTCAATGTGGCAGGCACCAAGAGATTTCTTTAGGCAGTCCTTGTACCTTTTCTTTGGTGCACCTCTGTCACGGTGGCCAGTGGAGAGCTCGCCATATAACACGATCTTGGGAAGGCGATGGTCCTCCATTCTGGAGACGTGACCCATCCAGCGCAGCTGGATCTTCAGCAGCGTGGACTCGATGCTGTCGACCTCTGCCATCTCGAGTACTTCGACGTTAGGGATGTAAGCGCTCCAATGGATGTTGAGGATGGAGCGGAGACAACGCTGGTGGAAGCGTTCTAGGAGCCGTAGGTGGTGCCGGTAGAGGACCCATGATTTGGAGCCGAACAGGAGTGTGGGTATGACAACGGCTCTGTATACGCTTATCTTTGTGAGGTTTTTCAGTTGGTTGTTTTTCCAGACTCTTTTGTGTAGTCTTCCAAAGGCGCTATTTGCCTTGTCGAGTCTGTTGTCTATCTCATTGTCGATCCTTGCATCTGATGAAATGGTGCAGCCGAGATAGGTAAACTGGTTGACCGTTTTGAGTTTTGTGTGCCCGATGGAGATGTGGGGGGGCTGGTAATCATGGTGGGGAGCTGGCTGATGGAGGACCTCAGTTTTCTTCAGGCTGACTTCCAGGCCAAACATTTTGGCAGTTTCCGCAAAGCAGGACGTCAAGCGCTGAAGAGCTGGCTCTGAATGGGCAACTAAAGCGGCATCGTCTGCAAAGAGTAGTTCACGGACAAGTTTCTCTTGTGTCTTGGTGTGAGCTTGCAGGCGCCTCAGATTGAAGAGACTGCCATCCGTGCGGTACCGGATGTAAACAGCGTCTTCATTGTTGGGGTCTTTCATGGCTTGGTTCAGCATCATGCTGAAGAAGATTGAAAAGAGGGTTGGTGCGAGAACACAGCCTTGCTTCACGCCATTGTTAATGGAGAAGGGTTCAGAGAGCTCATTGCTGTATCTGACCCGACCTTGTTGGTTTTCGTGCAGTTGGATAATCATGTTGAGGAACTTTGGGGGACATCCGATGCGCTCTAGTATTTGCCAAAGCCCTTTCCTGCTCACGGTGTCGAAGGCTTTGGTGAGGTCAACAAAGGTGATGTAGAGTCCTTTGTTTTGTTCTCTGCATTTTTCTTGGAGCTGTCTGAGGGCAAAGACCATGTCAGTAGTTCCTCTGTTTGCGCGAAAGCCACACTGTGATTCTGGGAGAATATTCTCGGCGACACTAGGTATTATTCTATTTAGTAGAATCCTAGCGAAGATTTTGCCTGCAATGGAGAGCAACGTGATTCCCCTGTAGTTTGAGCAGTCTGATTTCTCGCCTTTGTTTTTGTACAGGGTGATGATGGTGGCATCACGAAGATCCTGAGGCAGTTTACCTTGGTCTCAACAAAGCTTGAAAAACTCATGCAGTTGGCATGCAGAGTTTTGCCGCCAGCCTTCCAGACTTCTGGGGGGATTCCATCCATACCTGCTGCTTTGCCACTTTTCAGTTGTTCGATTGCCTTATATGTCTCATCCAGGGTGGGAACCTCATCCAGCTCTAGCCTTAGGGGCTGTTGAGGGAGCTGGAGCAGGGCGGAATCTTGGACTGAGCGGTTGGCACTGAAAAGAGATTGGAAGTGTTCTGACCATCGGTTGAGGATGGAGATCTTGTCGCTGAGGAGGACTTTGCCGTCTGAGCTGCGCAGTGGGCTTTGGACTTGGGGTGAGGGGCCGTACACAGCCTTTAGAGCCTCGTAGAAACCCCTGAAGTCGCCAATGTCCGCGCTGAGCTGGGTTCGTTTGGCGAGGCTAGTCCACCACTCATTTTGGATCTCCCGGAGTTTGCGCTGAAGATGGCTGCATGCGCGACGGAAGGCTTGTTTCTTCTCTGGACAGGACGGCTTTGTAAGGTGAGCCTGGTGGGCAGCTCGCTTCTTTGCCAGCAGCTCCTGGATTTCCTGGCTGTTTTCGTCAAACCAGTCTTTGTTTTTCCTGGAGGAGAAGCCCAGTACCTCTTCAGTGGATTGCAGTATGGTAGTCTTCAACTGATCCCAGAGGGTTTCAGGGGACGGGTCCGTGAGGCGGGTTGCATCGTCGAGCTTTGCTTTGAGGTTTGCCTGGAAGTTTCCTCTCGCTTCGTCTGACTGCAGGTTTCCAACATTGAACCTTTTTCTGGGGGCTTTATTGTTCCTGGGCTTTGGTTTGAAGTGAAGGTTGAGCTTGCAGCGAACCAGCCGGTGGTCAGTGTGGCATTCCGCGCTAGGCATGACCCTGGTGTGGAGCACATCTCGTTTGTCACTTTCTCGCACCAGGATGTAGTCCAGGAGGTGCCAGTGTTTGGATCGGGGATGCATCCAGGTGGTCTTAAGGCTGTCCCTCTGCTGAAAAAGGGTGTTTGTAATGACAAGCCGCTGTTCTGCGCAGAGCTCCAACAGGAGGTGCCCATTGTCATTGCACTTGCCGACGCCATGCTTGCTCAGGATTCCTGGCCAGGTTTCTGAGTCTTTGCCGACACGAGCGTTGAAGTCGCCCAGGATGACAACCTTGTCGGCTGTAGGGGTGCGTTGGATGAGGTTGCGCAGGTCGGTGTAGAACTTGTCCTTTTCTGCTGGTTCCGCCTGGAGGGTTGGAGCATAGACACTGATGAGGGTGATGTGACGCTTGTTCTGAAGGGGGAGTCGCATGGACATGATTCGGTCCGAGAGGCCTGTCGGAAGGTTTTCGAGTTTGGAGGCAATGAAGCTCTTGACCATGAAGCCTACACCAGACAGGCGTCGTTCATCCGAAGGCTTGCCAGACCAGTAGAGTGTGTAGCCCGCGCCGTGTTCTTGGAGGCTGCCTACATCTGCCAGGCGGACTTCACTGAGAGCGGCTATGTCGATGTCAAGTCTGAGGAGTTCATGTGCAATGAGGGCAGACCGACGTTCAGGTCGGTGGCTGTCAGCCTTGTCTAGCATGGTTCTGATGTTCCAGCATGCTAGCTTGAGTTTGTGAGCATCTTTTGAGGGGGAATGCGTGGAGGGAGAGGACGTGGAGGGGAAGGACGTGGAGGGGAAGGACGTGGAGGGGGAGGACGTGGAGGGGGAGGACGTGGAGGGGGAGGACGTGGAGGGGGAGGACGTGGACCTGTCCTCGGGCCTGCGCCAAGGAGCTTTTAGGTGGAGTGCAGTGCGCGCAGTACTGGCCCCACCCTTTACACCCATGGTTCGTGTGCCGTGGCCAAGCAAGCTGGGACGTGGCAGCGAGGTCCTTGGGTCGTAGGTTTTATATCGGAGTGGCCTTCTCCTATGCAGGTTTCTTACCCGGGCTGGAGGGGCCTGCCTCCCCTCCTAGGTCGGTCCCGGCCTCGGTCGAGTGAGGCAGGTGGAGGCCCCGGCCCGGACAGGGAGTGAGAGGCGGTGGCCCCAGTCCAGGCACAGGGAGAGCAGCAGCGGCCCCGGCCCCGGTCCGGGCGAAGGGTAGACGGCAGCGGCCTCGATCCGGGCAGGAGCAAGGGGGAGACGGCGGCCCCGGCCTCGGTCGAGTGGGGCAGGGGGAGGCCCCGATCCGGGCAGAGAGTGGGAGGCGGCGGCCCCAGTCCAGGCACAGGGTGAGCTGCGGCGGCCTCGGCCCCGGTCCGGGCAAACAACTCATAACACGTCAATAAATGGCAGAATCTGAGGAGAGAATAAAATGGCACTAAATTTGCTCCTTTATAACGATCTTCTATATTTCTAATTCCCTTAGAAAACTAAATATTCAAAAGTTGATTCACTTAAAATAGGATAAATCTATTTTGATTCAAAGCCATTTTAGATAACACAAGGTTCCTTGTTCCCATTTTAGTATTTACTTTATTCTATATATTAATCAAATGCTTCAATAGTGAAGTTTCCCTGTCACCAAATATTGGTTCCCATTTATATATAAAGTCTTCTGGTGTCTTCTCTCCTATGTTTTCCATTTCTATCTTAATCTTAATCTCCCTCTTTGAAAAAAGAAGAGTGAAATCTCATTTGTGTGGCCTTTTAGTAATTTTTTTTAAATTTGGAGCTTTTAGATCTCTTAATTCAAATGTCCATGTTAATTTTTCTAAAAAAATCTTCAACATCTTGCCCTTCCAAAGAAATTTTCTTACATATTTGTTTAATTCCAGAAAAAATTCTCTGGTAAGTATATAGGCAATGTTTGCAAAAGGTATTGTACTCTAGGATATATATTAATTTTAATACAATTAACTCTTCCCAGTAATACTATTGGCAATTCCATCATTTTTTTTTAAAGTATTCATCAGTTGTCTTCAAGGAATAATTCAATTTAAATAAATTATTTAAATTGTTATCTACCCATATCCCTAAATATTTTATTCTATTTATCAGCCATTTAAATTGGGAATTTCTTTGATGCTGAGTATAATCACCTCTAGTAAGAGGCATAATTTCACTTTTATCTCAATTTACTTTATAACCAGATACTATCCCATATATTCTAATCTTAATTATTATTTACATAGTGAGCCTTTCGGTTCTGTCAAATAAATACGTCATCTACAAATAAATTATCTTATATTCCTCTCGGTTAATTTTAGGACCTTTAATATCAAGGTCAGATCGAATCAGTTCTGCAAGTCGTTCTACTGCTAAATTAAATAAAGCTAGAGATAATGGAGACCCTTGCCTACTAGATCTAGTTAAATGAAAAGGTGCAGATATCTGCCCATTTGTTACAACTTTAGTTTTGGTCCATTATATAAAGATTTAATTTGCAAATATTTGTCCCAACCTAAATTTTTCAAGCACTTTAAACAAAAAGTCCCATTCTAATCGATCAAACACTTTTTTCCCACATTTAAAGCCACTGCTGCACTTAATTTGTGCTAAATGTATTATACTCAATAATCTGGTCACATTATCCGCTGATTTTCTTTTTTTAGCATAGTCAGTCTGATCCATATTTATTAACTGTGGTAAAATTTTGGCCAACCTATTCACTAATATAACCATATAACCATATAACCATTTACGGAGCGGAAACAGGCCATGTTGGCCTTTCGAGTCCGCACCGGTTCACTGATTTTGTGCACCCTCTTCAGGCATTGGTCCCGGTAGATCTTCATTCAATAATGATGGGCGAATTCAATGCAGATGGAATCTTATTGAAATTGAAAGCAAGATTGTTGTCCTGGCACCACACAACCAGATTCTTGATCTCCATCCTGCTTTCTGACTCATGGTCATTAACTTGGATCTCCGAAAATCTTATCGACTAAAACTTACCTTTATAAACATTAAGCACTCTCAATGGATTGCAGCTACTTGAGGATGGAAGTCCCAAAGTAAATTAAGACTCAAGAACATTACCTTCAAAGTTGGTGCAAAGAAGTGAGATATAATGTGTAATCTTGAGACACAGCTCACTAATATCGTCACCCATCTGCATCATCTTGGCTACTATTTTATAATCTGCATTCAATAATGAAATAATGATGATGGCTTTAAATGATCCCTATCTTTTTTTTGGTATTACAGTTATTATTGCTGTGTTAAAAGATACTGGTAAAGTTTCCGTCACCTGTCCTAATACCACCATGAAAGAGGGAATTAATAAATCTTTAACTTTTTATAAAAATCAGTTGAGAAATCATCTTCTCCCAGAGACTTTTAATTTGCAATGAGCTCATTGCTGCCCTCACCTCAATTAGGGTGAAGGGGGCACCCATTTCTCTTTGATCTTCCAAATCTAATTTTGGTAAATTTATTTGTGAGAGAAAATTATCTATTCTATTTTCATCATTTTGAGACCCTGATTGATTATAGCTTTGTATAAAATTGTTTGAAATTTTCATTAATTTCTTGAAGTTTGTAAGTAAATTAAGATTGGTTTTAGTTGCAATAATCATTCTCAATAGTTGTTCTGGTTTTAATGGCATGTTCAAAACTGTCATGAGAGAATAAAATGGGATCAGCACAGGATTAGTGTCAAAGGGTACTTGATGCTTCCTTGATGGGCATGGGCTCAGCAGGTTGAAGGGACTTTTTCATGCTGCATGACTCTATTCTCAATAATTCTGGCCTGACCTGTTCTGCCACCTCTAACCACAGTTGTTGTAAACCTAGCTAAGATGTCCTCTGGTACTCTGTTGAACCAACACATCCATCACTTTTGATGCAGCCTCAGTGGAATTAATATGCAAGCAGTTTAGGGAATCCAGAAAATTGAAGCTGCAAAACATATCCACTTTAAGAGTTATCAACTCCCATTAAAAGATGCACATCATCTCTCCCTGCAACTCCAAACCATCCTCAGCAATGAGTCAGTGAAGAGCAAAAACCAAAAGCTCACTTAATTTTCAAAGTATTAATTTACCAGTGAAACTTAATGATTGTCACTGAAAAGTTTTTGCTTCGAACATTAAGTATATTTAAATAAAGTATGAGACAACAAAATTTGTGAGAAGTTTAAGTTGGCGAGAAAAGTGGGACTCAGCATTGAAAACAAAACTAGAAAATACTCGTTACATAAGGAGTAGGCCTTAGTGATCCTCTTTCAGAATAGACCAAAGAATCTGGTTGGTAAAACATTTGAATGGACATAAACCACAAAAGAAGCATTGGCATGAGTGATTACAAATCAGAAGTATTTTATTAGTTGAAGAGCACTTTGTGACATGTGCAAGTTGCTGAATATTGGGTAGATCCAAAAGTGGCACCTTCCTCTTTCCTGCTCACTTGGCCTTATTGCTGTAACATTCAAGAAAGACCAGCAATTCTGGCAAAATGCTGACTTGTGCACTTCAAATCCCTCACTGATCATCTGGACTCGTAGATGGTTATGATGACACTTCTTTCCTTTCACAGAGTTTTGCCATTGAAACCCTAGTGATGTTTCTAAACTGCATCTCTTCTTTGGGAAGAGAACAGCCTCATACTCATTATCACTGGATAAATAGGTGAAATCTGTGGGACATCACTTGGGTTTCAATGAAAATCCTCTGGTAAGAAGCAAGAAATTGATTTTTTAAAAAATATTGAAGCCAATTTCTATCTTTAGTCACTTTTCCCAAAATGTAACTTTATTGTTGGCTGGTAACTTGAGCACACAAAATTCCCTTATCCTCTACCTTCTGCCCCAATTCATCTGAGTCCCAGACTAAACCATAGATCCTTAGAGTGCCTAGGAACTCACAGCACTGAGAGCTACCCACCAAGATCAGGAGTTTTCACTCCCAGTGTTTAGCAGGTAGTTGGAAAATGGTTTGATGCACCATCAGTCACTCAGCAGACTATTGTGGAGAAGGCAATAGGCTTTAATTCCCTTGAGAACATAGCATATCCTTACTGTTCGGCTGCCCTGCACTGAGTTGTGAGGTACAACTGGCAAATAGGCATGCTTGACCAGATAATTAAACAATACAGTGGTTTACCACATTCACCCCTTGTTTTTAAAAAGAATCCCGCTGGGTGAAGTGGAACATACAAAGTTACACATTTACAATTTGAAAGTCATAAGTTCAACATATCAGACAGTCTTGTCGTGTAAGCGGTTTCTGCTGCAGTGGAGTCCTGGACACTCTCGGGCACCTGTTTGTATTCATCAGTATTGTGCTGATGAGTAGACGCCGTGCCTGGTGTACCCTCCCTCAGGACAGAGACAGGAAACCAGAGGTCAGATACATCGTGAGAGTTCAATGGTAAGGAGGATGTGGGGTAATTAACAGCAGTCTCCAGGGCCTGTGAGGGAGCCAAGTCCCTGATGGAAACAGTGTCCTCGTGTTCATCTGGATATGTCAAGTATGCATATTAGGGGTTTGCATGCAGGAGGTGGACCTTTTTGACCAATGGGTCAGACTTGTGGTTCCTCACATGCCTCTGGAGAAGGATGGCCCCTGGGGATGTCAGCCATACTGGTAGTGTGGTCCCTGTCACAGATTTCCTAGGGAAGGAAAACATAGGTTCATGTGGTGTAGCTTTAGTGATGGTGCACAGCAGGGACCTGATAGAGTGGAGGGCCTCTGGGAGAGCCTCCTGCCAGCAGGAGACTGGGAGGCCCTTTGGACCCTAAGGCTAGGAGGAGTGTCTTCCAGACAGTACCATTCTCCCTCTCCACTTGCTTGTTACTCCGGGGGTTGTAACTAGTGGTCCTGCTTGTGGCAATGCCTCTGGCCAAAAGGTACTGGAGCAGCTCCTTATTCATAAAGGAAGGCCCCTGGTCACTGTGGATATGACTGGGGAAGCCAAATAGAGTGAAGAGACAGCATAGGGCCTTGGTGACTGTGGCAGCAGTCATGTCTGAGCAGGGGATGGTTAATGGAAAACAGAAGTATTTGTCGATGATGTTAACAAAGTATATGTTATAGTCTGTGGCGGGCAGGGGTCCTTTAAAGTTGATAATGATTCGCTCCAAGAGGCAGGTGGCTTTAATAAGTTGTGCCCTGTCTGGCCGGTAGAAGTGTGACTTGCACTCAGCACAGACCTGGCAGTTCTTTGTCATGGTCCTGATCTTGTCAATAGAGTACGGCAGGTTGCATGCTTTAACGAAGTGAAAAAAACTTGGTGACTCCGGGGTGGCAGAGATCATTATGGAGGTTTTGCAGTTGGTCAATCTGTGCACTGGCACAAGGCCATCTGGTGGCTCGTTAAATTTTCCTGGATGTCATAAGTTATAGATGGATAATTCCAGGTAATGGCACCAATGCTGCACTGCTTCGACAATGGGCTGGGCCACTTTCTTGACTGAGGAGTGTAGAATCTTGGGACCCTGCAGGATGTGTGAAAAGAATATGACTAACCTGCCTGCCTGGTTCAGGGTGGCTGGCAGTGCATAGTCTAACACATCCCTTTCCACCTGAAAAGTGGTGGATTTGTCTACAGCATGCATCATAGCCTTGGTGATGTCGAACTTGATGCAGTCAAAGGCTGAACAAGCCT
Source organism: Narcine bancroftii (assembly GCF_036971445.1). NCBI lineage: Eukaryota > Metazoa > Chordata > Chondrichthyes > Torpediniformes > Narcinidae > Narcine > Narcine bancroftii. The sequence goes on from NC_091469.1 coordinate 339,540,548, forward strand.
CCTCTGCCAGGGGGTAGGGCATAGCTTTGATAAAGGGGTGGGTTTTGCCCACATAGTTGGGGACCCACTGAACATGATAGGAGAAAAACCCAAGGCACCTCTTCAGGTTGAGGCTGTATAGGATGGGAAGCTCCAAGTGTGATTGAATGCGATCTAGGTCTGGGCCAATTATGCCATTCTCCATAACACAGCCAAGGATGATCAGGCAAGTTGTGCAGAACATGCACTTGACCTTGTTATACATGAGATTAAGGAGCTTGGCTGTCTCAAGAAATCTCTGGAGATTGACATCGTGGTCCTGCAGGTCATGGTTGCAGATGGTGATGTTGTCGAGATATGGGAAAATGGACTAAAACTTGTATTGATCGACCATATGGTCCATGTCCTGCTGAAAGACCAAGACTCCACTTGTGATGCCAAAGTGGACCCGCAGGAAGTGGTAAAGGTAACAATCCACCTCGAACACCATTATCTGGGGGTCCTCTGAGCAGATGGGTAGCCAGTAATATGCCGACTTTACATCGATGGACAAGAACACCCGATGTTAGGCAATTTGGTTGACCATGTTGGCGATTCGGGGGAGGGGCTATGCATTGAATTGAATGCATCTATTGATGGTCTGACTGTAGTCGATTACCATTCTATTATTTTCCCCATTCCACACTACACTACCTGCGCTCTCCAAGGGGTATTTCTGGCTTCAATAACCCTTTCCTTAAGTAAGTGCTGTACATCCCCCTGGATGAAGGCCCTGTTCCCGGTGCTGCACCATTAAAGTCACAATACAGAAACCCCGAACGTCCACTGTAAATGATTTGGATGCCAGACAGACCTTCTGATTCACCAACAGTACTGTGAGGAGGAGGTTCTGCAACATGTCTGGATGTATAAAACTCTCCATGTTACTGCTATTGAACAAGCAACTCATCACGTGGCCATTTACCTTGATGTCTCTTATTGACCTGGCAAGTTGGTGTGGACTGTCCTGGTTGAGGGTGATAGAGGCTAGGGTTGGTTTGCTGCACATCTCCACAGCAGAAGGTGGTGGCTTCCAAGATGGTGGCCAACAGGGCCTGCACGCAGTGTTGCCGGATCTGAAAGATGGTGGCTTTTGTGGCCCGCCCATGGCACAGCTGGGTCCTGAAGGTGGCATCCAAAATGTCAGCCCCCACAGATTGAACATGGAGCTGCTGGCCCCAGAACATGGCGGTGTTGTGGAAGACAGCCCCATTATCCACACGTGGTGCTGCTAGGAATGGATTTAGATTTGCACACTTTGGCGAAGTGGGCCTTATTCTCACAGCTGGAGCAGATTGAATCCTTTGCTGGGCAGCATTTCCTCTGGTGCTTGCCAAGGCTGCAGAAGTAACACTTTGGGGGTTCCCAGAACGCTGCAGCTGTGGTCAAATTTTTACCAGAACCGGTTGATTGGATCGGGAGGGTTTCATGGAGCACTGCTGCTGTAGTCTGATTGTTTGTGGAGTGGAGGGGTGGTGGCACATCCCAGGATGACTGCGACCAGGGTTTCCACAAGGTGGCCGTGTTGTAAGTCGAGTAGGCCTCCATGTTTTGGAGAGCCATCTCCAGCATGCCTGCCAGCTCGATTGCTCTCTGCAGGCTGAGTTCCCCTTGCTCCATAAGTTTCTGTCATATGTAATTCGACCTGATCCCTGCAATGTAGGTGTCCCAGATCAGGTCCTCTGTATTCTCTGCAGCGGACATGGCTTTATATTCACAGGCCCTGCCAAGTGCTCGCAGGGCCCAGAGATATTCTGCATTTGACTCACCACGTTGTTGCTTTCTGGTCACTAGAAGGTGTCTAGCATAGACAATGGTGATCTTACGCAGTTAGTGCCCATTGAGGGTGTCCATGGCCTCTTGGTACATTGTGGCATCCCTGATCATGTACATAAACAAGGATGCCGAACCAGGAGTGCAATACTTGCAGTTTGTCAGTCTGATCACCCAATTGTAGAGGAGACCTGCAGGAATACCTCAAAACAGTGCAGCCAGAATTTGAAGCTGGTAGATGCCTCAGGTGATTGAGGGTCGATTTCCAGTTTTTCTGGTTTGAAGATCTGCTCCATTGTAGAAACTTCAAGTGAATTAAATTGATGCACCATCAATCACTCAGGAGACTATTGTGGATAAACCAATTAGCTTTAATTCACTTGACACCATAGCATATTCCTACTGATTGGTTGTCCAGAATTGAGTTGGAGGGTGGAACAGCCACCTTTATACAGGAGCCTGTGTGGAGAGGCCGCAGGTACAACCAGCCAAAAGGCATGCTTGACCAGATCATTAGTGGTTTACCACATGGTTGACTCACTATTCTCAAACCACTCTGCCAATCTACCAATCCTCCAACTAGAGATAATGGTAAACCACTGGTACTTTAATACCTTTTAGAAAAAATAGCAGTGTAAGTACATCACATGCTAGACTCTGCCTCAAAGGAGACTGGTGATGAAAAGATATGGAAATACTTCATGGGCTTCCTTCAATCATTCATTGCTGTAAAGTGAATTTAACTTCTGAACTGTTCAGAACCTATGTGGCAGATGTTCCATTGTACTGCTAAAATTCTGGCTGGTGGAACTTCCAAATGTAAGATTTAGGGGTCCAGAAAACAAAATTTGCAGGTAGAAACATGCTTTTTTGAGTTTTATACAGTTGCCCTAAATAGTGGAACATTTTGATCTTCAATGTGAGTGTTACAAGTAATCCTGGTTATCATGTTATGGGAGCCATGGAAATCTTTAACATTAACCCAGACCCAACAAATTCTAGCTTGAAAACTTCAATTGCCAACTTTATTTATGCTAAATTGATGATGGGCTTTGAAAGGCTTTTTATTTTATTTAAATGATGATTATCCAGGAAATTTACTTGAAAAGACAATCAGAAGTTTTATGCATATTTTATAGACCATGAGAGAATGAGCCTTTCAGTTCCTGTTTGTGAATTGTCAATTATTTTAAGGTATTTTGAAAAGAGTGTTTGCATCCCATGTGAACCTTTTCCACTAATCTGGATGCAAATGGTAAATTTTGAAATATCCATATGGCCATCTATGACTTAATGTGACAGCAAGGATGTCCTTTCATTGCTGTGAACAGCTCATCTCTTGCTTCCTTGATATTGTTCCTTATCTTGCCGCATACATCTTTTGGCACACTTTCTTCTCAAAATTGAGATGGAAATCATGGTTCGGTTTAATTGCTAATTTTTAAATATATTTTATTAATTTGAAAATTCACCCATTAGGCTTAAAACTTTCAAATAATATACATTTTCTGTTTCCCCTTTTGAATTATTAATGATTTTGTGGACATTTTTTAACAATACCTCTACCTGGAATTATTCTAAGAATGCCTTGTTAACTTTTAATGCAATCTTCAAGATAAAATATTCCACAACTCTGTTTAAATATGGGGTGGAAGAATTATAAATAACGTACCCTATTATTTAAAAAAAACAAAGAATTAAAGCAAATCTGCATAGTAATTTTGAAATAGTATTTAAATAAAACATACTTCCAGTATCATTAAAAGGAAATCATTGCTTGTTTTGATCTTCAATAGACATGCAGTCACTACATTACTAAATCCTGGTTTTTTTTTTAAAATCTGCCTGACTTGAAAAGATAAAAGTCTAGGTTTCTGGGTTTGCCTCTGAAGTTTGAGTTTACAGAGACAAAATCTGCAATTTAACAACTGCAAAACTTGAAGCACCATTTCAAAAAACATCATAATCAGTCCAGGTTCATTCCCTGTTCAACTGATACAAAGGATAAGACTGAAAATCTTCAGCAGCTTACTGTTTGATTGATCTCAACCCAGTACACTTCCTTTCTGATTGTACACCTAGTTCAATAATCTCACATTCAAAGTAACTTGAGGTCACAGTTTAATCTAAAATTTATGAACCTTTCCGATGTCAAAACATTTTTTGAGAACAGAATATTTAATTAGACTTTTATCTCTAGAAATTAGCTTTAGGTGGCAAACTTATTTATATTATTTTCCAAAAGTTTTCTGAAGCCTGATATATTAACAGTCTCCAAGAACTGATTGCCTTTCCAAAATTCAAACCTTTCTCTGCAGAAACAAGAAGATTGTTTTTTAGTTCATTTTTTGGGGAACTGGGCATGGCAGTCAAAACCAGCATTCATCACCCATCCCCAAATGGCCATGAGTAGATGAATCACCTTTTCTGAGTCACTACAGTCCTTCTGGTGTTGTTGAGGAAGAAGCTCTAAAGTTTAGATGCCAGGTAATATAGTATCAAGTCAAGATGGTGGAAAAGGGACAGCTGCTGACCACAGGTAGTGGTGCAGCTAGTAGAATTGGCAGCAGATGTTTCTAATTATTTGGGAAATGCTATAAAGGAACAGGTAAAATGCAGTTTTGTAGATACTGTGCACATAAACTATTATATTTATATTTCAATTTATTTATTGTTTTCGGTGAAAATATTTTTTTCGTATGTATCACTCAAAGGTTATAAAAATGTCACTATGGGTGAGGAAAGAAAGTAAGTCCCTTCAAAGGCAACAAATGGTAGCTGCCTCCAGTCCCCCGGCAACCAGAAGCTCTGATCTGTATCCCCATAGCACCTCTTCCTGGAGAGAGCACATGTCAAGGTGTGGTGACAGGTTGTTTTCTTTGTCCTGGAAGGAGTCTTGATTAATTACCACCATAAAGAGTATTTGGTTGTATTTATATGTGTGTAGAAAAGATTTGCGGTGAGGCAGTCACCACAGGATACCAGCCTCTGACCTGAGCTCATAGCAAGATGTTGCTGGTCCAGTTTTGATCAATGATGACATGCAGAATGTTGATGACACATCCTACAGATGCTGCAGGATTTGCTGAATTTCTCCAGATTTTTTGTGTATTTACTACTATTACAGCATCTGCAGACTTTCTTGTTTAACTTGTATGAATGTTACTTGCCTCCTGTCAGCCCATGCCTTAATGTTGTCAAATCCAAGTTCAATCAACTTGAATTCATCAATTTCTCACAAAATACAGATGGCAACTTCTTGATTTAGTGTGCAACTGCAAATAGAATTGAAAGTTGTACAATTACACATTTGTGGTACTCCCTGGGGTGTTTTTAGAAAAGCCAGCCAATTACCATCTCCAGCAAGGGTGACTCGGTCAACATTGGACAACAAATAGAAAAGTACAGCGCAGGCCCTTCAGTCACCCTGAGACCCTGTCTCCCACATAATCCCCGCCCCCCCACATTAAATTCCTCCATAAGTGTGTCTACTAGCCTCTTGAAATTTGCCAGTATACCTGCCTCCACCACTGACCCAGGTAGTGCATTCCACACATCAACCACTCTCTAGATAAAAATCTTATTTAAATCAATGGTTCTCAAACTTTTTCTTTCCACTCACATACCACTTTAAAGTAACCCCTATGACATAGGTGCTCTGTCATTAGTAAAGGATTCCTTAAAGTGGAATGCGAGTGGGGGTAAAAATGTTCAGAATCACTGTTCGAGACCTAATTTTTACTGAAATATTTTGCTTGAGAAAATTGTCATTGGCCCATTTCTTTTGAAGTTATGAAACCGTGCACATAACGAGTCAATTAGGTACGATTAAAACAGTGGTTTTCAAACTTTTTCTTTCCACTCCCACATACCACCTTAAGTGATCATTTACTAATCACAGAGCACTATGGCATAGGGAATACTTAAAGTGGTATATGAGTGGAAAGAAAAAGGTTGAGAACCATTGCTCTAATATCTCCCTTGAACTTCCCACCCATTATATTAAAGTCATGCCCTCTTGTATTGAGCAGTGATGGTTTGGGAAAGGGTCATAGGCTGTCCACTCTATCTATTCCTCTTAATATCTTGTATACCTCTATCATGTCTCCACTCATACTCCTTCCCTCCAAATAATAAAGCTCCAGCTCCCTTAATTCCTGCTCATAATGCATGTGCTCTAAACGAGGTAGCATCCTGGTAAATCTCCCCAGCACCCATTCCAACACTTCCCATAATGAGGTGACCAGAACTGGGCACCGTTCTCCAAGTGCGGTCTAACCAGAGTTTTGTAGAGCTGCATCATTACCATACGGCTCTTAAACTCAATTCTTCAACCTATGAATGCTAACACCCCATAAGCTTTCTTAATGAACCTGCCTTCCTGTGAGACAACTTTCAGGGATCTATGGACATGGAGCCCACAAACCCTCTGCTCTTGGAGTTTCTCCTTCCTAAGTGTACCACCTCACACTTCTCCAGATTTAACTTCATCTGCCGCTTCTCAATCCAGCTCTGCATCCAATCAACATCCTTCTGCAATCTTTTATAATCCTCTACATTATCCACAACATCACCAACCTTTGTGTTGTCAGCAAACTTGCCAATCCACCCTTCTACCCCCCATCCAAGATTGTTAATAAAAATCATGAAAAGCAGAGGTCCCAGAACCGATCCTTGAGGGACTCCACTAGACACAACCCTCCAATTTGAATGTACTCCCTCCATCACAACCCTCTGCTTTCTACAGGCAAGCCAATCCTGAATCCACATGTCCAAGCTTCCCTGGATCCAAGCTTCTGACTTTCTGACCAAGTTTACTGTGTGGAACCTTGTTAAATGCCTTACTAAAATCCATGTAGTCAACATCCACTGCACTACCCTCATCAGTATGTCTGGTCACCTCCTCAAAGAACTCTATCAGGCTGTGAGACATGATCTATGGACATGGAGCCCCCAAACCCTCTGCTCTTGGATTTTCTCCTTCCTTACTGTACCACCTCACACTTCTCCAGATTTAACTTCATCTGCCTATTGACTGTTCTTGATCAGTCCTTGAGTCTCTAAATGCCCATAGATCCTATCTCTAAGAATCCTTTCCATCAGCTTTCCTTCCATAGGCATAAGACTCACTGGTCCTTTAATTACATGGACTTTCCCTACTACCTTTTTGAACAAGGAAACAACATTTTCCACCCTCCAGTACCATTCCTGTGGATAACAAGGGCACAAAGATCTTAGCCAGATGCTCAACAACCTTGCCTTGTAGAGTAGCTGGGGAATATTCCATCATGCCCTAGAAACTTAGCCATCCAAATGCATTTTAACTGCTCCACCACATCCCCTCTCTTAATATCAACATGCTTTTGAACATTTACCCCACCCATGTTGTCCTCACCATCATCAAGATCCCTCACCTTGATGAATACTGAAGAGCAGTATTCATTGAGGACCTCCAGTCACATCTTCCCATCTTTATCTCTAATCAGTCCTAACTTCATGCCTGTCATCCTTTTGTTCCTCACATAAGTGAAGAATGTCTTGTGATTTTTTCCTCAATCCTACTCATCAAGGCCTTCTCATTTCCCCTTCTTGTTCTCCTCAGCCCCCTCTTAAGTTTCTTTTTTGATGCCTATATTCATCAAGAGACCTATCTGATCCTTGCTGCTTAAACCTTATGTAGGTAGTCTTCTTCCACCTGACTAGATTTTTCACCTCTCTTGTCAACCATGGTTCCCTCACCCTACCATTCTTTCTCTGTCTCACTGGGACAAATTTATCCCTAACATCCTGAAAAAGATTCATAAACATTGACCACATTTCCATAGTACATTTCCCTGTAAAAATGTCATATCAATGTATACCTGGAAGATCAAGCCTTATAGCCTCATAGTTTGCCCTTCCCAATTAAATACTTTCCTGTTCTCTCTGATTCTATCCTTGTCCATGACAATGTTAAAGGCCAGGGAGAGGTGGTCACTGTTCCACAGATGTTCACCCACTGAGAGATCTGTGACCTGACCCAGATCTAATATGGCATTCCCACTAGTCGGCCTGTCAACCTTCTGTGACAGGAATCTGTCCTGGACATACTTAACAAACTGCCCTATCTAAGCACGTGCCAATCAAAAAGTTTGCTTTCTGAAAAAAAATGTATTGGGGATTATGATACACAACTTCAATATGAACATAAAGATAATTTCAGATTTGCTGTATAACATTGGATGTTGGAGAAACATTAAATTAAATTTTATTAAATTTAGCATGTTTAATCACATAATGATCCTGATACAAGCTCTCAAGTTGACTGCACATATTGCACAACAAATGTGAGAAGCCTAGGGTTTGTCTTGGTCACCAATTTTATAACCGAAGTTGAGCTCATAGGCTTTCTTAATAAGTGCAGTCATGCTGCGTCTTTGAGCCTTAAGTGGATACTCACCACAAATGTAACAGAATGTATTACAGCTGTTGTGACATTGATGAGATATTTCTGCTGTATTGAATCTTCCTGAAGACAAAAAAAAATGTTGTTAAGTACACTGACAATACTATTGCCTGATCAATATGTGCATCAATGTGCTTTCAACCTATATTACACAGCATCTGTATATGTGAGCTGCTTTTATTGCCTGTCCTTGTCTATCCTGACAAAGTGAGCCCAGGTCTAAGACAATATTTGCATAGTACCTGCACTGAGTGCATGCCCAGACTTGCTTAGACTGACCCAAACAGCTTGCTTTGTGGGCAATGTACCTGTAGACAATATATGACAGGAAATAAGAAAAATAGGTTATATCTCAAATGTGGCATGTGATAGGAAAATTATTGGCGTGTAGTGAAAGGTGGGTGTTCCTGGTCCTCCGAAGCCCACTATCATCCCCTTTGTCTTGTCCACTTTGAGACTCAAGCTGTTACTCTCATCCCATATCATAAGATTTTCCACCCCTTCTCTGCAGTGTGTCTCATTGCTGCCTAATGAGCCAACTTTTGACCAAATTTGCCAAATAGTCTTGGACCTCCTGTGCTCCTACTATTTGGATGAACCTCCCAGATATGACTTGATTAAATGCCTTACTGAAGTCCATGGACGCTTCCTCAATTGCAGTACCCTCACTAATTCTCTTAAGTTGCTTTCTTAAAAAAATTCAAATTATTCAGCCTACTATTCTTAATTAAGTAAGTTAATTCCTGCCACTCCAAGTGCATATTAATCCTTTCCTTCAAAATTTCAACATTTTTCTTCCCGCTGACCATAGATTCATTGACTTGTAACTACCAGTCCTAACATAGGAAGTGAAATAGTATGGAAGCAGTCTTGTTGGTTCACCAAGTCCTCACCCATTTACACTAATCCTCCATTGATCTCATTGTTCATTCTCCCCACTGCTCTCCAAAATAAAGATGCTACCTTCACTGACTTGTAGACACCTTTCATGATCAGAAAAAATTAGAATATTTCTGTCAAAGCTCCAGCAATCTCCTCCATTGCCTTCAATTGAAATTTGGAATACATCTTAGTTGGAGCTCGGCATACATCCACATTTAAATCTGTTATGAAATCTATTGCATCTATATCTTTGATGATGATTTGTTTTATAATTTCATCAGCCTCCTCCCAAATAATTTTCCAACTCCAAAATCCTTTTCCACATTGAAAACTGTTGGGCACTATCAGTTGCCCCAATAATTGCAATGACAAGACTTGAGGGGAACGATAGGCTTTAATGCACAAAAGACTTGAGCTGGCCCGGATCCAAACTAGGGAAGTGCAGGGAAGGGAAAAGTGGCCCTGTGGTGGTGTGAACAGTGGAAGAAACACAGGCACCACGTTAAGGGTCGTTAACGACTGTTTTTATTCAAATTCAGCACACCACTTTAAGGGTGCATTGTGACATCATAATCACTGCCCAGGGAGCGCGCTGGAAGGGATGCTGGAGTCAGAGAGAAATCTCTGATGACGCCATTTCCGCATGGCTGCCCCACCACGTGACGATACAAGTGGGATCAGTTCACCATGAGGATGTGAGCCGCCACACAACCTCCCGCCCCCAGAACCGGCTACGCGTCCTGTCACTTTGGCAGCCGGCCCCGGCACTTGGGCATGGCCGTCTGTACCGGCCATGTACAGATGTAAAAAGTTCCTCTCCCCCCCCCCCCCAACGTCCAGGGTGAAGGTTCCACCGAACCCGGTGCAAGACTTTGTATGGCCCCTCGTACGGTCGCTGTAGTGGTGCACCTTGTGGTCCTATCCGCATGAAAACGAACTGAGCTGAGTCAAGCTCTTTGGGGAGATGAAACGGTCAGGTGCCGTGGCATGCCAGGGATGGGGGAGCTAAGGAGGCCAGTCGCCTGTGTAGGTCCGCCAGCAGGTTTTTGTCAGTGGACGTGGTGTCAGGGTTTGGGCCGAAAAACTCACCAGCAGGGAAAGCGGTGCACCATAGACCATCTCCACTTCTGAAGCCTGCAGGTCCTCCTTGGGTGCCATCCTAATCCCGAGGAGGACCCGGGTAGTTCATCCGCCCAGTCTGGTCCAGAGAGACTGGCCATAAGCGATGCCTTCAGGTGCCTGTGGAACCTCTCCACCAACCCATTGTTCTGTGGGTGGAATGCTGTGGTGTGGTGGAGCTTGACCCCCCCCAAGGCTTCGCTATCTGAGTCCACAGGGAAGACGTCCTTCTGTTGCTAGTGATGTGCACTGGGACTCCGAAATGGGCGATCCATTGGCTGACCAGAGTCCTGACGCACATCTCCATGGAGGCCTCCTTAATCAGGACGGCCTTTGGCCACCTTGTTGCCCGATCCATCACATGAGGAGGTAACGAGCCTCCTTGGACACCAGCAGGGGCCCAACGACATCAACATGGATGTGTTGGAATCTGTGCACCGCTGGATCGAAGTTCTGGATGGGGGTCCACATGTGTCACTGGACCTTGGAGGTCTGGCACCTGATATAGTTCCTGGCCAGTACCACCACCTCCTTCTTCAGCACGTGCCACAAAAACCGCTCCGCAACCATCCGCACGGTTGTCTTTACTGCTGGGTGAGCAAGGTCGTAGATCAGACTGAAGACCTTCATCCTCCAGTCTGGCGGGAGCACCTGGCGCAGCGTGCCTGTTGAGACATCGCAGAGCAATGTGTCCGGGCTGCTGGACACTCAGGCATCCTTGAGTTTGAGGCCCGAGATGGCGGTCCACAAGGCCTGCGTCTCCACGTCGTTCCTCTGTGCCTGAGCCAGTTGCTCATAATCCAGGGTGGGCACGAGAGTGTTAATGGCTGGACTGGAGACCACATCCACCACTACATTGTCCTTGCTGGCCCTGTGTCGGATGTCGGTCGTGAACTCAGACACGTACAAGAGGTGGCGCTGCTGTCTGGCAGACCACGGATCCTTGGCCGTCGACAGTGCTTGAGTGAGGGGCTTGTGATCCATGAAGGCTGTGAATGGCCTGCCCTGGAGGAAGTAGCAGAAATGGCGGATGACCAAATACAGCGCCAGGAACTCCCAGTCGAAGGCGCTGTATTTGAGTTCCGGCAGGCACAGCTGCTTCCTGAAAAAGGCCAGCGGGTGCCATTGTCCATTGAGCCACTGTTCCAGTACCCCGCCACTGCCGTAGCTGAGGCATCCACAGAGTGCGCCGTGTGTGCCTCCGGCCATGCGTGCACCAGCAGCAGGCGCTGGCTAGAGCCTCCTTTGTCATGATGAAAGCTCTGTCTGCCTCCTCTGACCATGATAAAGTCTTTTCTTTGGTGCCCATGAGTGCGAACAATGGATGCATGGTGCGCGCAGCTCCGGGGATGAAACGATAGTAAAGGTTCACCATCCCTGCGAACTCTTGGAGGCCTTTCAGGATGGAGGGTTTGGGGAATCGTTGAACAGCTGCTACCTTCTCCGGTGCTGGAGCAACCCTAGCTGCCGAAATGTTGTGCCCCAGGAACTGAAGCGAATCCTTGCCAAACTGGCATTTGGCTGTGTTGACCATGAGGCCGAAGTTCGCCAACCGGGTAAAGAGTGTGCAGAGGTGGGCTTTGTGTTCGTTGTGGTTGCGACTGGCGATGAGAATATCGTCCAGGTAAATGAACACAAAGTCCAGGTCTTTTCCAACCTCATCCATGAGGCGCTGGAACATTTGGGCCACATTCGTTAGACCAAAGGGCATATGCAGGAACTTGAAGAGGCTGAAAGGGGTGATAATGGCCATCTTACCCATGTTGTCTGGATGCACTGGGATCTGATAGTATCCCCGCACGAGATCCATTGTGGAGAAGACTCATGCGCCGTGGAGTTTGGCGGAGAAGTCCTGTATGTGGGGCACTGGATACCTGTCGGGGGTGGAAGTGTCATTCAACTGACAGTAGTCCCCGCACGGTCTCCAGCCCCTAGATTATTTCAGGACCATATGGAGTGGCGATGCCCAGGCGTTTCCAAGCGCCGGATGATACCCAGTTCCTGGAGCCTGGAGAACTCCTCCTTTGCCTGCTAGAGCTTCTCAGGTGGCAGCCATCTGGGTCTAGCATGTAGTGGGGAGCCCTGTGTGGCGATACGGTGGAAGACCCCATCTTAGAACCGTGGTTCTAAGATGGCAGGGAATTCGTGGAGAATCTCGCGAACTCATCCCTGGCACCGTCTATGGCAGCGATTTCGGGCCTGCAGGCTTCTGCTTTGTCCAGTTGGGTGGAGTGGAATGTTTTGGCGTTGACCAGCCTTTTGCCCTTCATGTCAACCAGTAGGCCGTGAGCTCTGAGGAAATTGGCCCCTAACAGCTCAGTGCCCATGGAGGCTAGGACAAACCTCCAGTGGAACTTCTCCTTCCTAATCTGGATCTGTGCCCTGCGAGTGCCATAGGTCCTGATGGTGGAACCGTTGGCCGCCCACAGGGTTGGACCTCGAGATTGATCGGGTGCAAGTCTCTAATGCTGTGGGGGGAAGGACGCTGAGCTCAGCCCCTGTGTCCACCAAGAATCGGTGGCCTGAGGTTCTGTTCGTCACATGAAGGAGGCTGTTTGTGTGGCCAGCTGTCACAGCCATCAATGATGGCTGACTTGGTCATTTCCCTGAAACCCACAGGGCTGGCGAAATTTATTGGCTTGCGCTCCCCAGTGCTGGTGGTAGAAACACCAGGTCGACTGGCCCTCCTCTGGCTTGGTCTTGGGAGCGGTTTGCGGTCGGCTGGCTCCTGGTTGTGCCACCTGGTTGAGGGCTCCCTCATTCTCCCTCTTCGTGCACCAGAGGGCATCCACACGGGCTGCTGCTCTCCTCGGGTTCGAGAAGTCTTCATCTGTGAGGAGCAGCTGGATGTCCTCCAGCATCTGTTCCAGGAATACCTGGCGGAACAGAAAACAAGGCTTGTAGTCTTCTGCCAGGGCCAGCATTTCATCCATCAACGATGATGGACACTCTTTACACACTCTTTGTCCATCTAGGTGAAGGAGCCTAGAAGCTCGTTGCGGAGGAGTTAGTCCGAAAGTTCCAAATAGCAGGACTTTGAGGGTGATATACTTGCCCGTAGCCGGGGGATGTTGGATGATGTCGTCCACCCTCGCTCCCATATCTTGGTCCAGAGCGCTCACGACATGATAGAACATCATGGCGTCTGAGGAGATGTTGCGGAGTTGAAATTGTGCTTCCGTCTGCCCGAACCACGTTCTCAGTCAGTGGTCCAAAAGTGGGGAAGCTTGATGCAGACATCGTTAACTTCTGCTGAATCCATGGTGTTTTAAGTCCAGAAAAATGTCTGAGCTCATCGGGGTCACCACTGTGGCGGTGTGAGCAGTGGAAGAAACACAGCTACCACATTGAGGGTCATTAACAACTGTTTTTATTCAAATTCAGCACATCCCTATAAGGGCAGCATGAGCTCAGTCACCTGGTGCATTGTGACGTCATAATCACTGCCCAGTGTGCACGTTGGAAGGGATGCTGGAGTCAGAGAGAAACCTCTGACGATGCCATTTCCCCATGGCTGCCCCGCCACGTGGCGATGCAAACGGGGCCGGTTTGCCATGAGGATGTGCACTGCCACAGCCCGACCTTTATGGCCTGGGTCCCAGGAGAGGAGTCCAGGTAAGAGTGTTATCAGGGTGTGGGCCAGCCTGAGCCAATTAGCATATACAATCCATACGATTACAAAAACAGTATTCAAGTACAATCTCAACTACATCTGCTCCAGGTACAGATTGTCACCTTGGTCCCCAACAATTCTTCTTCTTTACCTGGTTTCTCTCCAGATATTTCTGAAATGCTTTGGGACCAACTTCTGAAACAAGTGCACTAATGAATTCTGAACTGTTGCATCTCCCTTTTGCCTACAACCCCACTTTTCTCAGTCAATGTCCTAATCTTTGGAATTCCCTCCCAAAACTATTCAACATCTCTACCTCTTTTCTTTAAAATACTGGTTAAAACCTACCTGTGCGACTAAGCCCTTGGTCACCTACCTATTATCACTTTGAGTGCCTGAGCATACTTTTTACCTTTCTGATACTCAAATGAAATGCAATAGTAAATTTATTCTACATCACTTTTGTTACATGGATGACATCTGTTCTTTTGGCTGCAGACAGACTTTGGCACCAACTGTATCATATTTGCACTCCAAAAACATTTTTTCCTTTGCATTTAACTGTTCAACTGCAAAATGAACCCAGAAATCTCAACATACGCTAATAAGTCCTACTTTGAGATCTATGTCAGCAATGAAAACTCTCCCTTTAGAAGCCTTATAGTTAGCATCAATAACAACTCTTGGAGAGCACGTGCCTCACTGAAACATTCCTCAGCTGCTATCCTTGTAGCTCAGAGATGGGTCATGATCCAATCCATCAGGGGGTGTGTTTTTTATCACAGGCCATCTGTTTACTTCAGATTTTTTTCTCAATGAGATCAAGGAGGGCAGACTTCCTCAGGACAAAAGTGTCATGGCAACTTCCTGCAAAACCTGGGATTGGCACGCATCACAGTCTCGACATTCAATGTGGAAGACCTTCTTATTCAAGTGTGTGTGGGTGTGGGTGTGGGTGTGTGTGTGTGTGTGTGTGTGTGTGTGTGTGTGTGTGTGTGTGTGTGTGTTCTATTTCACTTTGCACTTTGGCCACATAGCCAACCTGAAAAGATAGGTAGAACATTTCCTCCAGGACTCTTGTTTTAGGCAAGGAAGTAATGGGCTCAGAGTGCAATGGACTGCTATTGCTTTTGGGGCTTTTTTTAGATTTGATTTACTTTTTAGTTTTTCATTATAATCATCTGTTTGTTTATTGAGACCTTTGTAAGAAAAAGACTTTGAGAGTTATAGTTAAACTGGTAATTATCTATTTTAAATGAAGATTAATAGAATGAATTTAGGTTCTTGGGAGTCACTATCTTAGAGGATCTTTCTTGGACTCAACTCACTAATGGCATTGCAAAGAAAGCACAGCAGTACTTCTACATCCTCAGGAGTTTGCAGCAGTTTGGTATAATGTCAGAAACCCTGGCAAATTTCTACAGAGGTGTGGTGGAAAGTGGGCTGAATGGCTGCATCATGGTCTGGTATGGGAACACCAATATCTCTGAGCGTAAAGTCCTCCACAAGCCCTCCAGGACATTACAGGCAAACCCTTCCCCACTATTGAGTATATCTACAGGGAACGCTGACATTGGAGGGCAGCAGCAATCATCAAAGACCCTCACCACCCAGCACACGCTGTATTCTCGTTCTGTCATCAGGAAAGGCGTATAGATGCCACAAGACTCACACCACCTAGTACAGTTGCTAAGCCTCCACTGACAGATTCCTCAATGGCAAACTCAATCAGGGACTCATTTAAGGACTCTTTCTTGAGCACTTCATTGATTTTCTTTGCTCTCCTTGTATTGCGCAGTCAGCTTGATCGCATTGTTTACAGTTCCTTTAATTGTTTATATGTTCATGCTGTGTACAGTTTATTTTTGCACTAGCAATTAGTGGCAATTCTGCCACGCCAGCAGGAAAAAGGAATCTCTGAGTTGTATATGGTGTCATGTATGTACTCTGACAATAATTCTGAAAGATATGCAAAATATAGACTGCTCAATCTTTAATTTTGATTAACTAGCCTTTGATTTCAGTTTTAGGTTGTATGTTATAATTGTGGTTGTAATATTTATATGCATGTTAGTTAAATAGAATCTACTTTCCAAGAAATGTAACATCTTATTATTCTTTGGCTTGGCTTCGCGGATGAAGATTTATGGAGGGGGTAAAAAGTCCACGTCAGCTGCAGGCTCGTTTGTGGCTGACCAGTCCGATGCGGGACAGGCAGACACGATTGCAGCGGTTGCAAGGGAAAATTGGTTGGTTGGGGTTGGGTGTTGGGTTTTTCCTCCTTTGCCTTTTGTCAGTGAGGTGGGCTCTGCGGTCTTCTTCAAAGGAGGCTGCTGCCCGCCAAACTGTGAGGCGCCAAGATGCACGGTTTGAGGCGTTATCAGCCCACTGGCGGTGGTCAATGTGGCATGCACCAAGAGATTTCTTTAGGCAGTCCTTGTACCTTTTCTTTGGTGCACCTCTGTCACGGTGGCCAGTGGAGAGCTCGCCATATAATACGATCTTGGGAAGGCGATGGTCCTCCATTCTGGAGACGTGACCCATCCAGCGCAGCTGGATCTTCAGCAGCGTGGACTCGATGCTGTCGACCTCTGCCATCTCGAGTACCTCGACGTTAGGGGTGTGAGCGCTCCAATGGATGTTGAGGATGGAGCGGAGACAACGCTGGTGGAAGCGTTCTAGGAGCCGTAGGTGGTGCCGGTAGAGGACCCATGATTCGGAGCCGAACAGGAGTGTGGGTATGACAACGGCTCTGTATACGCTTATCTTTGTGAGGTTTTTCAGTTGGTTGTTTTTCCAGACTCTTTTGTGTAGTCTTCCAAAGGCGCTATTTGCCTTGGCGAGTCTGTTGTCTATCTCATTGTCGATCCTTGCATCTGATGAAATGGTGCAGCCGAGATAGGTAAACTGGTTGACCGTTTTGAGTTTTGTGTGCCCGATGGAGATGTGGGGGGGCTGGTAGTCATGGTGGGGAGCTGGCTGATGGAGGACCTCAGTTTTCTTCAGGCTGACTTCCAGGCCAAACATTTTGGCAGTTTCCGCAAAGCAGGACGTCAAGCGCTGAAGAGCTGGCTCTGAATGGGCAACTAAAGCGGCATCATCTGCAAAGAGTAGTTCACGGACAAGTTTCTCTTGTGTCTTGGTGTGAGCTTGCAGGCGCCTCAGATTGAAGAGACTGCCATCCGTGCGGTACCGGATGTAAACAGCGTCTTCATTGTTGGGGTCTTTCATGGCTTGGTTCAGCATGATGCAAAATCACTCAAATTATTTGGTAATTTGTTATTCTTTTTTTCCTGAAATGAAATATCTATTCACACAAATAAAATTGCTCTAATAAGTTGCCAAAAAAAATCACTCTAATTTGTAGCTGTTATTTTCCATTTACAGACTGATGATAAATAATGTGATGACAGATTTTTCTCAGAAGTGCCAACCGTGTGGATGAAATTTGAGATACTGGATAAAAATGTGGACTTTTTTGCTGTTGTTCAACCACACTCCATTCGAACCAGTGAGCACTGCAGCACAGAAAAAGGCCCTTCAGTCCTTCTAGTCTGTGCCAAACTACCATTCTGCCAAGTCCCACTGACTTGCTCCCAGACCATATCCCTCCATACCCTCCCATCTAAGTAAGTGATCAAATGCAAAATCCTTCAGTATCACAACAATTGTGCCACAAAATCTGCCTGCTGAGTCTACCACATTGATTCATTTCAATGGCGAGCTCTTGCCAATTTTGCATATATTGCCCCTCTCTGAATTTGTCAACACTAAAAACAAACTGCTGGATGAACTCAGTGTGTCAGACAGCACGTCTGAAAACAAAGGGATAGTCCACAGACCTGATGCAGCATCTTCAGCAAAAGTGTTGACTATCTTTTTTCTTCCACAGATGCTGTTGGACTTGCTGAGCTCCCCTTGTTTCTTTTCTCTCTAGAATTGCAGTCTCTTGGGTCGTCAAAAGGCAATCTGTGATATTCCAATGCAAATCTGTGAGATGGTGCACTGAAAGATATGTCACTTTCAACTGAGATATTTAACGGGTGGTGGAATTTCTTATCAGAACTCTGTCACACCATAAGGTTCTTTATGGCATCATGAAATACAACACAATTTTATTTGAGTACTTCTTTTATTCTCATTGTAACCTTAAACTGCCAGGTTAAATTTCTAAAATAGACTAAAACTTCACCTATAATTGAAATATATTGATTTTAACTTCCATTATTTATCAATAAAAATCAGATGATAATGATATTGGTGGTTTGCAGGATCAACCATATGCCTCAAGTTGAACTGAAAAGTGTCTATGCAATCCATGCAATGAAAGGTTTTGCTATTGCAGTTTGGGTCTTGCCTCAGCAGGTTCTGGCATGTTCCTCATTGATTTATCTCTCTTATATCCAAATAAAGACTCTAATAAATATAATAACGCATCTTTATGCACTGCAGTGGGGGAATCACTTCTCCCATGGCAGCATCATACTAGTTTCTAACGATGACATGGAAAACACCAAATTATTTGTGAAAACCTCACAATTATCTCAAAGACCATAATTCATAATCAAAAGGGAGGGATCTTATCTACGCTTCAAATGACTACAAGGAAAAATGGATATGGGACACCCACCCAGGCCTGATCAGCCTGTGATGGGTCTGCCTTGGCAGAGGGTGCCTTGTCTTTAAAAGGCCAAAACCCCAATGGTATCAGGGAATACAAATGAAGATGTGTCCAATACCAGTTAATATTCCCTAGTGATCATCCTTCATTATTGTATTTGAGGCAGCTGACCGTACTAACTCTATGAAAGAGGATCAATCTAATCAATACTGAAACATCAGTGATTGTAACACCTAGTCCTATAAATCAACCTTATAGAAACCTCTTAAGTTTTCCCACAGTTTAATCATTTTTTAAATTTTCTATCTGGAAATTTTGAATGTAATTTTAATTATTTTGAGATGAAGTCAAATATGCATCAGAGTTAAGCTACAAAGCAAAAACTACTATTCATTTATCCATGCTCACTCTAGAATTGATGGCAATTTGATTCCAACAGATCATAAGTGAAACCTATTCTTTTAGCTATCCATTGGAAATACGAAACTAGGGAAAAAATAGAACAATGAAGGTGAAACACGGTGGGGGGTGGGTGGGGGGTGGGGGGGTGGCCATTGCCATCCTCCATTATAATTTGGCCAGAACAACTATAGCTTTCTGTGGTGTACACTAAATTGATATGATCTCTCTAGGGTTGATTCAATTTTTTTACCACAAAATGATGAAGCGAAACAGAGAATTGTCCCTGCTACATCGTCTGAATCAGGTTTCCTTGCCAAAATCACATAAAACTACAGAATCACATTTTGAGATGCAGCTTATTCTTGGTATCCTTCTGGAATGAACGTTGAATTCTTCCACTTCATGTAAACTCTTCTCTCATTGTTTTACTTTGTCATGATTATACCCTTACTCACTCTTTTTTTAATGGTCGGTCCTCATGCTGTTATCATTTGATCTGTTTTAACAGATCCCCAAACACTTTCTTGTTTACATCTCATTTCTCTACCTGCTCTGCTTTTAAACACTCTCTCTTTGTTTTTCCTTCAGTTTTGACTGGTTTCTCTTTCCATCGGTACTGCTTGCCTGGAGCAAAACAGTCTGCTGGAGGAACTCAGTGGGAGAAAAAGAATGGTCGATATTTTGGGGTTTGCTTTGGAGGGTTGAGAGCGCCTGAGGTTTGTCCAGATTTAATATCTAGATTGCTGTTTGGTCAGCCAAATGTTTGTCTCTAATTCTATTCTTTGTACCAAGGTCTTTTTCAAGGACTTAAGGAGTCAACTGTGTCAAAATGAGTCAAAAGATATGGAATGGCCAGTTCCATTGTAAGAAATTATGCATTTCTGCTGTATGAATAGTTCCAGTTAATCGCACAAAAGGTAAACAAATAGTCATTTCAAGAGCAGTTTGTATATTTGAGTTAAGCACACAGATATTGTCATTCCATTGTTCGGGAAATGTGTGTGGCGAAACCTGCGCGCTGAACCCATTCTGAGTAATAACCTTAGGGAGTCGATTATCAGAATGTTGTCCAGTTCATAGATAAGGCTCTTGCTGAAACACCTCCAATTTTGTAATTAACTAAAGGGAACAAGCTAATAGAATCACAGCCTGATTTTGGGCGCTGTATGTTTGTACAAAACTAATGCCTGCTGATAAAAGTAAAGCCTATCTTAATTATACTTTCACATCACTGCCCTGACAGGTAAAACAGTGCATTTGTATTGTGTAGAACTTTTCTCAGTGGCTTCCAAATGGTGGTAGAATTTTAATAATACTTCCAGTTATTATGGCTGCTGCAATTAAAATCTACCCTTACATTGTGCTAGTCTGGGAACTAGTTTCAGTAGCTAGTGAAAGGGGGACCTCAAACACACGGCTAAATTTGTAGGTACAGTAATCTTGAGAACACGTAAGGATGCATCATAATATATCATAAATGAGAGCATATAACAATGAAATCAAGTGAAACCAGAAAATCTGCAGATGCTGTGATAGTAGTTAATACACAGAAGTGTTGGAGGAACTCAGCAGGTCCCCCCAGCATCCATAGGAAGCAAAGATATACAGGTGTAACCAACCATTTCAGGCCTGATCCAATCGTCAAAGTCGAAACTCAGCAGGTCCCCCAGCATCCATAGGAAGCAAAGATATACAGGTATAACCAACCATTTCAGGCCTGATCCGATCTTCAAAGTCAAAACTCAGCAGGTCCCCCAGCATCCATAGGAAGCAAAGATATACAGGTATAACCAACCATTTCAGGCCTGATCCGATTGTCAAAGTCAAAACTTAGCAGGTCCCACAGTATCCATAGGATGCAAAGATAGTTTAATAATGTTACAGGCCTGAGCCCTTTGTAAAGGTCAGGTCTCAGGCCTGAAATGATGATTATACATGTTTGCCTCCTATGGACACTACAGGACCTGCTGTGTTACTCCAGCACTAGTATATTAACTAAAAATAAAATCAAGATATTTTTACATATTGATGTTGCTTGGATCCTGGGATTCTCTTCTGAAATAATGGTTCCATCTGTGCTTTGTAAGTCAATCGACCTTTTCAGGATTGAGATTGACAACTTTACATGGAAAGCAACATAAATAGTAAAAGAACAATTGAGGAAAAAAATGGAATACAGATCAAAGAAATCTAATAAACTAGGTGGGCAAACTCGAGTGTTTTGTTGCTAATGTAAAGTGTAAAATTAATTACGCTTAATTTCCATTTGTTAGACTGGTAAAACAATAGTCTAGATTAAAGGAAGTTCCAAGTGATTCACTACTGTATATGCTGCAAACAGATACATTTCTAAGATTCCCACTCGCTGTGCAGTGAATGGTGGAGGACATCTAAATAACCACTCAGAACAAAAACTACTCAGTATGTCAGATAGCATCTGTGGAAAGATAAATAGTCAATATATCAAATGTGAGACCCTTCATGAGAATTGGGAAGAAAAGGTAACTCAACAAAGTTAAAGGAAACCTAACAAGTAAGGTGAAAGTTTCATGGGTCCAAGTTCAAGTTCAGTATCAGCTGATTATTTTTATTTTAAATTCTGGACCATGGTGCACACACACGCACATAGAATATATTTCTCACAACTAGGGGTGGCATGGTTGTCATAGCAGTTAGCACAATGCCTTTACACTCCCTGCAATCAAGACCAGAGTTCAAATCCTGTGGTGTCTGTCAGGAGTTTGTACGTTCTTCCTGTGTTTATGTAGGTTTTCCCCGAGGCCTCCGGTTTCCTCCCACTGTTCAAAATATTCCGGGAGTGTAGGTTAATTCGGTGTTAATTGGGTGTCAAATGGGTGACACGGACTCGTAGGCCAAAATGGCCTTTTACTGTGTTGTATGTCTAAATTTAAATTTTTAATTTTGAATAATAATAAAATGCATATGTAAAATAAAATATTAAAATAAACATGTATAAATATTCTGGAATAATTTACACATTAATTTGTAAGAAACAAGGTTACTCTTCATCCATTTCTTACCCTGTGGGATGAAGCTATTTCCCAGACTGGCAACCCTAATATTGGTGCTCCTGTACCTCTTCCTTGATGGTAGTAGGTCAAAAGGTACTGTGATGGATGGTAGGCATCATCAATAATTCTTCTATCCCTATTTAAGCATCGCTCCTGGTGAATGTCATTTATAGGGAAAGGGAGATCCAATGATCTTCTCAGCCATTTTAAATATTCTCAACGTTGACTTCCAGTCTGATGCTTCGCAGCTACATGGTTACAAGGGAAGCAGGAGGTGAAGAAACAACAGCAAGTGCCCAGACCTCTTTTATATAATTTTGCCATTGATTTCTATAGACTGCTCTCCTAATTTCCCATTAAATTGTTGGTAGCAGATCACAGAAAACTGCCAGATTTTAGCACTCAACCAGACCCACTTTAAATCTGTGCATCGGCAATGTAGAGATGCACTGCTTTTGTCAGTCGACACAAGTCCAGAGGCAGAGCCTCTCCAACCTGTGGCAGGTCAGACCCGACTAGAATTGATGCCCCAATCATTTGAGTGGGAATTCACAAACTGTAAAGAAAGGACTATTAAACAATATCTAATGATTTAGAAATAATTTATGTACTTTAATGAACAGTGATTTTTTTTTAAGTTTTCATCAATGTTAATACATTGTTAAATACTTCTAGAGGTTAGACACATTCAAGTTCTTTCACATTTTAACAAGAGATATAGTTCCAGTCTTGTCTTTGCCTCAGGAGCTACAAGAGTTCTGCCTGTGCTTTTGGGACCCCGAGGCTAATTAGGATTGGGGAGGTCTACCAGTATCATACTTGTGCATCTGTTCAAGATTACTAAAGATTTGGGGAAGTGCATATGGTGGCCTATTCCAGCACATTTTCTCCCCACGTTTCTGAACACTTCTGCTTCAAGTGATGGTGGAATATTGCAGAACATCTAATCAAGTTCAAATTCAAGTTTATTGTCATCTGAATGCACAAGTGCAACATGACGAGACACCATTTCTCCAGACCACAGTGCACACGCATACATACACAATACACAGTACATAATAATCACATATTTACATAAATATATAATTTAAAATAAATATATATAAATATTTGATTTACTCAGTTAATCCAAACCCTTCTATCTACTCCAAAAGTTCTCATCAGTGATTTTTATCGGAGTTTACATCCCTCCTGATGCTGATTACAGGCAGGCACTTGTGGAGCTGTATGATGTGGTCAGTAAACAAGTGATGGCCCAGCCCAACACATTACAAATCTTAGTCGGCAAATTTAACCAGATCTGTGTCAAGAAAACCCTGCTTAACTACTAGCAGCATGTAACCTGCTGTACCAGAGGTCCCAGCATACTTGATCCCTGCTACTCCAAGATACGGAAGGCCTACCATTCTTTTCTGAGACCACACTTTGGCAAGTCCGATCACCTGACTGTGTTCATTCTGCCTTCATAGAGACAGATTCTAAAAAGGGAGGCTCTAGAGGTCAGGACAGCTAGAAGGTGGTCACAAGAGGCTAAAGAAAAGTTATAGGATTTCTTCAAGTCACCAGATTGAGCAGTGTTCAAGGATTCTGCTGAGAATCGAGTACATCAGGGCTATCACATACTTTATCAAAACACCTTTGGATGAGTGCCTCCACCTCTCCCCCCCCCCTCCCCCCCCCCCACAAGCAAATCATTCAGGATTTTCCCCAACTAGAAGCTCTGGATGAACATGACATCCTGAACCTGCTGAGAGCATTTAAGTTCAGAGATCCTGATCAGTACAGCAGGAGTAGGTATAACCTGCGGAAAGTTATCTGCCAGGCGAAATGGAGATTTTAGATGAAAATGGAAACAACGAGGGACATCCGACAGCTGTGGCAGGGCCTAAATGCCATAACATGTTACAAAACCAAATCCGGAAAAGTACTAGATGCCAAAGCTCTCTCCCAGAGTAGCAGTGAAGAACCACCCCTCTGCACCCCTACATTCCCTGACGATCCCATCCTGACCATACCTGAGAATGACATGCGTGTTCCTTACAGGAGAGTGAATCCAAGGAAAGTCATTCAGCTTGAATAGAATAAATGGCCAAGTATTAAAAATCAGTGCTGACCAACATATTAAGGTATTCATGGATATCTTCAATATTTCACTCCAGCAGGACGTGGTACCCACCTGTCCCAAACAGGTATCAATCATACTGGTGCCCAAGAAGAGTGTAGTAACCTGCCTTAATGACTATTGACCAGTAGCATCAACAATGATGAAGTGTTTTGAAAGGTTGGTGATGAAGCAGATAAGCTCATGTCTGAGCAGTGACATGGATCCATTGCAGTTCACCTATTGTAGCAACAGATCTATGGCGAATGCCATCTCTCTGGCTCTTCACAAAGCCCTGGACCACCAGGACAGCAAAGATGCATACATCAGAATACTCTTTATCAACTTCAGTTTGGTATTTAACACCATCAACCCCTCAAAACTGATCAGCAAATTCCAAGAACTGGGACTTAACACCCCACTGTGTAAGTGGATCATGGATTTCCTCATCTCTAGACCACAATCAGTGAAGATTGATAAGAAAGTCTCCTCCACCATCTCCATTAGCTCCAGAGCACCACACGGCTGTGTTCTTAGCCCCCTGCTCTACTCACTTTACACCTATGACTGTATGGCTCGGTACGACAGTAACATCATCTACAAATATGCTGACGATACTACAGTAGTGGGCTGAATAAAGGAAGGGGATGAGTCGGCATTGTGATAGTACATATCTATCACCAATGTACATAGTGTATATAGTTACTGTATCTAGACTGTGCTTACAGTGATTGGCTGAGAGCTAAGCCACACCTATTACCTGGGCCTTAAAGGGTTGTGTCCCTAGCCAGGTCGGATCATTCCGGACTGATCGGCCACCTGTGAAGAGCTCCGGTCTTTTGCTAATAAAAGCCTTGGTTTGGATCAACAAGTCTTTGGTTCTTTCGACGAGCTCTACAGGCATACAGGATGGAGATTGAAAACTTGGCTGAATGGTGCACCAACAACAACCTTGTACTCAATGTCATCAAAACTAAGGAGCTGATTGTTGACTTAAGGAAAGGAAAGCCAGAGATATAAAATCCAGTGATCATTGGGGGGATCAGAGGTGGAAAGGGTGAGCAAATTTAAGTCTTTGGGAGTCATTATCTCAGAGGATCTTTCCTGGACCCAACACACCAATGGCATTGTGAAGAAAGCACATCAGCGCCTCTAACTTCCTCAGGAGTTTGCAAAGGTTTAGTACGACATCAGAATCCCTGGCAGATTTTTACAGAGATGTGGTGGAAAGTATGCTGACCGGTTGCATCACGGTCTGGAATGGACATACCTATACGCCTGACCGTAAAGCCCTCTAAAAGGTAGTGGACACAGCCTAGGACACTGAAGACAAAACCCTCCCCACTATTGAGAACATTTACAGGAAGCAGCAGCAATCCTCAAAGACCCTCACCACCCAGCACACGCTCTGTTCTTGCGGCTGCAATCAGGAAAGCAATATAGATGCCATAAGCCTTGCACCACCAGGTTCAGGAACAGTTGTTGCCCCTCCATCAGACTCCTCAACTACACACTCAGAGTCTTATTTAAGGACTTCTACTTATGCACTTTATTGATTTTCTTTTTGTTCCTTCTGTATTGCACAGTTTACAGTTCTTTGTTTATTTACATGTTCATGCTGTGTAGTTTATATTTTGCACTATCAATTGTGGTAATTCTGCCGTGTCCGCAGGCAAAAAGGAATCTCGGGTTTGTTTGTGATGTCATGTATGTACTCTGATAATAAATCTGAAATCGGCTCATCAATCTCCACAGAGAGAAACTATTCCCCCGCAGGTAGTCTTGATTTTTATGCTCCTGTATTTCCTTCTTGATTGTAATGGGTCTAAGATACTGTGTGTTGGATGGAAAGGGTCCTCTATAATTGTTTGAGTCCTTTTTAAGTAACACTGTCTGTAAATTTTGTCAATAGGGGAAAGGGAGACCCCAGTGATCTTCTCAGTCATTTTCATGATCCTCTGTATTGACTTGCATTATTTTTCATAATCCTTGTTGGTTTGATAATAGGAGTTCCCATCTGCGCATATGCAGCCAATTCATCAGTTTGACTTGCAGCACACGGATGCCATTTTGAGCGCCAACAAAAGTCAGTAAATTGTGTTTAAGACAATCCGACCAATGTATGGAGGCCGAGCGCAAACCCCAGAGAGGCTCTCCCTTGAAGGAGGTGTGCAAAATGTGATCCATGGCAGCCAGTGGGAGATTCCCCAGGCCCTGAGGTGGAGGGTGTGAAGAAAAAAGGCCTCGAGCTCACAGAGCTTCTACACCATAATCGAGGCACCAAAGAACAAGCAGGCCTGTTGGAGAGCAGTCAAACCGCTGAGAAGCAGCAATGCTGACTTACCTCTCTTGGGGGTTGGGAAAGAGCAAGCCAATCTACCTCCATTGGGGGTTGGGTCAGGCGAAAGAGGCCTAAGTCTGGCTGCACTGACCTAGCTTCACTGAAGTTGGGGTGTGACATGTCAGGCAGGGATACAGAAATGCCGCCACAGGAGGTGAGCTCAATGAGGGCATGTCTCCTCAGTTCTAGTGGCAGTGAAGAGGAGGCACCTTCACTTAGTGAGACAAGGACTGGCCTCTCTACGACCCGCTCGATGGGCGAGGATGACCTCCAGCTGCACAAAAAGCCTGAGAAAAGGCAACATAAGTGTCTCTGATCTACGGGCACCCACTCGATTGGGGTCCGTCACAAAAGCCTGCCGGAGTGCAGAGCCCATGACCAATGAGAAGATCTCGCTAATACTGGACAAGTTGGAAGGCATGATATCAGCAATCGTGAGTAAACTACAAGTGCACTCTGAGCAGGGGGAGGAATCTATTTCCAATATAAATGGAATGAGGTAGATCCCGAGGGGCCTGACATGAAAATCAAGTCCCCTAACCCCCAATACATTTCTCCCATTGGATGGGATTGGAGAAAAGCTCCAACAATCACAGCAAAATTTGCAGTACTGAGGGGCATTGGGCAACCTTCGATGAAGAAATTGCAGGGTCAATATTTTATCTGGTATCTAATGTCTTTGAAGAGATGGTGCTCGAGGACTCGATTTTAAAAAAATACCCCTGCCCAGCCAATTGCCCTCAGCTGAATGTACCAAAAGTAAACCCCGCAATATGGGACAATTTGAACATCCCCACGAGAGCTAAGGACATGAAGCTGCAAAGATTACAGGGCTCTCTAGTTAAAGGTATCATTGCGTTTGCCCAGACACTGTCCTCAGATATAACAGAGACACAGCAAGATGCACTGAGGTTGCTCTCCCATGCCAATAATGAATTAATGCCTCCTGGAAGGAGCTGATAATGCCTGATCTAAATGTTCCGTATGCTCATTTATGTAAACCTGCTAATCCTGTCACTAAATTTCTCTTTGGTGATGATCTGAGTAAACAGATGTAGGACCTGAATGAGGAGCAGAAGGCAATGGCTGGAGAGGTCAGAGGCTCAAGAGTACAGGCAAGAGCAACTGTTATGTTTCACCCCCATCGCTGGTACACAGGGTAATTTAAGAGAGGATATCCCTCTCAGGCAGAACCACCATGCAGGCATTTTTTAGGGCAACACCCTCTGTGGAGATAGTGTCAGCAGAATTTTCCTGCCCATAGCTCTTCACAGAGGTCGAGCCAGATTGCTCAGCCACACCGGCCAAGTGTGCCGAAAAAATGAGCTCCATCTATAGACAGCTGAGTGCATTTTCTAATTATGGTGATAAGATTATGGGTAGTCGATTAACAATGTTCTTTAGCCAATGGTGTAATCTTACTACTGATGATAAAGTACGGCATACAGTGTCTGGAATTAAATTGAGTTTGACCCACAGAAATTCCCTCCGGTTAAGAGAAAGGGCTTAGACAATTATACACGCAGCTCCCAGCTCTTGGAAGCTACACATAGAGATTATGGCTTTAGAACACAAAAACATAACAGAACGCTGCTGTCAGGGGGAGAATGAGTTTGTCTCAAACACATTCACAAGACCTAAGAGAAGCAGGGGAACGAGAGTGATCTTCGATTTATCTGACCTAAATGAGCATGTCTTATACCATCATTTTAAAATGGACATGATTCACTCCGTTATGCCATTATTATGTAAGGGCTATTTTATGGCATCTGTCGATTTACAAGTTGCTTATTATTCAGTATCTATTCACCCGCCCTCTAGAAAGTACCTGAAGTTTATTTGGAAGGGCGAATTGTGGCATTATAAAGCACTACCTAATGGACTTAGTTCTGCGGCCAGAACATTTACAAAATTGCTGAAACTGTTTTTTTCCTGGCTCAGAAAAGAGGTTCAAATGGTGATGGTTACTTGGATGACACCATCGTGATCGGCAGGTCTATGGATGAAACACAAAGAGCAGTGAACACCACTACGGCACTGCTGCAGGAGCTGGGATTTATTATACACCCAGAAAAATCAGTCCTCAGCCCAACCAGAGAAATTAAATTCCTCAGGTTCCTCAAATACGGAATCTATGAGAATAACCCTGCCAGAAGATAAAAACATGGAAATTCTTCAGGCTTGTAGTGCTTTGTTTGCAGAATCACGTTCCTCTATATGTAAAGTAGCAAAAGTAATTGGAAAATTGGTGGGTGATTTCCCAGCTGTTCAGTATAGTTTGCTAAAATATAGATTCCTGGAAAGAGATAAGGAACAAGCGGGGTCATTTTGATAGACCTATGAGCTTATCGCAAGAGGCTGGAGCAGAACTTGTGTGGTGGATGACAGATGTATCTCAAACTTATGCCAGGTTAGAGATTAGAAAGTTTGATATGGAAATCCAATCAGATGCTGATGGTGAAGGATGAGGAACCACAGACTTAATTACCTCTATACTGGTGGCAGATGGACTATTCAAGGGATTAGACTGGCATCAGCATCTGGCATTAACTTCCTATAAATGTTGGCAACTTAGTTGCCACTGGAGTCATTCTATACAGAGCAAAGGGGTATACATGTGCTGATGAGGTTAGCCAACACCTCAGCAGTAACATCCCTGAATAAAATGGGAGGAGTGAAGTCCCCATCCTGTAACTGGGTGACAATATAGATGTGGAGTTGTTGTATTGAAAGGAATGTTTGGGTTACAGCCATGTATTTGCCAGGGTGTCTGAACTATCAGGCAGATTTGATGGCTAGAAAGTTCAATGATAGAACATAATTGATGTTTGTGGGGGGGGGGAAAGAGTCTTAATCTGGTAGTACAGAATTTAAATGCCCAAGTACCGAGATATGTATCCTGGTTGCCAGACCCCAGGCAGAAGCCATTGATGCCTTTACGAATGATTGGGCAGAACTGAATATCTATGCTTTTCTCCCCTTCTCATTAGCAGCTAAATGGCTGCACAAAGTTCAGGAGGACGGGGCCACTGGACTCCTGGAGGTGCCAAATTGGTCTTCCCAGTCCTGGTTCCCATTGCTGAATTGGATGCTGCTAGAACAGCCTTTACTGTTGAGAAGGAACAAGGAACTGCTAGATCAACCAGTATCTCTCCTCCCCCATCCTCTCGATCACTTATGTTGCAGGATTGGCGTGAAAAGTGCAGCGTAAAAGGATTGCAGCCAAAAACGGTGGACATTATTTGTGCTTCATGGAAAAAGTCAGCTCAGAAGCAATACACCACTTATGTTAATAAATGGCAACTGTTTTGTTTTAATGAGAGTTTAAATCTTCATTTCAGTTTCAGATGTTTTGCATTTCCTCACATATTTGTTTTATGTTCACGTAGCCAGTTATAGTGCTATCAATACGGCCAAGGGTGCTTTGGCAGCTTTCCTGACTCTACGAGACACCGAACACTCTGTCGGGAATCGTTCCCTGATTTCAAGATTCACGTGGGGAGTATTTCACTTACTTTCGCCTATGCCGCGTTATCGCACCATCTGGGATGTTAAAGTTGTGTTAGATTTGTTGCAACATTTATTGCCAGTGTACACTTTGGACTTACATGACTTATCTCGGAAACTGCTCATGCTTGTGGCCTTGACTTCGGCCCATAGAATACAGACTTTAACTTGTTTATACTTGGATTATATCATTTGGGAAAATTATTTTGATGGATTTCATCTTCAGGACTTGTTGAAACATAATAAACCTGGTAGTGTGGGAATTACGTTTAAATTGTATGCTTATCAAGAGGATGAAAGATTATGTGTGGAGCAATATGTGAGACAATATATTAAATGTACTTATGATATCAAACGGGAAGAGAGATTCTTGTTTATATCTTACAGGAAACTGCATCATTGGGCATTCTCTCAGCCAGATGGCTAAAGAGGTTGGGCAGAGTGTATACCACTTGGTTTAGGGCTCATTCAACCTGAGCGGTAGCTACGTCTACTGATAGTAGAGCATGTCCCCATTTAGGATATCATCCATCAGGCAGGATGGTCAAATGAAATAACTTTTAACAGGTTTTACAATAAACATCTGAGGACAGAAGGGAAAAATTTCACTGCAGCAATTTTGCGAGCTGCCGATTGAATTGTGCCACATACGGGAGGTCTATTGATCTACCCTATGGTCTTTCAGACCAGATGAGAAAGAGAGCACTGAGCTTTGAAATCTCATATTAGCGAACCAATGAACATTATGAAAAATAATGGAGCGTTAAACGAGAACTTACCGGTTTGAAGTTTGATGATTATTATTTGAGTAATGGGAGTGGTGAGATAATATTCCCTCCTCAGCCTCCCGTAATTACTTCAAACATTGTTAAGGTAGTTTCTAGTGTTGCATGTATGCCTCACAATAAAATGCTCTTTTGACAGGATTATACCAGTGGTTGTCTTTTTCGAGATTCAAAGATTGGCTGCACAGGCGCAGATGGGATCTCATATTTTCTCATTACCCCCATTACTCAAATAATTATTATCAAACTTCAAACCGGTAAGTTCTAATTTAATGCTCCATTCTGATACTTTGCAGATACCATGACACACAATAATGCAGCCAGACAGTAAGTTTGTTGTTCCTCAGCCCAAATTTTGTATCCAAACTTCCATTCTCCCTTTTGAATTATTTCCCTAATACCCTAAATCTGTTCCACAGGCAGTAATCCCAAATATTTCATAGTCAGCCATCTAAGTACTAATCAGGCCTGGGTCATCTTAATTAGGTTCTCACAGAGAGCTTGACAAGATTCACTGCTATTTTACTGATTCACAATTCTACTGAACAAGTCAATAGCTCTTCCAGTAATGTTGTGGTTTGGTAGCCAGAGGCATATGAGGCCAAGTTTAACCTTGACTGACATGACATGAGTGTAACTGATATTTATTGGCCACACCAGCAAATACACAGCTTGTGAATCACTGCAGCATGCCATCAGGATTGGAGAGAAAGATAATCTAGAGATAGACCACATGGAGAAGAGAGAAGGTTTAACAGCCATTCTAGAAAAATCTGAATGTCTTCTTTTTTCACAATGATAATTAATAATTCAGTTGATAATGGCAGGTTTTTTTTTAATTGCTCTTCCAGGAGAAAAAAAAATTGTTGGAGTTAGGATTTGTCGGATAAACCCTGCACTGAGCAGCTCCAATGGCAGTGGTGTGTTTGGGGATGGAAGAAGAAGAAAACAGCTGGAATTCAGTTTCATCCATGCTGCCCTAAAAAGGTCATGGAAGTCGTCCAATGTCAACATGAGTGATCCTGCAAAGCGAGGGATCATCCACCCAGTTTTTCTTCCACTACATAACTTTTAGTTATTTACATAGATTCACAAGCCAAACTGTACATCCATCTTAAGATGGATTCTGACATACAACAGCAAAAATATCACCCACTGAATTCTTAAATAAGTTGTCATACTTAAAGGACAAAAACACCAACAATTAATTATGGTTATATGTGGAAAAATACCTCAAGGTTAAATGACAAAATCATATCTATTCATCTATGACTGAGAAATCAAGTGCAAGAGGATAAGTTGTACACCTGTTTTAAGGAAACTTTTTTAGGGCATAAGGATGAAAATTCTTTTGTTTGCTTGATCCACTAGTCTAACAACAATGCAAACTAATAATTTATCCTGTTTATTAATTATAGGAATGTCTATATATGTTTATACCTGTATATGTTTTAATTTTCTCCCATCCTTTCTTGTAGCTGTTGAAGCTTTGATACCAAGGATTCAGAGCTCTTTCAATACCTTGCTCCAGTTGTCACTTCTCGCGTTGGTAGACTATATGACTATTCAAAGAATATTTGACAAGAAATATGGATGAGAAGGATGAGAAGGATTGAGAAGAATATGGACCAAATGCAGGCCAATGGGACAAGTCCAGAATGCATGGATGTTGGACTGAAAGGTGTGTTATGTGATGATGATTCTATCAAAGTATCAGAACCTGAACTTTCCTCACCCAAACTCCAACCACACTTGGGCTGAGCAAAATCTTTTGACTCTCTAACCCTATAGCACTGCAAGCCAGTTCAACCACAACCACAGCCATCTCTGAACATCTAATTCAGCAGAAATTGGAAACCAAACTGCGGCTCCTACCAACTTTTCTTTGCGGCTCAGTACTATAATGAAGCAGAGCTATTAAATAAACACTTGTTAAATAGCCCACAAACTGTAATGTATCAGAAATGTACATTAAAGTAGGAGTGTTAAGGAGTATGGCTCCCCCAATCAATGCTCTATTCCACATAAGGCCCAAAGAAATGTTCACTGTAGACAGGCCATACACTATTCTGTGATCTCTTGTTTGTATGTGACCTGAGAGAAGAATTAAGTTCAGGAACAAGTTGTGGTTGGAAGTAGATGTGAGTTTAAGAGAGGAAAAAGCACCTTGTAAATGTGTGAGGAGTTTATCGGGGTATAGAGAGGGCTGCTGGAGTAAAATCACGGGGATGTGAGGTGACTAGATGATATTGATATGGGGTAGCATGTGATGATCTGGAAGATATTGGCTGGACAATGTTAGGAGGGGAAATAATGTAGTATGCTTGTGGAGGACTGATTGGGGAGATAATTGAGGGGGTGAACTGCAGAAATGATTGGATTGAGAAATTATTAGTGAGAGGTGTTTGGGGAAATTAACGAAGAAGTTGGGAGAGTTTGGAACAAGAGATGTTGTGTAGCCCATGCTGCTGAGTGGGGATTCAGTGGGAGAAAGATTAGAGATGGGGGCAATTCAGAGTCACAAAGGTGATAAATAAATTGGTTGAGGGGCCAATTCCAGGGAGCCTGATGACGGTCAAACAGAGATTGTGTTACAGACATGTTGGAGTAAGGGAAGGTTTGATTTTTAGAAGTCAATGGAACTTCTTTAGCAGTCCTTAAATAATGCTGAAGTTGGTCTACCATTCTGGTTAATGCCTGCTTTAATATCCAAGGTCTGCACTGTTTGTGGCCCATATGTTATCATAGCAAGCACTAGATAATGTTGGATGTCCAAATGCACGCAGAGCGTAAAACACAAAGAACACTACCTTGTCATGGAGTACCAAAAGTATCGTGCAATTTTGAAAATGGTGAGATTGTGAAATTGGTCACTGCCCAATGATTACTTCACCTACTGCTCAAGCGGGTATTCCTTCTGCCATACCAATGGCACATTTCCAGGAGGAGGGAGATAATGGGGGAATGTGTACATTATAGTTTTGCAATAGGTGTAAATTTGGGGCATTTTCAAATGCCAATTAACCCTGCTTCATTTTGTGATATCTGAATGGAAGGAAACCTACTACATGTCAAGTACTGCTTATCTGAAACACATGGGACCAGATGTTTTTTGGTATTTTTTGGATTTTGGAACAATGTAAATAAGCAACACAGTAGCATCAGCAGAATACCTGAATCAGCAAATAAACAACAGCAACAAACAACAGCAGGCTTATTGAGTGCCGACATGACACCACAAGTGGAAAATTCACGTGAAATGTTGTTTAGTACTTACCAAAACAAAACATGAGCTCTACTTACAAAAGAAGACCACCTCCTCACTGCCGCCATGCTGTTCCCCGACACTTCCCCACCACCGCCGCCGCTGGTCCCCGAGTATAGTCCCTGCTCCTGCCCAGGAGCCCGAGGTGACTTCTTCAATGCGGACAGCACCACACCCGATGTGGAGAATGGAGTTGCCGACACTGGAAACGTGAACCCAGCTCCACTTGGCATCTTCACAGCCAGAAGCAAAGATTTTTAAAAACTATTATTGAAATCACCTGGCACCGATAGAGCATCAGAGCCCCACATGGGCAAGTCAGTTGTTGAATTTTTTTCTACTTGTGATGTCATGTTGGCACTTAAAAAAAATTGGTTTTTGGATTTTTTCAGTTTTTGGATCTTCAGCTAAGGGATTCACGACCTGTAATGCCCAACACCCACCAGTAACATTGCAAAATTCAAAAGAAATCATGGTGAGACTTCACAGAAAATTCTGCCTTGGATTATGTTTTCAATTCTAGTCCTCAGAATTGGAGAGTTTCACATCCTTTGTCTTCAATTTTACAATTTATTAAAAAAATACCAATTCTGTCCATGCACTTGTAAATTCCTGAAATTGTTGTTGATATAGAATTTAAAGCAGAGGTATTCAACTGAATATTAAATACCTAACCCATTGTAATTCAAAGATTCTTATCTGAATGACGCACAAGAAGGAAATAGGTTTTGAAATGCTGAAGTGAATACTATGAAATGAAATTTCACTGATATTATCCAATTTTGTGCCATCTTTTTTATTGCATGACAGTAAAAGAATCAATATTATTAATTGAAGCAGAGGTGGACAATTATCTTCATGCAAATGTTTTCGATGTTGATAAAAGGATTTCAAAACAACTCACGTTAATTTAAAGTTTTGTAAGGAACTCTAGGCAGTTTGGCTCTACTTGGCTGGGCTAAACATGTGAATAATAGCATGTTTGTGGAACTCTGCTTCAGAAATTCAGCTAATTGAAGTTAGTGAACGAGTATTTCAGAAGCAAAACACATGCACATAAGCTGTTCTGTTGTAATTCCAACAAACAAAAACAAGATTAAATTTGTGTCCAATTTTTAAGATATATTAAAACTAGTTGGCAATCCACACCTTATAAAATGTAGGTGAGAGGTGATAAAGTTGAATCTTTTTTAATATAAAGGAGGAGTTAGGTGGTATTCTAGCTGATAGTTCGTTTCAGTAATAAATACCAAGGAAGACTAATTTTCAAGATGTGTTGGGTTTGATCTAAGATGTTAGAAAGTCATCTTTATCCATGATCAATGAATTTCTGGACTATAACTTTCCGATCTAGTTCAAGTTCATTTTTTAAAAAAAATCAGATGACATAGATAATGTCACATATAACCCTTAGATTCTTTTTCCTGTGGGCCAGGCAGAATTTCTACTTAATGGTAGAATAAAGTGTACTCAAAAAAAAAACAAAAGAGGGAAATGTAAACAAGCTGAGTGTGCAAATACAGAAAAATATATACATATTCACTAATGAATAAAGTGCCAAGTAAGAGTCTTTAAATGAGTGTTGTTTAGGATTCTGATGGTGGTATGAGTCTTGTGGCACCTTTTCCTCTTTTCTGATGGCAGCATGAGAACAGAGCATGTGCTAGCTGGTGTGGGTTCTTGATGATTGATGCTGCCCTCCAATGACAGTGTTCCATATAGGTTTTCGCAGTGATGGGAAGAGTATTGCCTGTGATGTATTGGGCTGTGTCCACTACCTTTTGCAGGGCTTTCTGCTCAGATGCATTGGTGCCCCTATACCAGGCCATGAAGTTTACCAAGGTTTCCAATGTCATACCAAACCTCTGCAAACTCCTGAGGAAGTATAGGCACTGATGTGCTTTCTTCATGATGACATTAGTATGATGGGACCTCTAAGATAGTAGCCCCTTTCACACTTGCAGGTGGTTCCAGGAATTGACGGCCAATCAGCCTAAAAAGGGCCTAGTGTGAAAGCAAAATCTTATCAATGCCAGCATTCAATTATGTAATTTCATGCTGGGGATAGACTGCCTCAACCCCTAGTACAATCCCTGGCATCTGCAGACGCAGGCATTGCAATGATGCAAGTGTAGAATGGGCAATTGCATTGTGGGATAGAAATTATGCAATTTTTTTTGCTTCCCCTGTGGGGAAGTCTGCTGCAGACGTGCTGGTGTCTGAAGGTAGTGCAGACACTCCTCCTCCCTTCCTCCTTTGAAGTTAATATAATATAATATAAAAATAGCAAGTACATTGAGAGAGCATTATAAAAACAGTGAATTATAAAATCAGCTATTACTTGGTGTGATTTTAAAGTCATTTAAATCAAGTCACATACACAAACAAATATTAATGAGACTTCTGCAAACTGGGGGGATAGGGCTCCTCACCCTAAGTTGGAGGAGGGAGTGGGATATGAGTTAATGGGCACAATTAAAGTTGGTTGATTTTATGAGGGTATTGCATTGAACCTTAGGCCAATGGGGACAAAAAAAACAGACCATTTACAAGTTAAAGATACTAAAGAGGAGGCCACAATGTCATGGACAACAATGGGATGAGTGGTGCAGACCATTGGGACTAGGCTTATTTTAACTTGGCATATGACATTGAGGGTTCAAGCAGGCAAGCCACAACACACGCCCATGTAGGCAACCTGCAAGCTAGCAAGGAGGCTACGGCACAATCCCTTGAACCCAGGAGGAGGAGGAGGAAGGTGAGGTGCTGCTTCATCCCCTGCCAGTACTTCAGATGCCCAGCAGAATGCAACTGACCAGATGATAACAGCCAAACAAACATCTCCTGCTGTACTGGAAGCTGGTAAGATTCGTAATTAATCCTTTCAATGTCAATTCTGGTTTGAATTGATGGTCATGACATGGTATCTAGTTCACATATGTGCATCACTGCTATCCAGGTGGCAGAAGGAAAAAGCCTACAAAAGGCAGTAGGCGGCAACCAAGATTCATGGGCTCCTATCTGAAATAGACCAGATGGACCAGGAAAGAGAACAGGTCCAAAGGGAGAGGCATGCAGGGGCTGATGCAGAAGTAATGGCTGGCACAGCAACAGAATGAAAGTCAGGAA
This sequence comes from Narcine bancroftii, assembly GCF_036971445.1. NCBI lineage: Eukaryota > Metazoa > Chordata > Chondrichthyes > Torpediniformes > Narcinidae > Narcine > Narcine bancroftii. The sequence goes on from NC_091469.1 coordinate 339,577,581, forward strand.
CATACCACTGGACAGACAGGAGTACCAGGCTGACAATTATGGATTTGCATGCCTGATAAGTGAGATTAAGCAGGAGATGCAGACACAGACTGCATTGATAACGAGACTCGCCTCATCAATTGAAGTAATTACGAGTCCAGCCTTGGCCCTTCACCATTCAATCTCCTTCCTCCATTGGCAGGCCTCCTGCCTCCACCTTCTAAATGGCTGTTACCTCCTTCCCACCAGCTTCATCCTCCTTCCAACCATCTTCTGCCTCCATGCTGCCACAGGCCTTAATGCATACCCCTCCCCTCACCATCATCAGCCCTCCCCATTCTATTCTCCCCACTCCTACCGCCCTACACGGCTTCCCCCTCCCTCTTCCATCTTCCGGCTCCAAATGATGAACCCCGCCTACATGCCAACCATCAACAAACCCTCATTGGCCATTATTCTGTCTCCTACTTTCACCTGCTTGAGGAAGAGGATGAGAATGCCCAATGAAAAGTTTCACATGATTTATGTATTACTGAAGTTGTTCTATTTTGAATTTCTGTAGTCTGTTGAACTAACATTTTCCAGACCTGTACCTGTGCACTACATTGCCTTGATCACTTGTGAAGCCTAACTAAAGATTCATGGGAATGAAGAAAATCCAGCAATGTGTAATCAATATGTTAAAATTTTATTTTAGAAAGTTTTTACACTGCATTGACAATTTTTGTTTATGTTTATACAACTGTTGCACATGGTTATTAAAGAGGTTTTATTTTAGAGTTCAGATTTTACAGTTGCACTATGTTCCAAGATGAGCAATAAAATTTCATTGACTTTTAAGTGAAATGACTCAGTTATTATCCTAATTTTCACACAGAACTGTCATAATAGCCTCACATATGTCCTGCAGACGGCAGCCTGTTGCCCCTCTGTAAGGGATCCTTTCTGGAGAAGGGAGATCAGATAGAACAGCCCTCAACTCTTCCAAAAAGTGCTCCTTGTTAACCTTGCAGATATTATGCAAGGCACATCAGGTACCAACAATCCCTGATGCAAAGGCGGTATTGAGCGACTTTGAGATGGCCAAATGTATTCCCTACAACCATTCTTGTGGAGCACAGATTGTAGTTCTTCGCGGACGAAGATTTATGGAGGGGGTAAAAAGTCCACGTCAGCTGCAGGCTCGTTTGTGGCTGACAAGTCCGATGCGGGACAGGCAGACACGGTTGCAGCGGCTGCAGGGGAAAATTGGTTGGTTGGGGTTGGGTGTTGGGTTTTTCCTCCTTTGCCTTTTGTCAGTGAGGTGGGCTCTGCGGTCTTCTTCAAAGGAGGTTGCTGCCCGCCGAACTGTGAGGCGCCAAGATGCACGGTTTGAGGCGATATCAGCCCACTAGCAGTGGTCAATGTGGCAGGCACCAAGAGATTTCTTTAGGCAGTCCTTGTACCTTTTCTTTGGTGCACCTCTGTCACGGTGGCCAGTGGAGAGCTCGCCATATAACACGATCTTGGGAAGGCGATGGTCCTCCATTCTGGAGACGTGACCCACCCAGCGCAGCTGGATCTTCAGCAGCGTGGACTCGATGCTGTCGACCTCTGCCATCTCGAGTACTTCGACGTTAGGGATGAAAGCGCTCCAATGGATGTTGAGGATGGAGCGGAGACAACGCTGGTGGAAGCGTTCTAGTAGCCGTAGGTGATGCCGGTAGAGGACCCATGATTCGGAGCCGAACAGGAGTGTGGGTATGACAACGGCTCTGTATACGCTTATCTTTGTGAGGTTTTTCAGTTGGTTGTTTTTCCAGACGCTTTTGCGTAGTCTTCCAAAGGCGCTATTTGCCTTGGCGAGTCTGTTGTCTATCTCATTGTCGATCCTTGCATCTGATGAAATGGTGCAGCCGAGATAGGTAAACTGGTTGACCGTTTTGAGTTTTGTGTGCCCGATGGAGATGTGGGGGGGCTGGTAGTCATGGTGGGGAGCTGGCTGATGGAGGACCTCAGTTTTCTTCAGGCTGACTTCCAGGCCAAATATTTTGGCAGTTTCCGCAAAGCAGGACGTCAGTGATGTGATGTTGCTGAACTCTTTCATCAGCCATTTTCTCATTGGGTAGGCAGCTTCCCCGACCAAATGTATTTCCATGCCATCAATATTTCTGGAGACCTGCAATAAAATCAATGAAAGTGTGTGGGTTATACAGAGCAGAAGGAAACAATGACAATGCCAACTCACCATCATGTTCAAAGCAAGGGACAACCTAACACTCAAGATGATGACATGTACATGTTAAAGCATCATCACGAACTGTGACATATTCACTTACGTCAATGGAGAAGAGATAACCACCTGCATCCTCAGCCATTCTGTAAATGGGAGAGTTGAGAAGAACACAAGCATCATGGGTATGACCTGGCCAACCCACATACACGTCTGTGAAGCTGGAAACACAGAAGGAGAAAGCTTGAGTGACATGATGCTTATTTTCAGGTGAGGAAAACTGATATTAATGGATAAATCATCCTTATCAGCAGATGTAGTTGACAACAGCTTGCAGAACAATGGAGTGCCACCCTTTTTGATTGAAGTAGGATGCTGGATCATCCTGTGGGGCAATGATGGGAATAAGTGTGCCATCGATGGCACCAGCACACATTGGATACCTGCCCCTTCTTTCAAATGCCTCCATTGTCTCCTGAAGATGCTCCCCAGTCAGCAGCCCAATGAAATGTGCCATGAAGCTCTTTTTCACCGAGGCTGGAACCTGTCTCACCTTATTGGAGATATCAACACCGAAAAGAACAGTGATGGAACGATATTCTCCAGCAAAGGCATACTACCATAAGGCTATTGCAAGTCTGACCCAGGCTTCAAAAGGACTTTGGCATTCCATGTTCTTATGCCTCAGGTATAGCCCCAGATTCCCAGCAATGAAATGCAGCATAAGACATTCGTAGATTCTCACTCCACTGGTTATCATTGTATTTTTTGAAGACCTTTCCAGAATATAGATCCCTAAGTTCTTTCCCTCTTCCACATCCTTCTGCTATTATGTACCCATTCAAGATGCTTTATTATAACCGTATTTTTTTTTGCAGCAGACTCTCAGCTCAGCCACACTCTCCTCCTCAAACACATCACATGTTAAACACAAGATATCATTAAATTTCTGCCACCTGAGATCAGGTATCCGCAGTCTTTTAGGGCCTATTATTCTTTGCACCAATTTGAAGATAAGGAAGCTGATAAGATCACCTGACTGTCTGGTGATAGATCTGCACATCTTCAAGACATTCTAAACAATCTTCCTGATGTCCACCATTGCACAGAAAGAGAGGACGTCACTTCTGCCTTTTGTGTGCTGTGTCACTCTGAACATATGAAAAATGTTGATTGGATAAGTATTCTATCATTTATCTAGCCTTTACAACCCACTGGTAATACCTTGCTTATTGATTGAAGGTAGAACAGATCTAATGGTGGGGATAGCTCCTTGCAAGTGTGAATGCGTGTAGTGTCCCAGTTAAGAGTGGTCAAGTGTAAAAACCAAGATGCCATTCCAATCCCGGGACCCTGAATGGCTGATTTAGAGGGACATAAGTGTAAAATGGCCTACTGAGTGACTCCCAAGAATTTAAATTTGCTCAGTCTCACAACCTCTGATATCCCAATGATCACTGGAGTGTATATCTCTGGTGTCCCTTTGATGAATAGTAAATGGTTCCCTTTAGGAACTATTGGACACAGATAGATGTGGTCTTGAGTGTTGCAGACAACTGTGCATAAACTTCAAACCTAGCACTATTTGTGACTGGTTTCTGTCACTGGAATGGATAGGAGATGAATTACTCCTGATATTTGGCCCTGTTTCATCTTTTATGATGCCTCCCCCAAAGAGCTGGTTTTGGATAGTTAGTGAATAAGCAAGGTATAACCAGTGGGTTGTAAAGGCTAGATAAATGATAGGATACTTATCCAATCAACATTTTTCATATGTTCATACTTCAAAGAATTTACAGGGCATGATATAGCATTCTTACCATTGTTCAGATGGACAGATATCTCTTGACTTTACCTCAGTTTCAGTTCTTTTTCTGGAAAACATTCATTAGATTAGTAAGAACAGTGACATCTTTATTGATAATGAGTTTATTGTCATATACATTTTACATATGTATCAAAATTTTGACTTGCTGCAACCAAACAGGTACTTATAAAAACAACTATAATATAAACTAATTGAATTAAATTTAAAGAGACAATGAATCCATAAGATAGATCAATAATAAATATTTGCTGTCATCCTAGTGCAAAAAAAAACATGCAGACGATCCTGTTCTGCTGTTAGAGCAGTCTATGATTTGTGTAGCAAGGGGAGGTGCAAAAATCTGATAGCTGTTGGAAAGAAACTGTTCTTAAGCCTAGAGGTGCAGTTTTTCAGGCTTCAGTACATTTCAGGATTACTTGTGGTGGCAAAACTGATGCACAGCCAATCCAGAAGTGGTTACTGTATTTTACAGAGCACCACAGAAATATAATCATCAATACTAAATTTTCGCCTATTTCCTTAATAAGTGACTTTTCAGCATATGGACATTGTTTCTGTGATATTTAGGAGATGGAAATAACTTTAAATAACTAGCTCAATAATTTTAAATATAATCAAAAATGTTGGAAATACTCCAGAGGTCACATGACATCTGTAGAGAAAGAAGCCAATATTTTTTCAAAAGAAACTAGAAAAATCATTGTCTTGAATGGTTAGCTGTGTTTCTGTCAAAAGAGATGCTGCATGACATCAGATTTTACAGCAAATTCCCAATGTTTGTCATTTTTATTTATCAATTATTTTTAATTTTAATTTGTTGACTACTTTTAAAAAAAAACAATGCTACACATGCATTGCTCCCCCAAGATGTAAGATTTTATATAATACAATTGATTTTGGTGTGTTTTCATCTAAGAATCTTCCTTGATCTTTCATTTGTTTAGCAAAGCCAATGTTGAAAGGACCTGCAAAAAAAAGCAATGTTAAATTAAATAGATGAACTTCATGCATGAAACCCCACAGAGTAATGTGGTGTGTGGGCGATTCGTGCAAAGGCAGAGTTTTGAGCAGTTAATTTGTAGGGAGTTGTTTCTGGTATTATCACGCATACTTTTTGTTGGTTCTGCTGTGATGTGTTTGAAAGTAACCCAAACAGGTTATGTAGTAACTGTGATATTATCTGGGTGAAGTTTACCTGAGGGGATTCCATCCTAGCCAAAATGTTTCTCACTGTCTGCACGAATATAGCCTCAGGAGGTTTTTGCAAGCAAACAACCAGGTTATCAAGCAGCAGGTGATGCCACACTGTTAAAGTTAGCTGTTTAAATTTTACTACAGTTGATCTTTCATTTAATCCAGGAATATATTCAAACTAGATTTTAAAGTAACAATAAAATATTCCAAACTTGTGCACTTTTGTTGATTTAAAAATCATTTTCATTGAACACCCTTTCAAAGTTGATCATGTGTTGTTAATTTGTATACTGTAATAGAACATGATTTTTAAAGGATTGCTGTTGACGCATGCAATTTTTCACCCAAAGTCATGGTTAAAAGCGGTAGCAGACAAATCTTTAACTGATTGATGTGAAATTACACAGAAAGCTTGTTTCTATTCTTCTAGCAGGTTCACAGTTAAAAGCAAGATGTTCTTATGAATGAGATTAAACAATTTCCATTTAAACACAGAGGCTAATCAGAAAAAGCATTTCCATGAGATGATGAGAAAATTGTTTTGTTTTGTTTGACCTGATGCTTGAGCAGTGCTTGAATCCCATAACAGATTGTCAAAACTTTAGTAACATCCCTTATTAACCTTTTATTAACCTTTTAAAGGTTTTACTGCACACCATCTTTGTGCTGATTGTTGGAAAAAGATACCTGTGAAGCAAAGAATGTGTATGCTGGTAGAACTTTTCATGGCCTCAGGATCAACCTGAGCATTTTGCAGGCAAAGATGTATTCTTATTGTTGGAAAGAATCCTCCTCATTGGCTGCTGTGCCAGCTGTACAAGAGATTCTCATTAACAATGCAAAAAGGTTTACCATACATTTTGGAGTATAAGTCGAGCGGCAGATAGGTCGACCACCATTTTTTAGCCTCATTTTAATGGTTTTATGTTATATCTGGCGTATAAGTTGACCCCCATTTTTCGGGTTATCCAGACCTCCCAGGAACAACCCACATCTCTTTTAAAACAGCCCAGTCGCAAGTAACAAAGCTGTAAATTAAGTAAGTTGGGGGAAAAAAAACCTTGGCCTACCAGAGAGCAGCGGCGATGACCTACGGAGCTGGAGCGGCGACATTGTGCTCCCAGTGGTAGAAGGATCCTCAAGTAGGAGCAATGAAGGCAATGTCAGGGTCCCAGGTAGGAGCGGTTATGGCAGTCCCCACGGTGGGGAGGTGTCAGGAAGCGGCAGTTCTGGCAGTGAGGAAGTGCTTCCAGCGTGAACTTGTATGCCAAATCAATGTAAATCTGTTTTTATTTTGATGAATTTAAGGTCTCAAAAGTATATCCTGTGTATAAGTCAACTTCCCCCCCCCCCTCCCCCCCACCTCCACCTTTTTAAGAAATTTTTTAGGGTTTCACTTGACACTTCTTAAATGCTGAAATATACGAATCATTGGTTTGGTAAATTTACCCAAAAGGATGCCAAAACACAGCACATTAAAAAAAAAATGCTTAAAACCTTCCCATAGCATAAAAAATAAACCTCGTGTCAAAGACCTGAGTTGACTCGGCAAATGTTCCATCTGCTAATGATCCATTTCTTTGGTATAAATATTTTGCTAAATTGAAATTCTAATTTCAAGATCTAAACATAATGGATTATTTGCACTTTTATAATGCAATTTATTTAAAAGTTCTAATAATGGGTCAGTGGCTTTGATTAAAAACTGGCAACAGGAAATATCTGACTGGAAAGACTCCTCTCCACTGCCAGCCAGACCAGGACTTGTGATTTCTGGCAATGAGGCATTCTGCCAGATGTACAGTCTTCTCAGGGAAATGCCCCACAGTATCCATCAAGTCCTTGATCCTCAGAGTCTGCAGGATGTTCCATGCTTACATCACTGCCTGGTGGGCATGTGATCAAAGATGTTTTCCTGGAAAATATTTTCCTTGAAGAATAGATGGTGTGCCAATGTCCAAGTGGCTGGGACATTGCCTGGCAATGGTGCAAGGTCCATCCTTCCCAATACCTGGGATGGTAGAATTTCAGCACATTGCGGCACTTGGTGCCATTGTACTTTGGTTCCTTGCACAGTTTGATGTATCATGAACCTGGTCATCAGGATGAGGTCCATTTTGGGTATACTCATTCCCCATTCTCAAGTAACTTGACCATTACCATTCCATTTTGGACCTCTAGATGAACTGGAAGACAGCTGAAATAACAGCCTGAGAAGAAGGGTTGGGGGGGGGGGTGGGTTTGTGCAGGGAAAGGGGGTATGGGCCACACCTGCTCCGTACAGCAGTCGTGAGAGCACCTCGCACCTGATGACCAGATTCTTCCTGTTATCAAGAGGGAACAGCACACCTACAGTTCCAATCCCTAATGGATCATCACTAACTCACTCTGACCAATTTTTCCTGCATGCTTTGGCCCATCCAAACCAGATCCCCAGCACCTTCAGGTAATCGGACCCGATTATAAGGGGTTAATTGATCAAGCCAGTTACCAATGATCAGAGTTATATATAGGGTGCGTAATCTGCATCTTTTTCCAAGAGTAAAAATGTAACTTGGTTGATGACGTATGTTTCAGGTGAAGTTGGAAGTTAGTTTAAAAGTAGGGAAAGCTTTTTTTTACACAGAGATAGTGAAGTGCCTGGAACATGCTGCCAGTGTGTGGTGGAACCACATAAGGTAGTAAAATTTAGAGGCTACTAAATGGACACATGAATGTGAAGAGAAGAGAGGGATATGCAACAGAGTTTGAGTTTAATTTGGGCATCATGTTCAGCACAGACATTGTGGGCCATACAAGCAGTTTTGGTGCTGTACTGTTCTATGTTCTAAACCAGCCCTTTCAGCTATGCCCCCACCTACCCCCCCTCCCACTCAAAGTTTATGTGCCCCCTTCCATGTGAAGCAGTCAAGTTTTGTTTTCTTCTGTACTTCTCTCCTACCAACTACATACAACACGTTAAAAATATTTATGTTACGTGAGGTGAAAAGAAAACGAGGCTTTCTGTTAAATGTGCTGTGGCCCCCAGGGGAGCTGCAGGACCCGCATTGAGAATAGTTGATAAAATTTCCAGGCTGCAAAGATGATCAACAGTAGAAGAGAAAAAGAAGTATATTATTGAAGGTGTGAAAACTTTGAACCAGAATTAATCCTTTGAAGGATTTGAAGGCATTTGTTTCTCAAGATTAAGCATTAGAACCTCAAATTATGAAGGGGGGGATATGGAACTGCCAATTTTTATATTTAGTCGATCATTTGAAAGGCAAATATAAAACATTATATAGTAAAACCCAAGTATCTGGCACCTAAGGGGATTGGTAGATGCCAGACAAGTGAATTTGCCATTTGCTTGAGATCACCAATGGGTACCAAATTTAAAACTTGATATTTTTTTGCCTATTTATTTTCCACTATTTCCTTTTCCCCAATTGCTTGAGGCTGCTGGTTGCTTGAATTCTTAATAACATGAATTTTACTGTAATGAGTCAATTTTAACATGTAGCATTTGCAGTATTGGTTGGAGAAAAGTAATATGCCTATAATATTCCAACAATTGAGGATATTGATACTGTGGAATTGATTGTGGACCAGGAAGAGAAAATCAGGAGAACACAAACCAGTCCTCATCGAGAGGTCAGCAGTGGAGAGGGTAAAAAAAAAAAGAACTTCAGATTCCTGGGTGTTAACATCTCTGAAGATCTATCCTGGTACCATCATGTTGATGCAATCATGAAGAAGACTCGCCAGTGACCATATTTCATTAGGAGCTTGAGGAGATTTGGCATGGCACCAAAGACTCTTGCAAGTTTCTACAGATGTATCATGGAGAGCATTCTGGGTGGTTTCATCACTGTCTGGTATGGAGGTGCCAATGACCAAGATAGGAAAAGGTTACAGAGGGCTGTAAACTCAGCCAGTGCCAACATAGGCATTAGTCTTCACGCCATTAAAGACATTTTTAAGAGGCAGTGTCTCAAGAAAGCAGCTTCTATCAATGACCCTCACCAGATGCCCTTTTCTCACTGCTACCATCAGGAAGGAGGTACAGGAATCTGAAGGCTCACACTCAATGTTACAAAAAAAACCCAGCTTCTTCCCTTCCACCATCAGATTTCGGAACAGACAATGAACCTATAGATACTACCTCACCTTTTTTTTCCACAAATCATTTATTTTAAAATATTATATTTATGGTCATTTATCACAACTTTGCTCCGATAATGCACAATACTGCTGCCACAAAACAACAAATTTTGTGACAAATGTTCATGAAAATAAACCTATGATTCTTATTCTGAAGAAAACAGTGAGAAAATATGGAAATACAGGCAGGAGACTCTATCATCAATAGTAAAGAAATTGCTGGAGTTTATTATAAAATATAAAAACTACATTTGGGAAATATCAACAGGATTAGGCAAAATCAACCTGGATTTATCAAAGGAAATCTTGTTTGACATACAGTATGTCTAGGGTTTTATGAGATGGATTGGAAGGAAAGACAATATGATGTAACTGGATTTTCAAAAGACCATTGATAAATTGCCACATAAGAGCTAACTGGATAATTAAAGCACGTAGCATTTGGGCTAAAATACTAACATGGACTGAGAAATGATTGAGTCGAAACATAAGGAATGCACAGATCTTTTCCCAGGAGTTACACAATGACTAAAACATTATCACAGGGATCCGTGATTGGGTTGCAGTTATTCGTAATATAAATCATTGATTTGGTTATGGTAACTAAAGATGATATTTCTAAATTTGCAGATATATCTAAGATGGGGAGGATTATGACCTGTGAGAAGGATACAAAGAATCTCCAATATGATTTAAATAAGTTGGATGGGTGGGCAAATTCATATTAGGGCATATTAACAGGAATAAATATGGATCATAGAATTCAGTTGGAAATTATTTAAGTGGTGATAGATAGGAAAAACATGGTGTATAGAGTCAGCAATGCGAATATACAGATGCAACATGCAGTTGATAGGAAAAAGGTTTGCATCTTTGTTACGGGACTCAAAACTCCTGAATAAAGATATCAACTACAATTATAATGAGTCTTGGATGAGACCACACCAGGAGTATTGAAATATCTGCTTTCCATAAAGGGAGTGCTGATTTCATTGGACTGATTCCTGGGAGGGGATGTCATTATGTCATTGAAATTTGGAGAATTAATGGTGGTCATATTGAATGGTGGAGCAATATTGAATGGCTGAATTGTTTTTTTTCCATTTTAAAGATTTTAGGATGTGATTAACTGCTCTCTGTATGGTACAATGTCATTTAGTGCAAAAACTTCCAGAAGTCAGTCTGCTTTATTGAGTAAGCACAGTATAAATTCTGTCATTGCAATCTATAAATTCTTGTATGAATAATGTATGTTAGGGGCTTAATTTTCTGGTTAGGCACCTGTGCCTTCACAAATGATTGAGATGGGTATTGAAGTTATGGTGGCAGATATATTGAATAGAGCTGGAAAATTAAACTATTTTATCAGCAAATTTCTTTGTCAATTTTCCGATATGGATATTAATTCACTTCAATTAAGGTTCTGCATCTGAGCCATTTTTTTTTAACCTTTGATGTTAACTGAATGATGAAACATAGTACAGAATTGGGTAGCGGAAGAAACACGTTACTGTCCACACCCACAAATTTCAAGGAAGGCGCTTCGGACAAATAAGCCTTACCCTAAAAAGAGGCAAAAGGATAGTAGAGGGAGGGCAGTGTGAGAGCCTGAATGTATTGTGTATCAATGATGCACATGGCAGCCTGCTGCATGGGATAAAACCAGCCATATTCAAAGGGTCAGATCACAAATATCAGTGCAGATCTCCAATCCATCCACTGAGACATATGGCATGAGACATGAATGTTGTGATTCTTGCAGCCAGTCCGAATGACTAGTCAATACCATGAGGTAGAAACATGACCAAATTGCTTTCATTTTGCAGATATAGTATGAACACAATAGGAAGAGGGAGGGGTGGCGTAAGGGAAAATATACTTCAACATGGCCTGGCTTCACCAGTAACCTTTAGTTAACTCTACTTTTGTTTATCTGGGCCATTTCTATTCTTTCTGTTTTTCTTTGGCACACAGCATATCACCCTACACAAAAAAAGAGTTCAGCACAGCACAAGAACAGGCCCTTCAGCCTACATATCTGAGGCGTACACAATGCCAAATGTAAAATAAAACTTTGCTAATAGCTGATACATATCCCTCTATTCCTTACATATTTATGTGTATACAGGTGCTCCCCTACTTACGATGGTCCAACTTACGACTTTTTGCAGTTACGATTGTTCAAATCTGTAGTGAGGTCATGGAAAATATACAGATTAATGAGGAGGTAGCTCTGGATATTTTAAAGAGAATAAAGGTGGATAAATCTCCAGGTCCTGACAAGATATTTCCCTAGGACCTTGAGGGAAGTTAGTGTAGAAATAGTGGGGACTCTGACAGAAATATTTAAAATGTCATTAGCCATGGGGGAGGTGCCAGATGATTGGAGGGTAGCTCATGTTGTTCTACTGTTTAAAAAAGGCTCTAAAAGTAAACTGGATAGTTATAGGCCTGTGAGTCTGACATCGGTGGTAGGTAAGTTTATGGAGAGTGTTCTTAGGGATGGAATTCACAATTATTTGGATAACCAGGGACTGATTAGGAGAAGTCAACATGGTTTTGTGTGTGATAGATCATGTTTAACAAATCTTATACAGGTACACGATCCTTTATCTGGACATCTAAAATCCAGAAAGCTCAAAAATCTGGTAAGTGGGGAGAGAGGCAGCCAAGCGGGTGGCGCTTGGGGGAGGCGGCCGCGGGACCGGGGCTTGGGGGAGGTGGCCGGCGCTTGGGGGAGGCGGCCGGCTCTTGGGGGAGGCAGCCGGGTGACCGGCGCTTGGGGAGACGGCCAGGCGATTGGAAGGGGGTGGGGGTGGATAGGGCAGCAAAATTTGGGTGGGCTTTTCAAAATCCGGAAAAATCTGAAATTCGGAACACACTGTCCCCCAAGGGTTCCGGATAAAGGATCGTGTACCTGTAGAAATTTTCGAGGAGGTTACGAAGAAGGTTGATGAAGGGAAGGGTGTGGATGTTGTCTATATGGACTTTAGTTTGACCTTTGACAAGATTCCGCATAAGAGGTTAGTTAGGAAGGTTCAGTCATTAGGTATTAATGTTGAAGTAGTGAAAAGGATACAATAATGGTTGGATGGGAGATGCCGGAGAGTAGTGGTGGAAAATTGTTTGTCAAATTGGACTAGCGGAGTGCCTCAGGAAGTGTTATTGGGTCCATTGATTTTTGTCATATGCATTAATGATCTGGATGATAGGGTGGTAAATTGGATTAGTAGGTATGCAGATGATTCTAAGATTAGTGGTGTTGTGGACAGTGAGGAAGATTTTCAATGCTTGCAGAGAGATATAGGACAATTAGAAGAGTGAGCTGAAAGATGGCAGATGGAGTTTAATACTGAGAAGTGTGAGGTGCTACATTTTGGTAGTAATAATCAACAAATATAATATATGTTAAATAGTGGACAATTGTGGAGTTCAGTAGAACAAAGGGATTTAGGAATTCTGGTAAATAATTCCCGAAAAGTGAATAACATGTAGATAGGAAGCTTTTGGTATGTTGGCCTTCATAAATCAAAGTATTGAGTACAGGAGTTGGGATGTCATGTTGAAGTTGTATAGTGCATTGGGAAGGCCAAATTTGGAATATTGTGTATAGTTTTGGTCATTGAATTATAGGAAGGTCATCAACAAAATCAAGAGAGTGCAGGGAAGAATTTGCCTGGGTTTCAGGCTTTGAGTTACAGGGAAAGTTTAAACAGGCTAGGACTTTACTCCCTGGAGCATAGAAGATTGAGGGGTGATTGGATAGAGGTATTTAACATTATGAGGGGGTCAGATTGAGTAAATGTGGACAGGGTTTTTCCATTGAGAGTGGGGAAGATTCAAACAAGAGAACGTGGATTGAGATTGAAGGGAGAAAAGTATAGGGAAAGCATGAGGGGGAATTTATTCACTCAGAGGGTGGTGGGAGTGTGGAATGAGCTTCCGGCCAAAGTGGTAGATGCAGGCTCAATTTTAATATTTAATGAAAAGTTGGATAGGTATATGGATGAGAGGGATATGGAGAGTTATGGATGGGTGCGGGTCATTGGGACTAGGTGGGAGAATATGTTTGGCATGGAATAGAAGAGTCGAACTGGCCTGTTTCTGTGTGGTAATAGTTATATGGTTATATTCGTTTCTGCGCTTGTGATATGCGGTACACTGCTCTCTCACATCCCCACCATCGTCACCATCCAGTAATTAATTTTAGTCCAACTCTTTAAACATTCTTCATGCCCATTGAGCTTTCAGCTGTGTATGTTAATTTTTTTGGTGTAGAATAAAGGTATTCAAAATTTAGTTATAAAAAATAGTAGGTGCGGTATTCTTTTTTGACGTGCAATTTTTTTGACTTATGATGGGCTTGCCGGGACGTAACCACATCATTAATTGAGGAGCACCTGTATACACAAGCCTCTGAAATACCACTATTGTTACCCATTCCAGGCATCTACCACTCTCTGTAATAAACTTTTCCTGCACATCTCCTTTAAACCCCCAACCTTAAATGAGACCTTCAGCATTTTGAACCTTCTACTCCTTTTATTTGGTTTCAGAGCCATGCTGATCATATTCTTTGGACAGCCATGGAGTTATGGAGTCACACAACATAGAACAGGCCCTTCAATTCAACTAGTCCATGCCAACCAAGGTGGCATTCTGAACTCGTCTCATTTGGTTAATATCCTTCCTATCCATACCTCTGTCTTAATGGCATTTGAACATCATAATTGTACCTGCGTTTATAGTTTCCTCTGATAGCTTCTTCCTGATACAGACTATCTTCTGACACCCGCAGCTTACCTCCCTCCCTGGATCAGCCCTGTTAAGTTCGAAGGAGCAAACTTATAAAGCTTAAAGGGGAAATAAAAGCAGTCTATTTTTTGTTACTTGAGCTGATGTTGTCTTTTGTTTGGAAATGCTCCATAGCATATTTTGGTATCAGTGCTGTACAATTGCTCAACAAAAGGAGGTGTAAGGCACTCCTTCTGTCCAATAGCCCACAGGTCACCCTTGGGCAAGGTGTAGTACCTGTTTAGCTTCCCAATCAGGGTCACATGAGGCCATGGATTGCAGATGGTGGATGGTTTTTAAGAAGCAGATTCTACAAATTGGAATTTATGGTTGTAAAACTAAAAATGCTGGGCAGATGAATTTGCTAATCAATGGCCAGGGTTACCTGTCCAGTATGAACACTGCAACTGAAGAAGGCAATGGAAAACCACTTCAGTATTTTTCCCTTGTATAATCATGAACTCAATATCAACTATGGTCTCAGCTCAAAGATGGAGCCTTCACCGAAGGAAAACAGGGGAGGCAACAACTACAATTCAGAGGGTCAGAGATCGTGACAGATGGAGAGACATGATCGCCCACGCTGAACGGCAAGGCACCTGAATGTACAGCATATTCCTTAAAACATCATTCTCTTGCCAAACAGCTGTTGCAGAATAATTTGTCACTGTCTGAAGCAGATTCCTGTGGTATGTTTATTCATGGAGAAAATTATATGCTCTTTTAAAAACACCAAGGACAAAATTCTGTTGGCCAGGAAGAATGAAAATTTTGGGACTGAAATACTTAGGGTGGAGTCCAGGCTTTGCAACATTTTCGTCCACCTAGGGAAAGTTTGGGTAATATCCCAGCCTACATACTTGATTGTCACCATCATTTTATTCTACATGATACCCAGTTCTGCATTAGAGAAAGTAATTTGATTTGGGAGGGAATAAATCAGCATTCTAATATTGGTTGTTGAAGCATATGCTTTTTGGCAGGCATGTGGCTCTGTATTGGGTTTTTTCAAGTGTAAGTTATTCACCTTGACTTTAAATAATCCTCATCACTGTGTGTTGGAATCTGTATTTATTCAGAAATTTGCATTTCTTTTTAGTTCTTTATCCCAGAAGCTTGTGAATGTTCAGTCATTGAGTATGATCATAGCTGAGGCTGACATGTTTTTAACCCACAAAGGAATCAATGAATAATGAGTATCAGGAAGAAAATGAGCTATAGTGAATGTCCAGCTTTGATTTAACCTAACAGAAAAACAGGATCAAGGGATCTTATGCTCCAATCCTCTTTCTGTTTTATGGGAGGGCAGTAGAATATTTATGGATGAGATCATCATCTTCACTTTAATCTTTTTTTTGGCTATGTGAAAATGCCTCACTAAAATTATTATGAGATAGAACACATGCCTTTCTCAAGTCTGTAATCAGCAAACAGCAATCTCACATTGAGATTCTGCATTGAATCACACTTGCAAGAGTTTATGTAAGCACCCTGACAATATTGAAATCACATCCTTAATTCTCATGCATGCGTCAACCAAACTCCAATATGCAAACCCATTGTGCATACGCAGTAGGTTCATGTATTGGAGTTCGGTTGGCTCATGCGCAAGCCTTCTGTGGGTTCGCGTGTTGGAGTTCGGTTGGCGCATGCCAGAGAGTTAAGCACATTGACAATATTGGACAACCAAACTCCGATATGCGAGACTACCGCACATGCGCCTAGCGAAGATTCACACATTTGCACAGGAATCAAAATGGCCACACCCAGGCTACAGGCCCTTGGATGCTGACTGACAAGGGAAGTACACACATTTTGGCTCTTACATGCCCTGTATCCCTGTTATAGTTTTTGAAATGCAAAGTAAACCGTGTAAATTTTATATATAATTTTTAAAAATTTGGTTGTATGTGCGGATGGTCATAAATCGGGGACTACCTGTATTAATTAAAACACAATTGCCTATTGTTGCCAAACCCCAGCTCCTCGAAACATAGACATGGGTGACTGCCATTACATAATTCATAGCTGGGTTATTATGCCAGAGGCATCCTGTAAAACCTCTTTTGCAAATTAAATGCTGTCACATATATTGCCATTCATGGCTACAAAGCAAAAATAAATCTGTTCACTTTACCGTCACATTCATCAGAAGCAATCTTAACCAATCCTGGACAAAACACTTATCAATATATCAGTATGATACTGACTACAACTTTATTCTCAAGAATAAACTCACAAACCAATTGAAAATGGAAATGGGAAGAATATTTGAGTTAAAATATAGAAAAATCATTACCAGGCTAATAATTCTTATGAATATCTAAGACTAGTGTCTGAATCAGCAGTACTGTCCCACAAAGCAGATAAGCAACAGGTGGTATAATCAAATGCGTAGAGTTCTATCATAGAACATTACAGCACAGGCACCTGCGGCCTTTCTAGTTTGTGCCAAACCATTTATTTTCTGCTCCCAGATCATAGCCCTCCATACATCTCCCATCCATGTACCTTTCCTAATTCTTCTTAAATGTTAAAATTGAGCCTGCATTCACCACTTCAGCTGGCAGCTTGTTCGACACTCCCACCGCTATTTGTGTGAAAAGGTTCACCCTCATGTTCCCCAAAGGAAGAACAAACCAGAAGGCTGAGTACCTTAAGAGCAGAGGGACCTTAGGGTTCAAATCCATACCTCACTCAAGGTCGCCACACAGGTTGATAGGATAGTTAAGAAGGTCGATGGATTCTGGACTTCATTGATAGGGGAATTGAGTTCAGGAATAGAGAGGTCATGTTTCAACTCTACAAATCTCTGGTAAGACCACACTTAGAGTATTGTGTATAGTTCTGGTCAACTCATATAGGAAAGATGTGGAATCTGTCGAAAGGGTACAGAGGAGATTTACAAGGATTTTGCCTGGATTGGAAAACAAGTCTTATGAGGCAAGGTTAGCAGAGTTGGGGCTTTTCTCTTTGGATCTTGGAGGGATGAGAGGAGAATTGATGGAGGTCTACAAGATTAGGAGAGGCATTGACAGCCAGCACCTGTTTCCCATGGCGTGAATAGCAAACACCAGAGGACATGAGTACAAAGTGAAGGGAGGGAAGTTTATGGGAGACATCGAGGTAAGGTTTTTACACAGAGAATTGAGGTTGCCTGGAATGCCTTGCGGGGAATGGTGGTGGAAGCTGAAATATTGGGGCTATTTCAGAGACTCTTAGACACATGGATGAAAGAAAAATAGAGGGTTATGGGGTAGGGTGGATTTAGTATTTTTTTAAGGAATACATGGGTCAGCACAACATCAAGGGCCAAAGGGCCTGTACTGTGCTGTAATGTTCTATGTTAAACTTTTCCCCTTTCACCCTTAACCCATGACCGCTGGTTTATATCTTCCCTCAGTGGAGAAAAGCCTATTTATATTTACTCTGTCTATCCCTCTCATAATTTTAAATACCTCTATCAAATCTCTGCTCATTCTTCTATACTCCAGGGAATAAATTCCTAAACTGTTTAACCTTTCCCTATAACTCAGTTCCTGAAATCTAGGCAACTGTTAATCTTCTCTGTGCTCTTTCTATCTTATTGATATCTTTCCTGTAGTTAGGTGACCAAAACTGCACACAATTCTCTAAATTTAGCCTCACCAATTTCTTATACAACTTTACCATAACATCCCAACTCCTATACTCAATACTTTGATTTATGAAGTCCATTATGCTAAAAGTATAATGGAATTATGTATCTGTATTCCCAGATTCCTCTGTTCAACTGCACTCCTCAGTGCCTTAACATTTAAGGTGTATGTCCTTTCTTGGTTTGTCCTTCCAAAATTCAACAGCTCACACTTATCTGCATTAAATGCCATCTGCCATTTTCAGCCCATTTTTCTAGCTAGCCCAGAACCCTCTGTAAACTTTGAAAATCTTCACTATTCACAACGCCTCCAATTTTAATATTGTCTGCAAACTTTCTGATCCATTTTACCACATTATCATTCAGTTCATTGATAGAGATGACAAACACCAATCCCTGAGGCACACCACTAGTCACAAGCCTCCAGTCTGAGAAGCAATCATCCACCACTAATCTCTGGCTTCTCCCATCCAGGCATTGTCAAATCCAGTTCACTACTTCAACATGAATACCTCACGTCTGAATCTTCCTGACTAACCTCCCATGTGGGACCTTGCCACTGTCTTACTAAACTCCATGTAGACAACATTCACAGCCTTTTTTAAATTTAGACATATATATTCCCTTCATCAACTTTCCTGATAACCTCCATAAGAAACTCTATAAGATTGGTAAACGCAACAGAAGGAAATGGATGAACCATCTCATCCCCACCATATCTATTTCAAATGCAGGGTCTGCTGTGATTGGCACTCGGGCTATGAATGAAGGATTTTACAGGGAGATATTTTCTTACCAACAGTCAAACAAGTACTTACTTAAAAGTTCTGATGGTGAGGTATTCTGTGAAATTACTTTGATAAATTCTTCAGGAAGAATCCAGGTGGACTTCCCAACTCCTTTTCTGACAGGGGCTTGAGGACATTCAATGCAGATCACTACTTTATAATCTTGGCTTGACCATCATTTGCTGCTTCATGATCTCATTCATGATCAGCCAGAAGTAGCAAATGATGATCCATCTCTGAGAACCTTCTGAGAACCTCACTATCACAGATGTCAATATCTCCAGTATCCTACCCATGGTACCAAAGATCTATACTCCAAAACTAGCTGTGTCTCCAGGTAAGTAGCTGCAGTACAGTTACAACATTAGTATATTTCCTGACAACATAGAAAATTGCCCTGGAATGTCTTTTTTCACAAAAAGAAAAACAAACCCAATTCAGCTCAATGTCACTCAATCTACTCTTAATGTGATGGACCAGTTTAGCACATTCTCCGTAAGTCAACAAGAATTGGAGGAGCAAATATGTAGAGAGAGATAGCAGACAGCTTCAGGAAACATAAGGTTGTGATTGTAGATTTTAATTTTCCATATTGACTGGGACTCCCAAACTGTAAAAGGCCTATGTGGCTTGGAGTTTGTCAAATATGTTCAGCAAAGTTTTCTAAGTCAATTTATCGAAGTAACAACTATATAGAGTACAATACTGGATCCCATATTAGGGAATGAGACACGACAGGTGACAAAAGTATGTGTTGTGACTTCTATCTATAAAAAGCTGCTTGGAGGCTAGGTGGGTCTCTTGTTTGTGATGCATTTCAATTTAATTCATTAATAAATCCAGACGAGTTTTTAAATGATTTATTGATAACCAAAAAAAGACGTAGCGATTTATTATGATATTATGTTCCAATAACAACAATAACCATTTTTGTAACGGTCAACAAAAAATATTCAAGTCCTACTCACCCTCCTAGTATTTTAGCCCATCATCCCAGTTGATGGGCTAATGAACTCTGAGGAATCGCGACCAATCTCCCACATATGCACCAATAATCAGAAGAGAATAGCACATGCGTGGATGCAACATGGTGCTGGGAAAGGACAGCGTCAATGGGAACAGCCGCAGAAATGATGGCAGCAGCCGAACAATGCAGCATTTGGACCCTGGGATGTCACCGAACCTGCAACCAAACCCACAAAGGTATGCAGCGCACATATAGTTCCTACAATACTGACCTCTAGTTATTATAATGAGACACAATGTCTCAAATAACAATTATGCCATTATACGATCGACCATAAATAACAAACACATTCTTGATTGTTTTCTGTAGTCAACTGTCTTGTGTTATTAACCAATGACTTATTCGCTTTCAAAAGATGAATCTCCTCCTCTAACTGTATGC
This sequence comes from Narcine bancroftii, assembly GCF_036971445.1. Taxonomy (NCBI): domain Eukaryota; kingdom Metazoa; phylum Chordata; class Chondrichthyes; order Torpediniformes; family Narcinidae; genus Narcine; species Narcine bancroftii. The sequence continues at coordinate 339,597,564 of NC_091469.1, forward strand.
ATCTTGATACAGCTGAATCCCTTTCCTCAATAACTGCATTAATTACTTCAGCAGTTATTCTTTACTTCCTCTCTCTGGCTTTGTGAAATAAATCTCCATTCTTGTCAAATGCTCTTTGGCCTTTTCTCTTGGTCACTTTCAAAACTGAAGAATCATTAGATTTATCCCCAAGTTTCCAAGTTCAAAGTTAAAATATTTTTGGTTACAATTTTCATGATTATCCAATATTTCCAAGTTCCTTTTCAAAATTTTGTTCTCTGAAGGCAGTTTCACCAGTTTGGCAGCCAAATGCTCCATTATTCCCATCCCATGTGTTCATCAGTTTTGCAGCATGCTGCGGGATTTTTTTCATTGACCTTGTCCACCGTAGCCTCTGGGCTGCAGAAGCTACTTTGAGATTTGTTCTCAGTCATTTGTTTCAGTCATGCCTCGGATTTAGTTTCACCAGAATAATTATTGAACACTGGTGGCCGGCAATCACTATTGCAGTATGATTTTCATTATTTTCACCTTGATCTATTTTCTTTTCTTTAGAAATGGCTTTCTTATTTACAGTCCTGGGCAGGGAGACATTGCCGGCCACCAGCATCCATCCTGCTGGGCAGGGAGAAGACACGTCCCCAGCCCACATCCCACTGGGCAGGGAGAGGTCACGTCCCCCAATCCTGTTCCCCATCCTGCTGGGCAGGGAGAAGTCACCATCCCTAGGTCCCATCCCGTCCTGCTGGGCAGGGAGAGGTCGCCGTCCCCCATCCCATTGGGAATAGAAAGGTCATGACCCCATACCCCACCAGGGAGAGGTCACAACCCTGAGCCCCGATCCTGCTGGGTAAGGAGAGGTTGCATCACCCAGCCCTGTCCTGCAGGGCAAAGAGAGGTCCCTGTCCAGCTGGGAAGGGAGATATCCCATCTCACTAGGAAGGGAGATATCTCTATCCCCCCATCCCACTGGGAAGGGAGAGATCCTTGATTTACAGCTGCATAGAAGCCTTTGAACAAGGGTCCCTGACCCGTTGTCTCTTCACTCCCCAGGGAAAGGACAAATAGCCCGAGAATGAAGGTCAACAAAATGGATTTTTTTTTTAAAATAATGAAATTATATGCCTGTCAATTCTGAATAATACTATATGGGTCATATGGACTTTAATTTACATTATTCTTATCAATGAGGATCATAGGTATGTTTTAATTATCAGCATTAATTTTGGCAGCCAGAGTTCAGTGCTCTCTATTCTTTATCTTCACCAATCTTGAGCAAAATCAATTATTATGAATTTATGTTGGTGTTTGCTTTGAATTAGACATAAAGCAATGGCTTTGCTTGACTGGAAGTGATTTGGATGCTTCAGGTTTCACTCCTGAAGTTTCATGCTTCATCTTTGGCACTTGGTGTTTACTCAGTCCTCTCCAATATGTATATATTGTGCATTGTGGCCTTTTCGATCTGTTACTATCCATTAAAGACGCCATGCCTGGAAATGGACTGGGTTAAGTTCTGCACAGAAGAGTCAAAGAATATTTGGAGAAGTTGCAGGATTTATTCAAGGCACTCAAACCAGTGCAGTGTTCACTGTGGATTCACACGCCTGCCGCAACACCTCTCTCCCTATCCACTTCTTCATCACCGATCGTTTTAATGAGGGTCCATAGAACTACCCTCGGACAGTTCCACCTGAGGTGTGCTTCAACAGATGGGTCCCCTTCCCTTCTGAGCCCCTAGACTTCAGCCTACTCAACCTAATGGTTAATCTGCCACTGCCTTGAGGACAAAAGAAGATGGAGATAAAACCATGACACAGCAGCAGCAAACCCAGAACAGAATTTCCCTTGCAGCCGCTGCTGCTGGGCATATCTGTCCCACTGTCCTGCATTGGCCTCATCAGACACCAGCGAGCTTGCAGCAGACATGGACAGTCCCCTTTCTAAGTCTTCGTTTACTAAGACAAACCATGAAAAGTAATCCAATGCAATAATAGCCAACCTAATCCAAGAACTCATTTCCTTCTTTTGAAAGTTCTGGTCATCATGGAGGCACTCAGGAAAGTCAGTCCTGAACTGCTATTCTCACACCTCATCAAATTTTACAACTAACATCCTATTGTCACTTGTTCAAAAGATCACAAGATCACAAGAAAAAGGAACAGAAGCAGGCCATTTGACCCATCGAGTCTGCTCCATGAAATCTCCCTGAGCTAAACTGTTCTTGCATCTAGTTCTAAGTTCTGGCCTTGTCCCCATGTCCCATGATACCCTGACTAACTAGATACCTATCAATTTCCCCTTTTAAATTTTCCTAATGATTGGGCCTTCATAACTGCATTTGGCAACGAATTCCACAAATCCACTAACCTCTGGCTAAAGAAATTTCTCCTCATCTCTGTTGTAAATAGATACTTTTTAATTCTAAGACAGTGCCCTCTTGTCCTGGAATCACCCAACAGGGGAAACGTCTTATTCACATCTACTCTGTCCAATCCATTCATTATTCAAGATGTTTCAATGATATCCCTTCTCATTCTTCTATATTCTAATGAATAGAGTCCAAGAGCCACTAGACACACTGTCATCTGTTTATATTTCATCCACCATGTCAGATGTTGCCTTAATAATTGACTTTCTCTCCAGTTGGAATTGCATATCCTTTGCATCCTCATCCTCTTCATCACCATTTTGTGACACATCTTCAGCCATTTCAAGTTGCTGACTTTAAATTCAGTCGATGACTTATGTGGTGGCTTTAATCGCGCCTTAGTGGTGATGTCGGCAATGCCGGTGGCAGCCATTTTATGTCTCCATCCAACCATCCGCCGAGCTCGAGCACCAAGCACGCACAACAAATTCAACAGTCTCCAATGGACAAGCGGCAGAACTTACAAACTGTGTTCAATCTAAATCAATACACAGGAGGACTCCACAATTATAATCCCACCGCTACTGATGGCTGTGATATGCTGCTGTCGGCAAGTGAATTGAAACCGCAGCTGCAGTCAGTAATATTGTTATTTCTCAGGAAATGGCTCTACCAATGAGTTATCATTTTTTCTGTTCCAACAATATTTTTTTGTTGACTAAATGTAATGACTTCTATCCATAAAAACATGATCAGAAACTAGGTGGGGCTCTTGTTTGAGATGTGTTTTTTTTTGAGAACAAAGAACATTTATTACAACAACAATGCAAAGTTGGGTGCTTCCCCTTACCCTGGGAATACACACACACACTGGGGCTCACCCAACTTTTATACAGTGAATTTCAGTATCAGAAAACCCTCCCCCTTACATTCTTCTGCCCCCCTGGATGGGTTTGGCATAGGCAATCCTTCCTGCCTACGTGCAGTTTCAGTGGACTTGGAGGACCAGGGGGTATCCTGTTGGTGTCTTCTTTGTTTTTTATAATTTTTTATTTTTCACACCATAAATCACATTAGCCATGATATACACTTTTTCTTTTTCACACATATACAGTGAATTTTTCTCCCCCCCTCCCTCCTCCCAAGCCACCCCCCCACCCCCCACTCATCCATTTTAGGTATACAATCTAGGTTGCATTAAACCAGTCAGACAATGTTGTCATTCAACAAAAATACACCAGAAATTCTACTGAGTCCATTCTTTTCTTTCCTTCTCCTTCCATCAACTTAGGTAATGTTTGTCCCCGGTAGGTTTTCGCTATTGTATTTAATGTAAGGCTCCCATATTTGTTCGAATATTTCAATATTATTTCTTAAACTATATGTTATTTTTTCTAATGGAATACATTTATTCATTTCTATATACCATTGTTGTATTTTCAAATTATCTTCCAATTTCCAGGTTGACATAATACATTTTTTTGCTACGGCTAGGGCTATCTTAACAAATCTTTTTTGTGCATCCTCCAAATCAATTCCAAATTCTTTGTTTTTTATGTTACTTAGGAGAAAGATCTCTGGATTCTTTGGTATATTGTTTTCTGTTATTTTATTTAATATCTGATTGAGATCATCCCAAAATTTTTCTACTCTCTCACATGTCCAGATTGCATGAATTGTTGTTCCCATTTCTTTTTTACATCGAAAACATCTATCAGATACTGTTGGGTCCCATTTATTTAACTTTTGCGGTGTAATGTACAGTCTGTGTAACCAATTATATTGTATCAAACGTAGCCTCGTATTTATTGTATTTCTCATCGTTCCAGAACATAATTTCTCCCATGTTTCCTTTTTTATCTTTATATTTAAATCTTGTTCCCATTTTTGTTTAGTTTTACCATTTGTTTCCTCATTCTCCTTTTCTTGCAGTTTAATATACATATTTTTTATAAATCTTTTGATTAACATTGTATCTGTAATCACATATTCAAGGTTACTTCCCTCTGGTAAACTCAAATTGCTTCCTAATTTATCCTTCAAGTAGGATCTTAGTTGGTAATATGCCAGCGCTGTATCTCCAGTTATATTGTACTTATCTCTCATTTGTTCAAAGGATAAGAATCTACTTCCTGAAAAACAATTTTCTATTCTTTTAATCCCTTTTTTTCCCCATTCTCTAAAGGAAAGGTTATCTATTGTAAAAGGGAGTAGCTTATTTTGCGTCAATATTAGTTTTGGTAATTGATAATTTGTTTTATTTCTTTCTACATGAATCTTCTTCCAAATATTGAGGAGATGATGTAATACTGGAGAAGTTCTATGTTGTACCAATTTTTCATCCCATTTATATAAATATGTGTTCAGGTATCTTTTCCCCTATTTTATCTAATTCTAATCTCGTCCAGTCTGGTTTTTCCCTTGTTTGATAAAAATCTGATAGGTATCTTAATTGTGCGGCTCTATAATAATTTTTAAAGTTTGGCAATTGTAAGCCTCCTTGTTTATACCATTCTGTTAATTTATCTAGTGCTATCCTCGGTTTCCCCCCTCTCCATAAAAATTTCCTTATTATTTTCTTTAACTCTTTGAAGAATTTTTCTGTCAGTTGTATTGGCAATGCCTGAAATAAGTATAATATCCTTGGAAAAATGTTCATTTTAATACAGTTTATCCTTCCTATCAGTGTTAGTGGTAGATCTTTCCAATGCTCTAAATCGTCCTGTAATTTTTTCATTAGTGGATTATAATTGAGTTTATATAATTGGCCTAGATTTTTGTTTATTTGTACACCTAGGTATCTTATTGCCTGCATTTGCCATCTGAATGGAGATTCCTTCTTAAATTTTGAGAAGTCCGCATTATTCATAGGCATTGCTTCACTTTTATTTATGTTTATCTTGTAACCCGACACTTCTCCATATTCCTTCAATTTCTTATATAATTCTTTTATTGATAGTTCTGGTTCTGTTAAGTACACTATAACATCATCCGCAAATAGACTGATTTTATATTCCCTGTCTTTTATTTTTATTCCTTTTATATTATTATCTATTCTTATCAATTCTGCTAGTGGTTTTATAGCTAGCGCAAACAATAAAGGTGATAGTGGGCATCCCTGCCGCGTTGACCTGCTTAAGTTAAATTGCTTTGATACATGTCCATTTACTGTCACTTTCGCTAACGGTCCCTTATATAATGCTTTAATCCAATTAATATACTTCTCCGGTAAACTGAATTTTTGCAATACTTTGAACAAATAATTCCATTCTACTCTGTCGAAGGCCTTCTCTGCGTCTAAAGCAACGGCTACTGCAGGTGCTTTATTTCCTTCTACTGCATGAATTAAGTTAATAAATTTACAAATATTGACTGTTGTGCGTCTTTTTTTGATAAATCCAGTTTGGTCTAAATTTACCATTTTCGGTACCTGTTCTGCTAATCTGTTTGCTAATAGTTTAGCTATTATCTTATAATCTGTGTTTAGCAAAGATATTGGTCTATATGACGCTGGTGAGAGTGGATCTTTCCCTTGTTTTAGTATTACTGTAATTATTGCTGTTTTACATGAATCTGGTAAGCTTTGTGTTTCATCAATCTGGTTGATTACATCCAGGAGGGGCGGAATTAATAAGTCTTTAAATGTTTTGTAGAATTCTATTAGAAATCCATCCTCTCCTGGTGTCTTATTATTTGGTAATTTTTTAATTATCTCTTGTATTTCTACTGTTCCAAATGGTTCTGTTAATTTATTTTGTTCCTCTATTTGTAGTTTTGGTAGTTCAATTTTAGTCAAAAATTCATCTATTTTCCCTTCTTTCCCTTCGTTTTCAGTTCGGTATAATTGTTCATAGAATTCTCTAAAGTTTTCCTTAATTTCTTTTGGATTATATGTAATTTGTTTGTCTTTTTTCCTTGATGCCAATACCATTTTCTTAGCTTGTTCTGTCTTAAGCTGCCATGCTAGGATTTTGTGCGTTTTTTCACCTAGTTCATAATATTTCTGTTTTGTCTTCATTATATTCTTCTCTACCTTATATGTTTGTAATGTTTCATATTTTATTTTTTTATCTGCCAATTCTCTTCTTTTAGTTGTATCTTCCTTCATTGCTAATTTTTTTTCTATGTTTACTATTTCCCTTTCCAACTGCTCTGTTTCCTGATTATAGTCCTTCTTCATCTTGGTTACATAACTTATTATTTGCCCTCTAATGAATGCTTTCATTGCATCCCATAGTATAAACTTATCTTCCACTGATTCCGTATTTACTTCAAAATACATTTTTAATTGTTTTTCAATAAATTCTCTAAAATCCTGTCTTTTAAGTAGCATGGGGTTTAATCTCCATCTATACATTCTTGGCGGGATGTCCTCTAGCTTTACTGTCAATATTAAGGGTGAATGGTCCGATAGTATTCTCGCTTTATATTCTGTTTTTCTTACTCTATCCTGCATACTAGCTGATAACAAAAATAGGTCTATTCTTGAGTATGTTTTATGTCTAGCCGAGTAGTATGAGTATTCCTTTTCTTTTGGGTTTTGTTTCCTCCATATATCCAAAAGTTTCATTTCTTGCATTGATTTAATTATAAATTTGGTTACTTTGTTCTTTCTGTTAATTTTTTTCCCCGTTTTATCCATATTTGGATCCAAATTCAGGTTGAAATCCCCTCCTATTAGTATGTTCCCTTGCGTATTAGCTACCTTCAAAAAGATATCTTGCATAAACTTTTGATCTTCTTCGTTAGGTGAATATACATTAAGTAGATTCCAAAACTCCGAATATATCTGACATTTTATCATAACATATCTCCCTGCTGGATCTATTATTTCCTCTTCTATTTTAAATGGCACATTTTTACTAATTAATATAGCCACTCCTCTTGCTTTTGAATTATACGATGCTGCTGTTACATGTCCTACCCAATCTCTCTTTAATTTCTTGTGCTCCAATTCAGTTAAGTGTGTTTCTTGGACAAATGCTATATCAATTTTTTCCTTTTTCAGTAAATTTAGTAGTTTCTTCCTTTTAATTTGGTTATGTATTCCATTAATATTTAAAGTCATATAGTTCAGCGTAGCCATTTTATACTTTGTTTATCTTCTCTTTCCGTTTTTCCATCATTACCTTTCCTCCTTTTCCATTTCTGTTTTCTTATTTTCAACTCTTTATAAGACAACATTCCTACAACATCCAACATTTTCCTTATTCTCCTATTTATATCTTCTTTATCCCCAATCTCCCCTTCCCCTCCTGAGTTGTCCTTTATCCCTTGTCGGACAACCACATCTCCCCTCTCCATTTGGGTTTGCGAATCCACTCGCAAGCGTCAACTGATTTTGCAGTGACCGCTATTTCCCCCCACCCAGCCCCCCCCCAGAAAAGATTTCACTTTTCATATGTAACAAAGGTCACTCTTTTAATTCCCTCCTTATTCTCTCTATTCCATTACTTTCCCTTATTAATTCTTGTCTATACTATCTATATTTTTCCTCTAAGTACAGATACATTCATGTATGCACATTGTATCTATTCACTCTTATACCTCTTTACCCACATACATATCAATCGTGATCATGTGTAGGGGAACATTTTGGGTCCAGTGATAATTAAGCGATTTGGAGAAATGCTAATTTTGAGGAAATGAGAAAGGATCTAGAATGCATGGATTAAGAGAAGTTGCTTTCTGGCAAGGATGTGTTCAGTAAGTGGAAGATCTTCAACAATGAAATATTGAGAATACAGAGTTTGTGTGTTCCTATCTGGATTAAAGGCAAGGTTAGCAGGAATAGGGAACCTTAGTTTGTGAAGGATATTGAGGATTTGGTTCAGAAGATGAGAGAGAAGTGTATAACATGGAGCAAATTAGGTACATGAGGAATATAAAAATCCAAGAAAAACCTCAAGAAAGAAATCAGGAAGGCTTAAAGAAGACATGAGGTTGCTTTGGCAGACAATGTAAAGGAAAATCCTAAAGTTTTTTTTACAGTAAGAGACTGTAAGAGACAAAATTGGTCCAATTGAAGATCAGACTGATCAACTTTGATTGGAACCAAAAGAGCTGGGGGAGATCTTAAATGTTTTTTTTTCATCAGGAAATGGGCCCAGAGTCATGGGAAGTAAGGAAAACAAACAGTGAGGTCATGAAATCGCTACAGATTAAAGAGGAGGTTTGAAAAGAATTGCACTGGTCTTTGTGAAGCTCATGCCAACTGCTTTTGTATCAGAGCTCTCTGGGCCATTCCTAGAATTATAGATTGAGAGAAGCATTGGCTACTTCTGCAAGAATATCGATCAAAGAGATGGGTTAGTACTTGAAACCTGCTAGTTTTCCAGTACAAGGCAAGCTGAGACTGGAGTTGACACTTTCAAAACTGATGATTGCCTTGATGCCATATATTAAATTGGGGAAAGGTCACAGATTAAAGTCTTCCTGCCACTGCTTGCTGAAAGGCTGGAACCTGTGTAAAAACTTTGTGAAGATGCTTCTAATGTAATGCAGGTGAAATAAACAATATTCTCACAATGCCAACATGTAAGTCTTGAAAAAAGTGGAATGATATAGCTTATACTATGAATTGTGGCACACAAGGATGCCGTGCTCCACACATTCACCTGCGCGCGTGCACACACACACATTATTAAACTTCTTGGCCAGGTGAGTCTGGGATTGTAAATCAAGACCTAGTAATTCAGCAAATCACATAACCTTTCTTCTTTTTGTATCTCATAGTCACGCTGAACAAAGTATTTATCTACTCAACCATCAAGAGAGCAGCCAGTGCTTTGAAATTTCTTCCACATTTTCTTTCCTTCAAGAGTTTGTAGTGTTAATATATTTATTTTGCCAAAGGATAAGGTTAATATATCACTTTTATGCTCCCGTTATTATACTTTAAATGATAAAACTGTATCTCATCTATTGATAAAGATCACAAAACTAGATTAAAGATTAATGTACGTAGAAATCAAACAATTCAAAGCAAGATTATACACATGCACTGAAAATAATTTGTCAGATGAAAGATCAATTATCTGATACTTCATTTTTATTTGAGTTGGAAGTCAGTTACTTTTCAGCTGAAACTTAAAAACTGTTGGTTAAAAACAAATTTCAAACAAGGCCTTTTCAAAAGGAAATGGGTATGCAAACTTAGCAAAAATCTTTTCAATAGCTGCCATTGCAAACACCTGCCGCTTGATAGTGAAACCCTTGCGTGCTGAGTATCAATTTGTTTATCTGAAATTATATGTTTTGTTTTTCTAGCAATTTGTATAAATGCACGAGAGTTTCTCAAATCAGGCTTTGGATTGCCTCTGTTTCTTTAAAATTCTCTCTTTCAAAGAGGTTGAGCATTGCTTGGCAACACAGAGCTCCACAGTTGTTTGATGCAATCCCCCCAATCCCTTCCCAAGCCCACACACCATTTCTACATCCAAACCCAACTTCTTATCTGTAAGCAGTGAGACTCACGACAGGAGAACTTATGAATGTTACCTCTTACTAGGGAATGGACCCAACTTCACTGAGATGAGGCCCAAAGACTCCAATATCTTGGCTGCTATTTCCTTCCCATTCTATTACACTCATGCACACAAAATGGGCAATTTATAGCCAAATTTGTGAAATGTTGACATTTATCTTTTTGCACAGTCATGTAAAATTTCAAAACATACATATGACACAAAATTTGGATGTGTAGTAACGAGGGAGCCCCAAAGCGTTGTGAAGGCACAGAGTGAGTAAAATGTGAAACTTGCAATTACAAGATGAAACTGGATAGTAGTTAGCTGAATTAAATTATAAACATGTAGATGTAATGTAATTTGAAATTACAGAAGAAAATGGATATACTGTACAAACTAAAATATAAAATTTTCAAAGGGATGTGAGAACAGATTAAACTGGAACTGGATGTCCAAAAATAAATATTTCAACATAGTAATTCAATACACGAAAGTGCAGGAAATACTCAGCAGGTCATGCAATGTTCTTTAAGCAGCAAAGATACGCAAACCATGTTTTAGGCCTGAGCCCATCATTAAGGAATGAACTAAAAGCCAGTGGGTCCCTGAATAAAATGGCTGGTGAGGGATAGAGGAGGAGCACAGGCCAAGCAAGTGGTCATAGGTGGATATTGGTGGGAGGCGGAAGTAAAAAGATCTGAGAAGTGATAGGGAAGGGGATGATTCTCTAAATGGAGAGGGAAAGGGTGGGGAACTGGAGGAAAGAAGATAGAGGAAAAAGGAAAGACAGAGAGAGACAGGGGAGGGGCCTAGTGGAAACTGGACGTTAATGTTAATGGCATCTGTTTGGAGACAGAATAGGTATTGTTCCTCCAATTTTTAGTTTGGGTGAGATCATAGGCAGACATGTCGGCATGTGAGTCGAGCATGGAATTGAAATTGATGGCGAGAGGGAGATCTGCACTATTGCAGTGGACAGAATGAAGGTGCTGAATGAAGTGATCTCACAGTTTGCACCAGTCTCTCCAATGTAAAGGAGGCCATAATGGGAGCACAGGGAGCAGGAGATGATCCCTGCAGATTCTCAAATAAAGTGTTGCTTCATTTGGAAGGATTGTTTGGGTCCCCAAATGGTGGTGAAGGAGGAGGTGTGGGTGCAAATGTAAAATTTCTTGTAGTCATAGGTATAGGTACCAAGGGGGTGATTAGTGGGAAGGGATGAGTGGATGAGGGAGTCACAGAGGGAGCAGTACCTGTGGAAGGTGAAGAATGAGGAGAGGGAAAGATGTGTCTGGTGGGGATCGCAGATGATAATTGTTTGATATGAATGCAAGTGGGGTAGTTAGGATAAGAGGAATCCTATCCTTGTTGCTGCTAGGAGGAGAATGGACCAAGGCAAATTTTGGGAGTTGATGGTGGGAGGGGAGAAGAAGGACATCTCAGATGATGTGGAATCAAAGATCTCATACTGGAAGCAGGTGCAATGGAGAAAGAGGTATTGAGAGAATGGAATAGAATTCTGACAGGGTAGAGAGTGTGAAAGTGTCTGTAGAAAGTTTGTCTCCAGAAATGGAGGCAGAGAGATCAGGAAAGGGGAGAATGTTGCAGGAAATGGACCAAGTTGAAAGTTGACACCAAAGTAGATAAAGTTGACAAGCTCATTATGGATGCAGGAGGCAGCACTAATGTAGTCATCAATGTAGAAGAGTTGAAGAGCCTTTTCTGTACACGCTAGTAGCTTGGATTCCTCCACATAGCCAAGAAAAAGGCAGGCATAGCTGGGATCAATGAGATTTATTGTCAGAGTACATACCTGACATCATCTACAACTCTGAGATTCTCTTTTCAGTGATCCAGGCTGGATTTATACTTACTGGTAGCTGAAATTGTACTCAAGAAAAATTATATGTACACAAAAAAGAGAAATGTCAACAAAGAAAGAAATGTAATATATAAAAATAAATATTCAGAAATAAATAATGTGCAGATTTAGAGTCCTTAAAATGAGTCTCTGAGTTTGTTGTTTCGGAGTCTCACAATGAATAGGAAGCAACTCTTCCTGAACCTGGTGGTCAGAGTGTTGTGACACTTATACCTCTTTCGTGATGGCAGTGAGAACAGAGCATGTTTTGGGTGGTGTGGAAACTTGATGTGTTCTGCTGCTCTCCGAAAGCAGCACTTCATGTAAATTTTCACAATAGTGGGGAGAGTTTCCCCTGTGATGTATTTGGCTGCGTCCACTACCTTTTGCAGGACTTTCCACTCAGAGGTATTGGTTCCCCCATACTAGCCTGTGATGCAGCCAGTCAGCACCCTTTTCACTAATATCTGTAGAAGTTTATCAAGGTTTCTGATGTCATACTGAACCTCTGCAACCTCTTGAGGAAGTAGAAGCACTGATGCACTCTGTTCAAGATAATATTAGTATGTTAGGTCCAGGAAATAACCTCTGAGAATTTGTTCACCCTCTCCACCTCTGATCACCCAATAATCACTGGATCGGGCACCTCTGGTTTTCCCTTCCCAAAGTCCACAATCAGCTCCCATGGTTTTGGTGGTGTTGAGTTGCATTGTTGTTAGTACATCATTCTCCCTCCTGGATGCTGACTCTTTGCTCCTTTTTTATACAGACCACTACCCATGGCTACTCCTTTGACTTGGAGAAAGTGGGATGAGTCAAGGGAGAAGCTATTCAAGGTGAGAACAAATTTTGCCTGATGGAGGAGGGTGGTGGTGAAGGGGGTCTTTTTGGGTCTGTTCTTGAGAAAGGGCTTTGAGACCTTTGGTGTGGGGAATGGAGGTGCATGGAGATTGATTTTGCAAAGTTAAAAAGAAACAATTAAATTCAAAAAAATAGAAGTCGTTGAAGTGAATGACAGCATGTGAGGTGTCACAGATGTAGATAGGGAGCGACTGGACCAGGGGAGAAAAATAGAGTCAAGGTAAGATCATGCCAGTTCATTGGGGCAGAAGCACATGGAAACAATGAGTCAACTGGGACAATTGGATGTGTGGATCTCAGGTAGGAGATGGAAGCAGGTGTTGCTGAGTTGGGAAACAATTTAGGAAGACTGTTACAAATTCATAGGATCTTTTGGCACCAAATTCAAAGTACATGAAGATGTGCTAAACCCATATATGTCACAGGTTAGAGATCAGTTGGAGTTATTGCTCTGATGTGGAAACTAACCAAACATTAGGATGAATATCAAAACAATAGAGAGATTACAGAGTTAAATTTAAATTAATTTGTCACATTATACCTTGTACAATGAAAAGTGTTCTTCTGCAAGCAGTTAAAGAGATTATCTCTAACATTCATGCATCCATATAAAGTAGAAGAGCTCAATTTATAGAGTATAGAATTACAAAGTGTGACAAAGTATATAGATATGTTTTTGGGAGATAAATTGAGAAAGGTTTGTTAGAATAGGTCACATACAAATACTTTAAAACAGATCTGGGAGCTCTGCTAATGCTAGACATATCGGCACCACAGTTTTTGCAAGAGCCTTGGAGAGTGCTTAAGATACTTCACTAAAGGATTGTTGTTTACAAAAAGGTAACAGATGAAAGATTTTGTTGGAGATGGAGATTGTCTGGAAGAGAACTTGCTGTTCTAAGAGGGTCATGTAGTTTTGCAAGCAGAGCGAGTTAAGCAAGCTTTCTCTCGAAGAGAGAGAAACTTCTACTGTGTTACAACCAGCAGAAGCAGCTGGGACTGGAACAGAACAAGCTGGGGCAAGCTTGTGGAAAGCCCCATTTGGAAGACAGCCTGGTCAAAGCCATTGTAGTTCATGCAAGAGGAGAGGACTGGCTGTCTAATATTTCATTTGGAATAAGTGAAACAAAAAGGAACTCTGTGGTGACCTGAAAGAAAGAGGTTATCATTTGGGGAACCCTGAAAGGGCATGTTTTGTCAGAAAAACACTAAAGTGGCTGATTAAAAAGGAATCAGTTGTGGATGTCTTGGAACAACAAATCTCTCTCTGAAACCCGACAAGAACCTTCCTGAGTGGTACCCATGTATCTTTCAAGCACCAAAGCCTGCTGAACTTTATAAATGGTCAATTCTATCCATGGCATAAGAATTGCCTGCAATCAGTGAACTTGGAGAAATGAGAAGTGAGATTGGATTGTGAACCAAAGAACTTTTCTGAACTTACACACACATTACACACACGTGCACTTAGAATTAGAACGGGGTTAGGTTAGGTTAGTTAAGCTAAGTTAAAGTGTGATTCTGTTTTAAGTAACCATTTGTCTTGGTGAATATCTATTGCTGCTGGGTTTATTGGTCCTGTGAGCTTGTAACAAAATAAAAATCAATTTGTATCAGGCAAGGGAAGAATGAGAGCATTGTTGTGGGGTTCATTCTGGAGGCTGATAGTTGTGGGAAAGAAGCTGCCTTTGGGACTGGTGGTGCTTGTTTTCCCAATGGGAGGAGACAAAAGTGTGCATGGGATATATGGATCTTTAAGAATGTTGGCTGCTTTTGCTAGGCAGAAGGGAGATGAAGAGAGAATGCATTGGGATACAGAGCTCCAGTTTTGTAACAGGCCTGGAATAATAGGGAGACCAGACGCAGATTGGGGAATTGTTTTGCTGAGCACCTTCACTTTCTCTGCCACAACATTCAGAATTTCCATGGTTCTCCCACCATGTATTGACTGCTTCTTTGACCATAATAAATTTAATGGCATTTCACAATGTGAGGATTTTGGTTGGACCATAGATGGTCTTATTATAGCTGAAGAATCTGTGCATATCATAGTTATGCTGGATCTTCCATGCTCTGTTCCATCACCATCAGTTCTTTACCTCATGATTGTTGGAACTTAGCCTTTAGGTGCCTGTAGATGTGTGTGTGTGTGTTTTTTTTCCCTTTTAGAGATGGTAGCTTTTCAATCTGAAGATGTTCAATTTTCATTTAATTACATTATGGATTGTGGTGCACTGTCAGTCAGAAGCAAAGAGACAAATCCAAAAGACTGTTCAACAGGCTTTATTCGACGTAAAACTCCACAGAGCCAGCTATGAGAGTGTGCTGCTGTGAGCTCTGAGAGTGACTTCGAAGGGCCGGTTCAGGCTTATATCCCAGAAGGTGATTGACACCTGACCGGCTGGGGCTTGGTCCATTCAAGTCAGCTGATTGACAGCCGGCCAGGTGTTGTCTTGTCCCCATGTTCTTCTGCAGGTCCAAAGGTTGCCCCCTGCAGTAGGCAGGTGGTATGCCACCACATGGGATCAACTAGTTTTGCTCATCAATCCAGTCTCAGTGTTTCTAGTAGAGAAGGCAAAGATCATCTATGCATAAGCTTACCCTGGTGGACTTCAAGGCAGACCAAAAACTCTGAATTCTCTGGAGCTCCTATTGGCTGAGAGCATTAAATGAGAATCCCCTTGGTTAGTCTCTTAGATGCACTATCCCTAAAGAAAAGGGTTACCTTAGCAATGAAATATCACAGTTACATCCAAGATACCAAGTAACAAATAAAAGCATTGAATATTTGTTCATCTCTTAAAAAATAATATTGAGAGTGGGTCTTTTGGTATATTATACTTCTGGTTATTTATGATTTTAAAAGAAAATGAAGAGATATTTATATGTATGATGACAAGAAATCTCCAATCTTAACTGCAACCTCAGATGGAGTGTTTATTTCTGTGATCATGTACTTTGTAGTTTATTTTTGTAATTTTATTTTATAATATTTATTTTATCTCAGCCAGTATTACATCATGTTTTAGGGAGGATTTATCCCAAGGATGGCTTCAATCTAGTTTTTATTTCTTCATAAATCTTTTATTTTTGCAATCATCAATTTAACTTTTTATTGCATTCTTCGTTATTTGAAATTACTTAAAAAACATATATATTAAATTATTTGACAATGTCAACACACAAAGATTCATGCTCATTTTAATTTAAACTTTTACAAAAAGTAGAAAAATCTAATGCAAGATGATAGTTGCCTAAGCAAGAACCGAATAAGCAGGCCAGGCAACAGTTTTGATAACAGGTTTAAACACTGGGATGGATTTTGTAGTGAGCAGCAAGCTAGTATGTCCTGTCACCTTGGTTAGAAGAAAACAGCACCTAACCTGAATCAATCTTTCCAGTAGGAACTTGAGTGAAGTAAATGGAGGACTGCCCATGGTTAGCACTTGAATGTAATGGATAACTGGCAGCACCATCGGTGGCTGAAAGAAGCAACTGCCACAGAGCTAGTAAAAAACAAGACTTTTGACTAAGTCACATCAGAGACTAGAATCTATCGTGGATCTTAAAGAGCCAGTTCAGCCTTGATGCTTAAAGAAATATAATAAATGTGCACAGATTTTGAAAGAAATCCAGGAACAGTCAACGACCATTGTGTTTATTTTCCCTAATGACACCATCAATATTTTCCAAACTGAAGGCTGATGGTCTCTTCTCGATGATCAGGAAAGTTCCCACCTGTCCTGTATAATTGGAGAAGTTTGGCAACATCTCATGACTTTTGACAATGTCTTGAACTGGTTGTATTGATGGAGGGGGTAAGTATAATAATTGTATCAGAAGTGCAAAGTTACAAATTCCCACTTAGGTTCAGCTACAAAAGACATGACTTTTATTATTATCTCCATATGCCAGTTCTTTGGAAGTGCTCTATGGCCTTCCACAAATACAGTAAAACACTTGTTATCCAGAATTCAAGCAACCGGCAAAAAAAAATTGAGGAAAATGAATAAATAAATAAATTGATTGAAATAAAAATAAAAGTTTTAAATTGTAAAATTAAATGTTTTCTGAAGAAACAGATAAAACTTTGGTGAAAATGGGAGCAAATATTCAGCCAGAGGAGTGTATTGGTTGTGCTTTGCTTGTCACAGCTGTTTGAATACAGTTGGGTTTGAATAAAATGGCGTCACCCAAGATGAAGAGCTGGCTGATGCCACTTGCTGTTGGGGTGACTCTTTAAAAGTGTTTCCTTATCCTTGCTTAGTAAGAGTCTTTATCTTTAATAGTATATTATTAAGCACATTAGTAAGGCTTTCCAGATGTGGTTCATTCAGTGTAAGAACAGTGTCGTATTATTGTCTCTTAAACTGTTTATTCTTAATGCAGGTGTATTAGATAGGCATTGTAAGAGATTCAAGCAACCAGAAAACTTGTTTATCCAGAATCTACCAATCTCCAAAGGCACTGGATACCAGGACATAGGTAAAATTAATTCTAACTGCAATGCGCTTTCCCTCCAGCATAACATGTCACCATGACAATATCCAAAAAGGAATGGTAATGATGAAGTTAAGTTAGGGAAAATAGCAGAAATGGTGGGGGAAAATCTTTCTAAGTTGTAAATGCTTGCTTTCATTTTATTGTTCACTAGTTGTACAAATCTAATGTTCATTTCAATAAAAGCAACAGGTGGAATACCAATATCCAACAATTTCTGCAAATGATTAATTTCTCTCTCTTTGCTGGAAGCAGGATACATTAAATGATTGGCCAGTACTTGAGTCAGTGAAATTTAATGTTGAACATTAAGGGGACATCCATATTTGCGGAAATTATTTGGCTTCATTTGGCCAATATTCTGAATGATTACAGATCAACATAGTTCAATTAATTTTTCCAATTCCTGACTAAATTTTTTAAATTATTATTATCAATCTTGAGGCATTGTGCCCTCTTGGTAATGTGTCCCAGGCAGCAATATTTGCTTTGCTTTGCAATCCAGATGTGAGTTGTATTTTTGTCCACTTTCATTTCCATGCTCATAAATCATAAATGTGTTGAAACCTTATCCCTTAGACTTTGATCACACTCCTTCCAGAAAAGGC
This sequence comes from Narcine bancroftii, assembly GCF_036971445.1. Lineage (NCBI taxonomy): Eukaryota > Metazoa > Chordata > Chondrichthyes > Torpediniformes > Narcinidae > Narcine > Narcine bancroftii. The sequence continues at coordinate 339,615,213 of NC_091469.1, forward strand.
AGGTGTTTCCTCTTCAGTCCTTTCCACTGTCCATCAGCTAATGTTATCTCCTATGAGGATATATCTTGGTTGATATTAAATTAAGTAAAAGCTCATCATGAACCTGAATATATATTTTTTGTTATATATCTGATCAGTGACTTTCTTGCAAGAAAAATATGCAAGGGACTCTTCTTATTTCTGGGTTGTGTCCTCTCAAAAAGGATGTAATCTGATATTCAATCAAGAAAAGTAATCATCCATTGGTGTGTAACTGAAAGCAATTTTGAATTATGAAAGATACTCCGATAAACATACATTGAATCAAAATATTTAATGTAACAGAGGGCACCAGACAACGTGGTGGAGATAGGTACAACTACAGCATTTAAAAGATATTTTGACAGGTACATGAATAGGAAAGGTTTAGATGTAAAGGAGCCAAATCTTGGAAATGGGACGAGCTAAGGATGCATGAGTTGAGCCAAAGGACTGTACAATTCTATGGCTCTAGAACAGATGGAATAATTTAATTCTCAAGAAAAAAAACTGTGTCATTTGAATTTGTTACAAAAAAAAACATACATCAGGAGCTAAATAGATGAAACATTTAAGATAACTCTTGCAGAATTACTGGGGTATAAATTGCGTGGCATGGACTCGTGGGCCAAAATGGCCTGTTAACATGCTGTATGTCTAAACTTTTTTTAATTAAAGTTATTTTTCACATTTATTTACCTCTTTATTTTTATAAGTGTTTACATTTGCTACATTATTCTTCTCAAGCAAAAAATTGCAATGAGATGCAACAATTGTGTTTTCAAAGCATAAATAAAGTTATTGCATCCTTTCACATTGACATTATTTCAGAGAAATCAGTGAGTCAGCCATTTTATCCTTGATAAGTATTAAAGACTGTAGAGGCGTCGAAAGATTCAAAAGCCTTGATCCAAACCAAGGCTTTTATTAACTAGAAGACTGGAGCATATCACAAGTAGGTCGACCTGTACAGAATGACCTGGTCTGGCTAGGAGCAACCCTTTAAGACCTGCCAGTAGGCGTGGCTACGCTCTCAGCCAATCACAGTCATCCTACACTACCATCTGTACATATACACATTGGTAATAGAATCTGTACCATCACACAGACCACAATGGCTCTGTGTACAAAACTGACCCCAACTGCCAATTGTGGCTGTAATTCTAAAGTTAAAGCACAAAAGTCAATCACAGTGATTTTTTTTTAAACATTCATTACTTGGAGAATGATCACATAGAAATGTAAGTACACAAATAATTAATAGCCAGTGAGCACTTACAAAATGGCTCAATGGAACTTTCCCTTTTATCAAAATTGCAGTCAATATAGAGGAAATTATGCTTCAGTTGCACAAGAAATGGTGAGATATTTAGAGAGCTGCATTCAGATTTGGGCATTGAACATCAGTATATATGTTGCTTTTGGAAGGGATGCAGTGAGCACTTACACTGTTCATCCAGAGCAATCAGAAAGAATGACTGATATGAGACCATAGATATTTTTCCAATTTCTGTGCCTAGCTGCTATATCTGCCCAGTAACTTGCAGAGTTTCTTGTTCACTCCCAGTCAGGTAACTGATTCCCTGTTGTGTGTCGATTGCATGTCAGTATACGTGCTTGTTTTGCAAGGGATTCAGTTTATGCATGCCTCCTCTTCCTAAACAACAATTTAAAATGCCACAAATTAATTCACAATGGGTAGAAACAGCAAATCCAATGCATTACTGGGCACTCACAAAGACGGAGGAGTCAGGGACAAAGCAGATAAGTGAATTGACCACCCATTTTATGCTCCACCTGTTTTGCTCACCATTGATTTCAGGTAGAGGACTCCATTCAGGCTGAGCAGTGATGCAAAAGGGACTTCTGCCCCATCAACATCTGTCATTACTTTGCAATTTTTGGGCAACATCAAATGTGTGTTTACACCTGCAAAACAAAAGTATGCTTTCCACACCCCTTCTCTTCCAAATTATAAATTAGAAACTCTATTCTAATCATGACTGAAAAGAAACGCAAAGCCACAATTGTGAATAGTAATAATGATTCATTGTTTGACTAACCCCTAGAAGAATTCAATCGAAAAAAATAAGAAGGTGAGACTGCAGAAAATGCATGATCATGGGCTGGTATGCGTCAATAGATGGATTTTTTTTCTCTCTGGGAACATAGCATGCAAACTGAGAATCCTAGCGTGTGAGAAAGAATTGATTGTGACAGGTTTACAAACAGGCCCGCATTGAAAGAATCGTTGGCAGCATGCTGGTAACATTCATAACAGAAGGATCGGGGTTAAGTTTTCTTATTGTGTTCGGAATTGATAAGGATCAGGTCTGGGCACAAACTATGTGTGCTAGCTTTGAATGAGGGGTTCTCTGGCAAGGTAGTTTGATAAAAAAACAGTTCAGAAATTGGCGTAGTTTGTGTACAAATTATGTTCCTGCTTTGCAAACAGTTATGCACTACGTGTGTTTTTTTAGAAATAAGTCTGCTCTGCATTCCGACTTTAATTTACCATTTAGCCATCCACTATGGAGTGAACCATGAAAGTCTGTAGATGCTCTGATTGAAGTAAAAATGCAGAAATGCTGGAGGAACTCAGCAGGTCTCGCAGCCTCCATAGGAGGTAAAGATGTATTACTGACGTTTTGGACCTGAGCCCTTCTTCATCCAGTGCCCAAGGTGTTGACACCCATGTTCAGCACCTCAGGCCTCAAGGTTGTAGGCTGCAAGGAACCAGGGTTTCGGAGCAGGAGAACATTAGGGTGGCACAGTTAACATCACGGTTAGTGCAATGCTGTTACAGCACCAGCGACTGGGACTGTGATTTGAATCCTGCGCTGTCTGTAAGGAGTATGTACGCTCTCACTGAATCTGTGTGGGTTTCCTTCCACTGTTCAAAAAAACATACCAGGGGTTGTAGGTCATTTGGGTGTAATTGGCCAACATGGGCTCAAGGGCCGAAATGACCTGTTACTTTGCTGTAGGTCTAAATTTAAAAAAAAAAACATTTCCCCCCTCTGAGAAGAACCCTGTGAGAGGACCCTGTAAGGGTAAGAAAGTACAGCAATAAACCAGCGCAGGACTCGGTGGACAAAGGCCCCTCACTTAGTCGTGGGCTGCTGAAGACTTGCTTCTGCGAACTAGGCATTAGAACCAGGATGTGTGAGGGTCCCAATGGCAATATGGGCTCACAAAGGGTCTTGGGCGCAGATCACTACTGAACCACTTTGGGGAAGCCAGGGGTCAAGGAGGATGACTTGAATTCCTCAAGCTCCGGTTCTGCACTAGACTGGACAGTAGGTCATGCAGACAATGAGGTTACAGGAGTGCTGGAGGGAGCTAGATCAAATGAGACAGTGGGATTCAAGGGCATCCGATGATACTGAAGAGTCTCCCTTTGATTTCTCTTTCTTGTTTTGATAGTGGTGTTCGATTAGTGGCACCTCTTTGTGTTCCTCTATGGGACAAACAAAGGCAAAACTTTTTGTGTGCATAACGTTAAAGGGAATCTTGATCTTGATCTTGAATCTCTGCAGCCAAGGGGAATGAAAAGCAGTTTCAGGAGAGAAGCAAATGAGCCTCAAATATTTTTTTTAAAATATAATCAAGGTCTGGTTATGGCTTTGGACCTTGGCTTTTCCTTTACTCTCCAAAATCAAACCAGACTGGAAGCCTCTAACCTAACTGGGGAATGTAGACAGAACATAGAGCATTATAGCACAGATCACAGGCTCTTTGGCCCTTCTCATCTGTGCCAAACTGTTATTCTGCCTAGTCCCACTGACCTGCACCCAGATTATATCCCTCCATTCACTTCCCATTCATGTACCTGTCCAAATGTTTCTTGTATAAAAATTGAGCCTGCATTCACCTCTTCAGCTGGCAATTTGTGTGAAGAAACTCCCCCCTAATGTTCCCCCTAAACCTTTCCCCTTTCACCCTTAACCCATGGCACCTGGTTTGATTCTCACCTGATTTCAGTGGAAAAAGCCTAGTTGCATCTATTCTATCTTGACCCATCAAATATATTTTTTTGTTAAATTAGACATGCAGCACGGTAACTGGCTATTTCAGCCCACGAGTCCGTGCTGCCCAATTTTTCACCCCATAAACCTTCACCCAAGATACACTTTTGAATGGTGGGAGGAAACTGGAGCCCCCGGAGAAAACCCATGCAGTCACGTGGAGACACCCCTATCCAGTCCCGATTGCTGGTGCTGTAAAGGCACTGTTCTAACTGCGACGCAAACAATGCCACCTCATTCCTCTACGCTCATGAACTATTGCCCATGAACTACAAATTATGATAAAGCTAAACAGATTCTTGTTTCCTGTGCCACTTGCTTCTTTTGTGCCCCATAGATAATCTTGAGACCACGTGATAAAGTGTGTCTTGTCTCCAGAATGGTAGCTAGAAGAATTACAGATTTACAGTTAGAGTACATACCTGACATCACATACAATCCTGAGATTCTTTTTCTGTGGGCGAGGCAGAATTACCACTTATTGGTAGTGAAAAAAAAAATTATACACAGTGTATATGTGTTGTAGCGTGCACTCTATGCGAAGTATGGAGTATGAACGATATACGTAACTCAAGTTGAGATTGAAGACTGATTTATTACTCTGCCAGCTCTGTTTATATTCACTCCCTGCCTCTGATGACAGCAGTGACGTTTTCGCAGCTCTGATTAGTCGGAGTTCCAGCCATTGCTCGCTGTTTCCCGCCATGCAGGAGGTCACATGGGATAACAGCCATTGGTCCCTGTGGGGCCCTCATGATCGTTGTGTTTACTGGTCACTTTGTGAGCCAGGTCGCGACTCGGTTAGTGGGCTGCTACGTGAGCCCCACCCCCAAAACAGGCAATCAGAGTATCCACTGCCGCTTTAGACGGCCTCGCTCTGCATTGTGGGGGCTGTCGTGACTGGCTGGCTAATGTCTACATGGGCTGGTTTCAGGAGGTCAAGGGTGAATGTTTCTTCTTTGCCGTCAATGTCCAATACACACGTTGACCCTTTGCGTCTGATGACTCTGTACGGCCCCTCGAATGGCTATTGTAAGGGTGCCAGGTGCACTCCCATTCACACAGAAACATATTCACAGGTGTGCAAGTCCTTGGGGATGAAAGATTTGGGCTGGCCATATGGCAAGGCTTCGGATAGGCTTGGGAACTCATTCTTTCCTTCAGCTGTTTCAGTGCCACTGTGGGGATTTCTGGATCCTTGGCAGTAGCCAAGAACTCTTCCGGAATTACCAAGGATGCGCTGTGGACCACTTCTGCTGCAGGGGCATTAACGATCTCTTTTAGTGCAGAGCATATCCCCAGAAGGACCCAAGACAGTTCATCTGCCCATTTGGTCCCCTTGAGCTGGGCCATCAGGGATGCTTTTGAGTGCCTGTGGAACCATTCCACCAACCCATTGGCCTGCGGGTGATATACCATGATATGGTGGAGCTGGGTTCCCAACACTTTGGCTAGAGCCACCAGAGCCCCGAGTTAAACTGCACTTCCCTCTCAGACGTGAGATGTTCCACGACTCTGATCCTGGACTCTCAGGTGTTGATTAGTGCCCTGGTGCAGATCTCTGTGGTCTTGTCGGCCATCAGGACTGCCTTTGGCCACCTCATGGAGCAGTCAACCATAGTGAGGAGGCATCTCACCCTACAGGAAACCGGTAGTGGCCCCATGATGTTGACACGGATGTGATTGAACCTACGCCACACTCAAAATTCTGGGGAGATGCTTTATTGAGATTTTGCACCTCAGACGCCTGACAGATTGTGCAGGTCTTGGCCCACTGACTAACCTGCTTGTGGAGTCCATGCCAAATGTACCTGCTGGCCACCATCTTCAAAGTGGTTCTGATGGCTGGATGTGCCCGGTTGTGCACCACGTCAAAGACCTGCTGTCACCTTGCTGCCAGCACGATGGGGCAGGTTTCGTGGGTGGAGACGTCACAGAGGAGCATCTGGTTGCCAGGGGAGATGACGAAATCCTCCAGTGCAGCCCGTAAATTGGCGTCCTGTATGACGGGATCTCAGGGTCATCATGCTGTGCCCTGGCTAGAGCTGAATAATCTATGCCCTAGGACAGGGCATGGTCAGACTCAATGGGAGGACAGGAGAGTGCATCGGCCACCATGTTGTTCTAGCTGCTGATGTGTTGGATGTCCGTGGTGAATTTTGACTGCTGCCTGGCCAACCACAGGTCAGACACTTTGTGGAAGGCGAAAGTTAGTGGTTTGCAGTCTATGAAGACTTTGAATTGTCTGCCTTCCAGAAAGTATTAGAAGTGCCTGACGACCAGGTACAGCACCAATAGCTCCCAGTCAATGGCATTATATTTAAGTTCAGATGGTCTGAGGTGCCTGCTAAAGAAGGCTAGGGGCTGCTGTTGCCTGTCGATTAACTCTTTGAGGACCCCTCTGACCACTGTGCTGGAGACGTCCACCACTAGGGTGGTCGGCAGCTCTGTCCTAGGATGATCCAGAATTGTTGTGTTAGCTAGGGCATCTATCCTTAGCCTTCTGGAATTCCTCTGAGGCCTCCTTGTCTTAGGCAACATCTTTATTTTTCCCTGCCATGAGCATGATCTGAGCTGCTGCTGCTATGAATCGAACCCCTGCAGCCCCTTCATGGTGTGAAATTTCGTGAACTGCTGAACGGCATCCACCTTCTCAGGCAGTGGTTTCACCCTGTACCTGTGTTCTGCCCAAACTGACACTTGATGGGGTTAATGGTCAGTCTGAACCCCTCCAGGCGAATGAGTAGTTGCCTGAGGTGGACCGTGTGCTCTGAATGTTTGCAACTGGCAATAAGGGTATTGTCCAGGTAGATGAACGTGAATGGGAGGTCCTGTCCCACCACATCCATCAGCCGCTGAAAAGTCTGAGCAGTGTTCTTCAACCTGAAGGGCATCCTCTTGAATTCAAACAGACCGAAGGGGTTGATTATGGTGGCTTTGGGTATGTCCTTGGGCTGCACTGGGATTTGATGATCTTCTTCTTTGGCTTGGCTTCGCGGACGAAGATTTATGGAGGGGTAAATGTCCACGTCAGCTGCAGACTCGTTTGTGGCTGACAAGTCCGATGCGGGACAGGCAGACACGGTTGCAGCGGTTGCAGGGGAAAATTGGTTGGTTGGGATTGGGTAAACCCCTGATTAAATCAACCTTTGAAACACCCGTGTCCCTAGTAAGTTGACAGTAAAGTCTTGGCTATGGGGCACAGGATATTTGTCCTGTGTGGTGACCTCATTGAGGCATCGGTAATCACCACATGGCCTCCAATCTCCTCCTGCCTTTGGGACTATGTCTAGGGTGGAGGCCCATAGGCTGTCCGACCGGCACACTATCCCCAACTCCTCCATTTTCTTAAATTCTTCTTTGACTGGGGCAAGATTTTGGGGGGCAGGTGGCAGGCCCTGGCATGGAGCAGGGGGCCCTTGGTGTGGTTGGTTCCGCAGAGGAGAATTGTGCACCATGATTATGGGGAACTCCACCAGGACATGTGTGTAGGCTTCGACAGACAACGTGACAGAGTCGAGATGGGGAGGGGCATCAGCTAAAAAGTTCTGGCATGCCCCAAGTGCCATCCTTTTAAGTCTACCAGCAGGCAGTGGGTGTGCAGGAAATTGGGTCTCAGGAGCGGTTGCACCACTGCCACGATGGTAAAAGTCCACTTAAGTCAATGGCCAGCAAATCGTAGGGAGATGGTGTGGATGCCATAAGTTCATATAGAAGTGTTGTTCGCTGCCCTCAGTGTCAGGCCCGACTTGGCATTCCAGGTGTCGTAGGCCGTGGGGGGATGGACACTTATTTTGGCACTGGTGTCCATGAGGAACCACCTTCCCGACAGAGAGTCCCACATGTGGAAGAGGTTGTCATGTTGGCCAACTACTGCAGCCATTAACAATGGTTGGCCATAGTGTTTCCCAAAAACGCACAGGGTGGGTGGCATCAACAGGCCCCCACACCCATCGTTGATGATAATATCAAAATGGCTGGGTATGGGGATCCACTTGCCATTCTGTCTGCTGTGACCTTGATGCTGTCTGGGGTTGGGCTGGTGATCTGTTCCACTGAGGCGCCGTTTTCTTTCTGCGCTCTCCAGAGCACGTCCGCCCGGGCTGTAACTTTCCTCGAGTCACTGAAGTTCTCATCAGTGAACAAAAGTCGGATATCCTTGGGCAACTGCTCCAGGAAATTCTGCTCAAAGGGCAGGTAAGTCCTGTGCCCCTCAGTGAGTGCAAGCATCTCACTTATGAGGGAGGATGGGGCTCTATCCCCCAAAACGTCCAAGTGTCGCAGACGGGCAGCATGTTCGTGCCGTGATAGCCCAAAAGTGCTGTTTAGTAGTTCTTTGAGGGCATCGTATTTGCCTTGCTCCAGAGACTGCCATAGGAAATCGACAACTCATTGCCATGACCTGGTCGAGCAAGCTCACTACATAGTAGTAGTGGGTGCCGTTGGTGGTGATCTGTTGAAGATAGAACTGGGTCTCAACCTGTTCGAATCACATAAGTGACTGCGATGCCAGAATGTTGGCAGCTTTAGCGAGACCATGTGGAGTGCTCCTTGGTCCGTCATCTTCAGGTCCAACTACCGGTTGGACCTGCCAGGGTCACCAATGTAGCATGAGCACTATGTGAAGTGTTGAATAAGAATGGTGCACACACAGTCCAGTCGAGGTCAAAGACTGATTTATTGCACTGCCAGCTTTGTTGATATTCACTCCCTTCCTCTGATGACAGGAGTGACATCATCGCAGCACTGGCCTCTGACTGGTCAGTGTTCCCACCATTGCCCATTGATTCCTGCCATGCAAGAGGTAACGTGGGACGACAGCCATTGGTCCCTGTGGGGCCCTCACGATTGCTACGTTTGCCAACCATTTTGTGAGCCAGGTTGCGACTTGGTTCGCAGGCTGCTACAATGTAAACAAATACTCTGAACATCTGTAAACAGATAACAAATGTAAACAAACCATCTGTGCAATGCAGAGGATTTTTAAAAAATAAATAAAGTGCATAAGTAAGAGTTCTTAAATGAGTCTCTGATTGAGTTTCTTGTTGAGGAGTCGGTGGAGAGGTAGCAGCTGTTCCTGAACTTGATGGTGCGAGTCTTGTGGCACCTATACTTCTTTGCTGATGGCAGCAAAGGTGGTGTGGATCCTTGATGATTGCTGCTGTTTCCCAACAGCAGAGATCCCTGTAGAAGTTCTCAATAGTGGGGATGGTTTTGCCAGTAATGCCCTGGGCTGTGTCCACTGCCTTTTGCAGGGTTTTACAATTGTCGAATGTCTGGGTGGGTTATGTTGGAGCCTAACAGTGGGGAGCGGTGGCGCTGGCGGTAGGGATGGGCTTCCAGCTTCAACTTTTATGCTGAATCAATGCCAAAATGTTTTTTTCATTGAATTTGTCTCAAAATTATATCCAGGGTATAAGTCAAATCCCCCTTTTTAAGAATTTTTTTTAGGGTTTCATGACTCGACATATGCCAAAATGAATGGTAATTGAAGGTACTTTTGGGAAGTGTTCATTCCTTGATGTTTATACCAAAGTTCTTTAGAATATCAGAATGAGAATCTTGTATATCAATTGATACTTGTTACTGTTAGACTTTAGTGATTGGTTCTAATTAACTTAGATGCTTAAGAGTGAATGGTAATTAGCATTAAATCCTTCTGAAACTTAGGGCTGATGATCTAAACAAGCACAATGCCTCAAGTCACTGCCTGGCTGCTCTGTAGCCACCTATTTAACTAAATAGTGATGTTGAAAAAAATTATGTGTGTATAACTTAGCTTTTGCATGTCATAAAGTTTTGCAATTCTTGATTGCTAATTTCATCAAAAAATGTAAGATCTTTTTTCTAAAATATTTTATTCACAATTTTAAATCATATGACATTAGTTATAATACATCAATTCAAACATTGTATAATGAAATGAACCCCCCCAACCTCCTTCGTCCTCCCCACTAACACCCTCCCTCCTCCCTTACCCACCTACAAAGAAGGAAAGAAGGAGATCATCACTGAAAACAATAATCAACTTTTTAGCTGTGTACACTGAGACGTCCCCCGGAGCAGATTGGGAGATTAAATTTTTATACCAAGAATTTTTAAATATGGGCTCCATACTTTTACAAAAAAATGATATTTATCCCTCAAATTATACGTAGCTTTTCTAAGGGAATACAGGATATCATTTCAGTGTGCCATCTTTGCATTCCTAAAACCAAATCAGATTTCCATGTAATAGCCAAACATTTTTTAGTAACAGCCAAAGCCAAATGTAAAAATTCAATTTGGTACCTAGTCAATCTCAACCCTAAAGCAATCGACTTAATATCTTCTAACAAAAATAACATTGGATCAAATGGTAAACTTTTAAGAGGAATCTTTTCTCTCATATCAGGCTGTGGTATATTCCCAATGATCATATTCCAATAATGTTTAGAAGTTTATGTGAAAGGTATAATAAAATACATTAAGGAGATAATTCAATATGGACCATTAACTGCTAAATATTGCAAAAAGCAACATAGTAACAGTAAAAATATCAGTAACTATCAACTTCTTAAGAAATTATAAATAATGGATATCTTTGTCACCTGCGGCTCATCACATTCCATTAGTACTCAATGCATTCACCTAAAATAGTGTGAGAAATTGAAGAGTTGATAGGTGAGAAGTAAAAGTCTATAATTATAGAATAGACACGGTTTGTGACAGAAATAATTTTAATGCAAATACCAAAACAATGTGCCACATGCTTGAACAACATGATAAATGTGAATGAAGCAGGGAAGAACTTTAATCAAACACTATTATGTCATATTTCATAAATATTGTCCTGATACCTTGTGATCAATTCATTAAGGATCTGGGTGAAATGTACTTTTCTACTTCTACACTTCTATTTTGTCAGTCCTCCAGGAGTTTCTCACAATTAATTACAATTAATTTTTACAATGAAAAGCAATCAAAGAGATTTATTATTTAAAGCCTTCAAAATGTGTTTTTTTTTCAAATCCTGAATTTGATTTTTTTTTAGAGCTGAGTCACATTCATTGGGATAATATTTCAAACTTCTCAATGCAAATTCAGTAGAGATCAGTTGATCTATCACTTATATTGAGCTTCCAATGTTTTCTTGCCAGATTTCAGAAGGGATATTGTGAAAATAAAAGGCACATGAGTCCAACTCTCAAGAAGATATATACTTCAACAGTGATGAACAATTAGCCAAAAATTGGGGTAGTAACAATGGGAGAACCCTCAAGGGTTATTTCCATTTTACTTTGAACCTAATAAACTGGTTCTCAACATTTATTTTTCCACTCACATTCCACCTTAAGTTATCCTACATCATAGGTGCTCTGTGGTTCATAATGGATTACTTAAGGTGATATGTGAGTGAAACAAGTAGGTTGAGAACCACTGGTTCACAATAGAGGAAAATGCAATAATAGTCCAGTGGTCTGACTCTTGTGTGGAGAAATTAGAGAGACTCTTCGGATACACCCTAGAGTTTAGAACAGAGGTTTACAACCTTATTTTTTGACTCACATATCACCCTAAATGTTAAAAGTAAAACACAAAAGTCTGCTGACACCATGGTTGAAGTGAAAAAAACAATGCTGAAGAAACTCAGCCACAACCATCCTATGCCATAGGTGCTCTGTGGTTAGTAAGGGATTACTTAAGGTGATATGTGAGTGGGAAAAAAAGGTTGAAAACCACTGACCTAATAGTAATTTATGGATTTAATTCATGTGAAATTTAAAGCATAAATTCCAATAATGTCAAAGATTCAATGCATCTGCACAGGCTATGAGGTTTGCAATCTTTCTCGCAACTGAGGAAAATCTTTCCAGAACGTGCTCCATGCCTTCTACACTTGCTTTGAATGGAATACAATGAAGAACCTGGGCAATCTCCCATATCCCCTGATGCCTCTCCACTTCCAATTTCTGAGGATGTTGTGAACAGAACCTTCAGGAGGCTGAATCCTCAGAAAGTGCCCTGCCTAGACGATGTAGCTGACTGTGTCATTAAAACCTGTGTGAACTCACTGACTGTAGTTTTTGAGCACATCTTAAATCTTACTCCAACGTTCAGAGGTCCACACCTGTGTCAAAGAGTCTCTATCATTCCGATGCCTGAATCCACTTTTAGGTGTTTCCAGGAAGATTATGCGCCGCCAGGCGCAGCTAGCGGACTTCAGCTGACACATTTAGGTGGCCACAGAGTGGACGCCTTTCTGGCACTTGAACGTGCTAGCTGACTGATAGCTGTCTAGCAGCGAAAGCCGGCTATTCAGGACAGTGGCCTAGTCCTGCCCACACTGCCCTGACATCATAGTAGCACGTCAGGCTGATGCAGAACACAGAATCAGGAGCATGGATGACAGAAGGGAAATGCATATGGGGATGTTGTCAGCCTGTGTTATGTCCAGGATGAGATGCGCAAAATCCTTGGTGAGATCATGAAATTTGTTGAGGGTCTTATCAGCTCCATGCGATCTGAACAGCGCATAAGTGTAATCAGAGTACAATTCCTGCAAAAGTTGTTGGCTAGTAGGCAACAGATGGAGGTGGAAAGGCTTGCGGAGTATAGGCGCCGCAGATGGATGCAGATGCAAATGCTGCATTTCACTCATCTGGCCGTAATCATAAATCAGTTTCTATGGAGGTTCAACAGATCCCGGGGGCTGCATTCTGGAGTAATGTCATCACCAAATTTGATGATGATGAGTGGAGGAGGCACTTCCGTATGATGTGGAGCACCTTCAACTTCATGCTAAAACTCATTGAACCTCACCTGCAGCCTCATAGACCAGATGGGCTGCATCCATTGGTCCCGGGAATTTGACTGGCTGTGGCCCTGTGGTGGTATGCAACCCCTTGTGAATATCGATCTATCAGTGCCATCTTCAGGATAGGCATCAGTACTGTGTGTCTGGTGCTACGGAAGGTGACAGGAGCCTTGAAGAGCATCCTCGGTAAGCATTTCATCTCCCTGCCAAGTGGAACGCGCCTCCAGGAGGCAATTAACAGCTTTGCGGAAAAGGGCTATGCAATGTGCGCTGGCACCATCGATGGGTCACATATTCCCATTATCACCCACAGCGTGGATTCCGCGGCCTACTACAATCACAAAGGATAGCACTCAGTGGTTCTGCAGGCGGTTGTTGACCACAATTTCTGGTGAGTTGAAGCCTGACTTTTTTTTTGCATCTCGCTTGTCCATGTTCACTGGTATAGGCTACTTTATTCGTTATGTTGCAGCTTCTCGGACATGTTTGTGGGTTGGCCTGGCTGCTCGCATGATGCATGTGTGCTTGCCAACTCCCCTCTGTACAGAAAGGTGGAGGAGCAGGGTGGATAGCTCTTTGCACGTGACGTGAGTGATAACCCTTACACTCTACTCGGGGTGACATTGTTCATGCCTCATTGTTAAACGGGCAGGTCAGTGAACTAATGGCATCTCTGCACTTTTGTCCCCACAGGTGTCCAGAAATGTTGATGGAGTGGAAGTCCCAGTTCATCTTGTGGGCGATGCGGCATGCCCCCTGATGAAGGGCTTCACACAACATCAAGTACTGGATGCAGAGCAGCAAAAATTTAACAAGGTGCTGAATTCCGCTAGAATAGTGGTGGAGTATGCCTTTGGCTGTCTAAAAAGCCACTGGCAATGCTTGTTCAAGCGTCTTGATGTTGCGACTGCCTTCATCCCAGTTGTTGAGTTTGCCTGCTGCATGCTGTACAATATATGTGAGCTCAACAAGGAGAACTTTTTGCCAGAGTGGCAATTGGTTCGAGCAGATCACCCTGCACCCAACACCCAGGACTGTAACGATCCCCAACCCAATGGAGTACAGGTCATACGTTCGACAATATGTCCCTCCTGTAGGGGGGTGTATCTGAGGGCAAGTTTGTCCCTTACACCCAACAACACAACTTCCACCACCACCTTCTCCCACCCCCCTCCCCCAACCTGGAGCAAAGGCTGTGACAGGAACCAGTTGCCTGGCCCCAAATTACAGACTTATTGTTTGATCAGAACAATGAGAAAGTAGATAATACTTGTATTCTTTATTAAACTTTAATTTAGAGGAGTCACGTGATGGAGTAGTGGCCGGACGGTGAACTCCAGCCCTCTCCAGAAAAGTCGGGAAAAACAAGAGAAAACACAAAGGCACAGAAATAAAAGTTACAGAAAAGTGAGTATAAAGGTGGAAAGAAGATGGCGACAAAAAAAGAAAAGTCGAAAGCAACGGTAAGAAGAGAGGAAGAGAAGACAAAGGAGGAAAAAGGTGAAGGCCTTACCTGTCCGAAGAGGCCCGCTGCGGAGAGAGAAACCCGCTCCCTCAGGTCGGTAAATAATGGACTACAAAAATGGCTCGCAGAGCCGAGCAAAAGTGCGCAACCGCGCATGCGCGAAGTTTCGCGCATGCGCGATGCGAATGAAAAAAAACACACCGACGGGAGGGGGGACCAGCTGGGGAGTCGATCTCCACAGCCGGCAACGACAGCTGCAGAACACCTGCAGCAAGAAGAGACCACAGAAGACAATAGAAACAAGAAAGAAGAGGAGGAAAGGGCACCAAAGAAACAACAGATGGTCAACCCAGAGGAAGAAGAAGAGGAAGAGGAAGAGTACGGTGAAATAGAAGAAGAAAAGAAAGGCAAGGTAAAGGATATACTTGCTCTTATTAAAGGATACATGGAGTCATTTAAAGAATGGCAAACACAGGAATTTAAGGATTTAAGAAAAAGAATAAACAACACAGAAGAGAAAATAATTAAAATGGAGATGACCTTAACAGAAATGGGAAAAAAAATGGACAAGATGGAAGAGCGGGCAGTAGCAGCAGAAATGGAGGTAGAAGACTTAAAAAAGAAATTGGAGAAATCTAATAAAAAAACTAAAGAGACACAAGAACTACTAGCTCAAAAAATAGATACAATGGAAAACCATAACAGAAGAAATAACATAAAGATAGTGGGCCTTAAGGAAGATGAAGAAGGCAAGAATATGAGGGAGTTTATAAAAGAGTGGATCCCTAAGACCCTAGGATGTCCAGAACTACAGCATGAAATGGAAATAGAAAGGGCACATAGAGTATTGGCCTCTAAACCACAACCACAACAAAAACCAAGATCTATTGTAGTAAAATTCCTAAGATATACTACAAGAGAAAAGGTACTGGAGAAGACAATGGAAAAAGTAAGAGAGGGCAACAAACCACTGGAGTATAAAGGGCAAAAAATCTTTATTTATCCAGATATAAGTTTTGAACTCCTAAAGAAGAGAAAAGAGTTCAATACAGCAAAGGCGATTTTATGGAAGAAAGGGTATAAATTTATACTAAAGCATCCAGCGGTATTGAAAATATTTATTCCAGGACAACAAAACAGACTATTCTCGGATCCAGAAGAAGCACGAAAATTTGCAGAACAATTACAAAAATAGACTGAGGGAGGAAGACGGGTAATGAGATTTAAAATGATCACGACTGATATGTATGTGGGTAAAGACAAAAATAGACTGAGGGATGAAGACGGGTAATGAGAGTAAAAATGATCACGATTGATATGTATGCAGGTAAAGAGGTATAAGAGTGAATAGAGACAATGAGCATACATGAATGTATCTGTACTTAGAGGAAAATATAGATAGTATAGACAAGAATTAATAAGGGAAGGTAATGGAATAGAGAGAATAAGGAGGGAATTAAAAGAGGGACCTTTGTGACATATGAAAAGTGAAATCTTTTCTGGGGGAGGCGGGGTGGGGGGAAATAGCGGTCACTGCAAAATCAGTTGACGCTTGCGAGTGGATTCGCAAATCCAAATGGAGAGGGGAGATGTGGTTGTCCGACAAGGGATAAAGGACAACTCAGGAGGTGAAGGGGAGATTGGGGATAAATAAGATAGAAATAGGAGAATAAGGAAAATGTTAGATGTTGTAGGAATGTTGTCTTATAAAGAGTTGAAAATAAGAAAACAGAAATGGAAAAGGAGGAAAGGTAATGATGGAAAAACGGAAAGAGAAGATAAACAAAATATAAAAGGGCTACGCTGAACTATATGTCTTTAAATATTAATGGAATACATAACCAAATTAAAAGGAAGAAACTACCAAATTAAAATGAATAAATGTATTCCATTAGAAAAAATAACATATTGGTTAAGAAATAATATTGAAATATTCGAACAAGTATAGGAGCCTTACATTAAATACAATAGCGAAAACCTACCGGGGACAAACATTACCTAAGTTGATGGAAGGAGAAGGAAAGAAAAGAAAAGAATGGACTCAGTAGAATTTCTGGTGTAATTTTGTTGAATGACAACATTGTCTGACTGGCTTAATGCAACCTAGATTGTATACCTAAAATGGATGAGAGGGGGGGGTGGGTGGGTGGTTTGGGAGGAAAGGGGGGGGGGAGAAAAAGTCACTGTATATGTGTGAAAAAGAAATAGTGTATATCATGGCGAATGTGATTTATGGTGTGAAAAATAAAAAAAATTAAAAAAAAAACTTTAATTTAAAAAATTGTTCAATAACACTTGTACATTTTGATATACAACTGAGGGAGATAACATGCCGTAAACATTAAACAGTGCAAAAGACTTGCTTTGTTGCATGGAATGGAGAAAAGACAGTGCAAATCCACCCCATACAGCAGGTAAGCAGATTTGTCACTAAAGGAGAAAATAAACTTTTAAACAACTACAATTTCACCACCTGGCACCCATTAATTCACATTAAGCTTTAGAGTATTGCACAAATTACCATCAAAAGTGGCTGGTGACTGGGGGCAGCAATAACATTACAGGCAGATACACAACTCATTCCAAAAATGAGATGAATGAATTAGGAGGGGGGGGGGGGAAGAAGAGGAGGAGGAGGAGGAGGAGGGGGGGGGTGGGGAAACACTGCTGCACCCAAGCATCTCCAACTTCTCCAAGTGCCCAGTACAATTACACAATGGTGTGGAACGATATTGTGGGCCAGCATGAGGGAGAAGGTACATGCACAGTGATCCATCGAGGTGTGGGAGCTGGGGTTGACAGGTGGCAATTTTGGCAAAAAACTGCTGGAAGGTGGAGGACTGCCTATCTAATGCTGCACTGAGGTGCTCAAGCCCGGGTGATGGGCATGTCCCCACCTCCAGTTACCTGTCACCCTCGAACCACTGAACAGCATTCTCATGGCTCCTCAAATCAGCAAGCAGCTCTCTCTGCTGCTCCAGAGCCAACTCTGCACATTGGTGGTCCCTCTTCACTTTCTCCTGGTCCATTGCTGACAACATACTCTTCAGCTCCTTGGCACCTTGGTTGGCCTCCTCCTCTTGCACCTTGGACCGGGTACTGAGGGTCAAATCATGAAAAGTGAAATAGCACTTAAATAATGTAGTTCTCAATAAACAAATCCTCTTTAATGCTACTATACCTGTGTCCACCGGTGCGAGTGCCGCCTCGCTACTTGCATGGTCAGCAAGTGGTGAACTGTTGTCCTGAGTGCCATCCAGGGCTGTGCCAGCTGAGTCTTCCACAGAGTCCTGCACCTCCTGGGTCGGCATCTCCGGTGACTCTGCAAAGCTGTTTGCAACCTGAGATGCCTCTGGGATGAGATCCTGTGAATAAGGGCTCTCTATGGCACTGGCAACGCCTAATGGTTTAGCTGAGCACCTGGACCCCCAGATAGTTTGGCATTGCTGGAAGTACTGCCAGTCAATTCTACCACTGCCACTCCTATGGTTGTGATCCAGCACGGCATGACATTTTTTTCTGAGATTTTTCAGCTTGGTCACAACCTGAGTCTTTGTGCAGGCACGGCTACTGGCTGAGAGTGCAGTGGCCACTCTTTCATATGTGGGACCATCCCTCACAGTCCCCATCAGCTCCTTCTCCTGTGCCTCCTGAGGTAAATTGTCCAGAAGAAGTCTGACCTCCGCATCTGACCAGTTGGAAGCCATACCTGGTCATTATGCTGCAAATCCTAAACTACGCTGATCACCACGAGTCTGCTAAATGACTGGATTTTCAAAAAATCATGCCAAGAGTTGACGGCTGACGACGTCACCGTGACATCATCAGCCTGCCCCCTGGCAGCCTGGCTGCTTTCAGCTGCAACAGAGGATACCTCCTGGAGAAGGGTTAGGTGAGTAGACCTCCTGGCCGATTTCTCCCATTTCAGATGGCCACCTGAGTATAATGTGTGGCTTTACAATCGGGTATTGTGGCCATCTGAAAGTGGCTTGAGATGTACAAGGTGACCTGCCTCAATGGCTATCAACTAGTGGCACAGACATCTACCATGGTTATTTGAGAGGTGGATTATGGACCATTTCAACTCCTGTCTCAGGAAAGACCTGGACCAATTCAATCCACCTATCGTTACAACAGATCAATAACAGATGCCGTCCTTCTGGCACTCCATTATGAGTTAAGTCACCTAAACCACAGAAACACCTTCATCAGGCTATTGCTCATTAACAGCAGCTCGGAGTTCAACATTGTCAGACAAACAAAACTCATGACCAAACTAAACCATCTGAATCCTCAATTTCCCCATCAGCAGACATGAGTCAGTGTGAATTGGCAACATCACCTCCTCAATGCTGACCATTAACACAGGGGCATCCCAAGGTTAGTTCCCTATTCTACTCTCTGTACATCCACGAATGTGAACTAGATTCAGGTCCAACTCGACATACAAATTTGCTGATGACACCACCCTTTGTGGCCAAATAACTGGAAATGATAAGTCAGAATACAGAAGGGAGATCAAGAACCTGGTTCGGTGGTGCCTGAACAATAATCTTGCTCTTGATGTCACCAAGACTCAGGAGCTTATTGTTAATTTTAGGACGAAGGGGCTAGGGGACTACACACCTGACTACATTGATGTGGCAGAGATTGAGAGGGTTAGAGCATGTAAGATTAAACACCTTTGGCCCTCAATATTTTGCAGACCTACAGTGCCCTCCATAATGTTTATAAAAATATCACAGACACTTTTTTCTTTATTTGCCCCTGTGCTCCACAGTCTTAAATTTGTAATCAAACAATTCACATGTAATTAAAGTACACATTCTAGATTTTATCAGGATTATTTGAATACATTTTGGTTTGACCATGTAGAAATTGCACTTTTTATTCATAGTCCCCTCATTTCAGGTTAGCATCATGTTTGGGATATTTGGCTTCACAGGTGTTTGTAAGTACTCAGGTATGTTTACTTGCTTCATTAGTGCAGGCATAAGAGAGATAAGCTTTCTTCTAAGCTTTAGATCACCTTTGGAGACTGTAGTTGCCATTTTTCAACATGAAGACGAGAGTTGTGCCAAAGTCAAATAAGCCATTATGAGACTGAAAAACAAGAATAAAACAGTAAGAGACATCACCCACATCATATGATTACCAA
The DNA here is from genome assembly GCF_036971445.1 of Narcine bancroftii. NCBI lineage: Eukaryota > Metazoa > Chordata > Chondrichthyes > Torpediniformes > Narcinidae > Narcine > Narcine bancroftii. The sequence continues at coordinate 339,634,679 of NC_091469.1, forward strand.
AATTAACAATTTGAACATCATTAAGAAGAAAGAGGTAATTGGTGAACCCAGTAATCAAAAAGGGACTGGTCTTTCAAGAAAAATCTCCAATGTTTTTGACATAAGAATTCATATCAGAATGAAGAAAAATTTCCAAACCTATCTCCAAAAGATCAGGAACTCTTCAGGAGGCAAATGTGGATATGTCAATGACTACTGTCCGTGATGACTTCATGAACAGAAATACAGAGGCGATTCTCTGTCTTATTTCTGAAGGTCGCTATTTGATCCATATCCTTACCTTTTTTTTCCCACAAAGTAACCTTGATTAGAGGTAGAGGGTAGATTAGATTTAGTTTTAGATTTTTTTGTTTCCTTTTTTTCTTTGTCTTTTTTTTAGATTAATTGATTACATGCAGGTTTAATTATGGTTGTCCTCTATCGTATCATCAAATTAGAAAGATATTACTCTGTGTTTTGAACAAGGGTTGGTATAATGTAGCTCAATTGGTTTCTATCCAGAATTATTTTTAAGAAATAATGTTAAAACAACAGTTAATGTATGGAAATGTTGAATTAATTTGAAAGTACTTGATTGTTATATTCAAGGACAATATATATTATTTTTTCACATTTTCCATATATTAAACTGTTTTTTTCTAATAAAAAAAGATTAAAAATGAAAGATAAAACAAAAAAAAGGAAAAAAGAAAAAAAACCCTATTAATCAAACCCCTCCCTCTAATCAAGGGAAACTTGCATATCTAATATAGAAAATGAAAGAGACATTCGGAGACTAGACAGCACTGCTCAAAAGCATCCAAAGATGCTAATTCATTAATCTACTTTAGTCTTCTCAGTTAAGTGGCTACAAAACATATCCCAGACTTTGGAAACAATTGATCATCCTCTATCCTGATTAAATTATCCCAATCTTTGGGGGGGGGGGGGGAGTCGACATATACATTGGTCTACAGCCCATCTCAGGAATCATGATCTTCAGGGGTTGACTTATTTGCCGGTCAACGGGCCAACTCAGGTATCCAGAAAAGTGGGGTCAACTTATACATAGGATATACCATAAAACCCTTAAAATTAGGCTGAAAATGAGTGTCAACTTATACACCAGTCGACTTATTTGCTGAAATATACAGCAATGTTAATGACGCATTTGGAGATTTGGAAACAATTGATCATCCTCTCTCCTGATTAGATTATTCGTATCAATGAGGTGAACAAATAACCAGGTAACAGGAGGAATTTCCTCCAAAATTATACTCATCCTTCATGATGCCAAGACTCTGCATGTAGGTGCTGAAGGAAAAGCAGGGAAGAATTAGTGACCATTTTAACCAGAAGTACTGAATGGATAGAACGTAGAACAGTGGAAGAAGAATGGGTCCTTTAGCCCACAATCTAATCCTTCCCAACCTCACAGCCCATAACCCTCTATTTTTTTTTACTATTTAAGAGTCTTTTCAATGTCCATATTGTACCAGACACCCACCACACTCTGTATAAAACTCTCTGGAAGATCCATCTCTGCTTGATCCTGATATGCCCACCATTGATAAAGATGGTTATTCATCAATTTGACTCACTCCATATGAATAAACCACTGAAAGCAATGGATTTAATCAAAGCCATGCAACCAGACAACATCTCAACTCTAGTACTGAAGTCCTACACTCCTGAATCTACTGTCTCTTAATGCAAATTGCTCAAGAAAAGTAACTACACTGGTATCAACATAATGATATAGAGAACTGCTAACATATGTCCTGGTTACAAAAAGCAAGATAAGTGTAATCCAGTTAATTTCTATCCAGTCAGCCTCAGTAAAGTTACGAATGATGCTTTCAATAGAGTTAGTTTGTGGTGTATAATCATCAATAATCTGCCTATTGATATTACTGGTTTCTTGCTTCTATTCTTCATCCCAACCTTCGTCCAAACATGGTCCAACAAGGTGAATTCTAGAGGTGAGGTGAATGTCTACCCTTGACATCAAGGCAGCAATTGACCCAATGTGGCATCAGAAGCACTCCAAATTTTAAAAAAAATGTCACTGTGCATATTTTCATGATGAACACTTGTATATATTGTTACTGATATGATTCATGATGCAATAATTTTTTTAAAATACAAAAAAAAAGAAGCTCTCTGAAATTTGAACTCAATGGTTATTAACAGAAAAACACTCTATAGTTTGCACAAAGGAATATAGGTATGATTGTTGGAGGTCCTTCATCCCCACCCAAAACAAAATACAGCTGACTGAGCTCATCCATCTTCAGCTGTTGTATCAATGGCTTTCCTTCCATCGTAATCCTAGAGTGAGGATGTAGAATGTTAAATTACACTTGCAACTTCTTGGTAAGTTTAGCAAGATTTCATCAACACAGAAAGCAATTATGCCATAATAGTGCCAGAAAATGACCATCTCCAATAGGACAGATTCTAACTACCAACCTGAACATTCAATGTACAGTATTAACATTGTTGAGCACCTAAAATTAACTGGACCAGATAATAAATATGACCTCTATGACCAAAAAGGACAGGAATTTGAAGCCACCCGAAGGATCCCTCTCCATGTCTGGACTTTGAAGACTATACATTCTGTTTTGAGTTTTTCAATTCCTCCAAAGCCTCTCCAATTAAGAAAGAGATGGAATATTCTGCATCTTGCAAAATAAATAAATCAAGGATAAAGCAGCTTATTTGTAAGTATTCTCCACCATTCTAAACCAATGTTCCCTCTACTTTTTAGTAGTCAGTTTGCACAAAAACCTTAGGTTGTGCAATTTTTTTCCCCCTGTGACAAAAGCATGTGCACACTGAATGCTTGTGCAAACGTAAACTTGAAATTGTTTCAAGATCATTTTGACACAGCCTATCGTTCATGGCTAATAAAACTGTATTGACATATTTTAATATAATACAAGTATGATTGCATTCAATAACATAATTATTAATTACTCCATTATTTTAAGTAACTAACCTTTGTGTGCGTACATTAATTTCACAAAACAAGTGCATGCACGGCGCTCTAAGCATTCACTTATTCCACCAACTGTACAGTATGGCTGCGGTGTGCATCATCTACAAACTGATCAGCCAGTACTTGCCACTGCAACTCTATAGTAGCTCCTAAACCACTGCCCTCTATGACCAAAAAGGACAGGAGTTTCAAGCCACCTGAAGGATCCCTCTCCATGTCTGGAACTGGAAAATATTGTTGTTCCTTCAGCATTATTATGTCTAAGTAATAAAGCTCACTGGAAAGGCATTGTGTGTCCACCTACAGCATAATGACTGCAATTATTCAGGAAAGGGGCTCACCACTATCCTGCTAAAGGCAACAGAGGGAAGGCAAAAATGTTGGTGTTGCCAGTCTGGTCAGATGCTAAAAAAAATGAATGAATAAGAAGCTGTCTCCCTTTTAGAAAATAAGATATCCATAATGGGAAATCACACTGACATTAATTATTTTGAAAAACATTTTAATGCTAGCCAGAAATGCAACATTTTGTATTCACTTTGGAATATCAGCTGTGCTGACAATCTTGTTTACAATTCTTTTTGTGAATTGCTGTACTTATGTGGCGAAAGTTATCATGCATTGCTGTGAGGTAAGATATTTTAGGATTATAAACAAGCAATTTCTATCTCATGGAGTAAGATAGTGTGGGGACTTGAATTCAAAGCTTATTTCAAAGCAAAATTGAGGCTCTTGGCAATTTTGGAATTTTTTTTACTCATGTGCTCAAAGGCGGTGGAAATTCTGAATTTCAGGCATGTAATAGAATTTCTGGATATTAGATAGATTTGATATTATGTTTAATTGTTAAATTTAGATTTGGTGTCCAAAGTTTTCATTCTTGACAAGTGTTCTAACTTGACAGAATGAACAGAGAGCATATAAACTAAACTTAGTTTACATTATGAATTCAAATGCAGATATGCAGCTGTGGCGCAAATAGGTCTTTTGATTTTGAATGGGATGTGCGATCTCTTTCATTGAAGCAGCAGTAGTATCAGATAGCATTGTAGCACCCAAAATTCAAAGGAACTGGATGGAAAATAGCCAATTTCAGATGAATTCTCTTTCCCAGACTCATAGGTGGTCTCCATTTCCTTTGTGCATTGTCACACAAACGTACTTCCACTCTTTCTTCTTGAAAACTCCAGAGGGAGGAAGTTATATCCAAAAACTGGTGCACCTTTCAAAGAATATGTTTTAAAATGGCAACTGGAATGAATCAACACATTGCAATAGATTGGACTTGAATAATGTTAATATATTTAATATTCAGGTTGGTAGTTAGAATATCTCTTTTTGGAGATCATCATTTTCTGTCACTGTTAAGACACAAGTTCTTCCTGTATGTTGATGGGAACTTGGTCAAAAGTTGCAAATGGAATTTAACATTGCACATGCCCACTCTTGGATTGTGATGGAAGGAAGGCCATTGATAAAGCAGCTGAAGGCAGATGGGACAGTTGGCTGCATTTTGTTTTGGGGTGGGAATGAATAGCCTCCAACAATCATGCCTGACTTCCTTTGTGAAAAATATTACTCCAACTATTAGAGTGTTTTTCTGTTAATGACCATTGAGTTTAAACTACTAAGTACTCATGATGATACACTTGGTCAATTGCAGTCTTGATGTCAAGGGTAGTCACTCACCTCACTTCTTGAATTCACCTTGTTGGTGCACGTTTGGACTAAGGCTGTGATAAACACTGTTCTGGAAGACTAATTTACAAAGAACCAGTCAGGAGCTGCATCAAGTATTGTTAACCACCTGCTGCCAAAGTCAAAGATTTAGATAGGCTTGCATTTGTAGAACAGAAAACAGCAATTAAATATTATTCAAAAGATTTCCATCAAACAGTCATGGTTAAAGGTTGAACACATTGCGAGAGTTATCTGATAGTGAAGTCATGAATATTATGAAGATTAATGAGGAAGTAGTATTGCCTATTTTAAAGAGAATAAAGGTGGATAAATCTCTGGGTCCTGACAAGATATTCCCTAGGACCCTGAGGGAGGTTAGTGTACAAATAGTGGGGGCTCTGGCAGAAATAATTAAAACATCACTGGCCACAGGGGAGGTGCAGGAGAATTGGAGGGTAGCTCATGTTGTTCCGCTGTTTAAAAAAAGATCCAAAAGTAAACCTGGCAATTATAGGCTTGTGAGTCTGCCATCAGTGGTGGGTAAATTAATGCAAAGTGTTCTTAGAGATGGTTTATACAATTATTTGGAAAGTCAGGGATTGAGTAGTCTACACTGTTTTGTACATGGTAGATCATGGTAGAACAAATCTCATATAATTTTTTGAGGAGGTTACGAAGAAGGTTGATGAAGGAAAGGGTGTGGATGTTTTCTATAGTAAGGCCTTTGACAAGGTTCAGCGCAAAAGGTTAGTTAGGAAGGTTCAATCATTAGGTATTAATGTTGAAAGAGGGAAATGGATACAACAATGGTTGGATGGGAGAAGCCAGAGAGTAGTGATGGAAAATGATTTGTCAAATTGGAAGCTGGAGATTAGTGGAGTGCCTCGGGGATCGGTACTGGTTCTATTGTTTTTTTTTGTCATATAATTAACGATCTGGATGATAGGGTGGTAAATTGGATTAGTAAGAATGCAGATGGTATGAATATTGGTGATTTTGTGGACAGAGAAGAAGGTTATCAAAGTTTGAAGTGGGATATAGGGCAATTAGAAGAGTGGGCTAGAAGATGGCAGATGGAGTTTAATACTAATAAGTGTGAGGTGCTACATTTTGGTAGGACTAATCAGCAAAGGCCGTACATGTTAAATGGTAGACAATTGAGGAGTGCAGTAGAACAAAGGGATTTAGGTATTCTGGTACATAATTCCCTGAAAGTTGAGTCAAATTTAGATAGAGTGGTGAAGAAACCATTTGATATGTTGGCCTTCATAAATCAGAGTATTGAATACAGGAGTTGGGATGTCATGTTGAAGTTGTATAAAGCATTGGTAAGGCCAAATTTGGAATATTGTGTGCAGTTTTGGTCACCGAATTATAGGAAGAATATCAACAAAATTGAGAGAGTGCAGAGGAGATTTACAAGAATGTTGCCAGGGTATCAGGGTTTGAGTTACAGGGAAAGGATGAGCCGGCTAGGGCTATATTCCCTGGAGCGTAGAAGGTTGAAGGGTTATTTGATAGAGGTATTTAAAATTATGAGGGGGACAGAGGAGTCAATGTAGATAGGCTTTTTCCATTGAGAGTAGGAAAGATTCAAACAAGAGGATATGGATTGAGATTGAAGGGGGAAACATGAAGGGGAATTTCTTCAGTCAGAGGGTGGTGGGAGTATGGTATGAGCTTCCAGATGAAGTGATAGATGTGGGCTCGATTTTAATATTTAAAAAAAATTTGGATAGGTACATAGATGAGAGAGGTGTGGAGGGTTATGGACTGGGTGTGGGTCAATGGGACTAGGTGGAAGAAGGTGTTTGGCATGGACTTGAAGAGCTGAACTGGCCAATTCCTGTGATGTAATTGTTATATGGCTATATTATGTGTAGGGTAAAAAGTAATTTTAGGAGGGCAAATAATTCAATTTCACAAGATAGGCAAACACCATTGTAACAGGGATGTCCAAGGTTCAAGGAACAACTAATGCAACAACTTGCATTGCAGGGAATTATGAACTCTGAACAGAAATGGTCAGCACTCATTGAATGTCCAGACCCTAACCTTATGCCTACCACCATTCAGCAATTGCAACCTTCAGATGAACCAACCACCAACCAAAGGTAGTAAGAGGTTAAACCTATGATGAAGAATATATGCCACATTAGAGCATTTATAAATTCTTTCTGTTAATATAATATAGAACATATTGCAATCAATTTAGATATATTAAGAGTGCGCAATCAGCAATGAGAAAAACTTATTTATCATGGTTGTTTTGGTTGAGCAAATCAACTCAGTCACTACCAATAAGTGATCATTCTGCCTGGCCCACAGGAAATATAATCTCAGGGTTGTATGTGATGTCATGTATGTCTTCTTTTCTTTGGCTTGGCTTCGCGGACGAAGATTTATGGAGGGGGTAAATGTCCACATCAGCTGCAGGCTCGTTTGTGGCTGACAAGTCCGATGCGGGACAGGCAGACACGGTTGCAGTGGTTGCAGGGGAAAATTGGTTGGTTGGGGTTGGGTGTTGGGTTTTTCATCCTTTGTCTTTGGTCAGTGAGGTGGGCTCTGCGGTCTTCTTCAAAGGAGGTTGCTGCCCGCCGAACTGTGAGGCGCCAAGATGTACGGTTTGAGGTGATATCAGCCCACTGGCATTGGTCAACGTGGCAGGCACCAAGAGATTTCTTTAGGCAGTCCTTGTACCTCTTCTTTGGTGCACCTCTGTCACGGTGGCCAGTGGCGAGCTCGCCATATAATACGATCTTGGGAAGGCGATGGTCCTCCATTCTGGAGGCGTGACCCACCCAGCGCAGCTGGATCTTCAGCAGCGTGGACTCGATGCTGTCGGCCTCTGCCATCTCGAGTACTTTGATGTTAGGGATGAAGGCGCTCCAATGAATGTTGAGGATGGAGCGGAGACAACGCTAGTGGAAGCGTTTTAGGAGCCGTAGGTGATGCCGGTAGAGGACCCATGATTCGGAGCCGAACAGGAGTGTGGGTATGACAATGGCTCTGTATATGCTTATCTTTGTGAGGTTTTTCAGTTGGTTGTTTTTCCAGACTCTTTTGTGTAGTCTTCCAAAGGCGCTATTTGCCTTGGCGAGTCTGTTGTCTATCTCATTGTCGATCCTTGCATCTGATGAAATGGTGCAGCCGAGATAGGTAAACTGGTTGACCGTTTTGAGTTTTGTGTGCCCGATGGAGATGTGGGGGGGCTGGTAGTCAAGGTGGGGAGCTGGCTGATGGAGGACCTCCGTTTTCTTCAGGCTGACTTCCAGGCCAAACATTTTGGCAGTTTCCGCAAAACAGGACGTCAAGCGCTGAAGAGCTGGCTCTGAATGGGCAACTAAAGCGGCATCGTCTGCAAAGAGTAGTTCACGGACAAGTTTCTCTTGTGTCTTGGTGTGAGCTTGCAGGCGCCTCAGATTTGAGGCGCCTGCAAGCTCACAGCTGTCATATATGTACTCTGACAATAAATCAGAAATCTGAAATCTGATATGGAGAACTCCTGGGCCTCCTTTCAGAAATGTCATGTGAAATTGAGTTATTTCAATTCAATTGGAATAGGACCTTCAATAATATTCTTCCTTCAAAGATTGATTTTAACTGTAGCCATGGAAGCACAAACAATAGAATTTCAAGAAGGAAAACAAATGCTGAGAACACATTTTTTCAGCACTAAACTGACTGAAGTTCATTTACATTTAAAATTTAATGGACTGATGTCTGCATTGCACAGAAAAGGTACTGAGACAATTTTGTGGAATTAAGTTAGAGTACAAAACTGATATTCTCTATTACAGATGTGTGATTTACCCTGGATAAAAAAAAGCAGCATTTCCGATTTCAATCAACTAGAGACTTTTGCAAGGAACTGTGAGGGTATGAAAAGATTGGCTGTGGAAGATTGAGTGAAACGCCAAAGTCTGCAGACACTGTGATTGAAGTAAAAACACACCAAAATGCTGGAGGAACTCAGCTGGTCTTGCAGCAAACATAGGAGATAAAGATATATTGCTGATGTTTCAGGTCTGAGCACTTCTTCAAGAAATAAGCAAAGAGTAACCAAAAAACAGGAAATTTCAGAATAAAGAAAGGGCTGGCTGGGGGAAGAGTCCAGACCAATGTGAAAGATTGAGAAAGAGCATCAAACGACATCATAATAGACCAGCAATAACTAGAACTTAAAGAAATTATTCATGATTTGTAACAAATACTTATTCCTTCAATGTACAGAAACAGGAAGGGTTCCAACAAAAATACAGTGGTGCAGGAGAAATTAAAGACAATGTTAAATCAAAGGAAAGGCCTTATACAAATATAAAGCATCAAACCTGACAATTGGAAGGGTTTTAAAATGTACCAAAGGAGAAAATAGAGCATGAGAATAAATTGGCAAAAAAAAACACTAAAAACAGCCTGTCGTCACATATTTGCATGTAGTTACACAAAAAGAAAACCAGTCACGGCAAATGCATATTCTTTGCAGACAAATATGAGAGAAATGATGGTGGAAATAAAGATTTGCAGAGAAAACAAACAAAAATTATTTCTTTGTCTGCATAGAAAAAGGTACAAACAAAAACACCAGAAACAATATAGAACTAAGGGATAAACCACCTGGAACTAAATTGAGGAGAAATTTGAGGAGAAAAGGTGATGAATGTTTGGAATTCTGTGGAGCCTCAGTCGCTGATTACTTTCAAGATAGAGATCCATAGATTTCCGGACACTGATGGTGCAAGAAATACCACTGAAGCAGAAGAATTTGATGAATGGCTGAGCAAACTCAAGGAATTTGAACAGCCTATTCCTGTTCAATTCATTCATTCTTGTTCTTTCATTGTAAGACTGAGGGTCTGCTGAGTCTAAGAGTTTGACTCTGCTCCATAAGAATATCTGACTACAAAACAAGAATAACATCTTGCCTTTTTGTGATATCTGTATTTTAGAAAACTATCACATGGCAATTTAAAGTAAAATCAACACTGAACTGAAGAAGCAGATATTAGGGTGTGATAGAACAGATCTATCACCAATGTATCTAGACTGTGCTTACAGCGATTGGCTGAGAGCTAAGCCACGCCTACTGTCTGGGCCTTAAAGGGTTGTGTCCCTAGCCAGGTCGGATCATTCCGGACTGGTCGGCCACCTGTGAAGAGCTCCTGTCTTTTGCTAATAAAAGCCTTGGTTTGGATCAACAAGTCTTTGATTCTTTCGACGAGCTCTACATAGGGGGAAAAACAAAAGCTCAGTTAAAGGAATAACTTTTAAGGAAAAATAAAGCATGGAAAAACTAAGGCCAAGCAAGGAATGGCAGAGGCTTAGGCCTTTGATAGATGAAGGTTCAGTTGCCAATAATTGGCCAGACTGATTGAAGGCATGCCCAAGAATCCGAGAGAAAGTGAAAACACATCTCAGTTACCGCTAAAAGCCCAATCTCTTTTATTTCCATACCACTTGATTGTGCCTGGTCCAACTTTAGGTACCTACAATCTTCCCAGGAATTCCCAAAAGCATCACAGCTGATTAACTTGTAAATGGCAAGAGAATATCAAAGCCCTGCTACTTCCCCCATCATATTTGGGAAATGAACATTCACTGAAAATAAAAGTCATGGGCTTATTAGGGCCATGAATTTTGCCTGCTTTTGTAACTAATTAGAATTTGGTGGTGAGATCGAGCCAGGATTTGGTTCAAGAAAATATGAACAAGAATATTTCAGTCTAATTGAAGGCATGCACTATTTTTCAAATAAACTGAGGTAAAATGTATTATATAGGACAGACGTACTGTATAAAGTCATATTACTGAATCAACAATAATATTGTTGGAAATAATGATGCATACTTGAAAGAGAAAGTGATCAACTCACCCAGTAACAGGGTGAGGTAGATCAGGTGTATTCCTGTTTCCTTTTAATCATGAAGTTTTCAGTTAAATGCTTCCAGCACTTTAAAACTATAAAAACAAATGGAATATGACTCAGAAAAGGATGCAAACTATTTCACTCAGGAAAAATATTTCAATCCTTTAACCCCTCAACTACAATCAAATCCTCATAAGTAATCTGGTGCATGAGAGTCAAAATGACAAAATCAAATTACTCCAGCTTCCAGAAATCTGACACTAAAATAGAAAATTCAGAACACATGCAACAGTCTCTAAAGTAGCTACAGAAGGAGAAACAGAATTTACTGGGAAGAGTTCAAGATGGGAATTAGGAAAGCCAAGCAAGGTCATGAAATGAACTTGGGAGAGAGGGATCATGGGAATCCCATGGCTTTTTGTACATTTTACATTAAAAAATTAGAGGATAACTAAGGAAAGAGTATAATTACTCAAGGTAAAAGGAAGGGGGGGTGAGGAAGGCAGGTAATGAATGCTGGGCTGTCAATTTTGTCTATGTTGACTTTACTAAGACATTTGGAAAGATCTTTGACAGAGGGTGATATAGAAGATAATCATGAGATCCATGGTAAATTGATAGGTTGGATTCAGAATTGGTTTGCTTATAAAAGACAGATAGTAGTGGTGGAAGGGTATTAATCTGGTTGTTTGTCCATGACATGTCGTGCTCAATAGGGACCTGTGCTGGGAACCCATTTATTTGTGATTTATGTAAGTGACTTGGAAGAAAATGTAGATGGGTGAGTACCTTGGCAGGACAAAAACATTGGGGGAGTTACGGACATTGCAGAAGGCTATTAAAGAATATAATCAGAATTTATTGTCATGAACAAGTGACACTCAGTGTTTCGCAGCAAATCATAGCGCAATCCATTCATATTATGGACCATAAGAGGAGGTATATCTGTTATTTAGGTCAAACAGACTCAGCAAAGATTCTTCTTTGGTTAAAATCTACAGATTTCATATGTGGGCTCGAGGATCATGGTATGATTTTCAAAATTTAACAAGGCATTCTTAGCATTAGTGCCTCATATTCACAAATTGTCATGTTTGTTCTAAAATTATAAATGCATATTTTAATTCAAAATGCATTTTTGTGCTGATAATTTTTACATTATTATAACAGAAAGTAAAATTACAGAATTTGTTCCAATTAGACTTTGAACAAATGTTTTTTTTTCTTCATTTATTTGACATTGGCTTCAATTGAGCTAAATTTACAAGGATCCGAAAGCAGACTATCTTTGGGTGTAAGAAGTTTTATTGTTATGAATTCTAAACATAAGTAAACCTCTGACAAAAGGTCAAAGCACATGGTCGATAATTGGATTTAGATTATTCAAAGATGTCACTAAGAGAACAAACAAGAGATAGTCAATGTTATTCCAAACATTTAAATTAGTTGTCATGTAATGGAGAGAAACATAGTAATCCTTTATACTTAAAAAATGTTACATGCCAATCCTACAATTGCAACAATAGAATGTTACAGGGAGTTGTATAATTATAGTCTGCAGAGAAGTGTTATCTGATGAACATGAAGGAGAATTCAAAGCATGCATGGCATGTCAGTTGAAGATGAACTCGCATTCAGCCTACGTAAACATCCACTGAATACATTTCTGAGAAACTACTCATCAAGCATGATCACACAAATATGCAGATACCTCCTCCCAGGCCTCAGAAAGTACTTGCAATAACTTTATGTTGGAAAACAACAACCAAAGCTAAGAAGAATGTAATTACAGTTGGAGGACCTGAAGTAATGCAATTACCATGAGGAATATGGAATAATTATTAGGATTTCAATGCACTTAGTTGAATTATAATATTGCGATTAAAAATACTGAGTCATAGAATATAGAATAGTCCCTTTGGTCGAACTTCTCTATGACAACAAAAATGTCCCACTCCCTACAAGTCCCATATCTCAGTGTTTGGCCTACATTCCCCTTAACCCATCATATTCATGTTTTCAATTTTTTCTTGAACATGCCTCAACCATTTCTTCCGGCAACCCATACCGTCCATCCACCATCTTCTCTCTCTAAAAAAATTACCCCTCAGGTTCCTATTAAAACTCTTTCCCCCTATCTTGAACCTATGTTCTCTGGTTACCAATTCCCCTACTCTAGGCAAAAGACTCCCTGCGTTCACTCGAACTATTCCTCTCTTGATTTTTTTGCATATCTCTAATGAGCTCACACCTCATCTTCCTGCACTCCAAGAACTAAGCCTGATCAGCTTCTCCCTATTGCTCAGGACCCCAAGTCCTGACAACATTCTCATAAATCTTCTCTGCACCCTCTCCATCTTGGCAATATCTTTCCTGTACATAATATTCCAAATAGGGCTTCATTTATCTCATACAATTGCAGCATAACCTCCCAACTTCTATACTCAGTACTCAGACTAATGAAGGCTAATGTGCTGATAGCCCTGTGATGTCTCTTTCAAGGTATTACGTACCTGTACTCCTAGATCCCTCTGCTCTACAGCACTCCTCATATCCCTACAATTCACTGTGTAGGACATGTTGCTTCCTATAGATGTTGCATGACCTGCTGCATTTCTCCAGCACTTTGGTGTATTGCATGACAGTCATAGCATCTGAAGACTTCCTATTTAGGTCCTACCCACGTTAGACTTCCCAAAATGCAAGAGGTCACCTTTCTCTCTAATAAATTCTATCAACTATTCCTCTGCCCACAGTGTCCTCTGATAAATCTGACCAGGCACTGGAGATTTGACTATCTTCATATGCATCAGGACATTTTGCACCTTCTCAATTGTATTAACAACTGTTCTCAAGACACTACAATTGACTGTCCCAAAATTCCCAGTCCTCCTGTCTTTCTCCACAGTAAAAACAGGGAAGTACTCATGAAAGATCTTGCCCCATCTCCTGTTGCTTCATATGGAGATGGCCACATTGATTCCAGAGGGGTCCCATTTTGTTCTGAGGTGACCCTTTTCCCTTTAATTATCTATAAAATCTCATAGGATTATCCTTAATGTTAGCTGCCAGAGTTATCTCCCTGTCCCCTTTTCGCCCTCCTGATTTTCTTTTTCATCTTGCTCCTCAGTTCCCAAATCTCCTCCAGATGTACACTTGATGCCAACTGCTTATAGAAACATAGAAACATAGAAGATAGGAGCAGGAGTAGGTCATTCGACCCTTAGAGACTGCTCCGCCATTCAACGAGATCATGGCTGATCTTAAAGTTCAGTACCCCATCCCCGCCTTCTCTCCGTAACCTTTAATACCCTTATATATATCTAATTCCCTCTTAAATATATTTAATGAACCTGCCTCTACTGCCCTCTGTGCCAATGAATTCCACAGATTCACCACCCTCTGGGTCAAGAAATTCCTCCTCATCTTGGTCCTAAATGGTTTGCCTATTATCCTCAAACCATGGCCCCGGGTTCTGGATTTTCCCATCATTGGAAACATCCCATCTGCATCCATTCTGTCCAGTCCTGCCAGAATTTTATATGTTTCTATGAGATCCCCTCTCAATCTTCTAAACTCCAGTGAGTACAATCCCAATTTGCACAATCTTTCCCTATAAGTCATTCCTGCCATTCCAGGTATCAGCCTGGTGAATCGCCTCTGCACTCCCTCCATCGCAAGAACATCCCTCCTTAGATAAGGTGACCAAAACTCCACACAATACTCCAGGTGGGGTCTCACCAAGGCCCTGTACAGCTGCAGTAAGGTATCCTTGTTCCTATAATCAAACCCTCTTGATATGAGGGCCAACATACCATTTGCCTTTTTAACCGCCTGCTGTACCTGCATGCTCGCCTTCAGTGACTGGTGCACAAGTACCCCTAGATCTCTCTGCACTTCCCCATCTCTTATTCTATTGCTATTCAAATAGTAATCTGCCCTCTGGTTTGTATTACCAAAGTGGATAACCTCACATTTATCCACATTGTAGTGCATTTTTCATGGATCTGCCCAGTCCCTCAATTTATCCAAATCACACTGGAGCTTCCTGACCCCCTCTTCCGTGCACACAACCCCTCCTAGCTTAGTGTCATCTGCAAATTTGGAGATATTACATCCAATCCCCTCATCCAGATCATTAATGTAAATTGTGAACAGCTGGGGTCCCACTACAGATCCCTGTGGCACCCCACTGCCACTCAGAAAATGAGCCATTTATCCCAACTCTCTGTCTTCTACCTGCCAGCCAGTTCTCAATCCACATCAAAACTTTTCCCCCAATCCCATGAGCCTTGATTTTGTAAGCCAGTCGTTTATGCGGGACCTTATCGAAGGCCTTTTGGAAGTCCAGGTACACCACATCCACTGGCTCTCCCCCATTTATTTTACCTGTCACCATCTCAAAGAATTCCAATAGATTTGTCAAGCATGATTTACCTTTTGTAAATCCATGTTGACTCTGTCCGATCCCTTCTCTGCTAGTCATATGCTCCGCTATTACATCCTTAATAATGGATTCCATCATTTTGCCCACTACTGATGTAAGGCTCAACGGCCTATAATTCCCCACTTTTTCTCTACCCCCCTTTTTAAATAGTGGGGTAACATTAGCTACCCTCCAATCCATGGGTTCTGATCCTGAGTCTATCGAGTTCTGGAAAATAATTCTTAAAGCATCTGCTATCTGAATGGCCACTTCCTTAAGTACCCTAGGATGTAGATTATCAGGCCCTTGGGATTTATCTGCCTTCAATCCCATCAATTTCCCCAAGACCATGTCCTTAGAGATACTGATTTCTTTCAGTTCCTCCCTTGCATTAGTCTCTATGTTTCCCAACATCCTAGGGAGGTTATTTGTATCCTCTCTTGTAAAAACAGAACTAAAGTAAGAATTTAATTGGTCTGCCATTTCCTTATACCCCATTATATATTCCCCTGATTCTGACTGCAAAGGACCTACTCTGGATTTCACCAATCTTTTCCTCTTGACATATTTATAAAAGCTTTTGCAGTCGGTTTTTATATTTACCGCAAGCTTACTTTAGTAATTTATTTTTGCTCTCTTGATTAATGCCTTTTTCCTCCTTTGGTGCATCTTGAACTGCTCCCAGTCGTCGGTTGTGGTACTTTTTTGGCCAATTGATATGCTCTCTCTTTGGACCTAATGCTGTCTCTAATTTCCCTTGTTATCCACGGTTGAGTCACCTTTTTTGGTTTATTTTTATGCCAAACCGGTATAAATGATTTTTTGCAATTTCTCCATTAGATCTGTGAATGCTTTCCATTGTCTATCCACAGTCAACTCCCCCATGAACACCACCCAATCAATCTTACTCAACTCCCGTCTCATACCATCATAATTCCCTTTATTTAAATTCAGGACCTTAGTCTCGGTTTTAATTTCATCACTCTCCATGTCGAATGAGAATTCGATCATATTGTGATCGCTCCTACCCAAAGGGCCTCGTAAAACAAGATTGTTGATTAGCCCCTTATCATTGCATAATACCCAATCTAAAATGGCCTGCTCCTGAGTTGGTTCCTCGACATATTGGTCTAGATAACCGTCCCGTAAACATTCAAGGAATTCCTCCTCCTCAGTATTTTTACTAATTTGGCTAGTCCAATCCATATGCAAATTAAAGTCTCCCATGATGACAGCTGTTCCCTTATTGCACGCTTTTCTAATTTCTCTTTTAATGCCTTCCCTCACCTCTACACTACTATTTGGAGGCCTATATACCACCCCACTAACGTTTTCCGCCCCTTGCTATTCCTCAGTTCTACCCATATAGATTCTGCATCTTCCAAGTTGATATCCTTTCTGTCAATCATGTCGGTCCCTTCTCTCACCATCAATACTATCCCACCCCCTTTTCTTTCTTGCTGATTCCTCCTAAATATCGTATACCCCGGGATGTTAAGTTCCCAGGCTTGCCCACCCTGCAGCCATGTTTCTGTAATCCCAATCAAATCATATTTGTTTATCTCAATTTCCACAGCTAATTCATCTACCTTGTTCCGAATGCTTCTTGCATTAAGATATAAAGCCTTCAGATTTGCTTTTTTCACCCTCCTTGCTCTTTCTGATTTTTTACTTTCGCTGCCTAACCTAACTTTTCCTGTTTTACCTTTTCTGTCCTTTGCCCTATCATATAGGTTCCCACCCCCCTGCCAAATTAGTTTAAACCGCACCCGATAGCTGTACCAAACCTAGCTGCCAATATATTGACCCCTTTTGGGTTTACGTGTAACCCATCCTTCTTGTAGAGGTCATGCCTTCCCCAAAAGAGATCCCAATGATCCAAGAAGCCAAAACCCTGTCCTTTACACCAGCCCCTCAGCCACACATTCATTTTTCTTACCCTTCTATTTTTGTCCTCAGTTGCACTTGGCACAAGTAGCAAACCAGAGATCACCACCCTGGCTGTCCTATTTCTTAGTTTCTGTCCTAGCTCTCTGTAATCCTTTTTCAGTACTTCCTCCTTCTTTTTATCTATGTCATTGGTACCCACATGTACCAAGACATCAGGCTGTTCGCCTTCCCCTTTTAGAATACCCTGGACCCGATTTGAGATATCCCGCACCCTTGCACCAGGGAGGCAGCACACCATGCGGGCATACCTATCTGGCTCACAGAATCTCCTGTCTGTATTTCTAACAATGGAGTCCCCAATGACCACTGCATTCATCTTTACCTTTTGGTCCACCATGCCAGGCTCAGTGCCAGCGACCTGGTCACTGCTGCCAGCTTCTGCCAAGTCATCTCCTTCAACAGCATCTAACAAAATATACCTGTTACTGAGAGGGATATTCACAGGTGTGCTCTCCATTTTCCTGGTATTTTTCTTCCCTCCCCTGACAGTTACCCACTTACCTGACACATCTGGTTTTGGGGTAACTATGTCCCTGAAAGTTAAATCTATCAACTCCTCACTCTCCCTTACCAGCTGCCTTATGCTTCTTTCTTGTTCTTGATCAGAGCCTGAATTTCTTTTATCATCTATACTTGTTATGTTTGTATGCCTGACTTCACTCTTGCAGGAATGTGCATATCCTTGATCCTTGTCGTCCCATTTTCCTAACATTCCTCTTCCTTCAAACAACCTGTTCAAATTAACTCAAGCTCATTCTTGCTTTGTATTTTCAAAATCGGTCCTACCCCAATTCCAAATTTTAACTTGTGGTCCCACCATTTATTTCTCCAGAACTATTTAAACCAAATAGAACAATGATTGCTGGTTCCTAAGTGTTCATCTACAAACACTTCATCCGCTTGATTTTCTGAATTTCCCAAGACTAGATCAAATGTTGCCCTCTCCCATATGTGACCCTCTACATATTGCTGGAGGAAACTTTCCTGAACATAATTGACATATTCCACCCTGTCTAACCCTTTCTCACTATGACTTTCCCAATATTTGAAAAGTTAAAACCCTCTATTGTGGCAATCTCATTTGACTGACACCTGGCAGCAACCTCTTGGCATATTTGCTCTTCTCGTTCCTTTTGTCTATTTGGGGGTATATAGTACTTGCCCAACAAGGTGATCATACCTTTCATTTTCCTCAGCTCCACCCATATTGCCTCACAAGCCAGCCTGTCTTTATGGTCACCCTTGACCACTGCCGTGACATTTTCCTTAACCAATAATGCAACACTCCCTTCCCTTTTACCCTACCCTGTCTTTCCTGAAGCAACTGTGCCCTGGAATGTTGAGCTGCCAGTCCTGCCCCTCTCTTAACCAGGTTTCCATAAATATAATGGCAAGAAAGCAATCTCTAATGTTATTAACACAAATATTTGTTGGTAAATTATCAGGGTCACAAATTACACTAGGTCTTGTACATTTCTGGAACTGTCTATTTCAATTTGCTATTGAACTTGCTTTCCACATCCTTCCAATTGATGTCAAGATTTATTGCATTTTCATATCAATTGTACATTAAAAGTATGTTTTATCTGCTGCTTAATGGACGGTGTAACTTTTTAATCATATGATTAATGAAGTTAATGCAATGCCAATAAACCTGCTATGAAAAGAAACATCTGAAACTCAAATCTAATCTCTTCAAATCATAAATTCTACTGAGTATTTTTTTTAAATTCCTTTGTAATATTTCACCATTTTTCTTTCATTTCCTTTCTTCCTGCTTTAATGCATGCTCTCTCTCTCTCTCTCTCTCTCTCTCTCTCTCTCTCTCTCTCTCTCTCTCTCCCTCTCTCCCTGATATGAGTCTTCCTTTACTTCTCATTTGAATTGATTTGACTTGAATTCTTTCCATTGTTATGCTGTCAATATTTTCTTACCAGTTAAATATGTTGCTGGTCCCATCATTCACTGAGTCCAGATATCCCTTCTTGTCTTTCCCTCACTGTTCCAACTCTGAGCAAATGTGCCCCAGATTCCACCTATATGGCCTTATGTGTTACCTCATCTGTCAGGCATCTTCATAATTAGAAAGGGTATACCACCTGCATATGAACTATTAAATCCTATATCTGCAAATTATTTTTTGAGGTCTAACCAGTTTTTCTCTCTGCTTAGTCTTGATTATAACCCACTGTCCTTCTTTACCATTCTTGTTTCTGTCTCCAAAATCATATAATTAAGAAATTGCATTTATTGTCTTATTGTACCAAGATGTTTTGTTGCCATTTCACACAAGTTATGGCACAAATTCTATTCAAGAGAAAAGGTACACATTAATAGCAAGACTCAAGATGCCCAGTCCTTCTTTGTGTGAACAATACTGACAAGGACATAATTACTGCTTAGCTCCAAGGATATTATTACTCAAACAAATATCATTGAGTTTGAGTCATGCATGACATCAGAGGTGATGTGTTTATGTCTCTGAAATACATGATGAAAAAGTTGGGAATTTACCACAAATCTACACTTTCTCTGTCTATTTATGGTGCAAACTCAAGACTAGTTATGCTTTGCTTTCAGAAGTTCCATGGATATGATTAGAATACATAACATCTGTTACTGCAACCATTAGTCTACTAAATCCAAATTACATACTAGACCATTTGAGTGTTAATTTTATAAAATCCATATTTCCAACAGAAGCAAAACTCATAGGAAAGCAAGTCAAATAATCTAGGCAAAAATGTCACGAGGTTATCTCCATGACACTCCTTCAAAGGCATCACAGAATTGTGGATTTGATCATTAGAACCAAATAACTATGAGGTGAGGAGCAACTGCTAATATTGATATTTTTTTGGGTGCACAAACTACAAATATTATAAGTTGCTGTCAGAGATGATAGAAGAGTAAGAGTGCTTGTCCTCTGGAGTGATATAATCAAAGAATGATTATAGCATAGAATGAAGCCATTTGATCTATCATGGCTATACTGATTCTCCAGTGAAGCATCTCGATATTTCACCCCCCTGGCCATTTCTCCATAGTATTGCAACTTTTCCTTCACCAACAATGATTCAGCAGGAGTAATTTTAAAATGATCCAATATAAGGTTGGGTGCTGAATTTTCTCCCAGTGTTTACTTTGGTACAGGATTGCCAAAGATATGCAAAATTGGACTGTGACCACACAATCACTCATCTACAACATGAGGAGAATTCAGCAGTATATCTTAAAGTTACCAACATAATCACCTTTTGTATGCAATGGACAATAGCTTAATGAATTGTCTTGCTCTATTGTTTGTTAGAGAATGTTTATCTGTGATGGATGACTAACAACAAGAATAATTCTTGTCAGTGCCGAGAATTACACAATAATTATCTGAATGATTACACAAGTGTTGTTTTGATGGGAATTCCCAAGTATCATGTATGATTAATTGTGAGCTATTCATCTGTCATGATGCTTTTAAAAGGCACAGCGCTCTTATTTTTTCCATTTTATACCCATAAAAAGGAAAAGTGGTTTCTGGGCCTCAGAGAACAATACAAGTATTCAAATAATTCAAATATTGATAAATATAGTAATGTGAAAATCAAACTGTTACAACCATTTATTTACCAGATGAAATATAAACTGAAGAATTTTATGTGAAAGTGTAACCATGCTTGTGTCAGTCATCATCAGGATGTCAATAGCATACAAACACACCCTTCCTGTAACTAACTTCCATGAATTGCATTCCAATTAAGTTCCAAAGTAGGCATGAACCATTGCTAGCAAAATATGTGAAATAAATCACATAATTGGTTGTCATTTTCAAACATAAAAAGGTGCATGGTAGACATTAGGGTCAGAAAATGAATCATTCACTCATATTTGGAAAGGGTAGCTGTGATAAAATTAAAATAAATTACCATAAATTTAACACATTTAATTCACTCCTCACCTTTCTCAGCAGATATCCAGAATCCCATAATTAGAGGTGTTATGGTCAGTGAGGAAAGCTTTAAAAGCTTGCAGAGGGATCTGGGCCTGCTGGAAAAATGGGCTGCAAATGGCAGATGGAATTTAATGCAGATAAGTGTGTGTGGTATAGCACTTTGCAAGGATAAACCACGGTAGGACATAGACTGTAAAAGAAAGGCCATTGAGGAGTGCGGTAGAACATAGCGATTTTAGAATGCAGATACATAATTCCCTGAAAGTGGTGTCAAAAAGTGGGGTCAAAAGAGAGCTTTTGGCGCATTGGCCTTCATAATCAAAGCATGGAGTATAGTATTTGGGATATTATGGTGAAGTTGTATAAAACATTGGTGAGGCCAAATTTGGAGTTTTGTATGCCATTTTGGTCACCTAACTACAAAGAAGATATCAATAAAATTGAAAGTGAGCAGAGGAGTTAACAAGGATGTCTCTAAGACTTGAAGAATTGAGTTGCAGGGAAAGGTTAAACAAGTTAGGAATTTATTCCTGGGGTGCAGGAAAATAAGAGGAGATTTGATAGAGGTACATAAAATTGCATTCAATGTCCTTCAAGAAAGGAAAGCCTGCAATATCAATGAGGGATCAGAGGTGGAGAGGGTGAGCACATTTAAATTCTTAGGAGTCACAATCTCAAAGGATCTTTCCTAGACCCAACACACCAATGGTATCATGAAGAATGCACATCAGAGCCTCTACTTCCTTTGGAGTTTGTGAAAGCTTGGTATGGCATCAGAAACCCTGGCAAATTTCTACAGAGATGTGGGGGAATGTGTGTTGACTGGCTGCATCCCAGTTTGGTATGGGGACACCAATATCCCTGACCGTAAAGTCATCCAAAATGTAGTGGACATACCCCAGGACATCACAGTCAAAACCCTCCCCGCTAATTAGTACATCTACAGGGAACGTTGCTGTCAGAGAGCAGCAGCAATTATCATAGATCCACACCACCCAGCACATACTCTGTTCTCGCTGCTGCCATCAGGAAAGTGGTATAAGTGCCACAAGACTCACACCACCAGGTTCACGAACAGCTGCTAGGCCTCCACCATCAGACTCCTCAACGACATACTCTTAATTGTGCACTTAATTGATCTTTTTTTATTCTCTCTGTATTGCACAGTCAATTTGTTTACATTTGTTATCTGTTTATTGCATGTTTTATGCTGTGTACAGTTTATTTTTTGCATGGTAATTCCACCACACCCACAAGGGAAATAAATCTCAGGGTTGTAATTGATGTTATGTACGTACAATAAATCTGAAATCTGAAATCTAAAATTATAATGGGCATAGATAAAATAAATGCAAGTTGGCTTTTTCCACTGAGGTGAGGTGAGATAAAAACTAGAGGACATGGGTTAAGTGTGAAAGGGAAAAAGTTTAAAGATATCATTAGGGAATACTTCTTCATGAAGAAATTGCTGGGAGTGTGGAGCCAGTTGGCAGCTGAATTTGTAAATGCGGACTCAATTTAGACATTTAAGAAAATTTTGGACAGGTACATGCATGGGAGGAGTATGGAGGGATATGGACTGGGTGCAGTTCAGAGGGACTTGGCAAAAAATTAGTTTGGCACAGATTAGAAGGACCAAAGGTCCTGTTTCTTTGCTGTGATGTTCTATGGTTCTATGGTTCACTGTATATGTGTGAAAAAGAAAAAGTGTATATCATGGCTAATGTGATTTATGGTGTGAAAAATAAAAAAAATTTAAAAAAAAAGTGGTTCTATGGTTCTGAAGTTAAATTGAAATAGTGTGTTTCATTAATGTTATATTCATTCAAGAACAAATGTAAAATAACAAATTAATCATGTTAACAGAATTATTTGGATGTATTGCATACTTCATCATTACAGTGTAAGATGTAAACTTAAGACTGTATTGATGCATTGTGGCAGATTTTTAAAAATGGGACAACAATGGACTGAGTCATGCCAATGGGACTATAGTTAGTTGAAAGTTCTGCTGAGAATCACTGGTTAATGTGCACGACAGTATGTTCTGAATATCTGGGCCTGCCCATGACAGTCCAGAGATTGAGGATGCTTTGGAAATCAAGTGCCTGCAGATCTATTGCTCTGCTCTCAAGCTCACTATTGAATCCAAGAGCATTCTATAAATTGCTGAGCCAAAGGAGCAAATGCACTCTCACTGGCATTTGAGCTTAACATTAGCCAAGAGCAGAGGCATACCCCATTCATTTGAGTGGACTCATTGAGCACAATTCTGATGAAACAAAGATTGGTGGAGTTGTGATTGGTATAGACGGCTTCAAAGAATAGATCAAGATATAGATAATTACAGATATGAGCAGAGAAATGACAGATGGAGTGTAATCCATACAAGTGTGAGGTGTTGCACTTTGGGAGATCAAATATATACAGTTAATGACAGGACTCTTAAAAGTATTGAAGTGCAGAGGTGTCTGGAGGTCCAGATACGTAGTTCATTGAAAATGGCCATGCAAGTAAATAGGGTGATAGAGAAGTTCTCTAATAAGCTTGCCTTCATTGAGTTTAAAAGTAAGGAGGTCATTTTGCAGCTATGTAAAGCTTTGGTGAGGCCATATTTGGAACACTGTGTCCAATTCAGTTTGCCCTATTACAGGAGGGATGTGGACGTTTTGGAAAGGGTACAGAAGTTTACCAGGATGTTGTCTGATTTAGAGAGTACGAGTTCGAGGAATGATTAGATGAACTTGGGTTGTTTTCTCTGGTGCATAGGAGGCAAGGGGAGACCTGATAGAGGTTTATAAAGTGATGAGAGGCACTGATATGGTGGTTAGTCAGAATTTTTTTCCCCAGGATAAAATTTTTAGACACTAGAGATGTGCATTTAAGATAAGACAAGGAAGTTTAAAGGAGTTAAAGTGGAACCAGATACAATAGGAACATTTGAGGTTTCTATAGTCACATGAATATGAAGGGGACAGAAGGATATCCATGATGTGCAAGGAGGAGAGCTTTGGTTGGATTGGGACATCATGCTGAGCACAGACACGTGGGGTAAAGGGTCTGTGATCCAGCACTGTATTATTCTGTTCTAATTAAGTTTAGGTCAGATCTTTGTTTATTTTTTTCTTGATTTCACCATATATTTATGTTTTATTAATTATCAGGGATTGCATGTATTTTTGAATACTTTAGATTGTTATTGACGGTTTTTTAGCTATCTTTGCTCATCAGTTAAACAATAAAAAGGCCCAAGAGCATGAGCTGCAAGGTCCATGGGGAGATCCCCAGTTTCATCTGTCTTTGAAAACGTCAGAGCTCTTGGTCTGTGGTAGCCCATAGAAGGACTAGAGCTGCAATACTAGCTATGCATTGAATCCATGAGACCACAAAATATAGTGCAATTACTGGACTATCAATGAGCAGTGACCTGAGATGAGCTGGGATCAGCCGAATCTGAGTCAGCATAGCATAAATGGCACATTCATACTCAAGAAGCAGGAGGACAAAATAATGGTGAATATGTGCAAAAAACTTTAAAAGTGGCAGGACATATCAAATATGCAGTTAGTAAAGTCTCTACCACCCTGACACTTTAATAGTAGAAGTATAGGTGTGTGAAAACTGAGATGATGGTGCTCAGTGTTTGTCACCAAGCTTTAGGAAGTATGTAACAATTCTACAAATGGATGCAGAAATAAATTATGAGAATGATTTGAAGGATGAAGAATTTCAGTTGCAATATTAGATTTGCAAAACTGGAGTTGTTTTCCCAAAGATACAAATCTAAAGTCTTGGCCAAATGATTCAGAAAAGAATTATGGAAAAGCTATTTTTGTGCAGACTGTAAATTATGTGTTGGAGTTATTGGCAAGACTGGAGGAATAAGAGTAAACCATAACCTTCAAAATCCAGTTGGTTAGTCATCTGAGAGAAATAATATCCAACGCCAATGGGAAACAGTAGGGAATGGCACTGATTGAATTGATCTGCAAAAAATCAACATGGATTTAATGGGCCTTCTGTGCCATCACAGATCTATTCTATTCTATTCATCTTTGATTTTGTGAACATAGCAACAGGGCAATTGTGCAGCAAACAGGCATGGGTGCATGGCATCGTTAATGCAAAATATCATGTGTATTGATTCTTGATACTTTATGAGTGGAGACTGTGGTTTCTAGTAGTCTTTGTGATAAAGTGGTCAGATTAGAAAATGAAAATGCAATGTTACAAGGTGCTTGATAAAATCTGTGCATTAATCTAATTTGTGAGAGGCATTGTGCACTTAAGAATGCCGTATTCTTTTTGTTTACTTGAAACAACACCTCGAAAAGAATGAAATGAATGTAGATTTAACGTGCAATTTCAAAACCACTAAACAATTATAATTACCATTTTATAAAACATCAGTCCAAACAAATCTCTAATTAACATTACCACATTTCTTTCACTTGAAACTATCAGTTCATGTGTAATTATTTCACATAATTGAATTGTTGGATTTTCAGTGTCAAGCAGGCCAAGTTTTTGCATTTCACTCACATGAACAAGAATGCCTACTTTTGCAATTGGTGCAACCCCTTTCTATTTTGTTCCTTATTACTTCCTCATTACTTCCATTGAAAGTCTGAAGCAACAATAAACAATTGCACTCATTGAACTAGTCAATTTTTATAATTTTGCATCATGATGAAAAGAGTGGGAAATATAATAATCATCCATTGCTCATTCTTTTCAGTAATGGGTCCATTGAATGTACATGGACAAGTTTTTCAATCTACAGACATGCCACTTTACTGAAACTTTCCTGACACGCTCTACAAATGTACTTTTGAACTCAGTAGTCAGCACCTGAATTGACACTTCCGAGCATCAAAACTAAATTCCTCCAATGGTTGTGCTTGGAGTGGGACTGTAAAAACACTGGACAAGCTTTTTTTTCTAAAGGTTTGCTTCCTGAAAACAAATGGGAGATTATAATGACAGTTTCAAGCTGAACACAAAGATAATTTCAGATTTGCTGTGTCCTGTAGGAAGTTGGAGAAACATTGAATTAATTTTGATTGAATTTAGTATGTTCAATTGCAAAATGATGCTGACAACTGACCTAAAAATGTTTTGTCACTGATTTTCATTTATATTCAGCATCTCATGTCAGTGTCCATCAATAGTCAGCCAGCATTGATGGATTCCAGTTGCCCTGATACTGCTGGTCACAATGACATTGTGAAACCTTTTACCACGTTCGTCATTGACTGCACCAAGATCAGCAAGGAAGAAGTCCAAGTGCAAATGCAGAAAATTAATTTTCAATGACATGTTCCACTTCATGGTCTTACATGCTTCAAGTAGACTTAAAATATGACAGGAAATCACAAAAATAGGTTATCTCTAAAAAAAATATACATGATAGGAAAGTTTTAAGTTGATTTTTGTGAACAACAGCTCAATATCCATAAAATACACCCAAAAGTGTTCAGGAAGCATAATCTTCATTGTCGAGTGCAATATATAATGGATAAAGGTGCCCAGATAATCGAATTAACACCACAGTAGTTTTACATATAACCATTTCAAAGACCTAGATTTCCCTGCAACAATGCAATCTGCTGAAGGAGCTACTAAATGCCCCAGAGCATCTTCATCTTTCCAGTCTTCTGCTTTTCTGTGTCTCCCCAAATCCTGCTTCTGGCATTTTGACCTGAAAAATCCTGTGAAGTCGATTGTGGTGCTACAGGAAACCCATCATTCACATTTCCTCATGAGCAAAATTGACAGATGCAGTTAACGAATCCCACACCCAATCACTTTGGACTCTGCCATGTGCACCATTTGTAATTGAGAGTAACTCCACAGTGGATCCATTCAACAGCTTTGTTGCCTCTCATAACTTTCCCCTGAGTGTCATTCTGGGAGATATAATTAACTCATCAGATGTACAATAGAGGTCATGAAGCTGTTTTGTGATGATGTGTTAGCTGGGCTCAATTTCCCAGACAGCAACCTCCAATCAAGCAATATCACTGTCATTGAGTGAGATAACTAACAAAGTAAGTGGTAGGTTAAGGGTTCAACTAATTCCAGGCTTTTTCGAGCTAGGTTGAACAAAATTTATTTCAATTTAAAACATAGACATTGGTAATATAGTTTTAAGTGCAGAAACAGGCCCTTTATCTCAACTTGTCCATGCTAACCAATTTGTCGACCTAAACTATTCCCATTCCCTTCCATTTGGTCCATATACCTATAAAACTTTGCTATTGATGCACCTGCTGAAATGTCTTTTAAACATTGAAATTTTATGTGCCTGTCTCTACCCTTCTTCTTGCAGCTCATTTCAGTTCCCTACCACCATCTATATGAAAATATTTCCGCTCAGGTCCATCTTAAATCTTTCCCCTCTCAACTTAAACCTTTGCCTCCTGTTTTAGACATGTCAATCATGAAAATTCATGAAAAATCTGGGCTCATTGTTAACTAAGATTCTTTCATTTTTTGCACCTTATTCCTTGTGCTGGAGCTTACAGCGCTGTTTATTTCTTCCATTAGTGTTTCAGAACAATTCATAGCAACAATCAATGCTTAAAAAGGAAACATGATTCGAATTACTGAAAGATGTTGAGATTAGAAGGGAATGCTTTGAAAATGACTCGTTCATTAGATCTTTCTCACCAAACATCTTAACACAATTTGAAATACAATCTGAGACTTCATCAAATTCCAGCAAAGTTCTTGCCATTTCATTGTTTATCTGTCTGAATGGTAGCAACATTAAAATTGCCTTAAAGGCAGGAAGATTGAAATTAACTTTCATTCCAATTAGGGCTTGACAGTAATTACACTTTCTTAACTATTTAAGCAAGAATAAATAGCAAAATGTCCCAAGTTTTAGAGTTGACAGTGAAATAATAGTCCTTAAGTTCCATCACGCTTAATCAAGATCAGGGATAGCAACAGATTTACCAGCAGGAATACCCATTTCTCAGCCATTCCAGATTAAAGGTTTTAGTACAATCAATCACTTGACATCACCAGTCATGAAACTTGTGCTGCCTATGTATACTTCTCATGGAGTCCAATAGTATGAACTTCTGAAGATCTCTCAGCTCCGGTCGAGGAGCCCACCTACTAAATCCATTTCACATTAGTCTGACATAAGCTTATTGAAATCAATGGGAGAATTCAATCACTGGGGAAAGAGATGTGTTAGCTTTATTTATTTAATTGATTCGTTTCAATGTTTTAGTTGTGTGTGTGCACATGCATGTACTTTTTAATCTTTGAACTTTTAAATCTTTCAATATTTTGTTTCATTTTTCACAAGCTCTGTGTGATTGTGAACGTTTGTTTATGTCAAAGACATTCACAAACATTCAATTTAAACATGAGTTGTGGACAAAGGGGCAGTGTTTCACCTTGGTTAATAGTTTTCCTTTTTTTTAGTGGCTTCCCCCAGAATAATGTTGTTAGGTCCATTCTGGACATGTCCGCATAGCCCAGAGTGTAGAAATTGGGGCAATGAAAAGTGAGATGTTCTCTTTCCACCTGCTGCTTTCCAATAGTCAAAGCTCTTCATATTTCTTACAGGGAAAAGAATGCCTTGCATGAACAACACATTAAACCAAAGCATTCTCACAAAGTTGTGCACAATCTAAAAAAAAGTATAAATTAATACATTTAATTTACCAAAATCAAAATAAAGCAGGGACAGAAAATTTGGATTAAAAAAGTGAAATAAAGCTAACAGAAAATGGTATTTTATTAAAATCTTAAACAATAATGAAAATTTAAAAGAAAGTGACTGCTGCATGCAAAAAAACAATTGTTCTTGTAGCTGAAGAGATTGTACAACAGTAATTAATTCTTAGCATGCCGATAAAATTCACTTACATTTATAAGGTAAGCCCTAACATCTTGTTTAGTGATTGTCTAGTTACATCAAATGCTTCATATCTGTTTGAAAGAATGGCATCTCATCAAGTTATCACTGAATTGCAAAGTAGATATCTGTGTTTACCTATTCAAGGCTGGATGTTAGAAACTGTTGACTGATATCTTTATAACAATGAGCTCCACCATTAGCATTATTGAAAATCCAAGCCATTAGGTGATCTACTTCATTTTTTTTTCATTAATTTCCTATTGCACTATTCAAGACCCTTTAAATGACAGATGCGCCAATGGTGTGATTTCATTAGTTTTGTGCCCAGATTTCAACAGAATTGATAAATCAATTGTGATAAAAGATAAAGGAAGTGTGGAACATATGACCAAAAATACACTATTGAATTTTGGCAAAATAAAATCTGCTAGGGGAATTCATCACATCGGCAGCATCAGTGGGAGAAAAATTGTCAACGTTTCTGGTCAGACCCTCTCATCAAGACTTTTTTAAACTTTAGACATACAGCATTGTAACAGACCTATTTGGCCCTACAAGTCTGTGCTGCCCAATTTACACCCCATTAACTTACACACTGATACGTTTTTGAAGGGCGGAGAAAACCGAAGCCCCCGGAGAAAATCCATGTAGTCATGGAGAGAAAGTACAAATTCCTACAGACACCACGAGATTTGAACCCCAGTCCGGTCCCGATCGCTGGTGCTGTAAAGGCGTCGCGCTAACCAATATGCCAACTGTGCCACCCACTGTTCAACTCATTGAGTTCATCTAGCAGATTGAGACAAATAAGAAAATGTGCAGATTCTGAGATTGACTGCAATACACAAAAGTACTGGAGAATCTCAGCAGGTTATGCAGCATCCATAGCAATTAAAAGGGGATCAACGTGTCTGAGAAGAAATTTTCTTGAGTTAATTTCTGCCTTATCATATGATAAATTTATTGGCTTCTTGCTGTTATTAGATTACTCGCTGCCACCTGCCTCTCACTGTGGCACCCTTGAGGAACCACACAGTCATCACCTTCCACCCTTTAAAGGGGATTATCCTCTGTGCTGCCTCCATTCAGTTCCACCTCATAAAACAGGGTAGCACAGTGGAAGGAAAATCATGATCTGGTAAAGAGGCTGAAGAAGACATCAGGCCTATCTATTACTTTTAGCTCAGAGCAAACTTTACTGGAGCATGGGAAATAAAACAGGACAGGCCACCTCCAGTATGAGATATAACTGAAGTCTATTGCCATAAACAGAGGGTTCCTTTATCCTGTTCATTTTCTGTCATGACATCATTTGCAATCATGGACATCAGGTGACACCTGGAAGAAACATCGAAAACATATCCATTAGGAATGCTATACCTTCTTCAGACACTCTCTGGGGTTGGAAATATGAGGCTGATCTGACCCTCTAATTAGCAGTGAGAAGCAAGTGCAGATATCTGCAATAAAGTTCAAAAATAGGTTATTTTTAAAAATATATTTTAATAAGGCACATACATTGATAAAGGGTTCAAGCCCAAAATATTGGTTATGTATTTTTACCTTTGCTATATAAAGGACACTCTTTGATATGCTGAGTTTCTCCAGCATTGTGTTTTTATTTTTAATTAAACATCTCTTGGATAATCTCAGTCAGAATATTCTTGAGCACCTGATGTTAACAGCTCCTGTGCTTCATGTAGCCCAATGCAATTTATTACTAGTACTGTCCGTTTCTCTCCACAGACACTGCCTGACCTGCTGAGTTTGTTTTTTTTTACACTAATTAACTTCAGTAATGGCCAAATTTTTGGAATCCATTCCAAAGGATTGAGGAACCTACAAGTTAATCTGGGATGATCAGCGTGCATTTGTCAAGGGAAGATTACATTGGACTAACTTCACTGAAATTTTTAATATACAAAGGAGAGTCATTTGTGGTGGTACATTTTGTATAATCCGCATGGAGTTTGTCAAGGCTTTTGAAGACGAGTTACACGGCAGACTCGGGAAGGTAAAAAGTGTCTGTATAAGGGAAAGCAGCAAAATGGGTGGAAAAAATGAACAATTTTTTTAATGCTTGGAATGGTATTACTCGTTGGACTCCATAGACACAGTATTCAGAACTTGTAAATAGCAGATGTATACAAAAAATTGTCTATGTGGAAACTGAGGGAGGAACATTTGACAGGAGGAAAATATGGTCTGATTAGCTGGGCAGAAGAAAGTGAGCTGATATATTTAGGAAGGTACATAAGTGCAATTTTAAAACAGATGGGAATGTGCAGAAAAAGTGGTTACAAATACACAAAGGTTTTCCTGTATTAGTCAATGTTCAGAATAAGAGTAAGGATGTTATGTGTGCAATCTAAACAATCAGAACTGCATCACTGTTTTTACTATCTTTGATTGCATTAGCACCATTGTCATAATGCTTCACCATAGTTTCAAGAGTGTGTGTGATTTCTGACTATGCGTGGGATTGAGATTCCATCGTAGACACTTCATTACTTCAGTAGGTTGGAGGCTTCAATGCCTTCCATTTTCTTAGGCTGGAGGATCTTCTGGAATCTGCACCACAAATACTAACTACACTCATCTACAGCAGCAGGCAAGTAAGAGGAACAATATATGCTCCTCTCCTAACAGTATTATTCTTCATTCCTTGAATATAGTATGCCAGCTGTAGCACCACTGATGACAGAGCTACCGAAGAAAATGCCAGCCTCAGGTTGAGATGAGCAGGAAAAATGTTTGATTCTCTTTTATGTCACTTTCTGTCCGGCCATCCTGAAACCAAAAGTGATGTCATGAATTTCCCGGCCCCCCCCCCCCACCCCCCACAACCTCCGATCCATTACTCAGTTCAACGGCTTCTTGCCTGAGGTGGAGGGGGTCCAACACCATCTTAGCAAGGACCCCCGGAATGCATGGTTGGCCGCCATTATGAGGACAGTCCACCCTCCTGGATGCTGTTACACCTGCTAAATTTTTTGGCATTTAAGTGAATAATGCTTCAGCATTAATCAATTTTGTTCCTTTTAATTTCTTCTTTGGTTTTCAGAATCTTCCAGTTTATTAAAGTGCACTTTCCTGAAATGTTCCCAGTTTCAGTTTTAGTGCTATTCACTTAAAACAAATTAACTGGTCCAGTGGCTGGATAAAGCCAAACAGATGTTAAGCATGCAAAATATGTTAAACAAAATTTTAAGTCTGTTACCCATTCCTGCAGGTACTCAAGGATTGGTGTTCATTTACTTTACCAATTTCACATCACTACAGAAGGAAGGGTTGAACTGTACCTTCGGCTGTTCTTAAAGTACTCTTTTAAAACTCACTCTCCAAATTCTTTGGGGTGCTCAGTCCTATGATCCATTCTGGTACTGTAGGTAGATGTAGCAATTAAAATATTGACTTCATCTATGGAGGAAAATATTGTGAAATATAATGTATATAGTAACTTATAGTGAATCCCAAAACTAAGAGAAATAACAGAAAGAGAATTCTTTTTGTGTCACACAATTGCACTCTGAATCATTTTATCCAGTCATCTCAACTTATGTGCTGCTATTTAAGTTGTACAATGCATTTCAGGAAAATAAACCTTCAGTGGAGCTGTAGTCTATGGTCTCTGTTAATCTCTCCCTTGTTAATGAGAGTAGTTTCCCCTGGAAAATACCAAAATACCTGTTTTTAATTTGAACAAATATGGGTGCGTGCCAGCATAATTTGCTGTAGAGGCTGCCACCTTAATACCAGAAAATAGTGCCAACAGGGAGAGACTCATGAATAAGTCATCAGCAAATATCCATACAAATATGCCTTGGGCAATTAAATAGTCAGGCATACTATAACAGCACAAAACTAGTTCACTAATGCACCATTTATTAGACTATATATCAGCATCATTTTGCAGTACCACATTCTCTGTTGCTATTTTTCCTGCTTTATTGTTGCTTCTCCAGGAAAAAGCCCCACAGAATATCTTGTTTAATAATTGTTCATAGAATTGTGTGTTATGGAATTACATAGCATGCATATAGGCTACTTGGCCCATCTCATCCATGTGAACCACAGGGCACCCTACCTTATTAACTCCATCAGTCGGGACTTCCCCTCTTCTGCACCAGAGAGAATGACCTACCTTCTTCATCCCTCCTCATAACTGAATTGCTTTACTCTTGACAACATTACGGAGAATCTTCTCCACCCTATCCAGTGCAGTTACATCCTTCCCATACCATGGTTACCAGAACTTTACACAGAACTACACTGAGGTCAGACCAAGGTTTAATAAAGTGGGAGCATAACCTCTCACCTATATTCACCTACTTACACCTAATGTAAGCCTGTACCCCATATGCCTATCTTACCATGTTGTCTGACTTCATTACTACCTTAAAGACCAAGTGGTGCCCATTTATCTCTGTTCCTCAATACTCCCTATGGTACTACAATCAGAAAATAGAAGCAGGTGAAGGCGAGAAATAAAACTCGAATGTCTGCTGACACCGTGGTTAAAATAAAATCACAAAGTTGAAGAAGCTCCACAAGTCAGCGTCCTTGATATAACAAAGATAAAAATGCATAACTGACATTTCAGGTAGGGAAAAATAACGAAAGGTGTCTGAATAAAAAGGTGAGGGGGAGGCGTGCGGAACAAGCATGGACACAAAGGCAGGAGGTAATAGAAGGTGAAGGGAGGGAGGGCACAGCAACAAGCAAGGAAAAGTGGGATGGCGAGGTGAATAGAGGGGGATTGGGTGAAAATGTTCTGGCATTTCAATTGCAGAACCAGAAATTCATAGAGCTAACACAGTAACAGGCACTTCAGTCCACCAGATTTGGACTTTAGCAAGGCCTATGTCAAGATCCTGCCTTGTAGATAGGACATGAAAATCAAATCACATTGGATCCAGGGTGAGTTCAACAACTGCATACAAAATTGGATTGGTGGAAGGAGGCAGACTGGTGGGTTGTTTCTCAGGTTGGAGGCATGTGACCATTGGTGTGTTGCAGTGATTAGTGCTGGATCCTCTGTTGGTTTTCATAAATATTCACAATTTGAATGACAATGCAGGTGGTGAGGCCCAAAACATTGTGGTTGACACCAAAATTAACCCTACATACAGAATCTTTCAAATATGAGGGGGAAATTGCAGGAACCAAAGGAAAACAATGCAATCACAGGGAGAATATACTGGAGGTCAAGTTTAAATCCGGGTCACTGGGTCGGTGAGGCAACAGCTCTACCAGTTGTGTCCAATATGACACACTAAATTTGGCAACATCGTACTTGGAAAAAGAATGCCTCACAATCATTTTTGTTTTGGTTCCAGAGATAGGACTTCAGTGTCCATCCCCAGTTGCCCTCAAGGCTGTAAGACTCAGCCACTCAGTGAAAGAATGGAATTATATGCAGACGTAATTCATTGTGGATGGCATGTTCTAGAGTTGCCAGCAAGAACGATAACGTAAGCTACATGAGCCACCCAAATCCAATTGGGTGACTAATGTCCCTCAGGGAAGTCAGCCTGTCACCCAAATATGTGGCATAATTATGGGTTGTCATTTGGCATCTCATCTGATTTGAATTACTTTGATTTGAAGTACTTAAGGCAGTGAAATGTGTAATACAAGTGTGAGTATTTATTTCATTCAATATTCTGTTCCATTTGAAATAAATGTTTTCAATAAGTTTTTAAAGCATTTTTCCTAAATTAACACAGTTTTTATTGCAAGATTTTCTCATTATTTATTTACTTTATTCAAAGAGTGATTAAATGGGCCAAAAGGATTGAATAGCACACAAAGAATTATGCGAGGGTGATACAGAAACACAAAGACACATACATTGGAAAGGAATGAACTGAGTGGGTCTCTTTTCTCTAAGGAAAGAAAGCTGAGGAGTATTCGTCAACCATGTTGAGAAAGGGGGAATGTAAAACGTGGGATCTTAACTCGTCGGAAAATATAAAGAAAATAATATTTAAATGAAGTAAAACAAAGTAAAAACAGGAAGAAATATTGCAAAAGGAACATATTTACCTTTTCAGACGTATTTGAGATGCTTGCTGGTATCTCCAGGGTGATTGAAGGGAGGCCTCTGTCGCAGAAGGAGCCTGGTCCTGGGGTTGTGATGAGGACCCAATGAAGGGTTGATTTGGAGGGGACACCTGTGGATGCGTCCCTCCCGAAGACTAGGAAAAATGGTATCTGACAGGAAGGAAGTGTGCCATCGTGCACACCCAAATCAGCGTTTCAGTATATGTTCGCTAAGGTACAAGAGGTAATGGAATGGAATTATGCTCAAGAAATAAGAGAAGTGATGAAATTAGATAGTGACATTGATGAAGATACAGAACAAGAAAAAAGATAAGAAGAGAAACAAGAAGATACAAAAGCAAGAGCAAGCTAAATATGGGATAATACAAAGGGTTACAGGGGAAACTAAATTTAAAGAGAATCCACTTAAGGGGGTTGTAAGAGAAATTCTGCAACAGAAGAGGGAAATGAAGGAAAAAATATTATATTTGAGATCCAAGATAAACATATGAATACAAAGCTTTAGTAGAAGAAGTAATATTAATATTGTTGCAATGAAAGAGGGAAAGGAACAAGATATGATTCGATTCCTACAAAGATGGATACCTAAAGTTCTGGAGGTGAATAAATTTGAAAGTCCTATTGAAATTGAAAGGGCACATAGAGCCTTTAAGCCACGACCACAACCAGTTGAAAAGCCTCGCTCTATAGTGGTTAAATGTTCAAAATAACAGGTTAAGGAAAAAAATTCAGAGCTTTGCCATCTGAAAGAATGAGAAAACTCACTTGAGTATCATGGATCAAAGATTTTGTTTTATCCAGGCATTAGTGTACAATGGTTGATTAGAAGACGGGAAATTAATTTGGTAAAGAAAATCCTTTTGGAAAAAGGCTACAAATTTTCACTTCATTACCCAGCTATGTTGAAGATTTTATTACCTGATGGTAATAAGATATTTTTCAAAGATTATAAACAAGCAGGGGAATTTGTGGAGACATTACCTATTAATGAATCGAAGAAGGGAGTTCAATTTGGTTAAGAAAACCCTTTGAGAAAGAGGAAAAAGTTATAAATTTCTGTTTTGTTTTCCAGCAATGTTGAAGATTCCATTACCTGATATTTTCTTTCATAAATTGTAAATAATCAGTAAAATTTGTAGAGATATTATTTATTAATGAATTCAAGGAATGAAATCAATTTATTTAATTATTAAGGTTGATACTTTATTTTTTTTTAAATATACC
Source organism: Narcine bancroftii (assembly GCF_036971445.1). NCBI lineage: Eukaryota > Metazoa > Chordata > Chondrichthyes > Torpediniformes > Narcinidae > Narcine > Narcine bancroftii. The sequence continues at coordinate 339,670,702 of NC_091469.1, forward strand.
TGGGAGGTTAGGGGTATCAAGGTCTGGGATCCTATGACCATGTTCTTTTAGTGGCAGATCCCACACCACGAACAATAGTGGGGGGGGGGGGGGTGAGAGATGCCGTATATTTAACAGCACGTGTAAGGGGGATTTATTTATCTTTTTTTATTTTATGTTTTGGATTTCAATAAAATTTGGGAGTAATTTAGAAACAAGATTTGATTTATTGTAGGAAAGTTTGGTTGAATAAAAAAGGAATAGCATATTTATATATATTATAAATGGAAAAATTAGCTTATTTATTATTTTAATTATTCTAGAGGAATATTAGAAGATGAAGAGATTAATATGAGATTACTTTGTAAAAGGGGTGCCTGTATGAGTTAAATGTTAGACTTTTTTTAATATATGATCCTCCTTAAGAAATATATATGTATGTATGTATATATATATATATATATATATATATATATATATATATATATACATATGATTTTGAGTTGTATTGTGTAAAGTATTTCTGGGAAAATCCATTTTTTCTCTATTTGTTTTATTTTTTCTTTTTTTTTTATTAATTGAGGATTTTTTTCTGGGCCTTATTAATATTTGGAGATGAAAAGATTAATATGAGATTACCTGCAAGGTAGAGTTATATTTGTAATTAAATATTAATTAGAGGTTTTTTTTTAAGATGTTTATATATGATATTGTGTTGTTAATAACACTTTTGGGGTAATTTTGTTTTGTGTTTGGATTTCAAGAATAGATGGGAGTAATTTAGAAATAAGACCAATTATTGGAAGTAAGACTTCAATTATATATATGTATGATAATGAGTTTTTTATGACTGCTTTTGGAGTAACTCTTGTTTTTAAAATTTATTGTTTTTTTTATTGGGGATTAAATATAATGCAATGTATAAATGAGTAATAATTGATGCATTTACTTTTTATATTGGATACTCCTTGAGGGATATATCTATATATGACATTGTGTTATGAAGATTGTGTATTAGTAAGGTGGGGATGGGGGATTAAATGTATAAATGATTAAAATTTTATTTAATTATTTAAAATGTTGTTTACATTGTAGATGAAAACTAAAATAAAATTTAAAAAAACAATGTTGAGTAAATACACGTTCTGGTTCATGGAGGGGAGGGGGCCCTTGAAGTCCATACTTAGATGTTCAAAGGGGCAGGTAGCCTTGATCATTTGAGCTTACTCCGGCTGGTAGAAGTGCAGCTTGCACTCCATAGTCAGCTCTCTGATATCCTCCACAAAGTGATAGATCCTGGTGACCCTAGGGTGGCAGAGGCTGTTGTGTAGGGCTTAGATATAATCTGCTTGCACATTGGTGCAGGTATCCCAGGGCTCGTGGAGCTTCCCGAGCTGGTACAAGATCTCATAGTTGTAGGTGGACAGTTCAGTTCTCCACCTCAGGATCTTGTTTTTAATTTTTCCCCACTGTTTGTTGTTAAACATAAATGTGACTGCACATTGGTCAGTCAGCAGGGTGAACAATTTGCCAGCTAGATAATCCCTCCAGTGGTACACAGCTTCCACTATGGCCTGGGTCTCTTTCTCAATGGCTGAGTGCCGGAGTTCGGGGCCCTGGAGGGTATATGAGAAAAATGCCACTGGTCTTTCTGTTTGGTTCAGTGTGGTAGCCAGGGCAAAGTCGGACACATTGCTCTCCACCTGGAATTAGATGGATTCGTCTACAACATGCTTCACTGCCTTGCCGTGAGTGAGTGTGAGTGAAGGCCACTTGGACTTCTGCTGAGGGGGGACATAATTTGGCACCCATTGTGCATAGTATGAAAGAACCCCAGGGACCTTTTCAGGGCCTTGAGGTAATGGGGGAGTGGGAGGTTCAGCAGGGGCTGCATACACTCATGGTCGGGTCCAATGACTCCACGCACCCTAGTATAACCAGATGTGAAATGTGTAACATGAGGTTCAGGGCTTTTTCTGTCTGGAGATTTTTGCAGGTTAGCATCATGATCCTGTTGGTCATGGCCTCAGATGGTCATTTTGTACAGTAGGGGAAACGTGGCTTCTAGTTGGTGGCCATCCACCATTTAGTCCATCTCCCTCTGGAAGACTGAAACTCTATTCGTGACTCCAAAGGGGACCCTGAGGAAATGGTAGAGGTGGCTGTCCACCTCAAACGACACGTATGGGCTGTCCTCTGGGTGGAATGGGAGCTGGTGATAGGCCGACTTGAGGTCGATGGTGGAGAAAACCCAGTATTGGACAATCTTGTACACAATGTTGGCTATGCAGGGGAGGGGATAGATGTCCAAGAGGGTGAACCAGTAGATGGCTGTAGTCTATGACCAACCTGTGCTTCTCTCCACTCTTTATCACCACCACCTGTGCTCTCCAAGGGCTGGTGCTGGGCTCTATGCTGTCCTCTGCCAAGAGTCACTTAACATCAGCCTTGATAAAGGCTCTATCCCCAGGACTATATCACCTGCTCTTTGTTGCCACTAGCTAACAGTTGGGAGTGAAATTTTCAAATGGGGTGTGGTGGGGCCTGGCAGGTGGACAGACTGCAAGTCGTGAACAGTGGGTGATATTCAGGTTGCTGATTGTCTGTGTTCGGGGAGATGGGCTGGTGGTTTTAAATTTGGTTATTACGGCAGTAGGGGTGGGGTCCATAATATTCCATCACAACATTTTTAAGTTGGCACTGGAAGTTAAGACCTAGTATGACAGGTGCACAGAGTCATGGCATCATGAGCAATTTAAAATTCTTGTTGTTGGTGCCATCCACAGTTAACGTTACTGTGCAGCCACCTCGGATTTCAGTCGAATGGGACTTGGCCAATGAGATTTTATACTTAACTGGGATCACTGTGAGGGAGCAGTGCTGTACAGTGCCCAGGTGTATAAAGCTTTCAATGCTTTCCATGTTGAACAGACAGTTTGTAATGCAGCTGTTTACCTCAATGTCCATGGTGGACCTTACTAATTAATGTGGGCTGCTCTGGTCCAGAACAATAGATACGAGTGTCAGTTTGTTGTCTGAGTTACTGCTACTGTATGTGCATATTGGCAACCTCCACGATGTCCACCCCAAAGATGGGTACCCCCATGGTTCACACACGGTTGCCATCAGAAGTGACGTCGATCCTGGCTGTCATGTCTGGATTCCTGCTGTGCTGTTCTCCGTGACTGGAAGTGGAGCCGGAAATAACATGATCCAAGATGCGACAGCAATTGTTTGCATGTGGCAATGCAGGGCGGAGGTCTGGACCTACATACCCTTCCGTATTGTCCTTTTCTTCCACAGCTGGAGCAGGTCTTGATTCTGGCAGGATAACTCTTCTGTGGCTGTTTTTCTGGCCACAGCAATAGCACCTCGGGTGCTCATCGATAGTGCCCACTATTTGGGATGCATTCCCCATCCCAAGGTGGCAGCACCCATGCTCCCCATCTGGCAGCTCCATTGCCAGAGGAGTAAGCCTCCGTGATCATTTGGGCTGTGTCTAGTGCCTTGGCAAGATCGACGATGATCTTCAGGATCCAATCGCCCTTCTCCGAGAGCCTTTGTCTGATATTATCAGACCTGAGACTGGCCACACAGGCATCCCTGATCAGCTCCTCCTGGCAGATGGCTGCTGTAATGTTAGTGCAGCCACAAGCTTGTCCCACCTCTTGCAAGGCCTGAATGTATTCGTCAACGGACTCTCTATGTACTTGTCAACAGCTGCCCACGAAGTATCTGGCATAGATTACGTTCTTCAGATCCAGGTACTGCTTTTGCAGAAGCCCCATAGGTGGCTGAGTAAGTCTCACAGTCTCTAATCATCTGAAAAATGCGGTGGCCAGCCTGTGCAAACAGCAGTCTTTCTTTATCAACCTCTTCCCAAATGTTGTATCGCCTTATAAAGGCGTTCAGGCAGTGCAGCCACTGATTGAATTTTACGGAGGCCCCTGGATCCTCAGGGTCAGTGTCCAGCTTCTCCACTCTAATAGCCTTGTCCATGGCATGTGGGTTATAGCGATTAAATTGTAGCACTGTCGATTAGACCGCCAGGCCAGAAGTCGAGATTAATAGGCTTTACTCACTATAAACTTACAGGCATATCTTACATGCTGTTGGCCTGATTCCAAGGCAGTCCTGAGGGAGGGAATTGGGCAATAGTGCCTTTATTAGGAATCCTGAAGGGGGGAGGAGTTATCGGGGTAGGCAAACCAGTACAATGCATGTATTACAGTTCTTTACTCATAAAAACGTATCTATTATATGTTTTACCAGCTCATCATTCTCTTCAAATATCCAATGTCCCCAGATTTGCAAAAGGAGAATCAGTATCATGAATGGCAATTTGTCAATGCTTTTTTTCCCCTACCAATGTGCTCTATTGTTAAGACAAACAACAAATGATTAATGTCCTTCCAAACAAGCCATTTCCTGAACTTTAACTGGATGCTTGCAGTGGTATCAGTCCAGACACCAATTCATATGGTTGGGGGTTTATGTTCACTCTCCATGGAGTTGGCCACATAATACAAACTTCAAAGGTTCCAAGTTCAAAGTTCAATATTTCAAAGTTCAGATTTATTTCCAGAGTACATATATAATATAGGAACATAGGAAGTAGGAAAAGGAGTAGACCAGAAATGGCCCGTCGAGCCTGCTCTGCCATTCCCTACGATCATGGCTGATCTAATTTATGACCTAACTCCACCTATCTGCCTTCTCCCCATATCCCCTAATTCCTCTGGTCTTTCTGTTTGGTTCAGTGTGGCAGCCAACCCTGAGATTCTTTTTCCTGCAGGAGTGGCAGAATTTCTAGTTGAAGGTAGTGCTAAAAACTGCAATCAAGAAAAGTTGTGGATACAAAAGAGAGAAATATAAACAAAAAAGTAATGTAAATAAACTTTCTCCGCAATACAGAAGAAAAAGTATATATTCAGAAATAAATAATGTTCAAAGTAAGATTCCTTAAATGAGTCTATGATTCTGCTGGTGGAGGGGTAGAAACTGTTCCTGAATCAGGTGGTACAGGTCTTGTGACACCTACACCTCTTTCCTGATGGCAGCATGACAACAGAGCATGTGCTGGGTGGTGTGGATCTTTGATGATTGCTGCTGCTCTGCGATGGCAGCATTCCATGCAGATTTTCTTGATGGTGGGGAGAGTTTTGCATGTGATGTACTGGGCTGTAGCCAGTATCTTCTCCAGGTCTTTCTGCTCAGACATATTGGTGCCCCAATACCAGGTTGTGATGTAGCCAGTCACCACACTTTACACTACACATCTATAGAAGTTTGCCGACTCAACTCCTCAGAAGTCTAAGTGCTGATGTGCTTTCTTCAGGATGTCTTTAGTGGTTCAGTCCGGGTAATGTCCTCCGAGATATTGACTCCCAGGAATTTAAAATTGCTCGCCTTTTCCGCCTCTCATCTCCCAATGATCACTGGATTGTACACATCTGGTTTTCCCTTCCTAAAGTCCACAATCAACTTTTTGGTTTTGGTGGCATTGAGTGCAATGTTGTTGTCAGTGCACTATTCAGCCAAGTTTTCAATCTCCCTCCTGCATGCTGACTCATCACCCACTTTTAATGATATCGTCAGCAAATTTGTTGATGGTGTTGCTGTGTACCAAGCCACACAGCCATTGGTATAAAGTGAGTAGAGCAAGGGACAAAGTACACAGCCCTATGTAATTGCAATTGTGGAGGATATGTTCTTACTAGTCCTCAGTGATTGTGGTCAGGAGATTCAATGAGGACCTGAAGATCCAGACTGACACATGAATGCAGTCCTGAGCAACAGTCAAAACTTCTGCCTTATAGCTTTAAAATAAAATAAGGGATTTTAGCACAAAACTATTGTGGGACTATCCTTCGAAAGGAAGTGGTAGAATCAGAGGGATGAGGATGGTGGGGAGAGATTGAGGGGAATGCAGGGAATACAGCTTCATGTAGGATGTGTAAAAAGCTGCTTGATGGTCACGGTAGATCTGTCAGTTTCTATATTGTATTTCTCAATGATTGTATTACAACAAACTTTCTGCTTATTTTTGTGGTGCTTTCTGTAATATCTTGCTGCGAACATAATAATAATAGCTGCATTCTTTCAGGTCAGTTTAATTGCTGGCTGCATCTTTTAACAGGCATTGTGATATAAAAACACACATCCATGTGTGACATGATGCTGTGCCCAGAAACAATTCATAAACATAAACAATGCTTGATAGTCTGGCTTGCATGCTTTTGAATGCTTACTTACTTTCACAATGCATCAACACATATCATGGTTCTGGTTCCTGGTAGAGTACTTACACCAGACTATACATACAAGTTTATAGTGCAGTTTAGAGCCAAAACTTTCTGATTTAGATGTAGAACTCTTCAGCCATCTGAGGTAACCCAGTAAGTAAGAGTGGAATGTTTCCTTTAACAAAGGTGTTAAACTGGTTTTGCATTTTTACTGCCAGGAGACATTCCACAAGACAGTCTGCTCTTCACCCAGGTGAAAAGTTTAGGCTACAATGGAAAGTGTGCAGAGCCTTTTGCCATTTATGAGAGTGTTTTGGCTCAGAATAACTAGATATCGACAACTGCAAATACAGTTGAAAGAACTGACATATTAGCACCAATGAAGTTTGTTTCAGGCCTGACTCCAAATAACAAGATCAATTAAATGTCTCATTTTCATTTTGGAGGGCTGTTGTTTCGAACCACTGTTATCTACCATTCATTTAGAGCTATTGTCACCAAAAAAAGGTGGCACCACATCTGCTGCAATGGCAGCGCTGCCGCATATGCAGACCTGAGGAGAGCGGGGAGCGAAGACATAGAACTCCCTCATGAAATCCTACTGTAACAACTCTGTCCAGGCTTTAAATGGCTTGTTAAAGGAGCCAAATCCTGCAATGGCGGGGACTTGGGCCCATGATGGCAGCACCTGTGGCTTTGAGAGGCTCCAGATTCCAGGGGAGCAGTAGAATGGTGCAGGGCACCAGTTACGGGAAGAATGTCCTCCCGTTGAGAAGGAGAAGCAGAGGGGACAACCCTAAAGATGCTGACGATGGTGGTGGACCAGTGAGGGGCTCTGTGGCTGAAGAACACCCACAGGTGGAGAAATGTTGGTGACATGTGGCCGAGGAACCACACAGACTGTGGGCTGCTGGTGACTTGAGGTGGAGGGACTATAGGCTGCTGGAGGCTGGCTCATGGGAGCCAGCTGTTGGGAACTGAATTCTAGAGGGCAAAGAGGATTCTTGCTCACAGTGTGGGAGATTTGGATCTGGGTGCTGGTTGCCAATGGTTTGAACTGAATTGGAGTCTTGGGTGCTGCAGAGGCTGTGGGAGTACTGGAGGCAAATCCATGGAAACTCTGGGGGACTCTCTTTTAGTTCTCTTTCTCTAACTGTAAGGGGCACAGAGGAATGTTAATACTAATGGCAAATCTGTACCTGCCTTCTGACAGACTAAAGTCAATTTCGCGAAGCCAAGCCAAAGAATAAAATCTAATCTAATTGGTAATATTCTCAGACATTTTAACCAAACATCCAGGATGTTAAATGGTAGACAATTGAGGAGTGCAATGGAACAAAGGGATTTAGGGATTCTGGAACATAATTCCCTGAAAGTGGTGAAGGAAGCATTTGGTATGTTGACCTTCATAAATCAGAGTATTGAGTACAGGAGTTAGGGTGTCATGATGAAGTTGTACAAGGCATTGGGAAAGCCAAATTTGGAATATCATGTGCAGTTTTGGTTGCTGAATTGTCGGAAGGATATCAACAAAATAGAGAGAGTGCAGAGGAGGTTTTCAAGAATGTTGCCTGGGTTTCAGTATTTGAGTTACAAGGAAAGGTTAAACGTTATTTCCAGGAACATAGAAGACTAAGAGGTGATTTGATAGAGGTATTTAAATGAGTAAAAATTAGTGGGGGGGGGGGGCAGATAAAGTAAATGTGAATTAGCTTTTTTTCCATTGAGAGTAGGGGAGATTCAAACAAGAGAACATGGGTTGAGATTGAAGGTGGAAAAGTATAAGGGAAACATGAAGGGGAGCTTCTTCACTCAGAGACTGGCGGGAGTATGGAATGAGCTTCCGGCGGAAGTGGTAGATGCAGGCTTGAATTTAATATTTAAGGAAAAGTTGGATAGGTATATGGATGAGGGAGGTATGGAGGGTTATGGGCCAGGTGCGGGTTAATGGGACTAGGTGGAAGAAGGTATTTGACATGGACTAGAAGGGCCAAAATGACCTCTTTCTGTTTTGTAATTGTCATCTAGTTATACGGTCAAATGCAGGATCAGCCTTATCTATGCGCTCATTATAAACTTAACAAAATAATGGATTGTAAACCGAGGATCTAATTCGGTAGAGATCAGTTTAATCGAATTAAGGGACAGGCGATGTTCATTCTTGATCGACTGAGAATGATGTGCTTTTGGAGGGGGCGACATTTCTGTATCACCAAAAACACTCCGCAGGTTAACGATCAAAGCACAACACGCCCACAGCTCAATGTATTACTAAGAACAACATTAAAACAATTCAACCTTCAAAGCGCAGGCAAGCCTGCTGACGAAGCCTGAGAAATTCGAAATTACATTCCGACCATGTTCTGAAAAGTAACGTTTATAGCCGCCGCAGAAAATATGCACAAGACATCTCGAACAGTAACGACTGGAGATAATGTTGTATTAAATAATTTTCTGCGTTAGATATTTAGGATAAATGTGGGAATTTCTTGTGCCTTCCAGGTGTCACGAATTCCGGTACATGTTTCTGTATGCGTCGGTGCTTACGTGTTTTTTAACTGACTATCCCTGCCAACCATCGATGTTGTTTTCAATGCTTTGAATTCCTCGGCCCCACTTCTTCATCGGTCGCCTCCGCAAACTTGCACAGAACCTATCGGGAATCTGTATCCCTGGGCACACCTGGGAATGATTAATGCACCAGAGATCAACATACATGAGCCGTGAAGACGGCGGTGGGTAATTGAATGCACTGATTTCGTGGGATAAACAGTCTATCCATATGTCTCCTTGACTTAATGAAGGGTGTAATTCCCTTCTTTGTGTAGCAACCCCCTACATAATAGGCGTTGTTAAAAATAACTTCAAGCACTTTAATGAATTGCAAAGTAACAAGAAAACCAAACATGAGTAGAACACTGACAAATCAATAAACATATCGGACCCGCGCACGTAATCCTTCTGGCAAACCGTATGAAGCAGCAAACAGGCATTCAGAATGAGTTGTTGATGCAAGGAAACTTGATACATAATATTGGGGAACTTTAGCAACAGGCTGGGAAGTGAGAACCTGTCCAGGAATAACCCGATCAGACTTGCTCTCATGATCATTTTCAGGTGATTGGGTAAAAAAAATGTTAAAATTACTATCCTACCGTTTCCCACCCATATCTTAATTCAAGTCACGAAAAATAACTATTTGCAAAAATGGAACAGAAAATTCGCAGCCTCGAAGTTTCTAGTTTAATACTAAGTGAGACGGGGCACGCTATTCTACTTGTTCTATTTACTGTTTTCACTGGGGCGACTGATGTGCAGTAGGACCACGCTTTCTGGTTTATTTACTATAATAAAATATGAAACAACCCCAGTCAATTTCACGCTATTCAAATCACACAGCAACCTTGGGCGAGTCCACATAACAGGTGTAGGGGGAGAGCTATATAATAAAGTTCAATCTCAAAACAGATGTATCGGAAGCCCTTCGATGAAAGGTATTCACGATATACTGCTTTTCCTAATAAAGATCAATAGCTGTCTGGTGAGTGGTAGAGTGCCAGGAGCGAGTTGGTGTCTCTTCGATTCCAATTCCACTTCCCCCCCCCCTTCCCACCGTGTGAGTTGGACGGCTCGGATGCTGATATTACCCAGGTCTGAGCGAGTCTCTGGAGACTTGAGGGATTTGTCCCTGACAGTAAAGAACTACCTGGGTTCCTGGAACTGTCTCGACAAAAACAATCTCAGCTGAAAGCGATCTCCGCTTTCCATTCACTTGTGGCGGTGGACAGGAGCTGTCTGAAACAGAAGCGAAACCATCCATGTTGATTGAAACAATCCTCTAATAAGACTCTCGGTCTTCCAAGGTCATTGATACCTGTGGTACTCAGCAGAATCAGTGGAAGTCTCTGTGGGGGAAAAAAAATTAAACACAACCCGACCATGAGTTTGGAAGTTTTCAAGGAGAGGGGATTCGGGAGTAAACCCGCTGAAGTTTGCAGCGACTCGGAGGGCAGTGTACCCTCGCCCCTCTCTGCGGCAGAGGAACTGGGATCGGATGGAGACTGTGTGGCGAATAGTCCGCCACCGACAAACTCGTGCTCCGAGGGAAAATCCAAGACCTACACCAGGCGTCCCAAGCCGCCCTATTCCTACATCGCCCTGATCGCCATGGCCATCAGGGACTCGGCTACAGGTCGTCTCACCTTGGCCGAAATTAATGACTACCTGATGAAGAAATTCCCCTTCTTTCGAGGCACCTACACAGGTTGGAGGAACTCAGTCCGCCACAACCTGTCCTTAAACGACTGCTTCGTCAAAGTGCTCCGCGATCCATCCAGACCCTGGGGCAAAGACAATTACTGGATGCTGAACCCGAATAGCGAGTACACGTTCGCGGACGGGGTGTTTCGCCGCAGAAGGAAGCGCATTGGCCGCAAACCCCTCAAGGAACCCGGCGACCAACACGTGCCTGAAGTTCTCTCGACATCCACTAAGGAAGAAGAATCCCATGCCAAATTTTCCAGTTCTTTTGCAATTGACAGCATCTTGAGCACACCTTTTCAAAGGCAAGAAGAGAAGGTGTCAGAAACCAAAGTGCCCTGCAATGTTGGCAGACTGTTCTTGTCCAACAGACCACTGATAACTTATCCGTACCTTTCCTACCCTCCCGCAGCCCCAGTGCCGCCACTGTTCCCCATTAGCCCGGGTACCTCCTCTCTGCTGCAGCCCTACAGGTTCTCTGCGTCAGAGCAGAGCTTGCTGGAGCACCGAGCCAACCCTTTCTACTCAAAGGTTTTTCAGAACAGGATTGCCATCTCAGACACTTTTTCTTGCATTGGAGTGCCAACGGCAGTGCATCCTACGCCCTATAACCCTTACAAAATCGAATCGCTGATTGTTTAGAAGATTGCCTGTAAAATTCTAAGGGAAGAAGATATGGAGCTTCTTTTGTGCACCTTTGTTGGTTTAGAGCCTTAATGATAGAGCAATTTACCCCGAGCACCGTTAGGAACCTGAGAAATGCCTCGGTTCGAATATTGCTAGATCAGATATTTGCCTGCTGTTGTGTATATTGACAAGACCAGTTGCTCTGGTCGTTATCAAAAGGAACTATATATATATATATATATATATGTGTGTATATTAAGGGAATTTATAGTAAGTTATCAATCGTTTTTAAAAAGCGAGAATGTGAGATCATTTCTGCCGCGAACGATGGCATTGCTGCGTGCCAAAATAAGTAGCTGCGAATTTTTTTAAAGACAGAACTATTTATAACTTTGTTTTCCAAAATCAACAAAAAAAAAACCAGACTGGCGATAACATTTTCATCATGTTGTTTTTATAAGCAATCTCGTGTAGAATATTACTGACCATGCTCGAATCGAGAGAGTATGTTTGATGAATCTCAGACCTGTTACTAAAGACGGGACCCCACTGCCAATATAAGCAGGTGATTTTCGTGTCTTTTTTTTGTTCTATGAGGTGACGCAGAGGCGTTGTATTTTCGAATAAAAAAAAGCTTTGATAATAAACCCTGCTGCTTGTTGCGTGCAATAATTTGACAATCGATCGGTTTCATCTCTGTGATTTGATAAGGGGCAATCATATTTTTAAAAAGTTAAACAACAGGAATCGGATTCGCGTGAGACTTATTTATAAACGCCTGTGCGTGTTGAAATACAAGAGATCAGATTATGAAACACGGCTGCCTTGAAAGGTTTGGGGTGGAGCCAAACTCTTGGAAAAATCAGAGCAGGTTGTTTACATCTTAAATCCAGCAAAGTTTTCCAAAGGTGTATTCAGTCATTATCTATTGCAAACCAGCACTTTACGAAAGGGTGGTGAATGATTCCTTAAGCATATTTTCACGAATTTGAATGGCAAAAAAAAATTACCCTCGGATCAGCGCGAAACAAAAAAAAATACACAGAATCCTATTGTACTGATTTTCATTCCATTTGAACTGGGGGAATGAAATGAACAAGAGGCGGATCAGTGAAACTTTTCACAAAGTGAAGACTTCCTCCAGATCACACAGGTGATCGAAATTCTGGAGATGTTTTCGGGTGGATCGCATCAGAGATTAATATGGGGGCATTCCATCCCAAACTGTGAAGAATTTTTTTTTCTTAACAGAGTTTTAACGAGAAGGTATCGGGAGGATGTCCAAGTTCGTGGTCGGTATACAAACAAATCGAGAGGATGCGGGCATTTAAAAGATTCCGATATTTTATTTTCCCATTATCAAATAATACATTCTTAATCGATCACACTTAGAATTCCGAGTCAATGAGATTTGAAAATGTAGACATGTTCTATCGCAACTTCAAAGCCTATGTGGAGGTAATCCACCTATTAATTCCTTAATGTACATATATACTGTTGAATATTTCCAGCATTTTCTTTTTTTGTTAACGATTTCTGCAAAGTTGAAATGCTGTTCATTTATCTGACTAAATTGGTCTACAAGCCAAGGTGTTGGATTCTGTCTGACACATGAATGAGATGTGTATATTCCACGTGACTTTTTTTAAAATTCATGCTGTTGCTTTGAAAACTGTACAAGTATGGAAATGACACACACGAGGTTGAAAAGCACGCAAATATATGCTCCAATTTTTTAAAATGAAATGAATGTTTAAAAACGTGCAAGCTAACTCATGGACAGGTATCTGGTTAGGGCCTCAAGCTGTATGCTGCCCTGCAGTTCATAACCAGTGCACGTTCTCCAATTCATTCACTGGCCCATCTCGTTTAACCACTTCTCAGGCACTCCCTTTACAAATACTTCGAGACCAGAGTATTCCCGCAGAGTCATTGTGCTCCCATGTAAAATAGGATAGTAGGAAGATCCCAATATTTATCTTACTTTGAAAAATAAATTTGTTCAGCGAATAATTAAAGAATTTCGAGTGGATATGATGTACACATGTTTAACAAATGTATCCCAAGTGTTGGAGGGCGATCATGAGGCGAGGTATTGAATAGTAAAGGTATTTGTTCAAACAGCAGGGATCAGGAAAGGGGCTCAGACATTTAGAAATTGGACTGACACTCTCCAGATGAGTTCTTATTTGGATCAACAAGGCCTAGCCAACATGCTTCCACCAGCACCATGTTGGAATTTGTTGGGATGTTAATATGGTTCATTTTCAGTAAATGTTACACCTCCCTTGCAAATTTGACTAGGTGTGATTGTAAAAAAAGTTAAGATGGTTTACTCAAGGCAACAATGTAGAATATAGAACTGCGGTGATTCAGTACCTGGCCACAGTTTAAACAATTAAGATAACCGCTTATGAAAGAGAGCTGGGATTATTTTAAATAACTTGTTATTAAATTGTGGTGCCTTGTGCACATGAAAAGGAGGTTCTCGGTGCCAAAGGAATGTTTAATCAGTCACTGGGAGGGCCAGTGATGTCAGTGTTGGCATAAAGCGAGACATCAAATAATTTTGAAGTTGTGCCAAACGGCATTCATCACGGCTCGCCCAGGGTTGGACCATTTACCTGACCTTGCTCATTTTAAAGGTCATCCTTGACGATTCCATTATCTTGTTCCAACTATGCTAGTTGCCTCACCCAAATGGTGACACCTTCCTTTGAAATTAGTTGTTGCTCACATGAGATACATTGAGCTCCCCGTGCAGTTCCCTCAGAAATAAAAACATCCATAAATGCAAATTCATTCTACACAAAAGACAATCGAACATGATAGAAATTTGATTTTAATGTCTAATTTAAATTAATGAGGATACCCCAAAGCAACTGTTGGATCTGCTTTCACCTTTCCCTCTTTTTACATTGACCTTATAAAGTCTGCAAAAATATTTTAACAGATTTTACTTGGTGAACTTTCTGACCTATCTGAGGAGTTCTGTCAAATTCTGCAGATCAGCAGAGATGTCACTCCAGCTGTGAAAATCTAGCGAAAACATTTGTCCTGCATTAGAACTGACTCTAAAGAATGAATGCATATGGAGAAATTAATAAATCAAAAGAGGATGGAACTCCTTAAATCTTGCACCAACACTTGTCTCTAATGACTTGTTGCTGAGTTTGTGCATTGAGTTACAACAATTAAAGTAAAACATAGGATGATAAGGCATGCACAAAAAAAAACATTGCTCTATTCCTTGGATAGGACTTGAGACCCGATGTGTCTTTGTGAGTCCTGGGCTCACCAAAGAGACTTGAAAGCAAAGAAACATAGACTGACATTTCAGTACATAACTCAAAAAGATCTACATTGTCAGAAGATTTTTTTTAAATCAGACAATAAATTTGTGTCCCACTTCCTCTTTCTGCTAAATGGTTGAGATTTCATACATGATTTTGAAGTAGAATTTATTCAGGTGTCCAAACATAATTCAGCCCTCAATCTACGCTGATAAATTACACAATCTTGTTGAGCTGGATTTTTCTATAGTAACTACACAAATCTTCTGAGAGATTTTCCATATAGTAACAGTGATTGTGTGGAACATAGAAGAGTAGGGCATAGGAACAGACAATTCATTCCATAAGTCTGAGCTGAATATGATCCCCAACTTAAAGTAAAACTGTGCTACTTGCAAATGAAACATATCCCACAAGTATTTAAGTGTCTACCTGGAAGTTTCTTAAACTATTGTATCTGATTCCACCACCACTCCTGACAGCCATTCCAGGCACCTGTGTGAAAACAAAATTGCCCTGTACATCTCCTTTGAACTCCTATACATAAAGGCATATCTCTGATATGTTACATTTTTACCAAGGAAAAAAAAAGATTATGAATGTCTGCATATCAATGCCCCTTATAATTTTGTAAGCTTTTATCAGGTCTCTGCTCAGCACTTTTCTAATAAATTTACTCTGCTTCTGTTCGCATAAATTGGTGTAAATTCCATTCCCCCTCTCATTAAATAGTCTGTCTACTGAGTAAAGTGACTTTGATATTTTTTAATGCAATCCCAGAGGCAAGAGGCAACCTAAATGTGGAAGCACAGAAATACTGGTGGAAATAATACCTCGAAGAAGGGTTCAGGCCCGAAATGTTGGTTATATGTCTTTACCTCCTATGGACACTGTGAGTCTTGCTGAGTTCTTCTAGCATTTCTGTGTTTTTACTACAGTCAGGATCTGAAGACTTTTGGGTTTCACTTCAACCTAAATGTGGAGCATGCAATCCAGATGTACCTCCTAAACAACTAAACTACTTCATATTGGTGTGGGTTTTTTTTTGTTAATGTAATTTATTTAATTTCAATGAGTAAGATTTGCTTTTGTCAGTATTTGAGAAAGTGTGTATGAGTAAGATTCTGGACTTTTAGTCAGAGGTTTGAGGTATTAAGTTCAATTCCACAAAGTTCAGGTTGATGGCCCAATACAAAATTCGGGTACTATTGTACTGTCTTTCATTTGAGATTTAAACTGAAGTCAAATCTTACAATCCAGGGAGGATTGAGACTATAGCATGGAAACCTTACAAGTTACGAAGCCATTTTTTAATCAACATAGTACAGCAAATCTTTAGCAAATTCATGGAAAAAAATCTCCATATTTTATTTGAA
Source organism: Narcine bancroftii (assembly GCF_036971445.1). Classification (NCBI taxonomy): domain Eukaryota; kingdom Metazoa; phylum Chordata; class Chondrichthyes; order Torpediniformes; family Narcinidae; genus Narcine; species Narcine bancroftii. The sequence goes on from NC_091469.1 coordinate 339,686,482, forward strand.
AGATATATATGTGGATCAGACTGCAATTCATATTTTAATACTGTTACATAATTTCAAACAATACAAACCAAAATGTACAATGCACAGTCAATAACACTAGAACAAAATAGTTTTTAGCTCCACCACTCCTTCTTTTGTCCATTGGATTTTGAGGTACATTACATTCTATAAGCCTTAAAATTCTGAGTCATTAACACAATAAACATCTGAGAATGGCATAAATTTCAGATTACATCATAAATCACATTTTCACACTCCATTGAAGAAAGGACATAGGACATAGATAATAGATAATAGATCAGGCCAGTGGCTCATCAAGTCTACACCAGCCATAATGCTAATCCAACAAAGCCCAGATGCCAGCACATGATCCATCTCCCTCTCTTCCCTCTCTGTTCAAATGTCTGTCTAAAAATAATTTAAATGTTGCTACTGTATCTGCTTCTATTACTTCCCGAATCGCATTTTCCAGGCACTCTCTATTTTAAAAAAAGTCCCACAAATCTCTGTTAAGTTTCCCCCTCCAATGTTCTTGAATATTTGACATTTACAACTTGAGAAAATTATTTTGACTATCAATCCTACCTATGCCTCTCATAATCTTATGAACTTCCATTAGGTTGCTCCCTCAATCTCATTGCTCCAACAAAAACAATCCATGTTTGTCCACCCTTTCCTAAGCTAATGAAACCAATGTTACAAGAACCATCATGACCCCCCCCCCCCACCCCACTACAGCCTCCAGTTGAGGCTGAAGCTGAAGAGATCAGAATCTTCAGGGGGGCAAATCCTCAGAAAGCGATTGGCCTTAAAACCTGTACAAACCAACTGGCTGGAATTTTTGTAAGCATTTTCAGCCTCCCGCTACATTGTTCAGAATTCCCATTTGCTTCAAAAGAGCATACATCATTCCAGTGTGCAAGAAGAGCTAGGTGACATGCCTCACTGACTAAGAGTTGGTGGCATTGATATCTGCCATGATGAAGTACTTCAGGAAATTGGTTATGAAATTAATCAGTTCCTTTCTCTAGAAGGAACTAGACCTACTTCAGTTCACCGATCAACAAAGCAGGTTAATGCCAGATGCCATCTTGCTGTACATCCACTCTGTGTTAGATCACCCTGATCACTGGAACACGTATGTCAGGCTGTTTGTCACTCACTACAGATCACCACAGCAAATCTCATGACATAGCCAATAGAACATGGGATTCTGTCCATCCCTCTGCAACTGGATCCTCAATTTCCTCATTACCAGACCCCCAGTTAGTGTAGATCAGAAACATCACCACTTTCTCACTGACTATCGACACAGGGACACACCAAGGCAGTGTGTTTAGTCCACTAGGTGACTCTATAATTACATAGCCAAGTTCAGAACCAACGCAAACTACATATTCCCTGATGATACCTGCATTGTTGGAAAAATGACTAGAAATTATGAGTCAAACTAAAGGATTGAGATCGAGAACCTAGCTGGGTGGTGTCCGAACAACAATTTTGTTCTCAACATCACCAAGACCAAGATTTATTTTAAGAAAGAGATACACATGGGCCACACACCCTTTTGCATTGATGAAAAGGAGGTGAAGAGAGTCGGAACCTTCAAGTTCGTGGAGTCTATAGTTCAGAAAACCTTTCCCAAATCCAGCACATTGAGGCAACTGTGAAGAGGGCACACCAACTACTTATTAAGGAGTGTGAAGAGATTTGCCATGCTATTGGATACGCCATCAAACGTCTACAGGTGAATTGTGGAAAGTATATTGGCTAGTTGCATCACAAACTGCTTTGGCAATACAAATGCCCAGGAATGAAACAGTTACAGAGTGTAGCTAATATATATATAAGACCATCACAGGCTCTGACTGGCCAACCATTGCAGACATTGATGGGAAGCGCTGCCTCAAGAAAGCAGCCAACATCATCCTGGTCACAACCTCTTCTCACAGCTACCTTTAGGTAGAAGGTATAAAAGGGTGAAAATCAGTACTTCCTGGTTTGAACAGCTTCTTTCCATCAGCTGTCAAACTTTGAACCTCCCCTTGGAACTGACTCATAGATTTTCCAATAGTACAAAAGAACTACCTGCACACCCTTTATACACAAGGATTAATGTGAATATTTATTATCTATTTATATATCTAATGTCTCTTTTAATTTAATTCAATTATAGATTTTCTTTACAGCTACCTGTTTGGCTGCAGCAAATAAGAATTCTTGCACATATGTACATTGTAATAATGTGTATGACAATAAACTCATTATTCATTGTCATTGAAACTAAAAAGACAATCAATAAACATGGAACCAATTTGGAGCAATTTCTCTGGGATAGAAAAGTTAAGTGAACATAATAGAAATCTTGTAGGAAGGGAACATAATATATATGACTGTCATTGTCTGATCAAAGAAAAGATGTCTTTTAGACAGAGAATGAAAAGAATATAGAACTTGTCCCATAGAACCAATGACACATTGCTGCTTTTAAATAGAAACTTAAGATTTATGTGGTCGCAACATCAATTATGGTCAATGAGAAAAAAAATGTTTCAATCCTTGCATTTTTTTGTCATTTTTAGAATGGAAACCCTCGAGCCTCCGGAAGGTTAAAAATAAAAGGTAAATCTCAGCCTGTCTGCCAGTGTTACATAAACTTGACTGATGTGGAATTAATTAATTAAGGCTCTTTCTTTTCCTCACACATACCATTTTAATGCTCCTTTACTCACCATGGACCCTATGTAACAAACCACGAACCCTATGTAACAAACCACAGACAAAAGGGAAGGAAAAGATGCTGGCAAGTCCAAGTCCCTTACTAGACCACATTTGGAACTTCTTGTGTTTTGCTGTGAGTGGCACCTGATCAATGAGGTCCAGTGGTTGAAAGATCCACACAGGCTGTGAGCGGCTGGATATTGGCTCATGGGAGCCAGGTATTGGTATCAGAACCATGATTCGTGAGGGTACTGAGGGCAAGAAGGACTACCGAAGGGCCTCAGATGCTGAAGGCTTCTTGATCATGTCGGAGGTTTGGATCTTGAGGCCAGATTGCCAATGGGATTGAATAGGAGCACTGAAGGTGAATCGACAAACACTCAATGTCTCTGAAGGACTCTCATTTGTTGCTCTTTCTCTCTTACTGTAAGGGATGCTGGGCAATGCTAATGGCATCTCTTACACCATGCAAAAGGAATTTTTGTGTAATATTACATTTTCTGTATCATTTCATGACAATAAAGAAATATTGAACCTTGTTTATGGAGAATTTTCTCATCAGATTACAACCTTGATTTATATACTGGATTGTTTGTTGCATATGCAATATTTGCCTTCACTCCCTTGCCACTGACAAACTATCTTGTCCCACTCCACAGCACTGTGCAGATACTTAGCCATCTGCACTTTGAATGCTACAGTGGATAGGATGGTGCAGCAGTTAAATTTCCAGATCATTGATCAGGTGCCTTAATTCCAAACCATCTGAATGCATAACTGACTATGGAGAAAAAGAAGATAAAATGAACAAGAGAATAGTGTTGAGGATGTTGCAGATCTGAAGCAGGTCGCAAAACAAAGTGATAATGATCAACATAAGCATATGATTGGAAATGTCAAATATTTTGTTTAGTGAGCTCTTGAATCTTTTAAAAATATGGTGCAACATAGAGCACTTTTCAATGTCTCAAGATTTCTTCAAGCACAGTTAAGTATTTTTGAAGTGCAGTCATTGTGTTAATGTGGAAAAGTACAGTAAACCACTGTTCACAATCAGCAGTGAGAGAATGATTTTTGCTGTTGGTAGTGAAGGATAAATATAATATTCACCTCCCCTCCACTTCATGAAAAGGATCTTAATTCTCATCCTGGGGATAAGTTCAATTATGAAAAGGAAGACTTGCCTTTGTACTTTACTGCAGTTCCAGACAAGATTATATGTTCCTGAGAAAGGAGTTTGTGCGTGAGCTCTTTGCCTACGAGTTTCTACCATTGAGGCTTGAATTAAAGTTTCAGTGCTTGGTGAATTGATGCAAAGATGGAAATGGTTGACATATCCAAGATGGAAGTCGAAGGCAGTTTGGGCATATATTAAAATCCTGACCACTTTATGCTAAATCAAAAAATAAAATAAACATTGTAATGAATACATCTGTGTTTAATGAGTAATAAATAGAATTAACTGAACATCTGGATATAGCAGTATTTGAAGAGAAAGGAAGTACCCATATCTCAAACAATAGATTAATCAGAACATATCATGAAACATTATCCAATTTTTTTTTTTTGCATGTTTTATTATCAGAGCGTCAGTGCGCCATACCTTCGCCATCATATCAGCTAATCTCAGATCCCGTTTTCACTCAGCCTTTCTTCAATCCCATTTGATTATCGGTGCTTTGTAAACACAGAAGGACAGATTATCAAGTGAAAACAAAACCTTGTATCATATTTCATGGCTATCTGCATAATTTTTTTCTTGCAATAATGAAGAAGTACAATCACAACTGTTTCATTCAAAAAGTAAGAATAGCTAAACATGCCTTAGTGGAAAAGTGCAGACAAAGTTTACCAGAAAAGCACTGAAGGTTGACTGGCATTTGAAGAGAAACAGGGTTAGCCATCGAGGTCAAATGCATTCTCAGTGTTTATGAAAGGTCATTGACCTGAATGAAATGTCAATTCAACTTCTCTTGTCACTATTGTTGCCTCACCTGCAAAGCATTCCTATCAATTTCAGTTCTTGTTTTAGATTTCCAACATCCACATTGATTTTATAACATTCAACTGATCACAACTGAAAATTTGGAACAAATACAAGTTTCATAGTCAGTTCTTAAGTCGCTATTTTAGTGATGCTGTATTAATACTTCAGTAGGATCATTTTTATTGGCATCTAAATAATCTCAACTGTGGGAGCTGGAATTTATGACTGCCCCAGGGAGTCTGGAATTACCTGGAGCTGCCAAACATTTATGTTAACAGTTATTTAAGGTTTATTTTCAGTACCATAAAGTATGAAACATTAACTGTTAGTGAACACTATTAATACACAAAAAAAATTATTTCATGACTAACTGTAATGTACATGTGTAAAATCAAACAGTGTGGTTTTATATAATATACTAAAATATAAACATTACATATTGCTATCTTGACATTGATGCTTAATGCCACATATTGTTTCGGTGCATATGATGTAAACACAACTTACATTTATGTATTCTCCTTTATAAGGTATGACATCCCAAGGTGCTTCACAAGAGAGATGTCAAACAAAATCTGACACCAGTCATACAAGGAGCTGGGAATTTAGAAGATTAAGTTTGGTAAAAAGAAGATAGTTTTAAGGAACATTTAAAAAAATATAAAATTATTACCAACTATCAACATTAATTTCTCAGCCTAAATAATTAAAATTATTGATTTATTTATCAGCTAAATTTTAATTTTTTTAACATTTAAATAATATAAGCAATCTGTCCAATATCAGTTTATTAAAACAACATACTGTCATATCACAGTCTTGCTACTGGAACAATATTGCAATCAAATTCTCTGTTCTCAATTGTTAAATCTCAATAGTGAGATGTAAGGTCACATGGGTAATGTTCAAAGTAAGAGGCTTAATAAACAGATAAATCACTATCGTGGTCCATTGGGATAGAAGAGGATAAATCAGCACAGATAATAGAGCATCTTAGAATTCACAAGCAGGGATTCAGAAGGAGGAAGTGCGAAGAATGGAGTGGACAGGTAAACATCATGTAAATAGGGAGACAAATAACTCAAGGATGAGTATTGAGGAAGTAGCTTTTGTAATTGTGAGCAGAAAGGCAAACAATCAAATAACTAAGCAGTCTGCACAGGGAATCTGATACTCAGATCACCAAGTCCATGACAAGAGGAGATTATAACGAACAGGAAAATGGTCAACAGAGGGGCAAATGAGGTAACATAGTTATTAGGACCCCAGCAACGGGATAGGTAATGTGGATAGGTAACCAAATGAACGGAAGGCAGTCAGCTTGTTCTCAAAAAGAGCTGAGGGAAATCCTGCAGTAAAATAAAATTCAATCAAAGATTATCCTCAAAGACAATAATGCCCATCATTTGAGATCACCAAAACAAAAATGAAAGGTCTGCATTCAACAATGAAAACATTTTATCCATTCAGATGAAATAACAACATGAATCAAATGATTATCTCATTGAAAACTAATTATTATATCATGGATCCCCTGATATGTTTTTCTTAATCCTAATCATGTCACAGATGTACTGTACTTTGCTTCATTTAATTCTAATCTTCCTAATTATATCTTTATAGAAATAGACGAGATTAACAAAAAAACTCAAAGTTACCCTACATAACGAAGATCAATTCAGATTCCGAAACTTAATGTGGCCCATGTCATGCCTTATTAAAATATTTTAACATAGCATATTTAAATAGCATACTTTGACAGATTGGTAACATCAAATTATCTCACAAAGGAAGAGGGGAAATCAATACACTTTAGTGGAGGGACATGATTGGATGTTTGAATAGTGTGGTACTACCATTATATGTATAGATGTATGTGTGTACTGTATGGGTTGGCCTGCCCCCTGAACCTGTGACTCCTCCCTACCAGATATCCCCATAAAACCTGTCATGCCCAAACCCCCCCAACTCAGTATCTGCCTTAGAACCGGGCCAGCAACAAGCAAGCTGTGCTGACACTTTAAGGTGATTAAAGCCTATTAATCATGATTCTCTGTCTGTGGTTGATTGGTAGCACAATTTAATCACCTTAATTTTAGGCTATGGACAAGGTAGTATGGGCGGATAGATTAGACACCGACCTTAAGGATACGGAGGTCTTGATTAAATTCAACCAGTAGGTGCACTGCCACAATGTATTCATGAGGCACACTATCAATACACAAAAAGGTGAGGAAGACAAGAGGGAAGTGCTCAAGTCGGCCACTGGGTTTTCCAAATGATAAGAGACTTTACTACTTACTCTAAAGTGGTGGAGTTCCTGCAGAATCAATCAGGCACCGACTAACGTCATATATTCACGATTCCTCCCAGGAAGCTAAAAACAAGCACCCAATGTGTCAATTGATGAATATATGTGGATACTGTGGCAGCTGGGGCGAATCTGCAAATGCCAGGAGGTCTCTGCTGCTGCCCATCTCGAAGGCCTAATACAGGACGCATGTGTTCAGCTCTGACTACGTCAGACTGAGGCTACTAGAAAAGGGTGATCGGAGCATGCAGGAAGTAGTGGACGTGGCTAAATCGCTAGAGACAGCGCAATGAAATGCCAAAGCATTCTCTTCAGGTAACACAGCCACAGCATGGGGGACGCGGGCACTGTCATCTTGGGACATGGGGTCCCACATCACTGCCACCGCTATCGAGTGCCAGAAATGCACGATACAAAAGTGTGTAGGTTCCAACCTTCCCCAGCAGCGCCACATGCGGCTGACAGCTGTCGCCATCTTGGATCACCCCATTTCTGGCTCCACCTCAGACGCCACTTACGGTGACCGGAGATGGATTGATGGGGCCCCAGCAACAATAGCCAGGGTGGCACCACTTCTAGCTTCACTTCCGGCGACAAGGGACAACACTGCATGCACTACATGGGGGCAGCCATTTTGGCGAGTGCGACCCAGACAGTGACCACACACTTGCCTCCATCATCCCCAACTAAGACAGCCCTCACCAACTGGCCAAAGCCATGATGAGTGTCAAGGTAAATGGCCACCCTACGAACAGTTTATTTGACACAGGAAGCATCCACCTGGATTCTGTACAGCAATACTCCTTCGTTGTAACCCCGATGCAATGTAAGTCTCCTTAGCCTTCCAATCCCACTCAGCCGAGATCAGCTGACTGTGCAGGGCACCGAGTACAGGAATTTTAAACTCCTGATCATGCCCACCTCATACTGGGACTGGACTTCCACTGCCAGCTGCAGAGCATCCGCATGCAGTTCAATTGCCCCCACCTGCCCCTCACAGTCTGCAACACCAACCAGCCAACCTCCCTAAATACGACCTGTGGTCTCACTACTCTCCACTACTGCCCTGTTCAAGAAACTCACAGATAGTACAGCCCTGGTGACAGAGCATTCATTAAAGCAGAGGTCAAACGGTTCCTAGCGGAAAGGGTCATACGACCCAGCCCCAGCCCATGGAGAGCCCAAGTAGTGATAATCAGGCCCTAAACCACTTCACCCTGCTGGACACCTACCCACTCCCCCACATCACCAACATGGACAACGAGATCAGCCAGTTACAGGTCTTCTCAAACATCAACCTCAAGTTGACAACACCAACTACCAATCTGGCTGGAAGACAGCCCATACATTGCCTTCAAGGCAGGCAGCCACCTCTACAACTGCCTCTGCATTCCTTCAGAGGGAAGTGGACTACATAGTCGATGAATATGGACTCAAGACCACATTCCCCTATCTGGACAATATGACCACCTGTGGCCATGACCAGTAGGACCATGATGCCAACCTCCACAAGTTTCTCCAGGCGGCCAAAAGCCTCAATCTGACCTAAAACCAAAAGAAGTATGTCTTTAGCCCTTCAAGGCAGGCCATCCTGGGCTGCGTGGTGAGAGTGACATCATTGGGCCTGATCCAGACCACATGCATCCCCTGTTGAAAGTCTCATTACCCTAGACCCTCAAGGCCCTGAAAAGGTCCTTGTGCATTCCTGATTATGCAGACAGAGCCCACACCCTGGTGAAATTGTCCACTTTCCCCCTGTCAGCAGAAACCCAAATTGCTTTAACATGCATCAAAGCCGACATCGCCAAGGCAGCAATGCATGCTGTAGATAAATCCATCCCCCTCCAGGCCACCAAGCTTTGGCACTCAGCCATTGAGAAAGAAGCCCAAGCCAAAGTGGAAGCTGTGGCCCATCGGAGGCACTACCTTGCCAGAAAACCATTCATCCTGCTGACTGTCTAACATGCAGTCCCTTTTATGTTTAACAACAAACAGCGGGGAAAAATTAAGAATGACAAGATACTGAGGGGGAAAATTGAGCTATCCACCTACAACCACGAAATCTTGTACCAGCCCAGGAAGCTCAATGAGCCTCCCAATGCCATGTCCCGGGAGACATGCGCCAACGCACAGCTAGATTGTCTCTGAGTCCTCTACAACAACCTCTGCCACCCTGGAGTCACCAGGCTCTACAACTTTGTTAGAATCTGCAACCTCCCCTACTGTGTCGAAGACATCGGGGAGTTGACACACATCTGCTTGGTCTATACCGAGAGCAAACCCCAGTTCTACTGGCTGGAAAAAACCCACCTTATCAAAGCCACCTGTCCCTAGGAGCTGCTGAGTATGGACTTTAAGGAACCCCTCCCATCCACCAACAGGAATGTATACCTTCCAAGATATGACAAGGCCACAGACATAAAAGCACTACACTGCATCTTTGCTCTGTTTGGATACCCCTGTTGTATCCATAGTGACCGGGAGTCCTCCTTTATGAGTGAGGAGCTGTGCCAGTACCTGTTGGCCAAGAGCATAGCCATGAGCAGGACCATGGGCTATAACCCCCAGGGGAATGGACAGGTAGAGAGGGAATATGCCATCGTTTGGAGGGCAGTTCTCTTAGCCCTTAAATCAAAAGGACTACCCACCTCCTGGTGGCAAGAAACCCTCAGCGACGCTCTCCATGCTCCCAGGTCCCCTCTCTGTATGGTCACGGGCGCAACACCGCGTGAAAGGCTCTTATCCTTCCCCAGGAAATTGGCATCTGGAACCACACTACTGTCCTGGTTGTCAAACCCTGGGCCTGTGCTGCTCCGAAGACACATCAGACACCACAAAACTGACTCTCTGATTAAGTATCAGGGTGGTCAACAGGACACCATCTCCATCCGGGACCTGACACTTGCAGGAGACCCCTCAACCGACTGGCCAATCCTTCCCCCAGTCACCCTAACCAACCGGCCCCACGATCAGCGCCCAAATTCCAACTGACCCGAACAGCACCACGGCACCAACTGTTGCACAAGACACCAGCCAGGAACTGATAACTATGCCATACCAGATCCTGCGACAGTCGCAGTGACAGACAAGACTAGCAGACAGGCTGAATCTGTAAGGGACTATGAAACTGCAAGGAACACTAAGCCACACCACCCCACCAGACTTTGTTTAAAAGACTTGTATTGGGGTTAGGAAAGAGTCATTCTAAATTGAAATCCTACTGGCAAACATATTTTTTTATATTTTATTTAAATTTTATATGCCAAACATGAAATCAACAAGAACAGAATAAAAATTGGATACAAAGTAAAAAATTATAATCTTTGATACATGATGACTATGATCCCTATTTCCCCCCACCCTCCCATGAAAAGTAAATAAGGTAAAGAAAAGAAATAAGCCCCAAAGAAAGAAATAAGGAGATGAAAAAAAGAGAAGAAAAGAATAGAAAGAAAAAGAAAGGAAAGAAATAAATAAACAGGAATTGTCAGGAGTCCGTCATCCACCCCACAAATTTCACATTTTCAAAATTTATTTAGATCTCAAGGGGTTAGCAGCATGAGTCTCATGGGTGAGATGAGAAGCAATTAAAGATTTACAGCTGTGTTTTGCAAATATGGCTGCCATATTTGTAAGAAAATGTCATACTTATTTCTCAGATTATAGATAATTTTCTCAAGGGGAACATTTCTGCATTCCAATTGGCTACACCTAGGTGTTAATCAGACTTCCAGATAACCACAATACATTTCCTGGCCACTGCCAGTACGATCTTAATAAATATTATTTGATGTTGGGACAATCTCAAATATTCCCCATTAAGAATAATTCTGGGTTCTGTGGAAATTGGGTTCCTGTAATTTGTTCCAAAAGGCTCCCTAGATTTTTCCAAAAGGGTCTTACCCTGGAACATATCCTTGTCAAATGTAAAAAAGTTCCTATCTCCTCACAACATCTAAAGCATTGAGCCAACATATCTGACTTTAATTTATTTAGCTTTATTTTGCGGTGTGATATATTACTGGTGCAGAAAGTTACATTGCACAAATCTGTATCTTATATTTATTGTGTTTGTCATTCAGTCCCAGCATAAATCAGACCAATTTTGATCACCAGTGCTTATATCTAAGTCTGAGTCCCATCTCTATCTAGACTTGCTTACCCCCTGTTTAGGGGTTCCCATTTGAAGTAATACATACATTGCTGAAGTAAATTTTTTTCATATTTCCCTTTCAAATCATAGTCTCCACATTACTATATTTTGATAGAGTCATTGTTGGGCCCAGTTTATCCCTTAAATATGCCCTTAATTGAAAATAGCAGAATATTGTATGATTAACAATACCATACTTGCTTTTAATTGTTCAAATAACATAAATTGCTCCTGCACTTAACAATCCTCAACTAACCTGATCCCTTTTCAGAACCAGATATCTAAAATCTTATTCCCCATTGTTTGGGGTATAAGTCTATCTTAGGGGTGTTTTTGGAGATATTTCCCCCTTAGCACCATCTGATGGTTTATTTTACTCCAGATATTAATTAAATGTTTTAACAAGAGGGCTTCTTTCTCACCAGAGATTAATTTTGGATCCCATTTATATATAAAATCTTCTGCTATCTTCTCTCCCACTTTATACAGTTCTATTTTTACCCATGAAGATTCACCTCCTCCCTTAAATAGGGAGGTAAGGAATTTAGTCTGGGAGCTGTAGAACCTCCCAACTCATATTTTCATGTTAACTTTTCTATGGAGACTCTAGCCATCTTACCCTTCCATAAAATTTTCTGACATGTTTATTTAGTTCCTGAACAAACCTCTGAGGTAGTGATAAAGGTAATGTCTGAAAGAGATATTGTACTCTTGGAAATATATTCATTTTACACAATTGACTGCCAACTAGTATTATAGGCAGAACCATCCACCTGTTCAAGTCCTCTTCAACTTTTTTAAGCAAGGGGAGATATTTAATTTATATAAATTCTGTAAATTATTATCTGTTTTGATCCCTAAATATCTTATGCCATTTAATGGCCATTTAAATTGAGTATTTCTTTGACAAAGACTATAATCCCCAACTGTAAGCGGCATAATTTCACTTTTATCACAATTTATTTTATAACCTGAGACTTTTCCATATTCTTCCAGTTTTGAGTGCAGTTTCTGTAATGATGTTGCTAGTTCTGTCAAGTATATCAATGCATCATCTGCAAATAAATTAATCTTGTATTTCTCCTGGTTAACCCTAAAACCCTCAGTGTCTGGATCCTGAGTTCTATAGCCAGTATAAAGAGAGCCAGAGGTAGTGGACATCCTTGCCTGCCTGGATCTAGATAAATGGAATGCTGGAGAAATTTGTCCATTAGTTACTACTTTAGCTTTAGGTTCATGATATGATGTCTTAATCCAAATCTTTCTAGCACTTTAAATAAAAAGTTTGATTCCAATCTATCAAATGCCTTTTCTGCATCTAGGGGCACAGATACACTCAAATCACCTCTCATTTGAGCCAGATGAACTACACTAAACAATCTGCTTGAATTATCAGCAGACTGTCTCTTTTTGACAAGACCTGTTTTGTCCATATTTATTAATTTTAGTAAGAATTTTGCCAGTCTATTTGCCAAGGCTTTGGCAATGATTGTATAATCAGAATTCAATAATAAAATAGGTCTGTAAGATGATGGTTTCAGTGGCTCCTTATCTTTTTTAGGTATCAGTGTAATTATTGATGTTGAGAATGATTCCAGGAGTGTATGAGTCTCCACCACCTGATCTAACACCTCCATAAAATGAGGCATCAAATTCAGGGGGAAACCTAACCTCCCCCAGAGACTTATTAACCTGAAATAATCTCAATGCTTCCCTTATCACCATCTGGGTAAAGGGAGCATTGAGTTCTTCCAGTTATTCTTAATCTAAATTTGGAAGTTCCATTTGTGAGAGTAAGTATTTTTATTTCTATGTTTTTCTTTCTTGTCCAAAGCCTTGTCCAAAGTGTATTTAGTCCTTCTTTTTCCTTTTTTTAACCCTTGCCAGATGCTATATCAATTTGTTGTTCCTCATCTTCCAAACTTGTACAGCTTTCTTCACTCTCAGTAATATTGTTGTCAGTATTTTCTTCTGCTTCTTCTTCCTCCAGGTCAGTTTGCTGCCGTCTGCCTACTGTGATGCTAGCGGTGCCAGCAACTGCGGCCCCTGCAATGGATTCACGCATGCACCTGCGTACGTGCATGCATGCATGTTCATCTTCAGCGGCGTCTTTTTGCTCCAACAGCAAATGGGTGAACCACTTACATGGGGCTGAGTTTTTTTAAATATTTTTTTATTTTTCACACTGTGAACCATATCAACCAAAATACGTACAAACGTATCTCATTAAATTTACACAGTGGTCTTTTCTTCCCTTCCCTCCCTCCCCTCTACCCACCCCCCTCCAATACCCATAAATATTCAACTTATACAATACAATAAAACCATAAAACAATATTTTCACACAAAGGAAAACAAACAAGAAAAATGCATCATCTATTCATTACACATTGAATCCAGTCGTTTTGTCATCTTATCATTTTCATTCTCATTTTAGAGGGTGGAGGTCGTAGGCAAGCTCTCTCTGATATGTTCCATGTATGGTTCCCAAATTTGTTCAAACATTGTGACTTTATTTTTTAAGTTATATGTTATTTTTTTCGAATGGAATACATTTATTCATTTCCATGTACCATTGCTGTATACTCATGCTCTCTTCCATTTTCCAAGTTGACATTTTATATTTTTTTGCTATCACTAAGGCTATCATAATGAATTTCTTTTGCACTTTATCCAATTTGAGGCCTAATTCTCTATTTCTTATGTTACTTAAAAGAAATATCTCTTTTTTTTTGGTATGTTATTTTTTATAATTTTATTTTGGTATCTGGTTTAATTCTTCCCAAAATGTTCTTGCATACATCTCTTTTCCACTTCTTTGCCACCTCCATCCCCCTTTTCCCCATTTTCATCTCTTATTTTTCTCTTATTACACTTAATATATGACAACACATTTAAGACATAAAGTACCCCTGCAGTTTCCACATCCACTAATACCTTAACCCCAAAGCTCCCCCCCGCCCCCCACCCTGCTCTCTGAGTTGCCCCATACCCCTTGCCGGGCAACCACAACTCCCTTTTCCATTTGGGTTGCGATCTTGTTCACAGTGTCAACTGATTTTGCAGTGACGGTTATTCCCCCTCCACCCAGCCCTCTCCAGAAAACACTTTGTCACAGACTGAGCAGCTGAGATATAACAAAGCTCTCTCTTCTTTTTTTTCCCCTTACTCCCTTCCTTCCCTTCTCTTTTCTCTCTTTAGTTCTTTACATATACATTGTTATTACATCTTTATATATACTTTATCACCGTTCTTCATTCTTGTTACATCTCTTCATCTCTTCTCCTGTCCTGCAAACATTCTGCAAATTCTTGCGCTTTCTCTGGATCCGAGAACAGTCTGTTTTGCTCCCCGGGTATAAATATTTTAAGCACAGCTGGATGTCTTAATATGAATTTGTAACCTTTTTTTCATAAAGTTGATTTCACTGTATTAAATTCCTTCCTCCTCTTTAAGAGTTCAAAACTTATGTCTGTGTAAAAAAATATTTTTTGACCCTTGTATTCCAATGGTTTTTTATCTTCTCTAATTTTATTCCTTGCCCATTCCAATATATTTTCTCTTGTCGTATATCTCAAAAATTTTACTATGATGGATCTTGGTTTTTGATGTGCCTGTGGTTTCGGAGCTAATGCTCTGTGTGACCTTTCTATTTCAACTTCTTCCTGCATTTCTATCATTCCCAGGACCTTCAGGATCCATCCTTTTATAAATTCCTTCATGTCTGTGCCTTCTTTACCCTCCTTCAGGCCCACTATTTTTATGTTGTTTCACCTACAATAATTTTCCAACATATCAATTTTCTGAGATAACAACTCTCGTGTCTCTTTAATTTTTTTGTCACTTTCTTCCAATTTTTCTCTTAAGTCATTCACTTCCATTTCTACAGCCGTTTCCCGCTCTTCCACATTCTCTTCTCTTTTCCCTATTTCTGTCATTACCATTTCTAACCTTTGCATTTTATCTTCTGTTCTTTTCATTTTTCTTTTAATTGCATTAAACTCTAATGACGACCATTCTTTTACTGATCTCATTTGTTCTTCAAAAAGACTTCATCTATATTCTGTTCATCAGTTTTACTTTTTATTTCTCTTTGTCCATCAGTTTTACCTTCCATTTCTCAGTGAAGATCTTGGTCTTCTTCTTCCTCTTCTTCTGTGTCTGTATCAGTGTTTGTGTCTTCTTCACTTCTTTGTGTCTGTGTCTCTTCTGTTTTTCCTGATGAGCTGCTTGTATCTCTTTGTTGGGCCTCTTCTTGCTGGGCCTCTTGTTGCTGTTCCTCCCCTCTTGGGCTGCTCATCTGTTGTGCTTCTTGATCTTGGTCATCTTGTCGATCTTTCCTCCATCTGTCTTCCACGTCTGTTTTGTAGCACCCTCTTCTGCTGTCTTCCTTATCCTCCAGCTGAGAGCCCTGGTGTCGAGTCTCTCAGCTGCTCAGTCTGTGACAGCCCATTCCTCTGCTGAGCCCCCCTCCTGCCAGTGTCCTCTTTCTCCTCTGATTGCACACTGCGCAATTTTGTTTGGCTCCAAGAGCCATTTTTTGTAGTGTACTGGATGGTGGGTCGCAACCCTGCAGGGCAGGTACTGACCTCAAAGGTCGGGTGCTTCTCGTCACCACAGCGTCCTGTTCCTTCCTGCAGGTAAGGCCTTCTTCCTTTTTCTCCGGGGACTTTTTTACTTCTTTTTTTCCAGCTGTTCTTACTTTCTCCTTCTTGGAAGCCATCTTCTTTTTCTTCTGTGTATCTTTATCTTCTATTTCTTGTACTTTATTTCTGTTATGCTTTGCTTTTCCCTGGCTTTTTTTTCTATTTTCCTGGAGAGGGCTGGTTTTCCCGACCAGCCACTACTCCATCACGTGACTCGCCTTCACATGGGGCCGTGTTGAACCTCAGCCCCAGGTTTTCTTCTATGAGGAGGACTCCACTCCCAATTGTCATCTCCAACTCGTTAGACTCCGAAGGTCTTTGCTGCAAGTTTATCCTTCCTTGGTGATATTCTGGTAAGTTTTAAATTTATGTTTCCTTTCAAGTTGATTTTTTAAATGTTGTTTTTTCTTTCTTTTTTTTTTATCAATTTTTTAGGAGAGCTGCGACTCTGTTTCCTGTCTCTACCACATCACATGACATTTCCCCCTCTCCACCACCCCCCTTTTGCCAAACTTAATCTAAATTAGATTTCCAAAAGCTATTATTGTATTCATCCATTGAGAAATTTGAGAAAACAGTTGAATGTTATAGCTGATCACTGAGAATCCCTGATGCTCATATCTATTGAGAGGCAAATGGAGAATTTTATAAAAGGAGTTCATAAACATAGAGCAGTACCACCCAAGAACAGTCTCTGTGGCAAATGTGTCTCTGCCGAACATAATGTCCAAATCAAACTCAAACCAAAACTCAGCTGCTTGCACTTGATAGACTTCCTTCTATTCCATTCATGTTCATGTGGCTATCTAGAGCCTTTTAAATGCTACTATACTATTTGTTTCCACTACTACTCCTGGCAGTCCATTCCAAGCACTCATCTCTCTGTATAAAATATTTTCCCCGCACATTTCCTTTAAATTTCCACCCCTCAACGTAAACAAATAAAAGTGTCCTCTATCATGTGACACTTTGCCCTGGATACAAGATTTTACAAATGCTATCATGTCTCCCCTCAGCTTGCTACACTCCAGAGAAAAATGACCTACATTTGTCCAAACTATCCCCATAATTCATACTCTCTGAACCAGCCAACATCCTGGCAAACCTCATCTGTACCTTTTCTAAAATCTCCACATCCTTCCTTTAATGAAACAACAGATCTGCATGCAATATTCCAAGTTTAGCCTCATCAAAGTTTCAAACATGATGGGCTGAATTGCATATTTCTGCTCCTATGTCTTAGGGTCTTGTATAGCTGCAACTATAGGACCTCCTTACTTTTATTCTGAATGCTACACCCAATAAAGCCAAACATTCCATGTGCCTTCTTTACCACCCTATTTCATGAACACTTCCAATAAACTTGGAGTTAGATTTCGATTGCATTTGTTATGACTTCAGAATATCCAAAAGCAGTTGATAATCAATTAAGTAAATTTGGAGCATGGTGACTATGTAAACTTGTCTAAACCAATTTTTTTATTTGCCAAAGAAATAAAGAAAAAAGAAAACTCACAGCAACACCCCAATTGATGTGTAGGTATCTGTTTGGTTATGTCTTTGAACAAAAGGCCACAAAGATCTTTGCATCACTCATGCCAAGTCTATTAGACTAACCACTGCCTAATTCACTCTGTTATCTTTACTAGAATATCTGTCACATGAACCTTGCCACAAAACAATCAGCCTTGAAGGGTTCAAGGTCATTGAAACCAATATCCTTCTCAAAAAGAACATCAGTGCCAATTCAATAATAAGTAGGAGCTGCAAAGAATCTACAAAATCACTACTGACTTGACATCTGCCATAATTAACAATTGGGTTCTGTACCGAAAAATACCAGGATTTGTTTGTTGAGGAAAAACCAAGAAAGCAAGAGCACATGAACTGAAAGGGCAACGTATCTTGGATCGGAAACTCCAACGTGCCTCAAGAGAAAAGAAAGCTCTAAATGCATCAGAAGGCCAATGTCCAACAGAAAACATGTGGCACCAAACACAACTGGTGAATAGGTTCATACAAGATCCAGCAAATAACCAAGACAAGCACAAACTATTGAGTGTAGTCAAAGCCATCTACAGCTGAAACAACCATTCCATGCTGAATGGAGGAGACTGTATCAAGTTCAGGGAGATGGTCAGTACATGTTTAAAGGGGATAATCTTCACTATGTGACATCTTCAAGAGATATCAGGTTTTTTTAAATTATTCATTAGCCTTTGACTGTCAATCAAAAGACAATGTAGAGTGTCCTCAATGTGTCTTCACTCAATAATTCTTCTCTGTTCTACATCTTCTACAAAATTATATATAATGTATGTAACAGATCAAATCTCAGTGGCAATTTATGTCAAGCAGGGCTGCATCAAAACACACCTGAATGGACCTAATCTTTAGGGCAGATAGGAAACACCTTAACTTATTTTGCCTCCACCCAGAATTAAGGTCATCCCAATTTCAGATATTTTTTATATTATCACACTCAGTGACTAAATTCCATAATTATTGATTCATTTGCTGAAGCATACAAGAAAATGAGTGTTAAATTGGACATTGGCAAAATTATAGTCCTCTCACAATCAACTTTGCTGAGCAACACTGTCCTGAAGGGTTAAAGTTGACAATGAGACCCTGGAATACATTGACCACTTTTCGTGTTTCAGGAGCCATCTTCCAAGGAAGATTAATTTTAATAATGAGATTTCCCTCATCTTCAGACTTTGTCTGTGAAAAAGAATGAATGAAGGTCAAAACATCAAACTTAATATTAACTTTAAAAGTATACTCTGTGTCTGTACAACAGCACAGAACAGGCCAGTTCAGCCCTACTAGTCCATGCCGTAACAAATCCCCACCCTCCCAGTCCCACTGACCAGCACCCGGTCCATACACCTCCAGTCCTCTCCTCTTCATGTAACTATCTAGTCTATCCTTAAATGTAACAAATGATCCGCCTCAACCACGTCTGCCGGAAGCTCATTCCACATCCCTACCACCCTTTGCGTGAAGAAATTTCCCCTCATGCTCCCCTTATAATTTTCCCCCTTCAATCTTAAACCATGTCCTCTAGTTTGAATCCCCCCCACTCTTAATTGAAAAAGTCTATCCACATTTACTCTGTCTGTCCCTTTTAAAATCTTAAACACTTCTATCAAGTTCCCCCTCAATCTTCTACGCTCCAGAGAAAAAAGCCCCAGTCTGCACAACCTTTCCCTGTAATTCAAACCTTGAAATCCTGTCAACATTCTCGTGAACCTTCTCTGCACTCTCTCTATTTTGTTTATATCTTCCCTATAAATTGATAACCTAAACTGTACACAGTACTCCAAATTTGGCCTCAGCAATGCCTTGTACAATTTCATCATAACCTCCCTACTCTTGAATTCAATACTCCGATTTACGAAGGCCAACATTCCAAATGCCTTCTTCACCACACCATCTACCTGAGTATCAGCCTTGAGGGTACTATTTACCATCACTCCTAAATCCCTTTGTTGTTCTGCACATCTCAATAGCCTACCATTTAATGCATATGACCTATTTAGATTTGCCTTTCCAAAATGTAACACCTCACACTTATCTGTATTAAATTCCATCAGCCATTTCTTAGCCCACACCTCCAGCCTTCCTAAATCACCTTTTAATCTACGGTAATCTTCCTCACTGTCCACAACACCACCAATCTTTGTATCATCCGCAAACTTGCTTATCCAATTCTCCACCCCTACTTCCAGATCGTTAATATATATAACAAACAATAGTGGACTCAGGACCGATCCCTGAGGAACTCCACTAGTCACCGGCCTCCAATTGGACAAACAATTTTCTACCACTACTCTCTGATACCTCCCATCCAACCATTGCTGAATCCATTTCACTACCTCCTTATTTATACCTAATGCCTCCACCTTTTTTCCTAACCTCCTGTGGGGAACTTTGTCAAAAGCTTTACTAAAGTCTAAATAGACAACATCCACAGCTTTCCCTTCTTCAACCTTTTTTGTAACCCCCTTGAAAAACTCAATCAGGTTTGTCAAGCATGATCTACCCCTGACAAAACCATGCTGATTACTCCCTATCAATCCCTGTACCTCCAAATATTTGTAAATACCATCCCTCAGAACACTTTCCATCAACTTGCCCACCACAGATGTCAGACTCACGGGCCTATAATTCTCAGGTTTACATTTGGGCCCTTTCTTAAACAGCGGAACCACATGCGCAACCCTCCAATCCTATGGCACTACCCCTGTGGGCAGTGACATCCTAAGTATCTCTGTTAATGGCCCCACTATCTGTCCACAAGCTTCCCTGAGTGTCCTTGGGAATATTTTGTCCAGTCCTGGAGATTTATCCACCTTTATCTTTTTCAACACAGCCATCACTTCCTCCTCCATTATCCTTATATGCTTCATGACCTCCCCACTATTTTTCTTTACTTCAACTAGTTCAATATTTTTTTTTCCCTAGTGAATACCGAGGCAAAGAAATCATTCAAAATTTCCCGCATTTCCTCTGACTTCTCGCTCAGCCTACTCTCGCTATCTACAAGGGGTCCAATTTTATCCCTCACTAATCTTTTACTTTTAATGTACCTATACTCTGTCTACCAAAACCTCTTCATCCCTTTTTTTGACCTTTCTAATTTCTTTCTTAAGATTCCTTCTACACTCCTTGTAGTCCTCCTTCAAATTCTCAGCTCCCTGCTTTTTATATCTCTTGTACACCTCCCTTTTTCTCCTAACCAAATTTCCAATATTCCTCAAAAACCAAGCCTCCCTATGACTTCCAGCCTTTTCTTTGATCCTCACTGGGACATATCTCCAGTTTCTCATTGTTTGCTTCAGTTTTAGTTATGTTGATGGAGAAATAGACATTGACCAGAGAATTGGAGATGAACTTGCCCTCAAAATTTCTTTTTTGAATATCCTCCATTTTTCATTTACATCCTTACCTGAAAATATCCTGACCCACTCAATACTCCCCAAATCCCTTCTTATTCCTTCGAAATTTGCTCTTCTCCAATCCAGAACCTCAACTTTAGGGCCTTCCTTGCTCTTCCCTAAAACTACCCTAAAACTAACAGAGTTATGATCACTAGACCAAATTTGTTCTCCAACATTAAAATGTCCGATACCTGACTTCATGGTCTATCATTCAATAGTAATTCCAATCCTGCTGTATGCATCTGAGACATGGACTACATGGAGCACACACTTTAAAGTACTGTAGAGACACCACCAGAAATCTACACAAAAAACTTTGGCAAGACAACAGATGAAAGGCCACATCCTCTCCCAAGCCAACATTTCCAGTATCAACACCCTAATCCAAGGGTCCCTCATAGACCCCCAGGCATGTAGAAGTAAATAAATAGATAGATAAATAGATCAATAAATAAGTAGACACATTAATAAGAGAAACTGCATAACATATGCGTGATGTCCGGGCCTCCGAGTAACAACCCAAACTTTGTTACAACACCCCAATCACCAAATAACAAATCTGTAAATTAAGCAAACAAGTGATTACAATAACGGTAAAATATATCCTTTGCTTCTGGCTGGGAAGATGCCAAACGGAGCTGGGTCCAAGTCTTCAGCATCGGTGACGGTGATTCCATTCTCAACATCGGTTGTGGTGCTGTCCACATCAAAGAAGTCACCTTAAGCTCCCGACAGGAGCGGGGAGCTTGGGCTTCACAAATCTTTCAACTCCAAATGTTCAATCAACCCCCTCCCCCCAACTGTTTATCGACTCCCCTCTATCCACCCTTTCTTTTGACACCCTGGCATTTTTGACTCTTTGAATAGTTCCATCAACTCCTGGGGTCGATATCAACCACTTTGAAGATCCCTACTCTAATGACACTCAACTAGTTCCCTTGAGAAAACAACATCATTTGCATTCCTGAAAATAACCTTCAAAATCAGAAACTGCATTCCAAGTTTTTCAAACCAAGAGATTACCAGATTTAAAAATATTCTGAAAGCTTGGTTGAAGTATAAAATATAAAGTATAAAAAGTATAAAAAGTTGTGGAAATCCCTGCCACATGAATGCTCAAAACAAAGATGGATCATTTCAGATGGGTCTGAGAAATTTGAAGTCTTTCATCGAGAGCAAGCAGAAATGTTATGGTAGAAAAAGTACACTATTTCCCCAACTAAGCCCCTCCCTCCGCTTCCCCTCATCCCCCACACACCACCACCCCCCCACCCCCCGGCCCAGACTTGTTCCATCATTCCATCAACCATCTCCTGGACCACATCTACCTGACTCATTAAATCCCACGTTAATAACATTAACCATCACAGAACTCATAGAATTTGCATCAGAAGGAATTCAGAAATGATCCCATCTAGGTGCTCACAATGTTTAAAAATTGTTTATTTTAGAGGTGTGCACACTTTTGATATGTTGTATTAGTTTTGGTAACATATTGAAGGATAAATATGTAACATGCCACCATCCTGGATAACTGTCCTACACTTAGCTTCACTTCATCATTTCATCTAAATGACACCAGTGCATACATAGAAGCAGGGTTTTGTGTGTGTGTGTGTGTGTGTGTGTGTGTGTGTGTGTGTGTGTGTGTGTGTGTGTGTGTGTGTGTGTGTGTGTGTGTGTGTGTGTGTGTGTGTGTGTGTGTGTGTGAAGATATATATCAATATATATATATATATCTATATATATAGCTATATATTTTCTTTTCTTTTCTCTTTGGCTTGGCTTCGCGGACGAAGATTTATGGAGGGGGTAAAAAGTCCACGTCAGCTGCAGGCTCATTTGTGGCTGACAAGTCCGATGCGGGACAGGCAGACACGGTTGCACCGGCTGCAGGGGAAAATTGGTTGGTTGGGGTTGGGTGTTGGGTTTTTCCTCCTTTGCCTTTTGTCAGTGAGGTGGGCTCTGCGGTCTTCTTCAAAGAAGGTTGCTGCCCGCCAAACTGTGAGGCGCCAAGATGCACGGTTTGAGGCGTTATCAGCCCACTGCCGGTGGTCAATGTGGCAGGCACCAAGAGATTTCTTTAGGCAGTCCTTGTACCTTTTCTTTGGTGCACTTCTGTCACGGTGGCCAGTGGAGAGCTTGCCATATAACACGATCTTGGGAAGACGATGGTCCTCCATTCTGGAGACGTGACCCACCCAGCGCAGCTGGATCTTCAGCAGCGTGGACTCGATGCTGTCGACCTCTGCCATCTCGAGTACTTCGACGTTAGGGATGAAAGCGCTCCAATGGATGTTGAGGATGGAGCGGAGACAACGCTGGTGGAAGCGTTCTAGGAGCCGTAGGTGATGCCAGTAGAGGACCCATGATTCGGAGCCGAACAGGAGTGTGGGTATGACAACGGCTCTGTATACGCTTATCTTTGTGAGGTTTTTCAGTTGGTTGTTTTTCCAGACTCTTTTGTGTAGTCTTCAAAAGGCGCTATTTGCCTTGGCGAGTCTGTTGTCTATCTCATTGTCGATCCTTGCATCTGATGAAATGGTGCAGCCGAGATAGGTAAACTGGTTGACCATTTTGAGTTTTGTGTGCCCAATGGAGATGTGGGGGGGCTGGTAGTCATGGTGGGGAGCTGGCTGATGGAGGACCTCAGTTTTCTTCAGGCTGACTTCCAGGCCAAACATTTTGGTAGTTTCCGCAAAGCAGGACGTCAAGCGCTGAAGAGCTGGCTCTGAATGGGCAACTAAAGCGGCATCATCTGCAAAGAGTAGTTCACGGACAAGTTGCTCTTGTGTCTTGGTGTGAGCTTGCAGGCGCCTCAGATTGAAGAGACTGCCATCCGTGCGGTACCGGATGTAAACAGCGTCTTCATTGTTGAGGTCTTTCATGGCTTGGTTCAGCATCATGCTGAAGAAGATTGAAAAGAGGGTTGGTGCGAGAATACAGCCTTGCTTCACGCCATTGTTAATGGAGAAGGGTTCAGAGAGCTCATTGCTGTATCTGACCAGACCTTGTTGGTTTTCGTGCAGTTGGATAATCATGTTGAGGAACTTTGGGGGACATCCGATGCGCTCTAGTATCTGCCAAAGCCCTTTCCTGCTCACGGTGTCGAAGGCTTTGGTGAGGTCAACAACGGTGATGTAGAGTCCTTTGTTTTGTTCTCTGCACTTTTCTTGGAGCTGTCTGAGGGCAAAGACCATGTCAGTAGTTCCTCTGTTTGCGCGAAAGCCGCACTGTGATTCTGGGAGAATATTTTCGGCAACACTAGGTATTATTCTATTTAGGAGAATCCTAGCGAAGATTTTGCCTGCAATGGAGAGCAGCGTGATTCTCCTGTAGTTTGAGCAGTCTGATTTCTCGACTTTGTTTTTGTACAGGGTGATGATGGTGGCATCACGAAGGTCCGGAGGTAGTTTTCCTTGGTCCCAACAAAGCTTGAAAAACTCATGCAGTTTGGCATGCAGAGTTTTGCCGCCAGCCTTCCAGACCTCTGGGGGGATTCCATCCATACCTGCTGCTTTGCCACTTTTCAGTTGTTCGATTGCCTTATATGTCTCATCCAGGGTGAGGACCTCATCCAGCTCTAGCCTTAGGGGCTGTTGAGGGAGCTGGAGCAGGGCGGAATCTTGGACTGAGCGGTTGGCACTGAAAAGAGATTGGAAGTGTTCTGACCATCGGTTGAGGATGGAGATCTTGTCGCTGAGGAGGACTTTGCCGTCTGAGCTGCGCAGCGGGCTTTGGACTTGGGGTGAGGGGCCGTACACAGCCTTTAGAGCCTCGTAGAAACCCCTGAAGTCGTCAATGTCCGCGCTGAGCTGGGTTCGTTTGGCGAGGCTAGACCACCACTCATTTTGGATATCCCGGAGTTTGCGCTGAAGATGGCTGCATGCGCGACGGAAGGCTTGTTTCTTCTCTGGACAGGACAGCTTTGTAAGGTGAGCCTGGTGGGCAGCTCGCTTCTTTGCCAGCAGCTCCTGGATTTCCTGGCTGTTTTCGTCAAACCAGTCCTTGTTTTTCCTGGAGGAGAAGCCCAGTACCTCTTCAGTGGATTGCAGTATGGTAGTCTTCAACTGATCCCAGAGGGTTTCAGGGGACGGGTCCGTGAGGCGGGTTGCATCGTTGAGCTTTGCTTTGAGGTTTGCCTGGAAGTTTCCTCTCGCTTCGTCT
The DNA here is from genome assembly GCF_036971445.1 of Narcine bancroftii. Lineage (NCBI taxonomy): Eukaryota > Metazoa > Chordata > Chondrichthyes > Torpediniformes > Narcinidae > Narcine > Narcine bancroftii. The sequence goes on from NC_091469.1 coordinate 339,711,413, forward strand.
GACTGCAGGTTTCCAACATTGAACCTCTTTCTGGGGGCTTTACTGTTCCTGGGCTTTGGCTTGAAGTGAAGGTTGAGCTTGCAGTGAACCAGCCGGTGGTCAGTGTGGCATTCCGCGCTGGGCATGACCCTGGTGTGGACCACATCTCGTTTTTCACTTTCTCGCACCAGGATGTAGTCCAGGAGGTGCCAGTGTTTGGATCGGGGATGCATCCAGGTAGTCTTAAGGCTGTCCCTCTGCTGAAAAAGGGTGTTTGTAATGACAAGTCGCTGTTCAGCGCAGAGCTCCAACAGGAGGCGCCCATTGTCGTTGACCTTGCCGACGCCATGCTTGCCCAGGATTCCTGGCCAGGTTTCTGAGTCTTTGCCGACGCGAGCGTTGAAGTTGCCAAGGATGACAACCTTGTCGGCTGTAGGGGTGCATTGGATGAGGTTGCGCAGGTCAGTGTAGAACTTGTCCTTTTCTGCTGGTTCCGCCTGGAGGGTTGGAGCATAGACACTGATGAGGGTGACGCAACGCTTGTTTTGAAGGGGGAGTCGCATGGACATGATTCGGTCCGAGTGGCCTGTCGGTAGGTTTTCGAGTTTGAAGGCAATGAAGTTCTTGACCATAAAGCCTACACCAGATAGGCGTCGTTCATCCGAAGGCTTGCCAGACCAGTAGAGTGTGTAGCCCGCGCCGTGTTCTTGGAGGCTGCCTACATCTGCCAGGCGGACTTCACTGAGAGCGGCTATGTCGATGTCAAGTCTGAGGAGTTCATGTGCAATGAGGGCAGACCAACGTTCAGGTCTGTGGCTGTCAGCCTTGTCTAGCATGGTTCTGATGTTCCAGCATGCTAGCTTGAGTTTGTGAGCATCTTTTGAGGGGGAGGACGTGGAGGGGGAGGACATGGAGGGGGAGGACGTGGACCTGTCCTCGGGCCTGCGCAAAGGAGCTTTTAGGTAGAGTGCAGTGCGCGCAGTACTGGCCCCACCCTTTACACCCATGGTTCGTGTGCCGTGGCCAAGCAAGCTGGGACGTGGCAGCGAGGTCCTTGGGTCGTAGGTTTTATATCGGAGTGGCCTTCTCCTATGCAGGTTTCTTACCTGGGCTGGAGGGGTCTTCCTCCCCTCCTAGGTCGGTCCATACTGCCCGGACCAGGGCCGAGGCCGCCGCAGCTCTCCCTGTGCCCGGACTGGGGCCTCCGCCTCCCACTCTCTGCCTGGATCGGGGACTCCGCCTGCCTCACTCGACCGAGGCTGGGGCCGCCTTCTCCCCCTTGCTCCTGCCCGGATCGGGGCCGCCGCCGCCTACCCTTCGCCCGGACCGGGGCCGGGGCCGCCGCTGCTCTCTCTGTGCCCGGACTGGGGCCGCCGCCTCCCACTCTCTGCCCGGATCGGGGCCGCCGCCGCCTACCCTTCGCCGGGGCCGGGGCCGCCGCAGCTCTCCCTGTGCCCGGACTGGGGCCTCCGCCTCCCACTCTCTGCTCAGATCGGGGCCTCCGCCTGCCTCACTCGACCGAGGCCAGGGCCGCCATCTCCCCCTTGCTCCTGCCCGGATCGGGGCCGCCGCCGCCTACCCTTCGCCCGGACCGGGGCCGGGGCCACCGCTGCTCTCTCTGTGCCTGGACTGGGGCCGCCGCCTCCCACTCTCTGCCCGGATCGGGGCCGCCGCCGCCTACCCTTCGCCCGGACCGGGGCCGGGGCCACCGCAGCTCTCCCTGTGCCTGGACTGGGGCCTCCGCCTCCCACTCTCTGCTCGGATCGGGGCCTCCCCCTGCCTCACTCGACTGAGGCCGGGGCCGCCGTCTCCCCCTTGCTCCTGCCCGGATCGGGGCCGCCGCCGCCTACCTTTCGCCCGGACCGGGGCCGGGGCCGCCGCTGCTCTCTCTGTGCCCGGACTGGGGCCTTCGCCTCCCACAACACAACATATATATATATATATATATATAGCTAGGTATGTAGATAGAGATAGATATATATGGATATAAATTGTGATAATTTTGAAGTAGTGAATTTAATTTTCAAAAAAGCACAGTTGCTGAACTCTCTAGGCCCCTTGAGCTACCTGCATTTATATGTAGTAACTCCTCTTGCAAATTGTCTGCTGCAGTTGCAATGGAATCTGGGAAATCTCAAGGAAATCAATCAATTCTACAGTGCTAAGGTTTGTGAAATTATGTTTTTCATGAGCTCAATAACAAAATCTAGAATCAATTTTTTTTAAAAAACATGATTCACACATTTCTAATTTGAATCATAGCAATATGTATTTTTGAAAAGGCATATAATATAATTACCCTGATTAATAACTGCCGATGAGCAGAGATTTAGCCTGATTAGCCTTTAAGCAAACAAAATAGACATCAGGACTTTAAAAGTAAAACCTATTCCATTTAGGTAAGACAACACTGCAACCTACAGGAGGAGGCTTGGCACACCTTATCCACCTGGCTGACAGTATTTCTCAACATAGTGATCATGCCTCCCCACATATTCAGTCCCACATTAGTCATCCAGCTCTATTACCTCAAAATAGATCACTTCAAGGGATGTAGAGTTTTAACATACCATAAGCCTTATGAAAAAGTAACATTAGTACATTATTTAGTGCCATTTAAGTATGTTTTCAAATGCAATCATTAGCGTGATATAGAAAACAGAGTCTTGATTTATGCACAAGCTTCATACTCTTAATAAAGAGTCCTGACCTGGAACACTAACTGATCATTTCTATCTTGGATGCTGCCTGACCTGCTTCGTGCCTCCAGTTTCCCATTGTTTGCTTCAGTTTTAGTTATGTTGATGGAGAAATAGACATTGACCAGAGAATTGGAGATGAAATCCCCTTCTCTTCAAAATCTCACTGTTAAATATTTTACATGTTTTTAAATTTAATTTAGCAATACAGCATGGTAACAGGCCCTTCTGGTCCAAATACACCAGTTAACCATCAAACCCTGTATGTTTTTAAAGGGTGGGAGGAAACTAGAGCACCCAGCGGAAACCCATCCAGACACAGGGAGAATGTCCAACTCCTCACAGACAGGGCTCGATTATATCCCAGGACATTTGCGATGCAATAGCATTCTACTAACCGCTGCACTAAGTGTAATGCTTCAATCATCTCCAACATTGCAATGCTTCCTCACTGATGTACTGGAGTACCACTTTCCCTTTCCTTCCTGCTTCTTAAAACTTTCTAACTTTTGGAAGAGAATCCTGTCCTTGCATGTCCCTAGGCATCTGCTTGGTTCTCACCAAACTTGGAATATTACATTTCTAATAACTGAACAGACAAAGAGTGGAAGCACACTTTTTAAATTTGGAACTCTGGACATCAAGGCCATTGCAGTTACACTGCTACATTTTAAAGTGTGCCTCGAGTGTTTTGCTTTTGCAATGTAACAATGCAGTTTTGGCAGTACAGGTTGAAATTGAAACCCCAACAGAAGTCTGGAATATAGCAGTTCCAAATTCCATCAGAATGGTTGACATTTCTTGGTTTCGATGCTCCAAGGAACATAATTCCAGATTGTATTTAACTAGTGGAAGTAGATTTCCCAGTTTATCAACTAACCAAGAGCCAATTTCAAAATATCTCTCAGAGAGCAGACTTTCAATCCTCTCCCCAGCCAATGAAAAGGGAGGAAACTTTGTCCAAATATTTAAATATTCAAACTGCAGTCCCACTGAGGGAATTTGTGATGTAACGTGAATCTATGAAAGCAAATCTCGAGTGGTTCAAATTTGCCATCTGAATCCAAGATGAAATTCTCACCTCAAACTGTGAGTAGCATGGTTATTGTAGCAATTTGGTGCAACATTATTACTGCAGCAACAACCTGATTCGAATCCAGCACTGTCTGTCAGGAGTTTGTAGGTTCTCCCCTTGACGGCATGGATTTCCTCCAGGTGCTCTGGTATCCTCCCACCCTTCAAAACATTCAGTGATTAATGTTGGTATTTGGGCAGAATGGTCTTGTGGGTCAGAAGGGCCTGTTACTGTGCTGTATGCTTAAATTTAAATTTCTATAACATATGCAGTAATTTGACAAGGATTATGTTTAAGTTATCACTATTAACTTAAGCATTAGCGAATGATAACATAAGAAGTAGCAGATAGGAGTAGGCTATCGGGGTCATCAATCCTGTTCTGCTATTAAATGAGATAATGGCTGATCTGGCCATGGATTCTGCTCTACATATCTACAAAAGCCTAAATTCCCATGCAAAAATCTATCTTACTGTATCTTAAATATTTTAAATTTTAAATTTAGACATATAGCACAGTAACAGGCCCTACCAGCTCATGAGCCCATGCCGCCCAATTTTCCCAATTAACTTACAACCCCGGTACATTTTGAAGGGAAGGGCAACTGGAGGAAACCAGATAACGAGAACATACAAACTCCTTACAGACAGTATCATATCAAAACCCAGTACGCTGGCACTGTTAGTGAAGCTGATTCCACTGTTTCCTTGGACAGAAAATTCCAGAGATTCAACACTCTCAAGTAAATACAGTTTCTCCTCATCTTCATCCTCAACCAACTCCTTCAAATCCTGAGGCTATATTCCGAAGTTCTTGTGTCACCTAGCAATGGAAATAACTTTCCTGACTCTAATCTATCTATTCCTTTCATAATGTTATATGTTTATATGATCCCCTTCTCCCTCTTAGTACACCAGAGGGCATCCGACCAGGCCATGACATTATGTGGGTCCGCAAAATCCTTGTCTGCCAGGAGCAGCTGGATATCCTCAGGCATCTGTTCAAGGAAAATCTGGCGGAAGAGGAAACGAGGCTTATGATACTCCACCAGGGCCAGAATTTCATCCATTAGTACTGATGGGCTGCGATCCCCAAGCCCATCCAGGTGCAAGAGCCTGGAAGCCTGCTGATGGGGGATGAAGCAAAACGTGCCTAGGTGCGTCTTGAGGGTGGTATATTTACCCTTTGCCGGTGGATGGTGTATGAGGTTGTCCACCCTAGCTGCTGTTTTTTGGTCCAGCGTGGTAGAACATCGTGGCGTCTGCGCTTCCACCTGCCCAAACCACATCCGCCGGCGATGGGTCCAGAAGGGGGGGGGGCAAGCTTGATTACCACAGCATTAATCTCAGCCGAGTCCATGTCGCGGAGACCAGAAAGACGTCTGGGCTCATCGGGTTCAGCAATGTGATGCTAGGCGCAGCTGAAGAAAGCACAGCCACCATGCCGAGGGTCGTTAACGACTGTTTTATTTGAATTTAGCATGTGCCCCTTTAAGGGGAGTGCTGGCTCAGTGTGTGGTGACATCATAATCACTGCCCGAGGTGCATGCTGCTTGGAAGGCTTGAGTCAGGAAGAACCCCTGATGGCACCACCTTCGCATGGCTGTCCCGCCTTGTGGCGTTACATGCGGGCCAGTTCACCATGAGAGAGTGTGCTGCCCCAATAGTTCATTTTAAGTCAAAGAGTTAAAATGGCTGTACATTATTTTGTGCATTTGCACAAAATTTTGGACTGAGCAAAGGCTTAGTCGGTAGGACTAAGACATTGATTTGTTACTTTACTCATTTTTCTACTGGGATTCTGGGGAAGATCTTAGATAAATGGCTTTGTCTCACTATACATCTTGTTACAGATATTTATAGTGCGAGGGCAAGAGGAACTGGCAATATTTGGCTATGGAGGTAATGTCTGAATATATGAACTAAAAACAGGAGCAAGTCACTTGGTCCCTCTTGCCTGCTCCAGTATTCTTAAGTTCATGGCTATTTTTCTTTAAGATCTCATTTGCACATTTAATAACCAAACATCTATTAATCTTCAATTTGAATATAACAACAGACCCTTTTTAGCAGATGATTCCAAAGAGTTACTACCCTCTGGATCAAAATAAAATTCTCATCCCATTCTTCAGTGAATTGAGATTCACTGGTGATGAGTTGTGCTGATGGCTAGCTCTGCCCCCATCAACCCATTTATAACCCAGGTTTCCCACCTAAGACCATTGTAAGGCCCTACCCTTTGATATAAACTAATAAGAGCATGTGTTCTCCTTCCAGTTGTGAGAAAATAGAATCGCTGCTCAAGCCGAGTATGCCAGATGCCGCCAAGAAGTTTGCTTACTGGCTGGACTGCTTTCAGGCCTACCTGAACGTGACCAAGGGCATGTTCAACATGGATGAACTTAGGAGGTTGGCCCTCATTTCCAGGGTTGGAACTAAAGGGTATGCAGCCATTCGGAACGGTGCAACCTATAATGCTGCCATTGAGACTTTGAAAGCTCAGTACCTGAAGTCACAAAACGAGGTCCTAGCGAGGCATTGACTCGCTCTACATCAGCAATGGTCTGGAGAGACCATCAACGACTATCTGCTTAACCTGTGACCTCTTGCCAAGAAGTGCCGATGTGAAATGGCTACTGGTCATGTTCATGAGGAAGACCAGATCTAAAACACCCTAGTTGCGGGGATCCGTTTGAGGTATATGAGGCAGCGACTACTTGAGTCGGGTAAGAAAGATTTGGCCAGCCACATTGAATTAGCCAAGTCCCTTGAACAGGCCCAGTTTGAGACCGACAACCTCGAAGTCAACGACAACAGTCTCCCCAGCGAACCCTTCCCAGGACCGGCAGCCTCCGCTACCCCTGCCCTAATGGCAGCCACCTCCCATGGTAGGGAGCACTCCCGCATTAGGGAGTACTTCTTTTGCGGTAGAACCCAGCATCCTTGCTCTCGATGCCCAGCTAAGGACTCTGTCTGCTCCAGCTGCAGTAAGAGGGGACACTGGGCAATGGTCTGCTACGCGAAGGGAACCCCTGGGAAATCCACATCCTGCACAGTTCACGGTTCCAAATCCAGCCCGTCAGCACCAAACTCACCAGAGCCTACGTGCTGTGCTACTCACGGAAGGAGGGTGGCAGTTGGAAAATGGCGTGAAAAGTCTGGGTGGCCATCTTGTCGTGATTTGAATCTAGCGCCATCATCGTCAGAGGAGGAAGAAGGGTGGCCATCTTTCTGCACCACGAAATCAACCCCATTTTGTCTGCTAGTGCAGTTTGAAATTCTCTGAGGGGTGGAAACATCTCTCCTCTGGAAGGAGGGGACTACTCGTGAGAGGAGGACTATGGAGTCTCCAGGATCCTAGCATCGATGGTCTGGACCAAGACAGACCACATCAACTCAGCTACTTTATGGTGACTGTCAACTAGATGCTTAATTGACACTAGCTCTACAGAGAGATTATCTTCGGGAATACAAAAGTAAACTGTATTCTTCTAATTGCCATATATTTTTAGAGTCTCTTTCACACTCTACTCGTATTCAAGAACACTGTACTCTACATTTGTCTTTTGAAGTGGGGACATTTTGTAAACTTTGGTTGTATGTGCTTAATGATTTATGTGATCCGGTACAGTTGGGTCTGGACTTCTTGTGTCACCTTAAAAGCATGACCTTGGAGTATTCTGGTCCCCTGTTCTGATTCAGAACAGAGGGCCATTAAAATCAGAGCCCACATGCAGCCTCTCCAAACTTAATATCGACCCCACACCCCTCTTCAGATTGCAAGCCGATTGCTACGAAGAGCAGGTGGAACAGGGCTGCTGAATGAGAGTTCATAAAATCAAAGACTCAACACCTGCTCAACGAGAAAAATCACTGAACCTAGCACTCGCCCATGGAGAGCACAAGTGGTGGTAGTTGTGGTGTGCTGTTGGCCAGAATCAGACTTACACAAGGTAAAGACTGTACAACAGGCTTTAATCCACAAAGACTTCCACAGAGCCAGGCTGCCTGTAAGTTGCAGTAACTCTGAGTGAGACTTCGGGAGGCTGGCGCAGGCTTATATCCTGGAGGATGATTGACACCCGACCGGGAGGGGCTTGATCCATTCAGGCCGACTGATTGACAGCCGGCCAGGTGTTGTCCTGTCCCCTTACACTCTGGAGAGAGGTTTCCCCCTGCAGTAGGCCGGTGGTGTACCACCACAGTAGTAAAAGGGGAAATATGTCCAGCCTAGTAATTGACTAGTAAAACAATTAATGATTTCACACTCCTGGATGAATAACCCCTTCCTCAAATTTTGAACATGGTGAATGATATTGCACAGTATCAGGTCGATTCGACCATCAACTTGAAGGCTGTCAGTCCATTCCGAGGAGAGATGTTTCCACCCCTCAGAGAGTCTCAAACTTCAGCAGTGGGACCATGGCTTATATTACCCAAAAATTGTTTACTCATAGCCTATCTCTTTGAATAAATAATTTAATTATCTTCAAGGTTTCCTGACAGTCTGCGACCAATAAAAGACAATTGCATCTCTGGCCCTCATGGTAGAAATTAGATAATGTCTACTGATTCATATGCATCCTGGGCCTCATGGTGTAAATTAGATTATGTCTTCCAATTCAACTGCATCCCTGGGCCCTATGGTGGAATTTAGATTATGTCTTCTGATGCAACTGCATCCCTTCTTGCATAAGCTGATCTAAATCCTCCATTACAACATTCAATAAAGGCATTGGTTGATATGAGGCAACTTTCAATGGGCCTCTTTCTTTTTTTTTGAATAATTGTAATTATAGCTCTAGAAAAAGATTCTGGAAATGCTTGTTCTTCTGTACCTTGTTTAAGAACATCCATAAAAACAGGAGACAAAATTTCATAAAATTCTTTATAAAACACTACCAAAAACCCATCTTCTTGTGGCAATTTTCCATTTGGCATATTCAATATAGCTTCTTTAATTTCTAAATCAGTAAAACGAACTTCCAATTCTGTCCTATCTTTATTTTCCAAAACCGATAAATACAAACCAGCTAAAAATGACTCAACACGTTCCTCGCCCTGACTTCTGGTAATAAAATGAGTGAAATTCGTCATTAATTTCTTGAGGTTTAAAAGTAACTCCAGTATTATTTCTTAAAGCATTTATTGTCCTTGATGCCTGTTCAGTCTTTAATTGCCAAGCTAAAACCTTATGTGCTCTTTCTCCTAATTCATAATAATGCTGCTTGGATCATTATATTAATTTTTCATATTTATATGTTTGCATTGTATTATAAAGTAATTTCAACTTAGTCAAAAAAGCCTTTTCATCCACAGTTGAATTTTGTTGTAATTCCTTTTCTAACATAGTTATTTCCTTCTCCAAATTTCATCTCTCTACCAAATACTGTTTCTTAATTCTTGCAGAATAACTGATTATCAGACCTCTTAAATAAGCTTTTAAAGCATCCCACAAAACAAATTTACTTTACACTGAATTTGTATAATTTGCAAATAAGACTGAATATGGTCTTTAATATAATTAATAAAGTTTGGTTGCTTCAATAACATCTCATTCAATCTCCACCAATATGGGGTCTCTACATTGTCCAAAGCTGAACATGTACTTAACAATAAGGAATGATCAGATAAAATCCTACTCTTATACTCTGCATGTATAAATCTACCCTTTAATTGTGCTGACGCTAAAAAAAAGTCAATTCTAGAAAAAGAATCATGTCTGGGTGAATAAAAAGAAGTATTTTCTGTCAGATTTAATTTCCTCTAAATTTCCACCAAATTCAAATCTTTCCTTAAGTCTAACATCTGTTTAGCCATTTTGGTCCTTTTTTACAATTTTCGGGATTTATTCGACATTGGGTCCAAGACACAATTAAAATCCCCACCAACCAAAATATTTTCATTAGCTTGACCCAGATTCAAAAAATGTTTCAGAAATAAATTATTCATAAACATTCATCAAAGTCCATGCTTCAGCAAAAATTTTACAATTCACCAAAAGCACTCTATCTAATGTGGCAGAGAATAATTCCAACTGAAATGGACTAAAATAGCAACACCTCTAGCTTTAGAATTAAATGAAGATGCAAAAACATGTCCTATCCAATCTCTTACCAATTTCTTATGTTCTCTCTCAGACAAATAAGTTTCTTGCAGAAAAGCAAAATCAACCTTCATTTTCTTTATGTATGTCAATATTCTCTTCCTTTTAATTGGATTATTAAGTCCTTTAACATTAAAAGTCACAAAATTTAATAGCCATAACTTAATTCCCTCCTAAGATTGACACTTCATACAGCAATTACAATTATATATAATAAAAACCCTTAACCCCCCCACCCCACAATGAAAAAAAACCTTTAAAAATAACACCTACTACTACAAGAGTAGTACCCCACTCTGTTGACAGGGTGCAGTCAATACTACAAGTGGCTGATGACTTTAGAAATAGCAGAGTCAACCACCACCCCCCACCCCCACAACTGAACATTAAAATACATATATCCCTTTTAGTTCATCCCAGTGATTCCACCCAACATTGAGCTTGAGCCTCATCTTCAACATCAATCAATGATTCTGATTTCAACTTATTTTTCCCATTCCCATTCCCAATCTTAACCTCAGGCATTTTCCCCATCGATTTCTTCAAATCTGGTAAGGAATTCGCAAAGGTTAATGCATTATAAGGACTCTCAAAAAATTGAAACTGATTTGGCCCATAAAACACCTTAAATACTGCTGGGGACCAAAAAGTAAACATACTCTTTCTTCAACAGCACTGCTTTGACCTTTGACCACTTTCCATCTCTTAATAATCTCCTGACTTAAATCAGCATAAAAAAACACCCTATTGCTTTGATCAAGAGGTGCTTTCTGAACCGCAAGCCTCAAGATCATTTCTCTATCCTGATATCGCAAACATCTTAAAAGAACTGCTCTCGGCAATTGACCTGGAAAAGATTTTCTCCTAAACGCCCTATGATCCCGATCTAATTCCAGTCCATCTGGAAAAAACTTGACTCCCAACATCTCTGGAATCCATTTCCAAAAATATTTATCATGATCTGAACCTTCAATATCTTCTAGCAGACTATTTTAATATTATTGCGATAATTTTGATTTTCCAACGAATCAATTTTTTGTAACAAATCTCTCTTCTGAACATCCCAGCCTGTAAATGAATCCTCAGTATGATTCATTCTCTCCGCATTATGATCCACACGGTCTTTACAGTCAAAAAGGCTTCTTCTATCTTCTTGTACAGTGTCCACTGCTGTTAAACACTTATTCATATCAACTTTAATAGCTGTGATTTCTTCCTTCATGCCAGCAAATTGAATATTAAAAGTTTCTAAACCTTGGGTCATATAAGACATCATGCTTTCATTTTGTTTAATAAGTTCTTCATACATAAGGATGACTTCCCTCCCTGCTACAAGGGCCTTTAAAACTGGGGAAGATGTCTTTGGTGTAAAAACAGTTTTCATTGGAGAAGTAGATTTTTATAAATCCTTAGGCCTACCTTCAATGAGTCTGGCTGCAGCAAGTAGTAATTCTTGCTTGTTCTTCTAAAACTTCTGAAACATCTTCCTTTTCCTCTTCTTCTGCTACTTGGCAGCCCTATTGTGGGTCTGAACCATCTGCCACATCGCTCCAACCTGGCCAGAGCGATGTGTATCGGGTCCCCCTGCAGTTTGGGCCTAATCCAGAATTTTGCACATGCTCAAAACTCAGTAGCACACAGGGGAGCGTCTCCAGATGCGCCGCTGCGCACTAACTCGTGCTCGTGTTCGGGTGCCTACCCCCACAATCCTCAGTTAAGCCCAGCATGCGTTAGATCCCGTGCTCGCGCTCCTCCTGGCTCACTGCCAGGCCAAAGACGTAGGTGCCATCTTGCATCTCCGGATACGCAGAGGACGCCGATGTTTCTTCCAATTGCTCCCGACTTCCATGTTGAGGCTTCAGATCCATCTCTATCTGCTCCCAAGGTTCCTTCTGTAAGGTAAGCCTTGCTTCTTTTGTACCTTTCACTGGTTTAAAAACTAATATTTTTTATAAGTTGCTTTTTTTTCCTTTCTTCATTTCAAGGATCCTCCAATATTAAATTACTGTTCAAAACGTTTATAAAGTCAAAAAAGTTACTAAAGTTCGGATATTGAATAGTTCAGTCAGGCAGAGGCGTCTCCTCACGTTTCTTTCCTTCGCCATCTTGCCACACCCCTCCTACTTTTCCTTATCAATGGCATAATCCTCTACTGCCAAATTTCCTAATCCTTAACATTCCTGCTCTTCTTGACAAGACTCTATTTTATTTTTGCCACATTTGAACTGGATTTCCTGTTTTTCTTTGTATCTTATAGAAATATATATATGCATATTTCTTCCCTCAGATCTTAAAGGAGGCCCTAGCAGAGGTATTTTCATTTTATTCTTGTTGAATGATAGAGCACGGTAGAAGGCCATTTCAGCCCAATTACACCTTATTAACCTTCCAGCCCCATATATTTTTGGAGGGTGGCAAAATACTGGAGCACCCAGAGAAAACTCATGAATCACAGAGAGGATGTATAAACACCTTAAAGACAACAGCAGGTTTGAAACTGGGTTGCTGATGCTGTAGTAGCATTTTCTCTAACCTCTACACTAATCATGCAATCCCTAGCCACGGGAGACGTGCCGGAGGATTAGAGGAAAGCTAATATTTTTTTCCATTGTTTAAGTAAGGCTCTAGGAATAATCTAGGTAATTATAGGCTGGTCAGGCTGGATTCAGTAGTAGATAAGTTATTGAAACATAATAGACCAGACATAGAAGTACTTGGATAGACAGGAATTTATTAGGGACAGTCGACATGACTTTGTGTATGATAGGTCACATCAACATCTAATACTTTTTGGGGGAGATTACCAGGAAAGTTGTTACAATGTCATTGAGCTCCCTTTGTTGCAACAAGGACATTTTTACCTTTGTTATATACAGGTGCTTCTCTACTTAAGATGAGGTATTCAAATAAAGCCATCGTAAGCTGGAAAATCATAAGTCATAAAAGAATACTGCAACTACTGAATATCATAGCCTTCAGCTGGACAATTTTTTCAAAAGCAAAGTCTATTTTATAATTAAATGTTGAATACCTTTTATTCAACATTGAAAAAGAAATATAGCACCAGCCAAAGCATCCAGCTGCTGTTACACAAGAACCAATAATAACAGTGACATGAACACCGCCATTGTGACTTTGAGCCATTGTACATAGAAGAGCATCTCATTACTACCAGGTATTACAACTCTGGTTTGGAGTATTTCTGCCTATATTTTCTCTCTTTCTGTTTCTTATCTCTGCACAAATGTATTGTACCTACTTGATTTCCAAACTGATTTAGTTACTCTGCACAGTTTTTTGTTTCATCAGGATTATCTTCCACTCCACCATCACACCACTTGGTTTACATTTGCCTCATCTCTTCTAAAAGTTGGGTATCTGTAAAGATTTAGCTCCCAACATTATCAGAGATGAAGATAAAAACCTATGATAACCCATTGGAGGCTTGGAGGATCATCATGTATTGTGTCCATCAATAGTAAAACCAACAACAGCATTGAAGACTTTTATCATTTTTACTCTTCAGCATTAATTTGAAAGCAGACATTTTTCACTCTTGCCCACAAAATAAATACTGATAAAATGTTTTAAAAGTGAAATCTGGGTATCCATGAGTGAATACAAGTACAGTATCTTTTAATGGCTCCATTCTCCCAGTCTGTGACCAACATCAGAAGCATATTAAAAGCAATCTGCAGCAAAATATACACCATTTAAAAATTAGTGTATTGGCTTATACTTTCACCAACGTCAGGATATTTCTGAGAAGGGCTCTGATTTTGATAGGGGTTCACTTGATCTCATGAGACTCCTTCGCATAGGATTCAGAACTGGGCTATGTTCACTTCTGCAGAGCTAATATGAAACTTTTTTGCTGGATCATTGCACTTAATTATTGCACTGTTAAAAACTGTTCAATTACATAGTTAAATGATATTAAGAAGGGCTATTTGTGCAAGCCAATTATATATAATTTATTTTATAACAATAATCAGCCATGTCCTACCCAATAATTGAAAAAGCTGATATTTCCCTCGAAAAATGGAAACTATGCAAAGGATTTCTAATTCATCAGAGAGAAAAAAAGCAAAATAAACATATTTGCTTGACACTGTCTTTCTTTGGACATTTCTATAATGGTGCTAGCTTTTTTCTTAACCTGCCACTGTATTAACTAGTGCTCTTAGTGTTTTCTTTTAAGTGAGGCTATAAATAACAGGAAAAGTGAATGTCTCTTCACTTTCCAAATTCGGAGGAGCTCAGCTTTGACCTTTGATTCCTTGCTCCATTCTGGCTCAAAGTGGAGCGGCTGGCGCTGAGACCAGCCTTGCGGGCACCGTGCCCAGACACCAGTCAAGGCCCCCTGACAAGGTTTCCATATATCTGGTGGCAACATAGTGTGAATAAGTGATCTTCAAAATCCCAGGACAAAATGAGGTTACCTTCTCCATGCCCTGACCTGTCGCTCACCCCTTGACAACAATGACAGGGTTAAGAATCACGGCTGTCTCACTCGCCTGGACCAGAGCCAAAGACAAACTTCAAACGAGCATTCGGGTTGTTGTATTTTTGTATTTCAAGTGAACTGTGCGGGAAACTAACCCGGGACACCACCTCTTTTTTTTCCTCTCTGTTCGCTGTCTTTCAGGAATCTGATTTGATTGTCTTTGTTCTGCACCAGGGTGTTTTTTGCGCTCTATCTTGGTCACCGGTTGAAGCGCGCAAGTGCTCCATCCACTACGGTGTATTAATGATCTTCAATTACAGCGGGTGTCGATATCCCGTCCCCGCGGTAGATTTAATCAACTGTGGGCGATCAAATATCGGTCCCCGGGAAAAATAGCAAGGACTGAATTGTAATCACATTTTAGCTGCAGCAGCATAAGGAACGAAAATAAATTCCCATGTACTTTCCAGGTTGAAAATAGTTTCATGGGTGCGCGATCCTCCCGAGGCGAATGGCCGATGGGATTCTGTGGACAACGAACTCAAAATTGTGGAAAATCTTTTTTTATTATTATCCGCGGCAATTTGCAACAACAAAAAAATTGTAAATATGCTCGCGTCTGGGAAAAGGGCTGACAGCTTGAAATAAATAAGTACTTTGAAAACATTAAAATAGCATTGAATGATGCTTCTGGAATTGCTTTAGCTCAGTGGCGATGATTTACTCTCCAATATTTATATCCCGGTACATTTCACTGGCTTGCTGCAATACAGAGACCTGATTTGGTTGAAAGGCTGCGCCCCAGACCCAGGTGAATCTGCCTGGCTTTTGCAGCGCCCAGGACAAGTCTCGCGGGCAGCCGGACGGAGTTCAGACACCGTGGGAGTAGCTCAGACATTCGGCCCGTCAACCCGCAATTTCTATTTATGTGTTTCCTTAACCAACTGATCATTTCCATCTGTCTTCTCCACTTTTTTTTATTAAATTCCCAAATGCTCTACACTTTTGTGGTGTATGTTGCGTACATTAACGATAACGCGAGGTCCTGCATTCCCTGAGCTTTCTCCATGATTTCGAGTTCTTTACATTCAATCACATATTTACATTGTGACTTTTGTACTGCGAGAAACTCGAAACATTTCGAGTCCGCATATAGGTTATTAACAAATAAACAGCGTGTGTAAAGAGTGTACGCCTCAGTTCCTCCAGAATTTATAAACACACCCCTCTCACACATGAACTGATTAATGTGATTTTTCCTAAGATTTGAGGGATACTTCAGAAATATAATGCGTGTGCTTTCAGGTCATTATGTATATGCGATATTATATTAATGTATTGTCATACATACAATACCATTACAGGTGAAATTAAATTATTATTTGTGCAGTCACACGCGTTTATCAGATGCCGCACAGATCTAACGGAATTATTGTGCGAATGGAGATGATTAATAAATATATCGTCTCATTTGGGTGCTGAATGCATCAACCCCATTGACACAAGATCCTAGGCGTCATCTTTGACCGGAAATTTAACGGGTCCTTGTTAAAGCTTGCCCCTTATTCTGGGGAACTGATACCCAAGACCTCCACCATCTACAGGGAATAGATGAAATACTCTCCAACGGAATGGTTCCTAAAGACGCTACAAGCTGCCTGACGAGTCCATTCTGCCCGATGGGCAGTCCTAACCCCAAGCGTCCACTACCAGCAACCCGTTATATAGTGGTTATCTCCCGTTCAACAAAAAAAAATGCAAATACAAAATAAATAGATTTTATTTATTGGGCCTCTTATCCGTCGTCCCCCGTTGCTGATATTTAAGGTCACATATCGTTTGATTCCGTTAATATGCAATGGTCAATCGAACTCCGTCTGAAATATAGTATGTGACTGAGCCAGTAATGGAGGGAGCTTTCCAAATGTTCAGCTTCCTCTGCGGAAAGACTTCTTTCTCATCTCAGTCGTGAATGGCCAACCCTATTTTATTACTCGGGAACATAGCGAGGCAGCAACAAGCTTAAAATCGTCCTGGCTTCCTGATCCCTGAGCAAACCCCTGCGTCTCCCTATCTGACAACACCACAGCAGCCGCGACAAAAAAATAAAGAGAAGGCGTGTTTTCTCCAGCATTGGGCGGGCAGAGCAGGCGACCTTATTAATTATGAATAATATGACACATCGAAATCGAATCAGTTTCATATAATTGTAATGTGATCCTTGTTTGGATGATGTGCGAGAGACTTGAAAATGTATGTTCTTATCTTAGTGCCTCTCCATGTTGATATCATGGGTTTGTTCGCTCCAGTGAAGGAAGGTGGTGGATGCAAGGAAGAGCCTCCGCCTCAGGTGTTGGATGGATGCACGAATACTCTCCACTCAGTCCGGTTCCCACAGGATGTCGGTCTATTTTCGTTCTGCTGGAAATGATGGGATCCAACGAGACTTACAACAGCAGGATCATGCTTCCGCACATGAGCATGCTGTCGTCCCTGGATCCCCCGCAGAGAATCACATGCAAGCCCAGGGTGGACAAGCGCCCCCAAGCGTGTTCTTTCATGTCTGCAACAAGTTGTCCGCACAGCTGTGTCGAAAGGATGGAGCGATGGGGAGGCAGGGGGGAGCACATGGTCAAGGCAGTTGTGAGCGGGGAAAATTAGGCTAACATCAATAGCAAAAGCCTATTTTGTGTACTCGATTAACTCCTGATATCCCAGATATGGTACTTAACGTGTAAAAGGTGCTCCGTGAATTTATTTTAACGACTTTGGCGCCTACTGATTTTTCTCTGAACTGGGTACTGCAACTCTCGCCCTGTTCTGTAAAGAATTCCAATAAAATATATCATTGCGAATTACTTCTATAAAATTAAGAGAGGGAGATTCCTGAAGTGAAGAGGGAACACGGCGAAGTGTTGGACACATTAAATACAGATGAAACTGTGGATAAAGAGAGAACATCTCAAATTTTGAATAAAAAGCAAAGGAATTCTAGGGACTACAGGAAAAATGTAGAAAGAAGGAACAGTGAGATTGTGCTTGTGCTTAATCCAATGAATAGGATGAGTTTGGCCGTCCGTGGTTCAAAATCAAGTCAGTGATGTGGGTCCGTATTTACAAACAAATCTTCTACTGCCAAAAGTACCGATCAAGTCGGCCAAGGGATAAATTGGGGGAGAGAGTTTAAGAACGTTTGGAAAATGGTATTTGGGACAATTTGGGGAACCAAATTGAACCTTGAGCCTCATTGCTAATTTTTTAAATCGTTTTAACCTTTGAATTAATCCCCTTGATTTTTTTTTTGCTCAGTTCACAATAAATTACTATTTGTCAGCGTTTCGTTGTTGCAAGGTATACCAAAAATAAGGTTGTGGTTGTTTAATGTTCCTTATTTTTCAGAATAAAATCCATTGCACCCGAATAAAGGAAGAAGGACGTGAGGGGTCTATTTCAACGTATTCCAGGAACCAACGATGTCATCAGTTTTTAAATGGTTTAAATCTGTTAACTTCTTCTCTAATCTTAAATGCCAACTCGAATGAGGAAATCCTGAATAAGAAACGAGTTTAAAACTAACAGAAAATGAGGGGGATGCTCAACTGGTCAGACTGCATCTCTGGAGGAAAAAAAAGCAAAGCCAGCGTTTCAAATCGAATGCGCTTTTGAGAGAAGATACACGTGTTAAGGCAGACGGAAGGTGACCGGAGTGGGGTGTATCGGATGGGTAAAACCAGAGTAACCGATGGGAATTAGATGTAAAGGACGTTATTTCGTCTCCAACCCGTAAGATTGTGAGAATGTGGACCAAAAATAACATCAACAAGAAAGTGTCGGATTTTCCAACTGTAGAACAAAAAGACATGGCCGACAGGTCAGGGAGAGGATGGAAACATTCAATATGGTCTATTGTCACAGAACAGTTTTGATAAATTCTTGTACGAATAAAGATATTAGTCAGAACATTTATATATGAACCACGGCTCTCCACTCAGACCTGGATCATCTGGACAACATCCATACCCTCATCAGGCTGCGTTTCGTGGATTATAGCTCAGCTGTCAACACCATCGCCCCCTCAGCAAGCTTCAAACTCCAGGCTGCTGTACCTCCCTCTGCCACTGGATTCTTGACTTGGTCGTCGGAAGGCCATACTCAGCGCCGGTAATTACATTCCTCAGTGACAATCAATATAGGCACACCTCAAGGATGAGTGCTTCACCCACTGCTCTGTTCTTTCTACGCCCATGTCTGTGTGGCATGACAATTCAAATGCCATCTATAAACTTTCTCATGACGCAACTGCTGTTTTCAGAATCACAGATGCCAATGTAGGAAGGAGATAGATCAACTAGTTGAGTGGGGTCAAAACAACAATCTTGCGCTCAACGTCAATAAAACAAGAAGTAGCCAAAAGAATACAAACCAGTCCTCATCGAGGACGCAGCAGTGGAGATGGTGAGAAACTTCAAATTCCTGGGTGTCAACTTTTCTGAAGATCTATCCAGGGAACACGGCTATGAAATTCTGAAGAAGGCACACCAGCGGCTATATTTCATTAGAATTTGGTACTTCACCAAAGATTTTTGCAAATTTCTGACTAGACCACTAGACGGTGGTCTGGTATGGAGGTGCCAATGCACAGAGGGTTGTAAACCTGGCCAGCACCATCATGGGCATTAGTCTTCCCTTTAAGAAGCGTGTCTCAAGAAAGCAGCCTCTATCCGCAAGGACCCTCTTCACCCAGGTCATGCCCTTTTCTCGCTGCTACCATTAGGAAGGAGGTAGAGGAGCTTGAAGACACGCACTCAATGTTACAAAAAACTTTCCTTCCGCCATCAGATTTCTGAACGGACAATAAACCTATAGTCACGACTTCACTTTGTCTCTTCTTTTTTACACTATTTTTTAAAAATCTTGTATTTACGTAATTGTCATATTATCGTAATTTTTGTCCTTGTTCTGCATCACACTACTGCCGCAAACAACAAATTTCATAACACATGTTCATGAAAATAAACCTGATTCTGGTTCCAATACTAAGCATGATCCTGTCACATCCCAAGTCATTCAAACCAAACAATGTGAAGCCGAAAGATGCACATCCTAAGTACCCGTGGAAACAAAGAATATAAAATACTTTTTTCACTGCAAGAAAAATATGATTTCCGTTTCAGCTATTACAGGGAATGGTTTATCCAGAATCGTTCTTATTACAAATGACAGACCAGTTCCCGTTACTAAATTAAGCAGTAAAATTGAAGTAATGAAATCTCAGGCAACTGAATGTTGTATAAGATTTTGTATTTGTAAGTCACAATCACCTGATAGTTGATGGGATACATTTCCTCTATATAAGAAACTTGTTCCAATATGGTCAGCAAGCATTTAAAATTCCCAATGAATCCGAAGTTCGGAACAACCGATCATAATTGGAACACTATTATTCGTTTTGATTTGGCAGCAGATATGAATAACCGATAAATGATTAGTAGAAAGTTACGAATTCCATCTAGTTAAACTAGATGGGGGGTAACAGCAACTGCTGCGACGTTTGCTCCATAGGGTTCATTTACTGCTATTGTAAAGACGGGGGTTGCCTATACATTTATCAGGCGCAGGTGACAAAAAGAAGCAAGTGAATACAATGTTTGGACGAAACGCGAAGAGCACTTGGCCGATAACAGGTGTATTGGTTATTTGACTCGTCAATGTCTTTTAAACTACATCCTCTTTTTTTCATGACAGGGCCACGCGTTTATTTGTCTTCAAGTTAACCGCTGTGCGAGTTACTTATACTCATGTTCCAAATATGCACGAGTCAACATCAACGGGACTGCTTCATTGCAGTCCCATCAACAGCACGGGATCATTAAATGTAATTGATAAAGAGCGTAATGGTACCATAACCTCAGCCCTTCCGTGGCAATGTGATCGACACCGCATAATCCTGCGATTGGCTTTTAGAATTATAGCGCCTTAACGTCAGTACTAGTGTGTTCGAGAGCGCATAGATCTGGGAATGGCATTTAGCATTCTTGTGGTATATGGCGAGCTCTCCACTGGCCACCGTGACAGAGGTGCACCAAAGAAAAGGTACAAGGACTGCCTAAAGAAATCTCTTGGTGCCTGCCACATTGACCACCGCCAGTGGGCTGATATCGCCTCAAACCGTGCATCTTGGCGCCTCACAGTTCCGCGGGCAGCAACCTCCTTTGAAGAAGACTGGAGAGCCCACCTCACTGACAAAAGGCAAAGGAGGAAAAACCCAACACCCAACCCCAACCAACCAATTTTCCCCTGCAACCGCTGCAACCGTGTCTGCCTGTCGCGCATCGGACTTGTCAGCCTCAAACGAGCCTGCACCTGACGTGGACATTTACCCCCTCCATAAATCTTCCTCCGCGAAGCCAAGCCAAAGAAGAAAGAAGAAGGTATATCACGAGTACCTCAGCACCAATGAATATGAAACGAAATTAATTGCCAATATGTTTGCATCACGCACCACCATCCCTCCATGAAAGGTCTTTTTTTTTTACCCCTGCGGCTCTTTATTAGCCATTCGTAAATTATCCAGATTGGTTAAACCATGTAGAAATTAAGACCTTAACTTTAATTTTCGACAGTACTTGTCCGCGCTGCACTTCCTCGCTTGTTTTGTCAAAGATATAGATCCCTGGAGGATGTCGAAAAAGAAGTAACAAACAATGCCCAAGTTCAATGCTGGTCTCAGCCGGACTCCCTGCCAAGTCGAGAAGGTTGAATGAGCCAGAGAGATTGCCAGTGAAATCGCCTACGCTCTCTGGCCCTCCAACCCCATTTGAAATAACAAGTTTAAACATGAAGCGTTTGGCGTATTTACCCTTTTCCAAATGAATTGTAAATCCTTACGAGATATTCCAAACTACAAGGCAGTTGTAGAAATGGATTTGGAGTTTTCAAGAGGACTCGAATTAATATTCTTAATTGTCTATGAGTTGCTACAGGTGTGAAAGACTTTTCGCCCAAATTTTGTTTCTCCATTTAGTTTTGACAAGCGATCGTGACAGGGTTACATTTTAACGAGTGGTGCATAAAAACCTTGTGGTGAGACAGTGCAAGAATCTGTCAACTCACGTACACCATCGCCAACCAAGGAAGTTAACATAATGGAGAATGTAGGGAAAAGCAGATTGGGCAGCGACTCAGGGTAGCTGCTAAACTTGTTTAGTTTCAAAATAAATCGCAGTGCTGCTCTTGACTATGAAATATATAAACGCATCTAAATTTTATAGACTTGCTTCCAGACAAATGACAGTTCTGTCAAGATATCCCTAAGTACAAGTTTTGTAACCAGATTTGCGGCAGTTATGTGCACTGAGACTTTACCATCACCAATCACTCAAACCAGAAATAAATAAGTGATGACACTTGGCAATTAAAGCCAAGAGAGCTGCTTGTGTTGTCAAATGAATTCAGTTTCGATAAGAGAAGGGCGGAAGAGTGAAGGTGGCCAGATAGGATTCGGCACAGTTTTTGATTGGTGCTGTGCTTATGAGCAAGGGATGGTTCAAAATTGCTTGAAAGCTGGAGACAACCTTTAACACCAAGTCCCTGGTGATTTAGAAATTAGATAATTTGTCAGAATTATGCAACAAAAAGAAAACTCCCGTCATCTGACAGACTGTGAAATACTTATGTTTTTATCATAAAAGAGACACGAATCATCGCTAGCCGTTTCTTCAATAAAAAGGGTTTTTTTAAAAAAAAAAGGCTAGTTAGACACTCAGAGACCTTACGAGATTTCCTGAAAGAAAATACTGACTTTTCCTATATTTGACCATTTCCATTTTCCAAAAATCACGCTGAATTAAGACAAAGTATAGTAAGTCAATGGTTTGCAAAGTATCATGTGTTAGAATGCGGGCGACTTGTTTGAATTAAAGTAAAACTCCTTCTTAAAGTAAACATTATTTTCTGATTTTTTTTTCCTTGAAGAAGGGCTTAGGCCCAAAACGTCAGCAATATACCTTTGTCTCCTCTGGATGCTGAAAAGACCAGATGAGTTCCTCCTGCATTTCGGTGTTTTTACTCTTAAATTAAAACTGCCCGTTTTAAGACTGATAACGTGCACAGATACCTTCAGAATATGGGCCTTTTCAGGGCCTTTGTGCTGATGTTTTTTAACTAAACAATCTCAATGGTTCTTACATCAATTTTAACACCTTATGCAATTGAAACTAACGTTAACCATCATTAATTCGAAGCGCCATTCTGCATAAAATACAAGCCCATGTTTGTCACATTACAAGTTATCTTAATCGTAGCTTTATATGAGCATTGAAGAGTTTACAATATTGTTTCCATTCAAAATAATGTCAGTGTAATTCTTCCCAGACAATACGGCTTATGTTTATGTTTTGTCTAACTTGCGCGGGTCAGAATCTGATCCGAAGAGTTTAGGGTTCTACTCAAGCTAAAATCTAACATTAGAGAAAGGAAACACAAGAAGCGAAATTAACTAATATAACCAATTTATTTGAACTTCCGTTTGATTTGGACAAAGACTTCGACTTTAAATTGCGCTTACAAGATTCAAATGTAGAGTTTACACTATCGTCAAATACTGAGACACACAACTCAGTGGGAAAGATGGATTCATTTTCCGTCACGTTGTTGGAGAACGTTGAAGTATGGTGTGTGAAGCATGGTGTCTTTGAAGAACAAGCGAGCTAAAGACCACCAGATTTTCAATAAAACATCCAAATCAAACCAACACCGTGTACACACAATTGTACACCATTAATCTCCAGATAAGCAAAACAACGTTATTTCGCCTTGTCTGCCCAGAGCTATGAAATATGACAGCTGGTCCTAAGCTTTACGGTATCCATGTGCGAGTTGTTCAGTCATTAAGGAGTTATTTTCATATTTCGGTGATTGATTATTTTCTTTTAAATAAATCATCCGAATGTTAACAAATATTTTACAATGTGCAATCTGCAAAGTTTGAAGGGTCTCTGGAGTTGCCGGAGGTGCATGGAATTTGTGCGACAGTCCCGAAGAGGATCACAAAGGAAATAATAATCCATCCTAACCTAGCCAAGCCGCAAACATATCTGTTCTTATCTCTGTTTAAAAGCGAGTGGAAGATTAATGCAGATACTAAAACAAAACGGTTATCTTCAGATTATATTGTGGAATTCTAAATGTCAATACGCGGATTATAGTGACTGGAAGGTGTGTAATTTCTACTAATGCAAGTATTGTTGATTGAGTTTAAGTACAATCGAGTCATTTTGCGTAAATCCCTGTAAATGCTGGCTGCGCTCGAGAGGAAGCTGTCGACGCCTGCTAAGTTAATTTTGCTTTTCTTTGTCTAATTATTGTAGCGCTCAAGGGGAAAGTTGCCTGCAGGACTGGAGCAGTAAACTGACACCGGCTCTCTGTGTGTGGTACAGGCAAAGTTTGATGGAGAGGGCCTGCTTCCACTCATGTCAAAGTGAGTTATCCAGAACAATACCCCATACAGATAGGTCTCATCCAAAGCAACATACTACAACAGAACCAGCTCTCACAAACCAACCCCTTCAAAATTTTCTCTCCTTTCCTCTCCATCTCTGGATCTATCTTTTTAGCTCCCGCTTCTCTCTGATCTCCATGTCCTTTCGCCCATTCGTTCTTTGATTTAGCCACTCCCTGTTTTCGCTTACATCTTTCGTTCTCCGATAATGCTCTTCAGCGAAGCCCGAAATTTAAAATCCTGTTCTTTGCATTATTTTCACAGATGCTTTCGTCGACATTTAAGGCAATAGTGCCACGCTATGATTAAAAACAATTTTTTTTTTGTAAAACGAAATGTGTGAATTAATCTCACTAATTTTAATAATCTGTGTTTATGGTATTATTTTAGGATAAAGTAGTGGTATATCGATGAAATTTTCGTAGATTCGATTTAAAACAAAGATAAATATCATAAATTATGTAATATTTCTGCATCTTCCATGGAATATAGATACTCGTTCGAGGATATACGACTTAGGTGGGTTTTAAAATCTAATTTTATCTGTGCCGTTCTTTCTTTATAAACTGACATAGAAATACCGGTTCAAAATTGACAGTCGAGGAAAGCACAATGTTGAGTATAAATGTGCAATTAAAATCAACTCCAACATAAAATAGTGATTGTCAAATTGCACTCGGTTCCTGAGAATCTACTCGAGCGTTTGAACAGAATGCAGGTTGTGTGAACTTGGGAGCAAATGGGATGTTTGTGAGCATGCCAGTACGATAGCGATTTTGTGAATGCAAATGTAAATGTGGTCTGTGTGTTTGTATACGTGGCCGTGCTTTGTCAATATGTGTGAATCTGGGAACGATTTAGGGGGTTAATGAAAAACAACTTGTTGCGTCTTTCTCGGATATATGTCTTCGATATCATTCGCGTATCAGCTGCTACGACAAAACACCTTCGAAAGACAACTAACTGAATGTTGCATTTAATGGTTGCCGAGGAGAGTCCAATATGATCATTGATCGGAGGATCAATGGTGACAGAATGATCAGACTAGGATATCCGTCTATTTCATTATTTTTTTCTCATTTCCCTTCTTTTAAAATCTTGTTACATTAATATAATGTGACGATGGCGCCAATATTTTAACAAGACCAGAAAATTATTTATTAGAACTATCAGTGAGCCTTTTTTTTCTATGATAATACATGACAGTGTGAATCTCGAACCAATTGCGTCAACATTGGTCCTTAGCAGAGAAGGGTCAGTGCAGACGTATGCAAAATTAAAGTCAAAGGGAACATGCGGCAAATGAAACATGCAATATGTGGAAGAATAGGGAATTAAGATAAACTGCGTCGAGAATGATAGGAATACAGTTCATTTGCATTCCGTTAGCCGTTCCGAAATTGGGCAAATGTGTTGCAGTTTTGTTTTTTAAGAGATTCAATTCCCCCTAAGTCTGGAATACTTCAAAAGACACTTTGAATATATTTTGATAGCCTGGTCGTACAGCCAATAAAATGGAATGCTCACTTTCCTTGACGTGTGTCAGTCGTGATGGAACTGTTAAAATGAGATTGATTCATGGGCTAAATGCGTGGATGGAATAGTTGGTGGGGATAGTCTGGTACATTACATTAAAACAATATATTCGCGATCGGTGACGGTTGGAGTGTGCTTAATGGACGTCTGGAATCTGATTTCATTCGGGAGGAGGAGGCTTAGGGCAGAGATTTAGTCACTGATAGGTGGCCAGGTTTTCTTTGGCTGAACAACCACTGCGAGGAGTAGAGGGGGGTTGGGGGTGGGGGGGAAGTACAGTGAGACCTCTCTGCGCTTCCTCTTCTTAAAGGGCTTGGTATTGCGATGGCCACCAGGTGGAGGACCGAGCAACCATCTCAGGGCCACTGAACTGCTGCCAGGATTCAGTGGGTTTTTTTAAAGTTTCCAAGAGGGGAACATAAGCGAGCGTCGGCATCTGAACCAGTCGCCACCTCAAAGAAGAGGCCTGTGTGGAGCAGGCAAGCATACCTCGAGAATAAGGCGAATCTGAAAGCGAATCGTCCATATCTGCGACCGACCGAGCGTGCGGAGCGAGGTTTCCAGAAATGAAGCGATTGTGTGCAGCCGATTAAATAGGAGTCTTGTGTTTTGACGTATTTCCAGTGGAATAAATGTCCTGTGGTCCAGTTAAATTAAATAGGGCGTAGCGTCTACAGCAATCATTATTTTAAAAAAAGACTTTTATTTCTTTACCCCAACCCGCCCAACGACACTCGACGGATTACATACTTTTCCTTTAAAGAAAAGAGATGACGACTGAGAGTCCGCAACAGCATCTGGATCCTCCGGTGTCTATAAAGTCTAGCCCGGTTCCCGGAGTGTTAAAATCGGCCTTGATCAGCCAGCAGTCTCCGGCCATGGAAACGTCCGCCTTGGCCAAAGTCAAGAAGACCAACGGTGGATTAAGGCGGCCGGAGAAGCCTCCTTATTCTTACATCGCTTTGATTGTAATGGCTATTCAGAGTTCCCCGACCAAGAGACTCACTCTGAGTGAGATCTATCAGTTCCTTCAGACCAGATTCCCTTTCTTCCGAGGGTCCTACCAGGGTTGGAAGAACTCGGTGCGCCACAATCTGTCGCTGAACGAGTGCTTCATCAAGTTGCCTAAGGGGCTTGGCAGGCCGGGGAAGGGACATTACTGGACCATTGACCCTGCCAGTGAGTTCATGTTTGAGGAAGGCTCCTTTCGGCGTCGGCCCAGAGGGTTCCGTAGGAAATGTCAGACCCTCAAACCTATGTATAGGATGATGAATAGCTTGGGGTTTGGCCCCTCCATTATCCCCCAAACCTTCGACTTTCAGAGTCCAGCGGCTTCCCTCTCGTGTCATGCCAACGGTTACAATCTGGAGAATAGCCTCAGCATGATGAGTAACTCCTTATCAGGGAACTATGATGGACTCAGCAGTGGGCATCACGTCCCCCATATGTCCCCCAACCCTGGCTCAACTTACATGGCCAGCTGCCCCGTGTCTTCCGGTGGAGAGTATGGCCCCGACAGCAGCAGTAGCCCAGTGCCATCCTCCCCCGCCGTGGCCAGTGCATTGGAATGCCATTCTCCATACTCGGCCTCAGCTGCTCCATGGTCATCCTCAGGAGGGTCTCCATATATTAAGCAGCAGAGTCTGGGCCCCATCAACTCTGTCCCTTCCAGTCTTCACTCCAGCATGTCGTCCTATTCGCTGGAGCAAAGTTACCTGCACCAAAACTCTCGGGACCCCGCAGAAATCACAGGTATAACATTTATGCGTGTTTCCTATGTTTGCATCTTTTGTTTTCCGCACGTATCTAGAAAGCAGAACAAAATGGTTAGTTGTTGTTTCGAAATGTAATTGTTATATCTATTGTTCATTTTTTTAAATATTTGAGATTAGCAGGTCCAAAAATGGAGCATTATGTGTGTGTTTAAATTTAAAAATACAGCACAGTAACAGGCCACTTCGCCCAACATTAACCTACACCCCGCGTACGTTTGGAACGGTGGGAAGAAAGGAGCCCCCGGAGAACGTCCAAACGCCTTACAGGATAGCGCGGGATTCGAACTCCGGTCCAGACCCAAACGCTGGCGCTCTGAAGACGCTGGGCTGACCGCTACGCCAAACAGTTCTATGTTTGTCCTATCAAATACACAACATTCCTTTACAAAACAATACAGTCTGATGTCCGAAGAGCAAATCATAAACATGTAATTAATAAACCGGGTTCCCCTCAAATCTGAGGGGAACGAACGACGGCTGGTAGTTTAAACTGGAGAGAAACTTGATTGTTCATAACAGATTTTCAATTATTCCCTTTAGTTGAACCACATGTGAAAGACAGTGTGCGAATGCGACTCACAATTAGAGAACTAAAAATATTAACAGTAGTTGACCCAAATGCACTGGAGAACGGCTTAATATCGTGGCATATTTTTATTATTTAATATATCAGATTTTATACAGCATTATAATATTCTTGCTTTTAAATTTTTTTTTAGAAAATAGATTATAAATGCATTCTTGGCAAGCAAATACGGCATATTTAATGATGTTATAAAAAGTATTTTTAATAACGTTAAACCCTGAATCTACAGCATGTTCAGCAGCTCATAACCTTGTGCAGAAAAGGCTATTACGTCTGTTTAATTTATTTTCCGTGTCTCACTTTAACTTCAACAGTAAAACGCTTCCCGTATCTAAGGTTATCGCGTAACATTTTATCACACCACCTTCTTGCCCCTTTTAAATTTCTGCTGAAATGGCGAAATAGAAAAATAACAACGTCTACAAGATGTATAGGAACCGTGGAGACTTGAGGCAGAACTCTCCAAACAGTCGCTGAAAATGTGGGTCGGGGAGGTTAACTAAACAAAGACAGTCGCGGCCGGACCACACTGAAGAGGATTTTAGCTTGACTTAACCCAGATGAGAGTTGATGCTGTTAAAAATGTTCTGGGAACTGCTGGTCGGCAACTGCCAACAAAAAGACATCTGTATCGACTCCATTCATTCTCGAACCGAGCAAAAATTGTGCTTTTTTTAAAATGTCTTTGATTTCGCAATGACTCGGACTATTAAAATAACAGGGGGAAAAAAAACGTGGAAAGACGGACCTAGGTGGGGGTGGGGGCATTGCCAAGAGTAGTAAAAAGTACAGAGAGAAGAGTTGTGTGTCCAGAGTTAGACAGAGGAGCTATACAGGTTGTCCGGTGTGTTAATATTTCTGTACGACTTGGGTTCAACTGCACAGCCTGTAACTTACACAAGGCGTATCGTAATCCCATTTATTACATCATATTTGAGTATATTTTTCAAATAATCACTGCCAAAAAGTTATAATTAACACTGACAGTTTTATTTGAAGTTCGGATGGAATATTAACCCAGCCCGATCTCATAAAGCATTTAATATAATATGCAATACCGTCGGCTCATTAATTAATGGCATTCTGACTTATTATTTTAAGGTGTCATGGAAACTAGGTATTATCTTGAAACGTAGAATGTGGTTCAAACAGAAAATAGCAGTTTTCCGTTTCAGTATTAGTTGATTATAAACCTACTAACTGAGAAAATATACAAATGTGGATGAAGACTATGGATGCTTGATGTGTTTTTCAGAACTTGTTCGGAGAAAAGTGTAATTCAGTGGTTTACCGTTATTCAAAACAATAGCAGATTCCAGATGGAGTTAAATTGTTGATTACTGGCACCAATGATTTCCCCTTACAGTAAAACAGATTCTCATCTGTGTTCTAAATACAGCCTGTAAAAGGGAATTGCATATTAAGAACGGGTTCCACTCAATCTCATTGTAAACAAAATGTAAAATTCACCAATCACAGCTTCTTGGCAATTTGGTTCTTGAAATTATTTTTTTAATGAAAACCCTCTGTCGGTGCAAATAATTAGGGGAATACAGTGAATCAAGCAGCGTATATTTTGCAAATTTAACGAATACATTTAGAGATATGGGGGAAGGACTGGGTTGAGAACAGTTGGTTCAAATGGTATTCAATGTTTGTATGATGTTTCTCAACAAGAATGAAATTAAATATCTTTTATACAGTTGGTAGATTTGAGTGCACATGTGCATTTAACATCTGGGAAACAACTGTCAACTCCCTAAACGAGTGGCAGGATCCCACAATAGAATTCATTGTTCGAGGGAATCTCAATTTTCCACAATATTTTTAAAAAAAACTATAAATTAGAATACAGGAAATTGTGGGGAATAAGAATCAATAACTATCTATCTACAATTTCCATCAAACATGTTCGCTGAAATAGTTGAACTACAGAGGCAATTAATATTGTGGAAATTTGCTATTCATTTACAAGAGGTGATAATTCGCTCTTTGCCGTTTCAGTGGGCCTACCTCGCTATCAGACTCACTCGTCGCCCGTGTGTGACAGAAAAGATTTTGTGCTTAATTTCAATGGAATTTCATCTTTCCATCCTTCGGCCAGTGGATCATTCTACCATCATCACCATCAGAGCGTGTGCCAAGACATCAAACCTTGTGTTATGTGAAACTCCTCTTTAAGTCAGCTTCAATTTAGTGCATATTTAATTTTTACATTACCTTTATTAATGTTAATACCAAGCCAGGACTCAGCATGGTAGAGCTGCAAGTTACACGTCGACCCTTGCTCTGGCACATAAATAAGTCGCTGGGGATAGTTAGTATGTCTAGATCTGGGACAATGCAGCCGATTTCTCTTAAAGAAAGTGAATCGTCGTCTTTGCTTGAGTTCCTTCCATCAAAACAAAACATAATTTACGATGTCAAACTGTCCGGTTGAGTCTTACCTTTAGTAAAGAATGGAGAAATTGTGCGCATGACAATTGTCTTAATTATTTTATAGCAGCATTGGATTCCTATATCAGTATTAAAGAGTAAGATGATTAGTGAGGAGCATTAGGTGTATCCTATTTATACATAGATTTTGAAATCGAACGTCAAACTTGACCCCATGAACAGTACGATGATACTGATTCGAAATATTTTGCGAGGAATAGACGATACTATTTGTCATAAACTGTAGTAAGGCACATGTATGCACGCACATTATGCTTTTATAAATAAATATCTTTGAATATAATTGCACTTGAAAATGTATACTTATGAATCATTGTCAAAAGATTTTGATGTTAAAATCTAATTTCAATAAAAAATAGGAATAATGTTTTATTACATTTGTCTTGTAATTAACATAATTGAGTGAAACTTGGGCTATCCATCCAAGACCCGGCTGTTATAAGGCCGCTGTTTTCAATCCAATGGAATTTTCGGAGTGACTCCTGTTTTCCAGTCGTGTTTCTTGTGTTTGTCTTCTTTCTCTGGGGCCTTGATATTATAAACACCATATGTACAATCTACAGATTTTGTAAACGCCTGATTCCAAAACACTGCCTCCAAAAACAACACAATCGTCTATTTTAGATAACTTGATTAAAACCCGCAGAAGCAAATTTGACAGATTTTAAAGCAATAATTCTGTGCGGAGTGGCATAACGGCTCAGTGGCACATAGCGTTAAGGTCCTTGTTTTCTGTGTAAACATTCAATTCTAAAAATGTGAGATTTCGAAACACTAGCGACGAGCCTAACAATCCAAAAATATCTATTTTAACTGTATTCTTAAAGATGATTCCTCCCCCCCCCCCCCCCCCCCCCATTATTGATTGGCTTTAAGAATCCATCCCAAGGAGAAGCAATTGACAATAGCTGTATCGTTTAGGCAGAATTACTTTTGGTCCAGATAGGGTTCCAGCGCTTCAGTTAAAGCGCAAGGCAGTGAGACAAAGAAATGGCAAGAGGACAATTTAAGATTTTGGCTTTTGCAAACACGGTTGGGTATTATGGGGCATTAAATTCACAGACTTTGTAAAGTTGCCAACTCCAAAACAAGCTACTGGTTATTTTTGAAAGTAAGGAAGGTGTCCAAGGCTGGGATGAGCCGCTTGACAGTGACCCCGAGACAGAAAGGGCACGAGTTTGATTAAATTTAGCACCACACACTTGTCCCCAAAAGGAAGGTCGAGGGATCATTGGATGCCCCTTCCCTCCTCGCTATTGTTGTCAAAATAACATGTGTAAATGTTATTCGTGGTACCTCGCCCCTTTGCTGTGTTCTTCGGCGCATTTCACCCTACCCACCCCATAAACATTCAGAATTATTGATATCGTTTCATCTCTTCGAGATGCAGCAGAACGCTCAACGAACGCTGTTTGCGGCTCCGATCTTCAACGGCAATGTTTGATTTTCTAGTAGATCGTTTAAATGATGCAAAAACAAAACCCCAGAAATATTAAGCATTCACAAAGCTGCTCCAATGGACATCGTTTAGAAAACTGACACTACTTTGCATTATGGAGACTCAGCATTCCAAAGTCTTGCATGAATGCAAATCGGTAAAAATAAATGACATTGATTCGCCAGGATATTGCCTGGATCAGAAAGTAATAGACATAAGGAGAGGTTGGATCGTTTTCTCTTGAGTGTCAGAGACAGAGGGGCATTCTAATGGAATGTATCAAATTATGAGAGGCAAAAAGAGGGTTAATCGACTCTTTTTGTTTCTTCCTAAATGGTAATAATGCCAAGTACAAAAGGACATCAATTTAAGGTGAGTCGAGCAAGGCACTTTCTTTTACACGGAAAGTGGTTGGTGCCCTGTTCGTGCTGGGGAGGCACTAGAAGCAGATAAAATAATTATGTCTAAGGGGTACTTGACCAGACGCGGAATGGAGGGATAAGGACCACGTGCAAGCGGATGTAAACCTGTAGTTTCGAAGGCCATCATGGTATTGTGGGCAGAAGTGCCTTTTCCTGCACGGCACTTTCCCACATTCTATAACTAAAGAACAGAAACTGCTTCTTGATCTCTTTGCATAACATTAATGTTTGTTTTTCTGACCAGAATTAACTATTTAACCAGCACCGGATCTATGATGTTATCATTCTCAAATTTGAGGTACTTAAAAACCTATGTTCTCAGCGGATCTAACTTGAATCCTGAAATAATCATTGCCTTTAAAGAACACCAAAAGGGTCCATTACAATATTCACCGGAAATCTTAAATTCCATAATATATATAAAAAATGAAAGGTCGGAATATTAAAATATTTCAGGTCATTCCAATCATTGCTTTGGGTTCTTGTACATAATTATTAAACAACATTTTAAATATACGTTGCATATTTATTAACATGAAGTAGATTTTAATTTATAACTTTGTTTATTTTTAACGCCTTTTGAACTCCATTTTGCACCTCTGTCAACGTGGGCCCCGGGAGAATTAGTGCACTCTTAACACAAAATGATAACCTGGTAAGAATCAGGTTTACAAACTCTCTTAATTGGAAAGAGGACAAGGACTTTTTTTTTCTGCTCTGTTCTGTTTGGCAACACTTCACGATTCCGTTTATTTCAACTATTTATATCAGTGGGAATCTGAAAACATTTGATTTAGATTAAAGTTGTGCACTGGCCTGGACAAGGGACCGCAATCGATCGCTCCTCGGTCATAGACACAGGTTGAGATTCCAGCCAACTGGCTGGCGCTCCAGGACTCTGAGGAGCGCTTCCTGAGTCCGCCTGCTTCATAATCACAGCACCTGCTATCCAGCAACGCGTGAATATTATTTCCAGGCGTAATAAATCGCACCCAAATTCCTCCAAATATATTAACATATTTTTAAAATTTGTTCATTTTGTACATGTACATAAAAAATCAGCTATTTTTTCACGTTTTTTTTCATTTTCCTCTGTGATTTACATCTAATCTTTCTCACCTCTCCATTATTGATCTCCCTGCGCCCCCTCCTTTCCCCTCCCCCCCCCCCCCAACCAAGTCAAGGCAATGGGTCCAATTTTAATAAGAAGGCATGTCGTGAATACCCTTATATTAGGATACGGTCAAGACCTAGGTCATATTTCAAATTGCCTGTATTTTTTCAAAACTACAAGTATTCGTTTTAGCGCAATTATTGAATGTCGGAATTCTAAACGACACGACAATGTTATTCAATGACCAATGATCAGGGGGGCTGTCCACAAAAATCCAAAAAGCAACTATCAGCGGAAGTAACCGCTTACTTGAACCCTCTCAGAGAGGGAAACCTGGTCCCGACCGAACCAGTCAGCAGCAGTGTCCGTCGTTTAACGGTCTTCTGAAGAGATCCAGCAAATCACACAAGCGTTTCCGCCCCAAAAAAGGACGAATAAAAAAAAGGGAAGAGCGAGGATGTGTGGGAATAGGCACTGTATCGCAGCATGTTCAAAGACCTCCATATTACGATAAATAGTATTCAAAACTCCGTTTGCCAAACCACTAGCATTTATTAATTCCAAACTTTCCCCAACGTAACCATAACAGAGTTAATCTGGCCGTTGCGCAAGAGACAAACAAACTTTGGGTGATTTTTGTAGCCTAAGTAAAACGTTTTTTTTCTTCTTTAACACAAAATACAACAACTTTCAGGCCACACCGACGAAAAACATAGAAGCACAAATAATATTTAAATTCATGCATGGAATGTTTCAAGACGGTAACAAATATCTCTCGTTGTCTACTCTAAAATGTTAACATGTTAGAAGCAAGAGATGCGCTTAATAACGGTTTACAAATATACTTGCATTGGATAACGAATGAAAACATTAAACCTTTAGGATTCGGGTACAGAAATAACATTTTAAACCCAACACAGACAAAAAAAACTGGGAATGGCATAAAGAGAAGCGACCCTTTAGGCTTCCAGATACAATTTATTATCTTTTTTTATTTTGTGTACTGTATACTGTTTTATAATGTATACTGTTTTATTTATTTTTTTCTTTACGAAATACGCTCGACTGCATCGTCAGAATTTCGGCGCATAGTTCGGTACACTGTCTATTACAATATTGCATTATCTTTCCCTCCTGATCAAGGCACGGGAGAGTGGTTAGATTTGCTATTACACAGCATTTAAAATTACATCAATGGCCACGGAGCCTTTTGAGCCTGCCTGGGCTCTGTGAAGTGCATTTAGTAGCCGCGCTGCGAGTTACACCATGTCGATCACCATTTCCCTTTTATTGACGCATCTTTGACATTGTAGCGGAATTCCAACGTGCGGTTTGCTTCTCAGTGCTGGACTCAGGTAAATGGGCGGCCAGTGCTCCAAATCCGCAAGGTGGCTGCGTCTTCAAACCTGCGATTAGATTAAATTACGTAATTTGAATCGCACTAACCTGTGTGGTGACTACTGGAAGATGAGCGACATCTAGGTTTTCTTCGCTAAATTAATTTAGTTATTTATATTAAAAGTCAAGCTGCAACATTTGAAGTTTCCTTGTCTGCTGGCCTAAAAAAAACCTTATCTCGCCGTCTTATCAGAACCAAATTTATTGTCATGAACATGTCAAGGAATTCGTTGTTTTGCGGAGGCAATGCAGTGCAAACATTTCTATAAACCACATTTCAAAATAAATAAGGCTATTATTGGATGATAATAACGTTCAACGATTTAAAAGTAAAATAAGATGTTTCAAAATACGAAAATAAACGTCAGCAGGTTAAAAGTTGATTAAGTGATTAACAACTGATATTGGAGAATGTGTGCATGCCAGTAAATGTTTAACAGGCGTGTTTTAAACGTGTTGATTGGATGCAATGAGTGACTCCAGAAATGTCTTTTACCCGTCGCCAACCACATTAAGTGTAAATCAAATTCCATTAGATTAAGTTTTAAGTCCAAATCTCAACCCCAGTTATAAGATCTAAATTAAACGCGAGCATTACAATAAGAAGTGTTAAAACTTAGTACTTGGATAGGTTTTGCCGGCTGTTTGTAATTCCTTTTCGCTTCTCTCAAGGCAAATTGGCCTTCTTTGATAATGCAGTAGCATTATCAAGTTAACATTTCTATATGGCATATAGCTTACAGTACGCGTTGGTTGCACAGAGTAAAAGCTCCAATGAGACCGGTCACGGAAAATGTTTGGATATTGAGACTGAGGGCACATTTATTGAATCACCCAGCCCCGGGGGCCTTTAGAAATTGAACTAATATTATAGGATCACCAGCAATAGACCCACATAACAATGCTCCGGAACAAATTTTCCCCACATTATCTCAGGTTTAGGAACAGTATCAGAAATAATATCGGTCTTCTTGTTTTTAAAATGTTTTTTTTTAAAGCCTGATGTGATTTAATCAGCGAAATAATTGTTGAAGGGGCATTTTTTCTTTAAATGTCTCCGGTCACTGTCGAAGCACTTATTTAGATTGCTTGTCTCCGTGACTTAAATTCAGCCCACCTTAATCATCGGCTGCTGTATCGAAATAATAACGTGAAACCTCCCGTCCCAAACTGTATGAATGTCCTATACCACCTGTCATTGTGGAAATGAACAGGACAAATGACAGAGGCATTAACCAATAATAGGAACCTAATGTATTAAATGGGGATTATAAATTATAAGGATTTCAAACTCTTTTCGGAAAGCAGCAGTAATTATTATGGTAGTGTTGGTGTGCGTGTAATTTATAGTGGAATTACAAATGCTGGTGCACTCATTTCCAAAGGAATTTGCCGTATATTGGACAGATGAAATGTTCCATGCTCCGAAGTGATAATTGTTCTTACGTCAAGCGTTAGAAAAGTAAAGCAATGTTTGGAATAGAGCATACCGGAACAATGCCACCCACATCGCAGTCAGCACACACACAATTTGCTTTTTTAAAAAATAATCTACCAGTGTTCTACTCAGTCAAAAGTACAGGAGCGCCACCGTGTGAATATCAACTGATCTGACATCAGTAAAGATGGTTCAGCCGCACTTTACATACAAAATACACACTGAAGGGATCTTTCATTTGACAAAACAGTAACATTGGGCTAGTAACTCTACCGGTTCACGGATTTTCAGTAGAGTATCTCACGCGGGCCTGCCACTAGATTATCTAATTATCCTGCATTTACCTTAACGCTTGATCAAAACGACACTGCTTCTGCTTCAACCCGTGCACATGAAAGACACGGTTCTGTGTGACGTTGGAAGTCTGTTGCAGAACGCGTGGTTATGGGGAAACCAGTTACAATGCTCTTAATGGAGCTTCATCCAGAGCAGTTGCCCTGTCAAAGGACTCTGTGCACAACCCATTGGTACTGAAACATCAAACGTTAGGCAGTGGTTCTCAACCTTTCCCCCACTCCACATACCACTTTAAGTAATCCCTATGTCATCAGCCCTCTGTGATTAGGGAAAAAAGGTTGAGAAGCACTGCTCTAGACTCAATTGTTACTGAAATATTTTGCTTGAGAATAATTGCCATTGGCCCATTTCTTTTGGCATTACGAAGCCATGTATATAATGAGTCAATTAGGTATGGTTAAAACAGTGGTTTTCAAACTCTCTCATTCCACCCACATACCACCTGAAGCAACTCTGACATAGGGAACACCTAAAGTGATATGCGAGTGGAAAGAGAAAGGTTGAGAACCACTGCGGGAAAATCAACACATGAAAGACTGCATTGATTTGCCCAAAGCTTGCTGGTCATCTAGTGCAAGGAGTTATGCACAACCATGTCCTGTAGATTGGCACATGTTATAGTGCAGGACTATCTGCTAATATATTGAAGCTTGGTGAAGCTGCCAGAATGGAATTATGGAAAACCAGTGTATGGGGCCTTTCTAAATGGATACCGGCAGCTTGGCCCCATGTAGACCTGTCAGAATTATTGTGATAAAAGGTTTGAAACTGAAATAATGATGTCATGTTGGCTTAATGTAATAAGTGAATAATGATATTCAGTACATTGACTGAAGACAATGTACAAGACTATGTTATGAACAATCCATAATTTTACAAAAAAATGGACAGGTGAGAATGAACCCCAATATCTCATGAAATGACAAAAAATCTGGTGGATGGAAAATTCCTAGCTCTCACTGATTTGGGTAAAATTATCAAGATATTTCTGTCAGTGCTAAGTTTCTCTAGCATCATAAAGCTTTCAAAACTATTAAATCAAGATCAAGCAACAAGAGTTAGCTGAAGCATCTAAAAAAAATCTTTTAAATTATTAAATCATTGAGAGCAAACACTATTTTAAAAAGAAAACATTTTCTCTTTCTTCTCTGCATTCCTGTAAGTTTTCCTTTTAATTGAATGGGATTGAAGATAACACAACCTGTGTACACCTTGTTGTAAAGATCATTGAACAGATTCTTTTGTTTTACTGCTGGGATATAATAGCAAGTTCATGCTTTGTAAGCAACCCCTATGATTCAAATGGCAGAATAGGGTGACAAATTTACTGGCAAGAATCTACCAGTAATCAGAATTTGAGCCTGGATACATTTTTTCACCCAAAATGATACATACAAAATATACTGTTATATTACACAGATTGCTGATTTGTGCTCATTCACTGTATTGACATGCAATCAGTTACAATATTAACAATATCAACACAAGTATCTTTTGTATTTATTGTTTCTTTTAAATGCTGTTAGGAATACTATTGTCATTGTTTTTTAACATATCTGATAAGCTGCACCTAGTAACAATTTCAGTGCATAGTTTATTGTCATACATTGTACAATATGGCTATCAATACCATCAATTTTTCAGTCACAATCATTCCATCAGTGATAATTTAAGCATGACATTGCACAGGTGGAAAATCATCAATGTTCAATTGTGAAAATGCTGATAGAGTGGTTCTTCTCTAAAAAATTAAGTCCTAAACTGAGATTTTTTTTAAATATAAAGGTAACTTTGGCAGTTATCTTCAGTACTCAGAAAAAAAAATCAAAATCCATGCCACTGTCAAAGTAGAAAAAAGGGAATGGCAAACATTATTCTTTTATCTCAGAAAGTAATCAAAGCCTTCAAAAGAGATGGGGAGAAACTCAGGGGGAAATTAATTTAAATTGCCTTAAACTAACTTTAGCCTTGAGATTTAATTCAAATTTGCATTCCCGTACAGTGAGTCAGAAGAAAAACAAGCCAATCATTACTTTAACCTCAATGTAAAGCTTGTGTGTTGACCCTGTTAAAATATTTTGAGCAAAATGGTGCTTTTATTGTTTATGCATAAATATTATGGAAACTTCAATGAAAAAGATGTTAAGCTCAAACATCCAAAGACTGATGAACACTTACCATACTCCACTATTTCCATGAAAATTATATCCTACTGTCTTCTTCGAAATGCATTGAACACTGAGATATTACATACTTTCCCAAATAAATATGAACGCAACTTACCACAGTAAATTAAATTTGGTCTACGCAATCTAAATATTATTTGAATCAATGCTAATAAATCCAACTTCTATGACATCAGAAATTAACTATTAAAACATGAATAGTCTCATTAATTTAGTGTCAGATGTTGGAGATTTTAAACCATTAAGTATTTATCTTTCAGCCTCTTATTCTCTCTCTCACACACAAAGTTATTTTTCCTGCAGTTTAGTTCACAACCATTTGCATTGATCAGTTAACAAGGTACATGATTCATCAGGTCACAGATGCAAGACTTTGCTTCCAATTTGCTCATTTTCCCATTTAAAGACATTAATGTCATCATATGCTTGCTGTAATCATGTTCTCCCTGTGTAATATTTGAATACTCAACAATTTGACTTTTCTGTTATCCTTAAAACTGTACTTTACAATGAAATTGAACAGTGGATTAGCACTTCAATCTTGCATGCTTACTCCATTCAAGACTGCGTTCCTAGTTCTTTAACAACTTCCCCTCAGTTTTAAGCCAAGTGCACCACCTAATGTGGAAATTGGAGAATGCACCTTATGACATTCCCATCTTTGTTTCAAAATTACTGCACATGCTCAGCAGAATAAAAATAAAATTTAAATAGTATAATTAAATGCAAACATGCATTGTTCAGGTGAGATTGTATATTTTTGTGAATGTATGAAAGAAAGATAGATCAAAAGATGATAACTAATTAGATATACAATACATATTATTTATATTGCAATATCCAACTGAGGAAAGACCAGAATTCAATGCAGCATCTAAAGTGTAGATGATATTTTAAAGTCACATGTTTAATACAAAGATCATTTGTGTAATCTGATCATTTGTGATACTTTTGGAGCTGCTACTTTACCACTGATAAAACAAATGATTTGCTTCTTCAATACATACTTGCTTTGAGTGATCTACTTTAATTTCCCTCAAAAATCTGTCTATAAAATATGCACTTCAGAAATTTGTATTGACAGCCTCAACAAAGTATTGGTATGGTAATCCTAAGACAATAACTATTTGAACATTATGGGTCAGAACTTGATGGTAAATGCAAAATATTTGAAATGCAATATCTATCACTTTGCTTTACCATTTAATTAAATTTATAGAAGGAAATCACTTTTAGGTTCTGCAGTACCTGGTACAGAATCCACAAAATCATGTTTTTTTTTTAATGGCCTTGTGCTACAACGATGCAAGGTAAGGTAAATTGCATTCCTTATTTTCTTTTGCATCACTTAATGTATGTAATTATGTGAAAGTTTTGAGTGTTCCAGCTAATTTTATTTTTATTATCTTCATAAGATGACATTTTATTATTTTTAGATTATTTTTTCCATGTTCAATACACTAAATATTTCTGAATAATTAAAACCTAAAAAAGCTGGTGCCTGAACCTTTACTAGCTTTCATAGGCAAGAGTATTTTAAACCAGTCAATGCTACTGGAGTATTGAATGCATTGAGCCAGGAAGGTAGATCCTCTATACCCAGATGTTCTCTGTATATGCTAATTCCAGGCAAAAGGCTCATTCCAGTGAATTCAGCATATTTTACTCAGTGTATAAAATATGCACTGAGAGGTCAAATATATTTCATTCATTGTTAGCATTCATTTTCTAATATCACCAATAATAATTATTTTGAGACAGGTGTAGGCCATTCAGCCTATTGAGTCTGTTCCACCATACATCTAAAGCATGGTTAAGCTTTATTTTAATTTGCTTGCCAAAATTTTCTTAACAATATTTCAGAAATTTTCTATTATTTTTCATTGATCTTTGCTTTTTGAATGAAAGACAGAAAAATTTCTCCCAGATAGCCGAGCTCTGATTTTACTATTACAACATATTTCTTATCCATCACCAGACCAAATAATTTCTCTGCCACCACTGCTTCAAATATTTCAATTAAACATCTAATAACAACTCATTAATTTACTTGATATGAGAGGGTGCAAGTCCAAATAATGCAGCCTGTTCTATTGTAGTGCTCCTTTTTATCAGGGATACCGTATTTAATATTCACTGGACACCTTACTATTTACTGCATGGCATCTCAAGATAACAAGGTAGTGAAGAAAGCATTGGATACACTTGCCTTCATTTGGCAGGGAAGTACAAAGGATTCATGATTTGGCTGCTCAAAACATTGGTGAAACCATACTCAGAGTAATCTGTGCAATTCTGGTTGCCCAGCTATGGAAAGGACACAAAAAAAACGGAAGTGGTGCAGAGAAGATTCCCCATGATGTTGCTGGGACTAGAGGGCTTATAAGGAGTGATTAGCTAGGCTGGACTTTATTCCCCAGGAAATAGAAGAAATGGGTTTTCTAGAAGTTTATACAATTGTGAAGGGCATAGATAAAGTTAATGCTCCCAGTCTTTCTTCCAAGGTAGATGATTCCAGAACTAGAAATGGATTTAAGATGAGAGATTTAAGAGGGACCTGAGAGATAATCTTTTCACTCATTTGGTGGTCTATATCTGGAGCGGGATACTAGAGGAAACTGTCAAAGCAGGCAGTATTCTCATATTCAAAAAAATCTAGACAGATTTATAGATAGGAAGGTCACAGAAAGATACAGATGAAATGCAAGCAAATAGAATTAGCCCAGAATGTCAAGTTGGTTGACACACCAGTTTGGCTGAAGGGCCTATTCCATACTATGTTACTCTATGTCTTTACCTTTCAGGGCTAATTTCCAGAGGTATACTTCCCAATATTCTTGATGTGGGCTGACCAATGGATTACATTATTATATACAGCAGAAGTCAGAAAATCTAGACTACTCAGGGATTGGGTTGATCTGGATTTTTGGATTTTATGGATTCTCAGGCAGTACTTTTAAAATTCAAATCTGAAGAACAAAAAAAGATGGTTTATTCATTACCAAATATACGATGCATCATTGATCAAAATGAACAGTTTTAAAGAAAAATAAAGTCAACAAGCATGGTCACTTGTTGCCACTCTGCATCTGTGGTGCTTTCTCACACACACAAACCCTCTAAATTTAAAACCTTTGAGAGTTTAAAAATAAAAGTCCAGGTTCGAGTGGTTAAAATTTCTGCATCTGGATTTTTGGACTTTACTGTAACATACTTTCCACACGTCTGACTTCCAACCAATGAAATAAGTGTAAACTTTTCAAATTATATCATGAGCTTTATCAGTTGGTCTAATTGGAGTCTTGTTACTTGTTCTAGCCCAGATATCCACTGAAATACCATTAAAAAATTCAGTTCAACTGGAGATTGCAACAATGCAGACCTTGCCAAGGAAAACACATCTTATAAATGAAGGAATAAACACCATTGTATCACAAAGAGTTGGGTGAGATTGTGACAAAAGTGATTAAAACAGAAATCTTGTAAACATTACAATTGACGCACACGGAAAGATCTGCAACCCTCAGAATGTGATACTCTCCTGGTGCAGGGATCAAAACACATTTTGCAGAAAAAGGCATATTTATGAGAGAAGTAGAAAATGTATCTCTAACTATTTTAACCCTTTGGCCTCCAGCCATTTAACCTTTCATAATATTCTATATACTCCAGACTGGGTCCATGGGTAAATTACTGCAAGAACATCAGTACAAACCATCTGGTGTTTGGATACAAAACCAGTTCCAGAAAATGGGGACATGGAGTATATGCACTTGTTGGTTGTCACTGAAAACATGGACACAGAGTCCAAATGATAAAGGTTTAACTAATCCACATCACATTAGAAGGGTTAATAAGATTCTGTTAAATAGGTAGTTTAAGTAAAGGAGTAAAGGGTTTATGAGTAGATCTGTTTGAGAATTAGAATGATTGCTTATATAAATACACACCAACAGAGATAGATTGAAACTATTAATTTGACTAAATTTTGAAATAGACCGATTTTTTTAACATAAGCAGAGATACAAGAGACTACAGATTCCAGAATTGTTTGAAAGGCCTTTGGAGTGACCATTAGAAATGACAAAGGAATGAAGACCAAACATCAAGACTATTGATAGAAAAAGGATGAGTAATGATTGTTCCATCAAAGATGCAAGTTTGTAAGGACCTGTTGGAATTGCTAAAGCGATTGCAAAAAGTGCAGAAGACCTGCAATTTTAACCTTTTTAGGGAACACAATTCTACTCTATTGAGGGGTGACTGAAAATAGGTCATCTGTTTCAGATAAGGAGGTGTTCAAGAGAAAGGAGTTCCCCATCCCAAAGGAAATGCAAAGCTC
Organism: Narcine bancroftii; assembly: GCF_036971445.1. Lineage (NCBI taxonomy): Eukaryota > Metazoa > Chordata > Chondrichthyes > Torpediniformes > Narcinidae > Narcine > Narcine bancroftii. Next base: position 339,754,266 of record NC_091469.1, read on the forward strand.
TCCAATGGTAGAAGAAAGGCATTTAGGTGTAATCCCAGGTTGCAGTGCTGTTCTTGCTTCCAGTGGTAGATTACCCATTAGGCTAACTAGACTGAAGCCTAGGGGCTCAGAAGGTAAGGGTGATTTGATTGATTACCCGACAGGCCAATGAAGCACTAGCTCAGAGGTCATAATGTACAGCCAATGAAATTAGATATTGTGGGGGTGTGGGGTTAGTAACGCTGTTCAGCCAATGATGTGAATAGACATCAGTAACAACGGTTGCCTTGAGAATAAATCCCATATTCATGGTAGCCATGGAGACTGTTACCCATCAACAGCTTGGGCATGGAGCAAGATGAGTACTGGTGCCCCATTGAAATCGGGCTGCATCCACACCCAGAGTGGGCAGAGATGGCAGTGGTCTCCGCAGACTCTCAGAAGCCATGTGCCACCCTGCTCTGTATTTACCACATCTGCTGTAAATTTGCCGGTGATTCTAGCTGAGCTCGTCAGTCTGGTTGCAGGCCTGACTCGCAGCCAGGGACATAGCTAAAAGGGGGGAAAAAAAAATCAGGGGGAATGAACATTTCCAGCCCAGCAGCACCCATGGCACCACAGCCTTCACTTCCATGGAATTGCCACTCTGCCACAGCCTGGAGTTGGATTTCTGGGCTTTGGAGGGCAGTGGCAAGGTGACCTCCTTCCTGGGCGTGTGTACTGTTGGTTGGATCCCCACCCAGTGTGTTTCTGCATTGTCCTGCCTCCATCATCTCCTCAGGCAGTGCATACCAGTTTACAACCAAAAGAAGCTCACTCCCCAATCTCCTCTTAACATTCGGTTGCGCTAGTAATCTTCAACCCCAGTTCTTTTCTCTGGGACACTCACACCATGAGAGAATCCTCTTAATATCCATTTCTATGTATCTACAACTTTGTTACCTATAACTGCTCCAATCCACCCCCCCCCCCAACAAAACTTGCCAAGTGGCACCTTTCTCATGTGCTCTCGCTCCCCCAACTTCAGAAACTGGCTACTCCCCTCGTCGCAGCCATGATCTCTCTGTATTACGGGCCCTGCTCATGCCCAGAGGCTGCAGATCAGAGCACAGGGATGATATGTAACAACGGGGAAGGGTACAGGGAGCTGGCCTGGACTGCCTTGCCACCATGTTGATTGCGTCGGAGCCTGGTGGTCAACTATTTCCAGAGCAGAGAACCAAGCCAGGGTATCAGAATTCTCTTCCACCCTTTATTCTATTCAATGAAGTGTGGGGGCCGTGGGTCAGGTGTGGGGGGGCCTTACTAAGGCTCAGCCTAGGAGTCAGGAGGTGCTATTGGAATCAGGAGCCCATCTTTTCTCAAAATAAGACTGAAGGCTAGAGCTACAAATTATTATTGTACATTTTGGAGCAGGGAGCAGAGGTCTGGGAAGCTCTTACCTGCACTTTTCTACTGACGTACAACAAGGTGGCCTGAAAGAAAAAGGCAGCATTGGAAATATTAATGAGAGAATGAATGATCCAGCAAAAATGCCATGCTGACCCAACAAATGGTGGTGGTTCCAGATAAATTGCTGCTTAAATTGTAAAATGTACTCATTATTAATAGCTTTGCCTGATAATTTAAATAAACGGACTGATTTTTAAAATATTGGAAATGGAAATCCAAAACAAGTTACATGTGCACAATGTTTCAATCAGTATTAAAAAGAAACTAAAACATCAATTAAGGTATGATCTTTCACCTGCTCCAGTATAGTTACCAAAGAAAAAAAAACTTGTGGTACATAAGAAATAGGAGTAGGAATAGGGCGAGTAGGAATAGGGCCTTCCGGCCTGCTCCACTATTCAATAAGATGGCTGATTTGATGATCATCTCCATTTATTTCCCCATATCCCTCAATTCGCCTACAATGTAAAAATTTATCCAACCTGGTCTTAAATACATTTACTGAGAGAGATAGATATATACACACCCTGAATCTTGAGGCTACGTTCCCTAATTCTAGTCTCCCCCATTAATGGAATAAGCTTACCCATTTCTAATTTATCTATGCCTTTCATAATTTTATGTTTCATTCAGTTCCCCCTCATTCTTAAATTCTATACCAATTCCTTTTTTAAATTATATTGAGTTTAACGTACAAGTATGAATACAGAATTGACAATTACATAGAAATTCATTTGTATTCAAGACAGCACACAAAAAAGCCAATGAGAGAAAAAAGTAGATAAAACTACATCAATAATTGCTTATATATCAAAAACACAATTGAAATGATCTGCGTGACCATATTAAACCAATTGATTGAAATAATGAATAAATAAAGGAAGAAAGAAAAAAACTAAAGCGAATCAAACCCTCTCCTCAAATCTCTCTTCTAAATGTGATAAATGTGTAACTGAAGAAGGTACACTGTATCATTTGTTCTGGTTATGGCCCTCTCTTTCCAAATTTTGGGAAGGGGTATTTTGTATCTTGTTTTTAGTTTTTAATGTTACTTTGAATCCAAATCCTTTTATCGTTCTCTTTGGAATAAGTGGACCAACAGATTTGATATTGACTGCTTCACAATCCCACGTAGTTGCCCTCACCTCCCTTATCGCTAGAAGGGCCATATTAATGAGATGCTGTCCCTTCCACTCACAATCAATGGACGTCTGATATGATGGCATGACTGACTTTGGGGAAAAAAAAATAGATGATCAAAATGAATCTGAACTTTATTTTGTTATGGGGTTCCTTTCTTAAGTATTTTCAATTTGTGAGATTAATTAGTTTGTTTTTTGACCCCATTGTTTACCTCTTTTTATTAGTTTTAGTGAACTGTGTGTTAAAGCAGTAGCCTCCAAAGGGAGTGATTGCTAATAAGATAATTAGCATATATTTTTTTTGTTACTTCTTTTCAATGTAACATAGGTTTCAATGTCATATTTATTACTATAATATTTGTTAATATTTTATTTTATTGTCTTGTACCTATGTAACATTTATTTGATGAAACCAATAAAAATATTGCAAAGTAAATTCCAGTAAACACAGTACCAGATGACTCAATCTCTCCTCATAGGCTAAACCCCTCACCTGGAATCAACCTGGTGAACCTCTGGTGTACTGCTTCTAAACCCAGCACATCCTCCTTCAAATAAGGAGATCAGAACTGCACACAATATTCCAGATGTGGCCTCACCAGTACCTCATACAGATGCAGTACAACCTCTCTGCTCCTAAATGCAATGCTTCTAACAAAGCAGGCCCACATTCTTGCCTTCTTGATAGTCTGCTATACCTGAAAACCAACCTTGTGATTCATGCAGATGAGAATGAATATTTTGATCCTTCCTGAATTATCCCCATCAGTGTAAGTTCTCCAATCTGATTATACCACTTCAGATTAAGGTTTACGTTTAAATGCAAATCTAAACTTGTTTGCATTCTCTCTGTTCTGGCAAATTGTTAAACATTTGTTGCATTATTTTGTCCAATTAATCAAATTGAATATTCATGGTATTTTTTTAAATCCTTCTATGATAGGGATAATTAACTGTAAATGTCTGAACTGTAATGGAATAAATTAATGAAATACATGTTTAAAAGGGGGAATAAGATTAGGTAGTTTAGGGCACTTTTCACAAGAAAAAAAAAGCATCACATTTCAAAAACAGAAAGGGGGGGAAAGAGAAGACCCCATTTCAAGAAGGACTTTGAGTTCTAAGTTCAGCCTATTTGAAATCTCGGTCGTGCCTGGTTATTAAATAGAGGAAAAGGAGAACTCTGCGGTAACTAGGAAGAAGGCACGTTTCTTTGGAAAGACACTTTGGTTGCTGGTTGAAGGAAATCAGTTTGCATGTCCAGTGAACAAAAACCTCTCTGCACCTACCAAAAGACCTTCCTGTCAGAACCTGTTGAATGTAATGACTGATTCTGTGAACCGTACTGAAAACTGCCTGATATCAATAAACTTGGAGAAGTGAAGAGTAAATGACTGAACAGTGAAAAAGAACCATCTTCACACACATGCTTAGAATTAGGAGGGGGTAAAGTTAAATAACGTTAATAATGATAAGTTACTATTGATCATACTATTCTGTATTAAGAAATAAAACTAATTTTGTTTAAATAGCCATCGTCTTGGTGAATTTCTGTTGCTGCTAATTTATGAGGCCTCAGGGCTTGCAACAGAGCCATGACTGATATTTATTTGTATGATTGAGAATTGGAAAGCATACATTACAAAAGAACAGGATTTATAAAAGCAGGCAACAACACCAATAATATGCAATTACACAGAATTCTTAATGCAGCACATTTATATTTTACTCTACATTTTGATGCTATTTTAGATATGTTCTACCTCAGTTTATAAGTTCTGATTGCTCTGGTTTCCATTGACTGGGGGAAAAAAACTTAAAGACAAGCATCTTAAAGGAGGGGCAAGATGATGCGCTCATAGACTTTGGGGTCAAACTGACAGCTTTAGCAAAGGCATCATCGTGATCCAGTGTTGGGAAACGTTGAATGAAATTTTACGCCAAGAAATTAATTTATTGGGTATAAAATAAACCCATGTGCATCTCCATAAGAAAATTATATTAAAGATTTGCTTTATATCATTGTCAGAAAAGAGCAGTACATTACATGGGCCCAGAAGTCGAAGACATTCTCCATCAATGAATATGATGTTTTACCATGGCTAAAAACAAGATGATACCTGTATAATTAAATAACCAAGCAACAGTCAAGAAATTCAACTGGATAACACATTTAAATTTGCCATGAGATAGAATATTAGGCCACTCCATTAGCGTAGCGATTAGTACAAAACTGTGCATCTTGGCGCCTCACAGTTTGGCGGGCAGCATTCTCCTTTGAAGAAGACCGCAGAGCCCACCTCACTGACAAAAGACAAAGGAGGAAAAACCCAACACCCAACCCCAACCAACCAATTTTCCCCTGCAACCGTGTCTGCCTGTCCAACCGTGTCTGCCTGTCCCGCATCGGACTTGTCAGCCATAATCGAGCCTGCAGCTGACGTGGATTTTTACCCCCTCCATAAATCTTCGTCCGCGAAGACAAGCCAAAGAAAAGAAAGAAAGTACAAAACTAATGCAGCAGCAGGGATTGGTTTGGAGTCCACTGCTCTGTAAAGAGTTTGTACATTCTTCGCGTGACCTGTGTGTTTTTTCCAGGTGCCCTCCCTATCTTCCTCCTACTCTCCAAAACCAACCCAGTTAATTTGACGGTCAGTTAATTGGGTGTAAACAGGAAACACAGGTTTCATGGGCCGGAAAGGCCTTCTGCCGCGCTGCATCATTAACATTAATAGAACTGATTTGGAGAATTAATTGCTAAACATGATGGTCATTTCCTAGCATAGGTAGTATGCAATATACCTTTAAATTCTGCAGTTCCAAATGTATGGTGGATCGGTGAAGATGTCACTGGGCAGGTGGCTGTGTCATTGATCTTCATGGATGCTTGACGTTACAGCTTCAACAAAGAAATAAACTGTGGATGTTGACCCTGGTTGATGATGTGGGCTGACTAGTTCTTCTTAAAAATCTTGTCCTTCCCTGGAGGGTTAAACATGAAAGACAACAATGGATTTTCTTCAGTGGAATGATCAAAGGGAGCTTTCTAGTTTATTTTGGGAGGCAGGGATTAGCCACAGTCATTTACTATGGTGGCACTGCAATAATGTCCAATTCAGCAATGAAAAAATGGCCTCCTTCAATGCATGTTGGATTACCTGATATGATACACTAGCTGAAGCAGTTCTTGTTGAGAAATTGGGTTTTAGAACACAAGAACATTTGGAAAAAAAAGGAAGAGGAGGCAATCTGGCCTGTTGAGCCTGCTCCAGAAATTATACATGCCTGATGAGGCCATGGACCCAACTCCTTCCACCTGCTTTTCCCCCATAACCCTTTATACACACACTATGCAAAATTTTATTTCAAATATGTGTCTTAAACATATTTACTGAGGCAGCCACTACTGCTTCCTTGGGCAGAGATTTCCATGGATTCACTACTCTATGAAAAGCAATTCCATCACCTCATGTCATCTAGCTCCATTCTCACTTACCAGTTGAAACAACTTGCCTGCTTTCATGTTATTTGTCCCTTTTGTAACCTTAGCTTTTTTTCTCCATAAGATTCCCTCTCATTCTTCTGAATTCCAGAAAGTATCATCCCAGGTGATTAAATCTCTCCTCATAGGCTAATCCCCTCATCTCTGGAATCAACAGAGAACCTTCTCTTTGTCACATTCAAAGCCAATGTCTTTTTTCACTTCAAGTAAGGAGACCAGAACTAAACTCAGTATTCCAGGTATAGACTCACTAATACCCTGTACGGTTAAGATTCCAGACAATGATGTGATTGCATACAGCTAAATTCAAGCGTCCTGTTTCAAATGCAATTTAGAGTCAAGAGTCACAGAGCACTGATCCTTAGCCCAACTCATCCATGACACCCAAGTTGCCTACCCAAACTAGTCAATTTGCCTGTTTTTATCATATCCTTTGAACTTTTCTCAACTATGTACCTGTTTAAATTTTGTTTATACCTGTCAAAATGAATTTTATTATTAATTTAATACATTCAGAGTCTCTCCTAGTTGCATCATTTTAACTGGGTACCGAGTCTGAGATAAAAGGAGAAGACAGTGAAATGTCTATGATATAATTAGAAGAAGTTTTGAGAATTATTTTAGGGTGTATATGGAGAGGTCACTGACATTTTCAATCAAGTTGATATAGCAGATTAAACATTCTTGAACTTTATAAACAGAAGGACAGAATAGTAAAGCAAATATGTAATATTAAAATTCTTATTCAGCCACAACTTCAGTATTAACCTGATATACATAAGTAGCCACCCACGCACCCACGCACCCACGCACCCACGCACCCACGCACCCACGCACCCACGCACCCACGCACCCACGCACCCACGCACCCACGCACCCACGCACCCACGCACCCACGCACCCACGCACCCACGCACCCACGCACCCACGCACCCACGCACCCACGCACCCACGCACCCACGCACCCACGCACCCACGCACCCACGCACCCACGCACCCACGCACCCACGCACCCACGCACCCACGCACCCACGCACCCACAGTTGAGTCACCCACAGTTGAGTCACCCACAGTTGAGTCACCCACAGTTGAGTCACCCACAGTTGAGTCACCCACAGTTGAGTCACCCACAGTTGAGTCACCCACAGTTGAGTCACCCACAGTTGAGTCACCCACAGTTGAGTCACCCACAGTTGAGTCACCCACAGTTGAGTCACCCACAGTTGAGTCACCCACAGTTGAGTCACCCACAGTTGAGTCACCCACAGTTGAGTCACCCACAGTTGAGTCACCCACAGTTGAGTCACCCACAGTTGAGTCACCCACAGTTGAGTCACCCACAGTTGAGTCACCCACAGTTGAGTCACCCACAGTTGAGTCACCCACAGTTGAGTCACCCACAGTTGAGTCACCCACAGTTGAGTCACCCACAGTTGAGTCACCCACAGTTGAGTCACCCACAGTTGAGTCACCCACAGTTGAGTCACCCACAGTTGAGTCACCCACAGTTGAGTCACCCACAGTTGAGTCACCCACAGTTGAGTCACCCACAGTTGAGTCACCCACAGTTGAGTCACCCACAGTTGAGTCACCCACAGTTGAGTCACCCACAGTTGAGTCACCCACAGTTGAGTCACCCACAGTTGAGTCACCCACAGTTGAGTCACCCACATGAATAACAATAGCGGGAGGGAACATCCATGCATGTGAATGCCCTTCTTCCCCAGCCTGTTTCTGCTGATTTAGCTGGGCAGCTTCACCAACACCATTTTAGGGCTGATGGTCTGATGCTGCCCCAGCTTCTACCCCCGCCGGTCTGTTGTCTTGGGAGTTGCTTTAGCAATCTCTGTCTGTATCTGCTGAATCACCATTTAAATGGCAAACACAAGCATTCTGATACCTAGGTATTAGATTAGATATTAATTTTAGCCACCTATACAAATTATCAGCCATTAATAAAGAAATTGCAGGAAGACTTAGAACATTGGCAAGAATTGCCACCAACATTGATAGGGAGGGTAAATTGCATCAAAATGAACGTCTTCCCAAGGATACAATACTTATTTCAATCGTTACCAATTCCCTTAACAGAGAAATTCTTCAATGAACTAAAGAGAATAATAAGGAAATTCTTATGGAAAGGGGGGAAACAGAGGATAGCATTAGATAAATTAACAGAGTGGTACAAACAGGGTGGTTTGCAGTTTCCAAACTTTAAAAATTATTATAGAGCAGCACAATTAAGGTATTTATCAGATTTTTATCAGACAAGGGAAAAATCAGATTGGACTAAGATAGAGCTAGATAAAATAGGGGAAAAGGTACCAGAACATGTACTTTATAAGTGGGATGAAAACCTGGTGAAATATAAAAGTTCACCAGTACTGCATCATTTACTCAATATATGGAAGAAGATTCACTTAGAAAGGAAAAAATAAATTACCAACGACCAAATTATTGATGCAAAATCAACTAATCCCTTTTACAATAGATTACCTTTCCTTTAGAGAATGGGAGAGAAAAGGAATTAAAAGAATAGAAAATTGTTTTTGGGGAAATCATTTATTAACATTCAAACAAATGAAGTACAAATATGGAATAACTGATGGTACAATGTTTGCATACCACCAACTGAAAGCCTACTTAAAGGACAAATTGGGAAGTAGACTGAGATTTCCAGAAGGAAGCAGCTTTGAATATGTGATTACAGAAACAATGATAATAAAAAGATTTATAATGAACATGTACATCAAGCTGCGAGAAGGAAAATGATGAAATAAGCTCGAAACTCAAACATAAGTGGGAAAAAGATTTAAACTAAGATTAAAAAAAATGAAATATGGGAGAAGTTATGCTCTGGAACTATGAAGAATATAATAAACACAATGTTACACATGATACAGTATAATTGGTTACACAAGCTATATATCACACCCCAAAAGTTAAATAAATGGGATCCAACATTATCAGATAGATGTTTTCACGGTAAGAAGGAAATGGGAACAACAGTACATGCAATTTGAGCATGTGAGAAAGTGAAAAAGTTTTGGGAAGATCTAAATCAGGTATTAAATAAAATCACAAAAAAACAACATACCAAAAAATCCAGAGATCTATCTTCTAAGTAATTTAAGTAGTAAAAATCCATCAAACTGGATGAAGCACAAAAAAAAATGATAGCCTTAGCTGCAGCAAAAAAAATGTATAATGTCAACTTGGAAATCAGAAGAGAGCCTGAGAACACAGCAATGGTACATAGAAATGAATAAATGTATTCCATTGGAAAAAAAATAACAACTCCTGTACCCATCTTTATGGTAAAATATTCCACTGCTATCATGATGCATTTGTATTTCTGATGTTGTGATAATACTCATTGTTCTAAGATGCCCTTATTACGATAAACACCAAATGCACAAAATTGCAATGACTCGCGAGCATGTCGGAGTTTTTGATGCACAAAGTTGGCAGTGATGCTAGTAAAGCCACGCAGTGACGATGATCCCTGTTGGCATTACTCACCATTATCACCCTAATTTCAAGTTTCTTTTAAAAACTAAAAGACATTTCAATGTAAACATAAGATATGTCACAGATAAATAAGACAGTAACATGCATACGCGCTCAGAAACTATTACTGCTCAACTTTTTAAAGTTGGGTGATAAACAAAGATATTTGTCTATGAACATCCAACTTCAATTCCTTTAATTAAAGTACCTGTAATAATGATTGTTGTGTATTCTTTCTTTAAAAAGACACTCGCACGAGGAGAAGTGTTGTGCCTTGTTCATTCTTTATTCAAATCAAAATGGTTTCTCCCAGCCCCACAATGCTGTTATGTGATGTCACACACCTGCATACCCACAACACACTTCCCCACCCCCACAAAATATAAAGGTTTCACAATATAATGGCATATTAGTAAGAATACTAAACTATGATCAAACTAAAGAATACAAATATAACTTATCGTGTTCATTGCTATCCAACGCAACAACTTAAATGTATTGATGTGAAAAATGCCAAGTGGGCAAGTCATTGTATGCAGTCCCTCAGATATATTGGAGGATGTCTTTCCCTTTTGAATCAATAATAGTAAAAATAATGATGTTTGAGTAAATAATTGTACAGCATTATGGAGTTAGGCCAAGTACAAGTACTGGTAGTGTACGGTGTCTGGGTAAACATTAACCAATCAAATACCATATATACCCAGGGACTTTTAAGCCATTTTTTGGGGGAAAAGTATGTCTTCTATGGTAGTACAGCATAACAGTGATCACACTCCAAAAGTACTTAATTGATTGTAACCTGCTTTGGGATGTTTCCAGCTTATGAAAGGCGATGCATAAATTTAATAGCTTTAATTTTATTGCAGTTTGTCATGAAAGGGAATGCCAAGGGGTCCTATATTTGTCATTGATGGAATTGGCACCTGTTGGATTATTTACATTTCATGTTCACATTAAACATGATAAAATAGTTAATTGCTCACCATTTACTTTATTTTACTTATTTTAGAACGTGCCTAGTTAATGTACAAATATCTGATGCACCACACAGATAAAGACTGATCTTTATCAGGTGCTGATGTTATCTGGTTTCCATAAGGGTGAACATCTGCTTGCTTTTTGACCTGTCCCTTTGATTTTTCAGGAGGATGTCTGGAAATTCCAATGATGTAAATCAGGCAACAAAAAAATTAATACTTTAAAAACAGCACAGTAATTTTATCCACTTCTGACATTTTAATTTACATTTTCTCTCTGGTCTAGGTGCCACTGGCAATGTATTGCTCTTGTCTAATTTCCCTTGCAAAGATGATTTACCTTCTTGAACTGATGGTGCCCCTATTGTGGAGAAACTCCTGCACTGTTTATGGGATAGAGTGTTTCAGGATTTAGATCAATGAAGGGCCAATATTATACTTTCAATTCCAAATAGTGGTTAACCTAGAGAGAAACCTACACCTGCTCCTATAAATATTCACAGAAGGAAACAAATCATGATTCAAAGAAATACACCGAGCCAGTTGTACAAACAGATCTTTGGTGGTCTGGAAATAGTGCCAGAGTTATGGCAAAGGGAATGCGAGGAGGTTCATGATCCTGTTCAAGATAGCTGTTGGGGAAAAAAAAAATTACAGTTCTTAAAACCAGAGATCACAGGCCTCAGGCTTCTGCATGAAATGAAAGTTAAGGTTTCTTTCATGACATTGGCAGTACCACATAGATGTCTTCAATGACTGGGATGTCAGTGCCCAATGTGGACTTGGCTATCTCTGGGAATTTTGCAGCCTTCTGTTGCTGGATATTCATATTTACAAACCATGCTAAGGTGCAACCAGTCAGTGTATAACCAGACTGTGTGCAAGATGCTGGGAAACATCTGGAAATATACAGATTAAGTAAATAGGCAAGGTCATGAAACAGAAGACCAGAAACAATTAGGTAAGGTCAAACATTTACAAATTTGTAATACTAACTTTTACATTAATTCCTCTATATTGTAGTTAATAGAGAGGAGCTCACTACAGTAGATGTAACCCAGGGTTGCTTCTAGTTGTGGAGATTCTTATCATTGTTAGTGGGCAGACTGCATACCTTTGCATTGCTATGCTCAGCTACATGAAGACTCCATGAAATCCAAGCTCATCTTCAGAAAGGAATAATAGGAAACTTGGATATTCATGCGATTATCCAGACAACTGCCACCCCACAACTTTTCCCAGCAGAGTATAGTATCCTTCTTGTGTCCTGTCAATCAAGCCTTCCCAGAATGCTGTATATTTGATTAAATCTCCTTTTGTTCTGCTAAAGCAGTGAATACCATCTTAGGCTACTGATCTCTCCTCAAAATACAGTCCCTCCAACCCTGGAATCAATCTGGTGAACCTTCATTGCACTCTGTGGCAAGTATACATTTTCTTAAGTGGGGAAACCAAAACTACTCACATTATAGCAGGCCCCTGTATTATTTTAGCAAGTCAGTTCTGCTTCCATGCTCAAAATATCTTTAAATGAAGGCTACATCCCATTCACCTGCTAGCTGTGCCTGTGTTTTATGCACATTGACACCATGCTCCCTTTACATCAAGATTTTCAAATCTATCAGCATTTAATATTCTGTTTTTTTTCTTTATCAAACCAATGTGAATAAATTCACATTTATCCATATTATTCTGCATTTGATACATCTTTGCCCATTCTTCTCATGGCTTGTCATCCCATACAGTGTCATGTTATTGTTCCTTCATCCAAATAAGTGATATACATATAATGGAAGCATCAATAATGTCAAATCAACAGTGCATGTTGATTAAGAACATCACCTGGCTACAATAAATACCTCAAAGAGGCATTGTGGGCTTGGGTGCACCATGAACTGCCAAGATGTTATCTGATGCAACCGACTTCACAAGCATGTACATGTAGCAAAAACCATTCTTAATCCCCAAAATGCATACTGCAGATCTGATATTTTTTTTCACAGTACAGATGTAAAGATGTAAAACTGATTAATCAAAGCCTGTTTTTAATTGAATTATTTAAAAAGGTTTTTTTGACATCCATCCATCATGGCTAAACAATAGAGCATTGCAAGGGAATGTGCAAAACTTGCAGTGTGGAGAGTGTACCAACCTCCATGCTGATTATTTTCCATTCCCATTCTCAAGCTGAGGATTATTGATAGTAGACAGTGAGAGGGTCAATGAGCATTTGGGTCCTTCGGATAAAACAAGACTCCTTACCCAATGGAAGTTAAGGATCAAGAAAGAAAAATCAACATGAAGGAAATGGTTTGAATTGAACTCAAATTAATGAGGGGAAGGAAGGGGAAAGAGACAAAATAAACAAAAAATACAAGTTAAAAAGAAATAAAGTTGCAGGAGTCTAACACCATTAAATACTACTGCACCTTTTGACACTGTAGGACAAACCATCAGTTTTTCAAAATTAACTAAGCCACTCCTTTCTAATTTATTTCACACTCCTTCCTTCTCTTTAGACTTGAACTTTCTCTGGAAAATTTATTGCAGAAATTTCAATGAATGCAAAAAATGCTGTGTTTACTGACCAGTTTTACCATTCAAAACAGAGGGATCAACTCTGATCAGCATGTTCTTAGTTTCTACAGCGAGATCACTCACTGGTTCGCCTATACCAATATGGGATTCATTAATAACACCAGCAATCAGGAGTATTTTTATTTTTTCTAAGTAGTTACAGTTTGTGTGACCTTGTTTTTCATTAGATACAGCAGTAACTGGCCCTCACAGCCCATGAGCCTGCGCTGCCCAAATATACCAAGTTGATCAATTGACTCACTAATCCTGTGCATCTTTGGAATATTGGAGGAAATCAAAGCACCCAAAGGAAATTCAAGGGGTCATGGGGAGAACAAACTTGTTACAGACATTGGCTAATTTCAACCAGGTCATTGCCTGGTTGATGCCTCCAAAAATTGCTTCACCTTATAACACCCTATTACAAGAAATGAACTTGCATTTTCCTTTGCTTTATATTCTCATATTAGGTCTCCCCTTCCATATTAACTATAATCTTACACTAAACCCACACCAATAAGCCTGCACAGAATTTGTGAGGCATGAAATATGAAAATTGACAGCAAAATCTATCAGATATTAAAAGCTCAAAGCTATTATAGAAACAGATGACAATTCAGGATCAGGATATGACTCGAACACCTCCCTGCCTCTGGCTGATAATACACATTCATCCTGTGTCTTCTCACAGGTGTATTTCCATTTGTTCTGAATACCAGTCCTTAATGAAAAGAAAGAAAACCTGTGTAGAGATTTCTAGCATTGACTGAATATGACTGTGATTTCCAAACAGATCTATGGCAGAACACCGCATGGGTTGTGCAAGTCAATTCTTACAAGGAGACCTTTATTTATTCAACATGGCCCCAGGGATATGCTATTTATACCATGTTTAATGATGGTTTCCACTGGCTATTTGCTTTCTACAAATAGTTGTCATCTGTTATATATCAGTGACATTGTTGGACCACCTTTACATTTTTAATGGCTGCAAGGAGCTGACAGGATAGTTGGCTTTTTACTAATGTTAGGAATTCCTCCAGTCATCAGGTGTCTTAACAGAGGTAGCAAATGAACTCACTGTTCTCTAAAGCAGGCATGTTCTAAATAGATGCAGTACTAGACAGCTTAGCACTCATTAACTTAACAGGAACCCTGATTTATTATTGGGTTCTACAAGTAAATTATGCTCACAACTCATTAGGAACACAGGAAAGTGCATGGCTGGAAAAAGACTGCAGCTAACTTGGTCATTTCCCACAAAAACAATGTACCTCAATGGCTTTGCATTCTGCTATCCATTTAGTTTAACCTGATGTTAAGCTAAATGCTAACCTTTAAACTCAAAAATCTGAAGACCTTTCTCTTCTCAGCTTCTAACTTTGAGAATTTGCTGGAAGTGCAATTCAATTTATCAACCACTAAATACTTGACTAAATTACATCTGTAACTTCTTTTCTCTAAAAGTGAACATATCCTCAACTTGTACAAGCACTTCAGAAGGCCTGAAGTAAAATAGAGTTTTTTCTGTCTCCAAACTTTGGATGCACTGGATATATTTACTTGATACTTCATTGGCTTGAGCAGATTCAAACAAACATTAATGTACCCTGGATGATGGGTTAATAAATTCGGTATTTGCAAATAATTCAAAGGCCAAAGATCTGTGGGGCCCGCTGATCTTATTGGAAGAGCCTTGTTTTAGTTATTTTGGGCTGATCCATAGCCAACAAGCCAATAGTTAGGATGGTGAGATTTAAGGGAATTCCTAAATAGCAGAGATTTCACAATTTTTTTTCCATTAGCACATTCAAGGTCTGGGATGCATTAATGGGGTGGGTGGGGAGGGAGGGTGAGAAAAGATACACTTGTCAGGTTTGATATGTTGAACAAAATAACCAAAGTCAAGGATCAAATGCAAGCCCAATCAAGTATTTAGAGATGGGACCATTAAGGGGGTGTGATCCAAAATATTCCAAGACTAGAATTCTTAATTGAGATGGAAATCTAATGTAGTGAATTGATTATATCATAAATGTTGCGTGCTGTTTCCATGCAAGATAACTGATGTGTGTTCTACATCTCTCAACCATCGGAAATCAATTTTATGGATGTGACAATGCTGCTAGTTTAAAACTCATTGTTAGCTATCAGTTGAAACATCTATTTGCATTTCATTGATAAATTGAATGGGTGGATTTTTTTTAAACTGAAATAGTTTATTGATCACAATACAGCAGTATAACCTACTTACTTTGCATAAATGACAAATGAGGCAATACATTTTTTGGGATATGTATTTATACATATCCAATTTCAACACTGGAAAATGTACTGTCTCTGCAAATTATAACTATAAACCTCTAGAAGAGATCGACACATGTCAAAACCTCCAAGATGGAGTTTTTTTTAAAAATCTAGTTGACCAATGCTAAAACTATAGGGAGAAAGTACATTGTGCCAATCCAACCTGAGCAGCAAATGAATTTAGTGTATTTTTGTTTAGCTCAGCCCAGTTGTACTCCAGTACAAACAATTTCATCGCAGGTCCTTTGTAAAAAATCTGGTTCAAATGCCTTCTGATAAAATGCTGGAAAAAAATCACAGCTGAAAGAGTCTCTGGTCTCAAATTCAGCAGAATCTCTCTTTTTGCAAGTATCAAAAGAAGAGCAACTTAACAGAACAATAGTGCTTTATTGTGTTTTATAAGACCTGTATGTTTTTTTTTTAATTTTCTTAGGTTAATATCTTCAAGAAAATTTTAAAAACATACAGGTCTTATAAAACAACTGTAGTTTTATTGCAAAGTAGGCAAAACAATCCCAGTATTGGTACCAAAAAGAAACAAACAAAGGAATAAAAATAACTGCAAATACAAAATGTACTCATCCACTGAAAAAGGGTGATAATCTTTCAGAAAATCGGTCGCAGCCTTGGGAGAAATCAACCACTTCTTGCTATTGTCTAGTAAGGTAATTCTCAATTTGGCTGGAAAGCACAAAGATGGTTTACCTCTGGTTTCTTTTTTTAACATGGTAATGTTTTTGGTTAATTATAATTAGTTGTTGAATCCACTCGAACATTACTATTTTCTTATAAGTAGTCATTACAGTTCTGCATCTGTGTGAGCTCTCTCATTTTGTGTGCTCATTTCTGGAATAACTGCCACCAGCATGTTTTGAGGATATGTTTGTTAGTGCCTGCCTTTATCACTGGAGATACTCACCTGGGGGGGGGGGGGGGGGGGGGTGGGGGTGAAAAGAAGGATTTGTTAGTTTAACAAGCATTTTTGCCTATTTTTTATTGAGCATGCCATAATTTTTTAATTTATATTATTGATTGCTAATTTCTTTGATGACTGTATTAAGGTTTTGTTGTGGAATATTGTGGGGTTAAACCATCCTGTTAAATGCCTTAAGGTCTTTTCTCATATTAGAAAGTATAAACCTAAGATTATTCTCATACAAGAAATACATTTTTGTTTGCCAGATAACTCAAAATTTCAGAAATTTTGGAAGGGACAGCAATTCCACAGCATTTTTGGTTAAATTTAGGACTGTTTCAATCTTGATTGCTCAGTCAGTGTTGTTTATTAAACTTGAGATTAACATTGACCTGAATGGTAATTTTCTTATATTGTCTAGTAAACTATAATAAACTATGTCTTTGCAAACATTTATGGTCCCAATACTGATAATTGTTTTTTTTTAAATTTAAGGTCCCTACTCTTATCAGATTTGAATATACAGTACAAGTCTGATTATCCAAAATGGTCAGGAGCAGGCCTATGTCAGACAAACTGTTTTTCAGATTACTGGACTTTTTTTAAAAATAGCCCAGTTGCAACAGCAAATCACTTGTAACAGTGTTTAACAACAAATAAGGGAAAGCTTTTTAAGTATTAAAATAATGTTTAATTCTCAGAAAAAAGTTGTCTGCCACCAATCACCAGCACCTCCCAACTGAGGCCCCGCTGCTGCCGGGAGCCCACCCTCTTTGATGACCCCTGGACAAGGGATTTTTTTGACTGCTTACATCTGGGAGACAGTGGCACTCAATTTGAGAGGGAGATGAGGAGAAAAAAGTCAATAAGGGAAGGTAAAGACGAAATGGAAAGAGAGGGGAGTTACCTGAAACTAGGACAATCGTCATTCTAATTTCATGTCAGGTGAAATTTCTTTTCAACCTGGGAGGTCAGTTCAGCTCCAAAAAATGTTTGGATAAATGAGGATTTTTTGATTTGTTTCTGATATCCTGATTTATCCAAAAAAATTTAAGCATTTTGGATAAATGAAGATTTTGGAGAATCCGATTTTGGATAATTAGAGTTGTACTGTATATTCTTTGATCCAATACATGATCACTCATCTTATAAGATTACTAATTTAAATAAGTCAGCTAGACTTATAAATTATTTTACGTTACAATCCAGGGTTATTGATGTATGGAGATTTCTTCATCCTGAGGATAAAGAATTCTCTTTTTTCCCCAATGACCACCATGCATATTCTTGTATAGATTATTTTCTTATAGACAATTTATTTCTTCTGTGGACTTTTTTCCTTACAAAAGCATACTAATTTCTGACCACTCCAGTGATTTTGTCTATTAATATCCAAGATTTACCATGAAAGATCAAATTGCCTTTTTTTTTTAAGTACAAACTCTGCTCCAGAGGTTTCTGTTTTAATAATTTGGAGTGCTTTTAAAGCTTATATCAGAGGTCAGATAATTTCATTTTCGGCTAACGTTAAAAAGGCTAATCTTGAGAGGTGACTTGGCCAATCAGCTGAAGTGCATTGACGAACAATATGCCTCAACTCCAAAACCTGAGTTTTTCAAAAGAAGGGTCAAACCTAAAACTAAACATGACTTGATTCTTAATAACCTTATAGGCACAACTTTTAAAGAGTAAATCCAAGTTCTACGTGCATGGTGATAAGACAAGGAGGCTTTTAGCTAGCCAAATTAAAAATCATACAACTAAAAGGCTTATCACTGAGATTTGTAAAGATAATGGTAAGAATACTAATGATTATGTTGAAATAAATGACACTTTCTCAATTTCATTTTAAATTGTACAGTTGATTGAAACTCTTTCAACAATTCTTGGATAATTTGACTCTTCCTTCTGTTTCCTCACAGAATAAAGTTGGAACAACCTGTCTCCTAGCAGGAGATTGCAGTAGCTATCAACTCTGCAGTCTGTTAGGGTCCTTGGTCCCAGCAGCTCTCAATGGAGTTTTATAAATAATTTTCCAATTTATTGCTACCTCATTTACATTGTTTTTACTCAATCCTTATTTACTGGAGAGTTGCCAGAAAATTTATTAAGCCTCAATTTCCCTCATTGCTAAAAAGCATAAAGACCCACTAGACTGTTCCTCCTACTGACCAATAACCCTCTTAAATATCGATATCAAGATACTGTCTAAAATTTTAACTCATAGATTAAAGAATATCATATCTTTACTCATCTATGAGGCTCAAACTGGGTTTATTACTTACAATTTAATATTAGTCATTTGTTAAACATTCTTTACTCTCCCCCAGTTTCATCCTCTGAATGGTTTATTTCATTAGACACTGAAAAAGCTTTTGATAGTGTCAAATGGGAATATTTATTCAGTGTACTAGAGAAATTCAATTTTGGTCCCCAATTCATAAATTGGATTAAATTGTTAAATTCATCTCCTACAGCTTCAATCTTTATTAAATCAATTAAATGTAAGCCTTTTAAGTTGTACTGCTGTATCAGACAGGGATGTCCTTTAAGTTCATTATTATTTAATTTGGCTTTAGAACAACTTAAAAAAAAATACTAAATACCACTGATTAGAGTAACGCCACCACAATGTGTCCAGAAAGCTCAAAATTTTAAACTCATAGTCCAAATAAGGGCTCCAGTTTTCCAATAACAAAAGATAATTATCACATAAATTATACATTATTTTTTCCAATGGAATACATGATCTCAATTCCATATGCCATCTTTGCAAACTCAAATCAATCTAATTTTTCCAAGCAATTGCTACACATTTTCTCACTATAGCCAACGCTAGCCTCAAACACAATTTGGTACCTAGCTAATCTCAATTTCAAACTCAGCATTTTAATTTTAACTAATAAAAAATTTTGTTGGATCCATTGGCAATTTAAAAACTTTCTCTATAAATTCCTTAAGTCATACCCAAAGAAGGTTTAACAATATCACATAACCAAGTAGAATGTAAAAAAAAACTTACTTCCTTATGACATCTGAAACATAAATCTGAAGAAATTAAATTATATCTAATTTTTCAGGAGTTAAATATAATCTTTGATGTATAATGTTATAATGAACTAACCTACATCTCACATTAACAATCTAAGTCATAATAGCTTTACATAAATTTCTCCAATCTTCCTGGTTAATTACTATCACCAAATCATTTTCCCTTTATAATCTAGATATATGCAAATCTAACTTTGGCATTTTAATCTATAATAATGAATACATTTCAGATACAATTTTATTCTTCCCATCTTCCATAAGAAAAATTTCAAATTCAGTCAGTCTTGGCAACCTTAAAGTACTTCCAAAATTATCCAATAATAAAGCTCTAACTTGATAATAAAAAAGCAAATTTTGTAGAATTTTGTATTTTTCTTTCATTTCTTTGAAAATACATAAAATAACTAGCTTCATATAACCATTTAAGGAGCGGAAACAGCCATGTTGGCCTTTCGAGTCCGCACCGGTTCACTGATTTTGTGCGCCCTCTTCAGGCATTGGTCCCAGTAGATCTTCATTCAATAATGATGGACAAATTCAATGCAGGTGGAATCAGTAACTATCTGGAACTTCCAACAATCCAAGAATAGTGAAGTCATCAAGCAGGCAAGCAGCATTTTAAAAAGTAATAAACATTAATCGTAATTCTTTTTATAAATCATATCACAGAAAGTAAACATTTGGACAGGCACATAAGATTAAGAGAGAAGTAGAAATATTAAACTTTGCTGAAAATA
Organism: Narcine bancroftii; assembly: GCF_036971445.1. Taxonomy (NCBI): domain Eukaryota; kingdom Metazoa; phylum Chordata; class Chondrichthyes; order Torpediniformes; family Narcinidae; genus Narcine; species Narcine bancroftii. The sequence goes on from NC_091469.1 coordinate 339,774,419, forward strand.
AGATTTGAAATTATAAGGAGTATATTAACAGAGTATGGAGTGAATATTACACCAAAATGCAAAATCAGATCATTGGCAGTGGAGAGATTGATCAGCAGCTTTCCCCCCCCCCCCCCCCCTTTATAGACCATTAAAAGTGACATCATTCAATATTTTATGGGCTTTTATAGTCAGAAAATCACAGTCACGTATAACAATCTTGTACAGTTTTAATTCCTTTCTGATCCCATTTTTCAAAAATTGGTTATCAAGTGTGAAAGGAAAATATTTTTTCCTGATATAAAGATGTCCTACCTGAAATTTTCCTCTGTGTACCTATTTCTTCATTTATCATATTCCATAATTCAATTAAATGTGTCAAAATAGGTAAATTATAAATACATAATAAATTGGAATTCCTTTTATAAATAAATTGGTCCATTTTCTTCTCATCAATTTTAGTTCACTCAATGTTAGCTCATACCAATGGATTTTCCAAATCAAGCATTCCATTAATAAACTTTATAAGAATTTTCAAAATTTATTAAGCTGTAAACCTCCCAATTTATATCTACAATATTTGTAAATATACCCTAACCATTTTATCTTTCCATAAAAGTGTCCCAACTACAAAATTTAAATCTTTAAAAAAGAATTTTGAGGAACTTGAGGATTAGATTGAAAAATATTGTATTCTAGGGAAAATATTCATGTTGATACAATTAACTCTACCTATTAATGTTATAGATAAATCTTGCCATCAACTTAAGTCATTTTCAATTTTATAAAGTAAAGGTAAATAATTTAACTCATAAATGATCTAAATTATTGTCGATCCTAATACCTAAATATTTCATTTGCTCTGACCATTTAAATTAAATGATGCCTTTACAATAAGTATAATCATCTTCAATCAACATTTTTCTCTCAAATAATTTTATAACCAGATATTTCACCATATTGTTCCAACCTTATAAAATTCTAAGGAATTTTGAGGTTCTGTTAAATAAGTCAAGACATCACCAAATAAATTAATCTTAAATTCCTCAGATTTCACTTTAATATATTTAATATTAGTATCTTGTCTTATCAATTGAGCCAAAGGTTTAATAGCTAATGCAAACAATACCAGAGACAAAGGGCAACCATCTCTAGTAGAGCCTTCTAATAAAAAAACAATATTTGGCCCTTTGCCACCACTCTGGCAGAGCGTTTTTTTTAAATATAAGGATTCAATCCAACTATTGGTCCAAACCTAAATTTTTCCAATACTTTAAATAGAAAATTCCACTCTGACCTATCAAATGCTTTAGGAAGTTGGATATTGTCAAGATGAATATTTGTCCTAAATTTTAATACATTTTGCAAGCTGTACCTGTTTTTCTTCCTATATCCTTCAATTCTTTGGATTCTATCACATCTTTTGTATGGAAAAATAAGGCCCCCCACCTCAAAAAAGTTTTCCTTCAAAATACTAAAAGGAATAGGGGCTTGGCATTACCCAACTTCAAGTTTTATTAGTGGGCAGATAATATTAGATATATTGATTTTTGCATTCATCTCAAGGAAAATTTAGGTGCTTCAAGATGGATTAATTTATAAATTAAATCTACCGAAAGGTATTCTCTTCTTTAGATACTTGGAGCACCAAGTAACTCATTTCAATTTAGGAAATATTTAAGGTATCAAAGATTTTTATTCATTAGTCCTATTATTAGGTTTTTTTTTTAAAACCAGTGGATCAAGAAATCTGTTTCCAATATTGGATACCTAAATTTGACCAATCTTTGAGATATTTTTACTTATCAAAATCTTGCATCTTTTGAATAATTATCCACAAATTTACAATACCCAGACATCACTTTTAAAATTATTTACAGGTTAGAATTCTTTAATTTTGAAGCTTCCTGAAGATTTGGAACCTAATACGATTGAGATGATTGATGATTTATAATTTTCCACCTTAAGGGGTGGTAACTAGCCTCTATGAATTACTTCTAAATTACATGGAATTCTATTTTTAAATGAGTGCATTCATCCTCTTTGTGCTAGACACTCATTAATAAAGTTTAAGGACATACCCCAGGCCCACTATTCCAAAGTTCAATTGGCTAAATTCTTTTCTAATCTCTTCTAAATCTGATAAATGTATAACTGAAGAAGGTACACTGTATTATATGTTATGGTTATGTCATTCTTTTTCCACTTTTTGGGAAGTGATAGTTTGTACCTTGTCTTCAGTTCTTAATGTTAATTTGACTCCAAATCTTTTCCTTGCTCTCTTTGGAATAAGTGGGCCAAGAGGTTTAATATTTAATGCATCACCATTACATATGGCCCCGAAACACAATGGAGATTTGCTACCTTGTGGATATAACAGATGGCTTAATGACACCACCATTTCAGATCGTTATTCAATACCTCATATTCAGGATTTCTCAGCTAATTTGCATGGAGCGAAGATCTTCTCCAAAATAGACGGTGAATGGCCATCACCAAATACCAGTAGAGCCAGAAGACATTCCAAAAACAGCAATAATTACCCCATTTGGTTTGTTAACATTTTTAAAAATGCCATTCAGATTAAAGAATGCCACTCATACATTTCAATGGGTGATGGATGATTTAGGATGTAGTATGATCAATGGCAGTCTTTCTTACCCACGATCCCCATGCAGCTGGAATCGCACTGCCAGAGATCCACAGAGTGGTTCCAGCTGCATGGGAATCACGGGCAAGGAAGATGGCCATTGCTCCCACTTGAGCCATCACTACCCGCTTCTCATTGTGAGCTGGTGCAGTGCTCAGGTGAACTCTGGGCTCGGCAGCACAGCACCCCCTGCTGTCGTGTCTGGAGTTAAATGGGGCAGGGGCGATGGACTGTCAGGGGCTGGAGTAAGGCAGTCAGGGATAAAGTCCATTTTTACAGAGTGCCAGCAGTCAATTTAGACTGCAGCCACTCCATAAAAATGTGTTGGGATCCTGGTAGAAATGCTATGGGATGGAATTTATATAATAAATTTGGTCTTGATATTTTTTACACTGCCAGTGGGACAGAAAATTTGCAAAAATTTTCTGCTTCTCAGCAGCTGTGTGGAGGTGCCAAAAGAGAAATTCAGCAGAACCCATATCATCTAATTTTATTTCTTACAGCCTTCACATACCAATCTGAAGCTCTTGTAGTCACTCTTAGGTACTGAGGTTTAGCATTGATAATTCTAATACTATGACCAAATTATTAATGAATTCAAATCTTTCCATGGATCCTAGGAAATTTAAATTCAATTTGATATTTAAATATATCAGAAATATTTATAAAAAATATTCCCAGTAACGGTGATGATGAAACCATTGGATTTCTATAAATGCCAGTCTGGTTGAATTATAAAGGAAGGAATTCAGCTGATCTTAGTGGATCTGGCAACCAGCAACTCCAGACTGCAGAATGCACTCCGAAATAATCCAGTAAAGCATTGTGAGTTGTTCAAGGAAGGAGCTCACCACCATATTCTCAGTTCAAGTCCATTTATTATCCTATTGTACCAGTACACTCAATGAAACTGCGTTTTTCGGACCACTGTGCAAAATAGTGCATATACATACAGACAGGTACAGAACATGTATACATATATTTTAAATAAATATTATTGATAAAAGAATAGTGGAGTCTCGGGAGAGTTGTTATAGCAATTCATTGGTCATTTAGCAGCCTCACTACCCATGGGAAGTTGGAGTCTGTCATAAATGCTGACCTTTTAAGCACAGAATGAATAAGAACTGCTCCTATAATAGATCCTACCAAAGAATTTTTTTTTAAAAATTATATAAAAGAGGCAGTAGAACCAAAATTACCACAATTTGATAGGTGATAGGTATTTTAAACTTCTGTCAGAGTCATCTTTCCCCTTATAGATTTATGCTCAAGTTCTGACCCCGAGAAGACACTCTCAGTCCAAAATGAAAACCATAAAACATACTAAGGGGGGGGGGGGGGGTGGGTATTCAGAGGAAAGCTCACAGAACTGAAATTGCTGATATATTAGAATTTTTTTTTTGTCCTGCGGCAACACAGGACATAACATTGGATGCTCACTCTACATTCATCTTAGAATAATAAAGAAAGCTTACAAAGCAATTACCAGTGCTCAGATTTTTGAAATGTGGCCTCCATTAAGAAGAAATAGGAGCAAGAATTTACCATTTGGCCCTGTTTAAACTGCTCTGTCATTCATCAAAATCATGGCTGCACTTCCACTCCACATAATTTTCTTGCATTATCCTTAAATTCATTAATTCTCTTAACATCAACAAACTAGTGTATCTCTATTTTGAATGAACCTCCACAAATTTTCAGGTTAGAGAATTCCTAGGATCCGAAGAAACTTCTTCCCATCCCTTTCCTAAATGGATACCATTCTGATCTGCATTCCACAGCCAGAGGACCTACTCTGCCAACTGTGAAGATATGTATGCATTTTGTAAGTCTCAATGAAATCCCTTCTCATACTTCCAAACTCTAGGGAACCCAGGAATAGTCACTTCAATTTCTCTTCATCCTGAGAACTAGTGTATTTTTCCACATTTCCTCTATGACAAGTATATCCTTTGTTGGATACAAAGGCCAAAATATTGCACAAGACTCCCAATGCTTAAAATGCAGTAAAATATCTATGTTCTAATCCTCTTGAAATGCAAACAAGTGTTTTTTTTATTAACATCAAAGATTCAGAGAGTCTAGTCCTTAATGATTGCAGGGAAGCAGCAGGCTTGTGCAGGGCACCAGAGAGGGAGAACACACCCACTGGTGTGAACGTGTAGGCACGTGTGTGCATGCACATGCGCATGTGAGTGTGCCTATGTATGCATGTGCGAGTGTGCACACGTGTTTGTATGAGGGTGTGGTTTATGTGCGAGTGTGGGCATGGGTACATGCGAGCACATATTTAAGCACTCAGTAGCGTGGTTAGAGTGATGGCACCTCTAAAAACTTGGCCCTTTTCAGTAATGCCAACTGTTTTGGAAACATCATGGCATAAAACTCGGAAGTTGGAAGGCTGACAACATTGCTATGGAATGACAATGTTTTCAGAACTATTCAAAAATACTTTAGGGAGATGCAACAATATTTAATTGCCAGTAAAACAGGACATTTGAATTTCTGGGCCACTGCTTATTATTTTTGGTGGTGCTGGGCAGACAGAGGGAAGGTAAAGATTCACTGATCAATACTGGTTCATCTTTGGAAGAAAATATTTGGCAAAGTGCTCAGAAAATTTGTAAATGCCTGTTGCCTGTTTTTGCAAAGCCACATCCTAATACTGGGTTGTTACCATGAAGCAAAAATGAAAATTGCTAAATATAAGCCTGATCTTCAAAAAAGATTTAAGATGGATATTATTACATGACATGGCTTCCAGAGAATAGAACAGCTGGAATAATAATCTCAGATTTAATAACAAAATGGACAGTGCCAAAATTACTATTTCCTTGCAGCAAAGTTGTTTATATTTTGGAGGGTAACAACAGCTTCCAAAAGCTTAGAACAGATCTGTGAATGTTTATATTGTACATAAAATGTTGTTCAATTGGCCCGGAACAGTTTCATCAAGGAGTTAACAGGAAAGTACATTCAACACCCAGGGATTTAAAAGCAAGTTTGAAATTTTACAGGAGTTCTTTCAACAGAATTGTTTATACAAATGCGAGTCCAACAAAGGCAAGGCTTGCCGAAGATTAAATGCAAACAGAGGAGCAGGAATTGAAGGAGTTGTTTGCACTGTGTCATAACTAGAATACTTCTTTTTTATCAATGATGTAAATTAGAGGCCAGATTATCAAAGCAAGAGCTCTAATTATATAGTGGCTGATGGATTTTTTAAAAAAGTAATTTCATAAAGTTTAATATCATAAATCAGTCCAAAACCTATTTGGCAGTTTTTGTGTTAACTTATTCGCTATACCCAATTAAGGATTTACAGTGTATAGTATGTATGCCATTATTCTTTGTGATAATGTCACCCTTCCTAGAAGATTGGAGGAACATTTTGAATCTGCATTCATTCTAATAAGCAAACTAAAACCAATATGGTCCATTATTACCAAGATGCCATTGCCTTTGTTTGGGCACAGTTTTGAAAATCCACCAGTTTCACATCAGAGACCAATAGGCCTGTGTACATTTAAAAATTTTGAAACGTTTGAATGATGAGTAAACCAATGTGAATGGGTCATAAAGAATTACGAGAAGGGAGTTTGGTAACCGTCAGTCATTGGCAAAGTCATTGTGTCATTTCTGGGGTACATTGAATGAAAATTTACCATAGTGTGAACAAATGGGCTGGATCTGGCCAGATGATGGTGTCGAGAATATTTTTCGGGAACTAAGTAAATGCTCACAAAATAAATGCTGAAAAGTGTCTTCTGCCCTATTAGCAAAGGCCCAACAGCCTGCTTGGATCTATTCCATAAACAAATTATGCAAATGAGGAGCTGAAAGCAAGCTTGAGGACCTTGTGCATCATTAATGAAATCACCACCAAACAGCCCAGATTCAGAAGCACCGAAAGAAACCAAAAAAGGTTGTAATCGAAATAGCACATTTAAAAAAAAGATTTAGAACATAGAACATTAAAGCACAGTTCAGGTCATTTGGCCCACGATATTGTGCCAACCAATGAAAATCTACTCCACAATAATCTATTCTTTCCATACCTAACCCCCAAAACCACCTCTTGTACCAACCTTCACCATTACCCCTGCAGTGCATTCCACATACCCACCTCTGACATCTCCCCTGAACTATTCTCTATTCACCTTCAATAGATGTTCTCTGCTGTTGTTGTCCTGAGAAAAAGATATATTTGTTACTGATGCCCTGAGAAGGTGGTGTTCGCTGCCACACGATCTATGCCCCTCAATCTTTTACCTCTATTAAGTCAACTTTCAATCTTCATTGCTTCAATCTTGCATCCCAAGTCATGTTCCCCAATCCAGGTAAAATCCTGGTAAATCTTCTCTGCATCTCTCTAAAGCAGCTACATCCTTGTTCTAGAGACCCAACCAGAAATGGATGCAGTACTCCAAGTGTGGTCCAATTAGAATTTTATAGAGCTGCAACATTACTTCACAGCTCTTGAACTTAATCCCCTGACTAATGAAGGTCAGCACACCTCATGATTTCTTAACCACCCTATCAACTTGCATGGCAACCTTGAGGGATCTATGGACTTGGACCCCAAGATCCCTCTGTTCCTCCACACGGTTACAAATCCTGCCATTAACCACTTACTCTGCCTTCAGGTTTAATTTTCCAAAGTGCATGACTTCACATTTATCCAAATTAAATTCCATCTGCCACCTCTCTGCCTGACTTTGCATCCTGTCTGTATCCCATTGTAACCTAATGTCAACCTTCTACACTATCCACAACAATTCCAACCTTTGTATCATCTGCAGACTAATGACCCACCCCTCTGCGTCTTCATCCAAGTCATTTATAAAAATCAAAGGGAAGAGGTCCCAGAATGGAACCCTGTGGAATGCCTCTAGTCATCAACATATAGACAGAAGATGTTCCATCTATGACTACCCTCAGATTTCTGCAGGCAAGCCAATTCTGAATCAAAGCAGCCAAGGTCCCTTGGATCACATGCCTCATGAACTTCTGAATGTGTCTATCATGGGGAACCTTGTTAAATTCTTTACTAAAATCCATACATACCACATTGCCTTCACCAATTTCTTGTGTCACCTTCTCAAAAAATTAAATGAAGTTTATGAGAACCTCCTTAAAAAACTCAATTGGTTCATAAGGCACAACCTGGCCCTCACAATTCCATGCTGATTATACCAGAGAAAGCTATGCTTCTTTAAATGCTCATAAATCCTGCCCCAAAGAATCTTCTCCAATAGTTTGCCCCTCGGTTGCCCATCCAGTGGTTGCACCATTGATTTAAGACTCACTGGATTTTCCCTCTTACCTTTCTTGAACAAGAAGACTACATTTGTCATTCTCCAATCCTCTGGTACTTTTCCTGTGGCCTTCAAGGATGCAAAGAAGGTTGCCAATGCCCCAGCAATCTCTTCTCTCATTTCCTGTAGTAACCTGGGATGTAATGATAGAATGCTAGTGATAGAATTGGAGACAAGTTGTCACAGCTTTCAGTAGATTCAAAATGGATGCCTCCACAAGGTCATGAGTGAGTACTAAAGCTAATAAAGTATAGTTGTTATAAAATAACCCAAGCTTTATTACAATAAAATAAACATCACTAGCACGCTAACATTACAGATAATGAACCTGGTCAGGTGATAGACCTCTCAGTGGAGGAACATTTTGGACACCATGACCATAATTCCCTGACCTTTAACATTGATATGGACAGGTATAGGAGTAGACAAAATGGGATAGTGTTTTGCTGAGGAGAGGCTTAATTACAATGGGATGAACAAGAATTTGGGAGAGTGAATTGAAAATAGATGTTCTCAGGGAAATTCACAGCAGAAATGTGGAGGATTTTCAGGGACCAAGTGCAGGGTCCTGGATAGGTTTGACCCACTGAGACAGTGTGTGAGTGAGGAAGCAGGTTTGGTAGGTTTCAAAGGCAAGGACTCTGAACACAGTTTTGATGGGGAAGGGTTATATTTACAGAAGGCAAGTGTGGGAAATGGTAACACACACACACACAGAACTGGAACATACAATGCTAAAGGAAAAATCACTACAAAACCCCACCACCCCTTGACTCAGTGCAGGCACAGGTCTATACTACAAAGGACACTAATTAAACACTCCCAACCCTCTTAACTGCACATCTTACCAACAGTTTCTCCAGCACCTTCCACATTTCTAGACCTGGAGTGAAGCAGGGTGATCTCAAACTGGCAATTAGAGAGAATAAAGAACACATGGCACCTTTATAATCTTGGAGGTTCCAGCCCAGCTTGTTAACAGGAACCAATGGCTCGGTGCCAGGAGGGTAAATCCAATTACAGGCAGGCAAGAGAATCCAATCCAAGTAATTTACATGGGTCCAACAGCAAGGTGTATAGTAATTGTGGGGTGGGGTGGGGTACAAACCTTGATTGGCAGCTGGGGTGTCATCTGACTAAGTAGGGGGCAGTGCTGCAACCCTTCAGTTTACAGACAGGGACTTGATGGCAAGGTAAAGAAACCATTTTTGACAAGAGAGGTGGGACAATTAGACAAAAGGAAGAAGGAAGCATATATCAGATTTAGAAGCAAAAGTCATGAAGGGCTTATGAAAATGATATGGTCTTTAGGATGGATTTAGGAGAGCTGGATGGGAGAATGAGAAGTCGTTGGTAAGTACATTAAGGAAAACCCAACATACACTTGAAGAACAGAAGGATGACTAAAGTGAGGGTAGGACTAATTAGGATAAAGGGGGGAACATGTTCCTGGAGGCAGAGGATGTATGGGATGTCCTAAATTAATAGCTTTTTTAGTGTTCAGTAGGGAGAGGGACCTCGGTGAATGTGACTTCAATGCAGAACAAATTGGAGGAGTCACGTGATGGAGTAGTGGCCGGTAGGAAAATACCAGCCCTCTCCAGAAAAGAAGGAAAAAAGTAAAGAAAAAGCAAAGCCACAGACACACAAACCATAACAAATAAAAAATAAAGGTGTGGAGGAAATGGCACCAAAGAAAGAAAAGCCAAAAACAACGGGAAGAAAATAAGAAGGAAAGATGTCGGAAGAGAAAGGTGAAGGCCTTACCTGTATGAAGAAGCAGGGACCCGCCGTGGAAAGAGGAGCCCACTCCCTGAGGTTAGTGGAAACCCCAAAGGGTTGCGACCCACAGGACTACAAGGATGGCTCACGGAGCCAAACAGAGGTGCGTGATGCGCACGACAGAGACAACACTGACGGGAGGGGGGACCAGCTGTGGAGTGGAACTCCACAGCTTGAACAGCTGAGAAAGACTTGACAGCAGAGCTCCCAGCGGGAACATATAGAAAATAATGGGAACGGGAGGGAGGAGAATGAAAAAAGGAAATCAGAGACACAGCAGATGACCAGCCCAGAGGAAGAGGACCAACATCAAGACACCATTAATAAAATAAAAATACCCAGCAAACTGAGATAAACAGCCCAACAAGAAAGTCAGAAGAGACACAGATACAAGGAAGAGAGGTAGAGGACACAGGTCCTGGAGCAGACACAGGGGAAGAGGAGGGAGAGCATCAAGCTCTGCACAGAGAAATGGAAGATGAAGGGAATGGACAGTACATGGATAAAAAAAATTTCAAGAATATATGGAAGCATTAAAAGAATGGCTGACATGAGAATTTAGTGAAATAAAAAGAAGAATAAAAGGTACAGAAGAAAAAGTGAGTAGATTAGAGATGGTCATGGCAGAAATAGGGAAAAGAATAGACAAGGTGGAAGAACGAGAAACAGCCATAGAAATGGAAGTGGACGACTTAAAAAGGAAATTGGAAGAATCTGATAAAAAAGTTAAAGAAACACAGAAGTTGTTAGCTCAGAAGATGGATATAATGGAAAACTATAATAGGAGAAACAATATAAAGATAGTGGGCCTTAAGGAAGATGAAGAAGGCAAAAATATGAAAGAATTTATAAAAGAATGGATCCCCAGGGTCCTAGGAATGCCAGAAATACAGGAAGGAATGGAAATAGAAAGGGCACACAGAACATTAGCCCCAAAACCACAGCCAAAAACCAAGATCCATTCTAGTAAAATTCCTGAAATATACGACAAGAGAAAATATATTGGAGAAGGCAATGAAAAAAATGAGAGATGACAAAAAGCCATTGGAATATAAAGGTCAATTTTTTTTTTCTACCCAGACATAAGTTTTGAGCTCCTGAAGAAGAGGAAGGAGTTTAATGCAGCAAAATCGATCCTATGGAAGAAAAGCTATAAATTTATGTTAAGATATCCAGTGGTGCTTAACATAGTTATCCCAGGGCAGCAAAGCAGACTGTTCTCGGATCCAGAGAAAGCACGAGAATTTGCAGAACGCCTGCAAAACGGACAGAGAGATGAAGAGATGTAACAAGAACAAGAATGACGATAAACTTCATATAAAGAAGAAAAATAATGTAAAAGTAAGAACTAAGAAGGGGAAGAAAGGAAGTAAGGGGGGAATTAAGAGGGTGAGCTTTGTTATATGTGAAGATAAAAGTCTTTTCTGGAGGGGGCTGGGTGGGAGAGAATAACAGTAACTACGAAATCAGTTGACGCTTGCAAGCGGGTTCACAATCCAAATGGAGAGGGGAGATGTGGTTGCCCGGCAAGGGACAATGGGCAACTCAGGAGGTGGGGGGGGAACATTTGGGGTTAAGAGAATTTTAGATGTGGGAATAGTGGAAATATTTTATGTTTTAGAAGTGTTGTCTTACAGTGTGTTCAAATAAAGAAAACAGAAATGGTAGTGATGAGGAAGCGGAAATGAAAGGTAAACAAAGTATGAAATGGGCATGTTGAACTATATGACTATAAATATTAATGGAATACATAACCAAATCAAAAGGAAGAGGTTGTTAAAATTACTGAAGAAAGAAAAATTGATATAGCATTCGTGTAAGAAACACATCTAACTGAAGTGGAACACAAGAAATTAAGGAGAGACTGGGTAGGGCACGTAACGGCAGCATCATATAATTCAAAAGCCAGAGGAGTAGCAATATTAATCAATAAAAATGTACCAATCAAAATAGAGGAGGAAATAATAGATCCAGCAGGGACGTACGTAATGATAAAGTGTCAGATATATTCAGAATTTTGGAATTTGCCCAATGTATATGTACCTAATGAGGAGGATCAAAAATTTATGCAAGATATCTTTTTGAAGATTGCAGATACGCAGGGGAGTATACTGATAGGAGGGGACTTTAACCTTAATTTGGACTCAAAGATTGATAAAACTGGAAAAAAGACTAGCAGAAAGAAAAAAAGTAACCAAATTTATGGTTAAATCAATGAAAGAAATGGAACTTTTGGATATATGGATGAGACAACACCCAAAGGAGAAGGAATACTCATATTATTCGGGAAGACAAAAAACATACTCAAGGATAGACCTGTTCCTGTTGGCAGCCCACATCCAAGGGAGAGTTAGGAAAACTGAATATAAAGCGAGATTGTTATCGGATCACTCACCCCTGTTATTAGCAATAGAGCTGGAGGACATCCCACTGAGAACATATAGATGGAGATTAAACTCCATGCTACATAAAAGACAGGATTTTAGAGAATTAATTGAGTGACAAATTAAAATGTACTTTGAAATAAATACGGAATCAGTGAAAGATAAGTTTATACTTTGGGATGCAATGAAAGCATTCATCATAGGGCAGATAATAAGTTATGTAACTAAGATGAAGAAGGACTACAATCGGAAAATAGAACAGCTGGAAAGGGAAATAGCAAGTACAGAAAAAGAATTAGCAATAAGGGAAGATGCAACAAAAAGAAGAGAATTGGCAGACAAAAAAATAAAATATGAAACACTACAAACATACAAGGTGGAGAAGAACATAATGAAGACAAAACAGAAGTATTATGAGCTAGGAGAAAAAACGCACAAAATACTAGCCTGGCAGCTTAAGACAGAACAAACTAAAAGAACGGTATTGGCATCAAGGAAAAAGGACAAACAAATTACATATCTCAAAGGAGATCAATGAAAACTTCAAGGAATTCTACGAGCAACTATATCGAACTGAGAATGAAGGGAAAGAAGACAAAATAGATGAGTTTCTAGCTAAAATTAAACTACTGAAATTCCAAGAAGAGGAGCAAAATAAATTAATAAAACCATTTGAAATAGAGGAAATACAGGATATATTTTTAAAAAAAAACTACTGAACAATAAAACGCCGGGAGAGGATGGACTCCCAATAGAATTCTATAAAACATTTAAAGACTTATTAATTCCTCCTCTCCTGGAAGTAATGAACCAGATTGAAGAAACACAAAACATGCCAAATTCATGCAAAACAGCAATAATTACAGTAATACCGATGATGGGGAAAGATCCACCAACACCACCATCGTATAGGCCAATATCTCTACTTAACACAGATTATAAGATAATAGCTAAACTATTAGCAAACAGATTGGCCGACTGTGTACCAAAAATAGCAAAACAAGATCAAACTGGATTTATTAAGAAAAGGCAAACAACGGACAATATCTGTAAGTTCATTAACTTAATCCAAGCAGTACAAGGAAACAAGATGCCAACAGTGGCGGTTGCCTTAAATGCAGAGAAAGCCTTTGACAGAGTAGAACGGAATTATTTATTCAAAGTACTACAGAGGTTCAACCTACCAGAGAAATATAATAATTCGATTAAAGTATTATATAAGGGACCATTGGCGAAGGTGACAGTAAATGGATATATATCAAACCAATTTAAATTAAGCAGATCAACTAGGCAAGGATGTCCACTATCTCCCTCACTGTTCGTGTTAGCTATAGAACCACTGGCAGAACTGATAAGAACAGAAAATAAAATAAGAGGGGTAAAAATAAAAGAGAAGGAATATAAAATCAGTCTATTTGCAGATGATGTCATAGTATACTTAACAGAACCAGAAATATCAATAAAAGAATTACATAAGAAATTGAAGGAATATGGAGAAGTATCGGGGTACAAGATCAACACAAATAAAAGTGAACCAATGCCAATGAATAATGTGGATTTTACAAAGTTTAAGAAAGAATCACCATTTAGATGGCAAACACAAGCAATTTGATATGTAGGTATACAACTAGATAATAATCTAGGCCATCTATACAAACTAAATTATCAGCCATTAATGAAGAAATTACAAGATGACTTAGAACATTGGAAAGACTTACCACTAACACTGATAGGAAGGGTAAATTGTATTAAAATGAATATCTTCCCAAGGATAAAATACCTATTTCAATTGTTACCAATTCACCTAACAGATAAATTCTTCAAGGAGCGAAAGAAAATAATAAGGAAATTCTTATGGAAAGGGGGGAAACCAAGGATAACGCTAGATAAATTAACAGAATAGTACAAACAAGGGGGCTTACAGCTACCAAACTTTAAGAATTATTATAGAGCAGCACAATTAAGATACCTATCAGATTTTTATCAAACAAGGGAAAAAAGCAGATTGAACCAGATTAGAGCTAGATAAAATAGGGGAAAAGGTACCTGAACATATACTATATAAGTGGGATGAAAAGCTGGTGCAACATAGGAATTCACCAGTACTGCACCATCTGCTCACCATTTGGAAGAAGATTCACGTAGAAAGGAATAAAACAAATTATCAACTACCAAAACTAATATTGACGCAAAATCAACTAATCCCTTTCACAATAGATAACCTTTCCTTTAGAGAATGGGAGAGAAAAGGGATCAAAAGAATAGAAAAGAGTTTTTTGAGAAACAAATTATTATCTTTTAAACAAATGAAGTACAAATATGGTATAACTCACGATATAATGTTTGCATACCACCAACTGAAAACCTACTTGAAGGACAAATTGGGAAGCAGGCTGAGGTTACCAGAAGGAAGCAATTTTGAATATGTGATTACAGACACAATGATAATTAAAAGATTTATAGCATCAAACTGCAAGAGAAAGAGAATGAGGAAACAAGCCGTAAACCCAAACAAAAATGGGAACAAGATCTAAATATAAAGATAAAGAATGAAACATGGGAAAACCTATGCTCCGGAACTATGAGAAATACAATAAACACGAGGTTACGCATGATACAATATAATTGGTTGCACAGGCTACACACCACGCCCCAAAAGTTAAATAAATGGGACCCAACAGTATCAGACAGATGTTTTCGCTGTAAGAAGGAAACGGGAACAACAATACGTGCAATTTGGGCATGTGAGAAAGTGGAAAAGTTTTGGGAAGATCTAAACCAGGTATTAAATAAAATCACAAAAAGCAACATACCACAAAATCCAGAGATCTTTCTTCTAAGTAATATAAGAAGTAAAGAACTTGGACTCGATTTGGATGGAGCACAAAAAAAGATTTATTATAATAGTCTTAGTTGTAGCAAAAAAATGTATTATGTCAACCTGGAAATTAGAAGATAGCCTGAGAATACAGAAATGGTACATAGAAATGAATAAATGTATTCCATTGGAAAAAATAACATATAATTTAAGAAAAAACATCGCAGTATTCGAACAAATTTGGGAACCGTAGATGGAACACAATAGAGAAGTCCCACCAAGGACCTCCACCGCCTAAAATGACAGAAGGAGAAGAAGACGAAATGAACTGACCCAGTATGTAAAAGTAGATGACACAAATTTCTTGTTTATTTTCATTGTGTGATGACATTGTTTAATGGGTTTAATGTATCATATATGTTGAATGTTGAGTGAGTGGGGAGGGGGGGTGAAGGAGGGAGGGAAGCGGGGGAAAGGGGAGAAAATGACACTGTGTATATTCAAGAGGGAAATGTTTGTGTGTATTTTGGTCAGTATGGTTCATAGTGTGAAATTTATTTTTTTAAATGTAGAACAAATTAATGTGCTGGAGCAAGCCAAGGTTAAGAAGGAGGAAGTTCTGGATTTTTTTCTGAAAAATATTCAGATCGTTAAGTTCACTAACACATTATCATTACACTGACCAGCAGAGGGAGTCAGAAATTAGTTATAGTTAGGAGTAGATTCAAAATGGATGCCTCCACAAGGTCATGAGTACTTACCTCTGGCCAATGAAGTATAGTTGAAATAAAATAATACAATTTTCTTTATTACAATAAAAGAAACATCTCTTGGTAGCAGGAGTGGAAGAAACATCAGGAGTGTGAATCAGTTGTTCAAACAATGATTTATGCTGTATCTGCAAACCATTGGACAGGTTAGCAAACCTGATACATGGAGGATTGCACTGCTACTTATTGTGGTGGGACCTCAAACACTAGTGGTTTTCAACACATTTGTTTTTGCCAAGGCAGCTGAACAGGGCAAGTTCGACAAGGTTCTTGAGATGTTTCATGAACACTTCTCCAAAGTAAAATTAAATGTTCGAAGGGGACGTGTTTCACTCACACATGCAGCTGCAGTGAGAGAGCTTTGATACTTTTTAACAAACTTGAAATTAAAAGCAAAACATGCAATTTCGGACCACTGCAAGGTTCAATGATCCATGATCAAATTGAGTTCAGAATTATTGATATGAAATTGAGAGAGAGAGAGAGAGAGAGAGAGAGAGAGGTTGGCTGCAAGGGACAGAGCTTACCTTAGCTGGAGCTGTGAAGATATGCCATGCCAGTGAAATAGCTCTTCAACATGCAAAAAGTTTGGTAATAGTGCAAAAGCCAATGAAAATGAAAGCATAGTCATTGCCACAGTGTATACACACACACACACACACACACACACACACACACACACACACACACACACACACACACACACACACACACACACAGAGACACACACACACACACACACATACACAATGAGATAGAGGAACCAACAAAAATGTGGAGAGGCATTAAATTTTAAATGATGCGGCACTCAACATGCACCAAAATAATGCCCAGCCTATGCCTGTAATAAGTGCAAAGGACAGAATCACTGTGCAAAACAAAGTCTCTCCAAAGGGAAACAAAACAGAGTGAAAGTGTGCACACTATACACGCTACAGAAGAAAGGGCTCTCAGTGATGCACTCTTTGTTGGCATGGTAGAGCAGAAAGACTATAAACCAACAG
Source organism: Narcine bancroftii (assembly GCF_036971445.1). Taxonomy (NCBI): domain Eukaryota; kingdom Metazoa; phylum Chordata; class Chondrichthyes; order Torpediniformes; family Narcinidae; genus Narcine; species Narcine bancroftii. Next base: position 339,791,127 of record NC_091469.1, read on the forward strand.
GCACTGAACAGATAAGCATTAACAGATTTGAGCAAGATAAGTGGACTGTATCATTGCATACAAATGGAACAAATATTCCTTTCAAGCTGGATGCAGGAGCAAAGGTCAAGTTGATCTGTGAGCATGACATCAGTGTAATGAAGATAAACGCATTCATCCATGTAAACCCTGTACTGCGCAAAGCCTACAATAGACAGAGCATCAACAAAAAAGTGCATGTAAACTCAAGGTGAAAGTTAAAGATAAAGACGTCAGGTTCACAATAGTCCCAGATGGATATGAATCACTGTTCGGTGACAAAGCACATGAAAACTTAAGCCTCATCAAGAGGGTGTATCACTTTAACAGCAACAATGCATGGAATTGGTAGAGGAAATACTGGATCAATTTCCAGACATCTTCAGGGGGTTTGGAGTTCTACCATTCACCTATAAAGTACAGTTAAAAGAGGATGCTCAGCCAGTAGTGCATGCCCTTAGGCAGGTTCCAGCCCCACTAAAAGAAAAGCTCAAGCAGGAACTCGACCGAATGATGGGACTAGGGGTCATAAGGAAAGTGGAGGAGCCCACAGAATGGGTGAATTCAATGGTGTGTGTCAGAAAATAGAATGGTGACCTATGCATATGCATGGACCCAAAAGACCTGAATGCCAATATAAAAAGAGAACATTATCAGATTCCAACCATGGATGAAATTACAAGTGAGATGGGCAGTGCAAAGTTTTTTTCACCAAATTGGATGCATCCCAGGGCTACTGGCAAATAAAATTGCCTGATGATAACACAAAATACTGTACATTTAATAGACTCTTTGGCCAATACTCCAGTCTGAGGAGGCCTTTTGGAATTTCCCCAGCTCTGGAAGTGTCCTACAGGACAATAGAGCACATCATAGAAGGCATAAGTGGGGTACATGGATGACATGATCCTATGGGGATCCATACTGGAGCAACACAATGAGAGGCTCATCAAAGTGCTACAACTCATCCTGAAGTATGGATTAAAATTAAACAGAGAAAAATGTCAGTTTAGTGTGAAGGGAAATCACCTTTTTAGGAGATAAACTGTCAGAGGCAGGTGTGGAGCCAGACAAGAGCAAGGTGAAAGCAATTTTAGAGATGCCCAGACACACTGACAAAAAAAAGGCATATTGACAGTGCTGGGAATGATCAATTTCACTGGTAAATTCATATCAAACCTGTCCTTTAAAAACAAAGTACCTAAGGAAGTTGTTACAGGACAAATGTGAATTCAAGTGGACAGACAACCACAAGGAAGAATGGAGAAGACTGAAGACCATTCTAACCACAGAACCAGTGCTTTTGATGTTTTTTGACACATTCAAAAGGATGAAAATATCCATGGATGCTTCAAAAAATGGCTTCAGGCTGTCGGAGAAGATTGGAGGCCAGTAGCATAGGCATCAAAGATGATGACAACATCTGAATGTTGATTTGAACAGATCAAGAAAGAGTGTCTAGGTCTGGTCAATGGATTTGAGAACTTCCACAAAATGTGTGTGGTCTACCAACGTTCATGGCAAAGACAGACCACAAGCCATGAATGGCAATAATCAAGAAAAAAATCTCAGTGAAATGTTGCGCCGCAAATCCAAAGACTGATGATAAAGCTACACTGTTGTGCCTTTGAATTGGTGTACACACCAGGGAAAACTATTGTGTTAACTGATACGTTATACAAGTCATTGACACACAGTGAAGTACACAGAGAGAGTTCCACAGACACAGATGTGAATCTCCATGTGAACCTGATCACTGAACTTTTTCCTGTATCTGACAGAAAGTTCAAGCAGATCACAGCTGAAACAGAAAAGGACACAGTTCTATCGAAGGTCATCAAGAATCTGAATGAAGAATGGCCTAGAGGTAAATATCAGCCATAGTATAACATCATAGTTGAGCTGAGTGTTGTCAATGGGCTTCTACTTAGACAAAGCAGAATTGTCATTCCTCAATCACTGTGACAAGAGATGCTGCAAAGGTGCGCGAGGGCACCTTAGAATAAATAAAATGTAAGTGGAGACCCAGAATTGCTGTTTATTTGCCAGGGATAAATGCTGACATTGACAGGGTGGTTTCAAGCTGTGAAACATCAAGCAAAGCAGACAAAGGATAATAACTGACTTACAAGCAGAACCATGGCAGAAAGTTGGGACTGATCTGTTCCACATGGATAGAAATAATTACTTGCTGGTTATTGACTACCTATAAATTATCTGGAGATTGTGCTGCTTCCTAACATGTCTGTTGCTTGTGTGATCAAATATATGAAATTGATCTTTGCAAGATATGAAATTCCTCAAATTGTCTACAGTGACAATGAGCCATTCTACAGCTGTAGAGAATTCCAGAACTTTGCAGAAGAATATGATTTCTCACCTGTGACTTCGAGTCCTCTGTATCCATAGTCAAACAGTAAAGCAGTAAAAAGGAGTTCACCTAGTTTAACAGTTGCTCAGGAAAGCACAAGACAGTGGCTCAGATCCTTATCTAGTTCTAATGAGTTACAGTGCTTCACCACTTAAACATGGCAGGTCACCCACTGAGCTTCTGATAGAACATAGACAATGCTTTACAATTCCCTACTCTGCAGACCAAAACAAGAACAGAGATATCAAATATGTTGAACAGAAACAAAAGTGTCTGCAATGGAGACAAAAAGCAAATGACAATTCAGCAAAAAGCTTAGGACCACTGGGACCACATGACACAGTGAGACTCAGAGATTCCAACACTTGAGACTAGAAGGCAACTGTTCTGGAGGAAGTAAATCCCAGATCCTACACAGTCAGAACAGAGGATGGTCAAATACTGAAGAGGAATCGAAAGAGCCTGCTGAAATTGCAAGAAACACTGCAGGGACAGACAACTGCAGAGGATCCAGCCTGCACAACAACTGAGGAAACACCACAAGTGCTAGACAGCAATGGATCAGCAGAGCTGACACAAGCACCTGTGTTAAGAAGATCCACATGTAATCAAAACACCTGAAAGATTGAATCTCTAAAAGAACTGCACACTTAAAAAGTTTGTGGTGCTAATGTTTGTGTTTACTTCTGTGTTGAACTTTAAATTCTAATGAATATTGTATTAGTGTGTCATGTTGTTAGATTAAGCATCTCAAGGAAAGGTGATATAATGATAGACCATGAAAGGGAGTCAGAAATGTGTTGTTGTAGCTAACAGTAGATTCAAAATGGATGCCTCCATGAGAATGTGAGTGAGAACTAAAGATAATAAAGTATAGTTGTTATAAAATAACCCAAGTTTCTTATTACAATAAAAGAAGCATCACTTTACCCTTTAGTTGGTTTGTCCATATACTTTGTCAGAAATTCTTCCTGGACATACCTGATAGATTCTGACCCATCTCAACCTTTTGTACTAAGGATATGCCTGTCGATATGAGGGAATTTGATGTCTCCCAGAACAGCAACCTTGTTGTTTTTTGAACTTTTCCCTGTTCCTCAGTGGCATGCAGAATACACCCAAAAGAGCGATTGCTCCCTTCCTGTTTCTGACTTTTATCCACACTGACTCAGTGGACAATCACTCCACAACCTCTTTTTCTGCAGCTTAATACTTTCCCTGATTAGCAAAGCCGCTCCTCCTTCTTTCACCTCCTTCTCTGAACCTTTTGAAACATCTAAACCCAATTTAACTGGATGAAGAGATCAGGAGTAAAGGAGTGGTGAATATTGGGGGTCAACATATGGTGGGGGCATATACACAGTTCCGAATAGAGTGTGGTAACAGAGATATATTTAAAACATAGCATTTGAAGAGCATTATGTTTCAAAGGATTAACCCAAAATTTATTTTTGGCCACAATATTACAGACCATTAAAGCAAGAAAGTTATGATGCCGATAAAATCTTCATTTGACCTCAATGCTGTGACTATTTCTGGATACCATGCTTCTGCAATTGGCTTTGGTAAAGGTGCAGAGATAATTCCAGGGATGAGGAATTTCAGATACATGAATGGACATGCATGTTGGAGTTGTTTTTCTTGGAAGAAAAGAGCTTGTGAGGAGTTAGCAAGGGCTATTTAAAATCATAAATTGCATAAGCAGTCTCCATAGAGTAATACATAGAATCATACAGTGAGGAAACAATCCCTTTAGCCTAACTTGCCCATGTTTGTGGAGAGAAACTGGATCTATTCACAGAGGAGTCATGAATTATGGGATGAGGAATGAAGGTGAATGTCAAAAGAACCATGAGACATCAGGGGGAAAAAAATTGAATTTGGAATACATTACTGGGTATAATAGTGGAGTAATAGTACTATTTCTGTAGTAGAGAGAGTGGAGAGCACCAAGTTCCTTGGAGTTCACTTAACTAGTGACCTATTGTGGACCCTCAAAATCTACTCTCTTGTCAGCAAGGCTCCACAGCGACTGTACTTCCTGAAAAGACTGAAGTGGGCAAGGCTACTGGCCACCATTATGTCAACCTTCTATAGGAGCTCTATCAAGAGTGTCCTGGCCCTTTGCATATCAGTGAGGAATGATCGCTGCTGAGAAATGTATCAGAGGTCAATCCACAGGCCATAAGAGTGGCAGAGAGGATCACTGGAATTACTCTCTTCCTTCCCCTGTCTCCCCACCTACCTCTCCCCCATTGGTGTGATCTACAAGGATCCTTGTCTGAAGAGGGCACACAAAATCATTGAGGATCCCTTCTACCTTGTACACAGCATATTACAGCTGCTCCCATTGGGGAAGAGATACAGAGCCACCACCACCAAGCTGAGGATCAGCTTCTTCCCAAGGGCAGTGAGAATGCAGAATGACCAAAGGAACTACTCACACTAACTATCCAAGACTTTCATTTATACAAAACAATATTTATTTATCTATCTATTTATTTGTTTGTTTGTTTGTTTGTTATAATAAAATACTTGTCCCACATATGTATTATTTATCTGTATGTATGTTATGTCTGTTGTACGTCTGCATGTTTTATACCGAGGACCAGAGAATGCTATTTATTAGGTTGTACTTGTACAATCAGGTGACAATAAACTTGACTTGACTTGAGGAAGCTACAATTGCTGGTTCAAAAGGGAGCTGTATAGGTACCAGAAAGGAATTAATTTGAAGAGTCAAAGGAAGACAACAAGAGACTGGGTCTTCATAGATTTACACACAGCTGGTATGGATTCAATGAGATGAATGGTCATATGCCATTCTGTGACCATTTAGTGATATGTGGACAATGACTTAGAACATAGAACACTACAGCACAGTATAGGCCCTTTGGCCCTTGATGTTGGACCAACCCATCTCAAATCATATTGGTATTTTGGACTTCATCACTCTTTTGTACTAGCAGATGTTGCATGAGAGTTTCTGAGAACCAGGAGACTAAAATTAATCAGAAAGCCAAAGAATGGAAGAGAAGAATCAAACATATTTTATACTCAATGTTTATGATTCTACAATTCTCTGTATGATTTTCCTGCTGCAGTGTAATACTGAAGGTAATCTGACCCCATGACTCTCTCCCTCCCAAGTGCCTTCCCCCTCCCTCCTCCTCTCATTCATGATTGCTTCCCCTTTACACCAAGGGCATACCTGACACGCAACAAATTTCTATGCCATTAAGTTTAGCATGCTCTGTGAGGAACCAGTATTTGCCATATAGAACTCATCGAAACTATCACGAGAAGAAACTATATCCACTGTTCAATTAATGCAGTTCTTACACTCTACTTCAGATGTCACAATCCTAACTCAGATCCAGGGCATTATGAGAATTCCACACAGGAAATAGCTAGAGGACTGCAAAGCTTCCTTCTGACTTTGATCTGGTGACAGGCAATTTACCAAACTGGATGATTGGCCAAATTGTCTAATTTGGTCACTTGGATGTCAGCCAAGTCTTCCTTCTGAGAAAAACGTGACTGCTAAGAAACTAAAAGTGTCAAGAGCTGGAATGTGTGGAGGAGATTTATAATTTCTGCCTTTAATTGTTGGTATTATAACCATCCAGGGGCTCTATGGTAGAACTGATAGGCCAAGGAATAGGCTATTTAGTCGAGCTACATAATAAGTGAACAAACCTTCGCAGAGAGCTCAAAAAAAATGATGAATGGTTGAAGGGATAATAACTACTGGTGAAACGATGAAGCTAGCATGTCTAAGTGGTTAGCATTCTTGGCAGAACGTGAAAAATTGAAAAGGAATATTATGTCAGCCGGGACTATTTCACTCAAAATACGTGATTTGAACTGATGCAAGCTGCACCAGTAGCTACAAGGCAATTATCAGCATTTTGCTGATGATCACACAGTTACAGACTGAGGCACACCAGTGGTGAGCCCAGTGCCTTCAACGACCAGCATTATTTCAGTTTGGCTCGTGCAGATTACAGTCAATTGCCAAGGGGAGTGTTTCAAGGCTGCGACCAATATTAGAAATCATCCCACAAGTCTTTCCAGTTTGGTCAAACCCACTTTGGAGCATGTGTGAAAACCTGATTATCTGGCACGACGCCAAAGATTTTAGCAAATGGGCTGTGGATAACAAATGGGTTTTCTCACCAGTGAGAGGGGTGAACTCACTTCCTGGAAGATTGAAGGAGGCAGAATTCCTGAAACATTTAAGTGTTACTTGAAAAGATAAGTGAAGAGGTGGAATGCACAAGACCATGGACATGGAGATTAATTGAATAGATCTTTTATTGTTTGGCAGATGATGTAAGCAATATAGTGAACAGACAAATTAGTCCAGTCCAGGCAGCTGGTGAGTGGCAGTATTCATGCCAACACTTACTTCAGCCAGAAGATTGATGTTAAGATTTGCAGGCCAGAGCCCTCTGACTAACGCATGATTGATGATGAGTTTGCAGAGATTGTAACCTTGTTTGATTGATGTGTACTGATTGTTTGCCTTAATTTTCAATAAACCTGCAATTGATTTTGAATTTTAGGATTTGCAATCAAATCAATATGACAATTCCAGGCCTGTAATGTCACTGAATCTAACAACAGGTCTCCCATTGGTGCAGTAGATAATTGCTGCCAGCAACAAAAAAAAAATTGCAGATAGAAATCTTTGCTTCTTCTCCTCCTCCTCAACCTCCAAATTGGAGTCCTGTTCTTCAGTACACTCTCATTCTACTTGGAATGCTGAAAATTAAGGCACAAATCTTACTTCTGCCATTTACCACCCTGCGATGAGGTCTGCAAAAGTGAGCCAGGATTTCTCTGCAACCAATAAACATAACAGTCAATTAATGTTGATTTTAACCATAGAACACTAAAGTACAGACCCAGCCCTTTTGGCCCATCTATTCCATGGCAAACTATTTTTCTGCCTCATCCATTCTTGTTAAAATGGTGGATGGTGCAAGATCTGACATAAGTTAGTGTTTTTTTATTTGCAACACAGTATAAACATGTGCCACCCAATTTAACCTACAATCCTGTATGTTTTGGAGGGTGGACACAAACATATCACCCAAGGAACACCCACACAGAACACATGCAAACTCCTTACAGACAGCTCCGGATTCAAGCACAGGTCGCTAACGCTGTAATAGCATCACACTAACTGCTATGCTACTCGTATCACCTAAGAGAACACATTCCACCCAGAGCACGCAAATCAAAACATGTGTCATGTGTAACCATCGTGCCTAATGTCTATTGTCTATCAGTTCTATCTGGTGCTGAAAGCTGAATACAAACACTTGTTTTTAGCAAAAGAATATATTTTTTTTGTGAATAGACTTTGAAAGGAGGTCTTTGGTATTCGTCCAGATCCCAGATTAATTGACATTGATGAATAAAAAGCTCTTTTATATGGTCATAGAATACATGAGAAGGAGATTCTAAAAACTGGTGGTAGGTTCAACTTTCAGTGTTCAAGGTTCCTTTTATTGTCATGTAATAAAACATTAAAAAATCTAAAAACTTCATATACTTTAACTTTTGTCTGCCGTAAGACAAATAAAGAGTTGCTATGAACTTTGCCCCTAACAATAAGAGAGAGAGAAGCAAAAGAGTGTCTCTTTAGAGAGAGTGAGTATCCGTGAATTCATTTTCAGTGTTCCTATAATCTCTGCAGCTGCACAGACTCGTGTTCAAACCATTGGAAACCCAAGCTCCAGATCCAAAACTTCAATAAGATCTGGAAGTCTTCAGTGTCTGAGGCCCTCCAGGAGCCCTTCTTGCACTCAGCAACTTTTCAAATCCCAGTTCTGGTACCTGATTCCTATGAGCCAGTCTCCAGCAGCCCACAGCCTGTGTAGGTCCTTTAACCACGTCATGAGCAGTTGGCAGCCTGAGTGTCCTTCAACTGCATCACCAACAGCCCACATCCTGTGTGAATCCTTCAGCCACTGAGCCCTTCACTGGTCCACCTTCCCTGTTAGATTGTCTCCCAAGCTTCTCCATCCCATCAGTGTTCTCCCTGTTTCAGGTGTCCGGCGCCAGTCTGCTGCTCCCCCAGTGTTTGCAACCCCTTGTGGTATGCCACTCAGGACAGGTACCGCAATCTTGGGCACAGACCTCCATGGTTTTAAGATTTAAAAAAAAACACCACACTTCCTCCAACACAGTGGTTTTCAAACTGCCCCCCAAAACTCACATTTAAGTTTAAGTATTCCTTATGCCATAAGTGCTCTGTGATTAGTAAGAGATTGCTTAAGGTGGTATGTGAGTGGGAAGGGAAGATTGAGAATCACTGCTCTAGACCCAATTGTTACTGAAATATTTTGCTTGAGAAAAATTGTCATTGGCCCATTTCCTTTAGAGATATGAAATTGTACACATTACGAGTCAATTAGGTACAATTAAAACAGTGGCTTTCAAACTTTTTCTTTCCACTGACATACCACCTTAAGTAATCTCTTACTAATCACAGAGCACCTATGGAATAGCGATTACTTAAGGTGGAATGTGAGTTTAGGGGACAGTTTGAAAACCACTGCTCTAACATAAATTTAAAGCCTGTACAGAGCAGTCAGCATCAGGATCAGTCAGTCAAACCCTACAGAGCATCTGTGTCTCAGCTCCCTGCTCTCCCTGGTCCATGGCAGCAGCAGTGCTGCCATTATAGCAGCTCCAGTGTACAAAATGTAGACCGGCACTCAGAAAATTCACAGCCTGGAGAAAAAAAACACTCTCCATATCTCTGGTCCTATCAACCGATACACACTCTGCACACTCCTAGTGTTTCTTCCATTCCTGTACACACTGCACACTCCTGGTACCATGTGATGTTTCTTTTATTGTAATAAAGAAATTTGGGTTCTTTTAAAACAACTATACTTTATTAGCTAAAGAACTCACTCAGGACCGTGTGGAATCAGCCATCTTGAATTCAACTGAGCTGCAAAAAACTAGCCTCCAACTCCCTCTAGTGGTTGGGAGTGTCTCTAGCCTACACTATGGATGCTGGGAAATCTGCTCAGTTTCTCCAACACTTTTGTGTATATACTACAATAACAGCATCTGCAAACATTCTTGTTTCACTCCAACTGTTCTTTTATCTCTTTTGCTGTTGGTGGAATCTCAGCAGAATGAAAACTGATTGCTATATTTACTGCAGAGAGTCTAAAATACCACTAAAAACATAACTTCATCTGTGAAGTACTTTGGGACATAATGAAGACATGAAATAGCTCTTTCGTCCGTCAACATCTTTTAGGTTTTTTTTTCACGAATGTCAATTTCTATTCCTAAATGATTTTTTTTTTGTGGGGGGATGGGGGGGGGGTGGTTGGGATTTACCTAAGCATTCAATTCTTTTCTGGAAGCAATTTAAAATTTTAAGAGACAGCATTGATTTAGGAGTTTTAAGAATTGTCAAAAAAAAATGATGATATATTGACAGAAAAATAAAATCTTATCAAAGATTGAGTTGTTTTTTTTTTGCATTTGGAGCATTAAATCCACTCTGGGGAAGGTACAGATTATTTGTGTATTTAAAGATGGCATATTCTGGAATTCTGCACAAAACTTTGAGTCAATGGCAGCATAGATCAGATTTTTTTGGTGGAATATAATTCAACCTTTAGCCAACACTGATTTAACATACCTAATAAATCAAAATACTGTACTATTTTGATGGTAGTTGTGAAGTGGTGAGGCCTCTTTCAATGCCTGTGCATACGTTTATTTGCTTTCAGCTTTACAACTTTTGATACCTTCTTGCTTGGAAACAGGCACTTCTACAAAATAAAGTTGAAAGGAGCATGGTCAACAAGTATGTGGACTTATTAAATTTGTGAATTGGTGTTTTTGGTATTCTGAAAGGAGCTAACTCCGCTTCTAACACTCCCTTCTGCATTTTAACAAAATTTCTCACTGAACAGTGAACTGATTGTTCCTCTCAACCAGAGAAGGGATCAAAATTCACTGGCCTACAGGGTGGTCTAAATCTCTCATCAGGAAAGGGAAAAATACATGGGTGCATTTTTTTCCATTTAAGCTGATTAAAATGTGCTTGAAAATACTAGCTCTCACTATTAGAGCGGTCATAGGCAATCATCCAGTCAAAACAGATCAAATGACTTTTCAGACTGTTTTAGTTATCCAAAATGCACAGAGGTTAGTGAAGTGAGTTACTAAAGTTTGGGGAGCTTGTGCCAACCACATGTAAGACAAAGATTCACAGTTCAAGTCAAAATAGAATGCTGGCTATTTTTATAAATATAATTTTTTTTATATAAAGTAGTCCAAAAGTATCTTAAATGTTAAGTGTCTTCAAATATTTTGGATTTTTCTCAACTATACAGTTATAAGTCCACAATGTTATTTTGTCCAATGAGTGAACACAAAAATAAATGCCTCTCCAAGAATATATCTTTGGACATGTTTCTTCTTCCTCTTTGTTCATCCCTCAGGATCAAGCCAGTTTTGTGACCTCTGAGGTGGATAGTGGAGCCAATAAGGGAACTGTCCAACTCTTCCACAGGTGAAACAGGAGCAATTGGTAGACTATGTGCTAGTTGAGCACTTCTTTTGCTTTTACACAAAGCTTCTGTGTACTACCAATGCAAGGTCATCAGGGACAATTCCTGATGCTTCTTCTTTACTTCAAGTAGTCACAAACCTCAAAGTTTCCCAGACGTCAGTGGATGTTTCAAGGAGAATCTGAGAATCTTCTTGAATCTGTATACCTGGGAGTATTTTCTAATGTTCCTAAGTGCTTTACCTCACTTCGTTTTAGATTAAACATCATTTGACATTTTTCTGCCAAAATGACCATCCAATTTTTACTGTATCTTTCTGTGGCCTAAGGTTTGACATATCACTGTCAATTGCGCTGTCAATTTTCGTAGCATCTGCAAACTTCTTTATCGTGCCCTCTTTATTTAGTCTGGATTATTAATATATATTACAAAAAATGTGGGAAACCCAGGACTGATCATTTTTCTGTCACAAAAATGACGCATTAACCCTGGTCATCTGCTTACTGCCAGTGACTTAATTTTGAATTCCATTTTCAAAGTTCTCTCGCAATCCCTAGCCTCTTACTTTTTTGTTTGGATTGCATCTGGGCCCTTGTTGAACCCCTTACCACAGCTATGCAGACAATATTAAACATGTTGACCTCCAAACATCAAAAAATACTGGCAAGTTAGACAGCACAGCTTGCCCAATCATATATATGCTGATTGTCCCTGATAACTGTGCCTTTATAAGTGTTCTTTACTCTTTATTAAAATAGATTCTAGTAATTTGTCCCTCAGAACAACTTAACTAACTGAGTTGCAAGTGCACAGTACTTCTCATGTTTTATCCATTTGCCCTGAAGTCCACCATAACTAATACCTCTTTATTGATGCAGCTTGAAGTTTGATGTGAATGACCAGGAGTTCTAATACAAGGTGTTAATCCAAGTTGGTTTGAAATGAAAGTTCCATTCATGTTCAAAGGGGCAATAAAGCTCTTCAGACATCTGAAGGTTGAGGTCCAACAAAAACACATGGTGGACAGAAAGAGCACAGGATATCCAGCAACCTGCTTACAACCGAAACCTATATAAATTCTTCAAACTGCCATCTACAATCAAATACCCAAGCACCCACCCTACTTAGAGGCAAGACTGAGAAAGTTTATCAAAGACCAAGAACTATTTGGTGCCTGCAAGGATGAGCAGTTTAAAAATCTCTTAACCTAGCCTCTGTCTTTTAGAACAAGTTTCCTTCTTCATTCCACAACCCACACCACACCTAAAATACATTTCTGAGATTTCTGGTTGAGATTTATGCAGTTTTTGTGGTGTAAGGTACAGTTGATGCAGGAAATTGTATTGCACCACCCTGTACCTAACATTAATAACAGCTGTCATGCTGTCCCGATAGAGGTCTGATCAGCAGCACCCGTGGATTGTTTTTGAGTTCTTTGGGCTCGTAACAATATATATTGTAGAAATTGTTTGTCATCAAAATGTAGGGCATAAATATTCATGAGTGTCCATGATTTGGAGTATATTTGACAAGGCATCATCACAAATCTCCCAGCCGGTCAGCGACCACACCCTAGACCACCACTGGAGCATTCTTCCCAATCACGATAGCCACTCCACTGGCCCTGCCACTGAAGGAGGATGTCCCCACCTGGTCCATCCACCCCCTCTTTAATTTTATATGCTTTTGCTTTGTAAGGTGGGTCTCCTGCAGAAACACTATGTCTGCCTGTATCCTTTTCAGGTGTGCCAAAACTCTTTCTCTTTATTGTTCCGTTAATCCCATTCATGTAAAAACTTACAAACCTAATTGTATTGTCCATTATCCCAGAGCCCTTCCAATGTCTTATCCTTCCTTCTATTCCTCTGGTACATGTCTTCCTTCCCGTTTATCTTTCATAGACATCTGGTGCAGATGACCATGCTCCAAACGAACTAAAAAAAACTAGAACCATCAATTCAAAGAAATGCAAAAAGTACCCCCAACTAATCGTTTCCCATTCCCTTCTCTCCCTGGATCTACTCATACCTTTCTCTGCGCCAATGCCCGAAATATTAGTGCCCATTCGCCCGCCATTTTGGGGCATGCCCAATGTACCCATCTCACGCTTACCCTAGTCTATCCCCCTTCTCTTTGAGCTCCCCGTAATCATTCCTCTTTTAAAAATTTAGCCATTCTTCTTTAGACAGTAACACAGTTAAACATAATGAAACATGCCCCTCAATCATACCATTTACAGTATATACAATCAATAATTCCACCAATGCCCCTTTCTCTTTTTCCCTTCATTTATATTTAGACCTGGGAGGGCAATAAGTTTTCCACATAAACCAGTGCCTCTGAGAGTCTGCAAAAAAAACTTAAATATCTTCAACGATGCAGGGTGAAGGAAGATAAATCCGGTCCCTTTTTCCCTAAGATTTTTTTTTCACCTTGTCGACTTCCTTCCTGCACCTTAAAAGCGCAGCACTTATATCCAGATAAAAGAGGATTTTCACTCCTCCATACTCCACCGGAACCCCTCTCTTCTTCGCTCCCTCTCATAACAGCCTATAAAACTCTCTCTCTTATCCTGGTAGCAAAGGAACCTCACTGATTGTGATAGTACAGGTCTATCACCAATGTACATAGTGTATATAGTTACTGTACCTAGACTGTGCTTACAGCGATTGGCTGAGAGCTAAGCCACTCCTATTGTCTGGGCCTTAAAGGGTTGTGTCCCTAGCCAGGTCGGATCATTCCGGACTGGTCGGCCACCTGTGAAGAGCTCCGGTCTTTTGCTAATAAAAGCCTTGGTTTGGATCAACAAGTCTTTGGTTCTTTCGACGAGCTCTACACTGATACAGATCAGAATCACGGATTTGGACTTGGGTGGGGTGCAAGAGACCAGTGGGCCAACTGTATTTCCAGATCATTTCCAATTTTCTTCCTCCTCAATACCAAACAAATCCAGATTTTGAAGAACCCCATCAGGTCTCTTACCTCCTTACACTCCTTCACCCCCACAATTTTAATATTATTTCTCCTGCTGAAATTTTAAAGGGAGTCCATTTTCTCCCAAATTCTTTCTTTTTCCTTCCCCCACATGTCCATCTCTTCTTCCCTTTTTTCCAGCTTTTCTTCCACTTTATATTCTTTCATCTGTTATTTCCATGCTGTTGGTTAAATTATCTAGTCTCTCTTTGATGGTATTCTGGCCTGACACCAATTTTTAAATGTATTTTTCATCTGGTGGATAGCATCCATAATGTCCTTGGCAGAGAGCACTGTGCACTCTGCCTCCCTTTTCCTTGACTTTCTTTCCTCCTTGTTTTTCCCTTTTGTTCCTCTCTTCCCTCCTCCTCCCCTTCTTCCACCAAAGTCTTTGGGCTAATGGTGACATGCCTCTCCCCACTGCCCTCAATGTCCCAGCTCCTTTGTGGTCATGCAGCCCACCATTCCATATGCCTTATGTGCCCGATGGCACGTCCATCTTCAGGTCCCCACATGGATCGGCCTTACCAGGGAAGTGCCTTTTATTCCTCTTCCCTGTTGTTATCACCACCGCTGCCATCACCTTCACCACCCCTCTGGGTCCAAGTCAGTTATGCTGCCCGCTGGCCTCCGCCGCACTGCCACAGTCACCCGACGGCGCTCCTGCCTCCCTACTCACGCCCCTCTGCACTCCATGGTCGCCTAACAGTTTTCCTGGTGGCACTTTTGCCTCCATGCCTGTGGCCCTCTCTTGGCCACCTCGCGCTCCTGTTTCTGCCACGCTGATCTCACTTAGCTTTTGACCCATGGGACATTCCGGGGCTCCACTCCTGCCATTGTCACTCCAATGCCTGTAGGTCTGAGGTCGTCCTCCTTCTCCCTTCCAGCATGAGGCGATCCTCTCCTATTTTCTTTTCTATCTTGATTTGTTGCTTTATTCTTTCTTCCCATTTTCTTGATATTTGTTCAATGTTTTCTTTCTTCCTTTACATTTTTATAAGGGGTTCTGCTTTTTCTGTCTTTTTCCATCTTTCTTCTGAGGAGCTCTTCTCTTCACCTACTGCCTCTCCAATGACATATTGAATCCCGTCAGACTACTATTCATTGACTACAACTCCATTTTCAACACCCAAATAAAATCACGCCCAAACTCTGAGACATTATGCTCAGCAACTCCCCTCTTTAATTACATACTACAAATGGTAATCAGTGAGAATTGGTGGCAACACCTCCTCCATGACCATACTTAATATCGGTGATGTGCAATGCTGTGTACTCAGCCCTCTACTATACTCCTTGCACTCTTACACTCTGTAGCTAAACACCACTTCAACTAAAATTCACAGATGACACCATGGTTGTCAGGGCACCAATGTCCCAGAAAGGCTTTCAGCATGTCAACCATGTCCCTCAACTTCTACAGGTGCAGCATTGAAAGCATGTTACCTGGAAGCTTCACACTAAGGTCTTGGAGCTGCTCCACCCATTAAAATAAGAAGCTGCAAAAGGTCATGAATGAAGCTCAGAACATCAGACACACTTCCCTCCCCTCTATAAACTCCATCGACCCTTCCCATAATGTCAGGAGCGTAGCCAAAATACTGAAAGACACATGCACCTTGGCTGCAACCTCGCCTCCTTCCTCCCATCAGGAAGAAAGTTCAAAACTATGAAATCGCTCACCAAAGCGCTCGCAGCCCTCAGGCTCCTGAATGAACCTCACAACAATGCTCTCGTGCTACTCTTGCCATATACCAATTGATCACTGACACTCTATTGTGCAATTTGGCTCTTTTTTAAAAATTTGAATTTAGAAATACAGCACTATAACTGGCTTTTCCAGCCCACGAGACCGTGCCAACCAAATACACCAATTAACCTACAAACCCCGTATGTTTTTGGAGGGTTGGGGTAAACCAGAGCACTCAGAGGAAACACACGCAGCCATGAGGAGAACATATAGACTTTTTTTAGGCAGTGCTGGATTCGAACCCAGGTCACTGGCACTGCAACAGCATTGCATGAACCATTGCACTGGTGTGCTGTTTTGCACTCCAACTTTATATGGTTTTATGCATGACTTGACTTGCTACCCTGCTTACAGAAGAACCCTTCTCACAGCACCAGGCATTATGTTACAATGAACTTGAAATTGCTCACTGATTGTCATCTCCACTTTAGAACCAAGTTATGGATTTACAGAATGTAGGTCGCTCTGTACATGTGTACAGTTGGAGACTGTAAGTCATTATTGTCTTCTTCATTCAAGTATGGGAAAGATAGACTCTAACAGTACCCAGCTGGAAAAAAGAAGGGCTTTCCCCTTCTGTCCTACTGTGCAACAATGTCCACTCCACAAAAGCTCCATCCTATTCCAAAAATAACCAAAATCAATAATAAAAGCCTTGTAAATCAAGTTTAAATTCAATTTCATTTTCTCATGTATTGAAAATGCAGTGAAAGCGGCTATTTTGCAAGTAGATTAATTGACATCTCATTCTACAATAAGTAAAACAGCACAAAATGCACAAAAGTACAAAGTTATGGAACATAGACAACATAATTTTACAATTTGGGAGATCATTCCAGAGCCTGATAATGGCAAGAAAGAAACTGTCCTTGCATCTGGTGGTTCATGGTCTTAGACTTGTCAATATTCTTCTTAACAGGGGGTGTGGGGAAGAAAATGTTGCCAAGGTAAGATGAGTCTTTTAATATGTTGCCTTTTCCAAGGCAGTGTAAGTTATAGATAAAGTCTATGGAGGGTAGGGGGGGAATGTCCTGAGCTACCTTAACAACCTCTGCTTTTTCTTGTGAACTTGGGCAGAGCTAGTCCCATACCAGGCAGTCATGTATCCTGATAGGATACATTTAATGGTACACAGTAAGAGATGTTAAGGGATGCCACATTTCCTCAGACTTCTGTGGAGGTACAGGTGCTGATGCACTTTCTTGGTCATTTTAACAATATGTGTGGGCCAGGACAAGTCTCTGGTGATGTTTACCCATGGGAACAAAGCTGCCTATTATCTCCATCTCAGCAGTGTTGATGCGGACCAAGAAGTGATCTTCGTCCCTCCTCTGGAAATTTATAACCAGCCTTTTGGTGTTGCGGACATTGAGAGAGAGATTGTTGTCCGAACACCAAGCCACTAGTCTTTCAACTGTACTCCATTTCTTTCTTGTTAGAGATTTTGCCAACCATGGTGGTTATAAAGGCTTCCCTGTCAAACAAGCTGTGTGGCTTTTCAGAACCTTCATTTATGAATAATTTTCATCTCATTAAACCCCTGCAAAGGAATGCATGTACTGTGGTGAAGGAATTTCAATATCCTGCAATTCATTCATGTATTACATTCAAACTGATTACATTCAAATCAAAGATTTACAAATTTTCATCATCTCACGTGCCATGAGCTCATATAGTATGTTGAATTTCTTTCTAAGATTTATTTAAATTTATCAGAGTTCAGACTTGTCTACTTTATCAGATTTCAAATATTTAGAAGTTGAATATCCACATTTGTTATCTTGATTACCTGCTGTAAGTTCAGTGAAACTCTTGGGAACATTTTGATTTTCTTCAGTCCCCCGATCTTGATTCACCAACATCAATTCAGATTCACTCCATGTGAACTGCGATTTTGGCTCCCTGATCAAGTAAACAGGTTCATAACTTGTCTAAAAGTATTTCCAGTCATCTGTGCCAAAGATTTACATAGTGCTGGAGATTTTTATTCTTTAACCAACATTTCAAAACTGTGTGGCCATTAGTTACAATTGCTCTGCAAATCACTAAGTTAATATCTTTTTTTTTTAATTTACTTAAAAGATTTAGATGTGTGATCATATTCGTTGAGGAACATACAATTTACAGGATCTCTGCAGAAATGACACATAAAAATGTTTTAACCCAACAAGAGTTAAAGCTGATTTTTCAGGGTTTTGAATTTACTGACCGAAGCACCAATAATAAGAGAATTTGCCTCTGTACTTGAGGTCTATGAGAACAATCGTCACTTATAGCAGGCAAATTTCTCAAGGATGACCAGGAAAACTTCTCAGTGAATCAAACTTATACAGTGTTAGAGCATGCACTATTTTTGAATGACAGGTTCTATTAGTGTCTAATAACTGTCAAAATACCACATATCAGAAGGGTTAATAAAGAATATTCCAACAGTTTCAACTGGGAGTCTGGAAATTAGCTCAACACTGAAGTGTAGAAAGAGTTAACCATGTTAAAACTGTTATGGTGATGCTGAATAAGGCCAATATGTTCTCTCCTGAGATGAACAAGGCAATGAATTAGGTTTTTGTACACAATGGTTTTGTGGTTATTTTCTCCCACCAGCTTCAAAGTATCCAAATTTATTTATCTCAAATTCACAACTAAACATTTGGCTTATCAGTCCATTGCCAAA
Source organism: Narcine bancroftii (assembly GCF_036971445.1). Taxonomy (NCBI): domain Eukaryota; kingdom Metazoa; phylum Chordata; class Chondrichthyes; order Torpediniformes; family Narcinidae; genus Narcine; species Narcine bancroftii. The sequence continues at coordinate 339,809,471 of NC_091469.1, forward strand.
TACTGTACTGTAATGACTCCAGTGAATTGGGTTGAATTACATAGCAATATGAATTAAATAAAAATATTGTAGACACACTCAGTTCAAGTATCAAATTATCAAATGTATCAATTCTTTCAAATTTTCTAATGCCAGGCCTGTCAAATTGGAGACAACCCCAGATCACTTTCTCCCCGAGAAATAAATCACCAGGTAACTGCCAAATATGGTTGAACTTATCAGAGGAAAGTCTGAGTGCATGTCATTGATCTTCTTGACAAATATACACTATGTTCCTTCAGCTAACAGGCTCCATCAGGTAAAACTTCAGTATCCATGCAACCAACCATAATTGGTGCCAAATCCCAGATATATGAGCACAGGATCTCTTTCCCAACTTCTAGGCAAAGCTTGCCATGTGTTACAATGTGGACTGAAACAGTCAACTTCTGTTTTCAATCACTTCCATATTGCTCCAAGCTGAACCTCTGCCACCTCTATCTGTTGCAATAACACTGCTTTTTAAGAGAGCCTTGTTAAAGTGGAGCTGGATAAAAGATGAGCACATACAACTTTGTAGATTTAAAAACTTTTGAACATGTTTTAGCAATTCCAAATCAAACCTCTAACATTGACCCATTTCAGGTTTCATAAGTGTTTTGGGACCATAAGCTAAAATGTGTGAATGTCCCATTATTGCTCATGCATAATACTAATACATAAATGCTCTGCCATTTCTATAGGACACAGAGTATACAATATTATCAACAGTAGTTTCACCCTCATGAATCAAAAGGATTTATGCATGATTTTCCACAGCTAAATTCTATATAATTATCCACAAAAAATTCTAGGAAGAATAAGGCTCAGAATAGAAATTTGCACAATTCTGAATCAAATTGTGGTGAACCATATGAAGGACATGCTATGTGGATCTTGTTGCACCAGTTTTGCACCTGTCCAAGGCTAATTGTGCAAAGGAAGAGGTGATGTCCACTAAGTGAGATCCTGGTGAGTCAAGTGAAAGAGGGTTAACAGGGATCCAGAGAAGCAAACATGCTCCAGGGATTAGGGAGTCATCAGAGGCCTGATTGGTAAATGCCTGCAGAAGATGTGAACATTGGACCTGGCAATGGATGCATTTGATTAGGCAGAGATCTTGAAATTTTCTTATTTTGGAGATGGGGTAAGGATAAGTGTCTTAATTAGAGCATTTGATGGGTTTGTCAATTGATGAATTAGTGGTTTCTGGGTCCTTGGCACATCAGCGACCAAAAATTCAGAAAATCAAGAACTTGGGATGTTCCACAGATCAGTGATCAAAGGGGTACAACCCTAGATTTAGGAAAATCAGGAATGGGAGATACAAAAATTTAGAGTTTAGGAAAGTCAGGGGTTTCAGAACCTCAAGGTAAATTTTAATCATGGGGACTGGGATCAGGGTTCAGTCACCTTCTGGGAATTGGGAGTTTGGGAGTTTAAATTAGGAGATTAGATAGTTTGGGATTCCAGAGAATTAGGGATTGGGGGAGTTGAAAATTGGGAGTCCTGAGCATCAGTGAATGGGGAATCAACGACTCAGTTAATGAATGATTGGAAAGAGAATGGGAGAGATGCAAAGAATACAGAATGAAAGAACAAAGAAAGATAAATATCATATATATATGTGTGTAATAGTTAATACTATGTAAATGTCGAGCCCCTATTTTTCACCTCAAAATCAGGTATTTTCTATAAATTAAGTGTAAAAATTGACCCTCCTCCCACTATTTTTTTTTTCCTTGGCCACCCACCCATCTGAGCTCCTGATCCCCCAACCATTGACTCATATCCAGGCCCAGGCCACCCACCCAAGGGAGCTTCCGACAATCCAACCGTGGTCTTTCGCCGTGGCCCCGGCTGCCTGCCTACCCATCTGAGCACATGATGCCCCAAGCACCTACTTACCACCCAGTCCTGGCCCCCCACTCTCCCACTCGAGCTCTCGATGCCCTGAACACAGACTACCACCCAGTCCTGACCACCTGCCCATCCAAGCTCTTGACGACCCTAGCACTTACCACAGTTAAAAGTAGAATGTGTGCAATAGTCAACCCCCAAACTTACCCTAAAAATTAGTCCACAAAATTCAATGATTACATTCATATATACAGTAATGGGACTTACTGTAACTGGGTTTGTTTTGGAGCAAACAACAATTGTCAGTGTCAGGGTCTCCTAGGCATTGCTTAGCAATGCTCCAAAAGGCATCTTGCATAATGTTTGTTGATAAACCTTTTAAATGTGCATCATATCAGGCACATAAGCATGGACTCACATCATGATAGGACAGGTAGATTTCTAGAGAGTCATGAAAATAAGCAAAAGAGTTATAATTGCTTCTGAGCCTGGGTAAAATCCATTTTCAATCACATAGTTCTGAAATTATATAAATTACACATACTTATCAAGTTTTCAGGCACTGTCTTTTCAAGAATTATCCGAGAAAAATCAATTGTTTGACTGCATTATGCACCAATTACAGTACAAGCCCGATTATCTGAAATGGTTGAGACCGTCCAACTTCAGATGAACAATATTTTCAGATAACTGGTCATTCTTTTAAAAGTAGCCCAGTAGCAACTGCAGTGTTTAAACAACAAACAACAAGGGAAGGCTTTTTTAAGCATGAAATAATGTTTAATTCTCACCAAAAAACAACCTGAACAAAATAAGATAAATCCAACTCCAAAAGCTTGAAATTTTACTCAGAGGATTTTCCAAAATTCAAAATTTTTTTCTACCTATCTCATTAGTTTGGCTCTGAAAAAAATTGGATAACTAAGGATTTCTGATAGTTTCGGATATCCTTGTTTATCTTAATTTTTTTTTAGGGCAGAATTACATTATTTTGGCTTCAAAGTTTTTCGGATAAATGCAGATTTCTGATTTTTCTGAGCCTGGGTAAAAACCCAAAAATAATTTCACAGCCAAAGAGACGTCACTTCCTGGTCCATAGACTTTTGGATAAACAATGATTTCGGATAATCTGATTTTGGATAATCGGAGCTGTACTGTAGTTCTATTCTAAATAGACAGTCAAATGGCATAAAAACAACCCTTAGAGCACAGTATGCCTATTCTTCCATGAAGCACCCATTTACACCATTCCCATTTTATTCTCCCTACTTTCTCAAGAAATTTCCCCCAGGTTCTACCACTGACCTCCACACCAGAAACAATTGCTAAGTGCTGGAGAAACTCAACGCATTATACATCATCCATCAGAAGCAAAGATATATTTTTGGGCCTGAGCCCTTCATCAAGGCACAAGCATAGGTAAAATTATAATCACCAATCATCTTTTCAAATTATTTCTACCTCCATCATCCTCATCACTAACACTTGAACTCCCACCTAGAGTGGGACAACATCCTGAGCTGAAAATATTGGAATAAGATAGCTTGGTTCTTTCACAGCAGAACTCAATAAATACCTGACAGCAAGGAAGTTTTCAGAAATAAAATGGAAGTGAGTTGAGATGGAAAGTGAATGTTTCTGTGATGTTGAAATCAGGGACACGCTGGGGAGGCGTGGCCATACTAAGGACCTAGGCAGATGAATTTTGATCGAGTTCTCCATGAAGACTGTCAAAAAGATGGTTAAAATTTTTAAATTATGAATTTTTCATTAAAAAATTGAGAAAATGAGTACTAAGTCAGCTGAGAAAAAAAATGAAGAAGTTTATACTCAGCCAGGAAAGCCCAAAAGGGAGTGAAAGCCCAAAAGGGAGTGGTGCAAGAGTGGCCTCGGGACCAGCAGACAGGGGAATCGGGACAAGAACTAAATATTATCCCGGAGAAAATGGAAAACTTGAGCAACCGATCTTATAGGTGTTGAAAATGTAATGAGAGGCATGACCGAAAGGATCATTGAAATTAAAGAAATGATCCAAACAGAAGCAGACATGGTAAAAACACAAGATAACCTAAAAGCTTTGGAGAAAGATGCGAAGCAATGGGACTCGGACAGACAAGATCAGTTGGACAAGATCAACCAGATGCAGATGAAATAATGTCCAAATCATTGGACTGAGAGAAGGAATTGAGGGAAGAAATCCAGTGAACTTCTTTGAAACATGGATCCTGCAAGTGCTGAGAGAAGAGATATTCAGAGAAAAATGCACATTGAAAGGGCTCACCGTAACCTCAGATCTAAGATAGCCATCAGCGACCATGACCGGACCTGGTAAGACTTTTGAATTACCAGGAATGGGAGACAATTCTGGGAGCAGCATATGAATACACTGAGCAAAACGATGGTTCACCCGGGAGTAACCATGAAAAAATGCTATTTTTCCAAGAGTTTAGTCCTACTTTGATTAAGCAAAGGAAGGAATTTGATGATGTAAAAAGACAATTGTTTTGCAAAAACTTGAATTATTCGATGATATACCCCTGACTCTGAGGGTGAAAGTAGCAGAAAGTATAATCAACAATTTTTAAAGACTAAAAATGAGGTGAAAAACTTCCTATGTGGTTTATGGAAAAGCTAAGGTTGTCAAAGAGGAAGACTGTGAAGAATATTTACATTGGGACTAAGTTAAAGTTGCATGTTTTTAAAAACCATCTTGTATTTATTGTTGAAAAGTAAATTTTGTTGAAATATTCAAGGAGAGCTCACAAAAGAGAGAAAACTTAGGAAAAGTATAAGCAGAGTAGAGATTCCAATCTAAGAGGGAGAATGGTGCCCAGAAATTAGTATCTATAAAAGATGGTACTAAAGGGAGGGGTTCTTCTTCCTTGAGAGATTCCATGGGCTTTTCACGCAGGCTTTTGGGGTTTCCTGTTTACGTCACCATCAGGGCAGGGACATTGTATATTTTTTTTAAAGGGAAAAGATCACTGTATTATTTAAACAATCAAAAAGGTTTTTATTGCTAAACGATATTTGTTTAAAAAGATCAATATGGATAGAACATTACAATGTATAAGTCTTAATGTTAATGGGATAAATAGATTGGTGAAGAGGAGCTGGGTCTTGGCACATCTAAAAACATTAAAGGCAGATATGGTCTTTCTACAAGAAACAAAAATTGGGATATGCAAAATTTTTAAAAAAAGGATGGTTGGGACAAGTAATATCATCTTCATTTGGCTCAAAAGCAAGAGGAGTAACAATTCTAATTAACAAAAATATACAACTAATGATAGAAGGGACACTGACTGAACAAGCTAGAAGATTTGTAATGGCACATTGCATAATTTATGCAGAATCATGGGTGTTTATGAACATCTATGCACCAAATTATGATGATGATGAACCCTTTATGAAAGATATCTTTTATTTTAAACAACAGCAGAGGAGACTTCAATTTTTATCTTGATCCAATACAATATAAATCAGCCAGAACAGTGTCAAGGGCAAAAGATGCAAAAATGACACTATCTGTTATGAGGATTTAAATTTGATTGATAGATGGAGCCAGCTTAATCCCATACAAAGAGACTATTCATTCTATTCAAAGGTAAATGATTCACATACAGGGATTGATTTGTTTTTAATGTCTGCGCAGTTAAACAATAGAGTGGTAAAAACAAAATGTTTGGTGAGACTTTCATCAGATCATTCACCATTAACTTTAACTATTGCGATAATGGAAAATCAAGAAAGCGTGTATAGGTGGTGTCTCAATGCCATGCTATTGAAAAGGAAGGACTTTTGTGAGTTTATTAAGAGACAGATAGAACTATTCTGTGAAACTAACCTTTCTTTAACTGATAATAGCTTTATTTTTTTAATATGAAATATGCTTAAAGATGATCTAAGAGAACAAATTAATTCTCATACAAAAAATCTTGAGAGACTATGCTACAGAGCTGGATGGGTCTAGACAAAAGTATAATAATATTATAAAAAGAAAATCAGAGAACAGAGTTACAAGAAAAACAGGTTGTTAGAGAATAAAAAATTGAAATATAACACATCACAAATATATCGAATGGGAAAAAATATTTAAAAACAAACAAATATGAATTAGGAGGATGCGCATATAAAGTCTTATCTTGGCAATTAAAAGCAGAGGAAACATCTAGAATGACAAATGCAAAAAAAAAACAGACTCTGATATTATAACATAAAAGTAAATAAACTTTTTTAGATTATCCAAAATGGTCAGGACCAATCTATTTTGGATAAATGCTTTTTTTTGGAGAACTAGTCATTTTATAAAAACAGCCCAGTAGCAACAGCAAATCACTTGTAACAGTGTTTAAACAACAACAACAACAAACAAAAAGAGAAGAACCTTTAGGCATTAAAATAAAGTTTAATTCTCACCAAAAAAATGCTGGCCACTGCCTATCACTGACACTTCCCCACCGATACTCTGTTCATGCCAGAAGCTTGACAGTCCCTCTCCTGCTGCCACCAGGAGCCCAAGGTCAGCTGCTGCTGCTGCTGGGAACCCAAGGTCCTCAGTCAGTTCGGCTCTGAAAATGTTTGAATAAATGAGGATTATAGATCTGCTTCGGATATCCTCAGTTATCTGATTTTTTTTTAAATTTTGGATAATTGAGAATTTCATAGAATCCGATTTTGGATAATTGGGGTTGTACTGTAAATCAGAATTATTAGGAGATGAAAATGAGATGGACAAATTTTTAACAAATGTTGAACTTTCAAAATTAGAAGATAGAGAATGAATTAATTTACATGCCTCTTTCACAAGCAAAGAAATTGAGAAAGCCTTGGGTACTTTACAAATTAACATATCTCTGGGGGAGGATGGGTTTCCACCTGAGTTCTATAGTCAACTTAAGAATTTATTAATGATGGATGTATTGGACTGGGCAGTGGAGACTCAGGCCCTCCCAGAATCTTTCTCAACTGCTATAATTACAGTGCTACCGAAGAAAGATAGAGACCCATAAAACCACTCCTCAAAGCTGATTATAAAATTTTGATAAAGACATTAGCTAATAGACTGGGACAATATCTACCAAAATTAATGCACACAAATCAGGTGGGATTTGTCAAAGGAAGACATTCTTCAAATAGTCTAAGTAGACTATTTAATATAATATATATGTCAAAATTAAAGTTGAATCCAAGTATAACCATCTCCCTAGATGCAGAAAAAGGATTTGATCAATTAGAATGGTCTTTCTTATTTAAAATGTTGGAAAAATTTGGTATAGGCAGAAAATTTATAAACTAGATAAGAATTCTCTATCATAAACCACAATCCAAAATTATGACCAACTATCAGATGTCAGCAGTTTTTGTCTTGACAGAAGGGTATCCTCTGTCTCTGGCACTTTTTATCCTCGCTATTGAATCACTGGCAGAGACTTTAAGGAGAGATCTGGATGTTAAGGCCTTCAAAGTTGGACAGTGTTGAAAAAGATAAAGGTGGATAAATCTCTGGGACCGGACAAAATATTCCCAAGGACACTCAGGAAGGCTTGTGGACAGATAGTGGTACCATTAACAGAGATATTTAGGATGTCACTAATCACGGCGGTAGTGCCAAAGGATTGGAGGGTGGCGCATATGGTTCCGCTGTTTAAGAAAGGGTCCAAATGTAAGCCTGGGAATTATAGGCCCATGAGTCTGACATCTGTGGTGGGCAAGTTGATGGAAAGTGTTCTGAGGGATGGTATTTACAAATATTTGGAGGTACAGGGATTGATAGAGAGTAATCAGCATGGTTTTGTCAGGGGTAGATCAGTTTTGGTCACCAAATTATAGGAAAGATATAAACAAAATAGAGAGAGTGCAGAGAAGGTTCACGAGAATGTTGACAGGATTTCAAGGTTGGAGTTCCAGGGAAAGGTTGTGCAGACTAAGGCTTTTTTCTCTGGAGCATAGAAGATTGAGGGGGGACATGATAGAGGTGTTTAAGATTTTAAAAGGGACAGACAGAGTAAATGTGGATAGGCTTTTTCAATTAAGAGTGGGGGAGATTCAAACTAGAGGGCATGGTTTAAGATTGAAGGGGGAAAACTATAAGGGGAACATGAGGGAAAATTTCTTTACACAAAGGGTGGTAGGGATGTGGAATGAGCTTCCGACAGACGTGGTTCAGGCAGGATCATTAGTTACATTTAAGGATAGACTGGATAGTTACATGGAGAGGAGAGGACTGGAGGGGTATGGACTGGGTGCTGGTCAGTGGGACTAGGAGGGTGGGGATATGTTACGGCATGGACTAGTAGGGCCAAACTGGCCTGTTCTGTGCTGTACAAGGTTATAAGGTTATATGGTTATAGGAAGAACATAAAATTAGCTTATTTGCTGATGATGTGCGATTATATAGGTCTGACCCAGCTGAATCCTTGATAAAATTACAAACAACATTAGAAAAGTATTGAAGAGTATTAAGTTATAAAATAAATATGGACAAGAGTGAGATTATACCATTGAAAATTTTTAACTATGAAGGATATCAAAAAGGTACTAGATTTAAGTGGAAGATAAATGGAATCAAATTTTTAGGAAAAATTAAAGATAATAATTTACAGAATTTATATAAATTTAATTATACTCTTAGAAAAAAATAGAGAAAGATTTACAGAAATGGAAAAACCTGCGAAACACACTAGTGGGAAGAGTAAATTGTATTAAAATGAATGTGAGGCCAAGCTTACAGTATCCCTTTCAATCATTGCCAATTGCAGTTTTAAATATTTTTTTTAATTATTGAAAAATTACATAAGGAAATTCCTATGGAATAATAAAGTGTTGAGAATTTCGTTGGTAAAAGCTAACATGGGTTTATAAACTGGGAGGAATTAGACTTCCAGACTTTAAGAAATACTACCTATCAAGACAAGCAAGATTTTTATCATTTTTTGAAGAAGACAGTCCCTCTTCATGGATTGAATTCAATAGAAGAAGAAACAGCAAAGGATTTTATTTATTAGTGGAATGCTGTTAATAATAAAAAGATAGATAACCCTATATTAATGCATATGATTAGAATATTGAAAGAAATAAATTAGTGTATTGAAAAAAATAAGAACATCATTACATAAAAATGTCTTGCTGCCTATGAACCTGGACAACAAAATATTGAATTCATGATATGACAAAGGAATAAGATATATTGATGACTTTTATATGTTGGGATCTCTTATGTCTTTTGAACAATTAAGAAATAAATACGGAGAAGGTAATGGGACTTCCTTTTGTTTTCTCTAGCTAAGATAATTCCTAAGAGAAAGATAAGGGCCAAGTTTGGCCCCACCTGAAATTAGTGAAAAGGAACTAACAATTTAGCTGGAAAATACACCTAAATTTATAACTAAGATGTGCTATGCTCTCCAGAATTAAAGGGCAAAACCAGGTTTACAGAGATCGAGAGAGAGATGGAAGTAAGATCTAGGTATTGCAATAATGGAAAGATGTTGGTATGATTGGTGTTTGGATAACATGATGTCCATTATAAATGCAAGATACAGATAGATGAGTGCAATATAATTTCCTACACCAATTATATCTCACACCACAGAAGTTGCATAAATCAAAATCTGAAATATTGAAGATGTGTTTTAGGTGTGGGACAGAAATAGGAATGTTCTTTCAAGCTACGTGGTTGTGTGTGAAGGTGAAACCTTTCTGGCAGGGCTGGCCTTCATGTGTGACCCAGAGCTTTATATTTTGGGAAATTTAATTGAAATAAATGATAAACTAATTAAATTCCAAATTTCATTTGTTAAAGTATCTTTAGCAGTGGCTAAGAAATTTATTGCGATTACTTTGAAATTTGACTCTCCTCTACATATAACATGATGGACTATTGAGATGAATAGTTGATTACCTAAGGAATGAAATTACATTCAACTTAAAGAACAAATATGTCATATTTATTAAGATATGGCAGCCATTATTGGATCATATATGGGCCCACTTGTAATTCTAAATACAATAATAAAAAGGATAATTAAAAAAATGATGCCATAGTATAAATACAAATAACTTTCCCATATAGAATTTTTGATGGTCAACATAAATGTGAGCCCTGACAGTGTGTGCATTTATATTGTGAAAAAGAGGGGGGGGAGGGAATGTTTTGTTTTGTTTGTTTTTTTGTAAAGAAAAATTTATATATATATGGGAAAAAAATGTTTGATTTTTTGAAAAATTCAGGGTTACGCCTTTGTCTCCATGAAGGAAAAAAGATAAATATTTCAGAATCATGTTTAATTATCATTCAAATTCAGACATACTGTTGTGAAATTAAGCAGAGTAGAATATCCAGCCTTTGAATGCAGACATTTGAAATGCAAATAATCTTTCCCAATACCATATACAATTAATATTCTTCATGATTGTTTCTAATGATTATAAAGTGGCCCTTTGAAATGTATATGAATATAAAATTTATAATGTCAGATATGAATATGATATATTTATATTAACCATAGAAAGCTATAGCCCAGAAAACTGGCCATTTGGCTCTTCTCATTTGTGCCAACCATTATTCTGCTCGCCCCATTGACCTATTCCAATTCCATAACCCTCCAAACCTTTCACATCCATGTATCTATCCAATTTATTTTAAAATTTAAGATCTACTAATCTGATAAATTTGAACATCTTTATTAGGTAGTTTTCAAATTGAATTTCATGCATGGGTATTCAGTAGCCTCTTTATTGGGACCGCCTCTTCCCTTCACGCTTTCTAAGATTAGTAGCCATACCTTCAACCCATACAATACAGATTTGGCTTCAATTTTGGAAGTTTTTTTACTTTAATTTTTTTATTTTATCCAGCACCATTATTCCTAATTTTCTTTTTCAACTGTCTACAATTGATCAACCCTTCACTTTTTGGAAAGTTAAAGGAATTGTTTTTTTTTGTCAGGAATTTTTTTTTTCATATTTCTTTATAGATTATAGCTTAATGTCTTTTGAACAATTATCTAATAAATATAATATATCTTAGTCACATTTTTAGATACTTCAAAATTATGCATTTTTTGAATACTTTATTGCCTAACTTTCCAACATTTTACCAATCAGATTTAGTTGATACTTTTTTCATTTTAACCCTTCTCATAAGGGTTTAATAGGTAACATTTATAATAAGTTATTAAGATTGCCATCAAATTCTCATGACAAAATTAAAAAGGCCTGGGAAGAGGAACTTCAGTTACATCTTCCAGAGGAAACATGGGAGAAGATTTTTGGATGGGTTAATACCTCTTCAATATATGTTTGTCATTCTTTGATTAATTTTAAAGTGGTACACTGGGCTCATATGTCAAAAGACAAATTGGCCTGAATTTTTTTCTAATGTTAATCCTATTTGCGATAGAGGTGAATCAGAAATGGCTTCTCCAATTCATATGTTTTGGTCATATCCTGTTTTGGAGAGGTACTGGACAGATATTTTTAAGACTTTTCCAGCTATACTGGATATCAATTTACAACCTAACCCATTGACTGCTCTTTTTGGAGTTATACTTCCAGAAGTGTGATGAGTTCCCACTTCCACATATCGGGTGGTAGCCTTTTCTACATTGTTGGCTAGAAGAGCTATCTTACTTAAATGGAAATATTTTAATCCACCTACTTTGACTGAATTATTCTCTCAAATTATGTCATGTTTAAGATTAGAGAAAGTTAGGAGTTGAACACTTGATACTTCTGTTAAATTTGAAGAGACTTGGTGACATTTTAGAAATTATTTCCACATGACAGTATAATTATTTTCCCTTCCTGACAGTATTTAATTTTACTTCTTTTCTCTTTGTTGGTGAAGACCAGATAATTAATTTTTATTAATACATCTTCAAGATAGACTGCCCAGTCTTTTTTTCCTTAGTTAGGTGGGGTTTTCGATAATGAAATTGTTCTTTTTTTTAAGAATTTCAGTTTGAAGAGATGAGAGCATATGATGTCATATAATATTTTATTTTCCCTTTTAGATTATGTACTCTTATTCTCCTCATGTATTGTTTACCTATAAAAAGATTGAAAAAGAAAGAAAACTTAAGATCGAGTCAGCATTCACCACATCAGATGACACCTCATTCCACAATCCCACCACTCTTTTAGTGAACCTTCCCCTAATTTTCCCCATAAACCTTTCTCCTTTCATTTTAAAACTATGATCTCTTGTATTTATCTTCCCAATCTAAGCCTACTCACATCTATTCTGTTTATACTTCTCATAATCTTGTAAACCTCTATAAAATCTCCCCTCATTCTTCTTTGTTCCAAGGAATAAAGTCCTAACCTGTTTAATCTTTCCCTGTAAGTCAACTCCTGAAGACCCAACAACATCCTAGTAAACCTTCTCTGCACTCTGCAATCTTATTGATATCCTTCCTGTAGTTTTTTTGAACAGAACTGCACACAATATTCCAAATTTGACCTCACCTATGTCTTAAACATCTTCAACTTAACATCCCAACTCCTGTACTCAATACTTTTATTTATGAAGGCTAAGATACAAAAAGCTTTCTCTACAAACCTGTCCACCTGCGATGGCACCTTCAGGGAACAATGTATATCCCAGATCTCTCTGTTCCTCCACACTCCTCAGTGCCCTACAATTTACTGTGTATATCACACCTTGGTTTGCCCTTCCAAAATGCAACACCTCACACTTGGCTGCATTAAGCTCCATTTGCCATTTTTTGGTCCATTCTCCCAGTTGGTCCAAATCCCTCTGCAAGCTTTGAAAATCCTCCTCACTGTCCACAACACTTCTAATCTTTCTGTCATTCACAAACTTGCTGATCCAATTTACCACATTATCATCCAGGTCATTGATATATACAACAAACAACATTGGTCCCAACGCAGATCCCTGAGGCACTCCACTAGTCACTGGTCTACAGTCTGAGAAGCAACCATCCACTGCCACTCTCTGTTTTCTCCCACTCAGCCAATTTTGAATCCAGTTTATAATCTCTCCATGGATACCTAATGTCTGAAGCTTCTGAACTAACCTCCCATGTAGGGCCTTGTAAAAGGTTTTACTAAAGTCCATGTAGACAAGATCCACAGCCTTTCCTTCATCTACATTCTTTGTAATCTCCACGGAAAACTCTACAAGATTTTTTAAAAATGACGTACTATGCACAAAGCCATGTTGACTGTCTATAATCAGCCATGGCTCTCCAAATACCTATATATTTTATCTCTCAGAACTCCTTCCAATAATTTGCCTACTCCTGATGTTGGGTTCACCAGCCTATAATTTCTGGTTTAATTTTGGAGCCTTTTTTAAACAAAGTGACAACATTAGTTATCCTCCAATCCTCTGGCACCTCACCTGTTGCTAAGGATATTTTGAATATATCCGCCATGGCCCCTGCAATTTATACACTAGTACCCCTAGGTCCAAGAGAATATCATATCTGGCCCTGGGGATTTTTCTGCCTTTATTCACTGTAAGGCAGCAAGCACCTCCTCCTCTTTCATCTCCATATGTTCCAAGACATTTCTGTTTGTTTGCCTTCCTTCTTTATACACTATGCCAGTTTTGCGATTAAATACAAATGCAGAAAAACTGTTTAAGATCTCCCCTATTACGTGAAGCTCCACACATAATAAGGGGGGATCCTCTAGGGCAGGGGTCCCCAAAACATTTAGACCCTCAACCCTTCAGGGACTATGAGGTCCCTCATTGACCCCCAGGCATGGAATCCTAGCACTGGATGGGAGAGGGGGGCATGCATCTGGATGGGGGAGGAGTGATGAGGGGGCTGGAAGGGAGGGTGCTGAATGGGGAGGTGAGGCTGGATTAGGGGGATGGAGCTGGGTATGGTGGCCAGACATTTGGTTTTAGGACATATCCTTCCTCTAATGTGGTGACCAGAAATTCACACAATATTCCAAGTACAATCTAACCAAAGTTTTACATAGATGCTACATGACTTCCTTACTCCTATGCTTGATGCCCCTCCCAATGAAGGCAATCATACCATATGGCTTTTTTTTAATCACACTATCTACCTGCATGACCACTTTCAGGGAGCTATGAACTTGGTCCCCCAGGTATTGCTGTACATCAATGCTGTTCAGGGTACTACCATTAACTGTTCTCTTACCCTTTACATTTGACCTGTGAGATGATTTAAAAACCATCTGCCATTTCTCCACACAAATCTGTAACTGATATATATTCTTCTGTATCATTTGATAGGCCTATACTCTGTCCACAACTCACCAATCCTTGTGTTATTCCCAAACTTACTAATATACCCATCTACTTCTTTATTCTGGTTATTGAAGTATATTTCAACAACAGGGCTCCCAGCATCAATCCATGCTGAACACCGCTAGTCATGGAGTAACATTCTTCCATCACTATTCTCTGTCTTCTATTGGCGTGTTTATTCTGACTGTCTGTGTGGGTTTATTGTCATGAACATGTCACAAAATTCATTATCTTGAGTTCAACCTGTTCAAAGCCCTTGTGGTCTATACAAGAGGAGATCAATAGCTGCATAATGTTTCACTTGAAATAAGGGAAACAAAAAAGAACTCTGTTGTGACCTAAAAGAAAGAGGTTTTCATTTGGAAAATCCTAATGGGGAAAATTTCTTTGGCAAGACACTGAAGTGGCTGATCAGAAGGAATTAATTTGGTCCAGTAAGCAACAAATCTCTCTCTGAGAACCAACAAGAACCTTCCTGAATGGTAACCATTTACCTTTCAAGCACCAAAGCCTGGTGACATTCATAAATGTTAAATTCTGTGCACATTACAAAAATTGCCTGATACCAGTGAATTTGGAGGAGTGAGAAGTGAGATTGGACTGTGAATCAAAGAACTTTTCTAAACTTATACACACATTACATACATATGCGCTTAGAATTAGAAGGGGGTTAAGTTAGGTTAAGTTAAGTTAATAGTAAAAGTTAAAGTTTGATCCTGTTTTCATATTTAAAGATAATTAAAAGCAACTTTTGTTTAAGTAACCATTTGCCTTGGTGAATTTCTATTGTGGCTGGGTTTAGGGGTCTTCTGTGCTCATAACACTAGTTGTATGCTTGCATGATTTGCACTGAAGACAAGAGAACAATAACCAGATGATACTGGTTGAACTTGAATTTGAACTAAATAAATCCTCCACTGTCCAAATTCTTGACATTAACTCATCTTCCAAGAGTATAGAGATCTAAATCCTGCTTAAATTCATGACCCTCCCTAAAGACTAAGCTCTTCAGAGTATTTTTCAGATTCTGTGCTTTCAGCAGGGAACATTGCCCATTTGGAGCACTTGAGGGAAACTTGGATACATGCTGCACACTATTTTCCAGCCATTCATATCAATGATTCAAAAATTGTTCAGTGTGTCCAACTTTCCAAATAAGTTCTTCCCACGGCCAAGACTAGGAAGCAAAGTCAGAAAATTGTAACTTTTGCTTACTTCCTTCTTCTCCCAATGCATTATTGGTTTTGTAAAAGTTATCAACCTTCTCATTTTCTTTAAGTATTTCAAATGCCTTATTGACATCACCCTTCATCTTCTACATTGAAAGGAATTCAAACTCTAAGCAACCTTTTTTCATAATTTGACCCATATATCCCCTTCACCATTCCACAAATCACATTGTACCACTCATATGCTTCTGAAGCCATTCCTTGGTAGAGTGGAATATATTGTTGAATAAGCCAAAAGGTAGAAGAACTGTTAACATGAAATATAGATTGCATCTCTCCATTTTACCTTCTTCTGCTTTGCTGGATATTACATGGGTTGGTAATGGTCTTCCACATATGCTAACCCATATTGGACATGGGGTTGGAGTTAAATACAATTGATATCAGTGAAACCCCAAGCCTGCCAATTAGTAGCAAAGCTCAAGGTATCTTATCTTATATTCATATTGTTTTAATTTAATGCATCTTATTATTTCTGGGTGATTCTAATTATTTTAAACTTTTATAAATAAAACTTTTAAATTATTTATTTAATATGTTGGTGCCTCTTAGTGGCTGAGCTAAAAAAGTTTGATATATTTACAGGTTCGGCAAAAGACCAAACCCGGTTCTCAACTTTGCATATCAGAGTATTGGGATAGCAGTGTGAGTGTTCTAGTACCTATGCTGCCTGAGGCCCCGTTCATGGTTGGACCTTTCCATCCAACCCAGAATTGTCCTCAGCCTAGACTGGCAACTTAGTCAACATGGATAAGTTTGGGTGGCACGGTTGACATAACGGTTATTGCAGTGCCTTTACTGCGTCAGCGATCAGGGCCAGGGTTCGAATCTCGCACTGTTTGTAAACAGCTTGTATGTTCTTCCCCATGTCTATGTGGGTTTTCTTCCGTGTCTGTGTGGGTTTATTGTCATGAACATATCACAAAATTCATTGTCTTGCGGCAGCATCACAGAGCAAGTATTGCCATAGGTTACATTTTAAAAAAATAAATAAATGTACTATTCTGTGTTGTATGGCTCGATGATGGCCTCTGATCCAAGTGGAAAAAAGTATGTAAGGACTTTGGAATCTGATTCAAGACATTAGATGGATCCAACATTATTCTGCATTTATGTAACTCAGAGTTTTCACTTTGACACATTTTACTGATAAGCCTTGTGAAGGAATAAGTTTTACAAATATGCTTTGAGTGTATGGGGCTCAGTGTAAGGAACGAGTCACTGAAACCTATCTTGAATCCCCCTCATTCCTGCTAGCATTACAAAGAGTTAATAAAGAAGCTGTTGTACATTTACTTGGTTCTGCTGTGGTTTTTGCTGTTTGTTTTCTTACAGCGCGGGCTGACTTAACAGTCTTTTGCCAGATCAGGGCAAAAATGTACATTTGGCTTAAGCATCAGTGTTGTTTCTCCTTCACTGATGCTGCTTGGCCTACTGAATTATACTTCAAATTTGTTGTTTCCAGTATTTTCTGTTTTTAATTCCAGATGAGAGCACTATAAATGATGTCAACTTTATTTCCTTGATTTTTGTTCCTGATAAAACAAAATTTTCCAGTTCCAGTCCATGATTCCAAAACAGTTCTTTGTTGTCTTGGTGAAAATGTGAAGACCTGTATTTTCTGTTCTAAAGCTGCCTTACATCCTGTTCCATTCAATGGTAATAAAGGAAATGAAATTGGTTCCTATTTTTGTCTCAGTCACAGACCATGTCTGGGCACTCTGTTTTTTCATTAAGTGTGGGAAATTAGTGTAAAACTATATTTGCGCAACAACTGGTGGAAATATTGGTAGAATTAAAAATATTTCTATTATACTCTAAGTGAAGCATGTTTAAAACCTTCTTCGAGGAAGGGTCTAGCCGAGAAATTGTTAGGGTGTCAATGTTGCTGCTGTTGTGAACACCGGGAGAGTGGAGACACAGCGCTGCTTGGAAAACTTCCACTTCTCAGTCTTAATTCAGATGGCACAGCAGAGGTGTTAAATGGCCTGTTAAGGAGCCAACGGTGTTTTTTTTTAAAATCTTGCAGCCACGGAGGTCTGTGCTTAAGATGGCAGTGGACAGAAGGGGTTGCAGATTCTGGAGGAGTGGTGGACTAACGCAAGGCATCAGAAATGGGGTGAACACACCTCATTGAGAAAGAAAAGCAGGAGATGACCCAATAGGATGGCAAGATCTCGGACACTGAAAGCTTTCTGATTGGAGGTTTGGATCTGGCGGTCTGGTTGCCAATGGATCGACGGAGATTCCCTGTGGCTGCAGAGGCTGCAGGAGCACTGGAGGCAAATCCACGGATACTCAGTGACTTGGAAGGGACTTTCTTTTGGTTCTCTTTCTCTCAAATTGTAAAGGTGTCAGAGGACACTCATGGCAACTGTTTGCCTTACAGCAGGCAGAAACCAATTTTGTGTAATATTACATGTTCTGTACTATTACATGACAATAAAGGAATCATGAATCTCATGGAGAGGTATATGAATTTGGATTGAGAAATGAGCTGGTTGTAACCTGAAATTATCTTAAAACTTCTTTAAAAGTAAGCCGAAGCGTTATTTGAATTTAACTTTTAGAAAGGAATTAAAAATATTTTCCATGTTCACTTTCTCCAAGGAAATATAATTTTTGGAAGTTGATGTTCAATATATTTCAAAAGGAGATGAAAGATGAGAAGGTTATAGATCGGATAGTGCAACACCTTCACAGTACCAACGATCTGGACCAGGGTTCAAATCCCAGACTGTCTATAAGGAGTTTGTACATTCTCCCCGTGTCTGCATGGGTTTTCCTTGGGGGCTCTCGTTTCCTCCCACTGTTTGACACATACCGGGGGTGTAGGTTAATTGGATTAAATTGGGCAGCACGGACTCATGGGCCAAAATGGCTGTATGTCTAATTTTTTTTAAATCAAATTTTAATATAAATTTTTTTTAAAAAGAAGTCATTGTGGTAATGAGCTTCCTTGTATGAAGCAGAGATGGGGGGGGGGTCTCATCAGAGAATCTGGGATCCTTCTAAAATAAGACTGATGGCATTGAAGAAGGTCGCAAACAGAAGATGTTTGACCTCAAACATGAACTCTACTTCTCTCTAGAAAGTTGTAACCTGACCTCCTGAGCATTTCCAGCTTTCTCTGTTTCCATATTAAATTGAGTAACTTGAATTTCAATAACAATGGTTAAAAGTTTGAATCTTATCCCTCCATACTGTTTTGTGCGTCCTGTGGAATGAATAAGATTTCAGGTTTATTGACAGAATACATACACAACATCACATACAACCCTGAGATTCCTTTTTCCCTGCAGGCCCGGCAGAATTACCACTAACTGGTAGTGGAAAAAATAAACTGTGCACAGCGTAGATATGTAAGCAAATAAAAGAAATGTAAACAGATAACAAATGTAAATAAACTGTGCAATATAGAGAGAGAAAAAGAAAATCAATAAAGTGAACAAGTAAGAAGAGTCCTTAAATGAGTCTGATTGAGTTTTTCATTGAGAAGTCTGATGGTGGAGAGGTATTAGCTGTTCCAGAACCTGGTGGTGTGTGTCTTGTGATATCTATACCTCTTTACTGATGGCATCAACAAGAACATATGCTTGGTGGTGTGGGACTTTGATGATTGCTGCTGCTTTCCAATGGCAGCATGCCCTGTAGATGAACTCATTAGTGGGGAAGGTTTTGCCTGTGATGTCCTGGGCTGTGTCCACTATCTTTTGGAGGGCTTTACATTCAGGGTATTCCCATACTAGACTGTGATGCAGTTGGTCAGCACACTTTCCACCACACCTCTGTAGAAATTTCCCAGAGTTTCTTGTGTCATACCAAACCTATGCAAACTCCTGAGGAAGTAAAGGCACTGAGATGCTTTCTTCACGATGCCGTTAGTGTGTTGGGTCCAGGAAAGATCCTATGAGATAGTGACTCCCAAGAACCTAAATTTGCTCACCCTCTCCACTTCTAATCCCTCAAAGATCATTGGATTGTATACCTCTGGGTTTACTTTCCTGAAGTCGACAATTAGCTCCTTAGTTTTGGTGACATTCTCCCATCTCACCTTAAAACTATGTCCTCTGGTTAACCATGCCTTCAGCAAACAAGTATTATGGATCTTCTCATCCCTCCCTCGTGAAGTAGACCTGCTAAGGAGGATGAAAGAACATTAACAATCCTGTTCCACAGTTGAGTTTATCAAGTTATCATTCCATTCACATTGGAGAGGTAGAACTCTGCGGAAAGCAGTGATCAATTGGAATGCAATGTGCTCTCCTTTTTTATTACTTGGGATAGATCTAAGCTTGATAAAGTCAGATGCTCTTCAGAATTAAACTTATAAAGCATGCTGAATGCAGGCCATCAAACTGCCCTCAGAGATCCTCACAGCAAGTGAATCAGAGGATGCAAATTACTTCCTTGCTGAAGTACGGTCTTCCAACACCAAGTCATCCTATACCATAATTCTGATGGGAATGAGCTGCAGTTTGTGCTCCTTTACCACTCATTACTCAAATACAGAATCAGGAACATCTTGCAGGAGAGTGTTAAGAGACAGTTAATAAAGCAAAGAAATCATTAATACAGATTTACATTTCTACATCCTTACAGATCTTCAATTGAGATTTCTCAAGCTGAAATGCTCCTTTTATGAACCTCCAGATTTCAGTGTCATAAATATGGACCATAAATTGTACCTTTGACAAGGTCATATTAACATAAATAGTTTACTGTAAATGACTGGAACAAGATTTATTTGCATTTACAAAGTGAATCAGCAATTCCTTCACACACAATAAGAGTCAATCAGGAAATTCCTGATGAACTTACAGTGTATTTTGTTTTTTTTTGTCACAGAAGCAGTGGAGGGACATAAATCACCTGCAATTTCTGGCAAATTGCAACTCCGTAACTTTTCTAGAGAACTGAAACTGAGTTGACCTCATTTTGTATGTTACATGATATGCATTGTTCTTTTGTCAGAAGAAAGTCAATTTTTTAGGTATCATTTGATGTAGGATGTAATGTCAATCAGCTCTACCCTCATGAAAGAATAATTCATTTCAGTTACTTACATTACACTCAGGCACTTCATAGTTAAGCTGATTGATAAGGCATGATTCTTTCAACTGAAAATCTCCACTTTGAAAATAACTTGTTAAATAGTGAGAGCACTAAGAAATTTGAGAAGCAAATTTGGCCAGCAAATCTTGTCTTGCTATCAAGTATTGTCAGAAGTCCAGAATCAAGACTCCAGTTTTTCCAGAGTTCATTAAAAGAATAATGAAAGTGTTTAAATAGGGGAAGGAATAACAAATTTACTTAATTGAACCTGATTCTGTCCTTGTGCAAAATTCAAGGGTCAATGGTCAAATTCAAGGGTCAAAATTCAATGACACTGAAATATGTCATAGGAGATGGGCAGAGAATTGGCAGAGCAAATTGAGGAGTATTTCACATAAAGTTTCATAGTTTTTCATTTTTGTACATACACAAAAATGCTGGAGGACTAATGTTATTGTGGGAACGTTCAGAATCAGAATTCAGAATCAGAATTTATTGCAAACATTCATATTATAACCATCTTACAAATTTATCATAAAAAAAATTTAAATAATAGTACATGAAAAGTAAGACAGTGTCTTTGGTTCATTGATTATTCAGGAATCTGATGGCAGCGGGGAAGAAGCTGTCCTTGTGCCATTAAATGCTTGTCTTATGCTCGCATACATTTTTCCCCGATGTTAGCACAGTGAAGAGGGGGTGGCCTGAGTGGTGGGGGTTTTTGAGGATAGAGGCTATTTTTTTAAGACACTGCCGCAGGGAGATGTCCTCGATGGAGCTAAGTCTGGTGCCTGTGATGTCGCAGGCTAAGTTAATAACCCTCTGGAGTTTATTCTTATTCTGAGAGTTGGTCCCTCCATAACAGGCAGTGATGCAGCCAGACAGAATGGTCTCCATGATACAGCTGTAGAAGTTTATGAGTCTTCGGTGAATACCAAATCTCCTCAGAACAAAGTATAGCCACTGGTGAACCTTCTTTGTGATTGCATCAACATGGAGGCTCCAGGACAGATCCTCGGAGATATTGACTTGAGGTATTTGAAATTCCTTTTTTATTTTATTTACAAATTTTAAAGTCAAACAATGCAATAGACAAAATAAGTTTCCAAAAGAAATAGTAATATACATCCATTACTAGCTATTACATGTCTAACTATATAATTAACCGTTCCTCCCCTCTCTCTCTTCTCCCCTGTGAGAAATAGAAAAAGAATAGAGAGCAAGAAAACAAGACCATTCAAGACTAAAATAAGAGGTTGTCAGGTATGCACCATCCACCTTCCAGGCCTTCAATTACCTAACTTTTCTAGATCTGTGGGGATGGGGGTGATGCAGGGGGATGGTAGAGATGGGCGCTCTGAAGTGAGGGCTGATAAACTAAAGATTTACAAATATTTGCCGTAAATATGAACGCCAACTGTTGATAAAAAACATCATATATGTTCCTCAAACTGTAAGTGATTTTCTCAAGTCGAACACAACTTTGCATTTCCAAATTTGTCACAATTGCTCCATAGCTATATCACTGACTCTGGATCACTTCACAAACAACAATTCATACAATAGGCTGCTCTTCATCAACAACAGCTTGGGCTTCAATACCATTGATAATCCGTGAGAAGGAGATATTGTTTCCCATTCATACTGACTGTGGTCTTCCGATGAGAAAGTCAAGGATCCAGCTGCAGAGGCCTAGAACTTGTAGCTTCTTGACCAGCACTGAGGAATTAATGGTATTGAAGCCCAACCTGTTGTTGATGAAGAGCAGCCTATTGTATGAATTGTTGTTTTTGAAGTGATCCAGAGCCAGTGATATTGCTATGGAGCAATTATGACAAAAAGCGAATTGAAGTGGGTTCAGATCTTTATTTAGATATGTGTTAATTCTGGCCATGTCCAGCATCTCAAAATATTTAATCAGAATAGAAGTTAGTGCTACTGGGCAGTAGTTGTTGAGGCAGCTCACGCTACTCTTCTTGGGTACCGGGATCACTAGAAACCTCTGATTGCTGCAATGAGAGGTTGAAAATGTCCATGAACACTCCAGCTAGTTGGTTGGCACAGATTTTCAGTAACCTGCCTGGTACGTTGTCAAGGCCTGAAGCCTTGTGAGAATTCACCCACTTGAATGATGTTTTGACGGTACTCTCAACTTTGCCAGTGCTGCTTTGGGGTGTTTAAACTAGCTTTAACACAGGCTCACCCCAAGGATGTGTGCTTAGCCACTGCTCTACTCCTTATAAACCCATGACTGTGTGGCCAAGCATAATTCCAATGCTATCTACAAGTTTTCTGATGACACCACAGTTGTTGGCAGAATCACAAATGGCAATAAGGAAGAGTACAGGAAGAAGATATATCACCTCGTTGAATGGTGTAATGACAACAACCTTGCACTCAATGTTAGCAAAACCAAAGGGATGACTGTGGACTTCAGAAGGAAGTCAGGGGAACACAACCCAGTCCTCATTGAGAGCTCACTAGTCGAGTAGATGGGAACCTATGTGTCAGAGCAGATAGTGGAGAGGAGGAAAAGCTTGATGTTAAGACTTCATATATATAAAGTCAGAAAACAAAAGGTTGTGCACACTGGAAGGAATGTTCTCAAGTGCATCTATTTCAATGTATTGTAGGAAAGGCAGATGAGCTCAGAGAATGGCTTGGCACATTAAATTATAACATCATAGCTATTAGTGAAACTTGGATACAGAAGAGAAGGCAGACTGGCAGTTCACTGTTCCAGGAATCCATTGTTTCCAACACGATAGAGCAGGAAGGATGAAAGGAAAGGAAGTGGCATTGCTTATCAGTGAATATATCACAGCTGTGCTCAGACGGAACAGACAAGAGGACTGGTCTACTGAGGTTGAACGGGTGGAGTTGAGGAAGGGAAAATGTATGACCACAATAGTGTTATAGAGCGCCCAATAGTCAGTGAGAATTGGAGGAGAAAATAATCAGTTAGCAGACAATTGCAGGAAACAGAAAGTTGTGACAGTAGGAGATTTTAACTTTCCCCATATTGACTGGGACTCCCAACTGTAAAAGGGGCTGGATGGGTTGGAGTATGTCAAATGTGTTCAGGAAAGTTTTCTAAATCAATATATCGAGGTATCAATTAGAGAGAGGGCAATACTGGATCTCCTAACAGGGAACAAGACAGAACAGGTGACAAAAGTATGTGTAAGAGAACACTTTGGGTCCAGTGATCATACTGCCATTAGTTTTATTAATTATGGATAAGGAAAAGTTTGGTCCTTGGGTTGAGATTTTAAATTGGGGAAAAGCCAATTTTGAGGAAATGAGAAAGGATCCAGATTGGGCTAGGTTGATTTCTGGTAAGGACGTGCTCAGTTGGAGGAAGGCCTTCAAAGATGAAATTTTGAGAGTGTATATATCAATGATCTAGATGATAATGTGGTAAACTGGATCAGCAATTTTGTATCTGACTCAAAGACTGGAGGTGTAGTGGACAGCAAGGATAGCTTTCAAATCTTGCAGAGGGATCTGGACCAATTGGAAAAATAGGCTGCCAAATGGTAAATGGAATTTAATGCAGACAAGTGTGAGGTGTTGCACTTTGAGAGGACTAACCAAGGAAGAATATACATGAAAAAGGGTAGGGCACTGAGGAATATGGTAGAAAAGAGGGATCTGGGAATAGAGATACATAAGTCCCTGAAAATTGCATCAGAGTAGTAGATAGGGTAGTAAAAAGATATTTTGGTACATTAGCTTTCATACATCAAAATATTGAGAATAGGAGTTGGAATGTTATGGTAAAGTTGGATAAGATATTAGTGAGGCCAAATTTGGAATATTGTGTGCAGTTTTGGTCACCTAACTACAGGGAAGATATCAATAAAATTGAATGAATGCAGAAAACATCTATTAGGATATTGCCAGGACTTGAGGAATGGGGTTGCAGGGAAAGGTTAAACGGGTATAGAGGTATACAAAATTAGGATGGGTAGAGATAGAGTAATTGCAACTAGGTCTTTTTGACTGAGGTTAGGTGAGGTACAAACCAGAGGAAGTTGAGGGGGAACATTAGGGGGAATCTATTCACACAGAGAGAGGTGGGAGTGTGGAATGAGCTGCCATTTAAGAAAACCTTAGATAGGTACGTGGATGGGAGGGGTACTGAGGTATACGGACAAGGTGTAGGTCAGCGGGATTAGGCAAAATAATAGTTCAGTGCAGACTAGAAGGGCCAAAGGGCCCGTTTTCTGTACTGTAATGATCAGCAGGTTACACAGGTCCATAAAAGCTAAAGATATACAACCAATGTTTCAGCCTTTCTTCAAGATCAGAACAAGGAGCAGACAGGCATCTGAATAAAAAGGCTGAGGAAGGATGGAAGAAGGGTCAAGGAGGAGTACAGACCAACAGCCAAAAGACCATGATTGTAAATGGATAAAAGACAGGAGAGAAAAGATGAGAATTGATCCAGAGCAAGTGTGGCTCTGTGAATGCAGAGCTGAAGGAAAGAAGACAGAGGGAAATGGAAAAAGAAAGAGAGACAGAACTAGAGAAAAGGAAAGCTAGAGATAGGGGCTTGGGAGCTAACAGATAATGGAGATGTTGATGTTAATGCCATCTGATTGGAAGGTGCCCAGATGGAATGAGGTGATGTTCCTCCAATTTGCAAGCAATCTCAGTCTGGCAGTGCATGAGACCATGGACAGACATGTTGGCATGAGAATGGGATGGGGAATTGAAATGGATGGCCATTAGGAGATCCCCACCATTGCAGAGCGAAGAAATATCCCAGTCTGTGTCCAGTTTCTCCAATGTCGAGGAGACCACACCAGATGAGACTGAATGCAGACTGGGATACCTACTGAATCTTTGCTGTAATTGTAGGAATCTCCCAATGGCAACCCATTTCATTTCACCACCCCATTCCCATGCTGACAAGTATATCCATAGTTTCAAGCACTGCCAAACTGAAGCACCTGAAAATTGGAGCAACATTACTTAATGTTCCATCTGGGCACCCTCCAAACGGGTAGCAGTAACATCGACTTCTCCAGTTTCCATTACCTCCCAGTAGTATGTTTCTCCCCTTCTCTCTCTCTCTCTCTCTCTCTCTCTCTCTCTCTCTCTCTCTCTCTCTCACTCTCTCTCTCTATCTCTCTATCTCTCTCTCTCTCTCTCTCTCTCTATCTCTATCTCTCTCTCTCTCTCTCTCTCTCTCTCCTTTCTGCTAGCTCTGTATTCACAGCCACCCCCTCCCCTGATCAGTTCACACTTTCCTTCACCTGTCCTCCGATCCATCCAATTATGGCCTTTTTGCTGCCGGTCTGTGCTCCCCTCCTCCTCCCCCGTCCCTTCCCTCCTTCCCCAGACTTTTTATTCAGGTGCCTCACCTGCCTGATTTTTGATCCTACCTTGAGGAAGAGCTCAGGCCGAAACGTCGGCCCTACTGTGGATGCTGTGGGACCTGTTGAATTCCTCCAGAATATTTATGGTTTTACTACATCCACGGTGTCTGCCGGCTTTCTTATTTCACCTGATCAGTTGTGTTGTTCATTTGTGCTTCACAGCTAGACTAACTATGTTTAAGAAACAAAACTGAAAAGGACAATAAAACAGTGTTTCAAATCTTACTTCCAATTACTAATTGCTAACCAGAGATGATTATTAACAGTCTCAGCTGCATTTCAAAGTGATTTCCGACAGAATTTTTGTTTGTGTAAATGTATATGTATGAAGTAAAATGTATATTACAAAAGGGGCCACTGCAGTCCAGATCAAATTACACTGAAAACTCAAAATAGTTAGTCTATGTCTGTGGGAAAGTCATTTTGGAGTATCAATTTTTTCTTGCAATATCCTGATGCCTGATTCAAGATCTATGGCGAAGGTTTTCAATGTTAAGCATTGTATAATTCACTGCTAAAACAACAGTGAAGGTATAGATATCTATTGACACAAACACAGCAACCAATGAGAGGGAGGTGGGGCAGCACCTAGGGTAGGACTCCATGCAATGGTCAATGTTATACAAATAACGTCTGTTCACTCAACAAACCAAATTCATTTAAACAGTGATTTAAAGCAGTCTATTTTTAAAAAAGTCACACAGATTATATCCATACATTCAATCAGGATAACTTACAGCAGTGTGGTCTCTAGGCATGAATGATTTTGGAATTACCTAGTCATTCTCAATCTGTCTGTGAATAGTGGCCCCCATTATGTTTATAACCACTGTAGAATTCTTTTTTTTTGACAACAGAAAGTGAGAGCAGTTGCTATCTTCAATCATCAAGTGGCGCTGTGCAGCAGATTAGTGCCCAGAAATCTCTCCCCAGTCACAATCTTGGAAAGGACTAATGTGGTAAAAACACACAGAAATGCTGGAGGAACACAACCAATCTTACAGCTTCTAAAGGAAGTAAAGATATATTACCGATATGTTCCATTAAGAATCCTCCCCTTCTTCGTACTCATCTCCTTCCCTCTAGTTCTCTCTCTGTCCCTCTCTTTCTTTCTTCCCTTTTCCCTCCATCTCCTTTCACAAAGCCAAAATCAATTCTCACCTTTCTTCTTAATCATGTCCAATAGACATCTTTTGGCTGTTTGTCTGGACTCCTCCCCCTCCCATTCTTCCCCCTTAATCTCTAGTCTTTAGTTAAGATGCTTGTACCTTGAAGAGGTGCTCGGGCTCAAAACGTCCTAATGTATCTTTACCTCCAGTGGATGCTGAGAGACTGGCTGAGTTCCTCCAGCATCTGTGTGTGTTTTTACTTCAATTTCAGCATCTGCAGACTTCTGCATTTCACCTCAATGACCAATGTCATCATGAAAACAAGCCCTTTGGCCCCATTTACACACCCACGTAATGGGAAGTATAGGCTTGATGGGTTCAAAGAATGACTAGTCCTGGAGAAGTGATAGTAGAAATCAGTGGTCTTTATTTACATGCAGAGGAAGCTGCAACAGGGATCTCACACGCACAGACAAAGAAACCACACACAATTCATAGCACTGGATCCTGATTAATCACTGATAATTGAACCTCCCAATAAATCACTGATATTACAACTCCCAATTGTGAAACAAGGGTTAAACATACAATACCTATCACTCACAAGGACGGTATCCCACTTATGTACAGAATCTAATCACATAGCAAGGGAAAGGCAAAACAGTCCTTTCTAAGTAAGCTCTAGAATAGACCCCATCCACCCTGTCCCAGCACAAACCTTACAATTAACTCTTCAGCATCACCCCCAGCTTGCAACTTTGAGTGGAATTAGCATTCCTTCTCAGGGGAAAAAGAGAGAGAGAACTGATCCACATGTATAATATTTCTTTTATTACAAGAAAGAAACTTGGGTTATTTTTTGAGTTTTGTGTGCCCGATGGAGATGTGGGGGGGGGGGGTGCTGGTAGTCATGGTGGGGAGCTGGCTGATGGAGGACCTCAGTTTTCTTCAGGCTGACTTCCAGGCCAAACATTTTGACAGTTTCCGCAAAACAGGACGTCAAGCACTGAAGAGCTAGCTCTGAATGGGCAACTAAAGCGGCATCGTCTGCAAAGAGTAGTTCACGGACAAGTTGCTCTTGTGTCTTGGTGTGAGCTTGCAGGCGCCTCAGATTGAAGAGACTGCCATCCGTGTGGTACCGGATGTAAACAGCGTCTTCATTGTTGAGGCCTTTCATGGCTTGGTTCAGCATCATGCTGAAGAAGATTGAAAAGAGGGTTGGTGCGAGAACGCAGCCTTGCTTCACGCCATTGTTAATGGGAAAGGGTTCAGAGAGCTCATGCTGTATCTGACCCGACCTTGTTGGTTTTCGTGCAGTTGGATAACCATGTTGAGGAACTTTGGGGGGCATCCGATGTGCTCTAGTATTTGCCAAAGCCCTTTCCTGCTCACGGTGTCGAAGGCTTTGGTGAGGTCAACAAAGGTGATGTAGAGTCCTTTGTTTTGTTCTCTGCACTTTTCTTGGAGCTGTCTGAGGGCAAAGACCATGTCAGTAGTTCCTCTGTTTGCGCGAAAGCCGCACTGTGATTCTGGGAGAACATTCTCGGTGACACTAGGTATTATTCTATTTAGGAGAATCCTAGCGAAGATTTTGCCTGCAATGGAGAGCAGCGTGATTCCCCTGTAGTTTGAGCAGTCTGATTTCTCGCCTTTGTTTTTGTACAGTTTACCTATCTCGGCTGCACCATTGCATCAGATGCAAGGATCGACAACGAGATAGACAACAGACTCGCCAAGGCAAATAGCGCCTTTGGAAGATTACACAAAAGAGTCTGGAAAAACAACCAACTGAAAAACCTCACAAAGATAAGCGTATACGGCAAAGGACTGGGGAGACTGTTGGGGTCTCAGCCATGAATAGATTATGGACACAGATGCAAAAGATATTTGGGCTCGTGAAACATCACGAGGGTACTGATCACTTGGGGAACAAGTATTATTACATCCCTGAGCAGAAGACGTGGACAGGTGAGTGGACTGTTTCCCCCTGGGTGAGGGGACACAAGGGAATATTGTCCGAGTCCGGTGTTGGGATCACGTCAGGGAGCTTGGTTGTTGTGTTTGACGTTTCAGGTATTAAGCACCAAATTTAGCAGACAATCGAGGGTGCTTTAATCGTACTTTGGGAAGCGTTTGGTGATTTGCTCCTTGTAGCTCATTCCGACCAGAAGAAAGACATGGAAAGTCTGTGTTTCCGTTCCCAGTTTTAAAATGATACTCATTGATAACTTGTGCCTTGCTATTTCAAACACAAGTTCAAGTTCTGCGCATTCTCCTTTAACGAGGTCACTGTGGGATGGGAGCGAAACGTTGGTGGGATCTTAACTCCGGACAAGATATTGGCGAAATTAAAAACTCACAGAAAATGCCAAGTCGTGGGCGATGGTCTTTCTGAGTTGGTTCGGAGGCATATTGGCAATCTTCATCTGAAAATGTGAGGTTCAAATCTCGTTCCCAATCACTCTTGATCCGAGCCGTGGGAGCTGAATGTAAATCCAATAAATTATTATAAATACACGATGTTAATCCACCACGAAAATAAAAACTGTACTCTACTTTCAGATTGATTAATGATCCCTCAATTTGTGCAAGACTACACAACTTGCCTGTCTAAACTTGAATGATCTCGTTTTTGGGCCGACGTTGATCCCTGATGTGAGAAATGTAACAATTTTGAAGCTTCCCTGATCCATATGTTTTGGGAGTGGCCAAATTTAGGGAGATTCTGGAAAAAAACATTCTCTAAACTTTATCAATCGATGCTTAAGATTAATTTGGAACCTTGCCTATTAATTGCTCTGTTTGACTTTTACTCGTGATTCAGATAAATTGACATCTTGGGAAAAAGTTTTCGTTTTTACCATGCTGCCCGCCAGACGTGCAATTTTACTGAAATGGAAAGATAACTCATCCCCTACTCACTCCAATTTAGGTTTAGAGAAAATTTGATATAATATCAAAGATGGAAATAGTGGGGCCCATTCTTAGAATTTTTTTATAATTGGAAGAATTAACAATTATTGTATGTTCTGATGGTTCATTGGTTATTCTCTGGTTCCATATTATTGATTTTTTTAAAAATGAATTTATAAGGTAACCTTGAGTAGAAAAAGGGGATAGATTTAGTTTTACGTTGTTTTTTTTTCTTTTTGTTTATTCAAGTTATTTCAACGAACAGGGTTGCAAAGATCATTTCAATTAAATGTTTTTGAGGCTTAAGCAAATATTGATGTAGTTTTATCTACTTTTTTCATTGGCTTTTTTGTGTGTTTATTTGTATACAAATGAATCATCATGTAATTGTCAATTCAGTATTTATGTTTGTATGCTAAACAATAAAATACTTTAAAAAGAAAAGGAGGCATATGGCAGTTAAAATGGGCAAGTATTTGTATGGACTTTTGAAATTACCACTAAATTCTTGCAATTTCAAGTATTACCAGATGAATCACTGAAGATAGTAGTAAAATGTAGACCACTGATAGAACAACCAGGAGCAAAAAGCAAAACTGAGGAACTCCAAAGGTCAGGCAACATCTGTGGAAGCAAAGTGAATTTTATTTCTGAACTCACTGGTACGTGACATTGAGAAACTTGGAGATTAAAATGTATTTAATGTCTCAAAATAAACTGCCTCCAAAATCCTTAAAAAAAAGATAAGCGTATACAGAGCCGTTGTCATACCCACACTCCTGTTCAGCTCCGAATCATGGGTCCTCTACCGGCATCACCTACGGCTCCTACAACGCTTCCACCAGCGTTGTCTCCGCTCCATCCTCAACATTCATTGGAGCGACTTCATCCCTAACATCGAAGTACTCGAGATGGCAGAGACCGACGGCATCGAATCCATGCTGCTGAAGATCCAACTGCGCTGGGTAGGTCACATCTCCAGAATGGAGGACCATCGCCTTCCCAAGATCATGTTATATGGCGAGCTTTCCACTAGCCACCGTGACAGAGGTGCACCAAAGAAGAGGTACAAGGACTGCCTAAAGAAATCTCTTGGTGCCTGCCACATTGACCACCAGCAGTGGGCTGATATTGCCTCAAACCGTGCATCTTGGCGCCTTACAGCAATCTCCTTTGAAGAAGACCGCAGAGCCCACCTCACTGACAAAAAACAAAAGGAGGAAAAACCCAAAACCCAACCCCAACCAACCAATTTTCCCCTGCAACCGCTGCAACCGTGTCTGCCTGTCCCGCATCGGACTTGTCAGCCACAAACGAGCCTGCAGCTGACGTGGACATTTACCCCCTCCATAAATCTTCATCCGCGAAGCCAAACCAAAGAAAAAAGATTTATTAACTGAAGCAAACAGCACTAAGTCAGAACACACACAGACCAGACTTCATGTGAAAGCATCTATCTTGAATCCAAGATTAACAGAATTCCCAAGATGCAATTTTCCCCAGATTCCACACACTCTGTATCCGACTCTTCCTGGTAGTAACACTTTATCATTACATTTTCTTGAGATGTTCAATCTAACATGACACAACAATACAGTATTTTTTTCAATTTAAAGTTCAACACAAACATAACATGAACATCAGCAGCACAAACTTTTAAGTGTGCATTTCTTTTTATCTTTTATAGATTCAGTCTTTCAGGTCTATCACAATTCATCTTGATCTTCTTAACACAGCTGTTTGTGTCGTCTCTGTAGGTGCTTGTGTCGGTTCTGCTGGTCCACTACTATCTAGCAGAGATGGTATTGCCTCTGTTGCTGTGCATGCTGAATCCTCTGCATCTGCCTGTTCTGCAGTATCTCTTGCATTTTCAGCAGGCTCTTTCACTTCCTCCTCAGTATTTGACCATCCTCTGTTCTGACAGTGTAGGATCTTGGATTTACTTTCTCCAGAACAGAAACCTTTTTGTCCCAAGTGTGAGAATCTCTGAGTCTCACTGGGTCATGTTGTTCCAGTGGCCTTAAGCTTCTCGCTGACTTGCCATAGTTTGCCTTTTGACTCCCTTGCAGATGCTTTTGTTTCCATCCAACACCTTCAACATCTCAGTTCTTGCTTGGGTCTGCAGAGTTGGAAGTGTGGTGTGTAGTCTACATCCCTTCAGAAGATCAGCGGGTGACAAGCCATGTTCAAGTGGTGAAGCTCTGTAACTCAATAGAGCTGGATACAAAACTGAGCCACTGTCTTGTGCTTTCTTAAGCAACTATTTAACTATGTGAACTCCTTTCTCTGCTTTGCCGTTTGATTGTGAATGCAGAGAACTTGAAGTCACATGTTGAAAATCATACTCTTCTGCAAAGTTCCGGAATTCTCTACAGCTGTAGCATGGTCCATTGTCACTGTAGATAATTTAAGGAATTCCATAACTTGCTAAGATTGATTTCATATATTGGATCACACAAGCAGCAGAAATGCTAAGAAGCAATGCAGTCTCCAAATAGTTCAATAGATAATCAATGACAGTAAGTAATTCTTTCCACCCATGTGAAAAAGATCAGTCCCAACTTTCTGCCATGATAATGCTGGTATGTCAGTTATTATGACTTTGCCTGCTTTGTGTGATGTTTCAAACAGTCTCACAGCTTGGAACCATCCTGTCAATGTCAGTGTTTATCCCTGGCCAATAAACAGCAGTTCTGGCCCTCGACTTGCATTTTTCAATTCCAAGGTGCCCATCATGCCCCCTTTTCAGCATCTCGTCACAATGATTGAGGAATGATAATTCTGATCTGTCTGAGTAGAAGTCCATTGACAACACTCAGCTCAGCTCTGATGTTGTAGTATGGCTGACATTCACCTCTAGGCCATCAATGAAGTGCCAAAGACAATGTGGTCAAACAATTATCATGGCTTTTATTAGCAGAAACTCATAGTACAATAATGAAAGACAATGGATGCATATACAGTTATAACCAAGGGGAGTGTCCTTAACAGTAGAGATAATGCTCAGCCAATGTTAGTACAGCAAGGCTCGCCAGAGGGGAGACAGGCAGCTTGGCAGCCATTCACCACAGTCTCCCCCCAGCAGAAGAAGGGTTAAAATCAAAAGGACAGCTGCTAGGAAAGACTGAAGCAAGCAATACATGGATACCATGTTTGGCATTGAGAATACTCTAACACCCAAAATACACCAGAATCTAGCAAGCAATCAAAATATAATGAGATGTTTTATGAATATGTCAGCCCTTCAGGTTGTTTATGAATTCTGGTTCTTCTTCTCAAAACAGGTGGCTCCTTTGCAACCTTGGGAACTGGTACAGGTCCTGGGTCTGTAATGTGGGAAGGACTGACTTCTGGACTCGCTCCAGAATCACCAGTGTGAGGCAGTGGAGCCTCAGCATGGCCATCTGAAAGCTTACTAGGGGTCACAGGCTGGGGGGGGGGGGGTGAATCCAACCTCTCAGGCTCACTCTGAGTAGGGATGCGAGGAAGGAGCGAACCAGGCAAGGCCAGATCTCTTAGGGGTACAGTG
The DNA here is from genome assembly GCF_036971445.1 of Narcine bancroftii. NCBI lineage: Eukaryota > Metazoa > Chordata > Chondrichthyes > Torpediniformes > Narcinidae > Narcine > Narcine bancroftii. The sequence goes on from NC_091469.1 coordinate 339,842,830, forward strand.
TCAGTACTCCCATCTGGGAATTTAACATGAGTGTAGTTGGGGTTAGTATGCAGTAGCTGAACTGGTTGGACTAGGGGGTCTGTTTTATGCACCTGAGCGTGGCTCTTCAGCAGCATGGTTCCAGACTCAGATAAACAGGCTGGCCAGTCCATCATAGTTCCTGATTTCCAAGGGTGATTTCATGAGGTGTTTGATTTCTTGCAGTACACAATAAAGACCGAATAGAATGTAATGCCTCAAACAGCACCTCCTGCCACCGGGTAACAGGGTAACCATGTGTTTTTAAAGCAAGATTAACAGTCTTCCAGACTGTAGCATTAGCCCTTTTGACCTGCCCATTGCCCTGTGGGTTGTAACTCATGGTCCGGCTGGAGGCAATCCCCTTTCATAGCAGGGCTCGCCGCAGTTCAATGCTCATGAATGCTGAGCCCCTATCGGTATGAATGTAGTTGAGAAAACCAAAAATGCTGAAAATTCTGTCAAGTGACTTAATGACAGTTACTGACGAGACGTTAGGACAGGGTATCGCAAAGGGAAACCTAGAATATTCATCAATTACAGTAAGGAAATATACATTTTTGTTGTTGGAAGGTAACGGCCCTTTAAAATCTAAGCTAATCCTCTCAAAAGATTGGGTTGCCTTGATGAGAGTGGCCTCCGGAGCTTTGAAGTATTGCGGTTTGCATTCTGTGCAAACAGGACAGCTTTTAGTCAGTTCCCTGACTTCTTCCAGGGAGTAAGTAAGATTGTTAGCCCTTATGTAGTAGAAGAATCTCGTGACCCTTGGGTGGCACAGTCTACTATGTATATCTTTTAGCCGCTCCAGCTGAGCACCAGCAGCAGATCGTGACAATGCGTCAGAGGGATCATTTAACCTGTCCGGTCTGTAATGGATCTCATAATTATAAGTTGAGAGTTCTATTCACCAGCGTGCCATCTTATCGTTCTTGATTTTACATTTGTGTTTAGTACTGAACATGTAAGCTACAGATTTCTGATCAGTGACAAGAGTAAATTTTCTGCTGGTTCGAAAGTGTCTCCAGTAGTGAACAGCTTCAATAATAGCCTGGGCTTGGGAGGAGTCATGTGATGGAGTAATGGCCTGTAGGGGAATACCAGCCCTCTCCAGAAAAGAAGAAATAAAGTGAAGAAAATACAAAGTTCAAGAAATACAAAACATAACAAATAAAAGATAAAGTTGTAGAGAAAAGAAAGAAAATGGCACCCAAGAAGGAAAAAGTAAAAACAATGGGAAAAGAAGAAGAAAAGACACCAGAAGAGAAAGGAAAAGGCATTACCTGCATGAAGAAACAGGGAGCCATCATGGAGAAGAGAGCCCATTCTCCAAGGTTAGTGATGACCCCACAGAGTCATGACCACCCCGACCACTGGACTGCAAAAATGGCTCTCTGAGCCAAACAAAAGTGCGCAGTGCGCTTACTAAGGAGAAGGAGAACACCAACGGAAGGGGGGGTTCAACTGAGGAGCGGGCAAACACAATGCGACCAGCTGAGGGCAGCCCGACACCAGGGCTCTCAGCTGGAAGAAGAGGAAAGTGACAGGAAAGGGATTAAAAGGAAAGAAGAACAGCAGCAGGAGGCCCAACAGATGAGTAGCCCAGAAGAAGAGGACCAACAGCAAGAAGCCAAGCAAGAAGAAGTCCATCAAAGTGAGACAAACAACTCATCAGGAAAGTCAGAAGAGACACAGATACAAGGAAGAGAAGAAGAAGACACAAACACAGGTACAGACACAGAAGAAGAGGAAGAAGAAGAGAATATAGATAAAGTTTTTTTCAAGAACAAATGAGAGCATTAAAAGAATGGTTGACGTTAGAATTTAATGAACTGAAAAGAAAAATGAAAAGTACAGAAGAAAAAGTGAATAGAATAATGCTGGTCATGGCAGAAATAGGGAAAAGATTAGAAAATGTGGAAGAATGAGAAACGGCTGTAGAAATGGAAGTGAATGACTTAAGAAAAAATTGGAAGAAAGTGGTAAAAAAGTTAAAGAGTCACAAGAGTTGTTAGCTCAGAAAATTGATATGTTGGAAAATTATTGTAGGCAAAACAACATTAAAAAATAGTGGGCCTAAAGGAAGATGAAGAAGGCACGAATATGAAGGAAATTATGAAGGAATGGATCCCAAAGGTCCTGGGAATGACAGAAATACAGGAAGGAATGGAAATAGAAAGGGCACACAGAACACTAGCTCCGAAACCACAGACACATCAAAAACCAAGATCCGTTTTAATAAAATTTTTGAGATATGTGACAAGAGAAAATATACTGGAGTGGGCAAGGAATAAAATTAGAGAAGACAATAAGCCATTGGAATACAAGGGTCAAAAAATATTTTTTTACCCAGACATAAGTTTTGAACTCTTAAAGAAGAGGAAGGAGTTTAATACAGCAAAATTGATCCTATGGAAAAAAAGTTATAAATTTATGTTAAGACATCCAGCTGTGCTTAAAATATTTATCCCTGGGGAGCAAAACAGACTGTTCTCGGATCCGGAGGAAGCATGAGAATTTGCAGAATGCCTGCAGGACAGGAGAGATGAAGAGATATAACAAGAATGAAGAATGGCAATAAAATACATATAAAGATGTAAAAATAATGTATATGTAAGAACAAAAGAAGGGAAAGAGAATGGAAGAAACGAAGTAAGGGGGAAAAAAGAGGATGGGCTTTATTATATGCATAAAAAAAGTCTTTTCTGGGGTGGCTGGGTGGGAGAGAATAACTGTCACTGCGAAATCAGTCGATGCTTGTGAGCAGGTTCGCAATCCAAATGGAGAGGGGAGTTGTGGTTGCCCGGCAAGGAATAGGGGACAACTCAGAGAGGGGGATATATTTGGGGCTAAGGGAATATGGGATATGGGAGTTGTTGAAGTATTTTATGTTTTAAATGTGTTGTCATACATTGAGTTTAAAAAGGGAAAACTGAGAGATGAAAATGGGGAAAAGGGAGATGGTGGTGGTGAGGAAGTGGAAATGAGGTGTAAACAGGGTATGAGATGGCCATGTTGAACTATATGACTATAAACATTAATGGAATACATAACCAAATTAAAAGGAAGAGGCTATTAAATTTACTGAAAAAAGAAAAAAATAGACATAGCATTTGTGCAGGAAATGTATCTAACTAAAATGGAACATAAATTAAAAAGAGACTGGGTAGGGAACGTAGTGGCAGCATCATATAATTCAAAAGCTAGAGGTGTAGCTATATTAATTAATAAAAATGCACCAATCAAAATAGAGGAGGAAATAATAGATCCAGGAGGGAGATATGTAATGATAAAGTGTCAGATATATTCAGAATTTTAGAATTTGCTCAATATATATGCACCTAATGAAGAGGATTAAAAGTTCATGCAAGATATTTGTTTGAAGATTGTAGATACGCAAGGGAATATAATGATAGGAGGGGATTTTAACCTTAATTTGGATCCAATGCTGGATGAAACTGGACAAAAGACAGTAAAAAGAATAAAATGGCCAAATTTATGGTTAAATCAATGCAGGAAATGAAACTTATGGATATATGGAGAAGGCAGCACCCAAGTTAGAAGGAATACTCATATTATTCGAGTAGGCATAAAACATACCCTCAAGGATTGATAGGTTTTTGTTGTCGGCCCTTATTCAAGGGAGAGTTAGGAAAACTGAATATAAAGCCAGGTTGCTATCTGATCATTCACCCCTGTTATTAGCAATAGAACTGGAGGACATTCCACCAAGAATATAGAGATGGAGATTAAACTCCATGCTACTTAAAAGGCAGGAATTTAGAGAGTTTATTGAACGCCAAATTAAAATATACTTTGAAATAAATACGGAATCAGTGAAAGACAAATTTATATTATGGGATGCAATGAAAGCCTTCATAAGAGGGCAGATAATAAGTTCTGTAACTAAGATGAAAAAGGACTACAATCGGGAAATATAGTAAGTACAGAAAAGGAACTAGCAACAAGGGATGAGATAACAAAAAGAAGAGAATTGGCGGACAAAAAAAAAATAAAATATGAAAATTACAAACGTATAAGGTGGAGAAAAACAGTGAAAATAAAGCAAAAGTATTATGAACTAGGAGTAAAAACACACAAAATATTAGCCTGGCAACTTAAAACAGAACAAGCTAAAAGAACTGTATTGGCATCAAGGAAAAAGGACAAACAAATTACATTTGGAGAAAATCCAATGGAGAACTTAAAGAAATTTTATGAACAATTATACCAAACTGAGAATGAGGGGAAAGATGATAAAATAGAAGAGATTTTAGGTAAAATTGAACTGCCGAAATTGCAAGAAGAAGAACAAAACAAACTGATAAAACCATTTGAAATAGAGGAAGTACAGGATATATTAAAAAAGATGCCGAACAATAAAACGCCTGGAGAGGATGGATTTCCAATAGAATTCTATAAAACATTTAAAGAGTTATTAATTCCTCCTCTCCTGGAAGTAATGAACCAGATAAATGAAACACAAAACTTGCCAGATTCATGTAAGACAGCAATAATTACAGTAATACCAAAGACGGGGAAGGATCCATTAACACCAGCATCATATAGACCAATATCTCTACTTAATTCAGATTATAAGATAATAGCAAAATTATTAGCAAACAGATTGGCCAACTGTGTACCAAAAATAGTAAAACAAGATCAAATTGGATTTATTAAGAAAAGATGAACAGTGGATAATGTCTGTAAATTTATTAATCTAATTCATGCAGTTCAAGGAAATAAGAAGCCAACAGTGGCTGTTGCTTTAGACACAGAAAAAGCCTTTGACAGGGTAAAATGGAATTATTTATTCAAAGTATTACAGAGGTTCAATCTACCAGAAAAAAAATATTAATTGGATTAAAGCATTATATAATGGACCATTGGAGAAGGTAACAGTAAATGGATATGTATCTAACCAATTTAAATTAAGTAGGTCAACTAGGCAGGGATGTCCATTATCTCCCTCACTGTTCACTTTAGCAATAGAACCATTGGCAAAACTGATAAGAACAGAAAATAAAACAAAAGGGATAAAAATAAAGGAGAAGGAGTATAAAATCAGTTTATTTGCAGATGACATCATAGTATACTTAACAGAACCAGAAATATTAATAAAAGAACTACATAAGAAATTGAAGGAATATGGAGAAATATCGGGGTACAAGATCAACACAAATAAAAGTGAAGTGATGCCAACATGTAATGCGGATTATACAGAATTTAAAAAAGAATCACCATTTAAATAGCAAACACAAGCAATCCGATACCTAGGTATTAGGTTAGATAATAACTTAAGCCACTTGTACAAATTAAATTATCAGCCACTAATAAAGAAATTGCAGGAAGACTTAGAACATTGGAAAGAATTACTGCTAATGTTGATAAGCAGGGTAAATTGCGTTAAAATTAATGTCTTCCCAAGGATACAATACTTATTTCAATCGTTACCAATTGCCTTAACAGAGAAATTATTTAATGAACTAAAGAGAATAATAAGGATTTTTTTATGAAAAGGGGGGAAACCAAGGATAGCATTAGATAAATTAAGAGAGAGGTATAACCAAGGTGGTTTGCAGTTACCAAACTTTAAAAATTATTATAGAGCAGCACAATTAAGGTATTTATCAGATTTTTATCAGACAAGGGAAAAACCGATTGGGCTAAGATAGAGCTAGATAAAATAGGGGAGAAGGTACCGGAACATATACTTTATAAGTGAGATGAAAAGCTGGTATGATATAAAAGCTCACCAATATTGCATCATTTACTCAATATATGGAAGAAGATTCACTTAGAAAGGAAAAAAAAATTACCAAATACCAAAATTATTATTGACGCAAAATCAGTTAATCCCTTTTACAATAGATAACCTTTCCTTGAGAGAATGGGAGAGAAAAGGAATTAAAAGAATAGAAAATTGTTTTTGGGGAAATAATTTATTAACATTTGAACAAATGAAGTACAAATATAGAATAACTCATGGTACAATGTTTGCATACCATCAACTGAAAGCCTACTTAAAAGACAAATTGGGAAACAGCTTTGAATATGTGATTACAGACACAATGATAATAAAAAGATTTATAACGAACATGTACATCAAGCTGCAAGAGAAGGAAAATGATGAAATAAACTATAAACCCAAACAAAAGTGGGAAAAAGATTTAAACATAAAGATAAAAAAATGAAACATGGGAAAAGTTATGTTCTGGAACTATGAAGAATATAATAAACACAAGGTTATGCATGATACAGTATAATTGGTTACACAGGTTATATATCACACCCCAAAAGTTAGAAAAATGGGATCCAACATTATCATATAGGTGTTTTCGCTGTAAGAAGGAAACATGCAATTTGGGCATGTGAGAAAGTGAAAAAGTTTTGGTAAGATCTAAATCAGGTATTAAATAAAATCACAAAAAAAAAACAACATACCAAAAAATCCAGAGATCTTTCTTCTAAGTAATTTAAGAAGTAAGGAATTAGGCCTCAAACTGGATGAAGAGAAAAAAAGATTTATTATATAGCCTTAGCTGTAGCAAAAAAATGTATAATGTCAACTTGGAAATCCGAAGAGAGCCTGAGAATACAGCAATGGTACATGGAAATGAATAAATCTATTCCATTGGAAAAAATAACATATAATTTTAAAAAATAAAGTCACATTATTTGAACAAATTTGGGAACCATACATGTAACATGACAGAGAGGGCTTGCCTCGGACCTCGACCCCCCTAAAATGATAAGAAGACAAAATGACTTGATCCAGTGTTTAAAAGTAGATGACACATTTTTCTTGTTTATTTTTCATTGTGTGATGACATTGTTTAATGGTTTTATTGTATTGTATATGTTGAATGTTTATTGGTTTTGGAGGGAGGTGGGAAGGGGGGAGGGAAGGTAGGGGGAAAAAGGGAAGAAAATTCCACTGTGTATATTTAAGAGGGAAATAATTAAATGTATTTTGGTTGATATGATTCACAGTGTGAAAATTTTTTAAAAATTTTTAAAAATTATAGCCTGGGCTTCTTTTTCAATGGCAGGATGTTTAAGTTCAGGTCCACGTAACATGCAGGAGAAGAATGCCACAGGTCTGCCCTTTTGATTAAGGGTTCCTGCCAAGACACAATCTGAGGCATCAGTTTCCACTTGGAATGGGACATCTCATCAATGGATGAGAGTGCAGCTTTGACAATATCAGCTTTAATTCTCTCGAAAGCCTTCAAGGCCATTGGAGAGGGAGGAAAAGCTTTAGTGTCAAACAGAGGGCGTGCCTTCGTGGTGTAGTCCCGAACCCATTTGCAGTAGTAGGAAAAGAATCCCATACACCTTTTAAGGGCTTTTACTGAGTCTGAGGATGGTAACTTCTTAAGGGGGGCCATTCTTTCTAGGTCGGGGTGGATTTCGCCCTAGTGGACAATGTAGCCCAGAATGGGTAGCTCTTTGGTGTTAAGCTGCTTTGAGGTCGATAGTGGAGTACACTTTGTATTGCACTATCTGATTAATCATTTCATTGATGCGTGGCAGGCGGTAGGCATCCAGGTTAGTGTAACGGTTGATTGTCTGGCTGTAGTCAATAGCTAGTCGTCTCTTAGTGTGATTTTTTCACAACTACCAATTGGGCCCACCACGGACTCTTACTAGGTTCAATTACTCCGTCTTTAAGCAGTCTCTGGGTCTCCGCTTTGATAAACTCACAATCCTCTTTGCTGTAAGAACGGCTCTTAGTGACAATCGGCTGACGCTCAGGGGATAAATCACTGAAAAGGGAAGGAGCTTTGATCTTTAATGCGGACAGACCGCAGTAACTAGCACGGAGGATGGTAAGTGTGGGTAGTGACCCACTGAAATTTAACACTGCACTGTTCATCTGAGATTGAATATCTAACCCCAGTAACATGGGGGCGCAGAGCTCCAACATAATAAAGAGCCAAACATCAGCAAAGCAATGTCCCTGCAAATTTAAAGAAACTTTACACTTGTCCTGTACAGTTTTTGTAAGTTCATTACAAGCCATCGATATCTTTCAGTTCACTGGATATCTCCGCAAATTTAAGGCTCTGGCAACTTTCTCATGGATGTAGCTGTCTGTACTCCCCAAATCTATTAGGCAACCAAGAGTCTCACCATTCACCTCCCCTTCATAGTTGACCATTCCAGTCCGTAACATTCCCCAAGCTTTACAGTCAATTGAGCTATCACAGGGGATGTCACTTTGCCATCACTTGAAGTCGATTCAGCCTGCTCGCCTGAAGATTCCCCCTTTTCACAGTTGTCTACCATTCCTGCAGCTCCAGGATGCATTTTCTTGGTGCTTTTCTTCTTCTTCTTATCAGTGGGAGTACTTTTCGCCTTACACGCTTTAGCGAAGTGGCCTTTTTCCCACAGTGGCTGCAGGAGGCAAATCAAGCCAGGCACTTCTGTCTGGGGTGCCAGCTCTTATCACAGAAGTAGCATTCTTCAGGGGTTTGCCCTTTTCTTTCCTTCAGGGTTCCAGCACTCCTGGATGTTTCCTTTTCGGTTTCTAGCATTTCACTGGCCACATGGCACTTCTCAGTGTTTTGGCTAGAGTGATTGCCTGGTCGTAGGTTAAGGACTCCCTCTCCAGCAGCCTCTGTCAGATGTAACTGGAGTCAATCCCATTAACAAAAGCATTTGGCTTCAAGGCATTGCGGTGTTATTGCACATTGACTGCCCTGACATCACATTCGTTTGCCAGCGAGTCGAGGGCCAGTGCATAGGCAGCATCACTTTCCCCGGGTTTCTGGCGTCTAGTCAGCAACTGATGTCGAACAAGCACCATGTTCCGTGGCACTGCATGGTAAGCAGTCAGACGTTCCCAGGCTGTAGCCAGAATAGTAGCTCCTTGCGTTACGGTGAAAGGGACCTCACCCAACAGAGAATTCAGATGGCCCTACTGTATCGCCTCATTGACCATGTTGTTTCGAGCCATGTAGTAATCGAAACAAGCAATCCAGTGGTTGAAAATTTCTCTGGCCCTCCGGGCAGACTGGTTGATTGTCAGCTGCTCTAGCTTGAGTGCTGCATCTATTTCTGCTAATAAAATTGAAGTGCCAGTTGATGAAGTAGACAAAGACTATGTGGTCAAACAATAATCATGGCTTTTATTAGCAGAAACTCATGGTACAATAATGAAAGACAATAGGTGCATATTCAGTTATACCCAAGTTATACTATCCATTAACAGTAGAGATAATGCACAGCCAGAGGGGAGACAGGCAGCTTGGCAGACATTCACCACAATTCTCTTCAGATTCTTGATGACCTTCTGTAGATCTGTGTCCTTTTCTGTTTAAGCTGTGATCTGCTTAGATTTCATGCCAGATACGGGAAGAGATTCAGTGATCAGATTCACGTGGAGATTCACATCTGTCTCTGTGGAACTCTCATTGTGTGGTTCATACTGTGTCATTGCCCTGGATAATGCATCAGCTAAAACAATAAGTTTCCCTGGTGTATACACCAATTCAGTCATAATGTTGTAGCTTCATCATCAGCCCCTGGATTCTCGGCAACATTTCACTGAGATTTTTCTTGATTATTTCTATTAATGGCTCATAGTCTGTCTCTGCTATGGATATTGGTAGATCATAACTGTAAAATTTCTCAAGTTGTTAGACCAGACCTGGAAACTCTTTCTTGATCAGTGCATATCGACATTCAGAAGTTGTCAACATCATTGATGCGTATGCTACTGGCCTCCAATCTTTTCCACAGCCTGAAGTAGTACGGCACCTATTCCATCTTTTGAAGTGTTTGTAGATAACTTCATCATTCTGGATCTGTCAAAGAATGTCAAATACACTGGTTCTGTAGTTAGAATGGTCTTCAGTAGTCCCCATTCTTCTCGTGGTTGTCTATCCACTTGAATTTTTTTTTTGTCCTGTAACAACATACTTTATTTTGGAAGACAGGTTTGTTATCAATTTACCAATGAAATTGGTCATTCCCAGCACACTTGTTTTTGTTAGTGGGTCTGGACATCTCTAAAATTGTGTTCATCTTGCTCTTGTTTGGCTCTACACCTTCCTCAGTTTATCTCCCAGAAAGGTGATTGCCTTCAAACCAAACTGACATTTTTCTCTGTTCAACTTTAATTCATACTTCTGGTTGTGTTGTAGCACTTTGATGAGCCTTTCGTTGTGTTGTTTTTGTGTAGATCCCCATAGGATCATTTCATCTATGTACACACGTTCCCCATTTATGACTTCTACAATGTGTTCCATTGTTCTGTGGAACACTTCTGGAGCTGAGGAAATTCCAAAAGGCATCCTTGGCAGGAGTATTGGACAAACAATATATTAAATGTACAGTATTTTGACCTATCATCATGGAGTTTTATTTGCCAGAAGCCCTGGGATGCATCCAATTTAGTGAAAAACTTGGCATCAGCCATCTCACTTATAATTTCATCCCTGGTTAGAATCTGATAATGTTCCCTCTTTATATTGGCGTTCAGGTCTTTTGAGTTCATGCAAATGCATAGGTCACCGCTCTTCTTTTTGGCACACACCATTGAATTCTCCTGTTCAGTGGGCTCCTCCACTTTCTTTATGACCCCTAGTGCCATCATTCGGTCGAGTGCCTGCTTAAGCATTTCTTTCAGTAGTGCTAGAACCTGCCTCGGGGTATATTCTGAATCTTAGATGATTTGTGGAACTCCAAACTCCTTGAAGATGACTGGAAATTGATCCAGTATTTCCCCTACACTATTTTGTGCATTGTCTCTGTAAATGTGATACCCCCTCTTGATGAGGTTTAAGTTTTTACATGCTTTGTCACGAAGCAGTGCTTGATGTCCATCTGGGGCCACTGTGAACCTGAGGACTTTATCTTTAACTTTCACCTTGAGTTTACATGTGCCTTTCATGTTGATGCTTTGTCCGTTGTCGGCTTTGAGTAGTGCAGGATTTGCATGGATGTACAGCTTTATCTTCATTGCCCTGATGTCGCACTCACAGATCAAATTGACCTTTGCCCCTGTGTCCAGCTTGAAAGGAATATTTATTCCATTTGTATGCAATGAAACAGTCCATTTACCCTGTTCAACACTGTTCACCGTGCACCACCATGCCCTCGAAAAGTTCATCCTGATAGCAGTTTCTTCTATACTGTGTACATTTTTATTTCTGTCTTGTTTTTCTTTGTAAAAATATTGCTCTGCACAGTGATTCTGCCCTTTGAACTTGTGCAGACTTTCCCATCAGCTGAGTATTGCTTTGGCACATGTTGAGTGCCACATCTTTTACATTTGAATGTCTCTCCATCTTTGTGTTGTTTCTTGTATCTTATTTTTTTGTTTATGTATGTGTCCAGGCACTGTGGCTATGACTATTCCTTCATTTTCATTAGCTTTTACACTATCACCAAACTTTTTCACATGCAGCAGAGCTAATTTACTGGTGTGCCATATCTTCACAGCTCCAGTTAAATTAAGATCTGTAGCTCATAGCAGCCTCTCTTTCACTTTCTTATCATTAATCCTGAATACAATTTGATCACAGATCATTGAATCTTGCAGCAATCCAAAATTGCATGCTATTGTTTTTAATTTTTCTGTTTAAAAAAAAGCATCAAAGCTCTCTCTCTCCTTTTCATCTAGCTCCCTTAAAGGGAGCCAAAAATATAAATCATATATATCTAAAAAAATTTATAAATGTTAACAACAGTTCAAAATACATTCAATTGCATATATTTCAAATACAGAGACCACCTATCAACAAAAAAAGAATAATCATCATGAAAATTATAAGTGATTTTTTGCATAACAATACAAGCTTTCAATTCATTATCCCAGCATATTATATTAATTTCTACATCATCTTTCCAAGTACTAGCAACACATTTACACGCTACCGACAACAGCAAACATACAAAAGCAATTTGAACTTTATCCAAACCCATTCCCCTTAATGAATACAAATTTCCCAACAAAAAAATCATTGGATCCAAAGGTAATTTAAAATTATACAATTTTTCCAAAACTATTTTAATTTCTTGCCAAAATGGTTGGACTTTCACACAAGTCCAAACAGCATGTAAAAAAGTACCAACACATAAACCACATCTAAAGCAAGAATCTGAATTACTAAACCCATTTTTTTAAAACTTTTCCAGGGTCAAATACAATTGATGTAAAAAATTATAATTGACCATACCATATCTTACATTAGTCAATTTAATTACATTGTCCTGATACATGTTCGCCCAATCATCTTCAGGAAAAGTAAACACTAAATCAGCCTCCCATTTAAGTTTAGATTTTTCCCAATCTGGTTTATCCATATTGTCCTGTAATAAATTATACATAACTGAAACATAACCCTTCCTTGGTATAATAGAAGTCAAAGATTCAAATTTTGACAAAATAGGTAAATACATCTCTCTACCATAATTATCTTTTTCCAAAGCCCTAAGCTGATAATACGCAAATAAAAAAATTAAAGGTATTTCAAATCATTCTCTCAAATGGATAAAATAAAGAAATTGTCCCTCTACAATACAGTCCTGTACTGTCTTTATACCTTTAGAATTCCAAATTTTTAAGTAACTATTAAACATTGAAAAAGGAATAAGCTGATTATTGTATAATGGAGTTAAAATTGGTAATTTATCTTTCGACCCTAAAATTTTATTTTTTTTATCCAAATCTTTAATAAATGTTTCAGTATTGGCATATCATGTTCCTGTAATAAAATCAAATTCCAACAGAATATAAATTCATGTATCTCCGTTCTAGGTAGACATGATATCTCCACCTTAGCCCAACTAGGAGGTTGATCCAAATCCATCAGGGGTGGGTGGGGGGGGGGGGGAGAGATTTTGTTTTCTTTTTGTTTTTTTTTTTCTTTTTTTATGTTTGTTGTGTTTTGTTTTTCCTTATATATAAATCTTTGTAAAATTACTTTGTTTGAATATTTAAATTGTATGTTATACTTTTTACTTATCTTTTAAATAAAGTTTTTTTTTAAAAAAAAGCTCTCTCTCTGCAGCTGTGTACACAAGCAAAACACTTACCTCTCAAATGTTTCATTTTTTTTGTGAACAGTGTTCATCAAACATCTCGATAATCTTGTTGAATTTGCTCTGGTCTTCTGCCTCAGCAAAAATAAATGTGTTGAAAATCTCTATAGCTTTAGATCCCACCGCTGTAAGTAGCAATGCAATCTTCCATGTATCTAGTTCACTATCAATTCTATTGGCTTGCACGTACAACATACATCTTTGTTTAAACAGCCTCCACTCATGGTCGACATTTCCAGTCCATTTTACAGCTTCAGGATTTTTTAAACTCTCTATATTTTCTTTGCTGATCTTGACTGTTACTCACTGTGCACATTGTTGTGTTTCTTTCATTTCTGTGTACAGCAGCACACTCATGGTATTTCTTCCACTCCTGGTACCATGTGGTGTTTCTTTTATTACAATCAAGAAACTTGGGTTCTTTTTAAACAACTAGATTTATTAACTAAAGCAACAGCTCTAAGTACAAAACACACACAGGCAGGTCTTCATGTGGAGGCATCCATCTTGAATTTACCCAAGATGCAACAGCATTCCCAAGATGCAACATTCCCCAGATGCCACAGACTCCATCTTTGACTCTTCCTGGTGATAGTACTCTATCACTACAGCATGGTGAGGGTTTTACTGTAGTTGGCTGGAGGAGTCAGCTCAGGTGTGCCAAAATGAGGAAAGGTGTTCAATAGAGCCAATTGTAAGGTAAACCATCACCTGTAGATGGACTAACCTTGATTGACATGTGGAAATGATTTTTGACCTACCTGGTCAGATGACCCTCCTCAACGCAAGCACCTGGATTATACTTTGTTCAGAGCAGTTTCCTGTCTGACCTATTCCATGTTAGTTCCACCTACCTGTGTTTGGCCTATATCCCTCTAAACCTATCCTCTCCACATATCCATTTATTGTAGTAAACCATCTCCTCTGGGAGTGCATTCCATGCACCCAACACCCTCAGGTTCCTGTTAAATCTCTCCCTATTCACTTTAAACCTATGTCCTCTGGTTACTGATTCCCCTGTGCTGGACAAAAGACTCACTGTACTAAAGCCACAATGCTGGAGAAACTCAGCATGTAAAACAGCGTACTCTTTATAGCAAAGACAAAGATACATACCCAACATTTTGGACTTAAGCCCTTCATCAATGTATGAGCAAAATGTCGGCAGGCACCTGGATAAAATGGTAGAGGCAGGAGAGCACAGTCAGTATAGGTGGATGAGAGATGGACGGGACACCAGCAATTGGGGGAGGAGGGATGGCTCTGTAAATGGAGAAACAATAGAGCAGAGAGCTGGAGGAAAAGAGACATACAAAGCGAGGGAGAATGGGGAGTGATCTCACAGAAACTGCAGAAGTTGATGTGAATGCCATCCAGCTGGAGAATTGTTAGGCAGAATATTAGGTGTTGCTCTTCCAATGTATGAATAGCCTTGTTGTGGCAGGGCATACAACCTTAGTCAGACATGTTGGTGCAGGAGTGGGGCTCAGAATTGAAATGGTTGGCGACTGGGAGATCCCCATCATTGATGTGGACAGAACAAAGGTGCTCAGTGAAGTGATCTCTCAGCCTCTTTGATGCAGAGAAGGCCACAACAGGAGTACGAGATGTAGTGGATGACTCCTTCAGATTTCACATGAAGTATTGCTTCACTTGGAAAGACAGCTTGGGGCCTTGAATTATGGTGAAGGAGTTGTGGGCAGAAGTGTGGCACAGGGGTAGGTGCCAAGGGGATGATTAATGGGAAAGGAGTCATGGAGGGGCTGGCCCCAACAAAGCACAGAGAGGGGAGGAGACGGGAAGATGTGTCTGGCAGTGGGATTATGTTATAAATGACGGATATTGCAGAGGCTAATGTGTTGGGTGCAGAGGCTGGTAGGGTGATAGGTGAGGACAAGGGGGATTCTCTGTTTGTTATGTCTATGGCAGAGGGACCAGAGCAGATGTGTGGAAAATGGAGGAGATGCAATTAAGGGCTGAATTGATGGTGGTAGAGGGGAACCATGTTTTTTGAAGAGGGAGGACATCTCGGATTATACTGAAAGACCTCATCTTGGGAGCAGATATGATGGAGATGGGAGATTTGAGAGAAAGGAATAGAATCATTACAATGCACGGAGTTAAGAAGTGTGGTTGAGGTAGTTGTGGGTGTTGGTAGGTTTGTAAAAAATGTCTGTGGAAAGTTTGTCTCCTGAGATGGAGAAGGAGAGATCAAGAAAGGGAAGAGTATCACCAGAGATGGACCCAAGTGATCTTGAGGTTGTCATGAAAGTTAGCAGCAAAGTGAATAAAGTTGATGACCCCATGACGAGGCAGCACCAATGTAGTTTGCAATGTAGCGTTGAGGAGCCTTGCCTCTGTTGGCTTGCAGCGTGGATTGTTCCATAAAGCTGACAAAGGCAGACATGGCTGGGACCCCTGCTGGTACCCTTGACTACTCCTTTAACTTGGAGTAAGTGGGATGAGTCAAAGGAGAAGTTACTGAAGGTGAGAACAAGTTCTGCCAGGCGCAGGAGTTTGGTGGCGGAGGGGAACTGGTTTGGTTTGCTGTTAAGAAACAAAGCGCTTTGATTGTATGAGGGATGGTGGTGTAGAGAGAATGAATAGCCAAAGTGAAAATGAGGTGATCAAGTTCAGGGAATTGGAAGTCATTGAAGAGATGGAGCCCATGTGAAGTATTGTGGATGTAGGTAGGGAGGGGCTGGACCGTGGGAGAAAAAGTTAGAGTAGAAGTAAAATTATACCAGTTTGGTGGGGCAGGAGCATGTGGAAACAAAGGGTTTACCTAGATAATTAGGTTTGTGTATTTTGGGTAGGAGATACAACCGGGCAGTGCAGGTATGGGAAATAATGAGGTTGGAGGCCATGGGAGGTAGATGGCCTCTTTTCCCCAGTATTGTGTTTTTACTTCAATCACTGCATCTCCATTTTTCATGTTTCATCCAAAAGACTCTCTGTGTTCACCAATCTATTCCTCTCATGATTTTATATAACCTTCTACGAGACCATCCCTCATCCTCCTGTGCTCCAAGGAATAAAGCCATAGCCCGTTCAACTTCTCCCAGTAACTCGGGTTCCTAAATCCTGGCAACATTCTCAGTTGCTGAAATCCACTCCATTCAAAACTCAGCCTCTAATGGGTGAAGGAATTCCGCATTTTTTTCCCACCAATATCTTCCTAATTTTAGTCCTCGAGGGCTTAGTCGATGTGAAGACTGTGCCTCCTAGTTCTGGATTGGCCTGCATTCAGAATTGTCCTTCACGATAAACATAAGTTTCAAGAAAGTGAATTTGTGAACCAGGATTGAAAGGGTAGAAAGGGGTTGTGTTGGCTAGTCCTGATTTGATGCTCCTGTTATTACTGTAAAATGTAGTCATACAATGCTAATTTAGACTGGAGGCTTGGAGGTTGTATAGTATAGCACATGGCTTCAGTTACTTCTCTAGAATACTCTGGCCCAAACTAATCCAAGAAATTTGTCAGTTTAGAAGAAAGAGGGGCATCTTATCAAAAAATAGAATAGATAAGATAGAAGTGAGGAAATAGTTTCTACTGGCAGTTGTGATTACAATCAGGGGACATTGCCTCAATATTCAAGAAATTCAAGGTTCAAGATTCCTTTTATTATTATGTAATAATAAAAAAGTAATATTATATGAAATTTCCTTTTGCCTGCCTTAAGACAAAGAGTCACCATTAGCCTTGCCTAGCACCCTTTACAGTAAGAGAAAGAGAAGCTTCAGAGACATTGAGTGTCTGCGGATTCCCCTCCAGTGCTCCCACAGCCTCTTCAGTCACACTAGGCCTTTTTAGAGTGAACAGAAAGCGAATGTAAAGGCGGATATTCTCTGTCTTTACATCACTTCACTTACCTTGAAGAAAGCTCTGAAGGCTGATTCAGGAGGCCAGGTGGGGGGGGAGGGGGGGGGCAGTAGACTCAGAGGTAGAGCGATTCTCTCCACCACCTCCATTAAGGCAATGCCATTGATAGGGGCGGGCTGAAGACATCACAATGATGTCATCACCCCGTGACCCAAATGAAGTGCCAGTTGATGAAGTAGACAAAGACAATGTGGTCAAACAATTATCATGGCTTTTATTAGCAGAAACTCATAGTACAATAATGAAAGACAATAGGTGCACATACAGTTATATCCAAGGGGAGTGTCCTTAACAGTAGAGATAATGCTCAGCCAATGTTAGTACAGCAAGGCTCACCAGAGGGGAGACAGGCAGCTTGGCAGACATTCACCACAGTCTCTCACGGCAGAAGAAGGGTTAAAATCAAAAGGACAGCTGCTAGGAAAGACTGAAGCAAGTGATACATGGATACCATGTTTGGCATCGAGAATACTCTAACAGCCAAAATACGAAATATAATGAGATGTTTTATGAATATGTCAGCCTATCAGGTTGTTTACGAATTCTGGTGCTTCTTCTCAAAACAAGTGGCTCCTTTGCAAACTTGGGAACTGGTACAGGTCCTGGGTCTGTAATGTGGGAAGGACTGACTTCTGGACCCGCTCCAGAATCACCAGCGTGAGGCAGTGGAGCCTCATCATGGCCATCTGAAAGCTTTATAGGGGTCACAGGCTGGGGGGGTGAGCCCAATCTCTCAAGCTCACTCTAAAGTGCTCATTGTAGTCAAATACTTAATTTAATGTATATTATTGTACATTTATTTCTACAAAATATCTGTTTGACTGTAGTAAGTAAGAATTTACTTTTGGTTAGGAGGAAATATCTATATTAATTTTTCACTTGCTGGCACATATAGATGATGTTACGATGATGGGCAGGGCAACTGGGCAACTCATCCTGCCTCCCTCAGCTCCAAAAGACAGCTCCCAATGCTGCTCAGTAAGAAAGTGACACTGGATCAGACTTATAGGCCTTCTCCACATAAAGGTAAATTCAGCTTTTTTTTTCGTTGAGCACCTTCAAGGCAGCATTGCACCATAAAAAGGCCTACAGAGCCCTATTCAATTCTTTGGAAACCTGAGCACCAGCTTCAAACCTCCACTACAATCAAGAAGCTTTCAGAATCGGGGCACTTTGGGAGCCCTTCGTGCCCTCAGCACCCTATTGAATCCCACTGCATAGACTTGTTCCCATGAAATGGACACCAACAGCCTGCAGCCTTTGGGAGTCCTTCAATTGCAAGTTACCAACAATCCGCAGTCTGTAAGGGTCCTTCAACTGCAAGTTGCCAACAGCCTGCAGCCAGTGTGGGTCCTTCAGCAGCTAAGCCTCTTGCTGGGCCACTGCCATGGTCACCAGCTTGGAGGGTCAGCTTCTCCTCCTGAACGAGGAGTAGATTTAAAGCAGAGAGGGATAAATCTGTGGAATTCTTTTCCCAAGGAAAAAAAATAGAACCTGCCTCTTTGAATGTATTTAAGATACATACACTTTGATAGGTTTTTGAAAAATAGAGGAATTAAGGGATAACGGGGAACAGTCAGGAAATTGAATGATAGTGCAGGCTCAAAGGGTGAGATGGTTTACTTCTGCTCCAATTTCTTATATTCTTATAATTTTAAATGTGATGTTGCTACACTTTTGCTTGATAAAAGTTTGGAGTGCTATGGAGCCAACCTAGATATATGTAGAATGGAGTTCTGTTACGATGTCTCTGAACAAGTGGAACAGGATCAATATCCTTTTTTTAAGTGTAAAAAAAGTCTTTATGCTAACATATTTAGGCCGGCACGGTTGGTGTAATGGTTAGTGCAACACCTTAACAGCACCAGCGATCTGGACCAGGGTTTGAACCCAACACTGTCTGTAAAGAGTTTGTACATTCTCCCCGTGTCTGCATGAGTTTTCCCCAGGGGCTCCAGTTTCCACCCACCATGCAAAATGAACCAGGGGTGTAGGTTATTTGGGTGTAAATTAGGCAGCGCGAAATGGCCTATTACTGTCTAAATTTAAAATATTTCATTGAGCTTGCTAAAATGAAGTGATGAAACAATTTGAAAGGGTAAACCTAGTCAATCTATTTTGCCCAGTTCTGAAACTTGAACAACAAATATGAAAAAAAGAAGCTGGGGTCTTTGGATGTGGAATCAAAGATTACAGTCTGCACACAATGGATAGGAAGTGTGTTGTGGATTGCAATTGTTAAAATCCAGATTAAGTGTATTGGGAATTTGGAGGAAAGGAGGGGAAAAGGAGATCAGTGTCAAGCATAATTCATTGACTGGCAGAACAGATCCATTTCTGTTCTCATGCTGGAAATCTTAGTCTGACAGATACATCCCTTTCCAATCGTTAATGGAAGACTGGTAACAGTCGCCACTCTAGAAACTTGAGCACAATACCCGAACACATATTCCAACATGGTTCTGAGAAAGTGCTTCGTAGAGAGCAATACCCCATTTCAGATAAGGAATGAAAACAAACAGAAAGGTTAGAGGAACTCAGCCAGTCTCGCAGCTTTCATAGTAGGTGAAGATATACGACCAACCTTTTGGGCCTGAGCGTATCTTCCAGGTGGAAGCAAAAAGCAGACAGGTGTCTAAATAAAGACTCAGGGTGAAGGGGGGAAGAATGGGAAGGGGGAGGAGTCCAGAACAACAAACAAAAGGTGTTAATTGGATATGATAAGGCCAAAGGCCAAAGGTGAGAAGTGATTTTGGCTCTGTGAAGAGAGACAGAGGGAAAAAGGAAGAGAGAGTGAGAGATGAAGCTGGAGGAAAGGAGATGGGGGGGGTGAAACAGGTGGGAGTTGTGGGTTTAACAGAAACTGGAGAAGTTGATGTTAATGCCATCCAGTTGGAGGGTGCCCAGATCGAAGATTAGGTGTGGTTCCTCCACTTTTGGCTCATCCATGCACAGTCATGTCAGCAAGGGACTGTGACCAGGAATTAAAAACTGATGAGGAACTGGGCCTCTAGTTCATTTAGGTAGATGTGAAATATCTCGCCATTGTTTCCAAAATGTGCTTGGTGTAGTGGGCGATTGTGCCTGGCTCACCATCTGATCCTTGTCCTCGTACAGCCAAACCTGTTGACTTCATTCGGGGAGGTTTTTTTTTATTTCAGAGATCTAGCATCTGACACTCATAACCCACCTTAAATAATCCCTAGGTGCTCTGTGATTAGTCAGGGATAACGTAAAGTGGTATGTGAGTGCAAAGAAAAAGTTTGAAAGTTTGCTTAAGGTGAAATGTGAGTTTAGGGGGACAGTTTGAAAACCACCGCGCTTCTGGAACATCCCAACAGCTCAAACCCTGAGGAGAGCGCCAAGACCGTGAAAAGGTGCCTTGCAAGTGTCGTTTCCAGCATGCCCTCTTGCAGGTCGTTGGAAAAGGAAACTTCTACGGGCGCGGACAATCCAGGGCTCCGATCCGAGAGGTGTATCTTCATTGATATAGTGCCTTTTGATTCATCCTCGAAAGATTTGATGACGATGAGAATGGATTATAACGACCCCCCCCCCCCCCCCACCACCACCACCACCCCATTTCGACATATACGGCTGGGTCAGATTTATAGCATATATTATTTGATTGAGGGTGTTTGTTTTATTCCGTCCCTTATTTCTATGGAGACGCTCAGTCGGCCTCCCTCCGCTGCTGGAAGGGACGGGAAGCCAGTCCTGCTTTATACCGCTGTGTGAACGGCCAGACCTGCCAACCTTGCTTTAAAAGTTAGAAATCTTCAAAGTTCAGCACGGTGGAAGGCGCAGAGTTGACGAAAAGCGAATGAAAGCAACACAAAGAGAAAGCTCACGGCGCGATTTCATGTTACTCCCACTTTCTTGAACCTGCCCGTGTCAGGCTGTTGTCTAATCCTAACATCTCCGAGCAAACTCCTTAATGCTGGTCATTCTGGGCACCGTGAGATCTGATACGAGACAGTGGGACAACGAGATAGTTTGAATACTTGGTTATATTCGTTCAAATTTCAGTCTTTCTCGGATCAAAGTGTCATCTTTGAATGTAGGCGTGCGTTTTCATCAGTCCTTATCCGCCGGATCTCTTTCAAGTCATGTGAAGGCTTGGAAATCTGCTGGTTTTGTGTGGGCGATTTCAAACCCCCTACTGCATTTGACAATAACATCATTAAAATGTGAGCAGACACAAATTTTAATTTGTCACCTTCAGGGAGAGAAAAAAAACCCAGAGGAGATGAATATAAGATTGCAGCGGGTGAGTTGAGCCGTTCAGCGGACATAAGGGGGGGGGGGGAGGGGGAAAGAAAATAAAGGTCTTTTTCCAAGCTCTGCAAAGTCCCGAGGGGGAGAAGTTCATTCCCCTCCTTGCACAGCCAGACTGGCCGTATGTTCACACTGGCTGCCACCTGATGGCGACATTCCACAGTTCCCAGAGTTAAACACCCGAAAACATTCAGTGGGATTGTTGTGCAGGCTTTGATCGCATGGTCCCACTGATCTTGCTGACAGAGCATGTTCTCATAGTTGGGGTTCCATTTCATGTTCATGGCACGACGACCCTGCAGTTGATAAGCGCCTTAAAAGCCAGGTCTCTATTTATGTTAACTTCCACTTTGTTGGCGAAATGTAGTGCGATCGCATTGCCAAACAACCTCGCGTTTAAAATGAGCCTTCCAGAGAGGGGAATGACGCTCACCAGGGTTGGGCTCAAGGCGAATAATTGGATGCTACTTCCATGCGAGAAGGAGGGATCCCAAACGTTGGAAACTCAATTCAAAATAAATCTGTTCCAAATAATGCACGATCTTTTGTGTGTTCCCTTCATTTGCGCGGTGACATTTTTTCTCCAATTTCCGTTCAGTCCCTTTCATAAATGACCTCCGACCAATGCTGCAGTCTGCGTTATCGCAGGGCACGAAGTGGATCCACTGAACCCGCCTCCGTTAGACCACTCGAGGTGATAAGCAGGGTTCGTATAACGGGACGGGTTAATATCAACATCCAGAACATGAAATAACGTAATCTCTGAAATACAAACAGTATAGGGTTTTTTAAAAATTATTATTTGGGTTTATCCAAGGAAGAAGTGCGACGCCAGCACGTTTGATTTTATTCGGGAGTTGTATTTTAACGACACCATTGCAGGAAGAAATATACATGTAAGGGAAGTATCTGTGCAAATCAACACAACCTGATAACTTGTAACCTGAATTGTTATTCGTTGTTCAAAGGCATAAAAATCAAATAATGCACAATATTTTATTCATTAGTATTTCGTTGACTGTCTATTGTTTTAGTTTCACGCCTATTTCTAAATTTGCTTGGAGCTATTCTAGTAGAAAGCAGTCATCGGAAATCATCACTCGACCCGCAGTTAACCATAGCAGTGAAATCTGCTCGCCCCTCTCGCCTCTGCCAGTTTCCCCTGAATTTTTCTGCAGTGTGAGTTTGAAGGGCACGTCGTTAAACAAACGCAGCCCTGTCTCTGGGACCACACGAAATGCGGGGATTTCCATCAAAGGGTTCAGCTCCTCCCGGCGCATAAATTTAGCACAAAATGTCAGGGGTTGTCTTCAAGGTATCGATAAGCCTTGGAAGCATGCTTTTTCAACGTCGTATTTTAGATATTTGTATTTTTAAAGTAAACGAAATACTTCGATGTGTTCACTTTTTTCGGCGAGGGAAATTTCTGAGCTATTTTTCCTGAATTTCTGGAGCTATTTATGATTATTTTGTAGTACTGTAAAAGGGAGAGTTAATCCAAGATGGTGCATGTTCGTTAATATACACAAAATTAAAATTCCTTTGAAATGTTTCGAAGGTAAACTCGCATGTACAACTGAGATTGATAATCCTCATTCATTAAATACCCTGTACAGAGTAGTTGTTGAAATTCAACCTAATTTCTCTATTAATCGCTGGAATTGGGCGGATAACAATCGATACAATGCAGCTTGATTAATTGCAACACAACAAATCAAAATTAAATGTAATCAATTTTGCAATTTTAAATGAATATGGATAAAAGCGCGCTGCTTCTGGGTGCATTGAACACCTGCACAATGTTATTTGGAAAGTAAATATCTTGCATGAGATTTTACAATCTTTCGATGTTTGTGCATTGCTGCGCGAGAGCATTTTAATTGTAATTATGTTAACGGAATGACATTTATTAATTTTTTTAATACTGTAAAGTGTGTGTGTGTTTATGGGGTAAGACTGAGAGAATTAGCGGGCAGATTTTAAATAGTTTTGATGAGACAGAAACTGCAAAGTCCAGTAGGGGGCGCCGGGAGCACACGATGCGGTTGTTCGCTGTGGGGCCATCAGACTTGTGGCTGCTCAAGCGTGCCCAGGTGTCCTATGTGTCTCGTGTATTCTGTGGAAGATTTTTGTTTAAACATATACACTGTACGTCAATCCAATTTGGTGAACGTTTCCGTGAATTAGTTCTTCAATCATGTTTAGCACATAGAGTAAGGAATTAAAAACCTCAGACCCGGAGGCGACTTTAATAAAGTGTAATATGAAAGTATATTTATCGTATCGCCAATGGCTACAAAAGTATCAGGTTTGTAGGAATCTTATAGTTTCATTTTTTATTGCAGTTCTCATTTTATTGATTTTCTATGTCCTATTGAATATCCCTTTAGTCCTTCCAAAATTAATTGCATGAATACTGCACATATACATTTCACTTAAACACTATAATTCAGTGCCCCTTCGCACTTCTAATTAACTTGATCTTTTACAGGTCAGTCTCTTTTTTTCTCTCCAGTTTAGACAAGTTTATTTTTATAACATTGGATCAACTCATATTTGCATGCCTCACGTACATCGAAATGTAGTTCACACAACCAACCAGATCAGACTGAGATTTTTATCAGATTCTGAGCTATGGGAACAAAGAGGTTGACTTAAGTATAAACAAATAAATCTATCAGTCCCGCGCTTTGTATCTTTCACAACAAAATTTCTACATAAAACACGATAAATTGCCAATTTATAACATTTTTTTGGAAACATATCGTCTATTTCGATATGTCCTTGTTGCTTAAAAAAATGCGAATTCATTACCTGTGCCATATATACATCAAAATGATGCAGGAACTCAAACAGTGGTGTGTTTTTATATTAGCGATTTATATGTTGCACTCACACGCACACATACAAGTGCAGTGTCAAAACCCCTCGGAGCAACGTTACATTTATTTAATTGGCATAATTTGCTATATAGCTCGTTTAAAACGGGGAAAATGTCGTGCTTCTACAATCGTCAATACAAGCAGCCGCGGCGTGGGTCCTCCATCCCCCCGTCTGTGACCCTGCGAATAAACAATCATTAAAAATGTTCGAGTTTGGAATTTTCCCATCCAACGGTTTGCTTCTTAAAGCAGCAACAAATCGTTGCCAGCTGCCCTCGTTCAAACAGTAGGAGAGTTGCAATATTGTTTTGTGTATTTGTGCAGAACTTTTACAGAAAATATCTGAACTAGAATTACGTGGAGTGGAAGGATGATCGCGACACAGGAAGGATGAAACCACCTTTGACGCACTCTTCTGATCCACTGCAATTATTTTCACGAGCACTTTGCTTTCTTGCGGTTTTAGTCTTCTGAGTTCACAATTCAGAACTCATCTTTAACATATCGTGACGGAAATGAAATCGTTAGAATTAAACATTTTGTTGGACCTGAACATCTTAACTGTCAGTTCAACAAAATCTGTTGATCCCTCGCAGTGGAACTTCTTGTCCCGTTAAAGTGTTGAGATAATGACGTATAAATTGCCCCTGTGGATGATATCAAATAAAAATAAAGTATCAGGAATATCAAAACAAGGTAGGAATTTAAATCCTTACTTACGGTAACGCCACACTGATACCAAGTCAAAGTCAACTTCATGTTGGCATCAACGCGTCCGTGAATCACTATATCATAAATAGCAATGACGTGGAAAAGCTAAACACTTTTAAAGGAATGGCTAATAATGTCGCAAAATTAAAGATGTGGTGGCAGAATGAATTGCCAACATTTCCGAGTAATCTGCATTGTACAATTATTCTTCATTCATTTTAGTTTATTAATTAACATTAATTTGATACTTAAAACTTTAACTGAATTTAATTTCACGGAACTGGCGTTTTGGCGCGTCTTTTGCACCGAAAATAATCAGCCCATATAATACATATTGACAACGAGGAGATTGTGATAGAGTCGGGATTATGAAGCTTTTTTTAAAAAACTGTACAAATAGCCTGAGGTGGAACCAAGTTCATTTAGGGGTCTTCATGTGGAAAATGGCCTAAAGAACATGTCAGGTCCACCTGCAGATTCCCAATAGGAACACAATGAGTTGCATTGTGCCCACGCAGTATATTTGCTTCGAAAGTAAAAGAGGAACGGAATTAAAACCATACCAGGCAAGACTGTTACAAAGCATACCCATTTGCATCCATGAGAACTTATAGCATGCCGTGCATTTGTTTATTATCTGTTTTGAAATTTAACAATATTTGCCATTATAACGGATGAATGTCTCGAATTTTCCTTACTCATTCGGTCATTACTCCGGTATGTTGCCCCCGGATTGGGACAACAACCTGATGCGATTGCAAATGAATTTTGGGGATGAGCTGGAGGTGGCGATGAATAGATTCCCACGCTGGGAGGTCCACTCCTATTGGTTAGTATACCATTACAGATGTGAAATAGCTCAGAAATCAATAATTCATCCTTCAAGGTGTAAGATATAAATTAAATGTAAGAAAATCGGTCCATCTTGTGTGAAGCGACTACTGCATCTTTATACAGGCATTTGTAGGAACAGCTGTATCTCTTAAAACTAAACCCCTTCGATTTTTCAGAATGTTGTAATAATTATGACGGAGAGAGTATTTTGACACATTTACTCTGATAACAAATATGAATGGTATATTTTGATGTATACGGTGCCAGTTTTCGTATTAAAACCATCCCACTGTTGGGAGAAAAGTTAAAACGCCTTGTACTTCACACCCCTCGGTTATTAAAGATATAAATAGTAAACAAACAAGATTAAATTAAGGTGCGACTGGGACCTGTTGTTTGATATCAAACGAAATTGGCCACCGAGTGACGAATCGCGAATACATTCTACACACACACACACACACACACACACAGAGAGAGAGAGAGAGAGAGAGAGAGAGAGTAGCAAACAGAGAGAGGGAGAGACGGGGGACGTCTGCAAATGTTATCACACCTCAGCAATTCAGAAATAGATTTCGACCAAATTGGGCTCTTTGTCTGTTTAATATTGCATTCAGCTGTTTGGATTGCATCTTAATATTTCATCTACTTTAAAATAAGTACCACGGTTTTACACGAGTTCAGAGTGCTGTTGTCGATTAGTTGCGGTGTGAAAGATTCTTTACGTTAGACCTCCAGACATATAACACACCTCAATGCTCAAGGAGTTTCCACTTTTCGAACTCAAGTCTGCCACAGACCACTGAAGTAGCTCTTTGCTCAGTTTTGCTACTTCAAAGTTAAAAGAGGTCTTTATCTCTAATTAAAGAGACAATTAATCTACGAAATATTCAAGACGTAGTTCTTTTAAGCTCAGCTAAATCTATTATTTACTGTGAACATTTTCATTGAAATCATGCGGTTTATTTGTGTTGTGCTTGGCGCGTTTATTTATTTTATCTATAGTACAGATCCTATTTTCTTATTAACTTTGTAATAGAGATCGCACTGAAAATATTTATTTCGATCACTTTGAAAGGTTTTCCTACCTATATTTCTTCTGTCACTTTACAAATCTAGGTTAGCAGCAATCATCTTTAAGAAGGAGCTCAATAAAAACAAGAAAAATAATGAAAGGGTAAAATGTCCAGAAAGGGGACATTGTCTTTTGAAGCGTCGTACTGAACGAGGGGCTGGTGTTCGAAGTGGGATGGGGCATTGAGACGCCACATAGGTGCTGGGACGTGTGCGTGTGTGGGCCAGAAACAGCAACTTGTGCTCCATTGAGAGGCGGTAGCGCCTTCAATTGGATACTGATGCCTCGGGGAGGGGCTGCGGCTGGGTTAAAAAAAACTAACTGCGTAAAAGTCTTGTCAAGTGACGGATGCTCAAAGTCTAGAAGTTTTCCAATTCAGTCTGCCACCCCGCGGGAAGAAAAAGAAATATATATAAATACAAAGTTTGACGAGAAGAGTTAAACTTCCGTGCAGCTTGGAAAAAGTTTGGATTTCTCTTTCACTCTCTTTGTCCGTGTGTGCGTGTGTATGTTTGTGTGTGGGTGACCGTGCGCGCGTATTTTGTGTGTGTGTGTGTGTGTGTGAGAGAGAGAGAGAGAGCGAGAGAGAGAGAGAGAGAGGGTATTTTCGGCGTGGGAGGACCAGAGGTTAGCTGTGGAAGGCGGAAGGCAGCGATGCAAGCTCGCTACTCGGTGTCGAGTCCCAACTCTCTGGGAGTTGTACCCTATATCAGCGATCAGAATTACTACCGAGCAGGTCCGGGATACACAGGAATGCCGGCCCCAATGAGTATGTATTCACACCCAGCCCACGAACAGTACGCTGCCGGCATGCCCAGGCCATATGGACACTATAGTCCACAACCTCAGCCCAAGGACATGGTGAAACCGCCGTACAGTTACATCGCCCTTATTACCATGGCCATTCAGAATGCCCCGGACAAGAAGATCACTCTGAACGGGATCTATCAGTTTATTATGGAGCGGTTTCCCTTCTACCGGGAGAACAAGCAAGGCTGGCAGAACAGCATCCGCCACAACCTCTCGCTGAACGAATGTTTTGTCAAAGTGCCCCGCGATGACAAGAAGCCCGGTAAAGGCAGCTACTGGACGTTGGACCCGGACTCCTACAACATGTTCGAAAACGGCAGCTTCTTGAGGAGGAGGCGGCGTTTTAAGAAAAAGGACGCCATCCGGGAGAAAGAGGAAAAGGATCGGCAGTGCAAGGAGCCGCAGCCCAGACAGCAGGCTCAGGAGCCGGAGAAACCCGCCAACTCTCAGCCCATGAGGGTGCAGGAGATCAAGACGGAGAACGGCGCCTCGTCGCCTCCCTTGGCCGCTTCACCCGCACTGAGCATGGTGCCGAAAATCGAGAGCCCCGACAGCAGCAGCCTGTCCAGCAGCAGTCCGCACAGCATCCCGTCCAACAGGTCTCTGAGCATGGACAACGCCGAGCACCACCCGCAGGCCTTCAGCGTGGAGAACATGGTGACTTCTCTCAGGCGCTCGCCGCACAACACCACTGAACTTAACACAAGCCTGGTCGCTTCTTCTAGGACAGGTATAAATCCTTCCATATCTCTCAGCTACACGTCCAGCCAGCCTTCTATCTACAGCTCTTCCTGCAATCAGAACATGAGCACCGGGGCGAGCGGCGGGGGTTGCGCTGCGACTTACCACTGCAATATGCAGGCGATGAGCCTCTACTCCGGGGACAGGGCTGTTCATATGCCCGCCAGCGTCAGCGCGGTGGACGAGACTTTACCAGACTATTCAATCCCCACGACCGCCGTCCCTTCTTCTTTAACCCACGGCCTGAGCAATGGCCAGGAGGGACCTGGAGCTGGGCGCCTGGCAACTTGGTACCTCAATCAGGCTAGTGATCTCAGTCATCTGGCAGGCAGCGCTTACCCGGGCCAGCAACAGAACTTTCATGCGGTCCGAGAAATATTTGAATCGCAGAGGATCGGCCTCAGTAACTCGGCCGTCAGTTCCGCACATGTCAATGGGAATAGCAGTTGCCAAATGTCCTTTCCTGGGGCCCAGACACTTTACCGCACTTCAGGTTCGTTTATCCATGACTGCAGCAAGTACTGACAGAAACGTTTACAAACTATGTTTTGTTTCTTTAATACACAATCAACAACATCCTGGGTTTATATATCTATTTCATATTATGTACATAAACAGAAAACAAATTCCATTTGAAGTGTGAGTAAAAGGAAAGTGTTACTCCAAATGAAACGTAAGTTCCTTTTATTTTGGGGGATAAATGTTGTTTAAAATATTAAAAGTGTGTGTCAAATCTATTAAAAATCATAGCAAGCTGACTTGAACTTGTTATAAATTGTCTTATAGTAATTTATTTTTACTTGTAGTAGGATATTCCTTTTGAAACGTGGACCAAACTGCCCAAAGTGTTCCCGTGCTGACTCGAAAAGTTCCCTCGAATGTTTTATTTTCTTCTCGATATTACACTTTTCATTATAAAAAGGGAAACTGTATTATGCGACGCTCTTTCTCGTTTTATTGAAAATATTCTAAAGGCATTGCGTTGTTTGTTTATAAATAAATTCCGATTGGATTCGAGTGCTAACCATGTCTGTTGTAAACTCGATCCGTGTATCGACTTTTGCTTTGCAACTTTTGGTTCAACGACTGACAGTGCGAGAGTTTGCATCTCCACAATGCGAGTGTAGGAAAACAACATCATTTACGAGTTTATTGAATAAGAATTGAAGTAGGTACATGCGGCCTCCCAAAAGTTTCCAATCTCAAATTATTTCGCGTTTGGGAAAACAAAATGTACGCGTGGTATGCGAAACTGAAGCAAAAAGATGCCGAATGCGTTCAGCTCCCTTCAACCGCAGTTGACATTCAGGATGAAACTGTCCCTTATCGATTCTGCTATCTAACGACAGCAATTAGCCAATAATTGCAATTGTTTTCTTGCTTGATTGCTACCAAATTAGAGCAATCAGGCGGCGATTAAAAGACACAATAATCACATCTGGACTGCTTTATAAAAACTGACATCAAACTCACACAACGCTTTGTTGTGCTTTCAATAAATCCACCGCTTCGCGAAGGCTGTATTGGAATACTCAGTTGATTGCCCAGCAAACTTGCCAAGTCGGAGAGGGAGTTTGCCCTTTATCACATTTCGCTGCCACTTTGATTTTCCCTAAATGAATACAAAGATCGCGGAAAGAAATGGCCATTTCTAAGATCGCTGTCCTCGTTCTACCATTTAAAAAAAGGAAGGAAAAAATCTGCTCAATTAGAGTCGTTTTAATTGCCAAATATTTCATATGAAGTTGATAACATGTTCTTGCCTTAAATTGACCGATCCAAGAACAATTTCAGGTTTATGGGAATGTCTGCTATTGAAGTTGTACTAATCGGAGTATTTTTTAATTGACTGGCGTTGAAATTCTGCTTACCAGTCAGTTATTTTCACCCAATAAAAATAAGCTCAAATTCAGTGCAAGTGTAATGCCAGCCTACGCAAAATTATGAGAAGTTCGTTTTTACTAGAAATCTAAGGCAGTTTTGACAGTGTTTCACTACCAAAGCTTGTTGATTTGTAAATCTACTGTAAGGCTGGCACTGGTCGATACTGTTAACAAGATTTTTTAAAATCCTTTGTGGAAATGCAGCCAGGTAGGGCCTAGGCAAAAGTGGGGCTCTGCCATTTCTAGTTATCCCCGCGTTTTAATATTTAACAAGGCCCATTCTGGAAATAATAAAGTAACGCTACTGCTCTAAGTTGCAGGATATTTAATTAGCAGTGGATCTGCAGAACATCACTCATGCCCCTTCATCCAACCCCACAATGCCTAGCTATGAAAGTGAACTAAACGCTGCTGTTTGAATTTCAATGTATCTGATATTTTAAGTCAGAATTTGAGTCCCTTGTTTCACGAATGACGCATCTTTAACCCATATTCTTGTTATGAGTGTGTGTGGGGGTGGGGTGGGGGGGGGGGGGGTTGTATTTAACACCGTGCAGCAGCAAAGAGGACAACATTGTACCAAGGCCTCCCAAACAGTACCAAGGGCATGAGCAACATTAAGATTTACTGAGCTCACATTGCTCCAGAATTGGGCAGGCTGAGCGTTAGGCACTGAGAGAAGAAACCCTGGGAGACGTTTCCTCCTCCCTCAATTCCTGCACCATTAAACAAATATTTTCAATGTTATTAAAAATCACCACTGCTACACACACAAAAAAAGATCAGTGATACTTGAAGCATGATCTACTTGGGAGATAATTGGACTGTTAAATTAAAATCCACCTCCTCTTTTGCAGGACAATTAATTTGCTTGAACTAACGTGATTGAGGTCACTGAGATAGGCCTGTGTAATGTGATCATTTTGGGTTAATCGAGTTCTATTAGACACGGAGCCGTTCTGTGATTAACTGTTCACACATCATTTTGCTATAGTTTATTTAAAACACACGTGAGTTTTAAGAACCTAAAAACAGTTGTAAAGTTTAAAAAGTTGTCGTTGCTGGCGTTCCAGAGGTAATAGACGGAACCAGATGCGTTATTTTAATGACGACGAACATGTTATTCCTATTTTGATTCCATTATGTTCGACGTTTACCTTGATGATATAATTTTACAATTATTATTGTATGTGTTAGCTGAAGTGCGTCGATTCTCTCGATATAAGGAAACATATTTCACAAGCAAATAACCCCAAGGGATTGATAGTAACTGATAGGGCCAGTTTGAACTGAGGAAAACAATTCCTATTGTACCTGTATGCAAAGCAAAATTCAATCTGAAATCAATCCTTGCATTTCAAGTTAACCACCAGGCCAAGTTAAACTCCATTCTGTAACCTAAAGTGCAAAAAAAAACCCCATCCTAATTAAACGTTGGGTTCCTTTGTTAAATAAACACACCTAATATATAATGACGAGAATATGTAAATCGCCACGGTTTAAAAATATGCGTGGGCGAAGAATGGAAACGATAATATCTCAGCGATATACCAATAAATCCAATGCCATATAATTGTTTATTTAATTCTATAAGTTGAATAGAAAATATAGTTCTTCCATTTTAATGATGATTAATGTTTTAAATTCCTAATATATTTTTTTTAATTAAGGTGTCAATTAATTTTGCATTTTGAGCAAAATGTGAAGTATATTGCAATCATAATGTCGGTAATAACCGAGTAGTCGGGTGCGACATAGATAACAAATGTAAAATGTCATCATGGATTCATTGCTACTTTGTTTTTAATGACATTATTTTTAACGATGGATTAACTTCTAACTGCAGTTATAAAACTAAAACCATCACTAGTCGTGTATTAATATTGAATTGTATGTGCCTAAAAAATCCAACTCAAGAGCTGCTGTAGAATTGACATGTAGATTCCCTGGAGAAGGTTTGATAAGAACATTGAATTCTATGTCGTTTGTACAATATGATGCCATGACGTAAAATATGCCGAATTCTAGTGATACACAATGAATAATGGAACTATGTTTTATGAATTGGAACTTGAGAATATGGTATTTATTTGTTTAGTTTAACCGCTTAAATTCAAATAACAATTGTGATAACTACCTGTTAAAAATGTTGCAAAATGATTAAGATTATTATTAGAAATTTAGACTAAATGCATACGAAAAGACCGAACTATACCATAGCGTAGCTGAGACACGAGAAGAAAATAAGTGCCATGGGGATAATCTAATGCACCGTGTAAAAGTGATTTGCAAATGATCCCCAATTTCAGTTTTGCTTTTTTTTAAATTCAAATGATCCCGCTCGATCTAGTTTCAATGACATGATCTGATTCTAACTAATTTCAAGAAATTGGAGTATCTGGTGTATATTGTAATCTGTGATTTTTTTAATATATATTTTGTGTCATCTTCATCAACTGGTTTTTTGTGTAGCTCTCTTACAGAATAATATGCACACGATATAAACAAGCAAGGAGTTAGATAACGAGGTCAATGTCAATATCAGTAGTGACATTTGATAAATATTTCTCGAGTGGGGCTAAAACGATAACTGCCAGTAGCAAAGGTTGGGCCTATACGACATTTCGGAAGTGGGAGCATCCCCATTGCTCATGAGGGAGTGCATTTAAAATAAAGATTTTCAGAAATACTTCTCGATCAGAATATGGAATATGAAGATCAGAAATTGAAAAAAAATACTCCCTTCTGGTTCCGTATAGGATGTAATATTTAAAATATAAGATACTGCTCTGTATCTGCCCAAACATTAAGAGAATAGATTAAACATCAGGAAAAAATAGCAGGCAAACGGCATCGCAGTATATGTTGTTATTTTGGCTTTACAGTCTTTATCTCAAACACCAGATAAGAAATCCTTTCTCAAATTACCAGGACTAAATAATCTGTCTCTTCTCCCACGTAGATTTTTTTTTAAAATAAAAACGCTATAATTATATTTTGGCTGTTATTAGGGAAAATATCCCATATAACGAATGGGAGATATTTATTAAACAACTTGCGAAGGACAATTTGACAATTGTTTGATATGTTTGGCAATTGAATCCTTCTCTGTGCGTCTATTTCAATTATTTAATCCCTATCTCATTTTATCGATAGCCGTAGCAGAGTTCCGCAGTGCACACACACACAAACACAAAAGTTATGTGTAGTATGTGATATGAAGGAACCATTTAGGAAAAAGATGGGTATTAAGACAATCTTACTGCAAACAAATATCAATGCATCGTATACGCATGGTTTTTATTAGTATGTTTTGGGGCAATGTTAATATTATTGTTTTTTTTAAAGAATAATTGTGGAACAATTTTATGTAAACTGGAAATAATAGTTATACGCACATTTGTACAAACTTATTTAAACACATTTAGTTAAAATTTCAGGTTAAATATAAACGTTCTTGTCTAATGCAGATGTGGGGTTTGGTATATTTTTGTTCATTCCGATTAATCTCTTACACTGCCCGACTGTATCATTCAGTTTATGTATAATATTGAGCAACGGAGGAGACGACGCTGTTCATTTCCAAGCATTCCAATATCTTTGTATGTATATAGATGCATAAACTCACCCACACCCACCCCCTACACACACACACACACACACCAACACACACACACACACACACACACACGCATTCCTATAAGCTTGCGCATTCTTAGAAATTTGGTTACTAACATGAATTATAAAACCATTAGTTCTCCCCAGTCTAATAAACAAACGTCGCGTTAGTAAGAAGATTGATTGAATACATGCAACCAAATCTGACTAGTCCAGGAAGAAATAAAATTCAATCAGGGCGCGGAATCATTTTTCATTGAACGGAAAAGCACAGGGCACAATGCAGCCAGAGGTCAGTGCAGGGGATGTCAGCGGAACATCATCACCAAAAAAAGAGACCGACAAGGGGCTTTATCTCTTAAAATTATTCTGCACTTGAGTGAATTGTTTTAAAATGACATTTTAGTACATATAATTTAAAATAAGAATTTCTAAATAATTTTGCCCACATTTTATCACAGACCATTTGAACCTAACACCGTTCTGAAAAGTCATGGCAGTTTGACGCCGAAATGAGTATTTTTCTAAATAGATTCTTAAAATTAGTCATAATAATTATTAGTCTTTATTTTGCAGTGCTCTCGGCATTTTCTGTCCTGTTACTGGTGTCCGTGTGCTCTAGTAAATGATAGGGACTGATTTGTTCTGGGGCTGCTCCCCGGGTTCAGTGACAGCCTGCTGTGCTTTTTTTTTGGAGCAGATTGTCCCGTGTATTCTTGAAGTGTATTCAGTGATGTGTTCCACATTGTCTTGAACTGATGCCATTCGCATGCGACTGAATTGGGTGAAAGGGTCAAGATTTTACTTTCGATTTTAGTTGATGCAAAACCACTAGTTGGCTCCGCTGCTATTAGTTTCAATTGCGCTGTAACTCAAGCATCAGAATAAACTTACGTTGGAAAGCTCCAGGTCAGGGCTGATTATAGGGTTGGGTGGCCGACAATTTTTTTTTCCCTAAATAAACACAGCTTGATTCAACATGGGTGGGCAAACGGGCCAATTTTCACAAACACTTTTGGGAAAGGTTGGGTGTGGGGGGTGGGGTAGTGTTTGGTGGTGTGGGGATCGCCGCGAGAGAGCACAACGGGGGACTAAAAGGTACCTGTGTTCGACAAACAGATGAGCAGCTCCCGTCCAAATAGAGAACTCTCGTAGAAAACGTCAGCGCAGAGACAGGCAAGCAATATGCTCGAGAAATATTGACAAGCAGTAAAGTTCATGGCAAGTTCCAGCACCCCCAGGGACTCGACAATGAAATGAAGACAACGTGACTCGTTTTAATGGCAAACTCTGTTTTCGCTGTGTCTATAGAAGAGGAAAAGCCAACGCGCGGGACGGGTGCGAATAAAACAAATTAAAATCTGAAATCGATGGACTGACAGTTGGGACCTCATAACCTCGGTTTTAAATAACTACAATATGATCTGCAAATAAATTGTGGCGACACTCCTGACCAAAATGCAGATTATGGGTTCAGGGTCTGGAAGTTGGTTATATATCTTTGTCTCCTATGGACACTAATATTGAAACGAGTTTCTCCAGCATTTTTTGTGTACAGTATTTACTCCAATCACAGCGCCTGCAGATATTCTTGTTTCGGAAGCATTTGGTTTTGAGATTGCCGTTTGTTTTAACACGGATCCAGCCAGTAACTAGATGCATAGAAAAATATTAAAGACAAGGTCTCTCCCCTTTTATCGCACTCCATTTACATTCTAGGTTCAGACAATATTTCAACCCCAGCCCAAAAGTGCCTCCTTCACTCAAATATAATTCGAGGTCACGTCTCCTCTTACCCCCATGCATTTATTTTAAACGCTGCAGGGTGTAGATTCCAAATGGTTCTTCCACCATCACGAAGAGACCAGGACCATAGGGAGATCTATTAAAAGCGTTGGTGCGTTATTATTCATGGCCACTTTGATCTCAGCTTACACTCGACCCGCGAAGGGATGTCGTCTTTCAATATTTTTAGTCACAACGATTTAGCTCGCTAACCGCACCCCCCCAACCCCCTTCCACCCGTACCCCAACTTCCCTCTGCCCTTTCAATGAGAGTTATCGGCTTTCAAAAGTAAACGTTGCGTAGTTAATCTGGGCACGGTATTGGATTTGAGGATTGTCCCGCTTTATTCTGTAAATTGGGGGAAATTCTTGTGAATTACAAACAGCGCAAGTCGCAGTTCATCAGAGATAATGAACACGAGGTGACGGCCACTCACTTTCCCATTTACTGCCTTTCCGATCCTATGGGAAAACCGACTGCAAACTGGAATCCAGGAGGTGTTGACTGACGCGGAAACTTTGATATGGTGTGATGCTTTTCTCTAATACTAAAGGTAAATAATTGTTTTGTGCAATTTTCTTGAGGTTGGAACCCCGGAGAGACACTTGCTTTAACTTCTGATTAGTTTGAAGTTGGGAGGCTTTACTCAATTCTCCCACACAACAGACCATCATATTTCCACTAAGGCAAAGTATATTATTCAGCTGGTTCATCGTTAAACCTACTACTTGTACTTAGAAAGGAGCTAACGATGGTTTTTGTTGATCACTGGCGGTTTTAATTAATGTTGCATCTCAGATTCGATGCGGAACACAGATAGGCAACTTGCAGTCAAATTAGAGAGAAGGGAAACAAATGTTACTTGCAAACGAATTTAAAAAAAGATTCAAAATGTTGCGGTTTATAATTGTGGTGTTTGAAGAGATCGAAATGCGAAGTACATCTGCTCTCAGACTCATTGAGGCATTTTGTCTAACGACAGAGCAAAATCAGAGGTGAAAATTTGCAGCCTCCACGACCGATTGTCTGGTTAACCCTATGTGGGGATGGCAGTAGCGGTCCTGCACGTCAGCCCCTTTCCTCGGCAAGACGACTCTAATGAGACTCGATTTACCCTGTGTTTTATTTTTAAATCGAGCAGTATTCTTTGTCTGAATATAATTAGGAAGATCAAAAGAACGAACTTCGGTAATAACCGGAGATATCGGCACAAGTCACCAGATGCATAAGTTATCAGCGGCTAGGTGTCTGTCTCGGTTGTATCAGGCACCACGCTAAATATAATTTAGATCGCTTTATTGTTCAACAAAATGGGCCCAGTTTAATTTTCGCTGCCAACACTATTATTTAGCGTGGTCTGCGATAATATTGATGATGAAACTCATGAACTGCAGTTCTTTTCAATGTCGCCACTGCACACACTTCCTTTCGATACAAGCCTGCGGCTGGGAAACTCGTTCAATGCCGTCAAAGTCAGCTGCATGTTAAGGACAGGATGACAGGACTACAGCTACAAGTTGGAGCGTAGCAGCACCTGGGCAGATTGTTCACATTAAAGGGACGCTGGAAGTTTTGAAATTTCAACGCGACTGGCACATTTAACCTTAGTATTGCATAACCCCCCCCAACGTGTGTATGTATTTGTAGAAATATTTCACAAGAAATATTGCTCCATTTTAAAGCAATATTTGCATTTTCATAGAATATTTATTTTTATGTGTTACTTTCCCCAATGCCTGGATATATTTTATAAAGCTATCAAATAGTATTTACAAAATAGTTTACAAAATTGTTTATCGAACAAAACTGCAATGAAGCTGGCTGCAAGAAAAGTCTGAAGTTGAATGGTTATTAAATGAACGCATGCAATAAAATCTTATATACCCTACCTTAACTTTAAAATTACACCTGATACCCATTCCCACAAAAAAAAACAATATAATTGTATATGCAGTGAGAAATGTAGTGATTTTAAGGCTCGGGTTAAATGGTCTAGGTTAGTGGAATGCCGGATGTTTTAAAAAAAAACCCTATTACAGCTGCACAAGGTTCTTGAGCATTGGTTTGACTGTAAAACGCTAACATAATTTACGAATACTAGCAGAACAAAATAGATCTTTTAAATTCCGTTTAGTGTTTTCTTGTAAAATAGTGTACCGCAAAATCTGAAGAAACATCAGATAATTGGAACTCGTCATTGGACTTGACCTGAGTATTTCCACATATTCTATTTATACTTTCTTTTTGCCGTGTAATCCTGGAGAGAAAACTCGGCATGAACGTTAAATTTTCGAGAGTTCATAAAATATTTAGTTTATATATCGATATTTCAGACCAAATGGCAAAACTGCGAATTGCGTATATATCACAACAAAATATTAAAAAAGTGGCAATCAGCAGATATTTAAAAGTGAACTTAGTTTGGAGCACATAATTATGAACAAATCCCAAATATTCCCTCAATTGCTTAAGCCATGCGTTCAATGCACAAGAGGACATGCTTTCTCTTTAACAGAACTGTTCGAAATGTCTACGTTCAGGGCTGGGATTTTCGAGGACTCTGCGGCATCAGTAGGAACTGGACAGGGACATCTAAATAGAATGGAGCTTGTGCTCTTCTATGGGAAACGTCCCAGAGAATGCCAGTTATTGACAATATTATGTCATGCGAACTTAAAAACTGATGGACCTGGTCATTTTGCAGTCTGGTCTGGCATCTCTCTTTAGTGAAGTGGAGAGAGATACAGGGTGTTTATTCTCATCGTTCGGGCACAATTTTAGTCTGTTAAACGACGTCATAGTTATTGATGTAAGCGTCCCTTCTTAACCAATAGTTTACAATTAGTTCAATTTAAGGCTTACACCAGAGATTTGAGTATTATTGATCTTTCCGAGAAAAAAAACCTAAAATAAAAGCATTTCCCTTTGTGTATCCCATGACTTTTTTTTTTCAAATTGAAGGGCCACGCATTAAATTATCAGAAATATTAAGTGTTAGACAAACTTTCTCGAATCAAAATTTATAGCGACAAAATATTCCCCGTATTCGACTTTAAGAATGAACACAAACCATTGTTTCCCATTTTCACATTGTGAAGAGATTCCGACTAATAATTGGACAAACGTCTTTATCGATCAATCTAGGGTTGATCAAAGCCCTCTACAAAGTTAAATTAAGGCTAACACGGGCAAGCCCGCTGTCTTGTGTAAACTGTTAGGTGAAATGTTCAACGTCAAACATCAAGTCACTTGAAAAGCTTTTTAAAAATCGTTTATTCACAAGTTAACTAATATAATTCATCATTGCTTTGATTTTTTTACAATCAATGTGGCGTTAATTTATCTAAAGAGAGCCAAAATTACAGCAACAGATATTGCAAATAGATTTGCCAAGCGGCAAATTTTGACTCTGAATGAAGTATTACATTCTGTTCAACAAGATAGCGTCTGGTGCATTGGTTTTTGAAGGGGATTCTGGAAATTACACATGTGGCTTCTCAATCCTAATTTTACTCCCCCCCCCTTCTATATTCTGCGAAGATGTAAACAACGAAACAACATGGTTACCCCCCCCCCCCAACTAATATACGAAATGTTTGACATTTACAAAACTGTCCACCCTCAAATCTGCAATCAAACGATTATTTATTTGGCCGTTAAGCGACATTTCTTGCAAACAATTAAACCCAAAGAAAGCAACAAAAATGAATATCAGGGAGATTTAAATAAACCTGTGGCAATACCCTCATTTGTAAACCTGTTCATTACGGACAAGGCTTTCTTTCACCAGCTGAGGGCAACTGTGGTCAGTTAGAATTTGAGGAATACTTTCGCAGACAGTAGACAGTCCACGAGAGATCGATATCTCCGTTTCCCCTCCCCCGCCAACCATCCCTTAAAATAGGTCGCTTGCTTTGCCTCTCAATTTTGTTTTGCTTGATGTTCAGACTACGATATAGTTGGGAGGGTTCCTATTATTTTATGTATTGTCTGAATAACCGAATTCAAACATTTGAAACTGCAGAGGCTCTGGTCAACGATTAAATGCTTTGGAAAAAAAAAGTTGCTTGCACCTGCATCAAGCCTGCTGCAAGCTGGTGTCTTTTTTCCCAGACTTTGGCGATGCATAGGAACATATGTTCCCAATTACACTCAACAAGTTCCACTGTCTGACTGCTGGGAACTGTAGCCTGTTATAAGGTGTACAGTTAATAAATTATATCAACCAGATCTCAGCACAAAAAATGTCCAGTTTATTTTAAATGCGTCGAGTATAACTCACTACTCGCCATAATAACTCAGGGTGTTCAATTTTGCTCCACGGCAAGAAAATGTGCTGACCATTTGTTTTTACCGAATTGTTAACGGAAATGGAGTTGGACGAATAAAGAGGTTACTGCGAATATGTGCATTTTACTTGTCCACTCGAGTTATTACAACGGAATCACATGGAATGTCTCAGTGAAGCAAGCGTCTCTTCATTCCCCCACCCCCCATAGATGCTGCCCGATCCGATGAGATCTTCCAGCAACTCGTTTTGTTTTGCACAGATTAACTTCTCATCCCCACCCCGGGAAAACAGTAAATTTCCTTCGCCTCGCTCCACATTTCACTAGGTAGCTTCTTCATTCAAGTGATCACAACGCCAACCCACTGACACTCAAATCCCCTCAGTGGTTTAAATGGATATTTGTGGCCGATCAGGCATCGGGGAAATGACACACCTTTTATTAAAAAAAAACTATTTCACAATCAGCTTAATCCTAACTCGACATCGTTTGGAAAGTTATCTCCAGCCCGGCAGCGTTCCCGAATTTACTTTGACCAAGTCTGAAAATATAATTTACTCGATTCGTGTTTTAAAGGTTCCGGTCTAACTTTGTTTAAACAGTTGAAGATAAATGCTGAAACCAACATTAAGCGGGGTGAAGAGTTGTGGTGGTTTCTGGGGAAGGAAGGATCTCTTTTTTTGGGAGTGGGGGTGGGAGTTCCGGATCCAGCATAAACTGCAAGATTCGATGGATAAGGTTCAACAGTGAAAGCATACAGGGAGAGGGACCCAATATAATCGCCTCTTATGCCTCAGGAAAATATGAAATTAATTTCCAGTGTGCAAAAAAATTAAACAAATGAGTTAATTATTCTGACTTTAAAGTATGTGTCACGTTTATTTTAAGAACCACCACCCCAGAGACAGAGTAGGGTTTAATTATTGAAAGCAGGGAGCGGAACTGCAAGGGCACAGATCTGCAGGTTGAACTACAGAAGATTTTCTTTTAACCAGACTGCCTTTCCTACCCCCTGAAATTGTTCCTTCTTACGTCCACAAGCTTTCATTATGGTTTCCAAGGAACATTTCTTCACTGTGCCCCAGCTAAACTAAGCCGGTGTTGTTCATTTTGCACTGCATGTAATCTGTACAAAATCGACTCTTTAAAGCAGACAGCTATTACAGGCCTATAGAACTGTCCACACCTCAGACTTAAAAAAAAACCTATTTAAAACACAAATCATAATTCCAATCACACGGGAATGGATCCGTATCTCCGGTTTCAGAATTTATGTAAACCTCTCAAAAAAAACCTCCGCTGAATTGTTAGAAATCGGCGCCGTCGTATTTTAATGAGGCAGGCGTCATTTTCTAGCAACTGGCCGATTTTAAATAGTATCTTACAGAATACAGAAAGTATTAAAAAAATGATTAACCCTGAATCCTATTGAATGCTTCACCCAATTTAAAAAAAAAGTTTCATTATCAAAATCATCAATATTTCATAAAGTTAATTCTCATCACCTATTGCACGGATTAATTTGTAGTGCTCTGGAATCAAAGTACATAATTTAACACGCCGCTTAAAAACAACATAGTATGAATGTGATTCCCTTTCCCTTGCTCATTTGAAACGCAAATCATCTCTCCCCAATTATTGAATTTCATCCAATGTTCCATGAGAAAGTCTG
Source organism: Narcine bancroftii (assembly GCF_036971445.1). Classification (NCBI taxonomy): domain Eukaryota; kingdom Metazoa; phylum Chordata; class Chondrichthyes; order Torpediniformes; family Narcinidae; genus Narcine; species Narcine bancroftii. The sequence goes on from NC_091469.1 coordinate 339,884,360, forward strand.
GTGGCTCTGCGCTGTGCAATAGTATCCGGCCTCAAGCGTTTGGATTGGCCTTCATGAGGTCGATATCAGCATTCACCATCTCCTTCACCAGTTCCTGCACAGAAGCACATCAAGAGCGTAGTCAATGGGAGTATCTGAGCACAGACCAGCGATCAGAGGAAGAAGAAAACGCGAGCACGTTTGATCAGGAAAGGTCTACATTAGACATTTTTTAAAAAAAGAAACATTATTGTCAGTTGTGATATTGAGAACGTTTTTCCTTCTTGACACGTAAGTCAAAATGAAACTGAGAAACCTGGTCAGTTATTAACGTGCTGCAGTAGATTAAACCTGTGGCGCATGGGCTCCACCAGGTCTCCACAACACAAGCTTGTTTTCATTTTGTGTAGGTGTGTAAACCCAGAAGAAAACTTACAGTAAATGAAACTTTTGGTTTCCATCCCAGCTTCTGTAGGGCTTTGGTGCTATCTCCTTGTAGAAAATCCTTCAAAAAGAAAAAAAAACTCCAAGTCAACGTCAACGTCCCTGTCTAATGATTTTCGCCCTGTTGTTTTTAAAAAGGTTTATTGCTGCTTCTTTCACGAGAATCTGCACAAAGCGCTGTAGTAATCGAGCCCTGCGGCAACACAGTCTCTCTGGGATGTTGCAGGTTTAAGGTCAGGGGTAAACTAGGGGTCGATTTACTGACAGGTACCACCCTGACCGAACTCCCGCTGGCGCCCTGGACTCGCGGAGACGGTATTATACACTTGACGTTACATGCATTTTGTTCCTTTTAAGGCAAACAGCAAAAACTACCCGAAAAGCTATTACAAATTAGATCAGTTCTTTCGCCCTAGTGTGTCAACCTTAGACTAAGTAGCGCCCTTTAGTCAGAATTTAACATTTTACTCGTGATTATCTTAGCTGCTCAAACGATTGTGACAGAAGAAAAGATTCCATAACATTCCCAAAAGAGCAAGTGGGATCAATTTGTCTCCATTCACCCTGCGAAACGGCAATTTCATCTTTGAAACCAAAACTGGGCAGCAGAAATACTGAACTAGTCAACGCTCTCGATCGTTTGATTGCCAGACTTCCAAACCCTGTATTTATTCGGCATTAATTTTCAGTCAGCGATAAGCTTGAACTTGCTTTGGAAAAATAGCCCCAACGGATCCAGTTGTGTTTATACCAACAAACAGTCCCCTTCCAGAATATTGGAAGCGTTCAATTAAAATTACCTTTTTATTTTGCATTTTTACCTACATTTGACGTTTTAACAACAAGCAATGCATTCCACCTTCAGGTCAAAACAATATAGGAGGTTAAGAGGGCTCATCAAAATTTCAACGAGACTTGCATTTGCCAGTCAAATGTATTGGTTTCATTTATATATTATACATATGTATGTGTGAGATATATTATTTGCCGACAGAATGTGATGTTGATACAGTACATTTCCTTTTAAGTCTTCTGATTGCGCAGCAAATGGTTTTTATTTAACACGCAGTCATTTATTTTTGCATGAACATTTTTAAACAATATAATTGCCCATGTTATCTCGAGTTGGGGTCAGACTGGGCATTCAGTGGAGAACTAGCTCGAACCTGAGATGAATATTATTTATTCATGGGCGCCAGAAAATAAGAACAAGTACGTCCCGACAGGACCAGAACTGAACTTGGCTAAATTTACTTCTCAGGTACGGGTAGAATTTTCCTGACTTATGGCTTTTATGTCAGTTATTTGTTTACAAAGGGTAACTTCGAACATTAACATCTGCACGAAGCGAATGCTGAAGTACAAAAAAATCTGTAATGGAACATTGACCTTAATTATAAACATTCTAAAACACAACAGGGAGGTGGTGAGGTATTGATTGGCGGCGGTGATAAAACCACTTCTGGGGTTTTATAGGATGAACAGATTAGCTCTCTAGGTTCCATAAAGATTCAGGCTTAAATTCTGAAGTTATTTTACATATATTTGGCTGTTTTGCTTTGAGTTTACAACAGTTTAGGGGTCATCTGATGAAGGCAAAAAAAAAAACTGATAGACCATTTTAATTTTGTCATGACTTGAGGAGATTCACCTTTTTTTTGTCTGCAAATATATCAAACTTAAACCAGCAAATTAGCGAAATGCTGCCGCGGTAATGCAGAATGAGAGGGCAATCTTAAAATATACAGCATACAATCACACAATGGAATTGTAAATTATTTCTTCAAGTGACAAGGAAGATCTGGAATTTGCTTTTCTATAAGGATATGCACCCTTTAGGTGTCACAATTTTAGGACTGCAATCGATACATTTTTGTAAAGTGTGTCAAAGAATATGGAGCAAAGCAAGTAGATACGGTACAAATGATCCATTATGAAACCAAGTGGACTAACAGAATGAATTCCTCCTATCCCCTTTCAGAGCATTGCCTAATTTAAACATCTAAATGATGTTAACAAAGACATCACACAATGGTTTGAACTGTTGTCCAAAATTATACTTTAAAATCAAATTCATTAGATGTCTTTTATTTAATTCAGCATTACAGAGAATTTGGTGCAATTAGTCATGGTGATTCCAGCTGTTTAATGCAGAAGTGATGCCTGAGCTATTGCATTACAGCTAATATCTTTCAAAATGTTATTCTATAACGTTAAAATAATTAGCTGCTGAAGTGTTTTGTATCAATTTTCTACTGCATGAAGGATGATTGGATTTTTGTTCAGAACTAATTAGTTCATGCAGAATCCATTACTATGCTTTTTTAATCTGGAGATGTGTATCTGGCCCAGAGTATGTCCCCCCCCACCCTTCCCCCACCAAAGACACAAACCTGGAAGTATGACAACACAGTTATTTATCATGAAGATCATTTCAGCTGAATAATTTCAAGAAATTTGTTTGGCTAAAGGCTACTTTTATTATAATATTTTCTTTCTTTAATTATTTGATATATCACATCCAGGGGGAGTGAAGGTGTATGCAAAGTATCGAGTTTATCACTGGTGTGTTTATCACAATAAAATCAAGATGAGTACAATTCACTGTGTTGTACTGTTAATTTCTCAGGTAAAATTTGCACTATTTTTCATTACCTGCTGCACACCAATTATTATTTTAAATTGTTTCACACTTAAACCTCTTCCAAATTACATGCTACGCCACGATAAATTCTCCACACAAGTGGAGAAAATTGTACCACATCAACTTGTACAATTGATGTGGATTTAAGTACAGGCTCTTAACTGGTTAATCAATGTTTGGAGACTATTTGTGAAAAAAGTGGCACATGAGAGACTGCAGATGATGGAATCTGAAGTAAAAGCACTCTGCTGGAAGAAATCCAGGGGTTAAGAAGCCTCAATTGAAGAAAACTAATGGTCAATTTGAACAAGGGGGACAGAAATTAATTGTGTTTTTTTTAAATACAGTCATGGCATATGCTCATCATTGATACACCCAGTTAATCTGAGAGTGTTGGCTGACTTATGAAACAAGTAACCTGTTATATGAAAACACCCTTCACTGCTGTTAAGGAAATATGGGCCAAACATCCCCATGCCAGGAGTTTGAATGTAATGTAAGGATGGTAGCATTTCCATGTTCTTGCCACCCTTGACCTTCCAGGTGATGACCATGGCATGTGATAATTCTGAAGAAGCACTGCAGCCAGGGGGCGTGGCTGAGGAAGGTATCCGTCAAATGGATAATTTTACCTTTGAATTAAAGTTTTTGTTTTGCATTATGTGATTTAAGTAAATAAGAATTTAAATTCACCTGTACCTTTTCTCAGTTTGGTTTACTACACTGAGTGCTCATGATGTGGTCTCTTCTACATTGTGGGAACCAAATGCAGGGTGAGCCAGAGCTTTAAGATGCTTGTCAGTTTAATTCTCCATCCCACTCCTCCTGTGACCTAACCGTGGCACCACACTACTTCTCTCATTCAATTTCCAGTCTCCATCCTATCATAAATGTGCCCTTTTGTTCCCTCTTGTCTTTCTCCACAAATTAAAAAAAAAATTCTCCTAGCTTGGATAAAAAGTTATAGGTCTGAAACGTTAACTTGTTTCTCTCTTTATAGATGTTATCTGTGGATTTTATGTTTTTATTTCAGATTTTGCTTTTGAAAAATCAAAACCTAATCTGTGCCCATACTTTATAAAATGAGTGACTGCATTTAAGCAAAGTTTTTAAAAGAGCTGGTCCACTATGGATCACTTTTGAGAAAACATAGCCAGCATATGATTCCAATCTGAATGGAAAGAATAGCTTAACTTCTAAAAATAAACTGCTTATATTCAATGTGACAAAACATGAGAGCTTGCTTCATAATAATAATCTCCCCCCCCCCATTTGAGGCTTCATCTGCCATTTAGAATGAGTGACAAATAAGTTTACATTGTGGAGCATCATAACAAACATCATAAAATTGGGTAGAATTAACATTGCTCATTGGCAACATTCTCTCCAAAGTAATTGTTTGGAATAAATTAACTTTCATTTATGGTTACCTCAAACTACTGTATTCATTAATTATTCTGTCAATTAATGGTAAGTTTTATCTCATAGTTTCTTGAGATGCTTAAGTATTTGGGTGATGGTTTATTGGTAGAACTGTAATAACACAAAAGGAATATGTACATAGTCCCATAGCCCACATTTTGTGATATGGTACAGTCCAACATTGAAAACCATGCCACAGTTTGACTTTGATACAAGGACATTCAAAAAACTCTTGGTAGGCACATGGATGTAAGAAAAATAGAGAGTTATGGGTGTGAGGTTGGGAAAAATTAGATTGTTATGGAGTCGGTTTACACAGGTCAGAACAAGATCATGGCTGATGGGCCTGTACTGTACTGTACTGTTCTATGTTTTATGAACTTCCGATTTTAATTACATGACAATATTATTCCTAATCTATGCCTGATAAATAGAGCTGATACTGGTTGAACTAAACTGCTATGGGGGTGGGGGGGGGGGGGGGGTGGGGGGGTGGGGGTGAAACATGAAAGGCCTGGATGCCTGCTTTTTACTCATATCTTGATGAAGGGCTCAGCCCCAAAATTTTGGTTATATATCTTTAATTCAATCTTGAGTTTTAAAAATTAATTGGATAAATACATGGATAGGAGAGGTCTGGAGAGTTAGGGAATGTGAGCAGGTCAGTGGGACTAGCTAGTTTTATTGGTCAGCACAGGCCAGAAAGGGTCAAATGGCGTGTTTTTCTGTGCTCTAATGTTCTATGGTTCGATGGATGCTGAGAGACCTGCTGAATTCCTCTAGCATTTCTGTGTTTTTACAACTGCATTACCATGTTTAGTATGGTGTGAGTTAAGAGTTGATTACTTGAATGGAGGAAAGCAGAGTACTCTGCTTGCATAATTTAGTGCAAACATGTACCCCTCCTGTAATTTGTAACATTTGTACATTTGTAAATTAATATTGGTGCAAATGGAGGGATGGAGTCATTTTTTACATTACAAAATTGAAGTATTAGCTTAGAAGAACATGAAATGTGCAGATGACAAATTTATTACTCAGACTAGATTGACTTCAGCTGCAGTGGTCATAAGGCTGCTTTTAATTAAGTGTAGTCCCCTTAATATTAGGGATGTGGCAATGACTGATCGCTAACTATAGACCCCGTGGCCTCGAGCATATGCAAAGAGTAAGGACATGACTGGTTCTGCTGTAGTGCTCCTTATGGATAAATATCCAATGATTTTCATGATTGTGTAAAAGACACCTGGGAAAGGTATCAGAAGGAGACTGATCCCTGTGGAACTATAGCTCCAACAAAATCAAGGTGATGAAGCCCTGAATTGAAACTGAGCTATCCAATTACACTAGCAACTTTTAAAATATTTTTTAAAATAATATTTTTATACTGGGTGTGGATGACAGAAATAATCTAAAACATTAAGTGTAAAGGTGCCTCAAACAAAACAAAACACAAAACAACCAAAAGCCGAGTAGCAGTTTGTTATATACTTTCTTTTGCAGATTTCAAGATGTTCTCTACACAGCCTCCAACCCCAGTGTTGCAACTCCACACTTTTATTCCTTAACTAAGATCCATAAATAGCATTTCCCTGCTAGGCCTATTGCCTCTGCCTGGAGTGAAACACAAAAGTGCCGATGCTTTGATTTTTTTGAGGAAGGGCTCGGGCCTGACACGTCAGCACCTTGAGAAAGGGTTCAGGCCTGAAATGTTGGAACTTTAAGGAAGGGATTAGGCCTGAAACGTTGGCACTTTGAGGAAGGGATCAGGCCTGAAATGTTAGTAAAACATCTTTACCTCCTATGGATGCTGCAAGACCAGCTGAATTGCTCCAGCAGTTGTGTGTTTTTTCCTATTATCTCTTCCTGCTCTTGTCCCACTGAATTAATTTCTTCATATACGGACTGTATCTTGATTCCTCTAGTCCAGTTACTTCCACTTACTTTGAGATGAACCATTACAAAAATACAACATTTTTAATGTTATACTTGACTTATCACCTTGACCTTTTGTTCAAGATATAATTCCATATGGTTATCTTCTGGTTCCTTTCCCAGTAATACCAACAAGATATTCCACTATTTTGATACCTACCAATTCAATGGACCCAACCATCTCATCTTTACAATGGACATCAAATCCCTATGCACCTCCATTCTTCATCAGGAAAGTCTTATGACCCTCTGTTCCTTGTCCCTCCACTAACACTGTCATCACTTGGCAGAACTTGCCCTCATTCTCAACAACTTGCCTTTTAATTCTTCCCACCTTCTTTAGATCAAAGGGATAGCCATGCATACTCATATGGGCCTTGGGTAAGCTTGTCTTTTTGTTGGCGACATGGAATAATCCTTGTTCAAACTGCATCGATGCTGCCTCTTGAACTCATGTAGCAATCGTCAATGTCATCATCTTCACCAACCCCCGCCCCCGCCTCCCACCACTGACCACTGGCCTTTCGGATGAGACCATAAATGATAGAAAACTGAGCAGAACAAGTTCTAAAAGTGCAAGAAAAACAGAAGACAAGAAGAGAAAATAATCTTAAAATCCTGCTTATTCAGTGAACACTAAAAATAACTATTTAGTAGTTGCAACCAGATTTTGTACTCTGATTAAAAGTAGCCATGACTAGAAATTTATATAAAATAATCCTTGAGGTAGTGAATACATTTGACAACAGCAGTGCAAAATTGAAACCTAATTTTGTATTATGTTATAATGCAACTTGTTAGTAACATTAAACATTAAAATTCAAGTTGAATGGATGCCATTTGGTTGGATATGTTTCTTCACTGGATTCAGCATGTGGTAATAATTTCAATGTTAAAGGATCAATTGTAGTTAAAAGAGCTTTGGCCGGTTATTTTCTGGTAATTCTAAACATTCAAAGCAAATGTAATTTCTCAAGAATCTACACATCCAGTTTAGAATTCAAGGTTGTAAAACAATATGTGTACACACTTATCACTGTGTTGTGCAGATTACGATCAGTATGAATCAGTTCAGCCATTTATATCATGATGTCTATTCATGAGGTTCCAGAATTCAGAGGTTTCTTAAACTTATTTACTTTGTCTTTCAATCCTTGTTTTCCATTGTATGGCTTTACTTCTGAGAAAGAGATGAGCAGGTATCAAGATAATAGAAACAATTATTAATTAACAATTGAAAGTGAAGGCCAAAACTCTTTCAAATAAATATAAATGACAAGCCCGTCAGGTGAATACTGCATTTCATTGATAATTTAAACAAATAATTAATTATGTGAGCCTTGAGTATTTAAAGATGGCTCACATAAATTAGTAACGTGCTTAATATGGGAGCTCAAAATATATCAATATTTCATGTAGGAGTTGCCTGCAAGACAAATTCTTTAATTCATTAAAGTGCTTCAATTATTCTGTGATAACAGTAACAAATAGCATTCATTTTGGATTTTCTTCCTTTCATGAGTGCAAAGCTGTGGGATGCACCAGGCACCAAAGAAATGAAGGATTGCTGGTATGTTTTTTTTTAATTGGTGCTCATATACAGCATGCCCAATACTCAGTTTTTAGTATTTAATTTTCCTTTTGTACTTGCCAATAGAAAGCTCATAAAAACACACATTTGTATTTACATCAAGCCTGTCACAAATCAACATGACCTGATTTAGATCGGGCAGTAATTTCCTTCCCAGTAGTTTCTTGGGAGCTTTATGGTAGCATACTTATCTTATCGGCATAATAATCTCACATTTTGCCAAGTCTAAACAGGGATACAAGCTCATAATAAAAATGATTTCACTCTTTCTATGGTCCAGTACAAGTACAAAATAAGCTTGGAAACAGAGCCTGCTTAATGACCAATGGTGATAAGAGATGAGTGTTTGGGGGGGTGGGGGAAATATGCAGCTAGATGTCTGGTCTACACAGGAAATTGTGAATCAGTGGTATTGTCTATCGGGGGGCTGACAGAATGCCGTCAATGCCCAAACAATGCTTGAGCTCCACTTTGGGGAAATGAAGTCAGTCAGCGTTGGCTTTGACAAGCATACTGACAAAAGAGATAAACCACAAACAGGACAAAACAGAGAATGCTGGGATATGGACTGGAAAAGAATGCCAATTGCACAGCAGCCTGTTATGTTAGTCAACGTGGTCTTTGCTTTTGCTTCATCGAATGCAGCAGCTGGAGAAATCCCGTAAAACCCAGATTTAAGTGCCTCATATCTAGCATTTGGCAGCAGTTTGATAGAAGTTTGATAATGGGTCAATCTTGGGAAAAGTAAAACCTAAGAGGCTGTTCAGACAGCTTTCTTTACTAAGCTCCAAAAGGAGGAAGTCAAGGCACCAACCTTTCACATTACATCATATAAAAGCCTCATTTATCACCAGCCAACATACATTGAGAAAATCATAACATCCTTTCAGGAAAATCATGTGGAAAATAATCAGATTTACTTCAGTGAAAGGTTTCCGTATCAAGGTCCAGCTTCTGACACCATTACTGTAAACTTACACAAGTGCCTTTCAAGATCTATTCAAGAGAAATAGCTTGTAGTTAAAGATGATCACTGGTGACAGGCTCAATCCTGATGCAAGTCACCACATTGGTTAGCTATAAAATAATTTAACTGGATGGGAAATCATACAATAATGAAAGGTCATGTGACTGTTGCAGAAGACATATGACATACTAAACATACAAACTAAGGATCTCTTTAACTCTGACCCTCAAATGCTCCCAATCTGTCAATGAACAGGTCCAAGTTGTTTCTTCTTAACTGAGATTAATACAGAAGAACCCTTGCTAGAAGTGCACATGCAAGAAGATGAAGCATACAAGACAGCATTTAGCTATCATGTCCTCCACAGGTCATTTCTTTTCCATTAATGTGAAGGTCTCTTGAGTGAGAAAGAAGAAAGCAATTGTTAATTGCTCCCTGTACCAGAAGAGTCAATACTTTTGGTAAAGTGGTGGAAGAAAATGCATTTGAATTTTGGTATGAAATAAATCCAACTCTATAAAGTCATTCAACTTTATGTTAATATCTGGAGATGCCATAAAAATGAAAGTAATCCTTTCCAACTTACTTCTCAGTCACAGCTAAAGCAACAATTTTTGTGCATTACAAGGGAAAGCAGATGTTGCTGATAAGCCGTATTAATCCATTTACTTGAATATTGACACAATGAATTGAACCATGGAGGATATTTGGTGTAAAATAATGAGCAAAGGCAGTTACAGAGTAGCACTCACATCACCTCATCAAAGAGCATGTTCACACATATTCCACCAGAGAGATTTCAGATATGTACAATGAAGAGGCAACTGATGAGTATACACAATAAAAATCCAAGGTGAATTCAGAAGCTTGCACTCATTACCAAGGAGTACAAATCTAACACCAATTAATTTCAGGCCTTTCTGTGGGGCGTGGAGTCTATCCTTCCAGGTAGCCAATTTCCTTTCACATCTGCGGATCCAATCATGTTGCTGTGGTGGGACACTGTATTACAGACATTGTACTGGTTGGCCCGTCCCATAATACTGTAACTTTTCCCCTTTCAGGATTTCGAATAAAAGCGGAATCGTCCAATCCCCTCCATTAATACTGTCTTGAAATCGGGCCAACAGTATGTAAGATATGACTGTAGTTTATAGTGATTAAAGCCTATTAATCTCGACTTCTGGCCCGTCGGGTCTAGTTGACAGTACTACAATTGTGTCAATCATTAATTGCCATCATGGTTTGACTGTTCTGATAACTTTTTGTTGATGTTAGTTGTTGGCACACTCTTATCTTCATTTGTAAGGAGTTTGATAGGACTGATGACAGAAATGGTCACGCATAATAGTTTAAAATATCAAGCAATTCTTGGGCAGACTACACTGTTTGCCAAGATGTTCACAAAAGCCAGCGTATGTATAACTCTTTTGGTACCTGAATGGTTAAGTTTCCAAGTGAATGATACTTCTTTCTCCCAAATTATTTCTATTAACATGATATCATTTCAAAATTTGTTTAGATTAGTTAAAAAAAAGTTTGTGGTTCCATTGTGAGAAAATTTTATTCTGTAATTTAAAACATAATGACTAGCAGGGAAGAGAAAAATATATGGGGTTAAAATTAGAAATTAAAAAAAAAAATGTTTCTGTCTTTACAACCAGAGAACCACAGACCACTACTTCACAGAAACAGGCCATTCCTCTCATCTAATCTGAGCCAAATTTATATTCTGAAAATTCATAAACCTCTAAAAGAGAAATTCCTCCTCATTCCAAACTATGCTTCAAAGTTATAGGTACCCCCACTATGGGTAATATCCTCTCAGTTAATTCTCTTCTGAATCCGATATAGAACATAGGATAATTCAGCACAGGAATAGACCCTTCCGAACATGCCAAATTAAATTAAATCTCTGCTGCTTGCATATGATGCATATTTCTCAATTTTCTGCATATTCATGGTGAATATAAGCCTCTTGAATGTTATTAACATATCGACTTCCACCACTACCTCTCGTGGCCCCTTTCAGACACCTACCAGTCTGAAAAAAACGTATCCTGCACACCTTCCTAAAACTGCCCCCAATCCCTATATGAAGTACTTTATGGTGACTTTTTCACCCTTTACCTATTTTCCCTCTACCAGACATGATGCTGCTTCACTCAAGTTGCTGTTTCAACAAGATCATTTTCCATTCTCCCGAGCTCAATAAGTTTAGGGCCAACATTTCTTCATATCCAAAGAATACATTTAGGGAAACTCTGTACTTCCTTCAAAGCAAGCTCTTCTTTTCTTAAATATGGAGATCATGATAGTATTCAGTACTCTGCACCTTGTAAAGTGGCATTATTTTTTTAAATATCCACTCCATACCCCTCACAATGAAGGCCAACATTCCAAGCAGGGTTACCAATTACTTTGTGCAGCTGCTTAGAAACGTTTTGCATTTTATGTACTAGGATTTCCAGATTCATTTGTACCACAATATTTTGCTGTCACAAGGTACCAACATGGAAGTTTTGGATTAGAGATGCATAGGAAAACTAAACAGGTAGGAATAAAAAGAAAACCCCAGGTGTATGAGTGCTGCTGCAAAACCCACAGGAGAAAGTGAACTGAGCATTTGAACAAATATGCTATGGAAGAGGAAACAAGTGAGCAAGAGAAGTTAGTTATGTTGGAATAACATCATTTATACTTTTTGAAGAGGTCACCATTAAGGTAAGGGTGACATCTATGGATATCATCAATATGGATTTTCAGAAGGCATTTAGATTTTGATATACATTTATTGTTTGTCACACAGACAAGATACATGAATATTGCTTGTATTTATGAATAAGTCCTATATATGTGTTGTCTGTATGTATGTTATGTCTGGTTGTGTATCTGCGTCTTTTACACCAAGGATTGGAGAACGTTGTTTCGTTGGGTTGTACTTGAACAATCAGATGACAATAAACTTGACTTGATACAATGAAAAACTTAGACTTAAATGCTATCCAGGCATCACAAAAAAAATGACACCACATTTTGCCATTTTAGATATTAAAAATTCACAGAACACTATGTGGTAAAAATGAAATGATGAAATTAATCATGGCAATGGGAAATCTAGTTTAATATAGCTTTGTACAAGATATTAAATTCAAGTTCAAATTTATCATTACATTACACATGGTACAGTAAGAAAAATTCATTTTGTGAGCAGTCCAAGTTGAAAAACAAAAGCAGATTACAGTATGTCATGTTACTCTTAGCAAAACACATGGACACAGATTTGGAAGTAAGATTGTCATGTAATAGTACAGAACATGTAATATTACTCAAAATTGCATCTGGCTGCCGTAGAGCAAACAAAGAGTCACCATTAGTGTTGCATCAGTGATCTTTACAGAAAGATAAAGAGAAGCAATAGAGAGTCTCTCCAGAGTCACTGAGTGTCCGTGGATTCACTGAGCCCCTTGCTGGTCCGCCACTGTGGTCACCGTCCTGTAGGGTCATCTCCTCTGTTTCTCCTTCTCAATGGGAAGTGTTCTCCCTTTTTCTGGTGCCCTGCGCTGGTCTGCTGATTCCCCAAAGTCCACAACCTCTCGTGGCTGTTGCTGAGCCCAGGTGCCACCACCTTCGGCACAGACACGTCATGGGTGGATTAGAATTTAAAAACACTGTCAGCTCCTCTAACAGGCCATTTAATGCCTGTATGAACCCAACATCATTAGGACTGGGCAGTTGAACCTTTTGGAGCAGCGCTGTGTCTCCACTCTCCCAGGTCCACACCAGTGGTACACACACTAACACATATTTACATACAACCTGGGGCCCTTATGCTTTTATATCATTGCAATCCCAGAGGCACATTAAACTGCATGGAATTAGTCTGGACATTGCACAGATTCAGTGAGTTTACAAAAATGGCAGGTGAAGTTGAATATCAAAAACTGAAAAAGACAATTTAGAATATAGTTCTATCCAGCAAAAATCTAAGAATCATGGAGGAACCTAATGATTCATGGTTCTATGAAGGAGAAACAAAAATTCTTGGTTACAGGAGGCAGAGGGCAGTGGTTGAGGGGTGTCTTTCTGACTGGAAGTGGTGTACTAAGGGGATTATTGCTGGGATCATCACTGTTTGTCACATATAGAGTACAGTATAAAAACTGATGCAGTAGTAAATAGTGAAGAAGGTTTTGAATGGATACAGACGGACCTAGATCAGTTATGAAATTGGGCAGTGTGGTGGCAGATAGAATTCAATGCAGAGAAGTGTGAGGTCATACATTTTGGGACATCAAATACAGTAAATAGCAGGGATCTCAGGAGTGTGATGTACAGTGGGACCTTGGGGTGCACGTTATAGCTTCTTAATATGGCAACATGTGAATAGGGCAGTAGAGGTGGCATTCAGCATGTTTATTTTCATAAGCTGATGCTCTGAGTATAAGTTGGGATGTCATGTTGCAGCTGTACAAAACATTGATCATCCCATACTTGGAGTATTATGTGCAGTTCTGGTCACCATACTGCAGGAAGGGTGTGCTAGCATTAAAAAGAGTACAAAAGAGAATCCCCAGCATGTGATCTGGAATGAAGGGGTTTACATATAAGGAGTGATTAGATAGACTAAGTTTATTCTCAGTGGAATGTAGAAGGCTCAAGGGTGTTTTTACAAACATTTATAAAATTAAGAGGGGCATAGATATGGTAGATTGTCAGGTTCTTTTTTTCCTGGAGTGGAGGAGTCTAGAAGTCAGGTGAGAGGAGAGAAATTCAAAGGAGATTTGAAAGGCAAGTTCTTCACTCAGAGGATGATGACAACATTGAATAAGCTGTCAGAGGAAGCGGTAGAAATGAATACAATTTCAAAGTTTAAAAAGCCATTTTGACAGTTACTTGGATAGGAAAGGAGTAGAGAGATACAGTCCAGCAGACAAGTATAGGTAGGCATCACATCAGCATAGAGAAAGCATGCCAAAGTGTCCATTTCTGTGCTGTGCAATTCCATGACCCTACCAAAGTATTTGCATGGGATAAAATATTATTAAAGAACTGAATAGAACAATGTTATTTAATCATAGGAAGAACAAAGAAAATAGGATGTTTCAATGTAAGGGCCCCATTTGGCCCCAACTGAACTTCCAGAATACTGTGCTCAATTTGGAGCACTGAACGACAGAATTAATGCGTGGCACCAAATCAGCACAGTAACATAAGATTTCAACAGTTAAATTATGATTGTATTCTATTGGAAGTTTGCTATTGGATTTTAAAGACTCTAGGTTAATGTTTTAAATATTAAAGGATTTTGTCATTGTGCATGCGAATAAACATTTTTCTCTGGTAGGAAGGTCTAGATAGTCTCTAGAACAGTGGTTTTCAAACTGTCCCCCTAAACTCACATACCACTTTACGTATTTCCTATACCATAAGTGTTTTGAGATTAGTAAGGGATTGCGTAAAGTGGTATGTTATTGAGAGAGAAAAGGTTGAGAAACACTGCTCTAGACCCAATTGTTACTGAAATATTTTGCTTGAGAAAAATTGTCATTTTGGCCCATTTCCTTTGGAGTTATGAAACCGTGCACATAAAAGTCAATTAGGTAATTTTCAAACTTTTTCTTTCCACCCACATGCCACCTTAAGCAATCCCTTACTAATCACAGAGCACTTAACGGCATAGAGATTGCTTAAGGGGGCAGTTTGAAAACCATTGCTCTAGAACAAGGGGTGAGAGGGCCACAGTTTTGAAATTGGAACTTTAGACATTCAGAGGTGAAAACAGGACACATTGTTTCACACATTGCATTGTAGAAAACTTAAACCTAGTCCCCAAATGACAGTAAACACTGGGTGGATTGAAACATGTTTCTGACTGACATGATTTTTATTTGAAATATTTAGTTCAATGAAGTTGAAGTATATATCAACCTTAAATAAATGGTAAAGGGACTTGAGAATTGAATGGGTCATTCATTATTTAAAAAAAATCTAAACATATTAATATTTCAACCCCCCCCCCACCTCCCCCCCCACCCCGATGGGGGCCATGGCACAACAGATATACAAATATATTTTAGGGAGTTTAAACCAAGTAAATGTAATACGGTATTGAGTGTGATCAGATTTTAAGGTGCCAAAAATAGTAGCAAAATACATAGATTCTAAAAATTCATAGAAAATGGAATTAATTTGTTAAAATCAAGATGAACTCTTAAAATTGGTAAGTGAAGAAAAAGTCAATGTTGAAAGTGTGTCTTTATCTCTGTTGCAACTGCAATAGACCAGGCATTTCTCTGGGTGATGTTCATGAGATTTGTTGCTCAGCCATTGTCCATTGAAACCCATTTGTCAGCTCTTCACACTCAATCACCCCTTTTGCACTTGTATCCCACTAAATTGGCCATTCATAGTCCCAGGATAGGGATGGAGCTTTTCACACTGACCCCTCCTAATTGGGTCAGTGGACGCTTTCGCAGTTGCAAGGAGCCATCCCTGGGGTTAGGATTGTTTTACCTTCTATCAGTGACATCATGACGCATCGAGTGATGGTGGGCCTGCCTTAAATCCTGATCAATGCGTTATGACCTTATATTTGAACAAAATTAATCATGCTTAATTATGCCCGTTGTTTTTGTGCCGACCTCTATAAACCTTTACAAGGGACCGTGGGGAAAGTGCTAGCAAATAAATAGCTACAACAGACAATTTTTAAACAGCATGGGTTAAGTTGGTAGCACTATCGTGAACAATTTATAAATACTATATGGAAAAAGCAATGGGGGACCTGCCCTCCCAGAATTCCATACAGCAGAGAAAGGGATGTATGCCCAGCTGCATGCACAGAGCATTCATGGAAGGGCTTCTCTGATGCACGGCATTCTGCAAAGTCAGGTCCGCTATTATTTTTTCCCTTTATAAATTGGCAGTATAGCACTACCAACTTTTCCACCCTGTTTAAAAATTGCCCGCTATTGCTAATTATTTCCTCTATCAGAGAGACATTCCCACGGCAATTTTAATCTTTTCTTTCTTCACATTCCTGCATTTACACAAAAACTTCAGTCATTTCAATCCCATAATGCAATTACCCATTTCACATTTGCCTGATTGCAACGGATTGTATTAGGGAACGAGGCTGTCAAATCCCCGGTGTGAGATGATGTCATTTGATGCCGGCATTCAGCTGATTTTGCTTTCACACTGGGCACTTTAAAGGCCGATTGACGGTTAATTCCTGGGATCACTTGCAAATGTGAAAGGGGCCAATGATGTTCCTCTTTAGAAAACTAGCATGAATAATAAATTCCTTTTCCTAACAGAAGCAAGTACCATCCTATCAATTCCTCTTGTTGTCCTTGTAATTGTGGTCCTGCTAAAGGCTCTTCCATTTTATCGCTGGACTGTTAAGGACAAGGTGCCTTTTATTTCTTATACCCAAGGGTAGCCAGTCAAATTAGCCAACAGCTTTATTTTTAGGTACCAGAAGAAAATTTCTATCCATGTGACATGTATTTAAATGAGCAAATTGGTCAAGATTTCTGAAAAGAATTGACTTATTTGCTCATTTATATACATTTCATACGGGCAGAAAGTTTCTTCTGGTACCTAAAAATAAAGCTGTCGGTCCCTGTTGGTTTTGAGCATGCTTAATTCAATTACTGTTCTTGGGTGTAAGGAGTTGAAGGCATTTTAACATTTCTGGACAAGGAAACTTACGATTTTCTTTGAAATTGTCAGCACTCATGTTACAATACCAACAGAATACAAAATCAACATTAATCTCTCATTAATTACCCAAAGTTCCTACTTCATTCTGTATGTTAATATGGTAATCAATTACTTTCCACAAATGTCACTAATTGGAATGATGAAAGGATTATCATTGATGCAATAATAATGAGATTGTCAATAAAGAAGTATTTAAAATATATACTTTGTCAGTTTGTGCTTTCCATCATGGCATCCATCATAATTGCTGATTCTTGATGTAAATACTGTTATCAACACTCGTAGACCAGAGTAATATACCTAGATCTTGCAAATCATATAATATCAAAGCACAAAAGGTTACTCACACCATCTCGGTTTACTGAAAGTGTTTCTTACCAGTTCCCGTTTTTTCCAAGATTGCAACATACTTCAAAAAAATGTACCAGTTTAGCGGACCAATGGAAATGCGAGGAGAGAGAACTAAGCACAGGTCGGGGAGTAGAGTTGAAAAAGGAGCTTTTGCGCAGCTTGACGGTTTAGGGGTCCAAGCAAATTATGATTCATTAGCAGGAACAAATAAAAAGAAAGTAGGCACAAGTGGAGCAGCCTTTGTTGAAGCATCCCGAGTGTTAGTGGTCCAGTGTAGAAGTGGGGAGTTAGAAGTTTTGGCTTGAGAAGCTAATAAGGTGAGCAGAGGCTGAGGACATGCTACAGGTACAGGTAAGGTTAGATAAGATCTTTTCAAAGTGACCCAGTTAGTAGAAATGGCAGCGAAGGCAGTGGTATGTTCCAGTTGTAGGATGTGGGAAATCTGGGACATGTGTTCCTGATGACCACAAATGCAAGAAGTGCATCCAGCTGCAGCTCCTTGTAGACCGTGTAAGGGAACTGGATCTGGAGCTGGATGAACTCTGGATCATTTGGGAGCTAGGGGAGGGAATAGACAAAAACTATAAGGAGACAGTCAATCCCAAGAGGCAAGAAGTAGTAACTGGGTGACTGTTAGGAGAAGGAACGGGAATAGGCAGTCAGCGCAAAGAACTCCTATGCCCATTCCCCTCAGCTATAAGTATACTGTATTGACACTGTTGGGGGGGGGTAGGAAATGATCTACCAGGGACTTCAAAGTGGTCAAGTCTCTGGCACAGAGTCTGACCCTTTGGATCAGAAGGGTGGGGGAGAAAAAAGGAGAACTAATTATTGGGATTCGATAGTTTGGGGAACAGATAAGGGGTTCTGTGAACAAGATCAAGACTCTAGGATGGCATGTTGCACCCCAGGTACCAGGGTCAGGGGTGACTCAGAATGAGTCCACAGCATTCTCAAGCAGGTGGGAGTGAAGCCAGATGTCATGGTCCATGTTGGTATCAATGACATTGATAGGAGTAGGGATGAGGTCCTGAATAGGGAAAAAAGGGAGTTAGGAAGGAAGCTAACAAGCAGGACCTCAAGGGTTGTAATCTCTGGACTATTGTCTGTACCACACACCAATGGGGCAGGAAGTGGAAGTTGTGACAGATTAATGCACGGCTGAAGAGTTGGTGCAGGGTGCAGGGGTTCAGATTCATGGATCATTGGGATCTCTTCTGAGCTGTTCAAAAAGGATGAATTGCACCTGAACAGGAGGGGGACAAATTTCCTGGTGGGCACATTTGCTAGAGCTGTTGGGGAGGGTTTAAACTAGTTTGTCAGGGGGGATTGGAGTTAGAATGAGAGGGCAATGAATAGAGCAGAAGATACACAAATGAATACACTGTGCAATGAGATGGTTAGAAAAGATCGGCAGTCAGTACAGCAAAATTGCAAGTGTAGGATTAAGGATTCAATTTGGGGTACTTTGGAAACAAAAGTAGAAAAATGATGAATACAGCCCTGAAGATCGTGCACTTAATTGCCCACAGTATGAGAATTAAGGCTGATAATATCAAACATTGTAGCCATTATTGAGTGGTGGCTAAAAGAAGACCACAACTGGGAACTAAATATCCATGAATACACAGTGTATCAGAAGGACAGGTAGGAATGAAGAGAGAGGGGATGGGGCAGGTGGGGGGGGGGGGGTGGAGGGGAGGGGGTTCTGCTGCTTTAAAATGGAATTAAATCTTTGGAGAGAGGAGACATTGAATCAGAAGATATAGAGTTCCTGTGGGTGGAATTAAGAAACTACAGGTAAAAGGACTCTGATGGGAGTTGTATATAGGCCTCCAAACAGTAGCAGGGATGTTGTGTGCAATCTACAGAGGGAGATGGAGAAGCCATGCAAAAAGAGCAATGTTACATAGGTCATTTGGGATTTGAACATGCAGGTTGATTGGGAAAACTAGGTTGGTGCTGGATTCTAAGAGAAGGAGTTTATTGAATACCTGCAGGATGGCTTTTTTAGAACAGCTTGTGGATGAACCAACTTGAAAATGGCAATTTTGGATTCAGTCCGCATCGGACTTGTCAGCTACAAACGAGCCTACAGCTGACGTGGACTTTTACCCCCTCCATAAATCTTCGTCCGCGAAGCCAAGCCAAAGAATAATTGTGTAATGAACCAGAGTTGACAAGGGAGTTGAAGGTAAGGGAACCCTTAGGAAGCAGTGAATATCATATGATAGAACTCACTCTGCAATTTGAGACAGAGAAACTAAAATCAGAAGGGAGAATGTACCAGTGTACCAGAGGTATGAGAGAGGAACTGGCCAAAGTTGACTGGAAAGGCACACTAGCAGGGAGGATGTCAGGGCAGAAATGGCTGGAATTTCTATGAGAAATAAGGAATTTGCAGGACAGGTTTAATCCAAAAAAAAAAGAAACATTGGAATGGAAAAATGACACAATTGTGGCTGACAAGAGAAGTCAAAGCCAAAGTAAAAGCAAAAGAAAGGGTGTACATGAAGCAAAAATTAGTGGGAAGGTAGAGGACTGGGAAGCTTTTAAAACCTTACAAAGGCAACTAAAAACAGTCATAAGGAAAAGATCAACTTCGAAAGGAAGCTAGCAAATAATATCACAAAGGATACCAAACATATTTTGAAGTACAGTATATTAAGTGTAAAAAAAGAGGCCAGAATAGATATAGAAATATCTATTTTTAGAAATTGAATGCTGTAAAATTGTAATGGAAGACAAGGAGATGGCAGAGGAAATGAATGAGTATTTTACATTAGTCTTCACTGCGGAAGGTATTCGCAGTATACCTGACTTTCAAAGATGTCAGGGAAGATAGGTAGGTGAGTGAAGTCATGATCACCAGAGAGAAGGTGATTAGAAAGCTGAAAGGTCTCAGATATTTTTCTAGCTTTTTTTTCTATTTCATACATAGTGGGAATGACAGCCAGGGCATGCTCCTCTTGCAGAATATGGATAGTCAGGGAAGTCAACACTGGCCCTGACAACTTCATATGTGAGAAGTGCATCCAATTGCAACTCCTTACAAACTGGGTTAAGGAATTAGAGCTGGAGTTGGATGAACTCTGGATCATTCAGGAGGCTGACGGGGTGAGTTACAGGGATGAGATCACAACCGTGAGGCAGGAGGAAGGTAGCTGGATGACAATCTGGAGAGGAAAAAGGAACCGACAAGTCAATGCAGGCACCCCTGTGGCCGTTCCCCTCAATAAAATGTATACCATTTTGTATTCTGTTGGGGGAAGATAACCTACCAGGCACAAGCCATGGCAGTCAGGTCTCTGGCAAGGAGTTTGGTCCTTGGCTAAGAAGGGAAAGGAGAAGAAGAGGCAAGCTGTTGTGAATGGGGATTCCATAGTGGGAGGAGGGGGGGGAGCAGATAAGAGGTTCTGTGGAAGAGATCAAGAATCCTGGATGGTATGTTGCTTCCCTGGTTCCAGGGTGTGAGATACCTCAGATCATGTTCACATCATATTTAAGAGGGAGAGTGAGCAGCCAGATGTAGCGTTCCATGTAGGGACCAAGGATATGCGTAGGCAGGGTGATGAGGTTCTGCAAAGAGAATTCAGGGATTTTAGCTTGAAGTTGAAGGAAAGGACCTCCAGGGTTGTGATCTCAGGATTGCTACCTATGCCACATGCTAGTGATGGTAAACGTAAGAGGGTAATGCAGCTTATCATGTGGCTGATGATATGGTGCAGGGGGTGGGGGGGGGGGGGAGGTTTTGGGTTTCTCAATCACTGGCCTCTCTTCCAGAGAAGGTGGGACCTGTTCTAACATAACAGTTTGCATCTAATTGGAGGGGTCTTAATTCCTTGTAGGAAAAGTTTGTTAATACTGCATTGGAGGGTTTAGATTTGTAGAGAGGATGGGAGCAGATAGTGGAGTGGAGGAGGAAAAAGATAATGTGAAGAGTGGATATGAAATCAGAAGTCAAAGAATTGTATGTGGTGGAAATGTGCAAGGAGTATTCTTGAAAAGGCAGGCAAGCTTAGAGCATGGATCAGCACATGAAATTATGACAACATGGCCATTGGTGAAACTTGGTTTCAGGAGGGGCAGGACTAGTAGCTCAAAGTTCCAGGGTTCCGTTGTTTCAGACGCGATAGAGTGGGAGGGATGAAAGGGGAGGAGTGGCATAGCTTTTCAGGAAAAATATTGCAACTATGACAGGACAGACGAGAAGGCTCATCTACTGATACAATATGAATGTATGTATCTGAGAAACAGGATAGGTATGACCAAAGTCAAGGGTGGTATTATAGATCGCTGAATAGTCAGCAAGAATTGGAGGAGAAAATCTGTAGAGACCTAGTAGACAACTGAAGGAAACATAAAGTTGTGATAGCAGGAGATTTTAACTTTCCACATATTGACTGGGACTTCCATACTGTAAAAGGGCTTGATGGCTTTGAGTTTGTCAAATTTGTTCAGGAAAGTTTTCTATATCAATAAATAGAAGTACCAACTAGAGAGTTGAATACTGGAAATCCTATCAGGGAACCAGAGAGGGCAAATGACAGAAGTACATGTAGAGGAACATTTTGATCATAATGCCATAAGCTTCAAGTTAATTATGGATAAGGATAGTTTGGTCCTCAGGTTGAGATTCTAAATTGGACAAAGGCCAATTTTGAAGAAATGAGAAGAGATCTAGAAAGCATAGATTGGGATAAATTGTTTATTGGTAAGGATTAGGGATTAGGGATAGTCAACATGGCATTGTGCATGATAGGTTGTGTAACTAACTCATGGAGATTATTAAGGAGGCAACCAGGAAAATTGAAATGCTGTGGATGTTGTCAACCTAGAGTTTAATAAGGCTTTTGACAAGGTTCCACATGGGAGGTTAATCAGAGAGGATCAGACGCTCAGTAGTAAACTGGATTTGACATTGATTACATGGGAGAAGCCAGAGAGTAGAAGTAGATGATGACTTCTCAGAATGGAGGTCTGTGACTAGTGGTGTGCCTCAGGGAATCAGTGCTGGGAGAATTGTTGACAGTCGTCTTTATCAATGATCTGGATAATAATGTGGTAAGTAGGATCAGCAACTTTGAAGATGATACAAAGATTAGAGGCATTGTAGATGATGAGGAAAGCTTTCAAAGGTTTCAGAGGGATTTGGAAAGCTGGAAAAATGGGCAGTAAAATGGCAGATGGGATTTAATGCAAACATTATGTGAGGTGTATTTTGGAATGACAAATCAAGATAGGATATATGCAGTAGATGGAAGGGCACTGAAGAGTATGGTAGAACAGAATAATTCTCTGAAAGTAGCATCACAGGTAGATTGGGTTGTAGAGAGAGCTTTTGGCATATTGGCCATTATAAATCAAGTTACTGAGTATAGGAGTTGGGATGTTATGGTAAAGTTGTAAAAGACATTGGTGAGGTCAAATTTGGAATATTGTGTGCAGTTTTGATCACCTAACTACAGGGAAGCTATCAATAAGATAGAAACAGCACAGAGAAGTTTTACCAGAATGTTACTGGGACTTCAGGAACTGAGTTACAGGGAAAGCTTAAACAGGTTAGGTCTTTATTCCTTGGAGCATAGAAGAATGAAGGGAGATTTGATAAAGGTATTCAAAATTATGAGATGTTTAGATAGAGTAAATGCAGGTAAGCTTTTTTCCACTGAAGGCAGGTGGGATACAAACCAGTGGACATTGGTTAAGGATGAAAAGGGAAAAGGTTTAGGGGGAACATTAGGGGGACTTCCTCACAGAGAGAATAGTGGAAGTGTGGAGTGAGCTGCCGTCTGAAGTGGTGAATGTTGGCTCAATTTTCACATTTAAGAAAAATTTGGACAGGTACATGGATCAAAGGGGTTTGGAAGGATGGATGCTGGTCAGTGGAGCAAGGCAGGATAATAGTGTGGCACAGATTAGAAGGGCTGAAGGGCCTGTTTTCAGTGCTGTAATGTTCTATGGTTCTATGGACTAAGGGTAAATAAGTCTACCAGACCAGATGGAATGCACTCTCAGGTTCTGAAAGAAGAACCTATAGAAATTGTGGAGGCATGAGTAATAGTCTTCCAAGAATCAATGGATTCTGGAATGGTTCTGGAGGACTGGAAAAGGCCACTCTGCAATTTACAATGGGAATCAGCCAGCAGAAAGAAAATTAACGACCTGTTAGCCTAACATTGGTGGTTGTGACGTTATTGGAGTGATTGTCAAGGATGAGGTTACGAAGGACTTGGAAGTGCATGACAAGATAGGCCAAAGTCAACATGGTTTCTGATCTGCTGGACAGGCGTTTTGGGGATTTTTCTACATTATGATGAGAATTCTTCTGTCATAAGCAGTGGAGGTCTTCCTTGGCCTCCCTTTGTGATTACTGAGCTCAACAGTATGCTCTTCCTTCTTAATGATGTTCTAAACTGTTGATTTTGTTAATCCTAAAGTTTGGGTGATGTCACTTACTGATTTATTCTTGTTTTTCAGCCTCACAATGGCTTCTATGACTTTCATTGGTACCATTCTGGTCCTCATGATGAAAAATGTCAATTAGAGACTCTAAAGGTAATTGAAAGCCGAGAAGCAAGCCTTTCTTTCTTATACCTGGGCCAATGAAGCAATTAAATATACCTGAGTACTCACAAACACCTGTGAAGCCAAATGTCCCAAACATTACGGTGCCCTGAAATGAAGGGACTAGGTATAAAAAAGTGCTGTAATTTCTACTTGGTCAAACAAAAATGTATTCAAATAATCCTGAATAAAACCTGGAATGTGCACTTTAATTACATGTGAATTGTTTGATTACAAATTTAAAACTGTGGAGCACAGGGGCAAATAAAGGAAAAATATGTCTTTGTCCCAAACATTAAGGAGGGCAGTGTATATCTTATATCCTTGAAGGCCATCAATAAATTCTTCTTCAAACTTATGTTGAATTGCTCTTCCTAATCAAGCAACCTTTCCTTCCTTGCCCTAGGAGAAAGGCCCTACGTCATACAGGGAAACCTGAAAATTACCTAGAGGAAGTGGGCAACACACCTCAGAGGGAAAAGGACCCCTAGTAACTCCCACCCAAGAGACAAGCCCATGACATTAGAATCAAAAGAACAATACCGCTGGTTTGAACCGGATCCTACTGCCAGTGAAGTTCAGGCAATAATTTTAAAGGGGAAAGGGACTGCTTAAGGACAGAGCCCCAAGCACCCTCTCTAAAATAGTTCATGACTGACAAGTACACAGAAGGATACACAAGCGGAGGGGAGAACATCTAGTCATAGTTCACTAACATCCTAACAGCAGGTGGTCAGTCTAAGCCAGGAAACTAAGCCCAAAAAACAACAGCCCTAGTTTGAACCAGGACTTACTGCCAGGGAAGTACAGGCCCCAATTTTAAAGGGGAAAGAGATATCTGAAGGACAGAGACCCTCTAAAATAGTTCCTGATTCAAATCAAGCATCTACTTCAAATACTAACCACCCAACTCTAAACACCCCCCACTCCACCCTAAAACTGATCCTACCCCAACCAATACCCAACCCAGTCTAACATGCCCCCACCATCCCAAATACTAACCCACCAAATGGTGGTCCAGGGCAAGAGGCAATTGAGCAGCCTTAGTTTTGACCAAGGGTCAATAGATGCCAAGGACCGACACCAACACCTCCCCCCCCCCATCCCACCTCACCAGGGGTGAATAAGGAGACAGTACTATCTGAGTCATTCGGTGGCCCAAACCAAACCCAAACCTAATCCCAACCCAAAGCCCTCAACTAGCCATACCTGAACCCCCTGAACCCCCCCAGCTAACCCTTTCAACCACAAACCCTTCCCCAACACTAATACCAACCCAACCCAAACCCCCCCCCCATTAATCTAAACATGAACTCCCCAAGTAACCCTGACCTCCCCCCAAATCCCTATCCCATTGGAAACAACATCTCCTCCTCATTAATTATCAACATAGGCACACCCCAAAGATGTCTGCTTAACCCACTGCTCTATTTGTTATACACCCACAATGGTGTGGCCAGGCACAATTCCAATGCTATCTACAAGTATGACAATGACACCAAGTTGTCAGTAGAATCACAAATGGCAATGAGGAACTGTTCAGGAGGGAGATAAATTAGCTCTTTGTATGGTGTAACGACAACAATCTTGCACTCAACGTCAGCAAAACCAAGGAGATGATTGCGGACTTCAAGAGGGAGTCAGGGGATCACGATCCAGTCCTCATCGAGGGCTCAGTCGTGGAAAGGGTCAAGAACTTCAAATTTGGGGGTGTCATGTGATGTGGTAGAGACAGGAGGCAAAGTCCCAACTCTTCTGGAGAATCAATAAAAAAGAGAAAGGAAAACAACATCCAGCAATATATTTTGGAGGAAAATATACTTAAACTCTATCAGAATGTCACCAAAGAAAACAACCCTGCAGTAATGACCTCCTGGGTCCAATAGAAGACGGAAGTCAGGAGCAGAGGCCTGCTCAGAGGAAGAAGCCTGGAGATGAGGCTTGGCCTGCCCCCCCACGTAAGTGACTTGCCTGTTGGGACAAATGGAGGCATGTCTCTGTTGATCAGATAAGGAGACGCAGCCGAAGAAGAGCTCAAGTGCATGTACAAGTACACAAGCAGGCGCATGTGCGATTTGAATGAACGTGCCGATGTTGCCGGGACTGGTAGCACTACTAGAGGAGAATGACAGCAGCGACAACCAGAGGAGGAATCCAGTAATGGAAACAGTGACAGTGAAGAGAACTACACCAGCATAGATGAAGAAGATGAAGAAGAGACAGTTACTGCATCTGGTAAGGGCAAAAGGGCAAAGAAAGAAAGGAAAGTTAAATATACCATTGAGGATGAAATGAAGGCTTTGGATAAGAAAGAAAAGAACAAAATTTAAAAAAAAAACTTAATATTTTAATTGTCATGACCAAACTGGAAGGAGTTATTAGAAGCCTGAACGAAAGAGTAAAGGACGTGGAGGAGAAAATGGAGGATGCAATGGATAGAATGGAAAAAATAGAGAACAAAATTATTGGATGGTCTGCAGAAAGAAAAAAAAAATTTGAAAAATTGGATACATTAGAAAACATCAGCAGAAGGAATAATATTAAAATCTCACACCCTGTCCCCTGCAAGGATTCTATCCTCTTCTCTCAATTTCTCCTAATCCGCCACATCTGTTCCCAAGATGAAGTCTTCCAGTCAAGAACTTCTGAAATGTTTGCCTTCATCCACAAACTTGGCTTCCCCTTCACCACCATCAACTCAGCCCTCACCCGTATCTCCTCCATTTTACGCTCATCTGACCTGGTCCCCTCTGCCTTCAGAAGCAAAAAGCATAGAATTCCCTTCGACCTCACCCACCACCCCACCAGCCTCCGCATCCAACACATCATCCGCCGGAATTTCCAGTGCTTACTTCAGGATCCCACCATCAGACAGATCTTTCCTGCTCCTCGTCTCTCGGCCTTCTGCAGGGACTGCTCCATCCATGACTCCCTTATGCACTTATCTCACCCAGCCCATTGCATCTCTGAGATCTTCCCCAGAGGAGGTGCAACACTTGTGCCCACACCTCATCCCTCATCACGGTCCAGGGACCCAAACAGGCCTTTTACTTGAAGCAACTTATACATACAGAGGACTTATTTACTGGATCTGGTGCACCCTTTGTGGCATTCTCTACATCAGAGGGACTGGTCGCAGACTGGGAGATTGCTTCGCAACCACAGCTACCACCCAGTGGCCAACCATCTAAATTCTAGGTCACACTCCAGTGTTCACATTATTGTCCATGGCCTTATGTACTGTCCCACCCAACCACCCACAGATTTGAGGAACAACACCTTATTTTCCATCTGCGGACCCTCCAGCCAGATGGCATACTTTCCATTAAATCTGCTTTGCCTTTCTTTTCCCTCCCCCCCTTTTCCTGTCTTTCCAATTCTTTCACCTACACAGTCCTGCCTTCCCCTCCCCCTCATTGCTACTGTCCGCTCCCTCCCTTCTCCACCTATCATCTCCTGCCTTGCCACCACCCCCCCTTCTCTCCTCCCACTCTTTTGTTCTGGTGTTTGCCGGCATTTTCTCACACTTTGATGAAAGGCTCAAGCCTGAAATGTCTGTTCTGTATCTTTGAATTTGGCTCATAAAGGACACTGTTTGACCTGCTGAGCTTCTCCAGCATTTTGTGTTTTTAACTATAGTGGTTACTTGGAACACTGGTTCCCATCTAGGTACAACTCGTGGGAATGCAGAAATGCATAGTTGTGTCCCCCTTGAGAAGAATACCTAAAACCGAAGCAATAAATATGGCATATTTTTAAAAATATGGCAGCCATATTTACAAAATGTGGGTGCAAATTTTTAGCTGTGTCCCCCTTGCCCTTGAGACCTGCGTCAGCATCCCCTCGAGATCTAGGTAAGTTATGGAAATTTGAAGCCTGTGGAGTAGTCAACGGATTCCCGACAATTTCTTTCTTTCTTTCTCATTCTTCTTACTTTCTTTTTTTCCTTGGGATTTCTTCTTTCTTTACTAATTCTCTCTTTTCCTTTCTTTGGGGGTGGGTGGGTTGAGGGATTATAGTCATCATGTATCATAGATCACTAGCACCTTTCAGTATTTGAAATAGTCTCTTTTTTTCTTGTTGATGGCATATTTGGCTTTAAGAAATGTAAATAAAATATTTAAAAAACAAAACTTCAAATTCCTGGGGCCATCATCTCTGAGGATCTGTCCTGGAGCCTCCACATTGATGTAATCTTAAAGAAGGCTCACCAGCGGCTACATTTTGTGAGGTGTTTGTGGAAATTCAGTATGTCACCAAAGATTCTCGTAAACTTCTGGAGAGCATTCTGCCTAGTATGGAGGTGCCAACTCTCAGGACAAAAATAAACTCCAGAGGGCTGATAACTTGGCCTGCGACATTACAGGCACCAGACTTCACTCCATTGAGGAAATCTACATGAGGTGGTGTCTTAAAAAAAGCAGCCTCCATCCTCAAAGACCCCCCCCCACCACCACCACCACGCCTCAGGCCACACCCTCTTCAATCTGCTACCATGGGAAAAAGGTTCAGGAGCCTAAAGACGATTACTCAATGGTACAAAGACAGCTCCTTTCCCGCTGCCATCAGATTCAAACCAAAGACACTGCCTTACTTTTTGGGCACTCTCATGACAATAAGTTCTGATTCTGATTCGGTACTGTCTCTGGCTTTTCCATTCCATTGTGAAAATGTCTTTGAGTGTTTTTTATAATAATTTGATTAAAAAAAAAATGCTTTTCTTGTTTCCACAATCATTTCTGGTATGTCCCAGCATAACTGTACTTAAAAAAAAAAGCTTCTAACCTCTCTATAATTTTTGGCCACGTTAAGTTTTTTATTTCCAGCTGCAGGATCATCAGCTACACAGAACAGTTTTCCCTGTCTGCTCTTCACAATTTAGAACACATTTACTGCATCTGCCGACATCCATTCGAACAGAGCAAGGATTTTTTTTAATGCTTTTAATTCTTTTCACTTTTCAACTCTTAATGGGGTATCATGTTATTGGACATATTATGTACTCTTTCTCTTTCTCTCTCTTTAGCCTTGACATGCCTTCTAAAATACAACATGAATGGGACAAGGTTTTCCATCTATGACCTGACCAATGGAATGAACTAATTTAACTTACACTCTTTGCTTCCATGCCTCCTTTACAAACTAAGCGATTGCATAAATTTTAGATTTTATCAACTTCACCACTTGTTAAGATTTCCTTCTTTAAAGGTCCAGAGGGTACTTTTTCTCCAATAATACTTGCTTCCAAAATCCATCATTTTATATTTCTACAATTCATGCATCTGAGAAATTTATGCAAAGCATATGTAAAATTGACTCCTTTAGAGTTAACATCTTTATCACAATTTCCCTCTCTGAGCAGAGATCTTGCATTAACAGCTCCCTCATACGAGTTCCATCTGTTTGTATTCTATTTGCTCTCTGATTTCCTTCAGAATTGTAGGATGAAAACCATCAGGACTTTTTTTCCACTTTGAATTCCATTACTACTTCCTTATCTGCAGTTATCTATGTTATCTACAGCAAACTTCTGGCAAAACCATATACTTGGAGTCAGACCAGGAAAGTACCCAGTATTGCATCAGTGTGAAGTTTTCCATTTTCCACTAAGTGGCAAATTATAGGCAGTTTTATGCGGTGGGTTTGTGACAATAGAATGACTCATTTCCCTCAGGATCTTTACCACAGTAAGGGAAGGAAACTTTCATCTCATCCAAGTTTAAATTGAATTTAAATACAGCTATGAAGATTAAAGGATTGCAGGTTAATCCCATACAATCTATGCAATTTGTTCTGATAATTTCCAAAATATAATTTATTGAACTAAATGATCTCATAAATCAACAACAATCTCTGTAAGAAATCTTTCTGGTGAAGTTGTTATTTTCATTCAATTTTTATAAATGAATTCATTCCCCTTTAGTAGGCAAATGTAAAGGCCTGATCTCCTGATGGGTGAGCTCCTGTTAAGCCACTTATTGTGGCAGAAATTTATTTATTTAGGAAAAGCAGTGTAAAAATAAGAGCGATGCAAGTTTATGAAGCCTAATATAAAGCTGTCTAGTCTGCAGTTAACAAATTTACACCCTTTTATTTGGGGAGAATGTTCATTTATATCTCTCTAATTCTCTGACATTCTCTATGTATTGAAAGAGCTCAGTTCCCTTTGCTTTCTAAATGCTGGTGCATTGACTGCCCTGCTTCAGTTAGGCAGAGAGATAAAGACTTTGCTTTAACTAAAATATTGTCCTGGTCTTAATACACTTTCACCTCTTTTCCAGGTTATTCCAACATTGATGACACAAAGTCAATAAACTCACCAAAACTGTCATTTTTCAATGCAATAAATACATTATTTTACTTCACAAGAGAATTAGAAATTCAAAAGTGTTATTTTTCAAATACAATGGGAACAATTTTCCTCAGATATACATGATACTAACCCCTCTCTGAGGTGACCAAAACAGCATCTTAAGCTAAAAGGATAGTTTAGAATGTTTTAGTACAAAAAAAATCAAAGTAACCCATCAATTGGAGACCATATAGGGAGTCAGTGAAAAACCAGGAGCAGCAACTGGTGTTGGAGAAGAAAACAGGGAAGAATAAACTTCTTGCCCATTCCTATTTCAGCACAACTCACTTCTTCTCAATTTCTTCCAGAAGAAACTTTGGTGGCATATGAGAGAAATTGCTTTTAATCTTATTCAGTACTAGGGTCATTGCCCTACATCAGTTTCCCTCTTCAACAGGCTCTATTTCAAACCTTAGTTTTCTTAAAAAAAAAGTATTTGGAAATAAAGGAAAGTAATAGGTCTGATTTGCTGTTTTTCTAGGCACAACCGTCTGAATGATGTCTCTCTGTGTGGCATAATTCTATAATACATGAATTCTGGAACCATTTATTCATCCAAAAGGCTGTTCAAAAAAACTTTGGACACCATCTTATAGATAAAAAAGGCATCCAATTCTCCTATTAAAATATTTAGAAGTTGTCAAAGCAGGAGTGGAAGTCCACAGAATAATTCAGCAGCAAATTCAATTCTGACTGTTCAACTTTTTTTCAGCACGGCTGCTTGGGTGGCTAAGGTTTACTGCAGTTGAGGGAATTAAATTATCTGCATACTGTAATGCTGAGAAGAGTGAAGCATTAAAAGCAGTCTGAACTGCAGACGGCAACCTTTCTCTCAATTATTCCAGCTTCTGAAACCTCAGGATTGTAAGAAGATGGCTGAAACTGCTGACGCTGTGACCACATAATGCACTATTCAATCTTCCAGCGATGGTAGGAAAGCTTTCTAAACTTATAAATTTTGACATACAGCACAGTAACAGGCCATTTTGGCCTACGAATTCATGCTTTCCAGTTAATCTATGTCCCCCCCAGTACATTTCTAACGGTGGGAGGAAACTGGAGTCCTGGGGAAAACCTACCCAGACACAGGGAGAACGTACAAGCTCCATACAGACAGTGCGGGATTTGAACCCATGTTACGTTACACCAACTGTGCTGTCCAAAAGCCCAGATGAGCATGACTTCACAGCCACAATGTTCACTGACTGCACCAGCTTCTGGGAGGCCGAAAAAAAAACATTTAACCTCCTATGCACTTTTAATTTTGCACAGCGCCAAATAAAAAAATCAATGCAACTTCAATGTTGTTTTAGAGAAATATGACCAGATCTTTAGGGTGAATGTTTACATGTGCTTGCAATTCTGTGAGAGTATTTGACACTGAACATTGTGTATAAGTTCATATATATGAGTCCGAAATATAATTGGATCACTGATTTCCCTTTGCCACAATAAATGTCTCTACCATGTGGCTTTCATTTTACATACATACAGACTTGTAGTCGTCAAAACAGTGAACTGTCATTCAATCTTTCATTTTTCCTTTCCACTGGGTTGTCAGGTCCAAATAAATGGTTGATAATCAAGGTTTTTTAAAGTATCATTAAAAATACTTCTTATAAAGTTCAGTATCACACCAACTGGTCATTATCCTTGTCTCAGGTGGCCTGTCAGAAAAAGGTTGCTAATTTGATGTCAGTGCTGAGAGCATTCATGTGTCTCGGTCTCATTCCCAAAGGAATATGCTCATTCTTTGATGTACCATAAGATTTTACAGTACATTTCTAAATGAAAATTGAGGTTTATAAAATCATCAAAAAATAATATTTTATATTACATTAAGCTGCGTGATGAAGTATTGAACAAATGTCCCTGATGCAGTTAGATTCGAGCATTTAGCTCACAGAGGCTTGGAAACTTGATCAAGTAATAATTTGGTATTAACTTTATATGCATAAATACCAACACCTTCCCAGAAGAGGATTATAGATACAATGGTCTCTGGGTTGACCTGTTCCACTCTGGGAATCTTCTCCTGTCACACCTTGCTCAGTCAGCGATTTTATGTATGGGACGCAAAGCTCAATGACGTATTTCCCATGTTGTATGGAGATGTTAATTCATGTGGTTCTTTCTCATCACGACTAGATTTTCACAGAATAAAGCACATTGATCAGGTGGATAGTAATAAACTTTTCTCCTGTCTCAGAGATACATAAAACTAAAGGGCATAATTTTGAGGTCAGCTGGGAGGTTGAAAGGGAATCTGAGGAAGAACTTTTTTTTTTACCCTGTGGATGGTTGAAATTTGAAATACTTTCCCAGAAAGAGTGGTGAAAAATGTAAGAAACTGAAGGGCCTGCCTGTGTGCAATATGAATATATGGTACCAATACTCATTGTCTTGGCCTGGTACGGCGTGGACAGGTAAGGACATCCCCTTGAGAAGGCAGATTCATTTGCAACCATTGTCAGGGTCCTCAGGTACAGGTGAATTTAATAGTGCCAAGTCCACACCAGAAGTAGATTCGCCAGTGGCATGCTGCACAGCAACCCATTAACACTGCTTGATATAGGCTGCACTGTTTAATGAATCCATTCATTTATGGGAAAAGTTGTCAGTGGGGAACAGATAACTTATCTATTTCTTGCCATCACCATCGTTGAGAACTGCAAAATAAAGTGTGCCACATGTTTAAATCTCATAAAAACAGAATTCTTTCCATTCTTTTAAAACTTTGACAGGAAAATGAAAGTCAGGTTCTGTTTTTTCAACCATAAAATTAGGATTTATTTTTTTCTACACAGAGCCTGTCTTGGCCAGGAATACATCCTGGTCCCAGCGTTGCTGAGGTAGCTCGCAGGCTAGGTAAGTGCATATAAGAGGCTCCATAAGGGTGTACATAGGCCCCAGGAATGTGGTTCAAACTTGAATCCTAGCCTGGAACTAGCCAAACAAATGCCAATCTGCATTATCGTTGACTGATAGAATCTGGTTGTGGATGATGAACCTGAGCAACGACCCAACATGTGAACAGGAGGTCAACTACCCAACACGGGAATCAAGTCTTTGCCAGGAGTGGGTGGAAAGCAACGTATTAGAGGTACCTCTAGTGCATTATTCTCACTTGGGTGATTCTGCAAACTCTGACAGAGTTAGTACAGGAGACCATCACTGATCACAATTCTGGCATTGGGAGCACTATTGGTACTCAGTATTGAGATCTGATACTTCAGATAACGATCTTGCTGTCTGTATCTGCCGTCCATCGGTGATATTGGCTCAGGATGTTTGTTTTGTTTCCCCTCTTTTCTGTACTAGGACTCCATATGTGGAGAGCATAAGCTGCCTGACCTGCCAGGCATGTCTTCATGTTCTGCATTTCACAACTCCTACATTCTTTTATCTGTGCTCTCACTCTCTGACTGTTCACTCTCGTTCATTTATCAAATAACCTTGTTTAGAATTTATCCCCATGGCCACTCTAATTTTACCGCCAGAGACATCACCATTCCATGCACCCTCTCTGCAGCTAAAAAGCTTCTTTTCTCTCCTCCTCAACATAGGGTCTTTGCTCTGAAAATCTCATATTTTTCTCTTCGCATTCATGCAGCCTGACCTGCTGAGAATTTTCAGCATTTCTAATTTTATTTCAGCACTATTTATTTGTTTAATGGCCATAAATCAAATCTGCAGATAATATATTGGCGTTCACAATGCCCAACATAAGTGTAGGTATATGACTATCACTGAAAAATACTTGCTGTTGAGCCAGGAGTGTCTAATCTTTGGACAATCAGCTTTAGCAACAACACCTGATATTTCTTCCTATTTTGGATCAGAAGATGGCTGGATTGGTGGAGTTTTCCATAATTGCTAAACTGCTAACATTCTGACTGCTTGCTTGCTGAGAAGCTGATGTTTCATCTCACTACTGGGAGTGAGGAATCTTCAAGGTTGTGTTAGCAGACAAGATTTCCAACTGACACAATGTACATCGGACTACTGTATGGCAGGAGACCTTTGACAGGGAAAAATGGAACCACTGGCTCAGGTTGGTAATCAGAGAGGGAAGAGAAGATTTAGGCTGCAGACCTAGGGGCAGACGAAGTACCTTTAATTTTAATATTTTCAATGGGTTAAAATGGTTCTTTTTATATTTATTATATATTACCTATAAGCAATAAAGATAAATAATGCAAATAACTAGCATTGTCATAAGTCATAGGAGCAAAATTAGACCATTTGGCCCATTAGGTCTGCACCACCATTCAAATAATTTTTTCTCCTCTTTTCTCCCCATAACACTTGACACCCTTATTAATTAAGAACCTATCAACAACCACTTTAAATACAATCTCCACAGCTGTTTGTGGCAATGAATTCCAAAGATTCCCGCCTTTCTCTCTCCATCTCTGTTCTAAAGGACATCCCTTTGTTTTGAGGCTATATTATTCAGGAGCACAGATGTACAAAATGGTCTTGGGTGCAAGTCCATAGTTCTATGAAAGTGGCAACATAAGTCGATAGGATGGCAAAGAAGGCATATGATGTGTGCCTTTAATTATTGGGGCATTGCGTATAAATGTTGATAAGTCACAATGGAGTTGTATAAAATTTTGGATTGGACACATTTGGAGAATTGGGTGCAGTTCTGATTTCCACATCTAGGAAGAACGTAGAGGTTTTGGAGAGGGTTCAGAAAAGGTTCACCAGGATATTACCTGGATTGGAATGCATTAGCTATAAGAAGTTAGAAAAGAGTTTGGAAAAACCCTCTTTTCCGTGATGTAAGGCAGTGGTCCTCAACCTTTTTTCCCACTCACATACCACTTCAAGTAATCCCTATGCCATCGGTGCTCTGTGATTGGTAAGTGATTGCTTAAGGTGGGAGTGGGAAGGGAAGGTTGTGAATCACTACTCTAGACCCAACTGTTACTGAAATATTTGGCTTGAAAAAAAATTGACATTGGCCCATTTCCTTTGGAGCTATGAAACTGTGCACATAACAAGTCAACTAAGTACGATTAAAACAGTGGTTTTCAAACTTTTTATTTCCACCCACATACCACCTTAAGCTATCCCTTACTAATCACTGAGCACCTATGGCATAGGGAATACTTAAAGTGGTATGTGAGTGGCAA
Source organism: Narcine bancroftii (assembly GCF_036971445.1). NCBI lineage: Eukaryota > Metazoa > Chordata > Chondrichthyes > Torpediniformes > Narcinidae > Narcine > Narcine bancroftii. Next base: position 339,919,487 of record NC_091469.1, read on the forward strand.
GAAAAAGGTTGAGAACCATTGATGAAAGGTGTTTGAAGAGTTGTACTTTTATATTATTTGGCCATAAAGGCTATATTATCACACATCATTTGTTTCCATTAAGAGCTCTGAAATAGGGACCTGCCTCAATATCAAGCATGAGTGAATGTTTTCTTGTGATTTGTTTTTATTTTCTGATCCTAATGAGGATTGGTATAATTTATGGATTTTTGATGACTCCTCTTTTATTGAATGGTGTTATCATCCATTGTGAAAAAGAATGCCGTGGGGTATCTGTACACATTCTGGATCTGAAACTAGATTATAGTGGTTTTTAAATGGTTGTGCAATTAATCTTACCCAGAATTAATCATTTTATAATCATTTCCATCTGAAACAAGGCAATTGTGAAATTAAATCACATTCTTTGGGTGTGCTTCAAATTTTTCAAATCTTTAATAATGCAGCTAAGGATGTCAGTCATCATTCAACATCAGCTTCTGCTGCATCAACATACACTGGAACACAGGGCTCCATGTGACGACTGTTGTGGACTGTCTCAATGGAATGAGGAGCATTCGATGCATTCATGATCTTCCTGCTATTTGAACAGACGCTGCTGATGCTGGGACAGCCGATGGAGCCCATTCAAAACTGACTGCTCAGACTCCTTCCAAAGAATATCGAGTGTGCTAAAGCCAGCTGTGAGTATTTCAACATTTAGCTGCATGGCTCCCAATGAGTGGTGCATCAGGTAAAGTCAGACCTCCGCACTTATCCCGGAGGCTGTAAAAGTGGTCAAGAGAATTTGGGTTGCTGTTCAATATTGATAGTGACAAGTTACTATTTTAGCGAATGCAGGTGAGAATAAAGTACAGCATAATATATATTGTGAATTGGAAGATGCAAATTGGGTTAAAATTTCAAGTCAATGAAATTCATACACTTAACCAACGATAGGAAATCACTCATGGAACTGCATTGCACCAACTGGGCATTTCAAGTGGGAAAGAACTAATGAGGGATCAACAGCAGTGGAAGCATCACATTTCATTCAGCTCACAACAACTGGTGGTAATCACATTCAATCATTCTTTCCTGCAAAAGTAATCACTCACTTTTCATGAAAGCTCACTCAGGTTTTCCAGTTGCTTCCAATCCTACATATTATTGGGGACCTCGTAGAGAATAGGCAACCGAGAGCGGATATCTCATTTCATTATGTGAAATTGCTCAGATTTCTCATCCTCTTTTCGGAATCACTTTCACAGCATACCCAGATGAGTCTTATAATGGCAGACGAAGGAGGAGAGAAGCATTGTGAGATAAGTATCAACCTCATGCTGGAGGTTGCAATTTCTTGGCAAGCATGTTATTTCACAATTATGTGCTCTGATGCAATGAAACCAACATTTTTAAAGGAAAAAAAAACATTCCTCAGTGTCCACTGGCAATCAAGATTTTGCTCAAGCCAGAAGACATAAAATGCATTGTGTTAGCAACCCAGGTGAGGCAGGGTATGCAACAAAGGCTACAATTGCAACACTCCTCTGCCTTACCTCTGCATTCAAGTCTACATAAGAAATCACATAAACATTGTCAGTGCGATCAAAATTAAATACCGCAAAGTGAAGCAAAATATTACATGAGTACAAAACATATTTGTCAGCCTATTCTGGTCCAATTTCTCTTTAACAACCATACAGGTGGATTTATATGTCCTCACAATACATTGTATTTCCCCTCTGTGGCTGCAACATGATTGCAGGGTGCCTGTTACATTTCACTGTCAGCTCTACCACATGGAGATCTCAGCTCCTGATGTTTCCCTATATCCGGTCAACTTCTTCTCCTGATGACCCTCTGTAACACACTGACCTCTACAACAGGGGCCCCAATGGCCATGCTGCTCTACAAACTACTCCTGACAGATCCCAAACAATAGACTGGCCCCTGATTCTGATGATGTCTGACTACAGACCAATCTTTGTTCCCAATGTTCTCCTGCCACAGGTGATCTTATGATGCTGATGACCCCCACAACAAATCAGACCACTGCTCCTAACGTCCCCTTATAACAGGCTGAACTCAGTCTATGACAAGTCTGCTTTTACTTTCTTCTTCAGATGGCTTGGCCTGATGTTCTCTGACAACAGGCTAGCCTTTGTTCCTGAAATCTTTCCACAATGGGTTGTCTTTGTTCCTAATCATCCCCTCCTCACACCCCCCCCCCCACCGCCCCACCCCCCACCCCACCCCCCACCCCAACAACCGGCCAACCTTCACTTAAAATCACTGCCCTGATTTATTTCCCACAACATGCTGGTAACAACATGACAGTTTACTTTCATGAATCTAAAATCTGGGTCATTTAAATAATAAATTACTGGGAGAATTTCAGGGTATCCTGCCAAATGATTTACCATGGTGGTCAGTGGAATTCACATTGATACAGTTTTCCTAGATTGTAGAATTCAATAGGATTGAATAGGAGATTTCATAGGGAATCTTTTAAAGGGAAGTTATTGACCTGACTGCAAACTTAGTTTTAGAATGGGAAGTGGAGTAATAATAATTGGTGTATAATCAAGTTGAAAGAAAGTGATGACTGATGTCCCCCAAGGATGTGTGCGGAATCTGAACTCATTATATTTATTAGTAACTTAGACAACATAATAGAGAGTTATATATTCAGAGTTGCCATAGTTGCAAGGATAAATGACTTACCAAATATTGTGAACAGGAGCTTAAAATTATTGAGAGACAATGATAAATTATGTGAGAGTTTCACATCGATGGATCAACACGTTATTATAAGCCATCCATTTTGAACCAAAACTAAATGATAATTTTCTAAATAATCAAATGGTATAAAGATTTAAAAAAAATCAAACATTCTTAAGTTTTGGTCATTGCAGTTTCCTCCAATTTTGCATTGTGCAATTTTCTACTATGCATTGAGGTCAGGCAAAAAAAATCACACAGCCAGATATCATATCAGCTTTTATATCTAGAGGGCTAGATTACAAAAGAGAACAAGATTTGTTACAGCTGTACAAGGTCCCAGTTAGGCCACATCAGGATTATTGTTCATGTTCAGGATTTTGAACCATGAAATTATATTTACTTTGGATGAAATGCAGTACATAAATAGCAGAATATAATTAGCACACCAAGAGTTAAATTATGAAGCAACTTCATGAATGAAATATATTCTTTTCATTACAGAAGTTCATTGCTTTTATTTTTGTAGAATTTTCCAAGGCATTGACAAGTAGATAGGGATATATTTTTCCATTGCTACTGGAACACTTGTATAACAATTCACTACAGGTTCAATTAATTATTTCAGACCTGAGTGTGCTAGATTTCTGCTACTTAAGAACATTATGTACTTTTGGGCTAAGGTACATAAATGGAATTTGAATACAGATTAGCCATGATCTCAATGAATGGTGAAAATGGTTATCGGGACTGCAGGGACGATTCCATCTCCTGTGTTGCTTCTCAGGAGTTCCCTTCCATTAATCCAGGCCCAGTCCACAGACCTGTAAGACCTCTGTTTTCAATGCTCCTAGGGTCCTGAGTTAACCCTTCCCTACTCCCACAACCCCTTTCTAATAAGGTATGACACTGACAATTATCACCCTGATTCATACTGCTGGACGGGGATTCTTAGAGGCTGAAATTTCCTTCCTGTGCCAAAATATTGCTTCCATCACCTCATCTTCCATCTGGGCACCCTTCAACCAGATGGCATTATCATCGACCTCTAGCTTCCATTAAACCCAGCCCCCCTTTCTTCTTCTCTGTCGCCTTTCGTCTACGCCGAACACTCTCGCTCTCTCTCTCGCTCTTCCCTTTTCCTCCTGTATCCTTTCACGGAGCCAATATTAATTCTCACCTCTCCTCTTATCATATCCAATTAACATCTTTTGTTGGCTTGGACTCCTTCCCCATCCAGTCTTGTCTTTACAGTATTCTGATGCCTTCCTATTCTTTGCTTATTCCTTGAAGAAGGGCTCAGGCCCGAAATGATAATATATTTTTACCTCCTATAGATGCTGCGAGACGGACAAGTTCCTCCAGCACTTTTATGTGTCTTTCCTACATCACTGCGCATGCAGACTTTCGTGTTTCACTCCAATACCTCATGATCACTGCCAATCCTACCTCCTCCCTCACCCCACAGTGCTGCCATTGCATCCCATCCTATGCTACTTTTACGAATTTGTCAGTTACAGAAATCTATATCGGCCAAAGCAAGTTTCGCCATTACTCATGCATTCTAATGTACAACAACTGTGCCAGCAGGTAGTGATGCAGGTTTAATCCTGACCTCCAATATTGCTTGCATAAAGCTTGTGTGCTTGCATGGTGACCATCAATTTCCCTTCAGTACCCCAGCTGACTCCCACCTCCCAAAGATGAATTGATTGACAATATTGACCATTGTGAATTGGTGGCAGGGGGATCAGGGGAGAGCTGTGACAAAAGAGAAGAGGTTACAGGAAAAAAATAAATGAGGAAATGGGATGAATGGGAATCCCACAGAGCTAACATAGACTAAATAGACTGAATGGCATATTTCTAAGTCACAAGAGAATATGAATCACAAAAACCCTCAAACACTTAAATGTCAAAGCAGCATTATCAGTGATCGTTCCTGGAATTGCAAAAAGACCCAAGACTTTATTTATTTCATTTCTTATCTCCTTCTAGCTCTAAATTTCTCCAGCCCACTGCCATCTTAGGTTTGCCTTTGTGTTGACATGCATAAATGTCAGGTATTAATCTTGCTTTAGGTGGAAGCTGATGCTTTTCTGGCACTGGTGCAATTGATTTGAACGATTATGGTTTATTTCAATTAAAATTAAAACACAGCTGATGGTGATCAAAATCATTAAGCTTAAATAGAAACTTTGCAAAATTTAATTCTGAAAAAAAAACTCTGCTCAACATTGCATAAGTTATAAATTCCTGAAATATTGGTGAAAATTTAAAATTCCTGTCCATTGCAAAAAAAGAAATATCTCTTTGCTACACTATGAGATATTGACTTGAAATGAGACAAAGGCAGTATCAAACCATAAATACAAGAGCACAAGAAAATAGGAGTAGGACATCAGGACCTTCAAACTTGCTATACAATCTGATCATGTCTAATCTATGCTGGCTCAAATCCTCGTCTGCTTCAGTTCCCCATTAACCTCAATTTCTCAATCTTCCAAACATTTACCTCTCTCCAAAATAAATAGTGTATATCTTCATGTTAGAGTTGAGTTTTGGAGACAATTTTTTGGGTCAAATTTGGGAGGTTGACTTTTACACTGTTTCTTGGATTGCTGGAACCAAGTGGTAAGTCTGCATTCAGGGCATTGGGAGCTCTGGTGGGTGGTCGGACTAGGCGAGGATCTGCAGTCAGGAGCTCTGGTGGGCAGGTGGCAGGGGCGAGATTCTGCAGCCGGGGCATCAGGGGCTCTGGTAGCTGGGGTGTCAGGAGCTCAGATGGGCTGATGGTTGGGATCAAAAATAGGGTAGTTGACATTTACACGGCATACTTAATGATCTGGCCACCACCACCCTTGGGGGAAGTGAATTCCAGAGATTGACCACTCACTGCGAAGAAATTTTTGCACACCTCTGTTTTAAATGGCCAGATCCTTATTTTGCTGCGATGTCTCTTTGTTCATGAATAGTGAAAACACTTCTACAACTACCCTGTCAACTTCCCTTTGGATCTAAAATGTTTGAATAAGGTCCTCAGCCTCAATATTCTGAACTCCAAGGGTAGTCAGCCCATCATTCTGCCTCAATTTCTTAGGTATTATTTAATTGTATTTTAAAAGTTACTATTGAATTATCTTTCCCTGTTTTTTAGGCAGTAGTCTCAGATTATAACACTTCACTGTTTAAAAGTTAAGCCTCATCCTTATGAGCTTTTTATCAATTTTGCTCAAAGCATGGTCCTCTAATTAATATATATTTTATCTGAGGGAATTGATGCTTTGTAGTCCTGGACACAGCCAAGAAAGACTCAGCCACCACATTGAAAGTCATTAACGACTGTTTTTATTCAAATTCAGCGCGCGTCCTTTTAAGGGGAGCATGAGCTCAGTCATCTCGTGCATTGTGACATCATAATCACTGCCCCAGGCGTGTGCTGGGCAGGAGACTTGAGGCAGAGAAAAACCCTGACAGCGCCATCTTCCCATGGCTGCCCCACCATGTGGCATTACAAGAGGGGCTGGTTCGCCATGAGAGAGTGCACCGCCACACAACCCACCCCCCAGAACCAGCTACACGTCCCGCTGCTTGGGTGGGTGGCCCCTGCGTTTGGGCATGGCTGTCTGCACCGGCCATGAGAGGTCTAGGTGCGTCGCCTTCAAACGATCCACGGTGAAAAGTTCATCTTTACCCCCTATGTCCAGACCACTGGAGGACCTTGTATGGACCTTCATTCGGGCGTTGTAGAGGTGCCGTATGTGGGCCGCGCAGAACAAATACGAATTCTGCTGAGTCCAGCTCTTTGGAACGATGTGTCGGCCGGGCGCCATGATGCAAGGGAGGCAGGGGGGCTAGCGAGGATAGTTTCTTATGGAGATCCGCCAAAAGGTTTGCGTGCTTGGATGTGATGTTGGGCTCCAGGCTAAAGAACTCAATGGGCAGCGAGAGCGACGCACCATAGACCAGATCCACAGAATACGCCTGTAGGGCCTCCTTGGGTGCTGTTCTGATGCCAAGGAGGACCCAGGGCAGTTCGTCTGCCCAGCCTGGGCCGGTGAGGCAAGCCATGAGGGCGGATTTCATATGACGTTGAAACCTCTCCACCAAACCATTTGCTTGTGGGTGGTAGGCTGTAGTGTGGTGGAGTTTAATCCCCAGGAGGTTTGCCAGCTGAGCCCAGACCACAGAGGTGAACTGGGAGCCCCTGTCACTGGTGATGTGCGCTGGGACTCTGAACCTAGCGATCCAATGACTGACTAGGTTCCTGGAGCACGTCTCTGCGGAAGCCTCTTTGATGGGAATTCCTCCGGCCATCTCGTGGTCCGATCGACTATTGTGAGAAGGTAGCATGCTTCTCTAGACACCGGCAGGGGGCCTACGACGTCAACGTGGATGTGCTGAAATCTCCACACCGCCGGGTCAAATTGCTGAATTGGGGCCTGTGTATGCTAGTGGACCTTGGAGGCCTAGCACCTGATGCAGTTCTTTGCCATCTCGGCCATCTCCTTTTTGATCCCGTGCCACACAAATCGCTCTGCCACCATTCGCACCGAAATCTTCACCGAGGGGTGGGCTAGGTTGTGAACAAAGCTGAAAACCCTCGACCTCCACTGCATAGTTGAGTTTTTTCAAGCTTTTCTATGAAATGTGGCATGACATAACCTACTCAAATTAAGAGCTGTTTTAGGTTCCTCAAGGGCCCAGCTGGCAAAGTCCACGGTAAAATAGGGGAAATAATCTTGAGGAATTCTGTAGGCTATGACTATATTGCAGGTCCTCTAGAAAATGCAAGGAGAGAGCTGTTTTGATCCTTTGTACCCCTTCAAGTTAATCTGGCTTATTAAGAATGACAAAAACTGGTACAGTATTGATATTTGAACCTCAGTTCGGGTGGAAGCGCTGATCACTCTTTGTTGACTGAAGCTATATGAAATAACTTTGGCATTTTATAGGATAGTCCTTAGTCCTGCTCTGCCACACTCTGCTGGCAAAGCATCTTCATAGGAATTTTACACATGGCTTCTTCAACCGTTTAGAGATTGCCCTGCATTTAATAAATAGATTTTGCTGAAGGACACACATTTTTAATGCCAGTTATAAACACAGGATGTGGTAAACAGTCTTTTACCCCCTCAAGCCAAATTTTCACACAAATGTAAATTTTGAAAAATATTTACTTTTTAATCCTTATAAAATGCCATTTAAGAACTGAAAAAAAAAATTATTTATTTCAATTTACAATTTTATTTCAATTTTGTGTCTTAAAGACACTCCATTGCTGTTACTGCATACTTGATTTCAGTATTTTGATGGAAAATATTCTGAGTCTTCAGAACAGTCTTTGCAAGGGTCTGAGTTGCTACAGTATTTGTCTTATTACCTTTTCACTTTTGACAGCATTGATTTAATTTACCGGACAAGTTCAGAAGACCAAATAATAGGTCAAATGGGAGAGTCTTGATGGGGAGCTTTGTCTAATGTCACAGCTTGGCTGTCCATATCCATATAAAACATTGTTTTCTGGGGAGAGCCACCCGAAGTATAAACATTAAGTGATGTCTCCTGCTGTTCTTGTTGTGCTGTAGTGATCCGCACTGCATCCATTTTCTCTCTAGCTGAGACGTCAGTCGACCTTTAGGATTCTGGCTTCTAGTGAATTGAACTGAATTCTGCATGTTGAACAATATTCAACTGCTGCACTCTAATGGCATCTCAGTTAAGCAGAGTTGAGATGGAGGAGCTCAGAATCACGATACACTTCAAGCAAGTTTGTAAGAAGAAAGTTTTTTAGTGGCAAAGAGGATATGCATGCAATGTTACAAGTGGGTGGGGTGGGGAAACAGGTTAAAAATTTTGTTTTGCAGTGGATTATGATCTGGAGTATGTCCTCAGGTTGATAGGTGGAACCAGTAGGTTTTGAAAGAAAAACAGATACATTTCTGAAGGGAAAAGTTTGATAAAGTTCGAGGGAAAGAACATCCTTGGCAAAGAGATGCAACAGGCAGAATAGACATTCTTTGCAGTATCATTTCATGTTTTCTTCATGGTGTGACCTGGCTACCTGAATGGATGAAATGGCAACTTCATTCCTGTCAAATAATTGCAGTTTTGAGACTTAAGGAGAAGCTGATGGAATTCAAAGGAGTGTTACATGCTCTTTTTGTGGTCTCCCCAGTTTTGCCAGGAACGAAAAACAGGAGTGCTCTACCAGAATACATGAGTGCCATTGCACATACAATTACTGACCCTATACATTTTCCTTGCCTTCTTCTCCTGATATGGTGCCCATTGTGAGAGTTGCAGCATGACACCCATTTGGGCAGAAAGTTTCCCACCACTATGAAAACCAAACTCCAGGTTCCTACCAGCATGATCAAGTTACAGCAGCAAGCCAATCTAGATTTAGAATCTAATTTGCACCTTGGAATGTTTTTCCATGTTAAAGGTACTTTATAAAGGGGATAATTTGTGTTATGCCTTTTGCACAGTAGACAATATATTAGCCGCGTAGCCACCTGAAAATTAAATTGAAGTTTTTCTTGTATTCTATTAACCACATTTTTAAAAAAAGTAATATATATCTTTTGCTCAGCGCTTGTAGTTTGGAAATTTGTGAAAGAGTGTGTGATTTAGAAAGGTTTAGCAATGACTCAAAATGTTTCCAATCAAATCAGACGGCAAACACCATACAGCATCTTTAAATATATTCATACTTCATTATTTCTATTTTGCTAGCAAGTTCAGATTGTACATAGCGACATGGAGCAGTGTGTATAATCTTGGCTCTTGGCTTGACTTGTTCACGGTTTTGCCCACACACAAAGCATTGGCTGACTGACTGCTGTTTAACACCCAGGAAGAGCCTCATGCATGCAAGACCCCAGGCCAGCACAGGAAACACTCTGTCAGGACCTAAAGCTACCTACCACCCTATAGATGGCCTTATAATGGGGCCACAATTGATCAAAGTCTGGCATTCCATCTTATCAGTACTCAATCATAATTCAGGAATGAAAATGCTGCAGATTGCCCCTCCCTACCATTAACTTCCATTCAATCATAGCACAAAATGTTCATGCTCACAGCCAGATGTTATCATTATGTGCCTTTTACATTTCTTTCTGTTTTTTAATACATTGTTGGTGAAATCTGAGTTGCTGATGAGCTTAGTTAAGCAGTTTTACCTTTGACCTGATTACATTAAACTTGCCCAATCAATTTAAGTTCAGTATAAACATTATTTCCCAGGCTCCCTCTAGGCTCAGGGTGAAAAGGGACAAGCTGAAGTTTTAATCCCAAGTATTTATAAGCAGCATTGAGACCCTGATGATGTGGAGATTTATTTAAAATGATTAAATATAATTAAGTTAAATGTTTGGCTTCATGAAAGAATCAGGGCTCTAAAGACATTTTAATCCTCTCAAATTTCATTTCCACAAATTTTGAGGATATATTTCATTCAGTTTAGCAATGAATTTTAGAATAAACTCAGATTAGGCCAAAAAAAATGTAGAAAATATCTACTGAACAATTAGAGAAAAAAGTAGGAAGAGCTTTACTGTTTCAATACTTATCAACTTGAAAAAATATTAAATTTGGGTTCAAGTTACATTCAGTCTTTACATCATTCTCCATGACCACAGCCACCTATGCACAGCCGCTTCCAGTTATTTTATAAAATGAATCCACTGTTTTTTTAATATATAATTAACTGTTCAGTTAGGAAAGGTAAAACAAACACCATGAACTGGAGACTTAGGAAAACACTCCATAAATAAGTAAAACTTTAAAGCATTGTCATATTTGCTATGTAATTTAGCTTGTGTTTAAACACAAAAGTAGATAAAAAGACTTTTCATCAAGAAAAGCTTCCCAGCATCAATGAAATGGCTTTAAGCTGTTACAGTGTCTCAGCTCTCTGACTACAAAGCTGTGAAGGCAGTGTTTAGTAGCAGTGGAAGAAATATGTTTTTAGATCTGTGTATTGTATCCTAGAACAGATGATATTTTTCATATTGAATGAAAGCAAAGAAGCAAATGAAACCATTTGTATTTAGCTTGTTACAAATACACCAGGCAAATTCAGTGGACCATATGAGTATTATAATACTTTTAAATCAACAGAACAATTTTTTGGTACATCATAGGAACATTGCTGGTATGTACGCTGAAGGAGACCAGTTTGGCAGTCAGGAAAACATTTTATTACAAACCACAGCTAAGGAGGCAGTTTCTCCAAAGGGCAGGGTCAATGAATACACTCTTTGTACAACATATTAGTGAAAATATTCACCATTACCTGGTACACTGTCCAAGCTCCCTCTATTGAAAATAAACTATACTGCCTCAAACTCTTTGCTTTCAAAAGTGACTTTCAAAAACACTTTCCGAAATAGGTACTTCAAGTTATTTTACAAAATAAATCTACAAACATCTCTCTCTCTCTCTCTTTTTACATATATATATATGTATATATTGTATAGAATTCTTTGATCAGGAAAGGAAAGAAAAATATCAGGAATGTCAATGTTCATAGATTCTTAAATTTGAAAAAAATGCTATGGTGTTTCACATTACAGACCAACAGAAATGTTTTGTTTAACGTAATTCCACACAACAGCAGATTCATAAAAAATATAATTCATGTCATTTATGGAAATGAGTTTACTCCCTCTTCAAAAAAAAAACCTCTATCTTTGACCTGCTGAGATTCTCCAGCATTTTTTGAGTATTTCACTTAACTTTTTCTCTTTGCCTTTCTGGTGTCCATTTGACAAACATCTAGCTGTGAAGCTGATCTTCACTGACGTGACCTCACAGCAGCCCTTTAGTGATTGGAGAGGGGATTTATTGATGGGGAAGAGTGTGTGTGGAGGTTGATAGTCTGAGTGCAGCTGCAGGGCTTATTGAAATTCTACACTAGAAATTCTGTTTCCTTATGACACACTTCACAACAAACACTGCAGCTTTTAACTCCTTTCCTTCACTTCATTACTTTACATATTGATAACATTTCCCTGTAATTGACAACAAGTTACAAAGAGCCTCAAGGTTCAGCAAAACCACTGTGGTGTCAATTAAGGAGCCAAGCAATCCCTGAAGCAATAGGTTATCAGGCAAATATGTCAACCTTCTTTAATTTGTTGACAACTTCATCCATTTCAATTACTTAATTAAAAAAAAAGTTTTTTTAAAATCTAGAGCAGAAAATTTATCAGAGCAAAAGTTACTTTTAAAATGTTTTGCCAATGCAGTCTTTGAAAACTTCCCTTGGAATAAAAATGTAAAGGAACAAAACTAAATATTTAGGAATATTTGGGCCATACATACACCAATCTCTATCAATGTAGCATATGGATGACTACATTGTCCTTTGGCAAATGACATCTTAAACATTGTTTATACTCTAAAGATTGGTTTTAATTAAATTTTATTGAATGACAAGGACAGTAGAGTTGAACAGCCATCAATATTAATTAATTTGAAATATATGTTAATTTGACTCCCTTAATTTTGGGCTATGATTGTCAACTAGATTTCTGTACAGTGCATCCAGAATACTTGCTATAATTTTAAGTGACAAAGTCTGTAAACCTCAGAAAAACTTCATTGAAAGATTATTTTATTTTATTTTGATGGCCGTATGGAACTAAATTAACTTCTTGATATTATTTTTTATATGCTATTTGAATATTTTTTTAAGTTTATTTTCCCATTTTCACAATAATTAGATTCCATTGAGTCTAATGTCAGGATTTAGAAACAAAACAGTAAACAGGTTAGCAGTCATTTTACCAAAAATGTCAATCCTGAATTTAAAAAAAAAGTACATTGCAGATTAAATAGATTTCATACTTTTTGTTCATAGGAAGTTATTCCCCTAGTTCTCCCTCTACATCCAGGCACACATCACAAACACTCTGAGATGTGAAATTTCATATTTTGGGTAATCTTCAGAAATTGACAGAAAAAATTGTTTCAGAAACTTGCCAATATTTAACATATCACTGAAACTTTGTGAAATAGCATAGCTACAAATGATATAAAAAAGCAGCAAATCTGATGGATTGACAATTCCTGACATACTGAATGACATTCTGTTTACATTATTTGATTCAAAATATTACCCAATGAGATATGATCTAAATTAAATTTAAATTTTAAATTATATTTTAAATTTAGAAATGCAGCACAGTTACAGGCCTTTTTTGTCCACGACCCTATGCTGTCCAATTAACCTTCAACCTCTTTACATTTTAGAAGGGTGAGAGGAAACTGGAGCACCTGGAGAAAAACCACACAAACACGGGGAGAACACCTTACAGATAGCAATGGATTTGAACCCCAGTCATTGGCACAGTAATGGTGTTGCGCTAACTGCTATACTAACTGTGCCATTATCTGATAATGTAATTATATGTATTAAAATAAGCATTAAAATAAGTATTAAAATTTCATTCGGCCTTGCTTAACTCGAAAAGGGTTCATTATATTGTTAAAACTCAGTCCCACTGCTACATATGATGAATACATTTTTTTCAAAAGGTTGACTTAAAGTAATTGCATTAGATCTTGCTACAACTTGTACCATATTTTTCAGCCTTTCCCAATTCTTGAAACAGATATTTTTTTCATACTATAGTCCTTCATAACAGTGAGGAAGGAAGGCAAACTGCTTCCTACCAGCTCCTCATTGGTCGAAATGTCTGCACAAAAGGCAAAGGAAAACAAGATTTTCTAGATCCAGCACATTGAGACAACCATGAAGAAGACATATCAATGCCTCTACTTTTCAAGAAATCCGTGCAGATTTGTCACGTAGTTGAATACTCTATTAACCATCTACAGATGCACTGTGGAAAGTATACTGATTGGTTGCATCACAATCAGGTTTGGAAACACAAGTACCCAGGATTGCAGAAGGCAGCAGAAAGTAGCAAACCAAGCCAAATCTAGTACAGGAACTGACTATCTGTCAATTGAAAGTATCAATGGGAGATGCTACCTCAAGAGAGCTGCCACCATCATAAAGAAACCGACTCACCATGGTCACAATCACTTCTTGCTACACACTTCAGGCAGAAGATACAGAAGCCTGAAGACCAGCATCTCCAAGTTCAAAAATCTTTTTTTTTATCCAGCAGCTACCAGACTCTTGAACCTGTACTTCTTTCACCTTAGACTTTGAACCTTTGAACCTAAGCTCAAGAACATCAGAGTGATTTGTATTTGTTTCAAATTTTAAGTTGCATCCTGGTTGATATTTGTGGATATAAGGGTTCGGAAGATCCCTTCCTTGAATGATCGCCTTATTGATGGCAAAATGCTAATTCTGAATATCATGAAATGTTTTCGTCACTAACCGGTGGTTTGTGCAAATGAATAGAAACATTCATTTAAACTTTATGGTGCAGAAACTCTGCAGCCTTCCTGACATTCTTGCACCATAACTTCAGTAGGAGTGCACGAGAAGGGTGGGAATTCAGGCTGGGATCAAGCCACAGAGGGTCCCAGCCTTGCAGTGGAATTTCTGTTTAGTCTTGCCAGAGCCAGACACTGCTTTTCTTTGTGGGCTGGGGACTGCCCACGTTGGGACGTTCCACATTCCTAGCTCTCAGAGAGACCCAGTGTAGGGCTGAAACAGTACATCCGGTGATACTAGTCATATCCACAGACTTTAAGAGAAAAGAGGGTTGTATTTTTATGGTGTGCCAATTCCAAACCAATCATTTTTAGAGAGGTATCAACTTGAACATTCCTTGGGGCTAGAAGAGGGATATTCAGAATGAAACATTTGAGGATACTTTATGTGAGTAGCTTTAGGTATGACTTATTGTTCATACTCCATGAATGCAGTGGGGATTTGGACACTAGATGGGAAAGATATTACCCCTCATTAGGTATGCTGAGAGGATTATTGAGTTATGAGACTGGTATGGCTGTAGTTAAGGATATAATTTACCAGCTACAGATAATACAGAGAGATGACAAGCACTTATCTATAGAATGTTGATATATTGGAATAGCAATAGGAATGTTGCACTGCAACGGTGGTATAAGGGTAAAGATTAACAGAATTGGGGCAAGGTTCTTGATAGGTAAAATAAAAAGTTGTAAGACAGGAAGATAGCAAGTTACAGAAATAGGGTAAAGGGTGCAAAAGCAGAGTTTAGAGCAGAAAGGAAGCAGTATAATAACACTGTCTGGAATTCAGAGAGTGAATTTCACATTGAAGTTGATCTGGATTTGAGAGATAACTATCTTCCAGCATTAATGTTTGCCTGGTTATGCTAAGGGTGAAAGTCAAATTGATTACTATCCACTTGAAGAAGAATAGTTATGTATCTATATGGCTTCAGCAAGAAAGAATTTTGGTGTATCTGCACATTATATTTATGTGTATGACTCTCATATCCTAATAGTTGTTGAACAGGAAACAACAGTGATTAATGAGTTACCAGAAATTTTCAATAGCATCAATAGTCAGAAGTTGGGTAATTAAAAATGCCATTAAAAGCCTCCACTGTTGTGAATTATTGGGGATCTTTCAATAGAAATCAAGGATTTATGGTCATATATTAGTATATTTTTCGATTTTGTGCCACATACAGTGAATGGTTGTATAACACATGAATCAAATGTTATTCAGTAAGGAGTCACACTACATAGGTAGGCATACATATGCGCACACCCCCACAGACGCAGACACACACACCACCGTGGGAGAAAAAAAAAATCAGAAAAAGAATGGCGACATCTTCATTAAGACTCAACCTGGTTGAGTTCCTCCAGTGTTTCACATTCATCAGACTATTTCCTTTTTCGCAGAAGCTGCTTGCCCTGCTAATTCTTACAACATTTTCAGCTTTTGTTTAAGTGAAAGGAGGGTATTAATAAATATGCAGAATATAAAGTAATTGGCAAATGTTGCTCAATGAAGAATGAATATGAAGTAATTAACTTTGGCAGAAAAAATTAAGAGACCACTTATTACTTGAAAGATTGGAATGTAGGTGAGGAATTCTGACTGACTTTAATCTACTTTGAAAATATCCTAGTTGGCAATCCAAAGGGAGATGAACTGAATCACTTGGATGACTTCAATGACAGAGTGGAAGGGAATAGAAACCTCTGGCAAAGTGTAATTTGTAAGAGAAAAATGGGAAGACAAACCCAATAGTATTTTCCCTTGAAAAATGCTTAGAAGAGACCCAATGGAAGTTTAAAAAATTATGAAGAGATTTTATGGAATGATTGAAGAGAAATTTGTGAGGACATGCCATAAAATAGTAACCAAAGAAATCCATTGGAATTCAGAAGAAACTTCTGAAGAGAATGTGGAATTTGCTAATAGATGGACTGGTTAATATGAATAGTATAAGCACCTTTAAGGCGAGGCTTGATAAGAAATGAGGGGTTGAGAGTAAAGGGTACATTAGTAGATTTAGATGAGGAAAGATCAAAGGATGTTTGGACAGAGCACAGATTATTTCAGCCAAATCGGTTAGCAGTGTGCTGTTTTCCTATATTATTTCATCTGTTGGGATAGAAGAAGTAAATTTGTGACTTTGTGAGAGATAAATATTTTATAATGTCTTATTGCTTTGTAAGTTCAAATCTATGTAAAAACTCTGCACGTATCCTGTTTCCTATCTCCAACACATCTGTGCATTCTACAGGGCAAAGTGCAATCATTATCACACACTAGACTTCTTTATCCCTCAGGAAACTTGAGACAGACAAAAAATGTAATATTCCTTTCGGTGTGTCATTTTTCCAGACATGGTTACTCATAATGACTGAAGCACTCAATATTACAACTTAGAGATAATTTGCTCTGTATTGGTTAAGTGCTTTTAGTCAAGACTTTTTGATAAATGAACACTTGTTCTTTTTTCAGTGGTAGGAGTGTAAAGATTGATGTTTCCTAAAATGGAATGCAATTACTGTAAAATCCCTCGTATCCAGAATTCAAGCAACTTCAAAAAACTGGCAAAAAAATTGAAGAAAATAAATTTTAAAAATAAATAAGAATAAAATAATACATTAAAAAGTTTGCAAATTTTAAATTGTAGAAGTAAATGTTTTCTGAAGTAACACATAAACCTTTGATGAAGACATTCAGCCAGTGGAGTGCCTTGTAGTGCTCTGCTTGTAACAGCTGTTTGAAACAGCAATGGCGTTGACCAGAATGAAGAGCTGATTGATGCCGCTCACTGTTGCGATGACTCTCTTAAAGTATCTCCTCATCCCTGCTTAGTAAGAGTTGCCCCTGCCAGGGGCTTTATCTGTAAACTTGGTGGAGGGGGAGTTAATTATCTACAGTATAATGTTATTGTTTGTCTTTCAGGTGGCTCCTTGGAGAGGGAAGAACCTGCAGATGCAGTGACGGTGAAATGTTTTCAGAGAATGTGACTGAAAATAAAGTAAAATACTTTAATGTTTATATATTCATGCATGTGTAATTTGTTCAATATAAGTATTTTTCAAAATTTAGACATACAGCATGGTAACAGGCCATTTCATCCCATGAGTCCATGCTGCACAATTTACACCCAATAGACCTACACCCTGGTATGTTTTGAATAGTGGGAGGAGACTGGACGCCCTGGGGAAAAGCCACACAGACATGAGAGAACATACAAGCTCCTTACAGACAGAAATGGACTTGATCCCTGGTCCTGATTGCTATTGCTGCAAAGGCGTTGCTCCAACTGCTACACCAACCATGCCACAAAGTATAGTATTTTGTCGTTTATTTTTTAATGCAGGTATATTAGTTAGGCAGAAGGTGAAGAGAGAAATAGATAACGATTGAGGCTGAGACGTTTCAACAGAACTGGCAAAGAGGGTAAACAAGCTAGTTTGGAGCAGAAGAAAGCCAATATTTCTGAAAGGGTGAAACAAAGTGACTTAATATAGCAGTTAGGATCAGAAATATTTCTTTCTCTACATGGTTTAACGTCAATGGCACGGCTATTACATGTCCAACCCAGACCAAACTATTCAAAGAAAAATTACCCAAAATGATAATGACATGGAGAAATGACTTCTGATACAAACAGAAAGAAAGCAAAATATATATATTTAGAGAATTTCATATTGAGTCAAGGAGGTTGCAACTGATGTTCTTAATACTTGCATTGGGTCTGGTTGCAATTGTACAGGAAGCAACAGATTAGAGCACAAGTGAGAGTGGGATGAGGAGGCAAAGGGAAAGACATCACCTATGGTCTTTGGGGACTGAAGAATGGACCAGGGATTATGAAGGGAGCAATCTAGTTTTTTTTAAGGCTCTATTCCTTCAAAATCCTGAAAGGGGAGGGGAAGGAAATTTGGTGGTGGAATCTTGTTGGAGATGTTTTGGAAACTATGAAGGATGGCCCTTTGAGGGCAGTAGCTATCACTCTGGAATGCTCTTTCTCTGATCAGGAGGAGAGAGTGAGAATAGCTGGAAATTTACGAGACATGGCAATGGCTCCGTCCACTACTATAGAGGGGAATACTTGTCCGAAAGAAGGAACATTACCCACCTTTAGCACCTGCCTCATCATAGGAGCAAATATGACAGAGATGTAGAAGCTGGGAGAAAGGAATGGAGCTTTTCCAAGAGGCAGAAAGATATGAAGTGTGTCAACTTAGGTCTAGTAATCTAAATATTGTTAGAAAAAACCTAACATAATATTTGAATTTTGTATAATGCAGGTAGCAACACTAATGTAGTTGTCAATGTACCAGAAAATGAATTGATGGAGGGGATCTGAAACAATGACAGCCTTATATATCCCACAAAGGGACAGGCATAACTTGGGCCCATCTCTCGGGATCTGAGAAAGGATTTTGAACCTGGAAAGTGACCTGTTTCCCCGTCCACAAATGCTGACCGACTTGCTGAAAATGATGGGAATACTTTGCGATCTGACACAGGGTTGATGACCTCTTTCTACCAAAACACGAGTTAATATGTGACAGATTGCCATGCACCTTCACAATGGGTGATGAACTTCTAGTCTTCTGAGCCTGACTCTTGCTATGAATTAATGTCAAGATCTTGCTTTGCTTGCATTGCTTAAATGAATTGCCCTATTATACTTGGTCATAATATGAACATGTTTGTTTGCATAATCAGTCTAAAGAGATCTTATTTATAGCCTTGGTTTCTAAGCTGCATAAAATTTACTAATGTAATAATTTTCAAGATGGTTCACTATTGTTCTTTTAGTCAAATTGTTGATTGTATTGTATAAAAAGCCAAATGATGGAGATCAGGAGCCTTTCTAATTGGCACAATACATTGATCTGCTAATCCTCATCTTTCTCTAAAAATATGTATGTTGCATGATCTTCTGACTGAAAGATCACCTTGCAAAAATGTCATCTTCAAAAATTTTGCAAATGTGTAATATGTTCATTATAATACATCATATATTCTGCCGAGATTTTAAAAGAGTTAATAAGTTTACATCTGAAGAGTTTCGCCTCTGGAAATATTGTCAAAGTAGGAATTGTGTAAATCTTCTATCCTATTATTCTGTTCTTTCTTCTTCAATCTTTTTATTGGTATTAACATACACAAATTACATAGGTACATATGATAATAATGATAAAGTAAATTAATATCAAATAACAGTGAACAAAGTACATATGAACCCATGTTATTAAAGTGGAAAAAAAGGGAAAGAAAAAAAAACATACTGTATTGCTAAACTAAGAATCTAACCCCATCCTATGAGGGCTGCTGGCCAAGTTAAGGAGTCCACTACTGATAATATTAATAATAATGGGGTCGAGGCAAAAATAATCTATACATTTTCAAAATAATTGAGAAAAGAACTCCAAAGGAAAAGCAAGTTAAATCCATTTTAGTAGTAGAACACCTATTATTTTTTTTCTTGAGACAGACATGCTATCACATCTGACAACCACTGAGTATGAATGGGTGGGACAGCATCTTTCCATCTGAGAAAAATAGCCCTTCTAGCAATGAGGGAAGCAAAAGCCACTACGTGGGATTGAGAAGAGGTCAATGTTAAATCCATTGGCACACTCAATCCAAAGGTAGCTAAGAAAGGGCTTGGAGTGAAGTTATCCCTTGCCAGAAATTAAAAAGAGAACATAACCAAAACATTTGATACAATGTACCTTCCTCAGTTAAGTATTTTTGACATTTAGTAGAAATATTAGGATAAAATTTTGGCTACTGAATCTTGGTAAAGTGGGCCTGATGTATTACTTTAAATTGAATTAATGAATACCTAGCACAAAGAGAAGATGAGTGAACATGTTTCAAACATGTTTCATGTAGTTTTGGCAAATGGTTGTTGAAAGTCTTGCTCCCATAATTTCTTAATAGCACCCAGGGAACTATCCCAAGATCTTAAAAGTAGTTCATAAAGGGCAGAAAGCAATCCTTTATGATTACTTTTTAAATTTTATACTTCCCAAATAAGATTGAGATCTAAGTCCTGCAGAAGCTTCAACATAATCTGCAAATAATTAAAAAAAGTGATGCTTAGGTATTTTAAATTTAATAGATAATTGTTCAAAAGAAGCAAGATTTTGGTCAATACATAGATCTAAAAAGGACTGTATACCAAAACTTGACCATTGAGTATAAGCAATATCTTGGACCAAATGTGAAAAAAAAAAGGAATTATGTAAAATAGGGCAATTAATCTGTTCTAAAGAACGATGAGGTTAAACCTACTTTATCTCTTTGAATACAGTCTTGACTAATCAGAAGCTATGTACATAGCAGTACACCAGATAACTGCTGATAAAACTCATTGAATTTGGTTCAATAATTCCAATTCAATAAAATGAAATGACTGGAGATGTAACAAAATAATTGCATTCACATGGCATTTTTAACATTGCAAAAATGTCCCAAGACAGTTCCAAGGAGCATTATAAAACTGAATTTGGCAGCAAGCTACAAAAAGGACATGACCAAACTTTTAGCACCATAAAGGAACAAGGAAAGGGTTAAAGGTGAGAATTTTGACTTGACAGATGAAGGGATAGAACTCAGTTCTGATATGATTAAACTCAGGATAATCAGGAGGCTTAAATAAGGCAACTGTTTATTTCTCAGAGGGTTCAGAGAGGGGGTAGATTACAGAATAAGAGAGGGAAAGGCTCTGGGGAAATTTTATATGTATTTGGATTTTAAAATTAAGTCTTGACTGAACCAGGCACCACAGTGGGTCAGAGAGCATAGCAGCAAAGAGTGAACGTGATAATGTACATTTGGGTACAAATTCTGAGTTTTGTGTGATCTCACATTTATGGAGGATAGAGTGAGTGAAGTATTGGAATCATTATCTTGAAATATCAAAGATACAGATTAGGACTTCAGCAAAAACAATTCTAAAAGGAAGAGGCTTCAATGATATGCACTTGGAACTTAAAAAAAATAAATCTTGCTAATAAAAGCAGAAAATGCTGGAAATATCCAGCAGGTTAGGCAGTATCGGTAAGAACAGAGTACAGGTTGAGAACAATAAAAGTTTGAAACCAAACATATTTTAAGTTGAAGAAAAGAATGTGGTGTGGTGAGAGCATATGTGACGTCTTTGTCAGGCTGGAGGCTAAGAGAGACTGAGTGATACAAATAGAAGGTGGTGCTGACAGAGAGGTTGGTGACATGTTAATTGGAGATCATCTGACTTTTGAAGATATCAATAGTTGGAGATCAAAGTGGGCAGAAGAAAGAAAAGAAACACAAAACAAAACCAAAGCTACAAAGTACAGAACAAAGCAGTTGCTGGGATTCTGAAATAAAAGACACTGCTGGAAATATTCAGCTAGATTTTGAATTTACCAGTTCTGCTGTAGCAACATTCTACAGTATTACTCACAGGATTTCTAACATCTACTGAATTTAAAAGATCAATCCTCTGATGGGATCCATGAAAACTATAAAACTGTTCTATCCTATTTTGGTCCAGTAGCAGACCCCTTCTGTATAAGAAATCCATCTGTAGTCTTAAACTGTTTTCACTATAAACTCAGTAAATCTTGTTGCAATGACTGGCATTATAACAGTCTAAAGCCTCTAATATGCTACTTTCAAAAATATGCATTCTCTGAAACTTGCTCAGTTATGAGTTTGACAGCTTGTTATATTTTGAATGAGTCGGGTGTTTGTAGGTTGAGAGCTATAAAAAGGGGTTAATGGGACAACACCACAGAGTATTGCTGACTCAAACAACTAAAATCTTTTTTGAAAGATGTTTAACCAGCTCACACAGCTCTCAAACAAACATATTTACAGAAATACAGGTTAACATTTTGATTTATAATATTTTGTAATGAATTGGCCCAAATGCATTATGTAGGACCCAGAAAAAGCATGAAGGATGATTTTAGATGTTATTGGGTGAATCATTACACCATTAAACAGCCACTAGTTTGTCACAATATTTTGAACAACATGACTACGCTCTTCACCTACTTGTAAATGGAAATAACAAGTCAAGGTTCTCCAACTAGTGCAGGAAGCTATGTTAGCCCATCTGTTGTGGTCACCTCCAATTTAAATTCCATATGGAATATTTTGGAGGATCAAGAACTTAGTTGAGAAGATTGTTTTATAAAAAACATATGGAATGTTTGCAGATGTACCAGTTATAAAAGCAGTAAATTAACGTTAAACATTGTAAACTACTGCTTAGGACCTAGCAGTAATATGTTGTACAGTGACAACAGGCTGAGCCTTGATGTGTAGTAGTTTAGGAGGGGAAAAAAAACAACATCCCACATTCTGGAATATAACACACATAATTGACTAGCTTAAAAGACTCCTGAACTTTGTTTTGAATAGTGAAAATTGATTTTTCAAATGCTCTGAAGAGGCCATCTCTTCTAGTGCAGTCCTCCATTAATGTATCAACTTAGATTTGGTGACCAAGTCGTTGGGGTGGGGACATCAACCCTTTAATACTTGATATGTTGGTTACAAATGCTTCAACTCTAATTGTTGATATCTGAAGTTATTATTTCCCTCCCATTATGTTTTTCAAAAATTTAGAATGTACCAATGTTTATTTAATGTATTTATAATAATAATATTTACGATTTCATTACAAAAACAATTTGGAAAAATTTATGATGAGATATTGAGCAGGAATATTATGCAACCACATAATCCGCATTGATGCTTTGGTGGATTACTGAAGAATTATTGTACAAATGATAGTACAATGGAGCACAATCTTAATTTTGTATTGACAGCCTGAGCCTCGTGCATCAAAAACAGCTGAAACAAAGTGAATCCTGGAACAAAGCAAAGCTGAGTACAGGGTAAAGATAACTTCTGGAAGTGATTACATATATTTTTCAAGCTGTTGAAAACTATATGAAAAGTCAATCTGAAAAGATTTTTTTTCATCATCTGATCCTTGTCAAATAAGTTCAGATAATCCTCTAAAACTGCATTTTTATCTCTTCTAATTATAACAAATTATACATGTTTAAATGTTTTTCAAAACTTCCTTTTGGTGCAGGAAGGACTATAATAGGCATAAAGGAGAGCACAATTAGGTCATTATTTTCCTCTTAATGTCAACTAGTTTCAGACTTCCTTGGTGCAGCCATCCTACTCATTCCTTTAAAATAAATTGTTGTAAGGTATGAAGCTTCTTTCTTTGTAAAACTTACTTATTTTTTGTTCTGTTAGCAAGGAATTCACAAAATGAACTGATTTTACTAAGCATGATTCATTTGGCTATAGTCAATTGTTTTGGGGAGCACTTGTCAGGTGGAATCTAGATCTAACACTATCTGCCAATTCCTTCAGCATATTGACCTTATAGATTTCCCCAAGGGAGAAAATTTCACCTTCTACATTGTAAGATACTGACTCTGTGAACCTGGGCACGACCCAACTTCTTCAAACTCTCTCTCCACAATTTCCTTACAGCATATTTTGCAGCAGTGCAAGCTGTGTGAAACTGATCTGATCAAACAGTTGTGAGTCCTAACTTTCTTTTGATGAATGCTGCCTCATGAACATATGCTTGTCCTGTTGCACCGAGACTGCAATCTGAAGCCATGCAAGTGAACAGTGCTCTGAGGTCTTAATTCTCTTCTAATGGAGTAATGAAATTCTTGCCCCAATTAATCCTGAGTTAAAGACTTTCCATTCAGAATGAACATTGCAATGTGGGTGAATAAATTGTAAATGGAATTGCTCATATTTTGAATAACAAGAATATATTTTCCTATTAATTTTTACTTTATCCTGAAGGATCACTTTCATACTGTGTAATCAATCAGCTGTTGAGGAGGTAGTGAATTCTAACACTTAATCTAAATGACTAGAGCCAATGCAAACCAACCAACCTTGAAAATATAGATGAACTGAATAGTGAAACTCAGCATGTTCAGTTGAATTTGCCTACTGTTAGTATAACAACAGCCTTGTCTAACTCATCTCACACCATCAATGTGAATTCCAAGCCATCTGTGGTTCCGCCTTTTGGGATAAGAGCCCCACACAATGGAAAGGGCAATGACATAAATTGAAATCATGGATGACGTAAAAGAAAAACCATCCCTATCAAACCAGAGAAGCCAGGAATTACAAGATATTTCTGGCAGATTGCCACCTACAAATGTTAACTTCTTGGAATCAAAAGCTGCACTGACCTCATCCTTCACTCTATTGCAGATTGTTGTGGGTGAAATAATTATGTTCCACATACAAGGTATGGAGCAAAATATGAAGTTTCTAATCTTGAGCAAGAGCTGACAATGCAGACCATTACACAATCATATTAAAGTAACTTCAACAGAAAGCTCTCGAATTAAAGTTTTAAAAATAATTTTCAAGAAATCTGAAAATTGCAAGTAAGGCCAACATTTAGTTTCCATTCTTAAATATCCTTGGTTTTGAGTTGTCTTCTTGAATTACTGCAAGATAGGGATGCATTTTCTTTTCTTCAATAAATTTTGATTTATGTCATTGCCCTTTTCATTGTGCAAGCTCTCTTATGCTGAAGGGCAGAACCACAGATGGCTTTGAGTTCATATTAATAGTATGAGGCTCGTTGAAGTATTCCCATGATATTGTTGGAGACAGAGCGTTTCAGTATTTAGAATGATTCATAATGCAGGAATTCTGATATATTTCCAAGTTAGGATGTTGTGCGATTTAAGGGTAACATGCAAGTGGTGGTGTTCCCACGTGTCTGAAACCTTTGATATTTTGGGAGTAGAGATTATGGGTTGGGGGAAAAGAAACAACTGCTCTTGAATTGAGTAATTGCGGGGCCACAGGCACAAACCATACCAAAAGTCCCCAGGTGATGCAGGAATGAATCCCCAGAGTGGTGGATGGGGCACCAATCAAGCAGGATAGAGCTTATTATCCTCATAAAGGTTTCATGAACAGAAATACAGAGGCTACACTGCAAGATGCAAGCCACTAGTTAGCCACAGAAACAGGATGGCCAGATTACAGTTTGACAAGAAGTATTTTAAAAGAACCTGCAGAATTCTGGAAAAATGTCTTGAGGTTAATCTGATTCAGAGTGATGGCAAGAGGAAAGTGTGGAGATGTAAAGGATCTGCCCAAGATCCAAAACTTATCACCTTTCCTATTGTTGCATCTTGCAGTGTAGCCTCTGTATTTCTGTTCATGACGTCTTCTGCAGATAATAGTCATTGAGATGACCACACCTGCCTTGTGAAGAGTGTTTCTGATCTGTCAGACATATGTTTGGGAATTTTTCTTCTTTATGATGAGAATTCTTCTGTCAACAGCAGTGGAGGTCTTCCTTGGAATTCCAGTCCCTTTGTGATTATTGAACTCACCAGTACGCTCTTTCTTCTTAATAATGCTCCCAACTGTTGACTGGTAATTCTAAGGTTTGGGCAATGTCTATTACTGTTTTATTCTTGTTTTTCAGACTCATAATGGCTTCTTTGACTTTCATTGGCACATTTTTCCTCATTTTGAAAAATAACAACTACAGTCTCCAAAGGTGATCAAAAGCTTAGAAGTAACCCTAGCTCTCTTATATCTGCACCCATGAAACAATTAAACATACCTGAGTAATCACAAACCCTGTGAAGCCATTATGGTGCCCTGAAACGAAGGGAACTATGTATAAAAAGTGCTATAATTTCTACATGGTGAAACCAAAATACATCCCAATAACCTTGAATAAAATCTGGAATGTTCACTTTAATCACATGTGAATTGTTTGATTACAAATTTAAAACTATGGAGCACAAAGGCAAATAAAGGAAAAAAAGTGTCTTTGTCTATTATACTTGTTTAAATAGTAAACGGATGACCATCGTAAAATGCAATGAAAAATTCAAACCTAATCGCAGTAATGAATTAAAAACATATTGAAGCAACACACTGGAGGATTCAATTTCTAGCTATTAGAAAGATTGATAAAGAGACAAGGTGAGAGATACAATGCTAATTGCTAATATTAAGTCTCTTCTCTTTGGCTTGGCTTCGCGGACGAAGATTTATGGAGGGGGTAAAAAGTCCACGTCAGCTGCAGGCTCGTTTGTGGCTGACAAGTCCGATGCGGGACAGGCAGACACGATTGCAGCGGTTGCAAGGGAAAATTGGTTGGTTGGGGTTGGGTGTTGGGTTTTTCCTCCTTTGCCTTTTGTAAGTGAGGTGGGCTCTGCGGTCTTCTTCAAAGGAGGTTGCTGCCCGCCAAACTGTGAGGCGCCAAGATGCACGGTTTGAGGCGTTATCAGCCCACTGGCGGTGGTCAATGTGGCAGGCACCAAGAGATTTCTTTAGGCAGTCCTTGTACCTTTTCTTTCGTGCACCTCTGTCACGGTGGCCAGTGGAGAGCTTGCCATATAACACGATCTTGGGAAGGCGATGGTCCTCCATTCTGGAGACGTGACCCATCCAGCACAGCTGGATCTTCAGCAGCGTGGACTCGATGCTGTCGACCTCTGCCATCTCGAGTACTTCGACGTTAGGGGTGTAAGCGCTCCAATGGATGTTGAGGATGGAGCGGAGACAACGCTGGTGGAAGCGTTCTAGGAGCCGTAGGTGGTGCCGGTAGAGGACCCATGATTTGGAGCCGAACAGGACTGTGGGTATGACAACGGCTCTGTATACGCTTATCTTTGTGAGGTTTTTCAGTTGGTTGTTTTTCCATACTCTTTTGTGTAGTCTTCCAAAGGCGCTATTTGCCTTGGCGAGTCTGTTGTCTATCTCATTGTCGATCCTTGCATCTGATGAAATGGTGCAGCCGAGATAGGTAAACTGGTAAAGGATAACAAAAACCGCAGAAGATGGACTCTTGAATGAACAAAGAGAAACTGGAGGGGCCCACCAGAGAGGTACAATTCAAGGGTAAAAATGGTCAATCAATGTTTTGGTTTGGGGACCTTTATTGAGATTTGATCAAAGATCCTGACCTGAAGCACTGAATATTTCTCTTCAGAGGTGCTCCCTGTCCTGCTGAGTCCCTCCAGCTTCTCAGTCTTCACTGTGAACATTAAGTAGTAACACCACAGAACCAACATAAATTATAGAAAAAACCCTGCTATTTGGAATTAAAGCAACTGGCAACCTCAAACAACTGACAAAAAAGTCGAATAATTTTTTTATATATAGGAATAAAAATTTTAAATTGTAAAAATAACACATAAACCTTAGGAGAAGATGGAAGCAAATATGCAGCCAGTGAAGTGCCTTGGTCGTGCTTGTTTGTAGCAGCTCTTTGAATAAAATGGTGCTCAAATAAGATGGCATAATCCTGGTTGAAGATTTATTTGTTCATGCAAGTGTAAGTATACTATAGTATTTTTGTCTTTTAATCTGCTTATTCTTAATGCAGCTGTTTTAATTAGGCATTGTAAGAGTGAATCTCAAGCATTCAGAAAATATACTTATCCGACATCTTCCAATCCCTAGAGATGCCAGATACCAGGGAGTGTATTTGGAATGTTTCAAGATTGCTTTATTGTCATGTACATCAATACATCAATTTCACCAGCATTGTAATTTTACTTCAATCATTGCATCTGCAGACTTCCATGTTTTACTCCATTAATCTGCTCCATTTCTCGCACATCTACCCTTAGATGGAAAAAAAAACAGGATTCCCGTTGTCTTCACCTACTGCCCCATCAGCCTCCGGATCCATCATATTATCCTCCATAATTTACGTCACCTACAACGTCTTCCCATTTCCTCCCCTCTCCGTCTTCCATAGGGACTCCTCCCTCTGTGACTCCCTTATCCACTCAGCCCTTCCCACTCCCTTGGCACATTCTCCTGTGACCTCAAGAAGTGTCCCACTTTGTCCCACACCTCTTCCCTCACTACTATTTTGGGCCCCAAACATCCTTCCAAGTGAAGCAACACTTCACTTGTGAACTGTGGGAGTTATCTACTGCATCAGTGCTCCTGTTGTGGCCTTCACTACAGTGGAGAGACTGGACACAGACTGGGAGATCGTTACGTCTGTTCATGTCCTCATGCACTGCCAAACATAGGTCACTGTAAACTGGAGGAAAAACACCTAATATTCCATCTGGATATTAACATTCACTTCTCCAGTTTCTGCTAGACCAGTCCCTTTTCTCCAGCATGCCACCCCCTTTTCTCTTAATTCACATATCTATTCCCCTCCTCATGTTTTCTTGTGCCCTCCCTCCCTTATCCATCTATTACCTCTTGCCTGTGTCCTCTCCCTGCCTTTCCCTCCACTATTTTATTCAGACACCTGCCTACATTTTGCTCATGCCTCAAGCCTGAAACGTTGATTATATATCTTTATCTTTGCTATAAAAGTATGCTGTGTTTGCTGCTGAGTTTCTCCTGCATTGTGTTTTTACTTCAATCACAGCGTCTGCAGACTTTGTGTTTCACTACATCAATATACAAATTTTGTTTACTTTTATTTGCCCATAAAGGCACCACTAGTTTAATGCCCCTACCAAGCAGAGATAGAGAAGCAAAAGAGAGTCTGTTTAGAGACCTTTATTATATGTGGATCCCACCACCTTCTTTGATGAACCACATCCTGCACTCCTACAACCTGTGTAATTATACCATCTCTCACTCATTCCACCAGTGAACCCGAGATCTAGGCATCCTAGTCACCCTCGTCATCCTCTGGTTCAGAACCTTTGATACAATGAGGAAGCTGTCAATGCCTGAGGCCTCTTAGGAGCCCTGGTTTCCAACAGCACCCTCATGAATCCCAGTGTCCATATCTGGACATACAAGCCAGTTGCCAGCAGTCGCCATTGTGTCTGCAGCCTGGTGTGAGTCCTTCAGCCATCAAGCCAGCTGCTGTGGTCTCTCTTCAATCCTGTAAGGACTTCTCCCAGGCAGGTGGGTGGGGAGGGATGTTCTTTTGCTCTGGTGCCCCACTCTGGTCCACTGCTCACTCAGAGTTCTCAAACCTTGTGGTCAGGGTGGCCAAACATGGCCATTGCCATCTTAGGCATGGATCTCCATGGGTCCTCTGAGGTCAAAATAAACATGACCGGTTATTTTCTACATGCAGTTTAAACTTCCACAGGGTTGTCAGCAACAACCACACAGTAGAATGCCGTGGAGAAGTGTTGCAAGTTAGAGAACTTTCAGGTGCATGGTTATTTACAATTGGTGCAGAACAAAAGTAGTGTACCTCTTAATTTTTTTTAACCTCAGAGAGACAGGCAGTTATATGCTATTCTGCATACAGCACCACTATTGTTGAGGAAAGTGGCCAGGTGTGCAGGATGCATTGGGGCAACAGAAGCTCTTTAAATCATATCTAGCCTGTATAAATAGAGGATTATCAACATTCTTGGTTAGAATTACTTCTGATATACCTTGCATGGATTAAAGAGTTAAACCTCAGCCTTGCCAGTATACATGACTGTTGATCATTGTTTTGGCACTTTACCTGTTTCATACTGCCTTAAGTATTAAAGAGAATGCGGGGTGGGGTACCTTGGATGAATTGGTATGATCTAAGTGTAATGTACTATTTTTTGACTTTTAATATGTATTCTATGTACTTGATATTTTGATGTGGAACTTCAATTTCAATAAAAATAATGAAAAATAAATAAGTATTGAAGTTGTTATCTTCAGATTGTATTCATTATATTTGACACTTGATTGTGTTTGAGGAACATCTGCTGAACATTTTTGGATCTAAGAAGATCTTGGTTTTTTCTTTGTAAACTTCAAAATATAGTAATAAATACCTCAGTATATTTTACATAATTGCAAAGACGATACAAAGAAGATGCTATTACAAGCACATTTTCCATCATTGTTCTTGCTGTCACCCACCTCCTGAACAAACTTCCAGCATTCTGAAGGGCCTTTCCTTACCCCATTTTCATCCATAGACATTGCCCTCTTATGGTGCCTTCCCAACCTCAGTCTGTTTACCACTTCCTTTCCTATCATTTAGATCTCTAACATTCTTTCAAGCCAAAACAGTGATCTATTTATATTTCCAATTTATTGGTTGGATTCAGGGCTCATAATGTGATCTTCTCGACAAGCTGGGGAAATGAAATGCAGTTTGGTTAACTGAGGTTCAGTAAACCTCTGCTCATTCTGCAAGAGTGATTCTGCACTTCCATTGGCCTGTCACATCAATTCTCCATCTCACTGGAGGGTCTTTGGCCTCTTAACATCCCCATTGAAGTACATTGTCAGGTTAAGAAGCATAATTTCATTTTCCAATTTTGCATGTCACAGCCCACAGGACTCAAAATTTAATTCAACAATTTCAGATAATCAGCCGTTCCAGTTTCTGGTTTAACTGGCTAGTTTTTATGCAAGGTTATACATCTGTAATGTTAACCCAGTTTTTTTCTTTTCTTGAATACTGCTTTTTTCTCCTAGGCACTTCCATCATTCATTTTTTTTTGTTTTCATACAATCATTGTCTAATATTTTTCTATTTTTATTCATCTCCTATTTACAACTTCTCCAGACATATCAGCTGTAAATAACAAATCATCACCATCCTTTATCAGCCGACACACTCATCTTTTGCGTCATTCAATCTTTAGTTGTCACCACTATATCACATCCCCCATCTCACATCTGTACCCCTTGTCTGAAATGAGTGGTAGATTTCTAATATTCCTAGTTCAGAGGAAAAGTCATGAATTTAAATTAAAATTTAGAGATACAGCGTGGTAACAGGTCATTTTGGCCCATGAGTCCATATCGCCCATTAACCTACACTCCTGGTATGTTTTAAAAGGAGGAAACCAAAGCCCCCAGAGGAAACCATGCAGACACAGGGAGAATGTATAATCTCTTTACAGACAGCGCTGGATTCAAACCCCAATGCCAATCACTGGAGCTAACCACTACACCAACCATAATGCCCACATCAATCTGAAACATTAACTTTCTCTCCATAGATACTGCCTGATCTGCTCAATATTTCCAGAACTTCATGCTTTAATTTCTATGACCCTGATAATTCCATAAACCTCAGTAAGGGGACCCAGAGAGATCAATCCCAGCCTCTCCTTATAATTCAAGCCTTCTAGTCCCAGTAATATTCTCAAGAATATTTTCTGCAGTTTTTTCCAGCTCAGTGATATATTTTCCAGAGTTGGGTGACAAAAGTTGCACACAATACACATCAACGTAACACATAGCAAAGTGTGGCCTCACTAACATCTTGTACAAATTGTAACATGACCTCTTTGCTCTGACCAACGAATGTGTGTGCTAATCATCTGGCTCACTTCCCTGTCTACCTGAATCTGCACTTTCATTGTACCCACAAGTCTTTCTGTTCTATAAATCTCTACAATGCCTTACCAGTCACATGGTTTAACCTTCCAAAGTGCAATACCATCTGCCGTTCCTTGGCCCACTTTCACAATTCATCCAGATCCTGTTCTGATCTTAGATAACCATTTGTACTGTCCACCATACCACATTTGCAAATTTATTAACAGCGTGAACTGCCTTGTCACCCAAGTGGTTAATGGAGATGACAGACAACAGCAGACTAAACATCAGTTCCTGCAATACATCACTGGGAACAGTGCTCCAATCTGAGAAACAACTTTCCACAACCACCAAGCCAAATCTGTTGTGATGTCTAACATTACTGGGGATGACACTTTTCATCAAGATCCTGCTGATTGGGAGTCGACTCTCAGCCAATAATTGCTGAGGCTGATTTTTGCTACTTGTTTAGGTTTGTCAAAAAGTATTAAAATCATAGATTAACTAATAAACCACTTTAGGAAAGTAAATGAATAAATGCAAAAAAAAGAACTAAAATTAAAACCCGAGAGGAAATGATTTCAACAATTAAAAATACAGTAGAATTAAACACAAAATGCCACATAAGCGTTAAATCATGAAGAATAATCAGGCAAGAGTAAACCATAATGTAATACTTTTCATCAATGACAAAAAAAGTGAAGGTGTATAACTGACTGTGGAAATGCAGCTAACACCACCTGCTGACCTCTAGCATTTTTGGAACAGAATTGCAATTTCAGATGATTTAGCAAGAAAGACCAGAAACATTTAGTTGATTCAATTCATGCTAACAAAACCATGTTTTCTTCATTCATTTTTGAATGTACTTACCACTTCAGTAGGTCTGTAGTACTTGGGATCCACTTTTATATGAACTTGATTCGTTTCCTTACACCTGCCCACTTCATTTTTACCTTGACCTTCCCATCTAGAGAAAGAAGTAGGCACTGTTTTAACTATAAAAATACTTATTCAAAACATATTGTGACATTTCTTATGTGCACGTGGACAAACTGATATAATTTTTCAACATGGATTCGGAGCAGATCTCTGGCAAGGTGGTGGAAAAAGGAGCATTCAGTAAAAGGCAGGATTATTAAAATGTCTCAAGAGAATGCAATTGATTGGTGAAACTGATATATGAAAGAATGGATCAATTCAAATTGCTGGTTCTCTTGCCAGAAATTGTTACTTTGTTATTTATGTTAATAAAAGTGTAGTTTAAAAAAAATTGTATATTTAAATATTTAACCACAAACATTTTATGAGAGTGCAGATTCTCAGGCATAATGTATGAAGTTACTCTGCTATTAGACTAGAAAATGTTTCTCAAAATAATCTGTTCATGTATTGTCCAAATGCATGACTTTAATATTAACAAGCATAACTGACAATGCTATCCGAATACAATTTAACAGAAGAAAAAAAAAATTGCCCGTGTAGAATGTATTTCACAATCTGAGCATGCATCAATTAAAATCATAGCTAATGAAGTACATCTTAAGGCCGATCACTGCTCTAAATAAGGGTAAATAATGTGCATCTGAAGATTTAAAAAAACAGCAATATGTTAAATTATTATATTCTAACTTAAGTTAAAATTACTGTTCCAATCAAAGATATTAAGATCATAAGACATAGGAGCAGAAATAGGCTTTTCAGATGATTGAGTCTGCTTCGTCATTCAATCATGAGCTGATCCATTTTCCCACTCGCCCCACTGACTGGCCTTCTCTCCATAACCTTTGATGCCCTGGCTAATCAAGAACCTATCAATCTCTCCCTTAAATATACCCAACGCCTTGGCCTCTGCAATCGCCTGTGGCAACAAATTCCATAGATTCACCACCCTCTGGCTAAAGAAATTCCTCTGCATCTCTGTCCTAAGTGGACGCACTTCAATCCTGGACTCTCCCACAGATAATCTTTCTACATCTACTCTGTGAATGTCTTTCAACATTTGAAATGTTTCAATGAGATACCCTCCAACCACCCCCCCCCCCACAACTTATTCTCCTAAATTCCAATGAGTACAGGCAAAAGGTGTCAAATACTCCTCATCTGATAACACTTTCACTCCTGGAATCATTCTTGTGAACCTCCTCTGAACTCTCTCCAATATCAGTTTTCTGAAATGAGGAACCCAAAACTGCTCACTGTACTCTTATTGAGGTCTCACCAGTACCTTATAACACCTCAACATCATTTACTTGCTCTTATACAGGTACACAATCCTTTATCCGGACATCTAAAATCCGGAAAGCTCCAAAAAATTGCATTTTTTCCCATTGCTGGTACAGTGAAAGGAGAGAGAGACTGTAGCGCAAGTAGGTTGGGCGGGGGGTGGAGGGTGGGGGAGAGATGGCAGCGTAACGCGGGTGGGTGAGGGGGGAGAGAGACGGCAGCATGACTTGGGTGGGCAAGGGGGGGGAGAGAGACAGCAGCGCATCTCAGGCGGGTAGGGGGGAAAGATGGCAGCACAATGTGGGGGAGAGATGGCAGTGTGACTCAGGAGGACAAGGGGGGAGAGAGGCGGCAGCGCAACTCGGGTGGGCGGGGGAGGGAGAAGCGGCAGCATGACTCGGGCGGCGGGGAGGGAGAGATGGCAGCGTGACTCGGGCGGGTGAGGGGGGAGAGAGCAGCGCGATTTGGGTGGGCGAGGGGGAGAGAGACGGCAGCGTGACTCGGGTGGGCGGGGGAGGGAGAGGCGGCAGCATGACTCGGGCGGCGGGGAGGGAGAGATGGCAACGTGACTCGGGCGGGTGAGGGGGAGAGAGCAGCGCGACTTGGGTGGGCGAGGGGGAGAGAGACGGCAGTGTGACTCGGGTGGGCGGACAGCAGTGCGACTGGAATGGGGTGGATACGGCTGCACAATTTGGGTGGGCTTAAATCTGGGGCAGCTGGCTTTTGTTCTGAAATCCGGAAAAAATCCAAAATTCGGAACACACTGTCCCCCAAGAGTTCTGGATAAAGGATTGTATACCTGCATTCTATTCCTCTTGAAATGAATACCAGCATTTGCATTTGTCTTGTTCACTCCTGGCTCAGCCTGAAAGTTTATGTTCAGAATACCCTTTTTAAAAAAAAAATTAAAAGATCTTTAAAAAAACATACAGTCCAATAACAAAAAGAAATCAATTTTGTATAAGTATAAAAAAGAAAACAAAAACCCCACCCCACCCACCCACCCCATCAGCCAGCTCTCTTAAGAAGAGCCAACGATATGAATAAAAAGAAAAACAGAAAATATTTACAATAAAGCAAAGTATATCTCAATGCATTTACTCCAAGTAAGGAGACCACTTATTAACAAAAAAATAATAATTGTCATGCAAGTTGTATGTAATTCTTTTCCATAATAATACAAGCTTTCAATTCATTATGCCAGCATACTATATTAATCTCTATA
This sequence comes from Narcine bancroftii, assembly GCF_036971445.1. Taxonomy (NCBI): domain Eukaryota; kingdom Metazoa; phylum Chordata; class Chondrichthyes; order Torpediniformes; family Narcinidae; genus Narcine; species Narcine bancroftii. The sequence continues at coordinate 339,954,349 of NC_091469.1, forward strand.
TTATCTTTAATAATACAGCTACACATTTTTGTGCTACAGACAACACTAAGTGCACAAATGCAATTTGAAACTTATCCAACCCTAATCCCCTCAAAGAGACCATATCACCCAATTAAAAAATCAATGGGTCTAATGGTAATTTAATGTTATACAATTTTTCCAAAACTAACCTAATTCCTTCCCAAAATGGTTGTACTTTAACACAAGACCAAAAAGCATGTAAAAAAGTTCCAGTACATAAACCACATCTAAAACAAGAATCCGAATTACGAAAACCATATTTTTTCAATTTCTCCGGAGTTAAATATAACTGATGTAGAAAATTATAATTAACCATTCCGTATCTTGCATTCTTCAATTTAGTTACACTATCATAACACATATCCTCCCAATTATCTTCCGGAAAAAATATATGTTAAATAATTTTCCCATTTAAGCCTAGATTTCTCCCATTCCAGTTTATCTATACTATCTTGTAACACTTGATACATAACTGAAATATAACCCTTTTTTGGTATAGAGGAAATAAAAGATTCAAATTTTGTCAATATAGGTAAATTAATCTCTTTACCATAATTATCTTTTACCAAAGCTCTAAGTTGGTAGTACTCAAACAAAGAATTTACGTATCAAATCATTCCCTCAATTGATTAAAAGAAAGAAACTGTCCTTCCTCAAAACAATCCTGCATTATTTTTATACCCTTAGAATCCCAACCCTTTAAATGATTATTAAACATTGAAAAGGGAATAAGCTAGTTATTATATAATGGAGTTAAAATTGATAATTTATCTTTTGATCCTAAAACCATATTTCTTTTACTCCAGACCTTTAACAAATGTTTTAATACTGGCATATTACACTCCCACAGCAAATTCATATTCCATCGAAATATAAATTGATGTACCTCAACTTCAGAAATACAAGCCATCTCCACTGTTGCCCAACTTGGGGGTTGATCCAAGTCCACCAATCTACTAACAAATTTCAACTGAGCTGGTTCGTAAAAGTTTTGAAAATGAAGTAACTGAAATCCACCTAATGCATATTTTCATGAGAGTCTATACAATGCTACTCGAGGTAATTTACCTTTCCATAAAAACTCCCTCACCACTTTATTTAAATCCTGAAAAAAAACCTTTTGAAAGGAAACACGGTATCGACTGAAACAAATATTGAATTTGAGGAAAAATATTCATTTTAATACAATTTACCCAACCAATTAAGGTTAATGGAAGATCTTTCCATTTAATTAAGTCCACTTTAATCCTTTTTAATAAAGGAACATAATTTAATTTATATTAAGATTGATAATCAGCATTTACAATTACTCCTAAATATTTAATTTTATCTGACCATTTTAATTTTATATTTTTATATTCTGAATAATCACCTTCTCCAACTGGCAAGATTTCACTCTAATCCCAATTAACTTTATATCCATATAGCTCTCCAAATTGCAATAGACATTCTTGCAACTGTGACAATGACTGTTTTGGTTCTGTCAAATATATCAACACATCGTCTGCAAATAAATTAATCTTATATTCATCACCCATAACCCTCATCCCTCTTATCTTATCATTCTGTCTTATTGTCTGAGTTAACGGTTCAATAGTGACAATGGACAACCTTGTTAAGTCAAATGTGTCAATTTAAATGGCAAAGAAACTTGACCAATTGTAACCACCCTAGCAATTGGGTTTATATATAAAGCTTTAACTCAATCAATAATAAAAGGGCCAAATTTAAACTTCTCTAACACCTTAAATTAAAAAATCCCATTCAACCCTATCAAAGGCTTTTTCCGCATCCAACGCTGCTTTTGATATGCATTGATGAATGTTATCAACCAAAGAATATTATCTGACACATTCCTATTCTTGATAAAACCTGTTTGATTAATATGTATCAACTTAGGTAAGTACTTCATAAAAGATTTTTATAAAATTCCACAGAGAATCCATCATCCCCTGGTGACTTTCCATTTGGCATCTCCTGTATAGCTTCCTTAATCTCAAAATCTGTAAACAGAGATTCCAATTCCATAACATCTTCCTCCCCTAATACCGGTAATGTTAATTTGGATAAATAAGATTCAATAAAACCATTGTCCTGCTTCCCCTCAGAAGTATATAATTTTTGATAAAATGAATAAAACTGGTCATTAATTTCCTGAGGTTTGTAGAAAACTATTGAATTCTTATTAACAGTATAAATAGTCCGTAATACCTGTTCCGTTTTTAATTGCCATGCAAGTACCTTATGTGCCCTTTCGCCCAATTCATAATAACGCTGTTTAGATCGATTAATTAAATGCTCAAATTGATAAGTTTGTAATGTATTATAACATAATTATAATACAACTTTTTTTTATCTTCTGTCACATCTTTCTGAAAATCTTTCTCTAACACAGCATTTTATTTCTCCAATGCTAAACTTTCTGCCATATATTGTTTCTTAACTTTCGTAGTATAACTAATAATCTGCCCTCTCAAATAAGCTTTCAAAGCAACCCATAGTACAAAATAACTATCTACAGAATTAACATTCTCAGCCAAAAACAAAGTAATCTGTTCTTTAACAAAAGTAACAAAATCTGGTTTTTTTTCAATAACATTGTATTAAACCTCCATCTGTAAGACAAATGTACCACTTCCGAACTTACACAAGAAAAGAGCATAAAGAATGATCTGATATAACCCTACTTTTATATTCAGCCTATAATACTCTATCCTGTAAATGTGCCGATACCCAAAAAAAATCTATTTTGGAAAATGAATCATGTTGAGATGAATAAAAAGGGAAATCTTTCTCCGTAGGATTAACTCTTCTCTAAATATCCACCAAATTTAAATCTTTCATCAAGGCCCAAATTTGTATTGCCATCTTTGATTTCCTTATACTTTTCAGAGATCTATCCAATAAAGGATCCAAAACACAATTAAAATCTCCACCGACTAGAATATTTTCATTAGTTTTATTTAACAACCAAAAAGTTTCTGTAATAAGCTGTTCATCATCTATATTAGGTGCATAAACATTAAGCAAAGTCAAAGATTCAGCAAAAACTTTACAGTTCACCCTCAAAGCTCTCCCAGCATTTCCTTCCAATGATTCTAATTCAAATGGAAAACTTTTATGAATTAAAATCGCTACGTCTCTCACCTTAGAATTAAATGAATAAGAAAACACATGATCAACCCACTCTCTCTTCAATTTCAAGTGTTCTTTTTCAGTCAAATGTGTTTCTTGCAAAAAAAGCAATATCAACTTTCTTTTTTTTATATAGGCCAATACTCGCTTCCGCTTAATTGGATTATTCAACCCCTGAACATTAAAGGTTGCAAATTTCAAATTAGACATTCCTACAAACTAATAATATATTCACACACTACAAAATATCGCTCCCCTTATAAATCCTTAAAATCGTAAATCTTCCCCCTATAAAATGTCAAATTGAAAAAAATAAAGAAAAAATCACCACTAAAAAAAACCACCCAAAGGTAGTAACGCTCTAAAAATCTGGGTGTGGTAAAGCCCACTAGTGGCAGATGACTTTCAAAGATTTCAGTGCCATCCAAACTCCCCCCCCCCTCCCAGCCAGACTTATATACATTGTTTAATCAAATATAGTAAGTATATTCAACCCAGTGATTCCAGCCCCAATGATTGTTCTGGGTCTTCAATATCAAGAAGATTTTGTGTCAATTCTTCTTTCTTTCCATGCTTCCCATTCTTCCCATTCCCATTTCCATTTGCCCTTCTTTTAGGTGACAACAATGAAGACCGACTACTCCCTCACAAATCTGGCAATGAATTAGCAAAAATTAATGCATCGTGATCATTTTCAAAAAATTGGGATAGAAAATTTCTGTAAAAAACTTTCAACACCGCAGGATAACGAAAAGCAAATTTATAACCCTTCCCCCACAATACTTCTTTAGTTGAATTAAATTCTCGACGTCGTCTAACAATTTCTTGACTCAAGTCCGCATAAAAGAATACTCTATTATTTCGAGTCATCATTGGAGATTGACGTTGTCGGGCCTTCTGCACCCCAGTCGTAATATCATTTCTCTATCTTGGTATTTCAAACAATGAATTAAAACCGCCCGTGGTGACTGTCCTGGAAACGACTTCTTCCTTAATGCTCTATGTGCTTGATCCAACTCCAGACCTTCCAGAAAAAACTCCTTGCCCAACACCTCAGGGATCCATTTCTTAAAATTTTTTATTGGATCAGAACCTTCAATATCTTCTGGAAGACCCACTATTTTTACATTATTCCTCCGACTTTGATTTTCCAATGAATCAATCTTCTTCAATAATTGCTTTTTCTGAATCCCCCAGTCCACAAAAGAATCCTGCACTTTTTACATTTTTTCCCTATTACGTTCCACTTGATTTTTACATTCAAAAAAAGCTGCTTCAATTTTTTTGAAATTATCTTTTACAGTGTCTACTGATTTTATACATCTATTAACATCACTTTTAACTACAGTCATATCTTGCTTCATATTTGTCATTTCTTCACACATAGTACTCATTTTAGTTTTCACTCCCAAAAATCCTTGAGTCATCTGCTTTGACATAGTCTCCATTTGGTAAGCAATCCCTTCCAAAACAGTAAACACAGAGTCCAGTCCAGATTCAATCACCTCCCTTTGAGGCCTACCTTCTCTAGACTCAGCCCCTATTTCTTCCTATGTACATTCCAGTAAAGTTAAATCCTCTTCTTCTTCAACCACAACTGGTCCTTTTCCGGTGCTGCTGCGGGTCTGGACACCCGATGATGGCACACCGACCTCATCAGGCCGCCGTCGCTCAGTTTGCCCCACAGCCCACACCTTTTCCAGTAATTCATGCACCCTCGGAGCACCTCGCATGCCTGGCAGAACCACTGATCGCACAGGTGTGTCCTCCGACGCTAGACTGCGTGCCCCCGGACCACTAGGCAACATCGCGGGCTCGAAGGCTCCTCTCTCGGCTGGACCAACCGCACGCCTAACTTCACGGGTGCGTGAGTCAGCACCAGCCGAGCTTGTCATCGAGCCGGCGCCACCTTGTGGATGCAGGATTGGCGCCGGTGTAATACTTAGCTGTGCAGGAGCCCTCTGAGGCCTGGGGGTCCCATCGACTACTCCGTGGTTTCAACCTCAATCCTTCAACACTTTTATAAGTAATTTCTTCTGTAATTGAGCTTTTGACTTTTTCACATTGGTAGCTATTGCAATCCTCTGTAAATACTACTTTTAACTACTTTTATAAATTTTAAAATTGAGTATTTAAAAAGCTAGCTGGGGGAAGGTGGAATTGCACGTCTGTCTTCTACGCCATCTTGCCACGCCCCCTCCCCCCCACCCCGCACATTTAGAATATCCAGTATGAGGACTCCCAGATCCCTTTCTTTGCATCAGGGAATTTTCAGTTTTATCTCCATTTAGTCAATAGTCCGTCCATTTACTTCTTCTCCCATGGTGCATGACAGAACACATTCTGACATTGTATTTTATTTACCACTTCTCTGCCCATTTTCAGAATCGAAGTGCTTCTGCAGCCTCTCTGTTTCCTCAACACTATCTGCTCCTCCACTGGCCTTTGTATGATCTGCAAACTTGGCCACAAATCTATTCATTCCAGAATTCAAATAATTGATATAGAAACATAAAAACAAGTGCCGTAACACTGACCCCTGTGGAACACTACACACAACTGGCAGCCAGCTAGAATATGATCTTTGCATTCTGACTCTGCTTCTTGCCAATTAACCATTGGCCTATTTACATTGGTATGTTTCCTGTTATACCATGGGCTCCCATCTTGTCAACTGGCCTCATGTGCAGCACGTTGTCAAAGCCCTTCTGAAAATCCAAATACACAACTTCCACCGCACCGCCTGCTTGTCACTTCAAAGTATTCCAATAGGTGTGTCAAGCAAGATTTTCCCTCAAGGAAACCATGCCGGCTTTGGCCTATCTTATCTTGTGCCTCCAAGTGCCCTGTATCCTCATCCTTGATGATCAACTCCAACATCTTCCCAACCACTGATGTCAGGCTAATTAGTCTATCATTTCCTTTCTGCAGCCTCCCTCCCTTCTTGAATTTACATTGTGATTTGCTAGTCCTCTGGGCCCATGCCAGAATCTATTGATTCCTGAAAGATCCTCACCAAAGCCTCCACAATCTCTATAGCTACATCCCTCAGAACCTGGGACCATGATGTCATGCCTCATCTGATCTCTGACAATGGATCTCTCCCAGTACATGAACAATCAGTGAGGCTTGGATTACAAGCACAGTTCTCTGGAATGGGGCTTACAATCACATATTTCCAACTAAGAGCTAAATACATTATCACTGAGCTACTTATCTGACCCATGTAGCTACTTGGTGAATATTATTTTCCAAAAACCTTCCATTTTGAAACTAGGTAAAACTCTGTTATAGACACGAGCTCCTCTTGTCCATGAAATATGCCTCCTGCTTCCTCACCCTCATTGGCCTTAAATTGCTGGCTACACAATGTCCCATTCTCATTCCATGTTGTTGTGAACACTTCTTCTTTCTTGGATACAGTCTCCACTTGAAATCTACCATAAATGAACCTCAGATGGTATCCTTTATGGCCAATTCTAAATCACTTTGGCCAGCTGAAAGCAAAGGTAGGCTTTGTGCCGATTCTGGAGTTCACCAGTCCAACATCAACATCCACTGAAATAAACTTTTTTTTGCAGATCTTTATCTTTTCAGTGCTTAGGCCAATAAAATTAATGGAGCTCATTTGAGTGTGAAATGGACAATCAAGAGTTTTATTTAAGGAATATGTCCTCTTACATCTGATACCATTATCAGGGAAAAATTCAACCCTCTCATAATTTTAAGAAGTTACCACTCAGCCTCCTTGGCTCCAGGAAAAAAACAAGCTGCACCTATGCAGGAAATCTCCTAGTGACTCTCCACTACACTACCTCCAGCACAATCATGGCCTTCCCATAGGTATGATGACCAGAACCGCACAAAATGCTCCATCTTCAACCTAAACAACTTTTTGTAAAGATGGAACATGACATCCCAAATCTTATATTTTTTGCAATGACCTACAAATGTAAGCATGCCCAGTGCCTTCTTAATCACCTCAAATTGTAATTCATAGAATTTAGAACAATCCACAACTTAATCAGGTATTTCGGCCCATCTTATCAGTCACACTATTTCCTGCTTCGTCTCATTGACGTTCCTGGACCATAGCTCTCCATGCCACTTTTATCCAAGTAAAGTAAAAGTTCAAAAGTCTGGATGCCAGAAATCTGGACCACCCAAGAATCTGGACTCTCAAACCTTTTAAATTTTGGGAGCTTTTGGGTGCAAACATATGTGCATGCATAAGCGCCACAGATGCACAACGGCAACAAATGACCACGCTTAATACAGTTAATCTTATCACAAAGTTATTCACGTGTCTGCCTGTCCCGCATCGGACTTGTCAGCTACGAACGAGCCTGGAGCTGACGTGAACATTACCCCTCCATAAATCTTCGTCCGTGAAGCCAAGCCAAAGAAAACAGAAAGAATTTTTAAGCATAATTTCAAGCATTTCACACTTTCTTTGTAGTGAAAAATTTTATGTTTACATTTTTGTCAAGTGGTGACTATATTATTCTTTAAAACTGCTTGGTCTGAAGAATGAAGAATGCAGTATTTGCTAATGAATAAAATATCAAAATATACCTGTTCATCTCTTTATTATTCTTCCATAAATTTGAATTTTAAAAGTACTGGCAGAAAATCTGGAAAATCCAAAAATCCAGACCGACCCAATTCCCAAAAAGTCTGGATTTTAGGACTTTTACTGTACCTATCCAAATATCTCTTCTATGTTTATTTTATGTAACTCTATGAATTCTCCCCTCATTCTCTGACACTTCAGAGAATAAATTCTCAACCTTTCACTTAAAGTTAGCTCCTCAAGACCCAGCAATATCCTTGTAAATTTTCTCTGAATTCTTTCATTTTATTGATGTCTTTCCTGCAGTTAAGTGATCAAAACAGCACACAACACTTCTATAGGTGCTGTGAGACCTGTTGAGTTCCTCCAATATTTTAGTGTTTTAACTACAATCACATCTGTAGACTTTTGTGTTTCACACAATATCCACATGTGGCTTCACCATGTATTATACAACTTCAACATAACACCCCTACTCTTGTACACAATACTTTGTTTTATGAAAGCCAATATGTCAACACCTCTCTTTACAAACATATTTACTTCTGTCACCACTTTGAAGGAATTATGTATCTGTACTTCCAGATCTCTCTGTTCTATGACACTGCTGTATCCCACCATTTACCTTCATATCAGGGTTGTGGCATGGACTCCAGCATAGTTTGGGGGCAGTGGCATAGCTAGAGGAGGAGTAGGGGGTGCGGTTGTTCCCCCAAGCACATTCTTAAAAAGTGGCATCTTTTCAACAACTTTTTAACTCTTTAGTTCCCTTGTGCATTAAAGTCAAACCTCATTTAAATTTTTTTTTTAACTTTATCACATGGCCTTCGAAGAACTCTCTGGATTCATTCATTACTTTACTCAACCAACCTCCCAGTGCTCGGAACGGTGTACTCAGTCTCCTGGCCACTGGCAGCCTGGCATCTGGTGAACAAAAACTGTGATGCCATTGCCTCCTCTCTGAAGCTGGATGATCCAATAGAACTTCATCTTTTTCATGTCACAAGTCACAACCCCAGAGATAGGTAAGTTGCATACATAATGACACTATTACTGAAACATGAAATTAATGAATGTAGAATACAACTATGTATATCATAGTTAGGTAATTAAATATTTCACATATAAGAGAAATGAGCATGCATTTACAAGCCAAAAAACTTTGGCACCTGTAGCCTAGCCTATGCACGTTCCTTGCTCCTCGACTGTGGGTGTAATCATCATTTCCCCAACTTTTGGTTCTGTAGTCATAGTTTTTTTTTCTGATAAAGAATACCATGGAGAAAAACACTAAGAAGAATAAACATTTTGCTTACCAAATTTCATTTGTTCAATGAAAGAACTGTCCTGGCTGGACTTCTAACAGTGGAAAGGAAAGAGATAGAGAAAAATAGGATGATTCTAACCCATATATTTGATGCAGTTCTCTATTTTGAAAAAAAATTTGCATTCCATGGTCATCGTGAGTATCAAGGTTTAGGTTCCACAAGTACAAATGAAGGTAATTCTTTGGAACTTATGAAGGTGTTTGCCAAATCATTATTCTGCACGTAATCTCTTAATGTTTTAGCAGTCTTTTTTTGACTATTTTAATTTTCATTTTTCATAAATACATTATACACATCAAATGTTTTTAACAGATTTTGAATGTTAAGAATGCCTTTCTCAACATTTGTCATTTAAATGTAAATTTAGTTTCAATGTTTTAAACAATCTTTCATTTTGTTTTGGATGTATAATGAAGTTTGCCAGAGTGCTCTTTACTTTAGTCACAGGAAGGGCAAAACAATGTATCTTGTATCTCACTTAGCGCAATGCTCCAGGAACTCTGCCAGATGTTATCTAGGTTACGGAAACTTTAGGCATTTAGGCACTTTTGAACAATGGTTTGAATTTAGCAAGGTGATGGTGCTAACAATCCAAGGAAAGCTGCCATAAAGATTTAGCAATTGGGGATTTCATCTTTCTTGACAGTCAGTGTACTTGGCTGGGAAATCTCAAGGGCTCAGCAGCAATTAATTTAAAAAAAAAATAATTTTAGACATACAGCACGGCAACAGGCCGCTTTGGCTCATGAGTCTGTGCCGCCCAATTTACACCTAATTAACCTACACCCCTGGAATGTTTCAAATAGTTGAAGGAAACCAGAGCCCTCAGGGAAAACCCATGCAGACACGGGGAGAGTGTAAAAAACTCCTTACAGACAGTGCGGGATTCGAAACCCAGTACCGATCACTGGCCCTGTAAAGGTGTTCCACTAACCACTACACCAACCGTGCCACCAATGTATTCTTTCTCAGGCTAATAATATTTCACTGAAAGCAGAGCTAAAAATTTCTGACATTTAAATAGGATTAAGCTCTCCATTGCAGGCAAAATCTTCGCTAGGATTCTACTAAATAGAATAATACCTAGTGTCGCCGAGAATATTCTCCCAGAATCACAGTGCGGCTTTCGCGCAAACAGAGGAACTACTGACATGGTCTTTGCCCTCAGACAGATCCAAGAAAAGTGCAGAGAACAAAACAAAGGACTCTACATCACCTTTGTTGACCTCACCAAAGCCTTCGACACCGTGAGCAGGAAAGGGCTTTGGCAAATACTAGAGCGCATCGGATGTCCCCCAAAGTTCCTCAACATGATTATCCAACTGCACGAAAACCAACAAGGTCGGGTCAGATACAGCAATGAGCTCTCTGAACCCTTCTCCATTAACAATGGCGTGAAGCAAGGCTGTGTTCTCGCACCAACCCTCTTTTCAATCTTCTTCAGCATGATGCTGAACCAAGCCATGAAAGACCCCAACAATGAAGACGCTGTTTACATCCGGTACCGCACGGATGGCAGTCTCTTCAATCTGAGGCGCCTGCAAGCTCACACCAAGACACAAGAGAAACTTGTCCGTGAACTACTCTTTGCAGATGATGCCGCTTTAGTTGCCCATTCAGAGCCAGCTCTTCAGCGCTTGACGTCCTGCTTTGCGGAAACTGCCAAAATGTTTGGCCTGGAAGTCAGCCTGAAGAAAACTGAGGTCCTCCATCAGCCAGCTCCCCACCATGACTACCAGCCCCCCCACATCTCCATCGGGCACACAAAGCTCCAAACGGTCAACCAGTTTACCTATCTCGGCTGCACCATTTCATCAGATGCAAGGATCGACAATGAGATAGACAACAGACTCGCCAAGGCAAATAGCGCCTTTGGAAGACTACACAAAAGAGTCTGGAAAAACAACCAACTGAAAAACCTCACAAAGATAAGCGTATACAGAGCCGTTGTCATACCCACACTCCTGTTCGGCTCCGAATCATGGGTCCTCTACCGCCACCACCTACGGCTCCTAGAACGCTTCCACCAGCGTTGTCTCCGCTCCATCCTCAATATCCATTGGAGCGCTTTCATCCCTAACGTCGAAGTACTCGAGATGGCAGAGGTCGACAGCATCGAGTCCACGCTGCTGAAGATCCAGCTGCGCTGGATGGGTCACGTCTCCAGAATGGAGGACCATCGCCTTCCCAAGATCGTGTTATATGGCGAGCTCTCCACTGGCCACCGTGACAGAGGTGCACCAAAGAAAAGGTACAAGGACTGCCTAAAGAAATCTCTTGGTGCCTGCCACATTGACCACCGCCAGTGGGCTGATAACGCCTCAAACCGTGCATCTTGGCGCCTCACAGTTTGGCGGGCAGCAACCTCCTTTGAAGAAGACCGCAGAGCCCACCTCACTGACAAAAGGCAAAGGAGGAAAAACCCAACACCCAACCCCAACCAACCAATTTTCCCCTGCAACCGCTGCAACCGTGTCTGCCTGTCCCGCATCGGACTTGTCAGCCACAAACGAGCCTGCAGCTGACGTGGACTTTTTACCCCCTCCATAAATCTTCGTCCGCGAAGCCAAGCCAAAGAAGAAGCTGAAAATTGAAATACCATAAATATACTTTTTCAATAACTTGTTGATGGCACAATATCGAGGGCCGAAGGGGCTGTACTGTGCTGTAGAGTTCTATGTCATATGTTAAAATATATATTTTATCATGTATGGAACTTCAAAAATCATTAGATGCGAATGAACAATTATTTTTCAAGATCTTTGGTTCTGCAGCTCTAAGTATGGCTTAAGACGTATAACATCTCACACTAGAAACACATAATCAGCATCAAAACTTCTGGATGTCTACATTAAACTACACATTTGCATTTACCGGATATTGTTGCCAGATTATCCTGAATGTAATGGTGAAAGCTAATATGTTCATTGTTATTTCTTACTACCAATGTCAGAACCATGTCATATAGATATTATTAAAATATATAAATTGCGTACACTGATGTTACTTTAAATTTTTTTTCTGAGAGAGAGGGAGAGAGAGAGAGCAGCAATGAGGAGTGCCATCTGACATAAGAGAAAGGGAAGGAAATAGCAATAGAAAGATGCAAGAAATAGGGTGAGAGTTGAAACAAACTCTCCAATTTACCAACTGTAGTCAATGTGCCCAATGGAATCACTGCAGAACATTTGCTTATAGATACCAATATGCAAATCCTTCAAAACTTTACGGGGTTGAAGGTCAATTGGACAGCATGGGCTTGTGGACTGTGCTGATATCTAATTTTTTTTAAAGTTACAAATTCAAAAAATATTTAAATCACCTTAAAACCCATTTGCTGACAGATTTGCCTCAAGAGTGTGAAATAGATGCCAACTCATCTGTTCTCCCTCCATTAAAGTTTAAAGATTCCAGTTTGTAGTGTTCTGACATTTTTCAATGTATACCTCGGATTAACCCAAACCCACTTATATTTGGGGGAAAAATTACCATCATTATCACTTGAAGGAATCAAGAGGCTAAGCTGGATCATGTGATAAGTGCATTATTCACTGCATGAGGGAAACAATGCATTTCTGCAGTCTGGCAGGGCTAGAGGAAAATGTGGCTTTTGAAACAAAAATTTAAATTTTGCTAAAGTTGAGACATGGCTGTATTGAATGAAAATGAAAAAAAAAATCCAACTTCAGAATCTATATTTAAGCAAAAAAATCAAAACACAGAAAGGAACGTTCAGAATCGATAAGTAAAAAAAAATTGTTTTTAGCCTCTGCAGAAGATGTGATGGTTTAAATATCCTAAATGAGGCATAGCCATTACTATCTTTTATTTGGTCATTGCTAATTATCAGTATCTTAAACAAATGACAGCAAGAAATGAAAATTTTGCAGCTCTGGAAGTGTGAAAATACCTAAAATGTTAGCGAGAAAGACGAGTTACTTTCCTAGTGACTGGAAAAAAGAAATCACAACAAAACTGAGCAGGATTGCCTGTTCCTAGAAATAGTACATGATTGCTTCCTGGTTCATTTCACACAATCACCCCTGTACTTGATGGAGTATTTTGTAATATTGTGGCTACATTAGGTTTAGGGAAAACTTAGAATTCAATATTTGTAACTGAGATCGTTGAACTAACCACCTGGACGTAAAGCTGCCTCTCTTATTTTCTTCTCACTAATAATAGACAAAAAAAGTTCAAATAATAATTTAAATACACTCTTACTATGCAGATCTACTACATAAAAATTTGAATTAAGTTTTGGAGGAGACAGTCAAAATGCATCCAGTCAGCGCACAATAAGTAAACGGTCAACATGGGTGGGAACTGCTGCAGTTTTCATTTTTAACTACAATAAATTATTGAGAAATCCCTTCATTTTATTCAAAGTTTTTAAAAAAAAAACTAGTTTTTTTTACTTTACTCCCAAATTTTAAAATATGTTTAGGAATGATGAAAACCTTACAAAATACACTTGTCAAGCAACTTCAAAAAATGTTAAAGATTGTGCTTACTTGACTTTTAATGTTTTATGGATAAATGCACAATTTATAAAGCTACAAAGATTCAAAATTAGAGGCAAACAAGGCATTTTATCCATGGTCAAGTTGAGGCCACACAAAAATTGGAGGAAAAGCACCTTAATTACTGAATTGATAGTCTCTAACTAATTGCCATTAACATCGACCTCCAATTTCTGATAACCTCCTCTCTTGATTTACAACCCCGCCCCATCTATTTCCTTCCCTAATCTCTCAGATCCCATTTCTCATTGACTCTTCCTTCTCCCATCCTCTCTACCTGCCTGTCATCCAGATCCTTTAGCTCCCCACCCCCATCCGTTCATTTCATTACCTACTGTGGTCTCTGCTTCTTCCTCCCATCACCTCCTAACTTTTAACTTCTTTCCCTCCCTCTCACCTGCCAGCCCCTCCCACTCTTTTATTCGGGTTTCTGCCTTTTTTCTTGCTATTCTGATGAAGGGTTACGAACTGAAATGCTGATTGTGTACTGTCTTCCATGAATGCTTCCTGAGTTTCTCCAGCATTTTGTGTGTGCCCCAAGATTCTAAAGTGATTAGATACTAAAACATAAACAGATTTATGTTCAGCAATCAAGGGAAACAAAAGTGGGAAGATACAGAAGAATTATAATTGAATTTAATTTTAAAGGCTTGGAAGTAGCATAGTGACAAATCTTTATTTTTTGGGATCCAGTCATAGATGACATTTATCACCCTTTGCTCATTCCCCATACAGAAGATGGCAGAGAGCTTCCTTCTTTAACCACACCAGTTCTCTGGAGAGGATACTCCTATGGTTCTGTTGAGACGATGTTCCAAGGTTTACTTCAGTAATCATGAAGGAATTGTAACATGCTCATATGGTATATAACTTGGAGCATAATTGAGGGGGATGGAGGACCTCCCAAGTACCTGAAATCTTTGTCTTTCTTGACAGTTGAAATTATGGATTTTGAATTCATTGTTTCAGTGGCCTGGGTGAGTTACTGCTGTACAGCTGTAAACAGTGGGTGCTGCTATCATGTACTCCAATGGTAAAGAAATTAATACCAAGGGTTTGGATGGGATGTCTTTAAAGAAGACCCCTATGTTCTGCATAATATTGAGCAGCTGTAGTATTGTTGGATCTGCTTCATCCAGTCAACTGGAGGGAATGTCATCATATTTATGCTATTGCTGGTAGAAAGTTTCTGGGGTGTCAGAAGAATACTCAGCCTCTGACCTGATTCATTTAAGTTGAGTTTCAGTGACACAAGGATACAAATGATGGAGAACTGGGTAATGAGAATGTTGTTAACAATTAAGATTGAATGCTTAGACTCTCATTTATTGGGATGACCATCATCTCGCATTCCCATCACTTGTCAGTCCATGTCTGTTTGGGTCTTGCTATATGCAGATATTGGCTTCTTTGTATGTTTGGGAAATGCAAATGGCAATTAGCATTGTGCATTCATCAATAAATAACAATATTTCTGCTGCATCATGGGAGAAAGCTAATTAAAGCATTTAAATCTATTTTCTTGGGCATAACATGAGAGTTGCAACACTATTATAGCACCACCAACCTGGGCTTGAATCTGGCGCTCTCTCAAAGGACTTTATACATTCTCTGTGTTTGTGTGGGTTTTCCCCACACCAATTGATCTACGATCCCTGAACTTTGCCATGTGGTCGCAGGGTGAACTGCGGCGGCCTCGGCCCCGGTCCGGGCAGTATGGACCGACCTAGGAGGGGAGGCAGGCCCCTCCAGCCCGGGTAAGAAACCTGCATAGGAGAAGGCCACTCCGATATAAAACCTACGACCCAAGGACCTCGCTGCCACGTCCCAGCTTGCTTGGCCACGGCACACGAACCATGGGTGTAAAGGGTGGGGCCAGTACTGCGCGCACTGCACTCCACCTAAAAGCTCCTTTGCGCAGGCCAGAGGACAGGTCCACGTCCTCCCCCTCCACGTCCTCCCCCTCCACGTCCTCCCCCTCAAAAAAAAACCCAACACCCAACCCCAACCAACCAATTTTCCCTTGCAACCGCTGCAATCGTGTCTGCCTGTCCCGCATCGGACTGGTCAGCCACAAACGAGCCTGCAGCTGACGTGGACTTTTTACCCCCTCCATAAATCTTCGTCCGCGAAGCCAAGCCAAAGAAGAAAGAAAGAAAAAGAATAGATTAATTAGTTTTGGGGGGGGGGGGGTGGGTGCTAAGCTCAAGAGCAGGAAGGGCCTGTTACCATGCTGCATGTCTAAAAAATGGTTTTCTAAATTTTTTTTATTTTTCACACTATGAACCATATTAATCAAAATACACACAAGCATTTCCCTCTTTAATATACACAGTGGGATTTTCTCCCCTTTTTCACCCCCTCCCTTCCCTCCCTCCTTCCCACCCCCCTTCAAATCATTAAACGTTCAACATATACAATACAATAAACCCATTAAACAATGTCATCACACAATGAAAACAAACAAGAAAATTGTGTCATCTGCTTTTACACACTGGATCAGGTCATTTCGTCTTCTTCTCATTCTATCATTTTAGGGGGGTGGAGGTCCGCGGTCGGCCCTCTCTGTTCCACGTATGGTTCCCAAATTTGTTCAAATAATGTGACTTTACTTTTTAAATTATATGTTATCTTTAAAGTATAAAATAGAACATTTTAATTAACCTTTTGGCTTGGTTCTAGCAATATCCATAAGATGAATCTCCCATTCCCGAGACTCCTGTGCATTTGGAAATCCTGTTTTATGACCACCAGCAAAAATGGTATGTGAGAGCCTCTAGCAGCACACATCAGACTGCCTGAACTGGTCAGATGAATCGCTTTTTCCCTTTCCCTCCTGTATATGTTGTTTCCAGGCACTCGGGAAGTTACAGTGGTCAATCACAAAATTATTCTGTATGTGCACATTTTTCTGTTTTTCCAGCTGCTGTGGAAACTGCCCTGAAATATAAACAGAGCAGCTCTCACTGCACCAAGGTCTAAAATTACAACGGATAGGATGATGATTAGTTCTTAGGAAATTCCATTTTAACCACTGGTCTTTTATTCAGGAAGAGGAGGGAAGTAAGTCCAAGCCAGGGATCAAATGTTTAAGATCAGAGGAGGGGTTAATGCAACATGCAAATAATTAAGGATGTGCATGGTTCTAAGATAGTTTGAGAAGTCTTAAAGTACCAAGTGTTTCATCATGACTTCATAAATCTGATGATAAAGTGGTGAAAATTAGGTGGTGTTTTAATTTAATATTATGGCTACATTTGGTCTCCTAGAGAATTGCTTAATTAACCCCATTGGTTTCCAGGTTGATCTGTTAAATAAATGGCAGACAATCTATGATTTTTTTTTCTTTAAAAAATACTTGAAACTCTATTATAAGATTTAATGTATGTGTAATATGAACAAAAAATCGATGAAACAGGTGATACGAATTCAGGA
Source organism: Narcine bancroftii (assembly GCF_036971445.1). Classification (NCBI taxonomy): domain Eukaryota; kingdom Metazoa; phylum Chordata; class Chondrichthyes; order Torpediniformes; family Narcinidae; genus Narcine; species Narcine bancroftii. Next base: position 339,971,364 of record NC_091469.1, read on the forward strand.
AAAGAAGTTGTTAGTTGAGGCAAAATGCATAATGAAGGACACAAAGGAGATTTGGATCTACTCAGTATGGTGGATGTTTATGGCTTTATATATATATATAATATATATATATATATATATATATTACTTATAGAACAGCAAGATTATTTCAAAGCAATGGTAGAAGTGGAAGTGACCGATGAGGGAAACTGGCAGGACTCTGACGAAGAGAGAAATCACATAATGGCCACAGATGCAAATAATGCAATTAATTGGCTGACAATCTAGTGTGAAATTAAGAATGATATTTTTTAAAAACAAATAATTATTTTCTGGACAGATACAAAGTGGCATCAAACTAGCTTGCAGTACATAAACCTGGAAAAATGACCCAGAAATTGCAATAAAAATAATGATGCTCCAACTGTGCCTACCACTATTAAGGCTGATAAAATCATTAAATCATCTTTTTTTGGCAAGACACAGAGATACGCCATGAATTCCAAATTGATATATATTGCCGGCTGATTTGCACAGCTTTGCTATGAACTTCATAAAAATTGGACCTTGCTTGAAACTGCTCTGTGATTACCCATGATTTACAACACAAACACAAAGGAACAGTATAAAAAAAAAGAACGGATATTAAGGATAACATTAATGAGAATAATAATAGAATTCATGGTCTTGACATAAACATAACTGTGGAGGCCTTGAAAAGGAACAGTTAGATCTACAACCCTCACTCCTACAGAGTTGTTCCAAGAGGCTTTTAAAACCGTCTTACTTTTCATTTCAACCTCCTTTTATTTTGACTCTTAATCCAAAGTGACCCTCCATTTCTCTTTCAGCAATTATTTTAATGATCATTTGTTGCGTCTTTCTCTCATGGCAGTTTATGGATGTGTGAGCTTCTCAAGAAACATTAATATGAATTTGTAAAAAGTTAGATGGAAACATTTCCAAATTATACTTACTGAAGAAAAAGATGCAAGAATGGATTCATCATATCAAAAATAGTTTCCACAGCTTGGGCCAATAAAATCAGATAATATATCAATTTTAGATAGATCAAAGAGATAGCATTCCCCTGGTTCTCACCTTCCATCCTCCCAAATTTATATTCAACAAATCAGTCTCCATAACTCCCCTTCAGCATTTTACTGGAATCATTCCTTTGAAACTCCCTGGTCCACTCTCCTGTTCTCACCAACCGACCCCTTGTTCAGACATTGTCCTTTGCAATTGCAGGCAATTCAAACTTGATCTTTCACCTTTTGCTTTCCAATAATCTGTAGATTAAATCAGTCTCACCAGATGGAAGCAACAACTCACTTCCATTGCATTTAATGTGATCTCCTTGACAGTGACCAAATGTACTTTATTAACTGCTTTGCAGAGCCTCTGAATTCAGTCCACAGTGGTGAACATTCACTTCTTGTTGTTGCCTGTCATTTAACTTTCTGTCCCACTTCCATACTAACGTATTTATCTGTGGCCTTCAGCAGTACTACAATGAGGCCATAGACAAGCTTGAGGAACAGCACCTCATTTTCTCCCTGGACAATGTTGCAACCTTCTTGACACGTTGAATTCTACAACTTTGAGCACTGGGATTTCTATCTGTAAGAGATGTCCACTGTGATATTGGCTCAGTTTATTTTTAACTTTTCCCCTCTAGGAATGGAGGTCATGACCAGTCTGACCTGCTAGCATGTCTTCTTACTCTGCATTTTATCTATGTTCTCACTCTTTAGCTGTTTACTTTCACTCATTGACAAGATAACCATGTTTACAGCTTATCCCTATGATCACATAGGTTTTACCCAGAGACATCTTTTCACTAATGTTTCATGTAGCATGACAAGCATCTTTTGCTTCCTCCCACATCCGATGAATGCTTTGAAATGTTAGCTCTCTTTCTCTTCCCACAGATGCAGTCTGACTTGCTGAGTATTTCCAGTATTTTCTTAATTTCTTTTAAATTTTCAGCATCTGTGCTTTTTTATATTTTCACTGTTAGGATTATTGAAGCTGGTTCATATTTCTTGCTTGTTACATCTTCCATTGAAGAAAAATAGCCATGTTATTTAGATTCATAGTATCCTAGAACATTACAGCATAGAAACAGGCCCCTTCAGCCCTTCTCATCTGTGCCGAACCATTTTTTTGCCTACTCCACTAACCTGGACCCAGACAATAGCCCTCCATACCTCTCCCATACATGTACCTGTCCAAATTCTTCTTAGATGTTAAAAGTGAGCCCGCATTCAACACTTCGGTTGGCAGCTTGTTCCACACTCTCTGCGTGAAGAAGTTTCCCCTCATGTTCCCCTAAAGCTTTTCTCTTTCACCCTTAACCAATATCCTCTGGTTAGTATCTCATCTACCCTCAGTGGAAAAAAAAATATTCTCCTCATAATTTAAAATATCTCTTTCAAATCTCCCCTCATTCTTCTATGTGCCAGGGAATAAAATTTTCAACTGTAACTCAGATCCTGAAGTCCAGGTAACATTCTGATAAATCTTCTCTGTACTCTTTCTATCTCATTGATATCTTTCCTATAGTTAGGTGACCAAAACTGCACACAGCACTCCAAATTTGGCCTCACCAATGTCTTATACAACTTTATCATAACATTCCAACTCCTCTACTCAATACTTTGATTTATGAATGTCAATATGCAAAAGTTCGCTTTACAACCCTATCCTCCTGTGACACCAATTTCAGAGAATTATGTATCTGTATTCCCAGATCCTTCTGTTCTACCGTACTCCTCAGTGCCCTACTATTTACCATGTATGTCCTTTCTTGGTTTGTCCTTCCAAAATGCAACACTTCACTCTTGTCTGCATTAAGTTCCATCTGCCATTTTACAGCCCTCTTTTCCAGCTGGTTCAGATCCCTCTGCAAGCTTTGAAATCCTTTCTCGCTGTCCATACACCTCCAATCATAGTGTCTTCTGCAAACTTGCTGATTCAATTTATCATCCTGATATTGGTGACATACAACAATGATCCCGATCCCTGAGGCGCACCACTAGTCACAGGAACTCCAATCTGAGAAGCCATCATCACCATTGCACTCTGGCTTCTCCTATCCAGCCATTGTTGAATCCATTTCACTATTTCACCATGAATACCTAGTGCCTGAACCTTGCTGACTAACCTCGCTTGTGGGACCTTGTCACAGGCCTTACTAAGGTCTATGTAGACAACATTCACAGTCTTTCCTTCCATCAATTTTCCTGGTAACCCCCTCAAAAAGCTCCATAAGATTGGTTAAACCCGAACCTATCACTCACAAAGCCATGTTATCTATCCCTAATCAATCCCTGGCTATCCAAATAATTGTATATCCAATCTCTTAGAACACCTTTCAATAATTTACCTACTATGGCATCAGGCTACCTTCCAATCTTCCGGCACCACACCCGTGGCTAAGGACATTTAAAATATTTCTGCCAGAGCCCCTGCAATTTCTACACTAGCCTCCCTCAAGGCCCGAATGAATACCTTGTCAAGCCCTGGGGATTTATCCACCTTATTTGTTTTAAGACCACAATCACCTCCTCTTTAATCTCTGTAGGTTCCATCATCTCACTGCTTATTTTCCTTACTTCCCATGACTCTGTGCCAATTTCCTGAGTGAATACTGATGAAAAAAAACATTAAGAACCCCCCCCATCTCTTTTGTCTCCATACAAAGCCGAACAACTCTGATCTTCAAGGGGACCAATTTTGTCTCTTACTATCGTTTTGCTCTTAAAATACCTGTAGAAACCATTAAGATTTTCCTTGACATTCTCTGCCAAAGAAATATCATCTTCTTTTAGCCTTCCTGATTTTTTTTTCTTGAGGTTTTCCTTTCATTTTATATACTTCCCATGCACCTCATTTGCTCCATGTTGCCTATACCTGTTAAACACCTTCTGAACCAGATTCCTAATATCCCTCGAAAATCAAGTTTCTATATGCCCGCTAACTTTGCCTTTAATCCTGACAGAAACATAAAAACTCTGTGTTCTCAAAATTTCACCATTTACCTTAATTAAAACTGAGAAGTTGAAGAGGGTGTGAATCAAGAACATGAGAAACAAGCAGAACATAACAAGAAATTATGACGAACTTGTTAAAACTAACTTTCAATGATTAATCAGCACTTAAATTGGGGCTTTTCCACTGTTATTGTATCTCATTGATATTATGACATACTTTCAGTAATTCACTGAAAAATTGTAACAGGCCTTGAAAATATTATTACTGGGAATAGAATGAACCCTCACTCATCATTAAGCATTTCTATCTCCAAATTAGATGATAATGAGGTGAGGTCCACTCCAGGAACAGAGTAGTTGGATGTTAGTGTTTTGGTCTCTGAATACAGGATTAAAATCTGGTGAGCAACTTAATTCTGGTATTCCACATCCACATTACAATTTGACTTTTTGCTACTTATTTATATATCCTACCAATGCAGAAGCAACTTTTATGTGCACCTCCAGCTTTTTTTCTGTATAACGTTCACATTGACTCTCAGTTGAAAGACTAATTCCAAGTCTGCATGGAGACCTCGTTGAATTTTACTTAAATAAAAATGGCAGGTAGGGGAAACATTGGAAATTGAAGTGTGAATGATTGCATCAACATAAAGAGAAGTGTACTAAACATTGTGAAATTTCAGCTCTTTCTTTCATCACAGATGCTGCCTGACCTTCTGTATATTTCGAGCATTTCTGTTTTGATTGAACCTTAACTTCCGCTAGCTAGGCATTGAAACAATTGAACTCAGTGTCTTTAGTTTCTACCACAGATTTCAATTTCATTTCCTACTCACTGTCTAAAATGAAACCAGCTGTTCATACATTTGATGCTCTGTTCCAAGTTGTATTGGGTTTCTGACCCCACATCAAACAAATTGCATACTCAGAACTGAACATTTTAATTTTCTCCTTCGTATTTTGATTTTTTTCATAAATGCTGGCTTTTTTAGTATATTGCTGAGCCATTTTATTCTGTTGTACCTTGATCACCTGATCAATCTGTATCAGCATGCGATCCCTTCATGCATCACATCTTTACTTCCATTATGGATTTTACCTACTTTCCTTACTATGCATTCTCATTCAGCCATAAGTACTGACCATTCAATTTTTAACTTTATCTGACTCTAGTCTCTCGCTTATTTGCTCCTCTTTTGTGTAGGGCCATAGGATCTTGTATTTTCACCATCGGTTTCCTTGTCATTATGCTCAGTAAAATGATCTTCTTTGACAATGATTTGCTTTGAATTTGCTCTGTTTCCCACTTGGTTTCACATTTTCTGCATTTCTTCAATGCCTTGCTTTTTCTACATTAAACCAAACTGTGCATATATTGTGATCTCTAGTGGATAAAACACCAAAAATGCTTTTCAATTTCATCTTCAGCTATTTCAATACAATTTTTCATCTATTGCTATGTAATTTGCAGTTGCACTTCATCTGCAATGACCAACATATGTTTTGTCTTACTCATTCTCTAATTTCAATTCTGGTTGCTCCCATTCACCTACCACTGCTTGTCAGGTCTCACTCTCTGTTTCTCTTTTATGTCTTAGAGTATGGTTGAGCAGATAGAGCTCCAGATTGAATCTGCATTAGATAGTCTTCCTCACCAACATTCATCTCATGTCCGCAAGACACAGGTTGAATTTATAAAATTTCAGCATTGGATGGATTAAAGTAAAAGGAACTAAGGTACAATGTATTCCCAGTATAATAATCAACAACTTTTTTTTTTGGATTAAATGAAAATCATGTCTGGTTCCCACATTTAAAATGCATTTTCTACTTTCAATCTTGAACAGCGTAATCAAAACTTTCTTTTCAGTTGAGCAGCTCGAGATTAAGTGGAGCATGTCGCACCTCCTCGAATCTGCTATTCAGATAGGGTGTGCTATTTTATCAATTTCAATGAAGAATTTTGATGTTATTGAGAATGATTAAGTTGTGCTTTTAAATTGTAACACCCATTGAGAGAAACCACAAAACTGTTCTAGACTTCAATAAGGGACAACCACATATAAACAAAAAAAGTAAAGAAAATAAACAATGCAACAATGAACTCAAACACCTATTAAAGCAACATTCTCTGCTCAGTTTGCACACTTAGACCTCTTCATTGTAGAATGAATTGTGCCTTTCAGTACTAAAAGAAATGAGAGAAATCGTGGGTATTCACTGATAGTTGTCTGACCGTACGAGCAATATCGATTTTCTTCTTTTTGCTGAATTGAGAAGGTTTCAGAAACATGTTGATTCTTTTACTGTTGAGCTTATTATCCACACAACCTGCTTTATCTGGAAAGCTCAGATTTTCTTTGTCAGGTCTGAACTAAAAACCATTCGATGTCATTGTGAAAAAGTAAATCTTTGTTTCTTCACTCACCTTGCTGCAGACACTTTACAGATATGTGTTCAATGAAGTTCATTGCGAGTAGGATGATATCAATCAAAGTATCCAGGTACTCTGCCATGTCTTTGCAGCAACATTTTGATGATGGTCTCTTTACTTTCTGCTGAAAACCAGATCATGAGCCCTTGGCAACAACACATTTTTCTACTCAGTGCCATGGCTTTCCAGAGAGGAAATCAAACTGAAGCATTAACTCTGTTTCTCTTCACAGGTGCTGTCTGCGATGCAGAGTATTTCCAGCATGTTCAGCAGCTGCAGTTTGGTTTTAATTTTCTATTACTTTCACACTTAGCAAGATTCAAGGTTCCTTTATTGTCCTGTACATAAATGCACAAAAATTGTCAACTTTTGGTTGCCGAAAGAGCGCATAAAAAGGTGCCACTAGCTTGGTGCACCCAACAATGGGAGAGAGAAGCAAAAGAGAGTCCCTTCAGAGACACAGTGTCCGTGATTCACTTCTTGCAGCTGTATTACTCCTGTTTGTTCCAGTGGTGAATGCAAGCCCCTAATTCCAAATCGCCAATACAATCAGGAAGCAGTTGTCAAGGCTGTTTCAATGATCCTGTTGGTCAGTGGACAGCGCAACTGCTCAAGTCCACTTGCTTCCAAGAACAATCCAAATATTTTGCTTACACTTATATTGTATATCAATAAAACAAAACACTGCTGGCTACTCTCCACCCATTTAGTTTTATCTAGTATTGCAACTTATTATGATGAAATTTTTTAAAAATCTAAAATCAACTGTGATTTGTGGAGAACCCAACATTGATCTTTGTGACACTTCCCTAATAACAGCTTACAAACCTGGAAATTATCCATTTATATGGGTTTGCATGTTTACAGTCCTCAACCACAACACCCATATGCCACTAGCTCTCATCTTGAAACTAACCTTGAAACTGGCATTGTACTAAATACCTTTTCAAAATCTAAAAAACTGTTTCTTCTTCATCCATCTGATTTGTTAGGTCCTCCAAGAACTCTAACACATTTGCCAAACACAATTTTCCGGTCACTAAGTGTAAGTCTACAATAAAAATAGAAAATGCTGGAAACACTCAGCAAGTAAGGCCACAGCCCTGGGAAGCAAAAGAGAGCTATCATTTTGGGCTGAAGATGCTTTGTCAGAACTGAGAATGAGCTTATTAAGCTTTAGGGTAGGTGGGGAGGGTGGGAGGGTGGAGACTCAATAAAGGGTTTTGGCCCAAAAAGTCAACAATTCTTTTCCTCCCACTGATGCTGCTTAACTCGCTGTGTTCCTCCACCAAATTTTGTTTAGCTTCAGATTCCAGCATCTTCAGTCTCCTGTGTATCTTATGTGTGCCTCTGTGTGATAACTCCTGTGTATTTTATGTTGTACTTAATCTTTTCGCTTTCCTAATTTTCATGTTAATCCTCTGCAGCAATTGTTTATACAAATATAATGACTTTACATTGGTATCTCATTGATAGCAACTTGGGTGACTCGGGAGACCAAAAAATGGCTTGCACTCTCACCAAGGCGATGCCAGAGCGACGTCCGAGACGTCTCCGCGACGTCCGAGACGTCTCCGTGACGTCTCCAGACAAGGTGACAACCAATTCGCCCAGCAGTTGCGGCGACGTCGCGGAAACTAATTTTGTCCGCGACTGGGGGAGACGTCTCCGCAACGTCGCCGCAACGTCTCCTCAGTCTCCTTGGTCTCAGTCTCCGAGACCTGCTGGAGACTGGAAAAGTCTCCAAGAAAATCGAGCATGTTTGAATTTCCCGCGACTCCCCGGAGACCCGGCTAGTCTCCGCAACCAGCGGAGACTTGAGTCGCCACCAGGTCTCCACCTAGTCTCCAGGCCAATGAGATAGGCCCTTTATGTCGCTTCATCATTCCACGATTTTCTTGCAGGATGCAATCAACAATGCTTTATCAGAGTCCCATCTGATATCAGGCTGCAGACGAATCAGAACTTTCTTCCACCACAAAAGACATATCTTTGATCAATAGCGCACAACAATCTACAAGAAGTAAGCAGATAATGGGAAATCACATTTGACCTGGACCTCAGCTTCAATCTCCAGATCACATTCGTCAATTCGACCAATGATTCCACCTCCATAGCATTGCTCAATTTAGCTCGATCTTTCGTGATCAATTATTTAATTAACTCAAGATTCAAATTATCTAACACTTTTCGCAAGGTTCAATCTTCTGGCATGCTCTCCAGCACTCCTGACTCCAAATGAAATAGAAAATTAGGCTTGGTGTTAAATTGTCAATAGTGTTCTTCTTTCATGCAAGAATAAAAATAAAAACATTCCTCCAGTCATGCTTGAAACCACTGAACTTGATAGCTTGTAAGTAATTCCTAATATTATTATAACAGTATGTTTTAATTCGAGACTGTGTTTTAATTTAAATCTTTGACATTATGATGCAACTCTATTGAGTTGAAAGAAAGAATCCAGAGTTTTCACCGCACATAAAATGTATACTGCTAATGCAGAAAAAAATCAAAGTTGCAATTTGCCAGCCAAATCTTTCATCACATGGTCAGTGCAGACTCTTAAATGATGTCAATGATCTTAACCATGATTAAGAAACTTTGGACAAAGGCCAAAACTTGAAAATCCCCACAAAGTTGCTATGTTTCTTGAATCTGTCACTTTCAAAGATTACACGTAAACTGCCTTTTGGGGACAGGCATCGTCAACACCATATGAATACATTGCTTTAACAGGAATGGTTGCCGCCTTTTGAATTATCCTCTGCTTAGTTAGCTATGTTTGGATAAATCTTGCTGACACAGATTAGCATATTGTTTGAGTGTCTTTAACATGTGTATGACAGCTATTGCAGAGTGGAAAATGTGCATTGGTCTCTCAGCCAAGCCAACCAATTCCAATTATTATTTTTCAGGAAAAGAGTGCAGCAAAGATTCATCAAATTTGTTCCTGGGGTGACTAGTTTGTCATAAGACACTGTACCACTATTCTCCTGAGTTTAGAAAAAGGTGAGGTGCTGTGAATTGTGGGTTCATGTCCCACGTGGGTCACCCTGCTGCACCTTTTTAATTGGGGCAGCACGGTTTGCGTAGTGATTAGCACAACACCTTTACAGCACCACTGATTGAGACTTGGGTTCGAATCCTGCACTCGCTGTAAGGAGTTTGTACATTCTCCCTGTGTCTGGATGGGTTTTCCACAGGGGCTCTGGTTTCCTCGCCCTGTTTGAAATGTACCGGGTGTGTAGGTGACTTGAGTGTAAATTGGGCAGCACAGACTCGTGGAAGAAAATGGCCTGTTACCATGCCATTTACCTATTTCAATCAACATGCTGTATATCTAAATTTAAATTTAAATTCACTGAGACATGCAAATATTTAGGAAGTTCTATAAGGCATTACTAAGCAATTTAAAATCAGAGAGTCACAGGGTCAAAAATGAATTGAGGAATGAAATGAAGTGAAGCCTCTTCATTCAGATTGTGATGAATCTTTGAGATTCTCTATTCTGGAGAATTGTGGAGACAACCATTGATTGTTTTCAAAACACAAACTCATAAGATTTCAATATGCCAGAGTAACTACTGCATATTTCAGTGTATAAGTCGACCTTCAGAAAAGCCGGGTCCCCATTTTCAGTCTCATTTTATGTATACCCCTCAATTTTCTGCAAGGAACGTGTGGAGACTGGTGTCAGGCCTCCAAAGATCAACCTAAATTTTGTTACAACATCCCAATTGCCAAGTAACAAATCTATAAATTAAGCAAGCAAGTAAAAAAAAAAGTTAAAAAAAACCCCTTTGCTCTTGGCCGGGAAGATGACAAATGGTGCTGGGTCCAAGTCTTCAGCATAGGCTACAGCCAGAATTGGTGAAGGCAACTCTACTCTCAACATTGGCTGTGGTGCCATCCACATCAAAGAAGTTGCCTTGCTGCCCAAGCGTACTCAATGCAGGAACCATAGCTACTCGTCAGCTCCTGGGCAGGAGCCGTGATCTCGGGCTCCAGGCAGGAGCAATGACCTTGAGCTCTACAATTGTAAAATGTCTGGGTAGGTTATGGTGGCAGTGAAGAGGTGTTGGGGAGTGGCAGTGGGTAGGTGCTTCCGGGTTATCTTATATGCCAAATCTACATCAAGCGGTTTTTTGAGTTGAACTTAAGGTCTCATTTTTGTACCTGGTATATGTCGACCCTTGATTTTTTAGGGCTTTTTGAGGGTTTCAAGACTCAACTTATACACTGAAATATATGGAAAATGATATGGAGATAGGTCAGGAAAATGGTGTTTAAGGCAGAAGAACAACCATGATCTTCCTCATTGATGGAGTAGGATTGAGGGAACAATGGCCTACTCTTGTGTACATTTCTAATATTAATATGTTTTCCTCTTTCAGCCTCAAAATATCATGTAATTTCCATTCTTCCAGATGCACATTTCCCTCAAGTAACTTGGACCATAATATCACAGGTTTGTGAAAGTTTCAAAAGAGCAGGAGATAGTTAGTCAAACATTTTGCTATTCTATTGGATCACAACTTGACTGTATCTCTATGATGCAAAAATCTAACCATCTGTAACTTAGATATGTTTAATGAGACAGCCTCTACTGCTTCCTTGGACAGAGAAATCAACAAATTTATGATGGATTGGGAGAAGCAATCCCTCCTCATCTCTGTCATTTCCTGAAATTGTGAGGCATGTTCCCCAATTCCAGTCTTATCTATCAGTGGAAACAACTTTCCTGCTTCTAGCTTATCTATCCCTGAGACACTTATTTTATTATTAATCTTTAGGTTATATTGTATATATATTTCTTAATAAAGTTACTGGATGGGTTTGGACAGGGAAGCACACACAAAGACATTTACACCTCACACATTTATATTAGCAGATAAGAAAGGTCTTCCAGAGACAAAGTGTCTGCTAATTCAAAGTCATCCAGAAGCTATGAAAAGCCTAATGAGAGTTCCATTGAATTTAGAAACAATGGAGTTGCTGAGAGAGGCACCTGTTTAAACAAACAGCCATTTGCTTCATGACCCGTGGAGATATGTCAGAGACTACTGCCAGAAGTTGTGTTTTAAGAAAAAGAGCCAGTGATGATCAAAGCAAGTCATGTGATTAAAGACACTTGAAAAGCTGCATTTTAAGTATTCAACCAGATTCATCTGAAGTCAGAAATGCAGTAACATTCTGTGAGAAAAGAACTGCTAATGTATTCTCGTCAAGGGAGGAATACAGAATCAAAGTGGCTTGCGAAAAATGGCTACTTCAACTATCTATTTTTGTTAAGAGAGAGCAGGACTGGGCCTTTTGTAATGCTCATTTAATCTAAAACCCTTGCCTGGGTTTGTGAAATCATCATGAAAATCACAAGTTCTGTAATCTCCACACAAGAGAGGGGAAATGTGAAAAAAGATATTCATGTAAAAAAAATCTGAAAGCAACTCTACAATAATTTGTGAGTTTTGAGAAATCTTATGTCTTGGTGTCTCAACTATATTATTACTTTTGAACAACAGATTAAAGACACTGATTTTTAACATGAAAGATTTCTAAGATTTAACTTTAAATCTGAATCATCTCTTCAGAATTGTCCCTAAACTGTAATGGTTTGGGATCTGCCACCCATACACACCCACCCACCCACACATATAAATTTGCACATAGTGGTGTTAACCTCACATTTACCAATATTGCACTCCATCTGCCAGACCCTCTTAAACTCACTGGAAAATTTGCCAAAATAACATAACTTGATCCTATCATTTAGTGTTTGTTTTAAATTATCAAAAGATCATTTTAATGATTTCATACGACAGTTTTCTTCAAGCCAATGTATCAGATGTCAAAGAGGAATGCAGCACGGTGAACAAAACTGAAATTGAAATGAGATATAATTAAGATTCCACACAATTGAGACATACTCTTTTGAAGAAAGGGCAATATTTTATTGGTCTTTCAGTTGACTTTTTCATTCAGAATTATTTTATTGTCAAGTAATATCACCTGAAATTGCCTTCTGCCTGCTGAAGACGGGTAAGTTTGCAGATGACATGAATGTTGGAGGTGTGCTGGATCATGTAGAAGGGTATCATGGATTACAACATGGTATAGATGGGATGCAGAATTAGATGGAGAAGTAGCAGATGGGGTTCAATTGGATAAGTATGAAGTAATGAAGGTTGAACTTGAAGGCTGTGGTGATACAATCACTAAACTGGCTGCACTCCTACCAGCCGACAATAGGGAGCAACCATTGTACCTGTAGGTAAGTAACCTGGGAGACTGGCCCCACCTGCTGGATGTCAATCACTGGCCCATGTAAAGACTCGAGTCAACCCCTTTGGGGTCAGTCAAACATATGGAGCCAGCAGTACACTGAGTCTGGTGTGTACAAGTTTAAGTTAATTAAAGCCTATTGTACAGTCTGTGGATTTTTGCATCAGAATTATTCGTGCAGCAATGCCCACAGTTTAATTAGCTTAAACTTATACACACCAGTCTCAGTATCTTTGTTGGCTCCACCTATCTGACACTCCGAAGGGGCCAGCTTGAGTCTTTATACGGGCTGATGATTGACAGTTGGTAGGTGGGGCCAGCCTTCCGGGTTGCCTTCCTTCAGGTACAGTGGTTTCCCCTGTAGTAGGCTGGTAGGAGTGCGGCCAGTGTAGTGGTTGTATCACCACAAAGGCAAAGTATATGATTAATGATGGGATCCTTAATAATGTAGAAGAACAGAGTGATCTTAGGATCCAAATCCAGAGAACTCTCAAGGTGGCCGCGTAGGTTGATAGGGTAGATAAGAAGGCTTACAGTATGCTGAACTTCATTAGAAGGGGGATTAAGTTCAAATGCCATGAGGTAATGTTAAAGCTCAAAAAACTCCACTTAGACCACACTTCGAATATTGTGTTCTGGTTGGCTCAATAGAGGAAGGATGTGGAAGCTTTAGAGAAGGTGCAGAGGAAATTTACCAGGATGTTGTTTGGATTGGAGAATGTGTCTTAAGAGGAATACTTTGCAGAGCTATGACTTTTCACTTTGGAGAAAAGAAGAATGAGAGGTGACTTTAATAGAGCTTATAAGATTATGAGAGGCATAGATAAGATGGACAGCCAGCACCTGTTTCCCAGGATGACAGCAGCAAATGCCAGAGCCTATCTGTATAAGGTGAGGGGAGGAAAATTTAAGGGAGAATCAGAGTTCTAGATCCAAAACTCCAACATAACCAGGAAGCCTTCAATGCTGGAGGCCACTCAAGAGCCTTCTTGCCTTCAGCACCCTCTCAAATTCTGGTTCTGATATTTGGTTCCCATGAGCCAGTGTCCAGCCGTCTGCATCCTGCGTGGGTCCCCCGATCATGTTGCCCGTAGCCTGTGTGGGCCACCTCAGACAATGAGCCTCTCACTAGTCCACCGCCGTGTCACGGTCCTTTAGGGTCATCAACTCTGCTTTGCCTCCTCCACATGGGGTGGGAGTTTCTCCCTTTTCTGGTGCCCTGTGCCAGTCCACTGTTCCCCTGCAGTATGCAACTCCTCATGGCCACTGCCGAGCACAGACACCACAATTTTGGGCACAGACCCCACAATTAGGAAGAATTTTAATATACCATAAATCTTCTGTACTTAGATGTGTGCACTTTTGCTGCTTCTACATATGATCTCAGTGTTTTATTGTTATGAAAAAGTTTTGATTTGTTTTTTTCTTATTCAAATAGTCTCTCCTCATAATAAACTACATCTATCCTTTGTTACCACCTAGTTAATCTATGCAGTACATTTTTTAACCTTGCTTGCAGTTATAATATTTACTCTTAAAACATTATTTACTTAGACAGGACCGGCTCATCTCCTGAGGTGATATAAGTGGAATTGAGGGACGGGAAAGGTATGGTCACACTCAAGGGGTTGTATCATAGACTTTCCAATAGTCAGAGAGAACTGGAAGACCAAATCTGTAGAGAGAGATAGCAGACAGCTGTAGGAAACACAAGGCTGCAATAGTAGGAGATTTTAATTTTCCACATATTGACTAGGACTCCCATACTGAAAAAGGGCTGGATTCCTTTGAATTTGACAAGTGTATTCAGAAAAGTTTTCTGAATCAATATCTAGATGTACCAATGAGACAGAGTGCAATACTGGATATTCTATCAGAGAATGAGACAGGACAAGTAACGGAAATGTGTGCAGGGAATACTTTGGGACCAATGATCATTCCTTTCATAATAACTGGAGAAAATCCAATTGGAGGAAATGAGAAAGGATCTAGAATGCGTGGCTTAGGATACATTGTTTTCTGGCAAGGATGTACCAGGTAAGTGTAAGACCTTCAAAAGTGAAATTTTGAGAGTCGGAGATTGTATGTTCCTGTCAGGATTAAAGGCAAAAAAGTGAAATTTTGAGAGTCGGAGACTGTATGTTCCTGTTAGGGTTAAAGGCAAAGTTAACAGCTTAGAGAACCTTGGTTTACGAGGGATATTGGAGATCTGGTTCAGAAGAAGAGAGAGGTGTATAGAAAGTATCGACAAAAAGGAGCAAATAAGCTGCTTGAGGAGTATAGGAAATGCAAAAAAAAATATTATGTAAGGCTGCTTTGGCTGACAAGTTGAAGGAAAGTCCTAAGGACTTCTACAGATATATTAAGAACAAGATCAGATTGGTGGGCTATGTATGTATCCAGAAGAGATGGGAGAAATCTTAAATGGGTTTTTTTTGCGTCTGTATTTATTTATGAAACTGGCACAGTATCTATAGAAATAAGGAAACAAGCAGTGAGCTCATGATACCCATATATTAAATAGGAGATGCTTGCTGTCTTAAGGCAAATGAGGTTGGATAAATCCCTAGGGCCTGACAAAGTATTCCCTTGGATCTTGAGGGAGGCTAGTGTAGAAATTTCAGGGGCCCTGGCAGATATATATATTTAACATTTCCTTTGCAATGTGTGAGGTACCAGTGGATTAGAACGTAACTCAGTGGATTAGAACGTAACTCATGTTGTTCTGGTGTTTAAAAAAGATTCTAAAAATAATCTGGGATATTATATGCTAGTGAGCCTGATGTTAGTAGTGGGTAAATACGTGTATACCCAATCTCTTAGAACACATTCCAATAAAAGTATTTGGATAGATGGGGACAGATTAGGGAGAGTCAACACGATTTTGTGCATGATATGCCATTTTTTAACTAATCTTACAGAATTTTCTGGATATTGATTACATGGACTTTAGTGAGGCCTTTGATAAGGCCCCTCATTGGAGGTTAGTCACTCATGTTCAATTGTTCATGTTGAGGTAGTAAATTTATTTAGACATTAGCTTTCAGGGAGAAGCCTGAGTATGGTAGTGGATGACCTCCTCTCTGACTGGAAGCCAGTGACTAGTGATATTCCTCCAGGTTCAGTGCTGAGTCCATTGTTGTTTGTCATTTATATCAATGGTCTGGATGACAACATGGCAAATTGGATCATTAAGTTTGCAGATGACACAAAGATTGGAGATGCTGTGGTCAGCCAGGATGGCTTTCAAAGCTTTGAAAGGGACCTGGGTCAGCTGGAAAAATGGGGTGCAAAATAGAAATTAATATATACAAATATGAGGTGCTGCACTTTAAAAGGAAAAACCAAGGAAAGAGACACATGGTAAAAGGCAGGGCACTGATGAATGTAATAATAGAGGGATCTGGGAATACAAATACATAATTCTCTGAAATTGGCATCAATTGGAAATTGTAAAGAGAGCTTTTGGCATATTGGCCTTCATAAATCAAAGTATTGAGCATAGAAGTTGGAGTATTGCGCTCAGTTTTGGTCATCTAGCCACAGGAAGGATATCAATAAAATTGAAAGAATGCAGAGAATTACAAGGATATTGCCAGAAGAACAGAGTTACAGGGAAAGGTTAAACTGATTAGGACTTTATTCCCTGGAGCCTAGAAGAATGTGGGGAGATTTGAAAGAGGTAAACAAAATCATGATGGGTAAAGACTGAGTCATTAAAAGCAGGGTTTTTTTCCCCACAGAATTTAGGAGAGATTAAAAAAAATTAGAGGACATGGATTAATGGTGAAAGGTGAAACGTTTAGAGGGAATATTGGAGGAAGATCCTAACACAATATGGTGGGAGTTCGGAATGAGCAGCGTAAATGCAGGCTCAATTTCGAATTTAAGAGAAAATTGGACAGGTATATGGATGGGAAGGGCATGGAGGGATATGGTAGGCAGAAAAATAGTTTGGAACAGAATAGAAGGGCCGAATGGCCTCTCCCTGTGCTGTAGTGTTATATGTTTCCATGGTTCATCTTTAAAATTTATTGTACATCTTTCTATTCCTTCTTCCAAATCATCAATTTAGCAGTGGAAAAATATAAGGGACATTGGGGAACATTAATTACATTTTACCAAAAAGTGGCTTCTCTGACTCCTATCTCCCAATCATCAAACTATATCCTAAGATTATGGACAATTTATCATTGTAGCCTCTGTACAGTATTTTGTTTCATGAAGTCTTCGTGGACAGTAGTCATTGACATATCCACACCTGTTTCCTGACGAGTGGTTCTGATCTCTTGGACATATGTTTGGGGATTTTTCTTCATTATGATGAGAATTCTTCTGTCACCAGCAGAATCTCCTTTGTGATTACTGAGCTCAGTAGTACATTCTTTCTACTTAATGATGTTCCAAACTGTTGATTTTGGTAATCCTAAGGATAAGGCCAGTGTTTTTCAAACTTTTTCCTTTCCACTCACATATTACCTTAAGTAATTCCTATGCCATAGGTGCTCTGTGATTGGTAATTGATTACTTGAAGTGATATGTGAGTGGAAAGAAAAAGTTTTAAAAACCATTGTTTTAATCATACCTAACTGATTTGTTATGTGCACGGTTTTAATAACTCCAAAGGAAATGGGCCAGTGACAATTTTTCTCAAGCAAAATATTTCAGAAACAATTGGGTCTAGATCAGAGGTTGTCAACCTTATTTCCCAATTACATTAACGAAATTCTAGTCTGCTCGTATGCTGAAACCGGCTTCAGTGGACGAGTCTACAGCATGGGGAATTGAAAATTTTGTTTTAGTCATATAGCACAGTAGCAGGCCCTATCAGTCCATGAGCCTGTGGCAACCATTACATCAAATTGACCTACAATTCCAGTGACTTTTGAAGAGTGAGAGGAAACCGGAGCATCCGGATGAAATCCACACAGACCCAGGGAGAATGTACAGACTCCTTACAGACAGCACTGGAATCGAACCCCGGTTGCTGCTGCTGTAATGGCATTGCCATGATCTCTAAGCTAACCATGCTGCCCTAATACGATGTGCAAACTCAGCAGTGGCATTCGTTTGTTGGAGCAACTTACAACATTTAACTACATATTTTAGATTACAAGTAAAAGAATTTTGAGGTGTCTGCACACATGATTGTATGCATGCATTAATACTCATTTTGTTCTTTGTCTATCCTGTCAGTAACCCTATGCTTACTGACAAAGAATGGACATAAAAAGTGAAACACTTAGATTTCCCATGGCTCACTTTCAACCTGAGCACTACATAATACAGATACACACACTAACAAAGCAAGATGCATCAATTTACAATTCAGGCACTATTTGTATAACAATACATCAGATAATATTGTTTGAAACCATCTTCAAGACATATTAAAGTCAATTGCCAGAATAAATCTATTGTCCAACTGCTTTTAATCAGCATTGCAGAGTTGAAAATTGATTCTTTTCTGAAATGAGTTGATAGTGATTGAAATATCTGGTTTAATCTACTCTTATAATACTGACTTAATATTAGCACCTGCACCAAATGTGGGTGAATTCTGACCATAATTTCCTGCGGTGAAACACAAAAGTCTGCAAATGCTGCAAATGTAGTAAAAACACAGATGGAGGAACTCATTAAGTCTCGCAGAGTACGTAGGAGATAAAGATATATAGCTGACGTTTCGGGCCTGAGCCCTCTTTCAAGATCTGTCAGCCTGCTTTTCACTTTTACCTCAAAGAAGGGCTCAGGTCTGAAACGTTGGTTAAATATCTTTACCTTCCTCAGGGTATGAGTAAAAAGCAGGCAGGTGCCTAAATTAAAAGGCTGGAGAAGGAAAGAAAGGGTAATGGACAGGCGGTCTAAAATGGATATGGATCGGAGGACAGGAGAGAGGAAAGTTGAGCATTGATGGGGGTGGGGGTTGGATCTGTGAATGCAGAGCTGAGGGAAAGGAGACAGAGGGAAGAGAGACAGAGCAGGAAGAAATGAGACATAGGGATAGAGACTCTAATGGAAACCAGAGCAGACCTGATTTCTCATCCATTTCACCCTGCATCTGTCCAAAGCCACGAGCACCATGATTCCTGTGGTTGCACTGAATTCTTGCCCTTCCAACTATCCAAAGGCCAAACAGACAGCTAAAATTAAGCAGCTTTTCACTTCCATCTCTTCCCATTTACTGCACTGAACTTAGTGTTCATAATGAGACTAGCTCTATGCTGAAGAAATCAAAAACAGACTGTGGTCAATTTACAGAGCTCCTGCACTCACTCCACTGAGTGACCATCACCTTTCAGTTGCCTGACAATTACCCATCCCACTCCCACTCTGACTTTACAAACTGGGTCTCCTTCTTAAGATAGTTTGCCTTTAACAGGTCACGTGGCTTTGCCTAATTAATCCAAGTGACTCCTAATTCTGTCTCAAATTATTGTTTCTAGAATTTGCCCCACCAACAAAATGGGTTTAACTCTTCCATTCTATTTTGAACAAAATATATCATTTACTGTTTTCCTATCCTCGGGAACTACTCCTGAACCTACTGATGACTAGAAGATTTAGCCAGGATCTCTATAGTTTGTTTCCTCTCTTTGATACATGTGAAATTGAGCTTGCCTTTCTCAGAATTTTGAGCAATCCAGCATCTTAAATATATCTTCTTTTTGTTGAAACTTCGTCAAATACAAATATTTAGTAATGTAGCAATGTCCTTTGCTCTGGGGGTAGATTTACCTTTTGTTTTTTTTGCTTCTCTGGATCCACCTCATTAATCAAATTTGAGTCTTATGAAATATTTTGGATTCCCTTTTTCCTCCAAATGTTCAGCTGATGCTCTCTCCCTGCTTCTCTTATTTCCTTTTTTTCATTTCCCTTCAAAGTTTTCTGTGATGAAGCTTGCTCTTCTGTTGACAACTCACCTTTGGGCATCTGGGCTTCCTTTCCATTTAATTTTATTTTCCATCATTTTGGTTATCTGGGGATGTCTGTCTTTAATTTCCTCACATTCACCCTCATGGAATATACCCACCTGACTGAAGCTGACTATCTCTACCTTAAAGGACATTGCAATGTAACAAATATGACTGAGAGTTCTGGACGAATTGAGACTTGGGAAACAAACAAAAAAAATTAAGAATTAAGATGATAAAACCATGGATAAAAATTTAAGCACTGTTCGAAGTGATTAGGCCTGTTATTGGGAAAATGGAAATTAGTGGGGCTAACACTAAAACTCTGAAATCCCAAACAGCTTACAACTTAGGATTTATACAACTGATTTATTTAAATTATTACACATATAGAGAGCAAATTTGTCTTTGATTGCACTTAAGATGCAATTTATTGTCATGTACACAAGATAAATAAAAATATTTCCATTGCTTGCCTTTCAAAGGCAAATGAAGAGTTGCCAAGTAATCCTATGCTGTTTTACAGAAAGAGAAGCTAAAAGAGAGTTCCTTCAGAGAAATGGATCTCACCACTGCCTCCTCCGACTCAGCCACCTCCAGCGCCCCTACAACCTTTGTGGCTGCCCAACATGTTGTTCAGCAGAGAACCCATTTGGGGACCCCTACTTAGATCAACCACAGGTTCTTAATCCTCGTTGGCACCCAAGGCTTTTTAGGAGCCCAGGCCGCCATTGCAGCGTCACGATTCCTGGATCCAATTTCTGGTTCCCAAAGCCGGTTGCTATTGTGAAGCTTTCAGTTGCTGAGCGAAAATGAGCGACTGCCGCAACCGCCACATTTAGATGTTTGGACACCATCCAAAAACCCGACAGAAATCTCCTGACTGCGGCATTTCTCTGGCTCAGCTCTCACAATGTGTTCCACTACTGAGGCTCTTCTTTTCTGCAGATTTATTTTCAGAGCTCCTCCTTTTAGGTAGGTTGGGAGAAGGTATCGTCCCAGTCTGGTACCCTGCTCTGATCCATCACTTCATTAGCACCGGTGACTGGTGATAGCTGGCTGCCAACAATGGGCGCCATCATCTTGGATTACGAATCTCTGAAAAAGTTGATGAAAAGTACCACCACTGCCCCACATCTTCCTACACCAGGGATTCTAAGGTGGGAGCTGAGCAGTAGGACTTAGGTGGAAAGAACATAAAGCACAATATTGGTAGTTGCGCATTTGATTCTGTTTCAAAATAGGGCATAAATGCAGTCTGTTGGATGGGCTGAATGTATTTAATGTGAGAAGTATTAAGAATAAGGGCAATGAACTCAGAATATTGATCAGTACATGGAATTATGATATTGTGGCCACTCCAAAGACTTGGCTGTGGGAAGCAGGATTGACTGATTGATGATCCATGAGTTAAATGTTTCAAAAGGGATAGAGAAGGAGATTTAAAAAAAAAAGGCTTGGGGAGGAAGGGAATCAGGGATACTATCACAGTTGCAGAAGGGGATAATGCTGTGGAGAGATTGCTCTCCTGCCCCCCCCCCCCCCCCCACCCCTGCTGCAGATGCCCCAATAGCCGGGCCACTAAGGTGCAGATAAGTCAGCAGATTTTGGTAAGGTGAAAAAATAACATGGCTGTTGTCATGGTGACTTTAACTTTCCTAATATTGAGCGTGCCCTCCAAAGTGAAAAAGTATGAGATTGGACAGAATTAATGAGGTGTGTCCAAGAAGAATTGCTAACTCAGAATGCAGACAGTCTGACTAGAGGAGAGGCCATAATAGACCTAGTACTGGGTAACAAAGTGGTCAGCTGACAGACCGCCTAGTGGGCGAATATTTTGAAGACATGACCACAATTCTCTGACCTTTAACATAACTGTGGACAAGGATAGGTGAGGTGTAGACAAAATAGGAAAGTGTTTAATTGGAGAAGGACTAAGTTTGATGGTATTAGGCAGAAACTTTGGTGATTTAATTGAGAATAAATGCTCTTGAGGAAATGCACAACAGAAATATGGTGTGTGTTAAGGAACCACTTGCACAGAATTCTGGATAGGTTTTTCCACACTGAAACAGGGGAAGGATGGTAGGGTAAAGGAACTATGGTTGACAAGAAAACAGTTAGTCTAGACTCTAGAGGGAGAAGGAAGCATGCATAAGCTTAAGGAAGCAAAAGTCTGGAGGATTTATGAGAATTATAAGGTAGCTAAGAAGGGACTAGAGAAGGAACTTAGGAATGCGCAAAGATGGCACAAGAATACCTTGACAAGGATTAAGGAAGACCCTAAAATATTCTACACGTATGCAAAGACCAGGAGGATGACCGAATGAGGGTGGGAGTGCTCAAGCCTTAAGCAGTGGGAGTAAGAGAGGTACTTAATAAATACTATGCTTTAGTATTCACAAGCGAGAGGGACTTCATGAATGTGAGGACAGTGAAAAATAGATTAATATGCTAGAGCATGTTGAGGTTCAGAAAGAGGAAGCACTGGAGCTTCTTAAATGCATTCCAATAGAAAAATCCCCAAGACCAGATGAGTTTACCCCAGGTTACAGTGGGAAGTGAAGGAAGAGATTGTAGAGATGCTGGCAATGATATTTGCATCTTCCCTAGCCATACTCCTGTTCGGCTCCGAATCATAGATCCTCTACCGGCACCACCTACGGCTCCTAGAACGCTTCCACCAGCGTTGTCTCCGCTCCATCCTCAACATCCATTGGAGCGCTTACATCCCTAACGTCGAAGTACTCGAGATGGCAGAGGTCGACAGCATCGAGTCCACGCTGCTGAAGATCCAGCTGCGCTGGATGGGTCACGTCTCCAGAATGGAGGACCATCGCCTTCCCAAGATCGTGTTATATGGCGAGCTCTCCACTGGCCACCGTGACAGAGGTGCACCAAAGAAAAGGTACAAGGACTGCCTAAAGAAATCTCTTGGTGCCTGCCACATTGACCACCGCCAGTGGGCTGATATCGCCTCAAACCGTGCATCTTGGCGCCTCACAGTTTGGCGGGCAGCAACCTCCTTTGAAGAAGACCGCAGAGCCTACCTCACTGACAAAAGGCAGAGGAGGAAAAACCCAACACCCAACCCCAACCCACCAATTTTTCCCTGCAACCGCTGCAATCGTGTCTGCCTGTCCCGCATCGGACTTGTCAGCCACAAACGAGCCTGCAGCTGACGTGGACTTTTTACCCCCTCCATAAATCTTCGACCGCGAAGCCAAGCCAAAGAAAAAAAGACAGGATGCAGAGTGGGCAGAGAAGTGGCATATTGAATTCAATCTGAAAATATGTCAATGGATGCATTTTGGAAGGTTGAACCTGAAGGTGGATCTTTAGCAATGCAAGGGTTCTTAGTCCATCCAGGTAGCTGCGCATGTTAATGTAAGCTTACAACTCTACAAAACTCTGGTTAGACCACACTTAGAGTATTGTGTTCAATTCTTGCTGCCTCATTATAGGAGAGATGTGGACTTCCACGAGTCTATGGGCTGCTGGAGACTGGATCATGGGTACTAGGTATTGGAATGAGATTCAAGAGTAATGCTGAGGGCAAGAAAGGCTCCCAAAGAGCTTAGGGCGCTGAAGGATTCCTGATCATATTGGAGGTTTGGATCTGAAACTAAGTTTACCAATGGATTAAACAGCAGTTTGTCAGGCTGCAGAAGCTGCGGGAGCGCTGGAAATGAATCAATGTCTCTGAAGCGACTCTCTTTTACTTCTCTTTGTCTTATTATTGGGGGCATCAGGCAATGCCAATAGCAATTCTTTGCTTGCTTTTATGGCAGGAAAAAGTTGAAGAATATCATGTATGTTAGGTTTTTTGTGTTATTACATAACCATGAAAGGAGCCTTGCACCTTGATTTTACTGTTCAGAACAACCAAATAAATTTTTCGATCTTTTATATCTTTGAATTACTGTCAATGTATCTCAGAAGATAAATATCTCACTCAAGGCCACTTTTGATTATCTCTTGGTACATTAAAAAGAATCATGCCATGGCTTCTGTTTATAATTATTTCAATTTCATAAAAGTTTTCCAGACATGTTAGCTAACTTAAACTGATCTTGAACAATTCAATAAAAATGACAGATTTATGCATGCATCAGTCTTACAAGCCAAGAATGGACAAGTTTCAACATGTAGCCTGTCCAAGTTAAAAGCAATTCCTTTCTCTGTTGATATTCTTTAAAATCAAATGAAATAATTGTGAGTTGTTTGCAGCTTTATTCAGTGTTATATGCAAGTGTCTCCTCTTTGTGCTTCTCCCTCTCTTTTCCTCCCCCTCTCCATCAGCCTCACACTGCCCATTATCTCTCTCTCTCTTCCTTTCTCTTCAATTTTCTCCCTCTTTAGTGAGGAAAGGCTTCTTAAGATGGAGGTCTGGCAGCAAGATTCAGGAGCCAAGCAACTGGGGTCTGGGAAATCCAGTGTCAAGCAACAGGAGCCTGGCATAGGAATTTGGAGTCTGGCAAGAATATGGGCAGAGGGAGAATGCCTTGGGTGCTGCCACCTGAGGCAATGTGTGAGGCTGTGCATGGCCCTCATAAGGTATTCATCTTACCCTTCAACCTTGCTTTATATGTCTTTTTCATTGATAATCAGAGACAAACAAATAAAATAATTTCATTTAACATATGATAAAAAGAGTAATTTGAAAAAAATAATGATTTTAAAATAATTTTATACTGCTCTTCCATTGATAAAACCATAGAAGTGCAAAACACTTTTTAAAAAATGGAACTAGAACTTCCCAAATTTACTATTTTATCGATGTCGAGCAGTCCTTTTCAAATGCATGGAATTCCACTTGATGTGCCATAGGCTGAGGGATCCTTCCACTCAATATTACCTTTGGACTTGGTTGTTAGTCCAGGAGAGAAAGAGAGATCAGTCGTGCTGGCATCTGAAGTCCAATGTGCTTTGTATTTCTGTACTATGGTGCAAGCATGGAAGTTCAGAACATGTTGCTAGCCACCAGTTCTAAATTAACATATCAGCTAGCTGTCAACATAATCTTGCCATTTGTCTTGATTAATAGAGATCATTAAATATTTACCAAATCACTCAGGTTTAAATCACACAACCAGCAAATTCACCCTGAATTAAAAAGTTGGATGATGAGCTTACATAATTGCATGGAAGAGAAAGGAATATTTTATTCATCCAAGTTTGGTATGACTAAAAATATCCACATCAGGAAAATTCAATCTCAGACAATTTCAGTGAAAAATATCTTGAAGTTGTTAACATGGAAAATTTAAATGTGAACTCTATTATTCTTAGGACTGTGACATGAAAGAAAGTCTTTTTTTTAAAATCAGTAAGGTACGGAACTGAAGGTAAATAACAACATGAAATCATCCATTAATATTGGTAAAAGATAAATGGCTGCTGTCATGAACCGCAGAAGTTTGCAGGTTAAGAGAAAAGCAAATATAAAATGAGTAGAAATCATACTATTCTGTCATTAGGCTGATCTAGGGAATATTAACATCAACAATGATTTGGGGGCATTAGGAGTTCAACTGTGTGCTTGCATGTGGCATGAGCTCATCAACAAAACATGTTGTGCAGGCCTGTCTTCCCCTGTTGCAGGTTTGATTAAAGCACTTTGATATAGAAAAAATTGTTTATCAAGTTAAATATACTAATTTTTAATGGCACAAAAACATAGAAAATGCTTGTGTTCATTACCAACATCAGTCCACTAATAGCTTTTATGTGCAGAATTGATGTACTCTGTGCACAAAGCCAGCAGAACAATTCTGGCCATTTGTCAGTGATAGCAATAAGTACCTGTTGTTCCACTGAGAACAAACATGTTTGAGTGCTCATGCAAGTCATTTTTACCTTAGGCATGAAGTATTTGTCATACACACCCATTGTATCAATGGGAGTACACTTGGCAAAGTATTCTTTAGATGTTTCAGAAAAATTACAAAAGCTTTAGATGAATATAAATAGGTAAATGTCAAATCACCAAATCACTGTCAGAATGTTTCAATCACATGAAAGCAACCTCATTACCTTATGTCATTTATGGTCTTTGCACTACCCCATACCATTTACATGCTAAAATAGGCTCTCTTAATTGTAGAATCAAAACAAATGAAAACATGGGGTGACAATTATGACTTCAGGATTATAAAGCCAATTCCTGAATTGCAAAAGTGATGAGATATGATACAAAAAAACACCTATGTTGGAAACCATACCAGGTATCTGAGTAAAAAGCAGGTGAAAAGTTAATTGACCTATAAGCAATATTTTCTAAGTAAAGAGGTCTTAGTATGTGCTAATGCTTTTGAATTGAAACACTGGCATAAATGAAAATGTCCAGTATATCTGCACATAAAATTTTAATACAGGGAAGTCCCAAAGTGTGATTATAAGTTTAGAATGCTGAATCTGGCAGCTCACTCTGCTGGTGGGCTCCACTTGGCGTGCAGTGGAGAGCAGTGTTTCATCTTGCTTAGATTCCCTAAGAAATCACCTCTCAGAATCTTGTACTGGTATAAATCTGGAGCAGGACCTGAGTCCCCATTTATTTCCATGTTGACATCAGATAAAGCAAAGGGAAACACAAATTCCTTTTAAAAATTAGATCAGTTTAATTTAATTTTAAAATTATTTTGCATTTTTAGCTGTTAAGGTTACTTTGTATACATCTACTGAATACTGTACATCAATTTGAGGCACTGCTACAAGAAGGAAGCCAACATCATAAAGGAGCCCCATCACCCTGGTCACAACCTCTTCTCACTGCTACCTTTGGACAGAAGGTGCAGAAGCCGGAAGACCAGCACAACTGGGTGCTAGATTCCAGAACAGTTTCTTTCCAATAGCTATCACTCTCTTGAACTTATCTTTATTATACTCACCAATGACTGCCCCAACAGAACAAAAGGAATGTTCAATTTATTTATTTATTTATTTCTTCCACTACAATAACTGTGAATATTTATTATCTATCTTTTTTACCCATTATTTCTTTTTAATTCACACTATTGTAGCTGTTTCTTTAAAAAAAACAAAGTTTCTATTCAGCTGCAGCAAGAAAGAATTTTGATGCTTATGTATATTGTACAATGACAATAAACTCATTATCATTATTTTTAAAATTCTTTAGCTATATATTATATATTTTACAGTATTGAAATGTGTCTGAATTTACTGCAGTTTTGGGAGGCAGGGCTTTGCCAGCTGCAGAAGCCACCAGAGGTGTTTTAAAGGGGAAGCTTCCTCTGTGTGCTGTCAAAGGCTCTGGTGCTGTGGCTGAGTCTATGTAGGTGGAATGTCGGACTATTCAGGCTGTTAAGATAAACCTTGGTGCATCTGGATCAAGAGACCGTGAGCATGTGGAAAACAGGGGTGGCAATTTCTGGTGGCTGACTCAGATCAGTGTTTGACACACTAATACTTTGTTACAATGATGCACCACTTTCTTTTATAAGCCATTGACATATGCAATTGCAATTTATCTAAAATGATCATCAGGTACATGGGTAAGAATATTTAAATGAAATCAAAATATTACCTGTTAAATTATTGTAATTGACAGAATGGTCAAGGTTTATTTAAGTTATAGGCCTTTGCTAAACCCAACTCACAGACATATATACAAACAAGTTACCACAATATTTGCTCCCTCTCTGCACTTTTATTATTTGTTCTTTCTTATCAATCCTATGAACTTCTGATGCCATTCAATACAGCACTGGAAATATGATTACCCTATTGAGTGATATTTGTGTATTTTCTAACAATTGAACAAAATTTACTTTTTAATATATATACATTATTTAATATAAAACTACTTTACAAACATCACAATATTTCAAACTTAATCCAAATACATGTGGTATTTTATTAAAAAAAGAAAAAAGAGTAAAGAAATACAAAAGAAAGAAAAACCTCGTATAAATCCCCCCCAACCCCCTCCAAACTAAGAAAAAGAAAAAGAAGAGGGACAAGAAAGCCACAACAGTAGAACTTGACTTTCCTATATTTTTAAACATATAAATATTTATAGAGAATTATAAGAGAGAGGGAATGTTTGAGATTCATTTAAATTTTAATATCAACAGTTTGTAAATATGGGTCCATATTTCACAAAATATATGATATTTATCTCTTAAATTATAAGTAATTTTCTCAAGTGGAATACAACTCTGAACCTCTCCATGCCATTTATCCATTTCCAGATCAGTATCTGACTTCCAAGTTATAGCAATACATTTTTTGCAAAGGCAATTTGAACAATGTTACTTGATACATATTTAGATTTAATTTAGGTTTAATCCCTCTAACATCTCCCAGTAAAAATAATATTGGATCCTGTGGGAATCTTACTCCAGTTATTAGTTCTAATAAATTACCCAAATCAAGCCAAAAAGGTTTAATTGTGGAACACTGCCAAGTTGAATGCAAAAACGTACCAACTTCTTGTCCACATCTAAAACATAAATCTGAATAAATATAATTCATATTATGTAACTTTTGTGGTATTAAATATAACTGATGAATAAAATTATATTGAACTAACCGATACAAAATTGACTTCTTGACATCTGTAAAAACAGACTCTGTTCATTCCTTGAGAACATCCTGTAATGTGATTTTAATTGACATCTAAAGGAATGCCATGGTATAAGAAGAAATCATTATGCACAGGTAGAATAATGTGAAGGGAAACAGTATCCTATGTCCAAAATTCTGCAAGATAGAGTTTCACAAGATGTTCCTGTGCGCAATAAAATGCTAGTTTTTTTTGATCACTTCCTATTCCTACCAATCAACACTTGGAAAACTCACATAAATTTGCTGGTTTTTAATCACTCAAATTATTTTCCCCCAAAGTAAAAACATGCTTGATTCTTAACTTACTTTATTACATTAGTGAATAAACAGCAATAGAAATATTGTCTAGGCAAACTGAGTGCAGAGAGTTCAAATGAAAGACTTGACCTATTGATCTCATCTTCTAATTTTGATACAGTTCCCAAATGCCAGCATGTAAGAGGATAGATTTCTTTAAAAACTTAAATATATGACTGTCTTGTACATAAAAATTACAATTTAGATTGCAATGATTGGTGAAATTGTTGTTCTCTGGTTCTAAACACAATGCTTCTTGAATAGATAAAGATAAGGATGAGTTTCTGTGCATGTGTGTAATATACAGTTTAACCACTAAATCTGATTTTTATTGATCTATCAGTACTATCATGTGAACTAAATGCAATAAAATAATAAACAAATATTTGGAGCAGGAAAGCAGACAAAATAAAATACATTTTAATGTCAAGAAACCACGTTAAAACTGCCTGTGCAAATAGCTACATAATGAGAAACAAAGATGACAACTTATTCCAATTCAGAGTTCAATGATCAAACTTCAAATAAGAAGCAATTAATCAGTAGTTGCCAAATTAATTGAAGAAGAGTGATTAGGTTATAACATAATGTACAATAATTGGATTATTCTGAAACTTGACATTACATCACTTCAACAGGTAGATGCTCCAAAATCTCATCCATTTTGTTTCTATGTAGTTTACAGAAAGATGAAATCTTTGAACAAAATTTCTCGCTTTGCCTACTAGACAGTGATATTTATAAAATGTTGGCAACACAACATTAAATTAACAATGAACTACTGATTTTAAAATAAACACTTGTTTACTTGGAACCATTTCTCAAAGTAGATAAATACTTGATGAGATTCAAAACATATACAATTAATGGACTGCATTCATTGGAGTATAGAAGGATGAGAGGGATATCATAGAAACATTTCGAATGCTGAAAGGATGGGATAGAGTAGATGTGAATAAGATGTATTCCTTGGTGGGTGAGTCCAGGACAAGAGGGCATAGTGTTAGAATTAGAAGGCACCCATTTAAAACAGAGATGCGGAGAAATTTCTTTAGCTAGAGGGTTGTGGATTTGTGGAATTCTTTGCCACATATAGCTGTGGAGGCCTGATCTTTTGGGGGAGGGGGGGGGCGCAGGTTTAAGGAGATTGATAGGTATCTAATTAGTCAGGATATCAAGGGATATGGGGAAAAGGCCTTAATTTGGAACTAGATGTGAGAACAGTTTAGCACAGGGTGGAGTTGTGGAGTAGATTCAATGGGCCGAAGGCCTTTATCTTGTGTTCTTGTGATTAAAGGGCAATTGAGTATATCAGTGGATTACATTGCCCGCGGCTAACTTTGATACTTACACAATGGTCTTGCCAATGTGCTTGAAGGCTTTTTCCACAAATTCTCGAACACTGTGCACTTCACCAGTAGCAATAATATAATCTTCTGGTTCATCCTGTTGCAGCATCAACCACATAGCCTGATAAATGAAAAAAAGATTGTAGTGAATCATCAGTAGTCTCCTAATTACAGATTTACTTTCTAATTTCAGTTAAACCAGCATGTTACTGTTCGAGATCACTGTCCCATTTGCAAAAAGGCCTGAAAATACGTGATTATTGTATAGTAGTTTCCATTTTCACAAGTGTTAATGATACTTGCATTCAGCAATGTCAGAAATCATCAAAGAATCTTTGTTTGGAAACTTATGTACACTTCCTTCTAACTTTCCAGCTCTGACCATGTTCATACAATCCTCATTTTAATTTTACTGGCTTTATTCTTATAACATTAATCTGACATTTTAAGACACATATTTAGTGCACTATGACTTGATTGAACTTGGAGAAACAGAAACTGATAGAATTTTTAAAAGCTGATAGAAGTTTGCAAAATAATTACATAACTTGTCTTTAGTACACAACATAAAAATTTGAACTTTATCATCCTTCAAAGTAGACAACTGGAGCTTAAAACCTGCATTCACTCCACTCAATTGAAAATATGGTTCTTAGAAAAAAAAGGAAAATAAAATTATTTTCTTTTATGTTCTGTAAGTGGACTTTACCCCAAAACTGCAGCAGACAACTAATATTCAGAGGTCATTGGAAGATTAAAGGAGTTATCTCTTTTGTAGATTTATTTGCTGATGGTGGTTTGATATCTTTTGAACAACTTTCTACCAAATATAATTTACCATACATGCATTTTTTAAAAAAAAAATTACAGATTAGAAATTTCCTGAATACGGTAATGGCTAATTATCTGACATCACAACAACCAGATTTACTTGACACTGTTCTGGTTATATTCCTCTCAGAAGGATTTAATTGGTACTATTTATACTCTTAAATAAAATTTGAGATCAGTCCCCATGGATAAGATTCGACAAACATGGGAATCGGAACTTCAACTAACATTATTTCCTGAAACATGAGGAAGAATTACTAGACTAGTTAATACTTCTTCACTTTGTGCATGTCATTCTTTAATACAGTTTAAAATAGTTCATAGAGCTTATATGTCAAAAGATAAACTAGTTCGCATCTTTCCTTATTAGAGCTCTACTTGAGATAGATGCAATTATGATATTGTTTAATTGACACACATGTTAGAATAAATTTGGAAATATATTTTTAAAACTCTTATCAATGATACTGGTTATTCAATTACAACCTAACTCCTTAACTGCTCTTTTTTGGAATTACAGATGTAGGTTGTTTACCTACTTCTGCATATCGAGCTTTAGCTTTTTTTACATTATTAGCTAGAATGTTTATTTTACTTAAATGGAAAGACTCTGATTCTCCTGCATTATTTCAATGGCTTTCTCATGTTATGTCTTTCTTAAATCTAGAAAAAAATCAGAAGTCGTACTTTAGATACAACTGCTAAATTTGAAGATATATGGAAACCATTTATTGATTACTTTCACGG
Organism: Narcine bancroftii; assembly: GCF_036971445.1. NCBI lineage: Eukaryota > Metazoa > Chordata > Chondrichthyes > Torpediniformes > Narcinidae > Narcine > Narcine bancroftii. Next base: position 340,002,787 of record NC_091469.1, read on the forward strand.
CATTATTCTATGAATTAGCTCTTTTCCAGACGTAGTATAATTCCTGCCATATTTGTTAACTGTAGGTGTAGACTGGAGCTATGTTTTAAACTATTCCACATATTCTCAGGATAGTCCGCTCAGTTGTTTTTTTTAAATTTTATTTTATTACATATTTTTAGTAGATTAGTTGTTTTTTTTATTTATAAATATAATTATTTCCTTATTTGTTTTCTTTGTTAGGAAAATTATTTCTAATATGTCACATCTTCAATCTTTGGAATTTATATATGATACTTATACGATGTAGACTTGGACATACCATTTTAATTGAGTTATTTCTATTCTCCTTATGCTGTGTATATTATGAAATGTTAATAAAAAGATTGAAAGAGAAAGATGCCAAGAATTGCATATTTCGCATTCTTTGTTGATTTTTGTATAGAAACAATATTTGTGTTTTCTAATTCTGGGCAAAGCTACTTCTGCTTTTTATTAAAACAAAACATCTCCCCTTTCTTTTCATTTCCTGTAAAGGTGATGTGAGGAAATAGCTGCATAAAAATTAAATTATTAACATTAAATTTGGTGTCTTAGATATATGCATACAGTGCCCTCCATAATGTTTGGGACATTTGGCTTCGCATGTATTTGTGAGTGTTCAGATATGTTTAATTCCTTCGTTAGTGCAGGTATAAGAGAGCTCAACTTGCTTCTCAGCTTTTGATCACCTTTGGAGTCTGTGCAAGCAACAGAAAGAATGGCCAGATTAGAGCTTGCAAATAAATATTTAAAAGAATTCTGGAAAAAGGCTTTGTGGACAGACGAGACAAAGATTAATGTGCATCAGAGTGATAGCAAGAGTAAAGTGCGAAGGCATAAAGGAATTGCCCGAGAACATACCACCCTTCCCATGGTTTAGATCTTGCAGTGTAGCCTCTGTATTTCTTTTCATGAAGTTTTCTGTGGACAGTAGTCATTGACGCATCCACACCTGCCTCCTGAAGAGTGATTCTGATCTGTTGGACATATGTTTGGGGATTTTTCTTCATTATGATGAGAATTCCTCTGTCATTATCAGTGAAGGTGTTTCTTGGAATAACGGTCCCTTTGCAACTACGAAGCTCACCAGTATGATCTTTTTTTCTTAATAGTGTTCCAAACTGTTGATTTTGATAATCCTAAAGTTTGGGTGATGCCTCTTACTGTTTTATTTTTGTTTTACAGGCTCATAATGGCTTCTTTAACTTTGACACAACTCTGGTCCTCATGTTCCAAAATGGCAATGACAGACTCCAAGGGTGATTAAAAGCTTAGAAGCAAGCCTAGCTCTCTTCTACTGGCACCAATGAAGGCAATGAAGAAACATGAGTACTCATAAACACGTTGTGAAGCCAAATGTCCCAAACATTATGGTGTCCTGCAGTCAAAGATTACCAGTTAGCAATTGAATATAGAAGGTTGTTTGTTTTCTTCTCCTTTGATGGTTGCATTTATTGTTCATTTAAAAGTTGGGTTTGAACAGATATTTGAATCAACTGACCTTTTCAGATGTCAGAGTACAGACATGACATCACATACAACCATGAGATTCTTTTTCCTGCAGACAAGGCAGAATTACCACTTAAGGGTAATTTTAAAAAAACTGTACTCAATGCACACATGTAAACACATAAAGAAATGTAAACAAATTGATTATTGATTTTTTTTCCCTCTCTGCATTGCACAAAGTTTAAAGTAAGAGTCCTTGAATGGATCTCTGATTTAGTTTGTTGAGGAGTCTGAAGGTGGAGGGGCAGCAGCTGTTCCTGAACCTGCTGATATGAATTTTGTGGCACCTCTACCTCTTTCCTGATGGTAGCAATGAAAACAGAGCAGAGGTTGGGTAATGTGGATCGTTGATGATTGATGCTGCTTTCCAATGGCAATATTCCCTGTAGATATTCTTGATGGTGGGGAGGGTTTTCCCTGTGCTGTCCTAGACTGCATCCACTAGTTTTTGCAGGGATTTCCACTCGGTTAATGGTGTCCCCATACCAGACCATAATGCAGCCAGTCCACACACTTTTCAACACACATCTGTAGAAATTTTCCATGAGGAAGCAGATGTGCTGATGTGGTTTCTTCATGATACCATTAGCATGTTGGGTCACAAAGTACAAAGTAATTTCACAAAGTAATTTAGGTTGCTTCAAGGGTTGACTTCATTTGTGTGCTGTTGAGGGCCATGTTTCTGGAATCCAGGAACTTCAGACCAATAAGAAAATCTCTGCCTGGACCAGTTAAATATAAGCCATGAGGAAACTTTGGGAGACAATTTGTAGTTATTGTTCTACTTGTCTTACTTGTCATGAACAAACACATGAAGACTTTCTGAAGTAAACATACTTACTATTTTATCACTGATCCCAAACCTCCCTCCTGTTCTCATTCCTATGATGCTTTTTGGCAACATTATCAAAAGTTGCCACCTGTATATCCAAGTTATCTACCTTCATCTCACCCACACCTCTCTCATCTCTCACCGACTCTAAATTGGCATGAAAATTGGTTGCATGTTCAATATCAGTATATCCAGTGCAAGATAAGTAAAAATGTATCCACCAGTTATCCTTGCTACTGTCAAATGTATTGTCAGTGGCTTCTGTGGGAATGACCAACATGATCCACCACTTCATAAAAAGTACCAAAAATCCCAACATATCACAACTTACAATAAGTTGTGGTAGCCCTGAAAGCACTGCCTGAAAGAATGATCAAAGTAGATACAAGAGCAACTATCAAAAGAAAATGGTATTTACAGGGAAAACAAATTGCAAAGCTACATGTAAAATCTGAGAAATCAGAACAAATTTAAAAATGCTCCAAAGAGCCAGTTCAGGATTTTTGGCCCAAATAGCCTCCTGATTCAGTCAGTTGCTATTTTTTAACTTGATGTATATTAATGATTATATTTAGTTTATATAAGTTGGCTATTTCCTTGGAATTGAACTTTCCAATAGATTTAGGCCTAAACATTTTAAAACTGTCAACAGTACGAAGGCATAAAATCTATCTAGAATCTATCACAAGTACGAGGTCTGTGAACAGACAAAGGTGCACTTGAAATAGCAATGGCAAAAGTCATGTGACACTGAGTTTGAACAGGAAGGGGGAGGAAAGTGAACTTTTGCCTTTGTCATGCAGCCCATCAGAGAATAAATGGACCAAATCAACAGAGCAGATGTGTAAGGATGTGGAGGGTTGAATACCTTTCACACAGAGGCCTTTGTGTTCTGGGCATGATCTGGCATTACGATGGGATTCAATGGGCTTCAGCTTTCCAGCAATTACTAAGCCATTATCACGCTAAAACACAAGATCGTTTTTCTTCTGATTTGGGCTGTCACCTGTTCTTCATTTAACAGTCAATAACCATTAATTATCCTCTGTAGAACTTTAAACAAAGTGTCCCTCCTGTTAAAACTGGTAAACTATTCAGTAATGATAAATAAACTGAGAGCTGCAGGGATCCCTCCCTACCACTAGCACAATTTATTGCCTGACGTCTTATATAATGGGAACTCCAAAAGGAAATAGCAAGAAAATGCAAGGTCAAGAGTTTGATGAGGTTACATTTTAAGTTGCAGTAGAAGGAAAATCAGAATTCTTAATGTGCCCATGCAGTAGCTTGTAGATTTGACACAAGACAGAATGTGTATGTGGCTAATGTAGACAAAACTTCTTAATTCAGATATTAAATACAGGTACTTGCAATTAAAGTTTGGAGAATATATTTCTTTGGGAGTAATTATGTTTGGTTTGCAAATTTTTTACTTTTATAGTTTTTCCTGTTTGATTACTTATGGATTTTTAACTCACATTGGGATATGTTTCCTTGGGCATTGCGAATTACCCAGTGCTCACTTGCATGCCTATTCATTATGTGAGCCTTGATATTACACTTAGCAGGTGTCCTGTCTAAATGCTCATTGAGTGAGAACTGTGGTGGTTTATTTTGATGAGTCAGGAGACCTTGCATAAAATCCAAACTGTTTTATATTGTTATTTATATCCATTATTGTTCTTGCTACTATTTCAAACAGAGTGAAACATGAAAATCTGTAGATGCTGTGATTGTAGTAAAAACAAAGAAATGGTGGAGGAACTTGGCCGGTCTTGCAGCGTCCATAAGAGACAAAGATATATAAGCAATGCTTTGAGCCTAAACACAGGTATCTGAATAAAAAGGCTGGGAAGAAGGAAAGAAAGGGTAGGGGGAGGAGTAAAGACAACAGACAAAAGGTAATAATTGGACTTGAATAGGACAGCAACATGCGCAGAGAACTGGTCAGGGGAGAGGGTGGTTCTTTGAATGCACAGTTGGAGAAAAGGAGGCAAAGGGAAAAAGGAAAGAGAGACAGAGCTAGAGGAAAGGAGAAATAAGGACAGAATAGGCTCATGAGCACTGGAGAATTCAATGTTAATGCCATCCAGTTGGAGGTTGCCCAGATGGAATATGAGGTATTGTTCCTCCAATTTGCAGGTGGTCTTGGTCTGGCAGTGCATGAGACCATGGACAGATATGTCGGCATGGGAACGGTGTGGGGAACTGAAATGGGTGGCCACTATAAAATCCCCACGATTGTGGCAGACAGAGCCAAGGTGCTTAGTGAAGCGATCTCCAACTCTAAGTCAAGTCTCTCCAATGTAGAGGAGACCACAACAGGAGCATCGGATGACCACTGCAGATACACAAGTTAAGTGTTGCTTCACTTGCAAGGACTATTTGGGGCCCTGACTGGTGAGGGAGGAGATGTGGGTGCGAGTGTAGCACTTCCTGCGGTGACAGGGGTAGGTTCCAAGGTGTGATTAGTGGGAAGGGACGAGTGGACGAGGGAATCACAGATGTAGCAGTCCTTGTGGAAGGCAGAGAGGGGAATGTAAAAGTTAAAACCTTGTATTTTTTATTCTTAGTTAATTTTGTGCCTGTCTTTTTAAGAGAACTATTGTTTGTTGTGTTACCATAGTGACTATGATGTAATATGTCATAATATCTGCCCAGACTAATGGCTTGCTCATTATTCTACATGATGTGAAGGAAGCATGTGCACAAGCAATTTTTCTTTGAATTTTTGTATCTAAGCTTTTGTGTTCATTGGCTTAATACAAATCTGAATGTCACGTCTGCATTTTTCTGGTAAGAATGCCGGACTGCAACTCATGTAAAAGTTTACCTTCACAGCATCAGTGAGGACAGGTCAGTGTAGCTTAAAAGGGAACCAGCCTGCATAGGTTTTGGACCAATGCTGACAGCCCTATTCAAGTAGGACATTTTTAAGTACATCAGTTATCCAAGTTGCTGTGCATGGAGCCAAGGTACGAGGGCACCATATGCCTCTATGCATTGAAGTTTTATTTGTCCTATGTTTTGTGAAAAATGGGCCTGGCCCCATTGCGACGCAATGTCCCAGCCACTTATCGAATGCAGAAACATTTTGCTAGGAAAACACCTCTGACCATATCCACAAGACAGTGGTCAGCAAGGAATATCCTGCAGATATTGAAGGACAAGGACTCGAAAGATACTGCTGGGTGGTTCACTGAGCAGACTGCTTGGATCAAAATCTGGCAGAATGCCTCACTTGGCCTGGCTGGTGGTGAAAGGAGCCTTTCTGGTCAGATCTGTTCTCCGCCGATGGAATATCACCTTCAAAGCATGTTGCCCTCAAAATAACTGCGACGAGGAGGTTACAGTCGCCTAACTCTTTACAGACTGTGGATTTACTGAGAGTGTGTAGAGAAGAATGCAAGGTTAATTCCTAGCAACACTATTACAGAGGACTCTGATTTATGGGCTCTTCCCAGGGAACATGCAGAGATAGACATCCAGTGCTGCAGGAAGATCATCAACTCAACGAAAGATGCCCTGTAGACCAAAACACGTTGGCCTGCTACAACAGTGATAGGGCAGTGAGGGAATGCTGTCGACTGGTACATTCCAGGCTGCAAGAGTACGTGCTGAGGTCTGCACTGAAGCTTAATGCAGCCGAAGCAAAGGGAAATAACAGAGTGTATGATCCTTCGGTAATCAGACATTGAGGGGTAAGATTGGTGGGATAGCCCCTCAAGTACAGAGAGAAGAGGAACCCTGGGGGCACATTAGTGACAATGGTGTTACAAAAGGTACAATATCAGATTGTACAATTATGGCATGATGAATGCTAATAGACTTTGCATTGTTTTTCTTTGCATATCAATGAACAGGATACTACAAATTTAAATAGACCTAACACTGTTATATTTATATTTTTTTTAAGGAGAATAGAATTTATTTTGAAATTTAAACAAAGCTGTCGAAGGCCTTCTGCCACTTGACATTGGGGTGCTGTGTAAAAACCTCTTAAAAGCAAGAATCATTATATTGTCCAAAGGGAGCCACACAAGTAGGAATGGTGTTCTGTACACAGAACATGCTTATACCACAAATATCTACTATGATTGTATAAACTGAATGACATGACAACAGTAAAAAAAATCAGCGTATTTTCTATTTCTTGTATATATTTTTATGAATAAAGTTTATTTTGAAATAAAAATATCTCTCGATGAATACAGATTATTTTTGAAAGGAAGTGTGCTTTCTCTTTGACACCCTATATCTTACCTGTACCACTCAGGTTTCTGACTTTTACCCGAACTGATCCCATAAATCAATCTAGAATCCCAAAACTCCACGGGTTCACTTATTTGCCGAAATAGAGTATGTTTTAACAAGCATTAATTCCTTAACCCACACACTACAATGTGCAATAAAATTACATTGTTACATTTTATATTTAGGCAAATTATACTGATGGATTAGAAAATTGTTTTCTAAATACATTTACCTAAGAAAATAAATTGGATTATTTTATAGAATATAATTTTTTTTGCAGATGGAATCAAGTTTGGGGGACATAAGTTTGAGCTATGAATTTTTTTGTCATTTTCCTTTTGACTGAATTCCCTGTGTGCCAGCACAAATTTTTGTTGCGTTATGCGAACATGAATCAGAGTGAAGAAAAGGATTAAAGATTTGTATATTTTTTGATTCATTTCTTGTCAGATCAGACTGTCCATTGATTGCACCTTCATTGCCTCCTTCACATGTTCTTGCCTCAACTGTTGTGGATAACTGCACTGGGTCATGGAAAGACAAATACATATACTTCTGTGAGTTGTCACAGAACATTACTGCAGAATATTTAAATGAAATTAAGAATGATTTCTCCAAAACGAACTCAATGGTTGAGAACTATTTGTTCCTTCAAAAATACACAAAGGATGCCTGCCATTTTTTTAGAAATTTCCTATCAATCGCTTTACTAGTACATTCCTAGAATTATACTGGACAACTAAGATTTTGCTTCTTGAACACTTTTGGGTGTATTTTATAGACTTTGGGCTGCTGATTGCAAAAATCACCTTAGATATAATCTATTCTTGAGATTATCTATCACATTTTAAGTCTACTTCAAACAGACAACACCATGAAATGCAACATGTCATTGGAAATTCACTTTCTGTATTCACACTTGGACTTCTTCCTTGCTGATCTTGGTGCAGTCGGTGACAAACATGGTGAAAGGTTTCACCAGAACATTTGCAACCATGGAAAAGCGGTATTAGGGCAACTGGATTATTGTTGGACACTGACATGAGAGGCATCAGGTGCTGAGTATAAACGGAAATCAGCGGCAAACCCTAACCCTAATGTTGTCCAGTGTTATTTTGGAAATGTCAGTGCGACACTGTGGGAAATTTAAAATGATCAGGAGTCAATTGCCTTGATGACTTTCACTGCTTTTCTCATAATAATGAGGAAATTTTCATCAAGAATTGTTCATTTTTTTGTAATACTTCTGTACACTGGATAGAAATGTCATAATGTATTGTTTGAACAGCAGTGTAGAAACTGGTGATAATTAACATTTATAATAACTCATGTGACAAATGGAGGCTACATCACAATAAAAGAGGTCATATGGTCCAATATATGACCCGGACTCAGATTCACGTTAGTCAAGTCTATACCATTATTAGGTTATACAAGTGTACATGTCAGAACAGCAGTGTGACGTGATGCATGTCGCCTCGTGAACTTGTCTGGATAACTCACTGCCTATAATGAAGAAGCCTATAGCTTGAAGTGCTTCCTACCTGAGCCAATGTGTCTTATAATTATTTAATGCAATCACAGCAGATGCAGGCTTTCGTGTTTAACTCATGTCTTGTGGTTTTTCCAAGTTTTCTCCAAAGCCAGTAATTCAAACTTGTGCATGGTCAAATGAGCTTCAAAAATCAGATGTCTTAGCTATGACAACAGCTCATAAAAATCAGTTACATGAAAGCAAGTTATTGCATGTTTCATTGAGAAAAATCATATATTTTTGGCTTCATCATTATATTTTTTTATGTAGATTGCATTTCATTCTATATGTCTCCAAGGTAATTACTGGGCCTTTTCCCCTTTGTTGCTAAAGATGAAAAAGAGTCGTGTTTATTGGCCTTCTCTTTCCAAACACCTTATAGGATGAGCACTTTATTGAAAACATTAAACTAACTTTCATTTGTCTCTTTTACAATGGAGTGTTAATGAATAAAAAGATTCCTAAGCTGCTTAACAAAAGCTTTATCTTCAACTAACATATCAAATCATATTAATTGGCTTTTCATCTAATTGAAGCTCATGCTGATCTGGAATAATAATATCAATTTATACAGTACTTTGAACCTCGCTTTGCACCTATGTTAACCCACATATCTTGGCATCAATCCACAAATTTAGGTATTGCAAAACAAGTTCAAAGGATTGATCAAGTTGGTAGAGCTGTGAAGGAAGAGCCCTCAGTGCAAGAGTAATTAAATTCATGGAGGAGCAATAGGACTAAGATAGAGGAGAGTAGATGTCAGAAGGTTTTAGATGCAGGTAAATCTATTGAGTTAGCATCACTGCCTCACAGTCCCAGCAATCGGATTCAGTCCTGACCTTGGGTCCTGTCTGTGTGGAGTTTACACATTGTCGCAGTTTGACTTTGTATTGTACATTCCACATTCTAGGCTAATTGATGACTGTAAATAATCCCTTAATGTTGGTGGGGAAAAAGGATCAAAAGGAAGTTCATGGAAAATTAGGTTAAAGATTAGAAGGGGAGAGGACGGGTAGAATTATTCCACAGGAAGTTAGCATGGCTCAGAAGAGTGGTATTGGTCTTCTTCTGAATTTTAAAATTGAGCTGTTGCATATGGAACTAGTGTTGTTTGGCAAATGGAGGGCAATCGGTGAACATGAACGATGAATGATTCAGAGTGTAGTACAAGGAGAGTAGATAATATGGTTTTGAGACAACAAAGGCATAACACATGAACAGATACAAGGATGAAATCAATTGAAGGCACTGGGATGAAGATGAGCAGTCATTCAGTTGCTAAGATATGAGGTCTGCACATCTTATTAGTTTCAAATGTGACACCATATTTATGTCTTGTCCTGTTCAGTGAAAAGGATAGAACATGTGGGTATGGGACAGAGATGTGAGCAGGACTAAATTAATGGCTAAGCTTCTCATATGGAATATACAAGGAAATCAGATTTGTGAAGTCAGGTCTGGGGTGTTGTGGCAGAGAGACCAGTATGGAAAGGGGAAAGCAGCTGGGTGGTTCAAATCAGGGATAAGTGCCTTTTGATAAATGGATGGTTCAAGGAGATGGTGACTTCCAAAGACTGGCATTTGGCAGGATTGGTAGAAAGAGAAATTACCTGGATAGCTGAGTTGGCAAAGATTGGCAGTCAGGAGGTCAATCAAAGGGGAAGCTTGACAGTTGGGGATGAAGTCATGCTAGCAGATCTGTTGTAAACAGTTGCAGAGAATAATATTTAAATCCAGATGTATTGAATGATTTAAATTTATATTCCACAGATGCCTGATTGAAGTCAAGTTTGTACTTCTGGATCAATCGTCCAGAATGTTATCTGCTAGTCCATTAACTTAACCACTATTCCACTGTATGCAATCTAGGTTTCTGTAAGGTTCAGAACATAAGACACGCAAGCACCTGGAATGAAAGTAATGAACTTCATGATGTTCGCATTTATGGGATTGTGCTCAACCTTTCACTGAGATTGAATCATCAGGAGAACAAAAGCTTGGGTCTAAACTATGCAATTTCTGAGCCATTGCAATTAACATGCAGCACAGTTAAATTAACCATTGGAATCTTTTTCGATGTTTAGAAGCTCTCAAGACTAATTATTCTTTGCTCTCTTCATTTGATCCTACAATAGATGTTCATGATTATTATGTTGTTAACCTTGAGTACATGACACCAACACTTGCTGATGACACCACAGCAGTGGGCTATATAAAAGGGAGCGATGAGTCAACATATAGTAGGGAAAATGAAAGCTTGGCCAACAACAAATTGACAACAAAACTGTGCTAACAACTACCTCTCACTCACTGTCACCAAGACCAAGGAGCTGATTGTATACTTTAGGAAAGGAAAACCAGAGGTATATGATCCAGTGATCATTGCGGGATCAGAGGTGGGGAGGTGAGCAATTTCAAATTCTTGGGGTTCACTATCTTGGAGGACCTTTTTTGACCCATCTTATTAATTGTGAAGAAAGCACGACAGCATTTCTACTTCCTCAGGGGTTTTTGGAAGTTCTGTACGTCACCATGGTATAGGAGCACCAATACTTCTGAGCAAAATGCTTTGCAAAAGGTAATGGACACAGCCGGTAAATCACAGGAAAAGCTCCCCCCACTATCAAGAATATCTATATGGAATATTGGTGTTGGAGAACAGCAGCAATTATCAAGGATACACACCACTTGGGACATGTTCTCACTGCTGTCATTAGGAAGAAGGTACAGGTGCCAGAGGACTTGTACCTCCAGGCTCAGCAACAGTTGTTACCCCTCAACCAACAGACTCCTAAACAACAGTCTCATTCAGAGACTCATTTAAGGATGTACTTTGCTTTATTATTTCTTCTTTTCTATATTTTCACGGTTTGTTCACATTTATTTATTTTGTTTAGAAATTCTGCTTGGCCTGCAATAAAAAGGGAATCTCAGGGTTGTATGTAATGTCATGTATGGATTCTGACAATAAATGTGAACTTTGACTTGATGTACACATTCATCTATCTGTAAATACATGGAATCCACTTTTCAAATCATCAGTCGCAAAGGAGATAATAAAGAAGGGCAATTTCCAAAGGAACTAAACTCACAGCACTAATATTTTAGAGGCTAAAATATTCCTGGGCCCTCAAATGCCATAACCAAGGAGCAGAGGAATAAGATGCTTTATGGAAACATTCACAACAATTTTTTATAACATGGGAAATAATTTATCTTTCCACTTTCCTTCACTGGAGCTAGTAGCAATAAACCACCTCAATATCTCTGCTTTTTAAAACAGATTGATTAAATATATCTCACTCTGTGGCCTCCTGGAGTGTTACAATAAAGCCTAAGGTAAACTTGTCATACCACTTCATCTTTCATCTAAGCACATTGCAGCTTTCAGCACGAACACAGAGTCAATGATTGCAAATAACTTGGTTTTACTATTTGTATTCGAACTGTCCCTTTAATATATTAACCAGTATTCTGTCACTTGTTTGTTTTCTCTCTTACTCTATCTGCCCATGTTAACCAATTCACCTATGGTTCCATGAACATTAAGATCTTCTCAGCAACCCTGGCCATGTACTGTCAGCAATATTCACATTGTCCTCTCTATCAACTCCTCACATCTCTCTGCAGTTGAAAGTAACTCAGATTTTGATTTATTGTCAGATTACATACATGACATCACATAAAACCTTGGGATTCCTTTTTCCTGCATGTGCAGCAGAATTACCACTAATTGGTAGTGCAAAAAATAAACTGTACACAGTGTAAACATGTAAACAAATGAAGAACTATAAACAAACTGACTGTGCAATGGAGAGAGAACAAAAATAAAAATCAATAAAGTGCACAAGCAAGAGTCCTTAAATGAGTCCCTGATTGAGTTTGTTGTTGAGGAGTCCTGATGGTGGAGGGGAAGCAGCTGTTCCTGAACCAGGAGGTGCAAGGCTTGTGGCGCCTATACCTCTTTCCTGTTGGCAGCAACGTGAACAGAGCATGTTCCAGGTGGTGAAGGTCTTTGATTCTTGCTGCTGCTCTCTGATGGCAGTGCTCCCTGTAGATGCACTCAATAGTTAGGAAAGTTTTGCTAAGAGGTCCTGGGCTGTGTCCACTACCTTTTGGAGGGCTTTACGCTCAGGGGCATTGGTGTTTCCTTATTAGACCATGATGCAGCCGGTCAGCACTCATTTTACCACACTGCTGTAGAGATTTGCCGACTTCAGGGGTTTTTACGAGGCTCTAAAGGCTGTGTATGGCCCCTCACCCCAAGTCCAAAGCCCGCTGCGCAGCTCAGACGGCAAAGTCCTCCTCAGCGACAAGATCTCCATTCTCAACCGATGGTCAGAACACTTCCAATCTCTTTTCAGTGCCAACCGCTCAGTCCAAGAATCCGCCCTGCTCCAGCTCCCTCAACAGCCCTTAAGGCTAGAGCTGGATGAGGTCCTCACCCGGGAAGAGACACATAAGGCAATTGAACAACTGAAAAGTGGCAAAGCAGCAGGTATGGATGGAATCCCCCCCCAGAGGTCTGGAAGGCTGGCGGCAAAACTCTGCATGCCAAACTGCATGAGTTTTTCAAGCTCTGCTGGGACCAAGGAAAGCTGCCTCAGGACCTTCGTGATGCCATCATCATCACCCTGTACAAAAACAAAGGCGAGAAATCAGACTGCACAAACTACAGGGGAATCACGCTGCTCTCCATTGCAAGCAAAATCTTCGCTAGGATTCTCCTAGCTAGAATAATACCTAGTGTCGCCGAAAATGTTCTCCCAGAATCACAGTGCGGCTTTTGCGCAAACAGAGGAACTACTGACATGGTCTTTGCCCTCAGACAGCTGCAAGAAAAGTGCAGAGAACAAAACAAAGGACTCTACATCACCTTTGTTGACCTCACCAAAGCCTTCAACACCGTGAGTAGGAAAGGGCTTTGGCAAATACTAGAGCGCCTCGGATGCCCTGCAAAGTTCCTCAACATGTTTATCCAACTGCACGAAAACCAACAAGGTCAGGTCAGACACAGCAATGAGCTCTCTGGACACTTCTCCATTAACAATGGCATGAAGCAAGGCTGTGTTCTCGCACCAACCCTCTTTTTAATCTTCTTCAGCATGATGCTGAAACAAACCATGAAAGACCTCAACAATGAAGATGCTGTTTATATCCGGTACCGCACGGATGGCAGTCTCTTCAATCTGAAGCGCCTGCAAGCTCACACCAAGACACAAGAGCAACTTGTCCGTGAACTACTCTTTGCAGACGATGCCGCTTTAGTTGCCCATTCAGAGCCAGCTCTTCAGCGCTTGACGTCCTGTTTTGCGGAAACTGCCAAAATGTTTGGCCTGGAAGTCAGCCTGAAGAAAACGGAGGTCCTCCATCAGCCAGCTCCCCACCATGACTACCAGCCCCCCCACATCTCCATCGGGCACACAAAACTCAAAACGGTCAACCAGTTTACCTATCTTGGCTGCACCATTTCATCGGATGCAAGGATCGACAACGAGATAGACAACAGACTCGCCAAGGCAAATAGCGCCTTTGGAAGACTACACAAAAGAGTCTGGAAAAACAACCAACTGAAAAACCTCACAAAGATTAGCGTATACAGAGCCGTTGTCATACCCACACTCCTGTTCGGCTCCGAATCACGGGTCCTTTACCGACATCACCTACGGCTCCTAGAACGCTTCCACCAGCGTTGTCTCCGCTCCATCCTCAACATTCATTGGAGCGACTTCATCTCCAACATCGAAGTACTCGAGATGGCAGGGGCCGACAGCATCGAATCCACGCTGCTGAAGATCAAACTCCGCTGGGTAGGTCACGTCTCCAGAATGGAGGACCATCACCTTCCCAAGATTGTGTTATATGGTGAGCTCTCCACTGGCCACCGTGACAGAGGTGCACCAAAGAAAAGGTACAAGGACTGCCTAAAGAAATCTCTTGGTGCCTGCCACATTGACCACTGCCAGTGGGCTGATAACGCCTCAAACCGTGCATCTTGGCGCCTCACAGTTTGGCGGGCAGCAACCTCCTTTGAAGAAGACCGCAAAGCCCACCTCACTGACTAAAGACAAAGGAGGAAAAACCCAACACCCAACCCCAACCCACCAATTTTCCCTTGCAACCGCTGCAAACGTGTCTGCCTGTCCCGCATTGGACTTGTCAGTCACAAACGAGCCTGCAGCTGACGTGGACATTACCCCTCCATAAATCTTCGTCCGCGAAGCCAAGCCAAAGAAAAAGTAGAAATTTGCCAGGGTTTCTGATGTCATACCAAACCTCTGCAAATTCCTGAGGAAGTAGAGGTGCTAACATGCTTTCTTCATGATACTATTGATATGTTGGGTCCAGGAAAGATCCTCCGCTTTCTCGTTTCTCCGATTCTGATGAAAAACCTTTCACATGAAATATTAACTTTATTTCTTTTTCTGCTAATTCTGCCTCATAGTTGAGTGTTTTTAGCATTTCCTATCTTTATTTCAGATTTCCCACATCTGAAATTTTATTTTTTTTAACCAAATTAATTCTCCATTTACAGCTGTTTGAGGAAAATGTCACCAAATGATTGTCATTTCATCTTGCACTTATGCTGCTTGACGAAGCTTGGCTTCACAACTCTATATAATCTAATTATAGTAAAGATTTAAAAAAAAAGGCCTCACAAATTTCAATTACACAGCACGTTACACAGTATGCAATGTTTAGTCCCGTAGAACTATAGAGCATTAGAGCACAGTAAACAGCCCCTCTAGCCTGTGCTGAAGTCATATTCTGTCCAGTGTCACTGATCTGTCCCCAGTCCCTAGCTCTCCATACCCCTTGCCTCCAAGTACCTGTACAAATTTTTCTTATATTTTAAAATTGAGACCGCATTCACCACTTAAGCTGGTATCTTATTCCACACTCCCACTACTCTCTATGTGAATAAGTTCCTCCTAAAATTTACCCATTTCACCCTTAACCCATGTCCTCTGATTTTTGTATCTCACCAACCCTTAGTGGAAAAAGCCTATTTGCACTTCCTCCATCTCCTTCCCTCATAATTTAGCATACCTCTATCAATTTTCCCCTCATTCTTATGCTCCTGGGAATAAAGTCCTAATCTGTTTAACTTTTCCTTGTAATTCAGTTCCTGTAGTCCAGGAAACATCCTAGTAAATCTTTTCTGCACTCTTTCAATCTTATTGCTACCTTTCCTGTAGTTAAGTGACCAAAACTGCACACAATGCACCAAATTTGGCCTCACCAATGACATACAGCTTTACCATAATGCCCCAACTCCTATTTTCAATACTTTTAATTTATGAAGGCCAATATGACAAAAGCTCCCTCCACACCCTATCCACCTGTGTTGCCAATTTCAGAGAATTATGTATCTGTATTCACAGATCTCTATGTTCTACCATACTCCTCAGTGCCCTACCATTTACCGTGTATGTCCTTCTAAAATATAACACTTCACACAACATCTGCATTAAATTCCATTTACCATTTTGCATCTTATTTTCCCAAGTGGTTCAGATCCTTTTGCAAGCATTGATAGCATTCCTCGCTGTTCACAATGTCTCCAATCTTTGTGTGATCTGTAAACTTGCTGACCCAATTTACCATATTATTATTCAGATCATTGATATAGGTGACAAACAATAATGGTCTCAGCACTGATCCCTTAGTCTGATACTCAATCCATTACTTTTAATGCTGCTTGTATGGCTTATGATCCACAGACAACTCATGCAGAAGCATATTTTCTCCAGTGTCTGTGAAAGTTGCTGGTAACTGACCTCAGCCAATCACATGCCTGATTTGGGAACCTGAGTAGGTTAGTTCCTTTGCTGATATGGTTCTCCTTTAAACTTCCCTCATAGCAATCACCAACCACAACTTGTAATGTCAACCTTGTAATGTCACCTTTTACATTCCTCACCCAGAATGTTCTCACAGACTGATAATTGAACTGATAATTTACATGTCAATAACTGCATATATTTCACTTTTATTTGACCTCACAAAATATAACATCTCACAAATGTCTGGATTAAACTTCATCTGTCACTCCTCTGCCATTATCTATAGCTGAAGGGGCTTCTTTCACTAGAGTGAATCCAAGGAAAGCATTCAGTCCGGACCGAGTACCCAGCCTCGTACTGAAAACCTGTGCTGAACAACTTGCCAATGCATTCACAGATATCGTCAACATCAGGGCATGGTACCCACCTGCTTCAAACAGGCCTCAATCATACATGTGCCAACAAGAATGTTACCACCTGTTTAAATGACTACCAACCACAATGATGAAGTGCTTTGAGAGACTGGTGTGGAAGCATATTAGCCCCTGTCAAAAGGGCAACATGGATCTGTTCCAATTTGCCTACTCCAGCAACAGATCATGGCAGATGCCATTTCACTAGCTCTGCATAAAGCCCTGGAACACTTGGATGGCAAAGATCAGCCTGCTCTTTGTTGACTATAGTTTGGCATTCAACACCATCATCCCCTCAAAACTGAGCAGCAGACTCCGAGAGATGGGCCTCAATACCCCACTGTGTAATTTGATCCTGGATTTCCTCACCTCCAGGCCACAATAAGTGAGGATTGGTAAGAGCATCTCCTGAACAATCTCTAGCAGTACCTGAGCACCGTAGAGGCTCTTAGACCCCTGCTCTACTCACTTTACACCAATGACGTGTGGCTTGGTATGACAACAACACCATCTACAAATTTGGCAATGACACCACAGCATTGGATTATATAAAAGGGGGGAGCGGGCCGAGGGGTGAGACAACAAACAAGAGGGAGATTGAAAACTCAACTGAAAAGTGTACTAACAACCACCTCATAACATCATGAAAACCAAGGAGCTGATTGTGGATTTCAGGAAGGGAAAAGCAGAGGTGTATGATCCAGTGACCATTGGGAGATCAGAGGTGGAGAATGTGAGCAAATTTAAATTCATGGGAGTCACGAACTTGGAGGACCATTCTTGGACCCAACACCCGAATATCTTCGTGAAGGAAGCACTTCAGTGCTTCTTCCTTCTCAGGAGCTTGCGGAGGTTTGGTAGGACATTAAAATGATTGGCAAACTTCTACAGATATGTAGTGGAAGCTTGCTGACCTCCTGCAACATGGTCTGGTATAGGGTACCAATAATTGAGTGGAAAGCCCTGCCAAAGGTAATGGATACAGCCCAGTACATCAAAGGCAAAACTCTCCCCACCATCGAGAAAATCTACAGGAAACACTGCCGTCGGAGAGCAGCAGCAATCATCAGGATCCACACCACCCAGGACATGCTCTGTTCGCACTGCAGCCATCAGGAAAGAGGTATTGGTGCCACAAAACTTGTACACTAGATTCAGGTACAGTTGCTACCCCAGCACTATCTGACTCCTAAACAACAAACTTGATCAGAGACTCATTTAAGGACTCTTACTTTTCTCATTATTTATTACTGAATATTTATTTTCCTTTATTTGCACAGTGAGTTTACATTTCTTTCTTTCTTTTGCATAAGCATCTTACCCCGAGTACAGTTTTTTTTTGGACAACTGATAAGTAGAAATTCAGCCTGGCCTGCAGGCAAAAGAATCTCAGGGTTGTATGTGATGTCATGTATGTACTCTGACAATAAATATGAACTAACTTTGATCTATAGTCTGTTGTCTTTTTTTGATATCCCTCTACACTGTCCACAAATCCACAATCTTTGAATCACCTGAAAATTTACTAACACACCCACAACGTATTCATCCAAGTCATATATATAAAGGGCAACACCCCCGGCACCTGTGACCTATGGGATTTGGTCGATGCCAGTTGCATGTTGTGTGATTGGAGAATTAACCATTAGAGGGCACCAATTTTAAATTTTCGTATTTTTTACCTGTTTATTTTCTGGCTGCTTGAGGCTGATGGTTGCTTGAATTCTAGATAATTGGGATTTTACTGTAATATTTTCTAGGGTAAATTTCATTCAAAGAAATCATTTTTTAGTTCTCTGGTTTTCCATGATTACAAGTTAAAATATTTCATGTTAAAAAATTCCACATGATCACATTTAATCATATTGTGTTTTAATACATTCTGATGTGTGTGTGTGTGTGTGTGTGTGTGTGTGTGTGTGTGTGTGTGTGTGTGTGTGTGTGTGTGTGTGTGAATATGCATTTCTAGATAGATATTTATACATTCTGTTTGTGTGTGTGTAAATATGTATTTCTAGATATAGATATTTATAAATTCTGGTGTGTGTGTGAGTATAGCTATATATATATTGCACACACCTATGTATGTAATATATAAACAGCAAGAGACACATTGATTCCTGCAGAACACCACTAGCCACAGACCCTCAAGTCTGAGCAGCACCTCTCCAAAACTACCCTGCCTTACATGAGCCAGCCAATTCTGTATCCAAACTAACAATTCACCATGGATGTCATAAAGATGAATCTTCTGAATCATCTTGCCATGAGGAACTTTTTCAAATGCTTTACTAAAGTCCATGTATATAACATTCACTGCTCATGCTAACTAAGCATGTGCATAAATCTTATCTGGATGAGGGGATCAAGCCAAAAACTTTGTTTATGTATCTTTATATTTGTTATTAAAAATTTGTATTTGCTATTGACCTGTTGAATTTGCCACCTCCTCAAAAACTCAATTTGGTAAGTCGTGATCCGTACCTCACTAAACCATAATAAGTGTTGTTAATCTTACCATGACTTTCCAAATGTGCATAAATTTACCTCTGTGTTTCCTTCCAATAGTTTTCCTACTGCATTTGTGAGGTGTTCTGGCTTCTAATTTCCTGGATTATAATTTTTTTCACTCCTTGAACAAAGGTACACATTAGCTAGCCACTCTCCAGTCCTCTCCTATTGCTGGTGAAGATACAAAGATCTTTCTCAAGGCCCCTGCAACCGCCTCACTTGCTTCTTTCAATAACTGAGGATATACCCTACCAGGCCTCACATGCTACTGAAGTTCATCAAAACACTCACTGGTCTGCAATGAAATTCCTGACAAATGTACCTTTTGAATTGCTCACCAATTTCTAGACATGCAGCCTTGTTTATCTCCGTTTAGAGTAGAAATAGAAAGAAGCACATGTGACTAGGTTCTGGAGTTCCACAGTTGATTCTGTATGCATTGGAGTCGAACACATGATTGTCTTTGCTTGCAGTGAGGCAAGAATTACATTAAAATCTGCTCGCTTTATGCTGGAAAAGATCTCACAAGGACAAGTTTTTTTTAAGGCCCACATCCAAAGAGTTAAGTTCTGGGCATAAAAAAAAGAACAATTGGATGATTTCAACAAAATAATTGTTTTAAAATCCGGTAGTTTGAATTGAGCTGTTCCCATGGACATCACAAATTAAAAATTGAATTACTAATGTTGAAGTAGTGTATAACTTGGATTCCCACACTCAATGTTAACTCTAATCTTTACAAATCTCCTTCTCCCTTCCTTCAGGATCCAATCTTGCTCAACTGATCACTGCCTTCTGCCACTGTCACTCAGTTTTTTTTTCAACTGGTTAGTCTGTTAATTGGCCTATTTTGAAACACCAGTGATAAATGCATTCAAGTTAATTTGGAGGATTGGTAGCAGAGGCCACTTTGGGCCTGGAGTGCAAACCTCCTTTGTTTAGCCAACTGCTTCTATCATTGAGAATAAAGTGATGCTGCCAGAGGGTTTTGAGATTAAAGCATTGAGATAAGTGTGCTGTTTATGCAATTAAATTCAGACAATCTCTGCACGATTGGAAGACTTCAGCAGTAATGGAAGATTAATCGGTTCTTATTAGGTAAAGCTGGTATCATATAATTGATATTGGGCCACTTGAAAAAAAGACACCAAGGAAAGTTAACATAAAAATTCATTAACCAATAATCTTAACAAAGAAGGAATTACATTGAGCAATGTATTGTTTGGAATATGACTGGCACCCTTTGAATGTTACACTGTATTTAGATGGAGCTACTTAATTATGCAAAATTTCCTTTTCCTAATTTTAAAAAACCCTAGCAAGCATTCTGAATCTCTGTAAATTTGCTGAATAACTCTGTCTTTAATCTATTAGATTACCAAAGGACAAGATGTAAAAAGATGTCATCAAAATAATAATCTTGAACCCTTAATTGGTGTCTTTGTAATTGCATTAGCCATAAATCTTCATAGCTCCTGCAGTGTATGAGCAGTAATGTTAGATCCCCAGGAGTAGGCGGTAAGAGAGAGTAACAATAAATGTATGGGAGAATCTTACCCCTATTGTTAGAGCCTGAAGGGGAATAGGAAATGAAAACATGCATGTTATCTTTTAAACACTTCTAACAAAATATTCTAATTCACGCTGCAAATTATTTTAACCAATTCTTCCAAAGAAAATGTTATATTGGTCCAAACACAGCATCTCTCCAACTGAATATTGCACAAGATTGTAGTAGTTAAGAATAGTACACAATACACATAACTTGTAAGCATAAAAGCAAGTGTTATGGCTCATACCAGCATCCCACTCAGACAAGTCTAATTCAGATTAGAAATGCCATATAATGTATAACAGGTGTTAACAGCTGTCTATTTGGATATTTATGTGAGATTATTTAATAATTGTAAAGTTTTTAAAATAAACAGATGGAAATTTTGTACATTACATTTAATCCACCAAAATGCAGGATAAATGTTGAATTGGATTCAATGTAAAATCACTATCATTTGTGGAAAAATTGTTAACACTGGGCTAATTACATTCATTTGTTACAGTTTCTATAACTATATGTAATTTGAAAAATACATCTTTCTTTGGCTTGGCTTCGCGGACGAAGATTTATGGAGGGGGTAAAAAGTCCACGTCAGCTGCAGGCTCGTTTGTGGCTAACAAGTCCGATGCGGGACAGGCAGACACGATTGCAGCGGTTGCAAGGGAAAATTGGTTGGTTGGGGTTGGGTGTTGGGTTTTTCCTCCTTTGCCTTTTGTCAGTGAGGTGGGCTCTGCGGTCTTCTTCAAAGGAGGTTGCTGCCCGCCAAACTGTGAGGCGCCAAGATGCACGGTTTGAGGCGTTATCAGCCCACTGGCGGTGGTCAATGTGGCAGGCACCAAGAGATTTCTTTAGGCAGTCCTTGTACCTTTTCTTTGGTGCACCTCTGTCACGGTGGCCAGTGGAGAGCTCGCCATATAACACGATCTTGGGAAGGCGATGGTCCTCCATTCTGGAGACGTGACCCATCCAGCGCAGCTGGATCTTCAGCAGCGTGGACTCGATGCTGTCGACCTCTGCCATCTCGAGTACTTCAACGTTAGGGGTGTAAGCGCTCCAATGGATGTTGAGGATGGAGCGGAGACAACGCTGGTGGAAGCGTTCTAGGAGCCGTAGGTGGTGCCGGTAGATGACCCATGATTCGGAGCCGAACAGGAGTGTGGGTATGACAACGGCTCTGTATACGCTTATCTTTGTGAGGTTTTTCAGTTGGTTGTTTTTCCAGACTCTTTTGTGTAGTCTTCCAAAGGCGCTATTTGCCTTGGCGAGTCTGTTGTCTATCTCATTGTCGATCCTTGCATCTGATGAAATGGTGCAGCCGAGATAGGTAAACTGGTTGACCGTTTTGCGTTTTGTGTGCCCGATGGAGATGTGGGGGGGCTGGTAGTCATGGTGGGGAGCTGGCTGATGGAGGACCTCAGTTTTCTTCAGGCTGACTTCCAGGCCAAACATTTTGGCAGTTTCCGCAAAGCAGGACGTCAAGCGCTGAAGAGCTGGCTCTGAATGGGCAACTAAAGCGGCATCGTCTGCAAAGAGTAGTTCACGGACAAGTTTCTCTTGTGTCTTGGTGTGAGCTTGCAGGCGCCTCAGATTGAAGAGACTGCCATCCGTGCGGTACCGGATGTAAACAGCGTCTTCATTGTTGGGGTCTTTCATGGCTTGGTTCAGCATCATGCTGAAGAAGATTGAAAAGAGGGTTGGTGCGAGAACACAGCCTTGCTTCACGCCATTGTTAATGGAGAAGGGTTCAGAGAGCTCATTGCTGTATCTGACCCGACCTTGTTGGTTTTCGTGCAGTTGGATAATCATGTTGAGGAACTTTGGGGGACATCCGATGCGCTCTAGTATTTGCCAAAGCCCTTTCCTGCTCACGGTGTCGAAGGCTTTGGTGAGGTCAACAAAGGTGATGTAGAGTCCTTTGTTTTGTTCTCTGCACTTTTCTTGGAGCTGTCTGAGGGCAAAGACCATGTCAGTAGTTCCTCTGTTTGCGCGAAAGCCGCACTGTGATTCTGGGAGAATATTCTCGGCGACACTAGGTATTATTCTATTTAGTAGAATCCTAACGAAGATTTTGCCTGCAATGGAGAGCAACGTGATTCCCCTGTAGTTTGAAAAATACATGCATAGTAGTTTTCTCACATTAAATATTTAAACCTGGTCTGGTACAGATATTGATGTATTTCAAATATACCTATTTTCACAACATAATGTGAGCCAACTTAGAAATTCATACTGCACCTTGGAAATAGCAAAGAAATGGTGAAATAATGTTCCTGCAGTTTATTAATATGATCCATTTCTCTGTCCTTTTGTAAAAAAATCATTAAAAGTTTTATAAAACATTTTTTGTCATGCAGATTATAATGTTTATCCTTTGCACATTCTCTAATTTTCTTGTTATTTTGGACAATTCTTTATTACTATTGGAACTTTGATCTCATTGCTATTATCACAATAAAATTAATTTATTACTTTTTGCGATGATTTGCGACAGAAATGTCTCCCATGTCCCATAACTCTTGACAAGGGCTTGGCCTTTACAACATATAAACTTGGCTGAATTATTGAGAAACTTGCAGACCTCCCAGTATTCCACCCCCTTTCCCCTGTTGCTACTTTCCCTGTTGACCAAGGAGGCCCAGCCTTGATTGGTGACTATGTCAAAGAAGTGCTGAAAAGGTGACTAAGGTCTCAGGCAGCTCGTCTGGAGCCAGTTTATGTCTGAATTCTCTGGGGGCTGTGGCTTTGCAATTTCTCAGGAATGTTTAATTCACTACATCCCTGCATGTTTCCCTCAAGGAGGGCTATGGCCTATCTAACTTCCCTAGAGGGCACTGGAAAACGAAATTAGCATGAGATAAGTTTAGATTCTCATCCAAACATAAAAATACAGGAGAGAATTTGATCAATCTCAGAGAAGTGGGTGATCCAAGCTAATCGGATCTGTAAAACTGCAGTAGAGAGATTTCTTTTTGTGTGATATGTTTCCAAGCAACGTTGTGCAGTTTAATAAATATGCTTAAACAAAAAAATATGCGAAACATATAATTTGACCTCACTCTACTTCAGATAGTAATTCCTGGCTCTGAGAGAATCTAATCTGTTTTCACACATTAATCTCAGCATATCAAAACCTTGAGTCTGCATTTTGTTTCCATCCATTTTTTGTGATATTAATTTTATCTAAATTCTTTCAGATCTGCATAGATCAAGGATGGTTTGGTGATGGATGAAATAAATCCTATCACTGGCTGAAAGGATTCTTATGTATGACATTTTAAATCACACAAATGCTACAGACTGTGATTAAAAAAATTCGATCCTATTCAAAAACAGGCACAGAGAACCCTGAACCAATCCAACCAATGATAGCAGCACAAGTTGATTACGAGGAATCATATTATGTCGTCAATTGCACAATAATCAGGGAAAGTCAATGATGGGAATCTAGAGTGAAGTTCTTAAAGAACTTAGTTGCTGATATCTTTCCATGGATGTGGTAAGCCAAAGGACCCATTTATGTGCTGCAGTACAAGTGAATTAAAAGGACCCATTTATGTGCAAGACAAGTGAATGGAAGAAACAGCTGACTACAGTGGAATCCTTTCTGATGGGGGGGCGGGGGGGGGAGGTGGGGAACCAATTTCTCCAACCAATCATCTGAGAGAGAAAATAACTAGATACAAATACATTAATATCAGAAGCATTTCTACAAGAACATTGCTCCCACAAAGGGGAAAAAAATCAACAATTTAACTAAACTCCTTAGAGGAGAGAGATATGCCAATATCTGGGGTGATTGCTTATGGTCAAAAATAAATTTCTCCACAGAGGGAGCAGAAACTCCTTCAGTCAATAA
This sequence comes from Narcine bancroftii, assembly GCF_036971445.1. Lineage (NCBI taxonomy): Eukaryota > Metazoa > Chordata > Chondrichthyes > Torpediniformes > Narcinidae > Narcine > Narcine bancroftii. Next base: position 340,027,059 of record NC_091469.1, read on the forward strand.
AGATATCAGGCAGATGATAAAGATGATGAAAAACAATGTAAACACAGTCAGTGGAAGTTATGAAATCCAAGATAAAAGATTAGACTCTTATCCTACTTGGTTCTGTTGATCATCCGGCAAGTGGGAGGCATTCAAAAGAGAGATAAGGAGAGTTCATGGCCAAAATGTTCCATTTCGAGTGAAAGGCAATGTTGGCAGGATTAGGGAACCCTGGTTGATTTGGGATATTGAGGTCAGAATAAAGGGGGAGGAATATAAAATGGCAACTGAGATCAAATTAGCCCCTTTAAGAATATGTGGGATATTTCCTATTGTCCACAGGAAATCAGGGAGGCAAAAAGGGGACACAAGATACTGTTAAGGGCAAATACTAAGGGTTTTTACAATTATCAAGAGAAAAAGGGTAATTAGCAGAGAAAATATTCTCCTTATGGATCAGCGTGGCCATGAATGTGAGGAAGCATAGGCAAATTTATCTTTATTTACCATTGAGAAGGTCACAAAAGCTAAGAAATTCAGTGATGTCCTGAAATTTATCAATATTATAAATGAAGTGGTGGATATTTTGCCAAAGCCTGCCAAAGTGTATTCTGGGATATTGTGGGAAGAAAGCGAAGAAATTGCTGGGGCTCTGGCAGAGATTTTTCCATCTTCTTCATTCGGGTTGAGGTACCTAAGGCCAGGAGGGTGGTTAATGTGCTTTTATTTAAGAAGGGCTGCAAATTTAAGTTTTTTTACATTTATTTGTTATTCCTAGTACAGTGAGAAAGGTTCTTCTGCTAGATGTCTAACAGGTCAACTCTAACATCCATACAACTGCATAAAGTTGAAGATAAAGAGCACCATTACAGACAGCAGAGTTACAATGAAAATGAAATTGTAAAAACCAGGGGCACAATGAGAGTTGTGGGGTTCATTCAGGAGCCTGATGCATGCAGGGAAGGAAACGACAAGCCAGGGAACGGCAGGCAAGTGAACATAACATCAGAAGTAGGTAAGTTCTAGAGATGAGATCTATTTCCATTTGGCAAGACAAGGAATGGTTAGGAATAGATAGCATTGCTTTGTGTGTGAGAAATAGTACCTCAAGCGGGTAATGAGAGTTAAAATGATCACGATTGATATGTATGTGGGTAAAGACAAAAATAGACTGAGGGATGAAGACGGGTAATGAGAGTAAAAATGATCACGATTGATATGTATGCGGGTAAAGAGGTATAAGAGTGAATAGAGACAATGTGCATACGTGAATGTATCTGTACTTAGAGGAAAATATAGATAGTACAGACAAGAATTAATAAGGGAAGGTAATGGAATAGAGAGAATAAGGAGGGAATTAAAAGAGTGACCTATGTGACATATGAAAAGTGAAATCTTTTCTGGGGGGGGCGGGGTGAGGGGAAATAGCGGTCACTGCAAAATCAGTTGACGCTTGCGAGTGGATTCGCAAATCCAAATGGAGAGGGGAGATGTGGTTGTCCGACAAGGGATAAAGGACAACTCAGGAGGGGAAGGGGAGATTGGGGATAAATAAGATAGAAATAGGAGAATAAGGAAAATGATGGATGTTGTAGGAATGTTGTCTTATAAAGAGTTGAAAATAAGAAAACAGAAATGGAAAAGGAGGAAAGGTAATGATGGAAAAACGGAAAGAGAAGATAAACAAAATATAAAAGGGCTACGCTGAACTATATGACTTTAAATATTAATGGAATACATAACCAAATTAAAAGGAAGAAACTACTAAATTTAAATGAATAAATGTATTCCATTAGAAAAAATAACATATAGGTTAAGAAATAATATTGAAATATTCGAACAAGTATAGGAGCCTTACATTAAATACAATAGCGAAAACCTACCGGGGACAAACATTACCTAAGTTGATGGAAGGAGAAGGAAAGAAAAGAATGGACTCAGTAGAATTTCTGGTGTATTTTTGTTGAATGACAACATTGTCTGACTGGCTTAATGCAACCTAGATTGTATACCTAAAATGGATGAGGGGGGGGGGGTGGGGGGGTGGCTTGGGAGGAGGGGGGGGGAGAGAAAAAGTCACTGTATATGTGTGAAAAAGAAATAGTGTATATCATGGCTAATGTGATTTATGGTGTGAAAAATAAAAAATTAAAAAAAAAAAGAAATAGTACCTCATGAAATTGACTGTTTTTTTTTAAAAAAAGAGATGACCAGGACTATTATCAAGAGCAGGATCACAGACATCATCTACCAGCAAGGTTTCTGTCAAGGTTATACAGGGCAGACTGGTTGGGAAAGTAAGATCACATGGGTCCCAGGGTGAGTTAGCCAGTTGAGTACAACTTGGTGGTAGGTGTTCATGGGTGATAATGGAGGGTTGTTGTTCAGGTTGGAGGACTGCGAATGATTGTGTGCCACAAGAACTGGTGATGCTTCCCCTGTTAATTGTCATATAATATTAACAATCTGGGGTGTATATAGATGGCATAATTAGTGAATAACACCAGTGGGCAGTGAAGAAAAATTTCAAAGATTACAACAGGATCTAGATCAACTTGGGAAGTGGGCAAAGGAATGGCAGATGGAATTTAACTCAGACAAATGTCAATTGATGTACTTTTGGAAGCTCAAATAGGGGTAGGATTTAGATGGTAAACAACAAGGCCCTGTGGAGTACTGTGGAACAGAATGCTAGGGATACAAGAACATAGTACCCTGATAATAGCAATATAGGTAGACAAAGTGGTGAAAAAGGCAAATGACATGATTGCCTTCATCTGATGGAACTTTGAGCACAAGAGATGGGATTCCATATTTACTGTTTTGAACATTGGTCATCTGGATTTTTTTAAAGACATGCAGCACGGTAACAGGGCCTTTCAGCCAAAGAGCCTGTGCCACCCAATCACACCCAATTGACCTACAACCCCGGGTACATTTTTGGATAGTGGGAGGAAACCGGAGCCCCCAGAGGAAAACCATGCAGACACAGGGAAAGTATACGAGCTCCTTACAGACAGTGCGGGATTCGAATCCTGCTCCCGATCACTGTGTGGTAACAGTACTGTGCTAACTGCTACGCTAACCATGCCATCCCATGTTCCATTCTAGTAAATTTTCTATTGAAAGGCTATAATTAGGCTGGAAAGGGTGCGGAAAGATTCACTAAGATAATGCTAGTACTGGCAAGGTTGAATTATGAGGAGAAATTGAAGAAGCTGAGTTTGATTTCCCTGAATTGAAGGAGTCTGATGTTGATCTTAAGTTATTTTATAAAATCATGAAGACAATAGATAAGTAGAGAGGGCAGTCACAGTTTTTCCCCAAGGCAAAGGAACCTAAAACTGGAGCTCATAGACTTAAGTGAGAGAGGAAAAATTTAAAGAGGAATGAAAAGCAAGATTTTCACCCAGAGAGTGGTGGATCTGTGGAAATGATAGAGGTTGGTGCAATTACAATGTTTAAAAGATATCTGGACTGTTTTTGGATAGGAGAGATTTAGAGGAATATGGGGTAAATGCAGGAAAATAGGACTAGCTTAGGAAAGCATATTGGTTAGCATGAGGGCTGAAGGGTCTGTTTCCATGCTGCACAACTCTGACTCTAAAATGAACCACACTGAGCTGTGACATACTACCCATGTTATTTGCTGTAGTCTGAAAGTTTGTGAGGAATGGTAACTGCCACATCCGTAAGTTATGCTGGCCATACTCTGTGGTTGACACATGTTCTTGTGAAGTGAAGGCAGTTCATACATTATTCCCAAGTAAGATTGTGAAGGAGGATCTACTTGTTGGAAACCCTCTGTGAATAAGATATTAAAACTCAGGGGGCTCTTTTGACAAATTCTATTTACTTCACCTTCCTTGCCCTATAAAACTGGTCATGTCTATAAGCTATTGTTCAGGCAAAGAGTAACAAGTGTGAACCCTACAGACTGATAGAACAAAGCAAAAGTATTTTTAATTCGTGTTGTAACCAGGAATATTAAACCACATGATGCCTTTACACATTGCTACATTGCTACTTGGGTGGAGTGCCCTTGGAATGTAGAGAATGAAATGCTTGACTCTTTAAAGGAGAAAATAAAACCTACAAAAGCCACATGATGATAATTTAAATACATTCCTTTTCTCTGAAGTGAGCCTTGTCCAAACAGTACAAATGAAACCACCTTTGGACCACTGCTCGGTCAACCAGATTTTGCTCATTGTCATTCTCACCAGAGCAACCTGCTTTTCAACATGGCAGAAATGTGTGCAAACTCTCAATTTCCAATAATGGGTCTTTGTGGAGTAATTGGTACCCATAAATGGGCATGAAACAGCTGGATTTCTCAAATTTTCTTGTTTCCTTAGTCTAACTCATTTTGCCTAAACTTGATAGTGTTCTGTGAAAACTTAGCTGAGGTTGGAAATTAATCGTACTGGGATTTTGAATGACAAAGATAATAGGACGATTTGGCATCCACTTGTTTTCTTCAATAAAATTATATTTTTTTGCATTAATAGGAACAGAATGTATTTTCAGAGCAGCAGGAATTTAATAAATTCAAAAATGATGCAAGAAATTTTGTTTGTGTGGTTTTATATAAAATTCAGGTGTTTTTTTTCATATTGTTAATTTACATCTTAAAAGAGGCAGTACCAGTTTTAAAAACTGATTATTTTCATTCAGTATCCTATAACTAATGGAATACAGACCTTCAATGTCTGAACAAAATCTGGTTTAATAATTATTCTTAAGTGAAGGAAATTGCAGTTTGTGGTTTATGGGCAAAATGTCAAGATCACATTGTTGTATAATTGTTGATATCGTCATCAGGAAAGTAAGTCAAATGAATAGGCACAATTATAATACCTATTCGACAGCTGCAGAAATTATCCCTGACTCTCACCGTACCAAAAGGAGTTCTGCAAGTGCCTCAAATCAAGTGCATTTTTAATTAGTGTAGCAACCGATGATGGGTGGAGCGTTATTATAATTTGCACCAATAATTACATTGCAATATGGGTTAAGATTGTTCTGATCCAAATATTGACTATCGCTTTGGCATGTGTTGCTACAAAATGTAATCAAAAAGACAATTGGAATTTTGGTCTTAATAGCAAGAGTAAGGGGGATGGGGAAGGGAAGGAAATTGTGCTTCAACTGTACACAGCCATGGTTATTGCCTCACCTGGAGTACTGCATTCAGTTTTTGGCAGCGCATTCTAAGAAAGATACTTTGGTCTTAGAGCTGGTACAGCAGAGATTCACCAGTATGAGACCAGAGTAAATTAGGAGTACTGGTCTCAAGCATTTGGATTGTCCTTCCTTGAGTTGAGAAAACTAGGAGGTGATCCAATCGAGCTCTTTACAATGAGAGAAGTTTTTGGTCAAGTAGATACAAAGAGAACAGTCATTTTGATTTCCAGAACAAGGCACCACAAGATTAAAAGTAGAACTGGTTAATGAAGAATAAAATCTAAAAGCCTTCTTTATCCAAAATACATGATGTGGAACTATCTCCACCAAACAGCATTACATGTTGGTCAACTAAAACTTTCAAGACAGATTATTCTTTCTAGTAGGGACACTAATAGATATGGATCAAAGCTAGTTGAGTGGTGCTGCAAATTAAATATTTAATTGAATGATGGAATAGTCTTGAAAGGCTGAATGGCTCACTCCTATTCCTAAACTGCCTATGGGGCCATGGCACCCACTGTTTTCAAATGTCACACCTGAGAAATTGACACTTTCATAAAATTAAGACACATCACCTCTTGAAAATACACTTTATTAGGGAGTCATAAGAACTACAGGGGATGGAATCAAGAGCAAAAAAAACCAAACTGCTGGGGGAACTCAGTAAGTCAAGCACTATCTGTGGCGGTAAAGGGATGGTCGATATTTATGGCTGAGACCTTGCAGCAGGACTCACGTATTCCTGTATGGGTGTTTAAGAATAAATTTTTTAAGGCAAATATTCTTATTTATGCTTATTCTCCCTTTTCAAGCACTTCCAGTGTTAAAGACAGAAATAAATACAATTCTAAACTAGGGACAAGCAGATGAATCCTTCCAAGGTTTCTTATTGTTGCAGTATTAACCTTTGTTTTTCTCTCTCCACAGGTGATGTCTGACTTGCTAAACCCTTGCGGCAGTTTCTATTTTTATTTCCTGGTCTGTGATTTCTTTTACTCACTTAGGTGGCTGTTATTTTCTTCCAAATGCACTGATGCTAATTTTTTTATTCTGTTCTGCTAGTTTTCGATTCTCCCACCAGATTAACCTGCTTTGCTGGATCTAAACACTGGAGGTGATCAATCGTTGTAAGCACCTGAATCTGCTATAATGAAGGTAAAACAAACCAATTGTAAGCAATCTGTTCTTCTAATTCAATCATTAGGATTTAAAAAAAATTTCCTGTATTCTTCTTGTGTTTCTGTGCTGTAACTGCTGATGTATCTATCCTTCCTGAGGTGTTGTGCCAAAAACTGTGCTCCAGATGAGATCTAGGCATTTGAAACATAACTTCCTTCTTTTTGTATTTTGACCCCTTGGGATGAATGCCAACATTCCATTCATTTTGATTCTATTTTACAGCAATATTTAACTTACAAATAGGTAAATTATATTTTGTTGAACAGAAATACAGTCGTGTTTTGCATATTAAGATATTTCTTTGCTGAGGGGAATGCTAGCATAGACATTTTTGCTTTTTTATTTTCACACCAGTTATTCGAGGAGAGGAATACGAGCACCATGATTTCCACAAGAACAAATCACACCCTTCCAGAAATGCAACCAGGCAGTTCCAGTCACAAATCACACTTATACTGATGACAGCTTGGAATGACAATATCCCTATGCAGAGCAAAGCATTGCTATTGAAAGCAGCTTTTGTATTTTTGAGGCATACTCATCATTATACACTCTCAGGACAGCCATGTGTTGATTACTCCCTGAGATGTCCTAGCCCCACAATTCTACTTTCCCTTTACCCTCCATCGATCTTATCCATAAGCTCTCAACCAGTTTCAGTTTCATTATTCCTCATTAATCCACTGACACCGACTTGCAGTAATGACCCAAAATGCCTGATCTCCCAAATCATACTATGACTCAGGCCATGACTGGTGGCCTGTCTCCCCATCCCTCGAATCACCATAAGACACACTGTTTTGTATTCTCTGACTATGAACCTGATTGTCTGTTTTCTCCCTGGAACCAGGGCTCCAAATGTCCATTCAGAACTACAATGACAGCTGTCTGAAGCCAAGTTCTCAGACTTCATCCATTCGTCCCTGTTTCCCATTCCCCAGTGTATTTACTGCCAGCCCTCATTCCTTAGCCATACGGGCTCCATTCCTCTCCTCCATAACTATCCACCAGCTCTGGTTCAACTCCTTGATTGTTACAAAACCCCCACTCATAAACTCCAAATTGCCATGGTGTAAGGAAAGAGGTTATAGAAACCAATATAATTTTATTCATTACTCTATCACTGGATAGCCCATTGTAATTCCCAAAAAAATATGACTGATATTTGAGTTCCACCTTGAAAAAATGTCATTCCCAGGTGTTCTGCTTCCTGTGTTAATCTATATTTTTTTTTGTATAATACAAAATTCCTTTTTTCATGACAACATGCAAACCAGAATTCTTGATGCAAACTGCCATAACTGATGTTTATTCATTGTTAAGACCTCTTTTAATATAGCAATTATTATTTTAACCAAATAATAAGCTACAAGCTATTTAAAGATTGCTATATTTTAAAATAAATCTACAATTACCAAGACATTTGGAATTGAAACAAGCCTAAAGTATATATTGCACAGCTGCAGCCAAAGAAAGAATTAAGTAGGATGATCTTTAGGGGTTCTGGATAATGAGAAGAGGTCTCATTTAAACATAAGGGTGGAACAGTGGTGGTGCACGTCCTACAGCTGTCTTATAAGTCCAGTGACCTGGGTTCAAACCTGATTTCTGGTGCTTTCTATGTAAAACTAATGTTCCCCCTGTAACTGTAAAATTCCTATGGGTTCTCCAGTTTCCGTGTGCATGTTAAAGACATACTAGTAGGAAAATTAATTGGCTGATGTTAATTATTCATCATGAGAGTAAGATATAGGAGAACCAGGATGAGGTTGATGGGCATATGAGTGAAAGACAAGGATTGATAGCTTTGTGAACCTGCCTGAACTCAATGGGATGAATGGTCTTCAATGTCACAAGCCAATATGACAGAGCAGGGACAAAGGGCTGTATGATCTAATCCTGATCCTTCCCATCGGATAGTTCTTCCAAAGCTGTACCAATTGTTACTCCTGTAGTATGTTTTCCTTTTAAGAACGTCAGTAAAACTATGGGTACATTTAAAGTGATGCTTGATAGATTCTTGATTTGCAAAGGTGCCAAAGGCAGGAAAATGAGAAAAAATATATCATTCATGATTTGAATGGTAGAGCAGACTCAATGGGCCAACTCAACAGACCTTCTAGTATGACACTGAGAAACAGAGCTCAGCCTTCCAGCAGTGTCTTCCTTTTGTATAATTGGAGAGTCAATCTGGGTATCTATCTGTTCACTGACAAGACAGAGCAATGACACAGATTCATAACCTGAAAAACACCTTCAGCCTTTCCTATGAGGTGGATTTCAAGCCTCTGAAGCCTCTGATCGCTAGGCTGTCCAAACCCTTTTGACATTCAGTGTATTTCCCTGTCTTCTACCACCCTTTGGATACACAGCTTCTACTAAACCAATCTGACATTCAGGAACAGGTCTGGCCATTTATACATGGAAGGCACTTCACAGCATACAGCCCTTTTGATTAGATAAGAGTCAACCTCCCATCCCCTACATCTCCTGATACCAGAGCAAAGCAGCTAACATACTGAAGGACTCATCCCACCCAGGACACAAAAATGGTGAAATCACTCAGCAACAGGCTTAAAGATGATTGCTTCCCCACAGCTTTTAGTCTCCTGAACAGTGCTCTCATGTTGCCCTTGCTTTGTACTATGTACTAATTGATCTTTTTTAATTGATATCTTGTTTCATTGTAACACTGTCTGTAAATATGCTCTTGTTCTTCTATTTTATAATATTCAATGAATATTATAGATGACTTGTTGGAGGGCTCGTGGAAGAAGCTGCTCACTGTACTGGTATTATATGACAATTGAACTTAAACCATAAGATTAAGATGGGAATATGACCATGTAGTAGAAACAGAAAGCAGGGCATGTGAATAGCGATTTCAAGCTGCTCGCTAATTATCGAAGAATCTGGCACTTTAACTCCCGTGTTTTAACATTTATTTAAGTTTGTTATGTTAAATTTGATCAACATATCTTCTACAACTTTGTTTAAATATAGAGCAGTAATTATTTTCAAGTTTCATGAACTCACAATAATATTTGTTAATTGTTTCTGAATTTCTGGCTGCATTCCATAAAGAAATGTTGTGATCAAATGATCTTATTTTTATAAATACACTTCTTGTCCTTGCATGCCATCTAGCCCCATTTGGAGGCTTCTGGGAAATCTCTTGCTGAATGAAAATGGATCATAAAGTAACCACTTTATGCCTCTTTCTTTACCCTCAACTACCAAAGACATGTTGCCAATCAAATCACAAATAACCTGATACTTCACATGTAAATTTCAAAAACATATTATCGGTAATCTTGCATTAGATACCTCCGTTTCTCTACTAGTCCACACAGTTGACTCACTTTTCCCTAGTCAGATGCCTTGAATGTTCTTTTTATACACTTGTTTATGTGTAATATCACTCCTCATCTCTGTTTAACTGCAATGATGTCCTTTGGTTTGTTTGTTGATTCACTCACATCTGAAGTTGGGTGGGTGTGGGAGGATTGTAATTTATGAGTTGATTGTTAGTAGGGAGAGAGTAGGGACACATCTGTTGCTTCTGAACATTGTATGCAATGTTGTAAAGGCACCTCTTGGAAGCTGTTCTCACCTTTCATATCCAAATGGGCCTGGACATGAAGATGACTTCTCTATCCTTGTATTTTGATCTCCCAGTCAACGTCTTGGTTTAAATAGGTCTTGAAACCGAACAGCTCAGAACACCATCTACAGATTGGCTGATGATGCCACAATAGTGGGTGGTATAAAAAGGGGTGATGTGTCAGCATGCAGGATGGAGATTGAAAACTTAGGTGAATTCTGCACTAAGCAACAACCTCACACTCAATGTCACCAAATCCAAGGAGCTGATTGTTGACTTCAGGAAAGGAAAACCAGAAGTATACGATCCAGTGATCATTGGGGGATCAGAGGTGGAGAGGGTGAATAAATTTAAGTTGTTGGGAGTCACTGTCTCAGGGGATCTTTCCTGGACCAAACATACTACTGGTATTGCAAAGAAAGCACATCAGTGCCTCTACTTCCACAGGAGCTTGTGGAGGTTTGGTAAAACCTTGGAAACTCTGGCATATTTCAACCGATGTGTGGTGGGAACTGCGCAAACTGCTGCATCACAGTCTGGTATGGAGTGCAAAGCCCTCCAAAAGGTATTGGACGCAGCCCAGCACATTACAAAACCCTCCCCGCCATCGAGAACATGTACAGGGAACACTGATTTCGAAGTGCAGCAGCAATCATCAAGGATTCCCTTCACCTAGCACATGCTATGTTTGTGCTGCTATAATCTGGAAAGAGGTATAAGTGCCACAAGACTCACCCCCCACCACCAGGTTCAGGAACAGCCATCCCTCCACCATCAGTCTCCTCAACACCAAACTCAATCAGGGACTCATTTCAGGACTCTTACTTTTGGACTTTACTGATTTATTTTTCTCCCGGTATTGCACAGTCAGTTTGTTCACATTTCTTTATTTGTTTACATTTGTACAGTTTCTTTTTGCACTACCAATAGATGGTAAATTCTGCCTTGCCTGTAGGAAAAAAAGAATCTCGGGGTTGCCTGTACTCTGATAATAAATCTGAAACTGGATCATATTCATCTTGAAGAATCTTTATATGGAAAAGATCAACAGGTAAATCAAATTAGGTGCTGTATAAGTCAGAAAATCTCTTTCCTGTACATCTCAAAGGCTAAGGTGATATACAATCTAGATACTATTCCCTAGTTTTGCATACTCATGATTATTGCATGGACACTGATACAGAAAATGTATCTTCTTTCAGTGTCACTTAAAGGGACCCCACACCTTGGAGCATGCTGTTGGAAACCTGACTTTGGTGACTCTTTGAGAGGATTCATCCTTGGGCCCACTCCTGAAAGTCGTGCCTTTTGCGTGCTCTGCAAAGACTTTAGGATTTATAACACCGATTCACCAGTGCACAACACCTTGGGCCTTGTGCATCAGTGAATTCTGGAAACGGATTCTTAACAAAACATTCATTAGCTGCACATTTGATGGCATCATTCAAATTCTGGGCCACAGAATAATTATATATTTTTCTGCATGAGCATGAAATTATTCGATCAGGCTATGGTCTCAGCTAAATTTGAAAGATTACAGTCACAAAAAATGTTTAAAAATAAAAATTGCCTTGATTGCTTTAAGTAAATTTATCTAATCCAGGACAACAATATAAAACTGGCTCCAAATCAAAGACCTTCATGGAATGGAGTTGAGAGATTTTAGAAAGTCAATTGCATCCTTGACTTGTGAAAAGAGGCCATTTCCTTAATAACACAGAGCATACTTCCACAGGAACCATCACTTCTGTTACTGTCTCTGAGAGTACACACATGTTATTCCAGCCAACTTCAGCATTTTTTCTGTTGAATTGTTGAAGAGCACTGAATGCTTAGTGAAAATCTATTACAGAAACGTGTTACAATGGATGCTAATATTAAATGTGTTATAAAGTGAAATACTAAGTTTGTGTTGACAACAGAGATTGGTAATACATTGGGAGACTCAGCAGTGCAGAAGGCCAATGGGCTTGTCACCATTTTACTTTCTTCATCTTCCCTTTGCTGTGAGGGCTTTGCCATCTGTGGCCTAAAACTTTTAAATCATAATCTTGATGGTTTCTTTCACAGTAGAGGGTCTGCTTGCCTTATTTTGAGTGCCCCAAGGGCAATTCTTCATTTTGGACTCTTGTAATCCATAAGAAAGAGGAATATTATTTTATCAGTAGCCTGCAGTTTCATCTAATGGCACTGGCATTCTTTACTCTTAGTCCTACTGTGCTCCTAATGGGGAGGGATTAAGTTTGCTCCAGTAAGGTATTTAAATGAGCTAACTTACTCTTCAGTACGACAGGCAGACATTTCGAGTGAAGTTCTAATCGCTAAATTTATCAAATCTCACTGTTGTGAATTAACAATTTGAATTCAACCTCTGGTAAGTTCCTCAGGTGAGTTTTATTTTGCGTAGTGATTGTCAATAAAAATGTAAAAGATTGGGTTCTTAAAATGTTTTTCTCTGCTGTTGTAGTTCATTCTTTTATATAAATATGTTTTATCTTCAAAATCTCTGTTATATTGCAGATAATTATTTTATTGCATTGAACAATAGTGTATGTGCGTGTGTAAGGGAGGGAGGGGGAGAGAAAGAGAGAGAGAGAAGGGCAAGAGAGGTATATTAACAAAACAATTATGGCCACAGTCTGCAGCAGCCAATTGATAATCCAAAGAGTTAGTTCAATGCCTCAGAGAAGATGAGCACTCTCCAGAAGTAACACACTATATAAATAGCACATTGTTCCTCATTAAAGGAATAATCTAACAGAATACATTGAGGAGGAAGGTGAATGGTGGGACTATTTCCTTATGATTTTTTTTCATGGAGTTTCACAAGGAGCCAAACACTAATTTTATAGCCAATATTTTACTACAGTTAGAAATTAACATGGTGTTGATCATTTATAAATTAAGACTGAACTCCACTGAAGGCCCAACATAAACAATGTGGGCAAGAAATTTGTTCACACCACTCTGAAGAGATGGCATTGCATGATTGAGAATAGAAATAATAGCACTTATCAGAAAATTTGTTGCCTCTCAAATTTTGGTCTTGGCTACAAGTGATGTCTTGATCTAAAAATAGTTGAAGGGGACCCCTATGGAATTGACAAGTCCACATTTTCCCAATGAAAGCATTTGGATGGAAGATTACATTCTGGGCATGCAGTCTGCTCTTCAAGAAGTTTAATTAGTGGTGCAGAAGAGATTTATCAGGATGTTGTTGGAATAGAGGGTATAAACTATCAGAAGTGATTGGACAAACTTGGATTATTTTCTCTGGAGTGTCAGAGACTGAGAGGAAACCTGATAGAAGTTCATAACATTCCAGATTCAAGAGTCCTTTACTGTCATGTAATAATACAGAAAATGTAATGTTACAGAAAATTTCCTTCTGCCTGCCCTAAGGGAGACAAAGAATTTCCATTAGTATTCCTGGTGTCCTTTACAGTAAGAGAAAAAGAGTAGTAAAAAAGAATCTCTTCAAACACACTGAGTGTCTGTGGATTCACCCCACATAGACCCTATTCGATCCATCAGCTTCCTGAGCTCTAGTTGCAAAGCTCCCGCACAATCAGGAAGCCTGCAGTGCCCAAGACCTTTCGGGAGCCCATCATGCCCACAGCAACCTCACAATGCAGGTACCATGAGACCTTCAACCACATCACTGACCTCCTCCAACCTGTGTGGGTCCTCCAGCTGCCGAGCCCCTCACTGAATGGCTGCCATGGTCACTGTCCTGTAGCGTCTTCCAACTGCTGAGTTCCTGGCGGGTCCATTGGATATCGTCCTGCAAGGTCAACTCCTCTGCGTCTCTTTCTTAACGGGGCAATGTTCTCTCTCTTTCTGGTACCCTGAGCCAGTCCACTGCTGCCCCGGAGTCTGCAACAGCTTATGGCCACTGCCGAGCATGAGTGCAGGCACCTTGGGGGTTGCAAGATTTTAATTAAAATCACCACCAGCTCCTTCAACAGGCCACTTAAAGCCTGTATGGAGCAGTCAACATTAGATTGGGTGGTTGGACCCTGCGAAGCAGCACCTTGCCTCCACTTTCCACTCTCCTGGATCCACATCAGTGGCAGTGCTGTCCTTACAGCAGCTCCGGCAGCGTCACCAAATGTATTAGTGTCACAATCTTTTCTTTCTTTTTAAAATATTTTTTTTTGAGTTTAACATATAAGCATACATAGTAAATGATGGTTATATAATGATTCAATTGTATACAAGTAAATATGTACAGAAGGAGATAAAAATAAAGAGTAAATAAGAAACTATGCATAGCTATTTCAATGGTTACTTATAATAACTCAATCTGGTAATAAGCATAATGTATGCATGTATGCAACCATGTAGGATCTGTTTATTGGAATGTTTTAACAAAATAAGAAAGATTTAAAAAAAAGGAAAAAAAAACTAATCTAATCTATCCCCTCCCTCCAATCAAGGTTACCATAGATGTTCGTAATGAAGAAAAAAAAATCAATAATGATGTGGACTGCACCCCCCCCCCCCACCGCCCAGAGAGCAGGCAAAGAATTACCAGAACATAAAGTAATTATTATTTCTAATTATAAAAGAAATTCAAGAAATGGCCCCATAATTATAGAAATTGAAACTTTCTAACTTTAATATTATATCTGATTTTCTCAAAACTGAAATAAGGCACACAGCCACTGCACATGGAGCAGGGGATGAATTTCCTTTCCATTTCAATAAAATAAATAATTTGGATATCAACATAGTGAAAGCTATCAACATAGAGAAAGCCAACACTTTTTTTCTTGAGATGCTGATAAATGTTCATCTGAGTCACGAGATAAACCAAACAGAGCAATTAACTGACAGGATTCCAAGTTAACCTTGAAAATTGTTGATAGAGTTTGAAAAAAATCTCTTTCCAAAATCTCCCTAAATTTGAGCATTCCCAGAACATATGAATCAGGCTTCAAAAATTTTACATTTCTCACAAAAAATATCAATGTCTGCATAAAAATGGGCTAATTTAAGTTTAGACATATGGGTTCTGTGCACCACTTCAAATTGTAATAAGCCATATCTTGCACAAAATGAGGAATCCAAATTAACAAATAATCCATTGATGAGAAATAGATTGTGAATTTGGGCTCAGTTTAGGAAATACTTTGGAATTAATGGTTTTTCACTGGCTAGTCTAAATATAGATAATCATCCTTTCTCAACCATCTTTGTTGGATGCAGGTTTCAAGGAATGGCATAGAAAAGATATTTAAAGTGTCAAAAATAATTCAAAATAATTTTGCTTCTTTGAAACAATTATCTTTCCAATAGGCATGTTTTTAGATATTTACAAATTAGGCATTTCGTTAAGTCAAAACTTCTGGTTTTACTGCAACTTTCTAATACTAAGACTCTTGATCTGGTTTTTTAACATACGACTAACAGCATATATTTAGAATAATTTTCTGGACTTAAATTCAGTCCCAATGGCTGGGATCAAAGAGATTGGGAAAGAGACTTGAATGTAACATTTTCGGATGAAGATTGGTCTCTACTCTCAGCTTGATTAATGATTCCTCATTTTGCACAAGAATCTTTTTCTCAAGCCAAAAATGTCAAATACTAGAGGGCATGAATTTCAAGTGAGGGGGGAGCATGCAAAGGAAATATATAGGGCAATTTTTTTTAAACACAGAGTGATGGATACCTGAAATGGGCTACCAGGGTAGTAATGGAAGTAGACATGATTGTAGAGTTTCAGAAGCCTCTAGATAGACATTTGAATATGCAGGAAATGAGGGATATGGGTCATGTTCAGGCAGATAAGATTTGGTTTAATCTGGCATTATGCTCAGTGCAGACATCATAGATTGATGGCCCTGTTTTGCACTCTATATTGGGGCTTCCACAATCTTAAGATTTCTCTAAGCAGTTTACAATATATGAAGTGTAAACACTCTTTGCCAACACTTCAAACTTTTTTTTCAAATTTTTAACTACAAAACCTGACTTCTTAAATTTAAATATCTACGAGTGATTCTCAAGACACACGGTAGTTTATTCTATCACATTCTCAGATGACATCTGGTAAGTTTCTTCATTCATATTTTAGTAATTACAATACAATGCAAATCTATCCAGAAAAAATATTACTTGGAGCATGCACTATTATCACACTCATTCTGAATTTCCCCTTATTGTTGAGGCCTTTTCTAGTTATGCATTCTCAGAAAATTGTGCACTCTTCCAATGTGAGCACTTCCACATATTGAACTTCCTTTGGCCACAACTAAGGGCCATATCTCCAAATGATCTCACTGATTCTACACATCTAAGGTGTTTCTTCATTCCCTACCTAACTAATCACAGCTTTGTCGTCAATCCATGTATGTCCCCATCACAATTATGACATATTTATCCAAATGCACTTATGTGTGGTGTCTTGGGTTCTACTATTCTGCAAAGACATCATCAAGTTGCAAGTTGATCTTGCATGATGCTGAATTTTGAACTTTAATTTTAATGTTGATTTTTTTTTCTTCTGGCTGATATTTAAATCCACGAATATTGGGGCATCTTACATCTTGAACCTAACATTTCTTTTGAGAAAATAATACTATATGTGCAGGGAAAAAATGACTTGCGTTGGAAGTTAGAGAAATTGAGAAAGGTGACTAAAAATAAACATTTCTGTCTCCATTCACTAATCTACCTTTCTTTAATCCTGATCAATAACAAATTATGTCCACCTTCTCTTAGTATGTTATATTTTATTGTAAGAATCTGTCTGTTTATCTAATAAACAAGATAGCGGGGGAGAGGGAGAAGGAGAGAGACCAGTCCTTCGGCTGAGATACAAATGTGCTGTGCAATGCATTGAAATTTGTTCAATTAACAGCTTCAATGGAAGTAAACACTTCATTAAATTTACAAAGATTCAATATAATGCTGAGGTTACTGCACACTGAAACAACAAAGAAGAATGTTGTACGTGATGAAACACAAAAATCTGCCGATGCTGTTATTATAGTAAAAACACAGTGAATGCTGGAGGAACTTAGTGGGTCTTTCAGCATCCATAGAAGACAAAAATATATTGCTGATGTTCTGGGCCTGAGCCATTCTTCAAGGAATAATCAGAATGAGCAAAAATAAAGAAATCTCAAAATACCGACACTACTGGCTGGGGGAGGAGTCCAGATCAATATTGGATATGATGAGGGGAGAGGTGAAAATATGATAAGGAGAGAGGTCAGAATAAGAATCAGAATTTATTGTCAATACCAAGTCATGAAATTTGGTGTTTTGCAACAGCATCACAGCACAAACATTCATGTTATGAACCATCTTATAACAATAATATAAAAAAAATATAAATAGTACTGCACAAAAAATAAGGCAGAGTCTTTTGTTCAGTGATTATTCAGGAATCTGATGGCAGTGAGGAAGAAGCTGACCCTGTGCCACTGAGTGCTCATTTTTAGGTTCCTGTACCTTTATCCCATTGGTAGCAGAGTGAAGAGGGCATAGTCTGGGTGGTGGGGTCTTTGAGGATAGAGGCTGATTTTTAAAGTCACCGCCACATGTGGATGTCCTTGATGGAGTGGAGTCTGTGCAAAAAGAAACAGGGCAAAGGGAGAGAGACAGAGTTAGGGGAAGGCAATGGGGAAAGTGGGGGGGGGGGTATAGGGCTCAGGAGGGGTTAACGAAAGCCAAAGAAGTTGATGTTAATGCCATCTGCTTGGAGAGTGTCCAATCGGAAGATGAGATGTTGTTCCTCCAAACCCTGCACCGCCTGTTTCTACTTCCTACCCAAAATCCACAAACCCAATTGTCACGGCAGACCTATCGGGTCTGCATGCTGTGGCCCCACAGAATTGGTCTCCACTTACCTCAACTCTGGTCCCACCTACACACAGGACACATCTCACATCCATCATTCCAACAACTTCCATCACCCATATTGAAGGCATCAAAGCCCTTCAGTTCTTTCTAGACAATAGATCCAACCAGTCCCCCTCCACCATCACCCTCCTCATGCTGGCAGAACTTGTCCTCACCCTCAATAATTTCTCCTATGATTTATCCCATCTTCTCCAGGTAAAAAGGGTAGCCTTGAGCACCTGCATGGCCTATAGCTATGCCTGCCTTTTTGTTGGGCTATGTGGAGCAATCCATGCTACAAGCCTACGTAGGCAAGGCCCCTCAATTCTTCCTCTACCACATCAACAACTACTTTGGTGTTGCCTCATGCACCCATGATGAGCTCATTGACTTCATCCACTTTGCTGCCAACTTTCACACCAAACTCAAATTCACTTGCTACATCTTTAGCAACACTCTCCCTTTCCTTGATCTCTCTATCTCCATTTTGGGAGACAAATGCTTGATAGACATCTTCTACAAATCCACCAACTCCCACAGCTACCTTGACTATACCTCTTCACACCCTGTCCCCTGTAAGGATTCTATTCTATTTTCTCAATTCTTCTGTCACCATCGCATTAGCACCCAGGACAAGGACTTCCATACCAGATCATTACAGATGTCCCCCTTTTTCAAACAATGTGACTTTCCCTCTACCACTACCACTTCAGCCATTACCCACATATCCTCTATTACCCGCACATCTGCCCTGGCCCCCTCTGTCCTTAGGCACAACAAGGATAGGATCCTCTTGTCCTCACCTACCACCCCACCAGCCTCCACTTGTAACACATCCTCCTTTGCAATTTCCACCACATACTACATGATCCCACCATTAGACACACCTTCCCCTCTCCTCCCCACTTTGCCTTCCGCTGGAATTTCTCCCTCCACAACTCCCTTGTCCACTCCTCCCTCCCCATCAATCTCCCCCTTGGTACCTGCCCCTGTGACTGCAGATGATGCTCCACATGCACCCACACCTTCTCCCTATTCAGGGCCCCAAATAATTCTTCAATGCAAAGTCACATTGCCCTTGTGAATCTGCAGCGGTCATCTACTGCATCCGGTGCTCCCTTAGTGGTCTTCTGTACATCAGAGACTGGGCGCAGACTGGGAGATCGCTTTGGTAAGCACCTCAGCTCTGTCCGCCACAATAGCATGGACCTCCCAGTGGAAATCCTTTTCAATTCTCCATCCCATTCCCTTGTTGACATGTTTGTTCACATCTCTTGTACTGCCAGACTAAGACCACCCACAATTTGGAGGAAGAACACCTCAACTTCTCTGGGTTTTGTTAGCCCCCCCCCCGCCCCCCCCCCACCGACTTCTTCCCCATCCCCCTCCGCTCAGTTCTGTCTCTCCCTTTTCCTGACTCCTTTTACACAGACATAATTAATTCTCACCTCTCCCTTGCCATATCTATTTAACTCCTCCCCCAGCCAGAAGTGTCTGTATTCTGAGATCTGTTTTTTTGCTCATTCTGCTTATTCCTTGAAGATGGGCTCATGCTCTAAACGTCGGCAATATATCTTTGTGTCCTATGGAAAGTGAAAGACTGGCTGAGTTCCTCCAGCATTTGAGGTGTTTTTAATGCTGTAAGGCAAACCAGTTTGTAAACTGAATTCCACCTGGAAGCAAAATCCTGCTGATTTGATTTAGGTGGCTTTCTAAAATTAATAAAATGTTAAATCCATTGGAAACAATTGTAACCATGGTTTGCAAACACTGTAAATCTTAAAAAAAAACTAAGCCTAAATTTCTGTGAAGAGCGTGCATCCCCTGATGTTTATGTGGGTCAAGGAAAGTGTGGTGGACCTGAACAGTTGGGTTACTTATTATCCCACGATGCCTTTTTGGATTGCATCACCAGACTATACTCACAACCTGCAAGAACCATTACAACCACACATTCTACTTAATTTATTTTATAAATATACAATTGGGACAAGGCTTGTGGTGTCCATATTATGTTTCAAGTTCACATGTAGCTTTCTTCATCAGTATTAAGTACAGCTGACCAATTGTAGAATAAGTAATTTTGGAAAACAATGCAGGTTATGTCAGCAGAACAAAATAAATATCTTCATGAATCTGCATTCCTACTAAAGTGTGACTAAATTATGGCATTTATCAGTATTTACACTTGGATACACAAGAATTATTTTGTGCACTGAATATAAATGCAACATCACAACTTGAGAAGTTGTTGCTAGATTAGTTGGTCCTGAATTTAACTGAGAATGAAAGTGGCCTTTGATATTTAGTTATCCAAATTGCTTAATACTATGGTGCTTGAATTGTATCCTTCCAGTGAACTTGGATGACCTTGTGGAAATGGTGTTGGTGTTATTTTTGCAATATACCTATCATCCAGGCAACTCTTTGACCAATGCATGCTTTGCATTTGGAATCGTGTCCTTTTGCGTATTTAACTTCATTAGGAGAAGCTGCGTAGTGGGGTTAAGAATATTTCAGATTGCAGATTTATTATCAGAGTACATACATGGCATCACATACAACCCTGAGATTTTTTTTTCCCTGCAGGAGAGGCAGAATTACCACTATTGGTAGTGCAAAAAAAAATTACACAACATACACATGTAAACAATAAAAGAAATATAAACAAACTGACTGCAATACAAAGAAAAAAATTAGAAAAGTGCAAAAGTAAGAGTCCTTAAATGAGTCCCTGACTGAGTTTGTTGTTGAGGAGTCTGATGGTGGAGGGGTCACAGCTGTTCCTGAACCTGGTGCTATGAGTCTTGTGGCACCTATACCTCTTTCCACATTATAGCAATGAGAACAGACTGTGTGCTGGGTGATGTGGATCTTTGATGATGGCTACTGCTCTCTGACGCAATGTTCCCTGTAGATGTGGGGAGGGTTTTACCTATGATATCCTGGGCTGTGCCCACTGCCTTTTGCAGGGCTTTACACTCGGGGATATTGGTGTCCCCATACCAGACCGTGATGCAGCCGGTCAGCACACTTTCCACCACATACCTGTGGAAGTTTCCCAGTTATAACAAACCTCTTCAAACTCCTGAGAAACAAGATGCACTGATGTGCTTTCTTCATGATGTGTTGGGTCCTGGAAAGATCCTCCGAGACGGTGACTGCCAAGAAGTTAAATTTTCTCACCCTCTCCAACTCTGATCCCCCAATGATCACTGGATCGTATATCTTTGATTTTCCCTTCCTGGTTAACAATCAAGTCCTTGGTTTTGGTGACATTAAGTGTGAGCAGTGGGGTTTGCATGAAGGTGTGCAAACGGTGTATGGTCAGAAAGGTGGATGGTTGGAGAATGTGATCGAAATAATGTAACTGGATTATGGTGACTCTGGTTCAAAAACAAATCTTATTTTTCCCCACAGGAAATCTTTCACAAGGATTAATAAATTCAAGATAGAGCCACTTGAACAATGAAGAACCTTATTCTTTTGCCAGTTTTGAACTGTCCAAATGACGCACAAACTGAGATGAATATAGAGATCTAATTTATGTTTGGCATATAGCTACTGTATTTGCATCCTTTGACAAAGGTAGGAATATTTTATTTGTTTGTTGTATCATTTTAAAGCTACAATAACAAGCAACTCGTTTCCTCTAATTAAAAACTATGACTGGGCAATTCATAAAATCTATTCACACTTTAAAAGTGATAGTGTACAGGGTATGGACTCTGAAATGAATTAAGCCTTGCAGCTTTAATGGCTATATTGTTACTGTATGATATTGAAAGTGATGAGTGAAAAGTTACATGAGTAATGAATCACAGCTCGGGTCAAACACGGGGTTTCTCCATCAATCTGAACTGCACTTCTCAACACCTCACCAACAACTCCCTTGGGTCTTGTTGAGGTAGAGAAATTACTTACATGGCAGGTAAGGGGCAGTATCATGGGACATGCTTATTCTGGACATGTAATACCCAGATTGAAAAGACTGACTGAAAAACTGGCAGTTTGATATAATTAGCTACTTATTGAGGTTAATCACTTCATTATCTACCAATTTCTAGTGAGTGAGTAAAAGATCCAAGAAAAAGCATCAATAATTGAATACAAGTCATGAGAGTTGCATTCTGAAGAACATACAGTATGAGTACTCTCACTGGTCACGAAGGAGGAAGCCCAATTCAATCTTTAATACAAGTTGGAAAACACACATCACACCACCTCAAGTAAGTTCAATGTATTCTTTATGTTTAGCCGGATACAAACCTCAAACACAGTAAAATTCCAGTGCTGCCTCTTACCTCCATACCTTTTTTTTTGCAAAACTTTAAGCCCTTATCACAACAAACGTACAATAATCTGTCATGTTTACAACCAACACCATATATATGTTTTGGTCACCCAGTATGATATTTTGGTACTTTTATTCTTTAACTATCAACAAAGACAACAGGATGCCATTTCATTATCTCACATTACATTAATTAAAAAAAAAACCCAGACACCTTGTCGAAGAGGTACAGAATAGATTTGGTGAGTAAAAAAGGTTAAAGTAGAGAATAAGAAGAAATGCAGATGCTGGAATCTTGAGAGAATAAAGAGAGCCAAAGGGAACAGTTTCTCTTTGTTCACTCTGAGTTAAAGTAATTGTCTTCAGACTTTTCATAAAACTGCAGATAATATGAGAGGCAAGCTGGTTTAGTGTGGGGATTCCATGCTGGGATCTTGGGCAAGCTGCAAACAAAATTTGAATAATGGAGTGTGGGAGATGGTACTTGGAGTGTGGCATCTGGCGGGAGAAAGCAGCCAGACAAATTTCAACAGAACAACAAAAATTTTCCAATTAAAATCAGTGTAGGACAGGAGAGATTAAAACTTGGAACAAATTGAAATCGATGAGGTTTGGAGGAAGAAAGGTTGGTCAGTAAAAATGCTTTGTCAATTGTCAAAAACAGGGATAAAAGGGACACAAGGTGAGAATTTCACCAGATGGAGTAAGGTAGGGAATGTGGGAGGAGATATACTGTTGCAAGTGGACAAAGTGGGAAAGGAGTCAGTTCTGTAGGTAATTATGCAAGGACTGGAAAAGAAACTTTTTTCTTCGTTGACGTGGCTACGACTGAGGTTGAGCCAAGCGAAGAGAGTCTGGCTGGGATGATCAGCACTGGCTAGATTTTCAAGACAGATGGTGAGGTCAGTTGTGTCAAAGGTTGCGGAAATATGGTAGAAAGGAAGATGAGGTTAGCTCCTGGGGATAACTTAGCTGACTTCAACTGGAATCATTTCTGTGATGTGGTAGAGCCAGAAACCTCATTGAGGAAATTTAAATGTATACCACAGAAAAGATGATGGTTGATTTGTGAGAAAATAGCGCATTCAAGGATTTCAGGAAAGAAAGAGGTTTCTGATGGGCTGAGATTTGGAAAGATAGAGGGTGTGTTTTTATTTGAGGAGGGGTGATCACAACAGCTTTGAAAGAAGAATATGAGTTGTGGGAACCAATTAAAATACCAGTTAGTATGATGTCCAGGAAGTCTGTTTTGGTGATCAGCAGATTAGTGGGAATTGGATTGAGAAGGAAGCTGGTGGTTTTCCAAACAGGCTGGGTGAGGCATGCATGTGGGGAAGTAAGAGAGAAACTAGAGAAGGAAATAACATTCAACCGAGGACAGGTGGATAGCTGTTGGCAAAAGGAAAAGAAGCAGAAAAGCATCAGTGTCAGCTGAATGGTATATGTCCAGGGGTCAGATGGTCTTTCATTGTGAAATCCTATTGCCAAAATTAAATGTATCTGCAGTTCAGTAAATTTTCCTGCTTCTCTAAATTGTCCAACCCAAAATGTCATCCTGCAACAAATCTATTGAGGAAATTAAAGGAGTCATATTTCCTAGTTTAACAGATAAACTGCCAAAAGTGAAACTCAACAAATAATTTGAAACATTATATATTTTTAATTTGAGTTGCACTCCTGCTACCCAGCCAAGGCCATTTCTCTCAACGTGTGTGGGCTTGGGAAACTGTAACTTTGTCAATTGGCTTATCTATCATCATACTTGACCTGGAAGCAAAATGGAATCATGTATTGGCTGAAATAAGGCAAAGCTTTTTAAACCATGGAATGTAATAAAATCCCAGGGAGTTACAGGGCCATCAATGTCTATTTTGGGCCAGGCATATTTTCACACTGTAAGAACGTCAGACGAATTTGCTACTCCTCCAACTCCTTCCCCATTTAATAACAAACTTTTAATAGATGCATACAAAATAAATTTCCTGCTGAAACAACAGGTTTCAACGCACCTGAAAGTTTTTTGGGAGAGAGCAGAATGTCCTTTGGAACTTGTTAATATCTACAATCAATGGTCTCCAAACCAAAATAAATTGAAGAGAACCACCAGCATTTAGCTTTTTAAGCAAATCTGGCACAGTCACAGTTGAAAATCCTGGAGTTATTAACAGAGTTAGAACATCAAATCCGTCAATCTGTCCCACCGTTGGATCCCAGACATGTTGGGATCTCCTAGCATTACACAGAGGTGTTATCTCTTGGAATCTGTGACAGGCTACCCCTCGCACTGGATAACTCATGTTGACTCCAAAGGGAGGGTTGTGGATTAGGGGGAAAAAATGGGAAAGTAAGTTATCTTTTTTCTGAGAAAAAAATTGTTTTAATTTAATGTTTCTAATTATGCATGTGCTTTAGTCAGCTAAGTTTTTTTCCCCAAGAAATTACATTTGTTGGTGACCAATGCATAAAAATGCTGGAGAAACTCAGCAGGTCACGCAGCATCTATAGGAAGAAAAAGATAACCAATGTTTTGGGTCTGAGTCCTTTGTCAAGGTATGAACAAAAAGGCAGGCACACTCCTGAATAAAAGGGTGGAGGGAAAGGGGGAGAAGAGAAGAGGAGGGAGGAAAAGACAGGGGGAGGAGCACAGGCTAACAGATAAGAGGTCATAGGTGGATATAGATGGAAGGATAGAAGAGAGAAAAAACAGCATTTGTTGGTGATTCTGTTCAAAGTCTGGGTTGATATGTAACCTTTTTTAAGCATCATTCTTAGGTCATAAAAGCATAGAAAGTACATTTATAAACAGCAATATCTATCAATATATTAATTTTTTTGTGAGGCATACTATTTTATTTCCAAAACATTTGAAGCCAATATGCAGATTATTGCATTGACAATCCCTTTTTTGGAACATACATTTTACACATTAAGTCCATTTCTATTCTTTAAAAACTCTAAAAAATAGAATTCTGTTTACATTATAAAGTTTTAGAGAAGACTGAGTTTTATATCTGGTAGCATTATTTTTTTTAAATTGTGTTAATTCTTGTCAGATTAGCACTAATACCTCTGATAATGAAGATTCCCACTATTTTCAGGTAACTGGGCTTGACACCTTTATGCATTTTTGAGGGATAATTCACGATTGGAGGTGATAAACATTCAAGTAAATGTGAAATATTTTCTTTGAACAATTTAATAAAGAGTAAAAAGCTCTCTGAATATCCTGATTAATAGTGAAACAAGTGATGCCCATAGCAGAATGCAGCTATGTTTACAAAATGTAGAAGAATTGAGTGTGTGTGCACGCCCACACACAAGAGGGAGAGAGAGATGTGCACTTATCAGCAAATATATGTAAATCATTCAGAATGATGACAAATTTATTTTCAGAAGCTCATCACCCCTCAGATGAACTGTCCAAATAAAAACAATGGAACAATAAGAATGATCTCTCATTTGGTTGATGTACCAGATGGCTCCCAATGCCTTGGAATAAGTCACAGCATTCAGAAGAGGTGATTAGGAGACTGGTCTGAAGGTTTCAGACACGATTACTGAGTTACTTTTCACAATATCGAACATTTTTTTAAGGTAATTTACTTTCATGCGATTAATTAGCAAAAGTGCAAAGAAGATTTCTGTTGAGAGCAAAACTTGAATTTTTGTTTTTGCTCCTGGCTAAGTAAATTTCCTCTTCACTGGAATTAACTGTGCAGCATATGTGAACTTAGAAAAATTGAAGTATTATGAGTTTTCATGATGTTTTATTTTGAATGTCTGCACAGCAGAATTCTCACAGGGATCTGTGTTTAATCTCAGCAACTATCTGTGTGGCTCAGTGTGTGAGGATATTCAATTCCCACAATGCTTATAAAAATTTAACCCATGAGTTGATACATACACACACACACACACACACACACATTTATATATACAGCATGTATATATCTTCTCCGCTGATTGTCACCTTGTCGTGGTTGAGAAGCTTGTGTGGTCCTTAATCCTGAGAGTGATGGTGTCTGGAGCTAAGCTACTGGTAGGGTCATGCATGGTGGTATGGTCGAGGGTGAGGTCCCTGACAAAGAACAATCCAACCAAGTACTCAACGGTGGAACAGACGGACAAAGTTACTCTGAACTCAATGGTTGTGAAGGCGATCAAAGGCTGCAATTAATCCTTCCATGCCATTGAAATTAGCTGATTGATTTGCGAAATACTGTGTGTTTCTTGGAGTGCAACATCAAGTACTTGTTAAAGAAATACATGTATCAGAGTTTTTGCTCTGTGGGATCAACGGAACAAAGGCCATCATCCTTAACTACGAGGGATAGCCACGATGATGCGTGTGTGCATGCACACGTACAACATACACACACACCCCTATCTCCAGAACACATTGTGATTCTAATATTTTAAAATAAAACTAACTCAGTGAAGTAATTACGATACAGATTAAATTGCTATTGAAAATATTGTCCCCCAATGCAGAAACAAAGACTTCTAAAATCCTTGCCAGTTAGTAAATGAAGAACTTGCAGTGACTTGAACAAGTCTAAAAATGTGACAAACAAATGCAATGGGGATTAGTACTTAGTATACCCAAAAAGAGCTCTTGTATAGAAGTACAAAGCAACAGAGTGCAAAGAATCTATTTTTGCTTCATTCACCATATACTTCAGGGGATTATACATTTTGTGCAGACATCTGGTCTATTAGACTTCAAACACAATTTTTCTAGTTATTTTACAAGCGGTAATCTTTCTAAGTGGTTTGGTGTCGCACATTGATGATCATTAGTTGCATTTAATTCACTTAAAATGTGCTGATCATTGTGGATCCCACTTTCATGTGGTGTGAAGCACACTGACAGCATTAGAAATTGCTTCAAATAGATTACATTTTTTTGTTTGAATGCTTTTTTTTACATGCAATTAAGGAGAGTCAGAGAAACAGAAAAGAAGTTGAAGTCTTGCTGCTTGTGCACTTAATTTAAAGCCAAATCAAACCAAAATAATTTTCAGTTTTCAACTTTGGAAGAATGTATTACTAATTAGTTTTCCTTATTTCTACACCGTGAGTCTTTTTCTTTCCCTGTTGTTTCAATGTAATCTACATGCTTTTAGAATTCTGCAATAGTGGTGGGGGAGGATGAGTTTAGCAGATTAAATTGGTTTAGAAACCTCTGCTTTAATATTCGGATGCTAAGAAAATCTTGTGTCACATGGAAAAAATTAAAATAAAATGATGCAAAGTGAACGAACCTCTCAAGTGACAAAACTCTGTTTAGAACCACCTATTAAATGGGTTAAACTCCTTCATATGAGAAACTTACTTTGTGAAGGAACAGAAACATTTTTATGCAGTAATAAAGAAGCTACCTGGTGGTGAAAATGAACACTAAACATCCTTTGCTTGGTTGGTAAATAATAATGGAATGCATCTTTCATTTTAATGGAAACATATGTCTCTTCCAATAATTAATTTCTGTGTTTGTTTCCCAATAGCATTAGGCTCATCTTATTGATAGAAAAGAGTGTTTCAAAAGCAAATATTTGATTTAATTAGCTGTCATGATCCTAAACCAAAACTGCATACACAATTGCAAGAGATGGCTTAGTCTATTCAATCTTTTTTGTTAAAATTTGGTTTCTTAAACTGTAAATTCACAAATCTAGATTTTTTTTCTTGAAAAAAAATCATGTGTTACAGCATAAATGTGTGGTATAAAGGTAACTATTGTGCTAATCAGACAATATCTGCAACAGAAAATTATTAACATATTGAAAATGGAATGTTAGTTCCCCAGCAAACATAAGAAAGTGCTGGAAATTTTACAAAAGTTATTTTGGAAATACAAAATAGCTTAATTACACTCTGAGAAAGAAGGCAGCAAGATATCAGAATCCGAATCCAAATTTATTGTCATGAACAAGTCAGAAATTTGGTGTTTTGCAGCGGCAAACATACATATTATTACCAGCTTACGAAATTACTCTAAAAAATGAAATAATAATAAAAATAACAGTGCACGGAAAGTAATGCAATGCTTTTGGTTCATTGATTATTCAGGAATCTGTTGGCAGCGGGGAAGAAGCTGTCCTTGTGCCACTAAGTGCTTATCTTTAGGCTCCTGTACCTTTTCCCCGATGGTAACAGTGAAGGGGGCGTGGCCTGGTTGGTGGGGGTCTTTGAGGATGGATGCTGCTTTTTTTAAGACACCACCTCATGTAGATGTCTTTGATGGAGTGAAGTTTGGTGTCTGTGATGTCACAGGTCAAGTTAACAACCCTCTGGAGTTTATTCTTCTCCTGAGAGTTGGTGCCTCCATACCAGACAATGATGCAACCAGCCAGAAACGCTCCCCACGGGACACCTGTAGGAGTTTACAAGAGTCTTTGGTTACAGATACCTCACAAGGTATAGGTACTGGTGAGCCTTCTTTGTGATTGCGTCAAATGTGGAGGCTCCAGGACAGATCCTTGGAGGTTTTTGCACCCAGGAATTTGAAGGAACCTGCCTTTCCTCACAAAGAACATGGGTGAGTCATGGTCCCTTTAAACATTATGGAATGGAA
Source organism: Narcine bancroftii (assembly GCF_036971445.1). Classification (NCBI taxonomy): domain Eukaryota; kingdom Metazoa; phylum Chordata; class Chondrichthyes; order Torpediniformes; family Narcinidae; genus Narcine; species Narcine bancroftii. Next base: position 340,055,736 of record NC_091469.1, read on the forward strand.
CAATACAATATGGCATTTTATATTAATTGCCCAGTCTGCAATGGATTTAAAGGTAGAGGGAGTCTGCTATAATGATGCTGTTTAATTGTCCCTGTGACCCAGGGTTGGAAACTAAAAATAAAACATTTCTTCCCCCTAATGATTACTCAGTGACCTCAATGACCATAAGGATGGAAAAAAAATGAAAACTGGTTCTAAATAATTTCTGATGGTAACCACAGTCAAATAGCTTTTTCATAGTGTTGATCTTGACCTACTCTGTAAAATTCTTGATTTGATGAGATAACAAAGAAAATGATTGTAAATTTATACTGCAGCATCACTTGCACCAATCAAAAAGTGATAGGAGAATCATGACTTCATAGAGTTTCATTGTGTACATCCAAATAAATTCATATGAAGCAATATTATTAGTGCTCCTTCATTGCATTACTCCAATGTCTCCCCTTTCCAGTATAATTTATTTATCACCTGCTCTCAAACTGTAAATACTTTAATGTCTTACAATAGATATACCGAGAAATATGTGAAACCATGTAAAGATTATTTGTCTGAAATCCACATTCGAAAAATCAGTCCTGCAATTTTCTTGATTTTATAGCCAAAAGGATTGTCAGAGGATAGGTATCCTGCTGTGAGTGACTCATCTCCTTTCTTTTGAAAACTTTTCCACTAGCTCAAAGGAACAAATCAGGAGAATGATAAAATATTTTCCATCGGCTTGGATGACTACAGCTCCACAGAAGCCTGATTCCATCCAGTACAAAGATATGTGCTTGAGTGCTGCCCCATTTCCATCCTCATCCTCAATATCCCCCTGTAGCAGAAACACACATTGATAATGCACAGTGATTGAAGTGTTGGCTATCTGCAACATTCACTAGAGGTGAATTACTCTTATAATTTCCAAACTCATGAATTCTCTCACCAAAGACTTTAGGAACACCACCACATTTCCTTCTCGGAGGCATACCACTCTGTCTTGGAAATATGTCATAAATCCTTCATTGTCATCAGGTTCAACTCATTTCTATTAGCAATGAGTGACCAGTGGTATAAGAAAGTGGCTCAAGAAAGGGGCTCACCATTTCCTCTCAAGTATAAATAAGAATGGATAGTACACACTGGCATTGAGGACTTGGATCCTAAATATATAATAAATTAAGGAAAAAGATCCGATGACTTCCATGAGACAACCAAAATAGATTTAGAACTTCCATGAGGCAACCAAAATAGATTTAGAACTATGTGGAAAAAAATGTGATGACATACTTTTGAAAGTTTGCAGTTTCAGAGGGTAAAGAGATATACTATATCTCTGGCTTTCCCCTAGAAGGACCATGCAAATAAACTGGAAACTGGAGCACCTGGAGGAAAGTCATGCAGTCATGGGAAGGACATACACACTCCTCCTGACAGACAGCTGCAGATTTGAACCTGAGTCACTGGTGCTGTGATAGTGTTGTGCCAACTGCAATACTAACTGAGCAACATATGTTGCATCTTATTTTGCCATAATAGATGATTTTATTTTTGCATTTGCTAAGAATCTTTCACATATTTGTGCCTCTAAATCAACAGTGATAATCTCTGCAGAAACTGCCCTTGTATTGTTTTCAAGGTTTGTTTAAATTATATTTAAAGCACTTTCTCCCAAAGTTTATTTGGGCACTTATTTTCCAAGTTTGCTAGTTCTTTATCCCGTATAATTTCTACATTTTCTCATTGTGTTCTGCATTGATTATTAATCAAACACCAAACTAATAACTGTCAACTTTTTTAAAATATACAAAAGATCTGTCATGCAGTACATAAGACATTAAACTACTTGAATCAGGAGTAAACTCATAAACTACTGCACTCGTGCATAACCTCAACAGCAGTGGCTTTTCATGCAGAAAATCTGTGGCTTCTGGCTGAAGGATACAATTGAGTACTTTATCTGTTCATTTATTACTACAAGATTATACATCATTATTATGGGCTGAATCCACTGCGGATCAAACCACATAAAGAAACAAAAACTTCTGTTTCTGCAAAATTTTATTTTCACGTCAGGTGAAACTAAAACAGTATTTCCCAGTACAAAAATTGACAAAATCAGCAAGGGAGGGAAAGAGGATGGTCAGATTTATAGTTAAAGTAAATGAACAGAAAGTTAAGTGAAACAAAAAAATCTTTAGACTGTAGTAAAAACACAAAAAAACGTTGGAGTAACTCGGCAGCATCCACAGGAGATAAAGGTATATAACCAACACTTCAGGCCTGAGGCCTTTTTCAAGGTATGAGGAAAAAGCAGGCATTTGCCTAAATTAAAAGGCTGGGGAAAAAGAAAGAAAGGTCAGGGGGAGGAGCACAGATCAAGAGATAAAATGCGATATTGGACATGGATAGGAGGACAGGAGAGGAGAGAATTGCTGGGGGGAGAGGGTGCCTCTGTGAATGCAAAGTTTGAGGAAAGGAGACAGAGGAACAAGCAAAGAGAGAGACAGAGAGAGCTGGAGGAAAGTAGATCTACAGAGAGATGGGGGAGGGGAGAGGTTGCTAACGGAAACTGGAGATGAATATCATTGCTATCTGCTTGGAGGGGGCTGAGACCAAATATGAGGTATTATTCCTCCAATTTGTAGGTGGTTTCAGTGGGTCAGTGCATAAGATCATGGGCAGACAGGTCAGCATGGGAAATGGGGCAGGTGTTTGAAATGGGTAGCCACTGGGAGATTTTGCGGTGAACAGAGCCGAGGCACTCAACAAAGCGATCTCCCATTCAGTGTCCAGTCTCTCTTATGTACAGGAGACCACAATGGGCACCAGATATAGTAGATGACTCCTGTAGATTCACAAGCAAAGTATTGTTTCACTTGGAAGGACTGTTTGTGACTCCAAATGGCAGTGAGAGAGAGGAGGTGTGGGCGCAAGTGTAGCACTTCATGTGATCTCAGGAATAGGTGCCAAGGGAATGATGGTGAAAAGGGAGGAGTGGACGAGAGAGCCATGGAGGGAGCAGTCCCTGTGGAAGGTAGAAAGATGTGCCTGGTGGTGGGATCACGTAGTAGATGGCAGAACTGGCGGAGAATAACATTTTGGATGAGGGTGAGTGGTAGGCGAGGAGAAGGGGTATCCTGTCCTTGTTGCACATGGGGGCAGAAGAGCCAGGATAGATGTGTGGGTAATGGAGGATATGAGGGTGAGGGCTGAGTTGATGCTAGGAGTGGAGCCATGTGTTTTGAAGAAGATGGTCATCTTGGATGATCTGGCATGAAGACCTCATCCTGGGAGCAGAAGTGATGGAGACAGAGGATTTGTGAGAAAGGAATGGAATCCTTACAGTGGACATGGAGTGAAGAGATGTAGTCAAGATAGCTGCGGGACTTGCTTGGTTTATAGAAAATGTTTGTTGAGAGCTTGTCTCTTGAAATGGAAACAGAGATCAAGAAAAGGGAGAGTGTTGGTGGAGATTGACCAAGTGAATTTGAGGTCAGGGTGGAAGATGGCAGCAAGGTGTATAATGTTGATGAGCTCATCTTTGTGTGTATGGGGTAGCACCAAAGTAGTTGTCAATGAAGAGGAGGAAGAGTTGAGGATCCTTGCCTGTGTTGGCTTGTAGCATGGGTTACTCCATGAAACCAACAAAAAGGCAGGCGCACCTGTGGCCCATGCAGGTACTCATGGCTACCCCTTTGACTTAGAGGAAGTGCAATGAGTCAAAGGAGAAGTTATTTAGTACAAGCTCTGCCAGCCAGAGGGTGGTGCTGGAGAGAGATTGGTTGGATCTGCTGTAAAGGAAGAAACAAAGGGCATGGAAGCCTTCGGTATGGAGAATGCAGGCTGTTGAAGTGATGGAGGGCATGTGAAATATCACTGATTTTGATAGGGAGGGACTGGATGGGGAAAAAAATGGAGTTGAAGAAAATGGATATGACTTTGCAGTTTTTATTTGGCAGCAGATGAGTAAAGAAGGGTAAAATTATCCACTAGTGTGCAGCAGAAAAATGACCTGTTCAATTGTGTATGTTGCAAATTGTACAAGTTCTTCAATTATTTTGTCTTCGTAGCAGATTTAAACCAAAGAAAAAAAATCACCATTGATAGGCTCATCTTCAATACAAAAAAAATCCAACTGACTCTAAGGAAAACAGAATCCTTTTTCCTATTACATGTACATGTTTGGCTCTTGCCTGAACTGGAAAGTTTTAGGTTCAGATAAATTGCAAGTACAATCACTTGTTTAAGCTTTCAGTTGAACATTGAAACAACTGGAGGTAATAGCTCACAATTACTCTCACATACAGGAACATTTCTACGTACCATGAAGTAAAGCTTAATCCTTAAGTATCATTACATGGTGTGATTCTGGAAATTGTGCTGTGTCAGGACTCACAGATTGCTGAGACAAGTGACATGATTCTGATGATTTATAATTCTGACGTGTACTTTGTAAATGTTGTGTTTCTCAATTACAGGAGGAGGCTAGGACAAGATGAAGACCTATCATCTCATTATTTTGAAGATGCACTTTAATCCAGGGCATTTCTTAAGAGTCAGGCAGAGAAAAACCCAATTCTTCATCCAGAACTATCTAAAAGTCATCCTTCTTTAAAAAGTCCTCTTCCTTTCTCCTCAGCTGCCCTGACCACTGTTACTCTGCATCGGGCAAGTATCTCCAAACATTTACCGTCCCATTGGCTTTTGGAGGTGTGCAGTTAATTTGCCATTAGCCATTTGACCACCTGTCATTCAGAAAATCTCCCCCAATAGGGTGCACAAGTTCAAGAGGTAGTTCTCAGATCACATATTTAAAAGATTCCACATAAAGCTGCAGAGACAAGGCCAAAGGTCAGTGTTCTTCTGATGTTCTGCCCACATTCCTTTTTCTACCTGAACACCACAAAATGCAATTCAATATTGATGAATTGATCATAAAGTACATGAGAATAACTTGAGAACATAAGATACACACAATTGATACCTATTTTTATTCTGCATGGTTATAGAGGATACTTGGCAGAAATGTTGAAATGCAATAAGCTATAATTAATAGTACAAAATGGTGCTGTACGGCATGTATTGAATATTCCAGTAATAGATTCATAACCTAAAATTATATTCTTGTATCTCTACAAGAATAGTTAGGAGGGAATTTTGCCAGAAAAAACATCCCGTGAACACACGTCATAGTGGCCATCTAGTAATAGAATGGGAAAGGGTGTGTTCTGGGACCATATTTCTCATCCAGGGGAACATATGTATCATGGCAAAATTGAAAAGGAATGTTTTAAAAATGTATTTTTTAGCAATAAAAAAAGCAAGTTCGAATGAAAATATATTTTAAAAAAATGTGCACTTCAAATGCAAATGAAACTATCAATTTGAGGATATCTTGAACTATCTGGTAGGAAGGAGCGTGCTAATTATTACATGACATAGCAGATTAAAATTATTAACGTTGTTTACTTTATATTACTTTAAAAATAAAATCATTTTGCCTCTTAAGTTTACAAAGCCCCTATTAAATAGGACATTCTGTTACTCATCCTTTTCATGGGCATCCTCAACATTCATTGGAGCGACTTCATCTCCAACATCGAAGTACTCGAGATGGCAGAGGCCGACAGCATCGAATCCACGCTGCTGAAAATCCAACTGCGCTGGGTAGGTCACGTCTCCAGAATGGAGGACCATCGCCTTCCCAAGATCATGTTATATGGCGAGCTCTCCACTGGCCACCGAGACAGAGGTGCACCAAAGAAGAGGTACAAGGACTGTCTAAAGAAAGCTCTTGGTGCCTGCCCCATTGACCACCGCCAGTGGGCTGATATCGCCTCAAACCGTGCATCTTGGCGCCTCACAGTTTGGCGGGCAGCAACCTCCTTTGAAGAAGACCGCAGAGCCCTCCTCACTGACAAAAGACAAAGGAAAAACCCAACACCCTTGCAACCGCTGCAACCGTGTCTGCCTGTCCTGCATCGGACTTGTCAGCCACAAACGAGCCTGCAGCTGACGTGGACATTACCCCTCCATAAATCTTCGTCCGCGAAGCCAAGCCAAAGATACATTGATATACATTGCCCTGCTTACATGATAAGCATCTGAAGTTTGACAAAGCCACGTTAGAAGGCATGTTACACAGCAATGTCCTGGAAACTGTTCGCAAATTTTCCTTTAGTATATTAAAGATATGGATTTCCATGATATTCTAAAGAGAATTGGATGAGTATAACAAAGGAAAATAATATTGTAGGGCTATGGGGAAAGGGCAGGAGCTTTGGGAAAAAATAGATTCCTCTTGTATAGAGCTGACACTGTCTCAAAGGACCAAATAATCTCCTTCGATACTGTAATTTATCTGGTGATTCTGTAAATGTACCATTGAAATTAGAGCAGCACTATTACCATACCAGTTAGCACATTATTGCAGCACCAGAGATCCTGGTTCAAATCTGCTACTCTCTGTAAGGAGTTTGCATGTTCTCCCGATGACCTGAGTGGGTTTTATCCAGGTGCTCTGATTTTCTCCCACCCTCCCAAAACAGATGGGGTTGTTAGGTTAATTAGGTGTAATTAGGCAGCATGGCCTGCATGGACAGGAAGAACCTTGAAATGTGTTGTATCTATCATTAATATTTTTTAAAATTACGTTAATTTCTTGGAACTAATCAAATTTCTATCACTTCTGTATTGAAGCATATTGTTCTCTGCCTTTTTTCAGACGTGCTATTAAACAAGGCTTTGTATGCCATCATAGATGGGCATAACACTCCCTTTGTATTATTTGAAAAATACCAAGGAATTCTTCACAGTACCTGGTGGACCTGTCATTCCATTGTTATATCATCTTATAAAGAGATTATCTGGGTTATTAATCTTATTGCTGTTTGTAGGATTTCCCAGTCTGCAGATTGGCTGTTGTTTTCCGATATTATAATAACGACTTCATTTCTTAAAAAAAACAGTTAATTGGCTGTGAAGTATGTTGGGAAGCCCTGAGGTTGCAAAAGGTGGGAAAAATTGCAAGTCTTTACTTTCATTGTCTTTTTTTTAAAGATGACTGTATTAAATGGCTTGTTTTCACAGTATTCTGTGAGAATGAAAGCCATTTTGGATGGATCCGACAGAAGAGAAAATATGCTTTATTATGACATGCTGTTTAGGAATAATGAAAGATAGTTAATTGAGCATAATATGTTTTTAATTAATCCGAGTCTTAAAATAAATCTCCATAATTTTCAAAGACGGCAGTCATTCTGGTTTACTGGTTGTGGGTGAGGAGGAAGAGGAGAATTGGCTCAGTTCAAACATAATACCCACAAATATGCTCAATGTGCCTTTACATCTGCTGCAAAAGATGAGGAAATAATTGTGGTTAAAAACATTCTATTGAAGCTAACTCTGCAACTTCTAAATAAATTAGTTCAGAAAATGGATTACAACACCACAAAAATCAGAATGGCATTTGTCTCAACAACTTTCACAGGAATTTGTGGTTTATCAAATGCATGGAGCTCCTCTAGTTTAATTTGCATAACTGGGTGCTGCAAAGCTTTTTGTTTCAAGTAAAATAAAACAGCACAGCTCTTTAATAACATGTACAAAACAGCATATTTGAAAATTTCTGAATAAAAAATGTAACAGCTCATTTCAGCCCACGAGTCTGTTCTGCCCACAAGTCCATTCTGCCAATTTACACGCCCAGTATGCTTTTGAATGGTGGGAGGAAACTGGAGCCCCTGGAGAAAACCCACACATTCATGTGATGAATATGAGAAATCTACAAGTAAGATCAAATGATAAATTTACAATTTTGCTATGTCTGGTTTGGTGCATTTGTTTCAAAATTCTGAACTAAGAAATTGGAACAATAGAAATGAAAACACCTTTATTACTATTAAAGTAACATCACAACAAGAACATTGGCTCATATTCCAACCTTGTTATGATATTCATTTTTTCAAACTTTATATATCCGAGTATGTATGGTGTGGAAGAATAAGAAAAATATCAATGCTAATGCAGTTAAACTTTCCTGCTGAATAAGGAGGAATATTTCAACAGCTTTGCATTTAGGCCTCAGCTTTTCCTTTTAAATGCTTTGTCAACCATTAACATTCAAGAGTTCTTGCAGTTAATTTTATGTCCCCAAAACAGTAATTCAACTGAACTGGTTTGTTTGTCTGTAAGACAGATTCCGCAGTCAATTTTAAGCGAACCAGTATATTGCGGTGAGAGTTCAACAGAACACATGTCAGTGGGGGTTCAATGGAATGAACTTACTGTTACCTTTTATAACATAAGTCTTCTTTTCCTGATACTGTCTGAATCTGAAACATCTAATTTAATCCATAGAAAAGCCAGTCTTCCTTTTATTTCCTGTCTGTAGCACAGCAGTCGCCTGTTTCAATTATGACTTTCGCCAGCTCCTACATTTTTGTTGCTCCATCTGGCTCAGTATACACTTCCTTGGAAGGTAAAATGCACCAACTGTTTTGATCGGAGACTGATAGAACCCTTGAAAGCTGCAACAATTAATGGTTTTGCTGAACTGATAAGAAAAAGAGAGCCACATTTTTCCCAAATTGGAAAATTTGCAACAGTGCACTTATAGCAGAATACTAATCCTTAAATGAAACCAATTTTCTGTTGCCTAGATTTCAGAAACCTTTGCTAGATAACAGTATGTAGCATAGCAACAAACACCTACATTTCTCACAGGGAATGCTGGTGGGATTTAATCCATTTTTTCCACTCTGCATGATCTACATATCAATCAGTAGAACATATGAGAAAACTCAAGGGACAAATTTCTTTTTATGCTAAATGGTTTCTCTTGATTATGTTATTCTGGGTCAAATTAAATCGCAGTTTTTTTTTTACAAATGGCATTTCTTGTTTTGGGTGGTGTTTTTATCGGGGTGGAGGCAATGGGAAGCAAGCCGCACAATGTTGTGTTGATAATCATAACTGTTTTAAAGTGTTTTCAAACTTCCTTTTGGCTGAGCTTAAACATTTCAAGCTTTCTGCTGTTGGTAACAATAGTTGCTGACAAGTCACTTATCACCAGATTTGCAAACTAATAAGCAAAACAATGTTCACACGAAGGTGACTTTGTATCACCAAAATATACTGCCAGCACTTCGGCACAAAACAACTCATGTCATAAACAAATAACTTGCATATCCAAAAATTTTATTATCTCAGTATCCCCAATTAATCAGAATATTTTGTTTTTCTGCACAACGGGTTCATCGCAAATGCCCTTGTGCGAAAGGGATGTGGACTTGATCAGCTTCTCATTTCCTTTTCCTGCTCGTACTGCAAAGGGGCACTCAGCTTTGCTATTGTATAAAGTTTTATCTCATTGTGTTGAACAATAAAAATGCCTCAAGCCATGCATGGCCAGGATGCAAGTTAGATTCAAATTTTCAGTATTTAATTTTTTTTTCCAAAATATATGCTGGCATCTTTTCAGCAATCAAGTTATGGCAAGTTGGAATTTTTGAGCTTCCATTTATGTTGACTTCAGAACCATAATTTATAAAAAAAATTATGTTAAGTTCTGAAAGTTGGGCACTTTTTTTAGGCAAAGAGAATGGAATAGAGATCAGTTCCCATGCCACAATCAATGATTCTCAACAGCTAGCTCCAGGGACATACGATAATGCCACAGAGTAACTGATTTTTTTTTCCTTCCTCCCTCTGGGAGTCTGGCCTCCACTGAACTGGTAACAGTGTGAGAAATCACAGATGAAAATTCATGTCCTGCCACTTTTGGAAGGGTGAGCAAAATGATTTAATGCCACTGTAATGGCACATACTGATAGGAAAATAGCCAATGCATGTCCACACCAATCCAGCTTTGTTAAAAAAGTTGAAGAAAATCTTCAAACTTTTCATTTTTATAATCCTCCCCCACTTACAATCCCCACCATGCCCCCCTCAGTTTCCAACTGTTGATTTTGGCTATGAGTTTTGCAAGCAAGACACATGCTATTCCCAGCAGGACTCTATATGCTTGGAGCTTATATTGTGACAAGCCTGGTCCCAGAGCAGCCTCAGTGGAAGAGCATATTTTTACCCTATATTCAGGTTTGCTTTTGGTTGTCAGATTTTATGAAAATGCATTAGTCTTTGCTAATTTTGTGAATTACGAAGTGTCAGCCATGCTCTCTCGTCATTGAGAGGAAACAGCAAACAATATTGCAGGAAAGAATCAATGCCTTCAATTAAGGTGAGAAAGGAAGAAAACAAATAAGACAAAAAAAAGTATTAAAAATGCAGAAGTCATGAAGAATAATGCAAGACATGTTTTCTGGGACAACTTTGAAAGGCACAATAATGTTTTATATTTTCTCTGATCATTAACTGACCAGAGGGGTTTCCCTAATGAATACATAACAACAGCAACTGAAAGATATATAAACTACATTTGATCTCCATTGACCTTTATACATATCTTTAAGGTAAATTTTACAATACAATGGCACTTGTAGCACAGAAATCTGAAAACCTGATGGGAATGGCATTCTGTTGGATTCTTTTGCAAAATGGGCCACTCGGTTAGCGTTGCGGTTAACACAATGCTATTACAACATCAGAGACCTAGGTTTGAATCCAGAACTGCCTGTAAGGAATTTGTAGGATCTCCCCGTGTCTTCATGGGTTTGCTCTGGTTTCTTCCCACCCTCCAAAAGGTTGAAGGGGTTGTAGGTAAATTAGGGTATTTAGGTGGCATGGGCTTGTGGGCTGGAAGGGCCTGTTACTGTGCTCCATATCTAAGTTTAAAAATTTGAGTTTGTGCCTAATATTCTGATGGCTTGTCCAGATTTCATAAGGGTTAGATGAGCAAAAAAAACATGATAAGTAGTCCAATTCAGAAAAGAGGGATATAAGGGGAAACAAGGCAAAGGAACACACAATAAATGATTAAAAAAAAACATTTCTGGAAACCTTCAGCCGGTGAGACAGAGAAGCAGAGTTAACATCTCTGCTTGGAGTTTTGTCATCAGAATAGATACGTCGTCATTATCCTAAAGTGCATATTCACAAATTTCTATGGTAGTAAGCAGGGGAGGAGGATGAATAAAAAGGCACACAGGACACTGGCTATTATTGGAAGAGGCACAGAACAGGAGAATAAGGAGGACTTGGTGAAAGTGCATAAAATATGAGTTAGGCAACAGATGTGTACTGTGCAAACTTCTGGTCATCACACCACAGAGAGGATGTGATAGCATCAGAGAGATGGATGAGGATGTTGCCACAGCTGGATAATTATAGTTAAGGGGAAACGCTGTTTAGGCTGGGATTTTCATTGGGTAGGTGGATTCCATTATTAAGGAAGTACTTGAAGTTCTTTGAAGGAAAATTATAATACAATCAAGTAGTGTCAAACTGGTTTAATGAAATAGAATAAACATAGAAATTATTTTTTTCTATGCTTATTCTCTTTTATTTAATCGCATAGTTTTTGACAACTCCATTTCTCTTCCCTCAGATGCAGTCTTCCACTGTCGATTTCCACCATCGGGAGTTTTTTTTATTTTCACTTAATGAAAGGGAAATTGCCTTTGACAAATTCATTACATTTCATGAAGGACCTAATGAGCAGGATGGATGAAGTGGAACCTGTTTATTTGATTTTCAAAAGGTATCCAATACAATGCCACTTTAAATGTTACTTTAAAGATAAGAATTCATGATACATGGGTGTGGATGTGGGAATGTGAATATCAAACCAAGATAAATTGGTAATTTCCAGGTTTGCAAGCTGTAACTAGTGGAGTGTCACAAGGATCACTGCTTGGTATTCATACAATTACAATTTATATCACTGACTTGATTAAGGAACTCAGTGTATGGTAACCAAATGTGCTGATAATAGAAAGGTGGAAAAAAAAAGCAAATAGTAAGAAAGAGACAAAGGGTTCATAAAGTAAGTGTTGAGAAAGTGGGATGCATCTGGCAAATGAAGTATAAAATTACATTAGCTGCTTCCAAAGTTATAGCACAAAACTTTAATGTGGAAATCTAGAAGTTGCTAATCAATGCACTCAAGAAATATATCGGAATAGGCAATGAACTTTTAATATACACAATCTAAAACACTTTAAAAATCTTACTTTTTGTTCAACATGGTCAAAAGAGGTCTGTACAATTAATTACATAATCTTTAGTCCTAAAAATCTAATTTTATAAATCCATAATGAATTTTCTTCACAAAAAACAGAAATGCTTTTGCTCAAATTTTATGGACCGTATGGAAGTTCTCTATGTAATAAGCGTGAAGGCTCATAAGACAAGGCTTAATGCGTCACAAGCTACACCATTTAATTTTAATTTTAATTTTTCGATTAGTCTTGATAACATGAAGGTAGTGAAAGACTCACAAGATCAGGCAATGAGGCATTAATCAAAGGGAAAGCAACTACTCACTGTTCAATTGAGTAGATGATGTAGACAGTGTGGCCAATGATAAGAAGATGGAGCTCATTACTAACGTTCGGTCATGAGTCCATCCTACTCAAGAAGTTGAATGACTATGGTGAGAGAGTATTTAGAGGTGGTTTGGGAGGAATTGTTAGAGCAGCTTTCACACACACATTTTAAAACACAGAATATTTGCTGGACTTTTGCAGAATGCTTTTTGCAGGAGGCAACAAAATATCGATAGCAGCTTGCCTGGGAGAGGATGTGATCTTTGCAGGCAGGGGAGAAGAGTTTTGCTCTTAGAGAGGAAGGGTGCAAAACAGAGAGAGAGGAGTTACAGAAATTATTTCCAGAAGGACAAAGCTGGCAAACTTTGGAAGGCTGTCTGGTCAAAGGAGAAGACTGGAGATCTGAAAGGTGACCTGAAAGAAAGAGGATCATCTGGAGAACCCTGAAGGGGGCAAATTTCGTCAGTAAGACTGATTGAGAAGGAATCAGTTGTGGATGTCCTGGAAAAGGAATCTCTCTCTGAAAACCAGCAAGAATCCTCCTGAGTGGTAACCATTTGCCTGTTAAGAACCAAAGACTGGTGAACTTTGTTAATGCTAACTTCTGTGCACAGTACAAGAATTGCCTGCAACCAGTGACATTAGACAAAGAACTTTTCTAATCTTAAATATACATTACACACATTTGCGCTTGTATTAGAGGGGGGATTAAGTAATTAGTTTTGCGGAAACTGCCAAAATGTTTGGCCTGGAAGTCAGCCTGAAGAAAACTGAGGTCCTCCATTAGCCAGCTCCCCACCATGACTACCAGCCCCCCCACATCTCCATCGGGCACACAAAACTCAAAACGGTCAACCAGTTTACCTATCTCGGCTGCACCATTTCACCAGATGCAAGGATCGACAACGAGATAGACAACAGACTCGCCAAGGCAAATAGCGCCTTTGGAAGACTACACAAAAGAGTCTGGAAAAACAACCAACTGAAAAACCTCACAAAAATTAGCGTTTACAGAGCCATTGTCATACCCACACTCCTGTTCGGCTCCGAATCATGGGCCCTTTACCGGCATCACCTACGGCTTCTAGAGCGCTTCCACCAGCGTTGTCTCTGCTCCATCCTCAACATTCATTGGAGCGACTTCATCTCCAACATCGAAGTACTCGAGGTGGCAGAGGCCGACAGCATCGAATCCACGCTGCTGAAGATCAAACTGCGCTGGGTAGGTCACGTCTCCAGAATGGAGGTCCATCGCCTTCCCAAGATCGTGTTATATGGCGAGCTCTCCACTGGCCACCGAGACAGAGGTGCACCAAAGAAGAGGTACAAAGACTGCCTAAAGAAAGCTCTTGGTGCCTGCCACATTGACCACCACCAGTGGGCTGATTTCGCCTCCAACCGTGCATCTTGGCGCCTCACAGTTCGGCGGGCAGCAACCTCCTTTGAAGAAGACCGCAGAGCCCACCTCACTGACAAAAGACAAAGGAGGAAAAACCCAACACCCAACCCCAACCCACCAATTTTCCCTTGCAACCGCTGTAACCGTGTCTGCCTGTCCCGCATCGGACTTGTCAGCCACAAACAAGCCTGCAGCTGACGTGGACATTACCCCTCCATAAATCTTCGTCCGCGAAGCCAAGCCAAAGAAGAAGTAATTAGGTAGGTTAAGTAATAAGTTAAAATTTAATTCTGTTTTCTTGTTCAAATATAATTAAAAACAACTTTTGTTTAAGTAACCCTGTGTTGTGGTGCATATCTATTGCTGCTGGTTTTGGGGGTCCTCTGGACTCCGTAACACTATATAGGTATCTCATCAGGTTGTTCACTGATGAGACCTAAAAATGTTTTCAGATTTCTTGTCAGCATACCTACATGACATCACACACAACCCTGAGATTATTTTTTCTGCAGGTGAGGCAGAATAAATACTTAATGGTAGTGCAAAAAAAAACTGTACACAGCGTACATACGTAAACAAATAAAATAACTGTAAACACAACAAATGTAACAAACTGACTGTGCAATACAGAGAAAATTTAAAAAAAAATAAAGTGAACAAGAATCCTTAAATGTTCCTGATTGAGTTTGTTGTTGAGAAATCTGATGGCAGAGGCGTAGTAGCTGTTCTTGAACTTGATGGTGCAAGTTATTTGGTACCTATACCTCTTTCCTGCTGTAAGCAGTGAGAATAGAGCGTGTGCTGGGTGGTGTGGATCCTTGATGATTGCTGCTGCTCTCTGGTGGCAGCTTTCCCTGTTGATGTTCTCGATAGTGAGGAGAGTTTTGCTTGTGATGTCCTGGGCTGTGTCCATTTCCTTTTGGAGGACTTTATGCTCAGAGGTATTGGTTTGCCCATACCAGACTGTGATGCAGCCAGCCAGCATGCTTTCCATCTGTAGAAATTTGTCAGGGTTGACGTGTTTTTTACATGATGCCATTAGTGTGTTGGGTCCAGGTAAGATCCTTTAAGATTGTGTCTCTCAAGAATTTAAATTTGCTCACCCTCTCCACACCTGATTCCCTCAGTGATCACTGGATTGTACATCTCTGGGCTTCCCTTCCTGAAGTCAACAATCAGCTTCTCAGTTTTGGTGACATTAAGTACAAGGTTGTTGTTGGTACACCATTCATCCATGTTTTCAATCTCCCTCCTGTATGCTGACTCATCATCTTTCTTTATACAACCCTTTACCATGGTATCGTCTGCCAATTTGTAGATGGTGTTTTTGTCGTAACAAGCCACACAGTTGTAGGTGTAAAGTGAGTAGAGCAGGGGGCAATGAATCCAGCCCTGTGGTGCTCTATTACTGATGGAGATTGTGGAGGAGGTGTTCTTACCAATCCTCACAGGATGTGGTTTGGAGGTGAGAAAATCCATTATTACACAGTGGGGTGCTAAGTTCCAGGTCTTGGAGTTTGCTGATCAGTTTTGAGGAGATGATGATGTTAAATGCCAAACTGTAGTTGATAAAGAGCATCCTGATGTATGCATCACTGCTGTCCAGGGCTTTGTGTGGAGCCAGTGATATGGCATCTGTCATAGACTTGTTGCTACAATAGGCAAACTGGAACGTATCCATGTCACCGTAAAGACAGGATCTGATATGCTTCAACATCGTTGTTGATCTAAGTGCTCCTGCGCAATAGTCATTAAGGCAGGTTACTACACTCTTCTTGGGCACTGGTATGATGGACCCCCTGTTTGAAACAGATGGGGCACCATACCCCGCTGGAGTGAAATATTGAAGATATCTGTGAATACATTGTTAAGTTGGTCAACATAGATTTTTAATACTTGGCCAGGTTCTCTATCCGGGCTGGATGCTTTCCTTGAATTCACTCTCCTAAAGGCACCACACATTTTTAGGGAAAACAGTAATCTTATGGTTGGAACTGAATTAACTTTGACAACGAATTAGTAGAGAATCATGATACATCTTATGTCTGGTAATATTGTTGGATTAAACAGATGTTTCAAGATATTTGATTCCAAGCATATTAACTCTCACATTTAGTTGCATTCTTAAAGTCAAAACTTTATAAGAAAATTATTTGGTAAGATTAATGGAGGATTGTGGAAAGACTTGACCACCCAGTAGCTAACCACTTCAATTCCACACACCATTGCCACAAGGAGATGTCTGTCCATGGCCTCATGGACAGCCAAGTTCAGGTCATCTGCAAATTGGAGGAAGACCCTATATTGCGTCTCTGCAGTCTCCAACCAGTTTGCATCAATATCGACTTTTCTATTTTCCGTTAACCCCCTCCTCCAGTTTCCCTTTTCCCTCATCCCACTGATCTCTTCCTTCAGCTCCCTTCCTGTCATTCTCCTATCAGAGTGCTACCCTTACTAGCCTTCTGCCTTCTCACCTATAATTTCTCAGCTTCTTTCTTTTCTATCCTCCTGCTTGTATCCATCTGTTACCTCTTACCTCTTTGTCTGTACTTCAACTCTTTCCCCTCCTTCTATCCCTCAGTCTACTCAAGGATAGTCAGCATGACTTTGTGAAGGGAAAGTCAAGCGTTTTTATAGTCCCATCTACTCAAGGATAGTCAGAATGGCTTTGTGAAGGGAAGGTCGTGCCTCATGAGTATAAATGAGTTTTTTGAGGAGGTAACAAAAGAAATTGACGAGGATAGGGTGGTAGATGAGGTCTACATGGAATTTAGCAAGGCATTTTACAAGGTCCCCCATTAGAGACTCATCCAGAAAGTCATGAGGCATGGGATCAGTGGAACCTTGGCAGTGTGGAATTTTAAAAAAATTAGCTTGTTGGAAGAAAGGAGAGAGTGGAAGAAGAAGGAAAGTATTTCTGCCTGGAGGTCAGTGACTAGTGAAGTGCAGCAAGGATCTGTTTTGGGACAAATGCTCTTTGTGATTTTTATAAATGACCTGGATGAAGAGGCAGAAGGATGGATCAGTAAGATTGCAGATGACACAAAGGTTGGATGAGTTGTGAATGGAGCTGAAGGTTGTCAAAAGGTACAAGAGGATAAAGACAGGATACAGTGTTGGTCAGAAAAGTGGCAGATAGATTTCAATGCGGATAAGTGTAAGGTGATGCATTTTGGAAGGACAAACCAGAAGGCTGAGTACAGGGTTAATGGTCGGTTACTTAAGAGTGTGGATGAACAGAGGGGTCTTGAGGTTCAAATCTATACATCCCTCAAGGTCATTGTATAGGTTGATAGGATAGTTAAGAAGCCCAATGGGATTCTGGGTTTCATTAATAGGGGGACTGAGAGGTCATGTTGCAACTCTACAAATCTCTGGTAAGACCACACTTACTGTGTTCAGTTCTGATCACCTCATTATAGGAAGGATGTGGAAGCTATAGCCAAGGGTACAGAGGAGGTTACAGAGGAGGTTTACCAGTATTGTTGCCTGAATTGGGAAACAAGTCATGAGGCAAGGTTAGCAGAGCTTGGACTTTTTTCTTTGAACGTAGAAGGATGAGAGGTGACTTGATAGATGTTTACAAGATTATGAGAGGCATAGATAGGGTGGACAGCCAGCACCTGTTTCCCAGGTCAGGATCAGCAAACACCAGAGGACATATGTGCAAAGTTAAGGGAGGCAAGTTTAGGGGAGATATCAGGGATTTTTTATTTTAAAGAGAGAGTTGTGGGTGCCTGGAATGCCTTGCCAGGGATAATTGTGGATGCTGAAACAGTGGGGGCCTTTAAGAGATTTAAGAGATTCTTAGACAGATACTGAGGTCCTCCATCAGCCAGCTCCCCATCATGACTACCAGCCCCCCCACATCTCTATCGGGCACACAAAACTCAAAACGGTCAACCAGTTTACCTATCTCGGCTGCACCATTTCATCGGATGCAAGGATCGACAACGAGATAGACAACAGACTCGCCAAGGCAAATAGCGCTTTTGGAAGACTACAAAAAAGAGTCTGGAAAAACAACCAACTGAAAAACCTCACAAAGATTAGCGTTTACAGAGCCGTTGTCATACCCACACTCCTGTTCGGCTCCGAATCATGGGTCCTTTACCGGCATCACCTATGGCTCCTAGAACGCTTCCACCAGCATTGTCTCCGCTCCATCCTCAACATTCATTGGAGCGGCTTCATCTCCCACATCGAAGTACTCGAGATGGCAGAGGCCGACAGCATCGAATCCACACTGCTGAAGATCAAACTGCTCTGGGTAGGTCACGTCTCCAGAATGGAGGACCATCGCCTTCCCAAGATCGTGCTATATGGCAAGCTCTCCACTGGCCACCGAAGACAGAGGTGCACCAAAGAAGAGGTACAAAGACTGCCTAAAGAAAGCTCTTGGTGCCTGCCACATTGACCATCGCCAGTGGGCTGATATCACCTCAAACCGTGCATCTTGGCGCCTCACAGTTCGGCGGGCAGCAACCACCTTTGAAGAAGACCGGAGAGCCCACCTCACTGTCAAAAGGCAAAGGAGGAAAAACCCAACACCCAACCCCAACCCACCAATTTTCCATTGCAACCGCTGCAACTGTGTCTGCCTGTCCCGCATCGGACTTGTCAGCTACAAACGAGCCTGCAGCTGACGTGGACATTACCCCTCCATAACTCAGGTATGATTAAAATCTTCGTCCGCGAAGCCAAGCCAAAGAGAGAGACAGATACATGAATGAAAGAAAAATAGGGTTATGGGGTAGGGAGGCTTTAGTGATTTTTTCTCTTTATTAGGAGGGAATATATGCATTGGTGCAACATTGAAAGCCTGTACTGTGCTGTATTTTTCTATGTTCTGGGATCTAGGTAATTTTCGGTACTCTTAAGGAAATGCTCAGGCCTGAACCATCAACTGCTTTTTTTACTTCCTATTGATGCTGCATGACCTGCTGAGTTTCCCCAGCACCTTTGTGTGCTGCACTGTATTTTCTAAGTAATTGGAAAAGGGAGTACTGCTTCAGTTCTTCACTAAGTGAAGCAAACAAGTTGTGTAGAGACAATTTTATTTCATATTGATAATTGATGCCTCCAGTGATAAAATAACAGATTGGAAATGGAGACAGATATTTGAAATGATCATGTGGTCATACTTTCAGATTATGTACCTTGGCGCTATGTTGGGACATTCAATATTTGGGAGAATAAATAATGAAGAAACTGCTTTACAGCATAAATGTTACAAATGAAAAGAAAAATTCAAATCACTGAAAAATAAACATTTGTGATGAGGTTAGGACTGACATGTAACATGGCATAAAATTTTGCAAAATATCATGATTGATGCTCTAAATCTGTGCACATACAATTAAAGGTTAGTACCCATTGTACCGATCAGCCATTCTCAACCATTCTCAATGGGGGCTAAAGCACATTTAATGGGGTCACGGACTGAAATCATAAAATATTTGTAATGTTTTTAATGTAGTTGGTAGGATGGAAGAAAACAACTAAACATTTCACAGTGACTGTTATTCTCTCCAACCCAACTCCCTCTAGAAAAGACTTTTATCTTCACATATAACAAAGCTCACCCTCTTTTCCCCCCCTTACTTCCTTTCTTCCCTTTTCTTTCCCTTCTTTAGTTCTTGCTTATATATTATTTTTACATCTTTAGCTGGCATAGATGATCTGAAGTATTGAACTGCACGTTTCACAAACATTTCTACGACTGATTCCACCTGCATTGAATTCGTCCATCGTTATTGAATGAAGATCTACCGGGACCAATGCCTGAAGAGGGCGCACAAAATCATTGAACCGGTGCGGACTCGAAAGGCCAACGTGGCCTGTTTCCGCTCCGTAAATGGTTATATGGTTATATGACTGCTTCACACTGAGCAAGTCCCACAGGGCCATAGTCAGAAAGAGGTTGAGAATAGCTGGTATTGACCACAGGCATTACACATGATTAACAGCAGATACCAGATGACTCTGCCCTTGACAATCTGAGATTGATCTTCCTATTCAAAGATCTTTTCTAGGTAGAAAATTCCTGTTGGAAGCATATTCTGTATTTTGGACAGGTCAGGACAAAATTTTAAATAATCTAAGAAATCAGGGTAGGAAGCATCCATCCTAGATTGTATCACCACATTTAAAGGTCGAGGCAATTCTGATATATTACAGATTTGAATAGCATGTCAGTTAATTCCTACTCAGATGGCATAAATGTAGTTTTAACCTGAAGATGAGATGAAAGGTGATGCCAGAGTTACGATTAGGTGGCTGGATAGTCAACAGAAAATAAATATGGAAAGGAAAAGCTTGCTTAAAAATATTGATAAATGGGGAAGCAAAACCATATAATGAAGACGAATGTAGATCTGCACAGAGACTACAAATAAATAGGGTTGAATGAATGGGAAAGTTGAGCCTTGAAGTGGGGTCAAATGCGTGGGAAAGATCACAGCTGGAGTGGAGAAGGTGAAAGGTCACAGATCGAGTCAAACGTTAGCATTCAGGAAAGGTTGTTTAGAGTTGGCCATAAAATAGAAGAAAATATGTAACAGACGTGTGCACTGATGTAGATTAATACTGATGGACTGAGTCAGGGAATATAGTTATCATATGATGACACCAGAGTTATTTTGCAAAGGAATAGTATGATGACCTTAAATATTTGGATATTTACTCGAGGGCTTCAATCAGAATCAAATTTCTACTCGTAAAGATAATTATTATGGTATCAATATACAATCCTAGCATTCATTATGATTAATTCATTCTGCTGAGTGCATTAACATTACTCAACAGACCACCACAGAAAATTGATGTTTCATTGCGAGTTTTTCACATGCTAAACCACCTTCAAAGCATGATATTTAAAGCAGGAACCACATGTTTGGAATGTGCCTTTCATCCCCACACATGCCATACTGGACTCAGTAAACACAACTTTATGTATGTTGCAATTGACAGTTTAATATAAATAATTAATTTTGATGGTGATGGAAAGATGATGGAATGGCTGGCTGGATTCGAACAAATTATGTCAATAAAAAGTGGAGGGAAATTTGGAAACAATAGCTTCAAAGCCATCTGTTTCTCACAAGCATTTGAGTACAAATATACTGAATAAATGAAACATGAATGTTTGCATGCTTCTTCCTTGAAGAAGGGCTCAGACCTGAAACATCAGTAATATCTCTTTACCTCCAATGGACATTGCAAGACCGACTGAGTTTCTCCAGCATTTCTGTGTGTTTTTACAAATACGTAAGTGAACATGTCATGTCGCAAATTACTTACATACTGTGTCCCAAAATCTTTTCTGAAAGAAATCTATCTGATTTGACTTGAATTTATGAATGCAGGTCGAGTATCCCTTATCTGAAGATCTGAAAACCGAAAAGATCCAAAAACTGAATTTTTTTTTTTTGCGCTGACATGATGTCACAAGTGGAAAAAAATTCAACTCCTGACTTGCCCATCTGAGGCTCTGACGCTCCGTTGGTGCCAGTTTGATTACAATAACAGTTTTTTTTAAATGAAATATTTGCTCTGGCCAGGAAGATGCCAAATGGAGCTCGGTCCAACTCTTCAACATCGGCTGCAGCCGGAGTCGGTGACTGCAACTCCATTCTCAACTTCAGGTGCAGTGCCTCAGGCTCCCGGGCAGGAGTGGGGTCCTTGGACTCCCGAACAGGAGAGGGGTAGTTGGGGACTGGTGGGAGTAGAGGGGAGGTGTTGGGTACTGGTGGTGACAGTGGCAGAGAGGTGGTCTTCTTTTGTAAGCAGAGATCAAGTTTTTAATTGGTAAGTACTAAACATTATTTCATGTGAATTTTCCATTATAACCACTGATTCAGGTATTCTGCTGATGGTACTGTGGTTCCAAAATCCAAAACAAAAACCCAAAAAGCAAAAAAAAAGTCTGGTCTCAAGCATTTTGAATAAGGGTGTAACTCGATCTGTACTACCCACTTTCACTAACTCCCAATGAAGCCTGTTCCATAAACTGACTATTAATGGCTGTATAAAATATTGTCAGATTCTTCTATTTGCAGACAGGTGAGCCATCAGATCTTATCAATTATCTGACCTTTGAAGCTTGTTCTGACCTAGAATGGGATTGGGGCAGCCAACTTCCTTAGAAATCTAGGTCCAAATTGATCAAAAAGATTCAGAACATTGCAGTGTTTTTCCATTTGTGAATGGCAGATTTGAGAGTCTTCTGTTATTTGTCTTTATTGTAATTGATTTTATTTTGTAAAAATTCTCAATATTCACAAGCATTCAGAATGCTCGATACCTGACAAAAAACTATCAATTCATTTTAAAAATTAAGAAATTTAAAATAAGCCCTTTCAAGTACAAGTAGAATTAAAAATAATTAACTCAGCTCAATTAAATAAAATGAAAGGAAAGGTTACCAATCTCATACAGGGGCACTGTCTCACTTCTCTAATTCTCAATTTTATTCTGGCCTCAGTCTTGATAAAGAGTTTTGGGGGAATATCTCGACCATTCTTTTTCTCCCACTGATGCTGCTTGAGTTCTTCCAGCAGGTCGTGTTTGGCTTCAGATTCCAGCATCTGCAATCTCCCATGTGTCTCAAGGAAATTACTATCTGCTTCTGTCCAAATTAACCTGGGGTAGGTTCACTCTGTGGATTCACAGGCCAATTGCTGGGTAATTTATGCTCCTACAGTCTACGAAGAGTCTCATGACAGAAAATATATGTCCTGGGATTGATAGTTGGATGAGTGTAGAATTGAAGGCTTCCATTTTCGGTTTAGAATTTCCATCAGTAAAAGCCAAGATTTCTGATTGGAATTACAGATTTTTTTTTGCTGGAAGATAAACAAGAAATGCGTCCTTGTTTTTGCAGATTAATTTTGAAATTATCAATTTGCAGGTTCAGGCTGCACTATTTTTATTTTACTGCTCCAGGCAAGATAAAATAGTCAGTCCATTATATCTCATCACCTAAAAACAATCATATCACCTGTCAACCTCTTTTTTAGTTAAAATACAGACATGTTACCATGATTACCTAATTAAAGAATATGAAGAGTTTTAACCTAATATCCCATTTCTCTTAATTTGTATATTCAATGCTTTCATTGGCCAACGGCATAACTTTCTGCATCATTCAAAATGCACCAACCAATTATCCTTATATTTATTTAGTTTAGCATTCCACTGTCTCCTTGGCACCTACAGAATCACATGATTACAGCCTCTCTGCTGATTACAATTTCCTGTTTCGTTTGACCTAGGTGCAAGTTACTTTTTTCCCCACTCATATATCTGTTTTCACAATTAATGGTGTATTCCCAGATTTCTCATTAATCGAGTAGATAGCAATTGCACACACCATACAAAACATATTTGCTTGAAATCAAAAGTTTTACCGTATAAAAGTATAAACAATCAAATCTCATGGAGTTGTCACTTTTTTGGTGTATTTATTCCATGTGCAACAACAAGCAGAGAATTAATATTCAGATGAAGTATTTCAGTTCAACATTAAAAAATAATTGTACCTATTCTTCAGGCTATTAAATATTCAATTCTGTTATTTCATGCTCAAATACTGGAAGCAACAAATTTCATACACCTGTGACTGATAATAACTGATTCACCAACATGTAATTTTAAGACCATAGCCCCTGAGAAACAATTGTTCTACACAATTTGTTATTAATTATCTTCAAACTTCTCACCTTATAGCTTATCTGATTCATACATTATCTTGACATAAAACAATTTTTGTTCATTTCCAAGAACAAGAACTATGCATGCATACAAAGAAAAACAGATTAAGGAAAAAACTAGATCTTACATTGCCAAACTCCACTGGAATTCTGCTGTCATACTCCTCTTTGACATCTGTTTCCAGTGTATTGCTGGTATGCAAACTATTGTCTTTTGGATGTATGTTGCAGTTATGTTTGCCAGGGTTAAAGACTGGGTCAATTTGATTGAAAAGCTAAAATTAGCTCCTGTATGTTTTCCTTAGACTACCGTAAACCCTTGTTTTTGTCTGAACTTTGGCCTCCAATTTCTTTGCTGCTTAGTCAATTACCATGCAATATAAAACTACGAAATACATCGTGGGATCAACCCTGCTCTGTAACTTGCCCCTTGCAGACCCAATGTGAATGAACAATTTTGTTAACAAAAGGGCATCAAATAATGGGTTAGAATCCCAAAATTAAATTATTCTTTTCCAGTTTGAAAAACCACATCTCTTACTAATTTAAACAGTTATATTAAACTAACTGTTAATATAATGTTGTCTGAGTATATCATACATATTTATTATGGCTTGCATTTTGGATATATTCATAGTTATCTATTATAACTCAGGTATGATTAAAATGCAGACAAAGCAAGAGGAAACACACCAAATTAAAATGAGATTCACAGGAAAGTTGCACTGCAGAGCTTGTGCTCATTGAAGCTGCTTCCAGCTTTGTGATAATGCACGTTGTTCATGCAGTTCAGAACTGATGCTTGTTAAGTAAATAGCATGAAGAATTGACAGGCTGCGGTGGCTTTGCATGAGCTGTTGGACAGTGGGTTGAATGAAGTTCCCAGACAGATTGTGGGATTGGATTGTCACAACAGCTTTTTACCAAAGTTAAAAGTCCCATTGGCATTTGAATTCTATTGAATAAAACAATGCACAACTATCAGCAAGAACTCCACTTTTCCTTGACGGAGTGCGACGTGAAGCACCAGTAAAATAACATTATTTTTTCACAATGCATTGCTTTGCCAAGCAAAGAAAGAAAACCAGTACCAAAAATAGAACAACCCCTTGCTTAATTTGCATTGCTGTTTTGCACAGCTCATGAACAATCACAACTTACCATTGAACCCATTAGCCTTTGAAACTACGTGTGGAGAATGAAGTATCCAAAGGCTTTAAGTACATTTTAGCATTTACACACTTGCTATTAGCAATTTTTTAAATGGTACTCACTATTGAAGGTTTCCAAAGTTATAGTCAACATAACCCTTGTCAGATACAGGCCCACACTGTACTTCCAGGTGAAAGGAAACAAGACTTGCTGCTCGATATTTCCCAGAGTCATTTTGTGAACATGCCAAAGATATTTTCACTGAGCTGGTGCATGACCCAGTGTGGCACACACTTCAGGGAAGTTGTGGCAATTACAGATAGTACAAGAAAGAGTGGAATGGTTCGATTAGTAAGCTTTAATTATTTTCACTGAGCCGCAGAGTGCAAGCCAGGAATTAAAAACAAAAAAAAACAGGAAATATAGAGTACATATGATTCAGTGAACATTAAAGTAAGATTGAGGCATAGTGACAAGATTAAAGGGTAAAGATAAGCGAAGTGCAGAAAAACTAAAAAAAAATGTCATATAACCCACAACATTGATTTTCTTCTTCTACTCAATGGGATTCACATCCAATTGAATTCTTGACTTCCTGTCGGAAAGATCTTAAGCAGTCCGGATCGGATGCAGCACCTTCAAGACCATCACACTGAGTAGAGGGCCCCCCCCCCCCAGGGCTGTGGGCTTAGTCCACTGTCTCTCTGTGACTCGTGACTGTGCAGCAAAACACAGCTCGAACCACATCACCAAGTTTGCTGACAACACGACCACGTTAGGCCTTATTGGTAAGAATGATGAGTCAGCATACAGAGATGGGGTCCAGTCGCTAATGGACTGGTGCAGAGGCAACAACCTGTATCTGACTGTTAATAAAACAAAAGAGATGGTTGTTGACTTCAGGAAGGCCCAGGAGGACCACTCTTCGCTGACCATTGTCTACTGTTGAGGTTGTCAAGAGTATCACGTTCTTTGGAGTGCACTTGGCGGAGAATCTCATCTGGTCCCTTAACACCAGCTCCATAGCCAAGAAAGCCCTGCAGCATCTCTATTTCCTGCGAAGGTTGGGGAAATTCCATCTCCCATTTTCCATCCTCACTACATTCCACAGAGGATTTATTGAGAGCATCCTGTACAATTGCATCTCAGCCTGGTTTGGAAACTGTACCACCTCAGACCATAAGACCCTATAGAGGATAGTGAAGTCAGCAGAAAAGATCAATGGGGGCTCTCTTCCTACCATGATGGACATCTACAACACACATTGCATGCAGAAAGCAATAAATATTGTGAAGGACTTCACACACCCCTCATGTTAACTTTTCTCCCTTCTGCCATCTGGTATGATGTACTGTAGCACTCAGGCCCTTACGTCCAGATTGGGCAACAGTTTTTTCTCTTAAGCCATCAGGTTCCTGAATTCTCTGAACATTTGTGGATAGTGGGGACATTTATTGTATATGTCTTAATATTTAACTTCTATTTTAACTTAAATTTTATGTAAATATGCTCCGTGGTCCTGGAGAAACACTATCTCATCTTTACCGTGCAATGCATAGTATGAACAACAAATAAAGGTGACTTGACTTGACATATTATTCACTCTGATTTCAGTTGCCCAATGTATTTCTCCAATGAATATGTACTCGGTGAGGCTATTAAAAAGGACAACAAAAGACATCCTTATTTAATTGTTCATGTCTGGAAGAAAGAGTCTACTATCAGATGCTATCTACAATAACAATGAGTACTGAGTGGCTTGTAGCAATTACTAGGCCCTTTCAAACTGACATGTAAAATGGAGTTAACCAGGCAATTTGCACAGTTAGCAACCCAAGTACATGGGGATTTGAAAGGGTCCAACTGGCTCAACTGGTCAGAACCCATCTGGGTCCCTGACCTACCTCAGAGGTGGTTAGGGAACCCAGTAAAACTTATCCAGGCATCCTACACTGGCGGTTTGAAAAGGAAAATAGCCAAGCTGATTACTCAGTGCTTGCGTGCGTGTGTCACAAGGAAGCCCCTAGCTGAGGTACTGCTGCTGTGATCGTGGTCACTCCCGTGATTGGGGAGGAGATTGGTCGCTGCCGCAAAATGGGAGATAGGTTGCTGCCGGAATCGGGGGGGGGGGGTGTGGGGGGAGAGTGGGGGGGCTGCAATTGGGGGAGAGTGGGGAGGTGCAATCAGTGGTGGGGAAGAGTAGTCACTGCCATGATTTGGGAAGAGTGGGGGTTGCAATTGGTGGGGGGGGGGGGGAAGAGGTGGTTGCTACGAATGCCACTCTCATTAGCAGTGACAACTCAATGCGGGAGTAACGGCCGTTGCTCCCGCACTCATGCATTGAGCTGTTGCTGCAAATCAGAGCGGGACGTCTCAGCAACAACCATCCCCCTTCCCTATTCGCGGCAGCAAAACATCGTTGTGGGGGTTGTCGATTGAGAGGGGGAGTGACTGAAGGAGGGGTGACTGATGGTGTGATGACTAATGAGGGAAGCAATTGATGGGAGGGGGCGACTGACGGGATGACGAATGACAGTGGTGGCGACTGATGGGGGGGACAACTGATGCGGTGGTGACTGACAGGAGGGTGAAGTGGTGACTGACGGCTGGTGGGCGGGGGGGGGGGGGGAAGACTGACCTCCAATACTTCCCGTGAGTGCATGACACATCACTCACCGCGTCATCGCAGGGTGGGATCTCCCTTAAATCATTAGGTTGGTGATTTAAGAGATTTGAATGTGCATGCTGCACCCACGACCCAGTAATCACACTCGGGTCCCAGGAGGGCTAAAAGGGTGCTGCAATTTGAAATCTCATACTCATTCTGTAAAACTCAGCTTCCCCATGAACATTTTTTTCTAACTATCTATATATCAATAAATAAGCAATCCACTTGTGACAAAGAAGCCAACAGTTGTCCTAGCAATTGGTGCATTGAGGCAATGAAATGCTTCTTTCCATAAAGCTACTTTTATTAAAATGTTATGGGTATGGTAAGGGCTTTCAGAGAGTTAGTTAATGAAAACAGGCAACGAGCTTTGTGTACTATGTATGCTGATGTAATTTCTAAGGTGGTGAATGTATATATCTCATCTCAATTAAGTAGCCATTTAATTTGAATCTCTCTTCAAATAATTATTCTAATCAAAATAATGCCAATAAATTTTAGTTACTTAATTTTCCAAATGTCAGTTTTACACAGTGGACTTGGTAATATTGTATTCTCTTACTGATTAATATACTGTATAGTTAGGCGTATAAATCAACCCTTGAAACTCTCAAAAAGCACTCAAAAATCAGGGGTCGTCTTTTATAAGAGATACAAAAATGAGACCTTAAATTCAACTCAAAAAAAAACCACTCGATGTAAATCCTGAAACTCCAAAAAAGAATCCAACCTACAACAAATTTTATTTCTTTTGACTATGCAACAATCTTGCCTCTCTCTGCTCACGTACTCATTCTGCAATGTAATTTTCAAACTCTGACCAGCAATGGAGTCTTCTTCTCATCGAGCAGTTTCTTTGGTATTTTTCTTAAAGCATCTTCATTCTCTCTCCAATTTCTTACCAACTTCTCACTTATCTCAAATGTCCTTGCAGCAGTAGTTAGTAGATTCCTTGGCCACTTCTATGAGTTTTAACTTAAAAATCGCCTTATACTTCTGTCGTTTTTGCTTGAGGCTCCATGATAACTACCACCTTTCAGCCACACCCAACAGTTCAGTCAATATGATTTTTGAGGGGTCATCTTATACACCCGACATATGATAAAACCATTAAAATGAGGCTGCAAAAGGGATTAGTCTTATCTGAAGGTCAACTTATAGGCTAAACTATATCGTAGTTACAAGTTGGTTAATTTTAATATATTATCTGTGCAAATTTGGTGTTTGGAAGACCACTATCAAATAGTACAGAGGCTGTACAATTCAAAGGAAGAAACTTTTTAATTTAAAAATTGCTTGTAACAGGCCATTTTGGACCATGACTCTGTGCTACCCAATTTATACCCCATTAACCTACACCCCCAGTACATTTTTCGAATGATGGGAAGAAACTAGTGCCCCTAAGGAAAACCCACGCAGGTCTGGGGAAAATGCACTCACTCCTTACAGACAGCACGGGATTCAAATCCCAATCTGGTCCCGATTGCTGGCGCTATAAAGGTGTTGCGCTAACCGCTATGCCAACCATGCTGAATCAAGTTTTACATTTAGTGTTAATTTAAGAGTTAACAAATTCAATTGATTTACATAATCAGAAAATGACCATCCAATGGGATATTTGATTCCTGACTTCTTTTCAAGTTTTTTATTATTGCCAGAAACACCATTCTACTATAAAATGTACTCAAATGATCCAGCAATAGAGCAATGCACAACATTTGTCTCTTGGGTGATTTGCAACCTCACTGGTTTGCAAAAACAAGTTTTTGTCTACTGTCAGACCCATCAGCTGTTACCATGATTTACCCTGGAAATGTGCTGATTAAGGTACCAACAACTAAAGCTGCATTCTTTGCCAGGTCCCTCAACAACGCTGTGTAATCCTACTATTCACTCTGGACCATGCCGACAGTTATCAGCAATTTCCTGACACCTTTAATTACCCTTCTGCAGAAAAATTACTTCTCATGGGTATTTGTTGTCCCTGAAATTGAAACACAATAGCATTCAGATGGAACATGGAGAATCAGAGGGAAACACGTTAAATGATAAATAGAAGAGTTCATCATTCAAGACCTGATTTATTACATGCCTACGAACCCATACTCATTGCTATACTTCTCTCCAGAGCAATAGCTTCAGAGGCCTCGCTTTAAAAAGACAATCCTCACTGACCTCCTAATCACACTAAATATAGCCTTGCAACCATACCTGGGGTATTTTGCTTGTGAAGCTCAAGGTCCTGGCCATTCTATTTCCTGAATTGAGGAAACGTGATCTTCGCCACATCTTATGATCTTCATCCCTTTGTTGCATTAGGGAAGTCACCCAGACTCCATACTCAGTAAAGAGTACAAAAAACGTATGAGAAAGAATAATCAACCTCATCCCTTCTCTGTTTTCTGTATAAGCATCTCTGCTCTATTCCAGACCACAACTCCTCAGTCCTGTGATATTTCAAAAAAATACCAACCTCTCTTTAAAGATCTTCAGTGATCCAGCTTACAGAATACCCAAAGGTAGAGATTTCCAGAGATTCACCAAACTCTGAGAATAAAAACTGCATAGCTCAGTTTTTAAATGATCACTCCTTACCTTTTTACTGTGCTTCCTTCCACAAATAGGAACATCTCAACCATCGACCCTGTCAAGCTTTCTAAGGATCTAAAATGTTTCAGTAAGATCATCCCTTGTTTTTCTCCTAACCGTAACTCCACAGAATGCAGATTCAATGTCTTTAGCTGCTTGTGACAGGACAACTCTCCCATCCCAGGAATTACCCTTGTGAACCACCTCCAATGTTAGTACAGGTGCTCCCCTACTTATAATGGTCTGACTTATGATTTTTTGAAGTTACGATGAGTTTGCCGGAACGTATACTGTATACTCTTTATAAAATAAAGGGACAAAAATTAGGTACAGTACTCCAGTAATGGCCTCACTAATAACCTGCGCAATCGTAACAATCTTTCCCTACTTTATACCCTTGCAATAAAGGGCAATATAACATTTTCTTTTAAAACTATTTGATGAAACCACCTGCTAACTTTTCCTGATTCCTGCAAAAGAACACCTGATCCTTTCGTACTCGATTCTTTTGCAATCTTCCTCCATTTCTAAATAATAATTTGCATTCTGATTCCTTTATCCAAAGTACATTTACTCACATTTAGCCTTATTAGGCTTGTTTTACTATATTTTTGTCCAGTAACTTGATCTATATTTTGCTGCATCATTTAGGCATGGCAAACACTGCAAAAGGTAGTGGACTCAGCTAGTATATCACAGGTAAAGCTCTCCCCATCACTGAGAACATCTACATGGAATGTTGCTGTCGGAGAGCAGCAGGAATTGTGAACGATCCACATCATTCAGGACATGATCTGTGTGCTCTGCTGCCATCAGGAAGGAAGTACAGGTGCCACAAGACTTGTACCTCCAGGTTCAGGAATAGCTGCTACTTCAGAGACTCATTTATGAGACTCATTTATTACTGCAGTGTATATTTATACTTCTATATAAATTAGAAATTCTGCCTAGCACAAATGAAAAGAATATCAGGGTTGTATGTGATGTTCATATATGTACTCTGACAATAAATTATTTGCCTGCTGAAGATTCCAGTATCTGCAGCTTTTATGTTTTTCTTAATGCCTAGCTGTTTCTTCCTTGAATATAGACTCTAACATGTCAATAGCATATGCTAAGTTAACAGCATGCAGCGTCCTGTTTTTGGTCTCACTTCCTTTTGAACAAGGGAGTCATATTGCAATTTTCAAACCACTTGCACCCTCCAAGAATTCAATGAATTTTGAAAACTTCGTCCAATGGCTCCAATACCTCTGTAGCAATTTCCATTAATATCCTTGGGCGCACATCACTGGATCTCAGTGACATGGCGGCCTTTAGTCTCATTAGTTTTACCAACACAACATCCTTTGTGATCAGAATTGTTGCAAGTTTTTCCATGTTAGTTGAAATTAGTCCCCTGGTATTTCCTTTGGATATTTGTCGTGTCTTTGACTGTAAAGAATGAAGTTGGTTAAACTTATCTGCCATTTCCTTATTTATTGTTATTGAGTCCTCATTCCACTCCTTTTCATTCCTGTATATTCAAGGAAGACCTTGTTGTTAGTTTTGATATTACATATGACTTTCCCTCGTATCTTTTCCTTCCTTATTAGTTTTTTGTCTCTTGCCGTGGTTCCTGAAAGATTCCCATTCTCCCATTCTCCTGGCTTAACACTACCCCTTGCTATTTTGGACACTTAAGTTTTTGTTTCAATATTTTCATTTATTTCCTTTTTTTAACCACAGATGTTTCATCCTTTTCATGCATCTGAGTTTCTAATTGGGATAAATATCTGCTGAGCATTATGAAGTAATTGCTTGAAAATCTACTGACCCATCTCTCAAGACATTTTTTTTAAGCCATCCACTCTGGACTTGATTACTTTCACACTTTGTGATTTAATTTGAGATCTCTGCTTGAACACCTGAAAAATGTATCTGGAATTCTACCATGTTGATTTCATTTATGTTTCTTTCATAGAATTCTTCACAGAGATTTCCCTACTGCAAGCACCTGGTTGCAGCCCTGGAGTGCTTCAATTCCCTCTTATGCAAAGAACTTGCTGCATGTAGAATCAGGTATACCCTGCTTTACGAATACTCAAATTTCAAAAATTTGCCTTTATGAAGAAAGCCGTGTTCACTATTACAAAAGGATTTGAATGGGGTTTGAATGAGTTTTCGCTTTTATAGTGAATGGGTTTTCTTCACTTTATGCCATTTCAACTTATGAAAGGTTTCATAGGAACGCTCTGGTTTCATAAAGTGGAGTATACCCATAACTTTCTCTACAGGCTGTCCAAGTACTTCTGACTTCATCAGAACACTGTCCCTTACTTCTCCCATCTATGGAGCATTCAAAATCAAAGTTCCAAGTCAATGTTCAGATTGATTGACAAGATATACAACCCTGAGATTCTTTTTCCTGTGGGCCAGGCAGAATTTCTGCTTATAAGAGGTGTAAGAAACTGCACTCAAGAAAAGATACATATGCAAAAGAGAAAAATGCAAATGAAGAAATAAATGCCAACAAACTGAATGTGTAATACAGAAAATAATATTCTGTAATAAATAATTTGCAAAGTAGAAGTACTTAAATGAGTTTCTGAGTTTATTGTTTAGTAGTTTGATGATATAGGGGTAGTAACTTTTCCTGAACCTGGTGGTACGAGTCTTGTGGCACCTATAACTCTTTCCTGATGACAGCAGTGAGAGCAGAGAATGTCCTGGGTGGTGTGGATCCTTGATGACTGCTGCTGCTCGCTGATAACTACGTTCCATGTAGATTTTCTCGAAGGTAGGGAAAGTTTTGCCTGAGATGTACTGGGCTGTCTCCATTACCTTTCACCTAACTTTCTGCTCAGAGGTCTTGGTGCCCCTGTACCAGGCCGTGAAACAGCCAGTCAGCACAATTTCCACTTCACATCTGCAGAGGTTTGCCATGGTTTTCTGTGTTATACCAAACCTCCACAATCTTCTGAGGAAGTAGAGGAGCTGATGTGCTTTCTTCACAATGACATTAGTGTGATGGGTCCAGGAATGGTCCTCCAAGATAATGACTGCCAGGAATTTAAATTTGCTCACCCTCTTCACCTCTGATCCCCCGATGAACTCTGGATTGTACTCCTCTGGTTTTCCCTTCCTAAGTCCACAATCAGTTCCTTGGTTTTGATGATAGTGAGTGCATGGTTGTGGTTGGTGTACCATTCAGCCAGGTTTTCAATCTCCCTCCTATCTGCTGGCTCATCACCTGTTTTTATACAGCCCACTAGAGGGGTATCATCGGCAAATTTGTAGATAATGTTGTCATACCAAGCCACACGGTCATAGGTGTAAAGTGAGCAGGTTTTGGAACCATTCCTGAAGTAACAGCACTGTTCAGTAGCTTGAAGATTTATCTTTTTTTTCTGTTGTTCCGTCAAGGTAAATGTCAGCAATTGCAGGAGTTTCAATATTTTACGTTGAGATTGACGCAGATCAGGTTTATATGTCAACAACGGACTGCACTATTCAGTCAATCTCATATTTGAAAACTGTGATTTTGTTAGACTTCCAAGAAAGACGAGTATAAGGGCAACATACAACATTCTTTTCATGGTACTACAGAGAAGAAACGTCTACATTAGGTGCATTCACCCTGTTGAGATGAGGAACATGAAAAGATCAAAAAACTAAAAACAAACTACTCCAGTCCAACGTTCCGCCTTCAACCAACCCCATTAATTGGACAAATTAAGAATAGTCAAGCAAATTAACTGGAAGTTCATCCCTCTGCATTTTGGTGGACAGTGCTACAACAATGACTGCACTCAAAACAGAATACTCCAACTATGATACTATTTGAATATTCAGGTGTGAATGGTGCAATATAAATATTTTACATTGAAAATGCTTTATATAATTTTCATAATGGAACAGAAGTATAAACAATTCATGCAATATTGAAAATTGTGCTAACATTTGTATTGGAAAGCGACTTAACAATGTGAGGCTAGCTTTTCTCTAATAGGCCAAAAAAAAAACCAAGCTCAAGTTCATGCAAAAGGACTGGTACATAAAAATAAGACAGATGCAAGCTTCTTCATGAAAATATATAAAACTTTTATTTGCTCATGTCAGTAGACTACACTTAACTACTATGGTCTACATAACTTGCAAATCTTATGCCATACTAAATTCTGTAAAACAACACCAACATTACAAAGTGTGGAGCATTTTACTGGATTCAACTTCACTTCCTGCTCATGCTAATCCTGGCATGAAAATTCCAATGCTGTGACCAACTTTGAACCACAAAATTTCATTAAATCCATTCTAGGTTTGCAGGATGTTTACTGTAATGTATTCAGCATGGAAGGAGCATTTTCTGGGGCAAACATGCTTTCTGGAAGTTCAAACCCACATATTGTTCTAATTCTTTTCATGCTGTGAGATCTGTCACAGATAACAGTTACTGGAAAATATAGTATGTATTTTTAAAAAATAGTATTGATTATATTGTTTTACAAGCAATGCTAAAACAACGTTCACCAGGGGAAAGTTATTTTCAATAAAGTATTCTTACCATGAACTCTATTTAGTCTTATTCTCCAACTTCTTGCACTTTTTAACATGGAAATATGTGACCTTTGCTCTTACTAAAAAATGTTTCATCATAAATTTCAGAATGTGGAGGAAACAGGGGTTCATGCGAGGAATGAAATCTTCTGTGCAGTAATTGACAATTTAAAGCCTGTGATAAATATTTTCCTGGGAAATATAAAAATAATTGATTCATTTTAGATTCAGAGATTAGTTGATTACCATAGATTTGGTCCTGAAGTGCAACCATTAGTGTGAGGAAGGGTTATATAACAGCAAGTGCTGGGATGTACTCTGGCGCTGTAGCTTTAATCAGTTCAACCTAATCCATTATGTGAAACTAAAGCCCCTTTTACACAGACACATGAAGGCGGGAATATTGCGCCATTATTGCACCACGTCCTCAGTGTTAAAGGTATGAACACAGAATGCAGGGATTAGTGCAGTCCTGCATTTAAGCTGGCAGCAAAGGTAGTCACAGGGCCAAATCGACATCTGTGTATAAAGAGCAAACCAGCAGGCTAGGCAAGGATGTGTATGTGTAATGTATTTGACGGCATATAAGACTAACGGGTATATAAGACACCCCCCCCCCCCATTTCAATGAGGGCTTACAGGCATGCATTTAAAAGACAACAGAAAAAATCTTTTTAATAATTACTGCTGAAATTTACAAGAGAAAGTAAAAGCAGCTCAGCTATAGCAGAAAACATTTTATAAAAACAAACTGCTGCTGTTGGTCCCCGTGCTGGTCCCTCTGCCTGCTCTCTCCTGGTGGCCTGCTGTCCTGCTCTCAGCAATCTTCTGCCTGCTCTCTCCCAACGGCCAACTGTCAGTCCCCACTCTGGTCCCATTGCCTGCTCTCTCCCGGTAGCCTGCTGTCAGTCCCCACGCTGTTCCTGCTGCCCTTCTCTCTCCTGGGGGGAGAAGCAGGGCAGTTGGACCAGTGTGGGGACCGACAGTGGGCCTCCGGAAGAATCTCCTGTCAGCCTGTCCCCAGCCCTCACACATCCCACTGCCCCACACCCCCAACAGTCCGCCACCAGCCCTTGACAATAGATAGGGGTGATACTAGTGAGCGACATACCGACGATGAGCATTGTTGGTGTCACTCACCATTATCATCTTAATTTCAACTTCACATACAAGACCCAGGGAATAATTTTGAACCATTTTTTGGGAAGAAAAGTGGGTCTTATATGCTGTCAAATACGGTATGTTATATGTCACACTAGGTGCTGACACTTGTGTTACATGTCCCACCTCTTTTGCTCCTGGAATTCCGGCTTGTTGTGTAAAATGACACACTGGCCCAGCATTATGCCAGCTTTCTTTGGTTCTCTGTAAACAAGAAAAGCCTGCTTCATGACGGGTCTTTTTATGGCAGTATTATAGGAACTCTGTAAAGAGGGCTAATGTTATGAGTAAGGAAGTGCCAAAGAACAGTGGTTTGGTTGCCCATGAAGGCTCACGTACAAGACAAATTTGTGTCCTCCTGCCCATCTTGGATCTTCTGGCAGCTTTATAAGGTTTTTCTCGTTCTTGAATGAAAGCCAAAACGCAGGAATTTTAGTTGTCTTTATTCCATAAATATAATGCCTTATTCCAATGCCCCTATCCCATACCTACAACCCAGAAATTGCACAATAACAAGCATATGCCAGCAAAGCCTGGAATTTTCCAGCTCTGGATCTGGTTGTCTCCAGCTAACATTGACTTCATATCAGTGAACTTCCAGCTGTGATGGAAACACAACAGAGCATACTGCTCAGATATATTTTTATTTCTGATTTGCATCATCTGCATTTTCATTACTCACTGCTGCCTCTTTTCCAAGAACGCGAGAAACTTTGCCCTTCTCTTAATCATATTCCTTTTCTTTGCAATTATCTTAGCTATGGGGAGTTTTGCCAAAGGTTATCAATGTGAAAAGTTAATACTATCACACCCACACCCACTTCACACGCTCAAGTTAACTTTGATTTTTACAATGTGGCATTGCAAAATAACAAAACAAGGAACAAAATAAAATTGTGACAGCACAAATAAGTGTCTCAGCGAATAAAGGCATTACATCTTAATATTGTTGTCACTTCCACATAATTGTGTCTTCTATTTCAATTTCAAAATGTAAGGTTCAAGCACTATCACATTTAAAATGTAGTATACTTTGCATTTGAATCAAATTTACCTTTATCTGGTAACAATTAGTATATTTTTTCCTCTAGTCAGTGCTCCCTGAGCTGGATTTTTTTTAAAGCAGAATGCAAACTTTACATCAATATCCAGTTTCTCTCATCAGAGCTTCCAACATCAATTTAGAATGCCCCTTATTGCTAATATTCATGCAAATCCTGTTCCCACCATTGAACACAGCCCTTAAGCACCTGAGGGAAATAGCAACTGGTAATATTAGTATTAAGTTACAAATGAAAGAATAATATTTCCATCGATAAAATGGAATTTTCCAATATTTAGAATATTTAACTCTGTTTACTTCTTTCAATTAAATTATGTATCTGAAGTAGTGAAAAGAATTCAGCCTGAGAGATGAATTTCTCACCTAATACATTAATCGTAACAACACATGGCATAAATTAAGTTAGTCATCTGAAATGTGAAATATGTTCCTTGAAATGAAAAGGAAGACACAACATAAAAACTGTTTATGACGCTTATCAGCAGAGAGCTTTTATCAGCTTTTGTGCATGAAGGTATTTTAATATGTAATCATGATTTAAAAAAGAATTCTACGGTGTCATTTCTATCACAACTGCAATCAAGGTGTGATTTCCAGCAAGCAGCTTGGGTTTCTGATGAGTTGCCAATAAATTATGTAAACAAGTCCCACCTTTGCAATTTCATCAACTTTGATATTAATAACCTTTCTTTTAATAGACACTTAAATATGTATTATAAAAGTTCCTGCAAAAGCCAGCAAAATCAATTTTTGGCCTGAGGGATCTTCTTTTCCATCAATTTAATGAGCTGGCAGTGGATCAAGTTCAAACTTCCAGTTGCTTTGTTTTTTTTTGTGTATAAACAAGTCAAACAGTAGATTTTAATGCATAAAACTTCTAAATCTCCATCCAATGGACATAATTGTTTTTGACACAGTGACTACAATAGCATTGGATCTATTCAAACTCAGCTTCTACATTAATAAAGTGTACTGTCATTTTTGCTTTTTGTGAATATGAAAAGCATCTTGTGAAGCAAAACCAAAGTCTGCACATTCATGTTTACGGATCACAAGCACCAAATGTGAAGTTGAGAACGTGAGATAATTTGTTCATTTTTAACAGAGCATTGCTGGGATTTAGTTATCCATTTGAAAACTACAATGTCTGGACGAGAAATTGACCAATGTTTTCACATTAGGAAAAGTGCTTGTGAATAATGATGTGGAGGGAAACAAATGAAATGGAAGCAGTAAGAGGTAGGGAATTATTACACAAATTGAAAATCATTGGGTGAAGGAGAAATACAAAAAGTGAAAAGAGAAAGAGTTAAAACCTTAAAAGACAACAAACAGATGGCAGATCAAAATGAATTCAATTGTGGACAAACTGCCTCTATTGTTTTCAAATTTCAATGCAGTGTAGAAAGAAAGCTCAGGAAAAAGGATACTGCAAGTTTAACATCAGCATTTCCGTCTGTTTTATCTTTTACTGGTCCATTTTTGAGGAGTGTCGATAGGACAAGGAGCTACAAAATTACACACAAAGTTTATTGAATGCAAAATAATAGGCAACCGATCTATAATATATTGGATTGGATTTCACAAGAAATCTGTGCATAGATTATCTGTTGAGGACAGAGGTTTATCAACAGCAATCTATGCACAATAATATGTACTGTTAGTGAATTCAGCTTTGGGAGATAATTGAGAATTATTTGAAAATCAAATAGGCAGGGGTAAAAATAAAATGCAAGACGAACTTCATCTCTTGTTTTAGGCAATGGAACTTCAACTATTTTTTGATTTCTTAAAATTGGATAGTGTTCATTTTAACTAGCCCCCATTTCATTTGCCAATTTTTGCTCAGATACTTTCCAGAACAATGCAAAATTTAATTCAAATAGTTAGAGATGTAGATAAATCGTGACTAGTAATAAATGAAAGTGTTCACTATGCTATTTTGAATGACCTCATTTCTGCTCTCCTTCAGCTGTGAACATTCTGGTGGTATATTTGCTGTTATTGTTGCACTACATTGGTGGGTAAGAATAGACAATTCACTCGACAGTGAAGGCTCTTGATTTCACCTCCAAGAGTCTTTAGCAGCATAATTTTCTCCATGAAGTCACCCAGCCAACAATCAAATGCCTGAATTGTTTCTTGAGGTCCTTTGGAACACTTCATGCTTTCATACAATTCTTTTCCATTACTATTTTGTGCATTTGCATATCATAGAAGAAATGCAAAATTAAAATGATGCATTTTAAAAAGCATAAAGTTCTTTTAATGCATAAATGGTAAAAAGTTGACTTGTATTCTGCATTTCACAGGCACAATGAACAACAAAAGATAATAAGTGAGGTTTAATTGAAATTGCAATTCATATGATTTGGCCTTTATCATGCCATGTGGTATTGCATTGGCAAATGGATAGACAAGACCATTGTCAACATGGCTAAGGCATGCTCCTGCACTTAGTTACAGCTCAATTTCAAATGTGCATCTTCTGTGGGTTGCTAAAGGCTGTGGAAACTTTACAATTAAAATAGATGTATGCTGTGCCAGCTTCCACAGGTAAATTGTCTCTTCTGCTTTTCTTGAGAGCTTTGGAGAAACACAATTGTACTCTGTAACCTCTCAAGGGAGTCCTCAGACTTCCACTTCCTCAATCTTCAGTAGTGCTTCCCAGAGCTAAAATTCACAGCCATCTATCTCTTCCTGGTTGCTGACTACAGTTGTCCTGCCACACATTTGACTGACCACCTCTCTCTTAAAAGTCCCAACATGCAACTTTAGGCACCACTGTTTTCAGCGCAGGCTAGATAGTCCATTTAAATCAACTGCTGGGTGGCAGAAAAAGGAACTACAAGATGTAAGCAAGAGCAGAGCTGGCTTAGTCTGCATTCCTGGTTTTGCCCAAATCACCAGTCATCTTCATCCTTTCTTTCTGTTTTAAAAGGAAGAAGCCAGGGTTTACCCCAGCTGCAAGTTGTAATTTTCTTGGTTACGACAATCAAAATTTGCAAGTAGTTAAAGCATTGGAATAATTCAGATTATCCTATCACAAAGCTGCAATTTCATAATTGCTCCCATAAAAACTCAACCAAGCAAGCCAAAAAGATTCAGCATTTAAATGTATGTTCCAAACAAATAGCACTGACTTATTTTGCAAGGAATAAAGCAAACACTATTTTTTTTTCAGATGATTGGTTTCTCTGATACTACAAAAACTACATCTGTCCTCTTTTAGTGCATTTTTGTCCCCTTTGTTGCATATGGGTTATCAGCTGTTCTGATAATACATTGAGGAGGATATAAAATTAGGACAAATTTAACTGGAAAATGTGTAATATCATACTTAGGTAGATGACAATTCACCAGAACTAGCCAATTCTGATACAAAGAGGAAAGGTTGGTTAAATGAAGTTATTTGAACAATAGTGAGTCAGTTCATCTATTAGATACATGGTTGAAAAATTAGTTGCTCTTTCTGAAACCTACACTGGAGATCTTTTGGACTGTGTCAGTTGGCTCCATTGTAATGTTAACTCGGTATTTTATCTCCACAAGTGTTGCCTGCTCTACTTTCAGATTTCCAACAACTGCAGAGTTTGGATTCACACAGTTACAGCATTGATCCTTTCTCCCAGTTATTTCTCTGTTCTCATTCATCTCTTTCCATTAAATTTCATCAGACATCTGGTTGTAGGCTTCTGAAATTGACATTCTTTTCCCAGTTCGGTCATGGGATTCTATTATCATACAGGCAGTAGAAAGAATTTGAGAGTATGTACCAATCCTCCTTGAAAACCCACACTTGCCTCTTGAGTATCCCCAGCCTACGACTGTTGAAAGTGGAGAAAGAGAATTTGGGATGGTTTTGAGAACCATTCATCCGTGGGCTGGGCTGAAGAGGCCAACTATTAACAAAAAAAAGGAGTTTATCATCTCACAGAGTACCCCACTCCTCACCTTCAGCTACCTCCTGTCTCATCTGTGTAATAATTTGCAATCCGAACACTGGTCTCTACAGTCACTTCAGAACAGACAAAATATGGCATAAACAAAACAAGCATCCTTGATCCTAAGCATGAGATGAAGAAAAAAACCAAGAGCCCAAAGATGGAGAGATCAGGGTGAGAGTGGGATGGGGAAGTATAGTGATAGGTAAATGGGAGCTCAGGGTATCCCATCCTGTTTGAGCACATGAAGAAGTCACCCAGTTTGCACTTGGTTTCTTGAGTGACAAGGAGGCTACATTGCAGGTACCCAATCTAGTTGGAAAGAATAGAAGTGACTTGCTGCTTCACCTAAAAGGGTTGTTTGGGCCCATGGCTTGTGAGAAGTATTATGTCTTATTTAAATATTAAACAAAAATATTTCCATATTCATCACCTTGTCCAATATTTCATTTGAGTATTAACAAGAGAAATAATTGTCAAGCATTGCCTGGGAAAGGCAGAATTACAATATGCAATGACAAAATAATCAGAACTACCTTCAGCATCCTCTCTCAAGCTAATATTGAGGCATAAATAACAACCAAACAAGCTCCAATGTCAGCCTGCATTGTTTGCATGCCTGATACCAGGCTCCTCTATTTTGATGTCTGTCATAGCAAGAAATGATTAGGTAGAAAGAGGAAAGGATTGATGGGTGTTCTCAGAGCCTCCTTGAAAATGGCCACAAAAGGATTACCTCAGTTGAAAAGTCACCTTTTTGTCTGAGTGTGCATATTTATCATCTATAAGGGCGGCATGGTTGATGTAGTGGTTTGTGCAACGCCTTTACAGCACCAGCGATTGAGTCTGGACTGGATTCGAGTCCTGTGCTGTCTGCAAGGAGCTTGTATGTTCTCCCTATGTCTGCGTGGGTTTTCTATGAGGGCTCTGGTTTACTCTCACCTTTCAAAACGTACCGGGGTGTAGGTTAAAGGGGTGTAAGTTGGACAACATGGACTCGTGGGCCGAAATGGCCCATTAAATTATAAAAAAAAATTAAAAATTATCTTCTTTGGTATACATTGTCTCTTTTTAATTCAATTATGTATTTTACTGTGGTTTTTTTTTGTTATTTTTGTACTTTAAAAAAAAACAAAGTATCTGTTCAGTTGCAGCTAGCGAGAATTTTGGTGCATATAGTCATTGTATAAAGTATATAAAAATAAACATTATAATTATCAAATATGCAGCATCTCCATTAATTCATGAGAATCCATTACATGTGAATAACTCAAAACGGAAAAGAAGATTAACAAACATATTAAGAACTTTGAGACAATTAATCACAACCTTGACAATAATTAATGGAAAGTGTGCTTATCTCCTTCCAAATGATCAAGCTCATCACCTGCCCCATCTGAGCAAGCCCCACATTGGCCTTACCCATCACAGCCTCTTCACATGGCTCTCTTCAGGCAGAAGGTACAGAAGCCCGGAAAGTGACACGTCTAGGCTGAAGAACAATTTCCTTCCAACGGTTATCAGATTCGTGACCCTCCCCTTGCAACACCGATCATAGACTGCTCTGTCAGCACAAAAGGAATGACTGCACTACTGCGAGTTACTTTTTTTGCACTAGGATTACTGTGAACATTTATTATCTATCTTATGTACCTACTGTTTCTTAACAATTCAATTAGTTTACTATTATAGTTTT
The DNA here is from genome assembly GCF_036971445.1 of Narcine bancroftii. Taxonomy (NCBI): domain Eukaryota; kingdom Metazoa; phylum Chordata; class Chondrichthyes; order Torpediniformes; family Narcinidae; genus Narcine; species Narcine bancroftii. The sequence continues at coordinate 340,098,091 of NC_091469.1, forward strand.
ATCTTCACATGTTCAGCTGCAGCAAGTAAGAATTTCGGTACATTGTATATGACAATAAACTCATTATCATTATTAACCACCTTAAAGTGGAAGCAAAACATCACCAACTCCAAGGAACTGCCGAAAAGAATACAGTTATCCCACAGTAAGTTCCAGAATGATACAGGGGATTTTTTTTTCAGGTTAATTCAATTTAGATTTTAAGCACAGAAGTTCCTCTGCCTTTGTTGTCAGTGAATGTCAGATTGCCACTTGACGAAAAATGGTATTGCCACAACACACACAGGTCAAGAGGGGAAAAAGCCTAAGTAAACAAAGCATTCAGAATGTCAATAACAATAGCTTCTTTTAAAGAACATTTATGTTAGTAAATTCTCTTATGCAAGAACATTATTGACATTATTCATCCTTTCAAAAGATTCGAAGTGGGGATGTTCACTTCTGATTGTGAAGTATTCAATTCAACTCCTTAGATAATGAAGTAACTCATGACTCCAAGATATCTATGGCATTCAGCACTTGTCTGTGAAGTCACAGGTTACATTCATATTTCAGTAGATCAGGGCAGTGACCAGCAAGGGAAACACTAACCATTTGACGGTCAATGGTGCAAATCCCTCAGGGTGCATAAAGATGAGATGAGAATACAGGGACGGGGAAGGTCAAAGCCATGATTTGAAATCATGAATGAGAATTTTAAAATCAAAGTGTGAATTGATCAGGTGGCAAAGTGGATCAGTAAACATACTGACCTACAGTCAATGGTCTGAGTGAGTACATGGAGTTTAGAATCAGAGAGGACAACAGGAGCATGTTCAAGCAATCAAGTCCAAAAAATATTAACTAATTCAAGGACCAGGCCTGTAGATTCATGCAACTGAATGTCATGCAGAGAAAAACATTACATTTGAATGTGAACTGATCTACCACATCAGACAACCATTCCATCCTATCACTATACAGTGATGTAGAATTTACTAGTAAAAATATGTACTTCAACAACTAACCAAAGCTTCTTTTACTTACTTTGCAAACCTCTAATCTTTCTATCAAAGAAAACAATGAAACAGGAGTAAGGAAATATAGTCATCCTGACTTGCCATACCTTTGTTGCAAATCCCTGTAGTACAGTGAAAATATTTTCCAATGCATTGAACTTAGGAATAGGCAGTACTGACTATTTGAACCATCACACTAATTATGCATGAATAATAAAATGTTCTACCTTACTAATATTAATCTATTGAAATCCCTGACATACAAATTGAGATACTAATATTTTGTTTAGCTTCTTAAAAGTCATACACTGAATGGTTCAATGAAAATTAATTTATATCAGATGGTGTATGGATAATTTCTTCCCTTTCAAACTTCTACTGCATCCTAAATCAATATAATGCAATGTCATATGGAGAAGATATTACACCAGTGATCAAACACTGTTCTATGGCCAAGGTAAATAAACTAACAATATAATTAAACAGAAACATGCATTCACATCAAAACATAACTTGAGGTTGAGACTAGTTAATTTTAATAGATGAGTTCATAGTCTTTATATTTTCTTCTTGAGATGTGAAAATAATGAGCATTGCTGGCTGGCTCTTATTGTTCATCTCTAATTGACCTTGGACTGAGGAGGCATTCAAAAATTATCCACATCTCAACCACCACACAATAACTGATTTGTTAACTGTCAGACTAAAAAAAATCAATCATGCATATAATTTACTGAATTAAGATTTCAAAATATAAAATGATAAGTCATGTAATTATGAAATTTCAGTTTCTATCTTAATAATGTGTCTGTTCCAATTTTTACTCAGAAATCTGTGTAATGTTTTCAAGTTTAATTAATATTAATTTTAAAATACTAATTTTCCTTTTAGTGCACAAAGGTGCATTATACAAGTTCCATTTGCCACATTCTTGGCCATTTGTCTATATCCCCTTGAATGCTCTTTATTCTCTGCTTTGTAATATCAGACACCTCCATTCAACATCTATTTAATCTTTTCAGCAAAAAAAGAGCCCCATTTTCTTTCTTTCCACCACATAACTACAACCATTATTTTCCAGCATGGCAAATGTACTTTGCCCCCACTTAGGCTTTAACACCCTAAGTCAGGGGTGGCCAACTTTTAATTTAGACATACAGCACAGTAACAGGCTATTCTGGCCCCGTGTTGGTGCCGCCAAATGAACCTACACCCCTGGTATGTACTCTTGGGCCAAAATGGCCTATTACTGTGCTGTATGTCTAAATCAAAAATTAAAAGGTTGGACACCCCTGCTAAGTCATCCAAAATCATTTTAAAACCTCAGCTGTGACCTAAACTGTCATTATAAAAGATAACATATGCAGTAATTTCCTTGCACTCAAAGCCTCTCATTATAAATGAAGAAACCATCATGTTTTTTTTCTTGATAAAAACAAACTATTCACCACTGTTTTATCTCTGCTTTCAATCTTTTGACTAATTTTATATGAACTTTCATCAATTTTAATCTATCAATTACGTGGCATTTTATCAAAAGAATAACATACACAAATACAGGTACTACCCAACAGATGTCCAAGTTCCGTTCTGACCAACTGGTCGTACCTTGAAATGGACGTAAGTATGGACAGAAGTATGTTAGCATGGCATGTCGTCCCCATGGTATCAGTCCCTGCACTGATCCCACTGCCCCACACTCTCCCAACAGTCCACTATCAGTCCCCATACTGATCCCACAGCCCTGCACTCTCCCGTCAGTCTGCTTTCAGTTCCCATACACTGATCCCACAGCCCACTATACCTGTACAGCTTTTTTAATCCTGAGAACTTAAAGAAATGCTGTGATGTACACAATGCCAGGATATTGTTTGACGGTCACTATTGTACGCTCGCAGCCATTGGCACTGGTGGACATACGACCAAGTGTAACTTTTATTTTTTTAAATTTATACAATATTTTTTTCCGATTGTAAGTTGCATAGGTCGTAAGTTGGGGAGTATCTATAAAAGAATGACTTAATTTTTTGTCCCAAAATGAACATTTCATTGGTCCACAATAGATACAATTACTTGGAGAATACAATTTACCAATGATTGTTGAAGGTGTAGACCAATGTATGAAGCTAATGGCAGAAGAATTCATTACGATTCAAGATTCCTCTTATTATCATGCAATAATACCAAAAATGTAATATTACTCAAAATGTTCTTTTGCTTGCCATAAGGCAAACAGAATCGCCATTAGCATTGCATGGAGCCCCCCACCCCCTCCCCCCCCCCATAGTAAGAGAAAGAGAAGCAAAATAGAGTTCCTTTAGAGATGCTGAGTGTCTGTGGATTCTCCTCCATTGCTCCCACACCCTGTGTAGCTGCATAGACCCCTGTTTGATCTATTGGCAACCCAAGATCCAAATCCAAACTCAGATACGATCAGGAAGCCTTCAGTCCCTGAGGCTCTTCAGGAGCACTTCTTGCCCTCAGCACCTTCACAAATCCCAGTTCCAATACCTTGTTCCCATGAACCAGTCTCCAACAGATTGCAGCTTTTGTGCATCCATCAACTTCAAGATGCCTGCAGCCTGTAACATGTTTAGGTTCTTCAGCCATTGAACCTCTCGTTGGTCAACCATCCTTGCAGGGTTGTCTTCTACACTTCTCTTTTTCAACTTGGGGGAGTTATCCCTGTTTCTGATGCTCTGCACTAGTCCGCTACGCTCACCACCCCCCCCCCACCCCACCCTCCCTGTAGAGTCTGCTTCCCCTCGTGGCTGCTGCCTAACACAGACATTACCATCTTGGGCACAGATCACGCAATTGCAGGATTTTAATTAAAATCACCGTTAGCTCCTTTAACAGGTCGTTTAAAGCCTATACAGAGCCAACAACATTAAGAATGGGCAGTTAGACTCTATGGAGCAGCACTATGTCTCCACTTCCTGCTCCCCTGGGTCCACACCAGTGGGAGTGTTGCTGTTACAGCATCTCCGACAGCGCCATCATTTTTTTTCACCTCCTTCATTCTAAAGTGAAATTTTCAATGTCAATCATTTTCATTTGTTTTAAATTACTCAGTAAACATAGCAATTACATATTATCATAGTTCAACTGGCATTTTGATTTAATAAATGCACTTATTCAAATTATAATGAAAATTGGAATGTAATAAATCTTGAGGGACATTAATATTCTCCAGTTGGATTTGTTGGAACATTGCAGCTGGATAGTGAGAGTAATTTGGGAACAGTAATTTCAATTAGCAGATTCACCTGAATTACCTAATTATTTGATTAAATGATCAAAATCACGATAATTTTGATGTCTCAGAGAGATTGGATTGTAAAGAGATTGATGAAAGAAAAGAGAAAGGCAGCATTACTGACTTCCACAATGATAAGGGATTAAACAATTAAACTGGATATTGTGCAAATAACCATAGAAAAACTTTTGGGTGTCTGACTTTGAGGCCAAAGCCTTGTTTTAAATCTAGCTGAAAAGCAGATGATAAAAAGGGTGTCCCACAGCAGTTTACTGGCTTTGGACCAGAGGAATGTTGGCTGGATGAGACCATGTTTGCTCAGCCAGGAAGAGCACTTCTGCTTCTTTCCATTCCTTAAAAAGATGTGGAATAGCTGCATGTAGCTATTTTCTAAGTTAACAACTGTTCCTTTAAGGATCATTGCTTTGCTGCGCAATGCCCAATGAGAATTGTGTACTTATTGGAGAAGTCTCCACTTAAATTATTCAACTTTAAACAAAATGTGGCCACTGCAACACTTCAGATCATTACATCCCACTTCCCCAATTATTTTTGTTAACATGTATAAAAGAATAATTCTTTAATTCACTGAATATTGGGTATTTTTAAAAGAAAATTATACATTTCTAATCATATTATTTTTCATTAGGTTTGTTCTTGAAAAAAATTGATAAATGGAATCAAAGATGAAAGATTCAAAAGCATATGGGGATAGTAGATTAATTGGTATGTTGAGGGGGCACAGGCTTGTCGGCTCAAAGGACCTGTTACTGTGCTGCATGTCTAAATAAAACAAATTTAAAAATAAAGATGTCTCAATAGGTTATTGGGTAGTAGGGGATTAATGGTGTCCCATATTTACAAATAGTTCACCTTATTTTTAAGGTGATAGTTTGTGGTAAGGTACAGTTCATCAGTACTGGCAGCTCTCCAGTATCTCTTAATTAGCCACATGGCTAAGCATAGAGAGTATGCAATATGTTTGGAGGTCAGGGTATCAAAGTTAATCCAGTCTGCTCATTTCTCAAGAGCTTCAAAATATGCATTTTTCCTCATTGGATCACTAGATGACAATCAGGAAAGGAAATGCTTGCTGAGTTTCATTTAAACTCTTAAGGACAACTACAGAATGGCATAACTGGCAAACAGATTTCTCTGTACAGATCAAAAATAGATATTTGCTAAAATATCGCTGCATTTTATTAATTGACGCCACACCTCACTGTGCAATGACCTTGAGGTGCAAGGTTTGACTTGGTCTCTCGTCTTGTGAAGGCAACATACACATTTTTCCTTTAATGCATCGTATCCCTTCAAAAGCAAAACAAGGAAGTTTCATCTGTTACAGAATGCAAGAGTTCACAATATAAATGATTGGCAGCCATTTAATTCCTGTCTATTTCAATTCAGCTTTGGGGCCAGCGGGGTGGGGGTGGAGATGGGATAGGGGAGGGGATTTTTTTTTAAGCTAACTCTAAAATCTCACACTTAACATTAGCTGGTAATTTACATCACTGATCAGCTCAAAAATTCTTCCAAATCTATTGTGCCAAGATCAGTGGGAAAGACCACATATAATAAAAGTGTTTTTTTTCCCAAAAGCAATGTACATGGAATGAAGTGACTGGTATTGATTTTTTTTTATGATTTAAATTTTATTGAATTATTTTTAAAAAGTTTCCTAAACCCTTAAATACTGTCAGTGAAAAGTTATGTAAATCATGTTACAAAACATAAAATTATCCATAAAATAGAAACAAACACGGCAGCAAAAATATCAATATAACGATATGTGTCTATTTAGACTTCTAATAACAGAAAAAACTGCCATTCATTAATATGCTTCACCACAACATCTACCCCAGAAACCTTAATATTTGCCCCATTTTTGTAAGAAATGAGTTCAAACGCTGCCACTTTGGCCATTACTAAGGCCCACCCCTGAAGAATCTTGGATCCCTCCCCCACCCCCAAATTCTTCCAACTTGTAAGTATAATTTGCCTTCCTACTCTTAAACTTGTTCAAATCCAATATTTATCTCCAAATAACCCAAGTGTGTCTCCCAAGAAAGAGTCTGGGGGGATAAAGGATTTTAAATACCTGAAACTTCACCAATATACTTATGCATCATTATCCAAAATTCTTGAATTCTGGGACAAGACCAAAGCGCATTTCTAAGCTCCCTTTATCCACCTCACAGCGCCAGCTTTCAGGGGTATTATAACCTTGCTGGACTCCAATAAAAAGGGCGCAGAATCTTAAACTGAATTAGACGCACTCTCAGGTCTCTTGACATTATTTTGATATATTTACAAATTTGTCCCATTCTTCCATCTCAAAAACCACACTCAGGCCTATTTCCCATGCTCTTTGAAGACCCAACAAAAGATTTTCCCCTGAGATTTGTGTTAAGATGAATAATAAAGTGAGGTTCCATGACCTTTGCTATATGCAGCCAGTATAATAGTGGTTTGGCAGCATCTTGTTGAGGTTGCTGTATAGAACCAAAGGTTCTCTGTAGCATATGAAACAGTTGAAGATATCTCCAAAATTGTGACCTAGAGATATCATACTGTTGGATTAGATGATTAAAAGGTCTGACTGGTGTTGATTTTTAATGATCTGAACTGGCATTCATTTCAAGAGGGATAGAATACAAAAGCAGGAATATTTTGTTGAGGCTTTATAAGGCACTGGTGAGAGCTCATTTGTAGTATTGTGAGCAGTTTTAGGCTCCTCATTTAAGAAAGGATGTGCTGACATTGAAGAGGGTTCAAAGGAGGTTCACAAGGATGATTACGGGAATTAAAGGGTTATCATATGAGGACCGTTTGATGGGTCTTAACCTGTACTCATTAGAATTTAGGAGAATGAAGGGGGGATCTCACTGAAATATTTCAAATGTTGAAAGGCATAGATAAGTAGATGTAGAAAGGTTGTTTTCCATGGTGGGAGAGTCTAGGAAAAGAGGGCACAACTTCAAGATGGAAGGACGTCTGCTTAGAACTGAAGCGGAGGATTTTCTTCAGCCAGAGGGTGATAAATCTGCAGAATTTGTTGCCATAGGCCATTGTGTAGGCTAGATCATTGGATGTATTTAAGGCAGAGATTGATAAGTTCGTGATTAGCCAGAGCACCAAAGGTTATGGGAACATGGCAGGGCAGTGGGGTTGATTGAGAAAATGGATCAGCTCATGATTAACTGGTGGGGCAAACTCAATGGGCTGAATAGCCTATTTCTGCTCCTATGTCTTATGAACTGTTGTCTTCCCGCTCTAGTATTGCTTGTGCATTCCAAATATAGTCCATATGTTATTGTCTAAACAATTAACAGCTGTAGTCCTGCTCATTCATGACTTTTACTTCTTGGAGCAAAATAAAGAATGAATAAGCCAGATAAAAGGAGCTTCTTTTTTTTTTGATGAAATAACAATGAAAAAAGATTTTTTTCTGTACAGCATTTTTATAGTGTAAAATATTTCATCCTCCATCATGTTGATGTTATGGCAGGTGTAAAACATGCCAATTTACATCTTTGAAGTTTTTTTTATTGGTTACAAATAAACAGCAAAACTTGTACAAAAATCATTCCTGTTGTTTTATTTATCCTTAACCCTTCCTTCTTACTTTGGTATAGAGGTAGGAGGTAGCCAATTTTGCAACAACCTGAAAAAACAGCCATCCTCTATTACTGTACTCAAGTAACTATTTCTCATGAATATCATTCAGCTCTCCAACTGCAGGGTCCCTTATTTCTCAGCCAATCACATAATTCCTTACGTCAACTTTTGTGCTTATTCGAGTGCAAACCCTGATCTTCATTCTCCCTATCCATGAACAAAGGCAACTGGACTGTCATAACTACCCCAGAAGCTGACATTGACAAATACCGGGAACCAAAATCAGAACTTTTGTTTTTTTTGTTAATGGTTCAGTATCATATCATGCAGCTGAAATGATCTGAGGACATTTTTAACTTTGTGTGTGTGTGTGTGTGTGTGTGTGTGTGTGTGTGTGTGTGTGTGTGTGTGTGTGTGTGTGTGTGTGTGTGTGTGTGTGTGTGTGTGTGTGTGTGTAACTGACTATGCTTTGTTGTTATTCCAATTCAAGTGTAATTAAAAGTTATTGCATGTTGCTTATGGAATACCAAACTACTTGGTAAAAAGGCTAGTTATAATTTGTTTTTTATAAATAACGTACATTACCTTCCTTCAAATAAGTTAGCTCCCACTCCCAGGCATGCTTCTTGGAATAGGCATTAGGCCAAGGAGGACTTGCAACTTGTCTTTCAATATCTCAAAATAGCCTCAGGCCTTCTCTGAACCCAACAAATACCAGCATTAAACTTGAGATATCTGTGCTTGCTGCAGCACCTCTCACAGCATCTTGTTATGCCACCTTAAGGAGATGAAGCAAGGTCTCTCTAGTCTAGCCCACTTTACACAGTCACTTCAATGTGAGAATATTGTGCGTTTATTGCGCCACACCTTCTGTGTAAAAGGTATGAAAACGGAAGTGGGTGGGGGGGGGGGGGAAGGGTCGTTGCAGTCCCTCCTTTAAGCTGGCAGCAGAGGTAGTCACAGTGCTGTAAAAAAAGCGATCCGACAGCCTGGGACCAGGATGGGAAAGGATGTGTATGTGTACTGTATTTGATGGCATATAAGACCCATGGGTCCACCCATTTCAGTGGGGAATATTAAGAATTTTTTAAAATGTATCTATGGTTAAGGATTTAAAACTTGGACAAAATATGAAACTATAACAACATGAAAAATCTTTTTAATAATACTGCTATAATTTACAAGAGAAAATAAAAGCAGCTTAGCTATAGCAGAAAACATTTTATAAAAACAAACTGCCACTGTTGGCCCCAGGCTGGTCCCACTTCCCTGCTCTCTCCTGGCAGCCCGCTGTCCCACTCTCTCATGGTGGCCCACTGTCCCATTCTCTCCTGATGGCCTGCTGCCTGTTCTCTCCCAGCAGCCCACTTCCCTGCTCTCTCCGAGCAGCCCCGTGCTGGGAGAGTCTTCCAACAGCCAGCCACCAGCCCCCACATTCATCCCATTTTTCTGATTCACCCCCACCCCTACAGCCCGCCACCAGCTTCCAAAGATAGATGCTAGTGAGCCACGCAACGATGATTATCACTGTTGGCCTTACTCACAATTATCAGCCAAATTTCAACTTCACATACAAGACCCGAGGAATATTGTTGAGCCGTTTTTGGGGAAGAAAAGTGGGTCTTATATGCCATCAAATATGGTATGTTATACATCACACTAGATGGTGATGCTGTTGTGTTACACGTCCCGCCTCTTTTGCTCCCAGAAAGCCAGATTGCTGTGTAAAATGACACAGTGGCCCAGCATTACATCTGTGTTTTTTCGTTCAGTGTAAACGAACAAAACCGACTTAATGATGGGTCTTCTTTACAGCACTATTGCAGGATCTCTGTGTAAAAAGGCCCTTCTGAATGCTGATTCATAATCATCCAACCTCAACTTAAATTTTACTTGAATATAAACTACATTTTTAATGTCTGAACCTCTTGAGATGAGTAGAGCTGCTATCGCAAAGGTTTACAGTGAAAATCTATTATTTTGATGTGGGTTGGTGGCCTTGAATACACAAAGAAATTCAACATATTTAAATACACTTTATTTGTTTCTTCAATGATTTAGAAGCATTTTAATTTTATTTGTCGATCACCAACTTTTTATAAAAAGATTAATGTTTTATATTATATTGGAAGGTTCTGAAATTTGATGCAAAAGCACTGTAGCAATTGTCCCACCTTGCCTCTAATATTATATATATATAAATATATATATATATTTTTATTTTTGAAGGCATAAGAATTAGTATGCAATGTATGCAAAAATAAAATTAAAAGTCCCTCCATAGACAAAACATGTACATATCTTTCCTTTTATGAAAGACATTTCAAACCTGGAAACATTTTTAACATAGAGGTCTCTTCTCACATTTCCTTAGTCCTCTCTCAGCAGCTATGCAGTTTTGCACTTGGAGTTAATCTGCCTTGCTGATTGAAATGCAGTTCCCATTGGGTGGTACAGCAAAACAGCTTGCTCCAGTAAAAAATGTCCACTTTGTGATTCAACTTTCCCACTGAGCAATATCTAATAGCTGCATTCAATTCCAAATATTCTTTCTTAATGTCTCAGCACTGTGAAGAATTTAAAACTACATTTTATCTTCAGTTCATAATAAAAGGACTGAAATTCACCCATTGTTTTAAAAAAATCCAAAAAGATAAAAAGCAATAACAAAAGCCAAAAGTGCCCACAGAACAACATTGTAAAAGTGATGAGGAGGTTGAAATTTCCCATTCTCACTTTAATAGTAACTTGGTATCTTTGCAATATTAATACCAATAGCCATCTACTTACTGAGAATTGGCAGAGCCTGCTTCCAGTTTTTCTGTACTTTTGCTCTCCAAAAAACTCAGAAAAGGCTGGATTACTGACACCTTTTCTTAAGTTGAGCAGTTCATCACTTATTTGAAAGAATTACCTTATGCAGGAATATTAAGCATTCATTTAATTTGATATATTTATAGTGCACAGATGTGCACGTATCCCTTTGATGTTTGTTTATTTCTCACATTATACCATAAGTATTCTTTTGCAAGCAGTCTAACAGGTTACCTCTAACATTCATACATTCATGCAAAGAACATACTATACAAAATAGAGAGTTACAAAGAAAGAACAATTCGTACCAAGCAAAAGGCAGTACGATAACACTGTTCTAGGGTTCGTTCAGGAATTTGATGGCTTCAAAACATAAGTAATCTTTAAGCAAGTTTGTGTCTTGAGCTTTCTTCCCAATGAGAGGAAGGAAAACAGTATATCCAGGGTATGTTGGCTACCTTTCCTAGACAGTGGGAGATGTAGATGGAGTCCATGGAGGGGAGGGAAGTATCCAGTATGTTCTGAGCTGCTTATCCTACTTTCTGTAGTTTCTTCCAATCTCCCATACCACTCTGTATCCAGTAAACATGGTTTCAATGGGGCACACAGAACTTGTTGAGGGTCAAGAGGATCATTCAGGATTTCCTTAGTCTTCTAAGGCATTGGTGTATTCACTTCAACTTGCTTATCCCAGGTCAGGTTCTAATAACTCAAATCTATCCATTGTTGAAGCTATCCACTCTTTCTAATTCATCACCATTGATGGGATCTATTTCCCAACTCCAAGTCAATGAACATCCCCTTCAACTGACAGAGATCTTTATCTTGGTATGATGCTACCAGATTTTCAACCTCTTTCCTGCATTCAGTTTTGTTATTTGATACCCAGCCCACTATTGTTCTATCATTGGCGAACTTAAAGATGGAATTGGAATGGTATTTAGCTGTATAGTCATGAGTGTAGAAGGAGTATCATACCAAAAAGACTACAGACAAGCACTGGATAATGTTGTTACCCTCCTTCATTGATGGAGGACACAGGTGGAGAGGAGGAAGGAGTATGGGTGTTCCTTAGACAGGAAAAAATGGGAGTAGTATGGAGGTTTTTACAGGAATGGATGGCATTGGCATCAAGAGTCTGGTAAATAGATTTCTTTAATTGATCTTCTTAAGGCAGGTTCCAGTACTGAACTCCATGGACAGAGATTTTTTTTTTCAGATAGTTTCTGGAAGCCACAAGAAGGTTGCCTTCTGCACAAGTTGTTTAGCAATCTATGGGTATTATGTTCCAATACATGTCACAGAGTCCAACATGCAGCAAGGGTACACATGAAAAAATCAATTCAATGAATTTACAACAAATCACTGATTGCCTTTCATACTTTCTTTTGACAAAACTCAGCCATATGGGAACACATCAACAGAACACAAGATAACTTCCCCTGAAGGGCCTTGGACCTGGATGGTCAGAGATGACCAACCAAATAGGCTAGAGAAACACAACAATTATAGACTTCTGGAATCTTGAGCAAAAAATGAGAAACTACAGGGACTCAACAGGTCAGGCAGCATCTTGGAGAGAAATGGACTGTCTGTATTCGCATGAGGACCCATTTATGAGACTAGGAATGGATGGGAAAATATCAAGCATAAAGTGGAAAATTGGGGAGGGGCTGAAAATGGGCCAAGATATAATTGGATATTGGGCAAATAAAGCTGGGAGAAGTGGTGAGACAGGAAGGATGGAGACCACTGAAGGGGGTGGGGAGGGGTGAGGGGAGGATTTGAGAAAAAAGGGAGTACAGGAAGGGGTAAAGGTCAGATATAAAATGGAAACAAATAGAGATGAGGGTTAGGTGAAATTAGAAAATATAACGTCCATGCTTTGGGTTTAGGCTCTCCAGGTGGAATATGAGTCGTTTTGATGTTTTTCTATCTCCTAATTCTATCCCTCTCTCTCCCCATCCAACACCACCTGCCCATCAACCCCTCCTCGCCTCATTCCACCTAACACCTACCAGCACCTCTTCTTTCCCTCACCATTTTATTATGGCTCTCTATATTTATCTATGGTCTCACCTTGAAACATGACTATCCTTTTGCCTCCATAGATGCTGACTTCTCTCAACAGTTTGTTTTTTTTTGTTCAAAAAATAGAATAGGTGCAATAAGGGAAGCAGTTTGACTTATCCCTGGAGTGTGAACCGCTTTAATTAAGGATGCACTGCTTTGAAACAATTTTTTTAATGTCAGGCACATGAAGGATTTAAAATGTATAGAATATTTTCAAACATAATACTATTTGTTAATGAATTGATGATACATGCGATATATAGCTGTTCCTGATCATGGAAATCTAAGTTATTTTACTTCTATTTTGACACAATTTCAAGCAAAGATAGTTAATGGTATTAAAGATTCTATTTCAGTTGGGCACTTAAATATTTGTTTTGTTATTAAGCTCATGAAGGATCATTTTAATGGCTAATGTCATTTCAAAAACAACCAAGGATTTTAATTTTACCTGACTGATTAAAAGGTCAAAGCAGATTTCAAAACTTTTTTTATGAACTGAATGTCTGGTTAAGCATGATATTTAACATATCTTAGTTAAGTTACAAAGGAAATATTTACAGTAAGAATTTGACACATTCAGGGAAATCTCTCCCCATCTTGCTTTACTGTTATCAGCTAAATTGCACTGATGGTTGTTGTAAAACTCTGTGAAGGAAGGAAGTCTTTAGCAAGTGAAGATGACCTAACAGTACTGAGTAAAGTCATTGGCAGCTACCCTGCACCAATCTCTGGATCCTTGTACAAAGGACGGAAAGTTGCTGGCGCCACCAGGCCTCAGTTCAGGTCATCATACAGCTGAAAATACGAAATGCCAGGCCATGATAACGAATGCATTGGAGGAAGATGAGGGATGGTATGAGTTCCTGCGTGCATTAATCATCTGGGGCAAAAGGCTTCTGGCTGGCTTATGCTGACAACATTAATTTCACAGCATAAGCGACTGGAAAGATTGCCTTCTTTGTCAAGGAGACGCACCAGAATAACATTAAAGGAATCAAATATCCTCCCTGACGCAGTATGGAAAGCTCATCTAGAAGGTGACAGGATGAAATGTGAAACCTGCAGAAGCACTTAGAGACAACGATGTGCCATTCATAATTGAATGAGCCAAGAAAGGTAGGAGTAGTAATGAAAATTAAATGGGACTGCAAATATTCTGAAGAGACTGGTAGTAATTTCATTTGGCAGCAAATACGAAAAGCTGCATTAACTTTTTTCTTCAGTGGGGCTAATTTAAAAGTACACAGGAAGCAGAAATTTATTTGCATTTCAAACAGTGTGGTATTCTGCTCCATGATGCGACTGCTGCCACGCTGGTTAGGCCTTCTTCGGAATTCACGGTAACTGGCCAAACTAGAATTCTGAGCCCCTCTGGATATTAAAAACGGGACAATTTTTTTTTCAAGGATATTTTGTAAAACTGATGTACTGATGTCGGAGAGTGTTTGATTTGATCATTCATCCAGGAAAACATGAGTAACTCTGGAATCAGCAATATGTGAGAAATGCAAAAGCTATCGACGTTGGTATTTTGAGTGGACACAGAATCGCCAGAAGAACTCAGCATGTTAACATCACTGCTAGCAAACCTTCACTTGTACATCCAGAGGACTTATGCACAGATGGGAGATTGCTTCGCTCAGCACCTCCATGCCGTTGGCAACCATATGTCCTCCCAGTAGCCAACCATTTCAATTCTGGGTCGCACTCACATGTGACGCTCACATGTCTGTCCATGGCCTTGTGTACTTTCCCACCCGACCACCCGCAGATTTGAGGAACAACATCTTATTTTCCATCTGTGCACACTCCAGCCAGATGGCATGAACATTGACTTTACTTCCTTCCTCTAAACCTGTTTGCCTTTTCTTTCCCCTCCCCTTTTCCTGTCTTTCCAGTTCCTCCATCCACCCAGTCATCCCTCCTCTCCTCATTGTTGCTGTCCCCTCCCTCCTTTCTCGACCTATCATCTCCAGCCTTTGCCACCCCCTCCCCCCCCCCCACTCTTTTGTTCGGATGCTTGCTGGCATTTTCTCATACTTTGATGAAGGGCTCAAGCCCAAAAAGTTGGTTATGTATCTTTACCTTTGCTACATAAAAAGCACTGTGTTTGACCTGCTGAGATCCTCCAGCTTTGTGCGATTTTTACTTCAACCACAGTGTCTACAGAATTTTGTGATTTACAGTAGAAAAAGATCAATGTTTTAGGTCTGGATGCCCTATCAAGACTAACTATTTCTACCCATGGATGCTGTTTGACCTGCAGAGTTCTAGCAATTCCATAGTCTGCTCAATCAGCAACATGTAGTGGTTTCCCAACCTATTTTAAGGTAAGTCTCTGGATAATCACTTGTGTCTGCTTGGCAGCTAATGTTGACATCATTTGACTGAGTTTGGAGACACTTAATACTGAATGCTGCTGATCTTAGAAGTGCTGCAGTCACTTTACTCGATGCAGCACAGGGAAAGATGTGAATGAGGCTATGGTTGCCACTGAGAATGCCACATACAGCAGGGCACAATGCTGTGCAATTCAGAATGGCTGAACATTTGATTTGTTATGGGGGAGGGGGTGGGTTAAAGAAATAGAAGAATAAAACAATGGGAACTATTTTTGAACTAGTATTTTGAACTATGCAGACCCAAAAGAACATAATTATAACTCTAATAGTAAGGCAAGGAAGTACTCTTCTATGTAACCCTTTTCAACTGCACCCCAACATTCCCCTGTAATATGTGGCACACTTCTACCATTCAAACTTTGAGAGCCCTCCAGCCTATAGATTCTCACAATGCATAACTAAGTAGCTTGAAGCTCCTGCTTGGTCAGCTTTATTGAGAAATTAAAATCCACCTCTTAATTAGCTATTAACAAAAGCTCTCCATAATGCAAGGTGCTAATGAAGAGTAAGGTTGGTGTTGTGAGCCTGCCAGGACAGTGTTAATGAGACAACCTGTTCAATTTTAGTTCCCAGTGTTTGGGCATGGGTTGCACTGATTCTGGGCCTGAAAACTGTCCCAGAAAAAATATCCAGCTCAATGGCACTTCCTAGCCTTTTTCAGAAAAGATATTTTTAGTCATTGTTCATAAAATGTGTTTTAACAGCAAGGCTTGTGTGTACAGTTATAAATAAATATCATCAGTCTGAAAATACATAGTCAAAATTTAATTCCACTACAAGTGGATTTGCTTGGACCAGCATAGTAAATTAAATCTGAATGCTTAGTTTGACTTTAAGAATAATTGACTTTAAGAATAATACATAGCTGCCTGTGTACATGAATCAACTTTAATTTCTCCTCTGATGGCATAAGATAGACCAAGAGGTGGGCTACTTCTGAATTTTGTTGCTTTGAACATTTGATTTTTATGAATTTTTTTTTGCTTTGAACATCAGATTTTTAATCGATCTAGTTCACAACCAGCCAGATTAATGGCAGTGTAGGCAGTGGAACAGAGCTCTCATCTGTGATTTATTTTTTTTCCTCCTCCTACCTTCCTTCCCCTAAGCTCGCCCTTGCACATTCACAGACCCACAGTGTTGCATTTCTGTAACTCTTGATAATTTAACTGCCAAATCCCTTGGGATAGAAGGGGTTAACTTAATGTCAGAGGCAGCAGGTTATGACTTCTATGTAAGTCTGTCAGTCTGTTGCAGTTGGGATCCATCGTTTGCAGAGGCTGACAGCAGTTTGATGGTGGCATGGGGAAGGGGGAGACGGTCCTTTTGTCTACAAATTATAGCATTTTGCTGCAGAAATGGTAAGGGGCCAAAGTTCTTCCCATTGATAACTTCAGCATTAAAAATGTAGAAATGAGTAAAAGTTCTATACAGCCCTGACAAGTCTGCTGACCCAAAACCAAACTCATTGGTGAAGCCCGGAGGGATTTATGGATTCAGTGATTGGAGCTCATTAACTTTAATAGATTTTACTCACATTCATTTTTTTTTAAGTTGAGGCAGGAAATTCACCCCATTCTTATTTTGTCAGACTTATTGCTTCCATATATATTTTCCATTTAAACTAAAAAGCCAGCATTGATCTTAATAATTAAAGGAAGTTTTCTAATTTATTATTCAGCATTTTTCATCTGTATTTAATTTTTTTCTGCAGTTTTAATGCACAATTATAATGATGAATTCACAACTGGACATAATAAATGACTGCTTTTCAAATTGTCTACAATGCCAGTTAGAAATGGAGAACATCCAACTTACTGAACCAGACACAGGAACACTGGCAATTTAGTGCAGCCGCTCTACGTGAGAAATCAAGGGGCTACTGCAGAAGCCTGCATAAAGGTGGAAGTCCTGAGCTTCCTGAGGGGTGCCTGCTTGTGATTTCCTGACTGTGCTCTGATACGGGACTCCTCATGCTCACCAATTTAGATTGCCACAGATCAGCGAGTCCTTTCAGTTCAACTGATAGTGATGGCTGGAAGGGAAGTAAAAAATTCTCTTTCCTATTTATCATTAAAAAAAAATGAGAAACAGCATCAGGAGCACACCGTTTAGAATCTCATATCTGCTCCTTCATTCATGAAGATTATGACTCATTCTTTAGCTCGAAAGCCATTTCCCTGCAATATCAGAATCTATTATCATGAACATGTCATGAAATTTGTGGTTTTGCAGCAGTATCACAGTGCAAACATTTATACAAACCACCTGACAAAATAAAAATAGTAAAGAAAATGTCAAAGAAAGGCAATATCTGTAGTTCATTGTTCTTTCAGGAATCTGATAGCAAAGGGGAAGAAGCTGCCCTTGTGCTGCTGAGTACTTGTCTTCAGGCTCCTGTACCATTCTCCCGATGATAGCAGTGAAGAGAGCATGGCTTGAGTGGTGGAGGTCCTAAAGGATAGAGGGTGCTTTCTTAAGGCATCACCTCTTGTAGATGTCCTCAATGGAGGTGTCTGGTCCCCGTTAAAAAACTGAGTTTAAAAAACTCTCTGGAGTTTTTTCTTGACCAGAGCTTTGGCACTTCTATACCAGACAGTGATGCAACCAGATAGAATGGTCTCCACAGTACACCTGTAGAAGTTTTCTAGAGTCTTCAGTGACATACTAATCTCCTCAAATTCATCACCAAGTATAGCAGCTGGCGAGCAATGCCACATCCTTTGATTACTTTTATACAGGAAAACCCCTGGTATCCAGCACCAATGGAGATTGGTCGATGTCAGCTAAGTGAATTTTTCAGTTGCTTGAGATTGGTGAACTAACTGCTAGGGGGCGCAATTTTTAAATGTAGGTACTTTTTATCTATTTATTTTCTGCTAGTTTTTGCTGGTTGCTTTAATTCCAGATAACAGTGCTTTTAATATATTTTAAAATGTCAATCTTGGTCCTTAAACTACTTGGCAATTTAGCCTCTTGCTTAGCGAATTACATTATTCTTTTGGTGAAAAAAAAATCTTCTAATCTGTCCTGGATGGCTGATTCTTTATTTTGAGATTGGGAACCCTGCTCCTAGATATCCCAGTCAGGGGAAACATCAACACTGCATCTACCCTGGCACGTTCCTTAAGAATTCCGTACATTTAATGAGATCATATCTAATTTTTCTAAGCTGTATTAGCTATAAAATCAATCTGCTTTATCTTTTCCTACGTCAAATTCACCATCCCAGGAATCAACCTGGTAGCACATCCTTATTAGAAATTCAAACCTGTACACAATATTCCAAATAGAGATTCAGCAGCACTCTACATAACTTGGAACAAAATGTCCATTTCTTAAACACAAATCCTCTTGCATAAAAAAAATCTATCCTCCTAATAACATGCTGTAACTCAGTGGTTTTCAAACTTTTTTCTTTCCCCTCACGTACCACTTTAAGTAATCCCTATGCCATAAATGCTCTGTGATTAGTAAGGGATTACTTAAGGTGGTATGTGAGTGGGGAAAAAAGGTTGAGAACTACTGCTTCAGACCCAGTTATTACTGAAATATTTTGCTTGGGAAAAATTGTTATTGGCCCATTTCGTTTAGAGTTATGAAACCCTGTGCATAACTAGCCAATTAGTTACAATTAAAACAGTAGTTTTCAAACTTTTTCTTTCCACTCGCATACCACCTTAAGTAATTCCAGAGCACCTATGGCTTTGGGATTACTTAAGGAGGTATGTGAGTAGAAAGAAAAAGTTTGAAAACCACTGCTGTAACTGGATGTTAGCTTTCAGTGTTAGTTTTCAATGACTCCCCAGGTTCCTCTGAACATCAACCACTCAATCTCTTATATTTTATAAAAATACTTCATCTCTTTCTTTTGTTCTACAGCAAATAATCTCATATTTTCCACGTTACATCTGATCTGCTATGCCCTTGTGGTGGCCCACCGCGGCAGCGATCAAACTGGTATCCCGGCAGTGAGCACAACTAAATGCCAGCAGCCCTTGCAGCAGCACTGGCCCCAACAAGCGAACAGGTGGGTGGTCGGCAAGGGCAGCTTAAAGGCCAGCGACCCCAAAATGGTGATGGCCTTGCTGCACAGCCAACAGTCAGGGACAGTATGTGGGGAAGAAGAGATTGTTATGCAAGAAGGTACTCATGCATGGGAAACCTGCTTTTGTTATGTGGGTCATGACATGAGTAAAAGGGGGAAACAGTGGGAACGCGGTGAGTTTAAAAGTCAGGTCTGAGCCGCTAATAAAAAGTAGAGCATAATCTGACTACACCACATGAGCGTGTGCCTTCCTTCAAGTAGCACACAGCTACAATTAGTGACACCCAACTGAGCGAGTTCGGCCCGACGATCAACCCAGCCAAATCCCAGTTTGGGTTGGAGGCCATCGACTTCCTGGGCCACAGGATAACCAGGGAAGAGCCACACCACTACCAAGCAAAATGGAAGCCATCCATAAGTTTTTTAAGCCCAGCACAACCAATGGACTATTGGAATTCATGAGGATGATCAAGTTCTACCAAATGTTCATCCCCTCAGCTCCCTGGATCATGTGGCCCTTGTTCGCACAGATGGCAGGCAAGGCAAAGGATATCACATGGGACGAGGAGTCAGCTGAGGCCTTTGTGAACCAAGGAAGCCCTGGCAGGTGCTGCTCTTCTGGCACATCCCAAGGCAGAGGTTCCAAAGGCTCTGACGTTGGATGCCTCAGGAATGGCAATAGGCGGAGTTCTAGAGCCGCAGATCGAAGGAGGTTAGTGGTCACTGGCTTTCTTCGGCAAATATCTGCGGCCTCCAGAAGTACAGAGCTTTCGACAGAGAGCTACTGGTGCTGTATTTAGCCACCCACCACTTCAGGTTCTTCTTAGGTCCTTTACGGCCCTCACAGACCACAAGCACCTGACCTTCACCTTGGCTAAAATCTCACCCCTGGTCAGCCCGCCAGCAACAACACCCGTCTTACATCTTGGAGTACACCCCAGGTGTAAGGCACGTCTCTGGCAAGGACAACGTGGTGGCTGATGCACTGTCCAGACAAAGTATTTACACGCTATCAAGGGGAGTGGACTTTGTGGCACTGGCAGAGGCACAGCAGAGCCACAAGGAGATGCCCCAATACAAGACTGCCATGTCGGAACTGCACCTCCAGGACATCCCAGTCGGCACAGGTAACACCACCCTCCTGTGCAACGTGGCTATCAGCCAGGTCAGAGCTATCGTGAACTGACCTACCTGTTCATGATGGTCAACTGCTTCACCAGCTGGCCAGAGGGAGTCTGCTGGCAAACACATCCACAGTCCTGCTGCCAGAGCCCTCATCTTGTCCTGGGTGGCATGGTTCAGGTTACCATCCCACATCATGTCTGACAGAAGGGCCCAGTTCACCTCCAGCCCGTGGTCTGACCTCACCAGCCTGTGGGGCGCCCAGCTACACTACACAACAGCCTACCACCCACAGTCAAATGGGTTAGTGGAGTGCTTCCACAGGCACCTAAAGGCTGTGCTCATGACCAGACTCCAAGGACCTAAATGGGTAGACGAGCTACCATGGGCACTGTTGGGTATCCACATGGCACCCAGAGAGGATCTCAACACCTCTTCAGCTGAACTTGTTTGTGGAGCTCCTCTGGTGGTCCAGGGGGAATTTTTGTTATCCTCAGGTGACAGCAGATTGTCTTGGCAGATTTCCTCCGCAGGCTGAGGGAAAGAGTTGGCAACCTAGCCCCGGCTCCACCTTCCAGGCATGGACATGCAAGGACCAACATACTCAAAGACATACAGGTCAGTGAGTAGGTTTTCATTCGCAGGGGTCCACATTGTCCACCGCTGCAGAGGCTATATGAGGGTCTATTCTGGAGCCACGTTCGAGCTGGAAGTCAGAGGCAAGACGCAGGTTTTCACCATGGGTAGACTAAAGCTGACACAGCTGGACCCGGCACACCTGGTCGAGATACCAGCACCACGCTGGAGAAGTAGGCCACCGAAGCCTGCAGAGACTCTGCCTCTGTGCACCAAGGACAATACCGCTAGTTCTGGCGGGGGGGGGGGGTCATGTGGCGGTACGTCGTGGCAGCGATCAAACCAGTGGTCTGGATGCTGAGCGCAACTAAAGGCTAGCAGCCTGCTCAGCGACACTGGCCCCAACAAGCACACCAGTGGGCGGACAGCAAGGGCAGCTTAAAGGCCAACAACCACAAAATGGCGCTGGCCTTGTTGCACAGCCAACAGACAAGGACAGCACACGGGAAAGAAGGGATTGTTATGCAAGGAGGCACCCATACGTGGGAAACCCGCTTTTGTTTTGCGGGTCATGACGTGAGTAAAAGGGGGAAACGGCGGGAAAGCAGCAAGTTTAAAAGTCAGGTCTGAGCCCCTAATAAAAAGCAGAGCATGACCTGACTACACCACGTGTGTGTGTCTTCCTTCGAGTAGTGCGTAACTACACCCTTGCCCATTCACTCCATATTCCACTGCATCCTTCTCACAGCCAATATTGCTATCCATAAAATTAATCTTGGCCAGACTCTCACACGAATGAATTTTCAATTGTGAATTACATTATCCAAGGTCTTGTTTATTTATTGTCTCTATGCTTAGTAAATTATATTAATTCTTCCTGTCAATAGATTTTTCTGAAAAATTCTCAATGTTCCTTTCAAATCCTTCCATTACATAGGAACATAGGAACATAGGAGTAGGAACAGGAGTAGGCCAAAAATGGCCCATCGAGCCTGCTCCGCCATTCAATACGATCATGGCTGATCTAATTTATGACCTAACTCCACCTACCTGCCTTCTCCCCACATCCCCTAATTCCTCTATCATGTAAAAATTTATCTAACTGAATTTTAAATATGTTTAATGAGGCAGCCTCAACCACTTCCCTGGTTAGAGAATTCCAAACATTCACTACTCTCTGGGAAAAACTGTTTTTCCTCATCTCTGTCCTAAATCTACTCCCCCGAATCTTGAGACTGTGTCCTCTTGTTTTAGTTTCCCCGGCCAGCTCAAAAAACCTTCCTACATCTATCCTATCCATACCCTTCATAATCCTATTCACCCATTGATTGCTGTGACCTCCTCAAGCACTACATCCATTGAGATCATTGACCTAGTCCATTTCTGGTCTCTTCCAAATTCCTAATTTAATTAATGCCATCCATGCTGACTGTTTTCTGATATTTAAAATACCCTGCATAACCATCTTCACTATTCTCTTCTCCTGCAACATTTAAATGTTTTCAACAGTTGTTTTAGATTCTGTTAAAATGTCTTAATGTCAAATTTTGTTTGATAACAATTTGTGGCTAGGAGCGTTTTACTATGTTAAAGGCGCCATACAAATTCAGCGTTTGCTGTGATTAAACTGTCCCCCTGACAGTGACAAATGGATACTGCAACACATATTCACTTGTTACAGAATTATCAATCTAATCATTCTATATATGATAAGGAGGAAGTCACACATTGACATTTTTTATGAAAAAGGGTAAACTGAAGATATGAAGATTTGATCAGATACATGTGGCACAGCAGAATCACTCAAGTCTGACATGATGAAATGTTAATTTAAAAACGAAACACAAAAGCTGTATTGTGAAAGCACACGCTGCAGCAGATTTAGTTTCTGCCACAGCACAACTTTCCTCCAGGGGCCAAAAGGGTGGCAGAGCAACAGATTTTCCAGACCAGGCAGTTCCTGGAACTGTGCCAGGGAAGAAATGTGCACTAATTCAGCAACGGGCCTTCGAGGTTGATCTTGCGTAGTCTCTGAGTGCAGGGGTTTGTGAGAAAAATCACACACTTCGTTAAGGTTCATGCACATCAAACTTTAGCCTGGATTCAATCTTCTGGGATAAAGGAATGAGAATTATTAATTGAAAATAGACTCAAAGCTTCAAATAAAAGTCACTGGCATAATTGTGCTCAAGTTGATGCTCAACTTTTACTGAAATTATTTTTAATTTCTTGAACACTAAAGTAGTAGATTTAAAAAAAAACACATCAAATTTAGGAACAGCTAAGATATCTTTACCATTTAAGGGCAAGTAGGACAAGAAACACATTAATATGCTATGAACCTTTAGAGTTCCACTTTTAAAAATATAACACAATTTATCAGAACACTGCATTGCACTTGACAGAATGGGAATTTAAGTGATTGGACCACATTTATTAGCCACTTGCTTTTTAGCTCAATTCTGACTTTATCAGTTGAACTACAGAAGATGTTGACAAGCTGGAGGTCTGATGCTGACACATCCAATCTCCTGCTTCACTGCTGGACGTATCTCTTTGTCCAGTAGCAGAGCTTGGATGTACTGAGCAGAGGAACCATTTGCAGTTCACAATAATTTTACATCTAGGGTGACTGGTGCCAATAGCATGACCTTGAATGAAAAGATAAGCCCAGGTTAGCAATGTATTTATTTTACATTGTCTTATTGTATGTCCAGTATGTCAAGTAACATTTTATTAGCATTATAAAAATAGTTAAAATGGAAGTTAGATACATTTGAATAGTTATGAATATTTCTGATTTTCAATGGCATACAACAGCTGTGAGTTATCGGAAGGCTGTCAGGATGTTCCAAGGACAGGGTCTAGATTTGCTGTCTGAGAACTATTTGCAGCTCAGAGTTCACTCTGCTTCATTGAATGACTTGGCTGTCCCTCTGTATCCATAATAGGATAGTGCGGGCAGGCAAACACAGCAGCTGGCAGGTTCCAGCGGTGAGCCAGATTCTGTGAGGTTGAAAGGGTGTATTCCATAATTGGCCTTTGTGAAAATGTATCTGTGATCAAATAGTCAGGGCCTATGCAATATACCATATAATCCTAGAAAAGAGCTTATAGAAAGGATATTAATGATGAACTTCAATTTGAGCTTTCATTGAGCTGTGTCCAAAATGATCACAAAATTGCACAAATTGAAGATTTCTCTTCAATTTACAGGCACTCCAATCCTCAATCACCTAGTGCAATTGGGCAGCTTGATAAGATTCCAGCTGTTTTCATTCAAAATATTTTTTTTCTGTATTCAATAGAAGTAACTCGTGTGCAGATTTATTGAACATGCTGAAAAAAGGGGTTATCATCCAAAATAAGAAGGCTTGCTAAAGGTATCCAGTACGCCACTTGCAACCAACTAGATTAATAAGCTTTGAATAGGATTTTGGAAAATAAGTTGGCCATGCGATGGAATTATTTATTCATATATAGAAAGGACAGTTTTGTCATAAATTATGCAATGTATTTTATATGAAGAAACTTTAAAAATATCTGTTTAAGAAAACATTGAGTATTTTCATATCAATGCAAATGATACAGTCCAACAATTGAATGCAAATATTGAGGAAAATCAAATGTCAGCAACTCTGGCCATAAATCTTAGCATTTATTATCCATCATTATTTATGCTGATGAGTTGATTCTGGGCCAACAACACTATTAATGGAAGAAACTCTACCTAATAAAATGTTTAGCCTTTCTTTTACATAAGGACAAAGAAGAATCCCATTCCATCAATCCTGTCCAAGCCAGCTCTCATGTCCACAATTCCCATTGCCTTTCTCATTATTTCTCTGTATTATTCTAACTTATTCTCTGCCACACATACTTATCCAATTTGATTCCTTTTACCATTAAAATGACAGAAGCAAATTAACTACTAGCATATTTTTTAGGACATGGTGGGAAACCTCACAAGACAACACTTGAGATCAGGAGGAAACCAGCTCCCTGGAGATGTGAGCACAAGCTGTTAGACCATCATTAAAAGGTTTTTTGAGAAGATATGACAAAAAGTTTAACTGCAAAAGAAAAAGAATACTCTTTTTAATTTTGGACCTCTGTTCCAAATACATATTAAAAATAATTTGGTAGTTGAGAGCACTCGAAGAGATATAATAAAAATATTATTTCAAAGCAAGCCTTTTGTTTAAATTAATTAAATCAACTTCTTAATCATGTGCTCTATTGCACCAACAGCCTTAAATTCATGGGATCATATCCCAGCCAAAACAACTATCTTTAGAAAATAGGAAAATGTAAGGGCAAGCCACAGCAGAACTGTGCATTCACCTTTGAAGAAAGAGATTAGTGAAGACACAGTTCCACCTTCCACCAGCAGGTGAAAAAAAATAGCGTTAAGAGCCAACATTCAAAAATAATTTCTTTTGAGATTTCAAAGACTCAGAGGATGTGTACATACAAAATGAGCAGCAGGGAAAATTGTGGGTGGAAAATGTTCTTTTCCAAGCCCTATGATGAAACCTTAGCAAAATCTCATGCTGACCACACAGAAAAAGGCACAGAACAATGTACTTGTGCAGGAAGTTTATGGATTTTACTGTTGAAAACACCAGAAAAAAACCTATAAAAATGAAATTACATTGAAAATAATTTTAACCAATAAATTCAAAAGGGCATTTGTTAATATGGCAACTTAATATTTCATATCACATATTTCATATTATATGTCGATATCTCTTATCAAAATAGAAATGTGAAAATAAACATTAAGAGTGGAATTTCCCCTCTCTTCCCTTAATTCAATATTGCTGCTGGAGGAACTCAGCGGGTCTGGTAGCATTCAAGGCCCTGACCTGAAATTTCACCCATGGATATTACCAGACCTGCTGAGTTCCTATCATTGCTTTCCAGCTGAGTTCCAGCTCATTGTTTGCTGTTGGAAGCAATCATACAGTTTCCCAGGCCAGATTATCCTTATCTACAGCCAGCAATTAAATGAGGAACCATCTCCTCCCATACGATGGTCAGCATGGTCTCAAATATTGTCCATTCCATTGCTGGAATATAGGCCATATTTTTAAAAGGAACTCTTATTATTGATGAAGTAGGATTACTAACTCTGCTAAGAAGCATTTTGACAGTTCAAGTGAGAAAGATATCACCTCATAGAACATAGAACACTACAGCACAGTAGTGCTGTGGCCCTCGATCTTGTGCTGACCCATATCTAATCAAATTGGTATTTTTTGCCTTCATCGCTGTTTTGCACTAACAGCTGTTGCATTAGAGATTCTGAGAACCAGAAGCCTAAAATTAATCAGAAAGTCAGAGTGGAAGAGAAGAATCAAACAGGAAAAATGAAAGATGGGATATCATTAATTTTAACATTAACCAGAAGTAGCTCATTAATATTGCACCAATATCTAAAAACGTTCAGATTCAGATTTACTCCATTCTTAAATTTCACTGTTGTGACTGCTCTGATAGCTGATGTTTAATACCTTCGATTGTACTTCTGCATCCCACTAATATTCATTTTGGAACATTTACAGAAACACTGAAGATTGAGGAATAAACCTGAATTAAATGTTAAGAAAGGCAACTGATTTTATTTTAAGTGTTTTAAAACTTCTGAATAGCTGTTTCTTTTATCTGATCTTGTTCTTTTGAAACAAATTGAAATTCAGTTATAAAAAAACGATACATCATGTCTGCCTAAATTAATACTGTATATTTCTTTCCTCCAATTTTGAAAGATGGTGTAGACTTTACAAACGTCTTTCTGAACTTCCAAATGAAAAGCGTATAGGACCATTGTGCATGACGAAGAATGAGGCCTCCAGATTTTCACGGTGCTTCAAATACATTAAACTCTGCACATCAAAAGATAGTCTAAGTATTGTGTTTCACATATTACACAAAAGATGCAAAATTCATTTGGCCTTGAAAACAGGCACAAGCATTGAATTGCATTTTTTCTCATTCCACAGTAAGTTCAGATAGTGTAACGATGAACCCTGTCTCCCAGCCACTGAGCAGTTCGACCCCTTGCAACTTCACTCTTTAAGATGCCCAAGCACTGCAATCATGTCAGACAAGAGAACAAGAAAAAGAATGATGATAAAGATATATCATCTGCCTGTTTTACAAGTGCTCAAATGAACTCAGATTTTTTGTACTACAAGTTATTTAAAGAAAAGATTGAGGCAGGATTTCCATGTGGAAAACACCAGGCAAGAGTGAAATTCAATAAGAGCATGCGGGTAAGTGTGAGCACCCAAGAGGGCAAGGTGCAAGATTTCTGCTGCAGAGCAATTGAATTGAATTGTTTACTATCACGTGAATCAGAATACAGGGAAAACCTTGTTTTGTGTGCCATTCACAAAATTTAACACGTAATTAATTTTTGTTGCAGGTGGTGGAACAAAAGTGCTGGGTATAGTGTTAAAACAAATTGCAGGGTATGGACAAAAGTGCAATTAAAAAGTGCAGGATCATCATCTTATACCAATCTGGGGTCCCTTCAAGAATCTGATAACAGTAGGAAAGAAACTGTCTTTGTATTTTCATCTTCTTACATGATGAAAGGGAGGAGAAGGGAATGTGACCAGGGTGGAACGGATCCTTTGGCAGCTGTCCTGAGCCAGCAGGAGGCACAGCTGGAATTGATGGAGGGGAAGTTGGCCTGACCTGTGCTCACAACTCCCTGCAGTTTCTTGCAGAATTGGGCTGCGATACATCTGGTCAGAATACTTTTATGGTGCAACTATTAAAAAATTGGCAAGAGAGACTGGGGATAAGCCTAATATCATTAGGCTTCTGAATTTTCTGATTTGTGGGTTCTGAGTTTTTGATGTGCTTTCTTGGCTGGAGTGTCAATGTGGACGTTCATGATCATTTTGATGGGCCAAACTACAAAAGTGAACTGGAGGGTATGTATAACTGGGAAGACTGCCAAGAAGTCAGAGTTTAAAGACAAAAGTCAGACCCAAATTTTGGAAAGAACACAAATCCTATCTTATGTGATGTGGAATTGGCTGGCACCTTTATTAAAATATGTGGACCTAATCATAAATGGCAGGATGAATAACATATGCACATGATAAAAGAACAAGGATGATGAGTTGATTCATCAGAGTTTAAATTGGACTGGCCCAGTGAACTGCATCATGTCTGACAATGGAATGTCAGGTACTAGCCCACACAATTCACTTCCGAAATCTTAGTAATAAGTCAAAGAAATCAAACATAAACTCCATTTTAAAGAGGTAGGTGATGCCTTTAACTGACACTGATATGAAGCTCTTCTTGCTTCAGAATGCATAATCAGCTGGAAAATTGACAGAGGGTGTTAGCAAGAGCACTAATCATTATACTGTGTCATCTATAGTTTGCATTCACGGCAGATGCAGTGAAACTCTCAAAGATATGGCATTCAGCGTAACTTACATGCTGCGGACACCATTTTGGATTATTAATAATACTTGAGGCACAAAAATCAAGAACTCAACTGAGGACAGTTTTGCGGCCACAGTTAGTGGTGCAAAAGAATTCTGAATGAAACAAACACTTAAATTTTGCCTTGGAGTTTGGACTTAAAAAATTAGAGGTTGGTAATTAATCATAGGAATGTAAAACAGCTGCAATTGCTGAGTTTTCCATAGGGTGCACTTGACTAATATCCCCAAAGAAACATTGTAATTGTAATTAGGTGCACGAGCCTACTTGTGAACAATGCTGAATGTGATCCACTAATTTTTATATGCTGTGAAAAAAAATTAGCCATTGTCCAGGCATGTTAACCAAACAAAGAATCTTTGTTTTATTTGTACCCTGTGAGTTATGTCAGTAGCTCTCAAGCATTTACTGAGACAATTACTTGTAATGCAACATTTAGTCTACAAGAAAATCTATCCTAATTTGGTTTTTACTTCTTTACATAAAGCAGTGCTCAGCTGATAAACTAAATACAATTGATTCAAACAAATCAAGGCATTCCTGGGTTGTCTCCCTACTGTGATGAGTTAATTGATCTCAGATGCTCTTTCCTTGGTCTCAGTTGTTACTGTCCTGGTTAAAAAAAAGTTGTATTGCACTATATCTAATTGTTCAGATTGCAAAAGATTTCTGTTCACTTACACATTTTGTTGTCATAATGGTAACTGCTTAGTTAAGAAATTATTCCCCTGAGTCTGATTCACATTATGTGGAATACAATTATGTCAAGATAAAGCAATTTTGGCAGTAACAGTATTAAATAAAAATATTTAAAGCATACTGGGAACTCTAATCCAAAGAAAAGCACCACGTAAAGCACAACATATTGAGCAACAAAAGGGTTAAAGTAAGAGGCCGTTATTAGGAGGTTGTGTTGAAATCTTCCTGTTGAGAGTTCCTTTGAGAAAGAGTGGGAAAGGAACAGTAGTAATAGCTGCTGCCTTGTTGTATTTTCCCACAGGCCTGGACAGGATCTCCAGATCAACTCTGCCTTATGAAAAGGCGACCTGAACCTAAGAGCCCAGTGGAAATAATGCAGGGCCTCATACAGAGGAAACACAATGTTCTCAGAAACAGGTCCAGTAAGGTGCAGACTTGCTCAGATCCTTATTTTCCTCACAAAATATACTATTTATGGAGACATTTAGTTAACAGAATTATATGCAAATAGTTCATTTCATGTTGATTAAAAATAACTTTGGAAGCTTTCCCAACAATTTTGACATTAATGTACAAAATAGAATATAGACTATTATTGTTCCTGGTACTCTTGGCTCCTATGCCTGGCAATATAGACTCATGTATTACAAAGTAATTGTTTGTAGTTCCCATCATCTCAGACATTTTAATGAAAGGTGATGGAGCATCAATACAGAAGAAAAACTTAAGCTTTGATGTAGTAAACACCTCAGCATTGTTACATTTATAATGATTGAAATAAATAACTATGATGAAAAAAAAGTTGCATCCCTTTTCAGTTTTCAAGTTTGATGAGACAGACATAGCACGTTGAGTGATGCCATGATCCTAAGGATGACTGCACAAACGTTTAATAAAAAATAGTCTATAGTCAATCTCCTGATGATGAGTTTTTGGCCTGAAGCATCATTGGTTTCCCTGGATGCTGCCTGCCCTGCTGAGTTCCTCCAGCATTTTGTATGTTGTTCCAGTTTTCCAGCATCTGCAATCTTCTTGTCAATATGCAAACTAGAGCCAATGGTTTCCATTGACCCTGGGTGTATTGTGAATTCCACCACATGGTTACCACAAATGGCATAATAAATGGTGCTTTCTCCTTCCTCAATGATATAGTCTGCATTTAGTTTCATTATTCCAGGTGCTCCAAGTCCACAATGAAGATGTAATTCAAGATGCTTTGCTATATAAACACCTGCTGTATTTTAAAGTGCTCTCAACTGGCAACTGAAATTAATTCAGTCAGTTCTGGCATATCAAAATAGTTAGGTAAAATTAAAATACTAGCTAATTGTAGCGATTTTTTGTGATCATACCTCCCCCCCCCCCCACCTTTTGTTCAGATGCCGGTTAGAGTTATCATTTATATTATACATTTGGTAAACTTGTACTACTGTTATAGATTCCTTTGGGGTAATGTTCCCAGACTGGGCCACCAATGTATCAGTTGTCTCTCCCCAAATACATAATGAAAATAAACAAACTTATTATAGTGTTAGCATAACCATTCTTTCAAAACAATTGTGACAGAGAAATTCCTTTAATTATGATGGTCTCTTTGGTCCAATTCCTCAATATCAGCATAACTCAGGCCAAAAATCTCTGTACAAATTAAAAGTAGGCCCCATCTATAAACCAGACATAATGAATCAATCACCATTCATAGTTTCTGTTAATTGCCTCATTTGCAGGCTATCAAGCTTTAAGAAGTAAGCTTGGATCTTTTGGGTACAAGGCACATTCTGAAATATTTTGAATGCATTTTAGAAAAAAATACTGAAGGAACTAATTTTCCCTCATCCAACTGGACAACTATTTTATGTGGGTTATTTTTATTTAATTAACAGTGTGTTCCTCATTGATTGTGGATTGAAAATGATAACTACAAGTGCCTTTCTTTTGCAACATTCAGCTGTATTAATCAAACTGCACCTAATTAAATGCATAAAGTCTTTTATGACAAAAAAATCAGCTATCTGATATCAGCTTGGGAAGAGATTGAAACTATCAATACACGTATGAACAGAAACCAGAGGCGTGGTGGTGGGTAGGTTATGGGATGAGGAAAATACTTCAAATAAAGAAACACAAATTCTCCAGACGCTGGAATCTTTTGAGAAGTCATGATAAAGGGTCCAGATCTGAAACTTTGACTAGCCATGCTGAATGATCTCCTGAGTTCCTCCAGCAATTCTTTATCTACTTCAAATAAATGTTGGCGGAACAATGGAGTATTGATGTTTGCAGAACCTCTTCCCCTTCTACTTGTACGGGGAGCTTCTGGTGCCCTCCCACCTTTGTGATGGCAGGAAGTATATCAAGGCACTTTCCCACATACAAACTGAAGATACAGATGTTAGGCTGTAGGCTACAACTATTGTACATGCAACCTGAAGTCAGGTGACCACACACAAACAAACACCAAATGGCGCCACTATTGGCCTAGATGGACCACAGTTGGTTGCAGGCTTGAGATTAAGTGGCCTGGAGCTTGCGCAGGATGGATTCCTGAGCAAATTTCATAAATTAACGAGGACCCCAGGTCAAACTCAAAGTGATCCCTAATGTAAAATATGCTGACTCTAAATGTGAACTGAATAGACCTTTTTTACTATAAATATGTTGCAAGCCGAGCCTCTTTTTACGTTGCCATTTCTTTTGTTTCTGCCTTTATTGTTCCTAAATTTCTGATTCTAAATGGGACAGTTGTAATGGCACCTGAAAGTTCCATCCTGTGTATCATACCAAAATATGCATTATATTTCTCAGCCACAAAAATGGTATTCTATTTAACCACTGTTG
The DNA here is from genome assembly GCF_036971445.1 of Narcine bancroftii. Lineage (NCBI taxonomy): Eukaryota > Metazoa > Chordata > Chondrichthyes > Torpediniformes > Narcinidae > Narcine > Narcine bancroftii. The sequence goes on from NC_091469.1 coordinate 340,130,017, forward strand.
AGATCCAAACAAGGACTGATCTTGTCCTTCTTTTATGCCCACACTTTCCATATTTTATATTCATTGATAAATGGAAAACAGGAATATTTTGACTGATTTTTCACAAGCCAGATGAAAGGTGCCCAAGGCACTCATCTTCTCCCCCAGAAAACTGCTCAGAAATATTATTCATCTTCTCAGTGGGATGTCATTGTTATTTGAACAGATGTACTGAGAGCTATCAGCATAACATTTAACTATAAAATTAAACCATAAAGATGAATCAGCAAGTAATGGAGAAGGAAAGAAAAAAGGCTGAAAAAATGTTAACTTGGGAAGGGATTATGTGGAGAGATGCCCTTTACAATTGGGAACCACTTTGTTCAATGACAGTCAATATCCATAAACCACTTCTGCAACATTCACATATGGTATAAATCTGACCAAGACCTACAAATGTTAGAGAGCCATTTATTCTCTTTGCCTGATGTTGTGCTGTACACAGCTGCACTGAGGAGCAGGCCAGTTTGTAATGGTACATTTTTATCACCACATGGGTGGTGACTTTTTGCCTTCTGTCTGTTCGTTCATTGATTTAATTGTGGACAGGCTTTCCAGTTAAAAATATGGTCCCAGGTGGGATACACAATTTGAAGGACTGATTGCAATGGTGCTTTACACAATACAGCTGTATGCAGTTTAGAACACTAGACTGAGGGTATTATTTTGGGGTAAATGATTGAAATGCACAATATTTAAATAATTTCTATTTGACAGAATGGATTGATCATTGAATAGTCAATCATAAGGATGGAAATACAAATAAATAGCAATAAGCAATCTGATGAAATAAAATAATCTTGCACAATATGTAGAAAATAAAATGAAGGATTTCCATCCATTCTTTGTATTATGAATGGATAGGCCTTCCATATGAGAGAGGCAACTTTAACAGGTAAACTTCAAAATTCAAATGTCAAATCGATTTTAAGTATGTTGTGATCCACTGGATAAAAGAAAATTGCTCTCTCATGCACAATATAGTCATTCTCTTTAATATTTAGAGGAAGGATTTAACACTCATGTGATATTTGTCCTCAACCAATTTTTTTTAAAATATTTAGTGTAAAAACTGAAAAGTGCAAAGCATATAATCTATAAAAGATATACACACAAAAATGAGTTGGAGAGTGGCATTCAGTCCCCATCTATACACATGATCCACTGAATTCCATCTGCATCTAGGGCCAGATTAAGATAGTGTGAAAACCATAACACATGCTACTTTTGCTACGAGGTTAATCTGGCACTGCATGCATCATGTTATTCTAAGCTGTAAACATAAATGCCACATTTGAAAAATAAAATGATCTTCTGAGAGAACAAGAATATAGGGCAACACACATTAGCTGATGTGCTATTGTGCCTCAAACACCAGTAAAATGCCAAGTCTGATTCTTGGTCTGGATTGAATTAAGTGATCTTTGCTTGGATAACATGTAGATGATGCTGGATTTGACGTTAATGTCCCAAGGCGAGGGAGGGAAAAGTCAGCTTGGTTTCCTGCTTGTGATCACTTTCCCGTGAATAAATGCACCTGTGGATTCTGACAAAAGCATCATATGGCTCAGCTCTTCTACAAACAGTGCTTTTTGAGACTATTGTCCACAATCAAAATTAAAGACTAGTTCTTTCAGGGGTTTTTAGTTAAACATGAAATTACAGCTGTTACATCGCAGACCAACAGCAATGGAAATTCGCCAAGGCAGTGTTATTGTTTTTCTTTTAAAACACCATATTTATTAATAACTACCAATAATTTAAAACATTAGTCAAATCAAACCCTACTATGCATGAATGTGTGTGTGTGAGTGAGTGAGTGAGTGAGTGAGTGAGTGAGTGAGTGAGTGAGTGAGTGAGTGAATGTGAGTGTGAGAGAGAGAGAGAGAGAGATCCAATCCATTACAGTTTAGGCACAATCCTGGAAAGTCATTCCAAATTTTAGTCGAAATGCAGACTTTTAAACTGATGCACAGAAGTGATCACGAAAGAGTTGGGAGAGACCGAGTGATCAGACCACCAAAAACTCACAAATCCTCATCGAGTTTCTGCCAGAGAAAATATCCTTTCCTATGAACAGTAGTCACAACTCCCCTTTTCCTTGCCTAGTGGAAACAAAATGCGTGACTTCCACGATGTTTCCAATACCCAGGTACAGGTCAATCAAAGCGGAGATTCAATAATTTCCCTGACTTGGAGAATCAGTCAAATTGTCTATTATCACACAGAGTCATTCGTGCTCCATGTTCAATGAGATGGCCACTGGTCAAAAAGTGCTGTTCCTTCAGTGTTCCACACACAGGACTCTCTCATTACCTGTGTCCTCTAAAAAGTAGTGAATTTAGGTAAAACCTGTACTAGCTGATGTGATCCAGTCTCTCCAAAGCTGTGAATGGTTGCAGCCTGTACTAGCCCTTAAGGTGATACACTAAATGAAACAGGAGCTCATAATACAGCACAGTTTGAATCTCCATTCACCATAGAAAAAGACAGGAAATATAAAATTATGTACTTTGGAGGAAACTTACTGTTTATGGAATACATCTGTGAGGCTCAACAGATAAATATTTAAAAATGCAATTCATTATCACCTCCCCCCCACCCCATGTTTATGCAGAACTAATGCTGGGACTTCTTGACTTGACAATTCCTTCTGTCTTGAATCTTCTGAAAACTTGCCATTAACTAAAACTCAGCTCTCCGTTAACATGCACCAAGTGTCCCTCATTCCTACATTTGGCCTCAATAATCCACACAGAAAAACACAAGAGCCATTTGACTCAGAGTCAATGCTGGCTCCTTGATGAGCAACATTTGCCATTCATTGTTCTTCCCCTGATGGCCAGCAGCTGATTTTCCCTCAAGAACCTATCTAATTTGTTTGTGAAAGCTTTGATGAATTAGGTTTCTACCATCTTATACAAGCAGTAAGCTTTACAGCATAAAGTAGTATCTATATAAATTAGCTTTCCTTTTATCCACTGTTTTGAATTAGTGCATTTTGCCATTGGAGCAGCTAATACTTCCCATTATTTTAATCTATCTAATCACATCATGTTTCTTTCATATATTGTTTCAAACATGGGTCTTGACCCGTAAACCTTGATTTTATATTGTCAACCATATTCTCAAATAATTCCATGGACTTTATTTGTCATCTCCTCCTTCCATAACATCAATAGAGATTTCTGAAAGCCAATTCCGAATCTGAACTATAAATTTACTATGGATCTGGATCAACTCACCATGAGGGACCTTTTCAAATGATCCACTAACCTCCATATTCAATGGAACATCCTCTGTAATTCCCAAAAGTTTCAAAAGGGTGGAATCATCAAACACATCTTCTCCTCCCTTTTCAAAATTCCAGTGGGATTGTTCCTTTCGTGATATTTTGATCCACTCTTCCATCTCCATTAATACCGACTCTCCTTTGTCACGACACATTCCCACACAACAACGGAAGATGTAACACCCATCATTTCATTATCAAGAAACAATGCACATTGCATTTTGTTTGAACAATGTGGTCCCTACAGTGGAGAATCCAAATGTAGATTAGGTGACCTCTTTGGGGAGTACCTCAAGGTGCATTGCCAGTTGTTTATCACTGTAATTCTTCCTCCCACTCCACCGTCTTATCCTTGACTCTGTTCAACATTGTCCAAAGTGAGCCTGAAGTGTAGTGCTTCATCTTCTCATCTGACACACCAGACTTTTCGAAACTCGACAATGAATTCAACAAACAGTCAGCCATGGCAACCTTGTAGCTCACATTTGCATCATTCAGTTGAGGTACTCCGTTTCTCTCTCCCCCTCCTTTTCTGATATTCTCCATTTTCCTCTTCTCCTCAGTACACCTTCTCCAGACAGACATACTTTTCTTCATGAGGCTCTACTGCCCTCTTTCAGCCAGTACCACCACTACCTTGATCCTTTAAACTTTTCTGGTCTCCATATTATCTATCGTAAACCTACTCCCATTCCCTGCTTTTTTATGCAACTTTTAGTTGTTTTTCTTGCCAGCTCTGATGAAAATCATTGATATGGAATCTAGTTTCTAGCTCCTTGGATGCTGCCCAATTTGCCAACTATATCCAGCATTTTCTGTTTATTTTAGCTGTTTAGAATTTCCAAAGCTTTTTGTTGTCCCTCACATTACAAATGAGAATAATATTTAAAAAATTAGAAGAATGTTAAATTCACCTGAACACTTAAACCAAAATCCAAGATTATTTTATTGTCATGTAATAGTACAGAACATGTAATATGACACGAGGTTGTTTTCTCTCTGCTGTAAAGCAGACGGAGCACTATTAGTGTGACCTTGCTTCACTTACAATAAGGAAGAAAGAGAAGCAAAAGAGAGTCTCTTCAGAGCCACTGAGTGCCCCTAAACTCACCGCAGCCCCTGCATTTCCTACAGACAGAAACTGCAGCTCCAGATCTAAATCTCCAACACGATCAGGAAACCTTAAGTGAAGGAAATCGGGTTCTGAAATAATTACACTCAATGCTCACATACATAATTTAAAAGAAAATCTCTGAATAACTATATATTATATGTAAATCTTTACTCATCATAGCCAAATGTTTCCACTTAAATGAAGGGGGTCAGAGATCATGCACCAGGTTAGACTTGATATAGAATCTGAAACCCAGATGCTTCAAATTTCAATTGTTTACATGCAGGAGTTTGAAAAGCTGCTTGTACACAACAGCATGCATGAAATTGTTGACAAAAATAACATGGAAATCAGACCCTTATCCACTAAAGTGGTTCAGTCACTAACTTTAGGCCCTTTCAGGTGGACCCTCCACCTTGAGGGCAGCAGCAGGAGCAGATCTGAACTTGTAGACTCACCTTTCAGGTGACAGCTGGAAATGCTGCTTGCGGCGTAGCAATGGCCATCTTCCCTACCCATAACCCCCCCATGCAGGTGGAACTGCTCTTGTGTTTCCCACATTTCCAGCTGCGTGGGGGATTATGGGTAGGGAAGACTGCCATCGCTATGCCACATTTTGAGCTGCAGAGAGTGGCTCCGGTCGGGAGCGGCCAGCTGGGCTGTGCCAGCCTGCACTGGCCACTCCTTCCCTGTCGTCCCTTGTCGTCTGCCCTTGCCCTGCCAACCGCCCCTACCCTGATGTCCCCCAATGACTGCCCCTTCCTCGCCGGCCACCCCTCCCCAGTGGGGTGGGGTCTGTCAGGTAGCAGAGCAGTGGGGGGCTGTCAGGCAGTGAGGTGGGGACTGGCAGGCAGTGGGGTGTGGGGATGTCAGTTAGCAGCAGGGAGATGGGTCGCTGGCTGATAGAGTCATCAGGTGACTCGGCGGAGATTATCCCTCCCCAACGAGGGTTGGTTTCAGTGCATCATAGGTGCTTTGCTGCATTCAGGTGAGTATGTCTTTAGCCGCAATGGGGGGAGATTATGAGGCTTTACACTGGAGTGTTCAGGCCACCTGAAAAAGCCTTTTGTTTGACAATTTTTCTGTAAAGGTCTCAGGATGTTTATAACATGAAAGGTGTATTTTTTATGCAAGTTGTAAAACACAAAAGGTTTCACACACCATGGCTGAAGTAAAAACATGATGCTGGAGAAACTAATCTGGTCATACGTTGTACTTTACATAGCAAAGATAAAAATTCATAACCAATGTTTTGGGCTTGAGCCCTTCAAGATATGAAAAAAAAGTTGGTAGGCACCCGAATAAAATGGTGGGACGGGGAGGGGCAAGGACCCAAAGGCCTGAGATAATAGGTGGATAAGGAAGGGAGGGCACATTAGCAAGCATGAGAAGGAGGGATGGCTTCTTTCAGAGCCATCCCTCCTCCCCTTCCCCCCCTCCACCATTCTATATGGGCGCCTACCAGCATTTTATTTCATAACGATGAAGGGTTCAAGCCTGAAACATTAGTTATGCGTCTTTATCCTTGCTATATAAAGTACACCGTTTGACCAGATGAGTTTCTCCAGCATTGTGTTTTTATTTTTTATGCACGTTGTTTCTCAGTTATCACAATCCAAATATCTGTTAATGATGCATTCAGGATATCACGAATCATTCAGTTGAAGGAAACTGTACAAACTCAGGAAACTCCAATAGCTTTAATTGGAAAAAAAAATCCCTTTCATAACTCTGCCTGATTGTGTCATTGCTTTTTAAATGGGCATTGACACCTCCTCAAAAAATAGATTTTAGCATTTCCCTCATCTGAAGTCTGGCTAACTGGTCTGTGGATCTCGGTTTTCTCTCTCCCTTCTTTAATTAAAAAATAGGATTACATTTGCTGCTTTCCAATCTAGGAAAGTCATTCTAGGTTATATAGACTTTTCAAAGGTGACAATATAAGCATTACCTTTATCCATGCCACCTTTATCATCTTTCAATTACATTAATTCCTCTAATTTTTTTTTTTACTAATACTAATTCTTCACTGTAAGCCAGTTTTTTTCTTCATTATTTCTGGAAGGTTGTCTGTAGGCCTTTTCATTTTTTTTTTCTTTGGCCTTTTCATACCGCCTTGTAAAATGGGGATTCCCGGGAAATTTTCTCGGAACCCTCCTGTGAACCAATGGTGTGAAAATGTCAGCCCGGGAAAATTACCTGGGTCCGTGGCCCTACCTCTGAGGTAGGGCCCCCCAGGCCACCGTCTCCCTGCAGTGTTGAAAAGGCAAATGGCCAAGCTGGGGAAGAGTTGTGACATCAGCACTTGTGTGGTGCATCATATAGGTGATTAAACTAAAGAATTATACCACAGAAATCCTAACAACAGCAGGCTGTTTCAGGGCAGCTCCGGCACCTCACAGCAGCAGCACAATGCAGGATCAATGGCCGTCCTCAATCTCCCATGCTGCTGGAACAGCTCTGCATTCCCCAGGGTGTTTCCAACTGTGTGAGGGATTATGGGTAATGAAGTCAGCCATTGATCCCACATTGTGCTACCATCACGACATGCCAAAGTGACCCCAGAGTGAGGGGGTGGAAGAAAGAGAGGACAGGTGATGGACAGTCCGGGGGTGGGGTTATAGTGCAGTGTTGAGGGGGGTGGGTGATAGCGACAGATGGGTGACCTGGGAAGGGGGTGACTTAATCTTAATCCTGTGAGTGAATGATATGTCATTGGTGGGGGACAGGACCCCCCTAAATTGCTGGGGAGGGCAAATTAGAGGGAATTTGAACTGTGGTCTGAAAGGCCAGGAGGTCCTACCTTCCCGGGAATTTCACCCAGGTACAAGTAGAGTCACCATTCGCCGGTGATGTGAAAAGGCCTAGTATCTTTTTTTGTGAAGACAGAAACAAAATTGTCCATTCTGTCTCCCATTTCCTTATCTGTCAATATAATTTATCCCTTCTCATGGTGTAAGCGACTCATTAACTTGTCTTCATGGATCAATTTCTCAACTCTTGCTGGATTACAATCATGTTTGACCTTCTATTTCCTTTTCAGATTATTGTTCTTCTTTGAATAATTCTTACTTTTCCTCATCCTTGGACTTATTGCTCGATTTGGCATGATCATGTCTTTTTCTTTGAATGTTTTATTTGTTTGCCAGAGATGGGCAATATTCCTGCTTGGGTTTTATTTATTATTAGCCATTGTACATTTAATACCATTCCATATGGTTACTAACCTACCGTAACTTCATACTTCATACCTTTCATTTAGATTTAAGACCCTTTCTTTCACATTGAATTTTATCACAATCATTCTTTCAAGTTAAATTATATTATGATCGCTCTTCCTTGAAGATTCTTTAACAGCCAGATTATTAATCTTACTGTACAATACAACCCATTTAATTCTTGGATCCTTAACGTAATTACAATAAAACCCCTGGTATCTGGCATCTATGGCAATTGGTAGATGCTGGATAAGTGCATTTTCCAGTTGCTTGAGGCTTACCCTTACAATTCCTAACTAACACACCTGCATTAAGAATAAACAGTTTAAAGGACAAAAATTACTATACTGTACTTAAACTGAACAAACTCCATTTTCATGAATATATAAACCTTAAAGCACTTTACTATATTTTCAGTCCAATTCTTTGAAAATATTTAACCGTCGCTGCATTTGCATGTTCCTCCCCCTCCACAGGGCTGAACAATAACTTCATAGATAATTAACCCCCTGTCCCCCAAGTTAACAGATAAAGCCTCTGACTGGGTGACTCAACTAAGCAGGGATAAGGAGACATTTTAAGAGAGTCACCCCAATGGTGAGCAGCATCAACCAGCTCTTCAACCTCGGCAGTGCTATTCTATTCAAACTTTATTCAAATAGCTGCAATGAGCAAAGCTAGATGAATATTTGGTCCCATCTTCACCAAAGGTTGATGTGTTATTTCATAGAACATTTAGTTTTGCTATTTTAAATTTGCATATTTTTACCAATTATTTTATTTTAATTTTTTAAATTTTAAACTTTAAAATTTTGCTCAATTTTTTTTGCAGGTTGCTTGAGGCTGTAAGTTGCTTGAATTCTGGATAACAGGGGTTCTTACTGTATCTACAATGGAGACAAATGAATGTAGATGCTGGAATCTGGAGCAACTAACAGCTTTGACACAAGCCTGGAATTTGGTTGTATCCTATGACTGTGGCTCAATTCTATTACTTTTTTTTGAAAGTTGTTCACTGAGTGTTGCTGATTCATCCGGAATTAAATTGCATCACCTGCCAACCCTCTCCCCACCGCCAACTGAGTTGTATCCCCAGGATTTTCAAGTTTCAGCTCAACAAACTCACATTCAGCAGGAAGCAACTTGTAGGGTCTGTGTACTCTGGCTGACCTAGCAACAGTAAATTGTATTCCACCAGCAACTTTTTCTTTGAGAAACTGTTCCAGGGAGAATTACATTTATGGAAACATTGAAGAGTGGATGAAACCACTTAATTAAATATTAAGTAGGTTAATTCACATCATTCAGTTTTATGCTGTGCAGAAGTTAAAGAATTCAGTTGAAAGTGTCATCTAAATATTTAGAACATATTTTAACTAATATTTTTGTGGAAAGATTAAGTTATCTAGAAAACTAACAAAATTAAAATGAGGGTGTTACTGTTCTATATTGATTATTGTTTGTGGAGAATTAGATCTAATTAAAGCATTTCAAACATTTGAGCTGAAGAAATGTGACAATCAGTAATTAAGAATGCCAATTATTCCTGTTGTGACCAGTTATTTAATTAATTATGTTTTAATCATTAATTGAGGTCAAATTACTTCAGAAGCAACGATACTTCTGCATTATATATCTTATAAAACACTTGAGATCCAAGACATTGCCAGTGTTATGCATGGTTTTGCTGCTTGTAGGCAACCACCTTTGAAGAAGACCGCAGAGTCCACCTCACTGTCAAAAGGCAAAGGAGGAAAAACCCAACACCCAACCCCAACCAACCAATTTTCCCTTGCAACCGCTGCAACCGTGTCTGCCTGTCCCGCATCGGACCTGTCAGCCACAAACGAGCCTGCAGCTGACGTGGACATTACCCCTCCATAAATCTTCGTCCGCGAAGCCAAGCCAAAGAAAAGAAAGAAGGCGTGTTTTAATTAGATGCCAGATTGTAAAAGATCTCATTCTGGATAACACTACAGATTACTAATGCTGTTTCAATTCTCTGAAAATTTGTAAACATTCTTCTTGGAAACAGCAAAGTCCTTTGCAATTTTTTTTATGCCAGAGTTCTCAATTTTTCTCGTGTTGCCTTAGAAATCCAAGTCTTAAACTAACCTTATCGATAACTAAACTGCTCATCAAACTAGCCTTCAACAATAAGATTCAGTTCAATACAAGTGACATAATGAAATAGAATAGATAAACTAATTCTTTAAAAAAACCCAACAAATTTGTGTTTTGCCTAATAACTAAAGTGCTGTCCATAATAACTAAGTGCTGTTAGAGGATAAAGAAAACTGCTGTGAGATGCAAATTCTTAAGAGCCTTCTGGTAAATTTTTTTCCCACTTTGTGGTTTGTTTTATACATGCACCATCTTGCCTTTAGCTTCTCCGTAATTTTTAAGAATTTGCTAGATTGCTAGCATCAATTTCTCATTAAATACATCACAGAGAATGTAACTATATTGTTAATAACTATATTGCATATGCTTTCAGTGGCATGTAAATTGTTCATGCCAAGTAAATAATTCCATGTGAACCATGGAGAGGGAGAGGGGCAGGGTGGAGAGGGGAGGGGTAAAGCGAGTGTGGAGGGGGGAGGAGGAGAGGTGAGAAGGTACAGGGAAGGAAGGGGAGAGAGTGGGGAGGGGAGAGCAGAGGGGAGGAGAGGGGGGGAGAGGGGAAGGAGCAGGAGTGGGATGTGGGGGAAGGGGGAGGGAGTGGGGAATGGAAAGATAGGAGGAGGAGGGGGAGGGGTGGGCAGAGAGGGGGGAGAGGAGGTTGGGGGAGAATCAATCCAACTGAAGCCTTCACTTTAAAGTTGTGAGAGAACAATTCATAAGATGCACAAAAATATGCATTTTCAGATTTAAAGTGTTATCATCGTACATATTTGACTGCAATGCTTTAGTACGAAAGATCTTCCATTCAAACAAATCATGAAAACAACTCGTTAATATAATATACCATTTTGCAGATGACTGCAGGTGCATACATACACATACTGTATATCAGGTTTGGAAGAAAATGGCCAGGTACTCAAAAAGACAACTACTTAAAACAAACAAGGTTAATTAATCTCCTATAGCTTTTAAATGCTATGATGAACCAGTCCATTAAAGGAAGCACAGAGATCAGGTTTACAGCTTCTCAGTTCCATCGAAGTCTTCTTCTCAACTAATTTGTCTCTTTTCCCTTTATTCTTTTCCACAATCAAATATTGCTTTGATGTGGATTATGTGTAGGAACATTTTTACATTCAGTTTGGCCTTGTGATAAGGTTCAGTCATTTTGGCATAAAATTAGGGAATTTCTTCAAAATTTGTTTATGGTCCAATTTTTGTTAGATCCTAAAAAAAATTTGTTGGGTTATACTGCTCCATTTATGGATTTGGGGTTAGATAAGATTCAGACAGCATTTTTTCGTTTAGCATTGGCTGTAGCACATAAATGTGTTGCGATTTCATGGAAAGACAAAGTTGAGATAATTGTAAACCATTGGCACAATGAGTTGAGGTCCTGTATTTATATGAAGAAAATAACATATAACTTGGATGATAATTATGACTTTTTTGTTAAGATGTGGTCCCTTATTTGAAATGTATGCATTTAGTAATATCTTAAACTGCTGTATGTATTTCTTTTATTTTCTTAATGCTTCCCTTATGGTGTTTGCTGAGGATGGGTGGAAGGGGGTGGGATAGTTGTAGTTTTTATTTTTATACTTCGGACTTTGTAAAAGTTTTTGTTTTGAAAATATTAAAGTTTTAAAAATTATTGCTTTGGCCATTCCAACATTTTGAGGCTGCTTAAAGATAATATGTGAAGGACTGAAAGATATCAAATCCCTATGTTCCACATGATAGAGCAGCCACTGGTCCCAATGTTCAGTCATGTCCACAAAAACAACTATAAAAGGACAAAATTGCAAAACATGATATTGCTGAGCTTCTAAAATAGCCCACTGAAAAATCTTTGTCAAAGCAGTCTTAACAACTCTGGTGAGGAAGAAAAGTGTCACATTTGTGGCCCGAAATGTGAAGTTAATAAAACATTAAACACAAGTTTTATCAGGTAAACCTCTCAGGGTCTTTATTTTCCAGTTTCCTTTGTTCTCCTGCTTGTGCTCTTATCTCTCTCTCATACCACGTGACTTCCAGTATATCTCATACATATTCATTATCATGACATCCCTCCTTTAATCAGAAATAAACTTTACCTTCACTTACCAATATCCCTCTGAAACATACAAATATCGTAACTAATGGTAATACTATAACTCTACTACATAAAATTTACTTCCTACAACACTCATACATGCACTTTATGATATAAGATTAAAATACTGTCCCAAAGTTCTTATTAAAACCATGGCACAAAGTCTTCGTATCGTTTGGGCACTTTCCGGTTTCGTTTCGGCCTGCCTGCGATATTGTCGTCGCTTCTCGGTTGTTCACTCTCAGCGTCGGAAATACTGCTCGCCACGGCTTCGGGTGTTTCTGGCGCTCTAGTCACTTCATCAGGAGTGCTGGTAACTGCCTCTGGAACATCATCAGGTCTCTCAGTTTCAGCATCTCGTATTGGCCTTTCAATCTCTTCGCTCGATGTATCTCTGGACTGGTACCTTTTTACACCTGATATATTTCTCTTATACAGGACTCCAGTCGGAGACTTGACTGTCACCATACTGCCACTTCTGGATGCGACAGTATAGGGTTGATGGTAATAAGGTGTGTCTAGCTTACCACCAGTTTCATGCCTCACTAGAACATTATCTCCTGGCATGATGTCTGAGTACTTGGCTCCACGCTTCGAATCTGTGTGCAGCTTTGCTGCACCTTTCTTTTCAGCATCGTGGTCCCTCATCTCCTGGTCATCTCGGATTTCCTTTATTTCTGGCATTTTTGTGCGGATTTTTCTCCCAAAAAAATGCTTCTGCAGGACTTTTTCCAGTGGTTGCATGAGGCGTTGCTCGATAGAAAGCCACATAAGATAGCAATGCTTCTCGCCAATTTTGTCCTTCTGCGTGTGCAATCCTCAATCGTTTTTCAATGGACTGATTTTGTCTCTCTACTTCTCCGTTGGCTTGTGGCCATTTCGGAGTTACTTTATGATGGTGGATACCTGTGGTCCTCATGTATTCCGCAAATGTCTCTGAAATGAATTGTGGACCATTGTCAGAGTATAATGTAACAGGTAATCCATATCTTGCAAATATCTCTGCTAATGCTTGTATTGTTTTTTCAGTGGTTGTGGACTTCAACAGCACGTACTCATAGTATCTGCTGTAGTAATCTATCACTACCATAATTGATTCACCCGTCGGTAAAGGTCCAAGAAAATCAACAGCTACGTCGATCCATGGTCCTGTCGGGAGTTGCGTACTCCGGATCGGTTCTGGCGGATTACTCCTTCTTGTGATTTGACATCCGTGACAAGTTTTAACAAATTTCTCTGCGTCCTTATCACAACCTGGCCACCATACCTTGGTCCTGAGGTTTTGCTTGGTGCCAACAATACCTAGGTATCCTTCATGTGCTAAGGATACGATCTTCGGTCTCAATCTTTGCGGTATCACCAATCTGCAACCTCTTAATATACACTGTTCGATGCAACAAAGTTCGTCTCTAATGGGAATGTAAGCCTTGTGAGTACACTTGTCCCATTGTCCACTCTGTATGCATTCTCTTACTTCCATGAGTTCTGGATCACGTTCGGATTCTCTCTCTACTTCCTTCGTAGTCACAGCTTTCAGTGTCGACTGGATAGCTACGAAGCGTACAAAGCTCTCTGTTTCTGTTCCCAATTCTGACTTGGATTGTGGACCACCATCCTTCACCAATCTGGACAGCGGATCAGCAATGTTTGCTTTCCCTGCAATGTGGATTACTTTATATTTGTAGGGTTGTAGTCTGAGTACCCATCTCTCTATTCTGACACATGGTTTGGATCTAGGTGCATAGATCACCTCTAATGGCTTATGATCTGTGATGAGTTCAAATTCAATGTCGTATAAATATGCATGGAACCTCTCACAGGCCCATACAAGTCCGAGTGCTTCTTTCTCTGTCTGAGAGTATCTTCTTTCCAGCGCTGTGAACGCTTTCTTCTGCTCAGATCCAAAATGAAATGGTACACCTTTCCTGGTTAGTTTCCTTAGTGGTTCTGCAACTGTAGCGAAATTAGGAATGAACTTTGCACAAAAATTGACCAATCCCAGGAAACTCCTCACCTCTGTTGCGTTCTGAGGTGCACGTGCCTCTGCAATAGCTTTCACCTTGGCCTCTGCAGGGTTTAGTCCTTCCCGTGTAAGTCTGTGTCCCATGAAGTCCATTTCTGACACACCGAACTGGCACTTGTTTCCATTCACGGTAAGGCCTGCTTCCTGTAGTCTAGATAGTACACGCCTCAACCGTTTGTCATGCTCTTCCTTCGTTGGTGCATGGACTATGATGTCGTCAGAAATGTTGGCAACTCCAGGAATGCCTTGAATCACTCGATGGATTTCATACTGGTAGATCTCCGAAGCTGCATTAATTCCAAATGATAGTCTCTTGTAACGATACAATCCACAGTGAGTCACAAATGTTGTTACATCTCGGGAACCTGGCTCCAGCTCTAATTGATGATAGCCCCATTTCAGATCAATTTTCGAGAATACCTTGCTGGTAGTTAGTTCTTGAAGTATTTCCTCCACTGTTGGTATAGGGTGTCGTTCTCTAAGTATAGCTTCATTGGCCATTCTCATGTCAACACATAGTCTTATGTCACCCTTTGGTTTGGGCACAATCACTACGGGACTGACCCATTGTGTCGAATGTTCCACCGGTTCAATAATGTCTTGTTCGATTAATTCTTTAATTTTGGCTTCGACTTTCCCACGAAGTCCAAACGGAGTTCGGCGCATTGGTTGTGCCTTGGGTTTGACCGTTTCGTCCACCACTAGCTTCAATTGTCGACCTTTCAGCTTTCCCACTCCTTGGAAGACTGCGGGGAATTCTTGCTTCATATCCTCATATGACTGAATTGAATTGACACAAGCTCCAATATGAAGTATTGCCAGGTCTTGCGCTGTGCTTCTACTCAGCAATGGTTCTCCCCTCTCTTCTATGACCATAAACTCTGCTTCGGTGTACTTATCTCCAGCTTCAACAGTTGCAGTAAAACATCCAATGGTCTGCAATGGCTTGGTTGCTGTGCATGGATACAGTTTCTTGGAACACTTCTTTGAGGTACAGATGATCTTTTTCCTTTTCAACTTCTCCCATAAATGTCGATCAATCACATTACTGTCACTGCCTGAGTCTACAATGACCTGCACTGTCACTCCACCAATGATCACTGGGACCTTCTCATGATGTACTTCATTCAACGTAAATTGGTAACAACTCTGTTCCTCCTAGGTATCATCATCGTCACCGTCGATCTGGCAAATGGTATCTTTCTTTCCGGGATACTTTCCTTTCCCCCAGGCTTTGCCTTTGGAAGTTGTACTCTTCCTCTTCTGGTCTGCATTGGACTTGCTTTTGCACTTCTTTGCAAAGTGTTCCTTACCTCCACACTTTCTGCAAACTTTGCCTTTGGCCGGGCAATATGGGTCTTTTCCAAAGTGACCTCGGTTTCCACATCTATAACACTCCACGTCCTGTGTCGATGTATATCTTGGCTGGTTATGGCGATGTGAGAGCCTCTTAATTTGCTGGCTTGAGTTGTCTTTCAGGGTCATGGTATGAAATTGCCCCTCAACAGCCTCTAATGCAGCAGCAATGGTTAAAGCATCGGTGAGTTCCAACTCACTCCCTCTTTCCAGTAGACGTCTTCTGAGTTTATCTGATCTGCAGTGCTGTACGACTTGATCCAGTAATTGGTTGTTCAAATCAGCTGGCATGTAATTGCATCCAACAGCTAGCTGGCTAGTCTCATCACGTACTGAGCAATTGTCTGGCCATCTTCTTGTCTCGTTCTCCGAAACAAATGGCATTGAAATGTAGCATTCGGTGTCACTACATAGTGTGCATTTAATGCATTTACCGCTTTCCGGTACTCATCCTTCCTTCCAGTATTCAAAAGTGTCTTAAATGTTTCCCGAACTGCGGATCCCGCAGTGAAAAGAAGTAATGCCCTTCTCTGCGCTTTTTGTTCAACCGTACCAGTATCTAGAAATAGGCCACGACTGTCGGCGTAGGATTCAAATTCTTCCAGCCAAGCCTTCCACTTCACACTTACAGTGCTTGCATCACCCGTTGGGTCAAAATGAGCAATCCCACTATGTGTTAGAAAGTCACCGTCTGCCCCAGCCATGAGGAAATATTCCAGCCCCAAAAGTACTGAGTCAAAGAGAAAATTCTTATCACCTTGAAGTTGTCTGTAATCCTCTGTAATCTTCTTTAGTCTTTAATTTTCTTCAAGTTTCTTTCATCCTCGTCGCCAATGTCACATTTGTGGCCCGAAATGTGAAGTTAATAAAACATTAAACACAAGTTTTATCAGGTAAACTTCTCAGGGTCTTTATTTTCTAGTTTCCTTTGTTCTCCTGCTTGTGCTCTTATCTCTCTCTCATACCACGTGATTTCCGGTACATCTCATACATATTCATTATCATGACAAAAAGATCCTTTTATTTTCAAATATTCCTGGAGGTTTGATCATACGTTATCAATGTTACTCAATTCCCTTCAAACAAGTAAAATATGCTTTGCAGAGTGGATGATATTTGTCATTCAAGACAGTTGGATAATTGAACAAATATAAGGTATAAGAGATGAAGGGTGAAAATTTAAATTCTATGGGAAAATGATTTTATTTTGAGTTATGATTAGAACAGGAGTCATTCAATGGTTTCTAAACAATTTTCCTTCCATTAGGTGACAATAGAGGTCCACATGATTCTGAGAGGTGTAGATAAGGTGGGCAGTCAGCACTTATTTCCCAGGGCAGTAGTAGCAAACACCAGCATACATCTGTACAAAGGGAAGGGAGATAGGTTTAGGGGAGACATCAGGATGTTTTTTTCAACAGAGACTTGTGGGTGCCTGGAATGCCATGCCAGGGGTGATGGTGTAGATGAAACATTAAGGGCATTTAAGAGACTCTTAGATAGGCACATGGATGAAAGAAAGAGAGTTACGAGGTAGGAAGGATTTTTAAAATTGGAATATATGGGTGGGCACAACATCGAAGGGTGAAGGGCCAGTACTGTTGTTTTCTTTATTGTTCTATGTTCTATGTTCCTAATCAACAGTCCATTTTCTCTCTGGAAGGCTGAGATTTAGAGAAATTAGTGTGAAAAATCATATATATATATATATATATATATATGGCTACTGTGACAGAGAGAATATGGAATTCAAATACATAGTTGAAATTTTTCTGTTCAAAGTAATGGCCCAGAACAACCTCTAAGAACTTCATAGAGGGTGGAGTGATATTCCATTGTCCAATTGCATCTTTACTATCTTTCACAGCAGGCTGATGAATGTCATTCTCCTTATCTGTCAACATGCAGTGACTCCTGAGATGTTCTGATTGGTAATATTAATTTATGATATGATCCATTTGTATAGCTCAGTCATTTAATCATAAGTATTGAATTAGTATCATTGAGACTTGGGTCATGGTATTCACCCAAAGCTTCCATTCCTTACACAAGCAACGTGAACTTCTAAAATTGATACCAGTTCATTTTTGCAGCCATTCTCCATTCCAGGGCCTGCATGCAGTTTTCATGGCATGCCATGTTTTTGGCAATAGAAATAGAAGAAACTGGCCCTTCATACAAGCCCCACCATTTAATAAAACCATGCAATGCCACTTCCTATTTAAACCCAGTCCCTTCATTCCTTGACATCAAATCCATCGATCTCTTTCTTGAACATAATCAGCCACAGTATTTCTATGGCCCTTCTCGATACAGAATTTTAGAGATACAGAAATCAACCTGGTGAAACGGGTGCACTTCCTCTATGGTAAGGACATCTTTCCTTAGGCAAGGAGGTTCCGCCAGTGCACAATATTCCGGCTGCAGTCTTATCAGGGGTCCCAACAACCGGTGCAAGATGTTACCTTTCATGCTCTCAGATAAAGGCCAATGTACAATTTTCTTTCCTTGTTGAATTTTGTACCTGCTTAATATCTTTCAATGATTTGTGCACAAAGACACTCAGGTTCCTCTGAAGATCTTTCAATTGTTCACACTGCAAAAATGCTCTGCATTTATATTTTTACACTTTAGTGCATGATCTCACATTTTCCCTCCTATATTCCATGATCCACTTGGCTGGGCCTGGGGCATTTCCATTGAGGAATATAGCATAATTGCTGCCAGAATTACACCAAATGTTTCCCTGAGAAGTGGAATTACCAAAACATTAAATATAACTGGGTTATCATGCAGTAAGACTTATTGGGTTTATTTCTTTAACTTCCTTAAACAATTAACTTTGTCAATTAAAATAATTATAGACCATATTACCAGTGACAGTCCACTGCATGTTCGGAGAATGCCTTGAATTTGTGCATGCTGAAGAATTCAACTATAGGGTGAGCATTATTTTATTTGATGGCTGCAATTTCAAAATCCACTGTTAAAATGATTTCTTGATTAAAAATGACTCCAACTATTTAATGCAATGAATGAAATAAAACAGATTGAATGAAAATTTCAATGACTTAATTTGGAAGCAACTTTTCCATGGTATTTTATATGGATAGGCAGACTTACGTCTATTAAAGATATCGTTGGTGCAAGCTTGCACTATTAAATATTTTCAACCCAATTTATTTACTCGGTGCTTATAAGCCCAGCAGTCAGATGACACGTAAAGCTTTTTTCTGACTTATTTTGCAGGGCTCTACTATTCTTGAGTGCTGTAGAAAGAAACGGAACAAGCTAAGGCAGGATCTCATGACCTACATAGTTTACAGTGCTAAACTGTCACCGCCTGTTCTTTTCCACCTCCAGCCAAATTAACATTTATTTGGTGATCCTTTTCAATTTCAACGCGGCAACTCTGCTCACCTGGCTGAGTTTGTACACCACAAATTGTGAACTTTTTCCCTTTGCTCTCCAAAGCACCTGTCAATTTTGCCTGGGGAAAACATTCAAAAATTCCAAGCTATTTCCGAATCACATCATATGGAAGTGGGGAAACACGTGAGATAGCAGCATCTCAAGGATCCAAGGTCGAGTTGCATTCGTGCAAGAGGGGAATGAGGTCAAATGATGGGGCAGAAGGCTAACAAACAAATGAGGAGAGAGCAAACGTGCACAGCAGGGCAAGAGTTCAGTTAATTCACCCAGACGATCTATTCCAGACATGGTAAATGATACATTATTGGATCCAGATCTGCAACTGCTTTGTATATATTACATTATCAGGACCAAGCTCACTTAACTGTCATTAGCCAAAGCACAGAAACACTGTTATTGTTGAAGCCTGTTTGCTGAGTGTGCTTTAACTGAACTGGCAAGGCATTGTTTCACTCCTTTCCATTCCACACTCTTGCTCAACCGCAACATTATTGAAGTATAACAGCCAATAGTGGAGCACATATTTATGGTAGGCAATGAAATTTCAGTAATATACCAACCATTGTACAATCCAACAGATTACACCAAAGTAAGCAATGATAAACATTGAGTTAAATATCCATTAAGCAGCCAAGACTGCCAAACGCTACGAAGTGTTATTAGCTCCTCATGAATCAAACTCTCTATCTTAGAAGGAGGAAGCTATTGCAGATAAAGGGTGCTTTTGCAGATAACAGATAAAGAATGCTCCAATATAGACAATACAGCTTTCACAAATGACTCCAGCTACTGTATTCACAAATTTACTAAAGATTGATTGAATTTATTCATGCTGATTCTCTTCTCCCCAGGTTACTCACCTGTGTAAATTTAAAAAAAGACAACATAAGTGTACCAAGCAAAAAAATAACCTGGCTAAAAATACCTTTTAAATCTGTGCTTCACTTGTCATTGTATAGATTTATTTTTAGATTTCTCTTTCTTTTGACCTTTTCCAATTTCACTACTTTTCTCTATTAATTATCCTCACCCCATGATGAGGAACATGCAAAGGGAAAAGGAGTTATATGCAACTTGGTGTATTACACTCATCTCACAGTAACCTTTTTAACCTGTGGCTTAACGTTGTGGGTGATGTTCCGATTGTAGAAGGATCTGACTGGGAGGCCTCCTCTTACTTCCCGCCTAACCAAGTCCTGGTGCTTGTTTGTGAGCACCAGCGATCAGCCATTTCATCAGATGACCTGGACAGTTTGCTCAGGGATCCACCCTACCAAGTACACATCTATCAGTGTCTGCAGGACATTCTGTGCTGACCACTGCTTGATGGACTTGTGGTCAAAGGTGTTTGTCTGGAAAAAAAAATCTTTTCCATGGTGGGTAGGTGAGGTGGCAAAGTCCAGCTGATTGATACATTGCATGGCAATGGGACCAGGCCAATCCTCCACAACACCTTATCCACATTGTCTGGCATTATTGGTGACCCTTTGAACCCTTTTCATCTTGGATCTCCACATAAGCGGGATGTCTGCTCTGGTAGCCCCCCAGGCAGAGGTGCAGGGGGAACAGGCCACAACAGCGCCATGCACAGCAGTATCAAGAGCACCTTGCACCTCATGACCAAGTTCTTTCCTGTTATTGAGAGGGAGTGCACACCCACAGACATAATTTCTGGTGGACCTCTGCAATCTGCTTTGACCAATTTTTGTTGCACAACACGTCCCTCCAAATCAGATCCGCATATCTTCAGATAATCAGATCTGAATGTAAAGGGACTGGTGGACTCATCGAACCAGATACTGAGGAGCATTGCCTTGCTCTTCTTCTGGTTTACCCTGGCACCTGATGCAGGCTCAAAATAGCCGCAGATTCTGATCAGTCTGCAAACTGATTGTGTCTGAACAGAACACAACATTGTCTATGCCCAGGGAGGTTTTGATCCAAGTCCCTCCACTGCCTGGCAATATCATTCCTTTTATGCTCTCATCCTTCCTGATGGATTCAGCATATCATTCAGACTGGAGAGAATGGGCAGCCCTGCCTGACTCCAGACGCTGGAGAAGCTATCCATTTCCCAGCCATTGATTTGAACTATGATATGGATGTTCATGTAGAGCAGTTTAATCCAATTTCAGATTCCCTCCTCCAAGCCAATTTTGGATATCAGATCCATCATCTACGTACAATATCCAGTTGAACGCCTTCTCCTGATCCAAGCTGACTGGTCAAGCAGCACATGAAAAAAAACCCTTAAGGCCACTGAGTCCATGCAAAGTATCCATCATCCATTTACACTAATTCTACATTCTTATCAATTTCTCCAGATTCTAACACCCAAGCACATGCCATGGAGATGTACAGTGCCAATTAACTAATCTTTGGGATGTGGGAGGAAACTGGAAAACCTGGAGGACAACCAAGACAGAGAGAAAATACAAACTGTGCTTGAGCAGCAACTGAAGTATGTATTCAAAGCAGGTTTCTCCCACTGTGAGGCAATGGCTCCTTTCACTTGCTGCAGAAGTCTCAATGCCATAATTTTGCCCCCTTTCTCAATTAAGTATTTGCACATGAGCTATTGAACTTAAATGATTAAACATGAGAGATTTAATATTTGAATATGCATATAAAATCACCATGTCATTGGGGATAGGTTTCAAAATTACTAACTCATTTTGGGAGTTTATCATGACATTGTTAACCCAGTATGTTATGACAAAGCTTTTATATAACCTTTCACAAATTCAGGATCGCCCAGATATTTGACAACCAAGGAGGAACTATATGCCCAAAATACACTTTCATCATACACCAAATGCATTCTGAAATAAACCACAGTAGCTAAATGGGAGCTTGGATAAGGAACCTGTGTCATCATGAGAGTCAAATGCATGGGAAAAGCTGCTATCAACATTATCGAATCAGCCATCAAAAATATGCCAGATTAGAGCTATGAAATTATTAATTAGCAAAAAGCAAGTGATTTGCAGCTTAGTGTGCAAGTCAAGACCCAATGCAATAAAAAGCCTGCAATGGATAAATTAAAATTGATAATGAAACTGACATCCATACAATTATACCTTCATTTAAATCAGTAGCATTGGAGTTGACAGATCCAAAGCAGAATGATCTGCTGCGTTCTGATTATACACAAGAGAAATGGGGAAACCCAAAAGTGTTGAAATTCACGCTGGGTCTCAACTCATCAAAACATGGTCACTATATTACATTATTTACTCGAAATTTTAAACCAGATCTCTCATTCATATAAATGCTAAAGGGCAACTCAGCATTCCCAAACTTAATACAGTTTTGAACTAAATTTATGCCGTCAAAAGTGATTTTTAACTTGATTGTAAAGCTTTATTTCTCCCTTTATAAAATTTGAGTGCCTAGTCAAAAGACTATTCCTCCCAATCTTTAAACTGGGGATTTGGGAGGAGTTTGGAGCTGGGGATTTGGGAGGAGTGTAGTGAAGGGAATGAGTTGCAATAAGGACATGTGAGAGAAGAAGAAGACTAGGTAAAGGTTAGGGGAGCAAACTAATCATCAGGGTGATGGCATGATGCCAGTGGCTGAGGATGAATGCAGGGGAGCAGTTGGCAAAGATCAGAGGCCAAGTAAGTAAGCATGTTTAGACCTGGGGTAAGCCATTCTGCTCTTCATGGTCTGCAAGTAGTGCTGTTACAGCACTTCTATTTTTGACCAAACCTTCCTCCATTCCCTCAAAGAGACCCAATAAACTCAGTCAATGCAAGCCAAAAATGCAAAGCTTACAACACTGGTGCAATGCCCTAATCTTAAAAGCTGTTTCCAGAAAGATCTGCCTGTTGATGGTGTATTACTCTCCCACCCCTTCATCCCAATTTGTTTTACCTCCTTTAAAGATTGAAGTGATCTAGTGTAATTTTTTTCTTAATTATTTAGCTTCTCATCACTTCCATTCAATTTAGAACCAGAGAACATTAGAGCACAGACACAGGTCCCTTCAGCCCTTCTAGTCTGTGCTGACTCATTTTTTAAAAATTTGTCTCTTAAATAGTAGTTAAAAGACACACCATCACAAAGTCTATGGAAGTAACCAACTTAATGGTTTTAAATTGAAAGTGATTAAAGCAGAACCAACCAATTTCTTATGACAGGATGGGGAGGTGCATATTGAATCTCCTGAATCCACTAAATAAATTAGAATACAACATTACCTCTGATATTTCAGGAAACGTACAGATTAGAATGCATCCATTTAAATATTTAGTTTTTATTAAGTATGCTGATCTTTGTGCCCACATCATGTTCATGTTGGTGGACATGTATCCTTGCAAGAATTACTGCTTTTTGAAGAGGAAGTTTTAAAACTTTAAGAAAACAAAAGCAATAACATAATAGTAAAAAATAAATGTGGTTTGTCAGTTTCATAACAATATCATGGATTTAGCTATCTTTAAATACCAAATGTAATTTTAATGGAATCCTATAAAATTTATTTTAATAATTTTTTTTCTTTACACTTAAGTTTTATATGAAGATTGTTAATGTTTAAACATGGTATGCTAATTACATTATTGGGGATATTTTCTTAAAGGAATAATAGAGCCCCTCTGTGAAGAAGCAAAAACTAATTGACTACTTTCACTAATAATCTTTAATTAAAAAAATCTCTTCAGTTATATCTACTAATGTAGCTCATTCACACTGTCTAGCTTAATCGATTTAAAAAAAAGTACATTATATTCCAGCAAATGCTGAACATGAATGTACTGAAAGATTTGTAAATTAATTATTTCTAACAGACTCATGACCAAATAAATTGCAATCTCTGAAATTTATGACACTAAGGAGTGATTTAATTGCTTGTCTATTCATTAAAAACTGATGGGGTAGAACAGGAATGGCCAAACATTTTTAGTTGTGGGCCACATACAGAAAAATATAAGGAGTCAGGGGCCAAACAATATTAAGCTTGGCAGTTTTCAATCAGTTATGCTGCAAGGCAAATGGTTTTTAGACCAGAAAACCTCCATGGCATCAAAATTTAATTTCTTTCAAAATATCCATATGACTACTAAACAGTTTAACTGTTGACATTTGAGTAGTCTATTGATGTGCTCACATATTAGAGTAGGTATTTCCGTATCTGCTGCACTTAAATTTAATTTAAATAAATACAATAAAATTCTTTAAAACTCTCATTCAAAAAGCAGTGCAAAATAAAAAGCTTGGTGCAAAATAAGAAAAGGAGAAAAGATCAAGAAAGGGACAATGCAGTCTTAAACATTCCTCCACAACTCTCAGTGAATACAACTCATGGCCCAAGTGTCCACCTTAATGATTATGATGCAATATGTAAATCTGTAGATAGGCTATTAAAGTTAACAGATTCCTTACATATCAAACAAACACACTTCCCCATGACTTCTGTGAAAAAGTATTAATTTTCCCACCGTGTCTAAAATTTTTGGAACTCCTTGCTATTTTCTATCTTTTCAGTTTAGCAATGTTTAGTAAACTGAGGTAAGCATTTTTATCAATGAGTAACATTGCAACAGTCAGTCTGGTAGTTGTTCAAAATGGCAGCAACATTTAGTGTTGAAACTGAAAAGTGCAATGTACATACAGTACAGTGCAATTTATTGTTAGAGATTATGTTCTAATGGACCATATTCCATTTGATTTTTAAAATTCACCCAGGGCCACTTAAAAATGGGCAATGGGCCATAGTTGACCAGGGGGCCATAGTATGGCCACCCCTGGGGTAGAAAGAAGGAAATTATTTCCAGTGATTGGGGAGCTGATAAGGGCAGAATTTCATAAACATTAGGGTCAGGTTTTTCAGGAACTTAACTTGTGAACAGTTTCACAGTTAAAGAATACCAGAAGTTCAAAACTCTTCCAAACAGTTGATGCCAGGACATTATTTTAGTTTAAGTCTCTATTAATCAGTGTCAATTGAATGAAATAGATTGCAGATCAGCTGTGATCTCTCTGAAACCCAAACCAAGTTTGGAAGGCTTAATGGGCATATTTGTTCCAGCATTTATTCCTTCTCAAAAAATTTACATGGTCACACAATGGCCCAGAGTTGATTGCAAAGATAATGGTAAAATAAGTATGAATGCATTAATCAATTAAAAGGAAAATCTTGCAGCAATTGACAATAAGGAGTCCTGGTAATTTATTGGTGAAACTTGATTAAAAAATACACAGATAAAAATCATCTTACAGACCTTGCTGCAAGATGATCCACTCCACTGAATCCAAGGGTAGAATTTTCTGTCCTCAGAAATTATATACAGCTATGAAAAACCTAATCCCACATAATGTACATATACATTATGGGACCATAATCTGTAGGAGGCGATACTCAAAGTATGGTAAAGGGATATTGCCAGACAGTAGTTTTAACATTTTTTTCCCCATAATCAAATTTTCAAAATAATCACATTGTGCCATTAATGTAAATGCAAAAAAAAAAAAATGGTAAGGAACCAAAGGCTTTGCTCTTCAGCCAACAACAAAATTTAACTTCACACGACCAGGTTAACAAACACCATGCTGCATGTTCAAGAGCCCTGAGGGAGTTGGAAACTCATCTAGCATGGTTCTGACTGACAAAGATTATACACAGCTGTGCAGCTTAAGACCAGCTACCAATAATTACAAGACGAGAGCCAAAAATATCCTCTGAAAAAAATTAGTTTTCGCTTTTTTAAAAAGAAAGTACTTGTATTAAATTTTCATTATATTCCTCATTGCATCAAATGACCTCTCATCTGACTCTACAAATATACAAGTTGAATAACTGCTACAGTATTTGTTTTTTATAAAATAAGCTGAGCGATTGGAAAAAATTAAATTGCGGAGTCTCCTTTTATTCTGGGACACTTTTTGTTTATGTTAAAATCAACAAAAATATGCAACTTCATTAAATCCTGGTCCCAGGTTCCAAAGTAATTCATTTCATTTTTAATATCAGGTTTCATTGCAGCAATCTTATAATTATAAACCAGGAGAGGTAAAAGAAGCAAAAAAAAAACCTCTCATAAGTGGACTGTAAGAATAAAAGGATTTTTTGTTCCTTTCCTCCTGCAAGAACAGAGAAATCACCTAGCAGCAGAATTTTGAACAAAGCATCCCATCGGATTCAGTGGTCATCCTCCTTCAGAATCAGAAATGAGCACCAGAAATGCAATTCCTACGACCAAATTTATGAAATTGACCAGCAAGTTACTCTTTTCATTAATGAACCATCTATAAATGACATAAAGAAATTGTTGATCACAAATTATGTCTTGGATTGAATTTTGCTGGTTGCGCCACATGGACTTACTATGTGCTAAAAAAATATTAAATCATTTTGCCTTTTTAACAAGCAACCTGCAAAATTCATTTTATTTTTAATCATTTTAATATTTTTCAAAGTATCAAGAGTATTCTGAAGAATGGAAAGACCTTGATTGTCTTTACCATCAATCAAAAGCTTTGAGTGCTTAAGAGGAATTGTTTTAGCCCTGTTATTTTACTTGATTCAAAATCATTCACCTCCAGTATTTTCTTTACTTTGAGAAAAGACATTCAAATCCTGCCCACAATGGAAAATCCAGGCTGATGAAATAAATTTCTTAGAAATATTTTTAAATTTATGCTAGAATACCCTTAGCACAACACTGTGCATGTTTAATACTGACAGTAAAATGCACACACACATTCATATATCATAATTAAACATAATATTGGTCAAAATCAATATTCTGCCTAATGAAAATGAAGTGTTAACTCTCATCAAGAATTCACATGTTCTGAAATTACTGACAAAAGTTATTTTTAATGTAAGAACCTGGATTTATTATTTGTACATTTTATTTATGTTCATTAATCAAGATTATTCTACTTCTTTAAATATGGAAAAAAGGTGGAGTTACTCGATGGAATAGGTGTTTTATAACACAACCCTGT
The DNA here is from genome assembly GCF_036971445.1 of Narcine bancroftii. Taxonomy (NCBI): domain Eukaryota; kingdom Metazoa; phylum Chordata; class Chondrichthyes; order Torpediniformes; family Narcinidae; genus Narcine; species Narcine bancroftii. Next base: position 340,156,663 of record NC_091469.1, read on the forward strand.
GCTAATATTAGAAAACTTAACACTCTGTGTTATGCAGTAGAATTTTACCTAAAACCTGATCACAATTTGTAATCAGTGTGCAGGCAGCTGCTACCAAGAAGTTACAACACTTTCATTCATGCTTTTACCCAAAAATTCCCTACACCAGTTGCCCAATGAAATTAAACTAAAACACAAGTTGCAGTTATAATCCAGTCAGTGCAAAGCCCAAATGTTGTAAGACTACTGCCTCCATGTGAAAGAAGAAAAATCAAACATTCAAAATGTCTTGTGTAATGTTTCTAATTACGTAACTACAGATTTAATATAACACATACATGCAGCTATTCTAAAGCTGCCTCCATGTTTGTCTAACCCCAGATTATGTTATGTACAATTACTGTTGATATGTGGGGCAAGGATTTCTGACAAAAATGTATGTGATTATCCTCAAATGATACAAATTCCGAAATGTACAACAGTGCATTACAATAACCAAGAAGTATAGTAAAGCAAATGAATATAATTATTTAAAAAATACAAGGACACACAAGCATGATGGCCAAAGTATTTTTGGGATGGGGAAGTTTTGACAGGATCACCCACAAAACCACAAAGAAAGCCTCTAAATCCCAGGTCTGTTAAACTGCACTATTTAGATGGATAAAAGGCAACAGTGTTCCCACTGTCAATATGTTATGGGATATATTAAACTACAGATGCTTTATTGAAAACATCTGTGAAAATTTCACTTGAGTTAGAGTACATTCTTGATGTGTCAAGTTTATTACACTGGAAAGTTTCAATGACATTATATAAAGCTAACATTTGTGGAAAATATTAATTCTGATGTAAACTGTTGCAGGAGGGAATGGGTGTCAGTTTGCACTCCTACTTGAGTCTATCACAATGGCAAGGACAGCACTCCTGAAAAACATAGTTACAACTGGTGAGTATTTAAAAATACAGAGTTAATGAATGCTTACCCAGCATGAAATTGAATAAAGCAATGTTTAGCAAATATAAAAAGAGCTTTATGAATAAAAGGCCAACGGTATAAACGGAATATACTAGATCTCCAGTAAGGTGTTTCCCAAATGACTGCTCACAAAAATTTAAAGATGTGATATGAGGAAATGTAGCAAGAAGGATATAAAGTAAATTGATATATGAGAAACAAAGATTTTGTATAAATGGAGCTACTTGGTCTGAAAGTGGCATACACCAGATCCCTCTTGATACATTTATTCAAAATTGGTTTCAGGGTATATAACTTTGAAATTTGCTGAGGAAAACAGAAGTTGCACAAGAAATAACAACAGATATTATACAAACACTGAGAAGAATCAGCATAGCATATAGGCAAGAAGAACATGAAGAACTGAGAAAAATGTAGAATTCATTCATGGCAGTGGCAAGATATCATTTGTTTGCTGTAAACTTCCAGAGAATAATTACTAAATATCTCCATGAATTCATAAAGATTCTGGACAACAGCAAGGCAATATGCACAAAAATTGAATCACATGGAGGCAATAAGACAAGCTCTGCCCACAAAATAGACTGTCACGGGAAACTCTCATTGAAAATACCTGACCCTAATGTTTATGAAAATAAAATTTTCACAAAACTATTATTTTCAGAAGATTCCGTAGGAACCTGCACTGTGCTGTAACATCACATTCAGCTGAGAATTATGTTCACATTATGGTTAGGATTGTGATTCTGTTTTAAGTGACAATTAGAACAGAGGGATGGAAAGATATCTTTAGTTTTCCCATCGGGCTCACTAAATTGGTTGTGTTTTTCATCTTTGTCTTGCTCTTCTACCAGCATTATTCTCACAATTATGTCAAAACATCGTAATAAAATCTACAGAATACATGAACACGCAAAATAGGGAGTTTCAAGAACAATTGAAAATTCCTGACTGAACTAGATTTGTTTCCACAGTAATATCAGTCTCACTGCTCAGAAAATTTGATAAACATCTGTGACACAGAGATGCAAATTTGCTTTAGATAACCTCAGCGATACTAATCGATGATGATACCAATACTTCCACTTTCCCATAGCCTCTCCAAACAGCACTTAAACAATTTCATTTTCCTAACTCAGTCAGATGGAGGAATCAGCTTCTGTTGTAACAAGTCCTTACTTTCAGAGGTTCTTGATGCCAGTTCATTTGCGTTAACATTATAGTTCAAGAATGTTGACTTGTCTCCAGAGGTAATATATTCAAATATTACCCTTTCACAATAACAATTCTGGGATCTATTTTACAAACAGAAATAGTGAACGTTCTCTGACTATTTAAATTATTCTCTCACAAAATAAACTGGAAATACAGACATTGAATGTTAAGGTATAAAAAAAAGCACCTCATTTGAACACTGACCTTTTTACCCTGAAGTTTCCATCTCACATAAAACAAATGAATTTGGGATAATAATTAATGATATTTCTTCCATGAGAGAAAAACTATTAGAATGATCTGTCTGAACTGAATCAGCAATGATTTAAAATCAAAATCTGTTACATGGATATGTCATGAATACTGTTGAACATTGCACCAGCAAAGACACAAATACTTTACCTTATCACTGGTAATATTTATTTGTGGTTGGGGTTCAAGCACCATTTTCAAGATTATGCATCAGCTGACTCTGATTGGGGAATCTCCAAAAATGATTGAAATTATTTGTAAGTTACAGTCCTGCATGCATTTGTATAGACATTTCACATGTTCAGGAATCCCAAAGTCAACCTCTATTTTATTGCAGAAGAGTATACAGTTTGTAATGTAGGGAAATTGTAATAAGGAAATATTGACAAGGACTTGTCAGAGGTTGACAGCTTCAGAAGCTCCTGGTGTATTTTTGAGACAGATCTAATTGCTGTCTTCGTGAGTCTCAAATGATCTTTGCTTTAAGAATTATTTGATCTGTAGACAAGGTGCCTCAATGCATCATCCCTCTGTGAACACATGAACACAAGAAAAGAGGAGAAAGAGTCGGCCACCAGGCCCTTTCTATTTTCCTTCTAGGTCATTTGGTATAGTTTCTAGTGGAAATACAATTTTTTCTGGTTCATGCATCAAATGAAGGAAAGATTGGGTTTGTGAAAATATTTCCTTCATGATGAAAGCCCAAGAGCAATTTGCAAACTGCAGGAATGAAGCATTCCAGTCCATTTGTTTCCTGTTTTCTTTCTGTTGGAGAAAGCTGGGAGAAATATACCAGTTTCTTATCAGCAATGCCAATACTTTTTTAATCAAGCCAGCAACAAAAGATATAAGTAGCATAAATATGTTATTGTGGTAGAAGAATTTATGGCGATCAACATTGGTTTTGGTGAGCATTTTAGTTGAGCAACAGAGAACTCCCAAGAACATCTACTAGAGAGAGAAATTAAACAGCATGTTACAGAAGCACCATTTCCATAGTGCAATTTTCCTGGTGGTTTCAGCCTGATGCTGTAGAGTGATTTTCAACATTTTCAGGCTCTGTTTAACCTTAATAATCACATACTACTGACTACTGACTAATATCATACTAGATACTATTGACTACTGAGCAGCTTGAAATGCAAAATATAGAATATACCTTCTAAACAGCATCCACACTCTTTGGACAGCTGGGTGGAGCATCATTAAAGGGCTTATGAATGAATGACAATTGCTTTCCTTGCATTTATGACTTGATACTAATTTTGTAAGCTTCGAAATGCCAATTTATTGTAATTGCAGATCATTTTCAGTGCAGTACTCAGAACGGAAAATCTATACTATGTGCGAGCAGACAAAGCAACAGCATAGATCTTTCCAGAAGTGCACTGAGGAATTGCATCTGAGATAGGAAAGCCCAGAAATTCTTAATGGCATTAGAAATTGCCTAGATCGCCACAACAACTTTGGCAACAATTTTGTTCTATTTATTCCTCTTCAAAGGAACTTGTGAAACAACTCTTGATTCCATATTGTTTAAGGAATTATGAGAGAAAATCTTGGAGAACATGTTGGCAACAGAAGAAAAGATCATTTTCAAAGGCAAAATCCAAAGTGTGACCTCATATCTTTTACAATATTAAGAGTGCATTTACAATATTAGCTGAATGGAGTTCCCAATTTAATTGAATTCTTCTTCTAATTTTAATTTTTAATTTGATTTAGACATATAGCACAGTAATAGTCCTTTCCAACCCACCCAATACACCAATTAGCCTACAACCCAGGTACATTTTTGAAAGGTGAGAGGAAACCAGAGCACCTGGAGGAATTCCACGTAGGCACAGGAGAACATACACATTTTTTACATAGTGCCTGATTCAAACCTGGGTCACTGCCGCTGTCATAGCATCGTGCAAACAGCTACACTATCAGTACCACCCTAATAGTCAAAATATTCAAGTACAGGCTTGCTAAACTGAAATTTAAATATCAAAGTGGTCATTTGAGCAGCTGGAATGACAATGACAGCTCAGAAGGTATAATGACAGTACAGACTTACTAACTGTTCCAACTATATGTGGCATGCAAGCTTGCTGATGACAGAAAAATTAGTGATATAATCGGTGTTTTACAACGCTGAAACAGGTCCTTCATGCCAACCAAGCAGATTATCGGCATTCAATTATCCATCATTGGGAACACTGTCTGGGCAGGGCGAAGAGCATCATCAAGGATGCATCTCACTCTAACCATGGACCTTTTACTCTTCTCCCATCCGGTAGGCACTACAGGAGCCTTCAATCTTGAACCAGCAGGCTCAAAAAGAGCCTTTTCCCCCCCTGAGGCTGTGACCCTGCTGAATCTTAAATCGCAGCGCTGTCTGGTACTGCACTCACATTGTACTGTCAGTACTTTTTTAATTGTATGTTTGCTAAATGCACTTGTTTTTATTTGCACATAGTTATTTGTATATAGCACTATTTTTAACATTTCTGGTTGGATGCTAATAGCATTTCATTGGCTTTGTATTTGACTTGGCACAATGACAATAAAGTTGAATCTAATCTATAAAAAAGTTAGAGACTCAATCAAGCTAGTCCCATTTGCCTCCATTTATTCCAATATTGTTTGAAATATTTCTTATCCATACAGTTTCTATTTCCCCAGCCATATTTATCTTATTCACGACTCTAAGAGCATTGAGTTCAGTTCCGATTGCGTAGCGATAGGCAGGAAGTCAATCAGCTGGAAAGGATGCAGAACAGATTCACAAGGATGTAACTGGGACTCGATGGATTAGGATACATAAAGAGATTGGAAAGGCTGGGACTTTCTTTCCTGGAGCACAGGAGCTGAGAAGTAAATAAAATTATAAGGGGCATAGATATGGTGAATGGTCATACTCTTTTTTTCAGGAGTAGGGAAGACAAAAAACAATATTTAAGGTGAGAGGGTGAAGACTTAAATGGGACCTGAAGGGTAATTTTTTTTCACACAGATATGTGGAATCAGCTGCAAGAAGAAATGGTAGAGGCAGGTACCATTACATTTAAAAGTCATTTAGACAGGTATATGGATAGGAAAGGTTGAGAGGGATATAGGCCAAACACAGGCATAGGAGATTAGCCTAAGTATTGAATTTGATTGGCATGGACAAATTGGGCCCAAGGGCTTGTTTGAGAAGAAGGTTTGGGAAAAAAGAAAAAAAAAACTGAAGTCCAGCAACTCGAGGCAGAAGAACAGATTTTTTTTGTCGACAGCTAGCCAACTCTTAAATCTCCCCTTACTACCTGAATCATAAACTACTTCAGCACCAAAGCAAGACCACAAAAAGTCAGTACTATTAAAATGCTACCTTTTTCTTCTTACACTAAATGAAATTGTGAATATTTATTTTCTTGTTTGTACAGGGTAGTTTGATGTATTCCATTAGAGTAATTTCTTTTTAAAAATACTATCTATTTGATAATGAATTTATGGTCATATGCCTTGTAAATGTACCTTTGCCCTGAAATTCTGACCTGCTGCAGCTAAAGAGGTACTATGTTAAGGACACACAATTACAATAGCATACATTAAATTAAATTAAACAGATAATACATATAAAAGAAACATAATAACTCTTCAGCTATCATACTGCAAGTAAAATAAATGGTTTTTCAAGTGTGCAAACAGTCCTTTTGTGGTGTCAGAACAGTCTATGCTTAGGGAAACGAGGGTAGGTTCAAAAGCTTGATAGCCTTTGGAAAGAAACTGATCTTGAACCGAGAAGTGATTGCTTGTCTTCTAGATTCAGAACAGTTTCTTTTGCTGCAGCAAATAAGAATTTTTGTACTTTGTATTTAAGAGCAAGAGAATAAAGTCATTATTATCATTATAACCGTGCTGCATAAATCTATGACTCTCTGACTGAAAAGGAAAAGTAAAACACACAGATGTTTTAAAAACACAAATCCATAAAAATTCAAAACTGATATATGTGGACATCAAGAGCTTTGAACCTAGGCCTCACGAAACCATTTCAACCCAATCATACAGGAAGTAGAGCTCTGGGCAACAGAGGCTACATTGTGTGGTATGGAAGTCAGAACATGTTGTTTCATCTCTCCTCACACCACAAACTCAGCACTTAGAGTTACCAGAAGTGGGCTGAGGGAGTCTAATCAGCTCAAAATTTCATTAATGCAATAAATCAGACACAACCACACCTTTAGCACAGAAAACCGGTTTCAATAATGGCTTAAGCAAGAAAGTCTGCAGACGCTGTGATTGAAGTTAAATACACAAAAGTTCAGGAGAAACTCAACAGATCATGCAACATTCTTTATGGCAAAGATATACAACCAACATTTCAGACTTGAGCACTTCATCAATGTACATGCAAAAAGCAGTAAGGCGCCTGAATAAAAGGGTGGGGTGAGGAGAGAAGAAGGGACAGGGAGGGGAGCACAAGCCAACAGGCAAGAGGTCAAAGGAGGATATGGGTGGGAGAGCAGGAGAAAAAAAACTGTAATGGGGGAGGGAGATAACTCTCTGAATGCAGAAGGAATTGGGGCAGGAAGGTGGAGAAAAGGAGACAGAGGGATAGAGAAAGAGAATGATGGGGAGGGAGGCCTAATGGAAATCATAGAAGTCAATGTGAATACCATCTGGTTGGAGGGTGTCCAATCTAGATAGAATATTAGGTGTTATTACTCCAATTTGCAGGTGGCCTCAGTTTGGCAGTGAATGAGGTCATAGACAGACATATCGATGTGGGAATGGGGCGCAGAATAGAAATAATTAGCCACTGAGAATTCCGCGTAACTGCAGCGGACAGAATGAAGGTGCTCAACAAAATGGTCTCCCAGTCTTCATCCGGTCTCTTCGATGTAGAGGAGGTCACAATAGGAACATTGGATTCAGTACTTGAATTCTGCAGATTCACAAGTGAAGTGTTGCTTCACTTGTAAGGATAATTTGGGGCACCAAATAGAGGCGAGGGAAGAGTTATGGGTGCCTGTGTAGCATTTCCTGTGGTCACAGGGGGAGGTAGCAAGAGGGTGATTAGTGAGAAACATTGAGTGGACGAGGGAGTCACAGAGGGAGTGATTCCTGCAGAAAGCCGAGTGGAGAGGAGAGTGTAAGATGTATCTGGTAATGAGGTCACAATGTAGGTGACAGAAATTGCAGAGGATAATATGTTCGATGTGGAGGCTGGTGGGGTAGAATGTAGAATCCTGGCAAATCTAGGGCTGGAGGAGGCCAGGACAGATATGTGAGACATAGAGGAGATGTGAGTAAGGGCTGAGTTGATGGCAGTAGAGGGGAAGCCATGTTTATTTGAAGAAGGAGGACATCTCGGATGATCTGGAATGGAAGAGCACATCCTGAGAGCAGAACTGATGGAAATGAAGGAATTAAGAGGAAGGAATAGGCAACAGGGTGTGAAGAGGTGTAGTTGAAATAACTGTGGAAATTGGTGAATTTGTAGAAAATGTCTGCAGAGAGTTTGTCTCCTGAGATGAAGACAGAGAGATTGGGAAAGACCAGAGTGTGGCCAGAGATGGACTAAGTGAATCAGAGGTCGGGGTGCTCGTTAGCAGCAAAGTGACTAAAGTTGACAAGCTTACCATGGGTAGTGCTAATGTAGTCATCAATGCAGCAGAGGAAGAGTTGGAGGCTTGACTGTCTAGGCTTGTAGCATGGATTTCTCCACATTGCCAACAAAAAGGCAGGCATAGTATGCAGATATCCATGGCTATCTCTTTGACTTGGAGAAAGTAGGATGAGAAAGGAGGTTATGGAGAGTGAGAACATTTGCCAGGTGGAGGAAGGGGAATGGTTGAGTCTGTTGCTGAGAAAGAAACAAGGGGCTTTAAGACCTTCAGTATGTGGGGATGGAGATGTATAGATATTGAACATCCATGGTGAAATGAAACAGTCTGGTTCATGAAACTAGAAGTTGATGAAGTGATGAGGGCATGTGAGATATCACGGATGTAGATTGGGAGGGACTGGACCAGGGGGACAATTGGAGTCAAGGTAAGCTGATACCAGTTCGATGGGACAGGAGTAGGTGGAAACAATGGGTCCACCATGATAATTGGGTAGTGGATCATTGGTAGGAGGTAGAACCGGGCTATGTGAGGTTGGGGATCAATGTGCTTGGAAGTCATGGGAGGGAGATGACTGGAAATTACGAGGTCAAAGATGGTACATGAGACAGTGACTTGATATATTTTGGTGTGGTACTGTACAAGGGGTAAGTAAGAGGAGGTGTCTGAAAGATGTCATCTGGAATCGGCAGGGCAGAGAATAGTGCGCAAAACTACAACTGTGGCTCCCTTGTCTGAGGGCATGATAGTGAGACTGAGATAGGTAAAGAGAGAGTGATGGACAGTGCGTTCTGATGGGGTAAGGTTAGAATAAGTGAGGGGAGAGGTGAAGTTGAGATGTTTGATGTCTTGGTGGTAGTATTGTGTTGGAGCATAATTTATAATAGCTTTGATTCATATTGGATTAATATATATTTTGCTGCAGTACATTGCCCTGGGTACCAATATGCAATATAAAGAGAACAGCTCATTTTTCACTTTCATATGGTGACAATTTTTTCCTGTATCAATGATCCTTCCTGTACTTCAGAATTTCATTGTTACACTTTCTTGCAATGAGGTATAAAATTACCACTATCTTAAAAGTGATGATTATATTAGATTGTACAGTCTCAGTGGACAAAATTCGACCCCACAGCCTTGCAAGTATCAGCAGTGAGTTGGTGGTAGCACTCTGATGTCAGAAGGTTAGGGGTTCACATTTCACTCCAGAGTTTTGAGCACAGAATCTAGGCTGATACTGCATTTGAGTGCAGTGGTTGAAGGTTCAAAGATGGGAAGTTAAACCAAGGCCACACACAAAGCACTGGAGGAACTTAGTACGTCAGGTGGCATCCAATGAAAGGAAAAGATAGTCAACATTTCTGACCAAAAGCCCTTGATAAAAGGGTGCAGGTGGTGTAGGAGGAGGAGCCCAGGCTGGGCAGGTGACGGGTGAATATAAGCAGGAGGGGGAAGAAAACAAAGCAGCTGAGGATGGGGGGAAGAGCCAAGGGCTAGAAAGATGCACACTGATAGATGGAAGGAAGGGGAAAAATCAGGGGCTGGAAGAAGGCAACAGGCAATAGGGTGAGGGAAATAAAAAGAGGAGAAATGGGGACAGAGAGATAAGGGAAAGTGGGGGCGAATGGGGGTGGGGGATCTGGGGTGAGGGGATAAGATGGGGTTGGAGAAAGGGGGCTAGTAGATATTGGAGGTCGATATTGATGCCATCTGGTTGGAGAATGAGTGCCAAGATGGAATGAAATCCCAGCAACAATGCTGCAACAAAATACACATAAAAGCAAGAACCCTCTTCTCAAGTGGATGTAAAAGATTGCGTGGTACGAGTTTGAAGAAAAGGAGAGCACCCCAGTATACCACGTAATGTTCATCACTCAACCAATGTCACCAAGAAAGATAAATTACTTTGCGGTCGTGGGACCTTTCTGTACCTAAGCTGGCTACCCGATTTCCTGTAACACAAGAGCAGTTACACTTCAAAAGTTGCTCAATGTGCATTGGGACTTTGAGGTTATGAAAGGCATTATATAAATAAAAGGCTTCCTTTTTATATAACATTAATTAAATGAACTGCCATATTTTTATTAGATTTCATTTAAATTAAAGTGCTCACATGAGACAACAAAAAGCCAATGGAGTCTAAAGGTTGTTGGCTTTCAGATTAATGTCAAACCAAGGTCTTTCTTGTCTTAAGGTGGACATTAAAGATATTTTAAAATTTAAAAGAATTAAGGATAAACTTGCCCTTAACGATCACTTAATCAAGATCACAATCTTTTAGAGATAATGTTCTCAACAAATTAACAATTGAACAGGGAGTGGTAATAAATAGGTCTTCGTATTGGCAGACAGGTATAACTGGGGGACTACAAGGTTCAGTGCGGGTACCCCAGCTATTTAAATATATATTTATGATTGAGACAATGGAATTGTATGTCATAACTCTAAATATGCTGAGTTACTGCATTAGCTGTGAGGAAGATTCCAAGAGACTGCAGGGTGACTTGGACAAATTCAGAATATGGGCAAATGCATGGCAGTTGCAAGGTAATGTAAATAAAGGTGAGGTTTTCCAATGTGAAGCCAATAATAGGAAGCGGGCTATTATTTGAATGGTGACAAATTAGGAAAAGTGGAGATGCAACAAGGTCTGGATGTCACGGTGCATCAGTTATTGAAAGTTGGAATGCAAGTACAGCAGGCGGTGAAGAAAGCAAATCACATGTTGGCCTTTATTACAAGAGGTTTTGAATACAGTATAGAAGCAGGAAGGTCTTACTGTAATTGTACAGGGCTTATGTGGCCACACCTTGAGTACTGTATATAATTTTGGTCTTGTAATCCAAGGAAGAACATTATTGATATTGAGGGAGTGCAGGGAGGTTTTGCCAAACTGATTTCTGGGATAGTAAAAATGAAATAGGACTGAGACTGGATACTCAGTGAAATTTAAAAGTATAGAGGAGATCTCAGTGAGATGTACAAAATTCTGACAAGACTCGACAGGTTAGATGCAGGAAGAATAGTTTGAATGTTGGGGAAGTCCAGAACAAGGGCTCACAGTCTCAGGATAAGAAGTAAGCAATTTAGGACTGAAGTGTGGAGACACTTATTCATTTAGAAAGTTGTGAACTAGTGGAATTCCCCACCGAAGAAAGTTGTTGAAGCCAGTTAATTAGAAATATTCAAAAGGGTGGCGAAAGGGATCAAGGGGTAGGAAGAGAAAGTAGGAATTAGGTTCTGAAGTTGCATGATCTGCAATGATCATATTGAATAGTGGTGTGGACTTGAAGGTTTGAATAGCCTACTCCTGTACATATTTTCTACCATTACTCATCCTCTGGAAAAGTTGAATCATAATAGAGTTTTTCATACACCCATAGTTGAATCTGACCACTTGTATCCATTGCATTGATAATTAAATTGAACCATTTGCTATTTATAACTATCCCAAATAATGTACTGGTAAATGGCTAATGTTTTCAATTGATTTTTTAAAAGAAATGTATTTGAATTGAAGTGTAAAATCAGGCCCTAAATGCAAATAACACTTTCTAACACACAAGCACACAATTGGAATTAGAATTGTGTGGAAACTGAGCAATCTGCAGATATTTGGCCAGCTTACACGCAATGCAAATGTCACTGTTAAATAAACAGAACAGAACAAAAGCAGAAAACTGGTCCAATCCATCCTATCAATATTTATTACATGTTGGAGAAAGAGGGAGCCTTTTTTTTGTCTGTCCTGGCCACCTTACTATTAAATCACCTGAAGCTGCCTCACTCCTTCTATCCACAACTTTGAGAAGAATCAGGTTACATCCTCTCCCCATGGCAGGAGAGCATATTGGCAATTTAGTGAGTAACTCCCATAAGTATACATTATTTCTGTGTGTTACTGGGCTAAAGACTTAAATGCATTGAGCCTTAGCGAACACAGGCATACAAAAAACATTCCTCCAACTCTGGATGAAACTGATATCTTGCTTGTTAGTGTACATATCTATGTCTTTCAGGTTTTATTTCATGCATAGCATGGATATATCTCTTGTGTACCTTGGCCTGTCAAATCATGATGAGAAAGAAAAAGAGAACGGCAGAACTCAAGCACTTATCCTTAGATAAGTGGAAACTATTAGCTTCACTAAACAACCAATAAACTATACACTATGTAAACAATGTTTGCTGCAGGCTCTTCTCTGAAACTCTTTGGACAACCATTTCATGAATCATTCAAAGTAAGGGATTTTTTAAAAAGCAATTTTATACCATTGGGCTGGAACAGGCTAGTTTCTCACCCAAACTCTACTGCCCTATCTGGCTCCTTCTGGATATTTGTGACACGACTACAAATTTAAGGAACTCTGCATTCTTCTTTTAAAATCTGTCAGCTCTTTCTATATTGCTCAGCCAGAGAGACAGGCTGAACAATTGTTTCTGATATTCAACTGATTCAACTCTGTAATATACATCATGATGAAATCTTCTAGTTTTGTTTCTGAATGGGAATGAAGAAGATGAAAGATACCTCTCTTGTACCCAACCTGAACAGCATGAATGAGCTATAAAAGCCATTGATCTACTTATCAGGAGTGCCCAAACTTTGATCTTAGGAGAGGAATTTTCAGGACCAAGCAGAAGATGGCAGACAAAAATTGCTGTTGGCATAGAAACATAGAAGATAGGAGCAGGAGTAGGTCATTCGGCCCTTTGAGCCTGCTCCACCATTCAATGAGATCATGGCTGATCTTAAAGGTCAGTACCCCGTCCCCGCCTTCTCTCCGTAACCCCTAAATCTTTTATACTGAAGAAATATATCTAATTCCCTCTTAAATATATTCAATGAACCTGCCTCTACTGCCCTCTGTGGCACTGAATTCTACAGATTCACCACCCTCTGGGTAAAGAAATTCCTCCTCATCTCGATCCTAAATGGTTTGCCTATTATCCTCGAACCATGGCCCCGGGTTCTGGACTCCCCCACCATTGGAAACATCCCTTCCGCATCCATTCCGTCCATTCCTACCAGAATTTTATATGTCTCTATGAGATCCTCTCTCAATCTTCTAAACTCCAGCGAGTACAATCCCAATTTGCGCAATCTTTCCTCATAAGTTTGTCTCTGTCACTGACAATGTCATTGCTTAGCCAGAAGTTCATCATTTGGGCATTTTTTTTTCAACTCATATGTGAAATATGTTGGAAGTTACATTAGGAATTATATCAACCTAAGTGTTACATGATCTTCTTATGTGTTTAGAATTTAACCACCCTGTTTCTCCCCCACATAGTTGTAGTTCCTTATACCAGACAGCATCTGTACATATGAAGCACCTCATTCAGACGAGCTCATCTTTCTTCAAAAGGGAAAAGAGTGATTCACCCTCACGAGCCTCAAGCTCCAGTAACTATAATGTGCAGTCACCGAGGATGACTGTGTATCTGGTCACATCCTTAAAACCTGTGTGGATCAAATGGCTGGAGTTTTGGAAACATTTTTAACCTCTGGTGTGATAGTATGATGTTCCCATCTGTTTCAAAAGGATAACCATCATACTGATGCCCAAGAAAAAAATAGGGACCCTGCCTCAATGATTATTGGCTAATTTGCATTTACCTCCAGCACGATGATGAGCTTAGAGATGTTAGTTATGGAGCAGACCGCCTCTTGTCTCAGGAAGAACCTGGACCAATTTCAATTTGCCTACCATCACAACAGGACCACAGGAGATCACTGTTGCCATCTTGCTATACTTCTACTCTCCATTAGACCACCTCGATCACATGAATATCTCTGTCAGGCTGTTGTTCATTGGCTACAGCTCAGTATTTAAAACACCATCAGACCTGAAAAACTAACAATCAGGCTTAGGGAGCTAGATTCTGGTCCTCCTTGTTCAACTGGATCCTCAACTTCCTCATTGGCAGACTAATTATTTTTATTTTTCACACTATGAACCATACTGACCAAAATACACACAAACATTTCCCTCTTGAATATACACAGGGTCATTTTCACTCCTTTTCCCCCCTCCCTTGCCTTCCTCCTTCACCTCCCCTCCCCACTCACTCAACGTTCAATATATATGATACATTAAACCCATTAAACAATGTCATCACACAATGAAAATAAACAAGAAATTTGTGTCTTCTACTTTTACATACTGGGTCAGTTCATTTCGTCTTCTTCTCCTTCTGTCATTTTAGGTGGTGGAGGTCCATGGTAGGACTTCTCTGTTGTGTTCCAAGTACGGTTCCCAAATTTGTTTGAATACTGTGATGTTATTTCTTAAATTATATGTTATTTTTTCCAATGGAATACATTTATTCATTTCTATGTACCATTTCTGTATTCTCAGGCTATCTTGTAATTTCCAGGTTGACATAATACATTTTTTTGCTAGAGCTAAGGCTATCATAATAAATCTTTTTTGTGCTCCATCCAAATCGAGTCCAAGTTCTTTACTTCTTATATTACTTAGAAGAAAGATCTCTGGATTTTTTGGTATGTTGCTTTTTGTGATTTTATTTAATACCTGGTTTAGATCTTCCCAAACTTTTCCACTTTCTCACATGCCCAAATTGCATGTACTGTTGTTCCCGTTTCCTTCTTATAGTTAAAACATCTGTCTGATACTGTTGGGTCCCATTTATTTAACTTTTGGGGCGTGATATATAGCCTGTGTAACCAATTATATTGTATCATGTGTAACCTCGTGTTTATTGTATGAATCTAATTGATGCAAATTGACAACATCACCTCCCCTCTCACTGACCATCAACACTTAATGCTCCTCAAGGCTATATCATTCGCTGCTCTACACCCTCCCTCCCCCAACTCATACCCATGACTGCAGAGCCAAGTTCAGCTCCAATGCAATCTTTATATTTGCCAACTACACCACTGTCATTGACTGAATAATGATGAGCTAGAATACAGGATGAAGATCAAGGATCTGGGTGCTGGAACAACAATCTTATTCTTAATATCGGCAAGACCAAGGAGCTGATTGTGGATTTTAGGAAAGAGAGGCTAAAGGAACACACATCTGTCTTTATTGGTGGGACAACAGTGGAGATAGTTAGTACCTTCAAGTTCTTGGGCATCCACAAATTGCAAGACCTTTCCTGGAACCAGCACATCGAGGTAATCATGAAGAGAGCACACAAATGCCTCTACTCTCACAAGTCCGAGGAAATTCAACATATCATCAAATATTGTGGAAAGTTCAGTTACTAATTGGCTGGTTTGGAAACTTAAATTTTTAATTTAGACATACATCACGGTAACAGGCCATTTTGGCACATGAGCCCATGCCGCCCAATTTGCACCCAATTAACCATCATCCCAAGTACATTTTGAAAGATGGGAGGAAACCGGAACCCCTGGGAAAACCTACACAGACACAGGGAGTTTGTACAAACTCCTTACAGACAGTGCGGGATTCAAACCCAGGTCCCAATCACTGGCGCTGTAAATGGATTGCACTAACTGTTGCCCAGGAATATAGAAGCTGCAGAAAGTGACAAACCTACCCAAGACCATAATGGGCAATGACCTCTGGTCAATTGAAGGCAGCCAATATCATAAAGGATAACCTTCACCCTGGTCACAATATCTTTTCGCTTCTACCTTCAGGCAGAAGGCACAGAACTTTGATGTCTGGCACTTCCATGTTTAAGAAAGACTTTTTTACCCAACAGCTATCAGATTATCGAACCTCCTTGTACTACCCTAATTATAAATACTCCTGGACCACCAATCTGCAAAAATTAAACATAATTCCTTCTTTGTATTAATGGCAACTGTGAATATTAATAATTTAAAGATATTTGTTGCCATTGTTTCTCATGGAACATTTTGGCAATTTAATTTTTACGGCTTTTGTGTATCTTACATGTTAATTTTGATGCATCTGTATATCACAATAAACTTTCATATCATAACATATCATCCTTGTGAATATGGGCGATTACATAATGTATTCCTCTTACTGCTGGAATCGTATATTGCACAACGGGAGTTAGTTGTGGCTGCCAGATGTCATTCATTCTCTTTAGCCAGGGAGTGGTGAACCTCTAGAATTTGGATGCCAGGTCGTTGGCTGCATTCAAGGTAGAGATTGATAAATATCTGAATAGTCAGGGTATCAAAGTTTATGGGGAGAAGGCAGGGGAGTGGGGCTGTGTAGGAGAATGGATCAGCTCATGATGGAATGGAAGAGCAGACTCAATAACCTACTTCTGCTCCTACATCTTATGGTTTTACAATCTTTCCCTTTATTTATCAATATTTTTATTGGATTTTACAGAATAGTACACAAGTAAAAGCCATTAATTAAAAGCAATATATAAAAAGGAATATACAGAAAGTTATTTAAGACAAATAAAGCTATTATATAAACTCAATATCATTACAGTCAATCAGAAAAAAAAATTAGTAAACACTTAAACAATTACCACATACGGCTAATTGAAAAAGATTTAAAAAAAACAATTATACTATACTACAAATTCGAACCCCTTCTCTTCTGAAGTTATCTGGTAAGTACATATAATTACCATTAAAAGAAACTACACACTCACAAAGCAAGATCCAAGTGATCTTATAAATTGTGAAAATAATTGATAAAAGGACCCCATAATCTTAGAAAATTTAAATCCATTACAGTGGAAGAATATCTGATTTTTTTCTAAAGTTAGGCGTGCCATCATATCGGCTAGCCATCAAGTATAAGTAGGAGGGACAGCATCTTGTACTACCCTAATGTCTAACAATAAGGGAGACAAAAGAGACTACATGAGATTGAGACATAGTTAAATTCAAATCAGTTACCTTAGTTGATCCATTATAGGATTAAGTATCAAATTCACAATGAGAACTAAAGATAAGGAACAAAAGATATTTTCCCAAAAAATGGAAAGAGAGGAACAAGACCAAAACATATGTAATAAAGTCTGTACCTTCTTCATTCTTACACCTGTCACATTTTGAGGAAATGTTAGAGTAAAATGTAGTCAATTGAACTTTAGAAAAGTAAGCTCGATGTACTACCTTAAATTAGAAAAGCAAATGTTGGGCACACAAAGAAGATAAATTTACCAATTTTAAGATAGAATCCCATGTAGTATTCGAAAATGAAAGTTGAAGATATTGCTTCCATAATTTTTTAATCTTATCTCGGGAATTATCCCTAGATTTTAATAATTAATCATATATAGGAGGGAACAAAATAGTACAGAGCAGTAAGGAGAAGGTTAGAATGCAAACAAAGAAAGTTTGTAGTAAGTATTTGAATATGGATGGGCAGGAGATAGAGAAGGGAAATGCTCTGGAAGAAGATGAAGGGCAATTGGCAGGAAAAGTAAATAATGTTGTTATTAAAGATGAGGGAAAACAGGGATTAAAAATAGGGAAATCTCTGAAATTCATATATTTTAATGCCAGGAGTATTGTAAAAAAGGTGGATGAGCTGAAGGTGTGGATTGATACTTGGAAGTATGATGTGGTAGCGATTAGTGAGACATGGTTGCAGGAGGGATGTGATTGGCAACTGAATATCCCTGGGTTTCGTTGTTTTAGGTGTGATAGAGTCGGAGGGGCAAGAGGAGGTGGGATTGCATTGCTTGTCAGGGAAAATATTACAGCGGTGCCTAGGAAGGATAGATTAGAGGGCACATCCACGGAAGCTATTTGGGTGGAACTGAGGAGTAGGAAAGGAGAGGTTACACTTGTAGGGGTGTATTATAGACCACCCGGAGGGGACCGAGACCTAGAGGAGCAAATCTGTAGGGAGTTAGTAGATATTTGTGATAAGCACAGGGTTGTAATTATGGGAGATTTTAATTTTCCACATATAGATTGGGAAACACATTCTGTGAAAGGACTGGATGGGTTAGAGTTTGTCAAATGTGTGCAAGATAGTTTTTTACAACAATATGTAGAGGTGCCGACCAGAGAAGGAGCAAATGTTGGCAAATGGGATGGGTCAAGTGACGGAGGTTAGTGTTGGCGAGGACTTCAGGTCCAGTGATCATAATGCCATCAGCTTCAATGTCATTATGGAAAGAGAGAAGTCAGGGCCAAGGGTTGAGGTTTTTGATTGGGGAAAAGCTAGATGTGAGGAGATGCAAAAGGACTTGCAGGGTGTGCATTGGGTCAATTTGTTTTATGGGCAGGATGTAGTAGAGAGATGGAAGTCTTTTAAAGATCAGATTTTGAGAGTGCAAAAGCTTTATGTTCCTGTTAGGTTAAAAGGAGGGGCAAAAGGTTTGAGAGAGCCGTGGTTTTCAAGGAATATTGGAAACTTGGTTCAAAGAAAAAGGGAGGCGTACATTAGATATAAGAAGCATGGAGTTAAGGAGATGTTTGAAAGATACATTGAATGTAAGAGGAATCTTAAGAGAGGAATTAGGAAAGCTAAAAGAAGGTACGAGGAAACTATGGCAAGCAGGGTGAAAACTAATCCAAAAGAGTTCTACAAATATGTTAATGGTAAAAGGAAAGCTAGTGACAAAATTGGTCCCTTAGAAAATCAGAGCGGAAAACTGTGTGTGGAGCCTAGAGAAATGGGGGAGATATTGAACAGTTTCTTTTCTTCGGTATTCACTAAGGAGAAGGATATTGGGAGATGTGAGATAAAAAAAAGCAAATTGGGTAAATATGGGGAATATAGAGATTACAAAAGGTGTAGTTTTAGGGCTTTTGAAGAATATAAAGGTGGATAAGTCTCCGGGACCAGACGGGATCTTCCCCAGGACATTGAGAGAACTGAAGGAGGAAATAGCAGAGGCTCTGGCGGTAATTTTCCAAATGTCATTAGATATGGGGATAGTGCCGGAGGATTGGCGCATTGCGCATGTGGTTCCGTTATTTAAAAAGGGTTCAAGGAGGAAGCCTGGCAACTATCGGCCTGTAAGTTTGACGTCTGTGGTAGGTAAATTAATGGAGAAAATTCTTAGAGATAGTACTTATAAACATCTGGATATACAGGGTCTGATCAGGAGCACTCAACATGGATTTGTGGGAGGAAGGTCATGTTTGACCAATCTGATTGAATTTTTTGAAGAGGTGACTAGGAATGTGGATGAGGGTAGCGCAGTGGATGTTGTCTATATGGACTTCAGTAAGGCCTTCGATAAGGTACCACATGGAAGGTTAGTTAGGAAGGTGCAGTCTTTAGGTATAAATTTTGAGATAGTCAAATGGATTGAACATTGGCTGAAAGGGAGAGGCCAGAGAGTGGTAGTGGATAATTGTCTGTCAGGTTGGAGGCCGGTGACCAGTGGTGTGCCTCAAGGATCTGTATTGGGCCCATTGTTGTTCGTTATATACATTAATGATCTAGATGATGGGGTGGTGAATTGGATTAGTAAATATGCAGACGATACTAAGATAGGTGGAATAGTGGATAATGAAGAAGTTTTTCAAGGATTGCAGAGGGATTTGGGCTGCTTAGAAAAGTGGGCTGAAAAATGGCAGATGGAATTTAATGCTGATAAGTGTGAGGTGCTTCATTTTGGTAAGAAGAATCAGAATAGGACATACGTGGTAAATGGGAGAGCATTGATGAATACAGAAGAGCAGAAAGATTTAGGAGTAACGGTACATCGTTCCCTGAAGGTAGAAACTCACGTGAATAGGGTGGTGAAGAAGGCTTTTAGTATGCTGGCCTTTATCAATCATTGCATGGAATATAGGAGTTGGGAGGTGATGTTGAGATTGTATAAGATGTTGGTGCGGCCTAATTTAGAGTTCTGTGTACAGTTCTGGTCGCCTAATTATAGGAAGGATATAAACAGAGTGGAGAGAGTGCAGAGAAGGTTTACCAGAATGTTACCTGGGTTTAAGCATCTAGAGTATAGGGAGAGATTGGACAGATTAGGTCTTTATTCTTTGGAGCGTAGAAGGTTGAGAGGGGATTTGATAGAAGTATTTAAGATTATGAAAGGGATAGACAGAGTGGATGTGGATAGACTATTTCCGTTAAGAGGAGGAAAGATTAAAACAAGAGGACATGAGTTAAGAATTAAGGGGCAGAGGTTTAGAGGTAACATGAGGAGGAACTTCTTTACTCAGAGAGTGGTAGCCGTGTGGAATGAGATTCCGGGAGAAATAGTGGCGGTGGAGTCAATTGTATTATTTAAGAAAAGGTTGGACAGGTATATGGATGAGAAGAAGATGGAGGGTTATGGGCATTGTGCAGGGAGGTGGGACTGGAAAGGGGTGTTTAGTTCGGTGCGGACTAGAAGGGCCTAATGGCCTGTTTCCGTGCTGTAATTGTTATGTTATGTTATGTTAGATGATATCAACTATCCCTATCCTATTTATAACAAGTCTTGAGGAAGTTTCAACATGACAGAGTTCAAAAAGCTCCTAATTTGCAGGTATCTAAAGAAATGATGTTTGGGAAGTTCAAATTTAAGAGATAGTTATTCGAATGAAGTTTATCATCAATAAATACATCTTGAAAAGATTAGATACCCAACTTAAACCATTCACAAAAAGCAGAATCTTGCTCAGAAGGTGGGAAAAAATTAAGTAAAAATCTATGATCTCCAAAAAATTCGAATCTGAAACCAAATTCTCAAAGTAGGCTTAACAACAAAATTATCGATAATTTTGAAGCAGAAAAAGGAGCTACAAAATGGTACAACTATTGAAAAAAAGAGAATACTACTTTTTAATAGAGTTAATTTCTAAATTAATCCAATTTGAAGCATCCATTCTATCCTTATAATGAACAGTCTATCCCAATAACATTGCAGCAGAAGTTCGTCAGATAAATGTATTAGGCCCAACCTTCTTCTGTTTCATCAACAAACTTTCTTCCATCATAAGGATAGAAGACAGAATATTTTCCAATGAATGGCCAGATTGATAAAGCAGGTCAGACCCTCTCGCGAGTGTTATCCCAAAAAACTTTCTATCACATGGCAGAAGCCTGGCAGAATTTTATCTTATGGCTGGATGACTGCAATGCAAGAAACACCACCATCTGGAATGAAACAGGCTTATGGTACTTCACCTATGTAAAAGCCAAAATAGAAAGGTTTCCCTAGTGATATATTCTCCCTTTTGTGTTTATATTCTCCCTTTTCAACCCAAATGCCCAAATCCATCAACATAATCAGGTTATTCTGAAAGTAATTTTTATATACAGTATGCCAGATTAGGTGATCACTGAGGTCTATTTGCTTAATTTTCATAATTTTACTGTCATTTTAGCCTCATAAGTTCCTATGTGCTTTGGAGTTGGCGATCATCCTTGTATTTTTAGATAATGCAGAGATTACCTTTTAAAAGTTTACAAAATGTTGGTGGTATTAGTTCCAGAAGAACACTCTTTGGAAGAGGAAAATGCAAGATTATATTCTCGAACTGGAGCTATCATACCTGATCCAAAACTGTTAAAACTAATTACCGTATATTTTGGCATATAAATCGATGGGAAGTTAGGTCGACCCCCCCCCCCCCCCATTTTTTTTAGCCTCATTTTAATGGTTTTATGTTATATCCGGTGTAAAAGTCAACCCCAATTTTTCTGAGGTTAAAAAAAAACCCGTGGCCTACCAGGCAGCAGCGGCCATGGCCCATGGATCCGGAGCGGTGACATTGTGCTCCTGCCAGGAGCAGCAACCTTGGCCTATCAGGCAGGAATGGCAATGGCAATCACAGGGTCTCAGGTAGGAGTGGTTTAGGCTGCGCCCAGTGATGGGGAGGTGTCAGGGAGTGATGTTGCCAGTGGTGGGGAGGTGCTTCCAGTATTGACTTGTACGCTGAATCGACATCAATCTGGTTTTCTTGGTGAACTTAAGGTCTCAAAAGTATATCTGGCATATAAGCTGATCCCCCCCCACCCTGCCTCTTTTTGAGAAATTTTTAAGGTTTCACATATGCCAAAATATACGGTACTAAATTAAACCTAATTATGCATTACATGCTAACCAAATAATTAAATCAGAGCACCCTTCAATCACCCACATTGTTTCAAATGGAAATGCCATTTTAGGGTTTAGTCACATTTCAACTTTGTCATTAATAGCAATGTTATTTAATGATATACTGCCATAGACACGTACTGGGAAGGTGTTCTTCACAAAACGCAAACATTCTAATTTTTGCATTTCTTAAATGTCATCACAACATTTTCCATTGATTCTGCCAATCGGTGTTGCTCATTCCTAAATAACAATTTCTATTCCCATGGCTTCCTCACTGGTTTGCATTTTATTCATAAATGCAGAACATTGTGGGCTCACTCTTTTACTGAACTGTGAGAGTCTGCATGCATTAGAGCCTAACAATGATGAGGTGTGCAGAAATTATTGCATTTAATCTTGTTACCACTAATGTAAGCTAAAGTAGGACTGGATACTGCAGTTCTAAAAAAAGTACTACTGGCAATAACAGTTACAGGATGCAGGAACTGTGAGCAAGAGTGTTTACTCTAGCTATCTACACATAGTGCTTGCATACAATTTTATAATATACACATATGATGAAATCTCTAAATCTTCTGACCACATGACTATTTAAATAACTGTTCACAAATACATGACTGAGAAGAATATTTGTGTTAATGCTTTCCAGGCAACCGTATTCTTGCAGATTCAGCCTGTTGACTGATTTCCAATGTGGATTTGACCTGCTCAACTAGATGCTTGTCTCTGACTTACACTCATTCCAAGTACTGAGGAAATTGCAACTTCTTGTATCACTGCTGTTCTGTGAAGCTTGAGCAGAGAGCACCTGGTGAAGTACATCAGGAATAGATCCATCATCACAGATTAATTCAATGTTGACAGGTTTGTCTCTTGCGATAATCATTTGATCTACATGGATATTCTGACATGATTTCTTCAATATACTAGGTACCATCATAGACCACAAGTTTGGGCCAGTTCATCCAGGTCCCTTTGCTAATTAAATACTTGCTCACTGGTCTTATAACTTTCAATCTGCCACTCAGATTAAATGGATGTTCATTTCCTTGAAAATTTTGTTTCAATTGCAATAATTCTATTTCTCTCCTCTTCATGTGAAGCTGGTGATTCATTAATAGTTCTGGCAGAGTAAAACCAGTAGCAGTGTGGAGTCATGCAGTATTTAATCAAAAGGTTAGCTCATTCATGATTCATTCTAATGCCAGAGTAACCATGAAGCATTTGCTTCTTATGAGAAATTGTTTTTTGCATTCAAAATTAAACCTTTATCAGTTGTCCTCTTTTATTTTTAATTTTAATAAACCTGCTTTTAGGCCCATCTCCTGACATGAGTAGCACTGACACTCTTTGGAAGAGCACTTGCATGAGCTGTGCATTATCTAAAAACTCTCTTAAGGTACAATATCTTGATCGGTTGCCATTACTCACACTTTCTCGCAGCTTCTGATTACATATATCAAAGATGCGGGTTTCTGCTGTCACAAGCGACTGTAGTGGAAACAACGCTTCATTCTCTGAAGTAAATCTGCAAATTGGATATCTGTAGCTTTGTTTCTGATGCTACAACATTTCTGAGTGTCAGATAAACTTCAGAGCCCATTTTAATGAGTTTTTTTCCCTTTCTCATTCCTTCATTGTTGCATGCAATACTTGAGCCTTCCATTTCCTTAGGAAACAACTCTTTCCTTTCTAGATATGATGTGTGATCTATTCACAAGCCTTTTATACATCCCAGAGATGGTTAAAAGCCTGCATTTACTTGTTTACCATTTTCTTTCTTTCTAGAAGTCACCTTTAGAAGATCAGAATAGGTGATATTAGGAGGCAGCGTGAGAGAAATAGAAATCATGTACAAGACTACAAATACAAGAGATCTAATGGAAGAGACCATTAAGAACACAAATTCTGGACCAAGCTGGTGTCTCAGATAGACACTCAATAACTGTGGCAGGGCTCGTACACAATTACATCCTATAAGCTGAAACAAGGCACAATCATTAACTATCATCTCTCAGACAAGCTCAGTGCCTTCTCTTCTCACTCCAAAAAGCAAAACAATAGCAATTAGCCTGTCATTACAACCACAGCAGATGCCACCTCCCTGGCTCTCCACTGTGTGTTAGGTCACCTCAACCACAGCAATGTCAGGTTGTTGTTCATTGACTGCATTCAACACAATCATACCAGAAAAATCATACATACCAGAAAAACTCATGACTAAAATAAAGCATCTGCGACTTTGCAACTGGATCCTCAACTTCATCAGCAATGACCCCTCCTCCATGATAACCATCAACACAGGGGCACACCAAGGCTGGGCACTTGGTCCCCTGTGCTATACTGTGTATCCTCATGACTGCGTGCCTAGTTTGGCTCTGACTTGATTTACAGATTTGCCTGATGCCACAGATGTTGGCTGAATTTTATAAAATGATGATCAGAATAGAGATCGGGGATCTGGTTAGGTAGTGCCGTACAACAATCTTGCTCTCTACATCACCAAAACCAAAGAGATATTTGCTGATTTTAGGGCGGCTGAGGGAATCGCACACCTGTCTACATAGATGGAATGGAGGTGGGGAGGGTTTGTGCCTTCAAGTTCCTGGGAGTCCATATTTCAGATGACCTCTCAGCACATTGAGGAACCATGAGGAAGGCACACCACTGCCTCTACTTTCTAAGGAGTCCAAGGAGATTCAGTGTGCCATCAAATATCTATCAAACTTCTAGGTGCACCATGGAAAGAATAATGAATGGTGGCACCACTGTCTGGTTTGGTAATTTGAATGCCCAGGTATGCAGAAGGTTGCAAAAAATAGCCATTGATCTTGGGCTCCAATCTCGCATCCATTGAAGACACCAATATGAGGCCTCAAGAAGGCACCCAACATCATCAAAGACTCCTATCACCCTGGACACAACCTCTTCTCACTGCTACCTTCAGGTCAAAGGTACAGAAGCTTGAAGACTAGCACCTCAATGTTCAAGAACATTTTCTTTTGGGCTTTTGAACTTTCCCTTTTAACACTAATCATGAACTACCGTGTCACCACCATTGCAAAGTCACTACTGCACAGCTCTGGGACAGGGCATTAGGGGAGTCATATACTGCGCAAGATCTTATTGTTCTTGTCAGTGGTGCTGAACATGAATGCCACCATGCACTGGTCAGTGAGAAGAGTGAACCTCCTGCCAGGTTGTGGTGCCAGTGGTGGACCGCTTCCACGATCGCCTGGGCCTCCTTTTCGAGTGCCCGAGTTCCGAACTGTGAAGAGTCCTGGAGAAAAAAGGTCACGGGTCTGCCCCCTTGGTTAAGGGTGGCAGTGAGGGCAAGGCAGAGACATTGCACTTCACCTGAAATGGGGTGTCCTCATCCACAGCATGCATTATGGCGATGCCGATGTCTAGTCTGATGGGGCGAAGGCCGCTTGGGTCTCTGCAGGGATGGGAAAGGTGGTGGTTTGGGCCAGTAGGTGGTCCTTGTCAGAGAAGTGGGGACCCACTTTGAGTAACATGAAAAAAGCCCTTGGCATCTGTGGAGGACCTTGAGGATGTGGGGGAGGGGCAGTTCCATGAGGGGGCGCATGCGTTCTGGGTCGGGACCAATGACACCATGTTCCACGATGCAACCCAGGATGGCGAGGTGGATGGTGCTGAACATACACTTCTCCCTGTTGTAGGTGAGGTTTAATGCCTCTGCCATCTGTAGAAATATCTCCAGGTTGGCATTGTGGTCCTGCTGGTCATGGCCGCAGATGGTATGGAAAGGTCGCTCTTAGGTTGTGCTGCTCTACCATACTGTCCATCTCCTGCTGGAAAATTGAGACTCCATTTGTGAGCCCAAACAGGAGCCGACGGAACTGGTAGAGATGTTCCATCTGCCTCAAAAGTGGTATAAGGTTTGAATGTGGAGCTGATGGAAGGCCAACTTCAGGACAATAGGAGAGAAGACTTGGTACTGGGCTATCTCGTTGTCCATATTAGCGATGTGGGGCAGAGGGAGTAAACATCCAGCTGGGAGTACCGGTTGATGGTCTGGCTATAATCGATGACCATCTTGGTTTGCTGCACCCTTTTACTACTAGGATCTGGGCTCTCCGGGGGCTATTGCTGGGTTCTTTGACTCCCTCTGCTAGGAGTCGTTTCACCTCGGCCTTGATAAAGGTCCTGTCGCTTGTATAGTAGTGCCCGCTTTTGGCTGCTATTTGTTTGCAGTCTGGCATTAGGTAAATTAAAAGGGATGGCGGGGATACCCAAAAGGTGGAGACTCTGCAGGTGGATTTGGAACGGTCGTTGGACTTTGTGTTGTGGAGAGTGAGTGGGGGGAGTGGGCAAGGGTGAGGCTGTGGAGGTGACACTGGAAGTTAGTCCCAGGATGACTGGGGAACAGAGCTTGGACATGACCAGTAGCCTGAACCCTTGGTATGTCTCCACCACCCCCCTACCCCCCACTGTAAAGTTCATGGAGCAGCACCCCTGTGCCATGATCGAGTGGTCCTGGGTGCAAAAGCAATGGGGAAGTGTGCTGGGTGTACCTTAACTTTCATTGTCGGGACCACATTCGGGTGCACAAAGTTCTCAGTACTACCGCCATCAAACAGGCATTTTGTTACCTTCCTGTTAACAGCAATGTCCATCATTGAGCGCCCAAGTCCATGGGAATTGTGCTCCGTCAGCGAGGTGGACTCTAGGACCACCTCGGGATCCGAGTCGCTGCTTTCCGACAGTTGTGGCAAGCAGCAGCTGGTGGGTGGCCTTTGGAGCGTGGGATGTGATGAGGCCGCAGTCCTGTGTGCGCGTGTGTTGATCACGTTGTATGGTCCGCGTGCCAGTGCGGTTGGGGGTTGACTGGCCCATGATAGCGGTGCCCAGGGGACGCATGCAGCTTCGGCCCAGCTGAAAGTGACATCACCGTTGCAAGATGAAGTTCTGCCAGAAGTGACATCATCAGTGCAGGCAGAAGTGATATCATTGGTGTGGGTGGAGGTCCGGCTGGAAGTGACATCTTTGGTGTGGGCAGAAGTTGGGTGACGAAAGATGGCGGCACCTGTGGTGAGCACAAAGTGATGTCGGGGCAGGTGGAAGTGACAGGAAGGGTAATGGCATCGCCCGATAATCACACATGGAGGGGCCCAGAGGGTCAGGAGGCACGCCTGGCTGGTCATGGAGGACCACAGCACTCCTGGTGGGTTTGGAGAGGCACACTTTAGTGAAATGGCCTTTCTTCCCACATCGGGAGCAGTGCGTGTTCCTTATAGGGCAGTTATTACAGAGTACCTGTCTGATCCACACTGGGACCCACAGTATTCAGAGCAACTGCTGCTGTTGTTGGTGTTGGCCAGGCTGGTGAGTGGGGAAGACGAGCATCGAAGACCTCCACGTGGTGAGCTGCAGCTTCGAGAGAGCGGACCACTTCCATGATCCTGATGAGGGAGACACTGATCTCCTCCAACAGTCTCTGTTGAATTGTTCTCAACCGCAGCCCTCGCATGCATGCATCTCAGACGAGTCACTCCACTTTCCCAGCAGTCATGCCAGTCTCAACGGTGCACGGGCATGCTAGCTCTTTCAGATCCCCCAGGTAAGTGTCAGCCATCTCACTTGGCTGCTATACTCTGATGCTGAGCAGATACCGGGTGTAGAGTATATTTGTTGGGGGCTGGTACATACCTTCCAGGGTGGCCATTGCAGGTCTGTGCAGTCTTTGATGGCCTGGAGAGCACTGGGGCACAGCTTGGTCCTAAGGACCATGAGCCTTTTCTGTTTCGTATTGATGACTTCTACTTGAGTGTGGATGATCACTTCGATCACATAATTCCAGATCTCAAAGTACGCTGGAGCATCTGGGTACTGAGGATCATGACCAGCCTCTCAAGGGTGAGGAATCTCTCCATGGCCCTTAAAATTTTAAGCTGATTAAATTGTAATGCGCTGTGATGCAGCAAACACAAAATTCGAATAGACTATACTACAGGCTTTAATCAGCCTAAAGATGAACACCAGATCTGAGTAGCCTTTGGTTCCACATGCCCAACTGATTTAGGAAGGAGCTAGCTCAAGTCTTTATGTGGGCCGATGATTGACAGCCGGCATGGTGGGGCCAGCCTCCCAGGTTGCCTACCTGCAGGTTCAATGGTTGCCCCCTGCAGTAGGCCGGTAGGAGTGTGGCTATAGTAGTGGATGTATCACCACACTATTACAGTCTATTTTTATAAAGTTTCCATTTGGCTGCAGCAAGGAACAATAAACTATAAACTTGCTAATAGAAGGACATATAATAGGATGTTTAACATATTCCAACAAAATATATCAAATGCCTGACTTGGGAATTTGTTAAGAATGTAAAATAGGGGTACAGATTGTCCTTCCAGCACACAGTTTTGACAAGGTGGAAGGATTTTCAAGTCTGAATGCAAAGTCATAGAACGGTACAGCACGGAAAACAGACCATTCGGCCCCTCTACTCTGTCCTGGCCATCATCTTGCTAGTCCCACTGACCTCACATTTCTTAACCCTCCAGACCTCATTCATCCATGTATCTATCCAATTTATTCTTAAATATCTTTAATCTTCTGGAAAATACAGACACACTCATCCACTCTTCTTGCGAGCTTCCTTGAAACACCACTGGTGAAATTTTGGAAAATAAATTATGGAAATAAATCAGGTCATTTGTCATCTGTGGGGTGCACACAAGAGGTAATATTTCAGGAGACCCTTGAACACTTGGAATGTGAGTTCATATGTTATCTCCACAGATGCTCTAAAGCCTGCTGAATGTTTCCAGGGTTTGATGTTTTTTCTTTACACATTTCCCATTATTGGCAGCTTTCTTTTATTGTTTCTGGCATATTTTGAAATTTGGATGGCCAAAAAGAAAAACCAAAAGTCAGCTGGTTTTTTTCCCCACATTCAGAACATTTATTTGCCAAGTAATGCTGTTAGGACAAGACTGTGTCGTGGTCAGTAAATCAATGCCCACCACAACATAATTGCAATTTGTTGAGTTAGTTGGGTTTCTCCCCTCATGTTTTCTCTGCAATACCAAGCATCTTATTTTCATGTAAAATTGGAGCCCCTTTCCTTTCTTTTAAAATTGCATATTTTACTGGTGTATTCGAATGACTAATTCATCTTATTCAGGGACAAGTTCACAATTATTCTTTGAGGAGAGAGCTGGTTCTGACAAGATTTACAAATAATGTTCAAAATCAGGAAGGGTTTTGCTTGAATAAAAAAATGAGTTTCCATTTCCAGTGGTAGCAGATTGGAAACTAAATGACACAGGTTCAAAGCAAAGGAAACTGAAGGGAGAAACAGAAAAATGTTAATGTTACAGATTGTTAGGATCCAGAATGCCTGAAGGATAGTGGAAACAAAATCAAAAACAAATTCCTTCAGGAAAATGGATAAATAATTGAAGATGAAACATTTCCAAGGCTGTGTGAAGAGAGCAAGGGAATGGGAAGTTGGAATGATGGCTCCTTCAGAGAATCGGAGGGATGATTAATGGCTCCTTCTACGTGGTATCAAGTTATGAATAGAAAGGATGACATACTGAAATAGTTTGAGAAAAGAATCTAGATTAAAATACAAGATTTCAAAGGCTGTTATGCACTAGATATGGCAGAGGCACAGAAGAAATATTTCAATTTGTGAATTTTACAATGTACTGCTGGAAAATTTAATTCCTGATATTTACATAGAAGTTAAATAAAGTTTTAGGGAATGATTTAATATAAGTGCAAGGAAGATGAAAACATACTTCATTTAAGAAGGAAAATGGGGAAAATAAATAAAAGTTTCATGATTCATGAGTGAATTTGGACAGGCTCAAGTGTAGTTAGCGATATAGTTCCTGACTGTGCACCCTCTAAGAATGCGAACAAAGGAATAATAAAACAGAGGATACAACCTCTTACACGTTACATAAGATGAAGCAATACTGGAATAACATAGACCATTGGTTTGCTTCAAAATAAAAATTCTTAGATAAATGTGCAGAGATACTGGTATTGTAGAGCTAAAAATGCTGAGAGATTGTAACATTGTATGCAAAAGAAACTCGGACTGTAATACAAGAACCTATCTGATCTTGGAGCAGTGAAGATTGAAACCATAATGATTGAAGAAGAATCTAAGAGGAGGAATATTCCATCGATATAATCTCAAGGCCAACAAAGTGTATAGATAGACAGTACAGTTCAAATAATGCAGTTATCAATGACTTCAACATCAAAGAAAATTAATGTATCATTAACATTATACAGGCAAATGAATATTTAATTCCAAATTGACTGCAGACAGTAAACAGAACCCATTTTTAAGTGCACATGAAATTTCGACGATACAGAATTTAAATTTAAGAGGTCACCAGTAGATGGTCAAGTAGATCAGGTTAAAGAATGCCTTGGTAAAAATAATCATAAAATTGAAGTGATTATTTTTTACTTGTGATAATAAAGAGTGTTTCGGAGAACTTCAACATTAGAAAGGCAGATTCTGAAATGTGCTAGATTTATTGTTGTATTATGAGGATAAAAATTATGGAAGGACAATGAATCACATGAAGGGATAGTGGAATTTGTAAGATATCAAAAATGATGCTCAATGTAGCACTGCAGTGAATCTCTACCCAGTTTTTTCCTCAGATCCCCAGTAATGATAATTAACTGTTCACAAATCCAAAGACTATAGAGTTGGCTTGACACGATGACTGTGCACAGAAGTCTTTACTCCATGAGACCTCATTATGAACACTGGAGTTTATGGTTGCATTATGGATGAGTGCTCTGGAAAAGTTTGGGATGCTGAGAAGACAATATTTAATATTGAGAAAGTGATTATTGGTGGTGGGGAAGAGTTATAAGGGAAAGATCATGATGGAGGGTAGAAAGGTAGTAGGACACAAGTGGGGAATTAACATTTTGGAAGGTGCGAGAGAAGACAGGGAAAGCAATCAGGTGCAGAACAGTGGGGGAAAGAAATAGGGGGAGACAGTAGGAAATTGGGGATGATAGTTGAAACCAATGAGGGAGGACAGGTATAGGATCAAGGAGGATGTGGGAAGTGGATGGACTATGGGAGAGTTGGAGAAAAGTTTAAAAAAGGTCAGAACGATGATGAAAGGGACTTATTGAGGGGGTCAGGGAGGTCAAATCGCATTAGAAGAAAATTGATTTGGTTTAGAATAGGACTGAGACAGCAAAAGAGTGAGATTGATGAGGAGAGGATGGGTTTGTGGAACATTTGATCAAAGAGCAGTCAGAGATGTCCAAAAGATTGAGGAGGATCTAAAAGTTAACTGAGGGAGATTAACTTTCAAGGAAGTTCAGGAATATGGTGGGAAAGGGTCAGGAAAAAAGATTGGGTGAGCTTGACCATGCAACTTCCCACACTAGCCCGAATATGAGCATTTTTTTTGACAATGTGCAATATTGCCAACAAAGTGTCATAAATGCTAATCATTAATTATGGGCCATTGTGTTTACTCTCAATTATGGGCCATTGAGTTTACTCTCAAT
Organism: Narcine bancroftii; assembly: GCF_036971445.1. Taxonomy (NCBI): domain Eukaryota; kingdom Metazoa; phylum Chordata; class Chondrichthyes; order Torpediniformes; family Narcinidae; genus Narcine; species Narcine bancroftii. Next base: position 340,188,166 of record NC_091469.1, read on the forward strand.
TATGGGCCATTGAGTTTACTCTCAATTATCAGCAAAGAGATCGAAAGGTTTGTCGATAGTATTAACATGTGGCACTTGCTCTTCAATAAATTGTTCACGTAATCTCAGATTAGGTTATGACCATTTATTCCAAATTTCACCAAAGCCAAGCCCAAAACATGGCTAGACTTAAGCAGACCTGTTAAAAATGATACCAACAAACATCAATGAGGAAATATCCAATGATTGGAGACACACTTCACATTACAGTCTTGTCATAGTTGAAGAAGGACTTTTAAGTCAGCTCCAGGATATTACTGATTATCGTTGACCTTCCTTCCATCATCAAGTCAGGCTTGGAGTTATTTGTTAATGATGGCACAATGTTCAATTTAATTGGCACTTCCCATCAAAAGAGCAGTATGTCCCTGCAAAAGCTGGTCCACATTCTAACATGGACTAATAAATGATGCCATGTGTGACGCAGTATGTCAGGGAATGACTCTTTCCAACAAAAGAGATTGGTAACCCTCCCTTGATTTTCAGTGCAATTTAAATAGTATTTCAATTACCCTCCTAGTGACCACCATTCATCAAATACTCAATTCGACCTGCTATAAAAAAATACAGTGGTTACAAGAGCAGATTAGAGACTGAGTATACCATGATAAATGATTCACATCCCGGCACTCCAAAAACCTTTTCATTGTCTACAAAGCAGGTGTCAGGAGTAAAATAGAATTCGCTCCCCTTCTTGGATGAGTGCAGCTCCAGCAAATATCAAGAACATTCAAGACAAAAGATCCCACAAGATCGGTATCCTATCCAGATTTCAGATTTATTGTCAGAGTATGTATGTGACATCACACACGACCCTGAGATTCTTTTTCCTGCGGGCATGGCCGATTGATAGTGCAGAAAAAACTGTACACGGCGTAAACAAATAAAGAACTATAAACAAATAACGAATGTAAATCCACCACTCTAAACACTCACTGAGGATACAATAAGTATTATTTACGAAATCAGTTATTTGCCCAGAATATTCTGACAGCATCTCCCAAATCCTCTAAATCAAAGAGGGTAAGGAGAACAGATGCCCTCCAGCTTCCATTATAAGTCATAGACCAACTTGACTTGGAAATATATTGCCATTTCTTCATACTATGGGCCTAATAAATTCCTTCCAACACAATTAAGGGAATACATGCATGAGAAGGGTAACTGTCATTCAAAGTTGTATTTCACCACCACCGTTCCAGGGCATTTCAGATGGGCAATGTGTTCTCCACTCTCCCCCCCCCCCCCAAAAAAAAAGCACATAACATTTCATAAAATTTGTGCCAGTATTCTGAAAGATAGCTAAAATAGAATTTTAGCATAAAACGCATTGGAATAAGCATTGGCCATTAATGAACTTTCAAAGGCCCAATGACTCCTTGTGTACAGTAAGGCTGAATACGAGCTGGTATCTAATGTGCTACGGCTGCCAGCTTTCGAGTAGTTATGAACTGAAAAACAATATACTGAACAGCTACATAACATATAATACAATTATCCCACCATATGAAAAAATGTTACAGGTAATTTTCAGTTTGAAGTTAGGCAAATACATATTGATGATATTTACATGGTGGCAATATATTTAAATAGGAAACTAGGACTTCTGAAACAGTTCAAACTAAGAAATATACCAACAGAATTGCTAGGCTATTACACTGTAAATTTAAACATATGCTTTCAATTGGTCATACTTTGAGCCGCTCACTGTAAATAAAATACCTGCTTTATTTTCAGCTATATATAGTTTTAATGTACAAGTTGTATGTAACTGTACACAATAAGACTCTGTGTATATACATATACTTAACCGGAGAATAATGCCAGCTCTTGACAAAGTTGCTGCTAACTGCAAATGACAGTATCCAAATGGGACCAATACAACTTCACAATAAAAGGACTCATAAACTGGGCAGTCAGAATATTTATGATGGACTACAAATTTGACAAATTATTTAGTCCAGTGACTCCTATTAAGTCAAAGATCAGGCAATTAGCTTGCACAGTATGAGGCCGATGTAAAGCTTTATGCTGGAATTTATTGATGTTCTTAAACTGTCATCTACTTCAAAGCATCAGCTTGAAAATAATGTGAAGTACACACAGCAGCTATGAATTTACCCTGAGTTGACATGCTTCATTTAAAAAAAATTGTATATTTTAATGAAAAAATGTTTATTGGATGGATAGATCATAGCATACAAAGAAATTAATGGAAGTGTGGTGACAAGGTGCATTAAAGAGTGATGTTAAGCAGATGCTAATTTGCTCCTGCATGGAATAACTGAAAGGATAAGCTGAGATAACAAAATCAGAGAGAAAATACAATGAATTTACTGATGGGTGATTGTATATAACACACATGTCAAACTCAGGCCCGCAGGCCAAATTTGGCCCGTGATATAATTATATTTGGCCCGCAAGATCATATCAAATATGTATTAGAGCTGGCCTGCTGGCCGCCGCGCCAGTATAGCGCATGCACACCTAATACTACAAATCCCAGAATGCTTTGCAAATGTGTTGGCGCCGGCCCGTCAGCCCGCTAATCGCCCCCACCTCCTCTCTTTACTTTCATCAGCATCTGCGACCTGTCGCCGAACTCACATGTAATAAACCCCTTACGGAAAATGGCCAAATGAAAGAAAGAAAACAGGACCTTACAACACAGGTGGGAGGCAGACTATATGTTCATCATTTTAAAAGACAAACCTGTTTGTCATTGAAGCAAGTTGTTATGTTTTTTTACTTGTTGGCTTGTGAAAAAAAATACATTTAAAAGGAGCTTAAAGGCTATAGAGAAATATTATTTATTGAATATTTTATTTCTCATTTGCTAATGCTTCTTCTGGAAAGAGTTTAACCAAAACTATTATTAAACATTTATTTTAATAAGAAAAAGTTTAACATTACATATGTTGAAAGAAGAGAAAACATGCAGATGTTGTTGAAAATTTTCAATAAATATTTAGTTTGGCTCACGACTTAGTCCAAGTTTTTAATTTTGGCCCTCTGTGAATTTGAGTTTGACACCCGTGGTATATAGGAATGAGAGAATGAATGTGGAGGGTACACAGCTAGAGAGGTACACTGTATATAGTTAGACATCTGAAGTAAGAGGTTAGCATTAGAGTCAAACTGGGGGGGATATACCTGCTGGCTTGCTGAAAGACAACATTTAATCAATAGTAATGAGCTGGTGACAGCAATAAAACACAGCATTCCAACATAATCCGGATCCTGAATTCTACATGGATAGCAAATTAAATTTAACAAATAATTTCCTTCAGTGTCGCCCTGCATACATATACAATTATAAGTTTGCTTTGCACAAAATAGCTTCAATGCAAAAAAAAGTCTGCTTTCAATTCATTATGGCACAATGAAAATTCAATGAAGCCAGTGCCCTTCACAATAATATGCATATGTTATCTTAAGATAATTATTTAGGCAATAATTATATATATTGCTAATTTTGAGTTCATGCTATGTGGATTATCAGTACATTTTTTTTCTTCAAGTCCTGCTGCAAATTTTCTCTCCCTTTTTGATGAAGTCCTGACCCTGGGGCAATATTCCACAAGTGTCATATGCAATTCTGTACCTATCCAATTGACTATATTCATTTTGAATGCTGTTTAACAATCACAAGCTCAAGCACAAACTTGTAATTCTGGACAGCTATAGGGGCAGAAAACCTGAGCATATTTTCCTCCTCCTGTACCCAATGACACTGAAGTTAATTTCCAGATGCTTTTCTCTCATCCTGGCAGAAAAAAGCTAATTGAATATCGTCCAGTCCATGAACATGGAGATTCCTGTTATTTTGTATCGGCTACCAATTAATTTGTATCACTTAGCCATTGAGGGGATAGCTCATTTTGTTTGATTACGGAACTTTAATCCATTGGTATTTTGTGTTGACTTGATGATCCAATTAACTGGGTAAATGAAATCCCCAAACTTCACAAGTTAATATTAAAGTACAAATGAAGTGGGGTGCACATGTAATTTTAACAATAAACAAAACCAATATTTTTTTTTACAAGGAAAACATGGTAGCGGCTACTATGGTAGAACTACTGAGAAAAAAGCAATCACACACTAGGCTAGTCAACCAAAAACTGTTTTTTTGAAGCTTTACAAGTGGTTTTTATTCCCTGCCTGTCCCAGGCTCAACAGGACAAGGTGGGACCTTGTTAAGGGACAGCTGCTGGTCTACGGGACTAGCAGGTTTAAATTGAGACTTGTTAACGTCCCGTGCCTTTCAGCAGGGGACCCAGCTGATCAACATGCCATCCCTCAGCACTCAGTACTGCCAGCATGCCAGCCCTTAGGTAAATCTGTGTACTGCACTGACGGTGGCAGTTCGCATTACCGTGCTGAGCACCCGCTTGGCCCGCTACACAGCTGCTATATCATAGTGTTTATATTAATGATTTGGATAGCAACATAATTAATTTGGGAATTACTGATTCAGCTGTACAAGGCAATGATAAGACCACACTTAGAGTACAGTGTACAGTTCTATTCACCCAACTATAGTAAGGACATCAATAAATTGGAAGGGGTGCAGAGGAGATTCATTAGTATGTTGCTGGGACTGGAGGGGTTGTGTATTTGGAGAGTTTGGATAGGTTGGGTCTTTATTCCCATGAGTGAAGAAGGCTGAAGAGTGATTTTATGGAGGTTTACAAAACCATGAGGGGCATGGATAAAGTTAATGCTCACAGTTTTCCCCCCCCAGGGTAGATGATTCTAGAACAAGAGGACATAGGTTCAATATGAAAAGGAAAATATTTTGGAGGGATCTGAGAGGAAATGTTCTCACTCAGAGGGTGGTCTGCATGTGCCATGAGCTGCCAGAAGAAATTTTAACAACATTATAAAGGTACGGACAGATTTATGGATAAGAGGGATTTGGAAGGAAACAGACCAAGGTCAGGTAAATGGGATCAGTACAGAAAACCATATTGGTCAGCATGGACTAGTTGGCCTGAAGGGCTTGTTCTATCCTTTATGACTCTATGAATCAATAAAGACCTTGCAAAGGAGCATGCAGCCAGATGCATGACTCCAGAAAATTTTGACATTTTGGAATCCATCCTCTTAATTTGCAGGGTGCAAGTAACAGACAGGAAATTGACAATTTCTTCTTTGCAAACAAGAGGATTTCTGTACTTCAGCCACATTATTAGAGGTCATTCTACATGGTCTTTCTCTTTCCAACCTCTTCCTATAATTGATATAGTCAACCTCCTTCAGTTGTATCCATCACCCCTTTAAACCTTTCAGATCATGTTGGAACTCTATACAACTCTCTCCCATCAATTTAACAACACATTATTTCTCCTTCACTGCATTTTCCTGTACCACTCATGTACCATATGGCTCACCACTCGCTGCCATCCTACCCACAGTTGCTGTTGATACTCTATAACTCTATATCCTCCCAGAGCCCTGTTGCCACTGCTGCCAATACTGGAAAACCCCAATTGATTGATAACAGCTGCAATGCAAAGATGAAGCTGTTGCCCATAATATGCAGCCTGTCAGCAGCAGGGGTCAGAGACCTGAAGCAATGGTATGAGGAGAAGATGAGTGGCAGTCTGGGAGAAGTGTGTGAATCAATAAAAGGAGGCAAAAAATATCACCCTTTAAACACAGCCATTCACACACACAGCTGCAGTTATAGAAAGAGCCAATTCCTATTACGTACCTGATATTAGCCATCAGCCCTCTTCAGCAGGCAAAGGATAACTTTGCCCATTCTAATTCTCACTATTGTCCCAAATATACTAGACTACATTTGATTCTCTTCATGGGAGAGCTACCTGCCTCTTGAAGTGATCAAAATGAATTAATTTAGAATGCAGCTTTCAACAATTTCATTCATTTGTTGTTTTTTTCTCGTTCTTGTGATAATTTTGCTGCTGCTTCATATCTTTCGGCTCTGAGGTAGATTGTCAAGCAAATCCTGCCAAAGGTGGAATTGGTAAAATTAGGAATGCTAAGGGCTCATTTCATGGTCTTCACATGCCCCGTCTGTGGCTCTGCTGAAGAGATTTAACAAGCTCAATACTATCCTAAATATTCTTCTCAATTTTAAGCAGACATGGACCAAGGATTCCCTTCAGTCAGTGAAAATGTTTTGTGTAAGGTCCATCCTTCCATACCCTTCAGTGAAGAAGTGAATGATGTCCTGAAAATCTTGGTCTAAGATGTTCGTATACACCAGCTTGCTCAAATCTGATGCCTGAGAATGGTGTGAAATTGGTTCTGGATGAAAGTTGAACAATTTCCTTTTATTTGCCCTGGTGGAGAGCTTATATTCTGATACAGATCTGCTTGACCTCAGTTTGACCTCAGATGCGGTAGCAATCTGATCACGAGTGAGAGTCGAAGGAATGAGAGAGAAGTGGCCATAGCATCTCTCATCTGTCGGTCTCCACCATATTATAAACACTAGCAGGCTATCCCTATAGGTTTAACATGAATATTGCTTCCACAGTTTCTACCCAGTTCACCACATCTTGTTTTGTAAAATAAATTTATAATATCTTCACTATTGTTTCTGCTGTGCAAATTATGCAAGTTATTCATCAACTAGAAGCATGAAAGTATCATTATTATGGGACATAATTTGATCTTTTTTTCTGAACTCATTAATATCAGTCATGTCGAGTAAGATAAAGGAGCTTGACACATCCTTTGACAAGTTAAATTCAGGACAGAAAATGAAGAAACCGCAACAGATTCAGATTCAGTGACATTTTGGAAGAAATATAGGTAGTCCTCGACTTCCGACCTATGCAAGTTACATCTATCTGCACATACGACCAACATTTAAAAAAAATTACACATCTGTGCATGCACAACATGGCACTATATAGGGCCATGTACACAGTTGCCATTCTGTAAGCGCACTAGAAACATGGCAAGCAAGAGGAAAAACACATCCTTCGGTGATAGAGCTGCTAAGAGACTGAGGAAAACCATAACTTTGGAAGTAAAAGTAAAAGCCATTAACCAACATGACCAAGGTAAAAAGGTCAATGATATTTCACGCAGTCTACAGTTGTCGCATTCCACCGTGTTGAGGATTTTAAAGGATGCAGAGAGAATACGCGAGGCTGTAAGAGGATCTGTAAGTTTGATGAGAACAATTTTAACTAAGCAATGCCGATGGCCCATTCACGAGATGGATTCGTTATTAATGGTGTGGTTGGAAGACCTGATTCAGAAACGCATGCCACTGAATTTAAGGACAATTCAAATGAAGGCAAGAAGTCTTTTTGAGGCTTTGAAGGAGCAAGTAGGAGAGGAGTATACTGGGGGCTTCATTACCTGTAATGGCTGGTTTAGTAGCTGGATGGGTCACGTCTCCAGAATGGAGGACCATCGCCTTCCCAAGATCCTGTTATATGGCGAGCTCTCCACTGGCCACCGTGACAGAGGTGCACCAAAGAAAAGGTACAAGGACTGCCTAAAGAAATCTCTTGGTGCCTGCCACATTGACCACCGCCAGTGGGCTGATAACGCCTCAAACCGTGCATCTTGGCGCCTCACAGTTTGGCGGGCAGCAACCTCCTTTGAAGAAGACCGCAGAGCCCACCTCACTGACAAAAGGCAAAGGAGGAAAAACCCAACACCCAACCCCAACCAACCAATTTTCCCCTGCAACCGCTGCAATCGTGTCTGCCTGTCCCGCATCGGACTTGTCAGCCACAAACGAGCCTGCAGCTGACGTGGACTTTTTACCCACTCCATAAATCTTCGTCCGCGAAGCCAAGCCAAAGAGTAGATTTAAAGAAGGTCCAGCTGCACAACGTATGAGTCTCATGTGAAACAGTAAGCTGCTAAAAAGCTCATTGAAATTCTGGATGAGTTCATCTGTGATGGTGGTTATCCACCAGAGCACATTTTCAATGTGGATGTAACAGGACTTTTTTTGGAAGAGGATGCTGGAACAAATGTACACCCACAAAGAAGCTTGCACGATGCCAGGACTTAAATCATTTAAGGATCGAGTGACCTTGTTACTGGTTTTAAGATGAAGCCTTTTCTGATTTACCACTCCAAGAACACACATGCATTTAAAAGCATTAACAAATACACCTTGCCTGGCACTACAGATCCAACCCCAAATCCTGGATGACTAGGGCCTTGTTTGAAGACTGGTTTGCTAACTGTTTCATTCCAAATGTTTGGCAATATTATTTAGAAAATAGTTTTACTTTCAAGATTCTATTAATCTTAGATAAGGCACCTGCATATCCCCCTCAATTGTCGGACCTTAATCCCGACGTTAATATGATATTTCTGCCACCAAACACTACTTGTATCATTCAGTCGTTGGACCAAGTCGCAATTGCAACTTTTAAAGCATATTACCTTTGCTCAATTACGTGATTTTTGGAACGATTACAGTATTTTTGGTATGACAACGGCTCTGTATACGCTTATCTTTGTGAGGTTTTTCAGTTGGTTGTTTTTCCAGACTCTTTTGCGTATTCTTCCAAAGGCGCTATTTGCCTTGGCGAGTCTGTTGTCTATCTCATTGTCGATCCTTGCATCTGATGAAATGGTGCAGCCGAGATAGGTAAACTGGTTGACCGTTTTGAGTTTTGTGTACCCGATGGAGATGTGGGGGGGCTGGTAGTCATGGTGGGGAGCTGGCTGATGGAGGACCTCAGTTTTCTTCAGGCTGACTTCCAGGCCAAACATTTTGGCAGTTTCCGCAAAGCAGGACGTCAAGCGCTGAATACCCACACTCCTGTTCGGCTCCGAATCATGGGTCCTCTACCGGCACCACCTACGGCTCCTAGAACGCTTCCACCAGCGTTGTCTCCGCTCCATCCTCAACATCCATTGGAGCGCTTACATCCCTAACATCGAAGTACTCGAGATGGCAGAGGTCGACAGCATTGAGTCCACGCTGCTGAAGATCCAGCTGCGCTGGATGGGTCACGTCTCCAGAATGGAGGACCATCGCCTTCCCAAGATCGTGTTATATGGCGAGCTCTCCACTGGCCACCGTGACAGAGGTGCACCAAAGAAAAGGTACAAGGACTGCCTAAAGAAATCTCTTGGTGCCTGCCACATTGACCACCGCCAGTGGGCTGATAACGCCTCAAACCGTGCATCTTGGCGCCTCACAGTTTGGCGGGCAGCAACCTCCTTTGAAGAAGACTGCAGAGCCCACCTCACTGACAAAAGGCAAAGGAGGAAAAACCCAACACCCAACCCCAACCAACCAATTTTCCTTGCAACCGCTGCAATCGTGTCTGCCTGTCCCGCATCGGACTTGTCAGCCACAAACGAGCCTGCAGCTGACGTGGACTTTTTACCCCCTCCATAAATCTTCGTCCGCAAAGCCAAGCCAAAGAAAAAAAGAAAAAAAGAACAGTATTTTTAGTTGCATCAAGAACATCGTGGCAGCATGGGAGAAAGTTACAGGAAGATACATGAATGGGCTTTGTGTGTCGAGGAGTCGAGGAGCAAGAGGTCGGCAAGAGGAGAGGCAAGTACTGTAATTAAAGTACTTACCAGGGCTCGGGTCTAGCAGGTCAAGCAGGGAGCCATTGGAGTCGGGCTCAGAGGCGTTCAGGGGACGTGAGGCGAGGAGTGACTGACAGGGTTAAGAGGGTAAGGTAAAAGAGCGGCCAGCGTGGTGCAGGCATGGAGTGCGTGGACACGGAAGGAGTGGGAATTCAGGTTTTGGCTCAAGAGGCTTCGGCGAGCAGAGGCTGAGGTCGAGCTTGTCAAGTTAAGGTAAGACTGCTTAATTACTTTTGTATTCTTTAGTAATTTGAGAAAGGAGGAGAGAGAAGGGATGAGTGTGAGAGCAGTTTGCTGTTCTCTGTGTCAGATGTGGGAAGTCATGGAGTCTTCTAGCCTCCCTGACGTCCATATCTGCACCAGGTGTGCTGAGCTGCAGCTCCTCAGGAACCGTGTTAGGGAACTAGAGCTGCAGCTTGATGACCTCGCTCTGGTCAGGGAGAATGAGGTAATCATAGACAGGAGTTACAGCCAGGTGGTCAAGCCAGGGTCATAGGAGGAGGTCAGATGGGTCATGGTTGGGAGAGGGAAGAGGAATAGTAAGGTGGTAGAGAGGACCCCTATGGCTGTGGCCCTCAACAATAGGTACTCCTCTTTGGGTACTGTTGGGGGAAACAGCCCAGCTGGGAAAGCGTCAGTGGCTGTGCCTCTGGCACTGGGTCGGCCTCTGAGGCTCAGAAGGGTAGGGAAAGGAAAAGGAGGGCAATAGTCATAGGGGACTGGATAGTCAGGGGATTCTGTGGGCAGAGCAAGGAGAACCGAATGGTGGTTTGCCTCCCTGGTGCTAGGGTCCAGGATGTTGCTGGTCAAGTCCAGGACATCCTAAAGGGGGAGGGAGATGAGACAGAAGTCGTGGTACATGTAGGTACCAACGACGTAGGGAGGAATAGAGAAGAGATCCTGAAAAGTGAGTATAGGGAGTTAGGTAGATAGTAATCTCGCAAAGGGAGTAATCTCGGGATTACTGCCTGTACCACGCGACAGTGAGAGCAGGAATAGAATGAGATGGAGGATGAATGCGAGGCTGAAGGGGTGGAGCAAAGGGCAGGGATTAACGTTTGTGGATCACTGGGACCTTTTTTGGGGTAGGTATGACCTGTACAAAATGGAAAGGTTCCATTTGAACCCCAGGGGAACCAGGATTCTGGCGGGGTCGTTTGGTAGGGTTACTCAGGAGACTTTAAACTAGAATGGCTGGGGGAAGAGAACCAAATGAAGGAGAACAGCAAGGAGAAGGTTAGAGTGCAATCAGAGAAAGCTTGTATACAGTGTTTGAGGGGGCAAAGGCAGGTGATAGAAAAGGGGGATGCTCTATACGACAATAGACAGAGGTCGATTGCAAAAGATCATAAGAGAGCTGTTGGTAAAGATAGGGGCCTGCAGGAAGTAAAAAGTGGGAAATCTCTAAAATGCATATATTTTAATGCTAGGAGCCTTGTAAGGAAGGTGGATGAGCTGAAGGTATGGATCGACACTTGGAAGTAGGATGTGGTAGCGATTAGTGGAAAATGGTTACAGGAGGGATGTGACTGGCAGCTAAATATTCCTGGATTTAGCTGCTTTAGATGTGATGAACCGGGGGGGGGGAGGGGGGGGGGTGGGGGGAGGGAGGGGCAAGAGGAGGTGGGGTTGCACTACTTGTTAGAGAAAATATTACAGCAGTGCTTAGGTGCGATAGAACAGAAGGCTCGTCCAGGGAGGTTATTTGGGTGGAATTGGGGAATGGGAAAGGGGAAGTTATAATTATAGGGGTGTATTATAGACCACCGAATGTGGAATGCGAATTAGAGGAATAAATTAGTAGGGAGATAGCAGATCTTTGTAATGAGCACAGGGTAGTGATTGTGGGGGATTTTAATTTTCCGAATATTGATTGGGAAACCCATTCCATGAAAGGGCTGGATGGGTTGGAGTTTCGAAAATGTGTGCAGGATAGCTTTTTAATCAATACGTGGAGGTACCAACAAGAGAGGGAGCTATGTTGGATTTATTGTTGGGGAATGAGATGGGTCAGGTGACAGAGGCATGTGTGGTGGAGCACCTCGGGACCAGTGATCATAGTGCCATTAGCTTCAAGGTAATTATGGAAAAGGATAGGTCCGGGCCCAGAGTTGAGGTTTTTGAGTGGGGAAAAGCAAGGTTTTAGGAGATGCGAAAGGATTTACAAGGGGTGGATTGGGACAATTTGTTTTATGGGGAGGATGTAATAGAGAAATGGAGGGTCTTTTAAAGGAGAGGTTTTAAGAGTACAAAATCTTTATAAACCTAGTAAGGTCAAAAGTTTGAGAGAGCCATGGTTCTCAAGGGATATTGGAAACTTGGTTCAAAAGAAGAGGGAGTACTACAATAAATATAAGAAACAGGGAAAAAAGATGTTTGGGTACTATATTGAATGTAAAAAGAATCATAAGAAATAAATTTAAAAAGCTAAAAGAAGGTATGAGGTGGCTATAGCAAGCAGGGTGAAAATAAATCCAAAGGGTTTCTACAAATATGTAAATAGCAAAAGGAAAGTGAGAGACAAAATTGGTCCAATAGAAAATCAGAAAGGACAAATGTGTGTGGATCCAAAAGAGATGGGGGAGGTCATGAACAATTTATTTTCCTCAATATTTACTGAGGAGAAGGATATTGAATTGTGCAGGGTAAAGGAAGCAAGGGTGTTATATATGGAGACTATAGTGTTTAAGAAAGAGGTAGTACTGGAGCTTTTGAAACATATAAAGGTGGATAAGTCTCCAGGTCCTGACAGGATTTTCCCCAGGACCTTGAGAGAAGTTAGTGAGGAAATAGTGGAGGCTCTGGCAGTGATTTTTCAAATGTCATTAGAGATGGGTATAGTGCTGGAGGATTGGCATGTTGCGCATGTTGTTTCTTTGTTTAAAAAGGGTTTGAGAAGCAAGCCTAGCAATTATCGGCCTGTAAGTTTGACATCTGTGCTAGGGAAATTGATGAAAAGTGTTCTTAGAGATAGTATATATAAGTATATGGAGGGACAGGGTCTGATCGGGGACACTCAACACGGATTTGTGCGTGGAAGGTCATGTTTGACCAATCTTGTTGAATTGTTTGAAGAGGTGACTAGGAATGTTGATGAGGGTGGAGCAGTGGATGTTATCTATATGGACTTCAGTAAGGCCTTCGATAAGGTTCTGCATGGGAGGTTAGTTAGGAACGCTAAGTCCTTGGGTATTAATTTGGAGATAGTCAAATGGATTCAACAGTGGGTGGAAGGAAGGAGCCAGAGAGCAGTAGTAGATAATTGTTTGTCAAGATGGAGGCCAGTGACAAGCGGTGTACCTCAGGGTTCGGTATTGGGACCGTTGCTGTTTGTCATATATATTAATAATCTGGTGGATGGGGCGGTAAATTGGATTAGTAAATATGCAGATGATACTAAAATAGGGGGAATTGTGAATTATGAAGAGGGTTTTCAAAGATTGCAGAGGGATTTAAACTGCTTAGAGGAGTGGGCAGAAAGATGGCAGATAGAGTTTAATGCTGATAAGTGTGAGGTGCTTCATTTTGGAAAGAATAATCAAAGCAAGAAAGACATATGTGGTAAATGGGAGGGCATTGAAGAATGCAGTGGAGCAGAAAGATCTAGGAATAACGGTGCATTGTTCCCTGAAGGTAGGAGCACACGTGGATAGCGTGGTGAAGAAGGCCTTTAGTCTGCTTGCCTATATAAATCAGTGCATAGAATATAGGAGTTGGGAAGTAATGATGAAACTGTACAAGGCATTGGTGAGGCCTAATTTAGAGTACTGCGTGCAGTTCTGGTCACCGATTTATAGGAAGGACATTAACAAGATAGAGAGAGTGCAGGGAAGATTTACAAAAATGTTGCCTGGGTTTCAGCATCTGAAATACAAGGAAAGATTGAGCAAATTAGGTCTTTGTTCCTTAGAATGTAGAAGACTGAAAGGGGATTTGATAGAGGTTTTTAAGATAATGAGAGGGATAGAGTTGATTTGGAGAGGCTTTTCCCATTGAGAGTAGGAGAGATGGATACAAGAGGTCATGGGTTGAGAGTTGACAGGCAAAGGTTTAGGAGTAACATTAGGGGGAACTTCTTTACTCAGAGTAGTTACTGTGTGGAATGGGCTTCCGGGAAAGGTGGTGGAGGCAGGGTCAATGTTGTCATTTAAGAAAGAGTTGGATGAGTATATGGATGGGAGGGGGATGGAGGGATATGGGCAGAGTGCTGGTAAGTGGGATTTGAGGAGGGTACTTGGATCAGTGTAGACTAGAAGGGCCAAATTGGCCTGTTTCTGTGCTGTAATTGTTATATGGTTATATGAATTTGGAAAAAAATGTCTTAAACGCTTCGCTCACACAAGCTTGAATGAGGGGGATGTGCTTGACAAGATTAGAGAAAACACTGAAACGCTCACAATGGATCTTGATTTGGTTGAAGATGTGGAACAGTTATTAGATCTTGAATCAAAGGAATTGACCAATGAGGACTTATTTGAATTAGAAGAAGAATACATTGCAGATGAAGAAAAGAAAAAAGAGGAAGAGAAAGAGGACAAGGAACAGCAGAAGAGGTTCACATTTAAGGGGTTGTCCAGTGCATTTTTGCAAATGAATAAGGCCATTGCTGAGTTTGAAAGCATGGACCAAGATGTTGAAAGATTTGCCAAGATTGATGGCCAAATTCAGGACACTTTAAGTTCTTATTTTATGATGAAAAAAAAAGAAACAAATGCAAACGGATTTAGGCATGTTCTTCAAATATCCTTCATCAATCCCCTGCCCATGAACTGATGAAAAGGAAGAAGAAGAAAAAGAAAAAGAAGACGAAGAACAACAAGAACAAGAGCAACAACAACCATGATGGGATCAAGTTCAGATGAAGAGACTTCCGATTAAAGTCAAATGTGGCCAATCGTTATTAAAATCACTATACAAGGTATAGGTACATATTTAATACAGCATTAAAACTACTGTATATATGTTGAGATTCTTTATTAGTTACTTGGTTCATATGTTGTGTATTGTTATTAAAGGTTCTGTAATGTACATATGTTGAGATTCTTCATTAACAGTTCTTTTGTTGAAAATGTTTTTGAAAAATTGCCTCAGGACCTGGTTTGGACATGCTCGGAATGGTGAGCCCAGCTTATAACCAATTTGAGTTTCAACCTATCCTCCGATCATAATTACGTTCAGAAGTCAAGGACTATTTTATGTCAGCTGACCATCAAAAGCAACATTGTGCAGCTGGTGGAATTTGAAATAAAATGTGGAAGTTCCCCAAGTACCAGAGTGTGTGGAGAGAGAAGCAAGTCAAGTCCGGATCCAAGAAATGTGTCAAACTAGACATGCTGCAGAAAATCTCCTTCAAGTTATAATTTTCTTCATTGGCTGTATACACATTATGCATTTATGATATTCATTTTTAATATAATTAAAATCTTATTTGTATTTGACCTGAGAAAAATCAGGTACTGTAATTCAATATATTTTAAGAGATGATTGATGGTTCTCCCCGAATGAAGCTAAGAGTATCACTAGATGGACTGAAAATGAACCAGGATAGGAAACAGGAGCACTGGAAGTTAGGTGCATGTAACAGATATGAAGAACCTGTGAAATTTGAATATTCATCTTAATTTAAATATTTTTAATTGAACAAATATTCCAACACATTATTTAAACAGTTAACATGTTAATTTGTTATTTTACACTTCTATTTGAAAACTAATTTGAGTACAGGTATAGTAATAATAAAGTGTGTATCTACAGTTGAAATGCCACATGAAATTATTTTATGATAGAATGTTCGACAACTTTGTGAAAACATTCCAAGTAAATGTACATAGCATTTCAGCCATAGAATACGCAACAGTTCAAATTTAATTCTTCAAGGACCAATGGAGACTTAAGCTTCTTGTTTGTTCACTTAAATGACAATAACCTCTTTATAAAGTATGTCCAAGTTCTTCAGATTTGCTATGTCCTAAATTCTTTAGATTTGCAATGTCCAGCGAACTTCTAATGCCAGGCTTAGATGGTCAGAGTCCATTCTTGGTCTATTATACTCAGCCTTGTTTGGGACGAACTCAGTCATCTCTATAACTTTGGTGGAACAGATCAGGACCAATCCACCCATTACCCCCCACCAGAATCTTTCATATTTTTCAACTCAGAGATTCTGTCCCTCTCCTACCAAAGTATAATTGGTATGCATCTCCCCGTTAAAGTTAATCTTCTTCGTCCAATCTTCTTATTTCAGCTAGCTACATCATTTGTCATTGGAACTAATAAAGCAGCTCTCTTTATCATACATGCATCAACTCAAATTTTTTGCGTTGCATGAGATGCTAATTTTCAGCAAATTCCAAATAAAAATTTCAAGATTAGTGCCAGAGGAGCTAATAATGAGCCAGTTTCAAGCAGGCATACAATTATTTTAGCTACTTAAAAAACATTCTAAAATAGGCACCAATCAGCATTGGTCTCAGACACAGGAATTATCGGTAATAATTTTCATTTTCTGCTCATAAAATTAACATGAGTTATGCTGATTTTGTCAAAGCAATAAATGGAATCAATCCATAGAGATTTATTATTTCTTTGAGATTTATTTTTAATTGAGAAATGTTTAAGGCAGCTCACAGTAACAAAAATGCATTATATTGGCCACTGCAGCAGGTAATTCACAAAGAAATATCTTCAGGAAAATTTCTTGACAATAATTTTCCATGGACATTAAATGCATGGATATTTAAGTTTCAAGAATAAAATTACTGCCACATATTAAAGATTTTACACTGTCATGAAAAATCTCATGCTGTTATCAGCTTGCAATGACATCTGGTGGCATATAATAAGCATTATCATCTTTTTAAGTCAGCTCTGTTTTGTACAGAGAACAAAATTACTGCTCTTGATTGCATTCACCACACTAACCAAATTGTTCATATTTTCTCTTTGGTTAAATGGAAATTTGTTGTTAAAACTGAAATTAAATTACTTGCATATCACAGGATGAACTCAGTACCTATCATCTCAGCAGAAGTGATGGGGAAAAATGCAAGATGTGAAGGAAGGGATAGGAAGAAAACAAGTTTCAAAGAATGAATTAAAACAGAAAATGCAGGAAATTCCCAGACAATCAGATAACATCTCCAGAGAAACAGAGTTAAGTAGAGAGAACTTTCAAGAGGACTGGTAAAAGTTCATGGAATAAATTAGAAAGTTCAGTGTGTAGAGAGCATCCATCGCCATAAAGACAAAGTGCTGTCAGTGCACCTTGATTTGGGAAGGATAAAGCCCACTGCAAGTGTTAATTTGGTGATAAATTAGTAGGTCAATTGGAAATAGAGCTACTTTTATTTATTTTCATTCTTGTTGCATACATCAGCAACCACAGCAATTCAGATATCACAGTTGGTCTCAACAATGTCGGGCTAGTTTAGGAGAAAGGATAACCAGGGTTCCTCCTCCTGACTGGTATCCAGTTATCCTAATTGAACATGCAGATTTCGTTCAAGGAAAATGTGATGTTCCTCCGAGCACCAGCAAAAAGTCATTCTGCACATTTATTTAGCTACAATGCTGGGATCTCTCACAGGAAAACAGGGAGTACAGGAAAACAGTAAAAGGCATCACAAGTTTGTAACAGTCAGCAACTTCAAAGTATAAACGGCTTTAGGACCAAAAAGAAAATCAACAAGGCTGAAGGCGCAAATGACAAATTTTACCAAGAATACAGAGCTCAAATTTTCAAAGAGGAACAAATCATTTATTTGACCCTTCAGGACAATTGCTGGGAGTTTCTTTATGATCCTAATTAATCTCAGTAGCATCTAATTTGGAGGATAAATTGAATTGGTTTTGAGCATAGATTAATTCAGATTGCTCAACCCACTCACTGCAGGTGCAAGAGAATTCCAGATTGCTTAACCTTTGTAATGATCTCAGTAACATCCAGGGATAACTACAGTTGAGTAGCCCATTAGCTTTTATGAAGAGCTAACACAGCTTAAAAACTAGCTCTGAACTGTTTCTAACCAGGTTATAGCTCCCAAAGAAGGGTATTGTTGTGGGTTCACCAGGAAATGAAAGTTATTCCCAAAAAGATTTCTCGAAAAACTAGAGATCGCTGCCTTCACGTTGACTGCTGCTGGATAAGAGACACCAAATGATATGCTATGAAACACAAAAGACTGAAGATGATATGATTATCATAAGAACTTGAAGGAATGCTCAAGGCCGAAACATTGGTGATATATCTTTGCCTCCGATGGATGCTGTGAGACCTGCAGAGCTCCTTCATCAATTTTGTGGGTTTTTTTTTAACTAAGAGATATATTGTTGCTTCTTTATTTTCATGCACACTAAATACACAACATTTATTTTAGGATCCTGCAGTGCACATACTTAGATGGCAGATTTAGTTCATACAGTCTATCTTGGATGGAGTTCCATAGACCACGAAACAGTAAGGGAGGAAGCTGAATGGTTTCACACACAATTAGGGTCAGGCAATGGTTCTTCACATATTAAATGCTATCAGTTATATCAGCTGCTTCAGTCACTACTCAATGCACTCACCTAAAAACCCATCAGGATTAAACACTGAGCAGTGTTGTGATCCGAATGGCGCTTACAACTTGTATGCATTGCCAGGTATTTAACCATGAAAGGAACATCATTTAAAACATTGCATTAGGTTTACTCCTTCTCCCTCTCTCTGATCAATTTGATAGCACACAACCAGAAGTAACAGCAATTAACCAGCAGAGATCAAGTCCATCTTGGCTTAAGGAGGAGAGATGTCCATCATTTCAGGCTTGATTTCAGCATTTGGGAATCATAAGATCTTAAAATATTTTTATGGCTCATTTTCTCACATTCTACTTCTTCCTCATCTGATTTGTTAGCTGCAGATGATTTATGCAAGCATCTCTTACTTGCTTTGTCTACTCTTCAATCTCAGTTGCAGTTCATCATTCTCTTTTTGGACAATGATGAACTGCAACGTGGATAGCTGTTGGTACAAAAGATGGAGGTGTATTGTTTGGTGATCTAACTCTTCCATTCACCCATTCAGAAGATGACATTGGCAAACATAGGTTGGCATTGAGGTGGGATCTGGATACAGCCAGTCAATGGAGCTCATGTAGGAAACATCTCTTACGCATCTTTTCTTAGTTACATGACCTTCTGCTCAGAAACTTCCCCATCTTCAGTACTTTCCATATCCTTCCTCCGCTTCTGCCCAAGGCTCTTTTGCATTTTGTGCCTTCTGCTTATTCTCCCTGTCATGGTGCACTCTCAGGGAATGCCTGCCAGTCACCCTCTGTCTACGGGCAGCTAGCTAGTGCAGAAGCCTTGAAATCAAGACAAAGTCCTTTGGCAATTCCCTGAAGTATTTGACAAATTTAAAAAGGATATAAATAACCATACCATCATCTAATCAATGTAAAAAAATTAGTTGAAATTAATCAGCAATAAACTTGCAATTATTTGATGTGCCCTTAATGTGATGCTTTAACAGAGTGATGGTATACTTCCTATCTACTATCAAACCCATGATCCTATCTACAAGTTTCACATCCATTTCAAGCTGTTCAACTAAGCACAAGAGAGATGCACTGTAAATTTTAAGGCTTTGATCTTAGATAAAACTGTACAAATAAAACTTTTATTTTGACGATACACCCTCATCTATGAATCAAACAAAAATTGTCTCTGGCTATCAGCTCAGTCAAGTTTATTACCATTTAATTGCACATAGCATAACATGAAGAGAGAGCATTCTCCGGTCCTTGGTGCAAAACCTGCAAGCACACAACCAGGCGTAACACACATACAAACAATACATATGCATTACAAGTATTCAAATATAGAAATAAACAAATAAATATTGTTTCGTAAATGTGAGAGTTCGGATGGTTAGTGAGAGCAGTTCCTCTGGTCGTTCAGCATTCTCACTGCCTGTGGGAAGAAGCTGCTTCTCAGCCTGATGATGCTGGCTCTAGTACTCCTGTATTTCTTTCCTGATGGGAATAGCTGAAATATGCTGAGTGTGGGGTGGAAGAGGTTCTCAACGATTTTGTGAACACACTTCTGACAATGATCCTGGTAGATCACATCGATGGTTGGTGGGGGTGGGATGGGAGGGGGTGGGGGAAATAAGGGAGACTCCAGTGATCCTCTCTGCCACACTTATGGTCTCATGGATTTACCTCTGATCTATTTCTCTCAGGAACCGTACTACATTGAGATGTAGCTGACCAGGATGCTCTCAAATGAAGGTTGACATGATGGTGGCCGGCAGTCTTGCCGACTTCAATCTTCTCAGGAAGTATAGTCGCTGTTGCACTAACAAGTGAGAAGATGTGTGTCAACAATAGGTCACTAGTAAAGTGGACTCCAAGGAGCTTGGTTCTCTCTATTCACTGTACTACAGTGTTATTGATGTGTAGTGGAGGGTGTTCATTCCTGGCCCTCCTGAACTCCACAAGCATCTCTTTTTCTGGTCCACATTGAGACTCCAGTTGTTACTTTCAAATTTCTGCTTTGCCAAAAGTTAATCAAATGTTAGCATTAAAGCTTGTAAAGGAGACTATTTTGTGTTGCATGTTAGGCTTTTGCATCCACAAAAAAGGTTTTGAGTATTGAGAGAAAATAATGTTATTAAAATAGCGAGAAGGCTTTCTATGGTTGCTGATCAACTCATGTTTTCACCAAAGTGGCTTTTTAGCCAGTGAGATTCTTGGCAACCTTCATGGGACTGAAAATAGTTGAAGTGGCCAAATAAGGCTGGGAATTTAAAAAGAGGAGATATTAGCATTCAGTTCTGTGTTTTTCATAATATATTGCCAAGTCTTGCATTGAAGTCCTGCAACTATTATGTGATCACTTAAGCAAAAATGCAAATAATCTGACAAGTTCAACATTTTATATCGTGTCTATCAGTTGATGTTCCCAAACTCTAATACCTCAAGTCAACTACTGTTACACACTGCAAATTACAAATATATCCAAATAAGTTAAATTGAGAACTGCAGTCAGCATTGATTTACTAGTTGAAAGATGACACATTAAACATGATTGTTTGAGAGAACCTGACCAAGAGGCTCATTGCTGTTAGAAGTATAATTTTAAGTTAGTCATTTATTTGCTGGCTTGAGGCTGTCAAACAATTTATTTGAAGCCACTAGTTATAAATTACCATTCATATGATGGAATATGCACCACTTTAAATGTAAAATGACTTAGCACATAAAATAAAAAAATAACCTGAACAATTTAAGCTACATTGCAAAACTAGCGGAAGCCATAAATAAAAGAAATCTCTTCCTTATGCAATATTTATCAAGGCATATTCTGAATTATGTTTCACTAACCTGACATCCTTCCTTTTTCAAAACTCTCACTCATTAGTCAAGATAATATGAGTATACTATGAGATGCATCAACAAAAAAGGGAAAACTGATTGCAAAATCAAATGTTTGCAATAAAATTGAGATAGCACAGTGGTACTGTACAGCTACTAGAGCCACTGTTCTATTATGACCTTGTGTGGAGTCTGTTCCTTTCCCTGAGACTGTGTGGGTTTCTTCTGAGTTTTCCAGTTTTTCTTCTACCTCCCAAAGATACAGTTCCCTCCATAATGTTCAGGACAAAGACACATTAAAAAAATTATATGACCCCATGCTCCACATTTTTAAATTTGTAATCAAACAATTCACATATAATTAAAATGTAGATTCCAGAATTTATTTACGATTATTTGTATACATTTTGGCTTGACCATGTAGAAATCACATCACATTTTATACATAGTCCCTTCATTTCAGGGCACCATAGTATTTGGAAGATTTGGTATAAGAGAGCTAGGGTTACTTCGATGATTTTGATCACCTTTGGAATTTGTAGTTGCTATTTTTCAACATGAGGACTAGGACTGCGCCAATGAAAGTCAAAGAAGCCATTATGAGTCTGAAAAACAAGAATAAAACAGTAATAGACATTGCCCAAACCTTGGAATTACCACATTCAACAGTTTGGAACATCATTAAGAAGAAAGAGCGCACTGGTGAGCTCAGTAATCGCAAAGGGACTGGTATTCCAAGGAAGACCTCCACTGCTGTTGACAAAAGAATTCTCATCATAATGAAGAAAAATCCCCAAACTTATGTCTGACAGATCAAAAATACTCTTCAGGAGGCAGGTAAGGATATGCCAATGAGTACTGGCCACATAAGATGTCGTGAACAGAAATACAGTGGCTACACTGTAAGATGCAGACCATTAGTTAGCCACAGAAAGGATGGCCAGATTACAGTTTGCCAAATATTTAGAAGAGCCTGTAGAATTCTGGAAAAAGTTTTATTTTGAACAGATGAGACCAAGATTAATCAGTATCAGAACGATGGCAAGAGCAAAGTGTGGAGGTGTAAAGGAACTGCCCAAGATCCAAAGCATACCACCTTTGCTATTGTTGCATCTTGCCTCTGTATTTCTGTTCATGAAGATTTCTGCAGACAGTAGTCACTGACATATCCATTCTTGCCTCCTGAAGAGTGTATCTGATCTGTCAGACATAATTATGGGGATTTTTCTTCTTTATGATGAGAATTCTTCTGTCAACAGCAGTGGAGGTCTTCCTTGGAATACCAGTCTTTTTGTGATTACTGAGCTCACCAGATAACTCTTTCTTCTTAATAATGTTCCAAACAGTTGATTTTGTTAATCCAAGATTTGGGCGATATCTCTTACTGATTTTCACGAGAATGTTGACAGGATTTCAGGGTCTGAGTTCCAGGGAAAGGTTGTGCAGACTGGGGCTTTTTTCTCTGGAGCGTAGAAGATTGAGAGGGGACTTGATAGTGGTGTTTAAGATTTTCAAAGGGACAGACAGAGTAAATGTGGATAGGCTTTTTCAATTAAGAAAGGGGGAGATTCAAACTAGAGGACATGGTTTAAGATTGAAGGGGGAAAATTATAAGGGGAACACGAGGGGAAATTTCTTTACGCAGAGGATGGTGGGGATGTGGAATGAGCTTCCGGTAGACGTGGTCGAGGCGGGATCATTGGTTACATTTAAGGAAAGACTGGATTGTGACATGGGTAGGAGGGGACTAGAGGGGTATGGACCGGGTGCTGGTCAGTGGGACTATGAGGGTGGGGATTTGCTACGGCATGGACTAGTAGGGCCGAACTGGCCTGTTCTGTGCTGTAAGTGGTTATATGGTTATTCTTGTTTTTCAGCCTCATAGTGGATTCTTTGACTTTCATTGTCACAAGTCTGGTCCTCATGTTCAAAAATGGCAAGTACAGACACCAAAGGTGATCTAAAGCTTAGAATTAACCCTAGCTCTCTTATACCTGCACAAATGAAGCAATTAAACATACACGAATACTCACAAACACCTACAAAGCCAATTATGGTGCCCTGAAATGAGGAGATATGCATAAAAAGTGCTGTAATTTATACATGGTCAAACCAAAATGTATACAAATAACCTTGGATAAAATCTGGTATGTGCACTTTAATTACATCTGAATTGTCTGATTACAAATTTAAAACTGTGGAGTGCAGAGGCAAATAAGGGGAAAAGATTTATTTGTCCCAAATATTATGGAGGGCACTGTAAACGAGACAGGAGATAACTATGTATGTATGTGAGCAGTAGGATCTGACTGAAGTTGAGAAGAATATGGGGGGAACAGAAAACAAGATTATTCAAAGTTTGTGTAAATGGATGGCCAAACTTTGGTAGCAGGGGCTGTTTCCACCTATACATCTCTATGGTCAAAATAACCTCCTATGTTGACATTTCTGTAAAATTACTTGTTTTTCCATAAACCTATATAAATATTTTTTCAGACAGGCACCATTATGGTCATTTAACAATTCTTTGCAGCTCAATTAAAAACAATTACAACTTAATTTTTTTTCCATAGTTCAACTCATAGCCTCTTCATCTTCCTACCAATCTGCTGCACTACTTTTACCAATTTTCTCTCAAAAGGCTGAATTACCCAAATTTCTTTCTTTGGCTTGGCTTCGCGGACGAAGATTTATGGAAGGGGTAAAAAGTCCACGTCAGCTGCAGGCTCGTTTGTGGCTGACAAGTCCGATGTGGGACAGGCAGACACGATTGCAGCGGTTGCAAGGGAAAATTGGTTGGTTGGGGTTGGGTGTTGGGTTTTTCCTCCTTTGCCTTTTGTCAGTAAGGTGGGCTCTGCGGTCTTCTTCAAAGGAGGTTGCTGCCCGCCAAACTGTGAGGCGCCAAGATGCACGGTTTGAGGCGTTATCAGCCCACTGGCGGTGGTCAATGTGGCAGGCACCAAGAGATTTCTTTAGGCAGTCCTTGTACCTTTTCTTTGGTGCACCTCTGTCACGGTGGCCAGTGGAGAGCTCGCCATATAACACGATCTTGGGAAGGCGATGGTCCTCCATTCTGGAGACATGACCCATCCAGCGCAGCTGGATCTTCAGCAGCGTGGACTCGATGCTGTCGACCTCTGCCATCTCGAGTACTTCGACGTTAGGGGTGTAAGCGCTCCAATGGATGTTGAGGATGGAGCGGAGACAACGCTGGTGGAAGCGTTCTAGGAGCCGTAGGTGGTGCCGGTAGAGGACCCATGATTCGGAGCCGAACAGGAGTGTGGGTATGACAACGGCTCTGTATACGCTTATCTTTGTGAGGTTTTTCAGTTGGTTGTTTTTCCAGACTCTTTTGTGTAGTCTTCCAAAGGCGCTATTTGCCTTGGCGAGTCTGTTGTCTATCTCTTTGTCGATCCTTGCATCTGATGAAATGGTGCAGCCGAGATAGGTAAACTGGTTGACCGTTTTGAGTTTTGTGTGCCCGATGGAGATGTGGGGGGGCTGGTAGTCATGGTGGGGAGCTGGCTGATGGAGGACCTCAGTTTTCTTCAGGCTGACTTCCAGGCCAAACATTTTGGCAGTTTCCGCAAAGCAGGACGTCAAGCGCTGAAGAGCTGGCTCTGAATGGGCAACTAAAGCGGCATCATCTGCAAAGAGTAGTTCACGGACAAGTTTCTCTTGTGTCTTGGTGTGAGCTTGCAGGCGCCTCAGATTGAAGAGACTGCCATCCGTGCGGTACCGGATGTAAACAGCGTCTTCATTGTTGGGGTCTTTCATGGCTTGGTTCAGCATCATGCTGAAGAAGATTGAAAAGAGGGTTGGTGCGAGAACACAGCCTTGCTTCATGCCATTGTTAATGGAGAAGGGTTCAGAGAGCTCATTGCTGTATCTGACCCGACCTTGTTGGTTTTCGTGCAGTTGGATAATCATGTTGAGGAACTTTGGGGGACATCCGATGCGCTCTAGTATTTGCCAAAGCCCTTTCCTGCTCACGGTGTCGAAGGCTTTTGTGAGGTCAACAAAGGTGATTACCCAAATAACGTTCTATGATTTGGCATGTTATTTGAGATGCAACAAATTCATAAAGGCAGATGAAACAAGCATTGTGTGGAGCAGAAACTGCAAATTATCTAATACAGCCTTTTCAGTCAAGACACCAAACTTGGGTTTGGAATATAATACATTAACCTTTCAGCACAGGTTTCAAATCCACTGAGAATGATCATTGGGAAGTCTCTCCTCTTACAAAAACAAGTTTGGGTGGTCTCAGAGTTCTTAGTGAGCATAGGTCTACACTGTACACTAATCACCAGCTGACAAACTGACAGGAAGATACTCAACTGAGATTGGGGAAAACTGGAATCTTAATCAGCATTTAATCAAAGCTGACTTTTAAAGCATTTTCTCCATAAAATGATATTATTAATATTCATGTTGACTGCTTACAAGTCTTCAAAACACCAAGGAGCACAAAGAGATCAAAAAATCATTAAAATATTATGATGTTTGCAGAGTAGAGGGATGGGAAAAGATTGAACTTAGTGAAATGCTCTGGCCACAAATTTGTGATCCTTCAATTATGCTTCTTACAGTAGTTAATTTACTTCTATGTGTGTTTCTAATTGCTAATCGCTGATCATACAATAATCTACACCCAAGAGGGGACTAAAGTGAATGAAAATGCTTTGAATGAAAAAAATCCCCCATTAATTCTTAATAACCAACACTGAAGCTTCATGGGCTGACCTGCTTGTATTGGAAACTTCACCATTAGCAGATTCTACTCTGAATTTCTTTCTGATTTTAAACAATCCATCATAGACAAGAATGCTTCAGCCACTGAGCACCCACATTCTGGAATTCTCTCCCTCAACCTTTCCACCTCCATATTTTTCTCCATTCCTTGAAGGCACTCATTAAATCCCATGATTTTTAGGCAGTGTTCAATTTTGATTACTAGCATGTCTAATTTCCCTGCAAGTTTGATTGTATTCACTGTGAAATCTAAATGTGATTTATTATTCTTTTTCACCTATAAATATAACACCAGCATTTGATACTGAGGCAGTACAGAGAATATTCACAGAATTGAATCTATAAACATGTAGTTTGCAGGCAAATTAGAGAGCAACTGTTCTGGAATATCTAGATAATGTAACATTATAAATTGGCAAACCATGTATATTCACCTACTAAATGTCTTTCATTTACTTATGATATCTCAAGATATAGTTGTTATTAGTACCAGCAGAAAAGCTCAAAAGTTTATGAAATTGGTTTACTTCCATAAGTGTTTCAATCAATACTTTGCTGCACACCAATCATGGAAACAAATCAGCTCTTAAATGCATATACCACAATCATTTTATGGTATACTCTCCATGGTGACCTGACAACAGTAACATATTATGGGTCGCCTTAGAAAAGAGAGGGGTTACAGGGAGGAGGGAGTGAGATCCCAGATTTTCTGAAAAGCGTACAAAGTGCTCATAAGTTGAAATACAAAACAGAAGGGATATTCTGCTGTCAGCAGGGCCAGGAAACTTCCCAGTGTGGAGACAATACCCTCCAGATGTGAAAGCCCAAGTCAAAAGAGCAATGCCACAAGGAATCATTTGACCTCACATGGTTAACTGCATAAAAAATGAACATTATTCTCTCATAAAGACATTTACCCAGTCATAAATAAACATTCAAATTACTTAGAACCATAGAACATTGCAACACAGAAATAAGCCCTTCAGCCCTTCTAGTCTGTGCTAAACTATTATTGTACCTCGTCCCATTGACCTGCATTCTGACAATAGCCATCCATACCCCTTCCATTCATATGCCTGCACAAATTCTTCTTAAATGCTAAAATTGAGCCTTCATTCACTTCAGTTGGCAGCTTGTTCTGCACTCCCACCACTCTCTGTGTAAAGAAGTTCCCACTAATATACCCTCTAAATCTTTCCACTTTGACCCTTAACCCATGTCCTCTTATTTGTATCTCACCTACCCTCAGTGGAAAAATCCTCCCTACATTGACTCCACCTAGACTCCTCAAAATTTTAAATATCAAATCTCCCTTCATTCTTTTATGCTACAGGGAATAAAGTCCTAACCTGTTTAACCTTTCCCTGTAACTCAGTTCCTGAAATCTGGGCAACATCCTAGTACACCTTCTCTCCACCCTTTTGATCTTATTGATATCTTTCCTGTAGTTAGGTGACCAAAACTGCACACAATACACCAAATTTGAATTCACCAATGTCTTATACAACTTTATCATAACATTCCAACTCCTCTACTCAATACTTTGATTTATATGCCAAAAGCTCTCTTTACAACCCTATCTACCTCTAATGCCACCTGCAGGAAATTATGTACCTGTAATCCCGGATCCCTCTGTTCTACCACACTCCTACCATTTACTGTTTATGTCCTGCCTTGGTTTGTCCTTCCAAAATGCAACACTTCACACTTGTCTGCATTAAATTCCATCTGCCATTTTTCAGTTAATTTTTCCAGTTGCTCCAGATTCCTCTACAAGCTTTGAAAACCTTCCTAGCTGTACACAATACCTTCAATCTTAGTATCATCTGCAAATTTGCTAATCCAATTTACCACATCATCATCCAGATCATTGATATAGATGACAAACAACAATGGTCGCAGCACCAATCCCTGAGACACACCTCTAGTCACAGGCCTCCAGTGTGAGGAACAATCAACTACTACCACTCTTGGCTACTCCTGTGTAGCCAATGTTGAATCCAGTTGACTATCTTCCCATGAATTCCTAACCTTCCTTGTTAAAGGCCTTACTAAGTTCCATTTAGACAACATCCACAGCCTTTCCTTCATCAGCGTTCCTGGTAAACTCCTCCAAAATTGATTAAACATGGCCTACCACTCACAAAGCCATGTTGACTATACCTAACCAATCCTTGCTATCCAAATATTTGCATACCCGATCCCTAAGAATATCTTTTAACAACTTACCTACTACTTATGTCAAGGTCACTGACCTACAATTTCCAGGGATATTTTCAAGTCTTTTTTTTAAACAACTGGACAACAATCCTCTGACACCACACCTGTGGCTAAGGATATTTTAAATATTTCTGCCAGACCCCCTGCAATGTCAACATCATCTTCCCTAAAAATCCAAGGGAATATCTTGTCAGGCTCTGCGGATTTATCCACCCTTATTTGCTTTAAGCACCTTCTCCTCCTCTTTAAACTGTATAGGTTCTATGACCTCGCTGCTTGTTTTTCTTACTTCCTTAGACTCTGTGCCAATTTCCTGAGTAAATACAGATGAAAAAAAACATTTAAGATCTCCCCCATCTCTTCTGGCTCCACACAAAGCTGACCTCTCTGATCTTCAAGGGGACCAATTTCATCCTTTACTATACTTTTACTTTTTCTGTAGTAACCCTTAGGATTTTCCTTCACATTGTCTGCCAAAACAACCTGATGTATTCTTTTAGCCTTTCTGATTTTTTTCTTGCATTTTTTATACTCCTCAAGTACACTATTATTTCATCCGCATTCCCCAAAGTCTACCTACTCTACCCACTCTACCATGAACATTCAGCTTTTCATTCACCACATATAGGTAAAATTTTCCAAGGAAGGTTTACTGCATAAGGACTTCTCAGGAACCAACAACTCCTCCCATTGGGCTAAAGCAAAGAGGAAGGGGTCACCTCTTAATTGCTGTGCCTTAACAGACTGGAGAAGGTGATTCCTCATCTATTACCTTTACCTGATAGCCTGTGCTCCTCCCCTTCTCCTTTCTCTTCACTTTACTTCTGAATCTGTAGGGATCATCTACTGCATCTGGTTCTTTCATTGTGGAGAGATTGGACCCAGAATGGAAGATTGTTTCATTGAGCACCTTGTGGATCTCCCAGTGGTACTCCATTTCAATTATCCACCCCATTGCCTGCTGACACGTCTGTCCATTGTCTCATGCATTGCCTAACAGAGGCCTCCCGCAAATTAGAGGTACACCTCATATTCCGTCTGGGCATACTCTAACCCGATGGTATTAATATCAACCTCCCGTTTCTGTTTCAACCCCCACCCCTCTTCCCCCATCTCTTAATTTCTCTATCCCTCTGTTTCCCTTCCTTCAGCTCTGTGTTCACAGAGCTATGCCCCTCTCATGATGAATTCTCAGCTTTTCGCTCCTGACCTATAAAATGTCCATCTATATCCTCTTGGCCAAAAGTTTGATTATGTATCTTTGCCTCCAATGCCACTGCAGAATCTGCTGAGGTTTTTTCAACACTTTTGTGTATTAATAATAATCACAGTATCTGAGACTTTGTTTCAGGCCTGAAACATTGATTGGTTTTTACTTCCTATGAATGCTGCGCGACCTGTTGAGTTTTTCCAGCGCTGTGTGTGTTACACTATAACTCAGCATCTGCAGATTTTTTTTGTTTAATTGAAGAACAAAGCACTTTATGTTTGAGGCTTCATGAAGTGTGCCAAATCTGCTCATCAACAATGTTGCTTTATCATTACTACATATTTTTGAAATGATCTACAAATGACATTTACATTACCACGTGTGCTACTGTCTGGCTGTGACGGTGAATGAGGTGATCTCATTAAGTGCAATGAAATGTCTTTTTTTCTGTCAGGGTACAGAGACATAGAGTTCCACAAAATGGAAATGGGGCTTTCAGCCCAACTTGTCCACAATGGCTAAGTTAGTTGACCCATATCCATCAGCCTTTTCTCTCCATGTAACTTTCTTAATGTGTTCTGAATATTACAATTACTTCCACTCCGATAGCTCATTCTGTATGCCCATCTCCCTCTAAGTGAAGAAGCTGCTCCACGGGTCCCTTTCAAATCTTTCTCCTTTCGCCTAAAACCTATGCTCTCTGATTCTAGTTGCCTTACCCTGGGAAAATGGCTTTGACTATTTACCTCATCTATGATTTTCTAAACTTCAGTAAGGTTCCCCTATAACCTCCTAGGATTCAGGGAGAAATATTCCAGCCTGTCCAGTCATTCTTTACATCAAACTTATCAGTCCTGGTAATATTCTTGGGAAAATTTTCTCCACCCTTTCCAGCTTAATCATATCTTCTCCATACCTGGGTGACCAAAGTGACCCATAATCCACCCAGTATAGTCTCCCCAATGTCTTATGCAGAATTAAAGTTTACTCCATATAATTATGTCTTTACAAAGCACAGGAGCTGAATTTCTAGAATCAATATGTGATGACACAGCAATAAAGCTGCGATCATATGATGGAACTGAGGTGTACACTGTTTGTGTAGTAAGAGTTGTGCTGTGATTTTACTGAGACCATCAATCTGGAAATGCAGTTTAATATTATAGTAATTCTGATTCCAAAATGAGAAAGAAATCTGGTATATGCTTGCTAAATATTTTAAAGGAAAGGTTTCAAATTCTGCTGTGAATAAAGATATCTTTCAAAATCTTTTTAAACTCCAATCACTGAGGTTAAAATTATATGAAAAGACTATGCACTACATGGCCGTACAGATAATTAAAAATGCTGAACGGCCGAAAGAACTTTTATCTTTTCTTAAGAAGTGCTGAATAACTTCTCAGAGATGAGAATGGAGTGATGAGAAACCTGCAATATCTTTCAAATGTCTAAGCCAGGCAGGTCAAAAAATGTAATCCCTATTTTGTTCAAGTGATCCACTGATGGTACTGATCAGTTCATCAGGGTCAATGTTTTGAATTCAGGTACTTTCTCAACAGTAAAGTTAAAACAAAATCTTCACTATAAATCATGACACATTTATAATGTCTATAAATGCACAAGGAAAATATTTTTTTCACAATTACCCTGCCATAGGAATATGCAAATAATTAGTTTGAATATAATTCTGCTGCTATTTCTTGTCCTGGTCATAAAATATTATAGAGTTTGAGGGATATACTCTTGCTTCTTTTACCAGTTTTAATAATGGATTAAGTATGCCTGTTCATTGCACAGTTGTACTGCTTTTTGCATATCACCTACTTGTGCAGTTTTACGATGGCTCTAAACCTGATCTGTCTGTGCTGCCAGCTCCTTGTAGAGAGTTTCACACTAAGTCTCTTGTTTATATCAGCCCTGCAATTAAGCACAGGCCAAAGAGAAACGTCCCAGAGAGGGTGGCAAAAGTGCATGGCTGTGAAATGAATTTTAAGTCTTTATTTTAGTCGCCATTTCAGGACATCTCAGAAAGATGAATCACTTTTCTCAATGAGGTACCCCAAAGCTTCTCTTGACTGATGTAATTGCCATTGTTAGAAATTCCCAGGCCTAGTGTACAATCTTTTTGTTATTTCAGAGTAAAATAGATGATTGGATAAACTAAACAAAATCTGTTCGACTGATTATTACAGATTTTAAAAAATGAAACCTGATCGGCTGACCACAGTCTTTTACTGGAAACATTCCAACTGCATGTGTGAAGTTAAAGCACTGAACTCTTTTCCAAATGTTTAAAAAAAGAAATGCCTTGATATTTTTAGTAACAAGATATTCTTTCTAGAAACCCAACACTAAGGCATTTGTTGTGACAATTGCTGCTTCGTACTTGCTCCAAAATACTATGTATGATTTATAACTGCTGCTTACAAATCACCCTCTCTACTGGGCAGTTCGCAACTTGTACATTTACTGCAGTTGAACATCCATCTCAGCACTGAGTGATGCCAAGCTAGACAATTCACAAATATGACCGATCAGTACATGGGCCCATAAGCAAAACTGATTCTGGTGAGAACACAGTTTAGATCATTAAAACTTAAAAAAAAATTGTTTACAGAAATATCTCATAACTTTGCAAAATTAAATGACACCCTCTTGGGTTAGAAGAGTCCAACTGGAACTCAGAAAAGATGATATTGGTTATATTAGATAATCAAAGTAGCCTAAAATGTGGCCAAAAGTTTAATTAAGATTGGGGCAACTCTGGAATGTGCGAAGGAATATGAAACTGAAAGTGAGAAAGTAACTTGAATAAACTGGCAAGGGATAAAATTAAATCATAGAACCTTTTATTTTTCAGAAAAGAAAACATTGGTCCACAAGAGAGTCAGAAGAAAAATATATAACTTTGGTTTTTGGTGTCCGTCTTCACAAAAAAATACACAAATAAGCAAACAAAATGGGATATAAAGGAACATTGAAACAGTGAAAATAATGGCATGAGTAATACCATGGTCTGAACTAACCATTTCAAGGTACAGATTTAAAACTTGGCATCTCCAATGTGAAAAATTGACCAGGTATATCCCTGGTCACAAAGTGTGACAAATCCTGTCTGATCAGGCCTATTCCCTCAATTATCAACAAAGTGAAGATGGTAATAAAACTACATTTATTCACCAATGCTGAGTCTGAACCTCATCAAGACAATATGGCTTCAAATCTGATATGCCCTTAGTTCAAAAAGGAAATAAAGAGTTGATTTTTAGATGCTAACACATGTCAGCCAATTGATATCTGTGGGGATCAAGTGGAAGATTTGATTCATACCATCAAAAACATTGTTGTTTGGGACCAGTGCTTTCAACTCCAAGTTTGAAGTAAAAATTAAAAAGGCTGGAAAAAGTCAGTCAATCATGCAGAAGCAGAACTATTCATCCAAACAGGGAAAAAGGGAATAAAACAAATTAGTTTAACATAGCAGAGAAAGTGGGGGACAGGGATGGGTATAACAAGAGAAACCATCTCTTATAAGGTGAGACCATACCCTGGCAGTTTGAAAGAGATTAAACTTCTTAGTATCATGGTTTGCTAATGGTGGGACAGTAGATCATATTCAGCAGTACAGACTCTGCAGAAGAAGAAAAGCCGAGCCAAAATGATGACAAGCCGAATTGACCAATAAGGAAGAAGAAGCAAACTACCTGAAGCCAAAAAAAAATAGGTATTGAATCTTGCAGGCTTTAATGTGCTCATACAAAAACTTGAGTTCCTCGAGGACCTTTCCTGAAACAAACCATCTTCATCTGTTTCTTTCATTGATTGACCTTTCATTGATTGGTCAAAAGTCAGTATCTTCACTGATGACTGCACAGTACTCAGTCCAATTCATTTGCATTACCACAAACTACAAAGCACAAATCAGCAGTATGATAGGAGACTTTTGCCTTGATGAACTGACTCCCAAAACAGTCAAGAAGCTTGATACCATCCAGGTCAAATCAACCTGCTTGTTTGGCTCCCCATTCACTATCCTAAACTTTCATCCCCTTCTCTATCAGTACACCAAGTCCATGGTATGTATTTTTCACAAAATGCAATGCAGTTATTTGCCTTGCAAGCCCCCATAGCACCTCCCAAACCTTTGGCCTCACCAGCTATGGATAAAGGCTGCTGGCAAATGGATCATAGTCACTAATATGTTCCCCTCCAAGTTGCATATTACTCAAGCTAGGAAACACATCGTTATTCCTTCAACATTGCTAGGTCAAACACTTAAAGCAACTCAGAGTATAACCCAGACAAGTGTGAAGTATTGTATTTTGAAAGGTCAAGTGTAAGGGGAAGGTATATTGTTAATAGCAGGGCTCTTTAAAGTATTGATGTGCAGAGGCATCTGGAGGTTCAGGTACATCATTCATTGAAAGTGGCCATGGAAGTCCATTGGATAATAAAGAAGGCAAATGGTATGATTATCTTTATTGGGTGGGGCAATGAGTATAAAAGTAAGGAACTTGCAACAATATAAAACTTTAGTTAGACCACATTTGGAATACTATGTATAATTCTCATCATCCCATTACAAGAATGACATGGAGACTTTGGAAAGGGTACAGAAGAGGTTTATCAGGATGTGGCATGGTTCAGAGGATATGAGTTATGGGGAGAAATTGGAGAAACTTGTATTGTTTTCTCTGGTGCACAAGAGGCTGAGGGGAGACCTAATGGGGATTTATAAAATCATGAGAGGAATTGATTGGGTGGACAGTCAGAATCTTTTCCTCCCGAGGTAAAAAAAATGATTTACTAGAGTGAGGGGGAGGAACTTCAAGGAAGAATTGTGCGTGATGGGAGCCGACACAATCATAGCATTTAAGAGGCTTCAAGATAAATCCATAAATATGAAGGGGATGGAGGGATATCAATCAAGTTTTAGTTTGATTTATGCGTCATGATTAGCCCAGACTTATGGGCCGAAGGGCCTATTCCTCTGCTGTACTCTTCTATATTCCATGCAACTTTCTCATTAGAATTAGAGGGACATCATTGCCATAAAGACAAATCATAAAAATAGGCTATAACTGCTGGCTTTACCAGTGAAGTCCATTTACTGCAAAAGAAATCTTAAACAAAATCTCGTGAGCCAGTGGGGTTTGAAATTAATAGCAATAATGATGTAGTTCAAAATGAATTAATGTGATTGAAAGCTGAGAAATTCCCTGAAATCTATTACTCACATCCTGGATATTAAAAGGAGACAGTAAGTGCACGTATTTTAGGTATTGGGCTACACTGTGTAGCCCTTTAAGCAAGCCACAGAGCAATTAGTGTGGGCTGGTCACTGTAACTGATATTGACCAGCCTGTATAAATTTTGCGAATAACCTGCACAAAATTGAAGGAAATTGTTTTAAACGATCAATGCAATTCCACACACACTTTCCAGTGCCACCATATTGAATGACAAGAAGTTGTTGGGTCACATGCACTTTCCCTGTGTTTTTTTTTAATGTTATGCTATTCAACACTGCTGAAAAATCAAAGATAAAATAAAATCAGGAACTTGTTACAAGTGTGTAATTTTTCTTCCAGATTAAGTGTTCTCATGTAGAGAACTTGAACATGAGAAGTGATATTCGATGAACACATCAAATTTTCATCCATGCATCCAAAACCCATGTCAGGGGGCTACTCAACTAGGCCATGGACTTCATGGTGCTATGAGGCCTCCAGTGATATTTGAAGGGGGAGTACCTGAGCAGGAATTAGGAAACTTTGAGCTTTCCTCAGGAAAACTCCTTGGTGATGTCCTTATCTGACCTTTGGTGCATGCTGTGGCTACTGACAGCCTTATCCAACTCTTCTCCAACTTTGATATCAATGTCCACCAACCCTTTCTCATGACCCCATGCAAACCCTTGTGCTTTCTGACCCTATCTGCACTACTTTCAAACTGACCCTACGCTGCCACTCCATCATGTCACCCTGCTGCTTCCATCATTTTCCACTCTTCAGATCTTGGCCCGTCGTCCAACCTTACCAATTGAAGGCCTTCTAACAACCATCAGCATCACTCTCCCATCTGAAACCAATTGCCCACAACTTCACCAGTTCAGCATCTCACTTTCCTTAAAGGTAAAAAAGAATAGAGCAAGGCCTGTTCCAGAGCAGCTTTGTGTGATATTGGCACCAGCAGCAGTAAACACTGATAAAAATGTTCATTGCAGTTCAACAATAATTTAATACAACTAACTGAGATTAATGCTCATAATTGAGCCAAAAATAGTATCTCCACTGATGTAAACTTAACATCAGCAAGATTAAACATGCAGCGGCCCAAACTCAAACAAATCCGTGCACAGATTCAGGATAAAGCTAGATTTGGATGATCAAATGTCATCAGTGCATCACAAAAGCAAATATAGAATTATGTATACTTCTTCTAATTCCTTTCTTGTTCTAGCACTGATAACTTACTGAGGTAAGTGAAAGTCTCTCAAATAAAATGTTGAATTCTTGCCTCAAACATAGGTATTTTGATTGATTTTAAACACTTGCATTTAAAAAAAGTGCAGATAAAATAAATACTTTTTTTCATGAAAAGGTTCACCAGCTTATCTACTTTTAATAAGCTAATCACACTATTAATATCCAAACACCAGCTTATAAATTACAAATCTGTAATGAGAGTATATTGTCAGATACATAAATTCAAATAGATCGGAACACTTTCCCCAAAAAGATTCTCTTCTGGCTATTTCCTAAGGACTTCACAGAGGCCCTCTGCCTCCTCTGCAACCTACTACCGATTTTAGACATTGATGATTCATTCTAAGGTTGAACTCATTGAAGGACAGAATTTCCATACATGTAAAAATCGGGCATCAAGACTTAGCTGTAGGCGAGACTGGTATGGTGAATACTATCCAGAAACGATCAGCAGCATTTTCTAGCCAGATCCTTAAAAGGCAGCGAATCCACGATGGAATCAAAACCACACAGTTTTATGACAAAAGATACAAAAAGAACACCAACTAGCATACAATAGGAATGTCTAGTCCCAGGCAACACTGACTACAGATATGTATGAAAAGTACATCTGTATATTTTGAGAAACACGGCTCTCCCTGGGCTCCAGTTTTTATTGGCCTGTTTTCTAAAAATCTGTAAGGCTAAATTCATCTCAATGTCTTCTTAAGTACACAAGGACAGCAATCTCCATGTGTTCTTTGCTTATTTATTTCAAAACTCATGAATGTCAAACATAACAAATGATTTCTAAATTTGCTCATTCACTTTTTACAACAGATACAATTATCTGTTTTGTATAATTGACAGCAAATTTTGCAATGAATAGCAGTAGAGGATTAAGATTAGTCTATAACGTCACTGTGTTAGTGCAGTAAATTTACCATCTACCCTCTTGTTCACCCCTATCTCAACAAGAGAGACAACACATGACTGATTCCAGCACTGAGGGTGGAACTTAAAAAGTATTAACAGGTTGGATTTATTTTTTAACCTTCTGGGGAAAATCATATGTAACACAATTTTATATTGTTACATAGCTGCATTCAGCCTACTTAACTGAGAATGTGACAAAGCTCATATACATAGATTTACAATGATTAAATGACAAGGTAACAAAAGAAAAGATGACAGACATTATTATGCAGCACCTTATCAGATTTCTGAAAAATATCTCATAGCTTTTCACAAAGCACATTTTCAAATGCAGTTACTGTCATGGAGACAAAGAGTACATATTTTTTATAACAGAGATGAGCAGATTATTTTGCCCTTTCACCGATTAATGCACATGTTGAACAGATGCCAAGTGAAAATGGTCGGGACATTGTGTCGAAAAAGGAATTATACAAATATTTGAACCAAATGAAATTGAAGGTTATAGCATAGGCGTTGAAAGAAAAATATTTGCTTCATCATGAAACTAAATTGTTTCAAAGTTGTCAAGAGAATGATTTAATGTAGTGAGTGTTGTAACTTCAGCACATGTATAGAGATAATCAATATTTCTTTTGGTGCTAGAGTGAATGAATGAATGAAAGAGACAGAGAGGAAGACACACAGAGAGAAGGAGGAGAGTTCCGAATTTTCCCTTGAACGGATAAAGAAAAAAAAAATTGCTGAGATTGAAAATCTAAAATGGAAACAGGAAAATCCTGGAACCATTCAGCAGGTCAGGTAGCAAGTGTGCAAAGAGAAACAAAATCAACATTTCATATCATACACCAAAGAACATTACACCCTTCAGCCCTTCTAGTTTGTGCTGAACCATTTTTTTTGTCTAGTCCCACTGACCTGCCCCAAGTCCATAGCCCTCCATATCTCTCCCATTCATGTATCTGTCCAAATTCTTTGTAAGTTAAAAATTGAGTCCACATTCACCACTTCAGCTGGCAGCTCATTCCACCTCTTACCACTCTCTGCATGAAGAAGTTCCCCCTCATATTCCTCTTTCACCCTTTACCTCTGATTTGTATCTCTCCTACCCTCAGTGGAAAAAGCCAATCTGGATTTACTCTGTCTAGGCCCTTCATAATTTTAAATACCTCTATCAAATCTCTCCTCATTTTCTATGCTGCAGGGAATAAAGTCCAAATCTGTTTAACCTTTCCCTGTAACTCAGTCCCCGCCATCCGGGCAACATCCTAGTAAATCTTCTCTGCACCCTTTCAATTTTATTGGCATCTTTCCTGTAGTTAGGTAACCAAACTGCACACAATGCTCCAAATTTGACCTCAACAATGTCTTATACAACTTTACCGTAGCATCCCAATATTTTGATTTCTGAAGGCCAATATGCCAAAAGGCTTCTTTATAATCCTATCCAACTGTGATGCCACTTTCAGGGAATTATGTTTCTGTATTCCCAGATCCCTCTGTTCTTCTGCTCTTCTCAATGCCCGACCATTTACCATGCATGTCCTTCCAAAATGCAACACATCACACTTGTCTGCATTCAATTCCATCTGCATTTTTTTCAGCTCATTTTTCCAGCTGGCCCAGATCCCTCTGCAAGCTTTGAAAACCTTCTTCGCTGTCCACAACACCTCCAATATTAGTGTCATCTGCAAACCTGCTGATTCCATTTACCATATTAACATCCAGATCATTGACAAACAACAATGATCCCAGCACTGATCCCTGAGACATACCGCTAGTCACAGGCCTCCAGTGTGAGAAGCCATCATCCACCACTATGCTCTGGCTTCTCCTGTCCAGCAATTGTCAGTTTTTGTTGCCTGAAGGTTTTGAATTTTCATTGTAGTTAGAATATAAATAAATGTTGCATCTCACTGCATTGACCTTCACCCACCTGAAACAATCTTGAGCTGGTGCCTAGTCCATTGATCCAACATAAATTTCAAGTTTACAGCTTGAAATCATCACCTCCATGGCACCCTCCACCATCACCCACCTCTTCCCACAGCCTGCAATCAACAGCCCATGATTAACCGGGCTTGCTCCACAAACTAGCTATGTACTTCTGGTTTCACGCACTTCTCCTGATTGAGATGTATTTCTAAGTCTAACTTTAGGAATGGAATCTACTGTATGAAGAATTGTAAAATTACTCTGCACAGTATAAATGGCTGCATAGTATAAATGGGAATGCTTCAATACATTTGTTAGACTTATGGCATTTTTTGGGAGTAGAGCAAGATTTGTATTAGATAAACACTGTACATGTTGCAATGAGTAATGTATTAAACAAAATCTTTAACTGGCAGGTAGTAAATTGACAAAATTTATGTTGTACAGTCAATTATATTTTGAAATGTGAATTACTGATTTTCCCAGCAGTTTCCTTAATTTTGACTTTCAAAAGTATGTCTAATTACCGGTACTACCAAGTCTTCTGGCAAAAATAAAGTATATTCCTCAAACTAGTTCACAGTCCAGTCTGACATGAATGGCACACTAATATTACAGCTTTACAGTTCTTACATCCTAGATCTGAAAGACCACCACATCACCATTGAAATGTCCAAAAGCAGGTTGATAATTGCAAGTTTATGGTTCAGGTTTCAAGTGAGGGATTCCTGGTGCACTGAGTGCTTTTTTTTCCAGTGATTTTAACTTCAGGCTTGGTGCACCATCTTTCTTTGGCTTGGCTTCGCGGACGAAGATTTATGGAGGGGGTAAAAAGTCCACGTCAGCTGCAGGCTCGTTTGTGGCTGACAAGTCCGATGCGGGACAGGCAGACACGATTGCAGCGGTTGCAAGGGAAAATTGGTTGGTTGGGGTTGGGTGTTGGGTTTTTCCTCCTTTGCCTTTTGTCAGTTGGGTGGGCTCTGCGGTCTTCTTCAAAGGAGGTTGCTGCCCGCCAAACTGTGAGGCGCCAAGATGCACGGTTTGAGGCGTTATCAGCCCACTGGCGGTGGTCAATGTGGCAGGCACCAAGAGATTTCTTTAGGCAGTCCTTGTACCTTTTCTTTGGTGCACCTCTGTCACGGTGGCCAGTGGAGAGCTCGCCATATAACAGGATCTTGGGAAGGCGATGGTCCTCCATTCTGGAGACGTGACCCACCCAGCGCAGCTGGATCTTCAGCAGCGTGGACTCGATGCTGTTGACCTCTGCCATCTCGAGTACTTCGACGTTAGGGATGAAAGCGCTCCAATGGATGTTGAGGATGGAGCGGAGACAACGCTGGTGGAAGCGTTCTAGGAGCCGTAGGTGGTGCCGGTAGAGGACCCATGATTCGGAGCCGAACAGGAGTGTGGGTATGACAACGGCTCTGTATACGCTTATCTTTGTGAGGTTTTTCAGTTGGTTGTTTTTCCAGACTCTTTTGTGTAGTCTTCCAAAGGCGCTATTTGCCTTGGCGAGTCTGTTGTCTATCTCATTGTCGATCCTTGCATCTGATGAAATGGTGCAGCCGAGATAGGTAAATTGGTTGACCGTTTTGAGTTTTGTGTGCCCGATGGAGATGTGGGGGGGCTGGTAGTCATGGTGGGGAGCTGGCTGATGGAGGACCTCAGTTTTCTTCAGGCTGACTTCCAGGCCAAACATTTTGGCAGTTTCCGCAAAGCAGGACGTCAAGCGCTGAAGAGCTGGCTCTGAATGGGCAACTAAAGCGGCATCATCTGCAAAGAGTAGTTCACGGACAAGTTTCTCTTGTGTCTTGGTGTGAGCTTGCAGGCGCCTCAGATTGAAGAGACTGCCATCCGTGCGGTACCGGATGTAAACAGCGTCTTCATTGTTGGGGTCTTTCATGGCTTGGTTCAGCATCATGCTGAAGAAGATTGAAAAGAGGGTTGGTGCCAGAACACAGCCTTGCTTCACGCCATTGTTAATGGAGAAGGGTTCAGAGAGCTCATTGCTGTATCTGACCCGACCTTGTTGGTTTTCGTGCAGTTGGATAATCATGTTGAGGAACTTTGGGGGACATCTGATGCGCTCTAGTATTTGCCAAAGCCCTTTCCTGCTCACGGTGTCGAAGGCTGTGGTGAGGTCAACAAAGGTGATGTAGAGTCCTTTGTTTTGTTCTCTGCACTTTTCTTGGAGCTGTCTGAGGGCAAAGACCATGTCAGTGGTTCCTCTGTTTGCGCGAAAGCCGCACTGTGATTCTGGGAGAATATTCTCGGCGACACTAGGTATTATTCTATTTAGTAGAATCCTAGCGAAGATTTTGCCTGCAATGGAGAGCAACGTGATTCCCCTGTAGTTTGAGCAGTCTGATTTCTCGCCTTTGTTTTTGTACAGGGTGATGATGGTGGCATCACGAAGATCCTGAGGCAGTTTACCTTGGTCCCAACAAAGCCTGAAAAACTCATGCAGTTTGGCATGCAGAGTTTTGCCGCCAGCCTTCCAGACTTCTGGGGGGATTCCATCCATACCTGCTGCTTTGCCACTTTTCAGTTGTTCGATTGCCTTATATGTCTCATCCAGGGTGGGAACCTCATCCAGCTCTAGCCTTAGGGGCTGTTGAGGGAGCTGGAGCAGGGCGGAATCTTGGACTGAGCGGTTGGCACTGAAAAGAGATTGGAAGTGTTCTGACCATCGGTTGAGGATGGAGATCTTGTCGCTGAGGAGGACTTTGCCGTCTGAGCTGCGCAGCGGGCTTTGGACTTGGGGTGAGGGGCCGTACACAGCCTTTAGAGCCTCGTAGAAACCCCTGAAGTCGCCATATACAGACAGAAAATGTATTGCATCATCTGACCACATCAGGTATCAGAATTTATTTCTGTCACAGGCTTCAAGAATTGAACAGAACACAAACAAGCTTATACCCAGGCAGGCAAAGCAGTATCTTCCTAATTGCTTTTTGCTAAGTATTATTTCAGCTTGACTGAAAGAGGAAATCAGTATAAATAATTTCAGAGGAATGATCTGAAAAATCAAAAAAAAATTTGCAGATGTTGGAAATCTAAAAGTAAACCAATAAATGCTGGGCCAGTCAGTCCAGATCTGTAGGAAGAGAAACAGAATCAACATCTTGGGTGGAAACATCCTTCATTAGAGCTGGGTTCTGAACTATATGCTGCCAACACCAAGCAGGTCATTTCTAAGTCCTTACAAGGAATCATGCACCTGAAATGTGTACTTGGTTTCTCTTCTTTCAGAAGCGTCATGACCAGCTGAGTATTTCCAGTATTTTCTGCTTTTGTCTCAAAGAAATCATGCCATAACTAGGGGAACTGAAACACTCAATTACCATAATAAATTACCAACATTTTGAAGTTTCAACATCTTTCAAGAAAGCTCTCAATACCATGTTGCTTTTTTGAGCCCCATCAGATTCCATGTTTCATTTCTTAGGCTGAATTATAGGGGATCAGTCGCTGCAGTAGCTAGACATTAGAAAAGGATTTGATGTTGTTGGGGCTCAGAAAGTGCTCAATACACCACTCACAATGTCAATATATAGACATCAAACAGTGACATTCTTATTTTTCAATAAATTTGAATGTGAACTTTAGTAGACTCCAAATGAAACCATAACAAATTCATTTAATAAGTAATTTTCAGGAAATCAATTTCATTCATTTTAATGAAAGGTATCATCAATTCCAACATGCTTGTGATTATGAACCTTACTGTGAATTTACTCAAGATGATCCATTTCCATTTGTAAAAGATATTAAATAATCCATTTGCATTACTTGTAATAAAAAAATTATTTTGCATTACAATGAGCACATAACATACCTATAATAAATGCTCGAGAATAAATTTCATCCCATGTTGCATTCCTCTCAGTCAAACACTGCCTCTGTCTCAACAGTTACTTATTTTTTCCCACTCACCAATTTGTGATCTCTTTGTGTTTCTGTTTATCTTTGAAACCTGCTTTCCCTTTGCATGTCTCATGGATTTCACATGAGGTGGTATCTGAACCTTTGCTTTCAGCTGTTTCTCAATTCACCCACATTTTCTTCCTCATTTCTTCCACCATCCATCTTGAATTGAAGAGGAGTCAGTGACTACTTTTGTTAAAGAAATGATGGAAGCATTTATAGTTTATCTTTGAAACTCAAACAGTTGGCTGTGTCTTCCTGGAATTTCAGAGGATAACTTGGTTGTATGACACCATCTAACATTTGGATCTGCCATTCCAGTCTCCAAAATTTATGTAAATTAAGTAACACTTGCCCTTACTGCAATCTGCTGCCAGGCCCAGTAACACCTGCTGCTATCAGTCCAGAACACTACAAAGCATCTAAAGCAGGTTCAAAAGCACATTGAGAGTAATCACAAGCAATAATTCTGGAATTAGCAAGGTCTTGGCTAGTCAAATTCTTCATTCAATCATATTAGTTGGGATGGTGAAGCAATACCTCACAAAATAGTAAGATGGAGTTCCAACTGCTGCTATGCAACTCAATACTAGTAATCCCATTTACAGTGTAAGTGCTGACTCAATATATAAACAATGAGTGTTCTGACTTCATTCAATGAGATCCTGGCATCATTACAGGTGTATGGTGCATAATATATAAGAAAATATGATATGTGAATAGAAATTTGATCGACTGCTTTAATTGAAGAGGATTTGGACACAATATGTATTGCATGTGTGCTTGATCCACTTTTGTTCTGGATTTTGACATCAAAATGGGAAGCAAAGGGACAGTATCTTCAGATGCAGGGATGAAAAGGATGCAATTATACAATTCTCAAGGAGAATATGCGATAGTGAAATGAATTGGAAGATGAGCCACAGCTCTCAGTTACCTCATCCTGAATAAAGCAACAAATGGGAGTATCCATTTAAGGAAGCGCTGCTAAATATTTAAGGATTGAACTACCTGGAGCACGAAAACATAATTCCTTGTAAGTGCAATTGGATAAAGCTGTTATAAAAGTTTTAATTTTATGTGGGAGAAAGACTACAAAAGCAAAGTGATTTTGAATAATTTGTGCATATGATAATTAAACCACATTAGTGTGCCGATTCGAGCTTTCAGCATCCATTTAAATAAAGAATATTATTATTATATTACTTAAATCGCATAACATGGGATTGTCAATGATGTCAAACACTGGCATGAGAAAACCCTTGAGAAGTTTCTAATATTCCCACTGACATCAGATGATGAAGGTTAATTTAGAGTTTC
Organism: Narcine bancroftii; assembly: GCF_036971445.1. Classification (NCBI taxonomy): domain Eukaryota; kingdom Metazoa; phylum Chordata; class Chondrichthyes; order Torpediniformes; family Narcinidae; genus Narcine; species Narcine bancroftii. The sequence continues at coordinate 340,231,899 of NC_091469.1, forward strand.
AAAATACACAGCAATATTTAGAAAAACAAACATCTGCTTCAATTGTGTGAATCACTGAGGAGGACAAAAAATAGTAAAGTTGTCACAAAAGTCAAGAGAAAGATTAGTGAAGACTTTCTTTTACAGAGGATTTACAAGGACATGAACACCTGGAAAATTAGATGTGCCTACCTAAATTTATTCGCCATTTGTGATTTGCAATTGTTCAGCAGTACATGAAGTCTAGGACTACTGACAAAACCGAACATAAGGCAAGGTCAGTGTGGAAACAAAATCAGGCAACTCCTGGCCCAGTTCAGTGTAGTATCATAGGGGAGAGAAAGACACAAGAGTTAGGGTCTTGGACGAGTGCCAGGGAAGTGGGGGGGGGGGTGGGGGGATAGAAGGTTGGTGCTGTTTGATAAGTGGAGGGATCAGAGTGGTGATCAATATCCAGGCAAGCTGTTTGGAATCATTTCACTGTGAGGATGTCAGCAGTTGAATTGGAGTGTGAAAGTGTTAACAAGAAGGAACCAAAAGTGAGTGGGTGTGATTGGTAAGAGTGACAAGGGTGTAGTTGAAAAGAATGGTATGAACCATGGTGGGTTCAGGTAGGACACTGGATTAATGGATGAAATGAAGTCAGCTGTGATCAATACTGCGAGTGGCTGGAGGAAATGAATGAGTGCAGGATAAATAAATTACACCAGACACACCCAAGTCAAATTCCCTGCACTGACCTGAGACCTGCTTCAAGAAGTTCCTTTTAAGTAGCTAAAGAAAATAATAAGGAAATTCTTATGGAAAGGGGGGAAACCGAGGATAGCGCTAGATAAATTAACAGAATGGTACAAACAAGGGGCCTTACAGCTACCAAACTTTAAAAATTATTATAGAGCAGCACAATTAAGATACCTATCAGATTTTTATCAAACAATTGAAAAACCAGATTGGACCAGATTAGAACTAGATAAAATAGGGGAGAAGGTACCAGAACATATACTATATAAATGGGATGAAAAGCTGGTGCAACATAGGAGTTCACCAGTACTGCACCATCTGCTCAACATTTGGAAGAAGATTCATGTAGAAAGGAAAAAAAACAAATTACCAACTACCAAAATTATTATTGACTCAAAATCAACTAATCCTTTTCACAATAGATAACCTTTCCTTTAGAGAATGGGAGAGAAAAGGGATCAAAAGAATAGAAAATTGTATTTTGGGAAATAATTTATTATCTTTTGAACAAATGAAGTACAAATATGGTATAACTCGCGGTACAATGTTTGCATACCACCAACTGAAAACCTACTTGAAGGACAAATTGGGAAGCAGGCTGAGGTTACCAGAAGGAAGCAGCTTTGAATATGTGATTACAGACACAATGATAATTAATATAACAAACATGTACATCAAACTGCAAGAGAAAGAGAACAATGAAATAAGCTGTAAACCCAATCAAAAGTGGGAACAAGATCTAAACATAAAGATAAAAAATGAAAAATGGGAAAAAGCTATGCTGCAGAACTATGAGAAATACAATAAACATGAGGTTACGCATGATACAATATAATTGGTTACACAGGCTATACACCACACCCCAAAAGTTAAATAAATGGGACCCAACAGTATCAGATAAATGTTTTCACTGTAAGAAGGAAACGGGAACAACAGTACATGCAATTTGGGCATGTGAGAAAGTGGAAACGTTTTGGGAAGATCTAAACCAGGTATTAAATAAAATCAAGAAAAGCAACATACCAAAAAATCCAGAGATCTTTCTTCTAAGTAATATAAGAAGTAAAGAACTAGGCCTCAATTTGGATGAAGCACAAAAAAGATTTATTATGATAGCCTTAGCTGTAGCAAAAAAAATGTATAATGTCAACATGGAAATCAGAAGAGAGCCTGAGAGTACAGCAATGGTACATCAAAATGAATAAATGTATTCCTTTGGAAAAAATAACATATAATTTAAGAAATAACGTCACAGTATTCGAACAAATTTGGGAACCGTACATGGAACACAACAGAGAGGTCCTACCACGGACCTCCACCCCCTAAAATGACAGAATGAGAAGAAGACGAAATGAACTGACCCAGTGTGTAAAAGTAGATGACACAACTTTCTTATTTATTTTCATTGTGTGATGACATTGTTTAATGGGTTTATTGTATTGTATATGTTGAACGTTTAGTGGGTGGGGAGGGGGGTGGGAAGGAGGGAGGGAAGGGAGGGGGGAAAGGGGAGAAAATGACACTGTGTATATTTATGTGTAATTTGGTTAATATGGTTCATAGTGTGAAAAATTTAAAAAAAAAGAAGTTCCTTTTAAATTATGCAGAAGAAAGCAGCACAAGCCACATGAAAGCCCTGGAGTTATCCATCTTTGAAAACAAAGACATAATGAAAAAATTTACATTCTGTAATATTGGTTGTCAGGTCCTTGAGGGGTAGCACACGAGATATTAGAGGAGCTAAAATAAAAATTGCGGACTTCTGGATCCACGCTGCAAGTCCCCAAATTTTAATTGTGTTTTATTTTTCAAAGACTTTAGATCATGTAATGTACAAACATCATGCTACGTCATTCAATTTCCAGTTAGTTGTGCTCTAATTCAGCTGTTTTCAAATTGCACCCCACCCCTCCAAACTCACATTCCATCTTAAGTAATCACTATGCCACAAGTGCTCTGTGATTAGTAAGAGATTACTTAAGGAGGTATGTGAGTGCGAAAAAAAAGGTTTGCAAACCACTGTTTTATTGGAACCTGATTGACTCGTTATGTACACGGTTTCATAGCTCCAAAGGAAATGATCTAATGACAATTTTTCTCAAGCAAAATATTTCAGTAGCAATTGGGCCAAGAGCCATGGTTTGCAAACCTTTTTTTTTCGCACTCACACCTTAAGTAATCTCTTACTAATCACAGAGCACTTGTGGCATAGTGATTACTTAAGGTGGAAGGTGAGTTTAGGGGGGCAGTTTGAAAATCACTGCTCAAACTGAAAGACACAATTGAAACAGAGTCCCTCCCAGCTTCAATGAGGAATTAGTAAATATTAGAAGCTAACTAAAGTCATGGAGGTAAAGCCAGCAGACATTGTTTCAACTATGGCAGAAAAGAATAAGAACAGAAAATAGACTGAATACCTACATCTGTGTTGTATAACTATGAACAAAATTTATAATATTGATTGCAATTACAGGTCACAGACTCATACATACCAGCAGTCAATTCCATCATCAAATTAATTCACCCACAAACATATTTTAAAAGCACAAATGAGGAATAAACAGACAACATCCAAAGCATAGGTAAATGGCCCAGCAAGCACATTGAAGCGATACAAAAATACCTCATCGAACAATGTGTCATTCTTACCACAAGGTTTTTACCTCATTTCGGAAAATAAAATGCAAGGAAAGAAATAAGCTCAACAGTTAGAAGGCAACAAAATAGCATGGAAGGAATAATTTTGCTGTAAAGATATTAGAATTTCTCTGAATGGGATGGAATAAATTAAAATGTTTGGAACAGTTATGGAAGGGGAAGAGGAGATTGAGGTGGAGAGCATGTTATGAAAGCCATCAGGAAAGTAAATCTTACATCTTCAGAAAATGAAGGCTTGTCCAGAAAAGCTGGTTGTATTCCTCCAATGAATAGAAACATCACCATCTTTTGCTTTATTTGTTTGATATCTATTTTTCTCCTCTTCATCCACAGTATACACTCAGATGCATTTACCTTGAACAGATTGTATGAGGGGATGTTTCAAAATCTTCCATTCATTAAGCTGAGACCCAATCTTTCCAGTTTTTATGGCTCAAAGATAGATTGTTACATAGAGTGTAGCAATTTATGAGAAATGGGACAATTTTCTAGAAGCAGTTTATTGGATTTATTGTTATTGGAAATTTATTACCAGGTCACTTTATTCATTTGAAGTCAAATTCCATAAAATCAGTAAGAACATGTTTGACTCAGTGCTCTTATCCTCCTCCTTGGGTGGGCAGATTAGCAGGGAGACTCGTTTCCAGTCCAGCCACTACCAAGCAGTTTGCTATTCTGCCTAAGCACATCTGGGCTTTATATCAGTCCTTTAATTAATCCTCAGTGAAAGCCAAGCCGTGACAGTTTGACTGGGTAGGCTCCAATTTCGGACAGGTCTTGATTTATTGTGGCTGAGTTTCAACTAACTTTGATTTATTTCATCTTTGGGGAGGGAGGTTCAGCAGTGAACAAAAAGGCACCATTGGATGCAGTGGATGTCAGCATAGGAAGTACCTCCACATTCCACGGCTCAAACAAATTGCCAAATAATAAACACTCCAGATAACTAAGATTTAAACAGGGGTTTCAGGCTTAAGTACTGAAAGACAGCTGAAAGAAACTACACAGTATGGTTCGAAAAGATTTCAGATTTTAGACCTATATGTCATTCAATGAAGCTCATCATAGCTTATCTCTTGCAAAACAATAAATCCCTGGTCACTCATTAGGACTAATCATGAAAGTCATCTGCAGTGTGTTAGCCACAGGAAACCCAGTTTGAAGTTTGCTATTAAACAACTGCATTTGAAAAGGATGTTCCTCATTATCTGCCATTTTATCAAGGTTGGATCACCACAAATAAACCCTTTGCTCTTTAACAGTGATAAACCACTGAGTAATTAACTCAGGATATGCAGATATCTCACTTAGAAAGGTAGATTAATTTATCACACCAAAGCATGCACACAAAGCCCAATGTTTTCCTTTCTATGATTGAAGAAGATAATTCTTCAGATGTGAACAAAAACAGGGAACACTAAGAAATTATAACATGGCTCTTGATTATGGGGCAACAAGTAAAATATACATTTTTAGCAGAGATATCCTAGTATTTTAAGAAGGTATATTTTGCCACTGTAGCCTCAGGTATAAACAGAGTTAGATTGTTATCAAACTTTTTCAAGGTAAATAGAATACAGTGCGTCATTATGCCACATATCAAAGCCAACAATGATGACTGATAAGGACAAGACATCTCTTGCTGATCTGATACTCTTTTTCTTTGGCTTGGCTTCGCAGACGAAGATTTATGGAGGGGGTAAATGTCCACATCAGCTGCAGGCTCAATTGTGGCTGACAAGTCCGATGCGGGACAGGCAGACACGGTTGCAGTGGTTGCAGGGGAAAATTGGTGGGTTGGGGTTGGGTGTTGGGTTTTTCCTCCTTTGTCTTTTGTCAGTGAGGTGGGCTCTGAGGTCTTCTTCAAAGAAGGTTGCTGCCCACCGAACTGTGAGGCGCCAAGATGCACGGTTTGAGGCGATATCAGCCCACTGGTGGTGGTCAATGTGGCAGGCACCAAGAGATTTCTTTAGGCAGTCCTTGTACCTCTTCTTTGGTGCACCTCTGTCACGGTGGCCAGTGGAGAGCTCGCCATATAACACGATCTTGGGAAGGCGATGGTCCTCCATTCTGGAGATGTGACCCACCCAGCGCAGCTGGATCTTCAGCAGCGTGGACTCGATGCTGTCGGCCTCTGCCATCTCGAGTACTTCGATGTTAGGGATGAAGTCGCTCCAATGAATGTTGAGGATGGAGCGGAGACAACGCTGGTGGAAGCGTTCTAGGACATGGATTTTAAGCAACATAATAAACCAATAATATGCCTTGAAATATTTAAACGCTTAACCCCTTTAAAATGCCCAGAACACTGCCAATTGGTCTTTTAAAGTCAGAGCAGCAGATCGATAAATCCTAAGTAATCTCAACAGTTTATGTTGAGAGGTAATGTTTTCACAACAATTATTAGAAAGTCTGAAGTCCTGACGTGAAGCAGACAGAAGTGTGTGTGTGCATGCATGTGCATGCGTGGGGAATGGCAGGAGCTTGAGAGAAGATGGGGTAATATCGGTTGGAGGGTGTGAGGTTCTGATGAATCTACTTATCAGTTTCTTTTGGATAAAAGCTTGAATAAAATCGTAAGTACACAAGTCTCTGACTGGGTCTGAGGAAGCAAGGTTTCTGTATCGACTAAGCAGATCTTCTTCAAGATTATTACTTACTGATGCAAAGCACCATTACTAATAATTGTTATGTCTTTGCACACAAAATCTTTTATGGCACTTTACTATCAGGTTTAAAAATGTTTACCAGGAGTACATCATCTTGCAACAGCATGTAAACTGTGATTCATGTTCCAAAAGATTAGCAAAATTATGTTAAGCTCCATTAGCTGTCACAAAGAAATCCCGGATTTGGCCTCACAGAGACACTGCTTTGCAAGATGATACAGCTCCTTTAAATAAACATTTGATTTCACCACAATAGTTCTCGTTAATAAAAAAAAAACTCATAAATCATATCAGGGCCTGAAGTCCTTGCCTTTCTCTCGCTGTACTCTAATTTCTGATCACACTGATATGAAAATCACTTGAGTCTGTTGGATCTACCTAGGAACCCAACACTGATTAACTGGGGGAGGCACAGTAAGAAATAGAAAGCAATAAGTTAAATACAGTGTCTCTAACTTTATGTATCATAAAACGGGGATAAACTTAGCAATGCTTTGATTTTTGAGGGAACCGTCATAATATGCTGATTATTCAGAATAGCTGGAAAAAGCAACATAGAGAATGTGCCATTATAGAAAGTGATGGACTGGAACTTGCTAAGAAATAGCAATGTTCCATACCCTTAAAGCATCTGCAATTACAAGACTTGTGTAACTTCCAAACTTGCTGGTCAAGCTTTAATAGTCATTTCCTTGTTGCACTCCAATGATCATTTTTATTGCAAGAGTGACTGAGATGAAAGGCAAGAAGGATCTGCTACAGGGCTCTGGAAATGCCATGCCTGGAGCACTCTGCACTGTTATGGTCTCCTTACTTATGAAAGAATATACTTGCTTTGGACACAGTGCAAATGGATTCCTGAGGTAAAGAGATTTTCTAATTAAAAATGGTTTGGTCAATTGGCCTATATTCTCTGGATTTTGAATAATGATGTGTGATCCTACTTTTTGAGATTACTTGACAACAAAGATTCAGTGAGGATGGTTTCCCAGAGTAGGAATCCAGAAATGAGGGAAGAGAGGGGGTATAGTCTTGGGATAAAGACTGAGATAAGAAGGAATTTCAGCTCACAAAGGATTGTCAATCATTACACCTAAAAACTGTGGTTGATGATGATTGTTAGGGGTAAGGTAAGAGCAGAGTTTTAAAGTCAATGATCGGATCTGTCTTATTGAATTGCAGTGCAGGGCTGCATGGTGCTGCCTTGTTCATGTGATGAGTCTATATAGAGTCACTCAGTGGAGCACAAATAATGCATTCCTCAACGCTGGAAATTCAGGTCTCTGAAACTGTTTCAGGGTAAACAATGAACAGTCACCAACATTGAAAAATGCTCAAAGATTTGTTAATACTACAAGTTCAAAATGTTGACTCGTCCTCAAAAATCCTCAGGACTGTTCATTCATCCCTCCTTGACAAATAACTGCCACTTCTCTTCCAAGTGAATTGTAAGTCTTCCAATAATTTAAACATTTCTGATTGTGGAATTATGCTTAATTGTTTCATTTTTTTTCCAATATCAGTGCTTACCAAAGCATCAAAAGTCCTTCATACCCTTTCCAACTGGTAATGTCAGGAAAAGCAAGTCAAGGCCATTTCATGTCAGGCCTCCGCCTGGAGGCTGGCTACAAGAGCGGATCGAAAACTTAAAACTTACCTTTCAGACAGCAGCCCTGAAAAGCTGCTCCAGTGATGTATTCATATCGAGAGGCGCCTCGTAGCACCCTCCGGATCTGATGGAGGTGGAGCGACTTGTGTCGTAGCATCACTTGACAGAACAATGGCCAGCTTCCCTACCCATAATCCCCCAATGCAGTTGAAACAGCTCTGAGTTTCCCAGAACAGTTCCAGATGCATGGGGGATTACGGGTAGGGAAGATGGCCATTGCTATACCACGTTTTGAGCAGAGAGCAGCCCCGAAAGCCAAAGTGGCCCGGTGAGGCTGTCACAGCCCGCACCAGTCGCCCTCTGACGGCTCCTGCTGACCCCCACTGCCCCGACAGCTCCTGCTGGCCCCCGCCGCCCCAACGGCTCCTGACGGCCCCCGCTGCCTGAAGGCTCCCATCTACTGCCCCTGCCTTGAGAGGATCATGGAGGGAGAAGGGTGAGTGGGGAGATGGATTGCGGGCTGACAGCGTCATCACCCCGCCCCTAACCAGCCTCTTGAAGTGGCTGTACATTAAGGTCAGGTGGCGGATAGCAGCACTCTGCTGATTATCCTTCCCTAAGAAGAGTTGGAATCGGTGCATCAGAGCTGGCCATGGTGCATTCAGAGATGTAGTCTTTAGGCAGAAGGGCAAAGAACCTCCACCTTTACAGATGGGTGTTTTCCCTGCTTGAAAGTGCCTAGAGACTCATTTAAGGACTCTTACTTGTGCACTTTATTGATTTTGATTTTGCTCTCTCTGTATTGCACACAGTTGTTTACATTAACTTTCTGTTTACAGTTCTTTTGATGGTTTACATGTTTACGTTGTGTACAGTTTACTTTTTGCACTACTAATTCGTGGTAAGTCTGCCACATTTGCAGGAAAAGGAATCTCAGGGTTGTATGTGATGTCATGTATGTACTCTGACAATAAATCTGAAATTTGAATCTGAAATCTAAATCAGTCAAAGTTGTTCCAGACATTTCATGGGTGAGACTTCTTGTGTCCTGCTCACAGGGTGATACTATGTGGTGCAGTATCCTGCTGCTTTACAGCACCATGCAATTTCAGGTCAAATCAGTAATTCAAAATCAGAGAATCTGCAGTGGTTAATTTTGTTGTTATCCTGTAGATCAGTAACAAGTACAGGCAGTTAACTGCTTGCAGTTAGCATTTGTTCACTTTTTCTCATCATGACTTAAATACATAGGGTAAAAGTGAAGACAACTATTTCCATCCTTATGACTATTATGTAGCATACAAGAGAATCAGATTTGTCTCTATTCAACTTTCTCTGCTTGAAGAAAATCGACTTGACAACGAATCACTTCAATCATTAAGTTGCCAAGTGTTATTCTTTAGCAGCACAAATGCAGATCCAGAAATATACAATATTGACTGTTCATAATTTTTTCGATGATTTGCTATGTTTATGTTGATCATCATTTCAGTGAGCCTGGCCAATAATGTTTAACAATTTTTAAAAAATGCCATTGTTATACTCTTGCTTCAATTATGAGAGACTGGCTAAGTTGGGATTTTTCTTCTGGAGTGTTGGACATTGAGGGGGAACCTTATTAAGGTACGTAAAATTATGAAGGGTAAATAGTCAGGCGAGAGGAGGTTAGAGCTATAGGGCATAGATTCAAAGGGAATGACTTAAATGGGACCTGATGGGCACCTATCACAGATGGTGGTAGGTACATGGAACAAGCTACCAGAAGGTGATGGAGGCTCGTATAATAGTAACATTGAAAAGGTGTTTCAACCCGTATATAGTTATGGAGGGTCAAGAGAGATAGGGCCAAATGCAGGCAAATGGGACAAGCTTAGGTAGCCAACTTTGTCCGCATGGACAGATTGGGACAAAGGGCCAGTTTCAAAGTTGTAAAGTTCAATGACCATGATGGCCATCTGTCATATATTTCTGTCAATAACTTTCAGTCACTGTTAGGATAGATTATGATTGCAAATAAAATTGTGAAAATTGAATCATCGAATCTAAGTTATACAATGGATTATGGACTGAATTAAACTGTTTGCCTGTGCATTATGAAAAATGCCATAATTGAAATCAAAATTAGATTTTGATTCAGTTTCAGCTTTGAATGACATTGAAAGGTATTAATACTGACTATATATGCTTTCCAGTCCCAAATAAAAAAAAGGATAAAGGTTATTGAATGGATCATATCACATTTATACTTCAATTGTCTCACCAATGAACTTAGGATTCACTACAAGATCAACTGTCTCTGAAAGAACAGCGCCCGAGGGACTGGATTAAATGTTTGGATAGCACTCTACATGCATAAATTATGTAAACTATAATTTGACTGCAATTAATTCCAATCTCATTGTCTGGAAATCACTTCAGAAGCTTGTGATAGGATCTGCATCTGATTGTGAGATTTCTCTGGTCAATTTTCCTGCTATTAAGTATACTTCCAATTTAATTAGCCTTTCTCATTTCTACTGTGCCTGTGCTTCATAGCTAACACTATTTCTGGTTCCGCTCACTGAGATAACACATTTATTTTTAATTTAGATATATAGCACAATAACTGTCCTTTCTGGCCCACAAGCCTGTGCTCTCCAATTAACCTTCAAAACCTATATGCTTTTGGAAATCCGAGCACCAGGAGCAAATGCCTCCTGCAGACATGGGGAGAACGTACAAACTCCATGGAGACAGCAGCAGATTTGAACAAAGATCGCTGGAACTGTAAAAATGTTGTGCTCTCTGCTACGTTAACCATGTTGACTCTATAATTATCTGTGATCATTATAATTATAATTAATCATCTAGCAAGCAGTTTATTACCATATGATTGCCACTTGGAGATGTACAAAGTCCAATTAACCAAGGAAATTATTACAAAGGACAGTAACTATTTGTAACCAACAGGCAGCATCACTGTAGCAATACACTGAGGTGTTCCCTGGAACTAAAGCGCTAATGATATCAGTGCTAAAAAGGGTCATGAAACATCTGCTGGAGGAACTTAGCAGGTCAAGCAGTGTCAGTGGGAGGGAGAAAAGGAATGATCAATGTGTTGTGTCTGAACTGTTCACCCATCTTGATGAAGGTCCCACTGATGCTACTCATCCTCCAGTAAATTGTTCTTTTTTGCACCAAATTCTAGCATCTGATGTCTCTTATTTGTCTAAAAGGGGACATAATAACATTAGAAAGAGAGAGGTGTTACTGAAAGCAATGTTGTGCTAGGAACCTGGCACAAATCCCAACCCTGCCCAGTACTATGCTGGAAACACAGCATAAATCACCCAATTGTTGGTTGTGAGGGTTGGTGCTGTGCTGGTCAAGCAAGTGGTGTAACCAATCAGCAATGAGATATGGACCTCAGTGTTGCATCTTGGTCAGCACAGTGAATACAGGGCATTATTGTGGACTGGCAGTATCTGCTCCTGGTGTTAACAGATCTCTCTCATCAGTACTGTTTGATTACAATGGAAGGTACATCTTCCATTCTTGTTCTTTGGATGCACAAACTTTTCTAGCCCAAAGGTTTCTCCAGGAAGAAAGCAATATTCATTTCTTATAACAGGAGATAATGAGAGACTAGGATCCTGGCATTTTGTCAGTATACAAAATAGTGACTACCAGTCTCAGCAATGTCCTGCACATACTGTGCTGGTCAGGAACACCCAAGCTCCACATCTCAGCACTGAATAGCCATGTCCACTGGTCGCCCACAGGCCAGTGCTTCCAATGCTTCCAGAGACAACCACCCCCATCACAGTGGCCTCACAATTCCTTCACCAGTTCCCACACCAACCTCAGACTATTCAAGGCTGATACCTTGGATGCATTCACTGCTGTATCTCATTGCCTTTTTCCCATCACCACCACTTCCTTATTCTCTCACACCCTTCCCTACACACCCCTATCTACTCCTTTGAGCTCTGCCTTTCCATCCAACCACTAGCCCTTTCACCCTATCACTGGTCCCTCTGACCCCTCTGGCCCCACTGGCCTCCTCTCTAACCTCTGCTGGGTATTTACTATACCCTCTGACCACCCCCCCCCCCCCCAGAGATACAAGGTTCTGTCCTCATTCCCCTTTGCACACACCTCAATGAGTTCTATGCACACAACTATCCTGAACTCTCCTTCTATTGTCTAAGTCTCAATGCATAATGCTTCCACCAGGATTCTCTAACTTCCTCCCCCCACTGCAGACCCATTCCCCCACCTTAATTCTTCTTTCTCCTCATGGACACCTTGTAATGGCTGTTTGTCCACTCTCAACCTTGACATTTTCAACTGCTTCTGAGTTATTAAATGCCTCAACTTCACTACTCCTTTCACATTCTAATCTTACCCTTTGGAACGCTCTGCCCTCCATTCTCACAGCAAACTAATCCCAACCTCATGATTGAAGCTGCAGTCAAGGGGGGTTCTGCTGAGGTCTGAGGCACTGACTTTTACCCTGACAAAGCCGGATGACAGCTCTCAGACACATCCTCCTCCTTACCCCTTGAATTGGAGCCCACCAAAAAACATCAAGTTACTGTCATTACTTCTGGTAATCTCCATCCCATGGCCTCTACTTCATTGCTTTCCATCCTTGCACTGCCAAATTCCATCACCTATGCAAGATCCACAAATCCAATTGTTCTTGTCAACCCATCGAACTAGTATAATCTTACCTCGACTCCATATTGTTCTGCCTGGACCAGACCCTTCCTACCTACATCCGCAATAGTTCAAAAGTAAATCACAAAAATCTGTAGACATCGTGGTTGAAGTAAAAACACAAAACGCTGCAGAAACTCAGCAGGTCAAACACTAATTTTACTCCACGATAGTTCACAAGACCTCTGTCAGTTCAAAAAGTTTGAGTTCGCTGAACTCGACCACCTCATTTTCAGCATGGACGTCCAATCTCTATACACCTCCATTGCCCAGACTGAAGGTCTCAAAGCTCTTTGTTTCTTTCTCAAGTACAAATCCAACCAGTCTCCCTTCACCACCACCCTCCTCTGCCTAGCATTACATTCTCACTACAAATAACTTCTCCTTTGACTCATTTCACTTTCTCCAAGTCAAAGGGGTAGCCATGGACCCCAGCTATTGGCTCTGTGAAGCAATCCACGCTACAAGCCTATACAGGTAAGGTTCCTCTACTCTTCCTCCACTACATTCATGATGACATTGTTGTTGCCTCATGCACCCATAACTAGCTTGTCAATTTTATCCACTTCGTTACCAACTTTCACCCCAACCTCAAATTCAGTTGGTTTGCCTCTGGCAACAGTCTCCCCATTCTCGATCTCTCTGTCTCCATCTCAGGAGACAAACTCTCTGCAAACATTTTCTTCAAATCCAACAATTCCCACAGTTACTTCGACTCCACCTCTTCACACCCTGTCGCTTGTTCCTTCCTTTCAATACCTTCATCTCTGTTGCATCTGCTCCCTGGATGAGATCTTTTATTCCAGATCATCCGAGATATCATCTTTCTTCAAAAAAAAACAAGGCTTCCCCTCCAGCACCATTAACTCTGCCCTTATCAACATCTCCTCCATTTCCCACACATCTGCCTCTGGCTCCCTTCACCCCAACATGCAACAAGAATAGGATTCCTTTTTCCCTCATCTACCAGCCTCTGCATCCAATATATTATACTGACCACCTAACTCTGTCTACTGCAATAACAGAGACCTCCTAGTGGCCAACTATTTGAATTCCACACACTATTCCCATGCTCACATGCCTGGTCATGGCCTGAGGCACTGCCAAACTGATGCCACCCACAAATTGGAGGAAGTACACCTCATATTCTGTTTGCCACTCATCAACCAGATGGCATTTCCAGTTTCCATTATGTTTCTCTCTTTACCACACCCTTTGTCTCCTTTCCTCCAGCTCCCCACACCCTTTCCTCTTTATTCATAGAGCTAACCAGCACCTCATCACTTCTCAGCTTTTTACTCTTTTTGCCCTACCACCCATATGCACCTATGCCCTCTTGCCTCCTCCTCTGCCCCTTCTTCCCTCCTTCCCCCCACCTTTTTATTCAGGCGTCTGCCTGCTTTCTGCTCATACCACGATGAAGGGATCAGGGCCAAAACGTATGGTTATATTACGTTGCTTCCTATTGACCTGCTGAGCTTCTCCAGCACTTTTGTGTACTATTCTCACACCTGTCCAACACCAACTCAATGGTAGCCTTTCCACCACAATCATGGGGCAATTTATTACTGAATTCTTGCATCCACACTGCATGCAGCAACACCATGAACAATAGTCATGCCAGGTTTCTTTTATTTCTGTGTGCAATCTGAACACATGTGCCTCCAAGAGGTGTGAGAGTACAAACTGAAGGATTAAGAGCATTACAGCAGATTAGCACACTGCAACACAACGTGATGCATGGCTTTGTTAAGCAACTTTTCTACATCTGGATATGCTGCACATTTAAAACTGCAGTGCTTTTCCACTCAGAATTGAATTATTTGATCAGGAATCTGTGCAAAGCCAATTTTGAAAGGGGATCAACTTTCAGTTTCATGAACTTTGCTTGCAATTCCATTATTTTTCAAATGTTTTATAGATCTAAATTCATACAATTTTCCAAAAGGCATTGATATTCAAAATCTAAGATATCACTATCACCAGAATGTATTACAATTTGCAACAATGTGTCTTTTTTAATACTAAATATTTTAACACTAAGTATTTTAACTTGTAATCATGGAAAATTGTAGAACTAAAATGCATGATTTCTTTGAATGAAATCTACACGGGGAAGTATTATTCAGTCAAGCAAAGCAATCTTCTTTCATACATGTATTTCATGTAAATAACCACATTCAATATTGATAGTGCAAGTAGCATAAGTCAGTATCAACATGGGCTAGTCAATAGCACCAATTGAGAGGTGAAAGATTAATTAGTTGACACTCAGAAACTCTTGTAGGTTTGGGCCAAGAAAGAGAATTCCTTTCTTTTCTTTAAGTTGAATAATTGTGATTGATAATTTCCATGGTTTAAAAAAAAACACATCTTTTGACATCTCATGCAAAGAATGAACTCTGGAAAAGTCCATTTCTATGTTTCAAAAATCCATTTTGTCTGGATAGATATGAGCTAGAAAAAGACACTTTAGAAGGGGCGAGAGAAAAAAATCTAGAGGAATAGAGGTCTGGGAAGAGAAAGCCATACATTAGGAAGGTGAATTCTCCAGAAGTAAAGATGTTATCACAGGAGGAGATCTCTCTTAAGAACAATTGTTAGCATCAAGCCAGTGCAAATAAATGGTGAAGTTAACAGAAGTTACTTTTGTTCAATGCTCAATCTAATTTTCTGCAGATACTCGTATGGGCTCACTAATGCAGGATATTCCCAGGAGAGGTTTTACGCTGCTCAGATTACTCAGTTAACTTCTCCTGTTGAGGTTCTACCTTTACAGTAGCACAATCTAGGGGGATCTTAAAATATGAGCAGAATATGGTGTCTTTGTGTTTCTTCAGACTTTTGATAGGTGAAACTGTTGAACTCTCTGTGAAGGGAAGTTAAATGAGAGATCAAGAAACTGCTTTCTTTTACAGAAATACAATTTCCAGCTTTATTTGAATTGTTTCTACAACACAATGCATAAAACCATCAGTGCAGGGCACCCCTGTGGCCATTCCCTTCAATAACAGGTGTACCATTTTCGATGCGGTTGTAGGGGAAAAACCTACCAGGTAATTGCCTCATCAGTTTGGACTCCAGCATGGAGACCTGTGGCTAAGAAGGGAAGGGAGGAGAAATGGCGAACTGTAGTGATAAAGGATTCCATAGTTGGGGGACAGATTAGAGGTTCTGTGGAAGAGATCAAGTACTCCACATGGTATGTTGTCTCCCTGCCAGTGTCTGAAATATCTTAGATTAAGTTCATAGCATTTTCAGGAGGAAGTGTGAGAGGCAAGATGTTATTGTCCATGAAGGGACCAATGACATAGGTAGGAAGGGTGAGGAGGTCCTGCAAGGAGGGTTCATGGAGTGAAGCACTAGTTTGAAGGACAGGACCTCCAGGGTTGTGATCTCACGAATGCTACCCGTGGCACGTGCTAGTGAGGTTGGAAAAAGGTGCAATGTACAGCTTAACATGTGGCTAAAGAGATGGTGCAGGAGGGAGGGCTTCAGGTTTCTGGATCATTGGGCTCTCTTCCACGGAAGTTGAGACCTGTTCTGACGGGATGATTTGCACCTGAACTGGAGGGAAACTAATATCCTTGCGGGAAGGTTTGCTAATTCTGCTTCGGTGGGTTTAACCTAGATTTGCAGGGGAATGGGAAACACGGTACCAGAGTAGATAGGGGAGTGGAGGGGGTAAAAGATGAGGTGAAGATTGCAGGTAACGTCAGAAGTCAAAGGGTTGCACATGATGGCAACTTTCTCAGATGCATCTATTTCAATGCAAGAAATAGTGTAGGAAAGGCAGGCGAGCTTAGAGCATGGATTGGCTCGTGGAATTATGACATTGTGGCCATCAGTGAAACTTGATTGCAGGAGAGGCCTGATTGGGAACTCAATGTTCCGGACTTCCGTTGTTTCAGATGCGATAGAAAGGGAGAAATTAAAAGGGGAGGAGTGGCATTGCTCATCAGGAAAAATATCACAGCTGCACTCAGGCAGGACAGAACAGAGGGCTCATCTACTGAGGCTGTATGAGGAACAGGAAAGGTATGACTACACTCATGGGGTTGTATTATAGACTGCCCAATAGTCAGCAAGAATTGGAGGAGCAAATCTCAAGAGAAATAGCAGACATCTGCAGGAAACATAAGGTTGTGATAGTAGGAGATTTTAACTTTTCACATACTGATTGGGACCCCAATACTGTAAAAGGGATGAATGGCTTGGAGTTTATCAAATGTGTTCAGAAAAAGTTTCTATATCAATATATATAGAGGAACCAACTAGAGAGAGTGCAATTCAGTATTTTTCCCCATATCTGAATAGCTTGGGACCAGACAATTTTCAGTTATTGGGTTTTTTCAGTTAACGGAACAAAACCGAAAAATCCAAAAACAGCACAGTAGCATCAGTTGCTGCTGATTCGACACCTCTCCTCTGCCATCAGTTCCTGACCCTCCCCATCATTGCCACTGACCCTCGGCATCTCCCCATTGCCGCCGGTCCCAACTACAATCCCCATTCCTGCCTGGGAGCCTGAGGTCTCCGCTCCTATCCAGGAGGCCACTCTCCTTGATGACGCCAGGACAAAGGATTCTTCCGACCGGTAGCAGCTGGGATACAGCAGCACGCAGTTTATAAACCAAGTACAGCAAAGGGTAAAGAAGAAATGGAAATAGAGAGGGGAGGGAGTTAACTGAAACGAGGAAAATTGACATTCTAATTTCTCCCCATGCACTTCCTGAGCTGCCGACATCCTCCAGTCTCTCACAGATACTCGAGATTCCAGCCTGCTTCTCTGAGCCAGCATCCAACCATTCAGTGCCTGTCTTTCCAGCTGGTTCTGAGCTCTGTTGTTACTAAACTGGTGCCAACAGAGCATCAGAGCCCCACATGTGAAAGTCAGGAGATAAATTGTTTTCAACTTGTGACATCATGTAGGTGCCACAGAAGAGTTCAGCGAATGGAACATTTTGGTTAACAGAACTTCGGATAAGAGGAAACGTACTGTACTGGATCTCCTATTTGGGAATAAGGCAGGACAGGTAACAGAAGAAAGTGTAGGGGAATATTTTAGGCCAAGTGATCATAATGCTATTAGTTTCAAGTTAATAATGTTCGGCCTGGAAGTCAGCCTGAAGAAAACTGAGGTCCTCCATCAGCCATCTCCGCACCATGACTACCAGCCCCCCCACATCTCCATCGGTCACACAAAACTCAAAACGGTTAACCAGTTTACCTATCTCGGCTGCACCATTTCATCGGATACAAGGATCGACAACGAGATAGACAACAAACTCGCCAAGGCAAATAGCGCCTTTGGAAGACTACACAAAAGAGTCTGGAAAAACAACCAACTGAAAAACCTCACAAAGATTAGCGTATACAGAGCCGTTGTCATACCCACACTCCTGTTCGGCTCTGAATCATGGGTCCTCTACCGGCATCACCTGTGGCTCCTAGAACGCTTCCACCAGCGTTGTCTCCGCTCCATCCTCAACATTAATTGGAGCGACTTCATCTCCAACATCGAAGTACTCGAGATGGCAGAGGCCGACAGCATCGAATCCACGCTGTTGAAGATCCAACTGCACTGGGTAGGTCACATCTCCAGAATGGAGGACCATCGCCTTCCCAAGATTGTGTTATATGGCGAGCTCTCCACTGGTCACCGTGACAGAGGTGCACCAAAGAAGAGGTACAAGGACTGCTTAAAGAAATCTCTTGGTGCCTGCCACATTGACCACCGCCAGTGGGCTGATATCGCCTCAAACCATGCATCTTGGCGCCTCACAGTTCGGCGGGCAGCAACCTCCTTTGAAGAAGACCGCAGAGCCCACCTCACTGACAAAAGACAAAGGAGGAAAAACCCAACACCCAACCCCACCATCCAATTTTCCCTTGCAACCACTGCAACCGTGTCTGCCTGTCCCGCATCGGACTTGTCAGCCACAAATGAGCCTGCAGCTGAAGTGGACATTACCCCTCCATAAATCTTCGTCCGCGAAGCCAAGCCAAAGAAGAATTATGGAGAAGGATGGTTCTGGGCCTCAGGTTCAGATTCTAATTGGAGAAAGGTCAATTTTGAGAAAATGAGAAAGGATCCAGAATGCATGGATTCTTCAACCTGCTTCAAAATGGCATCAATCATCCTGGTGCCCAAGAAGAGCAGAGTGAGTTGCCTCAATAATTGTAGCCCAGTAGCACTAACATCTACTGGGATAAAATGCTTTGGTAGGTTGTTCATAGACAGAATAAACACATATGTACGCAGAGGTCTGGACCCACTGCAACTCACCTATCATCACAATCTCTCCACAGCAGACGCAATATTACTGGCTCTCCACTCAGCTCTGGATCACTTTTCAACAACAGCAACTGATATATTTGGTTCTTCTTCAAACACTACAGCTCAGCCTTCAACACCATTACTCCCTCAGTGCTGGTCAAGAAGCTCTAAACCCTGCACTTCCCTCTCTGCAACTGGAGGGGGACTTTCTCATTGGAAGACTAGAGTCAGTACAAATTGGAAACACATCTCCTCCTCACTGACTATCAACACAGGCACACCTAAAGGATGAGTGCTTAACCCACTGCTCTACTCAGTATACATCCATGACTGTGTGGCCCAGAACAATTCCATTGCTATCTACAAATTTGCCAACGACACCACAGCTGACAGCACCATCACAAACGGCAATGAGGAAGCAGACAGAAGGGAGATAGATCAGCCAACAATCTTGTGCTCCACATTAGCAAAACCAAAGAGATCATTATGGACATCAGGAGGGTCAGGAGAATATTCCTCATTGAGGGCTCAGTACTGAAGAGAGTCAAGAACTTCAAATTCCTGGTGTCAACATCTCCACAGATCTGTCCTGAAGCTTCCATGTCAATACAGTCACAGAGAAAGCAAAGTAAACAGGCTTAGGGAACCTTGGTTTTTGAGAGATTTTGGGGATCTAGTTTGGAAGAAGAGAGAGGTGTATAACTGTAGCAGGTATAGGCAACACAGAGCAAATTAGGTACTCGAGGAGTATAAAAATGTAAGAGAAAACTACAGAAAGAAATCAGGAGGGCTAAAAGACATGAGGTTGCTTTGGCAGTCAACATGAAGGAAAATCCCAAGGGTATTTACAGGTATATTAAGAGCAAAGGATAGTAAGGGACAAATTTGGTCCCCTTGAAAATCAAGGGGAGAGATGGGGGAGATCTTAAATGTTTTTTTTGCATCAGTATTTACTCAAGAAATTGGCACAGCATCTAAGGAAGTAAGGAAAACAAGCAGTGAGGTCATAGAACCTATAGAATTTAAAGAGGAGAAGGTGCTTGTTGTTTTAAAGCACATAAGGGTGGATAAATCATCAGGGCCTGACATGATATTCTCTCAGTCCTTGATGGAGACTAGTGTAGAAATTGCAGGGTCTTTGGCAGAAATCGTGTGGTGCTGGAAGATTGGAAGGCAGTTCACATTAGGGTTAGGATTAGAATCCAAAAGTAACCCTGGAAATTAAAGACCGATGTGCCTGACGTTAGTAGTAGGCCAGTTACTAGAAGATATTCTAAGAGATTGGATATACAAGTATGTAGAGAGCCAGGGAATGAATTGGGATAGTCAACATGGATTTGTGCATGGTAGGTCATGTATAACCAATCTTATGGAGTTTTTTGAGGAGGTTACCAGGAAAGTTGACAAAGGAAAGGGTGAGTATGTTGTCTACATGGACTTTAGTAAGGCCTTTGACAAGATCCCACATGGGAGGTTAGTCAGAAAGGTTCAGACACTTTGTATTCATGGTGAGGTAGTCAACTGGAATCGACATTGTCTACACGGGAGAAAAAGGCTTCGCTGACTGGTGACCTGTGACAAGTGGTAGGTCTCAGGGATCAGTGCAGGAACCATAGTTTTTTTTTGTAATCTATATCAATGATCTGGATGATAATGTGGTAAATTGGATCAGCAAATGACACTAAGGTTGGAAGTGTTGTGGACAGCGAAGAAGCTTTTTAAAGCTTGCAGAAGGATCTAGACCAGCTGGAAATATGATCTGAAAAATGGCAGATGGGATTTAATGCAGACAGATGTGAGGTGCTGCATTTTGGAAGGACAAACCAAGGTAGGAGATACAAAGCAAATGGTAGGGCACTGAGGAGTGTGGTAGAACAGATACATAGTTCTCTGAAAGTGACGTCACAGGTAGAGAGGTTTTGGCACATGGCCTTCATAAATCAAAGTATTGAGTATAGGAGTTGGAATGTTATGATAAAGTTGCATAAGACATTGATGAGGCCAAATTTGGAATATTGTGTACTGTTTTGGTCACCTAACTACAGGAAAGATATCAATAAAATTGCGGGGAAGATTTACTAGGATGTTGCCCAGACTTCAGGAACTAAATTGCAGAGAAAGATTAAACAGATTAGGATTTTATTCCCTGGAGTGTAGAAGAATGAGGGGGAATTTGAAAGAGGTATTTAAAATTATTAAGGGTCCAGGCAGAGGCTTTTTCCTCTAAGGATGTGAGATACAAACCAGAGGACATGGGTTAAGAGTGAAATGGGAAAAATTTGGGGGAACATTCGGGAAAACTTCTTCACACAGAGAGTGGTGGGAGTATGGAATGAACTGCCAGATGATGTGGTATATGCAGGATCAATTTTAATTTTTAAGAAGGATTTGGACTGGTACATGGATTGGAGGTGCAGGTCAGTGGGACTAGGGAGAATAATAGTTTGGCATGGACAAGAAGCTCGTAAGGGCCTGTTTCTGTGCTGTATTGAACTATGGTTCTATGTTTCATCTCAATCCATGTCTGAATCTTGGCCAAATGTTTCTGAACCAGAAATTATTTGTTATCTGTGAAAGGAACTAAATTTTTAGCAAACATACCTATGGACAAGTTTATGAAAGGACATTTATGAAACAGGTGAAGATAGTTAAGTCTAGAATATTGACCTAAGAAATTTCAGCAGAAATCATCTGGCCTCCCTCAGCATTATGTTTTTTTTTGTGAAAGATACAATTGAAGACAGGGAAGTGCTTCTTTGCCCCGAGATGCAACAAAATCTCTCAATTTCTCAGTCTCCGCCACATCTGTTCCAGATCTTCCAAAATGTCAGCCTTCTTCCATAAACGTGGCTTCCCCTCCACTCAGCCCTCACCCGGATCTCCTCCAATTCCCACTCATCTGCCCTGGCCCCCTCTTCCCCCAGACGCAACAAACATAGAATCCCCCTCACCCACCACCCCATCAATCTCCGTATCCAACATGTTATCCGCTGGAATTTCCAGCACTTACTTCAGGATCCACCACCAGACATATCTTCCCCTCTCCTTCCTGCTCTGCCCTCTGTAGGGACGGCTCCCTCCGGAATCCCTCGTGCACCCTGTGGCCGCAGGAGGTGCAACACTTGTGCCCACATTTCCTCCCTCACCATGGTCTGGGGACCCAAACCACTTGATGTACATCCACAGGACTGATCTGCTGCATCTGGTGCTCCCTTTGTGGCCTTCTCTACATTGGAGAGATTGGTTGCAGATTGGGAGATCGCTTTGCTCAGCACCTCTACTCTGTCTGCAACAACACAGACCTCCCAGTAGCCAACCATTTCAACTCTGAGTCACACTCTCACACTCACATGTTTGTCCATGGTCTTATGCACTGCCTCACCCTGACCACCCGCAGATTGGAAGAACAACAACTAATTTTCCATTTGGGTACTTCCCAGACATATGGCATTCACATCAACTTCTCTGCTTTCTGCTAAACTTGCTTGCCTTTTCTTTCCCCTCCTCTTTTTCTGTCTTTGCAGTTCTCCCCTCCCTTCCCCTTTATCCGCCCAGCCATCCCTCCTCCCCTTCTCCACCTGTCATCTTCTGCCTTTGCCACTCCCCCCCTTCTCTCCCCAATATTTTCATTTGGATGCCTGCTGACATTCTCTCACACCTTGATGAAGGGCTCAAGCCAGAAATGCCAATTATGTCTTTTTACCTTTGCTGCATAAAGGACACTGTTTGACCTGCTGAGTTTCTCCAGCTTTTTATGTTTTTACTTCAACCACGGTGTCTACAGATTTTCATGATTGACTTGTTAAACCAGAGAAACTTGTTTAAAAATCATTAGAATTATAAGACCACCATAATGCACAACTTCTCTGCCCATCC
Source organism: Narcine bancroftii (assembly GCF_036971445.1). Classification (NCBI taxonomy): domain Eukaryota; kingdom Metazoa; phylum Chordata; class Chondrichthyes; order Torpediniformes; family Narcinidae; genus Narcine; species Narcine bancroftii. The sequence continues at coordinate 340,254,412 of NC_091469.1, forward strand.
TGCTGTTTATCTTAGTTTCATTTTGAGGACCATCTGCATCACTTGTTACTACACTGAGGGTGGTCTTAATTACACAATGCACATACTGTAGCAGCTGAATACAGGAAGCACAGCATGGCCGCGCTTCATCATAAAAGTTTAGGGAGAACCAGAGCAATCCGTCCAACATAATATTTGGATGCAAGCAAACCGTAATGACTGACAACTGTTTTGGATGAACTTTTTTTAAAAACCCACACCTTTGAAACTTCCCTGTTGGGTGGCTTTGAATTCGTGATTCAATTATACTTTACTCTATTGTCATCTCTGAACAGTTTGCAAACTCATTTTCATCTGCCCCAAGTGACACTGTGCTTAACATTTCCTCTCCTCAACTGTATGAATGAACTAGCAGTTATAAAGGGTCCACGTCATTTAAAAAATCCTCAGGGCACTCTTCATGAGTACTTCGAACACAGAATAGTACTGCACAGGAAAAGGGTCTTCAACCCATGATGTTTGCACCAAACATGGTGCCCAAATTAAACTAAAACTCTGCTGTTTCCACATGATACATTTCCCTCTATTCCCTGCATTAATGACATGTCTATCATCTAAAACACCACTATTATCTGCTTTCACTACAATCCCTGGATAAATCACTGTATAAAATAACTTGCCCTGCACATTTCCTTTAAGTTTTCCCTGCTCAATTTAAATAAATGTGATTTTTTTCCATCTATGCCTCTCAAAAATTTCTGTACTTGAGACACATGCATTGTTCCATGATCATTCTGGCCCAAAGATGGAAAGATTGGGAAAATGAGAAAACTTCAAAAATAAAGTATTTTGTGGACATTTTATTCAAGTATGGGGGAAGGTGTTCTATGCAGCACACGCAAAGAAATGATGAACACTCATTGTGTTTTAGGATATCTAAGTAAAATAAAGTGTATTAGGATCATCCAAGATATCTCTTAGAACAATGATTCTCACATAATGAGTTCAGAGTTAAATACAGCACATGAATTATTAGCTCTTCAACATTATACTTAGTGTTTGTGGTTTCTTTCAACAGCTCACTATGAAGCTGTGTAAATAACCACAATATTTGTTTCAAAATAAAACAACGGGGAAACGTTCATAAGCCTACAGAGATGGGGACCACACTGAGCTGGGAGTTGAGGCTTAGAAGACCTTTAATGACAAGGCAGCTTAGTCAGCCCATTTAACCTCCAACTTTATTGCACTTGTATTATGCGTTTGGGTCTAAGGTTTCACTTGCAATTAATTGCTAAGCCATTACTGCCTGTGACATGGGGGAGAAGAAATAGGTTTTGGTCTCACAGCTGCCAAATGTTTATTTATCTACTTCAGAGATGGCATAAAACACATCTTTCTCAAGAAGTGAAAAATGCCAGTAAATCAAATATAACTGTGGAATATCCCAGAATAGCTGGTTTCAAAGTGTTCTTGAATGCACAATTCCCAGATTTGCAGAAATAACATGCATAAAACTACAAGCAAGCATACAATACAATTTAAAAACAAGAAAATGATTTCTACTCTCAATTAACAGTACACTATGAATCGTTGAATGGCGGAGCAGGCTCGAAGGGTCAAATGACCTACTCCTGCTCCTATCTTCATCTTCTATGATTGTAAACATGAGTATAAAATGGGGAATGAAAACAGTGAGCAGTTTTGTTGCTGCTTCAAATCAGAAACTCTGGAAATATTAACTTGAAGATACCAGGCACAGTGATTCAACCTGTACTGTAAATTGATTCCGCCAAATACTTTCAATTGAGAAGAAAATCTACTATATTCTGTTATTGTTCAGATGAGCCCTGAAGGAAGGCTTTGTACGTTTATTTGCATGTTGAAATGCAATTTCATTTGAAACAAGTGGACAAGTTGAACACTCATCTTTCAGGTAGATGGATAAAGATGACAAGTCAGCCTAGGGGACTGGGACAACTATCATTTCAGGCACCACCATTCTCTGTTAAAAAAAATAATTGCCACATCTCTTTTAAATGTTTTTCTTCTCTCTCACCTTAAAACTATGTCCTCCAGTGTTTTACATTTCCACTTAGGGGAAAAAAAATTTCAGACTACAGTATCTACCCTATCTACAAATTTTTGAGATTTTGTCCACTTTATCAGGTCTTCCTTCAACCTCTGACACTTCAGCAAAAACAATCCTGCTTATCCTTATTGATGATACTCTCCAATCCAGGAAATAATCCTGGTGAGCCTCTTCAGAACCCACTCCAAAGACTCCACATCCTTTCTGTAATGCAGAAACCAGAACTGTGTCCTAACTAAATGTGGCTTCTCAAAACCTTTACACAGCTGTAATATGAATTTTACACTTTTTTACTCTCTGCCCCATCTGATGAAGGCAAGTATGCTGTGCACCTCCTTTACTATTCTTTTCTTCTGGTGTTGCTACTTTCATGGAGCTGAAGGCTTTGCATCACAAGATCTCTCAATGCTATTAAGGATCTTGGCATTCATTACTTACTTTCCTCAGACATTTGACCTCCAAAAATTCAAAACTGCTGCCTAAATTTTCAACTGATCTATATTCTGCTGTATCCTTGATTAATATTCACAAATCCACCAATTTTCATGTCATCAGCAAACCTACTGATCAGACACCTCCATTTTCCACCTATATATGTATATATATAAAACGTTTGTGTGTGTGTGTGTGTGTGTGTGTGTGTGTGTGTGTGTGTGTGTGTGTGTGTGTGTGTGTGTATATTTATATGTATGTGTCATGGCCTCACTTCACAAACAGATTTAGGAAGGATCATAGACATGAGCATGTCCTTCAAGCTTGCACAACGGATTTTTTTTAGATGGAGTGCAGTGTGAGCAGTACTGGCCCCACCCTTTAGACCCAGGGTTTATCCACCATGGGCTAGCAAGCTGGGACGGTGACAGCCAGGTCCTTGGGTCGTGGGTGTTGCATCTGAATGTCCTTCTCCTTGAAGGACACTGACATAGAAGGATGGCCTGACAAGGCTAACGGGCCCCATACACCTGAGTTTTAACTCAGAGTTTTCCTTCTCTTAGGTTGGCTGCCAAGCAAGGCTAATGAACCCAGCCTACCCATCCAGTTATACTGCCGGACATTCGGTCATGCCGAGATGTAGCAAAATCAGAAAGCGTCATTTATCAGAATTTTTTTTGGAGTTGAACTGACCGGGGATGTCGGACTCCTGGCAGGAGCAGGAACCTCAGGCACCCTGCAGCAGTGCGGCCTCAGTGGTCAGCAGTGGCCAGCTTTTTTTTGGTGAGAATTAAACATTATTTTAATGCTTAAAAAGCCTTCCCTTCTTGTTGTTGTTTAAACACTATTACAAGTGATTTGCTATTGCTATTGGGCCGTTTAAAAAAAAAAGACCGGTTCTCCAAAACAAAAACATTTATCCGAAATGGGCCCTGTCCCAACGCGCGCGCGCGCGTGTGTATGTGTGTGTGTGTGTGTGTGTATATACATACTGTACATATACAAACATACATATACAAACACACACACATATATACAACATACATACATATATGTAAAATATATCACAACCAATAGAGATCCCAGCACTAATCCTTCCTGACATCAAGGCACAGACCTCCTTTCAGAGAAACACCCACCTCTCCCCCAACCCCCAACTCTACCTTTTGCTTTAAATGACCAAACCAATTTTAAACTGCTCTAATGCATCTTGGTCTCAAAGAGGATGCCAACCTGTAAGGTCAACTGTCCATCTCTCTCCATGGACACTGCCTGACCATTTTTGAAGACTGATTCGAATTTTAATTAACTGCCTGTGCACTTTCTCCTGAAAAATGTCCAAAATAATCCCAAATACATTGCAAACAATGAGTTGCTGGAGGAACTCAGTGTGTTCGCAGTATCCATGCATAGAAATGGTTAGTCAGTGTTTTGGCTTTGAACTCTTTATTGAGACTAAAATAAGAAAGGGTGATGTCAAGTATACCTAAAGTGAAAGAAAATGGTTGTGGGGGGTGGGGGGGTGGGGAGGATGGAAAATATAGAGAAGAGGTAAGCAGCAAGGTGCCACAGGTATCAAAAATTCTCAAGAATTGGTGAGCCTCAGCATCGGGAATCAACAAAGAATCAAGAGAATATAAACATCACTGAATTTAATTGCACAGCAATATATCCAAGGACAACAATGCAGTATGAGCATAATGTTCTGCTTTGTTTATTCCAACAGCCCTGAAGTGATCTGATTCAGAACTAGCACCTGCAACATATGAAGATCATAACTCTGCAGCCTCAGTTTCTACCCAGTAGCCAGCTTCTAGTTCTTAGCTAATTCATGGAATGTGAGTGCTTAAGTACATTATTTTACAAAGTTTACATCAACAAGGTTTATAGATGCATTCTCAATAATCTACTTGTCAGCTTTAGGCCAATGTTATACTTGCAAAATAAACAAATTAAGGAGCTTCTTATACAAAAACATTTGAGATGTGGGGGACCATCAGACGCAGACTGAAGCCATAAGTGAATTTCATCGTGAATGGGAGCAGTGTGCAAAGTTTAAATTAAAAGTTTGCAGGATATTATACCAATCTAAAAATACAGTACCAACATTCTATGCATTGCAGGGATTAACCAACATATAATTTAAAACTGAATATGGGCCCCACATCCTACCCAATGGGACACTAAATTTTTACCACCTGTACCTTTAGTATTTTTTTGCCAGAAAGCCAAGTTCAATGCCTTTTCAACACAACTTCAGGAAAACATTTCCCATATTGAGGGAGGTTAGATACTTAATATTGCTTGCTTAACTCTCTCTGGGATCTCCTCAGTTTTATAATATTCACCTAAGGAATTTCCAATCCTAAAATAATAATTATGATAAAAACTTTACCATAACATTTATTTTCTTGTAGCATTTAATGCTTGCATGCAGCTAATGGAACTTGCATCTTATTTTCTTCACAAGAAAAACATATTTTACAATGTCCTGATTTTTTTTTTCACTGAGAGGAAAAAAGCAGCTTTGTGGTATTATTTTCCTTTTCATCCATAAAAGGATGTGGTAGAAACATACCAAGACACAAAGCACAGCAGCCTAGAAGACACACCATGCATTAAAAAATTCTGAGAAAGCTATGAAGCGGAACCAGAAGCATTTAGAGCCAACAATTTGGCAGGCCAAAATGTTCAACTTGAAGTAAATTATTTCCTGCAGTAAAAGCAGCGAGACAAGGCCCTTTCAGAACTGTGTATAATTGTGAAAAACATGTGTGAGAAAAATCCCAAAATAATACATACGAACCACTATATTCACATAATTATTTGCCGCACTGTAAAAAAGGATTTTATTAAATATATACTAATAATAGAAATAAACATAAATTCAACATTCTATCCAGTGATGCCAATTACTCATGTGACCAATGTCAATACAATTAATGCTAATCTGTACTATCTTGTTTTACCAAAATTATTTACAGTTTTTAAAAGAAAAAGTGTTAATCAGAGTAAAATTTAGACTTTACTCATACAATTACAGTTCAAGATCAAAAATGTAAGTAATCTATCAGACAATAGACTGTAGTTGATGGCCATCTCAAGAATGGGACCAGATCAAATGGATAGGATTACTGGATTTAGATGAACGACTTCATTGAATAGGAAAGATAATAAGCAAATGGTTGGAGAAGTGACTCCTGAAATTCCTCTTTAGTTTACAAAACAAATCAGTTGTGGGTACCAAATTAGGCCAGACCCCATGAGTTAAATGGATTCATATAAAATCCACCTGATGCATTTGCCAAGGAGAAGGGAGTAATCCAAAATCATTACTATGAAGTAAATGTAGGACTGAGCAGTGAAATCAAGAGAACAAGAAAATGGTGAAATGCTACCAAAAAAATTGCCACTGGTGTGAAGCTAGGATGAGCTGTAGAAAATACTGTGGTCAAATACTATTTTGCAAAGAAATTCCTACACTATACTGGTGATTTTTAAATGCACATATATGACATAGCTCAGAAAGGCAGTTACAAGGGATCAGTAGCTTTTATGTTACAAAAATTGTATAGGCATGAAGTCATCATCATCTTTGAAGTTACACTCTGCATTCTGTGGGAAATCTACTCATACTGCTACAAAGATGAGTTTAAAGTTTATTATAATGTCGGGTGGAAGGGGTCAATGATGCACGATGATGAAATGATTAAGTTACCAAATTAATTCACAGGCCAAGATGAATTACGGAATTTAAAAAAAAAATAATTGGTGTTGGCAAACACAAAAATTGTGGATTGTTGTAAAGACACCTCAATTTATCTTGTGTATTTCAGAGAGTGAAATTTGACCTTTATATGATGCCAGACCCATCAAAATGATAGACTCTCACTTCAAGGAGCAATTCAAAATTAATAATAATTACTGGCCTTTCCAGTGATGCTAAGATACTGAAAAATTTATACAAAACCATAACCTTTGTTCTAACAACATTTCATATTACACTACATTAAATTTTAAATTTAGACATATAGCACAGTAACAGGCCCTTTCGGCCCCCGAGTTCGTGCTCACAAATTACACCCAATCAACCTATTTTTAAAAATATTTTTTTTATTGATATTTATAGTATGCAAAATTAAATAGTACAGTTATACATTGTAATGTAGAATTCAAAAGATAAGAATTTAATAAAACCTTTTAATTCAAAACGCTGACCACAAAGCAAGGTTAAAAGCTATCACGTAGGAATCAAGTGACAACAACTTGGAGATGGTCAGTACAGCATCAAAGCTTCAGAACAACCCTAATTCTGGGCCCAAAGTCTCATGGAAGTTAATATCTGATTCTTTAATGGCGTTTCTATTTTTTCTAAACCTAAAGTGTGTGTGTACGCGCATAGGTGGAGTGTTGTCTTTCCATTTAATCAAAATTGCACGTCTGGCTATCAATGAAGTAAAAGATAAAATTTGGTTTTGAGTTGGAGTCAGTAAAACATCATCGTCTAGAACATTTTCTAAAGGGTGCGAGGACACTGGAACCCCTGGGGGGAAGCCCAAAACCCACGCACACAGTGAGAATGTACAAATACCTTACAAATAGTGCAGGATTTGAACCCCGGTCCCGATTGCTGGCACGGTAACAGCACTGCATCAACTGCTACGCTAACTGCTGTCCCTAATATGAAGGATGGAAGATAAATACTTTTCTATATTGTACCGTATTTGTAAAAAAAAATCATTATATCTCACCTTTTGTCGCCAATTAAGTACTTTTCAAGTAAAAGCACGATTATAATATACCATGAGAAGATACCTTGAAGGGCTCAAGCCTGAAACTTTATATCTTTATCTTCGCTGTATAAAGAACACTGTGTGACATGCTGACTTTCTACAGCATTGTGCCTTAACTTCAACCACAATATCTGCAGACTTTTGTGTCTTACTCTTCTCTTTGAGACCATGAGAAGCTTGGCAAGCAGGATTAAGGAAAAGCACAAGGCATTCCACAAGTAGGACTATTCAGGGAAGATAGTGGAAGCGTACATAGAGTCGGAGGAGGTAGCGGAGGTCTTTAATAAGTACTTTCCTTCACTAATCACTAGACATAAAGTGGAATGAAATGCATAAGCACATTATCATTAAGAAAGAGCATTGGTTGGAGATTTTAAAAAAACATGAAGTGAGGTAAGTTGCAAGGACCAGATAAAATTTACCCAAGGCTACTGTTGGAAGCAAGGGAGGAAATTGCAGAGCCACAGGTGATGATTCTTGCATTGTCACTAGGGATGGGAGAAGTACCAGAGGATTGTTGTTCCCTTGTTCAAGAAAGGGAGTTCAGGTAACCCAGAAAATGATCAACCAGTGAGTTTTACTTCAGTGGTGGGCAACCTGTTGGAGAAGATCATGAGAAACAAGATTTACAGAGAGGCAATAATCTGAATAGGGATAGTCAGCATGGCTTTGTCAGGGAAAGGCCATGTCTCATGAGCCTGATTAAATTATTTGCGGATGTAACAAAGCACATTGATTAAAGTAGAGCATCGGATGTAGTATCTATAGATTTCAGTGAGGTATTTGATAAGGTTCCCATGCAAGACTCATTGTGAAGGTAAGGATGCATGGAATCCAGGGAGGCCTTGCTTTATGGATGCAGAATTGACTTGCCCCCAGAAGGCAGAAGGTGGTTGTAGATGAGTCATTTTCTGCATCGAGGTCAGTGACCAGGATCTGTTCTGAGACTCCTTCTTTTTGTGATTTTTAAAAATGACCTGGATGAGGACGTGGAAATGTGAGTTAGTAAGTATGGGGATGACATGAAGTTTGGTGATGCTGTGCATAGTCAGAAGGGTTTCCAGAGGTTACATTGGGGCATTGATCAGATGCAGAGCTGCTCTGAGAAGTGGCAGATGAAGTTTAATCTAGGAAAGCAGTGAAGTGGTTCATTTTGATGGGTCAAATTTGAAGACCAAATACAATGTTAATGGGAAGACTCTGAGCAGTGTGAAAGAACTAAGAGATCATGGGGTCCATGTCCATAGGACACTCAAAGCTACTGCACAGGTTGATAGCATTGTTGAAAAGGTATATGATGTGTTGGTCTTCATTAACCCTGAAATGAGTTCAAGAGTCATGAGATAATGTTGCAGACCTTAGCTCAGTTGTGGTCACCTCACTACAGGAAGGACATTGGTGCTTTTGAGAGGGTGCAGAGGAGATTTACAAGGATGCTGCCTGGATCAGAAAGCATACCTTATGGAATGACAGGGGATGAGGGATAGATGAGAGGCATGGATCATGTGGATGGCCAGAGGCCCAAACACTAGGCTTTAAGGTGTTTGGAAGTCAGTACAGTGCAGATGTAAGAAGGTGAGAGTGGTGAGTGCATGGGATGCACTCACCACTCTCAGGAGAGTTTTAGATAGGAACATGGAACTGGGAAAAATGGAGAGCTACGCAGCTGAGAAATTCTAAGCAATTGTTTGAGTAGCTTATTAGGTTTAGTGTAATGTGAATTGTGGAGCATCATGTGACCTCCCCATCTGGAACCTGGCAGGAGTATGGATTGTGGAGAGTCATGTAAGCCTCTGGAACCTGGTGGGAATGTGGATTGTGGAGGGCCATGTGACCTCTCTGACTGGAGCCTAGTCTGAAGTCACCTCACCTGCCAATCAGGGGTTAGATCACCCCACCTGTGAGGCTGATGTGTGATTGGCCCTGGCAGCTGACTTAATTGGCCCTGCAGGTGCCAGTCAATGGTTAGATCTGCCCACAGGTGAGGTTGACATATGATGCTCTTCATTGGTCACATGGATGGGCCCTCTCTCGCTCCCCACCCCCCCCCCCCCCAACCTCACTCTCCTCCCCCTTTTGCTTGCTGTTGCCTTCAAACCATCCCTAAATTACAGGCTGCAGACAGCACCAGAGGGCTGACCACAATGGGCCAGTCCTGGATCCCCCGCCATGGTTGATGCTGGAAACTACGTTTATATGTATGTACTTTTTAGTTGTGACCATTGCTGAGCTGCAGGCAGCAAGAATCTGTAATGTGCTACAAATTACTGTGTCTATGTTCTTTAATTTTTAAACATCGGCAATCAATTTGTACACAAGTTGCTATCACAAGATATAGGACCAGAAGTAGGCTAATTGGCCAATCAACTCTACTCCACACCATTCTATCATGAGCTGATCCATCCCTCCACTCAGCCCCACTCCCCATAAGCCTTGATGCCCTGACTAATCAAATACCTGTCAATCTCGGTCTTAAATACACCTAACAACCTCGCTACCACAGGTGCCTGTGACAAAAAATTCCACAGAATCACAGCCCTCTGGCTAAATAAATTTCTCTCATCTCTATTTTAAATTGATGCCCTTTTATCCTGAAGGCCTCTTGTCCTTGGCTCCCCTACCATGGGAAACCATCTTACCTCATCTACTCTGCCCAGGCCTTTCAGCATTTGAAATGTCTCTACGAGGTTCGCCCTTACTCTTCTGTGCTCCAACGAGTACAGTCCAAGAGCTGACAAACAATCCTATTATGCTAACCTTTTCATTCCTAGCATCATTCCTGTAAATCTTCTCTGGACCCTCTCCAACATCCTTTCTCAAATAAGGTGCCCAAAACTGTACGCAGAACTCCAAGTGAGGTCTCAACAGTGTCCCGTAGAGTCTCAACATTACAGCTCTGCTCTTCTATGTTTTTCCTCTAGTAATTAATGCCAACACTGTATTAACCTTTTTCACCGACTAAACAATTAAAGGAGCAATATGATTATCTGTTAGTTTAAAAGATTAAATTTTGGGAAGGACCCACAGGATAGTCCTCAGCAACATGATTAAAGTGTTAATCTACACATGTTTTTGTTCTCATCGCAATCCAGCATTTTTGGACACAGAGTAAGACTGTTGCTAATTGAGTTGTAGATGTCACCTGGCATTAACTGGATGTTATGACTGCATTTCTGTTTTGTTCCAAAACTAAATGAAGTAGTTAAACATCACTAAAGAAATAAATTGTTCATAGGTTATATCTAAAATAATTCAATAACAAATATTGCTTATATTAACTTCCCTGACAGGACTTTATAAAGCTGCTCAATTTGATGGATACTACTTTTCTATGCCTAATTTCAGTGGCCAGATTTCAGCAGTCCAGCAGGACTGTCCATGTGCATACTTTGCTGCATGGTGGTGTGCTTTCAACAAACGGTGGAGAATTGCTGCCTTCTCTCTGCTTCACAAAGGGGACAACATTGGTAGACGGAATGAAATCAAATCCAGGTTAATTCAATTAGAAGCACTAATTTAGCAAATACCTCTGGTTAGGATGATGGTGAGCTTTCATCCGAGAGTGCTAATTTGATTGCATTTGGGTGCAAGGTGCTTATTTTACGACTAAACCGTTTTATCAACAGTGCAAAATAATTCAAACCACTTGAAAATAAGGCACCTGTCACAAAGTACACAGCTTCTGCTCTTGTGAGTATGGTCAAGTGCAGTTGAGCTTCTAATCAACAGAAGCTTGTGCGGTACTTAGCAGTGGTGTTACTTGGAAAAATCAAGCATAAATGGACTGGCTTCCACTTGTTTGAAACAGTCACGATTTGGAATTTGGGAGGCATGAGTTGAACACCAAATCCTTTTTCAATGACCAAAATGTGGAAGATGCACTGCATAATGCCAAGATTTTAACATTAAAAAAAAAATTAGACATCTAGTACAATAATAGGCAATTTTAGCCCACAAGTCCATGCTGCCCAATTATACCCAATTAACCTACAACCCCTGTATGCTTATGAAGGGCGGGAGGAAATTGGAACTCCCAGAGGAAACCCATGCAGACATGGGGAGAATGTACAAACTCCTTACAGACAATGCTGGATTCAAAGCCTAGTTGCTGGTGGTGAAACAGCACTGTGCTAACTGCAATGCTAACCATGTTGCCCTAAACTTTGAACACTTTTGCTAGGTTGGTTTCCAATTTACTCTCCAAGCGATAACTTGATACTACTGATGTCCTCTCAAACTATTCCTTGTGTAACATGCAAGTTTCTTTGTTTTTGACCTGTTCTCAGTTTACAGAAATAGATTATCAGTTGTGGTGAAATAGGTATAGTCATTTTTATTCCCCACCCTGCAGGTCTCCTGAAATGAACAAAATTTATGCCTGCAATTTTGAAGGCATGCATTCTACACTGGAAAGAATAGCTTGTATCACTCACTGTGCACATGTTTAGAGACTAAAATCTTATTCTATTCATGAAACTGATGAGGTTTGTGCACCAGGCTTAAACATGAGAAACAGTAATGATAAGTTGCAAATTTTGATTGCTCACCTCTACATCTCATTTTATTGGACCATAAATTTATTCCTGATGAAATGAAGAGATTCACATCACTAGAATTACTTTGAAATATTAAATTGGTTAAGAAAATGTAGTGGTCATTACAGTACAGCCCCCAGAAGGCAAGGTTCCCTGTGAAAATAAAATATTTAAAAATATATTCCAAATTGTCATTTATTGAAAGTGAGGAAAGGATGTTTTTATTAGAAGCTTTCTACAAGCAAATTATTGATAGAATATATTTCCCATTTAGATTATGAGGTGTCACCTATTGTCCATGTTTTTGTTGGTGCATTTCCAAGGCTTTAATTTCTGCTTCATCATGGCCTCGTAAGCATGACTTCAGTAATAAAAGAATGCAAGCGCTGAAATAACTTCCTTGTAATTACTTGCAAGATTAAAACAAGTTTTAATTTCAATTGTCCTTAAAATAGCCCAAACTATAAATTCTGGTAATAAATTACAAAAGACAGATCTCTGGGTTCCTTATCAAGTCCTGCATATCTTTCCAGCAAGATAATCATTCTCTATGGGCAAGGGAATTCAAATTCCCCTGTTAATGCACAGTGTCTTCAACACCAATTCTATCTGAAAATTTCAGCTTCGGAATGCAGTAGGTTTTGGTGGATATTCAATGAAAGTAAAGTGAAATTATGTTGGTGGCTAACTCATTATCCTTTAACCTTTGAGAAACAGGGTGCATAGCAGAGGATTATAGCAATGCATGCTATTTTCGTGAGTGAATGGCTTAAGTCACTTCTGAAACTATCGTGTGTTGTACAAGACTACCAAGGAAAGTTCTGGTCTACAGGGGGGAATGAGTTAACGGCCTGTTTACCATCTCAGAGACATGGATGAGGAGTTTTGTGAAAATACTCATTATCGTTCTTATGATTTCTGTCAAGTTGACAAACATTACATTTTTGGGTAAAACCCATTGAATGCTGTCAGCAAAAATCAAAATGCCAGTTAGTCATAAATCAAAGACCTAAAACCCAAAGACATTAACTGAATCAATACATCGATTTCCCAATGATCAAGCTGCATTTCAATCATCTTAAACAATAAATTTAATCAAACAATTTGCTTGTTAGTGCAAATATAATTTCTGAAAGTTCCACCAAAATTATTGCTGCCTCAATAGCAGTTTGCATTCTTCAGGGCTTTAAGAAAAAAAATGGCTCCTTATGAAGGTAACAAAGCTCATCTTGTTATAATCTACACAGGTAATCACGAAGAGAATCCACACAACTACAAAAGCAAAATTTAAATGTTATACTTGGCAAGCAGAGTGGATTGGCAAAACAGAAGAAACTTTGTTACCCCTCACAAATGCAACACTGAGTTCTAGGCTGATGGGAACAGTAAGTCTTGCAATAACCAAGATGGGAAAGGAAAAATAAAATGATTCTTTTGAGAATTGTGTAATAATTCATGAAGCAGGCCATACATTCTCAGAATCGACAAAGTCTAGGCTATTTTAGGAAGACTGAAATTGTACAGAGCATTCAAATATGTCTGGCATTTAATGAGGAGTGCTACAATCAATATAACACAACATATTTTGAAATTGTATCAAAGTACTCGAAATAACATGAGTACGGTCGGATAGGATGGGGTGTGGAACACAGGGTTTGATTTATCAGATGTTTCAAAGCACAATATTATGTGGTTACCTGTGCAAATGCACTGAACGCAAACTATTGCCCAGCATGTTGGTATTGGGACCTCGGGAGCTGAAATCACACAACAGTAAGTTTCACTGGGGTGTTATTTACCTTTAAAGATGCAACTGTTATTTGCTAAAGCCAATTAATTATGCAAGTTGCATTCAAGAAAATAGTAGTGAAAAACATACATATGAAATAAAGTGACTTTCGAAATGGTAATGTCTTGGATGCCCCTATTCATGCTGTTCAGAAGAAAGCACCTGCCTGTGCAGGAGAATGAATGTTTTCCATCATTTATTGTGACAAACAAATCTTGGAAAAATACTTGCTCATCCCAATCTAACCAATCACATTTCCTGTATTCAATGCATACATATTTTAATACTGGCATTGGATTGGAAATCTGATCACCAAATTAAATTACAAACGTGAGGTGGTTGGAAAGTACACAGAAAGTACCACTCACACAGTCCTAAATTTGTACATGCACTGACAAAGCCATTATTATTCTGTTTTCTGTGAGTGGAAAAGCAGAGGGATACCATTGGTGTCCTCACTGAGTCTGCCACCACCATTCTTCTTAATATTTAACTTGAAGAATTGTTCCTTGAATATCTTAGAGAGACATAGACAATCCTCAAGAGCCCAGTGTTTTGTCCTGTCATGTACATGCTCTGCCCATTCTCCTAATCATACTACCTTTGAGCCGTTTTGAGTTTTGTGTGCCCGATGGAGATGTGGGGGGGGCTGGTAGTCATGGTGGGGAGCTGGCTGATGGAGGACCTCAGTTTTCTTCAGGCTGACTTCCAGGCCAAACATTTTGGCAGTTTCCACAAAGCAGGACGTCAAGCGCTGAAGAGCTGGCTCTGAATGGGCAACTAAAGCGGCATCGTCTGCAAAGAGTAGTTCACGGACAAGTTTCTCTTGTGTCTTGGTGTGAGCTTGCAGGCGCCTCAGATTGAAGAGACTGCCATCCGTGCGGTACCGGATGTAAACAGCGTCTTCATTGTTGGGGTCTTTCATGGCTTGGTTCAGCATCATGCTGAAGAAGATTGAAAAGAGGGTTGGTGCGAGAACACAGCCTTGCTTCACGCCATTGTTAATGGAGAAGGGTTCAGAGAGCTCATTGCTGTATCTGACCCGACCTTGTTGGTTTTCGTGCAGTTGGATAATCATGACTCAAAACGGTCAACCAGTTTACCTATCTCGGCTGCACCATTTCATCAGATGCAAGGATCGACAATGAGATAGACAACAGACTCGCCAAGGCAAATAGCGCCTTTGGAAGACTACACAAAAGAGTCTGGAAAAACAACCAACTGAAAAACCTCACAAAGATAAGCGTATACAGAGCAGTTGTCATACCCACACTCCTGTTCGGCTCCGAATCATGGGTCCTCTACCGGCATCACCTACGGCTCCTAGAACGCTTCCACCAGCATTGTCTCCGCTCCATCCTCAACATCCATTGGAGCGCTTTCATCCCTAACGTCGAAGTACTCGAGATGGCAGAGGTCGACAGCATCGAGTCCACGCTGCTGAAGATCCAGCTGCGCTGGATGGGTCACGTCTCCAGAATGGAGGACCATCGCCTTCCCAAGATCGTGTTATATGGCGAGCTCTCCACTGGCCACCGTGACAGAGGTGCACCAAAGAAAAGGTACAAGGACTGCCTAAAGAAATCTCTTGGTGCCTGCCACATTGACCACCGCCAGTGGGCTGATATCGCCTCAAACCGTGCATCTTGGCGCCTCACAGTTTGGCGGGCAGCAACCTCCTTTGAAGAAGATCGCAGAGCCCACCTCACTGACAAAAGGCAAAGGAGGAAAAACCCAACACCCAACCCCAACCAACCAATTTTCCCCTGCAGCCGCTGCAACCGTGTCTGCCTGTCCCGCATCGGACTTGTCAGCCACAAACGAGCCTGCAGCTGACGTGGACTTTTACCCCCTCCATAAATCTTCGTCCGCGAAGCCAAGCCAAAGAAAAAAAAACTACCTTTGAAAGGTAAAGCCAACTAATGCATTGGTGTCTGACAAAAATTGGAAGCTGAAATTAAGGATCAAAGTTTTCAGTACCTGCTGTACAACCCCCTACAGATTTTAGTAATTTCAAATAATTAAACCTATGAGCAGTCATTATACAGAAGGGCATCAACTGGCAAATAATAGTTCCCTTTACCACTTGTGTGTGTGGTGTCCTTCTGGTGAATGAATATGTGTTCAGCTCTGCAAGATTAAAGAGAATATCAGCTAGAACATAAAACTCCCTTTGGGGAAAGCTGGCACCAAAGTAGCATTACAAGTTAACTGATATCAAGATCACAATATGTAATACCCTTATCAATCCAGTGGTCAGTAACTCCAAATACAAATTACATATGCATTTCAGCCACAATATGGGGACCAATTCACTCCCATTACTCTTATTTTCTCAGGAAATCCTTTGGGATTGAGAATGATTTGATTCCAGTCCAGTTGGAACATGGACTTTGCAACTTCTAGTCAGCCAGGAAAGACACCAAGCTTGTCTCAGTATGTTACTGTGGGATGAAGTTAAGGGTACTTGTGTTAATAAGTCAAGATTGAGGAATTCTTCAAAGCAGGGTTTGACCACCTCTCCACATTCTTGATGGTTCACATATATCTTTGGCCCTTGCATACTTGAAGTAATAACAAGAATCATAGCTGTCAGCAAGCTGATGAAGCTCCTACATCCAAAATCTGTTACTGAGATCTCAGGTGTTCTGCTGGAACTCTGTCTTCAGGTGCCTATAAGAGCTATTCTGTTTCTCTGTGAGGAAAGGGGGAGTTTCCAATCCAGGAACATCTTACTTTTGAGATGAATTAGCTCCTTAATCTCATGGTCATTCACATCAAACTGGTCCTGGATCTTCTTGATAGAGAAGTCAAGGATCTCTTTATGTATGCCAATCATGATTTGAGTCACAGTCGAGCCCATGCTGACCAAGTTGTCCTTCCAAGACATGCCATTTGTCTATGCTGACCCATATTTCTCCAACTCTTTCTTACCCATTTACCTGCAAAAAATGTCATTGATATTAGGGCAAAATATCAGCTGTGGAGAACTTGCTATTCCTGTAAGATGGTATTTGATAAGCTTTCTGTCAGAAAAGAACATCCTTGGTAGTCTCCTTGAGAGTTTCGCTATTAGTTTTCTTCCAAATGTAACTATTGAAACTGAAGCTTTGGGATTAGGTTGATGGAGATAGAACATAGCACATTACAGTGCAGTCTAGGCCCTTCACCCCTTAATGTTGTGCCAACCCACATATTCCTACCAATAAAAATGAAACCCTTTCTACCTCATAACCCTCTATTTTTCTTTCATCCATGTGCCTGTCTAGGAGTCTCAGAAATGCCCCTCATATCCAGCATTCACCACCATCCCTGGCAAGGTATTTCAGGCACCTACAATTCTCTGTGTAAAAAAAAAACTTACCCCTGATGTCTCTTCTAAGCTTTCATCCCTTCACTTTGTATAGATGTCTTCTGGTGTTTGATATTCCTGCCCTGAGACAAAGACACTGACTGTCCATCTTATCTATGCCTCTCAGAATCTTGTAGTCCTTCCTCATTCCAAAGAGAAAAGTCTTAGCTCTGCTAAACTTGCTTCATAAGACTTGTTTTCCAATCTAGGCAACATGCTGGTGAATTTCCTCTGCACCCTCTTCACATCCTTCCTAAAATGAGGCGACCAGAACTGAATACAATTCTCTATGTGTGGTCTCACCTGAAATTTGTAGAGTTGCAAGATGACCTCTTGAATCTTGAACTCAATTTCCCAACTAATGAAGCCCAACATCCCATAGGCCTTTTTAACTATCCTTTCAACCTGTGTGGCAACCTTGAGAGATGTATGGATTTGAACCCTAAGGTCCTTCTGTTCCTCCACACTGTTAACCCTGTACTCAGCCTTCAGTTTTGACCTTCCAAAATACATCACCTCACACTTATCCAGATTGAATGCCTGCCACCTTCCCTCCGAACTCTGCATCCTGTCTATACACTTTTGTAACCTTTGTCAAGCTTCAGCACCATCCACAATTCATCCAATCTTTGTATCATTTGAAAACTTTCTGACCCATCTTCTGCTTCTTCATTCAGGTTTATTATAAAATCACAAGGAGCAGAACTCCCCTAGTCACTGACCTCCAGGCACAATACTTACATTCCACTACTACTCTGTTTTCTCCTTGCAAGCCATTTAAAAAAAAAAATCCACTCAGCAAAGGTTCCATGAATCCCATACCTCGACTTTCTAAATGAGCCTTTCTTGGAGGAACCTTGTCATATGCCTTAATAAAATCCATATAGACCACATCTACTGCCCTGCCCTATCAATTTCTTTTCTTTAAGTCCTCAAAAACTTAACTAGGCTTGTGAGGCACGACCTTCCCTTCACAAAGCCATGCTATCCCTGAGTAGACTGTGCTTCTCCAAATACTCAGAAATCCTGTCCTTAAGAACCATCTCAAATAGTCTGCACACCACTGACACAAGACTCACTGGTCTATAATTCCCATTCTCCAATCCTCCAGCACCTCCCCTGTGGCCAAGGAAGACTCAAAGAAAACATCCAATGCCCCAGCTATGACTTCCCTTCCCTCCCACAGTAACCTTGGTTATATAGCATCCAGCGCCGAGGACATCAATCTTAATGTTTTTAAGAAGATCCAACACTTCCTCTTCCCTAACCTCAACATAGTCCAGCACACAATCCTGCTTAATTTTGACCTCACCCAGATCAAGGGGTTTTCTCTGGAGAATACTGAAGGACAGTATTCATTTAGTACCTCTCTAACCTCCTCTGTCTCCAGGCACACATTCCTTCCTTTATCCTTAAGAGGCCCCACCTTCATTCTCATCATCCTTCTGTTCTTTTCATTCGTAGAGAACGCTATGGGGTTCTCCTTAATTCTACTTGTAAAGGCCTTCTCATGACCACTTCAAGACTAGTAAGTCATTCTTAAGTTCCTTTCTGGCTACCATGAGCCCTTCCTGTTTCTGTTTAATGTTTTCCTTTTCCTTTTTCTTTGTAACTAGCTGCCTTACCTGTTTTGTCAACCAATGTTCCTTTTTCCTACCATCTTTTTTTTTCCCGTCTCAGTGGGACAAACCTATCCAGAACCCCACCCAAGAGGTTCCTAAACATCACCCACATTACTTCTGTGCTTTCTCCCGTGAACATCTGTTCCCAATTTACTCTCCCTAGTTCCTGCCTCATCCTATTGTAATTAGCCCTTCCCTGATTAAACACTTCCCCATTTTGAATTGATTAAGCAATGATCACTCCAACAGTCCTCGGTACCTGTCAGTGATATCACCTAACAGGAGATCCGTGACATCTTGTGTTTGTTCAACCACATTATTTTCTTTTTGTTAAGACGACCATTTTTACAACTATAGTTGAAAGAATGCAGATTATAACTGAAGCTATGAGGATACTTCAAGATTATGGTATTGACAACAAGGAAACCTGCATTTTGATGCATCTAAACTTTTTCAAAACTCAAGAATTTTGATACTTGGAAAAATATTTTCACCTTGTCCAGTTCTGCAGTATTTCATGAGGCAAAAGTGACGAAACAGAATTCTCTGGTCCTCTGTGCAGAACACAGCAAACATACCTACACACACAAATCACATACAGACAAAAGATACATATGTACAGTACATATTTTTAAATATTAAAATATATTAATATTATTTGTGAAATGAATAGTAGAGTCACGGAGTGTTTGTATGAGCAGTTCATCCGTTATTCAGTACTCTCAGTGCCATGGAAAGAAACTACTGTATTTCTCAGCATGGCTCTGATTCTCCTGTATCTCTTTTCCAATGGAAGTAGCTGGAAGATGCTGCATGAAGGGTGGTAGGGGTCCTCACTGATTCTGCAAGCCCTCATTAGACAATGATCCTGGTAAATAACATCGATTGGAGGGGGGGAGAAGGAAGGGACACCCCCATGATCCTCTCTGCTGCTGTGGATTGACCTACGATTGATGTCTACAGCAACCATACCTGCAACTGTGATGCAACCAGCCAGGCCATTCTCAATAGAGCTCCTGTTAAAAAGTTGACAGGATGGTGGCTGGTCGCTTTGCCCACCTCAGTCTTCTCATGAAGTGCAGCTGCTGTTGCGCATTCCTGACAAGAGAGAAGATGCTGTGCATCCAGGATAGATCACTTCTTAAGTGGACTCTGAGGAACTTGGTGCTCGCTTCTCTGTCCTCTACTGAACTATTAGCTTGGAGTGGAGGGTGGTCGTCCCTGGTCCTCCTGAAGTCCACAATCATCTTCTTCGCCTTGACCACTCTGAGAGTCAGGCTGTTATTCTCGCACCATTTCATGAGATTTTCCACCTCTTCTCAAATATGGACCGAAGACTGGATAATTTAGAGGTTATCCATCAGATAGTTTGCACTTTTCTGTTTCAGTCAAGCACATTGCAATTATTTTCATATTAAGAGATCAATGTCTTTTTTTTAAAATGCAATTAAACATGAAGCAGAAGACACAGCTCAATAATGCCTCAGAAAGAAAGGGAAATATAAATAATCTTCCAAGCATGCTTACATCTACCGTCTAGACCAATGAATGTTCCTTAGATAACAGCGAGCATAATCTCTGAAGTAGGCTCCCATTTGCTTCATTATGGCCTTATCAATTCATTTCTCTTCTCCAAATCTTGGAAAAATAATTTTATCTATGCTTTAGGAATTTCTCGACTGAATGATTTGCTGCATGAAATTGCAGCTGCAAAATAACATGCTGTTTGAATTAACTATGCAGTAAAACAAAAATTATTACCCACATTTGAAACTGTAATGTAGCAGAAAGGCTACTTCAACACATCAAGCCAGCCAAACATATTTTTGTCTTTTTATATAGGTGCACAATGCTCTCAGGAAAGACTTGCTAAAGAAGGTATACAAACCTTGCCATGAGATCAATGTTACATTTTCAGGTGTGAAAAAGCTTAAATTGATCATTATCACATCACAGAAACAGGAAGATTTAAAATTCTCAATGACCTACACATTTGCTGTTCCTTGCATGTCATCAGATCAACAACTTGTAAATAGCACTATTTTCAAAGTCTGGGAATCTGAAGCTGATTTGCAATAGTCATCGCCAGTGGCTGATCCAACAATACATTTTTTAAACTCTGCAGCTAAAGCTGGGAATATTAGACATTTATAAACAGCAAAAAAAAGTCTAATAAGAATACAGATTTTCTTTGAAGGACGATAGAATGTATTTCTTAAATTTGAGAGCTGGTATTGGCAATCGAATTTTAAAAATATTCTATCTTTTCTCCAATTAAATGTCACATATTTGCTGAGATTATCAAATGAGTCATCTTATCACCTTAGCATTTCCCTGATTTGCTTTCCTCTATTGTGCACAACAGGGATATACCCAGCCTACAGCAGAGGTTGTTGCCATGCTACAATTATTTTTTTTATTTACACCCGACCACACTGCAAAGAAAACCAAAGAAATAGACAGAAAAATCAAGATGGTTAGATATATTCAAAAGCAGCTATTGCTTTCCAAGTACAATTCTGTAATTTATCCTCTACCATTTTTTGTAAGTCAAATTGGTGTCAGATGACGAGAGTAATAAAACATGAAGTAGGCCCTTTGGTCCAACTCATCTATGCTGACTAAGTTGGGTAAGTTGGCTATTTGTATTTGGCTAGGACCTTTTCTAAACCCTTTCTACCCATATTTCTGTTCAAATGGCTTCTGAATGTTAAAAATCATATCCACTTATTTTGCTTCCTCTGGCTGATCGTATTTGAAACAAACCATCCTCTGAGTGAAAATTTTCCCCCTCAAATCCCTCTTAAATCTCGCCTCAACTTAAACCTATGTCATCTTGAGCTAGAATCAAAAGGTAATCATTTATTTTAAAATTTAAATTAAATCTAAATTAAAAAAAAAAATATTTTAAATTTTAAAGTAATTAGACATACAGCATGATAACAGGCCATTACTGCCTACGAGTCCGGACCATCCAATTTACACCCAATTAACATACATCCCCAGTATATTTTGAACAGTGAAAGGAAACTAGAGTCCCCGGAGACACAGGGAGAATGTACAAACACCTTACAGACAGCGTGGGATTCTAACCCTGGTCCCGATCACTGGTGCTGTAAAGGCATTGTGCTAACCGCTAGGCCAACCATGGCCCTCATGATTTTATATACTTCTATAACATCACTTGTAAAGCTTCCCTGCTCCAGGGAATAAAGACCAAATTTACCTAGCCTCTCCCTACAACTGAAGCACTCAAATTCCAAGAACGTCCTATTCCAAGAACGTCCTGGTGAATTTTTCTTACACCCTTTTCAAATCTGCTGTTAATAGGTAAAGAAAATTATTAATTTATGGTATTGAAGAAGCAAGCCTGAAAAAAATTGTCTGAGATTTAATGACGTGTTTTCCAGGGCTCAAAAAGATGACATCTTATAAATTTAGCTTGTGAGCAGCAATGTATGAGCACTTTCGCCAACTAATTTATATCTTGAGCAGGAACCACCTCATTCTTGGCCAATTGAACAACTCCTCCCAACACACATCCCACTTTTTCAACTGCAGTTTCCTCACCTCTCCCCAAGAACATTAAGATTTCACATGGGGGTCTGCTGTAAATTAGGTATGATTTCTACATCTCCAGGGCTTTTCCACCATATCCCATCCCCCTCTCCATATTTCTTTTAATGTTAGACATTTCTCTGTACTTATTTAGTTTAAGTAGTAGTAAATAAGTAATAATTTAAAACAAAGAAATATGTTGAACCAAGAAAGGTTGACCTTTTTAAAAAATTTTCAATCACATTTAACCTGAACATGCAGCTTTCAACTGAGTACTACCAACAAAAAAGTGTTCTTTAAATCTCATAATGACTTATTTGGAGCAGCAAATTATGATAATGACAACAGGATTACATTACCACAAAACTCTGCCATGAAACACCATGCAAGAAAAGGACAATGTCATATTTTTCAGAAAAAGAAAATGGAAAATGTCAGTTGCACTACAGAAGGATTTTCATTACTGGGTAACAATTACTAATTCATTTGATTGGATTATGATGGTCTATGTTAATTAATCACTATCTATTCCTATTTGTTTCCATTTCTTTATACCATTTCAACCAAAGTAATCAAAAAGGTTGAGTTAAAAGTAAACCAGAATTTACTGTCAGGTAAATCTCAAACTTAATCCAAAACTATACGAATACAAATGTACTTTCCGAGCATCACAGGAATATGAAATTTACAATGTGAAATAGAAGCTTGGTTAATTTTTATTATATTTATAAATCTGTGTTCCATGATCGATCCAGAAGTTTCTCATTGTTCTTGTAGAAACATAGGTACATTTAAGTGCTGAGCTTCTTGCAAAGCAACATTGTCCAGATTTGGTAAAGAACATTGGGATGTGCTGAAATTGTAAAAGGTGCTACATAAATATCAATCGTCTTTTCTTTCCTTTGGCCTTCACTAATTAGATTTACAGATTGAGAATAGCTATATGGAAGAAGAAAAGGTATGTTGTCTTTCCCTACAGAATTATGCTTAGGGACAGATTAAGAAGATTTAATAGAGAAAAATGGAACAAGAGAATTTATAGAAATGTTATTGTCAGAATTGCCCAATAACCATTACAGTCTCTGCTAAGAATTGCATTTTTGTGGACAATGTTAGTGGTAGTTTTCTCATCTGTACCCAAATTTGTATTGGAGCAAATTGAGGCAATTTTGATCTCCATTTCAATTTGGACATAATTTGCAATTTTAAAAAAAGTTAATTCAGTCTATATATTAAAAAAATCATTGAAATGAACCACTATGCAATATCCAAAACTTAAGGTTAAAGGCTATAGCAATTGGCAGTACTTCAAACGGGATAAGGATCAAAATAATAACCTGAAGTTCATGAAAGATCATAAAAATGAAACGTTAACTCCATTTCTCTCTCCATAGATGATGACTAATCTATTAAATATTTCTAGAATTTTTGTTTTACTTCAGGTACCTTCCATTTTTTTTGCTTTTAAAAATGTAAAATGCTAGGTTTTGGAAACCAAAGGTGCAAAGTGCAAATATAAAATATATTGAACGCAAGAAAATTTGCAGCATTATCTAAAATACAATCAAAATATATAATGCAATCTCAAGGAATGATTTATAACAAATATATTTATCGGAAAGAAAACAATCTACTCTATTTTTAGAGGTACAGAGCTTGATAAGTAGTGAAACACAATTAAAAACCTTGAAACTTGTTTTTTTTAGACATACAGCATGGTAACAGGCCAGTTCAGCCAATGAGTCTGTGCCACCCAATTTACATCCAATTAACCTACACACCAGTACGTTTTGAACAGTGGGAGGAAAACAAGAGCCCTGACGAAAACCCATGCAGACACGGGGATTATGTTTTCAAAAGCAAGAATAGTTTGTAAATACATCAATTCGCTGAATTCTAAAGTTCATGTAGGATTGTAAAGCAATGCTTCTTGTGAAGGAGCAGAGATTCACGAATGACAAAGTCTGGATTTCTAGTTTTTTGTTGAATAGATACAAATGCCAGAATTTATTATCAGATTCCTTCATTTTAATGGTTAGTGCAGATAACTTTAAATTAGTTCTCACTATAGATTATAAATTGATTAGGTAGCAGTAATTATAACATGTTTTAAATTTGTCTCAATGACATGTAAAACTGTAACAATGATGTTGTTTCTATTAATTTTATTTACTCCTCTCTAGGAGTTCAAATAGCAGGAAAACTAGATACTAGACACTGTAGTAAAATGTGTCTGACATTGGCAGCTTTGATTCCTGCCCCAACTATAGTAAGATCACAGCAGACTACAGGATTTTTTTTTTAAAATGTGGACTTAGCAAAATTTAATTTTAAAAAAATTTCTCTTACATTTTTCTTGGCTTCCTGCACTGTCATTTGTTAGCAACAACATCATTTATCTTTCTTTCTTTTTAAAATATTTTTACTGATGTTTATATTATGCACAATTGAACAGTACAGTTATATATTGTATTGTAAAATTCAAAAGAAGAGAAAAAAACCAAAAATGCAAAAAAAATTATTAATCAGAATGCCTACCACTAAGCAAGGTTAAAGGCTAACAAGTAGGAATCAAGTGACAAGAACCTGGAGATGGACAGCAAAGCACCAAAAGTATTTATCTTAAAACATTTATTCATTTTTTATGTGCTAGATTTGCATGAAAATTATGAAAAGCAATAATAAAAAAATCTATATATTACTTAATGTTAATAACATACATCTTCAGTGAATTTAATACAACTTGGTAAAAGAGATATTTGCTAAGCTCGTTGTTTAATATTCAACTTGAGATGTAAGAAAGCAAATTGCCCAAAATTCCTCAGAGCCATTCCTAAGCCAAAGCTTACAATGTACTAGCAAAGGTTTAACACAGGGAAATTGTGAAAAAGCAGCATAATATAAGGAAATTATAATTTTCCCTCCCTCTATCTTTAATAACAGGCTGACCTTTCAAATTGGATAAATGTTTGGTCTAAATATATACCATTTGTTAAATGCAGAGCTTAAGTCCATTATTAAAATTTCAATTGGAACCAAATATATCATCAGTATAAAGTTCTGCGGTGTTTGTACAACCAGTAGCAGACATCTGGATTTGCTGTGATCTTTCACATAGAAAGTATACCCACACAGAGGCATTTACCATAAACTTGTTGGTGAACCCTTATTAAACTGTCAGATTTTCATTCTTTGTAAGTTTTTCTTGCTTCTGTTTAAATTATGTAAATAGTTCTGGAAAACCAGTGTCTGTGTCCGAGGGATGTATGATTCAAAAAGACAGAAATAGCATTGTAAGCACAGAAAATCTGTCAGGACCCAACAGAGGGAAACAAATTCGCCTAGTCCAGACACTATTTTTGCTGCTGTCTAGTAGAGTTGAATACAGTCTCAATTGTTCCATATTATACAATAGAAAATAAAACTAAAAATATTTTTCATTGCCCATATTGCTGTATCTTTATCCATTTATCAAAAGTCAAGAAAATAAAAGTAAAAGGGGAGAAGAAAAATTGAGAATGCTGTTAAGGAGGTCAGAGTGACTCTCTGGCAGTATGTAACCAATGAGATGTAAACTTATAGCTGTTCTGAATGAAGAGGAAGATTGTCTTTTAGTCAGGTCAGGACTAGGGTAGCCCACCATGGAACTGAATTCCCTCAGCTGCAATTGACTGTTCACTGTGTTAGCAACTCTCCTCTGGCACAAGATACACATAAAGATCAAGCAATTTTTTGAGATGATGCGTGAAACGTATCATCCAGGCAGGGAAATACTTCTGAACAGCCTGAGGCCAATGGCCTACCTCAATGTAGTCCTTGGCATGACCCCAATCTCTCTTGGCATCGAGATTGCCCAAACTAAAACAATCCAGCTGTCTGAGGTGAATCTTAGCTACTGACCGACTAATTTTCCGAGTTACGAAATTAGCCCCTGAAACAAAGATAATAGATAACATCAGTATGGTTATTCCGGCTGTTTAACTGTACCAAAATAGAAACAAAAATTAACTTAACATTTTAAGAATTACTCTGGTTTTTTTAAGCAATATGGGATCATCTGTCACTTAAGTAAACCCAGAAGCTTCAAACCAAACAGCCAAGAGCTCCATTTACACAGCAAACAACTTTCTAAAGCCTGTTTGGAAACTACTTAATATTTTAACTTATTATTTAGATCTTTGATTCAGAAGCCAAGCTAATTAAAATTAATGCAACTATAATTTGATAGACACCAAATACTCCAGGCTACAATAATTTATTTTTTTTAATTCTGAAGTTTGAAGATCAAAGAATTGAAACATTGAAGTTTTAACTTTTCTAATATTACCTCACATCAAACTAGCCGAAAAATCAAAACAATTCTTGAGATCAGCCAGCAAGATTATAACCTCAATGATCAGAAGTGACATGTAAAAGATTTTACATAAAACTGTTGATGACCCCCATTTTCAAAAATTATAACAATTGAAATTATGTCAATGTCGCAAATTCATATTCAGTAACATAAAGTAAAGGTAAAGGTTCCATTATTGGGATATAATACTACATTTAGAATGTAACAACAGTACAAGCGAATTAACAATACTTTGTGTAAGAATTAAGCCTCAAATCAAATTTACTATTCTTCATGTACATTTTCCTATCACTTTTACTGGCTTTGTTCATTTTTTAAGAGTTTGCTTGCCACAACAAAAAAAAATGCCAGTGAACATCTGTTTATGTGTTTCTAAGTTAACAACAGTAGATTTAGAGTTTAGACAGATCAGAATGCTGTTCTGATTTCCATTGCCACAACTTCAGAAGGTCATCAATTTGTGGAGATCTATTTTCCTGTTGTAGCTCATTCTTTATTTTATCTGAAAGCCATATTTAATGTTGTACGAACTGTGATAATAACACACTAAAAGCAGAATATTAAGTAGCCACGGTCAGTTCACTTTAACTAGGTGCACGCAGCTGATTGAACAGCTGAGTTTGCCATATTAGAGTTTACTATAATCTAATGATTGTAAACTTTTTTATTTCCTTCAGATATTAAATCACTTATTAAATTGCTCATTGGATTCCTATTTCTAAAATAATCTTTCACCTTCAGGTTCCCTCAGTACAAATATATGAAAATAACAAATGCACTTCCCCTGAAATAAGTGTAGTTTTGAATTTAATTCAAACCTGATGAAATAAATAACATTTAACACAGGGTCTTTCAAAAGAAGGGAAGTTCATTTTGCTTCTGAACCCAATTTGAACTTTGTCTTACTACATCATTGCATTTTTCTGCAGCCGCCATCTGCTGTTAAACTGGGTGATCTTCAACACTCCCGCAGAGAAATACCTCAGCCATGGCTCTGAACAGCCGGGAAGCAGAAAGGATGGACACTGAGAATGTCATGGCTGACTGAACAGACTACTGAGATCAGAGGGATTAAACCTAATTTGCCAAGTGATGCCAAAATCAATAGAATTTAACAGCTGGCACTCAAAAGCTATTGGTAAATTTTCTAAAAAGTATTAATTTCTCAGAGAAAAAAATACTTAACTGCGAATTTTTTGTATTTAATTTTTTGGCCTATAATAACTATATTAAAGTTATTTGTTGAAGTGGTTGCAGAATCAAAATAGTATTTCTTTTCCAAGATTGGCAATTAGCCCTATTACAATTGCACTTGGAAAAAATACTGGCAGGCAGGCATTCAACAACATAAATATGTCCTTTGTGCAATTTTATTATACTCAAAAAATATCCAAAGGCTTTTGATCTAAGTCCCAGTTTGACAGCAAATATATGCAAGACAGATGATATTAAAACAAGCCAAGAGGATTTCCTACTGCTTAAACATCTTATTTTGTCTTGATGACACAATTTTGCTATGGTCTTTCTTTCCAATCCAGGCTGTTTCAAATACAAACAACAGTCTGAAAGTATGTCTGTAAAGTTTCCATCCTCCCCATTCCAATAATTGGTTATTCAAAGGACTAAAACGATGTGGTGGTATATTCGACTGGTCCTACATAATTCACTCTGAATTTTCTTTCCTGGGCATCTCATTTGAAGTCACAGTTTAATGTTGAATGGATTTCCCACACAGAGAGAAGGAAAATCAAGCAATATCATTGAAAAATGAATTTCCACAAACATCCAAATATCTTTTAAATTAAGAACCACCTGATTTAAATAAAATATTCAAAAAAAGAACCACCTTCCTTCAATAGATAAAGTGCAAATCCTTTACAATTGCATGATAATTAATTCAATCAAAATTTGCATTTATCTTCTCATTTTAGTCGATCACTTGACTACCCTGTGAACACTTTCCAAAATACTGGTAAAATTCATGAATCAAATTAATAAAATAAGGTCAAGTTTATGCAGTCACTGGTGACTTTGGAAAGAGCATTGCATTCCATTTCGTACAAACATAGTCATTAATTTACATTTTCATCCAAAATGGACACATCTGCAAGACTGGCAAAGATTAAGCACGAGAAACAAAAATGCAGGAAAAGATCCTGGAATTAGCATTAGCTGGACCAAAGGGCAATTTTGATCCAAATTAAATTGCACAGAGCTGCTAAAGTGCTTTGAAATCATTAACTAATTTCAGTTTGTAAACACAGCTACTCAAATGGCTCTGTTTGGGAACTTTTATTTTTCTAAGAATAAGAAAATTGCAAATAAAACTCATTCATTATTCTTGGGACATCTTTATAGTGCTGTTCCATCTATCCTTCCAAATCCCTTTAAGACAAGATGGTTTCTTAGTATCAACAACTACCTCTCAATTCTCAAACTGCCATCAGCCTCTCCTCACAAACCACCCTTAGCTTCTCTTTGTTAAATTCAACAGAATCTCTTACTTCCATTACTTTTCCAAAGTTTTGAAAATGATCTCATCTCATTCTGCTCTCTTTCAGTCTTTCACTAAATAATGTCATTCAAATTTCTACTTCGCCAACAATATGAAGACTTCCTAATTAACAAATAACTCTCCCAACAACTTCAGTAAAATACATAGAGATCATTAAACCTTATATTGATGACATGAGCAAAATGGAAAAGTTATTGTTCTCAAAAGTCACAAGGTCATCTTGCATTTTGTATGGTGAATGCGAGAACTCATCAAATGAAGCCAATTGAAGTGCAAACTATGCACAAGGAGAAAAGGTATTTCATTAACTGTATAATCACCCATTTATGGATTGGAGCAGCAGACAATCGAAAGTGACAGTCGAGACCTACACCGAAAGACACCATAAAAAAGCTTGGGAATGTTTCACTATCTGAAAGATGGGGAGGATATTCTGGATCATAAGATAATTGACGACTAAAGTGGAAATTTTTTGCTTTGAGACAATGCACAAATGCAAGAAGGCAATATTATTTATAAGAATGGGTCCAGATACTTTTGGAATGCTGGCAAATTTATTTGGATCATGCAAGAAATTCCATATCCCATTCAGTGATATAATAGAGATGTAATAAAACTATTTTGATCCAGCAGCATAAAATTTATGTTTAGACTTCACAAGCAGTGGCAAGGGAATATAAATAGCAACCACATGTTTGATGAGGAAAATCTTCTGTCAAATCTTAAAGTTGGTGAGTTTTTGGATCACATATCAAGAGGTAGTTTCTCATCCAACGCATTCAGTGCTTCCGATCAGTAGTGCTTCCATTACCTTCAACACCAAAAGTATTTTTCATCCTTACTCTCCAACTCCAGCAGTTTCTGATACTCATACTGTAACACCAATATTTTCTCTAATGCTTAATCCTCCAACTCCAGCAGTATTTCCAATCTTTACCACCACCTCCAACACTAGTATTGTCTCCGAACCCTTCACTCTGTTACCCTCAAAACATTTGCCTGCCCACTAGCCAATCACAGAAATCTCTCTCCCTCTCTCTCGACCTTTCCTGCACTGCACTCACACTGTTTACCAGCCCAATAGAATTAACATTGCCGATAATGGTAAATAGCTGACACAAAGCTCCCCCATCAACCCACTCTGTCGTGGAATTGTGAAACATCCAGTAATTGACGACTGAGGCACTGCCCTCACATGTTGAAGTGATGCAACAGATATGGTTGTTCTTCCATATTACTGTTATTGGACCACACACTTTATGATGCCACAGAGCTTCTACACTAGTACATCAGTTGTTTACTTTGGATGAATCAATGTAATAGAAATTACAATTAATTTACTTTCCTTATCAGTCTTCAGTATAATGTTATTTTATAAAATCATTCAAATATTAATCAAAATTTTGTTGAGATGAAAAAGATTCTTTATATTTTCACTGCCATTTAAATACCCTTACTTGTCATATATAAAACAATATCCCAAAGGAACTAAATTTAGAAATATATTAAAACGGATCATGTATTAGTTTTTCTAACCTCTTCTTGGACTTTCATGATTGAAAAGAATGCCATTGACAGCAAAAAGGTTGTACGCCTCCCTGAAGTTCACCACAATCCAGTAGGCGTAAAGCTTGGCCGCCCCTGTAGAATAAACAACAGTCTGCAAGTCAACAGTGTGCACTTTTAAAATAGATGTGAACTGAGTAGAAATCTGACAAACAATAATTTGACAATAACAAATGCTCTGGTAACATCAGATGAAACGATTCAAATCCAAGCGAGAAGAGCTTGCAGGCAATCCAAGCTGCCCAGCTTTTTCTTGCCTTCCAACTTCCAGGTTTTTGTTATTCTTTGAGAGATCACTACCTTGTACCTTGTACCTTGGAGTACAATACCATTAGTACTGAACATTTGTTGACACCCTCCCTGAATTACTGTAGTCAAAAATTTGCCTTGTTGACAAATGTCAGCAGAATGTCCAACTATAAGGAGCATCATACATGAAGCCAGATTGACTGCTGTCTGAATTCCACATGGCTGTTTCAAGCCTCCAAGAGTAACTAGTTGGACCTAACTAACTTACTGAAAACCAGAGACAACATACTTGTTGGAGATTGGAGACACACGAGGGGCTGAAGATGCTGGAATCTGGTGCAATAATCATGAACCCAGTCTTGGTACACAGTACTTAGCAGCAATATTTTTCATCTTGAAAATATGTAACACCTACTAATTTACATCTGAGCCTTTTTTCATAATTCCCACCCTCTTAGCTAACTTTAATTTCCAACCTACAGGTTGATCTCTCAACTTATCCAAACACTTGTACCATTTGCTGCATTTCAGTTAGGTTCTTCAGCACAAAGACGTGGATTCAATACACACAAATAGATTACGGTACTTGCCATATGGTGAACGAGGATAGAAAGGGGTAGTTTCCTTCTGTGGAATTTCCTGCACTTTGCCAAAAAGCTCACTGGTGGAAGCTTGGTAGAACTTCACAGAATTTATAAGGCCACAGGTTTTAATGGCATCCAGTAGTCTCAGTGTACCAACACCATCAACATCAGCAGTATATTCAGCCAGGTCAAAAGAGATCTAAAGGAAATGCAAAAATAAATGCTTATTAAATATCACTACAAATATATTCTTCAAAAGAAAAGTCTTGGTTAAAAAGCAAATGGGATTTTATTGCAAATCAAGTTCAATTATTCCAGCAACATTAGGCAAAATCTGCTACCCCTGGTTAAAGAAGTGTTAAATCAAATTTGCATTAAAAATTGACTCGATTTCAGACTTATTGTCAGAGTACATACATGACATTACATACAACTCTGAGATTCTTTTTCCTGTGAGTGTGGCAGAATTACCACTTATTGGCAGTGCAAAAAAACACATGTCAACAAATAAAGAAATGTAAACAAACTGACTGCAAAACAGGGAGGAGAAAAAAAATCAAGAAAGTGTAAAATTAAGAGTCCTTAAATAAGACTGTGATTGAGTTTGTTGATAAGGAGTCTGATGGTGGAGGGGTAGCAACTGTTGCTGAATCTGGTGGTGTGATACCTCCTTCCTGATGGTAGCAGTGAGAAGAGTGCGTGTGCTGGGTGGTGTGGGTCTTTGTGATTGCTGCTGTTCTTCAATGGAAGCATTCCCTGTAGATATTCTCGATGATTTTACCCATGATGTCCTAGGCTGTGTCCACTACCTTTTGCAGGGTTTTATGCTCAGGGGTATTTGTGTCCCCATAACCAGAACCATGGTCAGCACGCTCATCCATATTAGCAAAATATTAGCAATATTTCAAAATTAATTCATCGTGGCAGATTTTATACTGATGCGAATAAAATCATAAAAGTGATCCTTTTGGTTTATTTTATCGACAAATATTCCCTTAATGATAGAACTAGCACTTTTGTCTGTGTCAGAAGATTGGGAGGTCAACTCTCATTCTAAAGATTAAGCATGCAACATGAGGTGTTATCTTACAGATTCGATGTTAAATTCAGGTCCACACTTACCTTTTTGGAAAAGAGCAAAGAATTTCTCTCCGTGCCCTGCCGATATTTATCTTTCATTCAGGGCTGGTGGTAGACTATTTTGCGCCATAGGCAAGGCCAACTACTTCCAACCCCCCCAAAAAAAATTGTCAGCTTTGATTTTCAAAAACAGATGCTTGATAGAAAAAATGAAAAGCACAAAACTTGAAACTACTAAATTTATTTTAAATTGGAAGAATAAATAATAAATCAATCTTTGGTTATTTTTCTCAAATACAAAAGAAAATATTTTGGCACACAAATCATTTTGAACTATAGGGCATTCAGTAGAATGCAGACCTCCACAAAGGGAAACACAACATTAAAACCTTTTACTTTACACACTTTTAAGTCTATACACCTTTTCAGGTTACTCGGTGTAACCAACCTGTCATGTTAGGACAATATTTGGCTTATAGTCAGACAGAGAAACAAACAAAAAACTGACAAACAGGGTTAAAAAGGTAATCCCCTTGTCGGAGGTAATAATCTTTTGAATTTTGCTGTTAAAATTTAAGTCCCATAAAAGTTTCAATTTCAGGCACATCAAAATCTCACTTTGCCAGCCTTTTCCTTTGCAAATTTTGTCATTAATTCAATCATATCAAGTGCTAATGCCTGGGCATGGTCAATTAATATAGATGCCAAGCCATCAAGTCTCTGTGGCAACATTGTTGAGCATATGCAAGTTTATATAAGTTTGAGCTTTGAGAAACTATGTTCACCACTTGCTACTCATACGGGAAGTGTGAGAAGAATCCTTAGAGCATTATCCAGGAGGTTTTGTTGTCATGTGAAGCATAGGTTTTGGAAGTCTTCAAGCTATTGTTATAAGTTCACAACATAGATCTTCAGCATCAATATCTTTGTTTCCATTATGCATCAAAGATTTTTCTAAATTCTTGCAGCCCTTAAATACATTTTCAGTAGATATGTTTCTTTATATGTAGATATAAAGGAAGCCAAATAGGGAATTATATTGTTGTAGCTGTTGGAATCTCTCCTCAACAGATTATATGGCTATGTAGAAACCTACTTTGAATTTCTGCTTTGCTTTTTCCTGGGCATCATACTCAAACTGCCGTTTCTTTCTCTTGTTTCTAACTTGCTCTGTCACAAAGTTTGGTAGTATCTCTAGTTCCTTTGCAATCTCAGTAGCATCTGTCAAAACTCGTTGAAAACCCCCATCACTCCTGCAGTCCACAAGGTCATTCTTAGTCGCTTGCACTTGTCTTGTCGCTGAATTTAAATCCACTTCCTTATTTTTTAGTAGTTTGCTTGTAAGATTGACTTCAAAAAGGTTGTTGTACTATATAACAAGGGATACCACAAACTTGAACTTACAAACTGCATCACTAAGTGCCTCAGCTGGAAAGGTAATGATGGAAAAACGGAAAGAGAAGATAAACAAAATATAAAATGGCTACGCTGAACTATATGACTCTAAATATTAATGGAATACATAACCAAATTAAAAGGAAGAAACTACTAAATTTACTGAAAAAGGAAAAAATAGATATAGCATTTGTCCAAGAAACACACTTAACTGAATTGGAGCACAAGAAATTAAAGAGAGATTGGGTAGGACATGTAACAGCAGCATCGTATAATTCAAAAGCAAGAGGAGTGGCTATATTAATTAGCAAAAATGTGCCATTTAAAATAGAAGAGGAAATAATAGATCCAGCAGGGAGATATGTTATGATAAAATGTCAGATATATTCAGAGCTTTGGAATCTACTTAATATATATTCACCTAACGAAGAAGATCAAAAGTTTATGCAAGATATCTTTTTGAAGGTAGCTAATACGCAAGGGAACATACTAATAGGAGGGGATTTCAATCTGAATTTGGATCCAAATATGGATAAAACGGGGAAAAAAATTAACAGGAAGAACAAAGTAACCAAATTTATAATTAAATCAATGCAAGAAATGAAACTTGTGGACATATGGAGGAAACAAAACCCAAAAGAAAAGGAATACTCATACTACTCGACTAGACATAAAACATACTCAAGGATAGACCTATTCCTGTTATCAGCCCACATTCAAGGGAGAGTTAGGAAAACGGAATATAAAGCTAGACTATTATCGGACCACTCACCCCTGTTATTGGCAATAGAGCTAGAGGACATCCCTCCAAGAATGTATAGATGGAGATTAAACCCCATGCTACTTAAAAGACAGGATTTTAGAGAATTTATTGAAAAACAATTAAAAATGTACTTTGAAGTAAATACGAAATCAGTGGAAGATAAGTTTATACTATGGGACGCAATGAAAGCATTCATTAGAGGGCAAATAATAAGTTATGCAACCAAGATGAAGAAGGACTATAATCAGGAAACAGAGCAGTTGGAAAGGGAAATAATAAACATAGAAAAAAAATTAGCAATAAAGGAAGATACAACCAAAAGAAGAGAATTGGCGGATAAAAAAATAAAATATGAAACATTACAAACATATAAGGTGGAGAAGAATATAATGAAGACAAAACAGAAATATTATGAACTTGGTGAAAAAACACACAAAATCTTAGCATGGCAGCTTAAGACAGAGCAAACTAAGAAAATGGTATTGGCAACAAGGAAAAAAGACAAACAAATTACATATAATCCAAAAGAAATTAAGGAAAACTTCAGAGAATTCTATGAACAATTATACCGAACCGAAAACGAAGGGAAAGAAGGGAAAATAGATGAATTTTTGACTAAAATTGAACTACCAAAACTACAAATAGAGGAACAAAATAAATTAACAGAACCATTTGGAACAGTAGAAATACAAGAGATAATAAAAAATTTACCAAATAATAAGACACCAGGAGAGGATGGACTCCCAATAGAATTCTACAAAACATTTAAAGACCTAATAATACCGCCCCTCCTGGATGTAATCAACCAGATTGATGAGACACAAAACTTACCAGATTCATGTAAAACAGCAATAATTACAGTGATACTAAAACAAGGGAAAGATCCACTCTCACCAGCGTCATATAGACCAATATCTCTGCTAAACACAGATTATAAGATAATAGCTAAACTATTAGCGAACAGATTAGCAGAACAGGTACCGAAAATGGTAAATTTAGACCAAACTGGATTTATCAAAAAAAGACGCACAACAGACAATATTTGTAAATTTATTAACTTAATTCATGCAGTAGAAGGAAATAAAGCACCGGCAGTAGCAGTTGCTTTAGACGCAGAGAAGGCCTTCGACAGAGTAGAATGGAATTACTTGTTCAAAGTATTGCAAAAATTCAGTTTACCGGAGAAGTTTATTAATTGGATTAAAGCATTATATGAGGGACCGTTAGCGAAAGTGACAGTAAATGGACATGTATCAAAGCAATTTAACTTAAGCAGGTCAACGCGGCAGGGATGCCCACTATCACCATTATTGTTTGCGCTAGCTATAGAACCACTAGCAGAATCGATAAGAAGAGATAATAATATAAAAGGAATAAAAATAAAAGACAGGGAATATAAAATCAGTCTGTTTGCGGATGATGTGATAGTGTACTTAACAGAACCAGAACTATCAATAAAAGAACTATATAAGAAATTGAAGGAATATGGAGAAGTGTCGGGATACAAGATAAACGTAAATAAAAGTGAAGCAATGCCTATGAATAACACGGATTTCTCAAAATTTAAGGAGGAATCCCCATTCAGATGGCAAACGCAGGCAATAAGATACCTAGGTGTGCAAATAAACAAAAATCTAGGCCAATTATATAAACTCAATTACAATCCACTAATGAAAAAATTACAGGACGATTTAGAGCATTGGAAAGAGCTACCACTAACACTGATAGGAAGGATAAACTGTATTAAAATGAACATTTTTCCAAGGATACTATACTTATTTCAGGCAT
The DNA here is from genome assembly GCF_036971445.1 of Narcine bancroftii. Taxonomy (NCBI): domain Eukaryota; kingdom Metazoa; phylum Chordata; class Chondrichthyes; order Torpediniformes; family Narcinidae; genus Narcine; species Narcine bancroftii. The sequence goes on from NC_091469.1 coordinate 340,290,858, forward strand.
TGCCAATACAACTGACAGAAAAATTCTTCAAAGAGTTAAAGAAAATAATAAGGAGATTTTTATGGAGAGGGGGGAAACCGAGGATAGCACTAGATAAATTAACAGAATGGTATAAACAAGGAGGCTTACAATTGCCAAACTTCAAAAATTATTATAGAGCCGCACAATTAAGGTACCTATCAGATTTTTATCAAACAAGGGAAAAACCAGACTGGACGAGACTAGAATTAGATAAAATAGGGGAAAAGATACCTGAACACATATTATATAAATGGGACGAAAAATTGGTACAACATAGAACTTCTCCAGTATTACACCATCTCCTCAATATATGGAAGAAGATTCATGCAGAAAGAAATAAAATAAATTACCAAATATCAAAACTAATATTGACGCAAAATAAGCTACTCCCTTTTACAATAGACAACCTAGCCTTTAGAAAATGGGAAAAAAATGGGATTAAAAGAATAGAAAATTGTTTTTCAGGAAGTAGATTCTTATCCTTTGAACAAATGAGAGATAAGTACAATATAACTGGAGATACAGCGCTGGCATATTACCAACTGAGATCCTACTTGAAAGATAAATTAGGAAGCAACTTGAGTTTACCAGAGGGAAGTAACCTTGAATATGTGATTACAGATACAATGTTAATCAAAAGATTTATAAAAAATATGTATATTAAACTGCAAGAAAAGGAGAATGAGGAAACAAATGGTAAAACTAAACAAAAATGGGAACAAGATTTAAATATAAAGATAAAAAAGGAAACATGGGAGAAGTTATGCTCTGGAACGATGAGAAATACAATAAATACGAGGCTGCGTATGATACAATATAATTGGTTACACAGACTATACATTACACCGCAAAAGTTAAATAAATGGGACCCAACAGTATCTGATAGATGTTTTCGATGTAAAAAAGAAAGGGGAACAACAATTCATGCAATCTGGACATGTGAGAGAGTAGAAAAATTTTGGGATGATCTCAATCAGATATTAAATAAAATAACAGAAAACAATATACCAAAGAATCCAGAGATCTTTCTCCTAAGTAACATAAAAAATAAAGAATTTGGAATTGACTTGGAAGATGCACAAAAAAGATTTGTCAAGATAGCCCTAGCCGTAGCAAAAAAATGTATTATGTCAACCTGGAAATTGGAAGATAATTTGAAAATACAACAATGGTATATAGAAATGAATAAATGTATTCCATTAGAAAAAATAACATATAGCTTAAGAAATAATATTGAAATATTCGAACAAGTATGGGAGCCTTACATTAAATACAATAGCGAAAACCTACCGGGAACAAACATTACCTAAGTTGATGGAAGGAGAAGAAAAGAAAAGAATGGACCCAGTAGAATTTCTGGTGTATTTTTGTTGAATGACAACATTGTCTAACTGAATTAATGCAACCTAGATTGTATACCTAAAATGGATGAGGGGGGGGGGGGTGGGGGGGTGGCTTGGGAGGAGGGAGGGGGGAGGGAGAAAAAGTCACTGTAAATGTGTGGAAAAGAAAAAGTGTATATCATGGCTATTGTGATTTATGGTGTGAAAAATAAAAAATTTTAAAAAAAAAAACAAAAAAAACTAAGTGCCTCAGCTTCAATTCGGGAAGTATTTCAAGATGAACCTTTTAGGCTTTTGTCATGAAATATCTCTATTAAACCATCATATATATTAACAAGATGAAATCTCAGTGATCTCAATGTATCAATATGACTCTCCCATCCTGTTTCACTCAGTGGCTTAACAGTTATGCCCAAGTCTGATATATGGCAAGTTAGAATTTCCCAACGCTGAGTCTATGCAGATAAATAATTATGGATCTGTTGAACAAAACTGAAGAAATTAGTTGCTTCCAGACGACACCTAGCAGTATCAATGACTACCAAATTTAAAGAGTGTGCATTGCAGGGCACAAAAAAGGCATGTGGGTTTATATCCAGGACTCTCTTTTTGTACGCCATTTTCTTTGCCTTTCATGTTACTCCCATTATCATAACCTTGACCAAGCAGATTCTCAATTGACAATCCCATTTGCTCAGGCTGTCCAAGAAGAGTTTCTGTAATAAAGGCACCTGTAGTCTCCTTTAGTGGAACAAATCCCAAGAAATGTTCTCTTACAATAACCTCAGACTCAGACATCTCATTAACTGATGGTTTGATGACATCAGCAAAATCATTTCCATTTGCATAATATGACTAACATCAGGTGTGCAGTCCAGAATAATTGAATGATATTTGGCTGAGTTTGTATGTGTTAAAATTTGCTGCTTCATAGCACCTGCTAGAAGTTGTATAAGCTCATTTGGATAACTTTTCCTTGGTAGTGAACTATTGTTTCTTGATCTTTAACTCTGCAAAAATGTTCATTCATGATACGAACATAAAGGCAAAAAAATTATATTGCTAACTTTTCTTTTGTACCACAGAATGACAAGATTTTCATGCCAAGAACTCTGACCAAAGCAATCAGGCATTGCAAGATTTTTCGCCGATATTGTTCTTGCCTAATTTTCTGCTGGTTAATAGAATCAATTGTTTTTCTTTTAGATAAGTACAATTCAATTCACGCCAGATCTGATAGTTTTCTAAATTGTCAGTATTCCTTTCATGTGAAGAAAGAATTGCTCCAATGTTCTTCTAATCTTTTGAACCTGTTTCCAGTAGGAATGATGCACCTTTTTTATTTGCTGCACAACTTACTGCAAAAACAAAGCACCACACCGTTTGAGGGTGAATATATCAAACATTGACGGAACAATTCTTCACCATTTGCTCGTATAGAGGAGAAAATCTTCTGTTGTTTGAGCCTTTGGGTAAGTCATGTGAATCAACTTCCTGTGGTCCATGTTGTATTGTAAGCTGTCGCAAATGATCACTGCAACAGTAGGGCCAGTTGCAGGATCACTGCAATTATTCAAGTCAGGTAGGCACAATACCATCTTCATTTGCAGACTTTGCAGTACTCTCACTTTTCTTTTTTTTGAATATTTTATTTTTGATTTTCAACGACTTATATAGATTCAGAAAACAATACACTTTCTTTCAATGGTTATGTATAACATGCAGAATCCATTTTACCCATCTCTACGCCCTCCCTTCCACTCCCCATGCCCCAATACAACCGAGAATAATGTTATATAAATTATGCAAAATCAAAAAAAAACATAAATATCGTTGAGGTCAACGACCTTTGCAAAAAAACTGAAAAAAAAAACAGGTACTTAAATACAAAGGGGTAAAGGACAAAAAAAAGAGTACATCATCTGCACCACGTCCCACCTCTTTGATCCCAATCGTTTCCCTCCTCTTTTTCCAATTTGCGAAACTTCTATCTTAGAGATTATATCATTTGTAGTAGGAGCACCGCATTCAGCTCCCCCAGTGCTAGATTCAACAAGAGTACAGTCATATTCTTGTTCTTCATTTGCTTCCTGTGCACAAAAGTATTTCAGGAAATACCCCACTTGCTTTGCTTGCTCCTTAGCTTTTTCTGCTTTTTGTTTGCGGTACTGAGCTCCAGAAGGTCTTTTTTTTAAATCAGTCATCATATTTATCTCACAATCTGAGTCCTTAGAAAATTAGACCCTAGACCCATAGAATATGACAGCACAGAAAAAAGGTCATACAAAAAGAAATAGTGTATATCATGGCTAATGTGATTTATGGTGTGAAAAATAAAAAATTAAAAAAAAAGAAAAAAGGTCATACCGTACATGCATTCATACAATATCAATAAAGAACAGATAGAAATGAATATTCACTCACTCTCCTTTAAATCCCACCACACTACTCCACTCGATGTTGATGGGCTAACTCACTGGTTCTCAACCTTTTTCTTTCCACTCACATACCATTTTAAGCAATCCCTATCCCATTGGTGCTCTGTGATTCGTAAGGGATTGGTTAAGGTGGTATGTGAGTGGGAAGGGAAGGCTGAGAATCACTGCTCAAGACCCAATTGTGACTGAAATATTTTGATTGTGAAAAATTTTCATTTTGGCCCATTTCCTTTGAAGTTATGAAACCATCCACAAATTGAGTCAATTAGGTACGATTAAAACAGTGGTTTTCAAACTTTTTCTTTCCACCCACATGCCACCTTAAGCAATCCCTTACTAATCACAGAGCACCTATGGCATAGGAAATACTTAAAGTGGTATGTGAGTGGAAAAAGGTTGAGAACCACTGGGCTAACTGAAGCGCAGCAAATTGCACCAGAACTATGGGCCTGCGCTAAAACAATCCCCTGTCTGAGGGCCCACCGCGCACATGCCAACCAGCCCCAATAACTAACCCACCATGCATGTGCCAGCCAGCCCAACCCCTCCAATCTAACACGCATGCACAAGCCAGCACTCACACATGTGCGCAAGAAGAAGCATGGCTGGGCAAGACATACTGACCCCAGGATGCCACATTTAACAAGGTAATGTAAGTGCCTCCTCCTTTGCCCTTTCTGCCGCTACACCCCTAAATGGAGGACAAATTAACATTTTGCTCGAGGTGGCACCAGACAGAGGACAGGGTGCCTCAAAATCCAGACTATTTGGCCTAAAACCGGATGTAGCGACTACTATCCACAAAAGCCACTTGGAGACTGGGTGAGGCTCTTTATTTGTGACACGTTTTAATCATTTCCAATACGTCCAACATATTTAATTCCTTATTTTAGCACATAAAACTTGTAACCATCTTCTTTAACATTCCATGAAATATCAATCTTTGATGACAATCTGTAACAACAAACATCTGTGTAAGTGTCCATGTAAATGGTCAACAAAAAATGTGAGGTTCACTCACCCTCACTCCTCTACGCCATGCTGATCAATGCTCTAATTATCTGAATTTGTGTCCTTAACTATCAAGCATGCACCAACCAAACTACTATACGCAAACCCACCATGCATGCATCAATCGACCCCTGAAAGGCAACCTACCACGCATGTGCCAGCTGGAACTCACGCACATGCACAAGAATAAATATGGCCGCGCCCACCCAACAGACTCTGGGATGGCGACTATCAAGATAAGTACACCTTTGCACAATTGGGTCCTACACCGGTTGTCTGGCTACCCTAACAGTGTCCTTCCGTGGTCTGCGCCCTAGGCAGCTGCCTAATTGGCCTAAGGGTAGTGCCGGTCTTGCCTTCTATAAGTACCACCAAAAATAAACTAATTTGATATTTATCTTATTGCTGCTTATTGATCCATTTGACTTTTTAAATCATTCTCACGTTTCTTCTACTATAGCATATTAGTATGTCCAGTAATTTGAAACATAACCTTAAATATTGTATATTCATAATATTCCAGAGAAAGCAGTGATTACCAACTATTTTGAAAACACTGGAAATTCTCAGGAAGTCAGGTGTCAGATAAAAGGTCATTGACCTGAAACATTGACGTTGCTTCTCTGTCTAGATGCTCTGCAAGCTGCTGTATATTTCCAGTATTTTCTGTTTTAATTTCAGCTGGCTGGCAACTGGAGTATTTTTCTTTAGACAATGCATTTTTTTGTCAAAATTATTGCCTCAATACATCCAAAAACAAGTCCATCAGAATTGATTTGAGAAAAGACGAGTTGTTGGTGATTAAACAGCTTTGAGAAAATCAACACCCTTGCCTAGAGATCGTTTTAGGTATGTTCCCAAAAGCCCTCATCCCAATGAACTACAGTACATTACTAGTACAGGAGGGAAGAATAAAAAGTGAGTTCAATGCAAAATTGTTGGCCCAACAGTGATATCTTGGATTAGTTTAATTGTTTAAGATTACAGAAGAAATTCCTTGCATCTTTTCCCCTGACATTTATGTTTCTTTTCATCTATTATCTGGATCTAGAGGGTTTTTCTTCCAATGCTTATTATGCATTCAAGCAAACAATTATCAAAATAAAGCAAATGAGTGGAATTTACCCAAAGAGAACAAGTAAATGAAATAAAATAGTTGAAAAATAGTTATGAAAATCAAAAACATTGAGCTTTTACAGATTGCCTACCTGACTGAAAGACAGAGCTATCACATTCAATATCTTAATCATTTTAACATGTGGACGCTAATAGATATACGGTAGACATGGTTAGTTTATTTTAGCATCCATTTAACTCTTCTCAATTTAGATTTCCCATTTTAAGTGCATTAATATGTCAACCTTATCCCTTCGCATTCATTTTTTTGTTGCAGGCTAAAATTACTGCCAGTCTAGGCCCTCCATTAAGCATGTAATGACAGACATTTACAATCCATTATCTATTTGGCTAACCATTTGTCCTCATGTTAGATAACTTATTTTTGGCTTGAAATTGTCTTCAATCTTAATTCTTTTTTAGGAAGTGACTACAGCACAATGAGTTTTACTGCCACATATAGACATCAGCAGTCAGTGAAGTGGCTTGCAAGAGTTTGCACCCATTCTCTCTGCCAACTATACTTTTGTTTGGTCCTGATAAAACGTTGACCTTTCAGTTGCCTCCACAGATGCAGCCTGACCTGATGCTGTTTCCCCAGCAAACCATTCCTTTTTTTTGATCCAGATACTGACATCTGCAGTCTCTTGTGCCCCCAAACTTTCATTTTGCTTCATTAGTGGAATGAAGAGATCAGATAAGGGCATGAAATGGAGGACTGAGAGAGATGAAATTGCACAGTTTGTGATCAGTTTGTCCATAAACTCATGTCGGTGAACTATCCCCTCCCAAGAATTTCTCCTTTTCTCTCAACCATTCATTCTTAAATTGAAGGAGTGGGGGAGTTATGATACTCTAAAGCTCAAACTGTTTATCTTTCATTATAATCTTCAATTTACTGTTCACAATCTCTGCAGTTTTGAAATGAGACAAAAATTACCAGTCATTTTTTGCTGGCTTTACGCTAAAGACCATAAGGGGCTTGGGTACATTCTAAAAAAAAAGTAATGGATTGCAAAAGAACAAATGAACCTTCTAACTAAAAATTTTATGATGTTAATGATCAGTGACACTATTGTAACTTAAAAGTTTGCCTAGGAGGTAAAATTCAAGCTGTGTCCAGAGCTTTCAACTAAAATCAAAAGAGCATAGTCACTTGAGAGCTGCAGTGCTAAGATGTAAATTGATATCCAATTCATTTTTCTTTATATGCATCATGGGAGTTGAAGACTCAGTGTAAAAGGTGGGAGGTGAGCAACTCTGGCTTTCTAACAATTTTTTCAACTTGATCCCATAGAAAAAAAACTAAAACACAAAAGCTGATTGTGCATCCATTCAACTATTTCACAGAGAACTCTTTTGCAATGTATTGTAATTCTGCTATCCATATTCTTTACAACTAATGTTATCAACCAATAAAATCATATACATTTGTACACCTTCAAAATTTAAAAAGACTGAAGTACCTGTTATCTGGACATATTGCAAATCTAAAGCAGCTTTTGCAATTTTTCACCAAACAATTCATGTCAAAATTTGCATTATGGAAAAATGAATAAAGAATACATATCCAGAACCATATTTGAATGAGCAATGCATGCAAGCGGCAATATCAACTGAATCTTGCTGGCCAAGTATAAGTACAATCGCAAGGTTCACCAATTTTATACATTGAAATGTTTTACTTTCCATTTAAAATCAACAGAACAAATGCAAGTGAAGTGCAATAGGAGACCAGGTTCCTTATTTCTCACTTTTCACAAAGTGAATTGATATAATTTCTCCAAAAGTGATATTTTCCTTGTAATTTATGATTTAAAAACTACTAATAGCTTTCTGCACTCTTTCTAGCACTCAGGATGAGCATTTCACTTTCTAATAGTTACTCGACACAGGGCACAACCTTAGCTTCAAATTTAAATGCAACTTGACTTCCCAGCATTCTCTTGGCAACTGCTGAAAGGTTTTAAGAGTTCCATGCATGCCAGCTTGGCAAAGTGGGGGGGGGGGGGGGGGGGGGGGTGGGCACGGGGAAAGGAACAAGATAAGGCCTGTACTTTATTAGTTACGTTTTCATCTGGCATTATTCAATTATTTTTGCACAATGGCCAAGCACCTACCTTAAAATCTAAAAACATGACCCAAAGATAATTAGCTGGACCAGGGAAAGAAAACACATTCATATTGTTAATTAATTTCGTACATATTTTAGAGAAGAATATCAGCATATCAGAAAATGGCTTCTACTATCAATTTACTTTTTCAAGAATGTATCATATCACTCCTTCTCTTCATTAAGCTGGTTATAAAACAAAATTGTCAATGGGAGTTTAACATCTCCCCTTCATTCAATTTCTGGTAATAAATGTACAACTCTGCAGCTTTATCAGTAATAAGAGTCACCGGTAACTTAAGGAGGTTTAATTTCCTCTGATGGTTCAGGACTAATGTGATCATGTAAGATTCCTTTACATGGTATTTTTCTAAAGAATTATTAACTAATTTATTTCAGTGGGTTAAGGAGAGTCTTAACGCAACAGAAAACCGAATTTTACATGATAATGCCAATTTGTGCTTCATCAGAGAAAATTAAAACACCAAATGATGACAGAAATCAGAAACAAAACAGCAATTAAATGGAGAAATAACAAATTGTAATACCAAACAAAGTTTTTAAAATGTCTAAAATGACAACCATGATCTGTTGTGGGTGGTCACAAGCTTTTCATTTAATGGAAATGTTGCTTGTAGAACATCCAACATCACCATAGGTTTTGTCTTTCACAGCTTCGGAAAGGTCATGTATGATGGCATTCTCTGACATAGTCGCCAAGACTTCTTTCAAACTCGGTAGGCTGCAAGGCTTTTTTGAACTTAACTCTCCATCTGCTTATTGTTTGATCAGGTAAAATGAGCCAGGTGTACAGCACAAGATCAAGCTGACCTATGGTAATTAATTTTGTGCCTTCACCTTTGAAGGGAGATCAATGACTCCATCTATTATTAGAAGACATCATGCAGTTTGCGTCTCATTGTCCTCCACAATGCAGTTAACACAGAGAATGTCAGCTATTCGTGGCCAGTGATTCACTAAGTGTAGATCCAGTTTTTAACTTGCATCAACTATTACCAGCTAAATTGAATCCAGGGGATTCATCATCAAGTGTTGTGGCTCTCATCTAGTGCTTGTAGAACTACCATCCAGACGGCAGGTTCTACATCATTTAAAATTGGTGAGGATCATGTTGTTGAACTTTGAATGAGCTTTCCACATAACTGGAAAGTAATGGATGCTTATACCATCTGCTGTTTATAAATCTTATGGGATAAGGGAAAAGTTAGAAATCAAAAGAAAGAATTTAGTGAGAGCCTCACAGCCCCGCCAATTTCTCAAAATAAAGGCAGGCAATATAGTTTCTATGGTCAAGAGATGTTGTCACCAACGATTAACCTCAACCTCAAAAATGAAAGATACATGTTTGCAAGAATGTTTAAATGAAATTGTTGTAAATGTGTTGTCTCAAGAATATGAAGTGTCAATTAATAGTACCTTACTCATGTGCAGAGGTAATAAATGCTAAAGATCTTTGTTTGGTGAGAGATGCATTGGCAAGTAGTACTTTTGGTAAAATATGGCAGAGGAAATTGATTCTATATGTAAGGCTCTTGAATTCATCTGCTGCATCCAGGTCTTCAGCTGTTGGTTCCAGGAAATCACCTCATAAGCTACCTCTTTCTACTTCACAATTTATCTGGTGGCTTTGTGATCTCCTGTAGATGAAGATTGTCTCTCCAATTTCCTCCTCTCCCCTCAATCAATAGCTCCTGTACAGCTCTGGGAAAAAAAAGTAGAGCCAACTCTCCCCTGTTTCATTGCCAAACTTGTAAGACCAAATCATACAGAACACTACACTTATTCAAGCCAAGTCTTGAAGCTACAGGGTACCAGACCATTAAGAGTTAAAGGCTGGCTTTAAAGAATGTAAACCAGTTTTGTTGCTGTGTTGCTAATCACATTAACATACTCATCACTAATTGACATCTGCAGTCACACAAATAAGGGGAAACAAAAATTCTGAATGTTGCTTGCATTGGTTTGATCTTGTGTTCCACACTCTCAAACCTTGCACCCATGTTCTGAAGTGGTTCTTACAAAGTCGTGTGGTGCTAAACTTGTTGACATTGAGTCATCCCATTGACATGGAATTGCTGTAGAACACAACACAACATACTACCTTATCCAAAATCTATTCAGTAAGGTTGGATTAATCATGGATCTATTGATAACTTTTCAGTATGTATCAATTCTACTAACCATGCAATGGCACTGAAAGAAACAGTGGCCTCCAAATGTAAAAAAAATTCTGACAATCATCTGAAATCAGATAGTATACATATTTATATACATTGTGGGAGATGAAAAGCAATGAAGGGATAATGTAAATTTGTCAAGGCTAGGGTTTCAAATTACCTTGTAGTTCTCTATAGGCTTGGCAAATAATTCAAACTGATTTTTCAACTCTTTCAACAGCACTGAAGTTGAAAGATTTATGTTATACAAGAGACATTATATTCCATGCACAGTGTCTCACTTTTCACTGTGCAATCAATACAATTTTATGATGGAATGACTGTCAACATGTAAAGTGCATTTGAAGCTTCCACTTTAACTTTGCAAACAAGAATGTCTTCTAAGTTTCTGAGCAACACTGTATAGTTGGCACTCATTGCACTGGCCCCACCAGCACCATCCCATATACTTGATTGCCCTATCCGGACATTAGAGTATCAAATTGGATTTTTACCAAAAGCATTTTCTGTTGGCAGCCTAAAATTTGTTAGATTTAGTGAAATAAACTCCTGAGTTTAACAGAGATCATGAAATCAGAACTCATCCTCTGTTGCTTCAATGAACTAAGTTGTTCTAAACAACTGTGAATAACTTAATAATTAACTCTGCAGTGACCCATCTTCGGCTTTGCGTCACTAAGTATCTTATGAAAAATTGCACATTTTGTAATTCTTTATTGTAGACTGAAATTTTTTTTGCTGTTTTGACTTTATATTGGAAAATATTGCTTTCTGTTTAATTTCTGCAGATTAGATTGAATTGTACATCAAGAGGCAAAAGAGATAGAATGAGACTCTGAGATTTAATTCAAATAGTGATAGAATCTACTATATTCCACTCAGTCAAATTATAAAATTTTTGTTTAAAAATCAATCCTAATTAAAATGTCTTTCATTGTTGCAGCAAATTTTACTTTACAGTATACAATATTTTGAAGATGAGCTGTACCAAACACAATTAGCATTTTCAATAAAATAGAAATTCAGATACAGCATGATCTAGATCACATCCATGAGAGCAGTTGAGGGAGAAAAGAAAGAATGTAAATTAGTAAGAGGAGCAGCATTTCTCTTGTGCTTTAGTGCAGCAATATACAAGGCTTTGATGAGTAAGCCATATGCTCCAATGGCCAGCTACTAAGATAACAGAATAACTGAAACAGACACTGAGGAGTAGTTTTCAGCCAAGATGAAGGACAATAAAAGCAAGGAAGGCTGTAAAAAGACAAAATCCAATTTTGTTAACTTATAATGGTAAGGAACCAAACATTTCTTTAGGTCGGCAAGATGGGGCCAGTGGCTGAACATGTTATGTGAGGCACAGCGCGGTATTGCAAACCGCCTCCGTCAGTTCACAGACTTACCTGACAAATTGCAGGCTAGCAGTGCTGGGCACCAAATTATAGCGAGTGGATCAGATGAAGCCCCTGCCTAAAGGCGCGGGGCGCTAATGGCTCATAGCTTTAACCTGCTAGTCGTGTGAACCAGCAGCTGTTCACTAACGAGTTCATTAGCAGGCAGGGAATAAAAGGTCTGAGTATGCCTGCAATAATTTAATTTCACAAAACTCTTATTTTGCAGAAATACTTTGGTCATCCTTGTTTACAAAGTACTCCCACTTCTCATAGTTTTTGATCACATAGGCATAATATTAAACATGCACTATTTGTCTATTATCATTCATGTATATAAAGGGGGTGAATGAGAATAAGGGAGAGAAAAAATGATGCTGGATTTGTACGATGCAGAATACCAAACGAGCTGGAAATAAAAGAGAATGCAGGAAATACTCAACAGGTCAGATAGCATCCATGGAGAAAGAAAGAATGAGTTAGCATTTCTCAGTTTTGATGCAAGGTCATCATCCAGTGTTGTTAACTCTGTTTAGCATCCCCTCTCAGAGAACATCAGCTCTCTATGGGTCATGTTGATTCTCTTGGTCTCCACCCTCTAACAGACATTAACTTTGTTCTCTCCACTCCTCTCTTTTTCTGGATTTAAACCCATATATGTTTCTTCACCTTTACAAAATGGAAGGTCATTGACCAAAAATGTTAACTGTTTCTCTGTCCATAGATAGTGCTTATTTCAAGAATTTTCTAGTTTTATTTCAGATTTCTGGACTGCAGATTTTGCTTGATTTTATGTTACAGAAGTAAGAATTTCCTGTTCTGCTCTGCCCTATTTAACACATCAATCTGAAATTTCACTCATCACAATCCATTTACTCCAAGTTTGATTTGATGTGGTCATGCTTCATGCACTGATAGTGCTAGCTTACAAGGTATCCAAGTACAAAGTTCCAAAAGCTTAAAAAGGCAGAGCCAGTGACCTGGGTTCAAATCCAACACTGTCTGTAAGGAGTTTGAGTATTCTCCCTGCATCTATGTGGGTTTCCTCCAGGTGCTTCAGTTTCCTCCCACCATTCAAAATGCTAGGTCAATTGGTTGTAGGTTAATTGGGTGGCACAGGCTCGTGGGCTGAAAGGGCCTATTATGTCTAAATTTAAATTAAATCTATCATTCCAACTATGGCATTTTTGAAAAAAAATCATCCTTTTGGCACAGGTCATTAGCTGCTGGCCTCGTCACTTGAACATTAATGTTTAACAATCGGAGTGAGACTTGAGTAATATCATAAACTGCTCTGTTTATCTTTGGATTGAGGTAGTGGATTAAACTGCAAAATAGAATCCTATTACATTAGGAAGTAGCTTTAGAACATCAATCTTTACATTTTAAAAAGTTGTGGTAAAATTTGGTGGTACACTCAGTTCCATGAGGTGGGTTATCATAATAATGTGTACAAATAGCTGGCAGTCTCTGATTTAATCCGGTTTGCTAGTTTTACTCTGGTTGAATAGTTTTCCCAGGCCTCAAGGAACACAGCAGCTGAAACAAGGTGATGACAGCTTTGGGGATATGGTAAGTGTCTTTACAGCCAAGAGATTTACAGCTTTGCATGTGACAGGACAAGCAAGATTATTACCTCCTGATCCCCAACCTCTTGACCGACTCACCCTATTGGGATTCTGGGTTGAACTCACCTGCTCCTGAGGCCTACTCCAGGGCTCTCCCCTCCTGAATGGTAGTCAAGACTCCAAGACACAGACTGTGAATTTAAAATTCTGCAGCATGCAAGAAGAGTAGTCCACAAGTTCAGACCTCATTGATGTAACTGTGCCTGATAAATTCTCAGACCAAAAGGTCAGAATCGTAAGACTGTGGAGGCCAGCAACAGTTTAGCACAACCTTCACTGGTGAGAAACTATGTAATGCTTTAATTTTTCAAGTATGTGAGAGTGAAGTGTTCTTAAGTGGTGATGAATTAAGCAGTAAGTGTTCTTTGCAAACCATGTCAGCAAAACTCCAGAGAATCTGTACAGCAGGATGCCCTCTGTTCAATATTCTTTTACAGTTTTAACTGATCGAAATTATTTTGCATGGAAGGGTTCAGACATCTGTCTTGAATCCTGTCACTCAATTGCAATGCCTACTGCACCATTTACAAACCTCACTGCTCCATGTACTTAAATGAAACAAAATTAAAAAAACAGAAAAATTTACAGAAAATAAAATTCCACTTTCTACTTATTTCAGAACATTTAATAGTAAATTCTTACACCAGACAGCATCCAGAAACAACTGTACACTACATCTCACTTATTTATGGAAATTGGTGCCTGAAACTAATTCAAACCTATGTTCAGACTTAATTACATTAATAAGAATGGAAATAAAGTACTTTATTAAAATAGCATATATTTTGGTGGACAAGACGACCTTTAGATGAGACCCCAATTTCAGTCTGATTTTCATGGTCTTAGCTCATATCGGTAATATAAGTTGGCCCCCAAACGTCCCGGGTACCATATGTGTATTGACTGTGCTGGAGTCGTGTTGACTGAGCTGATGGGTGTGGCTGGTAGGTGGGTCACAAAGCGAGACAGTAATAAAATCTTTCAAAATCTGTGGTATCTCTAGTGAAGTGGATGGTACGGAGGATGATTTATTGAGGGACACTGACGACGAAGCTGAAGCCAACTCGCCAGATTCAGACTGCGACCCACCCGTAAGATGACAGTGTAAACAGTGAGACTCCAGATGTGTTTGCTGAGCTCTTTGCCTCAGATGATGAAGTTAGTGATTTTCAAGGATTTTAAATGTGTGCAATGTTTTTTTTTTAATTTTACATTTCTTTTATTAGTTTAACATCACATTGGTAATGGATTTTAAAGCAAAATCAAAATTGTGTACACTACAGCAACTTTTTAAAAAGTATACCAGTAGCTTGAAAATTGTTATAGGGTGAGGTCTGGGTGGGATATGGAACCAATGAAGTGGTATTTTGGATAGAATTTTAAGGTCACAGTTTCTGTATGTGGCCTATAGGATGACCTCTTTTTGGGGGTGTTTTTTCGATGCTTCAAGTGTCGTCTTATCTGCCAAAATATACAGTAATTTTTTTTGAGAAGGAAAGAGACTTCATTTAAAAAAAACAAATTTTCTTCTATTAAAAGATGCATCTTATCTTAATTAAACTAATTTTCTATCCACTTCATGGTCTATAGAAAATGTATAGTTTCAGAATTTCTTTGTAATTTTCAAGAGAGTGATAACACAAGACAGGCATGGTGCCACATTTACTAATAAAACTCATTGGTATTAAAATGAAACCTGTGCAACTTTCCTTGAGCCATTTTGCAATATATCCAAAGCCTTCCTGCATACACTCCTTTCTTACACGAATACATTTAGCCACTGTTAAATTATACGATATGCTACTGAAGAGATTCAGCCCTGAATTAAATCTACTTCTGGAGTTTGGTAGTCATCATTTTCATTTTTCTGGACTAAATTGGAATCATGTCACTCTCAGTATGTGAAATGCATTGTGAAGCCCCTTGTTTGCACCATAACACAAATGGAAGATGAACTGACAATGTAATTTTTACAAGAACCATTATCAAAGACACTAAGATATAATTGCTCAATCGCATTTTACACATTCTTGTCATCTGAGGAATGCTGCAGAGTTGTTATTGGCAACATTTGGACAGAAATTAAATGTCCCATAAATTGGGATTAGAGATCTTTGAAGATTTATCAATGAAAGAACAAGGTAAGGCTGTTCAAGGTCTAAGCATGAAACAGAATTTTGGTTTTTTTTCCAAAAAATGATTGAACCTGGTTTCCATTGTTCACAATTCTGGACAGGAAATTAGACAATAAAAAGAAGCATATTGTAAAAACTCATAACATTTTAAATGTAACTGATGTTACAAAAGTAATGAATATAATCTTAAATTGAGGATGTGAATTTATCAACTAAAATAGAAGAAATTCATTGCTCTGAATTGTTAATTCACAGTCTTAAATTTATATTTAACTTAACAGAACTGGAAATCAGCTGTCTTAACAAATATGAGAAAAATATATAAGAGTTGGTATGATATAAAGGATACATCAATGATCAGGGAATGCAAATCTTCTAAAATAACCAATCTCCTCCCCCAACCAACATCCCACCAACTAATAAGGTAGTCACATTGGGAAGGAAGTTGAACTGAGTAGCTTTCCATGTAACTGTGCAATTTCCTTGTCAACAAATTCAGAACTCAGAACATAGGAAATCTTAACAGGAAAAGGCTGGCTAGACCAACAAATTCATCCTCTTGGAACTTATCCGTACGCCAACTTCTCAAAAAAAATTTCTGAACCACTTCTTCCCCAAAAAATATTTTTGCTTGCAAAAATGCTTCTGAAGGCCTGGTAATTTATTTGACGATTTTCAACTCTTCACTGGAAATAGTTCAATGGAAACAATCATTTTTTTTTAAACACAGAAGATCTCTGTGTATGCTCCCTATTACACTTTTGTTTTAAATATCCAAAATAGTTTGATACATATTCGAGCAATATGCTTAACATAGGCAATGGAATCAAACAGGTAATTGTATTATTTTAATTAACTTAGTTTTATTGTCATTAACGAGTTCAAATTAAAATATATTAATTTAATGAGACTCCAATCTCTACCATAATTTAGAAAACAGCAAGCCATTTATATTGTGTGTGTTGGGTTAACTCCCCAAACCATTCTGGCAGTGACATGTCTATCCTTGGCCTCATCCATTTTCGGGACAAGCCTCATCATAAACTTTGAGGAACAGCACATCATATACCTCCTGGGTAGCCTTAAACCCAATGGCAGGAATATTGATTCCTATAATTTTACATGATTTTTACCCCATCTGATTCCAGTGTTCTCATCTCTTCTTTACCTACTCCTGTCCTTATTTATTTCTCTCTCCAACGTTTCTTCCCTGCCTTCCTTATAGTTTCTACATCTATCCATCTCTCCACCTCTCACACCTTATATCACCTCTGGTACCTCTTCATATATGTAATTTCATCTATTCTCTATTTGTCTTGATAAAGGATTTATACCCAAAATGCTGACTGACCATTTATACTCATTGATGCAGTATGATATACTGAGTTCCTTTGACTTTTTTTTGCTCATTGCTCAAGATTGTAGCTCTATTGTATAAACAACCGTTTTTTGTATGTATGCTTTGAGGGCCTTGTCTTGGGCTACAGACCTCATGTTGTAAAATGGAATTCGATCAGGAAGCTCATTTTCAAAGGCCACAACATAAACTGAATGGCTTGCTTCTGTGCCACACATTTTCTTGGATGTAGCAGAATATATATTTCACAGTGCAGAACAAATTCAAAATAAAATTCAATGAAATTCAAGATGAAAGAGAAAATACCAGAAACACTTTACTGATCAGGCAGCAACTGGAGAGAATGAGCAGGATAATTAGTCATTTATTAGCTGTCAAAACAACAAAAATTGTCTTTCTCTTTCAGAAATGTAACATTAACTGATGAAATAGCTCCGATTTCCTCCCACTCTCCAAAAATGGATGGGATTTGTACATTAATTCGTGTATTTGGACAGCACAGTCTCGTGGGTCAGAAGGGTCTTTTACCATGAGGGATATCTAAATTTTTTTTAAAATTAAATGCAACTTATGGAGGAAATAAAAAATAATTTTACAGCTTATTATATGTGCATCTTTCTTGATAAAAACTGCATGGAACAGCAGAAAGAAGTTTCAATTACATATCTCATTGTAAGTTCACATCACATTTAACCATCCTATGATTGTAAAAGGATGTAAAAGGATGTAATGTGACTCTCAACAAACAATATTTATTTATATTTTTCATCACAAATCATTCAATCGTCCTAGTTGACAAATCGTGTTCTGTACTAGGAATTATTTCTCTCAGTGTTGATGAAAATTCATTTAATGCAGAGTTGTGATCTAAAACTATTGGGACAAACATTATAACAAAATATCCCATGTGCATAAATCCTCCATTCAGCTGGTCCCACTTCATTGCTAGAACTTGTGTGAAGGCTACCAACGAAGCTTGACTGAGCTGGGATTCCCGACAATATACTCATCAATACACATTTTCCTCTACTTCATTCAGAGCAGGGATAAGAGTGGCAATCTCATTCATTTGAATAAGAGTTTCTCCGCTGTAGATATGAGGGGAGAGAGAAACAATTTATTTTGTTTACTTAATTTTATTTTTATACTTTTAATTATTTATCTGCATTACTGCATTTTTATATTTTAATCACTGCTTTTTAATTATTTCATATAATTAATATAGTTATAAATAATGGTAAATACACCCCTCCCCTCCCCTCAGTTCTGTCAGGAAATAAGACTACCCCTCTGGTCAATCAGATGTCAAAGTGCTCTGGTAACAGGGCTTCAGTGGACTGTGATAGACACCTTCTGATCAGTGGGGAGAGGAGCAGCCTTTTAAATCCTCTGAGCCCTCTATGTCTATTCCAGATATTTTTGGAACCCAAGTTGGAGGTAAGAGGAGAGGGTTGTTTATCACAGGTGACGTCAGATGGAGCTAGATTCAACTCATTAGATTGTGGTGAATAAGCATAGTAGATACTAACAAACTATATGGGTTTGCATTGCTTAACAAGTATTTGTGCTTTAATTATTTATTTCAACAAGTTTTGCAATAAAAGCTTTGACCAACAATAGCACCACCTGGAGGCTTCAAGCAGAGATCAGTGAGCCAGGCAGGGCTTCAATTACAAATGTAACTGAGAATGGCTGCTGGCAATATTTCTTAAATTCTTTCCAGGTTGCAATGTTATCTTGCATTTGCAATTTTATTTTAAATATTGAAATTTAAGATTTTATCTGCATCACAAAAATAAGACCATAAAAAATAAGTTCCTCCTGACAAGGAATCCTGACAACTTTCATTTTAACCAACAACATGTACAGTAAGTGTAACCCTATGATAAAAGTGGCTTAGATCTCTGATGTAACAATGCAAATACAATATATTTAATCCTAAAAATATATTTTCAAGTTACTTGTAATAAACCAGTTTATCTTGTTTACCTCATGTACAAAACATTTTAAATCTAGTTAGATATGGACAAAATATTAGATAATTTTCCTGGAAATATTTAACATATTAAATATTATGATGCTAAATGTTACTAACAACAACCCCCTTTGGTATATCCTAGCAGCATGGAACTCCTTTGGTGCTATCTGAAAATGCAAAAGAAGATGTCAACAAAGGAGCCTGCTTGAGTTTATAAGCCTTATTTCTTGTGTTCTTACACCCCCAGCTGAGTACAGCTCACTGCTCCTCCTAAATCCAGCTGTTTTTGGTGCATTTGGCTTTAATCAGGTGCAGGGCAGGAACTCCGTATCCTGCTGCCTTACTTTAATTAAGAGGAGTCAAATTTTACAAATTGGCAGATTCCATTGCTTAATCTTCACCACTTGATGAATCATTTGGTTCAAAACATGTTGGGCTAAAACACGAGATAAAAGAATCTTTGTTCCCAAATGAGCAGAGGCTCAGTAGCACCTTTATTTGACCAAAAGTTAAATAAATATGCATGAAGTAATATTAATCTCAAATATATCCTCAAAAGCATGGTTTTACTGGTATTTCTGGCCATACTACATGAGATTTATGTATAATGTAATACATCCTTTGAAATCAAGTTGTTATTATATGTGGTGCAAAGTCAAATCATTAGAATGTTAAATTCTGCAGATTTATTTTCAGGCCTATTACTTCCAACTAAAGTAGCAATTTCCAATAATCTAGTTTTACAAACAGTCAAATTATACAATTATCCACATTTGTGACACCTTTATGTTATCACATTGTTTTGAAGAAAATGTTCCTTAGTTTTTATTTTGTTTTAATCAATTTTATTTTGAAAATATCTATCTGATAGGAAGAATTTTTTTGGCAATTAAACTGAGGTCCTTTCAAAAATATGCCTGGCGATGTCACCATTTGTAACAATTTAATTCAAAACCCAATCAAATCAATTGACAACTCGATGACAGTAACTGCAGATGTCTACAAAAGATAATGTCAGCTCAATACTGCATGATTGCAGTGCTACTATCTGGTCTTTCTCAAGCCTCCTACAGAGAACACCTCTTAAACTCTGCTTGGCTTGGAGAAGTGCAAATTAATCCCAAAGGATTCTGTCAACTTTTGTTTTCACACACACTAAACCCAAACATTCCACACTTAATGGTTTGGATACTCAAACAACCAAGTGCCCACTTTCCCAGCCTTAAACAAAACATCTTGAGAATAGTAAACGTGACAAACCAAATTTATCATGAGGCCATTATGAGCTTAATGAGCTGGAGAACAAAAATTGCATTGACACATTTAAAAGCCAAATTACATAGGTTTTCCAAAGCATTTGAACAGGCCACAGACAGTGCTCACTTAAAGCATGAGAGGATATGAACTTGGAGACTCAAGACGCTGCAGATGATGGAATCTGGACCAAAATGAAAACCGCCAAGGAACTCAGTAAGCTGAGCATTTTGGCCTTGACAGTAGAGAGGAATTGGTGTAAACTTCCATCAGTTAATTGAACTTCATCATAGGACAGAAGTATTCACTAGATTCTTGAACATTTCTTTAACAAAGCTGCAATCAGAGAGGACGAGATGTTGGGCTTAAATACTGTGTTGGTTGAGATCAGAAATAGGAAAGGTGTAGTCACTCTCAGGTGGAGCAATAGTGGTGGAAGCCTTCACAGTCAGGGGCATATATAGTTATTTCTGTAACTGCAAACGAGACTCCAGGCTGGTATGTTGCTTCCCAGGATCTCTCTGAGAAGGTACGGGCTCTTCCAGGGAAGATGGGAACTGCACAAGAGGGAGAGGTTACACCTGAAGTAGAAGGGTGGTGGGCAATATCCTCATGGGGATGTCCTCTGGTTCTGTTTATGTTTAAACAGGGGCTGGGAACCCGAACAGCAAGGCAGCAACTGGAGGAAATGAGGGGATGGAAGATGCTAAGGCAAGTAAGCCCAAAGGGTAGAATAGCAAGAGATGGGTGAATGGTCACAGCGAGACTGAGGAGCTGAACCATGTTTATTTTAATGCAAGGAGTATTTAGAGCCAGGATCAGTACTTGGAATTATGATTTGTGGCCATTGCAGAGACATGGCTGCAAGAGCAAAAGTATTTACTTGATGAAGTGCTCAAGCTCGAAACATTGGTGATGTTTCTTTATTTTTGCTCCATAAAGTACACTGTTTGACCTGTGGAGCTTTTCCAGCATTGTGTTTTTAAAATGTTCCTGGGTTTCATTGCTTTAGACAGGATAAAGAAGGAGGTGAAGGCATAGTATTATTAATAGAGAGCTTCACTGCTGCAGTCAGAGAGGACATAATGGTGGGCTTGAATACTGAGGCAGTGTAGGTTGAGACCAGAAAGAGAAAAGTGCAATCCCTCTAAGAGGGCTATACTATCTGCTTCCAAATAGCCAGAAGATTGTGGTAGTGGGAGACTTTAATTTCATCAATATTGGCAAGGAAATTCTTACTGCCAGAGGTTTAGATGGGGTAGAATTTGTTAAGCATGCCCAGAAGAGTTTCTTGAAGCAGCATGAAGATAGCCCAACCAAGAAGTGGGCCATACTAGAATTTGTATTGGCAATGAGCCCGGCCAAGTGATTGGAGTTTTTGTAGGGGAATATTTTGTAAAGAATTATCATTATTCCTTAAATGTCAAGATAGTTATGGATAAAGATAAGCTTGGGCCTTGGAGAGGGGAGCTTTGCCAGGCAAATATTTCACAGAGAGATGCCTTTATGTTCAAACCATTTCAAGCCACAAAGTTAAATTGTAGCATCTGATTAAGTTCATCCATTAATACAAGTTGTTATATCTCAAACCAGCAACAGGAGACACAATTCCAAAGGGTTAAATTTTAACTATATTTATTAATGACTATTTAATAATATAAATTCTTAACACAATTAATCCCTCTTATAATTATCTATAGCAAATATACAGATATCATATCTTTATAAACAGTGTGTATGTGAAAAACCCAGACCATTACAGTCTGTGCCCAATATTCAAAAAAACAAAAATTCCCCCCAAAAAACCCCAGGTCAGTCAGTCAAGTAAGCCAGTCCAAAAACACAATCCACAGAATTCAAGCTTAATGTCTAAACTCAGTTCTTTAACTGAATAACAAAAGGATATCATATTGAAATTGGAAAGAGAAATGACAAATGTGTTGCTGTAAGCGTACAAATCCTTTTTCAAGGCTTCCTTACGTGACTTCTTTTGGTTCTCAAATTGTGATTTTTAAAAAGAACTTCATTAACTTATGAGGCATGTCTCCATCACTCCAACTCCAGTTCTGCTCCTCCAACTGCCACTCTGAACATTCCATTCTCTCTCTGCACAGCTCGACTCAGCTGCACTATTCACACAGAGTTCCCAGCAAATTCCATCATTTATGATGACAGTCCAAAAAGTCAGTCCATGGTCCATAACAAAGTGAATATTTTTAATTCAGTGCAATAGTTGAAGATGATAATGTTGGAATTCATTTACCTATCAGTTCGAATTGAACCGGTATAGAGCATGTAAGCATGAAGAGAAAGAATAAGAAGCTGAAAGAGATAACCAAATCTTTCATGTATTTCGGCCAGATGTTATTCTTTAAAAATAAAACATCAAAAGGGACTATGTTATTTATGATTGTGCACCTGAGTCATCTTTGAAATGAGAGCATGTGAAAACCATTCATTTCATACAAGCTGATGTGGCTTTGGGCGAGATGCTGTACATATACTTTCCTCTCTAAAATTTAATTCTGCTATTAGCAACATTTCTGTTCAAAGTCGTATTTAAACTTTTTTTTTTGTAAATCAAAGCAGTGTTGAATTCTCAATACGTCAAACATTGAGGGTGTGATGATATTCGGCCCAAACCACAGCTCTGCCAACAACATTGCTATCAAATTTTTAATTAAAATTTTAAATTTAGACATACAGCATGGTAACAGGCCATTTCAGCCCATGAGGCCGTGCCACCCAATTACACCCAATTAACCTACAACTCACAATACATTTCGAACGGTGGGAGGAAACCAGAGCCCTGGGGAAATCCCATGCAGACATGGGAAGAAATACAAATTCCTTAAAGACAGCATGGGATTCAAACTCTGGCCCCAATCGCTGGCGCTGTAATGGCATTGTGCTAACCACTACGCCAATGAGAGTATTTTTTAATGTGCAGAAAAATAATTTCTAGCTATGTTAAGTAAAACCCTGACATCCTTGACTGCTTGTCAGAAATGCAAGTGGCTAAAGATGCAACAAAACAATTGCATGCACTCAGGAGTTGGGTGGTGGTGTGATAACAGGGCTTGGACAGGAGTTGGTGAAGGGAATGGTGTTGCAGAATGGAGCATGAGTGCTGGGGCTGGGGTTAGATGAATGAAGTTATAGTGAGGCAGAGAAACTTGTGTTTTGTGAAGAAGAAATCAAACGAGTTCTCTTTCTCCTTGCTTACAAGGGTTCTGTGAATGTACCCACTTCTAACATACAACTACTTTCAACTCTCTTCAGCTACAGAGAATTTTAATATTCAAGGAACTCTGCTAACAAATGCCCAATTTGAGCCTGACTTAAATTAATGCTTCCACTCTGAGCGCAGGGTAATCATCCAACAACAAAAAACCAGCTGCAGTAACAATGACAAAAGGGCATTTAGTGCCGGCTTGGAATATTACTTTTATTATGGCCTGACAGTTTTTATAATGATCAGAACCTATGATCATGTTTTCTTCAATTTCAGTACCTCAAAGGCTCTGAACTTGTCCTCTCTTCTTTCCTGCTGTCATCCCTAAGTTTCGGCATCATGCAACTAATCCACCGAACACCAATATAAAATCCTAGACTGCATGTACATTTCACTCAACACAAGAGTATTATTCTTTGCAAAGACATTTGTTTTGGAGTAATGATTTTTGCATAAAGCAGAACATTGTTACTTTATATTATTTTTAAGTAGAAATTGCTAAGCTAAACAGTGTGAGGCATAAATATAACAAATCATGAACAATTTAATAGAGAAAAAAATGACTTCTTTATATTACAGTACATTAAGTACTTGCCCTCTGATCTTGTGTGTCTCTGTAAAGCATTTATGGTAAATTATAGTTATTTTGGCATAAATCACAAAAACATCTCCCCATCTCCATCACTTATCCCAAATTCCACCATCTGCATGATGAGAGAGTTCAAAGGAAGAACCTATTCTATTGCACAAATTTTCAGATACTTCAGAACCAGTATCTGCAGTACATACTCGAAGCATCTCATTTTCATCTGTTCAAAATAGTCTACATCAGCCAGATGGACTTTGAATTGAATACTGAATGTGACAGTGAACAATATGTAATGATATGGAGGAAAGTTCAACCATTTTGGATTATTATCTTCGATGTCACAAAGGAACTAACCGCAAAAAATAGGGGTTGTTCAGACTTCTACACAAAAAAAATCAGTAACTAATTTAAGAGCTCCTTGTAGATTATTTATTATTGAATATTCTGTGTTACACATTGAATATTTATTGGCTATATTGCACAGTTCTTGGTTGACATTGTGCTCTTTTATATACATATCTTTTCTCGAGTACAGGTTTTTTTTGCTCTACTGACAAGTAGAAATTCTGCCTGGCCCACAGTAAAAAGAATTTATGCGATATCATGTTTATACTCAGACAACAAATCTAAACTTTGAACCTTGAACAGGTATAGGCCATTCAGTCATGTGAGCCTGTTCCACCATTCTGTAAAACCATGACTGATTTCATTTCTAGTCCACTAGCCAATCGTAAGCACATAACCCTGGTTTCCCTCATGTTAAAAACTCTATTCATTTCAGCCTCCACAGCTTTCTGGGAAATGGAATTCAAACATAGTTCTGTTGCCTCACAATTCAAGCAACTCATGTCAGATCCTGGTCTCTCTTATTGTGGGCAGAATTTGTAATCCAGATCTGTACCTCAAAGGCTCTGAAGGGAAGGCTTTGGGATCATGAGGTGTGTCACTTGCAATGGAATATTCAGCCTTTGGCCCAGATTTGTAAATGATCAGGCTGAAGGTGGACTGGGCAAGTAAGGGGCTGGGAGCTGGCTAAAATATCAAATATGCCATCAGTGGAACCTGAAGGAAAATAGCAGTGATGGAAAGAGACATGGGGATGGGAGTGAATGTAAAGAAACTATTCAAAGACAAATGGATGCTTTAGAGTCCACAGCAGCACACCTGGAATGGTTAGCTCTGTAAACTAACCCAAAGCAGACCTGCGCTCTCCAGTTTCAAACCACTTTTCATCACCAAATATGCCAGGTAGTGTCAGTGTGAATGTACATGATGCATGACTGAATTTAAGCAACAATGAACACAATCACTACCTAAGCACATTAAGTTGAAAGGTTTTAAGTAAAATTCACTCAATTAACACATTGCTGCTCTGAGATTCCCCCCCCCCCCCACCCCCAGGAACCATTCATTTAGACTTGAATTCTTGTGTCCATATTTTACTATCACTGACAATGGACAAACTGGTCTATTGTTAATTGATTGATTATTCCTTCACAGATTGTTATGTGAAATAAAAATGGAGGTATCTTGATGTTGCTTGTGAAAAGTCAGAAAGGATTTTTGTGTGTTTTTGTGCATCCATCATGGTCTGCAGACTTACTGTTTCCACAGATTGTAAACATACAATCAGATGATAATAAACTTGATAATAAGCTTTGCTCTTCTCATTCATCTGCATCACACCTGGATCTACATGGAAATATATTTCTCAAAATGCTAATTTCCTTTTAAAATTTTAAAGTTCAAACATTACATGCCTTTCCCTTTAAATTAGGCATTTTCTCATGCATACCTGTAAGCTGTTCAATTGATGAATACCAGAAAGTCTGCATTCGGAATTATCATACAACAATTTGCTGATAAGCACTCATAGATGCATTGTTAGAAAGCAGAGTGGGGTGGTTAACCCACATCTAATTCTTTCTGATAAAGTGCTTTGATAAAGAAGACTTATCATTAAAATTGTTACAAGAAGGAGACAATAAGATATGAAACAATAACTATTTTGCTTCAATGTTAGGAGTTTAGTACTTTTGTGCAAGATTCCTGAATTTTTTAAAATATTTTCATGCAAGAATTTCATTTTTCATTTCTAATGCTAACTGCATTTGGAAAATTACTTCAAAGCCACTTTATTGACTGTTAAGAGTCTGAAAGACACTACATAGATACAAAAAAATTACACTATGGTAGAGTCATCAACAAGTTTGGGATTTTTTTTTATAAACAAGTTAACAAGATTTATTTTAAAATTGCAATCTAGATAATAATTTGCAAAATATGCAGGATGAAATAATTTGATCAAGATGCACTCTTCACAAAAGACAATTAATTTGCTACATGTGCCTGGGCCACGAACACAGAGTTGAATAATATTGATCATTAATATTAATCTTATTGCAGTGCCTGGACTGGGGCCACCGCCTCCCACTCCCTGCCCGGACAGGGGCCTCCGCCTGCCTCACTTGACCGAGGCCGGGGCCGCCGTCTCCCCCTTGCTCCTGCCCGTATCGGGGCCGCCGCCGTCTACCCTTCGCCCGGACCGGGCACACAAAACTCAAAACGGTCAACCAGTTTACCTATCTCGGCTGCACCATTTCATCAGATGCAAGGATCGACAATGAGATAGACAACAGACTCGCCAAGGCAAATAGCGCCTTTGGAAGACTACACAAAAGAGTCTGGAAAAACAACCAACTGAAAAACCTCACAAAGATAAGCGTATACAGAGCCGTTGTCATACCCACACTCCTGTTCGGCTCCGAATCATGGGTCCTCTACCGGCACCACCTACGGCTCCTAGAACGCTTCCACCAGCGTTGTCTCCGCTCCATCCTCAACATCCATTGGAGCGCTCACACCCCTAACGTCGAGGTACTCGAGATGGCAGAGGTCGACAGCATCGAGTCCACGCTGCTGAAGATCCAGCTGCGCTGGATGGGTCACGTCTCCAGAATGGAGGACCATCGCCTTCCCAAGATCGTATTATATGGCGAGCTCTCCACTGGCCACCGTGACAGAGGTGCACCAAAGAAAAGGTACAAGGACTGCCTAAAGAAATCTCTTGGTGCCTGCCACATTGACCACCGCCAGTGGGCTGATAACGCCTCAAACCGTGCATCTTGGCGCCTCACAGTTTGGCGGGCAGCAGCCTCCTTTGAAGAAGACCGCAGAGCCCACCTCACTGACAAAAGGCAAAGGAGGAAAAACCCAACACCCAACCCCAACCAACCAATTTTCCCTTGCAACCGCTGCAATCGTGTCTGCCTGTCCCGCATCGGACTGGTCAGCCACAAACGAGCCTGCAGCTGACGTGGACTTTTTACCCCCTCCATAAATCTTCGTCCGCGAAGCCAAGCCAAAGAAAGAAGAAGATTGCAGTAACAGTGATTCTGACCTCCTATGTCTACCATTTTCAATGCCTTCATAATCATCTTTCCTACAGTCATCTAGCTAACAAATTTTTAATTATTGAGGCAGTTTCTAAAAGTAGCAGTCCATTCATTTGCCCAGGGGTAAAAGTAATCTAACTTTTTTTTAAGCAGAATAGGTGTATTCTTAATTTTATTAACTTTGTCTCCATGTGCTTATTGCACAGCCACGTTCCTACTGGTATCCCGTTTTGTCCCCTGTTTCACCTCTGCTGTTCTTCACTTCCTTCTGCTTTTGTTCTTATCTAAATTTGTTAGATTTTGTCTTATTCTAAAAAATCAATCAATTACACAGAAATCCACGGTTTCCGTAATGAAGACCCGCCAATATGCCATCTTTGGCCATTCACACTGGAACGAGCAAATCCTGCAATTTTCTGGGTCAGTGTGGATTTTTATCCAGCAAGCCGGCATTGCGGGAGCAAAAGGGGCAGGATGTGTAATGTCTACAGTGATGTATAGCATATGTGTCACAGACATATCCTTCAAAACAAAATGGTGGTTGATCTGATGTGCTTGAGGTACTAGCTGTGAACGTGTATAGCACTCTTGGAGCACAGGCTAATTTCCTGTGCTTCATACATGATTTCATGATGTGCAGATGGATGCAGAATCCATGCGAGCAACTATTTGTGCAATCAGACATATACTGGAGAATTTGAAGAGAAGCATTGAGCAATTTGAGGACCTTAGATGTTGTTGACAGAGATGTTTTATTTTCGTGAATCAATTCACGTTGCTGTTGGATAGAAAAACGTGGAGGGAGAGAGACTACACAGGCCCTTGTTCTGATCTAATATCCTAAACAATTTTGATGAAGATGAGTGGAGGGGGTCATTTCCGCTTGTCTCGGGACACTTTTGACTTTGTATTGGAACTCATTGAGGCACACCTAAGACACAAGACCACAAACTGGCGACAGCCTCTGGAACATCGGCTTAGTCACCATTCCTTTGTGGTGGTATGCTACCCCATGTGAATATCGATCCACAAGTTGTATTTTTCATGTTGGTGTGACCACTGTGTGTGTGTCGGTACACTAAGTTACTGGAGCATTGAAGAGGGCCCTATTTAAATGTTTTGTTGACCTGCCAAGTGGTGCACAACTTCAGAAGACAATGGTCAAAGTTGCAGAGCAGAGGTATCCAATGTGTGCTGGTGCCATTTATGGCACACATATTCCCATCAGATCCACCCATGAAGATCCACTAGCCTACTAAAATCAGAAAGGCTGGCCCTCCATTGTTCTTCAAACTGTTGTAGACCACAACTACTGATAAGGATCATGCCCTAAGTAACAATTATTGCTCTTTATCAATTATCTAACACACACTTTTGTTATTCTAGCTTCATTGATGTGTATCTGGGTTGGCCTGGTCGCACCCATGATGCTAGAATTTTAGTCAACTCGCCCATCTACAGAAAGGCCAAGAATCAGGGAGGGGGTTACCTCTTCCCACATGAAGTAAGTGATTTATGGGTAATTCTCAAGAGGTAGCATAAGGCACTTATAAATCTACATTGCTCTGCCCACAGAATCCAAAGTTGTTAACAGAGTGGAGATCCCCGTGCATCTAATTGGAGACCCAGCTTACCCACTCAGGAAGTGGTTCAAGAAGGGGTTCACTAGCCACTATGCACTCGATCAACAGCAGCGTAGCTATAACTTCCATTTGAGCACAACAAGGATGGTGGTGGAAAATGCTTTTGGACATCTCAAAGGTAGCCTGGCCAAGCGACTTGATATTTGTACCACTTTTGTATCAGACATTGTTGTTGCCTGTTGTGTTCTACACAATACATGTGAGATCAACAAGAAACACTTCTTGCCTGATCTATCCGATCTTCCTGAGGAGTCTGATTGGATTGCTTATCAGGATGATTAAGCACACAGTCACCTGGCTATCTGTAAGGCAATTATGTCCCTTCTGTAAGCAATTAAGCTGGTAAATGACAGTTTTTAAGAAATGTATACTAAAAGTGCATTTATGAAAGAATAGCTATGAACAGGAGACATGTAAATGAAAATAAAAACTTTTAATTCAACTGTCTTTATTTATGGCTGTCTTCTCCTTGGATTGTCACCTTGTCGTGGTGGAGAAGTTTTTGTGGTCTTGAGATCCCAAGAGCGATGCTGTCAGGAGCTATGTTCCTGGTAGGGTCACCCATGGTGGTAAGGTCAAGGACGAGGTCCCTGACAAAGAACAATCCAACCAAGACCTCAATGGTGGAACAGGCAAATGAATTTACTTCAAACTCAACAGCTCTGAAGGCAGATAAAGGCTGCAACAAATCCATCATCGTGGTTTCCATACCATTGAAATTAGTTGATTGATTTGTGAAGTCTTGTGTGCTTCAGGGAGTGCAACATCAAGTACACATTAAACAAATACATGCACAGGCGTCTTCACTCTGTGAAAATTGGAACAAAGTCCATCATCCTTGACCTCGAGGGACAGCCACAACTGATATACAACTGTGCAAATAAAACCTTTTAATTCAACTATATTTAACTACTTACAACTGTGCAATAAAAGCAAACATCAATAACCATTTGCAAAAGTCACATCACTCCAGCAGCTGGAGGAAGGATGATAAGGGTGATTGAAAAGACTCATATGCCTCGTCTGAGTGTTGCATGAAGTCATTCTACGGTGGTGCATGATAGAAATACTGGCTATGCAGTTGATGAGTATGGTACTGTCGTACGGGAGTTAGGTGCAGTGCAGCAGGCACTTGATGCTGTCGAGCAGAGGATAACAATAGAGAATCATGTGCATCATGAGTAATGCCTGGTTCTGCATTTTCTGTTGGAAATCTTACAACATTTGTCAAAATCCTGTCATCTCCTTTGACCAGGTACATCTGTCCACCTCGCGTGTTGCCAGCTCTGCCTCCTGCGGCTCTCTCATCATCCGCTCTTCACGGGCACTTTGCATCTCCTGCCGAATATGCTCCCTCTCCACATCATCACGGTACATTGAGTGCAACATCTCCCTCATTTCCTGGGTCACCACCTGTGCCTTAGTAGGTCTGTCTCTTCTTAGGGGGCTGGTATCTAGAAAGTAATAGAGCACAAGCTACATTAGCAAGTCTGCTCTTTACGGGCAGACACATTTACAAAACACATGACAAAATTTGTTGATCAGGAGAAGAAATAATTCTTTACCTGGTTGCTCATGAGGCACAAGTCCTGCAATGTTGCGCTCGGTTTCCATGCTGCTCGGGACCCTGGCATCAGGACTGGTGCTGCAAGAGGGGGACGCAACTGCAACAATTTCAGGGGATGATGGATCCTCCATGTTGTCCCATAGTGCAACTGGGTGTGCTGAATGGCTTGTGCCCCAGATGGCATAGCACAGTTCAAAATACACCCAGTCCAACTGCCCCTTGCCGCTCCTGCCATTATGGTCATTTACTTAGTGATACTTCTTTTGCAGGAATTTCAGCATGCTAATGACCTGGGACTTGTCCCAAGCAAAGCTCCTGTCTCTTACTGTTATGAGCTACCCGATCTATTATCGGTCCATCCCTCACCGTGTGTGTTATGTGGCAGTTTTTTTGTTCTCCACACGAATGGTTAGGAGCTTGCGGATCTTTGAATCACTCCAGTTGGCAGACATCGTGGTTGTTGGATGCTGAGAACAGACTAACTGTTGGTTTCAAATCCTTCGCTGAAACGTTGCACACTTAACGCGTCATCAAAACATCATATTTGTTACCGAAGTTGGCCCCAGAAGTGCTGTCTATGCTGCAGGCGTTCCGAGTATTTTACTGGGTTCCTTTACGGAAAAAAAGACGGGACTGGAATGAACCCACCCCAACCCCCCATTCCAGCTTGGTGTTTTTTTACATAGTAAGCATTCCAGGAAAAAGGAGAAAATGTCCCAGAATGAAAGGGTAGTGTACAAAGCATAATTGTAAACATCTCACATCCTTGAGATAGGCTGCTTTCACATGTTGTACTTATTGAAGGATAACAGAATGTTACAGCATATTTCAATATTTTTTATTGTCATGTAATAAAACAAATGAAATATTACAGAGTTGCATTTAGTCTGCTGTGAGGCAGACACAACAGGCAATCAGCATAAATTGCCCGGTGCCTCTTACAGTTAGAAAAAGAGAGTCCCTTCAGAGTCACTGAATTTCTGTAGATTCTCCTCCAGCGCTCCTGTAACCTCTGCAGCCACACAGACTTCAGTCCAAACCAGGGGTGGCCAACCTTTTAATTTTTATTTAGGCACATAGCACAGTAACAGGCCACTTTGGCCCACGAGTCGGTGCCGCCTAATTAACCTACACCCCCAGTACATACACATGGGCCTGAATGGCCTGTTATCGTGCTGTATGATCTAAATCATTGGTAACTCGAGCTCCAGATCCAAACCTCTGACACAATCGGGAAGCTTTCAGCACCTGAAGCCGAAGTCCATCAAGTATGCATTTTTTTTTCTTCATGCTATACGATTGGAAAATATTTTAATGCAGGAAAACTGTTTTAGTTTATGGTTGAGAATTATATATCTGTTAACTGCTCCATTTCTGAAAACTCTTACACAGATTTCCACCTTAAAAATTTCCTCTTTCATAAACACCTCAAAGGAAAATGAAATCTATTCAATGCTTTCCTAACATTTCAGGACCTTGAAGATTTTTCTCCAAGGTACCATATAACTTTCTCTGCTCCTATGGCATCTTTCCTCATTTCTATTAACTTCCTACACTTGGAGATTTTCCATGGCTTCTATACCATTTCAATTAAGGGATGTTCATTATTGAACACATTTTGCAATTGCAACTAATCTCTTGTATATGTTTCTCATTACTTCATTTTTTTTCTATTCTGTCCCTTGAGATACAAAAACATGCATCCCACTGTTTGCTTTATGACCTAATGATCTTTTGCCACCTGTAATTCTTTACAACATAGCCATAAGCTTCGCTGTCCATTTAAAATGATTAAATTTCAGGCAGTTTTTCCTGTTTTTATTCTAACTTAAAAATACAGCATTTTGTTGTTCAACATTGAATCCTTAAATGCCATTTTTCAATGCTCCTACATTCTTTCATATTCTTGTCAAACAACGTGGGATCACAAGCAATTTTCTTTTTGATGCAGCTCCCACATGGTTAGAATTTTTATGTCCCTTTTGAACATCAATCATCACATCTTTCCAGTCAGTGGTACTACCTTTGGCCTGCAACTTTAGTTTGTACTACTGTCAATTGATAGATGATGGGAAAGATCCAAGAAGTGGACATTAATCTGTTAGTTGGCAGCAGAAACAATGATCACTAAAACTGCTGGTTCACCAAAATGTTTTAGGACAAGGAATAAATCCAATGGATTTGGCTGACACACAAATGTAATCCCATGCTATGTGGCTGCAACTTAATGACTTCAAATGAACTTGTGATAGGCAATGATTGCCTTGCCTATCTCAAAAAATCCAACAATGCATCATTCGATGTTCCATTTGTACCTTATGTAACTCTGTTTCAATTTGTTTTGACAATACAAAAAGCCACACCCATGTACAAACATTGAATTTCCTGTTTTTTTTTGTAATGCTCTCCACAATTGAGAAATCTGTACTGATCTTGATGAGCTTTTATTTCTCTAGTATTCTTAATTCATTACTTTGAAAAGAAAGAAATTAACTTTATAAAAATACTTTTAAAAACAATGGTTCTTCAAATCAACCAACTTTGTAAATGTTGCAGAATCTGTTGATGAGCTCATAGAATCTACGGGACCAAATGATGGATATTTTGTCCATCGTGTTCATGGCAGCCAGAAGTGGATTTTTTGTTAAATCCCAATTCCTGACATTTGCCTCATAATCCTTTGAAAGTTTCCACTTCCATCACCTATTCAGGTACCAGACCCCGATAATCAATTGGATAACTGTTTTTCATTTCTCAATCCTGCCAACAATCAACTTCTTTCTATACCCCATAATTACTGGTACCTTTACCAAGAAAATAAGACCTTCCTATTTAACCTGTCCAGGTCTCTCAATATCATACACCTCAGCTAAATATTTCCTTTGTCTCTCCTGTTCTAAAGAAAACAACCCCAGTCTAGACAGCCTCTCCATATAACTGCAATTCCCTGTCCTTGGCAAGATTCTCATAAATCTTCTTTCTACCTCTGTAATACAATGATCAGAACACTACACAGTGCTCCAGCTGTGGCCTAATTAATATTTTATGCAATTTCAACATGCCCTTCATGCTTTTGCATTCTATGCCTTGGCCAACAAAGCCATGCATTCCATCTACCTTCTTCACCATTTTATTTGTCTGGCTACCTTCAGGCAATTGTGGACACACACTACAAGTGTTCCTCTACACTTTTTAGTCTCCTACTATTTATCATGTATTATCTTGCCTTGTCTGCTCATCTTGTGTTCTTTGTTGTACTGCAGACAAGAATTTAAATTGGTGCTCTCTGCTGTTTAAAATTATTCTGAGACTTATGCATGCTTCAAGGGATCCAAAATTGCAACTGTCAGACTTTACTCAAAGGCAGCCAGTGTTGTATGAAAAGAGCAGGTTTACTTGTTGCAAGTCAAGAGAATGTGGGTTGTGATATTTGGAAAATAACTGAATATGTAATAGAAAATGCACTTAACTCTGCAGACAAAATGTGTTGGTGCATGCTGTGAAAGAAAGAGCAATTTTGAGGATTGCCACACATCTTCCTATTTAGGAGGCCAAAGTAAGCAGTAGCACCAGATATTAATACTAGAAGTCTTATTCCAAGAAAATGATTATTTTGCAATAATTTGTGCAGTGATCTAGAGTTTCAAGGTAAGTATGCTCTGATGACACATTCTACGAAATGTACCACCTGCATTTCTGTTCGGTTAATTTACTTCCCGTACATCTCCCACCTACTAACAACCTCGATCATTTCGCTAATTCCTAATTCTTGCATAATTATCATGTTGTAAGTTTCATATTAACTTTAACAACTGGCACAAAATGACAGCTATTCAACCACAGCTGAATAGTAGATGCTATCATGTCCTTTCTGGTTGTAGTTGTGGCTGCACCGGTTGGCAGATTTCTGTCACAAGCTGCTTGGAGAAACTAACACCAGGAAAGGTAATGATGGAAAAACGGAAAGAGAAGATAAACAAAATATAAAATGGCTACGCTGAACTATATGACTCTAAATATTAATGGAATACATAACCAAATTAAAAGGAAGAAACTACTAAATTTACTGAAAAAGGAAAAAATAGATATAGCATTTGTCCAAGAAACACACTTAACTGAATTGGAGCACAAGAAATTAAAGAGAGATTGGGTAGGACATGTAACAGCAGCATCGTATAATTCAAAAGCAAGAGGAGTGGCTATATTAATTAGCAAAAATGTGCCATTTAAAATAGAAGAGGAAATAATAGATCCAGCAGGGAGATATGTTATGATAAAATGTCAGATATATTCAGAGCTTTGGAATCTACTTAATATATATTCACCTAACGAAGAAGATCAAAAGTTTATGCAAGATATCTTTTTGAAGGTAGCTAATACGCAAGGGAACATACTAATAGGAGGGGATTTCAATCTGAATTTAGATCCAAATATGGATAAAACGGGGAAAAAAATTAACAGGAAGAACAAAGTAACCAAATTTATAATTAAATCAATGCAAGAAATGAAACTTGTGGACATATGGAGGAAACAAAACCCAAAAGAAAAGGAATACTCATACTACTCGACTAGACATAAAACATACTCAAGGATAGACCTATTCCTGTTATCAGCCCACATACAAGGTAGAGTTAGGAAAACGGAATATAAAGCTAGACTATTATCGGACCACTCACCCCTGTTATTGGCAATAGAGCTAGAAGACATCCCTCCAAGAATGTATAGATGGAGATTAAACCCCATGCTACTTAAAAGACAGGATTTTAGAGAATTTATTGAAAAACAATTAAAAATGTACTTTGAAGTAAATACGGAATCAGTGGAAGATAAGTTTATACTATGGGACGCAATGAAAGCATTCATTAGAGGGCAAATAATAAGTTATGCAACCAAGATGAAGAAGGACTATAATCAGGAAACAGAGCAGTTGGAAAGGGAAATAATAAACATAGAAAAAAAATTATCAATAAAGGAAGATACAACCAAAAGAAGAGAATTGGCGGATAAAAAAATAAAATATGAAACATTACAAACATATAAGGTGGAGAAGAATATAATGAAGACAAAACAGAAATATTATGAACTAGGGGAAAAAACACACAAAATCCTAGCATGGCAGCTTAAGACAGAGCAAACTAAGAAAATGGTATTGGCAACAAGGAAAAAAGACAAACAAATTACATATAATCCAAAAGAAATTAAGGAAAACTTCAGAGAATTCTATGAACAATTATACCGAACCGAAAACGAAGGGAAAGAAGGGAAAATAGATGAATTTTTGACTAAAATTGAACTACCAAAACTACAAATAGAGGAACAAAATAAATTAACAGAACCATTTGGAACAGTAGAAATACAAGAGATAATAAAAAATTTACCAAATAATAAGACACCAGGAGAGGATGGACTCCCAATAGAATTCTACAAAACATTTAAAGACCTAATAATACCGCCCCTCCTGGATGTAATCAACCAGATTGATGAGACACAAAACTTACCAGATTCATGTAAAACAGCAATAATTACAGTGATACTAAAACAAGGGAAAGATCCACTCTCACCAGCGTCATATAGACCAATATCTCTGCTAAACACAGATTATAAGATAATAGCTAAACTATTAGCGAACAGATTAGCAGAACAGGTACCGAAAATGGTAAATTTAGACCAAACTGGATTTATCAAAAAAAGACGCACAACAGACAATATTTGTAAATTTATTAACTTAATTCATGCAGTAGAAGGAAATAAAGCACCGGCAGTAGCAGTTGCTTTAGACGCAGAGAAGGCCTTCGACAGAGTAGAATGGAATTACTTGTTCAAAGTATTGCAAAAATTCAGTTTACCGGAGAAGTTTATTAATTGGATTAAAGCATTATATAAGGGACCGTTAGCGAAAGTGACAGTAAATGGACATGTATCAAAGCAATTTAACTTAAGCAGGTCAACGCGGCAGGGATGCCCACTATCACCATTATTGTTTGCGCTAGCTATAGAACCACTAGCAGAATCGATAAGAAGAGATAATAATATAAAAGGAATAAAAATAAAAGACAGGGAATATAAAATCAGTCTGTTTGCGGATGATGTGATAGTGTACTTAACAGAACCAGAACTATCAATAAAAGAACTATATAAGAAATTGAAGGAATATGGAGAAGTGTCGGGATACAAGATAAACGTAAATAAAAGTGAAGCAATGCCTATGAATAACGCGGATTTCTCAAAATTTAAGGAGGAATCCCCATTCAGATGGCAAACGCAGGCAATAAGATACCTAGGTGTGCAAATAAACAAAAATCTAGGCCAATTATATAAACTCAATTACAATCCACTAATGAAAAAATTACAGGACGATTTAGAGCATTGGAAAGAGCTACCACTAACACTGATAGGAAGGATAAACTGTATTAAAATGAACATATTTCCAAGGATACTATACTTATTTCAGGCATTGCCAATACAACTGACAGAAAAATTCTTCAAAGAGTTAAAGAAAATAATAAGGAGATTTTTATGGAGAGGGGGGAAACCGAGGATAGCACTAGACAAATTAACAGAATGGTATAAACAAGGAGGCTTACAATTGCCAAACTTCAAAAATTATTATAGAGCCGCACAATTAAGGTACCTATCAGATTTTTATCAAACAAGGGAAAAACCAGACTGGACGAGACTAGAATTAGATAAAATAAGGGAAAAGATACCTGAACACATATTATATAAATAGGACGAAAAATTGGTACAACATAGAACTTCTCCAGTATTACACCATCTCCTCAATATATGGAAGAAGATTCATGTAGAAAGAAATAAAATAAATTACCAAATACCAAAACTAATATTGACGCAAAATAAGCTACTCCCTTTTACAATAGACAACCTTGCCTTTAGAAAATGGGAAAAAAAAGGGATTAAAAGAATAGAAAATTGTTTTTCAGGAAGTAGATTCTTATCCTTTGAACAAATGAGAGATAAGTACAATATAACGGGAGATACAGCGCTGGCATATTACCAACTGAGATCCTACTTGAAAGATAAATTAGGAAGCAACTTGAGTTTACCAGAGGGAAGTAACCTTGAATATGTGATTACAGATACAATGTTAATCAAAAGATTTATAAAAAATATGTATATTAAACTGCAAGAAAAGGAAAATGAGGAAACAAATGGTAAAACTAAACAAAAATGGGAACAAGATTTAAATATAAAGATAAAAAAGGAAACATGGGAGAAGTTATGCTCTGGAACGATGAGAAATACAATAAATACGAGGCTGCGTATGATACAATATAATTGGTTACACAGACTATACATTACACCGCAAAAGTTAAATAAATGGGACCCAACAGTATCTGATAGATGTTTTCGATGTAAAAAAGAAAGGGGAACAACAATTCATGCAATCTGGACATGTGAGAGAGTAGAAAAATTTTGGGATGATCTCAATCAGATATTAAATAAAATAACAGAAAACAATATACCAAAGAATCCAGAGATCTTTCTCCTAAGTAACATAAAAAATAAAGAATTTGGAATTGACTTGGAGGATGCACAAAAAAGATTTGTTAAGATAGCCCTAGCTGTAGCAAAAAAATGTATTATGTCAACCTGGAAATTGGAAGATAATTTGAAAATACAACAATGGTATATAGAAATGAATAAATGTATTCCATTAGAAAAAATAACATATAGTTTAAGAAATAATATTGAAATATTCGAACAAGTATGGGAGCCTTACATTAAATACAATAGCGAAAACCTACCGGGAACAAACATTACCTAAGTTGATGGAAGGAGAAGAAAAGAAAAGAATGGACTCAGTAGAATTTCTGGTGTATTTTTGTTGAATGACAACATTGTCTAACTGAATTAATGCAACCTAGATTGTATAACTAAAATGGATGAGAGGGGGGGGGATGGGGGGGTGGCTTGGGAGGAGGGAGGGGGGAGGGAGAAAAAGTCACTGTAAATGTGTGGAAAAGAAAAAGTGTATATCATGGCTATTGTGATTTATGGTGTGAAAAATAAAAAATTAAAAAAATAAAAAAAAAGAGAGAAACTAACACCGAGTCCTAATCTTTTTTGGAGTTGAGGTGAAAGAAAAGGATCCTTGAACCTATGGCAGATACTAAATGTTTGCCTTGCCCAGAATGTCCATATCCTGCAAATATGAAGGTCTGTGTGCCCTTCTATTCACACAGCTTGCCCAGTTTCACATCTCGTAATTCAGTCAGTTCAGCCCACCCAATGCTATTTGAACAGCACAGACTACTCCCTGTAGAGGAGGCATGTATCAAAATAGACCATCGGGCAATAGTTATAAGTACTTACTGCTAATATATACAAATAATGGAGGTGAGAAATCTTCATTTGTTCAGCTTTAACAATTTGATTATTTTTGGGGGGGGGGGGGGGACTGGACAAGGCCAGCATTGATTGCCCATCTCTCATTGTCTTTGACAAGGTGGTTGTCAGCTAACTTCTTGAACAATTTCATTTTGGCCCGTTGAGCCTGCCCTGCCATTTTGTATGATCTGCCTCAGGTCACAACAACTCCTCAAAGCCAGATTCAAAGTTTTTCCTGCAGGTCTGGTACAACTTCTATATATCGGTATGTAAACTGTACTCAAGAAAAAGATACGTATCCAAAGAGAGAACTGTAAACAAAGAAATGTAAATAAACTGACTGTACAATAAGAAAAAAAAATCAGCAATAAATAATGTGCAAACTAAGAGTCCAGAAATGATGTTTAGCAGTCTGATAGTGGAAGGGTAGCATCTGTTCCAGAACCTGGTGGTATGTGTCTTGTGGCACCTGTACCACTTTCCTGAAGGCAGCTGTGAAAACAGACCATGTCCTGGGAGGTGTAGGTTCTTGATAATTGCTGTTGCTACTCTCCATGTTTTCTCGATGGTTGGGAGAATTTTGCCTGTGATGTACTGGGCTGCATCCACTATCTATTACAGGCCTTTCTGCTCAGAGATATTGGTGCCTTCATACCAGGCTGTAATACAGCTGGTCAGCACACTTTCCACTATACATCCGAAGAATATTGCCAAGGTTTTTGATGTCATACCGAACCTCCACAAACTCCTGAGGAAGTAGAATTGCTGATGTGCTGCCTTCACGATAACATTAGTTTGTTGGGTCCAGGAAAGGTTCTCTGAGATAGTGACTCCCAAGAATTTAAACTTGCTCTCCCTCTCCATCTTTGATCCCCCAATGATCACTGGATCATACATCTCTGGTTTTCCCTTCCTAAAATCTATAATCAGCTCTTTGGTTTTGGTGATATTGGGTGAGAGGTTGTTGGTAGTGCACCATTCAGCCAAGTTTTCAATATTCCACCTACCGGCACCACCTACGGCTCCTAGAACGCTTCCACCAGCGTTGTCTCCGCTCCATCCTCAACATCCATTGGAGCGCTCACACCCCTAACATCGAGGTACTCGAGATGGCAGAGGTCGACAGCATCGAGTCCACGCTGCTGAAGATCCAGCTGCGCTGGATGGGTCACGTCTCCAGAATGGAGGACCATCGCCTTCCCAAGATCGTATTATATGGCGAGCTCTCCACTGGCCACCGTGACAGAGGTGCACCAAAGAAAAGGTACAAGGACTGCCTAAAGAAATCTCTTGGTGCCTGCCACATTGACCACCGCCAGTGGGCTGATAACGCCTCAAACCGTGCATCTTGGCGCCTCACAGTTTGGCGGGCAGCAGCCTCCTTTGAAGAAGACCGCAGAGCCCACCTCACTGACAAAAGGCAAAGGAGGAAAAACCCAACACCCAACCCCAACCAACCAATTTTCCCTTGCAACCGCTGCAATCGTGTCTGCCTGTCCCGCATCGGACTGGTCAGCCACAAACGAGCCTGCAGCTGACGTGGACTTTTTACCCCCTCCATAAATCTTCGTCCGCGAAGCCAAGCCAAAGACCTGTATGCTGACTCACTGCCCCTTTTTATACAGCCCACTACTGTGGTATCACCAGCAAATTTGTAAATGCTGTTACCATACAGAGCCACACTGTCATAGGTGTAAAGTGATTAGAGAAGGGAACTAAGTATGTAACCCTGTGGTGCTCCAGTGCTGATGGAGATTGTGGAGGAACTTTTCTTGCCAATCTGCACTGATTGAGATCTGGAGGAGAGAAAATTCAGGATCCAGTTACCCAGTGGGGCATTTCAGCCCAGGTCTTAGTTTTTGCTGATTAGTTTTAAAGGGATGATGGTGTTGAATATTAAACTGTCGTTGATAAAGAGCATCCTGATGTTTGCATCTCTGCTCCCTTGATATTCCAGGGTTTTGTGTAGAGCCAGTGAGATGGCATATTGCAATAGGCAAATTAGAATGGATCCAAGTCACCACTCAGTCAGGAACTGATATGCTTCAACACTAGCCTCACAAAACATTTCATCACTGTGGAGGTGAGTGCCACTTATTGGTAGTCATTTAAACAGGTTATCACACACTTCTTGGGCACCAGTGCAATTGAGGCCTGTTTGAAACAGGTGGATACCTGTCAATGAGATATTGCTATCTGTGAAAACTTTGGCCAGTTGGTCAGCACAGGATTTCAGTACATGGCTGGGTTCTCCATCCGAATTGGGTGTTTTTTTGGATTCACTCTCCTGAAGGCTACACTTGTGTCATCCCAACAGTAGAGAATCTTCAGGGGATGTGGGAGTGCATAGTTGTTCTTCCTTGTTCTGCTGATCAAATTGGGCATAGAAGGTATTGAGCACATCTGGGCACTGGATTAGCAGGCTATGTCATTTAGGCCCTTCAATTCCCCCATCTTTTAAAGACTTACCTACCTTCACTTTCAATACTCCACAATTCTCTGAAATAGCAAATTCCAATAGAAGAAATTTCTAGGTACCTGTTTTAAATAACCATTCCCTTACCTTAGGACTGTGTCCCCTTGTTTGACACAATCCCAAATATTAGTGTTTTTTTTTAATGTTTCAATTTTCTGAATTCCAAAGGGTCCATTTCCATGCTGAATGCTCTATGTCTGTATGATTTGGAGGAGAGAGGCTTGGAGGGGCGGGGAGGGAAAAGAGAGGCCTGATTTCAATGCTGAGCTCAGACAGTTGTATGCTCTGAATGTGAAAGCAAAGGTTTCCCTCAGGTGTTTATGTCTCCTGACCCACCCCAAAGGCTGATAGACTAATTGCTTGCACTTAATCTAAACTTTCTGTCAGGGCATAAGCTAGAAATTAAAACTGATCACTTCTGAAGGGACACAATTTATATATTATGTGCTTAAAGGGTACACATTCTTCATTCACGTGCTTAATGTTTCATAGTTTCTGCTGAAAATTGTCTGTGCACATCCATGTTTCTGCACTGTCTTTCTTGAATACTTTCTTTGCACCTTCTTTCAGGCTTTGATATTTTTCTTGAATTTAGTCAGAATGGAACAAAATGCATCTGATAGATCCTAACTAATGATCAAAATGATTACAAAAGATTCAGAATAACTTCTTTACTTTTGTATAGTCTGCTAAAGTTAACAATTGTAAATGTTATTTTTTAAACAGCCAGATCAATTTTTCCTGTCACATTTAGCTTTTTGTTTTCATCTGCCTGGTTTTACGTCAATAGAATTATGACTTAAATCTCTTCTTCTTGTTTTATCTGTACTCGGTACAGATTGGTTTTTCATGTAGTCTGCCTGCTTCACTCAGTGCTCTTGTTATATTCTTCACCAATGAAAACAGTTGAGAATTAGTTGTCAACCTTTGCAGTTATGCCTTGTACAGCTAGATGCAAGCCATCTATATTAAAATGAGAATTGTCATGTGGGGAAGGATCACTGGCCTATATTCCTATTCAGTTTAAAAACAGACCTATTCAAAATTCTTTATTTTTCATAAATTTCATTGCTATGTATCTCTTTAAATCTATGGACTTCAGTTATGTCGTATTTGTGTGTGCAATTCTGGTCATCCCAATGGAAGCTGTGGAAAGAGTGCAGTAGTGACTTACCAGAATGTTTCTCTGCAAGAAGAGGTTGGATATATTTGGGTTATTTTATCTGGAGTGTCAAAGGCAGAGGGATGACTTGATGGAAGCTTTGTATTAGTCCCTAAAACAGACTGCCAGGAGTACTGGCAGAAACAGATACAATAGTAGGATTGAAGAAGCTCAAGATGGGCACAAGAATATGCAGAAAATAGAAGGATATACAATATACCAAATGCAAGCAGCAGAGTTTTACTTTAATGGGATTTATGTCTGGCACACACATTTCAGCCAAAGAGCCTGTTCCTGTCCTGTGGCCTGTGTATGCTTTACAGGGCAGTTTTTGAATGTTCACATTAGCTACCTTCTCCTCACTTCTCACCACCCCCAGCCCCATCCCACCAAACACAAGCCTTATTTAATCAAAGGACTTTATCAAGTTAGTCAACCATTTTTTTACTATTTGCACTAGTTGGCAGAACAGATAAGTACATTTTCTTTCAGATTGTTTTTTAAAGTTTTCAAAAACAGATGTTTGGCCACTTAATTTCTGCAATTAGGTAATATAACACAGTCCTCTAGTCAATTGACAAGCACCCAACAATAGTCTTGAAAAATTACACTACAGGAAAATAGGACCCATCTCAATACATATACTAAGTCTTATCATTTAACACTGTAGTGCCAGCCGACACATCAAGGTCTGCAGTTATGAAAACTGATTAATGGATTCTTTGTTATTGCATAATGCTGCTTTATTTTCTGTTTGCAGACAAGGAAATGATTATTATATCATGTCAAATTCATATATCTATGCTTTCCATTCATCTATAACACAGAACCATGAAGATGATTAACCACTCAACGACCTCCAAATAATAGATAAATAAAAAATGTATTACGTTATTTGAAATCTTCAACAAGTTTCAGCATGTTTCAGACCACAACAGAGTAAAAATTCACAGCATATCTTTTTTTCCCCACAGATGTCTTGAGATATCTTGAAGAGAGGTGCTGGAAGCAAATAAAGCATAAAGGTAGATGAATTCCTGGGGCCTGATCAAGTGCATCCAAGGACATTGTGGGAATCTAGGAAAGGAATTGGGGTTGTGGCAGGGTGGGGGGGATGGATTCCTGGAAGAGATATTTGCATCAACATTAGCCAGTGGACTGGAAGGTACTAATATTGTGCTTTTATCTAAGAAAGGCAGCAAGGACAAGCAGGCTGGTGAGTGCAATATCAGTTGGTGATAAGTACGAGAGGGGATTCTGAGGAACGAAATTGGCATGAATTTAATAAAGGAAAAACTGACTGGGACAATCAGCATGAAAGACATGCTTTATGAATTTATGTTTTTTTGAAGTGATGATCAAGAAGATTCATGATGGCAGGGCGTAGACACTGTCAAAACAGATTTTAGCAAGGTCTTTGACAAACTTTTGCATGGTAGGCTAGTCCAGAAGGTTAGATCACATGGGATTGAGAGTGAGCTACTCATTTGGATATAGAACCACTTGATTGAAGTAGATTGATGTTATTCATACTGGAAGCCTGTGATAAGTAGTATGCCACAGGGATCAGTGCTGGGTCCACTGCTGGCATCTATATTAATGATTTAATGACAATGTAGTTTGCATGGTTAATAGGTTTACAGATTACACTACAATTGGTGGTAGGATGGTCAGTGAAGGTTATCTGATATTACAACTGGATCTAGGTAAGATGGGAAGGTGGGCTAAGAAATGGCAGGTAGACTTTAACTCAGATAAGTGTAAAATGTTCTACTCTGGTAGGTTAAACATGGGCAGGACTAACATGATGAATGATAGAGTCCTGTAGAGTGTTGCAGACTAGAAGGACCAAAGAGTACAAGTACATTGTTGCATGAAAGTGGTGGCACAGGTAGACAGGGTGATGAAGAAGACATTTGCCACGCTTGCCTTTATCATTGAGTACTGGAGCAGGGAGGCAACTTTATCACTGTTCAA
This sequence comes from Narcine bancroftii, assembly GCF_036971445.1. Lineage (NCBI taxonomy): Eukaryota > Metazoa > Chordata > Chondrichthyes > Torpediniformes > Narcinidae > Narcine > Narcine bancroftii. The sequence goes on from NC_091469.1 coordinate 340,335,234, forward strand.
GACATTGATGAGACCATGCTTGGAATGTACTAATTTCAGTTAACTCAGCTATAGGAAATAGGTCATCAAGCTGGAAGTGTGCAGAAAAGATTCAGAAAAGCATTGCTGAAAGTGAAGGGCTTGAATTCTAAATAGAGACTAGGACTTTTCTCCCTGGAGCATTGAAGGCTGAGGCTGTCTTTATGGAGCTATATAAAATCATTGGGGCATACACAAGGTAAATGGTCTTTGTCTTTTACTCCGGGGTAGAGAGTTAAAAACAAGCTAGATTTTAAAAGGATCTGAGAGTCAACTTTCTCTTTTACTGAGAGTGTGGTAAGTATGTGGAAGGGGCTGCCAAGGAAGTGGTAAAGACAGTTTCAATTACAACATTTAAATGATATTTGGACAGGAACATAGGAAAAAGTGAGTGGGAAATGGATGAAGCACAGGCACATGGGACTGGCTTATGGAGAATATTTGGTCAGCATGGACAAGGACAAAGAGTCATTTTCAGTGTTGTAAAGGTCTAGGACTCTGCACAAATCTTTCTTTGGCTTGGCTTCGCGGACGAAGATTTATGGAGGGGGTAAAAAGTCCACGTCAGCTGCAGGCTCGTTTGTGGCTGACCAGTCCGATGCGGGACAGGCAGACACGATTGCAGCGGTTGCAAGGGAAAATTGGTTGGTTGGGGTTGGGTGTTGGGTTTTTCCTCCTTTGCCTTTTGTCAGTGAGGTGGGCTCTGCGGTCTTCTTCAAAGGAGGCTGCTGCCCGCCAAACTGTGAGGCGCCAAGATGCACGGTTTGAGGCGTTATCAGCCCACTGGCGGTGGTCAATGTGGCAGGCACCAAGAGATTTCTTTAGGCAGTCCTTGTACCTTTTCTTTGGTGCACCTCTGTCACGGTGGCCAGTGGAGAGCTCGCCATATAATACGATCTTGGGAAGGCGATGGTCCTCCATTCTGGAGACGTGACCCATCCAGCGCAGCTGGATCTTCAGCAGCGTGGACTCGATGCTGTCGACCTCTGCCATCTCGAGTACCTCGACGTTAGGGGTGTGAGCGCTCCAATGGATGTTGAGGATGGAGCGGAGACAACGCTGGTGGAAGCGTTCTAGGAGCTGTAGGTGGTGCCGGTAGAGGACCCATGATTCGGAGCCGAACAGGAGTGTGGGTATGACAACGGCTCTGTATACGCTTATCTTTGTGAGGTTTTTCAGTTGGTTGTTTTTCCAGACTCTTTTGTGTAATCTTCCAAAGGCGCTATTTGCCTTGGCGAGTCTGTTGTCTATCTCATTGTCGATCCTTGCATCTGATGAAATGGTGCAGCCGAGATAGGTAAACTGGTTGACCGTTTTGAGTTTTGTGTTCCCGATGGAGATGTGGGGGGGCTGGTAGTCATGGTGGGGAGATGGCTGATGGAGGACCTCAGTTTTCTTCAGGCTGACTTCCAGGCCAAACATTTTGGCAGTTTCCGCAAAGCAGGACGTCAAGCGCTGAAGAGCTGGCTCTGAATGGGCAACTAAAGCGGCATCATCTGCAAAGAGTAGTTCACGGACAAGTTTCTCTTGTGTCTTGGTGTGAGCTTGCAGGCGCCTCAGATTGAAGAGACTGCCATCCGTGCGGTACCGGATGTAAACAGCGTCTTCATTGTTGGGGTCTGCACAAATACTACTGAATAAAATCTCAAATTAAGCTAAATTGAGAGGCTCAACCAGGGAAAACTGTGAGTATCTCCTGAAATACACTAATGATCTGAAAACAAAAGATAAAGCTTAAGATCATCTTTACATTTACTGTCATTAGCCTTGTTAAATATCCCCCTCCCAGATGGGATCAGTTACAATTAGAAATTACCTTTCCCAGCTCATGGTTGCAAGAGTATGTGACAGGGTAAGCTCTTTGCAGTGAATGAATTTCCATGATGAAAGAAAATCCAGCTTACCCTTATAAGTGAAGAGCTAATGCTGCAAGAAACTTTGAAGTTGAAACCACAGAATGTAGTAGACGTGTTTACCAAAATTCCCCGTCTCTGGGCATATCGCAGTGGATTGGAAGATAGCAAATGTCATGTTACTGTTTAAATATTCTCTTTGGCTTGGCTTCGCTGATGAAGATTTATGGAGGGGGTAAATGTCCACGTCAGCTGCAGGCTCGTTTGTGGCTGACAAGTCCGATGCGGGACAGGCAGACACGGTTGCAGCGGTTGCAGGGGAAAATTGGTTGGTTGGGGTTGGGTGTTGGGTTTTTCCTCCTTTGTCTTTTGTCAGTGAGATGGGCTCTGCGGTCTTCTTCAAAGGAGGTTGCTGCCCGCCGAACTGTGAGGCGCCAAGATGTACGGTTTGAGGCAATATCAGCCCACTGGCGGTGGTCAATGTGGCAGGCACCAAGAGATTTCTTTAGGCAGTCCTTGTACCTCTTCTTTGGTGCACCTCTGTCACGGTGGCCAGTGGAGAGGTCGCCATATAACACGATCTTGGGAAGGCGATGGTCCTCCATTCTGGAGACGTGACCCACCCAGCGCAGCTGGATCTTCAGCAGCGTGGACTCGATGCTGTCGGTCTCTGCCATCTCGAGTACTTCAATGTTAGGGATGAAGGCGCTCCAATGAATGTTGAGGATGGAGCGGAGACAACGCTGGTGGAAGCGTTCTAGGAGCCGTAGGTGATGCCGGTAGAGGACCCATGATTCAGAGCCGAAGAGGAGTGTGGGTTGCCCATTCAGAGCCAGCTCTTCAGCGCTTGACGTCCTGTTTTGCGGAAACTGCCAAAATGTTTGGCCTGGAAGTCAGCCTGAAGAAAACGGAGGTCCTCCATCAGCCAGCTCCCCACCATGACTACCAGCCCCCCCACATCTCCATCAGGCACACAAAACTCAAAACAGTCAACCAGTTTACCTATCTCGGCTGCACCATTTCATCAGATGCAAGGATCGACAACGAGATAGACAACAGACTCGCCAAGGCAAATAGCACCTTTGGAAGACTACACAAAAGAGTCTGGAAAAACAAGCAACTGAAAAACCTCACAAAGATAAGCGTATACTGTTTAAATATATAATACAAACAAATAACAGGCAACTATAGGCCAGTTTCCTTAATCTGTATTGGGCAAATGCTTGAAGCTTTCATTCAGCAAGAAATAACACAATATCTTGATTTAAATTGTTCTATCAGGTCAACTGAGTGGTTAAGAGTCTAGCAGATGGAGCATAATGTTGATAAACATGAGCTCATTCATTTTAGAAGGAAAAACAGTAATTTGGATTATTATTTCAATTGTGTAAGATTACAAGACTTGGGAGTCAAAATCTCAGAATCGGGTTTATTGTCACGAACAAGTCACGAAATGTTGTTTTGTGGCAACAGTAATGCACAGAACCAGGTACATAAAAATAAATAATCAGTGCAAAAAAGACAAAAAATGAGGGAGTGTCCATTGGTTCATTGTCCATTCAGAAATCTGATGGAGGAGGAGATGAAGCTGCTTTTGTAACATTGAGTGCCTGCCTTCAGGCTCCTGTACCTCCTTGCTGATGGTGGCTGTGAGGCTATAACTGGATGATGAAGGTCTTTGATGATAAAAGCTGCTTTCTTAAGGCACTGCCTGTTAAAGACATCCCTTAATGAAGTGGACTCATGGTCAATGATGATGGTGGCCCAGTTTACAATTCTACGTAGCCTTCTCCTGTCCTGTGCGTTGGCACCTCCACACCAGTCAGTGATGCAACCAGTCAGAATGCTCTCAACAGGACACCTGGAGAAAATTGTCAAAAGTTTTTGATGACATTTCAAATTTCCTCAAATTCCTGACAAAATATAGCCCCTGGTAAGCCTTCTTCATGATTGTATCAACATAATTGCCTTAGGATACGTCTTCAGAGATACTGACACCCAGGAATTGGAAGTTTCTCACCCCACTGATGCCTCAATGAGGACTGGTTTATGTTTTCCTGGTTTCCCCTTTCTGAAGTCCACAGATTTAATTCCTTAGTTTTACTGACGTTGAGGGCAAGGTTATTGTGGTGACACCATTCGACCAGCTGATCTAGCACTCCTGTACACTTCTTGATTGCCATCTGTGATTCTGCCGACAACCATGGTGCATCTCATATTTGCAGATGGCATTTGAGTTGTGCCGACCCACACAGTCATGGTTTAGGGGGAAGTAAAGCAGTGGGCTCAGTGCACATACTTGGGGTGAACCTTTGTTGATTGCAAGGAGAAGAGATTGTTGCCGATCTACATTGACTGTGGTCTTCTAATGAGGAAGTCAAAGATTCAGTTGCAGAGGGAGGAACAGAGGCCCAAGTTTTGAAGCTTGCTGACCAGTACTGAACGGATGATGGTGTTCAAAGCTGAGATATAATCGATAAAAATCAGCCTTATGTAGTATTGCTGTCATCCAGATGATCTAGGGCTGATTGGAGAGCAAGTGGGATTGCATCTGTTGTGGAACAGTTGTGGCAATATGCAAATTGCAGTGGGTCCAGGTCTTTACTTAGATGCGAGTTAATTCTGGCCATGCCAACCTCTCAAAGCATTTAATTACAGTTGATGTGAATGTTCCTGGGAAACAGCTCACTCTGCTCTTCTTGGGCACTGGGATGATAGATGCCCTCTTGAAGTAGGTGGGAACCTCCATTTGCAGCAGTGAGAGATCGAAAATACCTGTGAACACTCCAGCTAATTGGCGGGCACAGATTTTCAGTACCGTCAGGTATATCATCAGGGCTCCCTTTTGAAAGAATGTTTTTATGTTGGCCTCTGAAAAAGATATCACAAGTCACAAGCATCTGTAAGGATTCTCACTGGTACAATTAAATTTTCCCTTTGAAAGTGAGCATAAAAGATTATCAGCTTATCGGAGAGTAGAGCATCACAGCCATTTCTGATGTTAGGTTTCACCTTGAAGGAATAAACTTGATTGCAAGCCCTCTCATAGCTGGCATGTTTCTGATTCAATTTCTAACTTCACTCAGGATTGCTTCTTTGCTTAAAGATAGCCTTCCACAGGTCTTACCTTGTCTTCTTATGGAGATCTGGATTACTGGTCTTAATCACCATTGATCCTGCCCTCAGCAGGCCATGAATCCTTTGGTTCACCCACTGCTTTTCCTTGAACTACTCATGGAATGTATGCGTGGTCACACACTCATCCTTACAGATCGTGCTGAAGTCAGTGACAGCTGTGGCATATTCATTCAAATATAATGAATACTTGAAATATTGTCCAGTCACCAACTTTGTATGAAGGGTAAAAAGTTGGTTTGCAGGTACAACAGATAATCAAGAATGAAATGTTGGTCTTCATTGTTAGAGTGATTGAATTTCAGAGCAGAGATGATCTAATGCAACAGTGCCGAGTACTGGTTAAGCTGCCCTTGAAACACTGCTTGCAGTTCTGGTCTCCATACTCGAGAAAAGAAATTCAGGCTTCGGAGACAGTACAGAGGAGGTTCATCAGGTTGATCCTGGAGATTAAGAGATAGTCTGTAAGGAGTGATTGACACCTGGGACTAAACTTGCTGGAATTCAAAAGAATGAGAGGGAATCTTTTTGAAATACGTAATTATGAATGGGCTAGATAACTTTGAAACAAGAATATTGTTTTTCCTAGTAGGTGAGATTAGAACTGGAAGTCATAGCCTCAAAATTCGGTAGATATAGTATGGAATTTAAGAGAAACTGCTTTTCCTGGAGAGTCGTGAATTTGTGAAATTCTCTGCCCCATTAAGCTGCCTCATTAAATATATTCAAAACATAGTTAGACATACTTCTGCATTATAGGCAGGGAGGTAGAGCTGAGTCCGCAGACAGATCAGCCATGATCTTATTAAAAGGCAGAGCAGGCTTGATGGGCCAAATGGTCTACTCCTGCTCCTGTTTTTATGTTATGTTCAAAATAACTCTTGTGAATCCCTGGCTCTTTGCCATTCAAAGCAGAGAAACCATTCAAGATGACATTGGGAACCTTAAAGCCATGCAAAGGAATCATCCAGTTGTTCGGTGTACATGGAAGACAGAGCACATGGAGGAGTCACGTGATGGAGTAGTGGCCGGACGGAGAACTCCAGCCCTCTCCAGAAAAGTCGGGAAAAACAAGAGAAAATACAAAGGCACAGAAATAAAAGTTAAAGAAAAGTGAGTATAAAGGTGGAAAGAAGATGGAGACAAAAGAAGAAAAATCAAAATCAACGGTAAGAAGAGAGGAAGAGAAGACAACGGAGGAAAAAGATGAAGGCCTTACCTGTCCGAAGAGGCCCGCTGTGGAGAGAGGAGCCCGCTACCTCAGGTCGGTAGAAAAAGAACTACAACAATGGCTCGCAGAGCCGAGTAAAAGTGCGCAACTGCGCATGAAAAAAAACACACCGACGGGAGGGGGGACCAGCTGGGGAGTCGATCTCCACAGCCGGCAACGACAGCTGCAGAACACCTGCAGCAAGAAGAGACCACAGAAGACAATAGAAACAAGAAAGAAGGTAAGGGCAACAAAGAAACAACAGATGGCCAACCCAGAGGAAGAAGAAGAGGAAGAATACAGTGAAATAGATGAAGGGAAAGGCAAGGTAAAGGATATACTTTCTCTTGTTAGAGGATACATGGAGTCATTTAAAGAATGGCAAACACAGGAATTCAATGATTTAAGAAGAAGAATAAACAACACAGAAGAGAAAGTGAATAAAATAGATATGACCTTAACAGAAATGGGGAAAAAAATGGACAAGATGGAAGAACGGGCAGTAGCAGCAGAAATGGAGGTAGAAGACTTAAAAAAGAAATTGGAGGAATCTAATAAAAAAACTAAAGAGACACAAGAACTACTAGCTCAAAAAAATAGATATAATGGAAAATTATAACAGAAGAAATAACATAAAGATAGTGGGCCTTAAGGAAGATGAAGAAGGCAAGAATATGAGGGAGTTTATAAAAGAGTGGATCCCTAAGACCCTAGGATGCCCAGAACTACAGCAAGAAATGGAAATAGAAAGGGCACATAGAGCATTGGCCTCTAAACCACAACCACAACAAAAACCAAGATCTATTGTAGTAAAATTCCTAAGATATACTACAAGAGAAAAGGTACTGGAGAAGACAATGGAAAAAGTAAGAGAGGGCAACAAACCACTGGAGTATAAAGGGCAAAAAATCTTCATTTATCCAGATATAAGTTTTGAACTCCTAAAGAAGAGAAAAGAGTTCAATACAGCAAAGGCGATTTTTTGGAAGAAAGGGTATAAATTTATACTGAAGCATCCTGCGGTATTGAAAATATTTATTCCAGGACAACAAAACAGACTATTCTCGGATCCAGAAGAAGCACGAAAATTTGCAGAACAATTACAAAAATAGACTGAGGGATGAAGACGGGTAATGAGAGTAAAAATGACCACGATTGATATGTATGCGGGTAAAGAGGTATAAGAGTGAATAGAGACAATGTGCATACGTGAAAGTATCTGTAATTAGAGGAAAATATAGATAGTATAGACAAGAATTAATAAGGGAAGGTAATGGAATAGAGAGAATAAGGAGGGAATTAAAAGAGTGACCTTTGTGACATATGAAAAGTGAAATCTTTTCTGGGGGGGGCTGGGTGGGGGAAAAGAGCGGTCACTGCAAAATCAGTTGACGCTTGCGAGTGGATTCGCAAATCCAAATGGAGAGCGGAGATGTGGTTGTCCGACAAGGGATAAAGGACAACTCAGGAGGGGAAGGGGAGATTGGGGATAAAGAAGATAAAAATAGGAGAATAAGGAAAATGTTGGATGTTGTAGGAATGTTGTCTTGTAAAGAGTTGAAAATAAGAAAACAGAAATGGAAAAGGAGGAAAGGTAATGATGGAAAAACGGAAAGAGAAGATAAACAAAATATAAAATGGCTACGTTGAACTATATGACTTTAAATATTAATGGAATACATAACCAAATTAAAAGGAAGAAACTACTAAATTTACTGAAAAAGGAAAAAATAGATATAGCATTTGTCCAAGAAACACACTTAACTGAATTGCTGCACAAGAAATTAAAGAGAGATTGGGTAGGACATGTAACAGCAGCATCGTATAATTCAAAAGCAAGAGGAGTGGCTATATTAATTAGCAAAAATGTGCCATTTAAAATAGAAGAGGAAATAATAGATCCAGCAGGGAGATATGTTATGATATGATTCGGAGCTTTGGAATCTACTTAATATATATTCACCTAACGAAGAAGATCAAAAGTTTATGCAAGATATCTTTTTGAAGGTAGCTAATACGTAAGGGAACATACTAATAGGAGGGGATTTCAATCTGAATTTGGATCCAAATATGGATAAAACGGGGAAAAAAATTAACAGGAAGAACAAAGTAACCAAATTTATAATTAAATCAATGCAAGAAATGAAACTTGTGGACATATGGAGGAAACAAAACCCAAAAGAAAAGGAATACTCATACTACTCGACTAGACATAAAACATACTCAAGAATATACCTATTTTTGTTATCAGCTAGTATGCAGGATAGAGTAAGAAAAACAGAATATAAAGCGAGAATGCTATCGGACCATTCACCCTTAATACTGACAGTAAAGCTAGAGGACATCCCTCCAAGAATGTATAGATGGAGATTAAACCCCATGCTACTTAAAAGACAGGATTTTAGAGAATTTATTGAAAAACAATTAAAAATGTATTTTGAAGTAAATACGGAATCAGTGGAAGATAAGTTTATACTATGGGACGCAATGAAAGCATTCATTAGAGGGCAAATAATAAGTTATGTAACCAAGATGAAGAAGGACTATAATCAGGAAACAGAGCAGTTGGAAAGGGAAATAGTAAACATAAAAAAAAAATTAGCAATAAAGGAAGATACAACCAAAAGAAGAGAATTGGCGGATAAAAAAATAAAATATGAAACATTACAAACATATAAGGTGGAGAAGAATATAATGAAGACAAAACAGAAATATTATGAACTAGGTGAAAAAACACACAAAATTTTAGCATGGCAGCTTAAGACAGAGCAAACTAAGAAAATGGTATTGGCAACAAGGAAAAAAGACAAACAAATTACATATAATCCAAAAGAAATTAAGGAAAACTTCAGAGAATTCTATGAACAATTATACCGAACTGAAAACGAAGGGAAAGAAGGGAAAATAGATGAATTTTTGACTAAAATTGAACTACCAAAACTACAAATAGAGGAACAAAATAAATTAACAGAACCATTTGGAACAGTAGAAATACAAGAGATAATAAAAAAATTACCAAATAATAAGACACCAGGAGAGGATGGACTCCCAATAGAATTCTACAAAACATTTAAAGACCTATTAATACCGCCCCTCCTGGATGTAATCAACCAGATTGATGAGACACAAAACTTACCAGATTCATGTAAAACAGCAATAATTACAGTGATACTAAAACAAGGGAAAGACCCACTCTCACCAGCGTCATATAGACCAATATCTTTGCTAAACACAGATTATAAGATAATAGCTAAACTATTAGCAAACAGATTAGCAGAACAGGTACCGAAAATGGTAAATTTAGACCAAACTGGATTTATCAAAAAAAGACGCACAACAGACAATATTTGTAAATTTATTAACTTAATTCATGCAGTAGAAGGAAATAAAGCACCTGCAGTAGCAGTTGCTTTAGACGCAGAGAAGGCCTTCGACAGAGTAGAATGGAATTATTTGTTCAAAGTATTGCAAATATTCAGTTTACCGGAGAAGTATATTAATTGGATTAAAGCATTATATAAGGGACCGTTAGCGAAAGTGACAGTAAATGGACATGTATCAAAGCAATTTAACTTAAGCAGGTCAACGTGGCAGCGATGCCCACTATCACCATTGTTGTTTGCGCTAGCGATAGAACCACTAGCAGAATCGATAAGAAGAGATAATAATATAAAAGGAATAAAAATAAAAGACAGGGAATATAAAATCAGTCTGTTTGCGGATGATGTGATAGTGTACTTAACAGAACCAGAACTATCAATAAAAGAACTATATAAGAAATTGAAGGAATATGGAGAAGTGTCGGGATACAAGATAAACGTAAATAAAAGTGAAGCAATGCCTATGAATAACGCGGATTTCTCAAAATTTAAGAAGGAATCCCATTCAGATGGCAAATGCAGGCAATAAGATACCTAGGTGTACAAATAAACAAAAATCTAGGCCAATTATATAAACTCAATTACAATCCACTAATGAAAAAATTACAGGACGATTTAGAGCATTGGAAAGAGCTACCACTAACACTGATAGGAAGGATAAACTGTATTAAAATGAACATTTTTCCAAGGATACTATACTTATTTCAGGCATTGCCAATACAACTGACAGAAAAATTCTTCAAAGAGTTAAAGAAAATAATAAGGAAATTTTTATGGAGAGGGGGGAAACCGAGGATAGCACTAGATAAATTAACAGAATGGTATAAACAAGGAGGCTTACAATTGCCAAACTTCAAAAATTATTATAGAGCCGCACAATTAAGGTACCTATCAGATTTTTATCAAACAAGGGAAAAACCAGACTGGACGAGACTAGAATTAGATAAAATAGGGGAAAAGATACCTGAACACATATTATATAAATAGGACGAAAAATTGGTACAACATAGAACTTCTCCAGTATTACACCATCTCCTCAATATATGGAAGAAGATTCATGTAGAAAGAAATAAAACAAATTATCAATTACCAAAACTAATATTGACGCAAAATAATCTACTCCCTTTTACAATAGACAACCTTTCCTTTAGAAAATGGGAAAAAAAAAGGGATTAAAAGAATAGAAAATTGTTTTTCAGGAAGTAGATTCTTATCCTTTGAACAAATGAGAGATAAGTACAATATAACTGGAGATACAGCGCTGGCATATTACCAACTAAGATCCTACTTGAAAGATAAATTAGGAAGCAATTTGAGTTTACCAGAGGGAAGTAACCTTGAATATGTGATTACAGATACAATGTTAATCAAAAGATTTATAACAAATATGTATATTAAACTGCAAGAAAAGGAGAATGAGGAAACAAATGGTAAAACTAAACAAAAATGGGAACAAGATTTAAATATAAAGATAAAAAAGGAAACATGGGAGAAATTATGTTCTGGAACGATGAGAAATACAATAAATACGAGGCTGCGTATGATACAATATAATTGGTTACACAGACTATACATTACACCGCAAAAGTTAAATAAATGGGACCCAACAGTATCTGATAGATGTTTTCGATGTAAAAAAGAAAGGGGAACAACAATTCATGCAATCTGGACATGTGAGAGAGTAGAAAAATTTTGGGATGATCTCAATCAGATATTAAATAAAATAACAGAAAACAATATACCAAAGAATCCAGAGATCTTTCTCCTAAGTAACATAAAAAATAAAGAATTTGGAATTGACTTGGAAGATGCACAAAAAAGATTTGTTAAGATAGCCCTAGCCGTAGCAAAAAAATGTATTATGTCAACCTGGAAATTGGAAGATAATTTGAAAATACAACAATGGTATATAGAAATGAATAAATGTATTCCATTAGAAAAAATAACATATAGTTTAAGAAATAATATTGAAATATTCGAACAAGTATGGGAGCCTTACATTACGAAAACCTACCGGGGACAAACATTACCTAAGTTGATGGAAGGAGAAGAAAAGAAAAGAATGGACTCAGTAGAATTTCTGGTGTATTTTTGTTGAATGACAACATTGTCTGACTGGCTTAATGCAACCTAGATTGTATACCTAAAATGGATGAGAGGGGGGGGGTGGGGGGGTGGCTTGGGAGGAGGTGGGGGGAGAAAAAGTCACTGTATATGTGTGAAAAAGAAAAAGTGTATATCATGGCTAACGTGATTTATGGTGTGAAAAATAAAAAAAATTTAAAAAAAAGACAGAGCACACTACTTCACAAGCTCCCCAAGTTCAGAGATAAAATTCAATGTCAAAGTACATACATGACATCACATTGAACCCAGAAATGGTTATTCCTGCAGGCCAGGTAGAATTTCTAATTACTGGTAACTGTAAACTGTACTCAAGAAGAAAGAAATGTAAATAAACTGACTACACAAATGCAGAAAAATAAATAATCAGTAATAAATAATGTGCCAAGTAAGAGTCCTTAAATGAGTCTCTGAGTATGTTGTTTAGGAGTCTGATGGTGGAGGGGTGGTAACTGTTCCTGAACATGGAGATACAAGACTTGTGGCAACTATACTATTTTCCTGAAGGCAACAACATTGTATGTAGATTTTCTCAATGGAGGGGTGATGTACTGGCTGTGACCACTACTTTTTACAGGGCTTTCGTTCAAGGATAATGGCACCCACCCCCCCACCACCCCAAATACCAGGCTAAGATGCAGCCAGGCAGCACACATTCCACTACACATCTGTAGAAGTTTGCCAAGGTTTCCAATGTCATACCGAATGTTTGCAAAATCCTGAGGAAGTAGAAGTGCTGATGTGCCTTCTTCATCCTAATATTAGTAAGTTGGGTCCAGGAAAGGTCCTCCGAGATAGTGACTCCCAGGAATTTAAATCACCCTCTGCACCTGTTACCTATTGGATATTTCTTGCCCCATCTGAGACCAAAGTTTCCATAATGGCTTCATCAGTCACTAGGGGACCTACAGAACTAGAGTGGAAGCATGTTATTCTCAATTCTGAAGGACCAATGCACTAGAAATTTAATATGTACAAAATTATGTACATTGACTTACCAAGGCTATTTCAAAGCCCTTACAAGCTGTAGATGAACATCATTGGCATGAAAAAAAAATCCACGTTATCTAAGCCTCCTCAAAGTTGCACTTGATTTGACTTGGAACTGTATCACTATTCCTTTATCAGTGTTGAGTGAAAATGCTGGAATTCCCTCCCTCACAACAGTATAAGGCATATCATTTCCATTTTTAGCAGGGCAAAGGCTAACTTCATAAATTCTTATCAAGAGCAATTATGGTGATAAGGATTGCCCTTTTCATCACAGACTACAACCTGCATAATGATCAATCACCTGTGCAACAATCTTTACTCTTCCAAACACTGGCACCGTTTCATTATTTGTTGCCACTTTTTACTGTTGGCTTTGATCTTTAAAATGCTAATAAATGCGCAATTAAATGGAAAAGAAGATGAATCAGAGAAAGACAGGCTCTAGGAGACTGAGAAAAGCTAAAAAGACAAAGCAAAATATTCATAAGCAGACACATAGATGAAAACAAAACAATGTTGATATTGGAGGAATCATAAAAGAGAAAAAGGATAGAGAGAGCATGTGATGGGAGGCAACTGGAAAAAGGGACCTTTTTTCTTTGGTTTGAGCAAAGCCCCAGGAAGTCAGCTTTACAAAGGCAATGGAACTAATAAGAGACTGTAATTTAAACTCAGAGGTCTGATGAGTTATGCACTGCCCATTAGTTTTTATGGACGGTAAGCTAACCGATGAGATTCTAAAAGAATGTTGGTGTTGTGGCACCAAACAGTCTATCATTTCTTGGCTGTCACTTAAACCATTGCACTTTCACTGACATGAGTACTAAGCTAAGCTCCCACTTCCCTCCACAATTCAGCCCTACCCCCACCACTATTTTTGTTAAAAACTTGCTAATAGCTTTTGACTGGTTCCAAACCGAGAGATATTATCAAGAATGAACCATTCCATGTCTTCACAAATGTCATTTACAGTAAAGTATGAAACTTGATCTGATTCTCTTACACCGTTGCAATGGCAACCGTTACACGAAGTGCACAGAAACTGAAATCGAACACCGTGTTATGTGTGACCAAAGTCTGAACTGTCTTAACTCTGTCTTTAAAAGGATACATACACTCAATATCACAGCAGCTACTGACCTTAAGATGGAAAATTTGAACAAGATGTACTGTTTACTTAATTATTAGCCTCATCTATTTGGCATAAAATACAGCAACTGTGGGCATTTAATATTGTCTAAGTTCTGTACCTACTAAACCTGAACTCTTGAGATGTCACTAAATCATTCATTGCTTGGATGACACACAGGGTAGGTGGTCCGCTCAAATTTAGAACTCTTTCACCAACACAGTAGACTGGCGAACTTGCTCCCATGTAAGGCCATGAACTGTGCAGAGACAAAATCAGTGTAAAATTATATGCAACTACACCTGCCTCAGAGAATATTTTACTTTAAACATAGTATATGTTGAACAGGACAGAAGCTTGACAACACATTTTGCAACCAAATTCAGGACAGGTACAGGCATCAATATGCTGAAAGAATGTGAAAGTTCACTCATTATAATAAATATGATCAGGTTGGAGACAGTAGACTCTCTAATCTTGGTTTCTTTCATCAAAAAAGCATACACATGCTGGAAATATGAACTAAAATGCAATGTCGAAAATATCAGAGAACAATATGTAGCCCCTCCCCTTTTAAAATATACAGTACTTGTTTTGTAACTTTGCCTAGTAAAAGAATCTTTGAAACGTTAACTATTTTTCTCTCTCCTATTGTCAGAAATTCTTTAGTGGTGAATTAACATGTAAACAGTGAAGCATGGCCCATTTAACGTTTGAGGGTTTGATGACCTTCATTTATACATACATCCCTTAAATTTCATCAGTAATTTGGCAAACTTGTTGTTTTGGTTCTTTTTTTTTAACTTTAGCATCTGATTTATGCATTTGGGCCTTTATTTTGGTTTCTGGAGATGACTTTATTGGAGAGAAGCATCTTCAGAAAAGAAAAAAAATCTTTATTCCACGGAAAATGCAGGGAAGACTGAATATTCATACAATCATAATAATGGGACAATATCGTGAATGTGCAATTTAGAAAATAGGGGGTATCTGGGGATTGTTTCAAATTATTTTAATCAGTACATCCAGTACTAAACTAATACCATATCTGTAAAAATAATACCTGTAATTTTATGAATGCTATTGTATGCTTCTAATAAGAATATTTTTAAAATAGAATTTTCTCCTCTGCCACATCAATCTTGCCAAATTACATTTCCCTCCCCTGATGGCATTGCTATGGAAAAAAGTTAGACATATCAGTCTTTATCAAAAATAATTTTGAATTTTCTTTAACCTTCCCCCTCTGCATAACTTCCCATATGCTACTCCAAACAAGAAAATGAAAGGAAACCAATTTAAGCTTTCATGAGTATCCGTCTGAATCGGCAGCCAACCATTTCTTGGCATAATTCATTGGAGAGCCAAAACACTGTTACCACTGTGCCACATGCTACAAGAATGTCACTTGTATATTTTTATTTAGATTTCTTGTGCTTCCCACCTCATCCACAAGCACTTCTTTAAATCTTACAACTGCTTCAGCTCCTACCCTCAGTATGAAGCTTTACAGCTGAGAGAAATACTATAAGATGATGAATGGAATTGTTCATCAGCAATAGGAATGGCCCCATCCATTTTCTACTGAAATATGACGTAACAGTGTCAAATAGGGCTAAGAAAGCAATCCATTGAACAGAAACACTTGCCAACAGGATGACAAAATATTCCTGATTCTAATGTATTTTGTTGAAGGAAAAAGAAGATTTTTAAATGAAATGTACATCCTTCTAATTCTGTGCTGAATCATAACTTTGTTACTAAGACATCATTTGTCTGAATGTTGACTGTCAATCTAAGTGTGGTTTATGACTGGGTGACTAAGCTGCAGAGAGCGAAAGATCATTCCCATTGTCCTGATTTGAAAAGTGGCACTCTGATGTGACAAGCAAATCTTACTTTGGTTGAAAGAAATGCCTTAAATATTATGAAGTAATGGGGTTGTTGGGGTTTTAAATGAGAACTTTAAAATATCGTATTTCATCTCAATTAATTTGGTTAATCAACAAATATCTTATTTTAATTAATGGAGGTTGCTATATAAACAATGCAGAATTGTCATTTCATTTGCAAGCTCCAAGAAAAGTGCAGAGAACAAAACAAAGGACTCTACATCACCTTTGTGGACCTCACCAAAGCCTTCGACACCGTGAGCAGGAAAGGGCTTTGGCAAATACTAGAGCGCATCGGATGTCCCCCAAAGTTCCGCAACATGATTATCCAACTGCACGAAAACCAACAAGGTCGGGTCAGATACAGCAATGAGCTCTCTGAACCCTTCTCCATTAACAATGGCGTGAAGCAAGGCTGTGTTCTCGCACCAACCCTCTTTTCAATCTTCTTCAGCATGATGCTGAACCAAGCCATGAAAGACCCCAACAATGAAGACGCTGTTTACATCCGGTACCGCACGGATGGCAGTCTCTTCAATCTGAGGCGCCTGCAAGCTCACACCAAGACACAAGAGAAACTTGTCCGTGAACTACTCTTTGCAGACGATGCCGCTTTAGTTGCCCATTCAGAGCCAGCTCTTCAGCGCTTGACGTCCTGCTTTGCGGAAACTGCCAAAATGTTTGGCCTGGAAGTCAGCCTGAAGAAAACGGAGGTCCTCCATCAGCCAACTCCCCACCATGACTACCAGCCTCCCCACATCTCCATCGGGCACACAAAACTCAAAACGGTCAACCAGTTTACCTATCTCGGCTGCACCATTTCATCAGATGCAAGGATCGACAATGAGATAGACAACAGACTCGCTAAGGCAAATAGTGCCTTTGGAAGACTACACAAAAGAGTCTGGAAAAACAACCAACTGAAAAGCCTCACAAAGATAAGCGTATACAGAGCTGTTGTCATACCCACACTCCTGTTCGGCTCCGAATCATGGGTCCTCTACCGGCACCACCTACGGCTCCTAGAACGCTTCCACCAGCGTTGTCTCCGCTCCATCCTCAACATCCATTGGAGCACTTTCATCCCTAACGTCGAAGTACTCGAGATGGCAGAGGTCGACAGCATCGAGTCCATGCTGCTGAAGATCCAGCTGCGCTGGATGGGTCACGTCTCCAGAATGGAGGACCATCGCCTTCCCAAGATCGTGTTATATGGCGAGCTCTCCACTGGCCACCGTGACAGAGGTGCACCAAAGAAAAGGTACAAGGACTGCCTAAAGAAATCTCTTGGTGCCTGCCACATTGACCACCGCCAGTGGGCTGATAACGCCTCAAACCGTGCATCTTGGCGCCTCACAGTTTGGCGGGCAGCAACCTCCTTTGAAGAAGACCGCAGAGCCCACCTCACTGACAAAAGGCAAAGGAGGAAAAACCCAACACCCAACCCCAACCAACCAATTTTCCCCTGCAACCACTGCAACCGTGTCTGCCTGTCCCGCATCGGACTTGTCAGCCACAAACGAGCCTGCAGCTGACGTGGACTTTTTACCCCCTCCATAAATCTTCGTCCGCGAAGCCAAGCCAAAGAAATGTAGAGTTATGAAAGCCTCTTGGACTCCTGAAATAAACAACATTCTAAATAAGAGAGTTTCAATTATTTAGCTTTCTGAAAATATATTTGAACGCTCAGTGTAAAGCAGTATGGATAAGGTTGAAGATTGACACTTCTACAATTTGAGTTACATTACATAAAATAAAAACATACCATTGATTTCAAAATCCAATAATCCAAAATGAACTTTTCACATTAATACTTGTTTTGAAACCTCATTCCAACCTCTCTGCAGAAAGCAAAAGCAGAAATATCCTAATCTTTATAAAAGGAAGATGGTTCACAAAAATCTTTGACACTTGTACAGAACTGCATGTCAATGGAAGAAAATTGATTTTCTAGCCACAAATTATAATTTTGGATCTGTTGCTTCTTCTATATAATTTTGCACACATTCCAGTTTTGTAATAACCACAGAATGGTGTAGTGTGGCACTTTTGTTTTGACATGTTTACATACAAACAAGTTACAACACAAATATATTACTGAGCTTTCTAAGTTCAAACAAATGTTACTCCCAAGGTATCAAACTGACAAGTCAGTTTCTTAGCGGTTCACTGTGCAACAATAATGTTATTGTCATTTCAGCTCGCTGTGTATTGTATGTCTGATTTTATTGAAGAATCCTGCAGCATGCTGTCATGTCTGGGCATGACGACTTTGGTATTTACGCTGTTCAAAATCCAACTTCAAGGATGACAGACTTTTCAGCCAAACGGTGTTTTTTTTTTAATCTATGCGATTTCATGCAAGTACCATGACATCATGTCATGAGAAATAAAGTACTTTCTCAGCTATGCGATATTGCACTGTCGGTGTGAGTTACTGAAAGCTATCACTAATTCTTCACAGGTGTTATGGTGCGTGGATTTAAGATGTGAGGCGAGACTCAACACACAATTCAAATGGTCTGAATAATGTACTAAGAGGGATCCTACTAAAAGGAATTCATCATTCTACTAGTAATCTGGCTCCCAAAAATAGAACAGAATACCTATTTTTCCTTAACCCCTGAAGGAACCAGTGTCATGCTTAGCTTATTTTTTAATGTCACACTCGTCTCTCAAATACAGTATATCCAGAAACACTTTGGCAAATACTTGTTAAGTCGATCATAATCCACAAGAAAATCTGTGGGACTATGTCTTTTATATATAAAACAAAAATAAGGAAAATTTTCCTTTTGGTCTCTAATTACTGATGAAAATGGAAACCACTCTTTAAACATATAAAACACTTTTATTTTTGACATCTAATTTCATACCATACAACTTATCGACGTCAGAACAGTAAACTCCAGTTGGTTCAAAGGCAATTCAAACAGCTGGCGCACGGGCCACTTAAAGAAGACCCAATCAGGTGGATGCAGAGGGTTCTAGGTTAAACTAAGATACCACGCCCTGAGACCTCTGCTCTGACCATCTTCCTGGCCAACATACAATCTTTATAAAATAAACTGGATTAAACCCAGAGCCAAACTACAGCAGCAGAGGGTCATTGGGTATTGCTACATGATGTACTTCTCTGAGACATAGATAAACAAGAGCATTCTGGGCACAAAAGGCTTCACCTTCCACCACGCGGACTGGACACTGGCATCAGAAAAAAGGCAGAGATGGTGGTGTTTATGTCTTCAACAATTCATCGTGGTCCACAAACATGAGCATTATGACCCAGTCCTGCTCCCCTGACCTGCAACCTCTGGAGATCAAGTGCCATTCATTCTATCTGTAGAGGGAGTTCTCCATCATCATCCTAGTCACTGTGTTACATGCTATCACCAAGCTAGCACTGGAGGGCCTGAGCACTGTAATCAGCAGCCATGAGGCAACACACCCAGATAAATTGCTGATCATTGTAAGGGGCTTCAACCAGGCCAACCTGAAGCAGTCTCTGACAAACTACGACCAACATAATACCTGCACAACCAGAGCAACCAACACACTTGACCTCTGCTACACTTCCATGAAGAATGCATACGAAGCCATCTCATGACCACATTTCGGAAAGTCTGATCACGTGGCGGTAACTCCTGGTGTACAAGCAGAAACTGAGGACTCCAGAACCAGTAGAGAAGATGATGAAGCTATGATTGAGGGAGATGGAAGTGCGCTTGCAAGACTGATTTGAATTGCTACACTAAACCATATTTAAGGCCTCATCTTCAAACCTGAATGAATATGCCATGGCTGTCACCTACTTCATCAGGACTTGTGTGGATGAGTGTTCACCCACATCCACATACCCAAGTACTCCAACCAGAAGCCATGGATGAATCAAATGATTCACAACCTGCTGAGGCCAAGATTGATGGCATTTATGGGTGGTGATCCAGATCTCTACAGAAAGCCCAGGTACGTCCTAAAGAAAATTATCTTAGCAGCAAAGAGGCAATTCTGAGGGAAGATAGGAACAGAGTCAGGGCTTGCAGGTCATTACATCCTTTAAGTCAAACCTGAACATCATAAATAGTTGTGATGCTTCACTACCTGAGGAGCTGTACATCTTTTATTCTCACTTTGAAATGAAACATTCAGCAGTACCAATAAGAATCCCTGCAGAAGCTGGCGACCCTGTGTCTGAGGCCAATGTGAGAACTTCTTTCAAGAGGGTGAAACCTCGTAAGGCATTATGTTTTGAAGGCGTTCCTGGCAGGGTACTAGAAATCTGTGCCAACCAACAAGCTCAAGTGTACATGCACATTTCTAATTTCTCATTCCTGCAGTTAGAGGTTCCCACCTGCTTAAAAAGAGGAAGCTTACAGGAGTGAGTTAGATCAGTGTTGATTTGTGTCAGATCAACAAACTTGTAATCAACATTAGCAAAATCAAGGTACTGATTGCAGACTTCAGGAGGGTGAAATCAGGAGAATTGAGGGGTCACAGTGGAAAGGGTTAAGAACAAATTCCTGGGTGTCAACATCTCTGAAGATTTATCCTAGGGCCGCCATGTCGATGCAATCATGAAGAAGGCTCACCAGCGGCTATACCTCATGAGTTTGAGGAGATTTGATATGTCACTAAAGACTTGCAAATTTCTACAACGATGCTATGAATAACGTTTTGACTGGTTGCATCACTGTCTAGTAAAGAGGTGCCAATGGTTAGGACAGATGAAGGGTACAGAGTTGTGAACTCAGCCTCCGCCATTATGGGCATTAGTCTTCAGTCCATTAAGGACATCTATATTAGTTTGTGTCTCAAGAAAGCACCCTCTATCATCAAGGACCCTCACTATCCACGCCATAACCTCTTCTCACTGCTACCATCAGGAAGGAGGTTCAAGAGCCTGAAGACAAACACCCAACAGTACAAAAACTGTTCCTTCTCCTCCGCCATCAGATTTCTGAATGGACAATGAATCTTAGACACTAGCTCATTTTTAAATTCTTTTTGCACTTTAAATTCTTTATAGCAATTTTGCAACTGTAATGCAAAACAAAAAAAAAAAATTGTGACATGTTCACGACAATAAATTCTGATTCTTCTTTCCATTCTTGCAAGACCTTTATTTGTGTTTGATTCCTTCACTCTTTCAGGCAATCATTTCTGATCATAATAATTATTTACATATAAAAAACTTAGCTACTGAGTATTTGTAGTAATTATTTTGAATCTGGCTCTTGCTGTTATTAGTTATTTGGCCAATTTCCTTAAATTCACCTTCAGCAATAATTTTGGATGTCTCTCTTAAATTCCCCCTTAAACATTTCCCAGCCAAGGGAAATAACTCCAATTTCTCCATTCTCTCTACATAATTAAATGTTTCTATCCTTTGTGCCATCCTGTTAAATTCCCTCTGCATCATCCCCAAGGTTACATCTTTCATACTAAAGCAAGCCACTTAAAGATGCCTCAAATTTAACCAACAGTTTAAACAATTTTAAAACCTTTTCACCACTCTGTCTCTATTTATAAATCCAGGTCAGCTAAATGTTTTTTCATCGGCTTAATGAACTGTCTTGCCACTTTCAAAATACAGAACCAAAGTACATTATAATGCTTTAAAAATCAAAAAGGAAAATGGATGATTTCTTAATTCTCAACCAAATTAACTTAAAAAGTTTAATTTAATTTAGACATACTGCTCGATAACATGCCATTTCGGCCCACACCCCCATGCAACTCAAATACTCCAATTAACCTACAACCCCCGTATGTTTTGAAAGGTGGGAGGAAACACAGAGTCATGGAGAGAATGCACAAATACTTACAGACAGCACCAGATTCAATCCTGGGTCACTGATGCTGTAATAAACCATTATGCTCACTGTGCAACTCCTATTCTCAATACAACTCAATTGAAATTTGCTCTTTTTACACTCAATGTTGGAGAGATTTTGCCTTAATATCTAATTAACATTAAAGTTTTATTTATAATACAGTACTAGATTTCCAGAATTCTGAGTTTACAAATGAATAAATAAAAGATCACAAGCAAATGCTGGGTGCAAGTGCAGGAATTCAAGTCAGCAGTTTAATGCTCTGCACCACCTGCTGGCTTGTAGCAGGTAAGCATTGGCCTGAAAACAAATCATTTGCCTTCCCCTCGATGTGAAGGCTAATATTGGGTGAAAGGTAAAGTTCCATTATTGTCACGTAACACTGCATTTAGAATGTAACATAAATGAAATTCTTTTACTTTGTTTACCGTAAGGAAGACAGAGAGTCGTCACTTTGTCCAGTGCCCCTCACAGAAATGAGGCCCCAGCAAAACCAGTGCTCCAACCACTGAGCTATCAGAGCCCGATTGAGCAGGAAGGCATATTTCTTTGGTTGAAATGTACTAGAAAGTTCAAAATAGTCTTCAGAGCTTTCTTCAGATGATCTGGATAAGATTGTGGTAATTTTGAGAGATCACATAATACTCAGAATTATCAATGATATTTCTAATTCTTCCTGAATAAATATATCATCAGCCAAAGATATTAAATTGCCAAGCATGCAAAGAATCTATGTCACATTAATTTGTGATTATATCCCAGACTTGTCCTTTTTCACAAAGAGACAAGCCCCATTCACAGACTTCTCATCAGCACTCATCTATCCATGCTTTAGGGATGTAACACTTTTCAGGATTTATATTTAAACTAGCACTTTTGAAATACTAACTGAATTTACATCACTGAAAGCTTTCTTCTTCCTGTGAGAGTTCTTCAAGTTTCTGCAATGAAAAAAACTATTACCATCATTGCTGCAGCAAAAACGCAGAACCCATGAGTAACTGACAGAAATAATTAAGGTAACATTAAAAAAATGAACACATTACATCAAAAATGAGCAACATTTTAAGATGATGCAGTCGAAGTGCATTGTATTTTTTTCACTGATTCATTTAAAGCAGCAATCTCCCTGAATACGAGACAGAGATAGGAATACAAGGATATGGTGACAGGAGATTTAGGAATAAACATCTGTATGGAATGTTTGGATGAATAGCCTGCTACTGTTATGTATATTTTGGCATAAGCATCCAGGCTTTCCCTCCATTGAATATATTAGAGTATTCCCAGTACTGAACCTTAAGCCTCAATTCTTCTGAAGAATAAAAGAAGCACCATGACAATGAAACATAATTAGAAGTCAAATTGTTCTTGGCCTTACTGTGTTACTCAAGAAGTAGGAAAATCAAAGCTGGGATGTTTTTGAACTGGGGAAGCTGGGATTGGGAGGAAAAGATTAAGAATGGTGATAGGGAGTAAAACTCTTCTTTCACATTTATGCAAATATATTTCAAGACGAGCTTAAAATGCAGTACCTTTAAGGATAACCTGTAAGACAACTTATAAATATGAGTCATCAAGTTCAAATTTATCATCATCTGATTGTACATGTACAACCAGACACAGTGCACACATAAATGCACAGTGCACAGATAATGCAACCTTCATACAGCAGATAATAATCATATACATTCAGGTATATAAAATATAAATATTCTGGAATAATTTACTCAATTTCATTAATAAGAGACCCAAGGTAAGAGGATACTTTTCATCGTTTTGATGCTCCTATACCTGCTTACTGATGGTAGTAGGTGAAATATACTGAGTTGGGTTCCTTAATAATTCTTTGTGGCCTCTATAAGAAATGCTCCTGGTGAATTTTGTCAAAACACCTGTGATCTTCTTGACTACCTTAATGATCCCTTGTGTTGACCGCTGGTCCGAGTCTTTACAGCCGCCATACCACAAAATGGTGCTGCCAGACAGGACACCCAATTGTACCCCTGCAAAATGTTGTCAAGATGCAGGCCCTAGAGATGGATTCCTTAGGGAACCCCCCCCCAAATGGTCAAGCCTTAAGCAAACATAAGCAAAGTAGAGGTTTTACATTATTGGTCCTTCTGGTCATAACTAATAGACAGTTTGCTTACTTTTAAAATTGCCTTGAATGTGTTCTTCTCGGGGCTAAGTAGGCCTTTGGTACCTCAGAATGACAATGTTTAATCAAATTTTCTGTGTCCATGACAATTTAAAGCAATACCCAGGCAAGAAAAAAATGTTAATACCTTTTAACAACATTCTTTTCACAAAGTGTTCATATTGCAGTAACAACCATATTTTCACTCATATAATGCACACATGCATATAATATGCATACAAATAAAATGTGCAGAAAATCATAAATTGTGTACAAATATTTTTGTGAACACGAACACACTACAGGTGAGTGTAGTATTCTAAACTCCCAATGGACAAAAATCAATTTGTATTTAAATGGAACATGAGACAAAGCACATACCAGCATCTGCCAGTTAATCTCTGCAATTAACAACCAATCAACCCCTGCAGAGGTGTCAATCGCCCATTATTTAGATGATATCCTGCTGTAAGACATTAACAAGCTTTGAAGAGGAATTATTATGTAAATAGATTGAAGGCAGGCTGGCTTCAGAATTAAGCAGGTTTTTAATTCTAATGTAATCTGAAATCAGAAGCATTTGATATGTTAACCTCCTTTCTCTGGTATGGATCTGGGCAACTAACATTGATAAGGTGCAGTGCCCCAGCCTGAATATCCTGTTTATAGGAATAACATGCCAATCAGTACAAAGAGATATTTCTAAGATCAAAATTTCCCACATCCGCTATAAATTGTGTATGTTTTTTCATTGCAGCTATTACATTCTCATGCCTGTTATAACATTCCCATGCTCACTATACATTGTTGGCATGTCTTTTCCACAGCCACTACAAATTGTGCACATTCTTTCAATGCTGCTATTATATTCCCATACTTGCCATAACTTCCCATGCTCACTATAAATTACCATTCGACTTTCCCACACCTGTTATTAACTGTGTGCATTCTTTCAAAATGTAAAAATATTCTTGTATAGCGCACACACCCATATAACATGCAGGGGAGTGCCTGGTTTGTAAAATACACATATAACACACACATTATATGCTTAAAATTATGGTACTTGACTTGCTCTTACAAGTATTTTCTTTGCTTTCCATTTAATAATACAGTATTTTGTTTTAATATGGATTTCTTATTGTCATTCTTTGGACATCTGAACAACTTCACCCTCAAATTGACCAGCTATAAATTATATGACACCTGTCATCATGTCAAATAGCTTGGCTCACCTCCATATCCAAAAAAACATTCAGACAAAACGGGTCTTTGTTTGTACAACAAATATACTTTATCATACCAAGAATTAAATAGATTTCCTATCGAAAATAGAAATAATATAGCACATTTCAAGGCTCATATATCAACTCTTCAATTCTTCTGAAGACGAGAGAAACAAGTGAAATCATGCTTCATAATTTTCCCAAGCTAGAATCTTCTCTGTGTTTTCAAATTAATGTTGGTTAATACTCAAAATAAACTATTGGCATATAAACATGGTGGAACATTTATGATTTTGTTGTTGCATCTATAGGTAAAGGTTCCATTATTGTCATGTAATACTACATTTAGAATGTAACATACACAAAATTCTTTGACTTTTGTCTTACTGTAAGGCAGTCAGAGAGTTGCCACTTTGTCCAACACCCCTCACAGAAACCTTTACAGACCTGGTGTTCCTGTGCAGTCTCCCTTCCAATACTGACCAGGCCTGAGCCTGCTTAGCTTCCAAGATCAGACAATCTCACGCATATTCAGGCTATTAAGCTTCTGCATTAGCCACATTTTCAGAAATATAGGTGGTTAGACGGCAAACAAGGGCAAAGAACACATAAGATTAGATAATTATTATAAATCACAAATGTTTCATTGGGAGTCAATCTCTCATCAATCAACATATTTTCTATTAGCACATCTACTACTTTAAGAATCAAGACTCAACCATCAAATCATAAGTGCTTTATAATAACAAACCTTTTAAAAGTTGGACTATCTTGCATCACCACATCCTGCTTTATAATATTAATTTTGAATCATGCAATAGATCATTAAATCACTTCTTTGAAAAACAGATGGAAGATAAAGAGATCTTGGAACCCACAGTTGTCAAGGGAGATGGTCAGAACATTTATTTCCCTTGAAGAAAATATTAATTAAAAAAAATGACATGTAATTATATGTTCTGTTAAAGAGGAACAAAAAGTAATTGGTGTATTAACTTAGTCAGATCAAACCATTCTCATTTCTTTCCAGTTGAGCTTTCAAAAGACAAACTAGAAATCTGCCCTCCATATAAATGTTAAAAATTTACACCATTAATTCTTGGTTTAAAAGAATATTGACTCCCATCACTATCCCCATCTTTGTCGCCCCCCTTTACCATCACCTATCAATCTCCTCCACTGGGCTCACTGCTTCAAACCAACCCACTTCTGAGTTTTTTTCTTCCTGCTCAATTATTTTCTTCAACTATTTATCTAATTTCCTTCTCAATGCTGCTTCTTGATGTGGTTCCTCCTTCCGATCAAGTATTAGCTCCCATTTCTCCCCCCACACCCACCAATCGACGTGATCTACCAGGATCGTTGTCTGAAGAGGACACATAAAATCATTGAGGACCCCTTTTACCTTGCACATAGCATCTTTCGGCTGCTCCCATCAGGGAAGAGATACTGGAGTATCAAAACCAGCACTACTAGGCTGAGGAACAGCTTCTTCCCACGGACAGTGAGAATGCTTAAGGATTAAAGAAACTGCTCACTCTAACCATTCAAGACTCTCTTCTGCACAGAACAATATTTATTTCTTTTTACAGACCTAATACTTGTCCTCCAAATGCCTGTGTGTGTGTTGTCTACATATTTTTGCAGCAAGGACCAGAGTACACTGTTTTATCAGTTTGTACTTGTATAATTAGATGACAATAAACTTGACTTGAAAAGGTTTATTCTCACAACAGTTCCGGATCCTTTGTAAATCTCGTGTCCATTGTTTAGTGATTTTAAACCACTGCAAATAGTTTCTGCATGTATGAAGAATTATATGTCCTCAAATTGGAGGAACAACAACTAACATTCCATCTGGATGCTCCCCAACCAGATGGCATCAACATCTCCAGTCTCTCTTACTCTTTCCCTATCCCTGGCTTCTTCCCTCTCCATTCAGAGATCTACCCTCTCCCCAATTTTTTTTTCTTCTGCCCTTTTATTCATACCTCCTGAGCCTGTGTTCTTCCCCTTCACCCCCTTGCCTCACCTTTTCATTTGAACACCTGCCTGCTTTCTGCTCACATCTTGACAAAGGACTGAGGCCCAAAATGTTGGTTATCCTTTGCTTCCTATCGATGCAGTGTAAACTATTGAGTTTCTTTTACTTTTTATTTAATAAGTCACAATAATTCAAAATGATATGCTTTACATACATAAATTCATATATATATATAGTGACAGTTTCCATTTTCTCCCATCCCTCTTCCCCCCCCCCCATTAACCCCAAATTTAAAAAAAAGGTGTCATCTGGTTATTATCCAATTTTTATTGACTCAGTGAATAATATATTATATTCGGTAACATACATTATAGTATCCCTTTAAGAGTTGGAGGTCTGAGTCTGGCGATCACCAATGAACAGATTTTTTTTAATTGTCCATAATTATATCTTAAATTGTAGGTTTTTTTTTTCAAATGGAATACAGCTATCGATTTCTATTTACCAGCGCTGTATTTTCAAAGATGTTTCCATTTTCCAAGTTGTCACTATGGATTTTTTTGGCTGTTGCTAAAGCAATCATAATAAATTGTTTTTGAGATCTATCCAGTTTTAACTGCAAGTCTTTATCATTTATATCACTTAATAGATTTTTTTTGATCTGTAGGTATTTTATTTTTTGTTATTTGATTTAATATTAGATTCAATTCATCCCAGAAAAAAAATTTACTTTCTCACATGTCCAAGTTGAATGTAGCATTGTACCAATTTCTTGTTTAAAACGGAAGCATTTATATGAAAATGTGAGATTCCATTTTTAAAATTTTTGAGCTTTAATATATGATCTATGTAACACATTATATTTTATCATATGATACATAGTATTTATTGTATTTGTCATAATACCATTACATAGTTCAGACTGAATCTCATTTTTTATCTGTATATTTAAATCTTCTTCTCAACATTATTTTGATTTGTACATTTCTTTATCATTTTTATTATTTTGTAATTTAATGTACATATTTGTAATGTCTATTAATGTGTCTAAAAACAGCTTGGCTCAGGGAGCCTTAAACTTGTTCTTATCTTCTCTTTTAAATATGTTTTTAATTGATAATAAAATATTGTGTCAATCGATATTTCATATTTATCTTTCAATTGATCAAATGTCATTAAAATATTACCCAAAAAAAACAATCTTTATTCTTTTAATTCCTTTTTTTGTCCATTCATTAAAAAAAAAGTATTGTTCATTGTTAAAGGAATTAATTGATTTTGCTTTAACAACATGTTTGATAGTTTACCATCCCTCTTTCTAAATATATATTACTCTGTGGCAGCTCTTTGCAGCTCCCCCATGGGGCTTCACAAAATGAAGGATGATCACGATGATCCAGCAGGCTGCATAAGGCCCACAGTGCTGCTCTCCAATTGGCCACAACCAAGAGTTTAACTGGCCTATCAGGGAAAGTGGATCACAAACACACCAATCAGTGCTGAGAGGGTTTTGACCACGCCCCTCAGCTTGAGAATAAGAGCAAGGCTCTGAGCCCAATGGAGATGAGTCTGTTAATTACACTCAACTGGTGTTTGTGGCATTCTTTCTGGGAAACACAGTGTTCTTTCTAAGCTAACCTGCACACAGCTATAACCTCTCCAGTACTATAGACTCTGAAGAGCAATAGCTTGTAACAGCTAGCTACAACTCCATATTTTAATATATGATGTAATATTGGTGTATTTTTATTCCTTACTAATTTCTTTTTCTATTTATAAATTAAATGTTCAGAAATATTTTCTTCTAATTTATATAATTCTATCCTGAGCCAATCCAGTTTTTCCCATAATTGATAAAAGTTTTTTTAAATTTGGTAGCTGCAAACCCCCTTGTTTATATGACCATGTTAACTTGTCCAAAGCAACTCTTGATTTCTTACCTTTCCATAGAAATTTTCTGATTAATTTATTCAGTTTTGAAAAAAAAAATTCCTAATAAGGGAATAAATAATGATTGAAAAAAAAATACTGTGGTCTTGGAAATATATTCACTTTTACACATTTAAACCTCCCTATCAGAGTTTCAGGTAAGTCTTTCCATTTTTCTAGATCTTCTTGATTTTTTTTTAAATAGTGTCTGATAGTTGAATTTAAACAGATGATTTAAATTATTGTCTATCCTAACACCTAGATAACCTATTGCCTGCATCTGCCATTTAAAAGATTCCTGTTTACAATGTGTATAATCAGCTGTATTCAATGGCATTACTTCACTTTAATTAGTGTTAACTTTATATCCTGATACTGCACTGTATTTTTTCAATTTAGTATGTAACATCTTTATTGACTTTTTGGGTTGTGTTAAGTACATAATAATATTGTCAGCAAACAGGCTAATTTTAAATTCTTTATCATTTACTTTTATTCCCTTAATTGTTTTATCTGATCTTATCAACTCTGCTAATAGCTCTATAGCTGAAAAGAAAGGAGAGTGATAGTGGACATCCTAGTCTAGTTGACTTATTTAATGTTATTCAATACTCTTGCTTTAGGAGTTATACAAGGTCTTAATCCAGTTCTGGTACTTTAAATTTCTGTAATATTTTAAACAAGAAACTCCATTCAAGCCTATCAAAGCTCCTGCAACTGTTTGTTTTTTTTCTTGTTTGTGCCATATGAATCAAGTTAATAAATTTACACACAGCTGATCTTTTATTTTTAAAAAATCTAGTCTGGTCTGATTTTACTGATTTTGGTAAATAATTTGTTAGTCTATTTGCTAATAAGTTTGTAATATGTATTTAACAGAGATATTGGTCTATACAAAGATGGCAATAAAGGATCTTTTTTTTGGTATTACTGAAATTATAGCCATTTTACAAGATTCAGGTAAGTTGAGTTTCTTCCACTTGTTTTAATAATTCTAAAAGGGGTGGAATTAATAATTCTTTGAAGGCTTTATAGAACTCTGTGGAAAATCCATCTTTACCTGGTGCTTTATTATTTGATAAAGACATTG
Organism: Narcine bancroftii; assembly: GCF_036971445.1. NCBI lineage: Eukaryota > Metazoa > Chordata > Chondrichthyes > Torpediniformes > Narcinidae > Narcine > Narcine bancroftii. The sequence continues at coordinate 340,365,171 of NC_091469.1, forward strand.
GTATATCATAAACTTCTGTAATATTCAATGACTTTGACAGTTTGCATTGTTCTTCCAAATCTAAATGAGGTAGGTCAATGTTGGACAAAAAAAAAATCATCTATTTCAGAACTTTCTCCTAAAAATTCGGATTGATATAGTTGTTCATCATTTTGTTTAAAAATTGTCCTTAATTTCTTGTGGTTTGTATGAAATCTGATTGTTTTCCTTCTTTGTTGCTACAATAGTTCCTATTGCTTGCTCTGTTTTTAACTGCTAAGGTAGAATTTTGTGTTTTCTCTCCTAACTCGTAATATCTTTGTTTAGTCCTCATATCTTTTTTCTACTCTTTATGTATGTAATGTATTATATTTCAATTTTTTTTCTATCAATTGTCTTTTCTAGTCTGTCATTGTTTTATTAAATCCTTCTCCAACTGTTGAGTTTCTCCAGCACTTTTGTGCATTGCTCTACAATCACAGTATCTGTTGTTTCCTTCAAACACCATGTCAAGAACTAAAAGTAAATTGTACTTGAAGAGCTTCCCCTTTCAAAATAAATTGATTTCAGTCTCTTTTCCACACTCTTCTTGCAAAAATACAACTTGTACTATGTATTCAATGACCTTTCCTTTTGATAGTAAGTTCATTATCAAATATATTGCACAAAGTACATTTGCACTGAAATTCTTACTTGTTCCAACAGGTACATTGAAAAAAATACAAAACTACATACTAAATATTTAATGACTTTAAAGACAATAAATTCACAAAAACAGATAACAAATATTCAGTTATTCTTGTCCAAAAGAAAAGTGACTTAGCAAAAGTACAGTCAGTCCTTTTGTGGTGTTGGAGGAGTTTTTGATTAGTGCAACAAAAGGAAGGTCAAGAGCCTGATAGCTAATGGAAAGAAATCATTCTTGAACTGAGAGGTCCTGGTCTTCAGGCTTCTGTATCTTCTACATGAAAATAGTAGTGAGAAGAGGTTGTGATCAGGGTGAATAGGCTCCTTTATGATGCTGGCTACCTTCTTGAATCAGTGCCTCAAGTAGATGAATTCAGTGGATGGGAGATTGGAGGCTGTGATGGACCTGGCAATTTTTGTTACCTTGTGAAGCCTTCCATGTTCCTGTGCAGTTGAAGTCCCATACCAGGCTGTGATAGAATCAGTTAGTACACTTTCCTGCGTGCACCTCTAAATATTTGATAGCATACTTGTTGACGTGACAATCATTTCAGACTCCTGAGAAAATAGAGGCATTCTTCATCATTGCATCGATTTGCTGGTCCCAAGAGGTACCTTCTGAAATATGGATCTTTGGAACTTGAAAGTTCTAACCTTCTCTGTTCCATCCTACCAATGAGAACAGGTATGTGGTCTCTGCCTTTTCTTCCGAAAATCAACAACAAGCTCCTTGGACTTGGTGACATTGAGAATAAGACAGTATTTCTGACACCACCCAACCAAATTCTCGATCTCCATTCTGATTCATCATTTCCAGTAATTCAGCCAACTTTATTATCAAGATTCCTTCATATGTCTTTCTTAAATATCTGATCACTTTTTCTTTTAACTATTTACCAGTGCACTGATATCCTTGCCATTTGCACGAAGCCCGATCTTCTGAAAACAGACATTTTCTTGCACTCAATGTCATCAAAACCAAGGAGTTGATTTTTGACTTCAGGAAGGGAAAATTAAAGTTGTACAATCCAGTGATCATTGGTGAATGAGAGTAGAGAGGGTGAACAAATTCAAGTTCTTGGGAGTCAATCTCAGAGGATCTTTCCTAGACCCAACACACTAATGGCACCATGAAGTAAGCACATCAGAGCCTCTACTTCCTCAGGAGTTTGAAGAGGTTTATGAATCAGAAACCCTCGCAAATTTCTAGAAATGTGTGGTGTAAAGTGTGCTGACCGACTTCATCTTAATCTGGTATAGAGACACCAATACCCCTGAGTGCAAAGCCCTGCAAAAAGTAGTGGACACAGCCCAAGACATCATAGGCAAAACCCTCTCCACCATCTACATGGAACGCTGCTATCAAGGAACAGCTGCAATCATCAAGGATCCACACCACCCAGCACATACTCTGTTCTCACTGCTACCATCGGGAAAGATGTTATGAATGCCACAAGACTCTCACTACCATGTTCAGGAACAGCTCTATCCCTCCACCATCTTACTCCTCAACAACAAACTCAATCAGAGACTCATTTAAGGATTCTTACTTTTGCATTTGATTTTTTTTCTCTCTGTATTTATTACACAGCTTGCTTATTTTTTTTTAGTTTGTCTACATGTATACATTAAATACAGTTTTTTCCAATTACCAATAAGTGGTAATTCTGCCTCACCCACAGGAAAAAGAATCTGAGTTGTATGTGATGTCATGTATGTACTCTGACAATAAATCTCAAATATAAAATCTGAATTTTGCGGAATAAAGCAGTTTTCTTCCTCCAAACACAATTGTTTTATCCCTGATTGATATTTTGAATATTCTTCATTTGGATATTTTTTGGTATTGATATTAATATTACTATTCCAGTGCATGATTGAGAAGGAGACAAAAGGGACCAAGATTTATCTGATTTGCCAGATCAATGTTTGTAGTGGAGATTAATTTTGTGCAATGTTAATCAAAAGAAAAGGTAATTGAACAGAATCAGAATTTGTCATGAACATATGAAATTCTCTGTTTGGCAGCAGCATCATAGAGCAAATTTTCATATTATAACCATCTTATAATACTACAGTAAAAAATAATAGAGCAGGAAAAGTGAGGCAGTGTCTATAGTTCCTTGATTATTCAGGAATCTGATGGGAGCAGGGAAGAAGCTGTCCTTGTGCCGCTGAGTGCTCATCCTTAAGCTACTATAACTTTTTTCCCTGATGGTAGCACAGTGTAAAGGTCACGGCCTGGGTGATGGGGGTCTTTGAGGATAGAGGCTGCTTTTTTAAGACACTGCCTCATGTAGATGTCCTTGATGGAGTGAAGTCTGGTGCCTGTGATGTCGCAGGCCGAGTTAATAACCCTCTGGAGTTTATTCTTGTACTGAGAGTTGGCACCTCCATAAAAGACAGTGATGCAGCCAGACAGAATGCTCTCCACAGTATACTTGCAGAAGTTTACAAGAGTCTTTGGTGACGTACTGAATTTCCTCAGACATCTCTCAAAATATAACCACTGATGAGCCTTCTTTGTGATTGCATTAACATGGAGGCTTCAGGACAGATCCTCAGAGATGTTTACTCCCAGGAATTTGAAGTTCTTTACAGATAGAACAGTTTATATCTTTACAGGAAAGGCTTGGAAAAGAGACTGAAATTACAAACACCAGTGTTTCTACACTTGCAAGCCAATGCAGCAAGCAATATTGAGCATCTGGGGCAAATAATGTCTGCCTGTTCAATAAAATGAAAAGATCAAGAAACAAACAGGGAAAGTTATTTATAGAGTAGACTAAATGAGGTACATAAAGTGGAACCAAATTATAGATTGGATTAAGAGATAAAGAAATTAAAAGGAAATGTAAACTAGCAAAGAAATTTTTTAAAAAGACCATTTTAAAATTACCAATAAAAAATAGGTTTCTGAACAAAATACATTGATTGACTGTCAACAAAATGACCATGATATTAAGAGAATGCTTTCCACATTAATTAACAGATGACTTCTTTTGTTAGTTTAAATGTGTAGTAAATGGAAAATTGTTTCACGAATTAAGGACGAGATTTACGAGACCCAAAGGTGGAGCAGTGGCTATTGTCTTGTATTTTTGTGGTAATTTAAAACTCAAATGAATTCTCTTTCCTCGATCAACAACTGATGGCAAGCAAGGTCATGGTTGTTATTTATTTAAGCACACTTTTAAGCACACTTAAGCAGTATTTTACTTTTTAACTTTGGGTGATACAGCAGTGCAGCTCTGCCTCAAAACAACAGGAACCTGGGTGGGATCCAGGCTGTGTAAAATGTGTGCGTGCATTTGCCCTGGTGCCCTGATTTCTTCCCACATCACATGTGGATCAGTAGGTTAATTGTCCATTGTAAATTGCCCTGTGTGTTTTCATTAGTGGTGGAATCTGGGAGGAGTTGATGAGAATATGGGGAAGAATTTTTATAAAAATGGGATCAATTTAGGATTAATGCAAGTAAGTGGTATGATCAACCAGACTTGGTGGGCCAAAGCATTTGTATTACCCAGTCTAAAAAGCAAAATGAGTTATAATTTAAAATCGTAAATATTTTTATTGACAGATATGTTGACCGATTACTGTTTAGGTGCATATTATACCAGAAAGTCCTTCAGCAAAATTGATTTTTTAAAGTGATAAATATATGGATTGCACCAGTATATCAAGGGTCATTTGTTGTACAACTTGTAAACTGTGTTCAAGGTTCAGTAGTTTAACAGAGATTTATCTTAAAAGGCAACCAATATAAATACATTCAGCAAACTTGGTGTCAAGAAAAATACATTGTTGGCAATGTCAGCCAAAAATCTATCAAAATGCATGCATATTTTATAATAAATTCCAGATACTTTTTTTAAATCCTTCCCCCCCAAAAGAATATCAAGCAAATTATCGTATTTGATAAAACAAGCAATGTCTTGAATGAAAAGAACACAGAATTCCCTAAGAAGCAGCAACATAGGATTCTAGTTTTAATCAATAAACATGAAGGTTCGCATGAAAAACAAAAATCAATTTGCATTGTGTTTAATTAGCTTTGTTGATTTTTTAGCTTTAATATTCCAATCCAAGTAAAAATGTTACGCTAAATTCTGTGTTAGATATTGAGTTATTTGACTTTTGTTCCCACTGGGATAAAATTTTTTATTCACCCGTCATACTGTTGACTTAACATAGTGATTTAGATACAGAATCAGACTTTCTCACCAATAACTTTGGTGCCAATGTCTAACTAGTGCCAATAACGTACTTTTCTTGCTAGAAGATTGGAAATATTATTCCTGGCATCCCTTTAATACATTCACTAAATTGGGCCACACAGATACATATTATAAGCTGTTGCAGTATAGCTCTTAGGATGCTGGATCAGTCTAGACCTCATGAGCTGTTGAGCACAGATTGTTCACGACTACCCTGAGACTACGTGATTTTCCTCTGATGCTCTTCCTGTATCCCAAAAACATTTGATAGATTAATTGCCCATGATAAATTGCCTCTAGTGTAGGTCAACAGCAGAATTGATGAGTGTGTGAGATAGCAGCTCATTAACAGAGTCACTATAATTAACCTCGGATGCTGAAGTAATCCTAAAACACTTTTTTGACTGCCTATTTTGTTTTATTTGCCTAACAGAGTATCATTTAAACAGAACAAAGTTGAGCCATAAGCACATCTGTGAATCAAAGCAAAAACCGAGAGGTTTGAGCAAACTGAAGCAGAAAGATTTTGAGAAAGGGAGATGGGTTTTGCAAGATATGAACTAAGATTAAACCACAGCACATATCAATGATGTATCACTTCTATCAAGTGAGGGAGTTTATGTTAGAGACACGTTTCGATCAAAGAACTATCTGACCTGTCCGACTTATCCATCCTCTATGTTCTCTTAGTGCATTTCGAATAAACCCATATCTTCTATTTTTTTGGGGAGAAAAGAAAACAGAATTCCTCTTGAAAACCCATGAAGGGTTCTTTCTTCTTTACTGGTGAGAATAATCTATTTTACCTTTTGCAATTAAAAATATGAAATTCAAAACGAGCTTTGGTATCAGTGACAAGATCACCAAAACTAATAGTATTGCCTATTGATATCCTCATCCATGTGGTTGACTGTTAACTTCCATTTGGGTGATGTAGCAAGCCCCTTATTTCTAGGATAGTTGGAGATGGCAATAAATGATCTTTATGGCATTCTCCATCTGTGAATTACTTTTTCATCATATTTCTTACTCAAACTCAATAAACCTTTTAGCACCCAATGTCAAATAGCTACCAACCAGGTATATGATCACACAATATGATCTAATCTATTCTTTTCCTATTTAATTGTATTACTATATTTAAACCGGTGGAAAGAGATTAAACATTGAGCAACAATCCATTATGTAAAGCATTTTTGACTTGGGCAATCACATGTATAGAAATATTCATCAATCTCAAAATCACAAATGCTTAACAAGGCTATTAAATGGATAAAATGGAAAGAGATCTTTGTCGTATGATCATACCAACAAGAAAAAGATCAGGATTGGAATGATCAGAATGCTCTATTTAGTTATTTGATTGGATCACGTAAAGTTACAGGTCAGATAAACTAAATGAAGCAAAAAAAGATTAATAGGTAACAATTACTTACATCTTCCAGTCTTGGGACTGAAAGAATGATCACTGTAGTCAAGCAAAACAGATAGTAGTTAACATAATCACTAGACTCTCTGAAGAACTTCTCTCAGTTGAGAATGACGGTGACTTTTCAGGCCTCTTATTTATCATCCCAAAAAAATTCGAAGGTTGTCTTGCAATAGCAAGGAACTGCTTTAAAACTCTCATTTTTGCTTTCTCCATCTAATCTAGAAAGTTATTTCACATTTATTTGTGAAGTAAAGCATCCTGTTACATAAACGACAGCAGCAATAAAAATCAGACCAGACAGTATTATATATAAAATATTTTTTAAATTGTTAAACAACAATTATAGAGCACCTAATCTAACTAACTTATCTAAACTTAACTAAATTTATATACAATTATCTAATTTAAACTCTAACTATGCACAAATATATTGGTGTGTGTGGAATATACAGCCACTACAGCTCAAGGCTCAATTCTCAGAAGACAGTTCAAAGTTCTGTTTCAGAAATTCATTGAGGACATGCAAGTTTTAAGATGATTGAAACATGCAGACTTTAAGATAGTGAAACATGCAGGTTTCAGGATGAATTTAGGAATTCCTGAAGTGGGTGACAGAGAACAAGGGTGACAGAACATTCATATTCACGACAACCTGGTTGAGGTGCTTCAAACAAATGTCCTTCATCTGCAGTTAGAACCCTTTTTTGTGGGTGAGTCGAAGTAGAATGTAGTATTTCTTCTGCAACTTTAAAACCCTTTACTTGGGTCAAAGTGGTCTTTCATCCCTTTATACTAAAAGGAGGCACCCTGAGAATTAGTTTCACACAATGAGGTCAAGTGGGTTTCTCAATCTCACAAAGGAGACAGAGGTCTTCACTCTTGTGCTGCTTCCTTAAAATGGCCTCCTGAATAAACAATGCACTGTCTTTTTAAGAAGCTGGTCACATGTCTTGGCACCTGGCTTCTGTGTTGATTCTGCAAATGTATCCAGTAAAAGGAACATGGTGTTCAAAGTTTGCTGCTAGTTTCACAGTCACTTCAAATCCTGCAGGCAAGTTGTGAAATCACTTCTACTCAAAATAAAATGAACGGAAAAATGGGAGAATGCCAGTCAGACCACTGATCATAAAACTATTTTCAATTTACCTGCCCCTGTCTCCCAACTGCTCCTCTCACACATCCCTTCACCCCTAACTCCATGTCCTCCATCCTTCATTCCTCCTCAGTCTATTATTTACTGGCCCATATAACCCCTCTTCTTTAAACTGGACATCATCTCTCTTCAATCTTAATGCATTGTCTCAACCTGAAGCATTGATAGCTTCCCTCCCCACCACAAATACCACTCAACCCACTTTTCTATTCATGATTTGTTTTTTTTTAAACTCCAGATTCCAGCATCTACAGTTTCTTACCTCTCTCATTTACTATCACATCCACGATTTCCTTTCCTGCAGACTATTTTCTAAATGTTGAACTGCCTACTTCCTACAATGAAAAGCCATGTCCTTCCAGTCTTTCATGACAACATGGGCCACTGCCACAAATGATAGAATGAGAAGACGAAATGAACTGACCCAGTGTCTAAAAGTAGATGACACAATTTTCTTGTTTATTTTCATTGTGTGATGACATTGTTTAATGGATTTATTGTATATGTTGAATGTTTAATGGGTTTGGAGGAGGTGGGAAGGAGGGAGGGAAGGGAGGGGGGGGGAAATGACACTGTGTATATTCAAGAGGGAAATGTTTGTGTGTAGTTTGGTTAATATGGTTCATAGTGTGAAAAAAATTTTTTAATTAAAAAAAGAAACATGGTTCTTCTCTATAACATCTGCAAAACTTGAATAATTCTTAATGATCAGAATCATTACTATCCCTGACATAATCAACAGGCTGGATTTTTTAAATATTATCAAAGAACATTTTAAAAAAAACAAGTTTGCCGAATTCAGTGGATGTCTAGTGAATCAAGATAATAGTTTGTGTTTTTTTTTTGTGAATAGAAGGCTATTTACTAAGGGGAAGGGTCTGGCACAGCGATCAGTACTCCTAGACTTGCAGTCTGCTGAATAGGTTTTTCATTTACCCTTGAATGTGGAGATCTCATTAAAGAACCCAGCAAAAGGTACAAAAATTATTTGTATAGTTTACAGCATGGAGAAGAAGCTTTAAGCCATAAGAAGGATGGTCTGGTCAGATCGACAGGGAAAAGACAAATGGAATTTCAAACCAGAGAAGTCTGAGTTAATGTACCTGGGAAGATGCAACAAAGTAAGGGAATGCATAACTAACAGGAGCAATAGGGAAACAGCTAGACCTTGGATTCTATGATCATAATCTTTAAATTTAGGAGGACATCTCAGTAAATTAGATAAAAAGGGATGCCGAATATCTTTGCTTGTTGGCCACAAAATAAAACACGAGGAGAGAGTTCATGCCAAAACTGAATGCTACAGCAATTCGACCACAACTGTACGACTGCACGCCGGTTTACTTACTGTGTTACACAAGGACAACTGCATTCAAGTGGTGCAGAGATATGAATGCTCATAGGACTGCAAATTTTCTATCATGTTCAGAAAAATTGGATTGACTGGTTGTAGTTCTTGTAAAAGCAGAAGCTGAGGGGAGACTTAGTTTAGGCAATTAAAATTATGAAGGCTCAAGATGGCACAAATTGGAATGTGTTAAAAATTAGTGGATACAGATTACAAGTAATTAACTGAAGGATCAAAAAGGAGGTAAATTGAAATCTTCCAGATAATGGGAGGACTTTGGAACTGAATAGGCTGTACAATACGAAACCTTCATCACAAATGAAAAATTATTTTGATGTATTTGTGAATCATGAACTGCAAAGCTGGAAGTTGAAATTAAGCTGAGTAACTCTTATCCTTGATATGTAAATGTCCTCAAATCTGGTAAATGGAAGAGGATAGTAGCAAGAATAGTTGAAGGGATGCAGTATCTGAGATGACCCATTATAATAGTGAACCGAAGTCTGAAGCTCATAATATAAAGTGCAAGGAATCACATTTCTTTTTGGTTCCCTTTGTTTTGATCTAAACCACTGAGAAATAATTAATTGCTATTTCAAGTGGCCATTCTATCTGCCCAAGCTTGTTAGTGATGAAAGTGAAACAACAAAAACAGTTTAACAAATCCCACCAAAATTCTGGGAAACCTCCCAAGGGTAGCAACTGGTTTATTTTCCAAAATTAAATCCTGTATCAAATTAACAGATATAATTTTTTTTTATATACACAAAAAAATTTTGGCAAATTGTCTTGCTTAATTCCACAGCCAATGTCTTTATTGGCTTTTATTTTTGGGAGTTAGATTCCTAAGACTACAAATGAGTCGAAGTGGATAACGCCATTAAACATATCAAGTTTATCTGGGTACAGGGAATCCAGAGTCCTCATTAAATATTCACATTTTCAACATGTCCAAGAACTTTGTTTCAGTGAAGTAAAAATATTCCTCACTCCACTCCTTATTTTGCTCCTCACTAATATGTGTCCTTATTCTCCTACAACTGTATCAAGTTTCAAAATATATCAGTGAATTCAGTATACTCCCAAATATGAGTTGTACTAGATTTGAAGGTAGGTTAGACAAGATAAGCTGGACAAAAAAATTGGTGGTGGGGAGATTAAATGAAGTGTGATACATATACAATGAAGAAATAAATAACATATACCACATGAATGGTGAAGAAGGACACTAAGAATGTGGAGTAGATTTTGTATTTAATGCCCAACCAAAGAAAAACATCATAAAAAAAGTTAAATGTTAGAATTTCTAAATGTTAAATGACAGAATTTACAAATTATCCTTTTTTTCTTCTGAGAAGATATTGTGTGGCATAGCTGAAATTGGCAGATGGTTACTGTTCAACTGAGATATTGCTCATCACTGAAAGGTCATATCTGAATGTTGTCTAGATGGTGCATTCATTTTCTGAGTAGTTTTAAATGAGCTTGAAAAATACATAATATGCTGTAAAAAAAAAAAAAAAATAATAATAATAATTCAAAAGTTACCTATAAACCTCAGGAAATTAATGACCAGTTCTATTCATTTTATAAAAAAATTACATACTTCTGAGGGGAAACAGGATAATGGTTCTATTGATTCCTTTTTATCTAAGTTATCATTATCACCATTAGAAGAGGAGGATGTTATGGATTTGGAAGTACTATTTACAGAAATAGAGATTAAGGTGGCTATGTTGGAAATGCCCAATGGAAAGTCACCAGGTGATGGGTTTTCGGAAAGTATCTTCGTATAGATCTATTCTTTTTATTGAATGTTGATTATAAAATAATAGCAAAAATGCTAGTAAATTGATTTGCTAAGTATTTATCTAAATTGATACATGTTGATGAAACATGTTTTATTAGAAATGCTTTAGATAATATTCTTTGATTGATTAGTTTAGTCAATGCATATCGATAGTAGCCCAACCACCCAATTGGTTGCGCTTGATGCGGAAAAAGCCTTTGATAGGGTCGAATGTGATTTTTTATTTAAAGTACTGGAGAAGTTTAAATTTGGCCCTTTTTTTTAATTGGTTGGGTTAAAGCTTTATATACAAACCTGACTGCTAGGGTGGTGACAAATGGTCAAGTTTCATTACCGTTTAAATTGACACATTCAACTCGATAAGGTTGTCCATTGTCACCAGCCCTGTTTGCATTGCCTATTGAGTCGTTAGCTATGGCAATAATGAATTGAAAGCTTGTATTGTTTTGGAAAAAGTTATATATAATTTTCATGATAATTTTTTCTTTATTATACATTCTTAGTTTTTTTTTGGCTCTCCCTAAGAGAGCTGGCTGATGGGGATTTTTTATTATTATATATATATTTTTATATATATATATATATAATTATATACAAATATATACTTATATAAAATCGTTTTTATTGATTGTATGTTGTACTATTACTAATGATTTTTCAAATAAATAAAGAAAGATGCATAATCATTGGCGAGCATCCATATTTCAGACCTTTTGAAAGAAGGAAGGACGTTACTGAGTCAGTTGAATGTTATTAAGCTTCAGACTAGCATAAGGAGCTGCTCCATTGATGTCCTGAGCCTAGAATGATTAACCTCCAAATACATCCATTTTCCTTTGTAAGGGGTATGATTACAATTGTAAAACATGAAAGTCTGCAGGTACTGTGGGTGAAGTAAAAACACAATGCTGGAGAAACTTAGCAGGTCAAACAGTGTACTTTATATAGCAAAGATAAAGATACATAACTGATGTTTCAGGCTTGAGCCTTTCTGGTCTGTTTTCCAGATGTCCATTCAAATCTAACATTATGGCTCCAGTTCTACTAGGGTGTCTTGATACCTCACTCATTCAAGGACTTGTTTTCGGTTAGGGCACTCTCATCTCATGTCTGAATTCAGTTCTTTGGTCCATGTTTGATTCAATATTGTGATGAGGCTGGAGCTCAGCCACCCATTTCAAACACAATGTCAGTTTTTCAACAGCAGTTTACATCATTTTACTGATGACTGAGAGTGGACAATGCGTGTTTATTAGTCAGATTGGATTTTGTCATGCTTTTTGTGGATTGAACACACCTGAGCAATTTCTCACATTGCTGAAACAGCTTGGCCAGGGGCTCAGCTAGATCTGGAGCACACATCTTCATACAATAGCTAGGATGCTGTCTGTTTCCAAAGCTATTGCTGTATCCAGTGCCTCGCCCACAGGGAAGAACTCTGAACTTTGCAAATTGTCAGTCACAAAAATACATTTGCTGTAATTCTTTATGGAGCAACTTCCACCATTAATTCTCTGGATGCTTCCCTCTCTTATGCCAGGAGTGGAACAAAATTAATAGCTCTGTAATTTGCTGCTATATTCACTCTTCTACTATTAAAGTAACCTAGCCCATAAGTAGAATTGCATCTAAATTTGAATGGAAACTTAAAATCATGATCACAGGATCATTAATCACCATCATGTAGCAGCTACTAAAGTAATACAAACATACATACCAGATTAGTCAACTCAAGACTGACTTTATTCAAGTTTTACAATGTTTTATACCTTGCATGTCCCGGGCTCCACGGGACAAAGCGGGACATTGCTATTGGAATGCTTTCTATCCATGGGACCAGCAGGTTTAAATTGATCCTTGAGTGTCCTGCACCTTCTGGCAGGATACTCAGCAAGACAACTTGCAATTCTCCAGCACGCAATACCGCTCTGTTAGGTGAGTATTCAGCTGTTCGTTTATTTGTTCTGTGGCCCGCAGAACCATGTTGGCAACGGTTCGCGACACTGTACTGCGCGCTCGCTCAGCCAGCTACACGGCCGCTACAATTAGACTAAATTAATCATCGTTACTTCATTATCATTGATTAATACCCTCATATTCCTTAAAATCAGTGTTGGAACATCAACAGAACAAGGATTGCATTGGGTCAGAAAAACAGTCTTCAGACTGGCAGCATTAGGGTATAACAGAGCAGTTGCTAATATTGTTTATATCATGAGTTCATTTCTTTTTTAAATGCACAATCAATATCTGAAATAATAATTTGACTTATAATCAGCTCAGCATCTGCAAACAAAATTTAAATCATGAAAGAAAGTGAGAAACAAGTCAGAATATATTGCTTCAAAAGAAAGACCATGGTCCAAAAAACAAAACTTGTTTTCAAAACAGACTAAACAATGAAGTGAGAAACTGCAGAGTAAAAGGGTTTGTGTATATGGTGGCATAAATGCAGAATATTCAGATAACAAATGTACCATAAAGTTTGATAACAACAATTTTACTGCAATATCTTCCTGTCATTCCTTTTATCATGAAAATAACCAGGTACACCAATTAGATTTCAAAAAATTATATTTGCTTTAAAAGTGTTTAAAAACTTTAATCCAACTGTGGGGATAAATGTTAGGTGACCACAATTTATTAAAAAGCTAAGGCAAGATCATTATCGCCAATTACAAAAGTAAAAGGCTTAACAATTGTCCATGACCAAGAGGAGGCAAAAAAATGATCCAAGAAAGCATTTGCTTGACAACATCTCTCAAATTGGAACTGTTGATAGGAACTGGACAGGGAGAGCATTTTCTGCTCTCAAATGTGTTATATTTTAAAAATATTTTGAAAAGGATTTTACCAGAACCATATGTTACGACCACGATCTACAGTCTGCTCTCATATCACTGGCTAATGCTATCCTAAAGGGGCTAGAAGAAACAAACATCTAATACAAAAAATGTAAATTAATAAAATAAACCCATACTGTGCATTCACTGATGTACAGCAATCTTACATCAACTTCTGGATACCTTAAAACACTCTCCTGAATACATTCCCAATTTGAACTGTCATACAAATGAGGACACATTTTACTCAAAAAGTAAATCAATAAAATTGATGCCACTGACAACCAACAATATCCTTACACGATGCAAACAAAATGAATTGTTCAGTAGAAGTCCATAAATCCAGAATGCTCAGGGATTGGGTTGGACCAGATTTTACAAATTCTTGGGGGATGCTTTTAAAATTCAAGTTTAAGGAAGAGATGAACAGGCACATTTTGATAGTTCTTTCATTAGCAAATACAGCAGACTTCGTTCATCAAGATGAGCAGCTTTGAAGAAAAATAAAGTCAACACTTGTGGCCATTATGGAGTTTACGTATGCACACTCATACAAAAGCCCGCTACATTTTAAATGTGAGATTTTTCGAAAAGTCCAGATTCTCAGGTGGTCCAGATTTCAGGCATCTGGCTTTTTGGACTTCTACTGTACACCTTTATCAGCTCTTATACAATGAGCTATCACTTTATTTTCTCAACTACAATAATACAAAGCCTTTCCAAGCATCATGTACGAGAACTAATTTTCATTTTAATGGTTAATTACCTCTACTGTCAATATCTTTGATTTTCATTGAGAAAAAGAATAAAATTACTCATCTTTATAATAAAGGTGGGAGAATAAGAGGAAATTCTCATTAACGTCATTCATATATCTGGAGCATATTTGTAATATCTGGTCATATGTGACAAGAATAGCAAATCATATTTTTTTGGCCTGATTTTTCAATACAAGGAAAGACGTGTGCTTACATTGTGTCCTCCTTTCTTGCTGGACACAGCAGGACATCCCTAATGCATTAGAGCCAAAACATACAATATATATCAATGTAACCTAGATATACTGCATAAACAGTAAAAACATGGAAAAATATTAAATTGTAGCAGTTTCAACTATGTAGTTAGCCTGACAGCATTTGGTACAAACCCATGGTAAACCTATTTGTATTCCATTTTCTCTAATAAAGCAGATTGTTAATGCATGTACCTTATACAACTGGATAAATTCATAGTAAATGGCCAGGATATGCCATAGCCTATCATTGGGTGGACCCTCCTATATTGGGTAAAAGTTTTAAATTATTTATACATTGGTGTTGTTTCAGTTCAAATTCCAGGAGATCAGCATTTGTGAGCGACTTCCTGAAACTTAAGCTACTGAATCAAGCACTCTTTCTGAAATCCATTCCCAGTTGTAAACATTAAATATGAGATAACTTACAACATAACTGTGTAAGTGCACTTTACTTTGTCTCCAAATTCCATTGAAGTTGGACAGCAAACAATCAGTTACTTCAGTGTATCATTTTATTAACTGTATGTATCCAAATTATATTCATAAACATTGTCAAATAAATCACAAACTTGAAAAAAATATTATCACAATTCTTTGTGATTATTTTGCTTCCTGGATAATAAATGATTTAATATTCTTAACAATAAGAATACTCATAAAAAGAAAATCACAGAATCCCCAAGTCGACCTTGAGATATGAAGAATTAAATTCAGGGCAAATGCATCACAAATGGTTTAAATTAGGTCTGAGAGAATAGTTGAAATTCATAAAATATTCACCGTAACATTACTAGCTTTCTTCAGAATGCGTGCCTATCCTTGCACTACATGAAGACTTGATTTTCTCCAGAGACAGGCTAACACATTCAAAGAAAATAAATCTCAAAGGATCCAAATTCTTCTTTATTCACCTGCATTAATCATACTGTACAATAGTGGTTGCATGGTGTTAGCCATGGTACAGTAAAATCTCCATTATCCAGAATTCAATCAACCAGAAATTCAAGTAATTAGCAAAAAAAAAACAAGGAAATAAGTAAGTAAATTCATATAAATAAGACTGGGTGATGGCTCTTGCAGGAGGAGTGCTGGGACTTCTGAACTAGCAAAGCCCCTCAATACACGTGTATTATTTTTGCTGTCGCAACGTGTGTATAGGTGAGCAGGGTTGTCAGAACGAGGAAGGTGCGCCGAGGACCTGACTGGGTCACTTGCACGGAGGCGAGTCGGGCTGTCAGCGCGACGAAGGTGCAGTGAGGACCTGACCGGGTCATTTCTGTGGATGCGAGTTGGGCTGTCAGGGCAATGAAGGTGCACCTAGGAGCTGACTGGGACATTTGTGTGGAGGGCAGTCAGGCTGTCAGAGCAAGGAAGATGCACCGAAGGCCTGAGTAGAGGTGAGCTGGGTTGCCTTGGTGAAGGTGGGAGGAAACATTCAGTCAACAGAGCATTTCGGCCATGTCCTGCCCGCATCAGCTGTTTGAATAAAGTTTTAATCAAGTTGTGTTGGAATGAAATGGCAGCACCCAGGATGGAGCCAAGCAATGCCGATCGACAACTCTCCCAAAGTGTCTCCCTATCCCTGCCTCATAAGAATCTTTAACTATATTAGTATTAGATTATATTAGTGAGACTTTATCTGTAAACCTGAGGAGAGAGGGTTAATTATAACGGCAGCAGGGTTGGCGTAGCAGCTAGCACAACAATGTTACAGCGCCAGCGACCAGGGTTCGAATTTAAATCTAGTAAGTCATGGGAATTTCTTGATTAAAGTGTACATTACATAAATTAAAGTCTACAATACTGATTTTTTTTTTCAAATTACTTTACATTTTAAACTGCCTTTTGTCTTTTAAACAGTGTATTTTTAATGCAGGTGTATTAGGCATTGTAAGAGCTAGTCTCAGTCAAGTGGAAAATTCACATTTCCTGCATATATGATCCCTGTAGGTGCCAGTTAATGGGGATTTTACTGTATTTTTAAAAAAAATCAGGTTAAAGACAAAATACTGAAAAATAACTATTTTGTGCAGTTCCAGCCAAAACCTCCAAATTATTTGATTTAAGTATAACATTACAAAGGGGACTACTGTGAAAGCTTCCTCCCTAAATTAACTATCGAAGCAGCCAAACAACCTGTTCCGGAGAGATTAAATAGATGAAAACACATCAAGGGAAATATTAAACACCCTTCCCTTATTTAAGATAACAAACTTAAACTGAAAGGTGAAGCACAAGGATATTAAAAAGGACAAATAAAATCAGAGGTAGACCTAATTGTTGGCCAAGGTAGAAACTTTGAAAATCAAACACATTACTTTGTCACAACACAAGATGAAGCCCCAGATAATTGGGATTTTACTGTTGTCTAAAAATCAATAATGTCAATATGAAGCAGAAAGTATTCCTAGTACTGTGTATGATATTTGGCACACATAAACTGAGGAACTGCCTATATTTATAAACAATAAGATTTAAGTTCAATAATTCCCATCATGTTTATTTTACTATCAACACTGAAAATATTGTTTGTCTACAAATTAAAAACTATACACCAAATGTAATTTACAATTGTTTTACATGAATTACCGTAGTTTATATTCTCGAACCACCAAAGTTACAATGCATTGCAATTACAGTATTAAGGATCAGTTTATAAAACAGGAGTTAGTCACAGAAAAAGCTGAGAGCTTTACAATGCCCTGCAATGCTCCTGACTTTTGTCATTTTATCAATCTATTTTATGACTGAATAACTGAATTCTATTCACCTATTTAAAAACCTAAAGTAAATTAATAGCAACTTTACAACTAGTCCTTTACTGGAAGATACCAACTTCTACACAGATGTTGGAACTTGCACTGACCAAAAGATTTCATATTTACAGTTGCAATGAATACATTTTTTTATTGGTGTGAACTGTAAAGTAGTAGATACAGTGTGCCTACTGTACGCAATTATTTACCAAGTGTAAACACCGAAAAATGCTTCCCTATGTCAATCCGGTTTAATATTTAAAATATGTATTTTTTGGAATTTTACTTACAGATATTTGTTCACCTGGCTCAAGAGATTTCAATAGCTCAATGAAATGACAAGAAAGTTAACTTAAAATTGATTTAGAAAAATACTGCAGTATTTACTTTATTTTGTGATTTGTCATTTGCCCATATCACTTTCTACAATATTTAAAGGTAGAAATGCAAGGATTAAGATTAATGTCTTGCCCTCGATATACATTCACTTCTCTTTTCTACTAGTTTCTATCACATTTTTAAAAAAGGAGCATAAAATAATAAATAGCTAAATGTATGAAGCTAGTTCGCCAATATTTTTTTTCACATTTTATTCAACTAATATTTTACTCTAGTGACAAATAAATTGAAAGGGTAACAGTAAGTAGATAAATTGCAGTAGTGTAAATGTTGAAAAGTGGCAAAATTCCAACTTCTTGAGATATGAAACACAATAATACATACATTATACAACTAGATTTGTATAAGAATGTTGAAGTTCAAGATACTGAAGAAAACAGATGTTAAGAAAGGAAGGAACAGCATATTCATGCGCAGACTTGTGTAGAATTAACCTCAGATGTTTTTCCCCAAAGTAACATGTATAAACATAATTAAAACAAAGTCCTTATCTACAAATTTAGTACAATGAATCTGCAATGAAACAATTTTTTAAAGCTCCCATTTCATTTCGTGTGCATATTATTTTAAGGGCTAGTACTGGCTGGAACCATTCAGAACTGTGGAGAGACTGCGTGGCAGCATCTCGCACAGACTAAGCCCAAAGATGATACTCTGGAGGAAGAGACACCGATGGCAAGAGAGTCATGCAAGTGAGACACTGAAGTAAACAGCATTTATTATTGACCACTAGCCATATCGTGGAACACTGAGGTGGAGTGACACTGTGTGAAATATACAATATGGCTGATTCTCCCCATCAGGCGAATTATTGAACTATACCGTGACAAAATGGAAGGTCACTTTGACTGACCCACGCCTGGGTTGTTGAAGCATCATGAAAGTTACACATTTTGTTTTCCCCTACATAAGGGGTAGTTGTGACAACTGTTTATCCAAAAGAATATTTCTTAGCAAGAAATTCAACAAGGATTCATGAGTTTTGATCAGTACATTCTCTCACACCTCCTTCGAGATTACTTCTGGGCATCAATTTAAGAGTCTGTGTTTCAACACAGAATTTCTAAGACTGAACTTTGCAATGTCTTTCCAGAATTGTGCCTATGTTGTAATGACACACCCACACACAGATACATATATTAGCACTTTGTTGAGTTTTGATTAAACTAATGTGTTATGCTATTAGTAGTTATTAATAAAAATACTGTTTTAAAAGTAAATAACACTGTCTTGGTGAATTTCTATTGCTGCTGGTCTGTGATGTAACACAATCTAAATACTTGGACTGAAATAGAAGTGCGAACCAATTAAATTTTAAATTCAATTACAAACATTGATTATAAATTTGGGAAGGTACTATTTCTTTACAGATTGCTCAGATTTATCAACTTCAAAAATAACAATGTCAATATACACTGAAATTGAAAATAAAACTGTTGTTTGAGAACCCTATTGTAACCAGTATTGGATAATACAGAGCAGTTAAAGATCTCCTGCAAAAGCCACATTTTAAAGCAAGCAGCACATCAGTACAAAAAGACCTTTTAAAAATAAATCAGATAAAATAATCGATATTACTACAAAAATATGAAAGTACCAAGGTCATACAAATAAAGTTGCTCTTCAAAATTAATCTGATTAACTTTATCCAGCTTCAGAATCTGACAATGTTTTGATAAAACACACATCTAAATTTTTGAAGTTGCAAGTTATTTAAATTATTTTTCTAATGGGGGAAAATTGAGTTCAATCTATTAAGGTAAACAAGCTATCGCCTTATAAGCGTTTAGACGAAAGAAACCAGCAGTTGAAATGCAAAGTAAATTTACATACCATTCACAAACTGGCATAAACTATTGATTTGATCCTTAATCAGAGTTTATTACACATTACAGTGTACTGCTTCCAGGGGAAATATTTCAATACTGACACTCTTCAGTTTCAGTACCCATACCCTTTACCCTGAGCTAGCAGTTTATGATACAAATTATATTTTCCTAAAAATTCTCAAAAATAATTTTGAAATCAATTGGTCAAAAAGATTTATTCCTTACAGAGATAATTAAATGAAAATTAATATCTTTTTTGTTTATTCAATGTACCATTCAAGAAAAATAGACACCTGCATTTAGCAAATGAAGCAGGTTGATTTGCATTTGTGGTTAATAAATTCTTGGTGATTTATCCAAATTGTTTTCAGTTTGGCTTTTAGCATTCCATTGTGTAAAGCTGAATTTTGTATTTCCAGTAATAAACATCATTGCTGGTAATTATGAACAGCCAATTCATCTATATAGTCAAGTTTATTGTCGTCCGATTGCTGAAAGTGTTCTCCAGGCGATTCATTTTCAAGTGCCAAAAGTTATTCTTTAAATATCAAGTGGACAGAAACAGAATAATAAATATGCAGTTTGTTATCAGTCATATTCATGAAGAGGACAACTAATATATCTGCTTAAAACTATGATAGATAAATATATTTTGTAATTCACTTTAGAGCTGCTATTACAAGAATACTTTTTTTGCAAATAGGTTTTGCAAAATCTTCAAGTGATGGTATTTAAAGGTTAGACATTTTTGGTGTCAGTAAAATTATCACTATTGAAGTAGACATCTATCCTGTGGGAATGCCTCGGAAGAAATTGGTATGTGTTTTATATATTTATCTATGATATTTGGCATTTATAGCATGGTGCTTTGGGAAAATGTGAAGGAATATATTTTTGATTTGGTGCTTCAACATCATGCTGAAATCTAAGGATGCTTATTGAGGAAAAAAGTAGGGCTTTTACCTAAAATGTAAAATTATTATTTTAGCAATAAATAACTGGCAACATGATTACTAAGAATGAAATGTTACTGCAACAATTCTGTGAAATGTTCCATTAATTGCTCCAGATCCCCCAGCAGTTCCAAGCCACCAGAGGGTCACACGAAAAACAAAATTGAGCAGAGAGCAGATGTGAACACAGATAGATTTGAAATGATACATCAAGTTGTTTCAGCATTGTAGTCAAATAATGATAGCCTTTTTACTGAATATGTGGATATATTTTTCTGACACTCGTGCTGTTAGTATTTGGTGACCTTTTGCTTTGGGAACACATAATCCCACTGAGCATCTTAAAATCATTCAGATATTCAGGTAAATTCTGGATAACTAATACCTAAACCTCCATTTCTATCCATCTGAATAATCAATCCTGAACAAAATACTCTCAAAATATATATTTTTTAAATTTTCAAATAACCTTGCCTCAACAGATTTTTAAGGGAGGAACATCCAAAATTTCATGACACTGTGTGCAGAAGTGTTCTGACAATACTGAATGATACAGGTCTTTTTTTTTTAAATATAGACCAACGGCATGGTAACAGGCCATTTCGGCCCATAAGCCTGTGCTGCCCAACTACACCCAATTAACCTATAACCCCCAGTACGTTTCAAATGATGGGAGGAAACCAGAGCTCCCAGAGGAAACCCTCTGGGAGGGTTAATTTACAAACACCTTATAGACAGAGTGGGATTTGAACCCTGGTCCCAGTTGCTGGTGCTGTAACAGCATTGGGCTAACCATCTCACTAATCATCCCACCCTAGATTTAGATTTATGCTCTTTAAAATTTTCCCCGCCAAATAATTTGTTCACACCTCTGCTCTAATTTGTTAACAATCTTAAATAGATCACACATTTTAAAAATCTCCACATTTTAATGTTGTTTAGACCAGATTATAAATATTGTCATATTTATTCAACATCTGCAGAAGAAAATGCCTTTGCTCATTTCATTTAGTTGTGAAGCTTTCACTGTTTAAGTTTTTGAATAGGGATTAATTACTACCAGCCAATGTACAAAACTACAAATGAATTTAGTAAAAACAAGTTATATTTAAAATATAACCTTCATATTATGAATTATGGGAGAGCAGACTTGATGGGCCAAATGGCCTACTTCTAATCCTATAATTTATGTTTATGTAATGTGTATATTCTCTTAAAACAGTTAAATTGTATCATTAAGTGTTAAACTACTTTTAAAAATATTGAATCAATATTTAAAATGTTGGTGAGCCTCAGATTGCGAACTCACCAACATTAGGTTCAAATAAGCATAGCAAAGCTTTCAATTATATCTATATCTATCTATCTATCTATATTATATATAAAATAAAACACTTGACACAATCTTATTTTGTAAGATTAAATAACATATTTTTGCTTAAATTTAATGCAAGATAAAAATATTAAGAAAGTATTTGAAGAGTATAGACTTCACAGACTATGCATCCAAAGAACTTTAGCTAAGTTAGAAAAAAAAATAAAAGATTATGCACTTGTTACACTGTTTTAGTTACACTGCAGTTATTTAGTTTGTAATGTTCAATACGGACAAAATATTTTTTAACCAAGTTTAACACAAAAATAATCCCAAGTATAGCCAACTAATAATACACCATTTTCCAGGAAATAGGCAGAAGAGCATTTAAGCCTTGCAATGTGTTACATTATCTGTTGGCATGAATTTAAATCGAAGTGACCCATTTTATTCAAGCCAAAAAAAAAGTACGGAGACACACCAGCAAATGGATCTTTTAATTTTAGAAAAAACGTCATGATTATAAATGGAGCTCTGGAAAATGAAATTCATTTAGTGCATTGTGAATACCGATCACATCTGCAGAAACTTACTTTCCAAATAAATAAATGTATTTTTTTTGGTAACATTGCTCAAATCTAGTTAATTTCAATCCCTATGGAAGAGGCCTGAAAGACAAATAAAGTCTATACCATTTCCAAAATGGAAATTTAATTCACGGATCTGAATATGCTTTCAACATTGCTCTTCAAAGCTACATATTGACTGTATTCAAAATCTCAAGAAGTATTTTTATCTTCAACAAATGTAATGAATTCTTAAAATTTTTTGAATTCAAAAATCACATCCAATTCCACAAGCATTCCGTCATGCATCACCAATTAAAGATTTGCAATTATTATTTTTTTTAAATTCTTTTCCCAAGCATAAATTTCATAATCATGACAAATGGCCAGAAGAGTTGGAAGAATTAAAATGTTATTCCCTATTAAAAATAGATACATTAAAGTATCACAAACTATTTGCCAGGCAGGGGAAAAAAAAATATTCCCATACAGTTTTCTCATTTTTCCTTTTAAAAAATCAGACATAATTCTATGCAGCTAAAAACATGCACAAGCAAGGAGAATGTTCTCAGGCATATGGATGGAAAAGACCACTAAAATCACTTGTGGGAAACTACAATTACAGTTTTAATGCTGCAAACTAAATACTTTATAAATATACTTAACATATAATTACTATACAATCATCTTTTGGTGGGAAACTCTTATTCTTAACAAGCATATAATTGCAGGAGAAAGATAACTGAAATTAGTTCTTCTCAGTTTTGTCAACCCAACAGATAAATTTTCTGAAATGTTGGCAAAGATTTGCGAGAAACAAATGAATATTCCCAAGGCATGCCTGCCTGATTCAGAGGGTGACATTTCCTTTTTTAAACGCCTTTGACTGCAAGCTATCCATATTGGCCAAACCATAACGTAACCTGAGGCAGTCTAATGTTTTCAGTAACAGAACGTTCCACAAATAGTTTCTACAAATATATTATCTTGCTAGTTTGGCCTGTGAAAACCAACATTTTCGAGTTAAGCTAAATGTTAAATGTTAAACTGACATCTACACTCCAACCTGGGATGCAGAGAGAAAAAGAGAGAGAGAGAGAGATAGATGTGATGAAAAGGTTCTCTGGTGAAAGAACAATCACAGCTCTGCACTCAGAAACCCACCTTAATTATTTTGTCCACTTCATCTTCAATGTTAATTATCAACTCAACTGACTGATTTAATAGAACACATTCTATTCATGAAACTGGACTACAAATGAATACAAACTCATAGTATCCCGTGCTGTTGCTGCAGAACAAGTACTGTACATGCACACCCGCCAGTCTCTAAACAATACACAGTCGTCTGCTGCCATCTGTCTATTAAAAAAGGAAGCAAGTCCAGAATTTTTTTTTACAAAAGTAAAAATGTCACTTTACACTACCTTCCAAATACAGGTAAGTGAAGTCTATTAATTAGACTCCTGTAAAATTAGTAACACATCCCTAGGACTTAATTTTCTGACATTCAAGAAAGCCTTGGTTGGTTGATGGGATAAGGTAATGAAATGGATTGGTTTGGAGTCCAAATGCAAGTGTGAAGCAGGGAAGTGAAATTAGTCCATATGGACCATGCCCTATAACAGAGTCATTGCACCCTCATTTCCATATTTACTGAAAAGACAGCTTGAGCTGACATTAAAATAACCATAAAGAGTCCATTTGAACTCCTAAGTTACATTAAATAGGCAATTTTATGGATTCCAAATTTGGGAGCACTATGGAAGAAAATGGCAGAAAGGAACTGAGACGAGCAAAAACTTTTCTCACTTAGCAATCTTTCTGGATTTTGTATTAAGATATTTGAAAACCCAGAGGGAAACATGTTTCCCCACTTGAGGAGAAAGAGAACACTGCAAATGAAACAAAGATGAGCTTGGAAGTTGCCAATGAAGGTAACAATTGCATGATTCAACATAGAAGACATTTTAATGATACAAGTGGGCAGGAGATGCAAGTACTGTGGCATATTCATCCATAATTTGACACATTTGTTAGCCAACCTATTTCAGATAACAACTCCTTTCAACAACTATCCCTCTCTGTACATGTTGTGAGAAACAATACCAACTGTTCCTGCATAACAAACTCTGCATCAACAAGAAGCAATATCATGCCTTTATCCTCTCAGTCACCTTTTCCAAGTGCTCCTCATCCATTTGCTCTAAACCTTTTATTGTCTACATGTCCTCATTACATCCATGCAGGAAGGGAGAGCTCAGACACGAAAGAGAAGCAAGGAACCAGAATTGGATCAATAGCCATCTCTCAATTCTCAGCTGCAAAGGCAGTCTTCTGTTAATGGAGCTGGGGACCCTCGAACCACTAGGTCACAAAATTAAAACTCAGCCAGCCTCAGAGCACACATCACATACACAGGCACAGAAGTCAACTTTGATGTTGGCAAATCTCCGAAGAAAGAGAAACAGGACTAGCCCAATCAGCCCCTTAAGACTATTCTATTCAATAAGATCATGGCCAGTCCAATCCTGGCTTTAGCACCAGTCCCTGCTCTCATCACCTATCTCTCGACTCTCTTGTAGTTCAAATGCTTGACTATCTCTGCCTTAAATATAATGAACTACCTCCATAACTCAAAAATTCACAACCCTTAGAAAGAAGGAATTCCTCCTCATTGCACTCTAAATGAACAACGCATCATTTCCCCTACATGCCACAAATTTCAAAGACCCCAATAGAGGAAACATTCTCTTAAAATCTCCAATAATTGTTCCAATTAGTTAATCTCTAATTGTTCTAAGCTCCAATGAGTAAAAGCCAATTTAATTAACCCCTCTTCATCCACCCCTTCATCTCATGAATCATTCAAATATGTTCAGAATAATTATGTTCAATCTACATCAGTGGTTCTCAACCTTTTTCTTTCCACTCACATACCATTTTAAGTAATCCCTATGCCATAGGTGCTCTGTGTTAGTAAGCAATTGCTTAAGGTGGTATGTGGGTGGAAACAAAATGTTTGAAAACCACTATTTTAATCGTATCTAATTGATTTGTTACGTGCTCGGTTTCATAACTCCAAAGGAAATGGGCCAAAATGACAATTTTTCTCAAGCAAAATATTTCAGTAACAATTGGGTCTAGAGCAGTGATTTTCAACCTTCCCTTCCCACTCACATCCCACCTTAAGCAATCCCTTACTAATCACAGAGCACCGAAGGCATAGGGATTACTTAAAGTGGGATGGGAGTGGAAAGAAAAAGGTTGAGAACCACTGATCTACACTCAGATATAGAGTATCACCAAAATGTTGCAATGGTTTTAAAAACCTGACCATACTCCACATCATATTTAACGCTATTGTAACTTCCTGCAGGTTGCAGCCTTTTCTTACTCTTCAAGGAAGCTCTTAAAGAGTTATAGTGCAAGAATATGAGCAGTAACACTTTGAAAGTTTTTAAAATACTTAATATAGCCAGAAACTAATTACTCCATCAATTTTAAGTAATTTTTTTAATTGTTTAAGCATAGGTGGTGGATTAAATAATTTGTCATTTATTTTTTAACAAATAATTCTCTGCTGTATTAGACAAACACCACCAGACTCCTTTCTTAAATTTTAATTCGAGGAAAAAGTACATGATTGTATTCTAAAGTGCTTCGTAATTGGACTGATTTCTTGGATGGTTTTTATCTGTGATTAAACAAACTGGTGTTAGTGAAAACTTGAACCATTACTTCACTCAAAGAAGTTAGTGTAATTTTCAGCACATTTTACATTTAAACTGCCAATTTCACTCAATTGAGAAACTCTATCCCTATTTTTAATATATCAAAACTAAATAGTTTAAAAAC
This sequence comes from Narcine bancroftii, assembly GCF_036971445.1. Taxonomy (NCBI): domain Eukaryota; kingdom Metazoa; phylum Chordata; class Chondrichthyes; order Torpediniformes; family Narcinidae; genus Narcine; species Narcine bancroftii. The sequence continues at coordinate 340,391,334 of NC_091469.1, forward strand.
TTCCAATAAAAATTAAAAGAGAAGTGATTAGATAAATGCATTTTAGTCAAGTAGTTTTAACACCCTTGTTCAAGATCACTAACAATTCAAATGAATGAATCTGAGAAGTTTATTTATTTATTTATCAAACACTGCCCAGACCAAAGTACCAAAACAACTGGAATTAATTCAGAATTTCTCCTGTTATAAAGGGTGAATGTGCACAACAGAAAATAATAGTGAAGTAGTGGTTAGTTTTTTTGTTAAATTGAATGTGTATAAACATTTGCTCTCATGAATAAAAGCCCCAAACTTCCATTCTCCAAACACTGGTGAGCACACATTTTCATTGAAATTCCACACACTTTTCACATGTTCCCCAATTCCAAATAATTTCATTTCACATGACAGCTCATTCCCTATTTGGTACAACATTCTAATGAATGCATTCCTTCAAAGTATCTGTCTAAGCCTTTTTCAAATAATCTCCATTTTAACTGTTTATCCTTTCAAAATCATACAAACATGCTGATAACATGTGATTTTCTCCTTTCAATTCCTCAATTCCAATTTGCTCTCTCCCAGGGTTTAGAATGATCAGCAATTTAGTTTAATGTTTCATATTCACAACAAATATCCATTCAAAGAAAAAGCATGCCACTACTCAAAGAGAGCCAGCCTAAAACTATCCAATTATCCCTCTTTTTCTAGCCAGGCATTTATCACACTTCCATTACCACTGTGCATATCTGCTTTCTTAATAAGTTTCACTGGGATAAGATGAATTGCATGTGCACAACTTACACTGCATTTCCTTCTGAGGTACACAAGAGCAATTCCACATAAAATAAGAGTATTACAGACTATTGTTGATCAAGCAAAACTAGTTCAAGTTAATTTTGTTCATAAATATTACCGTAAAATTAAATTAACTGCAAATAGGAAATAAGATTTGCCACTACTAAATATTTTAATTATACAATGTGGAATGCAACTTGAACAGATGACACTTTATAATCACAGATAAGAGAATCAATGCAGAAACGGTTGATAATTATTTACCTGGATATGAAAGAAAAATAACTATTGCATTTATCATGGGATCTTCTGTATTTGTTGAGTTAAACTGTTAGTGCTAACAATCATTTTTTAAAATCCAGGATTAATTATAAAATCAGAAAAGGATATGGATCAAATGAATGCTCGCAGTCTTTTCCCCCAGGGTAGATGCAAGATTTCCAGGCATAGGTTTAACCCTCAGAGGGTTGCTCATGTTAACAACAAGCTGCCAGAGGAAGTTGGAGAACTGGGTACAATTTTGGACAGATTTATGAACAGGAAAGGTTCAGATCAGTGGTTTTCAAACTTTTTCTTTACACTCACACACCACTTTAAATATTCCCTATGCTATAAGTGCTCTGTGATTAGTAAGGGATTGCTTAAGGTGGTATGTGGGTGGAAACAAAAAGTTTGAAAACCACTGTTTTAATCATATCTAATTGAAGTTTCATAACTCCAAAGAAAATGGGCCAATGACAATTTTTCTCAAACAAAATACTTCAGTAACAATTGGGTTTAGAGCAGTGATTCTCAACCTTCCCTTCCCAACCACATACCACCTTAAGCAATCCCTTACTAATCACAGAGCACTGTTGGCATAGGGATTACTTGAAGTGGTATGTGAGTGGAAAGAAAAAGTTTTAAAACTTCTGCCTTAAATCTATGGCCTCTAGTTTTTTTTTTACATTTAATTTTGCAAAATATAAATCTCATTGACAGGGGTGGAGATTTCCTCCAGCCCCTCTGACCCAATGCATATCTTTACATAACCAAAATAAATCATTCCAATGCTTTGCTTCATCTTCTGACAAATCATTCAAGACTCTGAATAGCAAAGAAGAAAGAAGAAAACTGGAAAATGCAGAACAGGTGGAGAGTAGAGTAAACAAGTAGATTAAAATTGGGTGCACAAACCCTGACTTTGCCATTACAGATGCTTTCAGCAGGCGGCCTCGTAAAATCTTGATCGAAGGCGAAAGCTGCACATCACAACCTATTTGGGCCACCCTCTAGCATAGTCATTTATCTGGCTCTCCTTGTCAGGAATGGATCTTTAAAAAGCACCAAACTTGCATCTCAGATAAAAGGCAATTCTTTCCAATGCATAGAAAAAAGAGTCCTACCAGCAACCAAAAGGCTCAGGCGCAATTTCTGAGGTGCAAACCTTTGATGGCTGCAGCTCTAGTTCTCATCTACTCATCAAATCCATCGTAAAGACTTGTCAGAGCCATGTTTGCTCCAGATGAGGGTCCTGTCATGCAGACAGTGAAACTGAGCAGTTTGCCTATCTGGTGGCTGAGAAAGATAATTAGCTATTCCCGCCTATCCTCATCAATGTCTTTTCAAGTGTTCAAACCTCTTTCCTTCATTTTAAATTGAACATTTAACTTCATGAAACATCTTCATGAAAAGACCTTTTATTCCTAAAGGGCAGATAAGTGTGAAGGTGCAGGAAATGAGGAAGACGTCAAAGTAAATTTATATTCTCAAACTAATGATGAAGTGATCCATGATATGTCTCGAGAGGAAAATGTGGTTATTAAATGAGGTGTAGTAAATGGTCAGTGGAAAAAAAAAACAGAAATAAATAATAATGGTAAAATAAATTCCCCATTAACAGTCACTCAATCAACCAGAAACTCAACCAGCAAAAGAAGAAGAAATAAATAAATAAATATCCCCCCCCCCCCACCAGAAATTACATAATATTGAAACTTTTATTTAAACCTTTATTTAACAGTTTAACACTGTAAAAGTGAATGTTCTCCAAAGCAACACACAACCCCTTAGGAGCAAACGTTCGGCCAGTGGAACACCCCAGTCATGCCCAGCCCACAGCAGCTGTTTGAATGAAGTTGTGTTTAAATCAAATGGCAGCGCCTTGGATGAAGAGCTCGCCAATGCTTCTTGCCATTGGGATGGCTCTCCCAAAATATCTCCCTATCCCTACCTAGTATCTTGATTAGTATATTATTATTATTATATTAATAAGGCTTTATGTGTATACTTGGGAGAGGGGGTTAATTATGTCAGTGGCATGGTTGGCATAGCAGCTAGAGAAACACTGTTACAGTGCCAGTGACCAGGGTTAGAATTTAAGGAATGTGCACCAAGAGCCTATCCAAGACACTTGTGAGATGAGTTGGGCTGTGCCAAGGACCTGACAGGACACTTGCATGGAGGTGAATCAGGTTGTGCCAAGGCCCTGACCAGTTTACTGGCATAGAGGTGAGTCGGGTTGTGCTAAGGGCCTGACAAGGATACTGACATGGAGGTGAGTCGGAATGGTGCAAGGGTCTGAAGGGACACCAGAGTGAAGAGCCAGCCGATGCCTTTCGCTGCTGGGCGACTCTCCCAAAGTGTCTCCTTAACCCTGCCTAGTGTCTACACCTTTATTAGTTTAGGTATATTATTCAGGCTTTATTTGTCAACTTAGCGAGAGAGTTGATGGCGGCACAGTTAGCGTAGCACCGTTATAGTGCTAGTGACCAGGGTTTGAATTTAAATTTTGTAAGCTGAAGGAATTATTGATTAAAGTTAACTTTAAATAATTAAGGACTACAATTCTGTTTTTTTTTCTCAAATTACTTTACATTTTGCACTGCCTTTTGTCTTTTAAAGGGTGTATTCTTAATGCAGGTATACTAGTTAGACATTGAAAAAAGGAGTTTTAGTCAATTGGAAAATTGACATTTCCAGCATTTGCGATTACCGTAGGTGCCGGATAATGGGGATTTTACTATATTGTTTTTAAAAATCAGGTTAAAGGCAAAATACTGAAAAATAACTATTATGTACAGTTCAAGCCAAAATCTTCCCCAAAGTATTTGATTACGTGTAACATTACAAAGGGGATTCCTGTGAACGCTTCCTCCCTAAATTAACTAACTTGCTCCAACACATCAAAGGAAGTATTAAAGGTGAAGCTCATATAAACCTGCACAAAAAACTTTAAAAAAAGACAAATAATGGTTTCAAACATAAAATCAGAAATAGACCCAATTGTTGGGTAATGTAGAAACTTTGAAAATAAAAACACATTGCTTTGACACAACACATGATGCTAATATTCCATTAAAAAAAAAAATCACAAAACATCCAGAAAGTTTCCAATCAAAAAAATATTGACTACAACTATATACACAAGCATTTCAGGTGCTCCATGTTTGAAGTTATGCAAATTAATAGTTATATGGAGTGAAAAAGGCAATCTTTTGTCTTTCTTTTTCATGCACTCTGAGAGTCTGCCTACTTCCCCTCTGGATCAAGCAGATCTTTTTCTTTAAATCCCCCATTTTCACCATGGGTCATCTTCTTCTTTAACTCCTCTTCAAATTCCTGAGAATGCTTCCTTTAAATGTCTAGATTTGCTGTCCTTATTCCATCAAAAAAAATATAGTTCTGCTTTCTATGGACTGAAGGCCTGTGACAGCAATTCAGATGAAAATGTCCGTGGCATGATAGGCAAGTTTATGGATAACACTAAAGTGGCTGGCATTGTAGATAGTGAAGACGAATGCCAAACCCTGTAGCAGGATCGTGATTGGTTGAAGGAATTTAATAGAGAGAAACGAAGGGTGTTGCATTTTCAGAGGTCATAACATGGCTAGAACGTACCCAGTGAATGGTAGGAATCTATGGACAGTTGTAGAGCAGAGGGATCTTAGAGTACAGGTACAAAGCATTTTGAAAGGGGTGTCACAGTTGGATAGGATGCTCAAAAAGCCTTTTGCCACAAAGATTTTCATAAGTCAGAGTACTGAGAATAGAAGTTGTGAAGTCACGTCACAGTTGCATAAGAGGTTGGCGAGGCGCCATCTGGAGTATTATGTCACCTTTTGGTTACCATGCTGTAGGAAAGATGTTGACAATCTGGAGAGGGTACAGAGAAGATTTACAAGAATATTTCCAGGACTCTATGGTCTGAGCTAGTGGAAGATGTTGAGCAGGCTGGGGTTTTATTCCTTCGAGTGCTGGAGGAGGATGGGTGATTTCATAGTGGTATCCAAAATCACAAGAGGAATAGGTCAAGTGAACACAGAGCATTTTGCCCAGAGTAAGGGAATAATTGGTGACCAGAGAACATAAGTTTATGGTGAAGGGGGAAAGATTTATCAGGAAGCTGAGGGGCATTTTTTTTTTTTTTACAGACCATGATGAGTGAGTGCCAGAGGTGGTTGAGTCAGGTGATAATGCATCATTAAAGAAAAAATTTGAATGGATACATGGATAAGATGGGTTTAGAGGGATATGGGCCAAACCAGCAGATGAGGTTAGTGAGGATGAGGCATATTGGTCAGTGTGGGCAAGTTGGGCTGAAGGGCCTATTTCTATGTTGTATGACTCTATTTTCTACCATTGCAGCTAATTTACCAATACAGCTTTATTGTCATTTTAACCAGTAGTGGAAAAATGGAGCATGGCAATGACTTTTATTCCCAAATACAAGGAGCAAAGTCTACAATGCTGCGTGAACAAAGTATCAAAAATATATTGAGTCACAAAAATGTCTACAAGGGAGGAGAAAAATTGGTAGGAATCCAGTTCTTCCAAAAAATATAATAAAAGACTTCCACAAATGGGTGCACTTGGAGCCATGCAACATGGAAAAAGCCAATCAGGCCAACTTGCCCATGCCAGTTAAGTTCACATTCTGGGCTAGTCCCACTTGTCTGCATTTGGTCCATTTACTTCTAAACCCTTCCAATACATACATCTGTCCAAGTATGTTTTCAGTGCCTCAATTAAACTTGCTTCTATAGTGGGTACAATTACGACTCTCAAAAGATTTTTGGATAATTTTGTAGATAGGTTTTACAAATGTGTGTGTTTATCATGGCCTTCCAGAAACAACTAAGTATCAATTACTGCACACAATCTTGCGCTAACTTTCTCTCATTAAAACAGGTAAAACATATTGATAACTTGGTGTTGGAGAAAATGCTGCCCCCAGTACAACCCTGATTGGATTTGCAGCAACAACACACAAGAGGGTGAACTTTGGCTTCTCCTTACCTTATCTCTGAAATTTATGCTTTCCTTTCTGAAGTATCTGCATGCTGAATGTAACCTGCCTTTGGGTCTCATGCAAAATAATCTGGAGTCATCTATCAATGATCAACCATCAGCTGGTTCACTGTGTCATCATTTATTAAGGCAATACACTGTCCATGCCCACTCTAGCATGACAGCCAGAGTTGGGAATTTTCTCCATTAAATAATTATCATTTCAAAACATGATAACATGATCTATTATCCCATTTTGCAAGATCTTGATGCTCATGCTCTGCCTGAAAGACCTAATTCTATAATTTTTCTAACCTGATAACAAAAGTTATATATAAGCAAATTAATTTGATATTGTAAATTGTAAACATATTAAAATGAATTGTAAATGATTCAAAGTATTCTCAAAAGGTTTGAGCAAAAAGTACCTCATGAGAGAACATTTACACTTCAAATGACATTTATACTTCTATGAAAGTTTGATTGCTGCAATTACCTATAATCATATTGTAAAGTCACTTCTATCTCTATCTGCTTCCTTTGGGAAACTAGGATAATTTCCTATTATTTTGCTTTCTTATGTTCCAATTTAATTAACTGGAAATAAAACATTCATTAAGCACTGTAGATTTTTGGAGAGAGCAGCCAACATATTGCGAAAATATTGCAGAAAAAAATTTATTTTTGAAACAGGAGATGCACGTGGTTAAACTCAAAAGTCATATATAACTTAGTTAAATTATAATGGGAGAAGAAAATATAACACTTATAGATTGGTAGTCATTCTACATCATATCTCTATACAAAAGATATGATTTAATAGGAAAGTTTTGTGTTTTATATATAATGTTCATCCTTCACAAAAAGCAAAGAGAAGATGTTAAGAGGATTCCAGTACAATCATTACATTAGAGCCACCTTTTTCTTAGTTAATGTTCATTATCCTGGTGAGTTATATTAAAAATTTCCATATATTAACACATTTCTTTTTCAGAAAAAAGTACAATTAGTTCAATTATTCTTTGACTTCAACACATTCATATGCTACTTTCATTAAAAAAAAGTGAATAGTTGGCTTTCAACAGCTAACAACATGGTATCAATAGTTCATTCCTTTGTCATTGTGGTGCATCATCGCCTGTTGGCAAGACCAATAAGTCTTGTAAGTATTTTTCATCACATCTTCACCCTCAATAATGGCAGTAACACTTTCATTTCATGTTCACTGTTCGGGTCACATTATGCACCTTCTGCATGCCACCCAGATACACCATCAAAAGTAAACATGGTTTTATCTCAACGCCAAAAAGAAAACAACACCAACAGATAATTTTGGGTCCATATGGGAAACATTCCCCTCTTTTCTCATTTCTCTACAGATGCTCATAGATCTGCTCACATTTCTAGTATTGTTTCAATGTGAAATGTTTGGAACGTAGGAAAGAGATTAGGCAAAAAATAAACAAATAATGACAACCAAAAAACAACTTGTGCTTCTTTTTGACAGCCAGATGCAGATTAACAGGTGAATTGATTACTACTTAAACAAGCACATGTGGCGGTATGCCATCAGGCGGGCGAACCGGCCCCGCTTGGCACACATGCAGCAGGGCAACCGGCCAAAATGGCGCCATCGGGGGTTACCTCCCAACCTTGGCATTGGACTCAGAAGCCCGCGCTTGGGGACCCACGTGATGCCCTGGTGACATCGGGCCCCCTCAGCGCGGTTCTCAGCCAGTTCGGGGCTGGGAGTATAACACCAGCCAGGCAAGGCAGCCTGCAATAAATCAGTTTTGCTCACTGAACTCAACCCATCTGGTTGTGCAATCCTTCAGTTAGCAGTGTAGTTGCTGCTACACACATGTAGAATTAGAATGTATCATAATTATTTAGGACTCCATATCCCAGAGATTAAAAGTACAATTAGAGAGAAGTAAAGCTGTCAAAAAATAAATCTTCATGCAGGTCCTTATACCTTGATCCATCATTCGGAAAACAGAACTTTTTTTTTAACTGCATGTACAGTATATTTTCAGGCATTCTAGAGAGAGCGAGGAGAGAATGCAGCTTGGGCGGCGAGCAGGGATAGAGCAGCAGTATGACTCAGTTGGGCGAGGGGGGAGAGAATGTGGCTTGGGCAGCAAGTAGGGAGAGATCGAAGAGAGAAGGTGGCCCAAAGAGCGTGAAGGCCCAGCGGGGCAAGGAAAGTCGGAGCTCACCAAGGTGCCGGGGCCAGGGGGCCAAGGAACCCGGGTGCTGAGCTCCATGGCATAGGAGGAAGGAAGAACAAAGCAAGCTGGCGCCAAGAAGAAGATGGTGCCAGAGGGAGAGAAGCTGAGGGGTTGCTGGGAAGCAGCCGAGCCCAAGCAAGTGATGGGAATCCCCCTGGCATCTGTGCCAGTGCTGAGGGACCAGATGATCAGAGGCAGCCCAACAGTAGCCAAGTCAGGCTGGAAGGATGCAGAAAGGGAGTGGCTGAGTCCGTCTGGGTGAGCCTCTTTTTGTTTTAATGCTGAATCAATGGCTGTCTTCATTACCCATAATCTCCCACACAACTAGAACCACTCTGCGTTTGCCAGAGCAGTTCCAGCTGCGTGGGGGATTATGGGTATCAAAGACAGCCATTGCTCGTTGAGCTGGCTTCAATGCAGCATTGCTCCATAAATAAAGGCTTATTTGTTGCTCAAATCTGTACCAACGCCATTTTAATTCCATAATCCAGAATAATCCAAATACTGAGAAGTATCTCAGATAAAAGGATAAGCACCTGAATAAAACTGTTTCTTCAAACATGTTCAGATAGATTTATATATTTAGCATCATTATCTGTTTAAACCCAGTTCAGAAACTTTGTCACCTAGCATTGCATTTTTTCCAGCAACATGGGGAAGGTTGAATGTTTGAGATTGTTGGTAACAGATTTCCCAAATTACATGAATTACAGTCTTTCCAGATTGCTGTGTTTCACAGAGAATGTTGATGTCCAGAAATTCAACCAGGTATCATGCATGAATGGATGAGCTACTTCAACCAAATACTAATGCATGGCATTTTTCCTAGAGCAAAGCTCATTTAAATGACGCTGGAACTGATTGGGTAAAGCCGATCTGAAGCACACCTGCCCTTAGGTACTCACAACCAAATAAATTTTGCATAGTTCTGCATGCTTCACCTACTTCTCAACTGTGAAGTCTATATTCCAAATACAGTAAATACAAGTCAAGATCAAGGAATCAAAATTTGGTCGTTTCTTTTGTTATTTATTTACCAGTTTTATTTTGGACCATCATCCACAACCCTTTAAACTTACAATTCTCTCATGATCATATTCCAATCATCTGAACTCATATCTGTAGCAGAAATTGTTCAACCAATCCTAATCCTTAGCATCCCCTTTATGTCTGTGTACCCAGGATTCAGTACAGCTCCTACCCCACCATCTCCACTCTCTCCCTCAATCAGAGATCAAATAAAATCACATCCCTCCTCTAACTGATGGATACATTTTGCTAAAATTCTAATCACCAGTTAAAATGTAATATTCCACGAAAAATGATGTACCTTAACATGACTCTGTGCACCTAAATTATAGATTTCAGTAGGCTTCACTTCATTGATGATCTTTACAAGGCATGTGCTGTCAGTGAGGTCCCCATAGTGTAGCATCATATCTGTAATCAAGAATCCAAGTTTGTATTAACAGTACATTATTTTTAACCGTGAACAATTGTCCATCAACTTGGAGTCAAATGAATCAGGTTTACTGACAAATTATTTTGTACACCCATAATAAGGGGTGGCATTAAACTAAAGAATAGTGGTTCATCTCAGAATCAGAGAGCTTATGGTGCAAAATAACAAAATAAGTTAATAGTCAATGAAATAAAAAGAAAAGCAAGATAGTGCTTTTTAAAATAATTTGTTTTTAAATTAAAGTATTCAATAAAAATGAAAAGTTGGTCATAAGCATTCAAACCTGAGTCTTTTGCCACTGTGGAATTTAGAACAGACAAACTATTATAGTCTTCAATCACATCACTATATACCAAGATAGTAACTAAAATTTAAAAAAAAAATTAAAAAAGAAAAAAAAAATCGGGAATAAAATTGAGTGGGAGCTAATTCAATGCCAACAGAAATCTGCAAGAAACATTATTTTGTCACCATTACAGTATCCATACTGAGAGTGATCCAAAGAAAGGTGACTGGACTGAAACCAGTTCACAGTTGAGTTTGTCTCCACACTTCCCATTTATAATTTACAACACTCTCTATTTCCATTGTTCTAAAGATCAATATTTTCACTTCTTTCCATGTAGGAATTTATGTGCTTCAACTGCTGATATGTTGGACATATACAGGTCATAACAGAATTCTTTCTCCATATGAGTCCATAGGGTCCTGTGCCGGTAACAGCATATTAGCAGCAAGTAATGCCAGAACAATTTTAAAATTGAAGTATTCAATCTACATATACTGGAGGCAAAAGAAAACCTTAAGTAAACTTCAGTAAATCACGGACAGAGTCACTACTTACTGAATGACAGACGGTTATGCTGAACAGCATGTGAAAGCTAGTGGCCAAGTTCAAATTTGAAACATGTTGAGTTAATCACTCAGGCCACATGCCATGTTAGGTTTAGTTTATGATCAAAGATGCCACTAATTTTAATGAAGATTCTCAGTAAAGTATGTGGCAAGTTGTATGAAATTTTGTTTTAAATTATTTCACTTTAGTCTGGTATTTTAATTGATTTTAATGTTTTACAATTTACATTTTTTACTTTTGATAATTGCGCATTTCAATTTATAGATTTTAATGCTGTGTGGCCAATTGTCAAAGCTTGCAGAGAACACCAGATATGGGACCTCTTTATTATGTTGCTTGAGATTTAGTTGCCCCAGCTCCCTTGTATCCAAACAAAATCATTGCAATTGTGTGGAGGCCAGAAGCAATGGGCAGAGATTGGCCTTCATAAAAACAAAACAAAAAGTGCAGATACCAGAGATCAGAAATAAACACACAAATGTAGTTCAGACAGCATCTATGAAAAGAGAAACAGAGTTCACATTTCAGGATTGGAAAGAGAAAAACAAAAGATTGATTTTTATGGAACTGAAAGGGTGGAGTAGGTTTGGATATGACAATTGAAATATCTCTGAAAGGGTACAGCCAGGATTGCCACATGAATAATTATAAACAAACTCATCAAGTCAATGGGTTATTGAAAGCCGTCAGAAAGATAGAACCAAAATAAAGGAACATAAAGGCTATGACATGAGAGCAGAGGAAAGTAAGAATACAAAGAAAGAAACATAAAAGTTATAAAATGCAGAAATGGAAGACATGCTTAGCAGGAAATTGAATTAGGTACAGCATGGTGTCATTCTTCTTCATAAGTTTCAGTTGTCCAATGTATTTAGAACCATAGAACTCCATAGCACAGCAAACAAGCCATTCGACCCCTCTAGTCTATGCCAACCATCATCTCCCTAGTCCCACTGGCCTGCTCCAATTCCATAACCCTCCAAGCCTCTCCCATCCATGTACCTATCCAATTTATTCTTAAAACACACAATCAAGCCCACATTCACCAAATCAGATGGTGGCTCATTCCACACTCCCACCATTCTCTGAGTGAAGAACTTCCCCCTGAATCTTTCCCCCTTCAGCTTAAAACGATGCTCTTGTATTTATCTCCTCCAATCTAAGTGGAAAAAGCCTATTAGCATCCACTCTGTCTATAGATCTCAATCTTGTAAACTGTCATATCTTCTCTCATTCTTCTTTGCTGCAAGGAATAAAGTCCTAATCTGTTTAATCTTTCCTTACAACTCAACACCTGAAGACCCAGCAACATCCAAGTTGTTTCTGCACATTATGTCACCAATAAGTAGTTTATTTCAATTTCTTTACAGAACTTGTATCTATCAGTAACAAACTTTGACCTTTGTAATTTATTCATACAAAACATGAAGTACACCACACAAAGATTAAAGGGACTTTATTGAACTATTATTTCTTCTCAATGGTATATACTTGTCCTTTGTATGTTACTGAATTAAAAATACCTACCATCAGGAAATAAGTGCAATAAAGTTTGGTTACGTTTATTATCATCCGACTGTACATACGCAACTTGACAAAACAACGTTTCTCTGGAACACGGGGCGCACACTGTACATCATAATCACTTGTACATAGAGATACAATTTAAAATAAATATACTGTATATAAATATTTTGGGATAATTTACCCAGTTCATCAATCTCACATCTGTAGGAAGAAGCTATTTCACAGCCTGGCCATCCTGATTCTGATGCTTCTTAATGGCAGAGGGTTATAAGTACTGTGTGCTGAATGGAAAAAGTCTTCTATAATTCTTTTTCAGGCAATGCTCATGGTAAATATCATCAATGAGTGAAGGGAGACTACAGTGATTTTCTTGGCTGTTTTGATGATCTTCTGTATTGGCTTCCTGTCCAATCTGACATACATTGATGCAGTCAGACAGAAGACTCTCTGACCCCAGGTCACCATGCAACCGCTAGCTAGACCATCACTGTATTCATTTCATGGTCCCAATAATGGCAGACAAATGCAACCCTATCTCAGCACTGAACCACTAGCTTATTTCAGACCACTCAATTTGATGCGACTCATATTTGACATGATGCGAACTTGACGTGATGCGAACTTGACGTGATGCGAACTTGACGTGATGCGAACTTGACGTGATGCGAACTTGACGTGATGCGAACTTGACGTTATGCGAACTTGACGCAACAACATGAATTTGACACCATGCGAATTTCCAACAGCGATATCCCGAACCCCTACCTCTGGCTCCATCACAGCATTGACATCTGGATGTTTATCCCCTGGCTCTCAGCCTCAATGGGAAGATCACCTGTTCCTCAACTTCATCATACCACTTGTCCCATGAACCCACCAGCCTGCTCCAGATTCCAGGAGGTTCTATGGGCCATTAAAACAATCTCTTCCACAAATTTCTCTGTTCCCTGCTACATTTCCCATCTTTTCACCTTTCCTCCTTGGAATCTGCATGCAGCTAAGAAATTAAGTCTTCAGTATTATTCATCCTTTTCCCCTTAGGCCAGCATGCTAATACCACTGGTGTTCTGAGACCAGCAATATGCAATGTCTGCGAAATTCATAGGTTGTACCAGGAAGTTGTGATTTTCCAATTTTTTTTTAAACATGGACCGACTTTTCAATGACACTCTACTCATTTAAACTTATCTTGTACCTTATCCACAGCTCACAAACATTTATTAACATCAATTTTAACTGCAGAAACTTCATATATATTGTTCATTTTCCTTCTCAACTCAGCAAATTAGGACTTAACTTCTGAAAAACCCTGACTCACTTGAACAGCCATATCCATTCTCATAATAAAATCTTCTGGTAAAGGATTAATAGGTTCAATTCCAGCAGCAGAAGTTTTAAAAGTCTGTAAAGGAATAGGTTGAAACTTCCATGATTCTTGCTGCTTCAATAAGAATAGCTTCCTCCTCTTCTTCCATCATTGCAGGATTCTCCTCTTCTTCCTCTTCTGCCGTTACTACTTTGGCCCGGGAAACCTGGCTGCGGGTTTGGACCCCCCCCCCCCATAACGTCGGCCTGGCGGAGGTCGATCCCATACGCAGTCCAGACCCGGTCAGGAGTAGTGCGCATGCGCGAGTCTTCACACAAGCCCAGTTCCACCAAAGCTCAGAGGCGAACGTCCCCTGATGCTGCACTAGTCACAGCGATGCCACCGGCCACGCACAATCATTCATGCTCTCAGTCGCTTCCAGCCTCATCGGGTGCACATCGGGTCTCGCGCTCACGCCTTCCCACTCCGTAGAGAGACTCACTGCACTGGCACCATCTTACGTCCCCGAACACAAAAAAGGTGCTGGTGTAACACTCAACTTAATCTGCAGGGTCCTCTGCTGTTTTGGGGGTTCACCAATCGACTCTAGTGGACCTTTCTGGAAGGTAGGCCTAAATTCTTCTGCACTTTCTGCACATTTAACAGTTGTTTCTTCATTAGTTGACCTCTTGTTTTCTTCATTATTGCTGTAAACAAAGTCTAAGCCACTTCTGAAAAAGTTTTAAAAGTCCTGAATTCTTTATAATTCGGGCATTAATTATTCAGCTGGGGAGAGGTGTTTCCACACGTCTTCTTCCTACGCCATCTTGCCACACCCACCTGACACTCTACTCATTTAGCATATCATAATGGCAAGAAATCAAATTTCTCAAAGATAAAGTTCAATCAGAATCCACCAATGCAAATTAGTTCAAACAGCTTTGTCGAATAAAACAAACAAGCAGAACTCATATTTTATTAAGTTTTTGATAACTGACAGAAAAGTTCCTCATACTATTGAAAGATAACTTGGCAATGGTGTCCAAGCCAATCCACAATTTTATATCATGAATTTTAACTAAAATTATTTTACCACCAGTACTAATGTACAGCATTAAATAACCACTATATCAGTTTTATTGCAGAACAAAGGTAGAAAACTCTGCATAATTAGAAATGTAAATAGTAAATGAAAATGCGTTCAAAGCAATCAAATTACCAAATTAAATACAGGAAATGTTTTCAACAGCAGAGTTGTAGGTGAAATGGAAAGTAAATTGGGCAAAGTAACAATTCAATGATAAAAGTGTAAGCCATAGCCGAACTCAGACTTACTTCCTTCTATGTGTGTGCGAGGATTCTTGTACAAATGCTCAATACGGCCAGTGTTGAAAGAACTAGATCGACGTACAATGCCATGCACCTGAGAGAAAATATACAACACAAATAAATATTAAATATTATCATTGTTCATTGACCCTCACTCCCAGTCCACTGTCAGGAGCAAAGATGGAGGCAATGCCTCATCTTTTGTCAAAGATGGAACAACAATTTTAAATATTTGAAATACGGTCATATTCAGATTGACAAATTATAAACTTTAACTTGGATGGAAATAATTTTTTTTAAATACATAAAATGTTTAAAAATCATAAAAAAACAAATTGAAATAACATAACTGGGAGAAAAAAAAACTACATCCTTTACTTTCAAATGCCCAGGTTGGCAGTCTTCATTTAAATAAATGGGGACATTTATTTTAACCAAATTTGACCGACTCAAAATTAGAAAAGATTATTCACCATTGTGATATGAAGGAATGCCATTGTGAGTGAGGCTTTGCTGTTGGAACACAGATTAAATCCAGTGCTGGACTGTGGTGAAATATGTTTCAAGGATGTTACTCAGTAAGTAATGAAGCTTAATATTCAACCACATCTGCCTGGGACTCTGACATGCTGAGATTTAAATGACTGAAAGCAGCTATTCATCCAAGTAAACATATCTCTGTGGTTTATTCTGATGGAAACCTGGAACTTTCTTCCTCAGAAGACCATGCTCTTCCTAAATGAAGGTCATCTGATGCTACTCCTCAATGTTAAAGAAACAAAGAAAGAGCTCTTTTTCCTGATTATCTTTCTCAACACTTTAGTTAAGAAGCCAGTATGACTCTTCCAATCAGTACCTTCAAATCAAAATCATAACGCAAGATCTCCGTGCACTCTCCCAATATTGAAAAGAGCGGATACCTATCAATAGCATTTGAGGAAAGAAGTGATTCCTTACTGTATACTACGAATGGATATTCATTCCCAATCTTTAAAATGCAAGTCAACATCCCTTTTCAGGAAGGAATGAACCTCAGGATTATTAACCATGCCATATGCATTCAAGAAAATAGAACTCATGGATGAAGCAAGATCTTCCATGTTTAAAATAATACTCCTACCCTTAAACTCATACCAGTAAATTTGCACTGAACTCTTGACCTCTTACACAAACATATCCCCCACCCCTTACCTCAGTTTCTCTTCTCCACGATGCTTTACCTTCATTGTGCCACCAGGGTTCATCCTGGAGCTCTGTAGCATTAGTGGATGTATCACGTACCCCAGACTGCCCTACAACAGACCTTACAGCAGTCTCTTGTCATTGCCACAGTGCTTCACTTCACGTTAAGCTATGTGGTGATCACATTACCTAGTAATTGCTACAGGAGGACCAAGATCCCACCACAGCAGCATGAAAACCAAGTGGAGGGTTTTTTTTTAAGTTTAGGGAAGTGACTATTTGTGTTATCAGACTCCAAAACAAGGGGGTTATAAAAATAAGCTAATGTGGCATGTAATCCAGAGGCATGTTGTCCAGAACCGAACACAAATGTCTAAATGTGATCTTATAAGATAATCAGACGAGTGAAACATTAAAGTCTAGTTAAAAACACAAAAATGCTTGAGGAACACAGCAGGTCTCGCAGCATCCACAGGAGGCAAAGATATATAACCAATGATTTGCGCCTGAGCCCTTCTTCAAGGCTTCCTTCCTATCCAAAATTCATGAGGACATCAGATGCCCCTGATCAGGGAACAAAAACTGAGGTCTTTGATGAGTTTATGATGCGAGTGGGTAATATTTAATTTAATTTAACTTGAGATCAAAAGTGAAATTTCCAGATCATTCCCTGTACTCTGATGCAGTTTCTATGTCAATGGCAAACAAGATCCTGTTCAGCCCTCCTTTGGGAGCAGAATGGGTGAAATTTTTTTAAAAATCCAAGCCCACAAATGGCCAATATTAGGTGCACCTGAGACAACTAGGTTATTACAATCTAAACAATGCTTACCCTTAATCTTTTGGGCACCTGTCACATAATCACACCAATCTCTCCTCTCTACCATTCCTTTTTTTGTGCGACTCCCATTTCCAAATCTTGTTCCTTCTCCCCTGGATTCACCATGAGGGCCCAAATCTTCACATCTCCCCACCACTGCTAATTATTAACCAAATCAGCAAAAACCCACCCTCTTTCCCCAGTATAGATCTTGTTTCCAGACTGTCATCACCAGATGCCCTTACCACCAACCCACTCCACACCAGGTCATACAGCCTGGTCAGCTCCTGACTTAATTCTTTGTTTACATCCATGTACTAAATGCTGCAAACCCCAATGAGCATTTTGGTGTTGACATCTCAAGGTTCTTGAATTAATATAAAGTCACATTGAATATTCCTTCCCAGAGCAGCGAGTCATAAGGTGGAGGTCTTGGGAGAAAAGACAGGCAATGGAGTAAATGTATTTAAAACCATCCAGTGATAGCTTCATTGCCCCACCTCATAGCCTTTTTCCAGCAGAAATTCTGCTAAATAGGAGCCATCCTACAAAACAAAACAAAAAGAATGTAAGAACTTAGAAACTCATGACCAATGTTCAAAATCACATACATACAAGTAAATATGAAATACATAATCAAATTTTTATGGTTGAATTACTTAAGATAGACAAAGAAACGCAGTACCGATGGCACCACGACAATAACTAAAGAGTAAATTCATTTTGCATTATGTCACATGGAAGGGCAAGCCTCCCACTAGGATTTTTCCATCACCACAACACTTAAGACCCAAACCAGTCAAAGATACGTGGCTTGGGGATGCCGGTTAACAAGCAGGAGATAAATTATCAATTCACTACATTAGCAGACTGCATCTTTTCGCTTTCATCAGTAATTCTTGTGAAATACACCAAAATTCATTGCATTTAATGGAGGGATCTCCCCATGGGGACAATGCAGCATCCAATAGTCAACTGTCTTAATATTAATTAGTCTTGATTTAGTGGACAGCGAGTACTGGGGCCCACAAACTTCTTCATTTGGAAACATAGAAAACTCTCATATCTATACAAAAATAGAGTTTGTCAGGTAACTGACATCTAATTTAAAAAAAAAATTGATTTAACTGGAAACTGTGGTCACACATTGCTCATGAATCAAAAACAAAATGCTGGAAACACTCAGCAGATCAAGCAACATCTATGTAATGTTAAACAGAGCTAATGTTTCAGTTTTAAGAGAACTTCAAGGTCACAGTTTCTGGAAAAGAACTGGCAGTAAATTCAACTCTAAATGAAAACCAAAAATAAATTGTAGGAGCTGCAAATGTGAAACAAAAGTCAAACCGTCAGAAACATTCAGAAAGCCAGGAAACAACTCAGGAAAGGAAAATAAAGTTAATGTTTCAGGTCAAAGATTTTCAGCATGCTCGTTTTCTTTTTGAAACATTCATTGCTGGGATTGGATCTAGAACTGTCATTTATTTAGGGACTGCCACTTTAAGATCTAGTACCAGCTGCAACCCTTCTCAACAGTAGGGAGAACTGAGTGGCAACCATCAAGTACTGACTGTGCCCGAATGTTTATCCTGTGGAGGAAGAGAAGCATTTGTTGCTTATCCAGAAAGATAGGTGGTGAGTGGGACTCTTAAGGAGACAGCAGATTTGGCTTCCGGGCGTTCTAATGAACTTAGAGGTGGTATAACTTTGTGTGCAATGGACAATTCGGATAATTCTCCTTGTAAGGGGAATTGGTGAACCGCCATGGCCAAAAGTCACTTTGATCAACTCCCATCTGGGTAAAGGAAGCAGTAGAATTGCTGCATTGGATCCTGACCATTGTGATGGTAATTTTGACTGACCCTTGCATGGATTTCAGAAGCCTCGTGGAAATCACAAGTTTTGTCTCCCCTATGCAAAGGAAACGGGAGTTGTGACAACCATTTATATGAGAGGACCTTTCTCAGCAAGAAACTCGACAAGGATTTGTGAGTTTTCAGCAGTCTGGTCACTTGGTCTCTCCCACCTCCTTTGTAATTGCTTCTGGGCATCAGTTTAAAAGGCCAAGTTTCAACACAGGATTTCCAAGATGGAATTGTGAACTGACTTTCCAGAATTGTGCCCAAGCTGTAATGTTTGGGTATCGCACGCACACACGCACGGTTGGGGGTTAAGTTTAGATAAGTTAATTAAGGGGTTAAATCATTAGTATTTACTAACAAAGATATTATTTTAAAAATAACAGTCTTGGTGAATTTCTATTGCTGCAATGTAACACTGTTGGTGTAGGATGTGAAGGGACTATGCACTCCACTTTAGCACAGTCTACTCTTCATCAGTGTGGCAGCAGAGAAAGCATATGGAGACTTTCACCAATGATTTGTGATTAGTTACAAATGAATAATGATGGAATATTCTCCAAGGTCCCCACTAGGAGATGGTATCTGAAAGATGGATGGGGCAATGGTAAATGCATTACATGATTTGGAAAGCAAGAAGCATGATAAAGTCGGTTTGGTTTGCAGCAGAACACCAATATTTACTTTTTTTAAGAATGCATGGCATTGAAGTTTTTACTAATACAGGGAAATGTACACATTCCATATTAACCAATTTTAATCAACCTTGATTTTACCAGGGAACAGCAAGTACTCGGGACAAGCCTAAAGATGTTGGCTTGTCACCACTTTCTATCATCCTTTTGTTCAGATTATATCCACAAATCACATTTAAAAGTTTTCATACAATAAACGTACTGTACTTTACAAATCCTTCCTCCTTCCTGTTAATTTAGATAGTTAATATTAAGTGGAAAAACCACTGAATTAGTGTATTGTGGAAGGTCCTGGCTGTCATGTGACAGCACTGCCCACTACCTGGTTGGAAGGGACACTGCCTGCCAATAAAGGTTTGGCCCCACCCATCAGTGCACATCTGACCATTGGCTCCTTCAAGAAGCCTTGTCTTTGGCTTTTATTGGCACGAAAAGGGTGCCACATGTGCTCAGCTCTCCTTCTTTGCCATCTTTGAGCGACCACCTTGCTTCACTCCAGGCCAAGTACCATGGAATGGCGCTGGAGAAATCATTGGTAAGGTGTGCACTGTTATAGGGTTAGGTTAGCGTCCCTAGTAGCATAGAGCTGTGCCTGCACTGAGTCAAGGAGTGGCGGGTATCGTATTGTTCTTCCTTGATTGTTTATACCCAGTTCATTGTGTATGTGTGTATATTTTATCTCTGCTGCGATTTCCCTATGCTCACTATAAATTATGCCCCATGTTTTATTCCTGGTGCGATTTCCCCATGCTAGTCTATAAATAGTATGCATATGTGCTTTATTCCCGTTAACATTTTCCCACACTTGCCTTTTGTAAATACATCCATTTACTACCAAGCAGTGTTCAGAGTCCTTGCTTTTAAGACCCATCAAAACTGTTTTCTCACTCACAACAATTAGCAGAACAAATCATCCAAATCAAGTTAATTATATCAGAACAAGAATCAGTTTACAATAAAAAGATTATTTAATTTCCAAAATAATAGTTGTTAATCACTCCAGTTACCTGCCAAACAATATTGGCACAGAATCCAGAGGCTTATTGCCCACCAATACTGCTCATTTATCAGCATCATGATCATGGAAGTATACTGTCATTTGTTCATTGCTGCCAAATCCAAAACTCAGAAATTCCTCCCCAATGTTGGGTTGGTGCACCAGAAATCATCAAAACACATGGAATGGAAACAAGTCTGCACCAGCCAACAGGTACCTAATTAAATCATCCTACACTGATTCCATTTCACTTGTCCCAAATTCCCATCAACTACCCCAAGAGGACCTCATGGAGATATTTAAAGGATATAAAGAGATAAAGAGAATTGGTGTCCTTTGGTAGAAGGGTCAAGGATGAAAGGGCCTAAAGATCGTAAATAGCAAAAAAAAACCCAAAGTGATGTGTGTGATAACTTTGCAACATGACGAGCGCCAAGAATTTAGAATGAATTTGCAGGATTAAAAGAAATGCATTCAACTGCTGCATTCAAAAGAGAACTAGATCAGTATCTAGAAGGAAATAATTTGCAGGGATCTGGAGAGAAAGGAAGAAAATTCAGCCAATAATGTGCTGGGCTAAATGACCTTGTCCAGCCTTGTACCATTATGTGATAAATAGTTTGACAACTTTTGGCATAGTAGGTCTGAAAAATCTGTGCAACAAACATTTGTGAAAACAAAAAGATCCCATTAACAATGTCCTGGATTTGTTTTAAAATGGTCATATTCATGACGTGCTATACTAATTGAATCAAATAGCAAAAATATATAGATGATCATATTCATGCAGACTACACAAACTATATATTTTGTTAAATTTTTCTCAGATTTAAAGATCAGGAATATAAAGAGTCCAATTTTAAACAAACATGATGGATCATTAATCCTGCTAAAGGGAATGTAAAAATAAAATTCCCAAAATCTCCATAAAACCAGAAACTGAGCAGTGTACAAAATAATAGCTATAATCAAATGGCAAAATAGTGTGAAGAGCGATGTTCTTTAAATTAGCAAACACTATGTATTACTTTGTCAACATCTGTGATCGGGAATTCTCACAATTGTACCAGAATTGCAGCAGAAAGGAAATTACGGACTATTAGCCTGACGTTGGTGGTTGGGAAGCTGTTGGCATTGATTGTCAAGGAGGAGGTTAGAGAATACTTGCAGGTGCATGAAAAGAGAGGCCCAAGTCAGCATGGTTTCCTTAAAGGAAAAGTCATGCCTGACAAACCTATTGCAATCTTTTGAAGAGATCACATGTAGGATAGACAGCTGAGATGCAGTGGAAGTTGTGAATTTGGAGTTTCAAAAGGCCTTTGACAAAGTGCCACACATGAGGCTGCCCAACAAGGTGAAAGAGCCCATGGAATTTACAGGAAGGATACGAGCGTGGGTAGAGCATTGGCTGATCGGCAGGAAACAAGGGAGTGGGAATAAAAGGATCCTCCTCTGGTTGGCTACCGGTTACCACTGGTGTTCTGCAGGAGTCAGTGTTAGGGCCGCTTATTCTTACATTGCATACAAATGATTTGGATTATGGAATGGAATTAAATCACAAAATTCTGTAGACACTGTGGATGAAGTAAAAACACAAAATGCTGGAGAAGCTCAGCAGGTTAAACAATGTCCTTTATGTAGCAAAGGCAAAGATACATAACCATATTTTGGGCTTGAGTCCTTTATCGAAGTGTAAGAAAATGCTGGCAAGTGCAGAACAAAAGGGTGGGGTGGGGGAAGGTGGGTGGCAAGGCAGGAGATGATAGGTGGAGAAGGGAGGGAGGGGACAGCAGCAATGAGAGGGAAGGGGATGGTAGAGCTGGGTGTGTGGAAGAACTGGAAAGACAGGAAAAGGGGAGGGGAAAGAAAAGGCATGCAGGTTTAATGGAAACCAGTAAAATCGATGTTCGTGCCATGTGGTTGGAGGGTGCCCAAATGGAAAATAAGGTGTGTTCCTCCAATCTGCAGGTGGTCAAGGTAGTACAGTGCACAAGATCATGGACAGACATGTGAGCATGGGAGTGTGACCCGGAATTGAAATGATTGGCCACTAGGAGGTGGCTGTGCTTGCAAATGGAGAGATGGTGCTGAGTAAGTTGATCTCCCAGTCTGCGACCACTCTCTCCAATGTAAAGAATGCCACAAAGGGAGCACCAGATGCATTAAATAAGTGCTCTGGATGTACAAGAGAAGCTTTGCTTCATGTGAAAGGCATGTTTGGGGTCCTGGACCGTGGTGAGGGAGGAGGTGTGGGCGCAAGTGTTGCACCTCCTGCGAACACAGGTGAAGGTGCTGGGGGTCCAATGGTTAGGGAGGGATGAGTGCACAAGGGAATTGTAGAGGCTGAGATGGCAGGAGAGGGAAAAATATGTCCGGTGGTGGGATCCTGTAGTAAGTGCTTGTGGGTTGGTAGGAGAGGACGAGGAGAATTCTATGTTTGTTGCGTCTGGAGGCAGAGGGGGTCAGGACAGATGAGCAAGACATGGTGATGTAAGTGAGGACTGAGTTGATGGTGGCGGAGGGGAAGCCATGTTTGTGGAAGAAGGCAGACATTTCAGAAGCTCTGGTCTGGAAGACCTCATCTTGGGAACAGATGCAGCAGAGAAGGAGAAATTAAGAGGAGGGGATGGAATCCTTGCAGGAAATAGGGTGTGAGGAAGTGTAGTCCAGGTAGTTGTGGGAGTTGGAGAGTTTATAGTATATATCGGTGGAAAGCTTGTCTCCCGAGACTGAGAGATCCAGGAAGGGAAGAACGTTGTTAACAAACTCATCACGGGGGCATGAGGCAGTCCTGATATAGTCATCGATATACTGCAAGAAAAGTTAAGGGGTCTTGCCTGTGTAGGCTTGCAGCATGGATTGCTCCACAAAGCCCACAAACAGACAGGCACAGCTGGGACCTATGGGGGGGGACCCATGGCTACTCCTTTAATTTGGAGGAGGTGGGATGAGTTAAAGGAGAAGTTATGCCAGGTGGAGGAGGGTGGTGGTGGAGGGTGACTGGTTGGGCCTTTGATCCAGGAAGAAGCAAAGTGCTTTCAGACCTTCTGTTTGGTGAATAGAGGTATAAAGAGATTGGACATCCATCGGGAATGAAAGATGGTCCAGCTTGGAGAATCTGAAGTCATTGAGGAATGGAGGGCATGTGAGGTGTCGCAGATGTAGGTAGGGAAAGGATAGAGTCAAGGTAGGCTGAAACTAGTTCATTGGGGCAGGACCAGGCAGAAACAATGAGGTGGTTGAATTTGTGTATTTTGGGTAGGAGGTAGAAACGGGCAGTGCGGAAGTGGGAGAGAATTAAGTTGGTAGCCATGGAGGGGAGGTGACCAGAGGTGATGAGGTTGGAGATGGTGTTGGACAATGGCCTGATGAGTTGGGGTGGGGTCCTGTGGGAGGGGTCAATAGGAGGTGTCTTGGAACTGTCAACTGTCCTCAGCAAGGTAGAGGTCAGTGCACCAGACCATAACAGCACCACCATTGTCTGCAGGTTGATGGTGAGGTTGGGATTGTTGCAGAGAGAGTGGAGGGTAGAACGTTCTGAGGAGGTGAGGTTAGAATATGAGAGGGGGGTGGTGAAGTTGAGACAGTTGATGGCTCAATGGCAGTTGGAAATAAAAGGTCTAGAGCATTCATTTGGCCAGGATGCAGTGCCTATGAGTAAAAAGGCTTGAAGTGGGAGAAGGGGTCTTGGGTGGTGTATGGAGAGTGACAGACATGGAAGCGAGCTTGGAGGAGGAGGAAGAAGTATTCGGCATCACGGCATGCACGGAACTCTTTGAGGCGTGGGCAAAGGGAGAAGTTGAGCCCTGTGCTGAGGACCAAATGTTCCATCTCAGAGAGGGGAAGGAAGGAAGGTCAGAGGGGATAGCAAAAAAACAAAGCAGGGGTTAGAGTGGGGATCGGTGTTGTGGAGTGTGTTGGGGGGAGGAGGAAGAGGAGGGCTGGGGAGATCCAAAGGTGGAAGTGGAAGGTGGAAGAGGTTGGAGGAAGGAGGGGGGTGGGTTTGGGGATGTGACAGGGATCTGAGTGGGGAGAGGACGGTAGGGGTAACTAGAGAGATGGGGGAAAAGAGATGGTCTGAGGATTGGGGTAGGAGAGAAGAGAGGGTTGGGGTTGATGGGGAGTGGTGTAGGAGGATTGAGAAGGAGTAGAGGAGGATAAGTAAGTGGGATCCAGTAGCAAGGTCAGGACTCTGGTAACAGTCAGTGCTAGGAGCCGTGGTGCGAGTCAGCGAAGAAGGCTCCAGCATCTTCTGCAGGTCCAGCACTGGATGTCGGCAGTCAAGGCATCAGGAGCTCCAGTGAGTAGGGGGTCATATCTCAGGTGGGAGTAGCAATTTTACGGAAGCATTAATTAACATTTGCCACTTTTAAAACACGTGGTCAACATAGTTTCTTTCCCTCACTCTCCGTCCAAACTGGCCATTTTTTCAATGTTCCACTCATGCTGGATCAATAATAAAGTGTTGGCACCTACTTCATATTCATGTTATTTTTTAGTCTGTGAAAGGTCCACTGTTTTGCAGATAATAGAAAAGAGCAGCAGAGAATTAGAATTTTTTTTCCCCCAACTGTACAGGAAACGTGTGCTATAGTGTTGGACCAGTGCTTAACAAAGGTACTTCCATTAATTTCTTAGTAAATGCCCAAATAATATAAACAATTCTTATTTTAGGAAAATAAAAATATTTTTCAACAGCATGGTTCCTCTGTTCATGAAAAATTGAATTGCAAGAGCTTTCTTGGTTAAAATAAAATACTGTTGCATAGTTAATGCTCCAAAAGTGTGTGAAAGTTTATTATAAGTGAAATGGGAAAAATGGAAGCAAATTAAAAACAAAATTTTCCATATAATATGCACTTGCATATCACCACACACAAAAAATCTATGATGAATCATCACAGTCCCAAAATATAGCAGTGAAATTCAATTGGTTTAATCGCAAAATAATCAACACTTCGTCTCACCATCAATCCACCCTGTGAGACAAACTGAAAACTATTAATTTATCTGCTATTTATGCTGGGGTTGTCCATTTCTGTGTAAAATCCAAAAGAACAACTCAAATAGGGACAGTGAACAAGTCTGAAAGATAGAATCAGACAAGACATATTTAAAGTGGTATGTGAATGGAAAGTAAAAGATTGGGAATCACTGGACAAGAGCAATGAAGAAATTAGCTTATTAAAAACAGAAAATGTTCCAAATACTCAGTACACTTCACAACATCTGTAGAATAAGAAAAAAAAAGCCCAGCACCACAAGCCCAAGACTCATCAGGCAAATGAAGAGTTTTATTTAACTATAGTTACACAAAAGCTTTTCTCTGTCACAATATCCCAAGGTATTTTACAACCAATCAAGTCATCTCTGACTATTAAGTTCATTTTGATACTGCACTATGTCTACTGCCACAAATCACAAAATCTGCTTTTAGTACTACAGACTGCAGATGCTGGAACCAGAAGCAAAACAAAAAATTGCAGGAGGATCAGACAGCAGCTTTGAAATTAAAGGAATAGATGACATGTCAGGATGATCACCACTGTAAAGGGAAGATGGGAAGACATCAGACAGTGGCCAGCAGGTGATTGATGGGCTGAGGACTGGAGAAGGATGATGGAGAGAAGGAGCCAGGTGGGCAAGGGGGTCGGAGCTGGGAGACTGAGACACGCAAGTGATTGGTGGAAGGCAAACAAAGGAGAGAAAATAGTGAGAGGGTGACAGGAAGCCAGGTTGGTGGAGGAGAGGGATAAAGTGGAGCCCACAGCAATATAGTGAGAAAGAGAAACACAAAAGCTCCCTGAGTGGGAATCAAGAATCATTCTGAAGAGGTTGGGTATGGCTCACATTAATTCTCGTCTAGCAGTATTGCTCGTATTCCTCACCATTTTGCAC
Source organism: Narcine bancroftii (assembly GCF_036971445.1). NCBI lineage: Eukaryota > Metazoa > Chordata > Chondrichthyes > Torpediniformes > Narcinidae > Narcine > Narcine bancroftii. The sequence continues at coordinate 340,417,541 of NC_091469.1, forward strand.
ACTGCAAAATAAGTCCACAACTGATTACAAAAGTAAAAACACCATGCTGGAGAAACTCAGCGGGTCAAACAGGGTACTTTATCGAACAAAGATAAAGATACATAAACCAAGGTTTCAGGCATGAGCCCTTCATCAAGATATGAAAAAATGCCATCAAGAGCCTGAACTAAATGGTAGGGGAGGAGGGCAAGAAGCATGGTCCCAAAAGTAAGGAGGTAACAGGTGGATAAGGGAGGGAGGGTACACCAACAAGCCGAAGAGGGATAGTTCTGCAAATGGAGAGGGAAGTGGGTGGAGTGCCAGAGGAAAGGAGACAAAGGAAAACTGAATGGAGGGAGAACGGAGAGTAAACGAGCAGAAATCGGAGGTCAATGTCCATGCTAGCCGTATGGAGAGTGCCCAGTTGGAAAATCAAATGTTATTCCTCCAATTTTCAGGTGGCCTTGCTGGAATAGTACACGGTGCCATGGACATGCATGTGAACATGGGAGTGAGGCACAGAATTGAAGTGGTTCGTTACTGGGAAATCCCCGTCACTGATGTAAACAGAGTGAATGTGCTCAGCGAAGCAATCTCCCAGTCTGGGCCCAGTCTTTCTGTTGTAGAGAAAGCCACAAAGGGTACTCCAGATGCAGTAAGCAACTCCTACGGATTCACAATGGTAGTACTCCTTCACTTGAAAGGCCTGTTTGAGGCCCTAAATGGTGCTGAGGGAGGAGGTGTGGCCGCAAGTGTGGCACTTCCAGCGGCAACAGGGGAAGGAGCTGGGGGACGATTGGTGGGGAAGGATAAGTGGACAAGAGAGACTGAGGGAGCAGACCCTACGGGAGGAGGGGGGAAGATGTGTCTAGTGGTGGGATCCTGTTATAACAGGCGGAAATTACAGAGGATAAAGTATTGAATGTGGAGGCTAGTGGGGTGGTAGGTAAAGACAAGGGGAATCCTTTGTTTGTTACGTCTGGGGCAGAGGGGGCCAAGGCAGATAAACTAGAAATGGAGGAGATACGGGTAAGGACTGAGTCAGTGGTGGTGGAGGTGAAGCCACATTTGTGGAAGAAGGCAGACATTTCAGATGATCTGGACTGGAAGATTAATCTATGGAACAGATGCAGGGGAGACAGATAGAATCTTTGCAGGGGACAGGGTATGATTAAGTGTAATTGAGGTAATTGTGGGTTTGTAATATGTCGGTGGAAAGCCTACCTGTTAGTTGGCTTTATGGAGCAATCCATGCTGCAAACCTACACATCCAAGACCCCTCAATTCTTCCTCCACTATAATAATGATTACATCGGGGCTGCCTCATTCATCTGTGATGAGCTTGTCAGCATCATTCACTTCCATCCTGATTTCATATTCATCTGTTCCATTGGTGGCAACTTTCTCCCTTTCTTGATCTCTCCATCTTCATCTCAGGAGACAAGCTTTCCACCAACATCTTTTACAAACCCACCAACTTAATAGTGGGCAGAAAAATCAAAAGAAAAGGTTACAGAAGTCACGAGATATTAAAAGGACAAAGAGCATAAGGGCACTTTATCTAAATGCCCGCAGTATTAGAAATAAGGTTAGTGAACTTGAGGCGCAAATCGGTACCCATGCCTATGAATTGGTAGCCATCACGGAAACATGGCTTCAAGGTGACCCTAAATGGGAATTAAACTTTCAAGGGTATCAGGTGGTGTAAAGAGATAGACAGGATGGTAAGGGAGGTGATGTTGCACTCTTAATCAAAGATTAGCTCCAGGCAATAGTGAGGGATGATATAAGATCTAAAGAGCATAATGTTGAGTCCATTTGGGTAGAGATAAAGAATAACAAAGGGAAAAAATTATTGGTGGGTGTTATCTATCGCCAACCAAATAACAATAGTTTAGTGGCACAGGAAATAAATAGAGATAAGCGAGGCATGTAATAATGATACGGTAGTAGTCATGGGGGACTTTAACTTCCACATAGATTGGGAAAATCAAGTTGGTCATGGGAGTCTGGAAGAGGACTTCATAGAATGTATCCGCGATAGCTTTCTTACACAGCATGTTAAGGAACCAACAAGAGAAAATGCTCTCCTGAATCTAGTGTTGTGCAATGAGATAGGTAGAGTGAATGATGTAATAGTCAGAGACCATCTGGGAAATAGCGATCATAGTATGATTGATGGAAGGGGAAATAGTTAGATCTAAAACTAATATATAATGCTTAAACAGGGTTGACTACCATAGGATGAGGGAGGAATTGGGCAGAGTAGACTGGGAGCACAGGCTAATTGATGAAACAGCTGAGGAACAGTGGAAGATTTTTAAAGAAATATTTTGTAATGCTCAACAAAAATATATTCCGGTCAGGAAAAAGGGCAGCAAGGGAGGGAAAAATTAACCGTGGTTAACAAAGGAAATAAAGGAGAGTATAAAATTGAAGGCGCAGGTGTACAAAGCTGCAAAGAGCAATGGGAAACTGGAAGATTGGGATAACTTTAAGAGACAACAAGGGGTTACAAAGCGGGTAATAAGAAATGGGAAAAAGGATTACGAAAGTAAATTGGCACAAAATATAAAAATAGAAAGCAAAAAAAATTATAAATATATAAAACGGAAGAGGGTGGCCAGAGTTAACATAGGACCCTTCGAGGATGAGAAAGGAAAACTGGTAGCAAAAAATGAGGAAATGGCCGAGTCATTAAACAAATATTTTGTGTCAGTCTTCACGTTGGAAGACACGTCCAGCATGCCCAAGTGCGGAGTTAAGGATGCGAATGTTGGGGAAGGCCTTGATAAAATAGTTGTTACAAAGGAAGTAATGATGGAGAAACCAATGGGACTAAAGCCAGACAAATCACCTGGTCCTGATGATATGCATCCAAGAGTTCTGAAGAAAATGGCAGAAGTTATAGTTGATGCATTGGTGGTCATACACCAAAATTCCTTGGATTCTGGGCAGGTTCCGGCAGACTGGAGGACAGCCAATGTCACGCCACTTTTTAAGAAAGGATGTAGGCAGAAGACTGGAAATTATCGGCCAATTAGCTTGACGTCTGTAGTTGGAAAAATGCTTGAAGCCGTCATTAAAGATGAAATAGTGAAACTTTTGGAAAGTAAGGGTTCAATCAGACAGACGCAGCATGGTTTTAGAAAGGGAAGATCTTGTTTGACAAACTTGTTAGGGTTCTTTGAGGATATAATGGGTGCAGTGGATAGAGGGGAACAGGTTGATGTTGAATATTTGGATTTCCAGAAAGCATTTGATAAGGTGCCGCACATGAGACTTATCAGTAAGTTACAGGAAAGTGGAGTCCGGGGAAGTATATTGGCATGGATCAAAAATTGGTTGTCTGACAGGAGGCAGAGAATTGGGATAAGTGGGAGTTTTTCAGGTTGGCAGAGAGTGGTAAGTGGGGTGCCGCAGGGGTCGGTGCTAGGCCCACAGCTGTTCATCATTTACATTGATGACTTGGAGGAGGGGCCAAAATGTGGTGTAGCCAAGTTTGCGGATGACACCAAATTGAGTGGAAGAGCAAATTGTAATGAGGATGTGGAGAGTCTGCAGAGGGATATAGTTAAGCTGGATGAGTGGGCAAAGGTCTGGCAGATGGAGTACAATGTTAGTAAGTGTGTTGTTATCCACTTTGGCAAGAAAAATAAAAGAGCTGAATATTATTTAAAGGGTGAAAAACTACAGCATGCTGTTGTGCAGAGGGACTTGGGATTGCTTGTGCATGAATCGCAAAAAGTTAGGTTGCAGGTGCAGCAGGTTATTAAGAAGGCAAATGGAATGTTGGCCTTCGTCGCTAGAGGAATTGAATTCAGGAGTAGGGAGGTAATGTTGCAAATGTATAAGGTACTGGTGAGACTGCACCTAGAGTACTGTGTCCAGTTCTGGTCTCCATATTTGAGGAAGGATATACTGGCTTTGGAGACGGTCCAGAGGAGGTTTACTAGGTTGATCCCTGGGATGAAGGGGTTGACTTATGATGAAAGATTAAATCGTCTTGGACTGTATTCGCTCAAGTTCAGAAGAATGAGAGGAGATCTTATAGAAACATATAGAATTATGAAGGGTATGGATAGGATAGATGTAGGCAGGTTTTTTGAGCTGGCCAGGGAAACTAAAATGAGAGGACACAGTCTCAAGTTTCGGGGGAGTAGATTTAGGACTGAGATGAGGAAAAATAGTTTTTCCCAGAGAGTAGTGAATGTTTGGAATTCTCTATCCAGGGAAGTGGTTGAGGCTGCTTCATTAAACATATTTAAAATTTGGTTAGATAAATTTTTACATTATAGAGGAATCAGGGGATACGGGGAGAAGGCAAGTAGGTGGAATTAGGTCATAAATTAGATCAGCCATGATCTTATTGAATGGCGGAGCAGGCTCGATGGGCCATTTTTGGCCTACTCCTGTTCCTACTTCCTATGTTCCTATGTTCCACAACTACCTCAATTACACTTCTTCACACCCAGTCCCCTGCAAGGATTCTATTCCCTTCTCGCAATTTATCCGTCTCCTCCGCATCTGTTCTGAAGACAAGGACTTTCAGCTTCCCCTCCACCACCATCAACTCAGCCTTCACTCACATCTCCTCCAATTTCCACTCATCTGGCCTGGTCCCCTCTGCCCTCAGACACAACACAGGATTCCCCTTGTTCCTATCTACCACTGCACTAGCCTCCACATCCAACAAATTATCCTCCATAATTTCCGCCACCTAAAACAGGATCCCATTATTAAACACATTGTTCCATAGGGACCTCTCCTTCTGTGACTCACTCATCCACACATTCCTCCCCACCAATTGTCCCCCCCCCCCCCCCCCACCTTGCTCTGTGGCTGCAGGAAGTGCCACACTTGCACCCACACCTCCTTCCTCTCCACTATTTGGGGCCTCAAACAAGTGAAGCAACACCTCACTTGTGTATCTGCAGGAGTTATCTAATGTATCCAGTGCTCCCTTTGTGGCCTTTTCAACCTCCGGGACTAGCCCCAGACTAGGAGATTGCTTTGCTGAGAACCTTTGCTCTGTCCACATCAGTGACAGCTCTCTCCCAGTGGCCAACCACTTAAATTCCACACCCCACTCCCATGCTCACAAGTCTGTCCATGGCCATATCTATTATTCCACAAGACCAACTGTAAATTGGATGAACACTGAATTTCCATCTCCAACCAGATGGAATTAACATCGACTACCTCGGTTTCTGCTAGGCTACACTCTGTTCTCCCTCCCCTTTCCATTTGTCTTCTTTCCTCCAGCTCTTCACCCCCTTCTTTCTCTATTCACAGAACCATCCCTCCTTCCCCTGCTTGCTGGTGTGCCCTCCCTCACTTATCCACCTATTGCCTCCTGCCTTTGGGAATGTGCTTCTGATAAAGTTAATAATCCCTTTTCAAAATATAAATATTTTATTACGGTGAGATTCAACTTTTGGGCTATCTGAAATGGCCTAGTGTCTCTTGTTACAACGGTGTGCTCAGGCTTGGTCCTGGAAATTTGTTTTGTGCCATAGCGGGGACTTTCACCCTCCTCCCCCTGCTCCTCTCAACACTCTCTTCCCCCCCCCCCCCCCCACTATTTTGTGCACCTGCCAAATTTTTTTCATAGCTTGATGAAAGGCTCAAGCCTGAAACATTGGTTATGTATCTTTATCTTTGCTACATAAAGTACACTGTTTGACCAGCTGAGTTTCTCCAGAATTGTGTTTTTACTTCAACCACAGTGTCTGCGGACTTTTGTGTTGTGGCAGAATATGTTATGTTTTATATTGTATATGGATATGATTTTGGGAGATATGGATGTGTAGCAGGTTTTTTTTAGTGTAAGTTACATACAAACATTTCAAAACAGTTCTCATTTAAAATACTGGACCTCTGCTCAAGATAGACTGGCCAGCTCCGAAAGGACTTTGCAAAAGTTTTGGGGAGTGCCCAAGAGACTTCACTAATGGATTGTTGGTTTGAAAGGCAACAGATGAAAGAACTCATAGAAGTAGGTGTCTGGGAGTGTTGTTTGCTGTTCTAAGAGGATCATGTGGTTTTTGCAAGCAGAGAGGGAGTCAAACAGGCTTATCTCAGAGAGAGAAAGAGAGAGAGATCAGTTCTGCAGTTTTATGGTCAGCAGCAGCAGTTGAAACTGGAACAGGATAAGCTAGCAAGCTTGTGGAAACCCCCATTTTGAAGACAGGTTGTGAGCGCTTAGTTCAGCCTGGTCAAAGCCCTTGCGGTCATACAAGAGGAGAGGACTGGTTGCCTAATGTTTCACTTGAAATAAGGGAAACAAAAAGGAACTCTGTGTGACCTGAAGGAAAGAGATTATCATCTGGAAAACCCTGATGGAGCAAATTTCTTCGGCTGATTAAAAGGAATCAGTTGTGGATGTTCAGCAAACATCAAATCTCTCTCTGAAAAGCAACAAGAACCTTCCTGAGTGTTAATCATTTACCTTTCAAGCACCCAAGCCTGGTCAACTTCATAAGTGTTAAATTCTGTGCACAGTAGAAGAATTGCCTACAACCAGTAAACTTGGAGGAATGAGAAGTCTGATTGGACTGTGAAACAAAGAACTTTTCTGAATGTGTATACACATTACATACACGTGCACTTAGAATTAGAAGGGGGTTAAGTTAGGTTAGTTAATAGTGATAAGTTAAAGTGTGATTCTGTTTTCATGTTTAAAGATAATTAAACGCAACTTTTTTAATTAAAAGCAATATTTGTCTTGGTGAATATCTATTTCTGCTGGGTTTTGGTGTCCTCTGGACTCGAAACATGTGTTTTATTTCTGTCCACAGTGGATGTCCTCTCCCTAGTCCTGCAATCAACCCTGGAACACCTGGACAACAAGGACACCTACATCAGACTACTATCAACTATAACTCCACCTATAACTCATTCCCAACTCTGTGACCTTGATCTCAGCAACCTTCTCTGCAATTAGATTTATGATTTTGTGTCCTTCAAGCTACAATCAGGATAGCACCTCATCCGCAATCACCCTGAACACTGGAGTACTGGAAGGCCTTTGTACCCAGACCTCACTATTCTTCCAGTACACCCACAATTAAGTGACCAAAGCACCGATTCAACTCTATCTATAACTTCACAGATGACACCACTGCCATAGGCAGGATCTCTTACAACGAAGGGGTGGACTTTTGGCTTTGTATCAGGACAACTTCTCCCTCCATATCAGCAGAACTAAGTAGTTGGTTTTAGGCTCCTGGAAAAGGAGTGAAGCTCACTCCCCAGTCTGCACCAACAGTGCTGAGTTAGAAACAGTACACAGCTTCAAGCTCCTGGGAATAAACTTCTCCAGCGATTGGCCTTGGTCTGCCCACAATGATGAAATGACCAAGAAAGAGCATCAACATCTCAACTCCCTCAGAAACCCTGAGAAACTTGGCATGTCACCTGCCTCCATTAACACTTTGTATAAGTGCATCATTGAAAGCATCCTGTCAGGGTGCATCACTGCATTGCCTCTCCCTGGCAGTGGAGAAGGTAAAGGATGGATGGAGAGTGTGGAAATGGAAAGGGGAGCTGAAATAATATGTAACCAGGTGTTCAGGAGGGCTGTTGCAGAAGTGCATAGGTGCTCTGAAAATTGGTCACCTAGCTCTGATTCCAGCACTGGTAACCATCTTCACCCTCCCTGTCCACCATCTCACCCTATCCATCAACCTTTCCCCTTTTTTTTTGGTCTTTCCATTTGTCTGCCACCAATCACCTACCAATCTTCGTCTCCCAACTCCCTATTTGGGTCCTTCTGTCTATCATCTTTCACTCTTCCGCAGTCCACTCATCACTCAGTAGCCCATCTCAATCCTTCCCCTCTCCTTTTTAGACTGTCAATCTTCTCTCTCCACATGATGAAAGGTTTTGACCCAAAACTTCATCCATTCTTTTGCCTCTGTTTTTAGTACTGATGGTTGAGATACCTAGAGAACTGCCTGCTCAGGTGATGTGTTATCAAATGTAATTTAACAAACAACATTGAACAATGTACATTGAGGTAAAGAATTGAAACTACAATTTGAAAATTATACTTACTTTCTAACACAAGACAGTGTTAAAATACTGTATCATTACTTTCTGCAACAAGAATACAATTCCTGATTGTCAGTCATAGAGGACTACAGCCAGAAAAAAATCCCTCTGCATGACAAAAGGCCACAATTTCAATTATAATTCCAATATGACTAAAATAATAGATATGCAATTATATTATCATATCTCAGAATTCTTCTTCTTTCTTTGGCTTGGCTTCGCGGACGAAGATTTATGGAGGGGGTAAAAGTCCACATCAGCTGCAGGCTCGTTTGTGGCTGACAAGTCCGATGCGGGACAGGCAGACACGGTTGCAGCGGCTGCAGGGGAAAATTGGTTAGTTGGGGTTGGGTGTTAAAACTATCGTGTTTCATTTCATTGTAATCTGAAAATTCTTGATGAAGCAATTTTCTTTAAGTGCACCCAAGGGCTGAAATTTTTCTTTTTAAATGAAAATGGTCTTTAATTCCAACCTATTTTTCTTAGCAGAAGTACATCAAGCAATTACTGTTATGTAAAACCAAAACATGGGTTTTTCCTCCCAGCTGTCATACAAAATGTAACACATAGCCATGAGATTTTTCATTCACAGGTTTATTTAACATGGAATTTTTTTTTAATCTTTCATGTCCTTGGGACATCCCTGGATGAGTCAAAAACATTTTAAATCACAATTTACATTTAGCTTTCATCAAACCAGAGGGTATTGGGGAATAGAGGTGAAAATCCATTGGGTGTACCAGTTACCATAGTAACTGAAGTATTTATAAGTTGGGACACTATTGACATACTAATGGAAGAAACTGCAAATATTGTAGATTTTCCCATTAAAATCTTCCAGTTCTTGCAATAGGATCAGACCATTATCACTGAGCCGAACAAAGGAAAGTGGGACAAAACCCAAATCACCTTCCTCCTCTTGAAATCTGATAAACTTATTTTATACTAATCACATCTGAGGTTGAACCTGTCAGAGCTCAACATCACAAAAATGAACTGCAACTAAGATAACAGTTGAGCAAGTCAATACAGGTTGAGTACCCCTTATTCAAAATGCATAGGACACAATTTGTTTTGGATTTTTGATTTTTTTTTCATATTTTGGAAACACCATTTAAAAAATGCACTCATTCACTCAGACTTAAAGATGCTTGCATTCACATTATACTACAAATATTTACATATGCAAAAATTAACTGAAGTAGAGATATACTGAAAAATCTACACTCAATAATGCATTACTTACATCTGCTAAGTCCTGTTCTCGATTTCTGAACTCTATTAAGTATTTCCTTAGGGAAACACAGATGGATTTCGGGTATTCAGATAAGGGGACTCAACCTCCAAGGACTGGAGTGTGAAATTTTAGAGGACTGGCCCCTGCAAAAATATCCTCCATATGACCCAAGACCAGTCAACAGATAAATACCATAAATAAATCAAGATTCCTGTTTTCTATTGAAGCAAGCAAAATGTCAAAATTAGAGTCATAGGATTCTTCAGCACAGAAACAGGCCCTTCTGCCCAACCTGTCCATGCTGACCAAGCCAGCCTTATTTGGCTGCAATTGGGCCTCCAAATCGTTCATATCCATGGAAGTGCCTAAATGTCTTTTGACTACTGACTCACTATTGCATCCACTACTTCCTCTGACAACCCATTCCACATATCCACCATCTTCTATGTGAAGAAGGTGCCCTCAAACATTGCAAACAAGATGTCAGATAAATGAAGGCACCTCAAAAGTGATAATGGATTTAAATTTGGGTAACAAAATGGATGCTGATATAGAAGGAAAAATTGCCAACTAACTGGTAAAGGGCAGAGGAAGCAGAGGTCATTGATAACCAGCGTGCAAGTATGAGCACAAAAGATGAAGATGTGTTTTTTTTTCTCCACTATAGGAAGGAAAAATAACATGTTAGGACAATCAGTGCTACCAACTGAATTAAGAAAACAGGGATAGGGAGACATTTTGGGAGAGTCAACCTGACAGCAAGCGGCATGTCGTGCTGGACAATGCCATTTTATTCGAATATAACTTTATTCAAACAGCTGTTGCGGGCAGGGCAAAACCTGGGTGCACTGCTGGCTGAATGTTTGCTCCCAACTTCACCAAGGGTTTGTGTGTTGCTTCAGCTTGTTTACTTTTTTTTTCCTGGTTGCTTGAATTCTGGATGACTGGGATTTTACTGTAGTTGTTGGGAGGCTCTCTAATTGTGAGGAGGATACAAAAAGGCTTTCAGCTGACTAAGACTAATTGAGAAACAAAACAGAAAGGCAGTGTTTATTTAAAATAGTGGCAGATTAGAAAGTATTCATATACAAAGAGACTTGATTAGCTGTGTACACTAGTTACTGAAAGCAAACATGCACATGGAACAAGCAGATAAAATGGTAAATAGTGTGTTGTCCTTAACAGGAAGAGGATTTGAGTACAAAATCAAGGATATCTTGGTACTATTAAACTAAGGCATATTGAGATCACCATACTTTGCACACCTACGGTTTCCTTTTTTGCCAAAAAGTACAGCTAAGGTTTCACCAGACTGATTCCTGGGATAGTTGGACTCTCCAATAAAAGAAATTATGTTGACAAGGTTTATATCCATTGGAGAGATATAATTGAAACACAAAATTCTTACGCTTTAATGCAGGGGTAGCCAACCTTTTAATTTTTAATCTTTAATTTAGACATACAGCACAGTAACAGGTCATTTCAGGCCACGTGTATGTACCAGGAGTGTAGGTTAATTGGGCGTCACGGACACATAGGCCGAAATGGCCTGTTACTGTGCTGTATGTCTAAATTAAAAATTAAAAATTAAAAGGTTGGCTTTAGTGTCTTGAAGAGGCATCCATCTCATATTACAGGGCCAATAAAATGAATTTCTTCACTCAGAGGGAGGTGAAGCTGTGTAGTTCACTACCACCAACAGATGCAGAGGGAAATACTGTTAAATATTCTAGATTCAAAAACTGAGGGGTACTTGGAGAGAGCAAGAATAAGGTACTGTATAGTTGGTAGCCATGAACATATCGAATCACAGAAAAAATTTTGTTCAGCACATTGCTTATTCCTGATCCTATCATCCGTATTTCCTGATTCCAAGTTTCCAACCATCATGTTTCTTACTTCCAGGTTTACAGCAAGTTGTAGCTTTGAAATGTATTTCACTGCTCCAAAGTTGTATTGCTGGAAATTGCAGCAGACAATTTGCGAACAAAAAGCTTCTCCCAACAACTACAGTAAAATCCCAGTCATCCAGAATTCAAGCAACCAGCCACCACAAGCAACCAGCAAAAAAAAAGGAAACAAGCTGAAGCAACACACACACCCTTGGTGAAGTTGGGAGCAAACATTCAGCCAGCAGTGCACCCAGGTCTTGCCCTGCCTGGAACAGCTGTTTGAATAAAGTTATGTTCGAATAAAATGGCATTGTCCAGCACGATGAGCCGGCTGATGCCACTCGCCATCAGGTTGACTCTCCCAACATGTCTCCCTATCCCTGTCTTGTAAGAGTCTTTATCTTTATGAATAAATATTAAGTAATAATAGTAAGGCTTTATCTATAAACTGGGGAGGGGAGGTGGGTGTTAATTATGTTTGTGGCACAGTTAGCGGCAGCAACCAGGATTCAAATTTAAATTTTATAAGTTATGGGAATTACCTGATGGAAGTGAACTTTAATAAATTAAGGACTAGAATACTTTTTTTCAAATAACTTTACATTTTGCATTGTCATTTGTCTTTTAAACTGTTTATTTTTAATGCAGGTGTATTAGGCATTGTAAGGGCAAGTCTCAGGCAACTATAGTACAGTATTTGCATATCCAGCATCCGCAATCCCCAGAGGTGCCAGATACAAGGGTTTCACTGCATACAATTATGGCCAGATTTTCTTTTAACATTACATTGATTGGTGACAACTCTCCTTGTTAAAAGAACATCTGATAAACTTTCATAATCATCCAAAAAGAGCAGAGAAGCTTTGATTTAACTACTCTTCTGAAATTTAGCTCCACTTTCAGCATTGTTCTGATCTCAGTCCAGGCTCTTGTGCTTGAAACTGTGGAATGGGACCTGAGAGCTCAGGTAATCAAGAACTTAAAAACAGTGAGATCAAGTGCGGTAGTTAGATAGGTCATGATGGGGTTAACTCATTGTCTAGGTGCATGAGAGCAGGTGTGCACACCCACGATGGTAAACCCAATTACGGTGATTGTCTTGCTGCATTAAAAATTTCTTCAGCATTTCAATTAAAATTCAAAATCAAAAGAGCTAAGCACTTTGTGAACAGTGTACTAATTTAATTATTAGATTAGACTCACTAATGGCATTAATCTTTAAGGTCATTTTTTTAAAATAGTACACGTGAATCACAATCATCATGTCTAATATACACAAAAAGTAATAAAAGTGCAGTGATTCAAAAATGGTAACTGGTGCACTCCCCAGTAACCTAGCAATGTGCTATTCAATGCCTCAAATAAATTCTAGGCATAGAGCCTTATAAAAACTTATCAGAATATTCCATGCCAAACAGCATCAGAGACCCAAGTTCAATCCTGACCCAAGGTGCTATCTATCTGGAGTTTGCACAGTTTCCTTGTAACTGTTAAACACGCACTACCAAACCAAAGCTAGATTCAAATTGGAGGAACACCTAATATTTTGTCTGGGCACTCTCTAATCAGAAGGCATTAACATTGACTTCTGTTTCTGTAAATCCTTCCCCAGTCTTTCTCTTTCCCCTATCCCTGTCTCCTTTCCTCCACCTCCCAACCCCTTCCTTCCCATTTAGAAAGCAACCCCCTCCCCCCTAACTTTTCAGCTTTTCAGTTCCTATAAAACTAGCTTTGTTTTGTCCTACCCTCCCACCAATGACCTGTTAGCCTAAAACTTCCTCTCTTCCCACCTTTTTATTTAGGCACCTGCCTGTTCTTTGCTCATATCTTCAGGAAGGGCTCTGCCCTTTACTTCCTCTTGATACTGCATGATCTGCTGAGATTCTCCAGCACTTCTGTGTCTTGCACTTTCTGCAACTGTATGGGTTTCCTCCCATGTCACAAAGAGATTTTGGTTGATGGTTTAATTTGTCACTGTAAATCCCCTTCACAGATTTAATAATTCCCTTACTATTACACAAGTTAATGATAGAACCTGGGAAGAATAATGTAGAGAGAATTTAAAAAAAGGAATGAGCTAATGTAGGATCGATGTAAATGGGTGGTTGTCAGTTAGCACAGACTGTGTGCTAAAAGGCTGTTCCCTTGCTGTTTACCTCTTTGACGGTAACTCTCTACAATATGACTGTAGAAAACAAAAGTATTTCACTTTCTTTTCCTCCATGTTTTTGTACCTCTTCCTCTGGTGAGAATATATATTCCATCTGCAGTGAGCTTTTGGAGCTGCTCTGTTAATTTTATACAAGGGTGCTATGTTAATACTCAAATAGCAATCATAGCTGAATGCAATTCTGTCGAAACCAAAAATCCACAATTCAGTAAGGGTTCATTGGATAGAACTCAGAATGTACTATGTCTTTTTCCACCCTAATGCATGTCCACAAAAGCCTAATAGCATACCTCTAATATCACTGTAGAAAAGACCAACAAATTCAACAAGAGCTGGGGAGAAGGCACAAGATTTTTCCTGATTTGTTTTATTTACTGACTCCAGAAATTTTCTGGTATGAATGTTGTTCATGTGATTCTATATTCATACAATTTAAAGAATAAGAATTCTACAACACTTGAGTACACTGAATAAAAACAAGTGAATGGAACCTAATTTACACACACCCCAAAGTGCTGATGAAGAATGAAGTACTATGTTTACATTATCGTATTACAGAAAATACAGGAACCAATTTGATTTTTTTTCATTTCACATTTAACAGGACTCGAGCATTTACAAGCAAGGCTACATGCCATCCCATTTACCGACCATCCTCAGTTGCCCATTGAACTGAGTGGACCACTGTGCTGACACTTAAGAATCAATCATTGGGAAGGTTGACTAGATCAGGCAAGGATGGGAGATTTCCTCAGGGACATTCATGAACCAGAACGGTTTGTCAAGTGGTCTAGTTCTTCATGTCACATTTCAGACAATAAATAGCTATTTATTCTGCAGCTGGCACAATGTTATTCAAACTCTTATCTCCTTCTCAAATGGCCAGGCCTTAGACACTACTCCTATAACTTAACCACTATGCCATTCTACCTGTACATTTCTCCACAAGCAGAAATGTAATGAAACAATTTGACCTTACTTTTAATATTTTTTCAAGATCCAAGTATCATTGGCAAGGCCAGTATTTACTATTCAACCTTAAAAGCCTGAGGGAAGATGATTTGCCTTCTCATATACTTACATGCTTTCTGATGAAGGAACACTCACAGAGCCGTTGGATAAAGAACTTCAAGATTTGGAATCTGCAGTGGCGAACAACCAGTGATGCATTTCCAAATCAGGATGGTATGTAGCACTGATTTCCTATGCACCTGTTTCCCTTCTCCTTGATAGCAAATTCGGTGGATTTCTGAACCAGCTGTTAGAATAGCTAAACAAGTAACTACAATATATCAATGGTAGAGCAATTGAATATTAAGGGGGATTGATAGGGTTCCTATAAAACTGGCTACATTATCATGGATGCTGTCCAACTTCTTGAAAGTTGCTGGAGATGCACCCATCCAATCAAATGGAGAATATTCCAACACATTTCTGTTGAGTGGCCTGCAGAAAGCAGGGTCTTTGGGTGCATTAAATGCCACTTGTCACTGGACATCAAGCCTTAGACCAAGTTTTACTGACATTGATTTTGGGACAAATGTTGGCAATGATTTTCCTTTATATTTTACCTTAGTGAAATGGTGCTTTGAGATTTTTGTGCCTTTGTTTACCATCCCATGTAAAGATCATTACTTCAAATCATTCAGCAGTACCTTGCTGGATCATCAGGCTTGATCTAGAGAAGCAGTTGAGGTACAAATGTTTCTTAATGAGACATTGCCCATGCTGCTTCCTGAAAAAAATTAAAGTAAAACTAATATATCCCTGTGCTGAAGAAAATCATTATTCTTTGTCCGACGACAGCACTTATCAATTGTCCTAAGGTGTGAAAGATCAGGCTACCATTGTCAAAGCCAAATGAATCACCAACCACCTTTTATAAGACAGAATAGTTGTTTAGTGCTTTACTGCTCCACACAATTTGGGATTTTATAATCAGAATCAGGGAAGCTTTTCACCAAGACTAAAAAGGCAGCTTTTACCAAATGCATTCTTGAATTAACACGCATTTTTACTCCAGAATTAATAAAGTAACCATAGTTGAAATGTGTAGTTTATATCTAATCCTTCTCAAAGAATGAGAGAGGCAAAAAAAAACACCTCCACAAAGAGGCTGAAAACCAATGCCACGACTACATTTTTGCATTCTTACAAAGCACGGTATAATTAGGCACGCTAGCTGCAGCCAAGCATGATTTTAGAGACTGTGAATAGAACTTGCACTCAGATATTGTGGCTTATCTACTATAATTTGAACTGCAACCTCTATTCTGTTTCCCCTTGATTACATTTTAGAACAGGAAGGGACTAGGAACTCCACTTCAGGCAGACTTTCCATTAATTTGGCATCTGATAAAGAAACGCAAAATTGAATGAAATCCAACCATGGACTGAACTTCCACAATTTGTACTTGAGAGTAATTAAAAGTTGGGTGGGTGTCCTGTGTTGCAAAATCTTATGACACAAAGTCTACAATTTACGCCATTACTCCACCTAAATGACTCCCACAGAGTTTAAAAGGAAGCATCTTACTTCCTCAATTCCAACTTACTGCACTATAGTTTGATTAAATGCGCATACCTGAGCTGAGATTGGATATAATCAACCACACTTCTACTCACTGCACTGCAGAAAATGTCAAGCTTGAGGTGGTATTTAATCTCTTTGGTCAGGAATAAATCTGTTATCTGCATCATCTGAATGTACCACTGCAATAACGATTGAATATTCTTACAAAGTGCTCTTTAACTAGCAATGCATTACAATGTACATTCACACTTGATTACAGCCAGTTACAAAGTTAAATTAAAACCATCCAACAATCCACACACCATTTTTTTTCCCCCAGAGGCATTACATTTCTTACAGCAAAAATGCAAACACATACAACCACAGAAATTATCCTAAAAATTTAAGGGGCAATTATGCAAAAGAAACAAATATTAAAATCCAATGAAATTTTTGAATAACCAATCTAAAAGCTTGAGTTTAAGAGGAAGGAAAAGGAGGCCATGAAGATTGAATGGTATGAAAAGGGAGATTCTGTTTTATGAAAACAAACAGGTGTTCTTCAAAGTTTACAATTTTGTAAATCAACTTTTAACAAAGAAAATGGTCTGTAAGATCCAGTATTTGGAGGATTCCTATCTTTTTTAAGAATAACTGTTGTAATAGCTTGAGAAAAAGAATCTGGTAAAGAGTGAACTCCATTGCTTCTTTCAATACATCCATTAACAATGACATTAATATATCTTGAATTTTTTTTTGTAAAATTCAAATGCAAATCCATCTTCAGCAGGAGATTTGCCATTAGGCATTGATTTAAGTACTTCTATAATTTCTCTATAAGTTAAGGATGCAGTTGGTTTCTTCAATGCAAAGGATACCATGTTGTGAACATCGACTACAATACACTAAATCATAAGTACATTGTTTCAACAACATCAGAAAGCCAAGATCTACAACTTGAGTAATTAGTTCAGTTATTAACCCACTACCCAGATGTCAATGTACAAATGTCATCACTGTTGTGAGCCCAGCAAGTGGTAGCATGTGTAAAATGCTAAGATTGGTTTTCAACAGCTTTGAAAGCATGTGAAATAATCCAATTTCAAGATGCTTTGATTGTTTCATAATTTTCATAATTTTCCTTTACCCCATATTTAATACATCATAAATACCTGCAATCTATTTCTAAACAAATATCTTTTTCATCATAAAATTGAATTATTGCACAGAAATCAATTTATGAATGCAATGAAATTTAAAATTCCAAGCTGATTGTATTCAGTGTGCATTTTTCACCATTTAGTAATAAATAAATCCTTCATTATATCTAAATTATATGAAAGCAAATATCAAAAATGCATAACATCAATGTTGAAAGGGAAAATATCAAGTAACAATTAAATCATTTCATTTGGACCTTCACTGGATTACTAATACTGTACATACTAAATGTTTGACTTGGAAAAACAAATCAGTATGAAAATTAATACCTGAACAAAAGGTTCAGACCCTATGGTCTATGAGACCTGCTGAGATTCTCCATCACTTGTGTGTTTTTTTACTACAATCACAGCATCTCCAGACTTTCATGCTTCACTTCAGTGTGAATATTTTATCCTTTTGATTAAAAATGGACACCACAAGCACAGGAGGATTAGCTAAGATTCAATGCAGTATCCAGAATTGTATAACCAAAGTCTTGGCATGAAGTTTCAATGCAAGAGGAAATATGGTTCTGATCTACTTGGGCTCAAAATTATAACATGTGATGTAAAGAGGTGAAGAAACCACTTGATGGGAAGCAGGTTGAGAAGGTCAGAATATTCAAGTTCCCAGCAGTCCATATTTCATAAGATCTTTCCTAAAGACTTCATATTGAGGAAGCCATGAAGAAAGCACACCAACACTTCTACTTTCTAAGCTGTCTGAAGAGATTTGTCGTTGGATACTCCCATCAAACTTTGACAGGTGCACTATGGAAAGTGGATCAGCTGGTTACATCACAGCCTGGTATGGCAATCAGAAAAGCAAAAGGCTGCAAAAGGTAGAAAACAGCCAGGTCTGTCACAGGATCTAACATCCTTTGCAAACATCATGTCTCAAGAGGGCAGCCATCCAAAGGAACCCCAATCACCATGGTCATAACCTCTTCTCTCTGCTATCTTCAAGTAGAAGAAACAGTTCCTTTCCAACAGTGATCAGATGCTGTAACCTCCCCATGGCAACCTAATGATAGACCTCTCCAACAGTACAAACAGACTGCATGATTGCATTGCATTAGGATCATTGTGAATATCATCTCTCTTGTGTATTTATGGTCTCTTTTAATTTAATTCAATTAATATACTATTATAGTTTTATTATTTTTTTGAACAAGTATCTGTTCAACAACAGCAAGTAAGAATTTTTGTGCATCTATACTTTATGTGAGACAAACTCATTATCAATAACCAAGCCATCAAGAAATAACAATCCTATTTTGAAGTATGCAAAAACAAAAGTTTTATAAAGTTGCCAAGATCATATTGCCAATCTTGCCTGACCTGAACACCTACAGAACTGCAGCCCTGATTGCCAAGCTGCAGTTTCACAAACCTTTCACCATTAGAGTATAAAGGCTTGGAAGATCAAGTGATAAAAGCCGCTTTCAAACTTGCACCCCATTAAATTGGCTGTTCATTGTCCTGGCACAGGAATGGGGGTTTGACCCCTCCTAACTGGGACACTGAATGCTTCCACACTTGCAAGGAGCCATCCCCAGGGTTAGGACTGTTCTACCTTCTACTGGTGACATCATGGTGCATCAAGTGATGGTGCATCTTATATTTGAACAAAATTAATCATGCCTAATTATAACATAATTAAGCTTTATGTACAGCACATTATGAGCCCTTCAGCTCCTGTTGTTGTTGTTGTGCCAACTAATATAAACCTTTATAAGGAACCGTGGGAGGTACGAGCAATAAATATTAATAGCGGACAATTTTTAAATAGGATGGGAAAGTTGGTAGCGCAGTACTGCTCAATTTATACAGCGTGGGAAAGTTGGTAGCACTATCGCATAAAATTTATAAATACTGTGGGGGAATTCCATGCGACAGAGAAAAGACTGTATGCCTGGCTGCATATATGGAGCATTAATAGAGGTTTCTCTGCCACATGGCATGTTGGGAAGTCAGGTCCACCATTGCTTTTTTCCCCAGTCTTTATAAATTTTCTCACACTGTTTAAAAATTGTCTGCTATTGCTATTTCCTATCTCTCCCCACTGCTACTTTCACATGGCAAAGTTTATACCTTCATTTTAATCTTTTCTTCCTGCACTCACAGTAAAACTTGGGTCATTTCAATCCCCTTTCACATTTGCCTGATTGCAACACCGGTGTCTGCAGATGAATGAAAAAAAACTGGAAATATCAACATATCATGTTGAGGAACTGAATTATGTATTTCTCCCTCCCTCTCCCCTACATTCCATTTGGAGTAGCCACAACCATTACCTTATCTGGGATCAGACAAAGCAGTTTTGAAACCTGAAAACTTAACATCTAGGTAATAAAGCATGTTAGTTAATAAGCACTTCCATTTTTGTCAGCCATAAACAATTTAAAACAAAAATTCTTGATATATATTCAAGGTCTTTTTTTTAAATTTAATTCCTTTTAAAACATAAAATTTTCATTTTCTTTGTTTTGTAACCATATTCAAAATCTTCTGAGCAAGGATATCAATTATCTGTGATTTTAGAGATGGTCATGGAAATAATTTTGATGCATTACAGAAGTTAAATTTCTTTTCAAGAATAGATCTACATTACAGAGAAAAACGTGCAAAAATTTGGCATAATGTATCCAAATTACTTTATGGTATGTTGAATTCATTTTGACAGATCACTCATAACATCTAATCTCCAATTCAGTCAAAGAGTTCATAATTTTCATTGGATACATGATTAACCAAAAAAAACAAGTTAATCTTGACAGCTGCCAAAGCCCAAATTGTTTAAACAAAGTTCAAATGCATTGTCAGAGAACATATGTATCACATACAATCCTGAGGTTCTTTTTCTTGCAAGCTAGGCAGAAACTTGATTTATCAGTAGTGCAAAAAAACTGTACTCAAGAAAAGAGCTGTATACAAAAGAGAAAATCGTAAACAAAGAAAAATGCAAACAAACAATGCACACATTGACCGCTCAATGCAGAAAATAAAAATTCAATAATATATCATGTGCAAAGTAAGACCCCTGAAATAAATCTCTGATTAAGTTTGTTGTTTTGGAGGCTGATGGTGGAGGGGTAACAACTGTTCCTGAACCTGGTGGTACGAGTCTCGTGGCACCTGTATCTCTTTCCCCATGGTAGGAGCAAGAACAAAGCATGTCCTGGGTAATGTGGATCCTCAATAATTGCTGCTGCTCTCCAATGACAACATTCCAAGTACGCTTCCTCAATAGTGGGGAGAGTTTTGCCATTCATATACTCGGCAGTGTCCACTACCATTTGCAGGGCTTTCCACTCAGAGGTATTGATGCCCCCATACCAAGCTGTGATATATCCAGTCAGTATCCACGCTGCTGAAGATCAAACTGTGCTGGGTAGGTCACGTCTCCAGAATGGAGGACCATTGCCTTCCCAAGATCGTGTTATATGGCGAGCTCTCCACTGGCCGACAGAGGTGCACCAAAGAAGAAGTACAAGGACTGCCTAAAGAAATCTCTTGGTGCCTGCCACATTGACCACTGCCAGTGGGGTGATATCGCCTCAAACCGTGCATCTTGGTGCCTAACAGTTCGGCGGGCAGCAACCTCCTTTGAAGAAAATCGCAGAGCCCACCTCACTGACAAAAGACAAAGGAGGAAAAACCCAACACCCAACCCCAACCTACCAATTTTCTCCTGCAACCGCTGCAACCGTGTCTGCTTGTCCCGCATCGGACTTGTCAGCCACAAACGAGCCTGCAGCTGACGTGGACATTTACCCCTCCATAAATCTTCGTCCGCGAAGCCAAGCCAAAGAAAAGAAAGAAATACTTTCCACGACACATTTGTAGAAGTTTTCTATTGATGAAGTTTTCTATGTTATCTGAAAGCTCAGCAAACTCCTGAGAAAAGAGGCGTTGACGTGCTTTCTTGACAATATTGTGTGATGAGTCCAGAAAAGATTCTCTGAGATAGTGACTCCCAGGAATTTAAATTTGCTGACCATCTCCATCTCTGATCCCTCATTGATCACTGGATCGTACAGCTCTGGCTTCTCCCTCCTGAAATCTACAATCAGCTCCTTCGTTTTGGTGACATCGAATGCAAGATTTTTGTTAGTACACAATTCAGCCAAGTTTTTCATCTTCCTCCTGTATGCTGACTCATTACCTCTTTTTAAACAACCCACTATCATGGTACTGTCAGCAAATTTGCAAATGGTGTTTTGTTGTACTGAGCCACATGGTCCTGGGTGTAAAGACAGTAGAGAAGGGGGCGAAGAACGCAGCCCTGTGGTACTCTGGCACTAATGGAGATTGTGGAGACGTTCTTGCAGTCCTCACTGATTGGGTCTGGAGGTGAGAAAATCTAGGATCCAATGACACAGTGTGGTATTGAGATCCAGCTCTTGATCAGTTTGAGGAGAAAATGGTGTTGAATGCCACATATCGTGAATCAAGAGCATCCTGATGTATGTGTCTTTGCTGTCCAGGCGTTCCAGAGCTTTGCGTAGAGCCAGTAAGATGGCATCTAATGTAGACCTATTGCTGCGGTAGACAAATTGAAACACATCCAAGTTGCCTCTCAGTTGAAGCTAATCTGCTCCTGAGCTGTGTTGTCTAGTTTCTGGATGTCATCCTTCGATTCATCTCTATGCATATTACTTATATATTAACCTTGTTTAAAGGGAGGGGTTTGATTATGAGGGGGTGGGGAGGATTTTTTTTTAAAGTGACATGCTAGAAAAGTGTGTTTAATTGAGAATTGTAAACATTGATCGTATCACAGAAGAAGAGAATTTTATTTATAACTTACCTTAAAAGATTATTCAACACACAACAGGCATTGAAGTGATAACAAGATAATAAACCATTTGAAAAATGGCTTGTTACGATTTTTATTTGCCTTATAAACACAATTCCCATCCTGCCATTTTTGTCTTTCTCGATGGTGTGAATTTCAAGTTTTTTAATTGACATTTTTGGTAAGAAAGCACTTGAACCATCAATTTATACATGTAAAGACTTGTTTTTACTTCTAATCAGTTGAGTAGTTTATATTTGCTTTTTTTGTGATAGATTTAAAAACTTTAAACTTCATATTTCATTAAAATATACTGTAAAGATATTTTCTGAAGAAACATTTCAATATTGAGACATCAGATTCTAAAAATATTTTTCTATGCAAATGTGTGCCTTACAGTGATTTTCTTTCAATATTATTTCATTAGTTCTCACCTAAAACCATATATTTTGCCAACAAAAACTGATATAACAAGTAATTTCTGGAAAAATCATTACAGCTTCATAATGTTTAGCTTGGAATCATTATTTCCAACACTTAAGACATAAATTTAAAATTTATAGGCTCAGCATTTCCTCCTCAATCAATCAAGCAGTGTCCACTGAAGAATTGCTCAGGCCTTGAAGGAAAAGTTACAAATTCTCAACCTACTGCAAAATTCTTTAAACTTTAATTATAATTTCCATTTCAATTTTCATGTAATTGCTGAAAGAACAAAAACATATGCCAAAAAGAGATAGTTTTTTTCCCCCATATCACTAATAATGCTATATCAAACACAGAAATAAAATTAAAATGTTTCAAATTTATAAACTGGAGTGAAACAAGGGGTTGCTAACAGCGGTCTTCTACTTGTTAGACAAAGCCAAAGGTCACCATTTCACAAGCATGGAGATTCCAGTCTCCTTTGCTGAATCACATTGTAATAACAGTATTGACTGGTCTAAAATAAATAGCAGAGGCAGTGACATGAGTAGCAGCAATGGCTGTGATTACAAACCAAAGAATTCAAAGATTTTTCAATAGGGATACATATTCAATTTGAGTGGGCTATGACTTGGGTGACTGCAGTTTCATTGCTCCGCATCACCCCTTCAGCTAGTTTGAAGTCATGCCCAGCTTCTTGAAATTTGCTCTGCAATACACAAATTATTGGTAACATCATTGCAGTGTTCTTGAAAAGACTCAATGGTCAATCCAAATATTAACATTTCAACAGAATGTAAATTCAAATTCTGCCACATCTACTTTGGTTGACGAAGAGGAATAATATAAATACAAAAGTACTTAAATGACATCTTCCAAGTGCAACATAATTTACAATTCTTTAATTACAAATTTATGGAATAGCCTATTAACATGGAAAAATAGCAGCATCAATACACTAATTTGAAAAAAAAATGGTTAAAATAGCTTGGTAATCCTCCACAGGCTGATTGATGGTAGGCATATTAACACACAAACTTGCTCCAGTGCTACTGGTGAGATAAGGGTTGCATTCATGATTTTCAACACAACTGGTTCTCAGTCTCATCTAGACTACTGGAAAATTACAATCCATAAAATAATTTTTCTTCCTCGGAATGCAAGAAGGGGAAGGAAAACAAAAAAGAAGCAAATCCACCCATTCCAGTCCTTTGGAGCTACAAGCTCAAGCCAGTCCAAAATTAGATTAGCGATTAAAATTGATAAAAATATCAGATTTAGTACAAACATATCTCTACCACATTATAAACCTTACAGATTATAGTTTCTGATTAAAGATCACAAATTTCTTTTTAAAAAACATTATACAGTAAACTTTCATTTTTCCAGTATTACACATATGAACTACTGATGCAACTGGCAAAAAGATTCATATAAAGTTTAATTTGTTTTCCAAATCTTTTCTGCCTTTGACTTCCTAATTTCTGGTGAAATGCTATTACAGAATCCAGAACACTGAGTAAATTGCACTGCCCTTTTGACATTTGGAGTTAAGTGGTTTTGGTAATGCAGCCCATGCTAGGCAATATGTTGAAGTATAGATGCAGCCTGTCTAAGATGTTTTTATGAAAATAAGCTCAAGTATTAATAATAAAGTGTGAAATTTTTAGTTTATTTACATTTATACACATGGGCAGTTTAGATGTAGGCTGATTAAGAGCAACATCCTCTGAAGATTTGGCACTTCATGTCATGGTGATTGCAGTCATTCATTTGATTTATTTTTGCTGCATTTTACATTAATACTGCTTGGCCTTCAAATATAGAATGTAATAGGGTAATGAAATGGCATGTAGTTTGGCAATTTATATCAAAGTTTATGCATGGAATACTAGTCTTATTGACATGGAAAGCAATACACTGATAGAAGTGTACAGTATTTTTGTTTTGAGCAAATTTCATGCAACTAGTCCCCCCCCCACCCCCCACCCCCACCACCATGGATGAGAATATACTGTACAATTAAAATTTGACATTTTATAAATCATTTCAGAGTCATTTCACATCTCTGGTAATTTGGTTGTGTGCTGTGTTGGGTAAAATGTACTCTGGCATCAATAACATCAGGCTCTCAACTGGAAACGTTAACTATTTCTAGAGATGCAATCTGACCCATTGATTGTTTACCATATTTATTTTCATTACACTTCTCCATTTTGTCTTGATGACCAAGATTTATTGCAGCACTAATCTGATGGCATTTGATAACTAACTTCGTTAATTGGCAAATCAATGTGCAAAGCATCCAATAGCTATTGTACAAGTTGGCACTATGTAATATTCAAAATGGTAAGAATTATGAAAGTCATAGTTGACAATAACATTCTCGAACCAGTCTGGAATTGAACGATCAGGTTGAAAGAGTCTTGCTTCTTGCAGCAACAGCTAATAAACATGCTGCTTACACATTGAAGGAGCAAAATCCCTTTGAATTGACAAAGATAAATAGCTGATTTGATGGATGAAGACAAGGAGTGTGGCAATTCTTCCATTGTCCCAAAATCATTGCCCATCTGCAGAAGATTATGACCATTGCACAGTGTTCCACAGAAAGTCTGGCTCCCAGTACTTTTGAGTGGTTCAACACTTTCCTTAAGAAGTCGCTTTGCCCACTCTCCCTGGAGTTGTCAGCTCTCAAAAGGTGCAAATGGGAGGAATTATAATACGTTTATTGTTCTACACATTGTAAAAATATACATATACACTGAAATTCTTACTTGCTGCAGCTAAACAGATAAAATTACAAAAGCATATATCAACTTCAAGACATATATATTCAATTACAATATGGTAAATACTCGATTTGTGGTATCAGAGCAGTCTATAGCCCCTTTCTCACTGCCAACCTTTCTGGGAAACTGGAAAATTTGCAGGGCAAGCTGACCCCAGGTGCCTTTCAAACTACACCATTATTTGCGGGTATTTCTGCAACTTGGGATTTTTAGTGGGGGGAGGGTCCAGTCTCCAGCAGTGGCAATGTGAGAGCAAGCTGTACTTTCCACACCACCAGAAACTGATTAGTGAGTTAACTCACCCGGGCTCTGACACTTACTCCCTCCATGTATTAGAGCCCGGTTGAAATCTACTCGAGGGGCTCATGATTAATACAACAATGGGAGGTTCAACAGCCTGATAGCTGTTGGAATGAAACTGTGCTCAAACCTAGAAGTGCTTGTCTTTAGGCACCTTCTACTAGAAGGTAGTAACGAGAGGAGTTTATCACTAGGTTGATAGATCCTTTAGGAGATTGCCTGCCTTCTTGAGGTATCACGTCACATGGAGGTTTTGAATGGAGGTCAGACAGAGCCAGTGATGGATCTAGGTAGGTCCGCTACGTTCTGCATTCTTTTGCGAAAGTGGGAACTTGAAACTACCAAACCAGTGTTTCTGTAGAAGTTTGATAGTCCATTTAACGACATGACAAATATCCTCAGACTTCTTAAAAAGTGGAGGAGTCACGTGATGGAGTAGTGGCCAGTAGGACAATACCAGCCCTCTCCAAAAAAGAGGGAAAAAAATAAAGAAAAAGCAAAGCCCCAGACACACAAATCACAACAAATAAAAAATTAAGGTGTGGAGGAAATGGCACCAAAGAAAGAAAAGCCAAAAACAATGGGAAGAAGAAGGAAAGAAGCCGGAAGAGAAAGGTGAAGGCCTTACCTATATGAAGAAGCAGGGATCCGCAGTGGAAAGAGGAGCCCACTACCTGAGGTCAATGGAAACCCCACAGGGTCGCGATCCACCGAACGGAGGACTGCAAAGATGGCTCACGGAGCCAAACAGAGGTGTGCTACCGCGCATGACAAAGACAACACCGACAGGAGGGGGAACCAGCTGAGAAAAACCCGACAGCAGGACTCCCAGCAGGAAGATGCAGAAAATAATGGGAACGGGAGGGATGAGAATGAAAAAAGGAAATCAGATACACAACATATAACCAGCCCAGAAGAAGAGGACCAACATCAAGACACCATAAAAAAAAATACCCAACAAACTGAGACAAACAGCCCAACAAGAAAGTCAGAAGAGACACAGATAAAAGGAAGAGAAGTAGAAGACACAAACCCTAGAGCAGACACAGAAGAAGAACTTCAAGCTCTGCACAGAGAAATAGAAGATAAAGGGAATGGACAGTACCTAGATAAAAAAAATTTCAAGAATATATGGAAGCATTAAAAGAATGGCTTACATGAGAATTTAGTGAAATAAAAAGAAGAATAAAAGGTACAGAAGAAAAAGTGAGTAGATTAGAGCTGGTCTTGGCAGAAAAAGGGAAAAGAGTAGACAAGGAGGAAGAGCGAGAAACAGCCGTAGAAATGGAAGTGGATGACTTAAAAAGAAAATTGGAAGAAACTGATAAAAAAGTTAAAGAAACACAGGAGCTGTTAACTCAGAAGATGGATATAATGGAAAACTATAATAGGAGAAACAATATAAAGATAGTGGGCCATAAGGAAGATGAAGAAGGCAAAGATATGAAAGAATTTATAAAAGAATGGATCCCCAGGGTCCTGGGAATGCAAGAAATACAGGAAAGAATGGAAATAGAAAGGGCACACAGAACATTAGCCCCAAAACCACAGCCACAACAAAAACCAAGATCCATTCTAGTAAAATTCCTGAGATATACAACAAGACAAAATATATTGGAGAAGGCAATTTAAAAAATTAGAGAAGACAAAAAGCCACTGGAATACAAAGGTCAAAAAAAATTTTGTACCCAGACGCAAGTTTTGAGCTCCTGAAGAAGAGGAAGGAGTTTAACGCAGCAAAATCAAATCTATGGAAGAAAGGCTATAAATTTATGTTAAAATATCCAGCGGTGCTTAAAATAGTTATCCCGGGGCAGCAAAGCAGACTGTTCTCAGATCCGGAGAAAGCAAGAGAATTTGCAGAACGCCTGCAAAACAGAAAGAGAGATGAAGAGATGTAACAAGAACAAGAATGACGACAAACTTCATATAAAGAAGAAAAATAATGTATAAGTAAGAACTAAGAAGGGGAAGAAAAGGGAAGAAAGGAAGTAAGGGGGAGGGAATTAAGAGGGTGAGCTTTCTTATATGTTAAGATAAAAGTCTTTTCTGAAGGGGATTGGGTGGGAGAGAATAACAGTCACTGCAAGATCAGTTGACGCTTGTGAGCGGGTTCGTAATCCAAATGGAGAGGGGAGTTGTGGTTGCCCGGCAAGGGACAAGGGGCAACTCAGGGAGGGGGGGAGACATATGGGGTTAAGGGAATTTTAGATGTGGGAATAGTGAAAATATTTTATGTCTTAGAGGTGCTGTTTTACAGTGCATTAAAAAAAACCAGAAATGGATATGGGGGAAAAGGTGGTGATGAGGAAGCGGAAATGAGAGGTAAACAAAGTATGAAATGGGCATGTTGAACTATATGACTATAAATATCAACAGAATACATAACCAAACCAAAAGGAAGAGGCTGTTAAATTTACTGAAGAAAAAAAAAAATTGATATAGCATTCGTGCAAGAAACACATCTAACTGAAGTGGAACACAAGAAATTAAGGAGAGACTGGGTAGGGCACGTAATGGCAGCATCATATAATTCAAAACCCAGAGGAGTAGCTATATTAATCAATAAAAATGTACCAATCAAAATAGAGAAAGAAATAATAGATCCAGCAGGGAGGTATGTAATGATAAAGTGTCAGATTGTCAGGTATATTCAGAATTTTGGAATTTGCTCAATGTAAATGCACCTAATGAAGAGGATCAAACATTTATGCAAGATATCTTTCTGAAGATTGCAGATACGCAGGGGAATTTACTGATAGGAGGGGACTTTAACCTTAATTTGGACTCGAACATGGACAAAACTGGACAAAAGACTAACAGAAAGAACAAAGTAACCAAATTTATGGTTAAATCGATGCAGGAAATGCAACTTTTGGATATATGAAGGAGACAACACCCAAAGGAGAAGGAATATGCATATTATTCATGTAGACAAAAAACATACTCAAGGATAGACCTGTTCCTGATGTCAGCTTCACAAAACTAGATCAAACTGGATTTATTAAGAAAAGATGAACAACAGACAATATCTGTAAGTTCATTAACTTAATCCATGCAGTACATGGAAACAAAACGCCAACAGTGGCAGTTGCCTTAGATGTAGAGAAAGCCTTTCACAGAGTAGGATGGAATTATTTATTCAAAGTACTACAGAGGTTCAACCTACCAGAGAAATATATTAATTGGACTCTTCCTTGGCTTGGCTTTGCAGATGAAGATTTATGGAGGGGTAATGCCCACGTCAGCTGCAGGCTCGTTTGTGGCTGACAAGTCCGATGCGGGACAAGCAGACACGGTCGCAAGGGGTTGCAAGGGAAAATTGGTTGGTTGGGGTTGGGTGTTGGGTTTTTCCTCCTTTGTCTTTTGACAGTAAGGTGGGCTCTGCGGACTTCTTCAAAGGAGGTTGCTGCCCGCCGAACTGTGAGGCGCCAAGATGCATGGTTTGAAGCGATATCAGCCCACTGGCGGTGGTCAATGTGGCAGGCACCAAGAGCTTTCTTTAGACACTCCTTGTAACTCTTCTTTGATGCACCTCTGTCTCGGTGGCCAGTGGAGAGCTCGCCATATAACACAATCTTGGGAAGGCGATGGTCCTCCATTCTGGAGATGTGACCTACCCAGCGCAGTTTGATCTTCAGCAGCGTGGATTCGATGATATCGGCCTCTGCCATCTTGAGTACTTCGATATTGGAGATGAAGTCGCTCCAATGAATGTTGAGGATGGAGCAGAGACAACGTTGGTGGAAGCGTTCTGGAGCTGTAGGTGATGCCGGTAAAGGACCCATGATTCGGAGCCGAACAGGAGTGTGGGTATGACAACAGCTCTGTATACGTTAATCTTTGTGAGGTTTTTCAGTTTGTTGTTTTTCCAGACTCGTTTGTGTAGTCTTCCAAAGGCACTATTTGCCTTGGCGAGTCTGTTGTCTATCTCGTTGTCGATCCTTGCATCTGATGAAATGGTGCAGCCAAGATTGGTAAACTGGTTGACCGATTTGAGTTTTGTGTGCCCGATAGAGATGTGGGGGGGCTGGTAGTCATGGTGGGGAGCTGGCTGATGGAGGACCTCAGTTTTCTTCAGGCTGACTTCCAGGCCAAACATTTTGGCAGTTTCCGCAAAACAGGTCGTCAAGCGCTGAAGAGCTGGCTCTGAATGGGCAACTAAAGCAGCATCGTCTGCAAAGAGTAGTTCACGGACAAGTTGCTCTTGTATCTTGGTGTGAGCTTGCAGGTGCCTCAGAATGAAGAGACTGCCATCCGTGTGGTACCGGATGTAAACAGCGTCTTCATTGTTGAGGTCTTTCATGGCTTGGTTCAGCATCATGCTGAAGAAGATTGAAAAGAGGGTTGGTGCGAGAACGCAGCCTTGCTTCACGCCATTGTTAATGGAGAAGGGTTCAGAGAGCTCATTGCTGTATCTGACCTGACCTTGTTGGTTTTCGTGCAGTTGGATAACCATGTTGAGGAACTTTGGGGGGGATCCGAGGCGCTCTAGTATTTGCCAAAGCCCTTTCCTACTCACGGTGTCGAAGGCTTTGGTGAGGTCAACAAAGGTGATGTAGAGTCCATTGTTTTGTTCTCTGCACTTTTCTTGGAGCTGTCTGAGGGCAAAGACCATGTCAGTAGTTCCTCTGTTTGCGCGAAAGCCGGACTGTGATTCTGGGAGAACATTATCGGCGACACTAGGTATTATTCTATTTAGGAGAATCCTAGCGAAGATTTTGCTTGCAATGGAGAGCAGCGTGATTCCCGTAGTTTGAGCAGTCTGATTTCTCGCCTTTGTTTTTGTACAGGGTGATGATGATGGCATCACGAAGGTCCTGAGGCAGCTTTCCTTGGTCCCAGCAGAGCTTGAAAAACTCATGCAGTTTGGCATGCAGAGTTTTGCCGCTAGCCTTCCAGACCTCTAGGGGGGTGATTCCATCCATACCTGCTGCTTTGCCACTTTTCAGTTGTTTAATTGCCTTATATGTCTCTTCCCGGCTGAGGACCTCATCCAGCTCTAGCCTTAAGGGCTGTTGAGGGAGCTGGAGCAGGGCGGATTCTTGGACTGAGCGGTTGGCACTGAAAAGAGATTGGAAGTGTTCTGACCGTCGGTTGAGGATGGAGATCTTGTCGCTGAGGAGGACTTTGTCGTCTGAGCTGCGCAGCGGGCTTTGGACTTGGGGTGAGGGGCCTCGTAAAAACCCCTGAAGTCGCCAATGTCCGCGCTGAGCTGGGTTCGTTTGGTGAGGCTAGTCCACCACTCATTTTGGATCTCCAGGAGTTTGCGCTGAAAATGGCTGCATGCACGACGGAAGGCTTGTTTCTTCTCTGCCCAGGACGGCTTTGCAAGAAGAGCCTGGTGGGCAGCTCGCTTCTTTGCCAGCAGCTCCTGGATTTCCTGGTTGTTTTCGTCAAACCAGTCCTCGTTTTTCCTGGAGGAGAAGCCCAGTACCTCTTCATTGGATTTCAGTATGGCAGTCTTCAGCTGATCCCAGAGGGTTTCAGGGGACGAGTCCATGAGGCCGATTGCATCCTCAAGCTTTGCTTTGAGGTTTGCCTGGAAGTTTCCTCTCACTTTGTCTGACTGCAAGTTTCCAACATTGAACCTCTTTCTGGGGGCTTTACTGTTCCTGGACATTGGCTTGAAGTGAAGGTTGAGCTTGCAGCGAACCAGCCGGTGGTCAGTGTGGCATTCCACGCTGGGCATGACCCTGGTGTGGAGCACATCTCGTTCATCTCTTTCTCACACAAGGACGTAGTCCAGGAGGTGCCAGTGTTTGGATCGGGGATGTACCCAGGCAGGCGGAGGCCCCAGTCCGAGCAGAAGCGAAGGGGAGGCGGTGGCCCCGGCCTCGGCAGAGAGAAGCAGGCGGTGGCCCCGGTCCGGGCAGAAAGAAGGAGGCGGCGGCCCCGGTCCAGGCACAGGGAAGGCGGCGGCAGCCCCGGCCCCAGTCCGAGCCAATTAAACTTACCTAGGCCATGTCCACAGGTGATTTGCGACCAGGTATGATCCAACCTAGGAGGGGAGGCAGGCCCCTCCAGCCGGGATAAGAAACCTGCATAGGAGAAGGCCACTCCGATATGAAACCTACGCCCAAGGTCCTCGCTGCCACGTCCCAGCTTGCTTGGCCACGGCACACGAACAATGGGTGTAAAGGGTGGGGCCAGTACTGCGCACACTGCACTCCACCTAAACGTTCCTTTGCGCAGGCCCGAGGACAGGTCCACGTCCTCCCCCACCACGTCCTCCCCCTCAAAAGATGCTCACAAACTCAAGCTAGCATGCTGGAACATCAGAACCATGCTAGACAAGGCTGACAGTCACCGACCTGAACGTCGGTCTGCCCTCATCACACATGAACTCCTCAGACTGACATCGACATAGCCGCTCTCAGTGAAGTCTGCCTTACAGATGTAGGCAGCCTCCAAGAACGTGGCGCGGGCTACACACTCTACTGGTCTGGCAAGCCTATGGATTAACGACGCCTATCTGGTGTAGGCTTCATGGTCAAGAACTCCATTGCCTCCAAACTCGAAAACCTCCTGACAGGCCACTCGGACCGGATCATGTCCATGCGACTCCCCCTTCAAAACAAGCGTGGCATCACCCTCATCAGTGTCTATGCTCCAACCCTCCAGGCGGAACCAGCAGAAAAGGACAAGTTCTACACTGATCTGCGCAACCTCATTCAACGCACCCCTACAGCCGACAAGGTTGTCATCCTTGGCAACTTCAACGCTCACGTCGGCAAAGACTCAGAAACCTGGCCAGGAATCCTGGGCAAGCATGGTGTCGGCAAGTGCAACGACAACGGGCACCTCCAGTTGGAGCTCTGCGCAGAACAGCGGCTTGTCATTACAAACACCCTTTTTCACCAGAGGGACAGCCTGAAGACTACCTGGATTAATTGGATTAAAGAATTATAAAAGGGACCATTGGCGAAGGTGACAGTAAATGGATATATATCAAACCAATTTAGATTAAGCAGGTCAACTAGGCAGGGATGTCCACTATCTCCCTCACTGTTCACGTTAGCTAAAGAACCATTGGCAGAACTGATAAGAGCAGAAAATAAAATAAGAGGGCTAAAAATAAAAGAGAAGGAATATAAAATCAGTCTATTTGCAGATGACATCATAGAATACTTAACAGAACCAGAATTATCAATAAAATAATTACATAAGAAATTGAAGGAATATGAAGAAGTATCGGGGTAAAAGATCAAAGCAAATAAAAGTGAAGTGATGCCAATGAATAATGCAGATTTCACAAAGTTTAAGAAAGAATCACCATTTAAATGGCCAAAACAAGCAATCCAATGCCTAGGTATTCAACCTGATAATAATCTCGATAATTAAATGATCACCCATTAATGAAGAAATTACAAGATGACTTAGAATATTGGAAAGATTTACCAATGACACTGATAGGAAGGCATTAAAATGAATATCTTCCCAAGGATACAATACCTATTCCAATCGTTACCAATTCACCAAACAGAGAAATTCTTCAAGGAGCTAAAGAAAATAATAAGGAAATTCTTATGGAAAGGGGGGGAAATTGAGGATAGCGCTAGATAAATTAACAGAATGGTACAAACAAGGGGGCTTACAGCTACCAAACTTTAAGAATTATTATAGAGCAGCACAATTAAGATACCTATCAGATTTTTATCAAACAAGGGAAAAACCAGATTGGACCAGATTAGAGCTAGATAAAATAGGGGAAAAGGTACCTGAACATATACTATATAAATGGGATGAAAAGTTGATGCAACATGGGAATTCACCAGTACTGCACCATCTGCTCAACATTTGGAAGAAGATTCATGTAGAAAGGAAAAAAAACAAATGATCAACTACCAAAATTAATACTGACACAAAATCAACTAATCCCCTTCACAATAGATAACCTTTCCTTTAGAGAATGGGAGAGAAAAGAGATCAAAAGAATAGAAAATTGTTTTTCGGGAAATAAATTATTATCTTTTGAACAAATGAAGTGCAAACATGGTATAACTCACAGTACAATGTTTGCATACCACCAACTGAAAACCTACTTGAAGGACAAATTGGGAAGCAGGCTGAGGTTACCAGAAGAAAGCAATTTTGAATATGTGATTACAGACACAATGATAATTAAAAGATTTATAACAAACATGTACATCAAACTGCAAGAGAAAGAGAACGAGGAAACAAGCTGTAAACCCACACAAAAATGGGAACAAGATCTAAACATAAAGATAAAGAATGAAACATGGGAAAGCTATGCTCTAGAACTATGAGAAATACAATAAACACAAGGTTACACATGATACAATATAATTGATTACACAGGCTATACACCACGCCCCAAAAGTTAAATAAATGGGACCCAACAGTATCAGATAGATGTTTTCGCTGTAAGAAGGAAACAGGAACAACAGTACATGCAATTTGGGCATGTGAGAAAGTGGAAAAGTTTTGGGAAGATCTAAATCGGGTATTAAATAAAATCACAAAAAGCAACATAGAAGAAAGATCTCTGGATTTTTTAGTAAGTAATATAAGAAGTAAAGAACTTGGACTCGATTTAGATGCAGTACAAAAAAGATTTATTCTGATAGCCTTAGCTGTAGCATAAAAATGTATTAAGTCAACCTGGAAATCAGAAGATAGCCTGAGAATACAGCAATGGTACATAGAAATGAATAAATGTATTCCATTGGAAAAATTTAAGAAATAACATCACAGTATTCAAACAAATTTGGGAACCGTACATGAAACACAACAGAGAAGTCCTACCGTGGACCTCCACCACCTAAAATGACAGAATGAGAAGATAAAATGAACTGACCCAGTATGTAAAAGTAGATGACACAATTTTTTTTGTTTATTTTCATTGTGTGATGACATTGTTTAATGGGTTTAATGTATCATATATGTTGAACATTGAGTGGGTGGGGGGGTAAAGGAGGGGGGAAAAGCGGAGAAAATGACACTATATATTCAAGAGGGAAATGGTTCATAGTGTGAAAAATTAAAACATAAAATAAAAAAAAGACTTCTTAGAAAGTATTGGTATGCCCTCTTCCCATCAATGTGCACAGGTGTTTGGACAATCAGCATCCCCTTCCTAAAATCAACAACAAGCTTCTTACTCTAGATCTCGATGAGAGCAAAGTGGTTGTTCTGGCACCACTCATCCAGATTCTTGATCTCCAGCCTGTATTCTCACTCATCATTTCAGCCTACAACAGAGATAATATTGTACTGGAGTCTCGGATCGGTCACAAGCTTTGCTGGTAATGACATTATAAATGGGGGAGGCATATTATTTGGGGGTATTTCTTGTCTTTTTCTGATTTGTTGGTTTTAGTTTTCTTACTTAGTTTAGCTTTTATTTGGAGCACAGCTGTCAACATCAGAGATCCATGGAAAAAAAGCTGGATGGAGGAGAAATATTATGGAAAGAGTAGTAAAGGAGGAAAATAATGGAGAGACTCTGGGGTAATGGATAAGACAATTAAATTTGTGAGTTTTAACATGAATGGGATGAATGGATCAATAAAGAGAAAAAGAGTTTTGGCACACTTAAAAAATGCAAGCAGATAAAGTATTTCTACAGGAGACCCACTTCACAAATAAGGAACATGCAAGTTAAAAAGGGGGTGGGTGAGCCAAATGGTGATGTCCTCCTTTAATTCCAGTGGCTATCCTCAAGGGAAAAAATGTTCCGGTTGTGGTTGTTGACCTGGCTGGGAGACAATTCATTGTCAAATATACTCAATCATGGACACTTATGAATATATTTGCCCCGAATTTTGTTGATGAATAATTTATAATTTTATTTTTATTTTTTAAAGTAACAGAGGGGTGTGAGAATTAAATCCCCTCCAATCAAACCAACTTTCATCTGGATCAGGTCTTGGACAGTCAGCGAGGAAAGTAACGAGGGCCAGAGCAGCCAAAACTACCCTGCCCTTTATCAAAGAGTTGAATTTAATAGATGTCTGGAGAAGGTAACATCCAAGAGAGAGAGATTATTCCTTTTACTTGAGACCACACGATTCCTACACTAGAATTGGTTTATTTTTGGCATTAACCCAATTGGAGGGTAGGATAGTGGAGACCGACTACTCGGCTCTGTTACTATCTGACCATTCACCCTTATCTAATGCCAGATAAACAGGCCACAGTGTATAGATAGGGCCTTAATTTGATGCTGTTGGGAACCAGAATTTTGTAGCTTCATTAGAGTTCAGATAGATTTCTTCTGTGAGGTGACTGTCCCTCTACTGCCTATAGTTCCTTACTATGAGATACAATGGGCCAGATAATTGGATATACCAAAGGTATTAAAAGGGGGCATATGAGAGAGATAAATTATATGATGCAGGAGATAATCCAATTGGAAAAAAGACTATTATCTGAGGAAAAATAAAGGAATTTAATGAACAAAAAGCTCAAATACAACATAATGCAAACATGTAGGATATTAAAGATGATCCAAAGATCAAAACATCAGCATTATGAACTGGGGAAAAGGGCCAATAAAGTCTTGTCTTGGTAGGTGAGGGCAGAAGAGATCTCAACAACAATCAATGCAATTCAAATTGGGGGGAGAGAGACAAGATTTCATATGAACCAAAGGAGATAAGTGAAGCATTTAGAAAGTTCTATCCAGAGCTGTATAAATCAGAATCAGTGGAAGACTCTGCTAAAATAGATGATTTCTTGCATTGGACCTATCAAATTTGTATCAAGACAAACAAAAGGAGTTGAATTCCCCCTTCTCTAGAGAGGAAATTGAGAAAGCCCTGGGCTCATTGCAGGCTAACAAATCACTGGGGGAGGATGGGTTCCCCACTGAATTTTATAAAGAGTCTAAGGATCTTTTAATGCCCCTTATTATGAAGGTGGTGGAACAGATTGCGGAGACACATATCCTCCCAGAATCTTTCTCAACAGCAATCGTTACAGTGATCCAAGAAAAAAACAGGGACCCATTGAACCCCAACTCCTATGGGCCCATTTCATAATTGAATGTAGATTATAAAATTATAGCAAAAGCATTGGCAAATAGATTGGCTCAATATCTACTCAGTTAGCAAATCCAGATCAAGCTGGATTTGTAAAAAATAGACAATGAGCTTAAAATATATGTAGATTACTCAATATAGTGCATCTGGCACAGTCAAAGATAGATCCAGGTGTGGCCGTAACTCTGGATGCAGAGAAGGCCTTTCACAGACTGGAGTGAGACTTCTTATTCAAAGTAGTGGAGAGATTTGGATTCGAAAAATTTGGTAAAGATACTTCATCATAAACCCCAATCTTAAATTATTACAAATGGGCAAATGTCTTCAGTGTTCCTGTTGGGTAAGTCCAGTAGGCAGGCTGCCCATTGTCACCAGCATTGTTTATGCTAGCTGATGAACCGCTGACAGAAACCATCCGACGGGACCCAGGCATAAATGGATTCAAAGTGGGCCAGGAGGAACATAAAATCAATTTATTCTCAGATTATGTGTTAGTATATTTAACTGACCCAGGAGGACCACACTGGAGGATTATGGCAAGATCTCTGGGTAGATGATAAATCTGGATAAGAGTGTTATCATGCCCTTGAAAAAAGGAGAATTATAGATAATACCAACAAAGGAGTCAATTTAAAAGGGCAGAAGAGGGCATTAAATATTTGGGGATAAAAGTAGATAAGGATTTATGCAATTTATATAAACTCAATTTTATCTCCCTTTGCTCCAGAAGATTGAGGAGGATCTTGGTAGATGGTGAACCTTGATCATAACTTTGGTAGGCAAAGTTAATTGCATTAAAATGAAGGTGATGCCAAAACTAATCTATTTCAGTCCTTGCCCATTCTATTGCCCCAAGGCTTCTTTAATATGCTCAAGAGATGTGTCAGAAGTTCTTGTGGATGGCAAAGTGGCTAGAATCTCCATAGAAAAGTTGACAGTTGAGGTTCATCGCCTCACTCTTTGAAGTGGTATCTCCCGTTCTGGGTACAAATTGAACTTCACACGATAGAAGAAAAGATAGAAGGAGAGTTTGTATATAAAAATGGGATACTAACTAAATTGATACGAAAGAAAATAGATAACCCCATATTAAAACAAGTAATTCAGATGTGGCAAAAAAAAATCTATGTATTGGAATAAAAGTGGGGCTATCTCCTAAAGTGTCCTTGACCTAAAATAAATTAATATCCATGACTCTGGATGATAAGATCCTGAATACCTGGTGCCTGAAAAGGGTCAGGTATATTGAGGAAAGTTATGAACAAGGACAGCTTACGTCATTCAAACAGCTAAGTAATATATATGATTTGTCTAATAAAACTTTCTTTTGCTATCTTCAGCTAAGATCTTTCTTAAGGGATAATTCGGGACTGTCTATGGCCCTGCCCATGTGTATTGACAAGGAGATTCTAATTTGAAAGGGGAAGCTCATCTCTATGATGCATCTCCTATTCCAAAGTGAGGGCACGAAGCCGGGCATACACAAGTCGAGGGAAAGGTCGAGTCCGACTTGGGCACTACAATCTATGAGCGGTGCTGGTCAGACGTGTGTCTGAACAGCATGACAGCACTTATTAATGTCAGGTACAGGTTGGTGCAATACAATTTCCTGCATCAACTATACCTCACACCATAAAATTACATAAATCTAAATCAGAAATTTCAGAAATGTGTTTTAGGTGTGGTGTGGAGATTGGAACCTTTATCCATTCAACCTGGTTTTGTACAAAGGTGAAATCCTTCTGGGAGGACCTGGGGGAATGAAATTTACAAAAGTGGACTTTCCGCAGGATCCAAATTGTACCTTCTGAGAAGGATTATGGACAGGAGTTTTAAATTGTCCAGATACCAAATTTAGTTTGTGTATGTCGCCTTGTCGGTAGTCAGGAAGTGCATAGCAGTCACGTGGAAGTGCAACTTTCAACTAAATATTACACGATGGAATACGGAAATACGAGTTGTATTTCCCTGGAGAACATGTACAATTTAAGGAGGAAATATGGCACATTTGTTAGG
Organism: Narcine bancroftii; assembly: GCF_036971445.1. NCBI lineage: Eukaryota > Metazoa > Chordata > Chondrichthyes > Torpediniformes > Narcinidae > Narcine > Narcine bancroftii. The sequence continues at coordinate 340,455,929 of NC_091469.1, forward strand.
GTGTGGCAACCCTAACAGCAACACATTGGTACACAGATATAATTATACCCCTCTGAATAAAAGAAAATGTATCAATCCATGCCAGTAACGAAATGATTGAGATCAATGAAGTGGGTCGTGACGCAGATAACGTGCTCTTGTATTTTGTTCCTTATCTTTTTTATTTTATGTTTCTTAGGGTTTTTCTTAAGTTCTCTTAATGTTGGTGACTTTACTGATATTTGGTTCTTTGTATTTATTTAATTTATATAATCTTTTCTTTGTTGCATATGGGAGGGAGGGGAGAGGATAGGGGAAAAATTAGACTCTGTATGTTCATATTATTGTTGAAAGAGATTGTGTTGTTTGTTTGGATTTGTACAAGAATTTGAAAATCAAAAATAAAATATTCAAAAAAAAACTACAGCCTGACATAGGTGCTCTTGTGGTCCAGGTGATCCAATGCAGAATGGAGAGCCAGGAAATTGACACCTGCCATTGATCTATTGTGACAATAGGCAAATTGAAGTGGGTTCAGACCATTCCTGAGACAGGAGTTGCTCTGCTCTATAACCAACCTCACAAAGCACTTCATCATGATAGATGAACGAATTACATGCTGATATTTATTGAGGTGCATCACCTTGCTCTTCTTGGGCACCAAAACCATGCACACTCTTCTGAAGCAGGTGGGGACCTCTGGCTATTGGAGCAGGGTTGAGAAGGCCTGCAATAAAATGGCAGCCCATTGGTTTGCACAGGTTTCAAGGACATGATACACTCGTACATTGGGTCAGCCATTGACAAAAATTTACAACCCTGACAATTCTGTTCTCGTCAGCCTCAGAAACTAAGAACAGAGATTAGGATACTGAATTTTATATCATTGTTCTTTACTAATACTCAGGCATGCCAAAAAAAATGAATATTTTTACATTTCTAAGCAAAACAAAATCCAATTTAAAAACATTAACAATAATCTTCCTGAAATGAGTCAACATCAGCCATTAATTTGAATGAAGACAAAGTTACTTGGGCCATGGTTAACTCAACATTGGCTCAGAGTTTTCAAACTGAAATGTCCACTGCAAGCCCATTAGAGCAGCACAAGTGCAGTCACAACTGGTGTGGGATTCTGTAAAGGATGCCACTGCAAACCAACATGGGTTGCTGCTAAGGTGGAAAATAATTCCCACTGGGATATAAAGGCAAAAGAAAACCAGATCTCTAGATAAACTCAGCCAGTCAAATGATAGGGGAAAATTGGTTGATACTCTGTATCATTACAGAGGAACCAGATGGGAAGAGATTGATGTGCAGATGGGACCACTCCTTATTTATACTTCTCTCACATAAATGTATCTGTCCACCAAATTTTCTTTCTCTATTGCTCATCTTTAGATCTCCTCCTTCACTTGGTTCATCTGCTCATCATCCCCTTTCCCATTCAGTTCTGTCGACCATCATCTCCACCTACGAGATTTTAATCACACTTTTCCCCCTCTTTCAGCAAATTTTAATCTCCTCTCTCAGTCCTGATGCAAAGCCTCATCCAAAAACATCCATACATCTTTTGACTCCACAGATTCTGTTTGACCCTCTGGTAAATCTCCAGAATGGAGGACCATCGCCTTCCCAAGATCGTGTTATATGGCGAGCTCTCCACTGGCCACCGTGACAGAGGTGCACCAAAGAAAAGGTACAAGGACTGCCTAAAGAAATCTCTTGGTGCCTGCCACATTGACCACCACCAGTGGGCTGATAACGCCTCAAACCGTGCATCTTGGCGCCTCACAGTTTGGCGGGCAGCAACCTCCTTTGAAGAAGACCGCAGAGCCCAGCTCACTGACAAAAGGCAAAGGAGGAAAAACCCAACACCCAACCCCAACCAACCAATTTTCCCCTGCAACCGCTGCAACCGTGTCTGCCTGTCCCGCATCGGACTTGTCAGCCACAAACGAGCCTGCAGCTGACGTGGACTTTTTACCCCCTCCATAAATCTTCGTCCGCGAAGCCAAGCCAAAGAAAGAAAGAAATCATGTTGTAGTGGGAAAGGCTCACAAGTGCAGCATGCCCAGTAAGTTTTCCTGCTTACTAGGATGATTGGCAATATGAAAGGGGATAATGATAGCACAGTCTTGATGAACACTCTTGATCTGAACATTGTTATGGGCCCAAAAGACCCCAAAACCCAGCAGCAATAGAAATTCACCAAAACAAATGGTTACTTAAACAAAAGTTGCTTTCAATTATCTTTAAACATAAAAACAGGATTAAACTTCAACTTATTATTATTAACCTAATTTATCCCCCTTCTAATTCGAAGTGCACATGTATATAATGTGTATACAAATTCAGAAAAGTTATTTGATTCACAGTCCAATCTCACTTCTCACTTCTCCAATTTCACTGGTTGCAGGCAATTCTTATACTGTGCACAGAATGTAACATTTATGAATTTCATCAGGCTTTGATGCTTGAAATGCAAATAATTACCATTCAAGAAGGTTCTTGTCAGTGTTCAGAGAGAGATTTGTTGTTTGTTGGATACCCACAACTTATTCCTTCTGATCAGCCACTTCAGTGTCTTGCCGAAGAAATTTGCCCCATCAGGGATTTCCAGATGATAACCTCATTTTTTCAAGTCACCATAGAGTTCCTTTTTGTTTCCCTTATTTCAAGTGAAACATTATACAGCCAGCCATCTCCTCTTGTATGGACCACAAGGGCTTTGACCAGGCTGAACTAAGAACTCAAAACCCGTCTTCAAAATGGGTTTTTCCACAAGCACCAGCTTGTCCTGTTCCAGTCCCAGCTGCTCCTGCTAACTGTAGAACTGAATTATCTCTCTACACACACACACACACACACACACACACACACACACAAAACCACATGTCCCTCTTAGATCAGAAAACTGCACTCAAACTGTGGCACTGGACCCAATCTTCTGAGTTTGTTCATCTGTTGCTTTCCAAAACAATAATCCATTACTCCACAGCCTGTCCAATTAACACCTACTTGTGAAGTCCTTATCGGCATTCTTCAAAGTTTTTGCAAAGGCACCTCGAGAGCCTGGACTGTCTAGCTTGAGGAGAGCTCTAGCATTTTAAATGAGATCTGTTTTGAAGTGTTTGTATCTGTGTGTGTCACAATTGATCTCCTTTAAAACATATCTATATACAATATAAAATATAACATACTCTGTCACAACATCAACAGTTCTTTTTCTCCCACTGATGCTGCTCAACTGAGTTCCTCCAGCAGATTGTTTTTTGCTCCAATTCCAACCTCACGTTTGTCTCATTTTATTGATAGCAGCAAGGGCTGGCATGTTTCATGTCAAAAGTCTTTCAGTTCACATCCTACATGTAATTTCTGACCTCAACTCCAAGTTCTACTTCAGCTTTTATAAGAGCATCACCCACAAATATAATTTTGTTGTTCAAAATGAGGCGTGGCCAAACTGTGGCTCCTGAGCTACATGCAGCTCTTTGACATGTAATGTGCGGCTCATAGAAATGTGTTGGATGGAGGAGATACCAACTGTCCCGAAGCTGCCCAGGGACATACCTAGTCTCTGCAGACAGACCAGGGGTCCCAGGACAGTCACAGCTGCGTGTCAAGGAGAAGGAAAAGGAGTGTGCACAAGAGGAACTGCCCCTGCAGAGGAGCAGAGCAAGAGCGCGTCAGAATTGGGTTCTCCTCATTCTGGCTGGTTCACACCATAGGAGAGTGCTGCCAACATGGGGTGTGTGATAGGAGGGTCAGGCAAAACAGAGGGTCCTCTGCAGGGAGTGGCTGCAGAGGTTTCTGCAGGGAGTGGCTGCAGAGGTTGGAAAGCCAGTGCTGGGCCAGGAGAGCTCCAATGAGGTATGGTCAGCCCCAGAAATGGAATGCCTGTCCAGGCACTATGGTGGGGGGAGAAGCAAGATGATGGAGATGGGGAAGAGGCTAGAGGGGATCCTCAATGGGGACCTCATCTAGGCATCAAGCCTGAATTGGCAGCAGCAGTGAAGGTTCTGTCAGTTGCCATGGGTAAGCCCTGGGCCTACCGGATGGAGAATCAGCACCAAGCAACACAGAGATTAGACCTCTCCACATCCAAACCTCCACTCCCAGCAATCGCTTCCCCATCCCGTTGGTGGCTGGGAAGAGGGGAGCAGAGACTGGGATAAGGAGGAATAGAGCTGTGAGCCCCGGACTCACCCTGCCACAGGAGGCAGCCTGGCATCAGGTCACTTCCCACATTGTATGATCGGCTGTGGATGCTGCAATGGTGCAGCGATCAATTGCATCAGCATTCCCAAAGAGAACAGATTAGGCAGCGGAATGGTTGGCGTAGCACTTAGCGCAACAATAACAACGCCAGCAATTAGTACCAGGGTTCGAATCCTGCACTGTCTGTAAGGATCTTTTATATTCTTCCCGTGTCTGTGTAGGTTTTCCCCCGGGTGCTCCGGTTTCCTCCCACCCTTCAAAACGTACTGGGTGTAGGTTGAGTGGGTATAAATTGGGCAGCACAAACTCGTGAGCTGAAATGGTCTGTTACTATGCTGTAGGTCTAAATTTAAATTTAGACAGCAGCAGGAGTTGTCCATCCGTCGAGTCGGTTTCCACATTCAGTGAGATCACAGCGGATCTGGCTGTGGTTCCAGCTCCACCTTTCCCCCATAACCCTTACTTCCCCTAGGATGTAAAAATATATTTTCCTGTATCTTAAATATATTTAATGAGACAGCCTCTACTGCTTCCTTGGGCAAAGATTTCCACAGAAAGTCAATCAGGATTTTGAAAATATTCGGTATGTATACTCTTTGATTTTATATAGTTTAAAAACTATATACATGAATAATTATGTACATGTGTTTCTTAATATTAATATAAAACTTTTGCAACAAAATATGCATGTAAGACTAAAAATGTGTGTAATATATTTTCATGTCTTGTCGCTCCCAAACATCTGAAGTTTATCGTATGTGGCTCTTTCATTAACAAGTTTGGCCTCTCCCTTACTAAACTCTAATTAAGGACTATGAAGGACTGTGGAATGGTAACTAACAAAATTCGATGCAAATTCTATAGTATGAAAATAGAGATACTACTGCACTTTCAGCCAAGTTGCAACATTCAATTGCAAGGAAATCACTGGCAGTGATCCTCCAGTAAATTGAACAATATCAAATATATACCTTGCCACACAACATGCACAGAAAAAAACCAAATAAAATAATACTGTATTACCAAGTAGAATTTCAAGAGGAGGCTATTTGACAGCGAGTAGGTGCTGGCTCATTGCACACATATTAACAGAGGAGTTTCAGAAGTTTATTTAAAGCTGGAAATGTATAACAGACTTTTTATTTATATACATACCCAGTTGGGGATAAATAATTTTAAGATTTCCTATAATTTGCATCTATGGCTCAGTTTTTATTTTCTTTAACTTACACTTCCATGAACTGAAAGAATACATTCATTGAAATGCACGTCAAAAAACTCTCAAGATTAATCCTCAATTAGATTTCCACTTCTGGGTAGAAAACTTGCTGACACTGACAACTCAAAAATGTAGCACCACTTGGAAATACCGCTTAACTTAATCTTCCATCTATTCTCACAGTGATATGTCTATTCACAATCTCCTGCACGGTTACGAGAAACAGTACCTCATCTTGTCCATGGGCAGGCCATTCTTCAGGATTCAACATTGAATTAAAGTATTTCCAATAATATTCCTTCTCTGCTTGAATAAGAACTGGTCAGTTTTGTTTGAAAGTTATCCATCACTAATATTAACTCAGTCTTTTTTCAGCCGTCACTACCTGATCTACTGAGCTTTTGTGATGGCTTTGACCTTCATTTTGCAGCTATTACATGTTATTTTGTGTTCTCTCTCTTCAGATACTATCATAAACCAATCAAACAGGTGGCTTCAATTGTTTATCCCCACAGAAATCTTGGTCTCGCTCTCTATTCCATTCCCTTTCATCCTGGCCGCAACTTCTCTGTGATTTAAATTAAATTTATTTTCTCTTTCCCAGCTCTGGAAAAAAATGTTCTTTTACTTGAAATATTAATTGCTTCTTTCCACAAATGCTGCCTGACCTGTGGATTGTTTCCTGCCATTTTTGTTTACATTTCAGATTTCCATCATCTTCTGTTTTTTTCCCATTGGACATGGCTCGATTTAGACAAAGTCGTCAACATTTTTTAGATATAAACCTGGGTAACAGAAGGCAAAAAAAAGTGTCCTACAGATTTAAGTGTATATTGTTCAAATGTAATAATTTGATGAGAAATTAAAATATGCTAAATTACTGTTGAGAATCTGCAAATTTAGGTAACTCGAGGTTAAAATTCTAACAAGCTGGGCGTCAGTTACAATTCTCCATTCTCAAGTGGGTAAATAAAGCAGGAGAGAATTATTACTGAATCATATTGACCAACAGAGACCATCCAAACAGAGAGGAAAAAAAAAATCAGACCACATGGAAATTATGTACTTCTCATCATAGCCTCTAACAAGTGAATTGTGTAACCCAAAACCCCACTCAAATACTTTTGCTGTTATTTCCTAATCCATGGTTGAACACCAATCTTCCTTCATTTCAGATTTTTAAAAATTAAATGGAGATTCACCAACTTTTCTATTATACCCAATTCACATAAATTTTGATCACTTGGTTTTGTCCCCCAATAAAAACAAAAGGCACCATGCATCCTCTTTATCCAAAACAAAATCAAAAATGATTAACTACTATGAATAATATTTTTTCCCAAGATCAAGATATTGGTGGGGAAGGAGAAGGTAATTCAGAAATGATTAATTATACTTTAATGAATAATAATGAGTGAAAAATAACTACTAAACTTAGCATAGTTCAGTGACGTGCACAAGTAATAAAAAAAAAACTAGTTGCACTCAGTGTTGGTTAATATTATTAAATAGTTCACATAGAAGGAAACAATTTAGTCCATCAAGTCCATGCTGCTTTTTTAACCAGCAATTCAGTTTGCCCAGCCCTCAGTGTATTCTAACTTTTCCTCTTCTAAGCACTTAACCAAATCTCTTTTAAAAGTTTACGTCCATCCTCTCAGATTATGCATTCCAAACAACAATTAATTCATGAATTAAAATGCACGTCACTTTTATATTGTTGCCAGTTTTAAATCTGTACCCTCCTTTTATCAACTCTTCCCTTTTGCTAAATTTATTTATACACCTTCATTAAATCCTTCCAATCCCTTCCTTGCTTTCACAACTATGAAACAAAAAATGAATTTTGACAATTTTGCCTTAAATGCACACAAAAAATTACTAATCACAGAAAATACTGTCCACCCTATTTTGTGCTCTCTGAGGGAGAGAAAAAAGGAAATTAAGCTCGAAAACCTCTAAAACACTTAATTAGAACTACCTCAATGAATTCCATAGCAATGTTGTGCATGATAAGTAAACAACAAACTCTGTAAGATGATTTAATTTTAAACAGAAAGCAGTTACAGATCAAATAAAATGTATGCAGCCAAATGCCACAGAATCAGTGACTTGGTTCTGCAGTTCTACAATATTTTGAAGTAAATTCATACAAGTTCACATCAACTCACGTAATTTTAAGCTCTCAAACCAGAAAAATCTTTCACGAAAATAGCTACAAGAATTATTCTTATAATGTGACTTTATTTTTTTAATTATATGTTATTTTTTCCATGAAATACATTTATTCATTTCTATGTACCATTGTTGTACTCTCAGTACAGTATTCGAACAAATTTGGGATCCGTACATGGAACACAACAGAGAGGGCCTACCGCAGATCTCCACCCCCTAAAATGATAGAATGAGAAGTGGACGAAATGAACTGACCCAGTGTGTAAAAGGAGATGACAGAATTTTCTTGTTTATTTTCATTGTGTGATGACATTGTTTAATGGGTTTATTGTATTGTATATGTTGAATGTTTAGTGGGTAGGGAGGGGGGTGGGAAGGAGGGAGGGAAGGGAGGGGGGAAAGAGGAGAAAATGACACTGTGTATATTCAAGAGGGAAATGTTTGTGTGTAATTTGGTTAATATGGTTCATAGTGTGAAAAGTAAAATTTTTTTTTAATTATTCTTGATGAAGACCAGGTGATTACAAACAACAATTCACAATACTCTACCTTGAAAAGCACAAAACACTAATCTTGCTCTATTTACATGCAATAGATGATGGGCAATCAATAATTAAGCTTAGTAGATGTGTATTAACAATCTTAATTTAAATAAATTGAAATAAAACATTGATCCAAATTGATTTTGCATACAACTGAGCACCTAGTGAATGAGATGAAAGTTAAATCATTTCAATTTTATAGAATGTTAAATTGCACAATTGCTACCTTTTGATTAAAAAAATAACAATCCATCAGAGGCAGCTGATATTCTGCACATTGCTGACCCATTTGCTATGCAAGGGTAAAAATAGGAGGAAAAGAGATGGTGCAGGAGGGAGGGTTTAGGTACTTGAATCACTAGGATTGCTCCTGGGGCAGGAGGATCTGTACAAGGATTGATTTAAAAGCAAATTAAAAAGCAGTTAAGGAAAAGGATAAGGTTTTTACTTGAGTATAGGTGCTAAATTGAGGATCTGATTTTAACAGTTATGGCAAAAGAGATTGCAGATCAATTTTTCTGGGTAAAACAACATCCACGAAGTGGGTGCCTTTTATAAGAGTTAGCCATTCAGGGACAGCATATCCTTTTCAGGATGAAAGACAAAGGACAAGCATTAGCTGACAAAGGTTATTGCATATTTGATCAGGGAAACAAAAACCCAAGCCTCTGAGGAACAATAGAGAGTGTAGGAGAGTCCTTAAAAAATAAATAATTAGGAAGGCAAAAAGAGACCATGAAATATCCTTGGCAGGCAAGATTACAGAGAATCTCAAATCATTCAGAAAGCATATCAGAAGCAGGAGAATAGCTTGGAAAAGAGTGGATTCCTTTTGGGACCAAAGGGCCAAGACATAATTGATGATTGGAACCAGGGGATGTGGCCAATGCCTTAAATTGATACTTTATTGCCTGTATTCAAATGTGGAGGGATTTGTTAATTGTCTGGAGCATGTCAATATAAAAAAGGAAAAGCTGTTAGATGCCAGAGTACAATACTCCCCGGGAATAAATCTCAGGGCTGAATGAAATGTATCCCAGTTTGTGATGGGAAACTGGAGAGGAATTTTCTGGGATACCAGACAACTAGAGTAGCTGATGCTACTGAAGAAAGGATGCAGGGATAAGCCAGATTATGTCAATCTGGCGAGCCTTATGTCAGTGGTATAGAAATTAGTGGAGAAAACTCCAAGTGATAGATTTGCATTGACTAGGGAAAGTCAGCAGAGCTTTGTACGAGGGAAATCCTGCCTCCCAAATTTGATTAAAATTTTCAAGGAGATTTATGAAAGTAGGGCAGTAGATTTTGTCCACATGGTTGGCTGGTCCAGAGGTTAAGGCATATGGGATCCAAAGAGGGATGACTTATGGGATCCAAAATTGTCTTGGTTACAAGAAGGCAGAGGGTATTTGTGAGAGGTTGTTTCTCTCATTGGAAGTCTGTGACTTGCAGCGTACCTCAGGGATCAGTGCCAAGAACCTTGATGTTTGTGATATTTTCTGTATTAACAACCTGATGAGAGTGCAAGAAAGATAGTGTATGGATTGCAAGAAGGATCACCTCAGGTTGCAGTAGCATAGAGAGCAGAAAGTTGGGATGAAAGTGACAACATTTGTTGAGTCTGGCAAATACATGTTTTTTTTAAATATTTTAATTTTGATTTTCAAAGACTCACACAAATCCAAACAAATAGTACAATCTCTCTGGACAATGGTTGAGAGTTTGGGTTTTTTTTTTGCCCCTGCTCCTCTCTCCTCCCTCCCATACACGAATACCACAAGAAGATTTTATAAATTAAACAAACATAAAAGACCAATTATCGATAAAGTCATGGACCCTTAAAGGAACTTAAGAAAAACCCAAAGTAAGTAACCTAAAATAAAAAAAAGACACATCATCTGCATCACAACCCACTTCATTTATCTTAATCATTCCACTACTGGCCCAAATCATTAGCTCTCTTTTATTCAGAAGGGGTATAATTATATCTATGTGTTGCAGGTAGGGCTGCCATACCCTAACAAATGGGTCATATTTCTTCCTTAAATTGCATGTGATTTTCTCCAGGGGAATACAACTCAGCATTTCCATATTCCATCATGTAATATTTAGTTGGGAGTCAGACTTCCACATGACCGCTATACATTTCCTGGCTATCGTCAAGGTGGCCTTCACAAACTGAATTTTGTACTTGGACAATTTTAAAAAAACAAACACCTTCATAATGTTTCACAGAAGGTATAATTTCAGTTCCTGTAGAAAATCCACCTTCATACTTTTTTTTTCCAGAATGTCCCCCAGGTCCTCCCAGAAGGATCTCACCTTTGTACAGAGCCAGGTTGAATAGATAAAGGTTCCAATGTCCACACCACACCTAAAGCACATTTCCAAACTTTCTGATTTAGATTTATGTAATTTTTTGGTGTGAGGTAGAGTTGAGGCAGGAAATTGTATTGCGCCAACCTGTATCTGGCATTAATAAGTGATGTCATGCTGTCCTGACACAGGTCTGACCAACACCACTCATGATTGTTGTGCCCAAGTTGGACTCCCACCTTTCCATCGCCTGATGTAAGCCTGGCTTTGGGCCCTCACTTTGGAATAGGAAATACATTACTGAGATACATTTGTGTGCATTTACCCCTTCAAATTAGAATTTTCTTGACACTACATAGAGACGGCCCCAGGTTATCCTTTAAGGAAGATCTTAGCTGGAGATAGCAGAAGAAAGTTTTATTCGGCAAATCATACTTATTCCTCAGCTATTCAAACGACATGAGACACTCCTGTTCATAACAATCCTGATCCTTTTCCGGCACAAGGGGTCCAAGATCTGATTATATAGAGTCATAAGTATTAATTTGTTCTGGGACAAGATCATGTTAGGAGATAAGCCCACCTTTAGCCCGATTTATTGATTTTTTTTTGCCATGTCTGAATTACATGTTTTAATATGAGGTTATCCGTTTCCCTTAATACCAATTTAGTGTCCCACTTATATATAAACTATCCTGCTATCTTTTCTCCTACTGTATGTAGTCCAATTTTGCCCAGGAGAGGATACCATTTCCTTCATAGAGGGAAGAAATAAACCTCAACTGGTCCACCCAGTAGTATTTTTTTTCAAGTCTGGCAATTTCAGACTTCCCAGTTTGTAACCCCAAGCAAGAAACTATTGGCAGGAGAGGGACAGTTTGTCTCACAGAACAAATCTATCAGAGCTCTAATGAAGAGACAAAATTCTGGTTTTCCCAACAGCATCAAATTAAGGCTTCATCTATACGCCGTGGCCTGTTTATCTGACATTATAATGGACAGAGTCGAGGGTGAATGGTCAGACAGTAACCGAGCATTGTAGTCGGTCTCCACTATCCTACATTCCAATTGGGCAGGTGCCAATAATAGGAATTGTGTTGTCTCAAGGAAAATGAATAATCCCTCTCACTTAGATGTTGCCTTCTCCAGACATCTATTAAATTCAACTCTTTGATAAAGGGCAGGGTAGTTTTGGCTGCTCTGACCCTCGTTACTTTCCTCACTGACTGTCCAAGATCTGATCCAGATGAAAGTTGAAATCCCCTCCAATCAAACCATTCTCACACCTTTCTGTTACTTACAAAAATATATTTTGTATAAATTGTTCATGTATCCATAATTCTGAGTATATCTGACAATGAATCATGACAAATCACCCAGTCGGGTCAATGACCATGCACCAGATCACCACCAGAACACTCTTTCCTATGAGGATGGTTGTTCATTGGCTCTGGAGCTAAAGGAGGATGACACCACCTGACCCCTTTCAGCCCCTTTTTAAACTTTATATGTTTTTTTTTTTAAATACAAATTTTATTTTTAGGTTTTCAAGCATATATCAGGCATACAGCCTTTACATAAATATAGCAAAATAGCCTATTTACCTACAAAATATAAATCTTTTTTTAAATATAAAAAAACTGCAACATCCGCACATATTGATAACAAAATCAAAATAAAACCCCAAAGCAAAAACATTCCAGCACACCCCCCCCCCCCCCGGATTTCCCCCTTCCCCTTAACTTACACCAGATAAATGGATATGGAGTCTTTCTGTCCACTGCCAGAGCTCACAGTCTATCTTACTAATAAAAATAATATAAAATCAAGGGCAAATCACAAATTTACAGCCGCAACATTATACTTGTGCATCTGCATCAATGTAGTTCAAATACGGTGGCCAAGTCTTCAGGAATGTGTCATATTTCTCAAATTATGTAATATTTTCCATGGGAATACAACTGTCCAATTCTGCCATCCATCTTTTCAAAGAAACCGACGAGCCTGACTTCCATGTGACTGCAACACATTTCTTAGCTATGGCCAGTGCAATCTTAGTAAATGATATTTGAAACTCAGTTAAGTGGTTACTGATATCTATGAAGTTCCCCAATAGATATAGTTCTAGATTACCTGGAAAGTTGACTCCAGTAATTTTTGTTAACACTTCCGATAGCTCTTGCCAGAAACATTAACTTTCACACACACCCATACAGAGTGGAAAAATGTTCCTTCTTCTATTCCACATCGGAAGCATCTGTCTGATATCTCTGGCTTTGATATGTGCAATCTTTGCTGAGTCAAATATAATTGATGGAGAAAATTGTATTGCACCAAACCATACCTCGCATTAATAATCAAAGTTATCCCATCCTTCCACCATTCAGCCCGAGATTGTTCCGATATGTTCATTGTGCCATCTATCTTTCCCTGGACCTATGAATTCCAAACTTTTTGCCATCTTTTTGCAGAGCATAATATATTTGGGTAATAAATTTAGGTATATTACCCATCCATAATGTGTGTTCCAGTTGACTCCTCCCTGGTAGAGTCGTATTATTCTCCCAGCTTTCTCTTAGAAAGGCACTTAATTGCAAATAGCAAAGAAAGGTGCCATTTGGAACATCAAAAATTTACTTCATTTGCTCAAATGACATTAAGACTCCATCCTTATAACAGTCCACAATAGAGGGTGTAGGAGTGTCCTTAAAAAAATAATTAGGAAGGCAAAAAGAGACCATGAAATATCCTTGGCAGGCAAGATTACAGAGATTCTAAAGTAATCAGTAAGCAAGAGAATAGCTTGGAAAAGAGAGGATTCTGTTTAGGACCAAAGGGCCAAGACATAATTGATGATTGGAACCAGAGGATGTGGGCAATGTCTTAAATTGATACTTTATTGCCTGTATTCAAATTTATCCAGTGCTATTCTTGGTACCCAATTCCTTTTTTAGACTATATATTTAAAAATGTATTCCCCATTATCATGGGTAATATCGGATTATTACATATTGGAGACATTAAAGAAATTCCAATTTTCCTTCCTATACTATCATTACTACCTTGCCAAATTTTTATCAAATTAATCAATATAGGATTTAAAGTCTTTTTCTTGATTAATTTCAGTTTCCATTGAAAGATAAAATCTTTGGGTAATACTTTGTCTATCTCATGTAATGCCATATGTACCCATTTTGGTAAGTCAGTTTCAAAGAAAAGTGCTAAGAACCTCAACTGTGAAGCCAGATAATATTTCTTAAAATCTGGAAGCCTTAGACCTCCGGATTTGTAGCCCTACATCAATTTATCCAGTGCTATTCTTGGTAGTTTGTTATTCCATAAAAATTGCCTAATCAAACCATTTATTATTTTGAAAAACTCATTTGGTAAATACATTGGTATTGAATGGAACCAATATTGAATCTTTGGCATAATCTTCATTTTATCACAATTGACCCTTCCTATTAACGTCAAAGGCAGGTCTTTCCATTTCTGCAATTCTTTTTTTCTATTTTTGCCAGCAGAGGAGAATAATTCAATTTGTACAAATTATTCAAATTGTTATCAAGCACAATTCTCAAGTATTTAATCCCTTCCCTTTTCCATTTAAGCATACCATTTACTTTAAAGCACTCATAGTCCTGATTTGTTATTGGTATATTTTCACTATTTTTTTCCATGTTTATTTTGCATTCTGATATTCTCTCATATTTTCTTAATATTTCCTGTAATCTTTCCAAGGACCCTTCAGGTTCAGATATATACAGCAACATATCATCGGCAAACAGACTAATTTTGTGCTGAATTTACCCAACCTCGAAGCCTTTGATTTCAGGATCGTCCCTAATCATTTCTGCTAGAGGTTCTATTGCCATAACAAAAAATTCTGGAGAGGAGGGGCAGCCCTGCCTACTCATCGACTCAACGGAAACATTCCTGATATCTGATTATTAGTTATTAATTTTGCCTGTGTGTTTTGGTATAATGCCCTAATCCAATTTATAAATCCTCGTTCTATTCCCAATTTTTACAGTGTTTTAAACAAGAAATGCCATTTGAGTATATTGAATGCTTTTTCCGCATCCAAATATACTACTATTTTGGGGTCCTTCGTGATTGAGCTAAATGTATTATGTTAAATATTCACACCAGGTTACTTAACACTTGTCACCCCTTAACAAATCCTACTTGATCTGTATATATTAGTTTGGGTAAATACTGTCACAGCCTATTTGCCAGTGCTTTTGCTATTATTTTATAATCTACATTTATGAGAGATATCGGTTGATAAGAAGAGGTTATCAGAGGATCTCTATTGTTTTTTGGCAAAACAGTGATTATTGCCATTGAGAGGGAGTCCGGTAATTTCTGAGTTTTCACTGCTCGCTCTATTACATCCATAAACAAAGGCATTAACAGCTCTTTAAATTCGTTATAAAACTCAACCGGAAATCCATCCTCACCTGGGGCTTTATTAGCTTGAAGTGTTCCCAGTGTGTTTTTTTTTTCCAATTTCTTCCCTAGAAAAGTGTAAATCTAATTCCTACCTGTCCTCCTCATTCAACTTTGTGAGTTCCACTCCATCCAGAAATTTCTTTATTTCAATGTCATCTCCTGACAAGTCAGATTTATATAAATTTTTATAATATTGTTGAAAAGTTTCATTTTTCTCCTTTTGATTATATGTAATTGTATCATTTTCCTTCTGTATAGCATTTATGGCTCTTGCCAATTCTTCAGCCTTCACTTGCCATGATAGAACTTTATGTGCACTTTCTCCTAATTCATATTATTTGTTTTGTGTTTAATATTATCTTTTCTACTCTACATGTTTGTAAAGTATTATATTGAATCTTTTTATTTTTCATTGTTTTATATTTATCCTGGTCTCCCATTCTGATATTTTTTTTTCTAATTCTCCTATTCCTGTCTCCAGTTTACTTATTTCTGCATTAAATTCTCTTTTAATCTTTTTTGTGTATGAAATAATTTGTCCTCAAGTATGCCTTTAATGTGTCCCATATTTAAAAAAACTATTATCAATCGAACCCCAGTTAGCTTCACAGAAAAATTCAACCTGCTGTCTTATAAATTGTCTAAAATCTTCCCTTTTCAGTAACATCGTATTTATTCACCATCTATATTTATTTTCCTCTTTCTCTGAGATTTGTATTACCAAGGTTAGCAGTGAGTGATCTGAGTGCAGCCTAGGTAAATATTCCGTTTTTTTCTACTCGTCTTTCAGATTTGACGATAATAAAAATAAATCTATTCTTGTGTGCAGGTCATATTATTTTGAATAAAATGAGTAGTCTCTCTCCTTAGGATTGGACTGTATCCACACATCCATCAAATTTAAATCTTTCATATATGAAAGAGTTAACTTGGCTGCTTCAGCTCTTGTTACTGTTTTTGCTGATTTATCAGGGATTGGATCCAGACAAAAATTAAAGTCTCCTCCAATCAATACATTTTGCCTTCCCTCTGATGCTTTTAAAAATACATCCTTCACAAAGGCTTTGTTGTCATAATTCAGGGCATAAATATTAATTAGCGTCCAATATTCTGAGTAAAGTTTGCCATTTATCATTACATATCTACAAGCTTGGTCCATTTAAATACTTTCCAAGGCAATTGGGACATTTTCACTCTCTATCCTGGTAGTGAAAGAATCTGACTAAGACAGAGCGGGGTCTCTGATCTGGACCTGGGTGGGATTGGGGGAGGGGAGAAGGGGCGCGAGTGAGAGACTGGTGGGCCCTTTCAATTTCCAATTCACCCACAATTGTGTCCCTCCCCAATACTTCTGGGATTTTTTTTAAAAGAATCCCATCAGATCTCTTCCCTCATCACCCTTCTTCACCCCCATATTTTAATGGAATTTCTTTTACTATAGTTCTCGAGGGAGTCCATCTTGTCCCACATCCTCTCACTTTTCCCTCAGCCACACATCCATTTCACTTTCCCTCTTTTCCAATCTTTCCTCCACTCTCTCAATTCTTTATTCTGTTTCTGTCACTCTTTCAGTTATTGTCCAATCTTTCCTTAATTACACAGGCCCACCACCAATGTTTTTTAAGTTTTTTTTAAATCTGTCCAATGGCTTCCATTATATCCCTGGTGGAGTGCAACGAGTCCACTGACTCATTTCTTTTCTGTCATCTGTCCATCACATTTGTCCATATTCTACGTCCTCTTCCACCTCCTCCTCCTTCTCCGATGTAGTGTCTCCCGACCACACTCCTCTGGTCCCGAAGCCTCCCTAGCCACGCTGTTCCCCCTGCTCACCAGGCTCAAGGCCTTGTGGTCCCGACATTGCTCCTATCACACATTCTTCACAATCCCCCCCGGATGAAATGGCCTTACCAGGTAAGTTCTTTAATTTCTGGGAAGTCCACCGCACCTCTTCTACCGCCACCTAGGGTCGCTCCCATCATCCATGAACCCATCACCGCATGCGCCCAACAGTAATCTTACTGCCTCAATCCAGACTCTCCCCCAGCCTCCTTGTGCATCAGAACTGCTAAGGGTGCCTTCGCTCATCCTCTCTTCTAGCTGGGTGGTCTGATGCTCCATTCCCATCATCACCGTTGGCCCCTGGATAGGCCAGAGGTCAGCCTCTCCATTCTGACCACGAGGTGAGCATTTCCATTTCTTGATTTTTCTGTTCCTTTGAGTTTGTTGTTTTTAGCTTCTTGCCCATTCTTCTTTAACTTATTTTTTCCTTTTTTTTTATATCCTCCTCCTTTCTGGGTGCTTTTTTGGAGAACCTTCTTTTAAATTTTGTCTTGCATCTTGGGAGCTCTAACTTCCTTTTACTGTCTTCCTGTGGTCATCTTGGATCTGTCATGTGCCATTCTTGACTTCAAAGGTAACCTGAGTAGTGTTTTGTGAAGTTGCAACATAATGGCCCAGCTCTCTCATTCTATGCCCTGATGCATGGTATATAGTAGGGGTGGTCAAACTTGCTTATCGCAAGAGCTGCATGGGATAAACTTCAGATATTTGAGAGCTGCAACAATTAGGCAACCACAAGCCATATCCACTAAAACTACAAATGTGTGCAACAGCTAGTGCAATTCCTGTCTCAGCCAACATCTTTCCACGAGCTGCACATTGTACATCAGAGAGCCACGTGTGACTCATGAGCTGCGGTTTGGCCACCACAGTGTATAGGGTGCAGTTAATGAATGTTGTGCTACATTTTACAAATAATGCAATTGTGCTGGAGCAAGTGCTGAAGAGATTCACAGAGGACTTCAGTTGCCATTTGTTTTATTTTTTTTTAAAACATACGCAGTGTGTGGTCTGCATCTGGAACATGCCAAAAAACAGAAAAGGATAATAATTACTACATTTAAGAGAAATTTAGACAGAGGTTTAAATTACCAAGTATAGAAAGTGTCACAAGCCCAGAGGACCCCAAAACCCAGCAGCAATAGATATTCACCAAGATAAATGGTTACTTAAACAAAAGTTGCTTTTAATTATCTTTAAACATGAAAATTGAATCAAACTTTTCCTTATCACTATTAACTTACTTAACCTAACATAACCCCCTTCTAATACTAAGCGCTCATGTACATAATGTGTGTGTCAGTTCAGAAAAGTTCTATGATTCGCAGTCCAATCTTACTTCTCATTCCTCCAGTTTCACTGGTTGCAGGCAATTCTTATACTGTCCACAGAATTCAAGATTCATGAAGTTCACCAGGCTTCGGTGCTTGAAAGGTAAACTGTTAATGCTCAGGGAGGTTCTTGTCAGTTTTCAGAGAGAGATTTGTTGTTCCTGGACACCAACTGATCCCTTTGAATCAGCCACGTCAGTGTCTTGCCAAAGAAACTTGCCCCATCAGGGTTTTCCAGATGATAACCTCTTTCTTTCAGGTCACCACAGAGTTCCTTTTTGTTTCCCTTATTTCAAGTGAAACATTAGGCAGCCAGTCCTCTCCTCTTATATGGACCACAAGGGCTTTGACCAGGCTGAACTAAGAACTCACAACCTATCTGAAAAATGGGGTTACCACAAGCTTGCCAGCTTGTCCTGATCTAGTCCCAGCTGCTGCTGAACTGTAAAAATGCAGAACTGGACTTTCTCTCATAGAAAAGCCTGTTTCACCCCCCTCTGCTTGCAAAAAAACACATGACCCTCTTAGAACAGCAAACAGCACTCCCAGACAGCCTGCAACTCTGAAACTAATCCTCTGAGTTCTTTCATCTGTTGCTTTTGAAAAAAAAAAAATCCATTTGTGAAGTCTCTTGGGCACTCTCCAAAGCTTTTGCAAGGGCTATTGGAGCCAGCCTGTCTGGTTTGAGCAGAGCTCCAGTATTTTAAATGAGATCTGTTTTGAAGTGTTTATATGTGACCTATACTAAAAAAAATCTTGCCACAGTTTACCTCACAAAATCATATAAATATATATATAAATATATATATATATATATATCTATTTATCTATTTATTTATTTATTTATATATATTTATATATATTCGTATATATATATATATATATTTATTTATATTTACATTTATATATTTATTTATATATATATATATTTATATATATATTTATATATATATGATTTTGGGAGGTAAACTGTGGCAAGATTTTTTTTAGTTAGGTAGGGAGTTAAAAAGAAGGACCGCAAAGGGGGTAATCTCTGGATTACTCCCTGTGCCACGTGACAGTGTGAATAGAAATAGAATGAGGTGGAAAATTAACACGTGGCTGAAGGGGTGGAGTAAGGGGCAGGGTTTAAGTTTCTGGATAACTGGGACCTTTTTTGGGGGAGATGTGACCTGTACAGTAAGGACGGGTTACACTTAAATCCCAGGGGGACCAGAATCCTGGCAGAGGTATTTGCTAGGGCTACTCAGGATCCTTTAAACTAGAATGGTTGGGGGGAGGGAACAAAATAGTACAGAGCAGTAAGGAGAAGGTTAGAATGCAAACAATGAAAGTTTGTAGTACATATTTGAATATGGATGGGCAGGTGATAGTGAAGGGAAATGCTCTGGAAGAAGATGAAGGGCAATTGGCAGGAAAAGTAAATAATGTTGTTCTTAAAGATGAGGGAAAACAGGGATTAAAAAATGGGAAATCCCTGAAATTCATATATTTTAATGCCAGGAGTATTGTAAAAAAGGTGGATGAGCTGAAGGTGTGGATTGATACTTGGAAGTATGATGTGGTAGCGATTAGTGAGACATGGTTGCAGGAGGGATGTGATTGGCAACTGAATATCCCTGGATTTCGTTGTTTTAGGTGTGATAGAGTCGGAAGGGCAAGAGGAGGTGGGGTTGCATTGCTTGTCAGGGAAAATATTACAGCGGTGCCTAGGAAGGATAGATTAGAGGGCACATCCACGGAGGCTATTTGGGTGGAACTGAGGAGTAGGAAAGGAGAGGTTACACTTGTAGGGGTGTATTATAGACCACCCGGAGGGGACCGAGACCTAGAGGAGCAAATCTGTAGGGAGATAGTAGATATTTGTGATAAGCACAGGGTTGTAATTATGGGAGATTTTAATTTTCCACATATAGATTGGGAAACACATTCTGTGAAAGGAATGGATGGGTTAGAGTTTGTGAAATGTGTGCAAGATAGTTTTTTACAACAATATGTAGAGGTGCCGACCAGAGAAGGAGCAGTGTTAGATCTACTGTTGGCAAATGGGATGGGTCAAGTGACGGAGGTTAGTGTTGGCGAGCACTTCGGGTCCAGTGATGATAATGCCATCAGCTTCAATGTCATTATGGAAAGAGAGAAATCAGGGCCAAGGATTGAGGTTTTTGATTGGGGAAAAGCTAGATTTGAGGAGATGCGAAAGGACTTGCAGGGTGTGCATTGGGACAATTTGTTTTATGGGCAGGATGTAGTAGAGAGATGGAAGTCTTTTAAAGATCAGATTTTGAGAGTGCAAAAGCTTTATGTTCCTGTTAGGTTAAAAGGAGGGGCAAAAGGTTTGAGAGAGCCGTGGTTTTCAAGGAATATTGGAAACTTGGTTCGAAGAAAAAGGGAGGCGTACATTAGATATAAGAAGCATGGAGTTAAGGAGATGTTTGAAAGATACATTGAATGTAAGAGGAATCTTAAGAGAGGAATTAGGAAAGCTAAAAGAAGGTACGAGAAAACTATGGCAAGCAGGGTGAAAACTAATCCAAAAGAGTTCTACAAATATGTTAATGGTAAGAGGAAAGCTAGAGACAAAATTGGTCCCTTAGAAAATCAGAGTGGAAAACTGTGTGTGGAACCTAGAGAAATGGGGGAGATATTGAACAGTTTCTTTTCTTCGGTATTCACTAAGGAGAAGGATATTGGGAGAAGTGGGATAAAAAAAAGCAAATTGGGTAAATATAGGGAATATAGAGATTACAAAAGGTGTAGTTTTAAGGCTTTTGAAGAATATGAAGGTGGATAAGTCTCAAGGGACCAGACGGGATCTTCCCCAGGACATTGAGAGAAGTGAAGGAGGAAATAGCAGAGGCTCTGGCGGTAATTTTTCAAATGTCATTAGATATGGGGATAGTGCCGGAGGATTGGCGCATTGCGCATGTGGTTCCGTTATTTAAAAAGGGTTCAAGGAGGAAGCCTGGCAACTATCGGCCTGTAAGTTTGACGTCTGTGGTAGGTAAATTAATGGAGAAAATTCTTAGAGATAGAACTTATAAACATCTGGATAGACAGGGTCTGATCAGGAGCACTCAACATGGATTTGTGGGAGGAAGGTCATGTTTGACCAATCTGATTGAATTTTTTGAAGAGGTGACTAGGAACGTGGATGAGGGTAGCGCAGTGGATGTTGTCTATATGGACTTCAGTAAGGCCTTCGATAAGGTACCACATGGAAGGTTAGTTAGGAAGGTGCAGTCTTTAGGTATAAATTTTGAGATAGTCAAATGGATTGAACATTGGCTGAAAGGGAGAGGCCAGAGAGTGGTAGTGGATAATTGTCTGTCAGGTTGGAGGCCGGTGACCAGTGGTGTGCCTCAAGGATCTGTATTGGGCCCATTGTTGTTCGTTATATACATTAATGATCTAGATGATGGCGTGGTGAATTGGATTAGTAAATATGCAGACGATACTAAGATAGGTGGAATAGTGGATAATGAAGAAGGTTTTCAAGGATTGCAGAGGGATTTGGGCTGCTTAGAAAAGTGGGCTGAAAAATGGCAGATGGAATTTAATGCTGATAAGTGTGAGGTGCTTCATTTTGGTAAGAAGAATCAGAATAGGACATATGTGGTAAATGGGAGAGCATTGAGGAATACAGAAGAGCAGAAAGATTTAGGAGTAACGGTACATCGTTCCCTGAAGGTAGAAACTCACGTGAATAGGGTGGTGAAGAAGGCTTTTAGTATGCTGGCCTTTATCAATCATTGCATGGAATATAGGAGTTGGGAGGTGATGTTGAGATTGTATAAGACGTTGGTGCGGCCTAATTTGGAGTTCTGTGTGCAGTTCTGGTCGCCTAATTATAGGAAGGATATAAACAGAGTGGAGAGAGTGCAGAGAAGGTTTACCAGAATGTTGCCTGGGTTTAAGCATCTGGAGTATGGGGAGAGATTGGACAGATTGGGTCTTTATTCTTTGGAGCGTAGAAGGTTGAGAGGGGATTTGATAGAAGTATTTAAGATTATGAAAGGGATAGACAGAATGGATGTGGATAGACTATTTCCGTTAAGAGGAGGAAAGTTTAAAACAAGAGGACATGAGTTAAGAATTAAGGGGCAGAGGTTTAGAGGTAACATGAGGGGGAACTTCTTTACTCAGAGAGTGGTAGCTATGTGGAATGATCTTCTGGGAGAAATAGTGGCGGCGGAGTCAATTGTATTATTTAAGAAAAGGTTGGACAGGTATATGGATGAGAAGAAGATTGAGGGTTATGGGCATTGTGCAGGGAGGTGGGATTAGAAAGGGGTGTTTGGTTCAGTGCGGACTAGAAGGGCCTAATGGCCTGTTTCCGTGCTGTAATTGTTATGTTATGTTTTTTATGTTATGTTAAAATCCAACTTTTTTGATGTACCATAATAGAATCATAGAGCTGAGAAAAGGCCTTTGGCCCAACTTGACTAAGTTGGCATTCAGAGTTAGTTCAATTTACCTATACATGTCCATATTCTTCCCAACCCTTCCATTCATATATTTGTCCAAATGTCTTAGAACCGTAGAACAGACCCCTTCAGCCCTTTAGTGTGTGTCTAATTAGTGAATGTCTAATTATTTTTCATTCTAGTCCCAATGACCTTCACTCAGCCCATAGCCTCCATACTTCTCTCATCCATGCTCCTTCCCAAATTCTTCTTAAATATTAAAATTGAGGCCGCATTCACCACTTCAGCTGTCAGCTCATTCCACACTTCAAGCACTCCGTGTGTGAAGAAGTTCCCCCTTATGTTTCCCCTAAATTTTTTCCCATTTCACCCTTAACCTATGTCTTCTGGTTTGTATCTTACCTACCCTCAGTGGAAAAGACCTACCTGTATTTACTCTATCCCCCTCATAATTTTAAATATCTCTATCAATTCTTCCCTCATTCTTCTGCACTCCAGGAAATCAAGTCCTAATTTCTTTTACCTTTCCCTGTAACTCACTTCCTGAAGTCTAGGCAACATCATAATAAATCT
Source organism: Narcine bancroftii (assembly GCF_036971445.1). Classification (NCBI taxonomy): domain Eukaryota; kingdom Metazoa; phylum Chordata; class Chondrichthyes; order Torpediniformes; family Narcinidae; genus Narcine; species Narcine bancroftii. Next base: position 340,479,009 of record NC_091469.1, read on the forward strand.
CTGCACTCCCCATCTTATTGATATTCCTCCTGCAGTTAGGTGACCGTTCAAATGATAACCGCTTCTACTGTTTCCATTGTTAGCTCCTCCTTTTAATCTCTCCCATCCTCACCTTAAACCTATGCTGTCTCATTCTAGGATTGTCTCTGCAGGAAAATATAGACCCAACTCATTTCAATTCTCCTTATAATTCACAGCCCCTAGTTCTTGGCAAAACTGAGTAAGAGGTTTTGGTTTACATCGGCTGGATCTCATTATTGATCACCTCAGGGAATTGAAACATTTCATTTTGTTGGTGGGACTGTGGTCGAGGATGAGACAGAGGTTGCAGGGCAAGAAAAATACTCAAAGATTTTACGTTCAATAATGAGGCATAGAGTCAGTGAAAACAGGTGGCTCATTTTCAATGGTAGGACCTGGTGGCCTACCCCTCCAATTACTTCCTTGTATTCTTGTTGATTACATTATAAACACATATGTAACATAAAGCTAAAATGGCATCTATCACAGTATATGTGCTGCCTGGATAGGCATATTGAAGAATAAAAGAAAATGAACACAGAAAATTCACAGACTTTTTAAATATCCTTGGAATTAAACAAATATTTCTGCTTAATCTTCAGTAACATGCTTTGAAGAATTATTTAAAAATAATGAACCTGTGAGAAACCATTTTACAAGTGAATAGATTAAACTTCAGATTTGCTTTCCCAATTAAGAGCCCTTACTCAATTTTACAGAGCTAAAAAAAACTACTGTAATTGTAGTACTCCAGAAACAATCATAAACATTTATAGAAGGAGTAGGTTATACGTTTTGCTACAATTGCAGCTTCAAACAAGATGTACTTCAAAATAATAGCTTTTCTATTTTATACCCTCAAATCACATTAATTACTCTCAGCCAAAAAGGGCAATTTTTGGAGATCCACAGCAGCAACCTGGTAATTGTTTATTTTATACAGGATACAGTAAAACACAGTGGACCCTCACAAGGTTCTGGTGATAAAGACCTTTTTGAGGCACCCCACATGTAGGTTGTTTCACAAAGCACTATCAGCTGACGCGGACATTACCCCTCCATTAATCTTCGTCCACGAAGCCAAGCCAAAGATCATCCACCCAACATTCAAAGTTTTACAGGTATTTTTTTTCAAAATGGACATTAATGGGCAGCTTGATATTCTAATTCAGACTATATGAGGAGGCTTTACCCTCTTGAACCAAAGAGTTTTTTTTAAATATTATATTTGGTGAGTCGCTGCAAGTATACTCATGCAAGAAAATGGGAGGTATTTCATTGTAGTCCTGGCCTGGGCCTTATCAATAGAAGAAAAGCAATGTGTGTTCTTATCAAAAAGCATGCAATAACTACAAATTTCCAGTATTTGATCTACATTAATACAACTTGTAGTCAATTTTTATTACCAATAATTCAATAGTGGATCAGCTTTACCTGTCTCTTTGCCTCATTGTTGCAAGTTCATTCTTGGTGCATATTTTATTTTCTTGGTCATTTCTTTAACCATTCTTTGCTATCTTCTCACACTTCAAGCTTCTCCTGGTCCAACTACTTTTATCGTCTGACTGAGAATTGGGATTGGTGGAGAATGGTATATATTAGGTTCCAGCTGGATCACATGAAGTCATAAGTAGAGAAATCATCAGGGATAACCAATTTGACTTCGGTTTTAAAAATTCTGCCTTACCTACTTTTTTTTTCTTTAAAAATCTATACATTCAGCTAATGGAACAAAAAACAGCTGTCAACCAGCCAGCACTTCAAGACTATTTGATAGCATCATGGCTCAATTGCAATTCAATCTCATTTAATCATGACCATTGCTGTCTCACTCCAATAAAAAATTTACACCAATCTTGAAAAACTCAATTACTTTGGTATCATTTCATTTTTTCTGTTCCGACTATCCACTGCGTGAAAAGGTGCTTCCTGATTTCACTCCTAAACAATATATTAAGTTTATTTTGCCCTCTTAATCAGTACTCGAATACCAGATGGCTTGGTTTATCAGTGTCAGCCCTATTAAACCTCTTCAAAATAATTTTAATGGCTTTTCTTAGATCATCTTTTTAAGATCGAAGGAACATAATTGAAGTTTAAAGTAACTTTGCTCTTTAATCCAACTTACCATTCAGAAAAATAAAGGTCAACAGTGAATGTCATCTCACTGACCCAACATTGAGCATTAGATTACTTGGACTACAAAAACACCAGGCAAGGTGGTTGTTCAAATGCGTGGCATTTAACCCCAGCAAAACTCAATCAAACTCAGGGATCTGGTACTCTGCTCTCCCTGTGCAACTGGATCTTCTATTTCCTCTTCAGCAAATCCTAATCAGTTTGAATAGTCAACATCACCTCCTCCACACTAACCATAAACGCAAGGGCACCTCAAGACTCCCTATAGTCTACTGTACTCACGATTGTGTTTCACAGTTCAATTCCAATGTAATCTAGAAATTCACAGTCTTGCTCTCATTGCCGGCAAGGCCAAAACACTATTTGTGGATTTTAGTAAGGTAAGGTCAAGAGACCATGCACCCATCTTCATTGATAGGTCAGCAGTGGAGAGTGTGACCGCCTATTGGAGGAATTCTCCTGGAGTTAACTCCGGCTAATTCAAAAAATTAAAGTATTAAATCCAATTAGGCTTAAAAACTTACAGAAAGGCTAAGTCTGTGCAGCTTATAACTCAGCTTGTGCAGAAATTGACAAGATTAATAGTTTAAAAAAAATTTAAAAACTGGCAAGAAATATATAAAAAACAATTTATAAACACATGGAAGAGGAAAAACTAGGAAAAGACTAGCAAGAACAGAAGTGGGACCCTAATGGGGAGAATACGGATGTGACAGAACTAAATAAATTTTGTGAACATCTTTACAGATCTAAAAAACACAAATGCCAAAATTAACAAAGAACCAAGGATCTTGTAATAATGAGGAAATGGAAAAAAAAAACAGAATGAGGTAATGCTATTTCAGTGCAGCGCTGCCTGCAAGGACTATCTACATTCTCCTTGTGTCCAGCGGATTTCCTCTAGGTGCTCTGGTTTCTGCCCACATTCCAAAGGCATACAAGGTTAGTAGGTTAATTGGTTACATGGGTGTATTTGGGCAGCATGGGTTCATTGGCTGGAAGGGCCTGCTGCTGTGAAGTATCTCTAAATTAAACAAATTTAAAAATTGGAAAATCTATAAACTAGCAAGCCCCAAGGACCTCATCATTTATATCCCATAATCACTTTTAGAAATTGTGAATGCTCATTATTAAATTTCAGTAGTTTCCATAAATGTTCTTTTTGAATGAATGAATAAGTAGAAAATATTAGTTTTATTTAAAAAGGAGGAGATTGAAAATAGGAACTTTCCACTACGAGCAGGGAAAATGCTGGAAATTATTATGAAGGCTATGACAATACAACATTTTGAAATAAGTACTCATGAGATGGGTAATTTATGAAAACACTGTTTGAAAAATTCACTTTTTTTGAGGATGTGATGAGAAGATAGATAGATGAAGAATGGCAGATAAATCCCCAGGAGAGGATGGGTTCCCCATGGAATTTTATAGAAAATTTCACGATCCTTTAATGCATCTTCTTATGAAGGTGGTAGATCAGGCAGTGAAAGCACATACTCTCCTGGAGTCTTTTATGACAGCAACTATTATAGTGATCCAAAAAAAGATAGGGATCCATTGAAACCCACATCCTATAGGCCTATATCACTATTAAATGCAGATTATAAAAATTATAGCAAAAGCGTTGGCCAATAGATTAGCAAAATATTTGCCAAAAATGACAAATCCAGATCAGGCTGGCTTCGTTCAAAAAAGGCAAACTGCAGATAATGTACCTGGATTCCTTAATATATCTAGCACAGTCAGGGTTGGACCCAGGGATGGCTGTATCGCTGGATACAGAAAAGGCCTTCAATAAATTAGAATCGGATTTCCTGTTTAAAGTAATGGAAAAATTTGGATTGGGACAAAGATTTATAAATTGGCTAAGAACATTATATCATAAACTCCAAGCCAAAATTATCATAAATGGACAAATATCACCAGAATTCCTGTTGAGTAGATCTAGTAGACAGGGCTGTCCTTTGTCGCTAGCTCTGTTTACATTTGTTTCCTGTGTTGCACTATGTTCCAGTGAACCACTGGTGGAAACCATTCGACAGGATCCAGACATAAAAGGGGTATTAGGTGGGCCAGGTAGAACACAAAAATCAATCTACTTGCTGATGATGTGTTAATATATTTGATAGAGCCTGAGGGGTCATTGGTCAGACTAAAGACCACATTGAAAGATTATGGGAAGGTCTCAGGATTTAAAATAAATTTGGACAAAAGTGAAATGATGCCTTTGAGTGAGAGATTACAACCCATATCAACAAGGAAGCTAATATAAGTGGCAACAAGAAAGTATCAAATATTTAGGGGTAAAATAGTAGAAAAAGATTTGAGAGAGGGAGAGGTAGTGAGAGACAGGTAGAGAGAGATAGATAGATATAATAACACACATTAAATTATCTCCCTTTGCTCCAGAAGATAGAGGATGACTTGACTAGATGGAAAGCTCTATCCATAACATTACTGGGAAGAATTAATTGTATCAAAATGAAGATGATGGCAAGACTGCAATATATTTTTCAAATGCTGCCCATTCCAATGCCCCAGTGCTTCTTCAAAATGCTGAATGAACAAATCAGAAACTTTTTGTGGAATGGGAAAGTGACTAGAGACTCCATGAAAAAATTAACTTGGGAATATAAATTAGGGAGTCTAAAACTACTAGATTTCAAAAAATAATATTGGGCTTCCCAGGTGAGATTTATCACCTCACTGTTTGAGGGAGGAGGGCCACCTTCCTCGGCACAAATTGGACTACACTCGTTAGGGGAAAGAACAGCAGAAGAATTTATATGTAAATGGAACACCAAATTCATTTCCAAAAAGATAAATAACCCCATATTAAAATATATACCAAATGCAGCAAAAAATATATCAATGCATTGGATTTAAGGTAGGGCTGTCTCCTAACACACCCTTGACACAGAACAATTTAATACTCATGACGCTGGACAAAGGATCCTGGGAAGCTGATGCCAGAAAGGGATCAAGGATAGTTCTGATCAAGGGCAACTGATGTCATTCGAGCAATTGAGAATTAAATTTGGGTTATCTAATGGTACATTCTTCCGCTTCTTATAATTGAATCTTTCTTAAGAGACAAATTAGGACAAACAATGACTCTGCCAGAGTGTAGCACCATTGTGATTCTAATTCGACTGGGGAATGTATTTAAATTTATTTCGAGAATGTATTTTGCTCTCCAAAGTGAGGGACCGAAACCAGGATTACCAGGAAAGATGGGAGTTGGACTTGGGTACAACAATTAATGAAAATTGGTGGGAAGACGTGTCTAAACAGCATGACAGAGATTATCAATGTTACATACAGGAAATTGTGTTGCACCAGTATGTATCATTTGTACCTCTCACTGCAAAAAAAATTACATAAATCAAAGTCAGAAATTTTGGATATGTGTTTTAGATGCGGTGTAGAGGTTCTTCTTCAGGATGATGCTGAAACAAGCCATGAAAGACCTCAACAATGAAGACGCTGTTTACATCCGGTACCGCACGGATGGCAGTCTCCTCTAACTGAGGCGCCTTTAAGCTCATACCAAGACACAAGAGCAACTTGTCCGTGAACTACTCTTTGCAGACGATGCCACTTTAGTTGCCCATTCAGAGCCAGCTCTTCAGCGCTTGACATCCTGTTTTGCGGAAACTGCCAAAATATTTGGCCTGGAAATCATCCTTTTTTTTTTAATTTTTTTATTTTTCACACCATAAATCACATTAGCCATGATATACACTTTTTCACACATATACAGTGACTTTTTCTCTCCCCCCTCCCTCCTCCCAAGCCACCACCCCACCCCTCATCCATTTTAGGTATACAATCTAGGTTGCATTAAGCCAGTCAGACAATGTTGTCATTCAACAAAAATACACCAGAAATTCTACTGAGTCCATTCTTTTCTTTCCTTCTCCTTCCATTAACTTAGGTAATGTTTGTTCCCGGTAGGTTTTCGCTATTGTATTTAATGTAAGGCTCCCATACTTGTTCGAATATTTCAATATTATTTCTTAAACTATATGTTATTTTTTCTAATGGAATACTTTTATTCATTTCTATATACCATTGTTGTATTTTCAAATTATCTTCCAATTTCCAGGTTGACATAATACATTTTTTTGCTACGGCTAGGGCTATCTTAACAAATCTTTTTTGTGCATCCTCAAATCAATTCCAAATTCTTTGTTTTTTATGTTACTTAGGAGAAAGATCTCTGGATTCTTTGGTATATTGTTTTCTGTTATTTTATTTAATATCTGATTGAGATCATCCCAAAATTTTTCTACTCTCTCACATGTCCAGATTGCATGAATTGTTGTTCCCATTTCTTTTTTTATATCGAAAACATCTATCAGATACTGTTGGGTCCCATTTATTTAACTTTTGCGGTGTAATGTATAGTCTGTGTAACCAATTATATTGTATCATACGCAGCCTCGTATTTATTGTATTTCTCATCGTTCCAGAACATAATTTCTCCCATGTTTCCCTTTTTATCTTTATATTTAAATCTTGTTCCCATTTTTGTTTAGTTTTACCATTTGTTTCCTCATTCTCCTTTTCTTGCAGTTTAATATACATATTTGTTATAAATCTTTTGATTAACATTGTATCTGTAATAACATATTCAAGGTTACTTCCCTCTGGTAAACTCAAATTGCTTCCTAATTTATCTTTCAAGTAGGATCTCAGTTGGTAATATGCCAGCGCTGTATCTCCAGTTATATTGTACTTATCTCTCATTTGTTCAAAGGATAAGAATCTACTTCCTGAAAAACAATTTTCTATTCTTTTAATCCCTTTTTTTTCCCATTTTCTAAAGGAAAGGTTGTCTATTGTAAAAGGGAGTAGCTTATTTTGCGTCAATATTAGTTTTTGTAATTGATAATTTGTTTTATTTCTTTCTACATGAATCTTCTTCCAAATATTGAGGAGATGATGTCCAAATTCAGATTGAAATCCCCTCCTATTAGTATGTTCCCTTGCGTATTAGCTACCTTCAAAAAGATATCTTGCATAAACTTTTGATCTTCTTCGTTAGGTGAATATATATTAAGTAGATTCCAAAACTCCGAATATATCTGACATTTTATCACAACATATCTCCCTGCTGGATCTATTATTTCCTCTTCTATTTTAAATGGCACATTTTTGCTAATTAATATAGCCACTCCTCTTGCTTTTGAATTATACGATGCTGCTGTTACATGTCCTACCCAATCTCTCTTTAATTTCTTGTGCTCCAATTCAGTTAAGTGTGTTTCTTGGACAAATGCTATATCAATTTTTTCCTTTTTCAGTAAATTTAGTAGTTTCTTCCTTTTAATTTGGTTATGTATTCCATTAATATTTAAAGTCATATAGTTCAGCATAGCCATTTTATATTTTGTTTATCTTCTCTTTCCGTTTTTCCATCATTACCTTTCCTCCTTTTCCATTTCTGTTTTCTTATTTTCATCTCTTTATAAGACAACATTCCTACAACATCCAACATTTTCCTTATTCTCCTATTTCTATCTTCTTTATCCCCAATCTCCCCTTCCCCTCCTGAGTTGTCCTTTATCCCTTGTTGGACAACCACATCTCCCCTCTCCATTTGGATTTGCAAATCCACTCGCAAGCGTCAACTGATTTTGCAGTGACCGCTATTTCCCCCCACCCAGCCCCCCCCAGAAAAGATTTCACTTTTCATATGTCACAAAGGTCACTCTTTTAATTCCCTCCTTATTCTCTCTATTTCATTACCTTCCCTTATTAATTCTTGTCTCTACTATCTATATTTTCCTCTAATTACAGATACAATCACGTATGCACATTGTCTCTATTCACTCTTATACCTCTTTACCCGCATACATATCAATCGTGATCATTTTTACTCTCATTACCCGTCTTCATCCCTCAGTCTATTTTTGTCTTTACCCACATACATATCAATCGTGATCATTTTTACTCTCATTACCCGTCTTCATCCCTCAGTCTATTTTTGTAATTGTTCTGCAAATTTTCGTGCTTCTTCTAGATCCGAGAATAGTCTGTTTTGTTGTCCTGGAATAAATATTTTCAATACCGCTGGATGCTTTAGTGTAAATTTATACCCTTTCTTCCATAAAATCGCCTTTGCTGTATTGAACTCTTTTCTCTTCTTTAGGAGTTCAAAACTTATATCTGGATAAATGAAGATTTTTTGCCCTTTATACTCCAGTGGTTTGTTGCCTTCTCTTACTTTTTCCATTGTCTTCTCCAGTACCTTTTCTCTTGTGGTATATCTTAGGAATTTTACTACAATAGATCTTGGTTTTTGTTGTGGTTGTGGTTTAGAGGCCAATGCTCTATGTGCCCTTTCTATTTCCATTTCTTGCTGTAGTTCTGGACATCCTAAGGTCTTAGGGATCCACTCTTTTATAAACTCCCTCATATTCTTGCCTTCTTCATCTTCCTTAAGGCCCACTATCTTTATGTTATTTCTTCTGTTATAATTTTCCATTATATCTATTTTTTGAGCTAGTAGTTCTTGTGTCTCTCTAGTTTTTTTATTAGATTCCTCCAATTTCTTTTTAAAGTCTTCTACCTCCATTTCTGCTGCTACTGCCTGCTCTTCCATCTTGTCCATTTTCTTTCCCATTTCTGTTAAGGTCATATCTATTTTATTCACTTTCTCTTCTGTGTTGTTTATTCTTCTTCTTAAATCATTGAATTCCTGTGTTTGCCATTCTTTAAATGACTCCATGTATCCTCTAACAAGAGAAAGTATATCATTTACCTTGCCTTTCCCTTCATCTATTTCACTGTATTCTTCCTCTTCTTCTTCCTCTGGGTTGGCCATCTGTTGTTTCTTTGTTGCCCTTTTCTTCTCTTCTTTCTTGTTTTCATTGTTTTCTGTGGTCTCTTCTTGCTGCAGGTGTTCTGCAGCTGTCGTTGCCGGCTGTGGAGATCGACTCCCCAGCTGGTCCCCCCTCCCGTCGGTGTGTTTTTTTTCATGCGCGGTTGCGCACTTTTACTCGGCTCTGCGAGCCATTTTTGTAGTCCTATTTCTACCGACCTGAGGAAGCAGGCTTCTCTCTCCACATCGGGCCTCTTCGGACAGGTAAGGCCTTCTCTCTCTTCCTCCGTTGTCTTCTCTTCCTCTCTTCTTACCGTTGATTTTGATTTTTCTTTTTTTGTCGCCATCTTCTTTCCACCTTTATACTCACTTTTCTTTAACTTTTATTTCTGTGCCTTTGTATTTTCTCTTGTTTTTCACGACTTTTCTGGAGAGGGCTGGAGTTCACCGTCCGGCCACTACTCCATCACGTGACTCCTCCCCGCCTGGAAATCATCCTGAAGAAAACTGAGGTCCTCCATCAGCCAGCTCCCCACCATGACTACCAGCCCCCCCACATCTCCATCGGGCACACAAAACTCAACCAGTTTACCTATCTCGGCTGCACCATTTCATCAGATGCAAGGATCAACAACGAGATAGACAACAGACTCGCCAAGGTAAATAGCGCCTTTGGAAGACTACACAAAAGAGTCTGGAAAAACAACCAACTGAAAAACCTCACAAAGATTAGCGTATACAGAGCCGTTGTCATACCCACACTCCTGTTCGGGTCTGAATCATGGGTCCTCTACCGGCATCACCTACGGCTCCTAGAACGCTTCCACCAGCGTTGTTTCCGCTCCATCCTCAACATTCATTGGAGCTACTTCAGCCCTAACATCGAAGTACTCGAGATGGCAGAGGCCGACAGCATCAAATCCACGCTGCTGAAGATCCAACTGCGCTGGGTAGGTCATGTCTCCAGAATGGAGGACCATCACCTTCCCAAGATCGTGTTATATGGCGAGCTCTCCACTGGCCACCGTGACAGAGGTGCAGCAAAGAAAAGGTACAAGGACTGCCTAAAGAAATCTCTTGGTGCCTGCCACATTGACCACCGCCAGTGGGCTGATATCGCCTCAAACCGTGCATCTTGGTGCCTCACAGTTCGGCGGGCAGCAACCTCCTTTGAAGAAGACCGCAGAGCCCACCTCACTGTCAAAAGACAAAGGAGGAAAAGCCCAACACCCAACCCCAACCCACCAATTTTCCCCTGCAACCGTGTCTGCCTGTCCAGCCACAAAATAGCCTGCAGCTGACGTGGACATTACCCCTCCATAAATCTTCATCCGCGAAGCCAAGCCAAAGAAGAAAAAGTTGGGACCTTTATCCATTCCACCTGGCTATGTATGAAGGTGAGATCCTTCTGGGTAGACCTGGGGAACATCTTAAAAAAAAAAATTACAATACTGGAGTTTCTAAAAGACCCAGAACTGTTCTTTCTGGGAGATATTAGTGAAGAACAGTTTAGATCATTCAAACACCAAATTCAATTTGTGAAGATCACTTTGTTGATAGCCAAGAAGTGTATGCATGGAAGTCCAACTCTCAACTTAGTATTACATAATGGAGTATGGAAATTCAAAGTTGCATTCCCCTGGAGAAGATTACTTATAACTTGAGAAAGAAGTTTGACAGGTTTATTGAAGTGTGGCAGCCATACCCGAGGCACATAGGTGCAGATATGATCTATACTCTCTCCTTAAGAAAAAAATATACAAACCGCCCCGATATTAAAAAAAAGGAGACTGAATTAAGGTCGCGTACAGACAACATGTGTTTTAATGTTTAATTTTAATTAAGAATCTCTGATCATCATATTTGGTCTTTGAATTCATCAACGTTGATTAAAAAGGTACAACAACGTCTTTATTTCTTGAGATATACAAGGAAGTTACACCTCCGCCATAGAATACTATTGGATTTCTGTAGATGAGCCATTGAGAGTGTGCTGATGTACAGTATTTTGGCATGGTATGGGAATTGTTCTGCACAAGATAGAAAGGCACTCTAGCAGGTAGTGAAAACTGCCCAATGGATTTTTGGAATGCAATTGCCTACCATCAAATCTGATGTTTGGACAGGGTGAGGAATATCATTACAGACACAACACACCCTAACCATGAACTATTTACTTTCCTACCATCAGGCAGACATTATAGGAGCCTTCGCTGTAGAACTACTAGACTTGAAAAGGTTTTTTTCATGAAGCTGTGATCACATTAAATACCAATTCAGTGTGAAGTGGTGCTGCACTTGTATTTCAGAATCAGTAAATTTTTTAAAAAATTATTTTAGAATATTGTGGTCTTATTGTGTATTTTTTTTATTGTATGTGTTTATTGTATTCTATTTTATATTCCGGTCTATGCTAATCATGTTTCAGTGGCTGATATACCAATTAAGGGCATTATTATTAATTTTTCATTTTTTCCCTTCGTGTTTTTATGGTTAATTTAATATCTGGGGAAGGGGGAAATATTTTATTTTTAATATATATTATATTGTGATAAGAAATGTCTTATGTTGTTTGTATATATTTGCATGAGTCTTTTAAAATAAAATATTTTAAAAAAATAGATGAAGAATCAGTGGATGTGTATTTGGATTTTAAAAGGTTTGTGATGAAGTCCACATCAGCAGTTTGTCTACTCGCAGATGGGGGACAATGTACCAATAAAATTGAACATTAATTATCAGCTGGAGTACACAAGAATATCACAGAATCATTCACTGTGCTCTAGCTTTACTGAACCTGCCTGAGGGAAAAACGAAGGTCACACAGACAGCCCCTACATTACAGAACTAGTAGATTTTAAAGAAAATTATTGTGATTTTCTGAAACATGAAACATTATTTTCCACTGAGTCCCGTAATACAAGTGGAGATGCGTTCCTACAGGGTGTTTCAGATTTTTAAAAAGTAGGGCAACTGCTGATTTACAGCAAACACCTCTTAAGAAATTGCCTTGTCAGTTTCCAAAGCAAAACTCTCAAGTGGTCTGCAGCTGCATTTGGAGACATAAGCAAATGCACATGCTGTACCAGCAGCTTTAGCTGTTGCAGAAAGCTTTCCTCCAACAAACTTTTGTAGAACACTTAAGTTTTACATCTAGCTAGTGAAATTCCTTTAAGTGATTATTTCAGTTTACAACTTGCACTTAAACGTGCAATTTGGAAAGCAAATGGTATACCACTCTTTACTAAAGCAATTATAAAGACTTCAGCTGATGTTCTGTGCACTGCTTTGGCCTTCTTACCTAAAAAAAAATGTTGCCATAGAGAGGGTGCAACTGGATTGATTCCAGGAATGATGGGTTTGCAGTACAAGGAGAGATTGTGTCGACCAGATCTGTAATCTCCAGAGTTTAGAAAAAAGGAGGGATTTATTTGCAAGTCCAGTCTATTAGTCTCATTGGAGAAATTTTCCAGATCTGGAACTTACTCCAGAATACTGTAATGATCTGATCAGCCTATTTCTCAAACAATTTCTCTACCGCAGGTTTCTTACATTTTCTGCATGCAGTTCATTTCCAAATGCATGCAGTTTCTATTTATGTTAATGCTCTTCAATTTTAATTGTAATATGAGTGTAAATATCTTCAGCCACTGAATTGATCAAAGGCCAAGTAAGATGCTTTCTTAATATTTATCCCATTCATTTTGTGCATTAACAGCTTTGCCTTTTTTTTCCACTGCAGTTACACATCAATACTTGTATTACAAGCGGGTAATAAGAAATGGGAAAAAGGATTATGAAAGTAAATTGGCACAAAATATAAAAACAGAAAGCAAAAAAATTTATAAATATATAAAACGGAAGAGGGTGGCCAGAGTTAAAATAGGACCCTTGGAGGATGAGAAAGGAAAACTGGTAGCAAAAAAATGAGGAAATGGCCGAGGCATTAAACAAATATTTTGTGTCAGTCTTCACGGTAGAAGACACGTCCAACATGCCAAAGTGCGGAGTTAAGGATGCGAATGTTGGGGAGGGCCTTGATAAAATAGTTGTTACAAAGGAAGTAGTGATAGAGAAACTAATGGGACTAAAGCCAGACAAATCACCTGGTCCTGATGATATGCATCCAAGGTTCTGAAGGAAATGGCAGAAGTTATAGTTGATGCATTGGTGGTCATATACCAAAATTCCTTGGATTCTGGGCAGGTCCCGGCAGACTGGAAGACAGCAAATCTCATGCCACTTTTTAAGAAAGGATGCAGGCAGAAGACTGGAAATTATCAGCCAATTAGCTTGACGTCTGTAGTTGGAAAAATGCTTGAAGTCGTCATTAAAGATGAAATTGTGAAACTTTTGGAACACAAGGGTTCAATCAGGCAGACGCAGCATGGTTTTAGAAAGGGAAGATCTTGTTTGACAAACTTGTTAGGATTCTTTGAGGATATAATGGGTGCGGTGGATAGAGGGAAACAGGTTGATGTTGTATATTGGATTTCCAGAAAGCATTTGATAAGGTGCTGCACAAGAGACTTCTCAGTAAGTTACAGGAAAGTGGAGTCCGGGGAAGTATATTGGCCTGGATTGAAAATTGGTGTCTGACAGGAGGCAGAGAGTCGGGATAAATGGGAGTTTTTCAGGTTGGCAGAAAGTAGTAAGAGGGGTGCTGCAGGGGTCGATGTTAGGCCCACAACTGTTCATCATTTACATTGATGACTTGGAGGAGGGGACAAAATGTGGTGTAGCCAAGTTTGCTGATGACATCAAATTGAGTGGAAGAGCAAATTGTAATGAGGATGTGGAGAGTCTGCAGAGGGATATAGTTAAGCTGGATGAGTGGGCAAAGGTCTGGCAGATGGAGTACAATGTTAGTAAGTGTGAGGTTATCCACTTTGGCAAGAAAAATAAAAGAGCTGAATATTATTTAAAGGGTGAAAAACTACAGCATGCTGTTGTGCAGAGGGACTTGGGAGTGCTTGTGCATGAATCGCAAAAAGTTAGGTTGTGGGTGCAGCAGGTTATGAAGAAGGCAAATGGAATGTTGGCCTTCATCGCTAGAGGAATTGAATTCAGGAGTAGGGAGGTAATGTTGCAACTGTATAAGGTACTGGTGAGACCGCACCTGGAGTACTGTGTCCAGTTCTGGTCTCCATATTTGAGGAAGGATATACTGGCTTTGGAGACAGTCCAGAGGAGGTTTACTAGGTTGATCCCTGGGATGAAGGGGTTGACTTATGATGAAAGATTAAATCGTCTATGATTGTATTTGCTCGAGTTCAGAAGAATGAGAGGAGATCTTATAGAAACATATAGGATTATGAAGGGTATGGATAGGATAGACGTAGGCAGGTTTTTTGAGCTGGCCGGGGAAACTAAAACGAGAGGACACAGTCTCAAGATTCGGGGGAGTAGATTTAGGACAGAGATGTGGAAAAATAGTTTTTCTCAGAGAGTAGTGAATGTTTGGAATTCTCTAACCAGGGAAGTGGTTGAGGCTGCCTCATTAAACATATTTAAAATTCGGTTAGATAAATTTTTACATGATAGAGGAATTAGGGGATATGGGGAGATGGCAGGTAGGTGGAGTTAGGTCATAAGTTAGATCAGCCATGATCGTATTGCATGGCGGAGCAGGGTCGATGGGTCATTTTTGACCTACACCTGTTCCTACTTCCTATGTTCCTATGAATCCCTTCTTCTTTCTTCTTTGGCTTGGCTTCGCGGATGAAGATTTATGGAGGGGTATGTCCACGTCTGCTGCAGGCTCGTTGGTGACTGACAAGTCTGATGCGGGACAGGCAGGCACGGTTGCAGAGGTTGCAAGGGAAAATTGGTTGTTTGGGGTTTTTCCTCCTTTTTCTTTTGTCAGTGATGTGGGCTCTGCGGTCTTCTTCAAAGGAGGTTGCTGCCCGCCAAACTGTGAGGCGCAAAGATGCACGGTTTGAGGCGATATCAGCCCACTGCCGCTGGTCAATGTGGCAGGCACCAAGAGATTTCTTTAAGCAGTCCTTGTACCTCTTCTTTGGTGCACCTCTGTCTCAGTGGCCAGTGGAGAGCTCGCTATAGAACACGATCTTGGGAAGGCAATGGTCCTCCATTCTGGAGACGTGACCCACCCAGCGCAGTTGGGTCTTCAGCAGCGTGGATTCGATGCTTGCGGACTCTGCCAGCTCGAGTACTTCGATGTTGGTGATGAAGTTATTCCAATGAATGTTGAGGATGGAGTGGAAACAGCGCTGATGGAAGCATTCTAGGAGCCGTAGGTGATGCCGGTAGAGGACCCATGATTCAGACCCGAACAGGAGTGTGGGTATGACAACGGCTCTGTACACGCTGATCTTTGTGTGTTTCTTCAGGTGGTTGTTTTTCCAGACTCTTTTGTGTAGTCTTCCAAAGGCGCTATTTGCCTTGGCGAGTCTGTTGTCTGTTTGTCGATCCTTGCATCAGATGAAATGGTGCAGCCGAGGTAGGTAAACTGGTTGACCGTTTTGAGGTCAGTGTGCCCGATGGAGATGTGGGGGGCTGGTGGTCATGGTGGGAGCTGGCTGATGGAGGACCTCAGTTTTCTTCAAGCTGACTTCCAGGCCAAATATTTTGGCAGTTTCCGCAAAACAGGACGTCATGCGCTGGCTCTGAATGTGCAACTAAATTTTGAGTCCCTACTGACATTGAAATGGTCATTCTGATACCAAGCTCCAACCCATAGACTCTGATCTTGATTGTTATCAGCCCATCATCCTAAACAAAGTTATGCTTCTTTGAATTAGTTAACTTTCCTGTCACTCCAACAATCAAAAGGCACGCACTGAATATTTTTAAAATTACTTTTCTGATCTCCCAAAGATTCCACATTTTACTTTTCTCTCTGGCCATAGCAGAAACAAAGTGCAACACAGGAAACAAATGTCAGGCTGACGTGATCATATTATTAAAGCAGCAAGTCATTTATCATCAGAAACTGACTTCACTTGTTTAATTATATCTGATTTGCACTCAGCCCACCTGAGAAATCACCAGAGGGCTGTCACATTAGTTTCTTTGGTAACAAGCGTAAAATTTATCTGCTGTCTAGACATTCAATTTAACTAACTCTGTGGCTACTTGCATTTAAAACATTTCCCAGTAAGTTCCCTGCAGAAATAGATGCCATGTTTTTAAATCCAAACCCATGAAAATACATGAAAACTGGATCACTTATTTTGAAAAAGCTCGAGATTTTTGAAATCCTTTGTAATTCTTCTCCTTGTACGCTTCTTTAAAAAAAAAATTAAATGGGTGTTGAAGTAAAGTTCAAGAACATTTCAGTCACGTACAAATTTTGTCAAGAACAAAAGAATTATCCACCAAAAAAGTGATACCAGTTGTATATTAGTGTATGGACATGATTTGTGAACCCCAAAATAGTGTGAGAGAAATGGTAATTTCAAAAATCAAATGAAATCATAGGTCGATATTTTTTTTGTTTGTACGAAAATAGTAGATGGATTGTATAAAAATTTCAAGCATGATCATTTGGCTTATCATAGTTCATACTTTACATCCGATGTACCTGCTTACTCAAAAATGTAAATTTTTGAGTGAATATTTGCAGCCTGTACCAATCCCCAAAGTGACGCAGGAGCTTGTAATAAAAAAGCAGCAATTTCTCAAAAGCACCTGCAAGCCTCTTGGAGCAGGTAATTTAAAACATTGTTTTTGTGTTCAGTCATGCATCGCTTGACATCCATGATATGTTCTATGAAATAGGACATTATGAGATTTGGACGTTGTGTGAACACCATATTATATACTAATGACAGGTGATTAGAAGTGGCATGGGAGCCAGGATAATTAAACCATTCTATGATAGCATGTTTGGTACTGTGGTATTCCTGTATGAGGATCATTTTTGCAGCACATTTTCACCTGCTAGGCTACAGTTTTGAACATCATTAATTTTGAACTGGAACATAGTGCCTGGAAATATGGACTTGGGCTCATATTCTGCAACACTTCTGCTGGATGCCCAGAGTTCTTCAGCCTTGTGGCAGCAGTTGTGACGATTTTGCAGTCATGACAAACAATGGCTGTGACTGAGAGGGTCACTGAGCAAATTGAGCAGGTTCAACTATAAGAGAAAGAGCCGCTACTCCTATCGGAATTTCTGAAAGCACATATATTGGGTTAGACATTGCCTAAATGGACATTATGTGGCACATGACTGTATTTTATTTACAAATTATTGGCATATTATTCCATGAATATTTATTATATATTCTTTAAAATATTTAAAAGTGGTTCATGCAACAAGACAATAATTTTCTTGCAAATGTAATAATAATGTGATGCTAATTTTGAAATATAGCTTTCAACACTTTCCCAATAAAAATTGACAATTTAAAAAAATTCCATAATTTATTCTACACCACTAAAAAGAATCATCATACTGCAAATAAACAATTTAAAAGATCACTTTGCATCACGCTGCATCACTTTGGGTGTTATCTGGACTGCTGTTGTGAGTTTAGTAAAGTTAAACAAAGAAGTGCATATGCTGCGATTTGTAGTTCATGGTGAAAGTCAACCAGTAACCTTAGAGTAGCAAAGGTAAAGATACATAACTATCCTTCCGTGACTGAGCCTTTCATCAAGGTATGAGCAAGATGCAGAGAGGCATCTGAAATGAATTGTGGGGGAGAGGCTATGGCAAGAGCACAAGGCCTATAGATAACAGGTGGTAGGGCAGATGAGAAAAAAAAATCTAAGAACTGAAAGGGGGAGGGGAAAGCCCTCGAAATAGAGAATGAAGGGGGTAGAGAGCTGGAGGAAAGGAGACACTGGAAGAGAGAGACAGGGGAGTTGCCTAATGGAAACCAGAGAAGTCAATATTAATGACATTCTGTTGGAGAAGGCCAAGATGAAATATTAGGTGCTTCTCCTCCAATTTATGGATTTGGCAATGGACTGACATGTCGGTACAGGAGTTGAGCGCAAAATTGAAATGGTTGGCCACTGGGAGATCCCGGTCATTGATGCAGACAGAGCAAAGGTGCTCAGTGAAGCCATTTAGTGTCCAGTCTTTCCGACGTACAGAAGACCACAAGAAGAGCTACAGATGCAGTACATGACTCCACAGATTCACAAGTGAAATGTTGCTTCATTTGGAAGGGCTGTTTGTGGCCCCAAATAGTGGAGAGGAAAAAATGTGGGTGCAAGTGCTGCACTTTCTCCTCTCCTCTCTGCCTTCCACTGGGAAGGCTTCCTCCATGACTACCTTGTCCATTCATCCCTTCGCACTAATCACTCCAAGGTACCTATCCCTGTGACCGCAGGTTGCAACTTTGGCCCCACACCACCTCCCTCACCTGTGGGCCTGTACTTTTCCCCCAACCATTTTATCCAGGTGATTGCCTGCATCCTGTTCAAACTTTGATGAAGGGCTCAGGCCCAGGCCCAAAATATTGGTTATGCATCTTTATCTTTGCTACATAAAAAATGCTGTGCGACTGAGTTTCTCCAGCAATTTTATGCAAACTGCGATTGTGAGTTTCATCCTGAAAGTTTTAAAAATTGTATTATTTTTCTATCAGCACATTTATAAAATCATTGAAAGGTCACAAATTAATTTTAATTCAGCAAAGCAAATTCTTGGAAAATCTTAATTCATTCAAACTAAAAAAAGATATTTTGGTCCAAGAAATGTGGTTACCTTGTACGATTCATGATGCTCAATGTGACATTCAGATTATTGTATTTTCAAGACGTTGTTTGTGTATTAAAACATAGCTCAACACTTTCGTGCACATAATGTTGTACACATTTTATCATGTTACGTGTACATACATTCTCACAAGCATTGCAGCATAATAAAATCCATATTAAAAAAAATTGTGAAGTTCCATTGAACAGCATTCGAACAGATTTTAATACAGAAACATGTATTTTGCAATAAAGAAATAAAAATATCCAAGTAGAAATATGCTTTGCAAAAAAATAACCTGTCGATACACAAGTTGTGTGACACATTTGTGACCAAAATCAAAACCTCATCAACTTATGGACCAAAGCCCGACAATCTTGCATATAACTCTTTTAACATCAGAGTTTTTCATGAACTGTTGAGTAGAATTCTTGCATATTACTTATGCCTTATTAGACAATATGATAGTGTGGCGGAGCACATCCTCAAGGCGAACCAACCCCACTTGTATTGCCACGTGGCAGGGCAGTCATGGGGAAATGGCATCATCAGAGGTTTCTCTCTGACTCCAACATCCCTTCCAGCGTGCTCCCTGGGCAGCAATTATGATGTCACAATGCACCAGGTGACTGAGCTCATGCTGCCCTTATAGGGGCGTGCTGAATTTGAATAAAAACAGTCATTAACGACCCTCAACGTGGTGGCCGTGTTTCTCCCACTGCTCACACCGCCACCGTGCCTAACAAGTCCAGTCATTTTTCTGGACTCAAAACACCATGGATTCACCAGAGGTTAACAATGTCTGCATCAAGCTTCCCCACTTTTGAACCCACCGACCGAGAATGTGGTTCAGGCAGCCAGAAGCACAATTTCAACTCCGCAACATCTCCTCAGACGCCACAATGTTCTATCATGTTGTGAGCGTTCTAGACCAAGATATGGCAGCGAGGGTGGATGATGTCATCCACCACCCCCCGGCTACGGGAAAGTACACCGCCCTCAAAGACCTGCTACTTGGAACTTTCGGAGCAACTCCCCAGGAACAGGCTTCTAGGCTCCTTCACCTAGATGGGCTTGGGGTCCGTAGTCTGTCAGCGCTGATGGACAAAATGCTGGCCCTGGCGGAAGACCACAAGCCTTGTTTTCTCTACGTCAGATATTACTGGAACAGATGTCGGAAGACATCCAACTGCTCCTTACCTGGATGATATTCTCATTGCCAGTCGCAACCGCGATGAACACCATTTCGGTGGCTGGGGCCGCACTAGAGAAGGTAGCGGCTGTTCAACGATTCCCCAAACCCTCCATCCTGAAAGGCCTCCAAGAGTTCGCGGGGATGGTGAACTTTTACCATCGTTTCATCCCCAGAGCCGCACGCACCATGCGCCCATTGTTTGCACTTATGGCTACCAAAGAAGACTTTATCGTGGTCAGAAGAGGCGGACAGGGCGGTCATCACGACAAAGGAGCCTCTATCCAGCTCCACACTGCAGGTGCACCCACGGCCGGAGGCACCACGACGCTCTCCATGGATGCCTCAGATACAGCATGGGAGAGGGGGTTCTGGAACAGTGGCTTGATGGACAATGGCACCCAATGGCCTTTATCAGCAAGCAGCTGCTCCCACTGGAGCTCAAATACAGCACTTTCATCAAGGAGCACCTGGCGCTGTATTTGGCTATCTGCCATTACTGCTACTTCCTCGACCGCAAGCTGTTCACAGCATTCACAGATCACAAGCCCCTCACAAGCACTGGCGATGGCCAAGGATGCGTGGTCTACCAGACAGCAGCGCCACCTCTCGTACGTGTCTGAGTTCACCACCGACATCCAACACAAGGCCAGCAAGGACAATGTAGTGGCGGATGCGCTCTCCCGTCCAGCCATCAACACTCTCGCGTCTGGCCTGGATTACAACTAGCTCAGGCACAGAGGAACGACGCGGAGATGCAGGCCTTGCAGACCACCATTTCGGGCCTCAAACTCAAGGATGTCTGGGTGCCCAGCAGCCCGGACACATTGCTCTGTGACATCTTTAGATCTTTAGGTGGTGGATCAGGCCACAAGGTTGCCGGAGGCCGTCCCGATTAAGGCGGCCTCCGCAAAGACCTGCGCCAGGACTCTGGTCACCCAATGGATCGCCTGAGTCCTGGCACACATCACTAGCGACAGAGGGGCACAGTTCACCTGCCCTATGGATTCAGATGGCGAAGCTCCTGGGGGTCAAGCTCCACCAGACCACAGCATACCACCCATGGTCCAATGGGTTGGTGGAGAGGTTCCACAGGCACCTGAAGGCATTGCTTATGGCCAGGCTCTCTGGACAAGACTGGGCAGACGAACTACCCTGGGTCCTCCTCGGGATTAGGACGGCACCAAGGAGGACCTGCAGGCTTCAGCAGCGGAGATGGTCTATGGCGCACCGCTTTCCCTGCCAGGTGAGTTTTTCAGCCGAGACCCTGACACCACGGCCACCGACAAAAACCTGCTGGTGGACCTACGCAGGCGACAGGCCTCCCTAGCTCCCCCCCACCCCTGGTACACCACGGCACACGGCCGTTTAATCTCCCAAAAGAGTTCGACTTGGCCCAGTTCATTTTTGTGCAGAGGGGACCACAACCTGCACCGCTACAGCGACCGTATGAGGGGCCATACAAAGTCTTGCACTGGTCCAGCGGAACCTTCACCCTGGACGTTGGGGGAAAGAGAGGAACTTTTTACGGTGGACCACCTGAAGGCAGCCCATCTGGACATCACAGCCGGTGCAGACGGCCATGCCCAAGCGCCAGGGCCAGCCGCCAAAGCGACAGGACACGTAGCCGGTTCTGGTGGGGGTTGTGTGGCAGCGCACACCTTCATGGCGAACAGGCCCCGCTTGTATCGCCACATGGTGGGGCAACCATGGGGAAATGGCGTCATCTGAGGTTTCTCTCCGACTCCAGCATCCCTTCCAGTGTGCACCTTGGGCAGCGATTATTATGTCACAATGCACCAGGTGACTGAGCTCATGTGCCCCTAAAGGGGCGTGGTGAATTTGAACAAAAACAGTCATTAATGACCCTCAAGGTGGTGGCTGTGTTTCTTCCACTGCTCATACCACCACAATATAAACAAATATGGAATGAAGTAGCTGAGTCCTATGAGCAGTGACCATCATTTGGTCAAGATTTGCCTCAACGTAAATATTGCAAATTAAACAGACCACCTAAATAAACCAGTGAAAATGAGATGAAACTCAGGTCCTTTGCAAGCAATTATTATTTATTTTACCCCAAAATGCCTTGTGCAATTCTGAGATTCAATGCTCAGCTAATATGAATGCACTTAACAAATTACTACTGACATGCAAAAAAAAAGATAGCTGGAATTGAGGTTTTTCCCTCTGGACAACAATGAAAATAGTTTTGACCACAGGCAGCAGAATTAATTTCTCCAGTTATTTGTTTGCAGAATTAATGCTTTCAAAAGAAAGTTGGCATTCCTTGACAATAATTTTTTTTTTTTTTTAAAGTGGACATCTAAAATTTCAAAAAGATGAGTTACTACTGACACAGTAACATAAATATACATTAGAATTCATGATGTACACATAATCATAAATTTAAAACAAAACATTCCTCCAACTGTAACTGTGAATAGTGGGTTTATAAAGCATCAAATTATCACTGAGTGATTGCAAAATGGACAGGACAAGCTTATATTAAAAAATATTAAAAATTTTAAAAAAGAAATTTAAAAAAAACGAACCAGTTTGTAAAATGCAAGATGAGGCTCTTTTGCAAAATCTGTCAAAGCACCAGGAAACAAAACATGCACTTCCTCTCCTAGAACAAGGCATTTTCAAAAGCAATGAGCAAATTTTCAACATAATCTGAAGCAAGTAAAAAGTACAAAATTTCAGTCAACTAACAATTTGTGGAAAGAACAGGTGAATGAATGGACAGAGATGGCTTGCTCTTTACAGATTTCTTTTATGCAGTATATTGCCCTCCCCCTCAAAAAAAATAAAAGCCATGGCAGGATCAAAAATGAACAGTGGCAAGTAAAATTAGAAAATGGGCCCTGTAAAATAATTAATTACAGGAAAATATTAGTTTTATTCCCCCAGAACAAAAACAGAAAATTAACAGTCAATGTCCCTGTAGAAGCTTTGAGGGAAGACCAGAATGTTCCTTATTTTTGTCATTTACCTGTAGATGGTAATAGAGATTCTGATCTCAAATTTGCCATATTGTCAAACAGCAAAGATAACCACCTGCAAATATTGTACTCAAACTGGTTTGTAATGGTATTCCAGGGAAAATGTTAGTTAGGTTACAGTAGTGGTGCTGTGTCAATCTTTTGGGGAAAAAAAAGAGATCTGCCAATAGATCCAAAAAGAACTGGTATTTACCCATTTATACAGTCTCAAACTTCCTCAATCACCAAGGTCGAAAGCCCTAGGCTAGCTGACATATTCGGGATGCCAAATCTTATAATAAATGCAGAACAACATTTATGCTAATCATAATTGGGCACCTAATGTTTTAGTAGCAAATTTCAGTAAAATTGGATACAAATTCCTCATACATTAAGCAGAAGCATGACAAATACTGGGCATGAAATTGATGCCAAATGTGCTCAATCATCACTTGTCCAAAACTTGTTTTGAACAGTAAACTGAAGATTTTGCACCCAGATGTCATGGGAGGCCAGGTGCTGAGGATCGAAGGAGTGATGGTGTTGGGTGTAGCGCCACAGATAGCAAAGCTACAGAAGAAAACGCCTGGCTCAGGTTGAGATGAGCAGGAAAAACTTTCTCTTTCCAGCCAACTTTTATGTCACTTCTGGTCCAGCCATCCAAAACCAGAAGTGACATCATGACCCCCACCCCCGACACATTACTCAGTTCGCGAGCTTCATGCCAGAGGTGTAGGGGGGGTCCAGCTCCATCTTAGCACGGACTCCTGGAAAGTGTGGTTGGCTGCCATTACGGGGATGATTGGCGACTGAAACTTCGCCCCCCTTGAATGCTGCTACATTGGGGTCCTGCTTTAGCATTGCAAAAGGTACTGATGTCTTCATTTTTAATATATGGGTCAATTTCATCACAAGAGGATATGAGAGCAATAAAATTGGTTTCAATGTGCTCAATATTTAGCATCTATCAACTGAAATCCATCATAATTTGCATTACACTTCTTAACCATGTTTGCTTAAGGATCCATAACTTGCATTATGATCAAATCATTAACTCCAAATATCATATACTAGGCAAAACATTGAACCCATCAGTTTGATAAATCCTCTTACTTTGAAATATTTATGACTGAACTAAAATGGTGTGCACTTTTCTTGAGAAGAATTTTCTCCTACTTGGTATCCAATAAAAACAATCAAAAAATAATGGTATTTAGGTTTATTGGTAATTTAAAAAGTTCATTAATAATTATTATTGCCAATTATAAAAGTGTTCTTTTTTGCAAAAGTAAAAGCTGCCACATCACAGCACGAGAAGTGCACAGAAACAATGGGGCAAATTTATACAGAAATAATTAAGTGGTGTGTTTGTGGAAATTCGGCAGTTTTGTGGAATATGAACGGCATGAACCAGTAACTTCACCATCACTTTCAGTATAAAACCTTATGACCCTGAAAGATTCATGCCATTTCAACTATTCTGGAGGTATGGAATAAATCTACACATAACAGTGTACATGTCTTGAAACCTTCAAATCTCTCAAAAATGAGGGTTGACCTGCACGCCAGATATACTTTTGAGACCTTACATTCAATTTTTAAAATGCTTGATGCCAATTCGGTGCACAATTCAACCCTTGCAAAACCAAAAAAAAAGTATTGAGGGGGAAAAAAAAGAACCATTTAGAATCCTTCAAAATAAGACATTCCATTTAACACTAACACACATAAATTGTAAATCATATCCATAATATATACTAATTAGAATATACCATCTCTATTCTCACTGTTTAAACTGTCATCATACAGATCCCAATCTGTATCTGATGAGGTAGCTTCAGCTTTGTCTTCCATGTCCCACAATAAATCATCTTCCATACCATAAATTGCACAAGAGGTACACTTCTTTTAAAAACTTTATTACATTCTCAAACTTTATCCCATGTTTTTGAGCACAACAATCACAGCACATCAAGTGAAGCAGCACGCATTGCCCCACATTTTGTGAACAATTTTTCTGCACTCGTCATCCACATATTCCATCCTTCACACACATGGTCTTTGAATGGCTTGATCAAGCATACAACAAGGGATTGCTTTAGAGACGTCAAACCACCTGGGACAACTGCTATGCAAGTATTATTTAGTGCTAATCTACTTTTAGTCTTCTCACTTAAGTGGCTATGAAATATATCCCAGATCAGCAAACTGTTCCTTGCGTAAACCGTTTGGCCTCCTGTTCTATTGTTAATCTATTGTTTTACTCCATTTTCATCCATCCTTTTTCATGAAAATGTACAAAAATACCTGCTGTGATTTTTTTTAGGTTTAAGTTTGTGCTTGGGTCTTAACTTTGCCCCATCGGCCATGCATGGCCCCACCGTAAACCTGGTCCTTTCATTGCCTGTACTTCTGGTTTGCAGAGTTTTCAAACCTTTCCATTCCACTGTTCTATTGCCTATCATGTCAAAATTCATGGGGTTTTTATCCACGTTTCCAATATTTTCCAACGCAAATTTGTGTTTCCGCCGGTTTCATATAATAAACTGGTGAAAACTTTCAACTTTATGATCAAGATCTTTTGGCAGTTTCTGAGCAATTTTTGTTTTTTGACATAATACCAGATTTTTCCTGTTCATGAAATGGTTGCGCCAGCCTACTGTAGCTTCAAAATCTTTATTGTGTTCTGGGTGCAACTTTGCCCACTTCAGTACAAATGCTCTTATTTTATTTTCCGTTACTATGTAGCAATCTCGCCTCTGTTCACCTACCCATGCTGCGACGTGATTTTCCAGCTCTAGCAGCAAACAGGCCAACTGGCCTCTTCTCATCAAACATTTCCATTTTGGTATTTTTCTTAAAGTCTCTTCTTTATTTCTCCAATCTCTTACCAACTTCTCATATATATTAAATTATCCAGCACCTCAACTGCTGGATTTCTTGGCCATTTCAATTACTTTTAACTTACCACTCGCTTCATACTTTCATCATTTTGCTGAAGTCTCCATGATAACAACCACCCTCAGCCAACGTCCAGCAGCTCAATCATCACGATTTTTGAGGATTGATAAAACCATATAGGTTGAAAATGGGGACCTGACTTATCTGATGGTTAACTTGTACACCAAAATATACGGTAACTAAAAGGCTGTCAGGATACAATTACATTTAAACACCTGAGAAATATGTGTACTTTAGAGCATGCACTAAGCTACTTGTCCATGTATACAAATTAGCAAGCAAAATTATATTTCATTCAACCATAGATTTAAAAAGTTGATCTTTGAATGCTTTGTTTCAAAAAATGTGATATACAAATCATTAGCACATACCTTTATAACACAGGACAATGAAGATGCTTCTTCCTGAACATTTTTGGGTGTATTTTAGATTGCTGATCACAAAAATCACCTTAATATTTTCCTTTCAAGTACCTTTAAGATTATAACCTATTTTTGTTGTTTCCTGTCTGTATGTTGTCCACAAAGCGAGCTGTTTTGGTCAGTCCACGCACGTTGGGGGATCCACTCAGTGCAGGGCTATGCAAACGTTGTATTGTGCTTGGGCATGCTTAGTCAGGATAGGCTACAAAAGCAGCTCATATACAGACATTGTGCATTACATTGATATAGATTGAACGCATGTTGACGTGCATGCTCTTCAAGCAATAGCATGGTCTCTGTACTTAATAGCATTTATTGTCTTAAGGAAGATTCAATTCAGCAGAAATATCTCATCAATGTCACAACAACTCTGCAAAGACACTGTGGAAAGCATAGTGACTGCTTCTATTGTGGTCTGGTTTGGTAACTAAAGAGGACAGAAATGTAGAAGATAGCAGAAAGTGGCAAACCAAGCCATGTCCATCAAAGACACCACCACCACCCCACCTCCCCCTGCCATAATCCTTTGAAGATATTTATGTATGATGCAAGAAGGCAGCCAACATCGTAGTAGAGCTCCATTACCTTGGTCACAACCTCTTCTTGCTGCTACCTTCAGACCACAGGTGCAGAAGCAAGAAGTCCAGCATCTGTTCAATAACAGTTATCTGGCTCCTGAACCTCCTCGTATGATCATAACCATAAAAGATGTGTTTGCACTATTGAAGTATCACATTTGCTTCTTGCACTAAATGTAACTGTGGATTCTTCTACCTCTACATTTATATTAATTATCTTTTTCTGTGTTGGCATGTCATGATAATTAAATCAACACTATTGTAATTGGTGCATCTTGGGTACCTGTTTGGCTGCAGCATGTAAGAATTTCAGTGCATATGCTCGTTGTACTTACATATGATAATAAACTCTTATTTCTCATCAATTTTGCCTCCAAGCTCTCATGGTGACAGAATTCGAAAGATTCACTATTCAACTAGTAAAGAAATATTTTCTCAGCAGAGTATTGCCGCCCTTTATTTAAAAATTGGTTCTAGAACATTACCCACCTAACCATATCCAACTTCTTAAAATTATTTTCAGTTTAAATGAAACAGTCCTTCATTCTTCAAAATTAATAACAATATAGACCCTGTGTGTGGAATGTCTCCTCCCCAACTGCAGGAACTAACCTGATGAACATTTATTGCACTTCTATCACATGCAGGTTCTTCCTGAGGTAGAGATACCAGTCTCCTCAGGGTAATGTATAATTGCATAGGATACCTTTATTCTTGGACTCAAATCTGCTTAGAATTGGGCCCAGCCTTGTAACTGCTTGCTGCATCAGCACATTAACTTTCACCAACATGTATGAAAACACCCAGTAGTCTGTGAACACCAACACCTTTCAAACTTGCATAATTAAAAAAGTAATCTGCATTTTTTTTGTGCTTCTGGTTCTCTGCCACCAAGTTTTCATCCCATTCTGATCTCCCTGCCTTCACTGGAATGGTGAAAAAGGCTGAAGTCTAACACAACCTCCAAGATCAGCGCGCACGCGCGCACCAAGGAACTTGCTCAGATAGTTGTCTTATAGGCTGGCTGATTGGCAGCTTTATTTGGCATGTAATACAGTCTTTGATTGCACAGCAAGTGAATATTGAAGGAACTGGAACATCTTCCTATTTTCTACAAGGTACAAGTCAGCAGTGTGATAATATTACCTCCACGTGTCTGGATTAGTGCACTCCTATAATTCTCAAGAAAATCTTACACCATCCATCATAAATTATTCTGCTCAATTGGCATCCCATCTACCACCAGTCCATGATGGCTGCAGTATGCACAAACTACAAAATACATAGCACTGCATGGTCAGGCTACTCATATTATGCTTCAGCCTGCAAAATCTGGTTACACCAAGAAAAAGGGCATCAGGCATTTTGGAACACTGCCACCTACTTGCTCCACTCCAAATTTGCATTATCCATACATGGATCCTGGAATTCCTTCTCTGAAAGACTGCAGTGACTCAAAACATTATCACTTTCTGAAAAGGATTTAGGAATGGATTATACACATTCATCTTGTTACCTAGATCCCAAAAATATGAATGAAAAAAAATTTGCTTTTAGTATACATCCAAGTTAGCCTGCAAGACCAAAGACACTTTGGATCATGGGGCAATTATACAGTACAAACAAAGCCATTCTCTCTGCTCCTGCTGTCCCTACATTTCAAAAAGATTTATTTTAAATACTAGAGGTGTTCAATAACATTACCAGTTCTTACTAAATAGTGTAACCAACAAGATGTACCAACTAACGCAGATCCAGCAGAAAGGTAACCCCCCCAACCTAATAAAACTTGAGCAATAGTCATCACCTTGACAGTCATTGACAATGCCTTCTCTGTTTAGTTCCACAATTCTTTGCGTGAAATATTCCTTTTTAAATATCCAGATTGAGTTCATAAATAAAATAATTGCTACTTCACAATATGGTTCTCAGTTGAGAGTCTTTCTCACTCCTTATCCTATAGCCTGTTTAGTTTCTCAGACATGCTGTCTTTCAAGTTGAATACAGGCGCCTAACCTTTTATCTGGAATCTTCGGGACTGGACACCTGCTGTTATTTGGAATCTTCCAGATTTCTGAATCATTTTGATTTCAGTCCCTTGAAGCAAATGCCTCACATCTAGTCCCCTCTGGCCATCCGCCGCCCCGCCACCCCCCCCGGCCGTCCGCCCGCCCCCTCCCCCGGCCGTCCGCCCGCCCCCTCCCCCGGCCGTCCGCCCCGCCCCCTCCCCCCGGCCGTCCGCCCGCCCCCTCCCCCGGCCGTCCGCCCGCCCCCTCCCCCGGCCGTCCGCCCGCCCCCTCCCCCGGCCGTCCGCCCGCCCCCCCCCCACCCGGCCGTCCGCCCGCCCCCCCCCCCCGGCCGTCCGCCCGCCCCCCCCCCCCGGCCGTCCGCCCGCCCCCCCCCCCTCCCTCCGGCCGTCCGCCCCGCCCCCCCCCCGGCCGTCCACCGACCCCCCCCGGCCGTCCACCGACCCCCCCCCTGGCCGTCTGCCGCCCCCCACCGTCCGCCGCCCCCTCCCCCATCTGCCCATTGTCCCCCAGTGCAAGACTATTTTGCACCCTTGGCCAGGCTGAGAGCGGGGGCAGGGTTCAACGTGCTCTGTACAGGAGGCTCTCGACCAGCATGTCGGTCAGGTGGAGGTCAGAGGTGACGGGATGGCTCAGGAATTTATCCAAAAAGACGGTCAGCATTGGTTGCTTGGAGCCAGCGGCCAATCGTGCCAGAACGCCATACACGAGGTGCAGACTTTCAGGAAGACCGGGCCATTGGGATGATGGTGCCAAGCACCAGATGTTTTCAGATGATCCACCAGCTTGTCAGGCTGGCCCTCAGGCACACCGTGGCAGCGCAGCGCCGTCTGGCACCCATCCCCTTTAACTCCCGACACAGCAGAGGGGGTGAAGTGCTGCTGAGTCTGGAGTTTAAGGAGTGCCACACCAGATCACGGCAATGGCTCAATGCTGGAGAAATGGCTGACTTTATTACCCATAATCCCCCATGAAGCTGGAACCACCCTGCCACCACTCGAGTAATTCCAGATGTGTGGGAGATAATGGGTAAGGAAGGCCACTGCTCCCAAATTGAGCCAGTTGTTGCCTGCTTTTCTCCCACTGAGTGCTCAGAGCAGAGAGTTTTCTTTCCACCCAAGTGGGGGGTAGGTGTGGCAGGGACTTCATTATGGGACATTAATGTTACTTGAGCGTAATGTCATCTCCGAAAAAAAAATGCTGATTTTTGGAATTCCGTGTAACTTGTAACAGGCTCAAAGCTGCAAGAAGTACTTCTCCACAACACATAATATTCCAAGTAGATTTAAACAAAATGTGATGCAATTATAAACAGTGCCAAATAATTTTAAAAAGCAATGCAGCAGCATGAAGAAATTGACCAGCAACTAATAAATTATGATGTACTAGCCCAAGCAAAATCTGTTGGAGAATCTCAACAGGTCGAGCAGTAATGGGGGAAAAATGGTCGACATTTCAAGCCAAAATGTCCTTTAATCAATAAAAGACTTTGGCTCAAAATGTCACCTATTCTTTTTCTCCCACTGATGCTATTTAATCTGCTGAATTCTTCCAGATGTTTTAATTTAGTTTCTGATTCCTGAATCGGTCATCTCCTGATCATTTATGAGCAAAACGTATATATTGTGCTGCAAATCACTTTTTACCCTTGCTGGTTAAGAGAAAGAGTTAGCATAAATAGTCCACTATGATTGTCATTATGACCTGCCTGCTCTGGTAGATAGTGACTGGATTGCCCTAATTCCACAAATAGTGCATTTTATTATTGTATTAAATTGGAGTAATCATTCACACTCTGGTAAATGTGCTTACCTTTAACGATGAATTGTGTTTGAAGTGGACTGATTGCAGCCAAAATGAAGCCCTGACAATTCAATTTATCAGCCAATGTGTTGGAAGGTTGCAACAAATGACATCTTGGATTTCAAAAGTTCATCATGAAAGCCCAGAGCTAAAGTGCCATTACTCACATTTGATTCAATGAATACAAGTAGCATTTCACCTGTTAGTGTTTTATACTCTTGGTTGTCACAATAATTAATTCAATTTAACAATAATAATAAAATGCACTGTTTGCATATTAGCTTTGGTCCCTTATTAGCAAACGAATACTGGGGGGCAAAATATTATTAACAAACTGAAGATTTCTACGATTCATTCAGTTTAAAAACTTGAGCTACAGAGTTACCGAAGTGAATGAGCACCATGAAAGTGTAAAAATTGTGCTATTTGGACCACAATTTGAGTAAATTCATTATCAAAATACTACAAGGGTGGACCAATCTCCCCCCCACCCCACCCCAACCAAGAGATGCAGCATGCTAACAGGCCCTTTCGGCCCACAATCGCCCAAATACACACATGTAACCTATTAACCTACGCTTCTTCTTCTTTGGCTTGGCTTCGCGGACGAAGATTTATAGAGGGGGTAAATGTCCACGTCAGCTGCAGGCTCGTTTGTGGTTGACAAGTCCGATGCGGGACAGGCAGACACGGTTGCAGCGGTTGCAGGGGAAAATTGGTTGGTTGGGGTTGGGTGTTGGGTTTTTCCTCCTTTGTCTTTTGTCAGTGAGGTGGGCTCTGCGGTCTTCTTCAAAGGAGGTTGCTGCCCACCAAACTGTGAGGCGCCAAGATGCACGGTTTGAGGGGATATCAGCCCACTGGCAGTGGTCAATGTGGCAGGCACCAAGAGATTTCTTTAGGCAGTCTTTGTACCTTTTCTTTGGTGCACCTCTGTCACGGTGGCCAGTGGAGAGCTCGCCATATAACACGATCTTGGGAAGGCGATGGTCCTCCATTCTGGAGACGTGCCCACCCAGCTCAGCTGGATCTTCAGCAGCGTGGACTCGATGCTGTCGACCTCTGCCATCTCGAGTACTTCGACGTTAGGGATGAAAGCGCTCCAATGAATGTTGAGGATGGAGCGGAGACAACGCTGATGGAAGCGTTCTAGGAGCCGTAGGTGATGCCGGTAGAGGACCCACGATTCGGAGCCGAACAGGAGTGTGGGTATGACAACGGCTCTGTATACGCTTATCTTTGTGAGGTTTTTCAGTTGGTTGTTTTTCCAGACTCTTTTGTGTAGTCTTCCAAAGGCGCTATTTGCCTTGGCGAGTCTGTTGTCTATCTCGTTGTCGATCCTTGCATCTGATGAAATGGTGCAGCCGAGATAGGTAAACTGGTTGACCGTTTTGAGTTTTGTGTGCCCGATGGAGATGTGGGGGGTCTGGTAGTCATGGTGGGGAGCTGGCTGATGGAGGACCTCAGTTTTCTTCAGGCTGACTTCCAGGCCAAACATTTTGGCAGTTTCCGCAAAACAGGACGTCAAGCGCTGAAGAGCTGGCTCTGAATGGGCAACTAAAGCGGCATCATCTGCAAAGAGTAGTTCATGGACAAGTTTCTCTTGTGTCTTGGTGTGAGCTTGCAGGCGCCTCAGATTGAAGAGACTGCCATCCGTGCGGTACCGGATGTAAACAGCGTCTTCATTGTTGAGGTCTTTCATGGCTTGGTTCAGCATCATGCTGAAGAAGATTGAAAAGAGGGTTGGTGCGAGAACACAGCCTTGCTTCACGACATTGTTAATGGAGAAGGGTTCAGAGAGCTCATTGCTGTTTCTGACCCGACCTTGTTGGTTTTCGTGCAGTTGGATAATCATGTTGAAGAACATTGGGGGGCATCCGATGTGCTCTAGTATTTGCCAAAGCCCTTTCCTGCTCACGGTGTCGAAGGCTTTGGTGAGGTCAACAAAGGTGATGTAGAGTCCTTTGTTTGGTTCTCTGCACTTTTTTTGGAGCTGTCTGAGGGCAAAGACCATGTCAGTAGTTCCTCAGTTTGCGCGAAAGCCACACTGTGATTCTGGGAGAATATTCTCGGCGACACTAGGTATTATTCTATTTAGGAGAATCCTAGCGAAGATTTTGCCTGCAATGGAGAGCAGCGTGATTCCCGTAGTTTGAGCAGTCTGATTTCTCGCATTTGTTTTTGTACAGGGTGATGATGGTGGCATCACGAAGGACCTGAGGCAGTTTTCCTTGGTCCCAACAAAGCTTGAAAAACTCATGCAGTTTGACATGCAGAGATTTGCCACCAGCCTTCCAGACCTCTGGGGGGGGATTCCATCCATACCTACTGCTTTGCCATTTTTCAGTTGTTCGATTGCCTTATATGTCTCATCCTGGGTGAGGACCTCATCCAGCTCTAGCCTTAGGGGCTGTTGAGGGAGCTGGAGCAGGGCGGAATCTTGGACTGAGCGGTTGGCACTGAAAGAGATTGGAAGTGTTCTGACCATCGGTTGAGGATGGAGATCTTGTCGCTGAGGAGGACTTTGCCGTCTGAGCTGCGCAGCGGGCTTTGGATTTGGGGTGAGGGGCCGTACACAGCCTTTAGAGCCTCGTAGAAACCCCTGAAGTCGCCAATGTCCGCGCTGAGCTGGTTCGCTTGGCGAGGCTAGTCCACCACTCATTTTGGATCTCCCGGAGTTTGCGCTGAAGATGGCTGCATGCGCGACGGAAGGCTTGTTTCTTCTCTGGACAGGACGGCTTTGTAAGGTGAGCCTGGTGGGCAGCTCGCTTCTTTGCCAGCAGCTCCTGGATTTCCTGGCTGTTTTCGTCGAACCAGTCCCTTGTTTTTCCTGGAGGAGAAGCCCAGTACCTCTTCAGTGGATGCAGTATGGTAGTCTTCAACTGGTCCCAGAGGGTTTCAGGGGACGGGTCCGTGAGGCGGATTGCATCGTCGAGCTTTGCTTTGAGGTTTGCCTGAAGTTTCTCTCGCTTCGTCTAACTGCAGGTTTCCAACATTGAACCTCTTTCTGGGGCTTTACTGTTCCTTGGCTTTGGCTTGAAGTGAAGTTGAGTTTGCAGCGAATCAGCCGGTGGTCAGTGTGGCATTCCGCGCTGGGCATGACCCTGGTGTGGAGCACATCTCGTTTGTCACTTTCTCGCACCAGGATGTAGTCCAGGAGGTGCCCGTGTTTGGATCGGGGATGCATCCAGGTAGTCTTCAGACTCTCCCTCTGCTGAAAAAGGGTGTTTGTAATGACAAGCCGCTGTTTCTGCGCAGAGCTCCAACAGGAGGCGCCCATTGTCGTTGCACTTGCCGACGCCATGCTTGCCCAGGATTCCTGGCCAGGTTTCTGAGTCTTTGCCGACGCGAGCGTTGAAGTCGCCAAGGATAACAACCTTGTCGGCTGTAGGGGTGCGTTGGATGAGGTTGTGCAGGTCAGTGTAGAACTTGTCCT
The DNA here is from genome assembly GCF_036971445.1 of Narcine bancroftii. Lineage (NCBI taxonomy): Eukaryota > Metazoa > Chordata > Chondrichthyes > Torpediniformes > Narcinidae > Narcine > Narcine bancroftii. The sequence continues at coordinate 340,513,080 of NC_091469.1, forward strand.
TTTCTGCTGGTTCCGCCTGGAGGGTTGGAGCATAGACACTGATGAGGGTGATGCAATGCTTGTTTTGAAGGGGGAGTCGCATGGACATGATTCAGTCCGAGTGGCCTGTCGGAAGGTTTTCGAGTTTGGAGGCAATGAAGTTCTTGACCATGACGCCCATGATAGGCGTCGTTCATCCGAAGGCTTGCCAGACCAGTAGAGTGTGTAGCCCGCGCCGCGTTCTTGGAGGCTGCCTACATCTGCCAGGCGGACTTCACTGAGAGCGGCTATGTCGATGTCAAGTCTGAGGAGTTCATGTGCAATGAGGACAGACCGACATTCAGGTCGGTGGCTGTCAGCCTTGTCTAGCATGGTTCTGATGTTCCAGCTTGAGTTTGTGAGCATCTGTGGAGGGGAGGGCGTGGAGGGGAGGGCGTGGAGGGGAGGGCGTGGAGGGGGAGGGCGTGGAGGGGGAGGGGCGTGGAGGGGAGGGCGGGAGGGGAGGCGTGGAGGGGAGGCGTGGCGGGGGAGGGCGTGGCGGGGGAGGGCGTGGCGGGGGAGGGCGTGGCGGGGGAGGGCGTGGCGGGGGAGGGCGTGGCGGGGGAGGGCGTGGCGGGGGAGGGCGTGGCGGGGGAGGGCGTGGCGGGGGAGGGCGTGGCGGGGGAGGGCGTGGCGGGGGAGGGCGTGGCGGGGGAGGGCGTGGCGGGGGAGGGCGTGGCGGGGGAGGGCGTGGCGGGGAGGGCGTGGCGGGGGAGGGCGTGGCGGGGGAGGGCGTGGCGGGGGAGGGCGTGGCGGGGGAGGGCGTGGCGGGGGAGGCGTGGCGGGGAGGGCGTGGCGGGGGAGGGCGTGGCGGGGAGGGCGTGGCGGGGGAGGGCGTGGCGGGGGAGGGCGTGGCGGGGGAGGGCGTGGCGGGGGAGGGCGTGGCGGGGGAGGCGTGGCGGGGGAGGGCGTGGCGGGGGAGGGCGTGGCGGGGGAGGGCGTGGCGGGGGAGGGCGTGGCGGGGGAGGGCGTGGCGGGGGGAGGGCGTGGCGGGGGAGGGCGTGGCGGGGGGAGGGCGTGGCGGGGGAGGCGTGGCGGGGGAGGGCGTGGCGGGGGAGGGCGTGGCGGGGGAGGGCGTGGCGGGGGAGGGCGTGGCGGGGGAGGGCGTGGCGGGGGAGGGCGTGGCGGGGGAGGGCGTGGCGGGGGAGGGGCGTGGCGGGGGAGGGCGTGGCGGGGGAGGGCGTGGCGGGGGAGGGCGTGGCGGGGGAGGGCGTGGCGGGGGAGGGCGTGGCGGGGGAGGGCGTGGCGGGGGAGGGCGTGGCGGGGGAGGGCGTGGCGGGGGAGGGCGTGGCGGGGGAGGGCGTGGCGGTGGGAGGGCGTGGCGGGGGAGGGCGTGGCGGGGGAGGGGCGTGGCGGGGGGAGGGCGTGGCGGGGGAGGGCGTGGCGGGGGAGGCGTGGCGGGGGAGGGCGTGGCGGGGGAGGGCGTGGCGGGGGAGGGCGTGGCGGGGGAGGGCGTGGAGGGGGAGGGCGTGGAGGGGGAGGGCGTGGAGGGGGAGGGCGTGGAGGGGGAGGGCGTGGAGGGGGAGGGCGTGGAGGGGGAGGGCGTGGAGGGGAGGGCGTGGAGGGGGAGGGCGTGGAGGGGGAGGGCGTGGAGGGGGAGGGCGTGGAGGGGGAGGGCGTGGAGGGGGAGGGCGTGGAGGGGGAGGGCGTGGAGGGGGAGGGCGTGGAGGGGGAGGGCGTGGAGGGGGAGGGCGTGGAGGGGGAGGGCGTGGAGGGGGAGGGCGTGGAGGGGGAGGGCGTGAGGGGGAGGGCGTGGAGGGGGAGGGCGTGGAGGGGGAGGGCGTGGAGGGGGAGGGCGTGGAGGGGGGAGGGCGTGGAGGGGGAGGGCGTGGAGGGGGAGGGCGTGGAGGGGGAGGGCGTGGAGGGGGGAGGCGTGGAGGGGGAGGGCGTGGAGGGGGAGGGCGTGGAGGGGGAGGGCGTGGAGGGGGAGGGGCGTGGAGGGGGAGGGCGTGGAGGGGGAGGGCGTGGAGGGGGAGGGCGTGGAGGGGGGAGGGCGTGAGGGGGGAGGGCGTGGAGGGGGAGGGCGTGGAGGGGGAGGGCGTGGAGGGGGAGGGCGTGGAGGGGGAGGGCGTGGAGGGGGAGGGCGTGGAGGGGGAGGGCGTGGAGGGGGAGGGGCGTGGAGGGGGAGGGCGTGGAGGGGGAGGCGTGGAGGGGGGAGGGCGTGGAGGGGAGGGCGTGGAGGGGGAGGGCGTGGAGGGGGAGGGCGTGGAGGGGGAGGGCGTGGAGGGGGAGGGCGTGGAGGGGGAGGGCGTGGAGGGGGAGGGCGTGGAGGGGGAGGGCGTGGAGGGGGAGGGCGTGGAGGGGGAGGGCGTGGAGGGGGAGGGCGTGGAGGGGGAGGGCGTGGAGGGGGTGAGGGCGTGGAGGGGGAGGGCGTGGAGGGGGAGGGCGTGGAGGGGAGGCGTGGAGGGGGAGGGCGTGGAGGGGGAGGCGTGGAGGGGGAGGGCGTGGAGGGGGAGGGCGTGGAGGGGGAGGGCGTGGAGGGGGAGGGCGTGGAGGGGGGAGGGCGTGGAGGGGGAGGGCGTGGAGGGGGAGGGCGTGGAGGGGGATGGCGTGGAGGGGGAGGGCGTGGAGGGGGGGAGGGGGGAGGGCGTGGAGGGGGAGGGCGTGGAGGGGGAGGGCGTGGAGGGGGAGGGCGTGGAGGGGGAGGGCGTGGAGGGGGAGGGCGTGGAGGGGAGGGCGTGGAGGGGGAGGGCGTGGAGGGGAGGGCGTGGAGGGGGAGGGCGTGGAGGGGGAGGGCGTGGAGGGGGAGGGCGTGGAGGGGGAGGGCGTGGAGGGGGAGGGCGTGGAGGGGGAGGGCGTGGAGGGGGAGGGCGTGGAGGGGGAGGGCGTGGAGGGGGAGGGCGTGGCGGGGGAGGGCGTGGCGGGGGAGGGCGTGGCGGGGGAGGGCGTGGCGGGGAGGGCGTGGCGGGGGAGGGCGTGGCGGGGGAGGGCGTGGCGGGGGAGGGCGTGGCGGGGGAGGCGTGGCGGGGGAGGGCGTGGCGGGGGAGGGCGTGGCGGGGGGAGGCGTGGCGGGGGAGGGCGTGGCGGGGGAGGGCGTGGAGGGGGAGGGCGTGGAGGGGGAGGGCTGGAGGGGGAGGGCGTGGAGGGGGAGGGCGTGGAGGGGGAGGGCGTGGAGGGGGGGAGGAGGGCGTGGAGGGGGAGGGCGTGGAGGGGGAGGGCGTGGAGGGGGAGGGCGTGGAGGGGGAGGGCGTGGAGGGGGAGGGCGTGGAGGGGGAGGGCGTGGAGGGGGAGGGCGTGGAGGGGGGGGCGTGGAGGGGGAGGGCGTGGAGGGGGAGGGCGTGGAGGGGGGAGGGCGTGGAGGGGGGAGGCGTGGAGGGGGAGGGCGTGGAGGGGGAGGGCGTGGAGGGGGAGGGCGTGGAGGGGGAGGGCGTGGAGGGGGAGGGCGTGGAGGGGAGGGCGTGGAGGGGTGAGGGCGTGGAGGGGGAGGGCGTGGAGGGGGGGAGGGCGTGGAGGGGGAGGGCGTGGAGGGGGAGGGCGTGGAGGGGGAGGGCGTGGCGGGGGAGGGCGTGGCGGGGGAGGGCGTGGCGGGGGAGGGCGTGGCGGGGGAGGGCGTGGCGGGGGAGGGCGTGGCGGGGAGGGCGTGGCGGGGGAGGGCGTGGCGGGGGAGGGCGTGGCGGGGGAGGGCGTGGCGGGGGAGGGCGTGGCGGGGGAGGGCGTGGCGGGGGAGGGCGTGGCGGGGGGAGGGCGTGGCGGGGGAGGGCGTGGCGGGGGAGGGCGTGGCGGGGGAGGGCGTGGCGGGGGAGGGCGTGGCGGGGGAGGGCGTGGCGGGGGAGGGCGTGGCGGGGGAGGGCGTGGCGGGGGAGGGCGTGGCGGGGGAGGGCGTGGCGGGGGAGGGCGTGGCGGGGGAGGGCGTGGCGGGGGAGGGCGTGGCGGGGGAGGGCGTGGCGGGGGAGGGCGTGGCGGGGGAGGGCGTGGCGGGGGAGGGCGTGGCGGGGGAGGGCGTGGCGGGGGAGGGCGTGGCGGGGGAGGGCGTGGCGGGGGAGGGCGTGGCGGGGGAGGGCGTGGCGGGGGAGGGCGTGGCGGGGGAGGGCGTGGCGGGGGAGGGCGTGGCGGGGGAGGGCGTGGCGGGGGAGGGCGTGGCGGGGGAGGGCGTGGCGGGGGAGGGCGTGGCGGGGGAGGGCGTGGCGGGGGAGGGCGTGGCGGGGGAGGGCGTGGCGGGGGAGGGCGTGGCGGGGGAGGGCGTGGCGGGGGAGGGCGTGGCGGGGGAGGGCGTGGCGGGGGAGGGCGTGGCGGGGGAGGGCGTGGCGGGGGAGGGCGTGGCGGGGGAGGGCGTGGCGGGGGAGGGCGTGGCGGGGGAGGGCGTGGCGGGGGAGGGCGTGGCGGGGGAGGGCGTGGCGGGGGAGGGCGTGGCGGGGGAGGGCGTGGAGGGGGAGGGCGTGGAGGGGGAGGGCGTGGAGGGGGAGGGCGTGGAGGGGGAGGGCGTGGAGGGGGAGGGCGTGGAGGGGGAGGGCGTGGAGGGGGAGGGCGTGGAGGGGGAGGGCGTGGAGGGGGAGGGCGTGGAGGGGGAGGGCGTGGAGGGGGAGGGCGTGGAGGGGGAGGGCGTGGAGGGGGAGGGCGTGGAGGGGGAGGGCGTGGAGGGGGAGGGCGTGGAGGGGGAGGGCGTGGAGGGGGAGGGCGTGGAGGGGGAGGGCGTGGAGGGGGAGGGCGTGGAGGGGGAGGGCGTGGAGGGGGAGGGCGTGGAGGGGGAGGGCGTGGAGGGGGAGGGCGTGGAGGGGGAGGGCGTGGAGGGGGAGGGCGTGGAGGGGGAGGGCGTGGAGGGGGAGGGCGTGGAGGGGGAGGGCGTGGAGGGGGAGGGCGTGGAGGGGGAGGGCGTGGAGGGGGAGGGCGTGGAGGGGGAGGGCGTGGAGGGGGAGGGCGTGGAGGGGGAGGGCGTGGAGGGGGAGGGCGTGGAGGGGGAGGGCGTGGAGGGGGAGGGCGTGGAGGGGGAGGGCGTGGAGGGGGAGGGCGTGGAGGGGGAGGGCGTGGAGGGGGAGGGCGTGGAGGGGGAGGGCGTGGAGGGGGAGGGCGTGGAGGGGGAGGGCGTGGAGGGGGAGGGCGTGGAGGGGGAGGGCGTGGAGGGGGAGGGCGTGGAGGGGGAGGGCGTGGAGGGGGAGGGCGTGGAGGGGGAGGGCGTGGAGGGGGAGGGCGTGGAGGGGGAGGGCGTGGAGGGGGAGGGCGTGGAGGGGGAGGGCGTGGAGGGGGAGGGCGTGGAGGGGGAGGGCGTGGAGGGGGAGGGCGTGGAGGGGGAGGGCGTGGAGGGGGAGGGCGTGGAGGGGGAGGGCGTGGAGGGGGAGGGCGTGGAGGGGGAGGGCGTGGAGGGGGAGGGCGTGGAGGGGGAGGGCGTGGAGGGGGAGGGCGTGGAGGGGGAGGGCGTGGAGGGGGAGGGCGTGGAGGGGGAGGGCGTGGAGGGGGAGGGCGTGGAGGGGGAGGGCGTGGAGGGGGAGGGCGTGGAGGGGGAGGGCGTGGAGGGGGAGGGCGTGGAGGGGGAGGGCGTGGAGGGGGAGGGCGTGGAGGGGGAGGGCGTGGAGGGGGAGGGCGTGGAGGGGGAGGGCGTGGAGGGGGAGGGCGTGGAGGGGGAGGGCGTGGAGGGGGAGGGCGTGGAGGGGGAGGGCGTGGAGGGGGAGGGCGTGGAGGGGGAGGGCGTGGAGGGGGAGGGCGTGGAGGGGGAGGGCGTGGAGGGGGAGGGCGTGGAGGGGGAGGGCGTGGAGGGGGAGGGCGTGGAGGGGGAGGGCGTGGAGGGGGAGGGCGTGGAGGGGGAGGGCGTGGAGGGGGAGGGCGTGGAGGGGGAGGGCGTGGAGGGGGAGGGCGTGGAGGGGGAGGGCGTGGAGGGGGAGGGCGTGGAGGGGGAGGGCGTGGAGGGGGAGGGCGTGGAGGGGGAGGGCGTGGAGGGGGAGGGCGTGGAGGGGGAGGGCGTGGAGGGGGAGGGCGTGGAGGGGGAGGGCGTGGAGGGGGAGGGCGTGGAGGGGGAGGGCGTGGAGGGGGAGGGCGTGGAGGGGGAGGGCGTGGAGGGGGAGGGCGTGGAGGGGGAGGGCGTGGAGGGGGAGGGCGTGGAGGGGGAGGGCGTGGAGGGGGAGGGCGTGGAGGGGGAGGGCGTGGAGGGGGAGGGCGTGGAGGGGGAGGGCGTGGAGGGGGAGGGCGTGGAGGGGGAGGGCGTGGAGGGGGAGGGCGTGGAGGGGGAGGGCGTGGAGGGGGAGGGCGTGGAGGGGGAGGGCGTGGAGGGGGAGGGCGTGGAGGGGGAGGGCGTGGAGGGGGAGGGCGTGGAGGGGGAGGGCGTGGAGGGGGAGGGCGTGGAGGGGGAGGGCGTGGAGGGGGAGGGCGTGGAGGGGGAGGGCGTGGAGGGGGAGGGCGTGGAGGGGGAGGGCGTGGAGGGGGAGGGCGTGGAGGGGGAGGGCGTGGAGGGGGAGGGCGTGGAGGGGGAGGGCGTGGAGGGGGAGGGCGTGGAGGGGGAGGGCGTGGAGGGGGAGGGCGTGGAGGGGGAGGGCGTGGAGGGGGAGGGCGTGGAGGGGGAGGGCGTGGAGGGGGAGGGCGTGGAGGGGGAGGGCGTGGAGGGGGAGGGCGTGGAGGGGGAGGGCGTGGAGGGGGAGGGCGTGGAGGGGGAGGGCGTGGAGGGGGAGGGCGTGGAGGGGGAGGGCGTGGAGGGGGAGGGCGTGGAGGGGGAGGGCGTGGAGGGGGAGGGCGTGGAGGGGGAGGGCGTGGAGGGGGAGGGCGTGGAGGGGGAGGGCGTGGAGGGGGAGGGCGTGGAGGGGGAGGGCGTGGAGGGGGAGGGCGTGGAGGGGGAGGGCGTGGAGGGGGAGGGCGTGGAGGGGGAGGGCGTGGAGGGGGAGGGCGTGGAGGGGGAGGGCGTGGAGGGGGAGGGCGTGGAGGGGGAGGGCGTGGAGGGGGAGGGCGTGGAGGGGGAGGACGTGGACCTGTCCTCGGGCCTGTGCAAAGGAGCTTTTAGGTGGAGTGCTGTGCGCGCAGTACTGGCCCCAGGCGGCGGCCCCAGTCAGGGCACAGGGAGAGCAGCGGCGCCCTCGGCCTCGGTCCGGGCAGTATGGACCGACCTAAGAGGGGAGGCAGACCCCTCCAGCCCGGGTAAGAAACCTGCATAGGAGAAGGACACTCCGATATAAAACCTACGACCCAAGGACCTCGCTGCCACATCCCAGCTTGCTTGGCCACAGCACACGAACCATGGGATTAACCTACTAACACAACAAGAACACACCAACTTCTGACAGACAGCAGTGGATTTGAAATGTTAATGGTGCTGTAATAGCATTCTGAGAACCACCACGCTGGCCCATGAGTTTCAATAAATTAAAGCATTGCTGATTCAAAAGTAACAGCAAAGCAAATTTAACTGTTAGAAACAGAATTACCTTTAAAGAAATTGCTCGAGACAAAAATTGAGAACAAAGAACATTTATTATACAACAATGCAAAGTTGGGTGCTTCCCCTTACCCTGGGAATACACACATAGACTGGGGCTCACCCAACTTTTTTACAGTTTATCTCAGTATAGGAATAACCCCCCCCATACATTCTTCTGCCTCCTGCTGGAGAGGTTTGGCATTAGGCAATCCTGCCTGCCTACGTGGTGTTTCTGTGCACTTGGAGGACCAGGGGGTATCCTGTAGGTGTCTTCTCATGTCATTATCCCCATTGTCCTTATTGATAACCTTGCCCTTGTCCCCATTCACACCTTTCCAACTCTCAGAGCTACAGTCCCTTCATATGCAGAGTTCGCCAATCCTGTCTAGGGTTTACTAATTAAATATGCATAACTTGATAAATCTGTGTATGGCTTACTAATTATATATGTAGAACTGGCTAATACTGTCTAAGGTTTTCTAATTATTTATGCAAGCCTTGCTAATTCTATCTGGGGCATGGAGACCCTTATCTCGTTCAGACTAACTCTACTTCTATCATCAATTGTCTGTCCTATCTCCTTCAGTTAGTGAACTTGCTGATCTCTAGGAGATTACTCAGACAGTGTCAGCTTCCTGCCTTCTAATATCATTTACTTATGTATCAATTTTATTTTCTTCATTTCTTCATGTTAATATTGCAATATCAGTTTTTCTCATCTCTCACAACTGCATAAAGTTACATCAGAACCTGAAGAAGTCCTCTAAAATTACAGTACATTTGGCATTCTCCCAGATGCTAGACCCTAGGGCTAAACCAAAGTAGCCCATTGCACCTCTTCATATTTTTGGTAACACAGCATACAGCAGGGGTCAAAACCCAATCTTTCCTATCTTGATGTACACCATAGTGACTTACTCGGCTGTCAAGAGTGGAACGAGATCTTAAAGTAAAATTTGCAATTTTTATCCTGAGAGTATTTCTTCCCCCCCCCCCCCCCCCCAAGAAATTTATCATGGAATGGATTCTGGAATTTGATGCAATGGATTGGCACAAAACAATCACTTGGCCAGATTCATCTCCGCACTCCACAGTATGGACACAATTTTTCAACTGTAAAGAAATTAGAAATTTAGAATGTAATCATGCACCTTCAAGAGAAGATAACACTTTTTGCTTCCAAAATATTGCTGCTCAAATTGCATGTTCATTCTCAATGCACGAGCGAAATTGAGCAGATTCTTGTAAATGCATAAATTGCATGTTCATTCCCAATGCACGAGTGAAATTGAGCAGATTCTTGTAAATGCATAAATTGCATGTTCATTCCCAATGCATGAGTGAAATTGAGCAGATTCCTGTAAATGCATAAATTGCATGTTCATTCCCAATGCATGAGTGAAATTGAGCAGATTCTTGTAAATGCATAAATTGCTTTTAGTAAAGACTTACAAAAATGATTGAAACTGACTTGCAAGAGATAGTAAGCATCTTGGGTATGAAATACAAAAGGTGCCATTGCATTTAAAATGGCCACAAATTCTATTTACTTCGTTAACACAAAGTTGAATTTAATTGAGGAAAAGTTTGCCACGAGTTCCATGTGAGCCCTGGCATCCATATGTTCTGGCCAAGAAAACTCAAGTGGCCAACTTGAATTTATACAGTAATTTTGTAATAGTAATAATATTTTTTTTAAAAATCACTCTCCAAGCTCTGAAATCAGCCAATAGAATTGTTTTGGAGAATATGGACAAGTACTCCCAAGAACCAAATAAAATTAAAGGAAATCAGCTGGTGCCTAAATTTTCAATGCTCACTCATGCAGAGAGCTACATCCAAACAAGAGATTTTACAAATACACCCTGTACTTCACAATCAGATCAATACTTAAGTTTGAAATTAAACTGTGACAAAGCTGAGCACTTTGCATGCTTATAAAAATGAATATACTATTAGAGATTGCCTGATTACAAGATTGCCCAAATCCTAAATGTAATTAAATCCATTTTGCAATGAATCTATATTTTGACAGTAAAAATTACTAGAAAGGCTAAAGTAGTTAGAAACAAATAAAGATGTGTTAGTTTATTGAAACATCCAAAAAGCAGTTGAACCAATACATATTTCCAAATTAAAGACAAGAAAACCAATTCATCATGAGGTCATTCAATAATAGAAGGCATTTCAGCATGGCATGATTCTCAGTCAAATATTTACCCCATTTACCAGAAACCTTCAACAGGTTAAGCTCCCCAAATTTGTCACTGAAACTTCTATTCAAAAAAATTGTGCTGCTATTTAGCTAAATATTTCAACCCAGAAGACCTCAAAACCCAGAAGCAATAGAAATTCACCAGGACAAATGGTTACTTAAACAAAAGTTGCTTTTAATTATCTTTAAACATGAAAATAGGATCAAACTTTAACTTATTACTATTAACTTTACCCCCTTATAATTCTAAGTGCATGTGTATGTAATGTGTATACACGTTCAGAAAAGTTCTTTGATTCACAGTCCAATTTCACTTCTCACAGTTCACTGGTTAGAGGCAATTCTTGTACTGTGCACAGAATTTAACATTTATGAAGTTCACCAGGCATTGGTGCTTGAAAGGTAAATGGTTACCACTCAGGAAGGTTCTTGTCAGTTTTCAGAGAGAGATTTGTTGCTTGTTGGACCCCCACAACTGATTCTTTCTGATCAGCCACTTCAGTGTCTTGCTGAAGAAACTTGCCCCATCAGGGTTTTCCAGATGATAACCTCTTTCTTTCAAGTCACCATAGAGTTCCTTTTTGTTTCCCTTATTTCAAGTGGAACATTATACAGCCAGCCATCTCCTCTTGTATGGACCACAAGGGCTTTGACCAGGCTGAACTAAGAACTCACAACCCATCTTCAAAAATGGGGTTTTTCCCACAAGCACCAGCTTGTCATGTTCCAGTCCCAGCTGCTGCTGCTAACTGTAGAACTGAATTATCTCTCTCTCTCTCTCACACACACACACACACACACACACACAGACAGATAAAACCACATGACCCTCTTAGAACAGCAAACTGCATTCAGACAGACTGTGGCATGGGACCCAATCTTCCAAGTCTGTTCATCTGTTGCTTTCCAAAATAATATTCCATTACTCCACAGCCTGTCCAATTGACACCTACTTGTGAAGTCTCTATAGGTACTCTTCAAAGTTTTTGCAAAGGCACTCGAGAGTCTGAACTGTCTGGCTTGAGCAGAGCTCTAGTATTTTAACTGAGATCTGTGTTGTGAAGTCCTGGTGTGTGACCTATACTAAAAAATTCCCCACAATTTATCTCCTTTAAAACATATCTATATACAATATAAAATGTAACATAATCCATTGCACCGATCTCAATGTTCATCCCTATACACCCACACCCACCTATCACAATTCTGCTCCAGCTGAAAACTCTTCTCCAACCCACCTCTAATTCATCCTCCCCACCATCAACCCATATGCTTGCTGCTCGAGCTTTCGGATATTAATCATGAACAACCATCTTGGCTGATTCCCATTTTTTCTCATGGAACCCAAAAATTTATTGTAGTAATCTTATCCTCAACTCATGACAAGATTCAAAAGCTAACATTTATGAGTTTCAACATAATTGTGTGACGCCTATTAATCAATAGAGTCATTAAAACAAAAATCTCTGATAAGAAAACATAATGAATGTACCAGCATTTTAAAAACACAAAAACACAAAAGGGGGGGGGGGGGGGGGGAAGAGATCACCAGGTAGAATTAAACTACCAGAATTAGGCTCCAAATAAATTAACTATAAATCTCAAATCAAACATTTAAAACACAACTTCTTTAACAAAGAAAAAAGTCTGAAGAGCAGTTTTTCAATACTGCACTTCAGAACAAACCCAGACCAGACTTGGCATTCAAGCCTAGTCAATAACAGGAACTCCCTCATAAATGTCCTGGTTTCCCGCTTGCAATTTTAGTACACTAGTCTGACAAGGTGAGGTTATAGAATAAAACTGACAGATGGCCAATGCAACTATCAGAACTGAAGTAATGATATCTTTATAACAAATGACATGAGCACCATTTGATGCAAATTTTTTTTAGTTGTGCTTTCTGTTTAAAATGTCCAAAAAGTTGCCAACAGCATATTTTCTGTTAATTCAGTTTTGTATGCATTGCACAGACATCGTGTCAGAATATTGATGGTAATAAATTCCAAATTAAAATGAATGAAAAATTCAAAAAACTATATTTCTCATAGAGGAAATCCAATTCATTTGATGAACTCTGATGTATCTAGTGTCTAACTCATGTGCAAACAATACATTTTGTAAATGGTTTGCCACAAATTCATAACATTTTATTGAATTTATTACATTATAAATTAGATTATGTTATCATATTTCCTGCTTGCATTTCCCAGGATTTACAATGGTATCTACGCAAAGTGATCCTTATGGGTGTCAGGCAGAAATCTTATTTTTTTTCTAAAAATCCAACTTGTTACGGAGTTGTCACAAGGGAAGAATGTTTCTACAAGCTTTCATTTTTTACCAATTAAAGGAGAACCCCATTAATCTGGCACATTGGAAATGTAATAGTGCTGAACTAGCAGATTTTCTGAACTCTTGGATAATATTCCCATTATACTCCAATGGATTATTTTATTTTTTTTTCAAACCATGTTAATTCATTGTAATGCAATAGGCTTTTTGATGAGTTTCAAGGGAGCATGGGAAACAGGAACTGGTTAGTTAAACACTGAAGCACCAGTATCACTAAATAATTGAATAACAAATTATTGCAGCGTTAATATGCTTTCATTCAGGATTTTAAAAACTTCTCACAAAAATTAGGGTATTTCTGAACTTAATATGTTTCTACCAGATTTGTTAGAGGAAGGAATCAAGCTTTCTTATTCAAATCCAAACATACCACATGATTAGGAAGTGAGGGGGAAAATTTTCCCATTTTTACCTACGCCTGTGCTTACATTTTTGCTCCAACTTTTCTTTCCCGACCCTCCTCCCCTCCTCCTCATCGTTTCTTGCTCTTCCTATCTCTCTACCTCTCACATCACCTATCGTTTATCATCTCTGGGCCTCTGCCCAAGCTTCTTTTCCCCCTTTAAATATGTAATTTCACCTGTTGTATCTACATCTTGATCAAGGCTTCTTAGATACTGTCTTTGAATTCGCCAAGTGTCAAGTAATTATTAGCAAGCCTGGAACTTTACAAAGGAAAAGAGTTTGCATCCAAAGAGAGCTATCTGATCACAATAAAAAAAAATTGATAAGAAAATGGAAATAAACAACCAGTTTAAGAAATATTACAAGCCAGTTTCGCTCCAGAGTTCTGTTTTTATTTATTTATTATGATTTCAAGGAACAAGGTGCAAATTTAACAGCAACAGTAAAATAATTTTGTTACTTTCAGCCCATGGTATTTATTATATTGCAATTTTGTTTCGAAGTACTGAATAATATAGAATTGTGACTTACAATGTCCAGCAAATGGATCATGTATGAGGAAGAAACAAAAAGTACAGAATACAATGCCAGAGAAACAGAAGATTGGGTTTGATTAGTATGTGGCAATGTTTATGCTCAGCAGGATACTCCTCCCATCCCACTTCCTTTAACTCTATCTACAGATCCTCCTATTAACTTTTTACATGTACTTATCTGGCTTCTCCTCAAATGTATTGAAATAGTTTGCCAAGGTTGCAGTCTGTTTTACACTCTCTTAATTGTGAACGCAATTCCTCATTGAATGCATCTTTCATTGTACATCTACTTTCCTCACGTTTCAAGACCAGTATCAGGAACTCATACACCCACCCTTAACCCTGTTTTCCAGAGTGAAAGGTTAGGTACAGGCTTTCCCCAAAGGTTTCAACCACCTGTCATTTCCAGCATCATCCTTAAACATTTTTGCTATACATTCCCTCTTGCCTCTAAAATTTATTTTGTGACACGAGGTGAAACCAATCATGGAGGTACCAAATTCCACCCTCCGCTCCCCCCACCCCCACACACACCAAATGGTTCAATCTGCACAACTATTAGGGTTGACAGTAGAGTCAGAAGCGATGAACAAGTGCTGCTGCTGCCCTGGGTCCATGGTAAACCACAACCCAACGCTAGATGTAGAATTAAAAACATATTTGAAAGGCTGATACTATTTTGAGCAAGCTGTCCGAATTTAAGTAGGAAACAAACAAAAAAAAAAATCACAATGTGCACAAAACTGTGACCTTGCAGCAGTACTTAGCAAATTGTCCAAAAATCAAAGTATGACTCAAACAGCAATGGCCTGACCAGTTCTATTGGAAGTATGAACTGCACAGAAAAACTATAGATGAGGAGAGAAAAATGTGGTGCCCATAACTACTCTGTAAATGAGAGTGCAAGCAGAATATGAATGCCTTTAGAACAGAGTCAAACTTTTTGCAGGCCCAGTATACATCAGTGCAATGATGTATACTGGGCCTTCTGAGTCATGGAAAGAACAATGGCAACAAGCTATCAGCCCCATAATACAGTGCTCACCTTTGCCCACCATGACACACCTCAAAACTTAGTCTCAGTGTTGACGGAAGGGGGAGATTTCAGTCCATGAGCCCGCGCCACCCAATTACACCCAAGTGACCAACAAACCCCATACATTTTGAAGGGTGAGAGAAAACCAAGGCACCTGAAGGAAACCCATGCAGATGAGGGCAAAATGTACAAGCTCCTTATAGACAGCACCGAATATGCACCAGGATATTGTGTTAACGACGACACGAACTGTGTATAACCAACATTTAAATTGTGTATTTAATACAACATTCCAAAAAAAGTTAAAAGAATGGAGAACACCAGAAATAGAATTTCTAATGTGTATTGTAAAATCATATAAAGATTTTAAAAAGTGATACTGAAGACAAGAACCACATATATTTAAAGAGTGCTGGTCAGAAGTGCAATGCAAGAGGAAATGTTTGGAGAGTACAAGTGAGGTAATTTATGCAAATCCCAATATCTATGGTAGCCATTGGACATGATACTAGAAGTATAAAAAAGTGTCCAAGAAGGAAAACTTTCAGAATTGAACATTGGGCTGAAAGAACTGAATCACAATGGGAACAAGATATGGGATTTAGACATCAATGAATAAAGCAAATACTCAGAATTTCATAACATGGGCTAAACCACCAAGGTGGAACACAAATAGTTATTACACAGAGATGATCATTCAGGTCATTGTTTATTGGTCAGCACTACATTTTGCTTCAATCCAAAAGTAAAACTTTCTAGCTTCTCCCATAGACCTGTATCATTTAGCTGGCATGGTTAGAATAGTGGTTAGCGTAAGCAACCAGGGTTTGAATCTGACACTGTATGTAAGGAGTTTGTACATTCTCCCTGCGACCTGTGTTAATTTTCTCTGGGTGTCCCAGTTTCCTCCCACCCTCCAAAAATGCATAGGGTTGGTAGGTTAACTGGGTGTAATTAGGTGGCATGCACTTTATGGGCCAGAGGGCCTTCTACTGTGTTCTATCATTAAAATTAAACATTTAGTAGGCTTCAAATGTTTACTAATCAACTTTTGATCAGCTCTGTTGAAGACTTGCATGGTTTTAAAATACATAGTACATTAGAAATTCCACTTCATGTGTTCCCATTCTTTTATTGAAGTACCTTTGTCATTACCTCCACAACTGAGGAATCTAGTATGTGCACAATTACCTTCCACAATGCTTCAATTAAGTCCTTGCTTTGGTTAATCTTAAGATGGGATACAAATAATCTATATACTATCCATAATTAACTCACAAAAAAATCTGTCAATACTGTGGTTGAAGTAAATAAAACAAAATGTTGGAGAGGCTCAGCAGATCAAACAGTCTCCTTTATGTAGCAAAGGTAAAAATACATGACCGACATTTCAGGCTTGAGCCCTTCAACAAAGTATGAGAAAATGCTGGCAGGCATCCGAACAAAAGTGGGGGGGGGGGTTGCAAAGGCAGGAAATGATAGGTGGAGAAGGAAGGGGAGATGGCTGCAATGATGGGTGGAAGAACTGGAAAGACAGGAAATGGGAGAGAGGAAAGAAAATGTGAGCAGGTAGAATGGAAAGCTGTAAACTCAATGATGATGAGGTGCTAATCAAAACAATCTTCCAATCAGCAGCCAGTCTCTCCGATGAGGAGAATGCCACAAAGGGAGCACCAGATGCGGTAAATAAGCCCTTTGTATGTACAAGTGAAGCAATGCTTCACTTAGAAGGCCTGTTTGGGGCCCCAGACCGTGTTGAGGGAGGAGGTGTGGGTGCAAGTGTTGCACCTCCTGCAGGCACAAGGGAAGGTGCATGAGAGAATCGCAGAGGGAGCAGTCCCTGCGGAAGACTAAGAGAGGAGGAGAAAGAAAAAGGTGGAGACTGAGAAATTGAGGGAAAGGGATCGAATCCATTCAGGGAACAGGATATGAGGAAGTGTAGTCCTGGTAGCTGTGGGAGATGGAGGATTTATAGTATATGTCATTGGAAAGCTTGTCTCCCGAGATGGAGCCAGAGAGATCCAGGAAGGGGAGAGTGTTACTGGAGATGGCCCAGGTGAGTTTGAGATCAAGGTGGAAATTGGTCGCCAAGCAGATGAGGTAGATAAGCTCATCACAGGTGCATGAGGCAGCCCCAATGTACCCGTCAATATACTGGAGGAAGAGTTGAGGGGACTTACTTGTGCTGTGTCCTACCTCATTTCTCCACCTATCATCTCCTGCCTATGCACCCCCCCCCCCCACTCTTTTATTCGGACGACTGCAGCATTTTCTCTTACTTTGATGAAGGGCTCAAGCCCGAAACATCGGTTATATATCTTTACCTTTGCTACATAAAGGACACAGTTTGACCTGCTGAGCTTCTCCAGCATTTTGTGTTTTTGCTATATATTATCCATAATCTCTCTCTCCCCCCCTCCCCCATCCGAGATTAAAAAATCTTGTAGAACAGGTTATTTGACCAGAATGCATTCTATTGATGAGTAAATCTTGTGAATTGATTAGCCTCCTTTTTCTCCCCCAACTATTTTACATCTTGTAAGTAATCAATCTGGTTCGATTATAATGCAAGAATAATGTTATTGGATTGGTTTAGTTAAAAAAAATGCCATGATCTTCACTGCTACATCTTAAACCAGCAACAACAGAAGATGCAATTCAAAAGGATTAAATTTTAACTCTATATTTATTAATGACTATTAACAATGAAATGTCGTAACCCAATTAACCCCACTATAAGTATCTATAGCAAATATAGATATTGTAATATTGTAGCGGCCCACTCCATGGACAGGCACAGCGGCCATCGAACACGGCAATCGGGCAGACAGCACGCGGGAGGAGACACCCACTCCCATAGGCCGCAGGAACAGCAGTTGAATCAGCCCATCGCAGCCAGCGGATTGCAGGGGTGTCCAATCCAGGCCTGTTCATCCAGGACAACCAATCAACAGCTGGCCTTGCTCAAGCCACGCCCCGGTGGTGACACAGCTAGCTGCCTATAAAAGGCAGAGCTGCAGCCCAATAAAGTCAGTGTCGATTACACTCCCTTGGTGTGCAAGTCTTCTTTCCATCCAAGCTATAACCATAGCAACCCAGCTACAGTATCATATATTTATAAACGTTTGTTTGTGAAAAACCCAGACCATTACAATCTGTGCCCACTATTCAAAAGAAAAAAAAATAACAACCCAGGTCAGTCAGTCAAGTAAGTCAGCCAAAAAGAGTCCACAGAATTCAATCTTAAAGTTCAATGTCCAAGTTCAGTTCTTTAACTGGTAACCAAGGGTATCTTATTGAACATTGGAGAGAGAAATGACTGGTATTGCATTGCTGCAAGTTTACAAATCCTTTTTCAAGGCTCTCTTAGATGACTTCCCTCAGTTCCCAAATTGGGCTTTCCAAATGAAAATGAAGAAACAAACCTCAGACCAGATCTTGTGCTGTGGTTGGCCTCACTTCATCTCGTTTATATAATCGAGCTTACAGTGCCCTGGGAGAATGCCCATGAGCGCAAGAAACTGAGGTACGATGAGCTTGCAGCTGATGTGCAGCAACATGGCTGGAAGACAAGGGTCCGACTGGTTGAAGTAGGTTGCAGAGGATTTATAGCCCCATCGACATCAAGGCTACTCAAGGAGTTGGGAGTGTGAGGAAAAATACACTGATAATTAGTCACAGTTCTTTCCAGAGCTGCTGAAAAGGGTAAGTCAGTGGCTCTGGATGAGGAGCAAGGATTCTATATGGGCCCCCAAGTGAATGAATGGCATCTAGGGATGTGCTGAGGACTCCGGGATTCACTGCTGAACCCTCCAGAGGTGTTGTGGGTCTATCAGCGAAACACTGAGGAAGGAGGGCACCCACTTGATAACCCAGAAGACTCCACCAGTCACTTGGCTACCCAGCAGAGTCCAGGCAGCAAGTCTCAGGAGTGCAATGAGGGACATTAACATCTAGTCCTACTTCACATGCACAAAGTTATACTGAAGATTTTATACAAAAATAATCATCCTCAGGGACTGAGTGAAAGTCTGTAAAATTACATCTTCACAGTGCAAAAAAACATGCCTTTTGGTCCACAGAGTCCACACCAATCTATGTTCATTTCAATTTTATTCCCCCACATTTCTATCTATTTCCTCCAGATTCTAACACTCACCAAAACTAGGACCAATTTACAGCAGCCACGTAACCTATCAACCAGCATATTTATGGTACGCAAAAGGAAACCAATGCAGTCACAAGGAGATTATGCAAACTCTAGTCAGCATTCGAGATCAGGATTGAATCCATAATCCTGGAGTTAAGATTAAAATGTTCTACTAGCTGGGTCATCCAAGATTCATGCTTTATTGTTTTCACAATACATATCACAATTTTTGAATAAAGTCCATTTTTGCCTGCTGTAAAGACAAAGAGGTACCATTAGCATTGCCTGGCACCCCAGCAAGAAGAAAAAGAAAAGCAAAAGAGTCTCTTCAGAATGCTGAGTTTCCATGAATTCGCATCCAGCACTCATAAAAACATTCGACCCTTCGAGCCTGCTCCGCCATTCAACGAGATCATGGCTGACCTTAAAGTTCAGTACCCCGTCCCCGCATTCTCTCCGTATCCTTTAATACCTTTATACTGAAGAAATATATCTAATTTCCTCTTAAATATATTTAATGAACCTGCCTCCACTGCCCTCTGTGGCAATGAATTCCACAGATTCACCACCCTCTGGGTAAAGAAATTCCTCCTCATCTCGGTCCTAAATGGTTTGCCTATTATCCTCAAACCATGGCCCCGGGTTCTGGATTTTCCCATCATTGGAAACATCCCATCTGCATCCACTCTGTCCAGTCCTGCCAGAATTTTATATGTCTCTATGAGATCCCCTCTCAATCTTCTAAACTCCAGCGAGTACAATCCCAATTTGCGCAATCTTTCCTCATAAGTCATTCCTGCCATTCCAGGTATCAGCCTGGTGAATCGCCTCTGCACTCCCTCCATTGCAATAACATCCTTCCTTAGATAAGGTGACCAATACTCCAGGTGTGGTCTCACCAAGGCCCTGTACAGCTGCAGTAAGGTATCCTTGTTCCTATGCTCAAACCCTCTTGATATGAAGGCCAACATACCATTTGCCTTTTTAACCGCCTGCTGTACCTGCATGCTCGCCTTCAGAGACTGGTGTACAAGTACTTCCCCATCTCTTAATCTATTGCCATTCAAATAGTAATCTGCCCTCCGGTTTGTATGACCAAAATGGATAACCTCACATTTATCCACATTGTAGTGCATTTGTCATGTATCTGCCCAGTCCTTCAATTTATCCAAATCACACTGGAGCTTCCTGACCCCCTCTTCCATGCACACAACCCCTCCTAGCTTAGTGTCATCTGCAAATTTGGAGATATTACATCCAATCCCCTCATCCAGATCATTAATGAAATTGTGAACAGCTGGGGTCCCAGTACAGATCCCTGTGGCACCCCACTGGTCACCGCCTGCCACTCAGAAAACAAGCCATTTATCTCAACTTTCTGTCTTCTACCTGCCAGCTAGTTCTCAATCCACATCAATACTTTTCCCCCAATCCCATGAGCCTTGATTTTGTAAGCCAGTCGTTTATGTGGGACCTTATCGAAGGCCTTTTGGAAGTCCAGGTACACCACATCCACTGGCTCTCCCCCATCTATTTTACCTGTCACCATCTCAAAAAATTCCAATAGATTTGTCAAGCACGATTTACCTTTTGTAAATCCATGTTGACTCCGTCCGTTCCCTTCTCTGCTAGTCATATGCTCCGCTATTACATCCTTAATAATGGATTCCATCATTTTGCCCACTACTGATGTAAGGCTCACCAGCCTATAATTCCTGCTTTTTCTCTACCCCCCTTTTTAAATAGTGGGGTAACATTAGCTACCCTCCAATCCATGGGTACTGATCCTGAGACTCCTGCAGCTTCTGATGGCTGCTCTAATTCACCACAAGCTATTATTAGCTGTATGATGTCCATCAAATTAAGATATTTATTGGCAACTATTTCAATGCCACAAATATCTACTTTTCTATGTAATTGTTTCAATATTTCATCTTGTAAATGAAAACTATTAGATTAAAAAATGTAAATAGAAAATGGTTCAACTGCATAATCAGATATATTGCATTGCAATTCTTAATATCCTTTGAACACGTTTATTGAGCAAAATATAAATGCAAAAAAAGACTTAAAACAACAATAGATCAACATTTAATGGTAACACATTAAATGCACTGACATAAGGATGCAATACACAAATATAGTGGAGAAACTCAGCAGGTTATGGAGCATCCATTGGAAGTAATGGGTAAGGAACATTTCAGGCTTGAGCTCTTCATTAGGTAGAAACAAAAACAAGCCTGAATAAAAGTGTGATGAGAGGCAGCAGGAGGAGAGGAGGGAGGAATGGGTAGAAGGAAGATCACAGGCTTACAGATTAAGAGGACATAGGTTGACAGCCCAAGCTCAAAACATTCGGCCCATTCAAAGTGCCGTGTAAAATGGAGTTAACCAGCCAATTTGCCTGGTTAGTTGCCCTAGTTACACAGTAGTTAGAAAGGGTCCAACCCAGTCAACCCCACCAGAATCCAACCGGGTTCTTGACCTACCTCAGAGGAGGTCAGGGAACCCAGTTAAACTTAGGTCATATCCACAGGCAATTTGAACAGGAAAATGGCTGACCCACTTATTATGGTGACGTCAGCACTTGCGTGCATCACTGGACAGCCAGCATCCGAACATCCGGTGGTACTTCGGGTGAGTGCATGACATGTTATCGCAGGGGCGGGATTCCCCCCTTAAATCACCATGTTGGCGATTTAGTGGCTAGATTCTCCTGCGACTTGAAAGGTGCTTCCAGCACCTTTACCCCAGAAATCGCACCCGGGTTCCAGGCGATTACCCTTTCTTTCTATGGATGTTGAGTGACCCACTGAGTTTCTCAGGCATATTTGTATATTGCACTCAACCCTAACATCTGCTGACTTTCTTGTTTAACTGACATAATTAGAGGTGCTAATTGGCATGATAAAAAGACAACATTCTTGTCCAATGATCACATACCCCCATTTCTTGATTTTTTTTGTTTTAAAAGTCAATTTAAAATACAAACTATGACATATAATATACAGAACAAAGGGATACTCACTCAACACAGGTCAACAAATATGTAATATAAATTATGACGATCAACACATTCTCTCAAAGAAGAGAGAAATAAACACAACATTCAGGTTTTAATAGGTAAAAATTGCAATTAAAATCAAATCCACTGGCTTTCTGACAACTGCAACAGAAGTAAAAGGGCAGTCAAATAAACAAATGGCCTGTAACTTTAAGTCATATTCATAAACTTTACATGTGCTGCGGTAGGGGGGGGGAAGAGATGGTGAGCAGATTCACCAAAAAATATCCCAATTTAAAACTATATACTTTATCAAAGTACAGTACTGAAAAATACGTTGGCATTTCAAAGAAATCAAGCAGGTCAGAGAACAAATGAAAGCAAATGTACGGTAAGTAGCAGATATAGCACAGCAAGTATCAAACATGATTTTTTTTCTGCAGTTTTACTGCATTTGCGCCAGGACAGTCACAGCCCTGGTGGGATGCAGGCACGTGCCTCGATAGTACCTGCCCAGTGATGCCGGTGATTATGGCCACTTTCTTCCTTCCAGGTGAGACAATCGCATCGCCGCCGCTCGCTGCTGTTGCACTCCTCAGCTGATCCATTGTGACTAACGCGGACCCACTAGTACCTGCCACTGACTCCTAATTCACGTCTCTTCTCCCCGATTTAATGCGACTCGCACTTCCGCGTAGCGAAGGAAGCGGACCGGTACTAAGTGGCAACGGACTGAACCACCCTAGCAACCAACCGCCTCCGCAGCTACTCCTGGTCCTCCAACGGCAGCGACGCCTACTGGAGTAGAAATGCTTCCATTGCAATCAAAAAATCTACAATCTGAAATATTAAGTAGAAATGCTGGAAAATTCAGCAAATCAGGCAGCATTTGTGGAAAGAGAAAGAGAGTTAAAATTTCGAGGACATATAGAATGTTGTGGTTCTTATCATTAATTGTTCTGCTTTAAAGTGAATGCATTTTATTGACTTGATACTATCGGGATAACGTACATTTGGAAATATTGGAGCTCCATGTATTTTTAAACAATCTCGAAATCACCCTGCTGCAAATGTACACATAACATGATAGCTGCTTCTATGGAACAAGCATCAGGGCAGTGCATGTCCTAATTGGATCATGTATTTTTAAAGATTTCAGGATGTGACTAGGTATAGATAGACAGAAAGCTTGGATGAAAGATGAGTTGTTTTAAAGAATGTTTTGAAGGTGGGGGGAAACGCTGATAAAGCGGGACGAAGGAAGAAAATACCAAATTTTGGCACCTTCTTCAAAAATGTAGTTCAACTGCAAAGTCTGCTGACCCGGTCATTGTAGAGGAGAAACTCAGCAGGCCACGCCGCTTTTGGAAGCAGTGAAGGGAGCCAATGTTTCGGCCTTGATCCCTTGCCCATGTATGAACCAACAAAAAAAGCAGGCAGACGCTTTAATTTAAAAAAAAGTGAGAAGAGGAAGGAAGGGGCAGGGCAGGAGTACGGGCAAGAAGTCATGGGTGGAAATGAGTGGGAGGATTTTTTTAAAAAGCCAAGAAGTGGTGAGGGAAGGGTAAAGGGTGCTGAACAAAAACTGGAGAAGACGATGATTGTTATATAGAGAATTTAGGTTAAAATGACTCAAGTTAAAATGTGATGATTAATCATAAAAAGGGAAGCCAGAACGGACAGGGAGCTTACTAGCAGCCAAGGACAAAAGCTGAATATGTTTTTTTAAAAACCTATCTTTTCATGGTCATAGTGAGAGACATGCAGGAGACAAAGGATTGATAAGAAGGGTGAGAAACAGAATTTAGTGTATGTAGAGTTCACAGCGTACGTAACGAACGTGATAATTAAAAATGCAGTTATACTTAGAATGCTTTTGCAATACTAACCAATTAAAACAGTATTAATAAGAAGGGGAAGGGAAAACAATAAGGGTATAAAAATCAATGCACTGTATGTATCGGGGCTTAACTGGTGAGAAACCAGTTGAGTCCAACTCTGCAGACTTGTAAATAAAGCTTGTCGTGTCATCAGTTTTAAAGAGACTCATGTGTGAGAAGTTTTATTTCTGACAAATGGGGGCTTGTCCGGGATCTACACTCCGGCCGTGAGGGGAGGCGAGAAGAGGGACATCGGAGGCGGTGCACCCCGCTGAGTTCAGCGGCTCCTAGTCCCTTGCTCGTCGCTTCGGGCCGCTTGAGTGAGTGGTATCCGGACAGGGTGACACGACAAGACGGAGAGGAGAAGGGTGACGGTTCAATCCCCGGGAAGACACCGGTAAGTGACGACTTACGATTGTGGTGTGGGGATTGGGTAACAGGTGTAACGGGATACACCTGTTTGGATAAAAAAACCTAACATAATAGATCAGGTATAGAGCTTTTGTCGTGGCATGAGGACCCTGTCGTGGGACTCTAGGATAGACCCCAGGGAAACCTCGGCGGTAACCGAAGGAGGGACAGCACCTCCGACGAAGTGCCGAGAAGAGAGGGGTCAACCCCAGGGAAACCTCAGCGGTAACCGAAGGAGGGACAGTACCTCCGACGAGGCGTCTGAGAAGAAGGGAGTAGGGTCCAGAACGAGAGGGTCCTCAGCAACGATAAACAGATCTAGGTGGGAAAATGGGAGGATCAAAATCTAAGGGCTCGTCTGAAAATTCAGGACAATTCCTGGGAGTACCCCTTGACAGCCCTTTGGGGAGAATGTTTGAAAATTGGGATAGTAATAGATATCGGGACAAAAACAAGAAAAAGATGGTCCAATATTGTCTCCATTGGTCAAAACAACCTATTAAAGGTTCCTCGGTCTGGTGGCCGAAATTTGGATCTGATGAGGATTGGGTTAGACAAGCATTAAACATATATGTAAATTCGAGACCAAAGGTGAATCAAGAAGAGTCAGCATATGCATTTTGTTGGGTTCCCTGGCCAGGATCCTTAACAGAATGTTTTAAATTGAGAGTGGCAGGAGAAAAGAAATGGGAACCTCTGGACAACCTTCCCCCTCCTTATATTCCCCCGGTGCCTACTGCGCCCGAGGAAAGCTTATTACCGGAGGGGAAAGGTGATGAATCTGATTGCCCCGAAGGGGGCCGGGATAAAAAGGATGAATTAAGGGAGTCGGACCCTAAACTTCCACCGGTAAACCGACCCTGGACAAGATCCCAGACTGGTCCAGGACCATCAAAATTTTCAATAAGCCTAAATCCCCTGAGGGAAGTTCCTATGGGAGGACCGGGAGGGGGAACGGGATATGTGAATGTTCCCCTAACTAGTACAGAGGTGCGAGGATTTAAGAAAGAAATGAAAAAGTTATTAGAAGATCCTATAGGACTGGCTGAACAGCTTGACCAATTCTTGGGACCAAACACATATACGTGGGAAGAGATGCAGGCAATAATGGGAACATTATTTTCACCCCAGGAGAGGCAGATGATTCGACGGGCTGCCCTCCTCATGTGGGAATATGAACAACCTGGGGACCCTAGACCCCATGAACAAAAATATCCCCTAAATGAACCCAGGTGGGACAAACGAACACCCGAGGGATTGGCAAGTATGAGACAATATAGAGAGTGGACAATTAAAGGGATACGGGAGGCTGTGCCAAAGGGTCACAATTTTACCAAGGCATTTGGGAACCACCAGGGGAAAGACGAGTCCCCTACTGATTTTTTGGAGAGGGTGAGAAAGAATGTCCAACAGTATGCTGGTGTGGACCCTAGTACACCAATGGGTGAACAGCTTATTTAAATTGAATTTGTTTCCAAATCATGGCAAGACATTAGAAAGAAACTAGAAAAGGAGGAGGACTGGAGCGAAAAACCCCTAAGTGACCTGTTAAAAAAGGCGCAAAAAGTATATGTGCAGAGAGAAGAAGAAGATCAAAAGAGGGCGACAAAGGTTATGGTACAGACTATCCGACAGATGAATGCTGAATCCAGAGGGGAAAGAAAACAAAACCTTCCTCTAAACAATCCAAGATATCCAAGAGAGGGAAGACCCCGGAGGTTCGTTAAGTGCTATTACTGCAATGAGGAAGGACACTTTAAGAGGGAATGCCCCCGATACAAGAGGGAACTGCGTGCCCTCGAACTTATGGAAGAAGATTAGGGGTGTCAGGGGTTCCAAATGTTAGGGACCAAATACAAGAGGGAACCCCTGGTAAAACTAAAAATTGGTCCCAAGGGAGAAGAGGTGGTGTTTATGGTGGACACAGGAGCGGAACGAAGTAGTGTAATAACTGTGCCAATCGGAACTGAGCCTATAAAAAGTAATTTGACAATTTCTGGGATAGAAGGAGCTCCCAGAATGGTATCAATAATTCCCCAAGTAACAGTGAAACTGGAAGAAAGAGAAGGGGTACAAGACCTCTTGTTATTACCTTCGGCTGGATTTAACCTCCTAGGAAGGGACTTACAGGCTCTCCTAGGTTTGGGTGCTCTCCCTGTGGACGGAGAAGTGCGAGTCCACCTTTGCGCTTTAAAGGAAGAGGATGAACGGCAGATTGACGAGAGAGTCTGGTATAAGGAGGGAAATCGAGGAGGTCTGGACATCCCACCTTTACATGTCACATTAATACCAGGTCATCAGCCGGTAAGGAAACGTCAGTATCCTATTTCTTTGGAAGGGAGAAAAGGGCTACAGCCGGTAATTGAGACTTTAATACGAGACGGACTATTAGAAGAATGCATGTCACCTTATAACACCCCTATACTCCCAGTAAAAAAGTCAGATGGATCCTATCGCCTAGTTCAGGATCTAAGAAGTTTGAATGCTATTGTTCAGACCCGCCACCCAGTGGTGCCTAATCCCTATACTATTATGAGTCGGATTCCCCCAGACCATGAGTGGTTTAGTGTTATCGACTTGAAGGATGCCTTCTGGACTTGTCCGTTAGAAGAGGAAAGTAGAGATATGTTTGCGTTTGAATGGGAAAATCCATGGACAGGTAGACGGAGACAGTTTCGGTGGACTGTATTGCCCCAAGGGTTCACTGAATCTCCAAACCTGTTTGGACAATGCTAGAACAAATCCTGATGGACTATCCACAATCTGATGATTCCCAACTAATGCAGTATGTGGATGATTTACTATTATCAGGACCCAAGGAACAAGAAATGAGGAGAGAGACCATTAGACTCTTGAATTATCTGGGGAAAAAGGGTCTACGAGTGTCCAGAAACAAGTTACAGTTTGTTGAGAAAACTGTGATATATCTGGGACACCAGATAAGTAAAGGACAGAAACGGATTACCCCTGAACGGATTGCGGGAATCACTAGAATGCCGTTACCCCGTAATAAGAAGGAAATAAGACAATTCCTGGGACTCTTAGGTTACTGTAGGTTATGGATAGAGGACTACTCAGCTTTGGTGAAGTTTATGTATGAAAAACTGACAAATGAAAATGAATATCCATTGAAATGGACCCAGGAGGAGGAGGGATGGTTCGAGGACTAGAAGCATCGCCTGACACGAGCCCCAGTACTCACTCTGCCCTCTTTAAAACAGCCCTTCCAGCTATTTGTCACTCATAACCAAGGAACAGCTGTGGGAGTTTTAACACAGGAAAAAGGCGGTCAGCGACACCCAGTGGCTTTCCTTTCCAAAATGATGGACCCAGTGTCTCGCGGATGGCCGACGTGTATCCAGGGAGTAGCGGCTGCTGCTCTGTTGGTAGAGGAAGCACGTAAACTTACTTTTGGAGGAAAGATGACTGTGTACACCTCCCATTCTGTGAGTGTTTTATTAACACAAACTGCCCATCGATGGCTGACTGATTCTCGCATATTAAAGTATGAAACCATTTTAATGGTCGGAGAAGATCTACAGTTTGCAAAGATTAATAGCTGCAACCCAGCTCAGTTTTTATACGGCAGTGAAACAGAGAGAGAGGTGGAGCACGACTGTGTCGAGTTGACAGATCTTCAGACCAAGACCCGAGAAGACCTTTGCGATACTCCGCTGGGAGAAGGATATGAATTCTACATTGATGGCTCCGCCAGATGTGTTGACGGAATGAGAAGAAATGGGTATGCTATAATAGAAGGAAATACTTGGAAAGTAGTAGAATCCACGAGACTACCCGGAAGCTGGTCAGCACAATCCTGTGAACTATATGCCTTGCAGAGAGCCCTCAAAATACTGGCAAAGAAAATTGGAACGATTTACACAGATTCCAAATACGCATACGGAGTAGTGCATACCTTTGGTAAGATCTGGAAGGAGCGTGGTCTAATTACATCAAGAGGAAAGGAATTGGCACACGAACAGATGATTACTCTGACTCTAGAAGCCTTAACATTACCCCAAGAAATAGCAGTGGTCTACATACCAAGCCATCAAAGGGGAGATAACCCGACAGCAATTGGAAACAGACTGGCTGATGAAGAAGCCAAAAGAGCAGCCATGCAACAAGAAGTCCGTTTGCTGACTTTAATCCCAATAAGGCAAGGCATAAAGACAGCTCCCATTTTCACTGCTAAAGAAGAAAAGAACATGGATCAGCTGGGCGCAAGCCAGTTACCTGATGGAACATGGAAAACACCAGATGGAAGAATTGTTCTAAATAAAGAAATAACTCGCAATATTTTAAAACACCTGCATCAACAGAGCCACTGGGGCACCCAAGCCTTATGTGACACAGTGCTTCGAGAATATGTGTGTAAGGGAATCTACACCTTGGCCCAACAAGAGGTGCAAAATTGTTACCTATGCACAAAAATTAATAAGAAGATAATGAGGACAGGGACCATGGGAGGTCAACCATTAGCCATACGCCCTTTTCAACGTATCCAGATCGACTTCACAGAGTTACCTCAAGTTCAAAGATGGAAATATCTGTTGGTGATAATAGATCACTTTACCCGATGGGTAGAAGCCTTCCCAACAATAAATACTACAGCCTCTACAGTAGCTCGCCTCCTCCTAGAGCAGATAATCCCCAGATATGGTATAATGGATTCTATAGACTCAGACAGGGGTCCACATTTTTCTTCAAAAATCCAACAATTGATTTGTGATGCATTACAGGTCTCTTGGAAATTACATACCCCTTGGCATCCACAAAGCTCAGGGAAGGTCGAGCGTATGAATGGAACACTAAAAATCCAATTGACAAAGTTAATGGTGGAAACTAAAATGCCTTGGATAAAGTGTCTGCCCCTAGCCTTATTGAGAATTCGTACTGCCCCACGAAAAGATGTAGGGCTGTCCCCTTATGAAATGATGTTTGGGCTTCCCTTCTGGAGTACAGTTGAGGGGTGTCCCACCTTGGGGGAAGGGGATATATTTGTTAGGAACTATTTACAGGCACTGTCACGCTCTCTTGCAGATTTACGAAAGAGAGGACTATTGGCACAAACACCGCCTTTAGACTTTTCTTTACACAAAGTGGAACCAGGAGACTGGATTCTCATCAAGACCTGGAAAACTGAAAAACTCCAGCCCCAGTGGGAAGGTCCATACCAAGTTCTCTTAACTACAGAAGCTGCAGCACAAACAAGAGAGAAGGGGTGGACACACGCATCCAGATTTAAGGGACCTGTAGAGGCGCCACAGGACCCTGATACGAACTCAGATTGGACTTGTATTCCTGGAGAAAAACCTCTTACCTTACGATTTCGCAAAAAGACTTAATTCACAATGTTATTGTTATGTTCTTTGATTTTTCTTAGTTTGCCTATGTCTTTATCAGGTGTGAAATGTAAGAAATGCAGAGATACAGTGGTCCTGTTTCAGGACCACATTTGGGGAAGAAAGGAAGGTAATTTCATTTCCCATACCTCAGTTCCTGAGAAATGTTGGGCAGAAAATACCACCCAACATCCATATACCCCTTGTGTGGAAAAAGAAGGAAATAATATGGGTCATTATATACAGATTCCTAATACCACTCCTTTCCCTCTTAACGGTTGGAAAGGTGACTCAAGCCCACCATGCCCTGATGGACTCTGGTTTTGCATACACCAACGTACTGTTCCAATGAGAAGTTACACTCCACACCCGAAATTGCCTGTCCCTTTAAGACAGCCGGACTTAGTTCGAGTCCATCCAAATAACCATGAAAGTTTCGGTCATGCAGTTGGGGGAAATAACCTTTTTGTAGATCTTGCAACTAAAATTGCAGGAACTTTTAATGTAACCAATTGTTGGGTCTGCGGGGGTCCACGGATGAATTCATATCTATATATATTACACACATTTTAAAGAGAGAAAGGGGTGGATTGTTATATAGAGAATTTAGGTTAAAATGACTCAAGTTAAAATGTGATGATTAATCATAAAAAGGGAAGCCAGAACGGACAGGGAGCTTACTAGCAGCCAAGGACAAAAGTTGAATATGTTTTTTTAAAAACCTATCTTTTCATGGTCATAGTGAGAGACATGCAGGAGACAAAGGATTGATAAGAAGGGTGAGAAACAGAATTTAGTGTATGTAGAGTTCACAGCGTACGTAACGAACGTGATAATTAAAAATGCAGTTATACTTAGAATGCTTTTGCAATACTAACCAATTAAAACAGTATTAATAAGAAGGGGAAGGGCAAACAATAAGGGTATAAAAATCAATGCACTGTATGTATCGGGGCTTAACTGGTGAGAAACCAGTTGAGTCCAACTCTGCAGACTTGTAAATAAAGCTTGTCGTGTCATCAGTTTTAAAGAGACTCATGTGTGAGAAGTTTTATTTCTGACAATGATGATGCCACAGGCTTGCATAATGCCCAGACATAATTTTAGGTGCTGTTACTCCAATTTACCAGTGCAACAGGCCCTGGGCAGACATGTCAGTGGGAATGGTGTGCGGAAATAAAATTAAAAGAATGTGATGTCTCACCTCTAACAAATTTATGTCTTCATTGAAGGGTGGAGCGAGTACTACACAGAAAAGCTGCTTGGAGGCTAGGTGGGGGCCAAGTTTCGATTGATTCACCTCGAAGTCCTGGTGAGTTTTAAATGGTTTATTTATTAACACACAAAGAACTTGCAGCGATCTATATATAATACTTAATGTTCCAATAATAACGATCTTCTTTCATGTTCGATCAGTAACAGTCAACAACAACAAAAAATACGCGAGCACCACTCGCCCACCATGGCCGGACAACCCGCCACCCCAGTTCACAAACTCTCGCGCCTCCACGCATGCGCCAAACCATCCCCAGGAGGGGAACCCCACTGCACCCGCGCCAACTGCCAGATGCGCGAGAGAGGAAAAGGACATGCGCGGATGCAACATGGCGCAGAACGGCAGCGTCGATTCCCCACCACCCCCCCACCGAGGACACCAACGAAGCTCGCAGTTGGCTCAACGGGCCCCAAAACATTAATTCTCCATTTGCCTCCAAAGATGCTGCCTCGCCCACTGAGTCTCTGGCCACTTGTATTTTGCTCCAGATTCTAGTATCTGGTTTCCGATAGATTCCCAGTTGCAGTGGATCAAATCTTCAAGACTAAGGGGAAGGTGTTCAACCCATGATGACTGTATTACCTTCGGGTTCCTGAACCTATGTAGTTGATCAACTTCTGCATACACTCAGAAGTTAAGTTCAAAGCATTTACAACGAAGCATACAAGAAGGTGGACATTACACTCAAAATCTGCATGACAAAGATCCTCAGCCACGGCCCCTGCTGCACCACATTTGGCTTCTAATAATGTAGGGCCACAGCAAAAAGGCTGAAAAATGTGGTCTAATTCAGAAATCTCTGAGGCCACCTCTCTGTAAAAAGAGACATTAATGAGTTTCTCCACAATCTTCAATGCATCAACTGGGGAAAAGCTCATGAATCAATATCTCAGATTTGCCACAATGCCTCTGAGACTGGCTTTCAGCAGTCATCTCAAAGTGAACAGAACCACAATTACTGACTCTGCAACATCCTTCAGATTCATTAGAAATATCTTACAAAAGGCAAACGTCTCCAACATTGAAAGACTAATTACACTCATTCACCTATATTAAGCTGGCCATGTACTTTGTGTCTGACGCCAGTCTCCCACACGGACACTCTATTCCAAGCTCTGTTATGGAAAGAACAGCTGAGTGGAGGAAAATATTCAAAAATGTATTCAAAGCCACCTTGAAGAAATGCAGTGCACTTGCTAACTCCTGGCAACCTGTGGCTCATCACTCCAAATAGAGAAGGAACATTCGGAATGTATGGAGAATCTCAAGGCCTTGTATCGGGAACGCACAGAAATTCTGCATAAGTGATGGAAATGTCACCACCTGCCTGCTCCATCATCCACCATCAGTGGAAGTATCTGTGTTCCCTAATGAGGTCTCATTAACCATCTCAGAAATTACAAACAAGAGTGAAAGGCAAGTCATCTTCACTTCGAAGAAAGGCCAAAGAAAAATGTGTGAATGTTGGTATGTGATTCATATACAGTATATTAACTTCCAAGAGTGCCTATTATTTTCAGGTAAATAATTAACCTACATACTTCTATGTGAGTTACTTATTTGAACAAGTGCAGGCAGAACCCCATAAACCACACATTCAAACTGATCCAGAGAAGATAATACATTGATGATTATATTTTGTAACATTAATAGGATTAGCTAAATATTGGACTTTTGCAATTGTCCGGCAAAGAAATATGGAACAATATTTTTGGATTGGGTGGTGAACAAATAGAGTTCAGACCACAAGTATGAGCTGGTGACAGAAATGGCTGTGTCATTTGTGTCCTCTTCATTAGGAAATGAAGGTAAAGGTCAATGATAGTAGGAAACTAGCTAACCACAGGAACTTGAATGGAAAAAGCAGGGAAAGCTACGATCAATGCCAAGGAAGCCATCAGGGCCATTTAATACAACACGCTGCACTATTTGCAATGGGAAAGAAATTTGCAAGGGTTTGCAAATGCAAACTGAATGTGTGGCAGACATTGAGAATTTTTTTCCATATTTTTATCATTTGACAGCTATGCCTTTCTGAATACATCTCGAGAGGAACCTCATCAAACAACACAATTAAGGAATACATATTAATGATAATGTTTATTGTTGTACACATATGTACAATGTGTGTGTGTGCATGTGCCTAATATTCCTACTTGCTGGACCCAAACAAGTACTTTGTTTAAAAAAAGTCCTATAATATTACTGTATGGAAAGAGGTAATAAATGTGATAAATAAAAAAAATTCAAAATTACATTGGTGCAAGAAAAATAAGTGGTGTCTCAATCGTCTAGAGAGGTCTTTTTGTGCTATCAGAATGTATTATAATGAAGGCAGTGAGAGAAGGTTTTAAGAATCTGATAGCCATTAGAAAAATACTGTTCTTGAACCTGGAAGTGCTGGACTTCCATACCTTATTCCTGAATGTAGCAATGATATGAGGTTGTGACAAGAGTTATTAAGGTATTTTGTAATGTTAGCTGCCTTCTTGAGGCAGTATCTCACACACGTTTTCAATGGATTGGAGTTCCGAGCTTGTGATGTGCTCAGCTATACTTGGTACCTTCTGCAGCCTTCTGTGCTCCTGGATACTTGAATTACCAAATCAGGTCCTGGTGCAACCAGTCAGTATACTTTCCATGCACCATAGTCAAAACACAGATGCTGGAGGAACTCGGCAAGTCTCTCAGCATCCATAGAAAGTAGATATATTACAGATGTTTCAGGCCTGAACCCTCCTCAAAGTATGAGTAAAAAAGAGAAACAAGTGTCTGTATTCAAAGGATAGGGACACGGCATCTGCTGATTTTTGTGTTTCACAGAATCCTTTCCATGGTACACCAATGACATGCTAATCTTGTCAAACATCTGAGAAAGTAGAAACACTTGTGTGCCCTCTTCACAGTTATCTTGATGTCCTGTCTCCAGAAGAGTCCTTCAATATGTCGACTTTTGCAGCATTTAAACCACTCGCATAAAGAGAAATTTAAAGTTACTATCAAGTTCAGTGGTCGTAGCCTTGCAATGAAATTGATACAGCAGGAACCATGGAGTGATGAGATGGAACTTCTTACAGTGTTATCCTGGTCCCAGTGACTAAGACCAACATTCTCTTGTGCACATTCTCTGGAAAATTGCAGAGAAAGTTGTGAGGGAGGGTTGAAGTATAAGATTGGAATGAAGTGCAGTGAAATCAAGGTGTAGCTAATTATAACTGGCCATACCCAGACCTAGAGAAATGGGTTGGGAATGGATTAGATCAGTTGAATATTTTGATCTCAATATTTACGGGTGCTGAAGGAGACAAGAAGCAAATAGATACGTCAAATTTATTGTCATCTGATTCTACAAGTAGAACCTGACAAAACAACATTCTCTGGTCCTCAGTGCAAAAACATACAGACGTGAAACCAGTCATAACACACACCCACACACACACAGCTGAATAATACATAATGCAGGACAAGTATTTTATCTATACAAAATATAATAAATAAATTGTAGCGAGTGAGCTAACTGAGCAAATGAACGAGACCAGCAGTCGGTGGGCTCGTCTGAACTCGTGAACTTTATTTTGGCTGGCGTGCTGCTTTTTTATAAGGCATTCCAAGCTCCTGCCCCAGCATGCTGGAAACCACATCATCGTGATGCAAGCGCGCTATCAGCACGCATGTGGGCCCCGAGCTTCTGCTGGAAAAAAAAGCCACACAGTGCCATCTTTGATGCACGCATGCGACACCTGGAACTGGTACACCTGGCCATCAATTAAGTGGGTCACCACACAATTTCCCCCACCCCCGGAACAAGCGCTAGTGTCTGAGTGCAAGGTTTGCAGTCTTTAACTTGGGGGTCTACCCCTGCACTTGGCCAGCTGTAGTGAGACAGGCTGGCTTAAGTCCAGGTGTGCTGGTTTCAATGGTCGATGGTGAATAACTCCTCCTTTCCCCCAATGTCCAGAGTTAAAGTAGAACCGTTGTTCTGTATCACTTTGTAAGGGCCTTCATAAGGTTGTTGGAGGGGTGAATGGTGCATGCCTCTGCAGATGAAGACAAACTCGGAGTGTTTTTAAGTCTTTGGGGATGGAGGAGGTGGATTGTCCATGATGGGTCAGTGGTTTGGTGCAAGGTTACTTAGTTTCTCGTGGTTGTGATGTTTTCAGGCTCCTGGTTGCCAGGAATTCACTAGGGACTGTCGAGCGTGCGCCATAAACCATTTCAGCTGATGACGCTTGTAGGTCTTCTTTCAGGGCCGTGTGGATTCCGAGAAGGACACGGGAGCTCATCCTCCCAGTTGAGGCTAGTTAATCTGGCTATGAGTGCTGATTTGAGGTGTCTATAGAAATGCTCAACCAGGCCATTGGATTGGGGGAGGTAGACTGTGGTGTGGTGTAGCTGCATGCCAAATAGGCTGGCTAATTCTGACCAAAGGATGGAAGTGAACTACACTCCCTGGTCTGTGGTTAAATATGCCAGGTTGGCAAAACGGGATACCCATGTAGCCAGCAAGGCTCTGGCACAGGTGTCAGCTGTGTTTTCAGTGATTGGAACAGCTTCAGGCCATCTGGTGAACTGGTTGACGACAGTGAGGAGGTACCAGTAGCCTCGAGACTGGCAGGGGAACCATGATGTCAATATGTATATAAGTGAACATGAGGGTTGTGTTTCGAACTGCTGGAGAGGGGCTTTAGTGTGCCATACAAAATGAGAGGAAACCATCCTGTCTGTGGATCTGATGGGGGGATGCAAAAGGCAGTGAACTGAGTCAAATGCCCTCTTTCTCCACGGTGCTAGAACAACAGTGGGGGTGGCCCGTGGACACGTCACAGAGCAATGTCCTGTCGCCTTGCCAAGTGGTTGCCTGCAGCTGTAAACCGATGATTGCAGTGTGGAAACTGCGAGTCTTCACATCCATCTGTTGAGCCTGTGCAAGCTCCAAGTAATTGACACCCTGTGACAACGTCTGAAGTGCAGGCCTAGACAGGGGTCTGCTGCCATGTTGTCTCCCTGAGTGGTGTCGGATGGTCATTGTGAACTCAGAGATGTAGAGAGGTGGCACTGCTGGCAGGCTGACCAGGGTTCTGAAACTTTCAAAAACATGTAAGTTAAAGGTTTATGCTCTGTGAAAACCATGAATGGCCTCCCCTCCAGGAATTATCAAAAATGCCATATGCAAGGTAAAATGCTAGCAGTTCCTTGTCAAAAATGCTGTATTTCAGCTCTGGTGATCGTAAATGTCTGCTGAAAAACGCCAGGGGTCTCCAGAGGCCACTCACAAGCTGCTCAAGTACTCCCCCAATTGCAATGCTCGAAACATCAACAGTTAGGGTGGGGAGGTCCGTTCTTGGGTGTACAAGCATCATGGTGTTGGCTAGGGCATCTCTGGTAAGTTGGAAAGATGCTGCAGCATCCTCATCGCATGCCAAATCTTTCTTTGTTGCGGACATCATGGTAAAGAGCGTGCGCATAATGCTGGCGACTGCTGGGATGAAACGAATGTAAAAATTAACCATACCTACGAACTCCTGCAGGCCTTTTACTGAGGTAGGTCTGGTGAATTGGCGAATGGCTTCTACTTTGTTCGGTAGGGGTGTGACACTATCCCTGGTGATCATGTGGTGCAAATGACCCCCAACCCGAACTGCCACTTGGCAAGATTAACAGTGAGGCTGAACTTGCTGGTCGCAAATGTAGTTCTGCTGTTTAAGAAAGGTGGGAGACAGAAGAAAGGAAACCACAGGCCGATTAGTCTGACATCAGTAGTTGGGAAGATATTAGAGTTGATCCTCAAGGATGAGGTGATGAAACACCTAGAGATGCATGACAGTATAGGTCCAAGTCAGCGTGGTTTTTAAAGGGTAGATC
The DNA here is from genome assembly GCF_036971445.1 of Narcine bancroftii. Taxonomy (NCBI): domain Eukaryota; kingdom Metazoa; phylum Chordata; class Chondrichthyes; order Torpediniformes; family Narcinidae; genus Narcine; species Narcine bancroftii. Next base: position 340,548,906 of record NC_091469.1, read on the forward strand.
CTGTCTGACCACCCTATTAGAGTTTTTTTGAAGAAATCTCAAGTAGAATAGACAAAGGAGAGGCTGTGGATGTTATTTATTTAGATTTTCAAAATGCTTTCATTAAGGTGGCGCATATTAGGCTGCTAAATAAGATGAGGGCCATGGAATTACAGGAAAGTTATTAAACTAGATAGAAAAGTGGCTGATAGGCAGGAAACAAAGGGCTGAAATTAAGGGTTCCGTTCTGGATAGCTGCCTGTAACTAGTGGTCTTCTGCAGGGGTCGGTTATGGGGCCTCTGTTGTTTACAATTTATATTAATGATTTGGATTGTGGTATGAATGTTTTTTTTTGTGGATGAGTCCAAGATAGGTGGCGGAGTAAGAAGTGTAGAGTTGCAGAAGGATATAGACAGATTAGGAGACTGGGCAAAATTATGGCAGATGAGATTTAACATAGAGAAATGTACAGTTGTACATTTTGGCAGTGGAAATAAACAGGCAGAATACTATTTGGATGGGGTGAAAATTCAGACCTCGGATGTGCAAAGGGATCTAGGTGTCCTCGTACAGGGAAACCTAAAAGTTAATGACCAGGTGAAATTGGTAGCGAAAAAAGTGAATGCTATGTTGGCATTCATTTCAAGAGAAATAGTGTATCAGAGTAAAGTGGTGTTGATGAGGCTCTATGGGGCGTTGGTGAGACCTCATTTGGAGTACTGTGTGCAGTTTTGAGCCCCCTATCTTAGAAAGAATGTGATGTTGTTGGAGAGGGTGCAGAGGAGATTTTCTAAGATGATTCCCGGAATGCAAGGGCTAACGTACGAGGAACGTTTGGCAGCTCTTGGGTTGTATTCATTGGAGTATAGGAGAATGAGAGGAGATCTCATAGAGGCATTTCATATTTTGAAAGGTTTAGATAGGGTGGATGCGGGTAAGATGTTTCCTTTGATGGGTGATTCGAGGACAAGGGGTCATAGTTTGAAAATTAGAGGTTATCCATATAAAACAGAGATTAGAAAGAACTTCTTTAGCCAGAGGGTCATGGATATGTGGAATTCACTGCCCCATACTGCAGTGGAAGCCAGATCACTGGGAGTATTTAAACAAGAAATAGACAAGTGAGGGTATCAAGGGATATGGGGAAAAGTCCAGAAATTGGAACTAGTGTAGAGTAGCTTAGTGTAGATTTACAGAACTGACTCGATGGGCCTAGTGACCTGCTTCTGTTCCTTTGTCTTGTGATCTTGTGACCTGATGTAAGTGGGAAATTAGTTCTTGTCAATCTCTGCTTGCGATGGGGATGTCATCCAGGTAGATGAACAGGAAATCCAAATCCCTACCGACCGCATCCATAAGGCACTGGAATCTTTGTGCCATGTTCTTGATGCTGAATGGCATCCGCAGGAACTCAGAGGCCTAAAGGGGTAATTATGACTGTCTCTTGATGTCATTAGGGTGTACGGGAATCTGGTGGTAACCGTGCACCAGGTCAACCTTGAAGAAGATGCGAGCCCCATGTAGTGAAATGGTATATATGGGAAACAGGATAGCGGTCTGGAGTGGTGGCATCTATAGTCTCTACATGGTTGCCAGCAACCGAAGGCCTTCGGGACCATGTGTAATGGTAATGCTCAGGGGCTCTCAGATCTGCGAATGATGCCCAGTTCTTCCATGAGCTTAAACTCTTTCTTCACCAGGTGCAGTTTATCTGGTGGTAGCAATCAGCCACGTGCATGGGGGGGGGGGGGGGGGGGTGGGGATGGCCCCTGGGTGGTTATATGGTGTTGAACCCCATGTTTCAGCATGGTAGAGGTGAATTGCAGCCTGAGGATGGATGGGCACTCAGCCAAGATGTGGCTGTATTTGTAAGTGGAAGATGCAACTGAGGTAAGTTGAGGGGCTGGCATTCTGGCATCTCCTAGAGGGAAGGTTTGGAAAGTCTCAGCATGGACCAACCTTTTGGCTATGCACCCTCAAGAAATCTGCCCCCGAAGTGGCTTTTCCACAGAGGCGAGTGTGAAAACCCAGTTGAAAGTCTCACTTCCTAACCGCATCACCACCCGTCGTTTTCCGAAAGTCTTTATTGGGTTGTTGTTGGCAGCTTGTAGGGTGGGGTTGTGGTGTCTTGAAAGGGTTTTGAGTGCCTTTGGTGGAATAATGCTGATTTCTGTGCCTGTGTCAACGAGAAACCAACTGCCTGAGATCTTATCACAAACATGGAGTAGGCTATCTCAGTGGCCAGCCACTGAAGCCATCAGCGGTGGCTGGCCATGGCATTTCCCAGAAACATGCATGGTTGTCTGCATTTACGGGCGTCTGCTCCCCACCTTTGGTAGTAGAAACACCATTTGCTGTCTTCTCACTTGATTGGCTTGGGGGAGGGGGGGCTTTGTTGGTCTCGGGATGAGTGGGGTTGGTCTGTGGCTCTACCTGAGATCTGGTCAGCTGACTGACAGTGGACTCATTTTTCTCACTTGGTAAGTCAGAGGATGTTTGTTTTGGCAGCGATCTTTCTAGGGCTGCTCAAACTCTGCATCTGCTAGCAGCAGATGAATGTCATCAAGCAGCTGCTCTAGAAAAGCCTGCTTGAACATGCTTGTGACCCTCTGCCAGCGTGAGGATCTCATCCATAAGTGCAGATGGTGTTCTGTGCCCCAAGCCATCCAGGTGTATGAAGCTGGCTGCCCTCTTGCATCTGGAGAGCCTGTATGTGCTGATGAGTAATGCTTTCAGCGCATTGCATTTACCTTCCTCCGGTGGGGCCTGGATGAGGTCATCTACTCTGGCTGCGATCTCCTGGTCCAAGGAGCTGGCCACGGGATAGTATTTGGTAGAGTTGGAAGAATTTTTTTTAAAATCTGGAACTATGCCTCCGCTTGTCCAAACCATGTACAGGGTTGTAGTGTCCAGAAGGTGGGCAATTTTAGTGCAACAGCGCTTACTACTACGGCGTCCATGTTGAGCAATCCAAAAAAATGTTTGGACTTTTCGGGGTCATCAATGTAGTGAATGAGTTAACTGAGCAAATGAATGAGACCAGAACTCAGTGGGCTCATCAGAATTCTACCCGCGCGCATGCAGGCTCTGAGCTTCTGCCGGAATAGAAAGCTGCGCAGCTCTATCTTTGATACATGGAACTGGTTCGCCTAGCCGTCAAATATATGTGTCGCCACAAAATATTGTTTTGTACAAACGTGAGTCTCAGATGGTTAGTGTGAGCAGTTCCTTTGGTCGTTCTGCATTCCCACTGCCCGTGGGAAGAAACTATTCCTCACCCTGTTGATGTTGGCTCTGATACCCTGATGGGAGTAGCTGAACGATGCTGTGAGGAGGGTGTAAGGAGTCCTCAATGATTTTGTGTGTTCTCTTGGGGCAGGGAGATTCCAGTGATCTTCTCTGCTACTTTTATGGTCCTGTGGATTGACCTCCGATCCATTTCTCTGCAGCAACCGTACCAGATCTCTTCTTAACGGAATCATGAGTACAATCTTTGATTCAACACAGTGGAGTAGAGACAAGAAGCACAAACCCAAACAAACAAATGAACCAACCTGAGGTGGGAAGTGACAGCAAAGGAAAGACATGCCAAAGCAAAGATGCATCCTACATGATGCAACATCCAGAAGTCTGTAATTCATCTTTTTACACTATTTCTTGGAAACCTAAACTCTGGAAAAGAGTTTGTGAAATTAAAGAAGACATTAAATGACATTGGCCTGAGAAAGAACTTCTAGTTCTTTTCAATGGTACCAACCATGTAAATCATTCCAAATATTAATTTAAGTTTATTTTGATTATTTATGTGATCATTATGTACTGTGGATCATATGTTTCTTTTTCCTGTGTGTGTCATGGAAAAGGTAAAAGGTAGCTACAAACTCTGAAACACTAAGGGGTTTCAGTTGAACTGATTTATTTGAACTTCACACGCGTCCTTTAAGGGTAGCATGAGCTCTGCCCCACGCAGCCGGTGACATCATCATGTTGCCCGAGGCGAGTGCTGTGGCCTGAGCCACGAGGCACTGAGATACCCCCGACGGCGTCATCTTCCCATGGCTGCCCCGCTGGCGTGGCAATACAAGAGGAGGCCGGATCACCATGAGAAATTTGCACTGTCACACAACCCCCCTCCCCCCCACAAAACCAGCTTGCGCATCTCGCTGCTTGGATGGCTGATCCCATCGTTTGGGTTGGGCCGTTAACACTGGCTGGCTAAGGTCCAAGTGTGCCGCTTTGAATCTATCGACCATAAACAGCTCTTTCCATCCCCCAATGTCAAAGGTGAATGTCTTGCCTGAGCGTTTCAGGACTTTATAGAAACCCTGTAAGGGCATTGCAGTGGTGCAGGGTGTAGGCCTCACCGGACGAAAACAAAGCCTGTTGTAGCCAGCTCCTTGGGGGAGCAGGTCAGGTGCCTGGCGTGGCGGGGGTGCAAGTGAGGCGAGCTTGTCCCAGAAGTCTGCCAGGAGGGGCTGGTTCTCTGTCCTGGAGCCCATGCTTGGGCTGAAGAACACCCCAGCCAACGACAACAGTGCGCCGTAGAACAGCTCTGCGGATGATACCTGTATGTCTTCCTTCGGGGCTGTTCTGATGCCGAGCAGGACTCAGGGCAATTTGTCCATCCAGTTGGGGCCAGTGAGGCACGCCATGAGAGCCAACTTGAGGTGCCAGTGGAAACGCTCTACGAGTCCATTAGCCTGAGGATGATAAGCAGTAGTAAGGTGAAGTTTAATCCCCAGGAGGTTCGACAGCTGCGACCGCAGGGCGGATGTGAACTGGGCACCCCTGATGCTTGTAGTGTGCGCTGGGACATCGAACCTGGCGATCCAGTGGGTGAGCAGAGTTCTGACTCAGAACTCGGCGGAAGTGCCTTTTAGTGGAATGGCTTCCAGCTACATCGTTGTGCAGTCGACCACAGTCAATAAGTATCGGCAGTCCCTGGACACCGATGGGGGCCCATTATATCAATATGAATGTGCTCAAACCTCTTGGCCAGCCGGTCGAATTGCTACACCGGAGCTTTAACATAGCGCTGCACTTTAGAGGTTTGGCACTATGTGCAGTTCCTCACCATCTGGGCCACTTGCTTTTTGAGGCCGTGCTACATGAGACGCTCTCCCACCATGCGCACCGAGGCCTTGATAGAGGGTGAGCCAAGTCGCTGCAGCAGGACTACCAGGCGCAGCAAGCCAGTGGAGACGTCGCAGTGTAGCATGTCAGTGCTGTCCGGTAGCTTTAGATCCTCGAGGCGCAGGCCCGTGATGGTGGTACGAAAGGCCTGCGTTTCCTCATCCCCTTTCTGCGCCTGCACTAGTTCGTCGTAGTCCAGGCTGGGGGACAGGTTGTGGATCGTGGTCCACGAGAGCGCATCGGCAACAACGTTGTCCTTACCTGCCCGGTGTCAGTAGTGAATTCCAATACGTAGGACAAGTATCACTGCTGGCGTGCCAACCAGTGGTCTTTAGCCATGGTGAGGGTTTGGGTGAGCGGCTTGTTGTCAGTGAAGAACATGAACGGCGTGCCCGCCAGGAAGTACCGAAAGTGCCAGATGGAAAGGTAGAGGGCCAGGAGTTCCCTGTCGAAAGCGCTGTCTTTAAGTTCGGGAGGGCGGAGGTGCTTGCTGAAGAATACAAGTGGGCGCCACTGGCCATTCACCAATTGCTCTAAGATTCCCCTGATGGCCATGGCTGAAGTGTCCACTGAGAGAGCAGTGTGGGCATCAGGCCACGGATGGGCCAGTAGGGTGGCGCTCGCCAAGGCATCTTTTGTCATGGCGAAGGCTGTTTCAGCCTCTTTTGTCCACTCTCGGGTCTTATTTTTGGTGGTGATTAATGCGATCAATGGTCGCATAATGCGGGCTTCCCCCAGGATGAAACAGTGGTAGAAATTGACCATTCCGGTGAATTTTTGTAGATCCTTGAGGGTTTCAGGAACTGGCGTACGGCCACAACCTTTTCCAGTGATGGAGCGGCCATGTCTGCGGAGATGGTGTGGCCCAGGAACTGCAAGGACTCTTGCTGAACTGGCATTTGGCCATGTTGACATTGAGGCTGAATTCTGCCAGGTGGGCAAATAGTGCGAGGAGATGGACTTTGTGTTCATTGTGGTCCTGTCCAGCAATGAGGATATCAATGAGATAAATAAACACGAAATCCAGATCCCTGCCCACTTCATCCATTAACCGGTGGAAAGTCTGGGCCTCGTTTTTAAGGCCAAAGGGCATTTGCAGAAACTCATATAGGCCAAAGGGGATGATGATGGCAATTTTGCCAATATCATCAGGGTGGACCGGGATTTGATGGTAACCTTGTACCAGATCAACCTTCGAGAAAATTTTGGCGCCATGCAAGTCAGCCGTAAAGTCTTGTATGTGAGGGATGGGATATCGCTCCGGTGTGGTCATGCCATTTAAATGGTGGTAGTCTCTGCATAGGCGCCAACTCCTGAAGCCTTTGGGACCATGTGGAGGGGGGGACGCCCAAGGGATGATCATCCATCCTGTAGATGATCCCCAGCTCTTGCAGTCGGGAGAATTCCTCCTTCGCCAGTTGTAGCTTTTCGGGGGGCAGCCACCTGGCTTTGGCATGGAGGGAGGACCTTGGATCGAGATATGGTGGCAGACGCTGTGTTGGGGCATGGTGGAGGTGAACTGAGGCCACAAGATGGTGGAGAATTTGTTAAGTATGTGGATATATTCATCTTTGGGAGCGCTGATGGTAGCTATCCCCTAGTTGCACGTGCCTATGGAATCGAAGGGGACAGTTTGAAAAGTGTGGGCATGCATTAAACGTTTGCCTTTTATGTTGACCAACAAGCTGTGTGTCCGGAGGAAGTCAGCTCCCAGGAGCGCCGTACCCACCGTGGCCAGCACGAACCTCCAGCAAAATATGTCTTTGCCAAGTTGAATCTGGATGCTGCGTGTGCCAGGTCTTGATCACTGATCCATTGGCTGCTCGTAGCATGGGGTCTCGTGCTTGGGTGCAGCTCTTAAGGGCGGTTGGGGGAAGCTCGGCTCCGGTGTCCACCAGGAAACATCAGCTGCTGGTTTTATCAGTTACGTACAGGAGGCTGTTAGTGTGGCCAGCTGTCACAGCCATCAACGGCAGCTGACCGGGTCATTTTCCTGAAACGAGCTGGACTACCTGCACTTGCAGGCTTGGGGCCCCCCAGCATTGAAGCACCAGGTGGCGTGGGGCTCTTCTGGTTTGTGCTTGGGTGGTCTTGTTTGGTCCGCCAGAGTACATCGGCGCAGACTGCAACTCTCCGTGGATCTGAGAAGTCCTCGTCCACCAGCAGGAGTTGGATGTCTTCTGGCATCTGCTCGAGGAAGGCTTGCTCAAACATCAGGCAAGGTTTGTGGCCCTCTGCCAGTGTGAACATCTTGTTCATGAGGGCAGACAGGGTTCTGTCGCCCAGGCCATCCAGGTGCAGGAGCCTGACAGCGCGCTGTCAACGGGAAAGGCTGAAGGTGCCGAGGAGGAGGTTTATGAGGGCGAGATATTTACCTTCCCCCGGTGGGTAGTTGATCAAGTCATCCACCTTGGCAGCAGTTTCTTGATTGAGAGCGCTCATGACATGGTCAAACATCATGGAGTCTGACGCAATTTGTCTAAGGTGAAACTGCACCTCCGCCTGCCCGAACCAGGTGAGTGGGCGATATGTCCAGAAGTGGGGGGGGTCTCACCACGACCACGTTGACTGCTGCTGAATTCATGTCGCTGGGGTCACCAATGTAGTGGCAGCTACAAACTCTGAAACACACCACAGGATGCTGAGTTGAACTGATTTATTTGAACTTTGCATGTGCCCTTTAAGGGCAACATGAGCTCCGCCCCGCGCGGGCAGTGACTTCGTCACATTGCCCGAAGCACACGCTGTGGCCTGAGCAATGAGGCACTGAGATACCCCGATGGCGCCATCTTCCCGCAGCTGCCGTGCCGATGCAGCCATACAAGCAGGGGACGGTTCGCCACAAGAGATATGCACCGCCACAAAGGTTCCGTTATTGTCACGTAACACTACATTTAGAAGGTAACAATGAAATTCTTTAACTTTTCTACCGTAAAGCAGACAGAGAGTCACCACTTTGTCCAGTGCCTCTCCCAGAAATCTACAACACTGGTGTTCCTTGGCGGTCTTCCCTCCAAATATTGACCAGTCCTGACCCTGCTTAGCTTCAGAAATCAGACAATCTCAGGAGTATTCAGGCTATTAGGTGCTATATTAGTTTGTATTAGTCTGATAATAAGATGTTTCGTTTGGTTGAATATACACAATTTAATAATAAACTTGAAAATAAACTGGTTATTGATCAAAAACAATCTGCTGCAGAAGCTGAGTGTGTTGAACAGCATCTGTGGATACAAAGGAATGGTCAATGCTTTGGATGGGACCCTGGGACCCTGAATAAGGACTGAAAGTATCTTCCCTCTATACTCTATGCTCCCCCTACACAGTATAAAGAGGTGAGAGTGAGGTGAAACAGGAGTTGGTATGTGATAAATGGAAATAGGTGAGCTGGGAATGATAAGTCTAGAACGGGCCTGATATAAGTTTGATCATGAAAGCATTAAAACTGAGCAGCAGTTTCAGTTTCTGAGAAGAGAAAAGTACAAGTAAACCTGCAAAGCATACAATAAGGGAAGCAATCCAGGTAAAAGTCAAATGAATTGTGAAAGTTTGTTAAGAACTCCATACAAGATAACTCAGGAAATTTGTAGATCAGAATTCCTGTTTCCCATGATGGCTCAGAACAAAGACCATTACACAAGTTGGAGTTGCAGAGATACTATTAAAACATAAATAATAAAGAGGGGCATGATATAATTATGTTCTCAAAACTATTTTGAAACCTCTCACCAACTGAGCAGCATTAAACCAATCAGGAATAACATTGCCACTCCAAACTTAGCCCACACAGCAAGCAGGAACTTGAACTGAAATAGAAGTCCCTCCTCATTACCTTTGGGCTCAGAGGGGTCTGCTGTAGATGTTACCATCACCCTGCTGATCTGAGTTTTCTCTCTCTCTCTCTTCCATTTTCCCTCTGTCTCCTCTCACAAAGCCAAAATCAATTCTCACCTTTCCTCTTATCATATTCGATAAACTATATTTATTGGTCTGGACTCCTCCCCTTTTATTCTTCAGTCTTTATTCAGATGCCTTCTGCTTTTTTTTTACTTTTACAGTATCTTGAAGAAAAATTCAGGCCCAGAACATTGGTCTTTACCTCCTATGGACAATGCAAGACCGGCTAAGTTCTTCCAACATTTCTGTGTTTTTACAAGTCTCTGTAAGACTGGTCCCCAGTTGGTATAAATCAGAGAGCAAACCAATTTGTTTATTGTGGATATATTAAACACAACTTTAAGCCAATTTTAACACTTTAATCCAGAGAGCCTAGGCATCTTGTTTGGAAGAGAATGCTTCATTTTTTTAAAAATACCATGGGCATGTTTTTCAGACAAGAAATGAACAAAGGACATTTGAAAATTGTTGTTCCCATGAGAAAGGCTACAGGAGATTGATTAGTCTGTTACATTTTAATGTATTGGTGTATTTTATCATAATTTCTTCCATTAGATCAGAAACAATAAAACTGAACCATTAACCTGGAGAAATAAATTATTACTCTTGAATATTTGATATATTGGGTCAACTTGACTCTGCAGGCTTACAGATAGATTTTAAAACCAGAGGAAGTTATATTGCAGGAAGTATAATCTTGTAAGATTTTACTGAAAAAAGTACATAAGGTAAAATAAATAGTTCACCACTGTGTGATGGTAGAAAATGTCTTAAATCTTTTGAGAATACTGCAATCTTTGTGGATTATTCCTGAGCAGACTGACTTTTATAAATACTTTGTTGGCAAAATATACCAAGAAATAGACCTCTCCCTGTGCCTGTCTCCTTTTCTCCACTCCCTTCTTACTCCTCTGTACAATTTCTTCCAGTGTTTGCTTATGTTCTCGCCTGTCTGTATCGATATTTCAGCATTCCATTAGTCAGCATTTCTCTTACATTTGGATTACATTGGTACAATTCAAGTGCATGAGTTCACAACAAAATTTACAAGATCTGAAAAGCCTTCAGTTCAATCAAATTTATCTTATTGTAACTATCTTATCATTTGAATCTTTTCTCATGATTTATTAAAATGTTATTTCAACTGACTTTGAACTATCATATGAATTTGTAGTAGTACAATATAAAGTCAGTGGTCCTATGTATATATTCCAGGGATGGATTCAACATGCAGCCAAATATTTGAAGATTTATTAAAGTTAAATGAACCTGAATATACTCATGACTAACATATGAGGCTATATTAAATGCTTTACTGCAGAAGATATACATGTTATAGTTGGGTAAGTTCAACCCTCTAGACATCTCCCTTCTCTATCTTCCAACATTTGGATATGATTTCTGTTCATTTATATACTTCTGAGATGCATTAATCCATTGGCATCTCAATTCAATTATATTTTAAGTGGTTTTGAGACTTTTAAATCAATATATAAAAGAAGCAGTGCCAATTTAACGGAGCTATTGAATCTTCAGTTCATATAATAATGCCATTCCTCAACCACAAAAAAACTTATATAGCACCATCAACGTGGCAATGCATCGCAAACTGCTTCAGAGGAATAGAATCCGACATATTATACAATAAACCACATGAGGAGATATCAAGACAGGTGACCTTAAGTTTTATTCAGAGATAGAGTTTTTAAAGAACATTCTTTTGGGACATAAGTAGGGACACAGAGATTTCATGGAGGTGTTTCTAAATGTAAAGGTTTAGAGATAGGAATGTACAGCCACCAGTGAAGAACATTTTTTTTTAAAAAAGGCCAGAATGGAGCAACACGGAAAAAGTTAGAAATGAATCAAGTTACAGAAACAGAGAGCAATGAGGATATGAATTGATTAAGCAAGGCTGATGGTTTTAAATTTATATTATTAGTGGAGTGAGACTATTTCATTTAGCACAGTGCTGATGAGTGAAAAATGTTTGGTACAAATTAGAATATAGGTAGTTGTGGTCAATCACGCAGGAGACTATTGCGGAAAACTAATAGGCTTTTATTCCCTTGAGAACTTAGCATATCCCTACTGTTTGGCTGCCCTGCGCTGAGTTGAGGGGGCTGTGAAACAGTCACCTTTATATAGGAGCCTGTGGAGAGGGACCACAGATAAAACTGGCCAATAGGCATGTTTGACCAGATAATTGTACATTACAGTGGTTTATATCATTCACCCCTTGTTTTTTAAAAAGAGACCCACGGGGTGAAGTGGAACTTACAGGTTTACAGTTTAAAAGTTTTAAGTTCAGCCTATCAGGCGGTCTTGTCGTTTGTTGAGACCGTTGTAGAACTGCTTGCGGTGTAACAGTGGAGTCCTGGACGGACTTGGGCGCCTGTTCGTATTTATCAATATTGTGGGTAGGCACCATGCTTGGTGTATCCTCCCTCGGGGCGGAGGCAGGATACCAGAGGTCGGGTGCATCGTGTGCGTCAATGGTGAGGATGGTGTAGGGTGATTAGCAGTGGTCTCCAGGGCTCCTGAGGGAGCTATCCCTGATGGAAACTGATATGCCATGTAGGCATATTGGGGTTTGGCATGGGGGAGGTGGACCCTTTTGAGCAATAGGTCAGTGTTCTGGTTCCTCACATGACTCCGGAGAAGGAAGGGTCCTGGGGACATCAGCCATGCCGGTAGTGTGGTCCCTGTCACAGATTTCCTGGGGAAGAATAATATGTGTTCATGTGGTGTCACATTAGTGTCAGTGCACAGCAGGGACCTGATAGATTGGAGGGCCTCCAGGAGAAGCTCCTGCCAGTGGGAGACTGGGATGCCTTTGGACCACAAGGCTAGGAGGACTCCCTTCCAGACCGAAGCATTCTTCCTCTCCATTTGTCTGTCACCCTGTAACTAGTGGTCCTGCTCGTGGCAATGCCTCTGGCCAGCAGGTACTGGTGCAGCTCCTCACTCATAAAGGAAGGCCCACGGTCACTGTAGATGTAACTGGGGAAGCCAAATAAAGTGAAGAGGCTGTGCAGGGTCTTGATGACTGTGGCAGCGGTCATGTTGGAGCAGCATATGGCAAATGGAAAACAGGAGTATTCGTCGATTATGTTAACGAAGTATATGTTACGGTCGGTGGAGGGCAGGGGTCCTTTAAAGTCGACACTGAGTCACTCGAAGGGGCAAGTGGCTTTAATAAGTTGTGCCCTGTCTCGCCGGTAGAAGTGCGGCTTGCACTAAGCACAGACCTGGCAGTTCTTTGTCATGGTCCTGATCTCATCAATGCATTAAGGCAGGTTGCGTGCTTTGACGAAGTGAAAAAACCTGGTAACTCCGGAATGACAGGTAATTTTGGAGGTTTAGTAGTTGGTCAATCTAAGCGCGAGCACAAGTCCCATGGGTCAGGGCATTTGGTGGCTTGTTAAATTTACCCGGCCCACATATAGAATGTCATAGTTATAGGTGGATAATTCTATTTTCCACCAGAGTATTATATCCTTTTTGATTTTGCCCCACTGCTAATTGTTGACCATGAAAGCGACAGCATGTTGATCAGTCAGCAAGTTGACTCTCTTACTGGCCAGTTCTGTGTGCAGTTCTGGTCGCCTAATTATAGGAAGGATATAAACAGAATGGAGAGAGTGCAGAGAAGGTTTACCAGAATGTTACCTGGGTTTAAGCATCTAGAGTATAGGGAGAGATTGGACAGATTAGGTCTTTATTCTTTGGAGCGTAGAAGGTTGAGAGGGGATTTGATAGAAGTATTTAAGATTATGAAAGGGATAGACAGAGTGGATGTGGATAGACTATTTCCGTTAAGAGGAGGAAAGATTAAAACAAGAGGACATGAGTTAAGAATTAAGGGGCAGAGGTTTAGAGGTAACATGAGGGGGAACTTCTTTACTCAGAGAGTGGTAGCCATGTGGAATGAGCTTCCGGGAGAAATAGTGGCGGCGGAGACAATTGTATTATTTAAGAAAAGGTTGGACAGGTATATGGATGAGAAGAAGATGGAGGGTTATGGGCATTGTGCAGGGAAGTGGGACTAGAAAGGGGTGTTTGGTTCGGTGTGGACTAGAAGGGCCTAATGGCCTGTTTCCGTGCTGTAATTGTTATGTTATGTTATGTAATGGCACCAGTGCCACACTGCCTCGACAATGGCTTGGGCCTCTTTTTTGACTGAGGAGTGTCGAATCTCTGGACTTGCAGGGTGCGTGAAAAAAATGCGTTGGGCCTGCCAGCCTGATTAAGGGTGACTGCCAGGGCGAAGTCTGATGCATCGCTTTCCACCTAAAAAGGGATGGATTTGTCCACGGCATATATTGTGGCCTTAGCGATGTCAGACTTGATGCGGTTGAAGGCTGCCCAAGCCTCCTCCGACGGAGGGAAGGACATAGAGTTGATTAGAGGGCAGGTCTTGTCTGCATAATTAGGGACCCACTGAGCATACTAGGAGAAAAACCTAAGGCACCTCTTCAGGGCCTTGAGGCTGTGTAGGAGGGAAAGTTCCAAAGTGGTTGCATGCGGTCTAGGTCTGGGCCAATGATGCCATTCTCGACGACACAGCTGGAAATGGCCATGTGAGTTTTGCAGAACATGCACTTGGCCTTGTTGTATATCAGATTAAGGAGCTTGGCTGTCTCGAGAAATCTAGAAACATAGAAAAATAGGTGCAGGAGTAGACCATTTGGCCCTTCAAACCTACACCACCATTCAATATGAACATGGCTGATCAGTATCTGGTTCCTGCCTTCTCCTCATACCCCTTGATCCCCTTAGCCACAAGGGCCAAATCTAACCTGCTCTTAACTATTGACAAAGAACCGGGCTCAACTGCTTCCTGTGGCAAAGAATTCCACAGATCCACCACCCTCTGAGAGAAGAAAGTTTTCCTCATTTCAGTCCTAAAAAACTTTCCCCTTATCCTTAAACTGTGACTCCTGGTTTTGTTTCTCTGGAGATTGGCATAATGGGCCTGCAGATTGTGCCTGCAGATGGTGACATTATTGAGATACAGTAAAATGGCCCACAACTCATAGCGATTTACCATACTGTCCAACTCCTGCTGAAAGACTGAGATGCCGTTCATGACAACAAAGGGTACCCGCAGAAAGTGGTAGAGGTGGCCATCCACCTCAAACACCACATACTAGTGGTCCTCTGGGTAGATGGTTAGCTGATGATATTCCAACTTTAGATTGATGGTCGAAAAGGATACTGGGCAGTTTGGTTGACCATGTCGGCGATTCGCAGAAGTGGGTATGTGTCCAATTGAGTGTATCTATTTATGGTCTGACTGTATTCAATTACTGTTCTATTCTTCCCCATTCTGGACTACCACTACCTGAGCTCTCCAAGGGCTATTGCTGGCTTCAATAATCCTTTTCTTAAGTAAGCCCTGTACCTACGCCTGGATGAAGGGCCTATCCCCAGCGCTGTACCATATGCTTTTAGTGGTGGCGGGTTTGCAGTTGGGGGTGAGGTTGGCAAATAGTGATGGAGGGGAGACTTTAAGTGTGGAGAGCCCACAAGTCATGCATGGTGAGTGGTTTGGTTGGTGGGTGTGTACGGCAGGGAGTTGGCTATTGAATTGCTGGTTACAAATGAAAAGGGGTGGATGGGGCCCATCAAACATCATCATGCTTTTACGATGACATTGAAAATCAAGCCCTATCAGTACAGCAGTGCAGAGCTGCAACATTGCCATCAGTCTAAAGCTGTCATACACAATACCCTGCACTGTTAAAATCACAATACAGATACCCCTAACGTCCACTGTAAATGACTTGGATGCCAAGGTGACCTTCTGGTTCACCGGCAATACTGTGAGAGAGAGGTGCTGCACTGTGTCCAGATGTATAAAACTTTTTGTGCTCCTGCTATCAAACAAGCAATTAGTCACGTGGCATTTTATGCAGGTATAGCCTTTGAGGGTATCCATGGCCTCCTGGTACGTTGTGGCGTCCCTTATCATGGAGTACACAAGGGTGCTGAACTTGGGAGTGTAGTACTTGAAGTTTGTCAGTCTCTGATCACACAATTGTCGAGGAGGCCTGCAGGAATGCTTCAAAAGAGCGCAACCAGAGTTTAAAGCTGATAGATGCCTCAGGCGATTAAGGTTCGATTTCCATTTTTTCTGGTTTGAGGATCTGCTCCATTATAGAAACTTCAAGTGAATTAAATTGATGCACCTTCAATCACTCAGGAGACTATTGTGGAGAAACCAATAGGATTTAATTCACTTGAGAACAAAGCATATCTCTCCTGTTCATTTGTCCTGCACTGAGTTGCAGGGGACTGTGGAATATCATCTTTATACAAGAGCCTGGGGGGGAGGACCCACGGGTACAACAGCCAATATGTATTGTTAAAAGCCCAGAGGATCTCAAAACCTAGCAGCAATAGATATTCACCAAGACAAATGGATACTTAAACAAAAGTTGCTTTTAATTATCTTTAAACATGAAAACAGAATCATACTTTATCTTATCACTATTGACTTAACTAAACTAACTTAACCCCCTTCTAATTCTAAGCACGTGTATGTAATGTGTGTGTAAATTCAGAGAAGATCTTTGATTCACAGTCCAATCTCACTTCTCATTCCTCCAAGTTCACTGGTTGCAGGCATTTCTTATACTGTGCACAGAATTTAACATTTATAAAGTTCACCAGGCTTTGGTGCTTGAAAGGTAAACGGTTACTGCTCAGGAAGGTTCTTGTTGGTTTTCAGTGAGAGATCTGTTGTTTGCTGGACACCCACAACTGATTATTTTTTAATCAGCCACTTCAGTGTCTTGCTAAAGAAATTTGCCCCCTCAGGATTCTCCAGATGATAACCTCTTCCTTTCAGGTCACCACAGAGTTCCTTTCTGTTTTCCTTATTTCAAGGGAAACATTAGACAGCCAGTCCTCTTCTCTTGCATGAATCACAAGGGCTTTGACCAGGCTGAACTAAGCACTCACAATCCATCCTCCAAAATGGTGTTTTCCACAAGCTTGTCCTGTACCAGCCCCAGCAGCTGCTGCTGATTGTAAAACTGCAGAACTGATCTCTCTCTCTCTCTCTCTGAGAGAGAAAACCTGTTTTACTCTCACTGCTTGCAAAACCACATGACCCTCTTAGAACAGCAAGTTCTACTCCAGACAGTCTGCGGCTCTCACAAGTTATTTCATCTGTTGAATTTTTGTAAACAACAATCCATTAGTGAAGTCTCTTGGGCACTCTCCAAAGGTTTTACAAAGGCTCTTGGCACCTATATATCTAGCATTAGCAGAGTTCCAGTATTTTAAAACAGATGTTATTTGTATGTGACCTACACTAAAAAACCTGCCCCAATTTATCTCCCAAAAGCATATCGATGCACAATACAAACACAACATAATCTGTCACAGTATGCTTGATCAGAAAATTATATTGCACATCACTGTTCTACTGTGACTGAATACTACCGGTTGGACATGCCTCCCGAGAATGATCCTATCCATTACCCCTTTGCATGCTCCCACTCTACCTTCTATGATCAGTCAATGAGGATATTTGCTGCTCCAGTCTATAGTCAATCAAAGCCTATCAGTTACACCACCTCAGTCTTTTGTGGTAATAGAAGGCTAATGTTTTCATAGATATCTTCAGCATCTTACTCTGACGGGGCATAATACCCATCTGTTTCAAAAAAGGCCTAATCTGCAACTATGTGGCTCAATACAACAACATCATGTACAAATTTGCTGATGATGGTAGTGGATGTGCAAAAGGGGTGATGAGTCAGATACAGGAAGAAGATTAAAAACTTGGCTAAATGGTTAATGAACAACAACCTTTCACGTAATGTTACCAAAGCTAAGGGACTGATTGTGGACTTTACGAAGGAAAAATCAGAGGTGCATGATCCAATGATCATTGGGTGAATCAGAGGTGGGGAGGGTGAACAAATTTAAATTCCTGGGAGTCTATCTCAGAGGACCTTTCCTGGGTGAAGTATATTAATGGCATAGTGAAGAAAGCACATTAAGTGCTTCTCCTTACTCAGGAATTGGCGAAGGTTTGGTGTGACATTGGAAACTTTGACAAACTTCTACAGAAGTGTGGTGGAAAGTGGAAAGACTGGCTGCATCACAGCCTGGCATGATGTTATCAATACCTGTGAGTGGAAAGCCCTGCAGAAGCTATTGGACACAGCTCAGTAAATCACAAGTAAAAATCTCCCACTATCGAGAACATCTTTAGGGAAACTGCTGTCGGAGAACATCAGCAATCATCAAGAATCCACACCACCCAGCACACATTCTGTTCTCACTGCTGCCATCAGAAAAGAGCTATAGGTTGTTCAAGACTTACATCACCAGGTTGAGAACAGTTGCTACCCCTCCTAAACAACAGATTCATTTTGACACTCATTTAAGGTCTCTTACTTTTCAGATTATTTAATACTGAATATTTGTTTTCTTCTGTATTGCACTGTTTGTTTCTAAATCTTGCTTTGTTTACAGTTATCTCTTGTGTACATATTTTTTTAAATCTTGAGTATAGTTTATAGATATTGATAAGTAGAAATTCTGTCTGCAGGAAAAGGCATCTCAAGGTTGTATGTGATGTCATGTTTGTACTCTGACAATAACTTTGAACTTTGAGTCTTCAATCATTTCATGAACTCTTTTGTAATTTTAACTTCAGATAGAATTATTAAAATAAAAAATTCTTGTATCTGTCCAATACACTCTTACTTCAATGCATAAATAAATAATCATCACTGGTTTAAGAATTTATATAAAAGGAAATATTCTGAATATAGATAGCTTCATATCGCAGGAAGGATAGAAGAATGAAGGAAATGGAACAAAGTGAAGGCATGAGAAAAACACTGACAAGAAGTCAAAGAAAATTTTAAGATATTTTACATTAAGTACAGAAGGATAACTAATTAAAGAGTACAGTTAGCTAGGGAATTAAAAGAGTCATCTGTGAAGTTGAAGGAGATATTTAAAATCTCAATGAATACTTTGGAGCTGTCTTAAGACAAAATATGAGACATGCTGATGATGTCATTAAGGAGGAAATGTGTGATATATTGTATTGGATAACCAGTATTGTCAAGTCTGGAAGAAATATATGGTATACCAAATTACATTTGAGTCAATATTACATAAAAAGGCTTCTTTATGGTCTGCCCTCAAAGTTCTCATCTGAATCCTCTGAAGCAGATGTTGCATGGGACCTCACCTTTCAGGATGCTGCCATCAGCTCTTTTTTTTTTCTTGATTCCCTGACCACATCCCATACATAGCTCGAGTCTCAACATATGCAGTGACCTCTCAATTATGGTACATGCAATGTCAGTATCTGTGTGCTGGCACTGAGTAAAAAGAAAATCAACTGCTGATATGTCTTTGTCATCATGATATTGTTTCTCTCCCTAACCTAGTTTTCTGGTTGCAGATCTTGAGTAAATAAATTATGAAGATGGATAAGGATGTGGTACTGAGAATGGGGAAGTAAGAGATACATGCTTACCACATCTTAATAAAAAGAGTATGCTAAGGTATGAACAGAATAAAAATACTTCATCATTGATGACTCACACTGCTGTAGGGCATAGCATCAATGATGCTGCTTCTATTTAGGCCACCAGCTTTCCATGGTATAAGGACATGCAGGCATGCCTGTACCATTGGGATACTTACTGCTCTCACCTTTTGTGCACCTCCTTCGCTGCAAGAATGAGGAAGTAAATCAGTGGGGGCTGTGCAATATACTTGTGTAATGTGGCTGTCATCGTTGAATAACTGGTAGCTTGTGCAACTTGTGAGGTGTGGCTGAGACTTGCAGTCATTGATTTGCACAAAAGTGCATTAGAGTGTGAAAGTTAGGTATAAAACCAACTGGATTAGAGGTTGTTGGAAGATGAGAAAGTGGGTATGAAAAGTTTTAGCTTTTACCACATTGATAGCCAGATGAACAATTTTATTGAAATTGAAAGATGATTCATCCCCTATTCATGCAGAGTGGTTATATGACATATTGTCCTATTTAAGTTTAGAGAAAATTAGAAACACACACTCGCAGTGTGGGAGGTTAAGCTCTGAGATTTATAGAGATAGAGACTGGAAAGGGTCCTTTTATACAGTTGGAGTTCCCACCATTTGTTCGATTGGCTGACATCAGCCGTATGAATAACAATAGCTTGCGGGAACATTCTTGCATGTGAATAGCCTGTTATTGATCTGTTAACTGGGCAGCTTGGCCAGTGCCATTTTAGGGCTGCTGGTCTTGTACCGCTCCAGCTTTCAACCAAGCCGGTTTGTTAGGTTAAGTGAAGTGCTACAGTGTATTATGCTGCTGTCTACTACCGTGCACGCCACGCGAAGGGCCGGCTCAATCTCCACGGTGGCAGACTGCCACAATATAATATTAAAGATGGAAAGTTCCAATTTATGAAATTATGGAGCCCCTCTTAGAATTTTTTTTAATAATTAGAAGAATTAGTAATTACTGTTCATTGCCTGTTCTCTGGGGGTCACCAGTGGTTCCACATTGTTGATTTTTTAATTAATTATATGGTGACCTTGATTAGATGAAGGGGATATATTAGATTTAGTTTTAGTTTTTAGTTTTTCTTTTTTCTCTTTTTTATTTCAACAAACAGGTTTAACATGGTTGCATAGATCATTTCAATTAAATGTTTTTGAGGTATTATAAGCAATTATTGATATAGTTTTGTCAACTTTTTTTTCTTGTGCATGCTTGTATGAAATGAATTATTATGCAATTGTCAATTCTCTATTTATGCTTATATGTTAAACTCCATAAAAATATTTTTAAAAGAAAAGAAAATGGATATGATGTAAAAAGCAATGACAGACTGATGGGATAAATGATTCCATTAATAGGATATAGAATTTCAACATCCATTCATTGATCTTAACCACATTGGCAATGAACTTCTTGAAAGTAGTGAGGTACATGTTCAACTCTATATATTGATCTTCAGGGCTGTCTGCTTCTTTAGCTTTGAGCTGTTGCACAGGACATGGAAAATAGAGCATAGAATATAGAACAGTACAGCACAGAAACAAGCACTTTTGCCTGCCATGTCTGCGCTGACCAGGATGGCAATCTAACTAATTCTATCTTCCTGCATGTGGCCCATATCTCTCCACACCCAGCTGTCTGTGTGTTTGTTTAAAGGCCTCATGAACATAGATATCATATCTGCTTTTATAATGTTCCCTGGAGGTCCTTTGCAGGAACATATTAGTATATGTCTGACTAAAAAGCTTGCCTCACTAATCCCCATTAAATGTTCCCAATTTCATTTTAAACCTATGCCTTTTGGTATCTGATCTTTCCACGCTGGGAAAATATTCAGACAATCACCTTTTCTCTGCCTCTCATAATTTTATATATTTCTATCAGGTTACCCATCAACCTTTGACAATCCACAATACCTAATGAATCTATTCTGCACCTCTCCAAGGCCTGGAGATCTTTCTTAGAGTGGAGAAACTAGAAGCACACACAAAATTCCAGCTTGAGTATATATAGAACTTAACAAAATAGGGAAACCAAACCCACAAGATTTTATTTATAAATGGAATTTATGAACAATGAATAGAGAATCTCCCATATTGAAGCATTTAATTGAGCTTTGGAATAAGGTTGATAAAGAAATTGGGGGTGGAGGTTTGTTGTCTGGAAAAACACCATTATTTCAGAATAGAATGATTCCATTTTCCATGGGAAGTAATTTTTTAAAAGATTTGGCAAGGTCAGAGAATTAAGAAGATAGAAGATGTTTTTAAAACAAGAAAATTTATTTCCTTTAATAGATTGAAGGAAAAGTTCAAGATACCTGAAAATACTAGATTTTGTTATTATTATCAAGTCATGAAATTTTGGCATGGAAATTATGGTCAAGAGTCATTATTACCAGTAGAGACGGAATTTGAATAATTATTATGTAATGGAAATATAAAGAAATATATTTCAATAATGTATAGGTTAATACAAAAGAAGTTGTTCAAGTGAACAGGTATGGACTTGAAGGGCCGACATGGCCTGTTTCCGTGCTGTAAACGGTTCTATGGTTATATGGTTAAAGCGTAAAACATAGGGCTTCATTATTCTAGACAAAGATGACAAGTAGATTTGAATAAACAAATAGATGAACAAGATTGGATTGGGATATATAGAGAAAATATGAAAAGTACAATGAATGTGAGAAATAGAATGGAACAATATAATTTTATTTATCATTTATATTTAACTCGATATAAATTTTAAAAATTGGATCAGACTCTTTCGGATTTATGTTTTAGGTGCAGACAGGAAATTGGTACATTTTTGCATTCTACTTAGCAGTGTCCTAAAGTTAAACCTTTTTGGTTAGAAATAGATAAATTATTGGAACAAATATCGGGGATTAAATTCCCACATGATCCATTGTTACTTTTATTGGGTGATATTAAGGGTGTGAAATCTAAACTGAAGTTTAATATGTATCAAAAGAAGTTTGTTCAAATTTCTTTAGCAATAGCAAGAAAATGCATTCCCATAACTTTGAAGTCTGACACAGATCTGTGTGTAGAAAAATGGCATGTTGAAGTTCAGAGTTGTACACCACTTGAGAAAATTACTTATAATTTTTTCAAAATATATATATTTTGGAAGATATGGAGCCCTTGTTTACAAAATATGGGTGTTAATATTTAATTGAGGCTCTGATATTCCATTTTTCCTTAAGATCTCAGTATATAAGAAACTTTTAAGTTACAGGTTAAGGATCTCTTGTCCCTTTCGTACTCTCTTTTTTCTTCTTTCTTTCAAGGGGGATAGAAGGGGGAGGGGGTGGTATATAGGGAGGTTTTCTTATCTTTTCTTTTTATATGCCACATGTATTTGTTATGAATTGAATTATTTTTTATGTGCTTTATTTGTGTGGTTTTAAATCTATAAATAAAATTTATTTTTAAAAAAAATGCCTTTGTACTTATGCTGCTAAGGGTTTTGTCATTTTGTTGATATTTTCTTTTTGCAATTGATGTCTCAAAATGCATCACTTCACATTTGTCCAATTAAACTCCATCTCCCATTTCTCTGCCCAAATTTCTAACTAATCTATATCCTGCCCTATCCTGAGACAATCATCCTTATCCTATATACGTCCACCATTTTTGTGTCATCTGCAAACTTACTAAGCAGATCATGGCATAGTTAGCATAGTGGTTAGCTCATCTCCTTACAGTGCCAGTGACCCGGGTTCAAATCTGGCGTTGTCGGTAGGGATTTTTGTACATTCTCCCTGAAGCCAGAGTGGGTTTCATCTGGGTGCTCCAATTTCATCCCACCTCCCAGTTAATTGGTGTAATTGCTCATGGGCTAGAAGGCCCTGTTACCATAGTGTATCACTAAATTAAAATTACTGTAAATATCTGTGTATAATGTGAAAAATTTATACCAAACTTTGAGCTCAAAGTAGGGGGTCACATTATACATGAGGTTATTATTTTAACAAGTTTTTCTGCCAGGATTAACAATCAGTAAGATTATTAGCAGCTGCCTACATTGACTGATTTACCACATGGTTTTGTTTACATTGGTGGTACATGGTCACATGAAACCAAGATTTAAAAAAAAAGACACGTTTATCTACATATGTAGCTATCTACGATTAACTACATAAGTAGAAACTCGTAACAAATCCATTAACCTTTGAAGTACACGATAAAGAGAGGTAATTACATTAATGTCGCTTATATAAATGGACGTTAAACTGGAAAATAATAGTTATTCTAGATACGTGTATTTTGCTGTTGTTCTAATTTCTATCCATGATGTTTTCTCCTAAAATGAAGAGAAAACACAATGCTTATGATGCATCATTTAAGCTGAAAGTGATCAAATACGCAGAAAGCAATAACAACTGCGCGGCCTCCAGAGAACTGATGTTGCTGTGAGTAATGCCAGGCTTTGGAGGAAGCAGAAATCAGAGATAGCCGAGTTGCCTACGACCAAACATGCTCATAGGGGAAAGCAGGCTCTGTATCCAGATCTGGAGAAGGCACTGGTTGATTGGGTAGAAAGCCAGAGAATGGCTACATTGTCACCTGTTTCCATATCCAGCTTCCAGCTAGGAAACTGCAGAAAGATTGCAAATCTAGAGTGAGTGGCACATTCACGGTGTCAAATGGTTGGTGTCAGAGGTTTATGAAGAGTCACTCCCTGGCCACACGACAGAGACCCAAGATATCCTGGATGGCCTCAGACCAAGTGGAGAAAACAGCAGGGGGAAATCTTAAGCAACCAGGCCTATCCACTGTTGTTTCCTGGGTAAAGCAGGCCTGGGATTCACTTCCAAGCAATATGGTCTCCCTGAGTTTTTTAAAGACAGGAATCAGCAACAAAATGGATGAGACTGAAGATGATGTTTTATGGGGTGATGCAAGTACCACCACTACTTCAGACTAGGAACATGAATTTGAGGATGAAATAGCAGACACAACAGGCTGGGACACAGATGAAAAGATCGAAGAATGGGAAGTGCTTTTTGGAGCAGCTGATGATGAATCTGATTTTAAAATAAATAATGTTTTTCTTTTTATTTACATATATATTTTGAACAATAAATTGATTATGTTTACTATTATGTTTCTGAAATTTCATTCAGCATGCCACTTTTCTCCCACAATGTAGTGTGGTAATGGTGGCCACCATTCGAAACAACCTGTCAAAGTGGCACTTCCATGATGATTTTGGGCCAATAAAAAGGGGAGGTTGTATTATACATGGGGGTAAAATTTTTCTCCCTTTTCCCCCCTCAAAAATGAGGGTCGCATTATACTCGAAACGCATTATGCATGTATATTTACGGTAAATCATTTGCATTTTTTACGTAGATAGATCTGGTCCCAGCAATGGTCACTGACCTGCAGTCAGAAAAGCACCCATCCTTCACCTCCTTTCTTCTGTGACCAAGTTAATTTTATGTCCAACTTAACAAGTCTGCATGGATTTAATTTTTCATCTTTCCATTTCATTAAAATTGCCCATCTGGCTATCAACGTGCTAAAAGCTAAACCTTTCTAATAGATCCCAATAAAAAATTATCTGTTTCATGTGAAAAAACAAACTGCAGTTTCAAGTCAAGGATCTAATTCTATCTTAAAAATCATTGACAATTAAAAGTAATGGGGGGGGGTGGGTGCGAGCCATGTGGTGATGTGGGGCTTGACTTGAATTCTCTACTCTACATCGCTGTCCAAGGTCTCCCCCGACAATGGCCAACTGCCTTGGTTGAAGAAGTGACACTGAGCATGTGCGAGGAGTCATGCATACATAGAGCACAAAAAAATGGAGGCAATTTTTTTTTAAAAAAAGCTCAAGAAGCCTCCAGCTCCAGTGATGAAGAAGAGGAGCAGGTAGAAGAAATGTACGTTAAACAGGGAGTTTCGGCCAAAAAAAAACAGGAGAAAATAAAGAGGTCTTACATATCTACAACTGAAATGAAGAAGTATATGGATTCTTTCCAGCAAACTTTGTTATAGTTAACAATAGAAGTTAAAAAATGTAATGATGGTATAATTGAAAATCAGGGTTCTACGAAGAAGGTGGAGAAAATGCGGTCACAAATGGAACAAAAATTTGAAGTGATGGACACAAAAATTAAAGGTTATGAATTTGAAATTCAGCATGTTAAACTGCAAATGAAGAAGGTTCAAGCTGAGGCAGCTGCAACAAAAGAATGATTAACTCAAAAAATTGATATGTTAGAAAATTTCAGTAGAAGAAATAATATAAAAATTGTTGGACTTAAAGAAGATGTCAAAGGGCAAGATATGAAGAGATTTTTACAACGTTGGATTCCACAAACTGTGGGAGTAATATAATTTCAACGAGAAGCCACACCCAGATCCAGAAGCCATGTTCGACTCTGGTCAAGTTGCTTCATTATGAAGTGAGGGAGAAGATCTTGGAGCTGGCTGCGAAGCAAACAAAGGAGAGACAATCGCCATTGATTTAAAATTATAAGTTTTTCTTTTACCCTGATGTAATTTTTGATTTGTTGAAAAAAAATAAAAGAATTTAATGCTGTTAAAAATGTGCTATGGAAAAAGGTTACACTTTTGATTTAAGGTACCTAGCAATGTTAAAAGTTTTTATTCCTGAGGGTAGAAATAAATTTTTTACAGAACCCAATGAAGCAAAAGTGTTTGCAGATTCATTGTCTGAGAAAATGAGATGAGAACTGGGAGATATTTGAAGAGAGAGAGGAAGTGGAAAGATTGCAGTTGGGGATGTATAATGAAATTATATAAGTTTTAGGAGGGGAGAGAATATTAGAGAGGACAGTTTTTACCTGATAGATCTGTGTTTAAAAAAAAATGAATTGATCATTGTAAGTTTGAGTAGATTTGAGGCATAAGAGATAGTATAATTTCGGGGAAGTTAGGTGAGAGTATGAGCCTGGCCTCCACAAAATCTACTGGGCAGGTGCAGTTTCTGATCACAACTCCTATAGATCAGGGGTATTAAGACGCACTGCTAATAGCATATGCCTTGGGGGGAGGGGGAGGGTTTCTGTTCTTTTCTTTGTTTCTTTTTTCTCTTTAATACACCTAAATTTAATAATTGTATTATGAAATATTTGATTAGTATTTTGGATGTAGGAGGAGTGCAGATGGAAAGTTGAACAGTTATTGGATTTTATGAGAGCTTAGATGGCTAATAATAATGGGATTCAGAATCAAATAAAGCATAAAAAATGTTAGTTTATATGAAAAGAAATTAAAACAGTCATAGCTTTTTTACAGAACACTCATTTGAAGGAAAAAGAACATCAAAAATTAAAAAGAGATTGGGTAGGAACACTAATAGCATCATCTTTTAATTCAAAGGCTGAAGGTACAGCAATATTAATTAATTTAAAAATACCAGTTAAAAGATTGGATATTAATATAGATGTAGCAGGGAGATACATTCTGGTGAATTGTCAGATTTATTTGGAACAATGGACCTTAATAAATGTATATGCACCAAATTTAGATGATGGCAAATTTATGCAACATGACTTTATGAATTTTTCAAATGCCAAGGGAAAAGTTATATTGGGAGAGGATTTTAATTTTGCTTTAGACCCTAAATTAGATAGATCAGGATTTAGAATGATGAAAAATAAGATAGCAAAAATGGTAACAGATTTGATGAAAGATATGGATTTACTGGATATATGGAGAAAAATCTACCCAATTGAAAGAAATTATTCTTTTTATTCTTTTCAATTTAAAACATATTCGTGGAGAGATATAAGTTTTTAATTTCTACACAACTTCAATATAGAGTACAAAGAGTGGAATATCAAGCATGGGTTTTATCAGATCATTCACCTTTTATTTTGTGTATTTCATTGGAAGAAGAACAAAAGGTATAGATGGAGGTTAACTACTATTTTGTTGAAGAAAAGGGAATTTTGTGGTTTTATGAGGCAACAGATAATTTTTTTTTCAGGATTCAGTTGCGAGTAAGTTTGTATTATGGGATTCAATGAAGCCATATTTGAGAGGTCAAATAATAAGTTATACTTCAAAAATAAAGAGTATATATGAAAGAAATAACTCAATTAGATAATGAAATTGGAGAAGGAAATTCAAGTACATAAAGATGAGAAGAGAATATTGTTAGAGTTGAAAAAATTAAGTCTTAATGTTGTGCAGACTTATAGAGTGGACAGATATATAATGAGAACATGACAAAAATATTACAAGTTGGCTGAAAGTGCCCATAAAGTTTTAGCATGGCAATTCAAAATGGAACAGATTTCTAGAATAATAATTGATACAAAGAAATTATCAGGACAGATAACTTATAAAATGGAGGAAATAAATGATAATTTTAAAGACTTTTATGCTAAACTTTATTGTTCAGAGTCTAAGAGAGAGGATAATAAAATAAGAGATTTTTTGAGACAAATTAAATTACCGGAGATAAAGGAGGACTAAAAGATAAGACTGTCTGAGAACTTTTCAGAAAAAGAGGTTCATGAGACTAATGTCTCTACAGAATAATAAGGCATCAGGTGAAGATGGTTTCCCACCAGAATTTTATAAGGGGTTTAAGGAGCTAGTTACACCTGCATTGATGGAGGTATTAGGTCAAATGAAAGAGGTTTAAGATCTACCTGAATCTTTTAAAACAGCATTAATAACTGTAATTCCAAAAAAATGGAAAAATTGTTTACAGCCTTCTTCATATATTGAATACAGACTATAAAATTGTATCGACATTGTTAGCTAATAGGCTAATTGAATTTTTGCCAAAATTAATAAATTAATTAATAACTTTAGATCAAACTGATTTTATTTTATTTCATCACTGGTATAGTAAAGGTATACAGAGAATAAAAGATGGGTTTTTATGATTTTTTTCTTAACTTTTGATCAATTAAAAGTTGAATACAATATACATAATAATACAAATTTTGCATATTATCAATTAAAAATGTATTTGAAAAAGAGACTGGGAGCAGATTTGAGACTCCCTAAACAAAGCCAATTTGAAGATATAATAACAGATACATTTGTGGTTAAGAAATTTATTACTAATATGTATATAAAATTACAAGAGACTGTAAAGAAAAAAAGATTAATATAAATCAAAAATCTGATAGGAGAAAGAGTTAAATATACAATTCAGGAGGAGATTTGGTCAAAATTATGTTACAAAAGTGTTACAAATACAGTAAATGTTAGATATCAAATGGTTCAATATAATTTTCTTCATCAAAATTGCATTATACTCCATATAAGTTAAATGGACTTGATCCTAATTATTCAAATAAGTGTTTTCGATGCGTGAAAGAAATAGGGACCATTTTTTTTGCATTGAATGTGGACTTGTGAAAAAGTGGAAAGGTTTTGGAATGAACTAAGTTTATTATTAGGCCAAATTATGAAGATAAAAATACCAAAGGATCCAAGAATATTTACGAAAAGCATATAAAATTGAAATTGCGGATGAAGTATTAAATCTTGAAAGTATCAGAAAGTCTGATATTGTAAGCACCTGCTATTTCATTCTGTGCCATCCATATCTTCCATTATATATACAATACAATTGATTTAATAGCTAAGTCATTTTATTTTATAACCAAGACATTGGAAAATGCACCTTGGCTTGAATGACACACATTAATGAGTATTTCCAGATCATACTGTGTGTCTCTGAAAATTCAAAGGATATTTCCTTTTGGACTTGAGCAGGAATTGTTGATCCATGTTGTCCTCAGAACAAACATTATTGATTACAGCTGACGCTAATGTTTTCAATACATGATGTTTGACTGGGATCCTGTTAATGCCCACCCTCCCATGTACAAACCTTTCCAACTATTGAATTCACCCCTAACCTTCTGATTGGCCCAAGCCCCAATCCCCTGATTACCTTACTCTCTGATGCCCAAATCCCTTAAATTCCTAATCTCATGATGCTTGATTCCCCAAAGGTCATTATTATCTGATCTGCCCTCTAATGCCTGGTTCCAAAAGAAAGTAGCTTTCAATCATAAGTGCTCAGATTGTAACTCTCCACTCAGAGTGCTGATAGGATCTGAAAGAACCCTGTATAACTACACCGGCACCAAAACATCTGACAAGAAATGAATGTAACTATGAGAAATACCCACTCTGACTCCATCGGAGAAACAGTTAAAATTATGGCTCCACAAAATCAAGCAGTATATCCTGCTCCAAAAAGAATCACGCTGAGGAATATCATGAAATGCATGGGAGCAGACGTATTTTGGATTTTTTTTTCAGATTTTGGAACACCATTTAAAAAATGCACTCAGACTTAAAGATGCATGCATTCACATTACACTACAAATATTTACATCTGCAAAAATTAACTGAAGTAGACATATATTGAAAAGTCTACACTCAATAATGCACTACTTACGTCTGCTATGTACCTTTCTCTGATCAGGATTTCTGAACTCTATTATGTATTACCTTATGGGACCATGGATGAAAAAGTTTAAAATTTTGGATCATTTCGGGTATTTGGATAAGGGATACTCAACCTGTACTCTCTTAGCCTTCATTATTCTGAACTAAAATGTTATCATTTGCAAAAAAAAACAAAGGTAAGTGCCTTTGGATAATACTGTAATGTAATGCACTGAATTAAGACAATTACTTCAATTTATTGCTGGGATGTAATATATTTTACATAATTAGAAGGAAATGGTTTGGCTCATGGCCCTAGGTCTCTAGCAGGTGGCTCAAATTACACTGGATGGCTGCCATACCATGTTTAGTCTGTGAGGTGTGACTGTAATAGTTGCCAGTAAATTAAAACCAACAAAGCTGTCAGCTTTCTCAGATCAAACAAATGCTCTGTGTTGCCGCATTGTTTGCAGATACTGCGCAAATGTGCAAAAATAGAGCTTGTATTTCAGAAATGTTAAACCATATTAAGTTTTTTAATGTTAAATTTAGACATGCAGCATGGTAACAGGCTCACGAGCCTGTGTTGCCCAATTATACCCCATTTATCTGCAACTCCCCCCCTCCCCCCACTTGGGTGGGAGAAAACCCACGCAAGCACGGGGAGAATGTGCAAACTCCCTACAGACTGTGCCAGGTTGGAACCTGGGTCACTGGTGCTGTATCAGTGATGCTCTAAATCTACCATACAAGTATTGTAACTTTTATGGCAATTTGAAGCAAGTCAATTATAAGAAATAAATATTCTCTTTCACATTTCCAGTTAAAAGCTCATTTATCATGTCAAAATTGATTTAAAAAAAACAAAAGCAAAGGTAACAAAAGGAATGGAGATTCGTCAAAGCCCAGTAACCCTCATGAACCCCAAAGGACCCATGAGTTACTTGGTGCCTGTGCTTGTGAAACAAATTCTACAATCTGACTGTCTTACTAAATTATTTTCTACATAAAATACATTGCATGCTGCAAGTTGAAAAGAAAACATTGTTGTATTATGCATGAGAAAGAATGTGTAAAGAGAGAGGCACAATGAACATAAAGCCCCTTTTACACAGCCACTTCATTGTGGGAATATTGCACCTTTATTGGCCATGCCTTCTGTATAAAAGTTACGAACATGGAACGGCAGGGTCATTGTAGTCCCACCTTTAAGTTGGAAGTGGAGGTAGAAACACCATTTCATCTAATGCAAGGATCGACAAAGAGATAGACAACAGACTCGCCAAGGCAAATAGCACCTTTGGAAGACTACACAAAAGAGTCTGGAAAAACAACCACTTGAAGAAACACACAAAGATCAGTGTGTACACAGCCATTGTCATACCCACGCTCCTGTTTGGCTCCGAATCATGGGTCCTCTACCGGCATCACCTACGGCTCCTAGAACGCTTCCATCAGCGCTGTCTCCGCTCCATCCTCAACATTCATTGGAATGACTTCATCACCAACATCGAAGTACTCGAGCTGGCAGAGTCCGCAAGCATCGAATCCATGCTGCTGAAGACCCAACTGCGCTGTGTGGGTCACGTCTCCAGAATGGAGGACCATCGCCTTCCCAAGATCGTGTTCTATGGTGAGCTCTCCACTGGCCACCGAGACAGAGGTGCACCAAAGAAGAGGTACAAGGACTGCTTAAAGAAATCTCTTGGTGCCTGCCAAATTGACCACTGCCAGTGGGCTGATATCGCCTCCAACCGTGCATCTTGGCGCCTCACAGTTCGGCGGGCAGCAACCTCCTTTGAAGAAGACCGCAGAGCCCACCTCACTGACAAAATACAAAAGAGGAAAAACCCAACACCCAACCCCAACCAACCAATTTTCACTTGCAACCGCTGCAACCGTGCCTGCCTGTCCCGCATCGGACTTGACAGTCACCAATGAGCCTGCAGCAGACGTGGACATACCCCTCCATAAATCTTCGTCCGCGAAGCCAAGCCAAAGAAGAAAGAAAAGAAGGAGGTAGAAACAGCGCCAAATCGATGTCTGTGTAAAAAGGGTGAACCGGCAGGATGTGTATGTTATATATCATACTTGATGTCGTAAATCCTGCCTCTTTTGCTCCCAGAATTCCTGTTTGCTGTGTAAAATGACACACTGGCCCAGCATTATGCTGGTGTTGTTTGCTCCAGTCTAAACAAGCAAAGCAGGCTAATGATAAGTCTTCTTTACGCCAGTATTGCAGGATCACTGTGTAAAAAGAGCTATTGATTATCAAGTGTAAATGATGGATAGAAAAGACCACACACATTTCATTATTCACTTTCATGCTCTACATCATCCATCACATTTTGGCTTATGTTTGTATTACAGTTTGGAAAATTAAAATTAGGAGTCAAAGTTCACTTAGATAAGTTATTGATTGATAATGAACTTATTATCATCTGCATTGTGCAATGCCTGCAAACACCAAAATTCTTACTTGCTGCAGCCAAATTGTTACTTTATCAAGTCAAGATTGATATCTACATTTTAAAAAAAAAGCAAAAGCAATGGTAACAAAAGGAATGCAGAATTTTCAAAGCCGAGTAACCCTCATGAACCCCAAAGGACCCATGAATTACTGGGTGCCTGTGCTTGTGAAACAAATTCTACAATCTGGCTGTCTTACTAAATTATTTTCTACATTAATATACATTGCATGCTGCAAGTTAAAAAGAAACAATAGTGTACTTAATTAAGTTCAAAAGAGAAAATAAATACAAACTAGATAGATAATATAGTTATCCTCATGCTAAAAAAGTGAGTGAGTAATAGTGCAAACATTCCTTGTGTTGTGTCAGAGTATCCCTGATTAGTGTAAAAAGATGAGGTTCAAGAGCATGATAGCTGTTGGAAAAAAACTGCTCTTCAACCTAGAGATGATATTATTCGGACCTTTTGCCTAAAGATAGCAATGAGAAAATGTGACCATGGTAAAGGAGATCCTTTATAGTGTTTCTGGCCTTTTTGAGGCAGTACCTCACATTGCTATTTCGAGGCCAGATCCTCTCTCTGATGGACTTGGCTCTGTTTGTTATCCTCTGAAGCCTTCTGCATTTCTGGGCTTTTGAATTCCCAAACCAGGCTTCAATGCAGTCTGCATGCATTCCATAGTGGACCTGTTGAAGTTTGAGAGACCATTTGAAGACACGTCAAATCTTCTCATACTCCTCAAAAGAAGTCTTCTGAAATATGGACTCCCAGGAATTTGAAGGTTCTAATGCACTTTACCTCTATCCCATCAATGCAGACAACTGTTTGATTCCTCAGCCTGTTCTCTCTGAGATCAACAATAAGTTCCTTAGTCTTGGTGATTTTTGTTATGGTATCCCTCCCCAACCAAATTCTCGATCTCCATCCTGTATTCTGACTCATTGTCTCCATTTATTTGACCAACAACAATGGTGTTGTCAGCAAATTTGTGAATTGAGCTGGACCTGAAATTTGCTACTCAGTCATGAGTGCACAGGAAATAAAGTAGGGGACTAAGTACATAGCCTTGGGTGTGATGGAAGCATGTGATGGTCAGCATGGAGGAGATGATGTTGCCAATCTGAACTGATTGGGGTCTTCCAATGAGAAAGTTGAAGATTCAGTTGCGGAGCAATGAGCGGAGTTCCAGATCCTTTAATTTGGTTATAGGTTTTGCTGCTATGATAGTATTGAACACCAAGCTATAGTCAATAACCAACAACCTGACATAGATATTCCTACAATATACCTCTGTCCTGCTGGCAACAGCGAGAATGGAGCATGTTGTGGGTGGTGTGGATCCTTGATGATTGCCTCAACTCTGCGTCGGCAATGTTATGTGATGGTGGGGAGAGTTTTACCTGTGATGAACTGGGCTGTCCACTGCCTTTTGCAGGGCTTTACACTCAGGGGTATTGGTGACCCCCCCCCCCCTTACCAGATTGTGATGCAGCCAGTCAGCACACTTTTCACCATATGTCTGTAGAAATTTGCCAGGGTTTCCAATGTCATGACCATTTCCACTTCCACTTCCTCACCTGATTCCATCTGTGCATCATCCCTCCCTGTCAGGTTCTAATTATCTCCTTTCTTAATAACAGATTCCAGCATCTGCAGCCTCTCATGTCTTCATTTTTCACCTTCAAGCCACTACCTCCATCCTTTCCATCCCCCACCTGACTCTCTCTGCCCAATTGTTTTCTCCTTATCTGTCTCCATGTGACTCCTGTCTCCCACCTCCTGCTCTGCCCCACCCTCCACCTGACTTTATCTACACATCAATACCTCCTCACCAGCTTCTACCTATCACCTGCCTGCCCATGCCTCACCCCTCTCTCTCACCTCTTTTAACTGGCATTCTACACTCAGTTTGGATGCAGGGTCTCATCCCAAAACATTGACTATCCATTTGCCTCCGCAAATGCCTCTGAGTTCCTCCAACTGTGTATTATTTTTGCTCTCGATGGGAGGATCTGCTATCTCTTGTGTTTGTTAGGTAGATACATGGACACAATTGACACTCTTATAACCAAGATGACTAGGTCTGATGCAAAATGAAAAACTGAGTTATCTAACTTTGGAACTTTGAACATCAGGGCTGAGTACATGGTTAATGACACTGAGGAAGAACAGAGGAATCTTAGGATTTGGGTTAGTGTTTGATCAAGTTTACCATGCAAGTTGATAGGGTGGTTAAGAAGGCCTTCATTAGTCAGGGGATTGAGTTCAAGAGCTATTAGGTAATGTGGCAGGCCTATAAAACTGGTTAGACCACACTTTGAGTACAGCATTCAGTTCTGGTTGCCTCATTACAGGGAGGCTGTAGTTCTTTGGAAAGGGTGCACAGGAGATTTACTAGGAGGTTCCCTGGATTAGAGAACATGCCTTATAAAGAAAGGTAGACAGAGATAGGGATTTTCATTTTGGATGGTGAAGGATGAGAGGTAACTCATTAGAGGTTTATAAGATTATGAAGTGTACACTGTATATAGGGTGGACAGCCAGTATCTTTTCCCCAGGGCTGAAATACCAAATACCAGAGGGCATCTGCTTCAGGTGAGTGGATATGTCAGAAGTAATTTTTTTACTGAGAATGGTGGGTGCCTGGAATGCATTGCTGGGGATGGTGGTGCAGACCGATCCAATAGAGACATTTGAAAGATTCTTAGATAGGCACATGGATATAAGAAAAATATGAGTGTGAACAAGGGAAGGATTTGATTGCAATGGAGGTTGGCACAACATCATGGCCAAAGGACCTGTACAGTACTGTAATGTTTTATGTTTGATGAATTTGATATTGAGTCCCAGAGGCTCTAATAGGCCTATATGTAAGATTAGATGCTTTATGCTAGGTCACATTGGAACAAAACAGAAAGCCAGAGACAGATACATCAGTGTGAGAAGTGGATAAATAATTAAATTAAGATAAAATTGCAAGCTCAGGATTACCTCTGCCAAAGATGTCTTTCTGGGATAAATAGAACAATCCTTGTTTTGGTCCTATTCGGAGGACGCCTTCCTTAAAACTTTCTCCAACACTTTGTTGACTGCCTTATTGCTGCTTCCTGCAGCCTAACAAATTTGAAAATGTCAAACATCAACTTCCATCCTGATCTCATTTTCACATAGTCTATCTCTCCTTCCTTTTCTGAACCTTTCAGTCTCCATCTCAGGGCTTGTTTTCATTAACCATTATAAACCCATAGCTTTCTGCAGCAATGCTAACTTTACTTATGCCTATTCTGCTTCCCGTAAACACTCCATTCTATTCTCCACTTCATATGCTCTGATGATGACCTGCACAAGTACCCCAGAGATATCTTTTTTCACCATTGACTAAGTCTTCCCTCTACCATCATTTATGAAGTTCTTGAACCACATCTCATATATTTCTTGTGCCTCTTCCCTCTCCTCTCAGCAGGTGACGAAAGGTGTCCCTTTGTCCTCGGGTTCCACCCCACCAACTGCGCATTTAATGGTTAGTCCTTTGTGATTTCAATTACTTTCATAAAATTCCATGAAGAGACACATGTTCCCTCATGTTTCAGCTATGAACCAAATGTGAGAATTGGAGTTTTCAAAATCAAACATTTATTGTTAAAAATCTGACTGAAAAACTTGTATTAAGACAAGAAAAAAACACATTCCCTTCTATATTATTCTTCATCTGTCAGCAAGCACAAAATTGTGAGAGAGTTATTTAGGGACAAACTCTACTGGTCCTATCTGTCAGTGTGACTTCACCTTCAACATCTCCATAGTGACTGCACACCCCTACACTGGGCTCCTCCGGACTGAGCAGCTATGGGGAAAACTTTCCCAATTTTCTGTATGAATATTGACCTTTTAGAGACCTTGTACTACATTGGAGCTTTGGCCTCCTTTGTCGGCAGCTGCTTTTCAGTTGGCTGCAGAGCCCAGCCTTTTTTGGGTGATCTTGAGA
Source organism: Narcine bancroftii (assembly GCF_036971445.1). Taxonomy (NCBI): domain Eukaryota; kingdom Metazoa; phylum Chordata; class Chondrichthyes; order Torpediniformes; family Narcinidae; genus Narcine; species Narcine bancroftii. The sequence goes on from NC_091469.1 coordinate 340,584,314, forward strand.
CGTGTGTCTCAGCTATGCATGGTAGGTTCTTTCAAGGTTGTCATGCAGCTGATCTGTTGTTCACAATGAGTTGATACAGGCAACAATTTTTGAAGTTGTTAATTTGGCAAACCTGCTTGGAGAGTCCCACCCAATTGTCAGAGTCGTGGTGGAGGACCCTTGATCTCTTTGGCTTGGCTTCGCGGACGAAGATTTATGGAGGGGGTAAATGTCCACATCAGCTGCAGGCTCGTTTGTGGCTGACAAGTCCGATGCGGGACAGGCAGACACGGTTGCAGCGGTTGCAGGGGAAAATTGGTTGGTTGGGGTTGGGTGTTGGGTTTTTCCTCCTTTGCCTTTTGTCAGTGAGGTGGGCTCTGCGGTCTTCTTCAAAGGAGGTTGCTGCCCGCCGAACTGTGAGGCGCCAAGATGCACGGTTTGAGGCGATATCAGCCCACTGGTGGTGGTCAATGTGGCAGGCGCCAAGAGATTTCTTTAGGCAGTCCTTGTACCTCTTCTTTGGTGCACCTCTGTCTCGGTGGCCAGTGGAGAGCTCGCCATATAACACGATCTTGGGAAGGCGATGGTCCTCCATTCTGGAGACATGACCCACCCAGCACAGCTGGATCTTCAGCAGCGTGGACTCGATGCTGTCGACCTCTGCCATCTTGAGTACTTCGGCGTTAGGGATGAAAGCGCTCCAATGAATTTTGCGGATGGAGCGGAGACAACGCTGGTGGAAGCGTTCTAGGAGCCGTAGGTGATGCCGGTAGAGTACCCATGATTCGGAGCTGAACAGGAGTGTGGGTATGACAACGGCTCTGTATACGCTTATCTTTGTGAGGTTTTTCAGTTGGTTGTTTTTCCAGACTCTTTTGTGTAGTCTTCCAAAGGCGCTATTTGCCTTGGCGAGTCTGTTGTCTATCTCATTGTCGATCCTTGCATCTGATGAAATGGTGCAGCCGAGATAGGTAAACTGGTTGACCGTCTTGAGTTTTGTGTGCCTGATGGAGATGTTGGGGGGCTGGTAGTCATGGTGGGGAGCTGGCTGATAGAGGACCTCAGTTTTTTTCAGGCTTACTTCCAGGCCAAACATTTTGGCAGTTTCCGCAAAAGCACTGGAGGACCCTTGATAGGCTATCAATAATTCACATCAGACCAGAAATCATGATTAACAGGTTTTAATCACCATAAACTGCAAGCATGTCTCACTTGTTGCTGAACCGGTTCCAAGGCAGGTACTGAGGGAGGGGTTTCGCCTTTATGGGAATTTTGAGGGGAGGAGCCACAGGTTCGGGGCAGACCAGCCCATACAATATATTCGTATGAGACCGTACTAACAGTTGCACAGTGGTTCCACCACATTCACCCCTTTTAAAACAGAGTCCACCAGGGTGAAGTCAAAGTCAATGACAGGTTGCGACCATCGTAGTGTCAGCTGTCGTTCAGCTGTTGGCTCCTGTGCATTGGTTTGCATGATAGGCTGGGTGTTCAGTGGCTAAAAAGGGCTAATTGGATCGGGAGGAGGGTGTGGGTTGTCATTCTGTGGTTGGGGCAGGACACTGGTTGCCATTGGTGGGGCCGGGTACCCGATTGTGTCGCTGGTAGTCATTGGGGGGAGTACTGATTGGTCGGTTGTGGGGTTCCTGCATGTGCTAGGTCCTGGACAGAAATCGTGTCTTTCTGCCCATCCTGGTACTCCATGTAAGCATACTTGGAGTTCACATAGAGGAGGTGGACCTTCTTGAGCAGGGCATCTGTCTTATGGCTCCTGTGTGTCTCCAGAGCAAAATTGTCCCTGGGGTCATCAGACAGAATGGCAGCGTGGTTCCTGACACCAACTTCCTGGGGAAGGAAAACAGCCTTTCACGCTGGGTAACATTTATACCAGCACGGAGGAAGGACTTGGCAGCATGGAGCACCTCTGAGAGGATCTCTTGCTACTGGGAAATGGGCAAACCTTTCAACGTGAGAGCTAGGTCACCTGGCCGTTCCCTCAGGGATTGTAGCTGATGGTCCTGCTTGTGGCTATACCCTTGGCCAGCAGGTACTGGTGCAACTTAACACTCATAAAAAAGAAACACGTGATCACTGTGAATATAGCAGGGGTATATGAACAGTGAGCAGGTTGCACAGTCACTTGATGGCCATGGTCATGTCTGGACAGGGGATGGCGAACAGGAAATGTGGGTACTCTCCAAGGACGTTGAGAAAATACACATTTCAGTTGGTGGAGGAGAGGGGACCTTGAAGTCTATACTCAGATGTTCAAAGGTGCGGGTGGCCATGATTAGGTGAACTTCCTCTGGTTGATAGAATTGTGGTTTGCACTCGGCACAACCAAGCTGTTCCATGTCAATTCCCTGATGTTCTTGACCGAGTAAGGGAGGTTACAAGCTCTAACGAAGTGGTAGAGCCTTGTGACCTGGGGTGGCAGAGGTCGTTGTGGAGGGCTTGGAGGCAGTCAGTCTGCACATTGTTGCATGTCCCCTGGGACAGTCATCGGGGAGTTCATTGAGTTTACGGGGCCGGTACAAGACCTCGTGGTTGGTGGTTGTTAGTTCAATTCTCCTTCTCAGGATCTTGTCATTCTTGACTTATTTCACACAGTTTGTTATTAAACATAAAGGCGACTGCACATTGGTCAGGATGAATGGTTTGCCAGCCAGGCACTGCTTCCACTATAACCTGGGCTTCCTTCTCAGAGGCTGATTGCCAGATTTCGGGACCCTGGTGGGTGCAGGAAAAATTGACCTCGGGCCTGCCCACCTGGTTCGGCACGGTAGCCAGGGTGAAGTCGGACACATCACTCTCCACCTGGAAAGGGATGGATTCATCGGCGCCTTGGCAATGTTGTCCTTGATGCATGTGAAAGACACTTGGGCTTCTGTAGACAGAGGGAAGGTGGTTGTTTTCACCAAGGGGTGGGCCTTATCTGTGTAATTAAAGACCTACTGGGCGTAATAGGAGAAAAACCCCAAACACCTTTTCAGCATCTTGAGGCTCTGGGGCAGTGGGAATTTCAGCAGGGGGCACATGCGGTCAGGGACAGGCTCAATGGTTCCATTCTGCACAATGCAACCGTGTGTAGCCAGACTTGAAGTGTGGAACATGCATTTTGTCTGGTTTTATGAGGTTGAGCTTTTTTGATCGTCTAAACAAATTTTATAGGTTGGTGTCATGATCTTGCTGGTCATGGCCACAGATGGTAATGTTTTCCAGATAGGGGAACATGGCCTTTAACCCATGGTTGTCCACCATCCGAAGCAACTCTCTCTGGAAGACAGAAACCCCATTGGTGACCCCAAAGGGAACCTGGAGGAAATGGTAGAGATGGCCGTGTGCTTCGAATGCCATGTACTGGCTGTCTTCTGGGCAGATCGGGACTTAAAGTCGAAGGTTGAGAAGACCCAGTACTGGGCAATCTCATTCACCATGTCGGCTATGCGGGGAGGGGGTAGGTATCCAGTGGGGGGGGGGGAATCGGTTGATGGTTTGACTGTAATCTATGACCATGTGGTGCTTCTCCCCACTCTTTACCACTACCACATTCCCTCCAAAGGCTGGTGCTAGATTTATAATCCCTTCAGCCAGAAGTCATTTAACTTCCGTTCTAATGAAGGCTCTACCCCCAGGACTACATCGCCTGCTTATGGTGGTGACTGGAGTGAGGTTCGCGAGCACAGGTGGTGGTGGAACTCGGAGGGTGGACAAACCGCAAGTCATGTGCAATGGGCAGATTTCATGATGCCAATTGCCCGTGTTTGGAGAGGAGGGTGGATGGTTTAAAAACTGGTCTTTGCAGACCATGAGGAAAGAGTGAGGCCCATCATATTCCATTAGGATACTCTTGAGTTTGCACTGAAACTCCAGTCCTAATATGACCGGTGCGCAATGAAGAGTTTCAAGTTTTTGAATTCAGTGTCACGCATGGTACAGCAGCTGTGGATCTCGGTCAAGTGAGATCTGGAGGCCACAGAGATCTTGCAGTTAACTGGAGTCACTGCAAGAGAGTAGCACCATGCTGTGACCAGGTGTATGAAGCTCTCCGTGCTCCCGGTATTGAACATTTTCCACTATTTCCCTCAATGTCCATCATGGACCTGGCTAGCTGGTGCGGGCTGTTCTGGTCCAGGATGACTGAGGCCAATGTTTGGTCGCTGTCCAACTCACTGATACTGTTTTGGCTCGGTGGTGCCCTCCAAGATGGTGGCCCCCATGGCAAGCATGCGGTACTATTCCTCGCTGCCAGAAGTGATGCCAGGGTGGTGCCATCCCAGGTTGTCATCCCCATGGTCCCGCCAAACCATCTCCACCAACTGGAAGTGATGTGGTCCAAGATGGCGATGGTTTCCACCTGCACACAGTGCTGCTGGAGGAAGATTTGAACCTACATACCCTTTCATAGTACCCCTTCTTCCTGCAGCTGGAACAAGTTGCATCTCTGGCTGGGCAGTTCCTACGTGGATGCTTCGCGTGGCTGTAGAATGTCACTTCGACAGCCGTTACTTGGGATTCCGTATCCCACAATGGTAGCATCTGTGCTCCCCATGCAGTGGCCACATTGCCAGAGGAGAAGACCTCTGCATTTGGCCAGTTCCACAACTTCATGTAGGCTCCGATTGCCTTTTTCTAGGAGTCTCTGTTGGATGTGATCTGACTTGAAGCTGGCTGCACATGCGTCTCAGATCAGCTTCTGTATGTAAATGGCAGCAGAAACTTCTCTGCAGTCACAGGCTCGCACCAGCTCCCAAAGGTCCCGCATATACTCATCCATGACTCACCAGGTGGTTGTTTGTGATGATCTAGAAGATACCTGGCATAGATGTCATTCATCGGGGTTCAGTACTGTTTCTGCAGGAACTCCATAGCAGCCATGTAAGTACTGCAGTCTCAGATCATTTGAAAAACATGGTGGGCAACCTATGCGAAGAGCAGGTACCGTTTATCTTCTTCGCTCTGCACCTCGTTGAGGCAGTGCAGCCACTGGTTGAATTTTATGGAATTTTATGGAGGCCTCCAGAGCTTTAGGGTCGGTGTCCATGGCATGAAATTATAATGATTAAATTGATACATGATCGATAACTCACGTCAAACCAGAAATCATAATTAATAGGCTTTAATCATAAAATGCAGACACGTCTCGCAGGTTTCTGGCCCAGTTCCAAGACAGGTACCAAGGGAGGGGATTGGGCATGACTGCCTCTATGGGAATTCTGAGGGGTGGAGTTACAGGTACGTGGGCGGACCAGCCCATAAAATACATTTGTATTAGACAATGCTAACCGTTACACAGTGGCTCCACTACAACCCTGAGATACAAACCTGATGGACAGACATTTTTGTGCTTTGGTTAGTGCAGTGGTTCTCAACCTTTTTCTTTCTACTTACCTATTACTTCAAGTAATCCCTATCCTATTGGTGCTCTGTGATTAGTAAGGGATTGCTTAAGGTAGTAGGTGAGTAGAATCACTGCTCTGGACCCAATTGTTACTGAAATATTTTGCTTGAGAAAAGTGATCATTGGTCTATTTCCTTTGGAGTTGTGAAACTATGCACATAACAAGTCTATTAGGTACAATAAAAATAATGATTTTCAAACCTTTTCTTTCCACTCACCTACCACCTTAAGCAATCCTTTACTAATGAAAGAGCACCTGTGGCATAGGGAATACTTAAAGTGGTAGGTGAGTGGAAAGAAAAAGGTTGAGAACCACTGGGTTAGTGGCTTTCTGTGAAGTAAAATATATTCAAAATTGTGTGATTTGGCAGGGTTTTCACTACTTCCTGCTGTCACTTTCATCCAATTTCTTATTTCAAAATTATTTTAAATTTACCAATCCTTTCTGCAACGTAGAGTCAGAGAGTCATACAACATGAAAGTAGACCACGCTAACCAAAATTTCCTTCCCACACTTGTCCCACTTGCCCATGTACCTGTACCTCCAAATCTTTCCTATCTAATCCATGTACCTGTTATTTTTTTTGAATGTTGCAATAGCACCTGCCTCGACTACCTTCTACGGCAGCCCATTCAATGTACTCACCACCTTCTCAGATCCCAGTTCAGGTACCTGGTTCCAATGAGCCAGTCTTCAGCAGATGTGAGTTCTTCATCTGCAAGTCGCCAGCAACCTGCAGACTGTCTGAGACCCACTTGGAGCACAGTGCTACAGGAAAGATGCTGTCAAACAGGAGAGTAAAAAAATTTACCCCTCAGATTTCCATTAAACTTCTCCCACCTTACCTTCAACCTATGTCCTCTGGTTGACAATTTCCTCTACTTTGGGCAAAAGATTCTCTGTGTTCATCTGATTTATTCCTCATGCTTTTGTATACACAGTGAGATCACCCCTCATCCTCCTGTATCCCTACCCTTCCCAACCTCTCCTTAGAATTCAGGCCTTCAAGTCCTGGCAATATCCTTGTAACTTCTGTCATCCTCTCCCACTTGACAACATCTTTCCTGCAGCGCCAAGACCAAAACTGAACATAATGTTCAAATGGAGATTCATGCAGGCTGCTGATTTACAGTTGAAGGACTCACACCTGCTGGAGACTAGTTCTTTGGAACTAGGTATTGGAACCGGAATTCGAGAGGGTGCTCAAGGCAAGAAAGGCTCCTGTAGGATCTTGGGCGCTGAAAGCTTCCTGATTTTATCGGAGGTTTGGATCTAGAACTCGGGTTGCCATGGATTGAATAGGAGTCTGTGCAGCTACAGAGGCTGTGGGAACGCTGGAGACAAATCCACAGACACTCAATGTCTTTGAAGGAACTCTTCTCTTATTTTTGGACAATGCTAATGGAAACTCTTTGCCTTTGCGGCAGGCAAAAGTTGATGTATATCGTGTATTTTTTGTATTATTACATTGTGACCGCGTGCTACTCAAAAGAAGACACACACATGTAGTGTAGTCAGGTTAATCTCTGAGTTTTATTAGGGCTCTGACTTTTATATTTGCACTGCTCCTGCATTGGCCCCCCATTGGCTGACGTCACAACATGCGTAAAAAAGCGGGTTTCCTGCGTGCAGGTACTTTTCTGCATAACAACGCCCTTCTTCCCTGTGTGCGGCGGGCCGCCACATGACACACACACCCCCCCCACCCAGAACCGGCAGAACCGGCAGTATTGTCCTTGTTATTGTCCTTGTGCGGAGACAAAGTCTCTGCAGCTTCGGCCTGCCTCTTCAACGTGGTGCTTTTGGTCCAGGTATGCTGGTTTCAGCCTGTCTGTGATGAAGACCTCTAACCTCCAGCTCGAACATGGCCTCATTGTTGCAGATGACCTGGAACTGACCCTTGTATGGCCTCTGAAGCAGTGGACAATGTGGACCCCTACGAATGAAAACATACTCAGGTCTTTGGTTTTGTTGGTCCTTGTGTGATTTGAGGTGCCTGTGGAAGCAGTCCACCAACCCATTGGACTGTGGATGGTAGGCTGTTGTGTGATGCAGCTGGGCACCCCACAGGCTGATGATGTCAGGCCACAGACTGGAAGTGAACTGGGCCCCTCTTTCGGATGAGATGTGGGATGAGATGAGGGCCCTGCCACATGAGGTGTGGATGTGTCTGCCAGCAGGACTGCTTTTGACCACCTAGTGAAGCAGTCAACCATTGTGAACAGATAGCGGAAACCCTGGGATATCGGCAAGGGTCCTACTATGTCCACATGGATGTGGTAGAACCTTCGTTCTGCAGGCTCAAAGTGCTGAGGTGGGGTCTTGGTGTGCTGCTGTACCTTGCTTGTGTGGCACTGCGTGTACACCTTCACCCACCCGCTGACCTGTTTCCGCAATCCATGCCACACATATTTGTCAGCCACCAGCCAGACCGTTGTCCTGATGGATGGATGAGCCAGCCTGTGGATGGATTCAAAAACCTGTAGTCTCCGAGCCACCGGGACAATGGGTCTGACCTGACTGGTGCCCATATCGCACAGGAGGGTGGTGTTACCTGTGCCAACTGGGATGTCCTGGTGCTGCAGTCCCAATATGGCAGTCCTATATTGGGGCATCTCCTCATCTTTCTGCTGAGCCTCCACCAGTACCACAAAGTTCACTCCCCTTGATAGCACGTGGATACTTTGCCTGGACAGTGTGTCAGTCACCACATTGTCCTTGCCGAAGATGTACCTTCCTTCTGTGGTGTACTCCGAGATGTAAGACAGGTGTGGTTGCTAGCGGGCCATCCAGGGTCCGGGATCTTAGCCAAAGCAAAAGTCAGGGGCTTGTGATCTGTTAAAGGCGTGATGGACCTGCGCTCTAGGAAGTACCTGAAATTGCCGATGGCTAATTACAGTGCCAGTAGCTCTCTGACGAAAGCAGTGTACTTCAGTTCTGGAGGCCACAGATGTTTGTTGAAGAAAGCCAGCGTCTACCAACCTCCTTCGATTTGCTGCTCCAGAACTCCGCCGATCACTGTTTCTGAGGCATCCACAGTCAGGGCTATTGGAGCATTTGATGTGGGATGTGCCAAGAGAGCAGCATCCACCAGGGCTTCCTTGGCATTCATGAAGGCTTTCGCTGACTCCTCGTCCCAGGTGATGTCCTTCGCCTTGTCTATCATCTGGGTGAACAAGGGCCGCATGATCCGGGCAGCTGAGGGGATGAACCTGTGATAGAAATTAATCACCTCCACAAAATCCTAAGGTCTCTTTGTCATGTTGGGTCTGGGGAACTTCCAGATGGCCTCCACTTTACTGGATAGCAGTGTGGCTCCTTCCCTGGTTATCCTATGACCCAGGAAGTCGATGGCCTCCAATCCAAACTGATCGTCAGGCCAAACTCGCTCAGATGGGTGTAGAGGTTGTGGAGTATGCCATATACTCCTGTTGGTTCCTGCTCTCCACCAGAATGTTGTCCAGGTACATGAAGGTCCATCCAGGTCTTGGCCCACTGCATCCATGACTCACTAGAAGGTCTGTGTGACATTCTTTAGCCTAAACAGCATTCAGAGGAATTCAAAGAGGCTGAACAGGATGATGATGGCGGTCTTGGGAATATCATTGGGGTGTACTGGGATCTGATGATATCCCTGCATGAGGTCCACCTTGGAGAAGATCCTTTCCCCATGCAGGATAGCCACAAAGTCTGGATGTGCGGCTCGGGGTACCGATTCAGTGTGGTAGTCGGCGCATGGTCTCCAGTCTCCCATTGTTTTGGTTACCATGTGCAGGGGAGAAGCCCATGGGGTGACCGACTGCCATATGATGCCGAGCTCCTCCAGCTTCCTGAATTCCTCCTTCGCCAGCTGGAGCTTCTCCAGAGGAAGGTGTCTAACCCTTGCATGGAGCAGCGGCCCCTAAGTAAGGATGTGGTGCTGTACTCCATGTTGGGGCATCACCATAGTGAATTGGGAGGTGAGTACTGCAGTGAGTTTGGCCAGGACCCTGGTGTACCCGTTGTCCAATCTTGGTATGGAGTCCAGGTGGAGTGTTGGGGGCCTGGTACCTTTGAAGGAGAAAGTTTAAAAAGTATTGGCGTGAACCAACCTCCTTCCCTTGAGGCTGTGGGTATGTAGGAAATCTGCCCTGAGGAGTGGCTGTTCCACTGCGGCCAGCATGAACACCCACAAGAAGAGGCTGCCTCCCAACTGTAGTTGGGCCTTGCGGGGGTACCAAAGGTCAGAAGCCCTCCGTGCGGGGCCCGATTGCCTGTTCCTGGTGTCCTTTCCCATCAGGAGCAGGACGCTGACCTCTGTCCTGTGTCCATGAGAAAGCATCGTCCGGACTGGCAGTCCCAAACATACAGGAGGCTATCTTATTGGCCATCTGTCAAGGCCTTTAGCGACAGCTGCCCTTGGTGTTTCCCTGAAACGTGCATGGTGCTCTGCTCCGGCGGGCTCCGATGCCCCATCTCTGTTGGTAAAAACATCACTGGTCGTGTGGATCACCTCCTCTGGGGCACTGCTGTTCTCTTGGCGGCTCTGCATGGGTATGGCTGCAGGGTTTAGTGACGAGCCCCACAGATGCCAAGCACTCTCTCTTCTGTTTCCACAGAACGTCCGTCCGTGCTGCGACTTTCCGGGGGTTGCTGAAATCTACGTCAGCCAGGAGCAGTTGTAAGTCCTCAGGCAGTTGCTCCAGGAATGCCTGCTCAAACATGATGCAGGGTTTGTGTTTGCCCAGGAGGACCAGCATTTCATTCATGAGTGTTGATGGGGGCCTGTCCCCTAACCCATCCAGGTGCAGTAGACGTGCCCTTCTCTCACACTGGGAGAGCCTGAAGGTCTCGATCAGCAGGTCCTTGAAGGCGGAGTATGCGCCTTCTGATGAGGGCTCCTGGATGAAGTTGGCCACCTAGCCTGCTGTGTCCTGGTCCAGAGAGCTCATCACGTGGTAGTACTGGGTGAATTCTGCTGTGTTCTGCCGGATCTGGAACTGTGGTTGATTCGTCCAGAAGGTCAGCAGCTTGAGAGCGATCACTTTGACTGCTGCTTGTTCACTCATCTCTGGGTTTAGAAGCCATCTAAACTGTTAGGGTTACCAATTGTAGCTGCATGCTACTCGAAAGAAGACACACACACAGAGCATAGTCAGATTAAGTTCTAAGTTTTATTAGGGCTCAGGCCCAACTTTTAAACTTGCACTGTTCCTGCCATGCCCCCTCTTGGCTGGTGTCACAACATGCATAACAAAAGTGGGTTTCCTGTGCGCGGGTACTTTTCTGCATAACAATGCCCTTCTACCCCATGCATTGTCCCTGTCTGTTGGCTGCACAGCAAGGCCAATGCCATTTTGGGCTCGCTGGCCTTTAAGCTGCCCTTGCCGTTCACCCACCGGTTCACTTGTTGGGCCAGTGCCACTGCACAGGCTACTGGCCTTTGGTTGCGCTCACCGCCCAGAGTGCTGGCTCGATTTCTGCTGCAAGAGGCCTCCACCACAAGATAATAAAGGAACCTTGAAGATCTTGAAATCAACACCTTCCACCACAACAACATGACTTCCCAAACTCTATGCTTAATCTTCTTCAAAGCCAATGATAATGTAATTATTTGCTATTAATAAATCAATGCTGCTTTTTTCATAGCTTTATCTGCCTGTAACCTCAAATTCAAGGAATTATGGGGGTTACCTAGGGAACTCCTTAGCTGGGTGGAAGCCAGGGAGAACTGCTCTGTGTCCTTTGTACAGTGTCTGAGACATCTGCTCAGTTTAAGTCATGGATGCTCATTGAAGTTGAATCACCAAGCTGTAATCACTGCATGTTTTCTTCCGTGGCACCTTACCAAACAGAAAGATGATGAATCCAGCAGGGCGCCACATCTTCAGGTGGTTGTGCACTTTCAAAAATACAGCGCCCTCCATAAGGATTGGGACAGAGACACTTTTTTTTTCCTTTATTTGCCCCTGTGCTCCATAATTTTAAAATTGTAATCAAACAATGTGCACATAATTAAAATGCACATTTCAGATTTTATTCAAGGTTAATTGTATACATTTTGTTTTGATGATGTTGAAATTACAGCACTTTTTATTACAGTGTCCCCTTGATTTAGGGCACCATAATATTTGGGGCATTCGGCTTTGTGGGTGTTTGTGATTACTCAGGTATGTTTAATTGCTTCATTGGTGTAGGTATAAGAGAGCTAGGCTTGCTTCTAAGCTTTTGATCACTTTTGGAGTCTGTAGTTTTGATTTTTCAACATGAGGACCAATGAAAGTCAAAGAAGCCATTATGAGGCTGAAAAACAAGAATAAAGTAGTAAGAGACATCACCCAAATCTTACTGATCGATTATAGCATAGATTATATAGATTGCTTTATTTGCTTCTTTTCTTTTTATAAATTTCAGCTGCAAGAAAAAGTCTTAAAAAGAACATTTTTATGGGAAATTATTAGTCTGTTAAAGAAATTGTTTTCTTTTAATAGCACAACTGCAAGCCATGCTAATCTTGAAACTCATGGTAGATGTTTTGCTAAAGTCTGCAAAGTACAAATGATTATAGGTCATGTGAATAGTCATGAACAGGCTGTAAAAATGGGAAGCTAGACCGTATAAAAAGGCTTGTGCCCATCTGTGTATGGGATTTCTTGCAGAAAGATCCTGCTGCAGGTTACAACAGGTCTTCCTGTGTACCAGAGCATCTTTTTTTGCAAAGCTAATAAAGATGTGTTGTATTTACATTATTTGCCATACATTTCTTTATATTTGATCAAAGTTAACATCACGATTTCTAAACTCAACAGTTTGGAACATCATGAAGAAGAAAGAGCATACTGGTGAACTCAGTAATCGCAAAGAGAATGGTATTCCAAGGAAGACCTCCACTACTAATGACTGAAGAATTCATGAATAAAAAAAAACAGAGGCTCCATGCAAGATGCAAACCTATACAAAGTGGATCTTTGCTAATTCCTTTATGCCTCCACACTTTGCTCTTGCTATCATTCTGATACAGATTAGTCTTGGTCTCATCTGCCCACAGGATCTTTTTTCCAGAATTCTGCAGGGTCTTTTAAATACGTCTGGCCATCCTTTATGTGGCTAACTAATGGTTTGCATCTTGCACTCTAGCCTCTGTATTTCTTTTCATAAAGTCTTCTGTGGACAGTGGTCATTGACATTTCCACACCTGTCTCGTGAAGAGTGATTCTGATCTGTCAGAAATACGTTCAAGGATTTTTCTTCATTATGATAAGAATTCATCTGTCATCAGTAGTGGAGGTCTTCCTTGGAATACCAGTCCCTTTGCAATTACTGAGCTCACCAGTACGCTCTTTCTTCATAATGATGTTCCAAACTGTTGATTTTGGTAATTCAAAGGTTTGGGTGGTGGCTCTTACTGTTTTATTCTTGTTTTTCAGCCTCATAATGGCTTCTTTCATTGGCACAACTTTGAAACTCATGTTGAAAAATGGTAACAAGAGACTCCAAAGGTGATCAACAGCTTAGAAGGAACCCTAGCTCTCTTATACCTGCACCAATAAAGGAATTAAACACACAGAGTACTCACAAACACCTGTGAAATCCAATCTCCTAAACATTATGCTGCCCTGAACTGAGGGGTCTCTGTACAAAAAAAATTTGTAATTTCTACATGGTCAAACCAAAATGTACACAATTAATAATGAATAATATTTGGAATGTGCACTTCAATTGCATGTTTGATTGCAAATTTAAAACCGTGGAGCACAGAGGCAAATAATGAAAAAAAGTGTATTTTTCCTAAATATTATGGAAGACACTACATCAATGAGTTTCCAAAATTAGGTGTTCACCTGGAACACCCAATTCCTTGAAGAATGTATGGAACCAATGTAGCAGGGAGGAGATGTTCTAAAATGAAGTGGCATGGTTAGCATAGCAATTAGCTCAATGCCATAATATAGTGTCAGCAACCCGGGTACAAATCCAGCGATGCCTATACAGAGTTTGCACATTCACCCTGTGACCTGCATGTGTTTTCTCCAGGGCCTTCCCACCCTCCAAAATGTCTCGGGTTGGTAGGGTAATTGGGCGGCATGGATTTCACGTGCCAGAAGGGCCCTCTTCTGTGCTGCATTGTTAAAAATAATAATTTTCAAAATAATGAGCAGTTACAAGGCAGAAAAAAAATAGATAATTCCAGCATTATTAACCAACCAACCAACCAACCAACCAACCAACCAACCAACCAACCAACCAACCAACCCCAACCAACCAATTTTCCCTTGCAACCGCTGCAATCGTGTCTGCCTGTCCCGCATCGGACTGGTCAGCCACAAACGAGCCTGCAGCTGACGTGGACTTTTTACCCCCTCCATAAATCTTCGTCCGCGAAGCCAAGCCAAAGAAGAAAGAAGACAGTTCATCTGCAATCTGGTAGACAACACTCTGGCACTCACTACAACTCATCCTTGATAAAGAGTTTTGGCTTGAAACATTGACCATTCTTTTTCTCCCACTAGTATTGTCTGACCTGAAGAGTTCCTGCAGCAGAGTTTGTTTAGCTTAAACTCATCTCTTAGTTCTTTGACCTAATTCAGTAGAATCTCAAGAACACCTGTGAGCAGCCTACAATTCATTCTGTTATTTTATCCTTCTTGTAACTAACTGAACCATGCAAATCAGGAAAAGAGAAATGCAACTTGGCTTTAAATGACACTATTTTGTTTCTGGATCTGACGACTTGGTGGGAACTCAAAAAGCAAATGAACAGAAAACACTCATTTTCAGACTGTTTAATGATGCATAGCTCTAAGATATTTGTTGAACTAGCATTCAGGAACTGACATCAAAAACCCCTCCACCACTATCAACTCAGCCCTCACCCACATCTACTCCATTTCCCGCTCATGTGCCCTGGCTCCCTCTGCCACCAGAAAACCCCTCCACCACAATTAACTCAGCCCTCACCCATATCTCCTCCATTTTCTGCTCATCTGCCCTGGCCCTGTAGTGTGGATAAAAGCTCTCATGACTGGTGGGAGAACAAATGCTTTTATTAGCTTATAACTAAGGGTAGGGTTCAACAGTAGTCTTCAGAATGGTTCTGGGTTTAGGTGGGAAACCAGGGTTATATGGAGGTGGAGCTTGGAGGTGGGGCCAGCCATCAGCACAACACACTACCAATGAATCCCACTTCATTGCATTCACCCCTTCCTGTTGAATTTAGGGTCTGTGAATTAAGACAGAGAACAGAGGTTCAGAAAAAAATGGTTGAAAAATATGCAGTTATTTACATATTTATAGATTAAGCAGTCTGGAGATCCAGGTGAAGTGCCTTAGCACCGGGAGGCCTTGGGCTCATTGGGTCTCCTGGTCCCCTTGTGAGGGAGGAGTGGTGGGTTGGGTCTCCGGCTCGATGATGGAGGGAGATACAGTTTCCTTCTGAACCGGATCCCCCAAGGCCCTGACTGGGGACAGTGAAAATGAGCTCTGTGGCTCGCAAGGCACTTGAAGCAACGGAACCTCTCTTCCGGCAGGTGACAGGTCCCTGATGGAGACGATGTCCTCCCTGCCATCCGGGTACTCCACATAGGTGTATGTGGGGTTGGCGTGGAGCAGTTTCACCTTTTCCATCAGGGGGTTGGTCTTATTTCTCCTCATGTGCTGCTTAAGAAAGACTGGACCAGGAGTGGTGAGCCATACTGGGAGTGTAGTTCCCAATGCTGACCTTCTTTTGAAAGTGAATAGAAGCTCATGAGAAGTAGTGTTGGTCGCGGTACATAGTAGCGACCGGATAGAGTGGAGTGCGATGGGGAGGACATCCTGCCAGCTTGAGTCTGGAAGGCCTTTTGACTTCAGGGCCAGTTTGACAGTGTTCGAGACCATGGCGTTCTCCTTTTTAACCTGCCCGTTCCCTTGGGAGTTGCAGCTGGTAGTTCTGCTGGATGTGATGCCCCTCACCAGCAGGTACTGATGCAGCTCGTCATTCATAAAGGCTGAGTCCCGGTCACTATGGATATAGCTGGGATACCTGAACAGAGTGAAAATGGGGTCTAGGGCCTTCATAACAGACGAGGTTGACATGTCTCGGCATGGAATGGCGAAAGGGAAGCAGGAGTACTTGTCAATGACAGAGAGGAATAAGGTGTTCCCATTGGTGTAGAGGAGAGGTTCCTTAAAATTGACGCTGAGCCATTCAAAGGGCCTGAATGACTTGATCCGGTACGCTTTTGCGGGGCAATAGACCTGGTCATTTCCCTGATGTCTTCTACAGAGTAGGACAGATTACGAGCCTTGACAAAATGAGCCATGCGGTGACCCTTAGTGCCAGAGTTCATTATGCAGAGACTGCAGTTGACTGGTGTGTGCTGAGGTATAGCTTCCTCTGGACAAGGCACTGGAGGGTCATTAAGAGCTCCTGGCCAATAGGTGATGTCATAATTGTAGGTGGAAAGTTCGATCCTTCACCTAACAATTTTGTCATTCTTGATTTTTCCCTCTTGACATTACTGAACATGAATGCGACTGAGCGCTGATCAGTGAGGAGTGTAAATGTTCTACCAGCCATGTAGTGTCTCCAGTGCCTTACAGCTTCGACAATGGCTTGACCCTCCTTTTCCACCAATGGATTCCGGAGTTCGTCGACTTGTAATGTCAGTGAGAAAAATGCAATCGGCCTGCCCGCTTGATTGAGAGTAGCAGCCAGAGCTATGTCCAAAGTGTCGCTTTCTACTTGGAAAGGTACATTCTTGTCCACTGCATGTATAATGACTTTTACTATGTGGTTTCAGAGGTAGTTAAAAGCCGTTTAGGCTTCAGCTGAGAGGGCAAAATTAGTGAATTTTAAGAGGGGGGCGAACCTTATCAGCATATTGAGGGATCCACTGGGTGTAATATGAGAAAAACCCCAGGCATCTCCTCAAAACTTTTGAGGTCCCAGGAACAGGGAGCTCTAACAGGGGGCACATTTTATCGGGATTGGGGCCAATGGTGCCATCCACCAGGTAGCCAAGGATAGCCCGACATTTAATCCTGAACACACACTTGTTATAAGTGAGGTTCAGGGCTCTCGTCGCATGGAGAAAGCTCTGGAGGTTGGTGTCATGGTCTTCCAAGGTGTGACCACAGATGGTGACGTTATCGAGATAGGAGAAGGTTGCCTTCAACCCATCCTCATCCACTATTCTGTCCATCAGCCTCTGGAAGATAGAAATCCCATTAGTAATACTGAAAGAGACCCTCTGGAATTGATAGAGATGACCGTTAGCCTCAAATACCGTACATGGATGGTCTTCGGAACGGATTGGCAGCTGATGATAGGCAGTTTTCAGGTCAATGGTCAAATAGACCTGATAATGCGCGATAACATTCACCCTGTCCAAAATACAAGGGAGGAGGTATACGTCCAAGAGATTGTACCAATTAATGGTTTGACGATAGTCAATTACTAGCCTGGACTTGTTTTCCCCCTTAACTACTACCACTTACGCTCTTCATGGACTGGTCTAGGCTTGATGATTCTCTCCTCCAGCAGACGCTGAGTCTCTGACTTTATAAACTCTCGGTCTGCTGAGCTGTTCTTCCTGCTCTTTGTAGCGAGGGGCTTGCAGTCTGCAGACAGATTCGGGAAGAGAGGAGGGGGGGGTCGATATTCAGCGTGGAGAGGCTGCATGTGGGTTCTGATTTTAAGGACCCTCCGTTTCGAACCGTTACGGGGGGAGGGGACCAGAATTCTTCAAGGTCATGCTTTTAAGGTGACACAGGAAGTCCAGACCCAACAACATTGGAGCACACAGTTCATCAAGAATATACAATTGAAATTTACAGAATACCCTCTCCTACGAACAACAGAGGTACTAGTCAATGTTTTTGTACACATGTAGAATGTGATTGAGATGCGAAAAATATGCAGTAATTAGAAGGATACATCTTCAGATTGTATTTTTGCTCATTCTGTGAGTCTATGAAAATTCTCAGTAGAGCACATGTCAATTAGGCATCTAGTGGAATGTCCATTCACCTTTAGAGTCACTATAGAGTTGCTGAGCTGGTGAGGTCTGTTCTAATCTACGACCATCAAGGCTAGCTCCCCGGAGACTCCATGATCTTCACTCAAGTAGCCCTCACCATCCTGGGTTGCCCTGCGTGGGTAAGATGACGTTGACCTCGTGGTGCGGCAAGATGGCCAGCCTCCTTCTTCCTCCAACAATGAAAGTGCTGAATTTGAATTCAGGTCGCGCAAGATGGCCACCAAGCCTTTTTGTGCCATTTACTCACCGCAGGAAGCGGGTTCTGGTGAATTCGGGGCAGACGACTTGAGGCTGGAATCAGATCCGGGAGCAGTACAGGCCAAGGACTTCCCTGGGCTTCCCCTCGCATGACAAACTCTCGCCCAGTGTCCTTTCTTGTCACAGCTGGAACTCACAGAGTCTTTTGCTAGGCAATGATATCGGGGATGCTGGCTCTTGCCGCAAAAAAATCACTCCCTGGCACAGGAAGCAGCAGCCGTTAGGGCAGAGGTAACGCTAGCAGGAGCAGTCGGTCCTTGGAAGGGCTCACCTGGGTGGGTGACCTCTCTGGCTTTGAGGTCGTTATTCTTGATCTTGGCTTGTTCCATCGATTTGACCAGCTCAATGTGACTAGCCAGGTCCTTCTTACCCAACTCGAGCAGTCGCTGCCTCATGCACCTCAAGCAGACCCCTGTGTTTAGAGTGTCCCGGATCTGTTTTTCCTGACAAACACAACCCGTAGCTGCTTCATACCTGCACTTCTTAACAAATGTCCACAGATCCAGCAGGTAGTCATTGATGGTCTCTCCTGGCCATTGGCGACGTAGAGCGAGTCAGTGTCTCGTTACGACCTAATTCTGCGACTTCAGGTACCTTGCCTTCGATGCCTCGATAGCAGCATAATGCATAGAGCAGTCCCTGATGACTGCGTACCCTTTGGTTCCTACCCTCGAAATGAGTGCAGACCTCCTGAGTTCATCGGAGTGGAAGACTTCTCTGGTCATGTTCAGGTAGACCTGGAAGCATTATGTGAACTCCTCAGCTGCATTGGGGGACAGAGGGTCTATTAGTAGCATACCTGGCTTGAGCAGCGCTTCCATCATTAGAGAATAAGCTAATAAAATTGTAGCATGACTAAAAGCTTTCACGACTGGAGGGAGAACAAATGCTTTTATTAGCTTATAACTAAGGGAAGGGTTCAACAGTAGTCTTCAGAAGGGTTCTGGGTTTAGGCAGGAAACCAAGGTTATATGTGGGCAGATGGGGGCCAGCCATCAGCACAACACCCTACCAGTGAATTCCAGTTCACTGCAGGCCCATCTGCCCCCAGAATGCAACAAACGTAGAATCCCTCCCATTTTCAACAACTACCCCACCAGCCTCTGCATCCAATTTCTGGCACTTACTACAGGATCCCACCACCAGACACATTTTTCCTTCTCCTTTCCTTTCAGCCTTCTGCAGGGACCACTCCCACTATGATTCCCTCGTGCATTCATCCCTCCCCACCTATCACACCCTCGTCACCTTCTCTTGTGCCCGCAGGAGGTGCAACACTTACACCCACACCTCTTCCCTCACCACGGTCCAGTGCCCAAAACAGGCCTTTCACATGGAGCAGCATTTCACTTGTACATCCAGAGGACTTATCTACTGCATTCAGTGCTCCCTTTGTGGCATTCTCTACATCGGAGAGATCAGACGCAGATTGGGAGATCACTTCGCTCCGCACCTTCTCTCCATTTGCAACAACAGCTACCTGCTAGTGGCCAACCATTTCAATTCAGAGTCACACTCCTGTGCTCACATGTCTGTCCATGGCCTTTTGTACTGTCCCACCCAGACCACCCATCGATTGAAGGAACAACACCTTATTTTCCATAAACTAGATGACATGAACATTGACTTTACTGCCTTCCACTAAATCTGCTGGGCTTTTCTTTCTCCTCCTCCTTTCCACCCACCCAGCCATCACTCTTCCTCCTCATTGCTCCTGTCCCTTCCCTCCTTTCTCCACATATCATCTCCTGCCTTTTCTACACCCCTTGCCCCCCCCCCACCCATTCTTTTGTTCAGATGTCTGCCGGCATATTCTCATACTGTGATGAAGGGCTCAAGCCCAAAACTTTGGTTGTTTATTTTTACCTTTGCTGCATAAAGACACTGTTTCACCAGCATTTTATGTTTTTACTTCAACCATGGTATCTACAGATTTTTGTGATTTACTTCAGAATTAAAATTGCCTGGCATATTCCTGATGACATCAGGTGAGTTTTCCATTTCATCAGCAAGCAATTGCTTGATTTTGAGCATATTGAAATCTGAAGCAAGACTACATATTTAAGAAATCCTTATCAGTCAGTCTGTCGACCTCCTGCAACACGTGATGGTTTCGGTTTTCCCTGATGCTTTTCTTTTGTTCAAAACCATTTAGTCAAAAACTGGCAAGCATTCAAAGTGTATGTCAGTCTCTTTCCTGACTTCCACACGCAGTTAGATGAACCAAAAAAGTCTCAAGCTTTTTGTATCTAAAATTGCTTCAATTTTACTAGGTAGCTATTGGTGATATTTTACCTTTCCAAACAAACAAAACCTTGGTTTACCTCCTGTGGATGTTGCATGACCTGCTGAGTTCCTCCAGCATCTTCAAGTTTTCACTACATTCACAGTGTCTGCAGACTTTCATGTTTCACTTCAATAATTTGCAGTCATTCAAGAAAAAACTATATTTGATCAGAAGTGATGGAACAATGTTTCAATGTCATTATGCAATGAGAGATTATTCTCATATCCAAAATTATAATGTACAGATTCACTGAAATTATTACTTGCTGCAGCCTAACAGGTACATAAGCTAGATCAACTAAAATAGTACCCTGCATACATTAAATTATTGCAATATACAGACATAAAAAGATAATAAATATAAAAGGATACATAGATAAATATTGATAATTGTGGTTAGTGTAAGAAAAAAAATGTACCATTTCAAAGGTGAAAACAGATCTTTTGTTGATCCCAAAAGAGTTGGTAGCTTGGGTAGTACGGGGAAGTTCAAGCCTGATATCTGTTGGATTAAAAATTGTTCTTGATTGTAGAGGTGCTAGACCTCAGGCTTTTGCACCTCATTCCAGAGGTAACAGCAAAAACAGGTTATGACCTGGGTTATGGGGGTCATTTATGATTGTTGGCTGCCTTCTCGGTTCACATTCTTCTTCCATTGTCTCAAGTGCTCTGTTTCTTGTCAGGCCTCTCAGGACATGGAATGGCCTGGCAGCTCTGAAGAAACTTTAAAGCTGCAAGTTACTTCTGCCAGATGTGGCTTAATACCAGCAAGGAAGCATTTGCTTTCCAATTAAAAATTTAAATTTATCTTGATCACTTCCCTCCATCTTCTCTGATTTCCCCCCATTTGAAGTATTCCATTAAACAATAATAGCTGCTCATTTCTTCAATGTGTTTTGGTTGATTCAAGTAGCTGGATTTCACAATTATTAGTTTTACTTGTGAAACTTTGACGCAAGATGATGTCAGCAAAATGTACAGCCCATAAACCTTGTTCAGTGTGCTAAAATTCTAGAATAAAATAATGGGCATCTACTCTATCATTTGTCAACTCTCTTATTCTTCCATAGCCAGTGCAAAAATGCATTCTTCCTGGATGGCTTTAGAACTATGACCACAGGAAACATCTCTAGGCCCCAAGGCTGGCTTAATATCATCTGCTGAACATGTTGGCCTGCCAATGTCAGTGACCTCTGGGCAGACGTTAAGGCCACAGAGGCTCTATATGTCAATATAATTTATAATCCCAATCAGTCTGTCTTGTTTGTCAAAAACACTAGAAAATTCAAGGTTGAGTTTCAACAAATCATTTATCTCTGTCACATTGCCAGAGGGTGGTTAATCAATTAATCTAAATTGTTCTTCAGCATTCTTGTCCAATCGCATCCAAGCAATCTTCTGGTTGTTCTGCTTGGTAACTCTCATGTCCTTCGCAGAACAAACATAACCAAAGAGCTGATTAGTGTTGCTGTCTGTGGCTCTGTGGATCTATCCCGAGTTTTCTGTCTGACTGAAACCTTCCTCTGAGGAGTTTTAGCTTCATTGTTGAATAGCCAGCATCTGTTTTGAATTGTAACTAGCCACACAAGCCAAATGGTGAACCTGTACTGATGAATGAAATCACAGCTCAGCAGGAAAAATGCTGACAGATTTGTGATATCTCAAGACAACCGTGACTGATTTTTTTCCCCATCAAAATTCAAATTTTATGTTAACTATCATTACATCAGCCAAGATTATCAAATTTTCAGACAATGTACAATTTGACATTTCAAGTCTATGTCTTCCCAGAATTGTGAATTCTTCATGAATATCATGCTCAACAAGAAGTTTTGTCCTTATAATTGAGGTGTTTAAAATTGGAAGTAAAATAAGTGAAATTTACAACAGACCTTCAATTTCATCTACTCATTCAAGGTAATTAGTATTATATTTTGCACATTTTGAACATTAACTACAATAATATTGAATTAATTCATTTGCATGATCTAGTTTGCAATAGAGTTTTAATATTTAAATATACATGGACATCCACCAATGAAGGCAGCATTTATATACCAGGAAAAGTATTTCCCCTTAAAAATGCTCCTTTTCTCTGATTTGTCATCCATCACCCAGTTCAAATGTACAGTAAATATAGAAAACAGTTCACCAACTGAGATGATTTGTATCAGCAACCAATTGCTTCTCTTTTCATTTTTTGCACAGCAACATTAAAATAAAGTAAAATAAAAAATAAACAGTAGCAATGACACAACTATAGATCCTCCCATCACCTTTTTACCTGTCTCAATTAAAGAATGCTAATTAAGCTTGGTACAGCCAGATTTCCATTGTTTCATAGCGCAATCCCAGATAATTATTCACACTGTCTAATTTCACTACAAGACACCCAGCATCTTTCATGCAGAACCTCATTGTTTGCTTAGAAAGGTATGGTTCATTTTCCATTGTATGTCATGCATGGATTTTTATTTTTTCGTTCTAATCAATTGAATACCTAGGCCCAGATGTCAAGATTTTGGGCTTCAGTCTACAAATTTTTATTTAGCTTTATCATATTGGGTATTAAGATCTATGGCACAATATTTTGATGGCATCAGAACTCTCTGAGTGTCTAAGATGAATCAAAAGCTATGCTAAGGAGTGCACTGGATAGAGTGCCAAGGAGATTCCATCTGGGCACTATCCAACCAGAAGTCATTAGCATCAATTTCTCCACCTTCCATTGAACCCACACCCTAAAGATGCTCACTTTCTCTATCCCTCTGTCTTCTTTCCACCCACTTTTATTACATCTCGATCCAGAGAGATACTCCTTCCCCCATCAATTCTCATCTTTTTTCTCTTCTACCCTCCTACCAATATCCACTAATGAGCTCTTACCTACTAGTCTATGCTTCTCCCCCTGCCCCTCCCCCCCCCTTTGCCTCTTCTCATCCCTTTCCTCACCTTTTTATGCAGGTGCCTGCCTGATTTTTGCTTATACCTTGACAAAAGACTCAGGTCCAAAATATTAGTTACTCTTTGGATGTTGCCTGACCTGCTGATTTTCTCCAGTACTTTTGTGTATTCTATTGCAGTCCCAGCATCTGCAGATTTACCTGTTTAAGTCTCTCACAAAGATGTTGCCTGGATTGCAGGACTTCAGTTATAAAGAGAGATTGAATAGTTTAGGCTTGTCTTCCTTGGAGCAAAGGAGGCTGAGGATGACTTGAAAGAGATATATAAAAAAATTTAGGTAGGATAGATAGAAGTTTTTCTTACCACCTATGGCAATGTTGTCAAAAACAAGAAGATATTGGTTTAAATTACGAGGAAAGAGTTTTTTTAAATTAAAAAAAATTAAACATATAGAATGGTAACAGCCCTCAAGTCCATGCTGCCCAATATAAACCCAATTAACCTATACCCCCGGTACATTTCAAATGGTGAGAAGAAACTGGGGAAAACTCCCTGGGGAAAACTCATGCAGACACCAGGAGAATGAACAAACTCCTGACAGTATGGGATTCGAACCCCTGTCCCAGTCTCTAGCACTGTAAAGGTGTTACGCTAACCACTACACCAACTGTGCCACCCTTTAAAGGGGATCAAATGGGAAATTTCTTCACCCAGAGAATGGTTGATATTGCATCTGGAATGTGGTGCCAAAGATAGAAGTGGAGGTAGGTAAAATCATTATTTTTAAAAGGCATTTGTTCAGGTGTTTCAAATGACAAGGCATAGAAGGCTATGAACTTCATGCAAACAAATAGTAGTAGTGTAGATAGGCAAAACGGTCGACACTAAAGTAGCAGAGTGAATTGCCTGCTCTTGTGTGGCATAGCTCTCAGACTCTATGAGTGCTTAGCAACATGGTCGTGCTTGGGTCAGCCTCCATGAGTCTGACCAATTTTGCGGGCTGACATTCATTTTCAACTCTGCCTCATCCTCTGCTCATAAAACAACAAGCCCCAATCCCAAAGTATATTCTCCTTAGGGGGACATTGGAATAAAAAATATACCAAACAAACATGCAGAAAGCAACTGCAGAGTCATAAACTGAATTTAATTATCATGGTGTCAAAGGGCTTCTTTGACACCAATGATGTCAAAATATCCTTTCTTGTGAAATAGCACCATGGTGATGGAATCATTTGGAAGGCCTCATCAATGACATTTGTCCTGATAGTCTCTGGAACATTGGAGTTGTGTTTTTCTGAGAGCAGAAGGCAATGTCTAGAAAGCTCTCTCTCATAAGCAAAGATGTATCTTTTCATCTTTGGACATCAAGGGAGATATGTTTGCATATTTATAGTGAATTGAGCCAGAATATGACTTTTGTTTCCAAAAGATTGGTCTCTCTTCAGAAAGTTGCTTCTGCTTTGAGCTGGCAAAAATTCCTCACGTGACAACCCATTGGATTGAATTCTAAAATGAAACCAGAACTTTCCCAGTAATGTATATAAATATAGAATAATACAATGCATTACAGGCTCTTCACCCTATGATGTACTGATGGTATATATAGCTATCAAAAAAAAAGGTACCCCAATGTGGGAAAGTGGTGGAAATTCCATTGGGTTGAAATGACTAGTTTCAAGAAACAGGGTGGGATCTAATCAGAATCATGCTCTGCTGCAAATTTCAGAAGCAAGTGGGCAAACAGTCTGGTGCACTGTGGGGCACAATGAGTTCCCAATGGCCAGTTAAGGGAAGTGGAATAATATGGAATGGAATTACATTACAGTCTCTTTCAGCTTCTGCATTTTTATTTTCCAGGAAACCACAGCTAAATGTATGATATAAATCAGAAACAGTTCAGATGTTGTCAAATTGAAAGTGCCCCACACACCTGCAGGTTATGTTGTTTTTAAGCAAACTGGAGTCCAGAAGTTAATGAAAGATATGCATTTATACTGCACCTTTCACAGCCTCAAGTTCTGCCAAAGCATTTGGCAGCCAAGGAAGTACTTTAGAATGTTGAAAATATGACATATATTTTGTAATATGCAACATGATAAAGGTCAACTAATTTGTTCTTGTGGTGTTGTCAGAGGGTCATGGACTCTGGAGATAATTCCCTTGTTCTTCTTTAAAGTAGTACCAGAGATGAGATCTTTCACCTAGGAAAACACGGAGTACCCTTGTTTCAATAACTCGCCATAATATTAGCAGTCAATATTGCTTTCCCTTAGCACCACACCTAGTGATTACCTGGGCCAGACCCTCCAGTTTACTGCACTATAATGACCACCACATGCAGTAGCTTATTCTCTTTTGTCCTGAGACAAACACTGCTCCACTCTACGTCACAAACAGTGGACAATACTGGAGGAGTCATTGGTAAGGTGTGCACTACATAGGGATCAGGGCTGTTATATATTAGTGTTGTAGATAGAATCGGAGCCATGCCCATGTTAGACAAGGAACAACGGTTGTGTTTGGTAATCCATGGTTGTTATAAATTCTGTACTGAGTTGCTAGTATCAGTAGTGTTAAGTCCGATGTGACTGAGTTGTACTGAGTTAATATGAGTATAAGTAGTTGCTATTATTGGTAGTATTATGTCTGAAATGAGTGATTATACTATGTTTGTATGAGTGTAAGCAGGAGCTAGTATCAGTAGTGTTAAGTCAGAGGTGACTGATTATATACTGTGTGGTGTGATTGAGAGTACTAGTGTGTGTTATCCCTGTTGCGATCCTTTTATGCGTATTTTAATAAAGATCCTGAGTTCACCATGATCAGACTCATTGCTCTTTGAAGCCGTCGAACTTGTGCCCTTCCCACACAAACAATTGGAGTTGCGAGCAGAGTTCAAGGAGCCTCAGCAAGACACGCGCGGTCACGATGTTTGAACGCGCGTGCGCATGTGTGTGTGTGTGTGTGTGTGTGTGTGTGTGTGTGTGTGTGTGTGTGTGTGTGTGTGTGTGTGTGTGTGTGTGTGTGTGTGTGTGGGTGAGTGTGTGTTATGGCATACTTCCTCGTGAACAGGACCAGCAGAGGGAGCCTTAGGGCATTAAAGTTGAATTCCCGGATGGGCCGATGATAGGGTTAGGTACATTAGCAGGTTTATTGTAGGACCACAGAAGACCTGCAGATTGGGCTGACAGTTTAGACCCATGAGAGAAGAATGAGCACCACATGACTTCCCTCTTTGAGAAGTTGGGATTTTCAGAAACTGAGGGGAGTCATGGGGGTGGGGGGGGCTTTGGGTTATGGCATCTCTCTTGACACAACAACGAGAAATTATAGGAGAATTAGGCAAACAAGATGTGCTGAAAGATAGGGAGATAGAATCTCTCCAACAATGCTGTTGTGCACAACAGGAGGCAGCACAGACTGCCCAAGCAAGAGTGACCAATCTACAGATGAAAGGCATAGAGGCAGCTTGCAAGCTGATTAAAATGCAAGCAGCTCCTTAGACTGGCTGGCAGCTTGACACTGTCAAAGTCCGAGCCATTGTCCATTTGGAGGAAGAGGGGTCAACATGTGGTCGGGAGATGGGGATGTGTGGATGGACTGTGATGACCATGAGGAAACTGTCCTACTGGACACGTCCCCCCCCATTGTGTGCCTGAACCTTTGCATGCCTGAAAAGTGAACACGTAGTCCCAGGCCTATCACAAGGGCACCCTGCTTACCCTCCAAAACAGGAGGTAGCCGAAAATGGGAGGACCTTGGATGGGCATGCATTCAGTCACTGTGAAATTGCAGAGATCTGGAACTACTCTGCCAAGGAGCTAACTGGGCTAGGGTACCAACACTGCCAACGGTTGAGCAAACAACTAGCCACATGGCTGCAATGGCTGTGGGACGAGGGGCCCCCAATGTCCGGCTGTCTCATTAGGATGCAAGCGCTCAAGGCAGTTTGTCTTAACAATAGACAGTTAACAATGTCTTGTGAGTGCCGCCAGAAGGAGTCAGTGACAGGACCACCCAATGTGCAGACTAGGTTCCCTATCTCCTAGAATGGGATCTATGTGGCCAGCCACAGGAGACTGAGCAAACAGTTCAAAACACCAGGAGGTTGGTCAAATAAAGTATTAAATGAATCAAGAAAGTTCTTTCAAGGCCATGCGATAAAGTAAAAAAATAAAACATAATGAAGTTCGGCGTTTATCGCACAAGGGAACTAAAGAATTAAAAAATCATTGGAAAGGCGCCACTTTTGAAGAATGTGGTCAGTCCTCCTGCTCCTCCTCCAGCTATGCCACTGATCTAGTGTCTGACAGCAGGCAGAGGATTTAAGGGTGATACTCACTGATGATAAGGCCAGATCTGTGGTGGGCAATTGCCCTACCTGCCACAGGTCAAACCTGTGGGGCTGGCCAACAGGTCCACCTGATCACTCACCACAGCACGGGAGCAGGCTAGGTCTGGGAGAAAGACTACATCAGGTCTCTCCCTTGCCAAAATAAAAAGAGCTCTCTCTGTTTTGACAATGATATATACCTACTCGGGGGGGGGGGTTGCCTGGTGGCAAATAAAGGGCTGTGGTACTTCGGATTAAGGGAAAGCCAGATGATCTTGCGCTACCTGATCGCAAATGAAAGCAGTATCAGTGCTGCTGTTGGTGAGATGCACTGCATATGCATCTCAGGCAAATTGGCAAGACCACATATGAAAGGCAGCAGCTGATTTTAAAAAAATACACACATCAATAACATATTTCTGTAGCTTGACACTCCATGGGGAAAACAACGACATTTTTGTTCCATGGGGAATTGGTATGTTGTTGTCATTTTCTGAAACAATACCTTCACCCTTTTGTTGTGCCTATCTGTTTTTTTTAACCAGGTTTTTGCACTGTAACAATGTATTTACCTTTTGTAATAATGTATTAATTTCTCTTTTTTGTAATGTGTTTTTACTTGTTTTTTAAATGATTGGCAAGTGGTGTGACTTCCAAGGGGTGGAATGTATTGTGGAGGGTCATGTGACTAACATTAAGCTCACTGGCTTCCCTGGCAGCTATTGTTGAATAAATGCAAAACATTGGCCAGTCTTCCAGTCTTCTGGCACCTCATTAGTGGCTAGCAGTAATACAAATATCACTCAGGAAGTCTGCAGAAAATAGCAAACTTAGCCAAGTCCATCATGGGCGCATACCTCCCATCCATAGAAGACATCTATGTTAAATGCTGCCTGAAGAAAGCAACCAGCATCATAAAGGATCCCCCATCACCCTGGTCACAACCTCTTCTTGCTGTTAACTTTGGGAAGAAGGTACAGGAGCCTGGTTCAGCACCTTTATTCTCCTCAAAATGAACTACTCCAGGACCACAAAAATATCTGTCTGCATGATTGAAACACCACTTTTTTTTTATTGCACGAACTGTAACTGTGAATATAATATTTTATATCTATCCTTATGATCTCTTTCTGGACTGAAGTGATTTAAGGTACTGTATGCTATTGAAGTTCTTGTTTGGCTGCAACAAATAAGAATTTTGGTGCATATGTGCATTGTACGATATATATGACAATAAATTATTGGCATTATCATTAAAAATATCTCTGCAGAGCTTCCACATATTTACCATAGCTTCACACAATATCTTAGAGTATATATTTAATTTATTATTATGTTTAATTATATTGGTGTCCTTTCAGACAATGTTCCAATCCCTGAATATTTGAGAGCAAAATGGTAAAAATAATCAGTATCAATATTTTGGGTTTATCCAGCTCATTTTTTCAGCTGACATTAGTTTCTGTCTCCAGTATCAACTGGCTGATTGTGAATAGCTTTCAGAGTTTTCTGTAATTTATTTTCCCCAGCAGAGACACAAGAAAACCTTGCCCAAACATTCCTTTTATTATCGTCCCCAGTCAATGAGACTATGCGATAAGAACATGTCCTGTTTCCTCATTAGAAATCTAACATTACCACTCTTTACACTTTTTTTTTGCCTGAGTTGGTGTTTTTGAAATAGTCCCATCAACTCAGCAACGTCTGGACAGGAAATGCCACCTCAGGAAGTTTTCATGATGAAGTTCATCAGTTACTTCCAATTTTCCCTAAGATCTTATCTGTGAAACAGATGTGAAATTGCACCATAACTATAAATATTACAAGGTACATCACAACATCTTAAAAATGAAAGTGGTGGCATTGCTTGAATCATTGAATAAAAATAATGCATTCAAGTGTCTTCTCTACATTTAATTTTTTGACATTGTTTCTCAACAAAGTGAAAATGTCACACGATTTCCATTTTGATGAAAAGATTAATTACTCATTATATTTCCTTTCATCTATTTAATTTTCTGTTATTTTTCTCAAAAGATTTAAAGGAGTGCATTTTACAATTTCACTTTTCATAAAATAGCACAAGCATTTTTTTTCTCTCTCAAAGATGAAGGCTAATTTTTAAAGCAGTGAGCACATTAATTAGGTTGCATTGAAGTCATTACATTTTGAATATTAATTGTTTCTAATAAGTATGTCTAAAAGAGATTAAAGTTGATGAAAACAAACTATCAGCACTCAAGCAAAGAGGAAAAAGTGTTTAATTTCTGATCCCTAAGAGAAATACATTTCACTTCCTCTCCTATATTATCTTACAGAATTTGCAAATGTGAGGAAAAAGAAAATAATATGCCTTTAACTTGGAGACAAAATAAAACTTCCTGAAAATGTAAGTTGTTTTTTTTTCTGTTGTAAATTTGCTGGTCTAATGCAAAGATTATTACAAAATTAATCAGCATTGAAAATGCAAGCAGTGAGCAAACAGCATTACACTTTGATGGATGGACTTGCTCCCATGTTATCTCTGAGCTTTTGCTTTAAAAGGTTAATGAAAGTTAAAAGTCCAAGCAGCATATTGCTATCTACATAAATATTTTAGGATTGGCATAAGCAGGTGGAGTTATTAATAACTTATTTTTCATCTATTTCCCCTTCCTTTCTTCCCTCCCCCCCCCCCCCCACCCCCATTCATGTTATCAGAAGAGGGTGCTCAAAATCATTGTGGACCCATTACCACCCTGTACACAGCATCTTTCAACTGCTCCTGTCGGGAAAGATATACAGGAGAATCAGAGCTAGCACCACCATGCTGAGGAACTGCTTCTTCTGACAGGCAGTGAGAATGCTGAACAACCAAAGGAACTGCTTGCACTAACAATCCAATACTCTCATATTCATGAAACAATATTTATTTGTAGAGATGAATACTTATCCTGCATATGTTTTGTTTGTCTATATGTGTGCTATATCTGGTTTTATGGTTGCGTGTTTTGTACCGAGGACCAGAGAACACCGTTTTGTTGGGTTGTACTTGTACAATCCGATGACAATGAGCTTAATTTGACTTGACTATTAATTCATGGGGTGTGGACATCCTTTAAACCAAAATTTATTATCCATCAGTAATTACATTGGATAACAAAGATTTTACTTCCTGAACATCTTTGGGTATATTTTATGGATTTTGGGCTGCAATCAAGAAATTTCCAATCATGTACAGTACCTTTTTTTTTTAGATATAACCTAGTTTTGGATTTCCTTCATATTTTAAGTCTACTTTAAGCATACAAAATCATGAAGTGTCACATGTCATTGAGAATTCATTTTCTGCGTTCTTATTTGGACTTCTTCCCGGCAAATCTTCGTGCAGTCAGTTACGAACATGGTGAACAGTGTCACCAGGATATTGTGACCAACAGTGTCAGGGCAACTGAAATCCTTCAATGCTATGGTTGGACACTGACATAAGAGGTATCTGATGCTGGATACAAATGAAAAATCAGCAGCAGAACATTTTAAAGTCAGTTGAACTAAAGCAATGTGTTTGCGTCACTATGCAATTAAACGTGCTACATTCAGTAAATGTTAACTTAATGTTTCTCCAACTTCCTACATGAGAGCAAATCTGAAATTATCTTTGAGTTCAGCTTGAAGTTGTCTCTCAAAATTCCCCATTTTTTTCATGAAGCAAACCTTTTGAAAAATTGTTGTCCAGTGTAACTCTCTGAACCATGGGGACAACTGCATTGAGATGAATCTCGACTCATAGATGAAAGATATTCTTCTCTGAAGTACGTTATTCAACCAGACTTTAACTGTAATCTGATAGTTTTATAAATATTGATACTGACACTATTTTAACTCTCTTTATGTGATCGATTGAGTTTTTATTCACAACCTGTATGCTGGAATTTGAATAGTTATCAACCAGATTAATGGTGCAGAATTATGCTTCCTTGTCTGGTAACTTACCACCATTTCTCTAACCAGTCCAGTTGAAGAACTATTCACAAACATGGTGACACCTGAAGCAAGAAATGTCAACCAAAATAAGCAACAAACCAGGAAGTCAAATAATGAGAGAAGAAAGAGACAAAGGGTTAAGACAGCGGTTCTCAATCTTTTTATTTCCCCACTCACATACCACCTTAAGTAATCCCTTACTAATCACAGAACATCTGTGGCATTCTATGGAATTGGGCCAAAGAATGGCAAATGGTGTTTAATTCAGAAAAGTGTGGTGGTTCACTTTGGTAAATTAAACCAGGGCAAGACTTTTGGAGTAAATGGAATGGCTTTGGGAAACAAGGTAGAACAGAGAGACCCAAGGCAGTAGTTCTCAACCTTTTTTCTCCACTCACATACCACCATAAGATGCCAGGGGTGCTCTGTGGTTGGTAAGGTGCTATGTGAGTGGAGAAAAAGGTTGAGAACCACTGACCAAAGGGAATAAGTAAATAGTTTATTGAAAGTGGCCAAGCAAGTAGACAGGATGTTTCACATATTTATTTTCATTGCTCAGATCAAGTACAGGAGTTAGGACAAGTTACAGTAAAAAAAGAAAGGTTCCTTCGGCTTTCATGTGCATACAAGACATTGGTAAGGCCATATTTGGATCACTGTTTGCAGTCTGGTCACCTATCCAGAGGAAAAATGTCCTTAAACTGAAAAGGGTGCAAAAAAAGTTTCACAAGGATGTTACATAGATTGAAAAGTTTGGTTTTAAGGTAAGACTGGATAAGATTAAAAGTCACAGTCTTCTGTCCAGCATAACAGAGGCTAAAACGTGCAGCAGAGTTTAAAGTGAGAGAGGCAATATTTTATAGGGACCTGGGGGAAATTTCTTCACACAGAGACTGGTTCGCTTCCAGAGTAAGTGGGAGAGGTGGATAACAATTATGACAGGTGCATGAAAAGGAAAGAGTTAAAAGGGAGATGGGATGAACGTGGGCAAGTGAGCCTAGCTCACACAGGCAGTTTGGTTGGCATGGACAAAGTTACACTGAAGGGCTTATTTCTGTGCTACATCACTCTATGACTTCTTAAGAAGTAGCATTCTCATTCTGAGAAATCCTGTTTTAGAATCTTAAAGCACCTAAAAGCACTGTTCCCACAGAGAGGGACACGGAAAATTAAACATCCTGTTTGACTTTGTGCCAACAGGATAATTGTGCAAAGGTTAGCAATGACATTTGATTTCTTCTCATAATTGTGGGTGAAGCAATTTGAATAGAATATATTATCAGATTGTAAATCAATATAAGAGCAAAGTACAATTTCCATATTGGCTGTAGATACCATCCAAATGGGTTTGGAACTAGTTGATAATTTCAATGAAACATAATCAATAAATAAATAATTCATGTAAAATAAGATTATAGAAATTTTTTATGAACAATTCATTATTCTAATCTCACTTTCCTTGTGAAAGTTCAAAACTCTGTCAGTTTATGCAGAATACAAGTGCAATGTCAAAGTATATTTAAATTTATCAGATTTTGACACCTAAATTAATTCTACTATGTTTCCCTGCAGGGTTGTCTTCAACTATTTTGTCAACTGTTTCAAATAAAATTAATGCAATGCTACCTTTGATGAACTTTTCCTGTCCTTTTCACTTCTCTTGTTAGTACAAGTCCTATCTCTAAAAACATTATGACAGCATTATGGAATTTACTGCAAATGCTTGTCTGGCATCTGCCTTCCTTTGGGACAGTGAATAATTATTCCATAAATTTCACAGTAATTATTGTTTTGAAAGAATTTTGTGGAATGTTTTAAGCAGCATTAAGGATGTCTGAGAGAAGGGACATTGCACAATTTTGATTTATGATAGGCTTGAAGTAAACATGGGGAAGAACAATGAATATCTAAGGGTTTTTTAATACTAGCAGAAGGTAATACTTTATAATCTTATAATTCACGAAAAGGGCCTAGAAATCTGTCTATGCCATGCCCCAATAGAAGTGTTATGCTGATAAAAATTACATTAGTAAGGTGAAAGTGAGTTTTGCTTATGTTTTTGAGTTAATAAGAATAGACTTTTTTGGCCTGCATATTTTATGTATCATAGCACTGTTGTTCATGATGTCTAGTCATCCAAATGATCTCAGCATTTAAAAAAAAGCCAGGAGAAAATCATCTCTAAAAACAAAATTGCACTTTTAGCAGGAAATTGACAGGTGGCTGTCTGTCAAGGTTAGAATGTCCTGTGCAAATGCTTAATTTTGACAGTCTTAAATTGGAGCCAAGTGCCCCATTCAGTTGTTAATACAATTATTACAATTATGAAAAACCAAGGGCTTCTCACTTCAGGATCACCTGTACAGTTTTCCTTGACCTCTGCAGCAATCAGTGAGCAGTGAAGTATCATATGTGGGGTGGCTCAGGTGGAATGTTTGCAAGGATCCACAGGCAAAGTTTTTTGTAACATAAGATTTATCTTGCAAAACTGCAATAGTATTTGCACTCTCTCAAAGTCAAGGTCAATGTCAGGGTAACATTCAATGCCAGAAGCTATGCTTCAGGAGACATATCCTGTCTTGCATCATCCTTCTTTGTTTGTCCTTTGCACGTTGTCAGCTCTATAATGCAGCCGGTATATTCCATTTAAAACAAAGCTTCTGACACAGATATAAAAACAGAAAATGGTAGAAAAGCTCAACCTCTGTGAAAGACAAACAGTTGATGTTTTAGGTCTGTGACCCTTTGTCAGAACTAGGAAAGAGTGGGGGTGGGGGGGGGGGGAGGAGAGAGAAAGAGAGAGAGAACTCAGATCAGCAGGATGATGGTAACATCTACAGTAGACCCCTGTGAGCCCACCAGTAATGGGGAGGGACTTCCATCTCAGTTCAAGTTCCTGTTTGCTGTGTGGCCTAAGTTTGGTTTGACAATGTTATTCCTGATTTGTTTAATGTTGCTCAGTTAGAGAGAGGTTTGGTAATAGTTTTTAGGTAACATAGTTATAAATGCAACACCTCTTTAAAGGGACATGTTTCGAAAGCAGGCCAGCAACAGAACAAGGCCTTCCTTGAGGTGAGATGCTGAGGATTAGTGCTGAGAGTTGGAAATGGAAAGGGAGGGCAGGGTGCACTTCTAGTTCTCAGTGGAAAGTTGGGAAGACAATTATCTCCTGACAATAATCCAAAAATTAGTGACCAGGTTTCTCAAGGAAATATAATAATTCAACATCAATCTCATAAACAATGGACAGACTGGGTTTCTATGCATATGTCAGATTTTTCTCATCTGTATAGTGTTAAAACATTTTTATAGATACTTTCCAAACAATCCAGAAATGATTCTGTGAAGCATTCCAATGGATAAAAGGAGCTTTTGAGAATGATAACGATTTGTACTATGGACAAAAGCATCCTTGATCCTGTGCCTGGATCCACCAATTGCATGCTACCTCTTGTCGCCACCCTCCCCCTATGTCTTGATGTAGCCCTTATCTCTTTTTCAGTGCAGATAAAGGCTCTTGACCTAAAATGTTAATTGTTCATTTGCTTCCACTGATGCTGTGAGCTCCTCCACCAAATTGTTATTTTTCTCTCAAAATTCCAGCATCTGCAGTCTTTTATCTATCTAAGGAAAAGGCACTTGTGGCTTTTCTTTCTCCAAGAATTTTCCCCAATCCAAATTCCCTTGAGATGCCCTTCAAACATGCACAAATGAGTATCTATTATTGCTAAATCAGAATGCTTATCTGAAGTTGACCCACTGGGAAATGCAGCTTCATAATCCACAGAAACTTGAAGGGAAATGACTCCAGAAAAAAACATCCATGCAAAGATAACTTGTCTCAAGATGTTTGCTTTGTAGATTTGTTTTATGGTTGGATGTAAAAGGTAGAATAAATATTATTAAATTATACTTATCAAATCCTTAGAACTTTCAAAATTGCAGAAAACTTTATTGTAAGTTCAAATATTAATTCCAAAGTAACTCCATTACAAATGAACTCATAATCTCATATCTTAATTATGGAAGTATTACTGTACTACATAAATTAAGATATCCAAGGCATGTTTCTAACATCTCAAATTGTTCCCCAATACCTATTTTGTTGTGGAACTTTTCTAATCTGTGGTTCTAATATTTAACTGTGGCTTGAAGATTTGAAAATACTTTTTAAACCCAAGGTAAAGGGTTCTTTTTATTGTCACATAACAATGCATTAAAAATTTAACATACATGATATTTTTTAACTTTTGCCTGCTGTAAGGCAAAGAGTTGTCATTAGTATTTCTTGGCACCCCATAAAGTACAAGAGAAAGAGAAGCAGCAGAGAGTCCCTTCAGAGACACTGTGTCTGTGGATTCACCTCCAGAACTCCCACAATCTCTGCAGCTGCACTGACTCCTGTTCAATCTATCTGCTCCTGAGGTCCTTGTGGTGATACAATCACTACACTAACCACACTCCTACCAGCCTACTGCAGGGGGCAACCACTGTATCTGCAGTAGGCAACTTAGGAGGCTGGCCCCACCTTCCTACTGTCAATCACCAGCCTATATAAAGACTCAAGCCAGTCCCTTTGGGAGCAGTCAGACATGTGGAGCCAGTTATGTACTGAGACCTAGTGTGTACAAGTTTAAGCTAATTAAAGCCTGTTGTACAGTCAGTGGACTTTGCATCGGAATTATTCGCGCAGCAGTGCTCTCAATCCTTTGGGAGCCCTTCTTCCCCTCAGCAATCTCTCTAAGCCCAGCTTTAATACTTGGTTTCCATGAGTCAGTGTCCTGCAGCTCTCAGCCCGTGCAGGTCCCCTGACCATAAATCACCTGCAGCCTGTGTGGTCTCTCAGCTGCTGAGCCCTTCACTGGTCTGTTGCTGTGATCTCCATCTTATAATGTTGTCTCCTCTATTTCTATTTCTGTTCTTCCCATTTTTGATGCCCTGTGCCAATCCACTGCTCCCCTGGAGTCTGCAAACCCTCGTGGCCACTGCCGAGTACAGGGGCCTCCACCTTTGGCAGAGACGTCAAATTTTAAAATAAATCACCATCATCTCCTTTAACAGCCTGTTAAAAGGCTATACAAAACCATCAGCATTAGGGATAGGGCCATTGAAACCTTTGGAGCAGCTCTGTGTCTCTGCTCTCTGTTATTTTTTCTATTTCAATGATTCTCATAATTTGGATTGGTACTAGTTTAAACGCCATAACATGGAAATTCAACCAGACCAGAGGAGCTAAATGTACAATAATGCAGTGCTGCACATTGTATTCTGCTTTGGAAATTCACTTAACAGCAAAGTCCAATCTCAAATGAACAGAAGAACATGCAAATGCGATTAAATAGAGCATAAAAGCTACAGTCTGTAAGTGAAATTCAGTGTATTTTTTATCTACATCTGTTTCACAAACATAATGCATGATACTATCAGAGAACATATTGAGCATCTGCTCAAGTCTAAAGCTTGGCAGATAGGCAGTTAAAACATTGTAAGACAAAATTTTGTCTCACACTGATCTTCATAAACATTATCATATTTCTGAAGGTATTGACACCAGAGGTTTTTGTTACATGGTATGTATAACTGCTTTTGTTCCCTTATGAATTCAGGTTCTGGCTGTCATTGACCGAGAAAAGGAGGCACTGCTGGTGCGGACCCATGGAGTGAAGGAAGTAAAGACACAGTACTCCACTGTGTGTTCCACCTACCCATTCTGACTGTTGTTGGCTTGGTATAGGCTTTAAATGGCCTATTAAAGGAGATGACTGATTTATTTTAAAATCCCACAAACACAAGCTCTGGGGCCAAGATGGCGGTACCTGTGTTCGGCAGTGGCCATAAAGGAGTTGCAGACTATGAGGAAGCAGAGGACTGGCACAGGGCACCATAAAAAGGGAAGAGAACACCCCCTCCCCACCTCCATTTGAGAAGGAGCGACAGAATAGATGACCACAGGATGGTGATCACGGCAGTGGACCAGTGAGAGGCCGAAGAAGACAAAGGCAGTGGGTTGTTGGTGACTCAAAGTGAGGAACCCAAGTAGGCTGTGATGCTGGTGAATGCAGTCCAAAGACTCACACCAGGCTACAAACTGCTGGAGACTGATTCGAGAGTGGCAGAAGGGGTACCAGGTATCAGAACTGGGATGCAAGACAGTGCCGAAGCTGCTGAGGGCTTCCTGATTATGTCAGAGGTTTGGATCTGGAGTTCAGGTTGCTGATAGTTTGGACTAAAGTTTCTGTGGCTGCAGAAGCTAATGGAGAGCTGGAGGTGAATTCATGGGCACTCAATGACTCTGGAGGGACTCTTTTGCTTGACTTACTCTGTTTGTAAGAGGCACTGGGCAATTTCTGCTGATAGCAAATCTTTCTCTACATTATGGTAGACAATAAAAAATCTTGCATCTTGACCCATAGCATTATTGTCCATCCATAATTGCTTTTAAGAAGATGGTGAAGAGCCACTTTCGTAACCCATAGAAGTCCTTTTCGTGAAGATATTCCAAAGAAATTTTTAGTAGACACTTCCAAGTGTTAGGCCCAGAGATCATAAAGTAGCAGTGAATATTTCCAAAACAAAATGGCATTCAGTTTCGAGGGGAACATACAGACTGCTGCTTTCCTTAGGTGTAAAGATCCTGTATTTGGGAAGTGGTGTTGGAGCAGCTTAGCAAGTAACTGCAAGTGCACACTGCAGCCACTATGCACAGGTGACAGAATGATTATATACTAAGGGCAGTTGATGGTGTACAAATCAGTAGACTGTTGTTATCTTGGATGGTGTTTAGTTTTTGTTTAGTATTCTTAGTGATGCACTCATCCAAGCATGGGAGAATATTTTATTGCAGTCCTGACTTGGGCCTTGTAGATCATTCAGTGTCTTTGAACTGTTAGAAGGTGAGCTATTGCCACCAAGTGCCCAACTTCTAACCTGCTTTTGTATTCATGTGGTCATCTTGAGTTTCTAAGCAATGGTGGATCCCAAGATATTAAAAGAAAAGATTCTGTCATGGCTGTGCTATCGTCACATCAAGAGTTAGTGGTTAGGCACCACAAGACTCGCACGACCAGGCTTAGGCACAACTGCTACCCTCTACCATTAGATTCTTCAACAACAAACTCAATCAGGGACTTATTTAAGGACTCTTTCTTATGCACTTTCTTGGGTTTTTTCTTTCTCCAACCGAACATTCAGTTTGTTTTAATTTCTTTATTTGTTAACATGTGTACATTGAATACCGTTTTTTTTTTGCACTACCAATAAGTGGTAATTCTATCTCACCTGCAGTAAAAAGAATCTCGGGTTGTTTGTGATGACAATAAATCTGAACTTTGAACTTTGGTTTTCTTTTGTTAGAGATGGTCATTGCCTGACACATTTTTGTGGTATGATGATTCCTTGTCACTTCTGAGCCCATGCTTGAAAATTGCCTGAATACATACAAGCATAGACTAGTTCACTACGTGAGGAATTGTGAGTAGAATTATACATTGTGCAATCATCTACTAACATCCCCACTTCAAACTTATTGATGAAAGGAAGGTCATCAATGAAGAAGCTAAAGATGATTGGGCTCAGGATTACCCTGAAGATCTTTTGGAACAATATTCTGAGTTCAAGAATAAGAACAAGGATTTACATTTCCAGACTTAAATGTTTGTGATCTGGCTGTCAGCAGGTTCTGGATTTCATTGTTCATATATTGCTCTGATTGGGAAAACCCTAAAGGATTTGGTGGGGAACACCCTTATTCACTGCTGTTTTGATAAAGTCTGTTACGGCCCTGGTGTAATCATTCAGATCCTCAGCTGAGTTCTTGAACACTGCCCAATCCACTGACTCAAGGCAATCCTATAATTGTTGTTCAGCTTCTTGCAACTCGGTTTTGGCTGTCCTGATCTCTGGAATCTCTCTTTTTAGGTGCTGTTTATTTGCAGGAAGAAGGAGCATCGTCAAGTGATCTGACTTGCCAAAATGCAGTCTCAGGAAAGAACGATAGGCCTTCTGGATATTGATGTAGCAGTGATCAAATGTGCTGGGACCTCTGGTACATCAGGTTACATGCTGGTGATAATTGGGTAGGATTTTCTTGAGACAGGCTTGGTTAAAGTCATCAGTGATGATGTTTTTGTGCATCATGGTGGACCGTCTCTTGTTTACTGGCCATATTATGCAGCTCCCCAAGTGTCTGTTTGTAATTGGCATTGGGAAATATATAATCTCCACTGAGAATCACTGATGTGGACTCTTAGAGTAGATAGAAGGGTCTGCATTTGATCAATATTTAAGTGAGTGGAAGAAAAGGTTGACACAACCACATCATTCGTGCACCAGCTGGTGTTAAATAAGAAGCACATACCGCCCTTCTCTCTTTGCCAGAATCCAAGTTCTGATCCAGTCTGTGAATTTACCTTCTGGTCAGATTGTGGAGTCCTGTGTGTTTTCAGTAAGCCAGGTCTCATTCTCACACGTCTGTTGCGATGCCTCAATATTTTCAATTGGTCTTTGGTGCAATTAATGATGAAAAGAAGCTTTATCAGCTGGATAGTTTAAATTTACCAGTCTTGTTAAATGATCAAGGAATTTATATTGTTTTTGTTGTTTGTTCCACTAAGAATTTCAAAGTTCTCAATTTGGATGCAACCAAGATGGAAAGAATCTAAATTTCCTGACGCTGTGGTTGTGATTAAGTATGGCACACAACAGCAGGGAGAGATAATTATTACTAGTATTAATTTCATTTCTTTATTCATGTTTCATTTTATCCTGTACCCCCATGCAGAACTATGGATTTTAAACAAAATCATGGTTTTGTTCTATCATCTAAGACTGTATCACTCTACAAAATACAAGAGTGCAAAGGAAATCAGCTCAGTTGCGCAAACCAACTTGGCTCTTGTGTCAAAGGAAGAAACTCAACAAGTTGCTTGTTGGCATTCAAAATATAAACTATTAAACATATTGAATAAAGCACAGTCAAAAGCCTTTCATCCATGTGCTGTGCAACACGATAAAAATCAGCTATGTCTGGAGTTGGGGCTGAGGAGTCATGGATTAGAGGATTGGTGCAATGGGGTAGCAGGAGGTTCAGAGGTCATGACAAGCAATAAATAAAGGGGTAGGGGCAGGAATTGATAATGGGGCCATAGGAAGAGGTGGGTTGCCATGATGGGATGGTAGGAGTTTAAACGTAATTTAGTTATCAGGGACTTCAGATGGAGAATAGGCACAAGGTTGGTGAATTGAGGAAGAGCAGTGAAATAAGTATTTAACTTAAAGAATACCTTTTTAAACAACAAACTGAATGAAACAGAGTATATTAGTTTGGTGAAAACCTGCTTCTGAATAAGTGCAGAAAATCATGGATGTGACATCCAGGCATTCATTGAATTACCCTGGATACTGTTGCCTGCAGAGGCAAGAGAAGCTGAGAGAGCAGCAGTCAATGCTATGCAGGAACCTCAGATCCATACCTTGATGAAGGGTTGAACCTCAAAACATCGGTTATGTATCTTTAACTTTGCTATATAAAGTACACTGTTTGACCTGAGGAGTTTCTCCAGCATTGTGTTTATATTGTTGCCTGTACTGGACTCTACTACAAAATGGCAAATCATATTTTAATCCTTACTTCACTATAGTTGGCCAATTTTAAAGATTGGAGTGATCTGGCATATAATCCATGTAGATGGTGGCCTCATTTTGCAGCAAAAACACAGCTCATTTTTCCAAGTGGTGTGTGCATTGTCAAATATTTGATTATTGCAGACATACACATCAAGATTCTTTGTAGTCCAAATAAGGAAATCAGTCTCACTTGACTAGTAACATACTCAAGAATGCATCACTTTGTAACAGCTCTCAAAGGATAAGCCATAAAGGGTATCTCAGACAGATTAAAGTTTGAATTGAGTGAAGGGTCCAACGTAGTTGGACTTGCCAAGTTCAAACATCAGACCAATAAGCTTTCCCAAGAAAATTTTATGACTTTAAGAAAAAAAAGAGAGATATCTTTACATGAGAAATGGTGAGATCAGCATAAACAAATCCATTCTTTGGAGTAATTTCCACAATTCCCACAGCCCATCACTCATTTTATTTGTTTATCAGATCAGCAATGGAAATTCTGAATCAGAAGAGACAAAGGTGCAGAATAAATAGATATACCATTTAAAGAAAGAAATACTTCAAAATAATAATATCTGGTCTTAAGTACGACTTCCAGCAGGCCATCACCATTCTGGATCAAATCTTAGAGAGATGCCAGAGAGTTTGGCATGATTTGCATGTCATTACATCCCA
This sequence comes from Narcine bancroftii, assembly GCF_036971445.1. Taxonomy (NCBI): domain Eukaryota; kingdom Metazoa; phylum Chordata; class Chondrichthyes; order Torpediniformes; family Narcinidae; genus Narcine; species Narcine bancroftii. Next base: position 340,625,740 of record NC_091469.1, read on the forward strand.
CATGGTGAGAAAAGGCTGTATCATTAAGCTCGCTTTGAAAGGGAAAACAATCAAGAACCCTCATGAGCCCCACAGCCCTTGATTAACCTGTGCTCCCAGTTTCTGACCCTGATATGAACAGAATTTTCCAGAGGCTGAAGTTTTGAAAAGTGTTTGACCTCGACAATGTACCTGGCCATGTCTTTAAGACATGGAACCAACTGGGTGGAGTTTTCGCACACATTTCAACCTCTTACTACAATGGTGAAAGGTCCCTATATTCCTAAAAAAAAGACTTTCATTATTCTAGGGCCCAAGAAGAACAATGTGATCTGTCTCAACAATGATTAGCCTATGGCACTGATGTCTACTGTAATTAAGTGCTTTGAGAAGTTGGATATGGAGCAGATCAACTGCTATCTCAGGAAGGACCTGGACCACTTCAATTCACCTTTTCTCACAATTGGTGCATGACAGATGCCATCTCACTAGTCTTCTATTCTTTTTAAATGACCTGGCCCACAGGAACACCTACATCAGGCTGTTGTTCATCAACACAATTATGCAGCAAAGCATGTGAGCAAGCTAAAGGAACTGGGAGTGTGTTCGTCTCTTGTTCCCTGTCCAATAGGTTGGACAGGGAACTGCTCTGAACAAAGGATAATCCATGTGCTTGCTCCTGGAAGGTCATCTGACAAGGTAGATTGAAAGTAATTTCCCAATGCCAATCAAGGTAGGGGTAGGCACACACCTTACCATTGGCTCCGAATAATGTATACACACCTCACCACTAGCTCCCTTAATCACCTTCCCTATTTTGGGCATACCTGAGCCAGCCCCTCCAGCTGGCTTCTTCATAAAGATCACCAAGTGGAGCAGCTCTCTTTCTTCTCCCCTGAGGATGAACCCTAGCTCCTTTACAGGTTGCAAGCCTTTGGTGATGCTGGAGAGTCAGTTGTAAGGTGTGTGCCAGTACAGACTGAAGGGCTATTGTGGTGCATACCTTGAAAGGACAGTTGTGCCTATGGGTGGTGGGTACTATTTGTTTAGCCTTCTTCATAATTATGAGTTGAGATTATCAATGATTTATTGAGAGGTGCGATTATCAGTGATTAACCAGCATCCAATGTGCATGGATTGTGTGTAGTGTCAATGTCAATGTGTGTTAATGTAATCCCTGATACGATATTCCCCACATTTAAATAAAATCCTTATTTGTGGTTAAACTATGTTCAAACTCGTCACTTCTTCGGCTCTCCAAACTTGTTCTCACCATCACATCCCTCTGGAACTGGATTGTCAACTTCTTCATCAGCAAACCCAATCAGTATGAATCGGCAACATCACCTTCTCCTGCATAACCATCAACCCAGAGATGCTTCAATGCTGCATGCTTAGTCCTCTACTCTATTCCCTTCACACTCATGATGCACAGTCAAGTTCAACTCCAACCTGATCTACAAATTTACTGATGACACATAAGAACATAAGAAATAGCAGCAGGAGTAGGTCATCTGGCCTGTTGGGCCTGCTGGTTAATCTGTGAAAATGTGGTGGATAAAATTCAACAGTGATCAACATGAAGTCAAATGCTTCATCAAGAAGGAATTAGTATTTGGCCCTTAGGATTAAGTGAGAACAGAAATACTGACTGGAATTTCAAGATTCTTCAACACCCAGTGCTGGTCAAGAAGCTCCAAACTCTGGGCCTCTGCACACCCCTCTACAACTGGATCCTTGGCTTACTCATTGGAGGACCACAGTCAGTATGAATTGGAAACAACGTCTCCTCCTCACTGATCAACACAGGTGTGCCTCAAGGATGTGTGCTTAGCTCACTGTTCTACTCACTATACACCCATAACTGTGTGGCCAGGCACAATTCCAATGCTATCTACAAATTTTTTGATGACACCACTATCATGGTATGTGTAGTATCACAAATGGCAATGAGGAAGTGAACAAGAGGGAGATAGATCAGATAGCTGAGTGATGTCACGCCAAGAGCCTTGCACTCAGCAGTAGCAAAACCAAGGAGATGATTGTGGACTTCAGGAAGAAGTCAGGAGAACACAATTCAGTCCTCATCAAAGACTCGGTAATGAAGGGAATCAAGAATTTCAAATTCAAACAACACCCAAAGGAAAAGGAATATTCATATTACTCGGCTAGACATAAAACATACTCAAGAATAGACCTATTTTTGTTATCAGCTCGTATGCAAGATAGAGTAAGAAAAACAGAATATAAAGCTAGAATACTATCGGACCATTTACCCTTAATATTGACAGTAAAGTTAGAGGACATCCCTCCAAGAATGTATAGATGGAGATTAAACCCCATGTTACTTAAAAGGCAGGATTTTAGAGAATTTATTGAAAGACAAATTAAAATGTATTTTGAAATAAATACGAAATCAGTGAAAGATAAGTTTATACTATGGGATGCAATGAAAGCATTCATTAGAGGGCAAATAATAAGTTTTGTTACCAAGATGAAAAAGGACTATAATCAGGAAACAGAGCAGTTGGAAAGGGAAATAGTAAATATAGAAAAAGAATTAGCAATGAAGGAAGATACAACTAAAAGAAGAGAATTTACGGATAAAAAAATAAAATATGAAACACTACAAACATATAAGGTGGAGAAGAACATAATGAAGACAAAACAGAAATATTATGAACTAGGGGAAAAAACGCACAAAATTCTAGCATGGCAGCTTAAGACAGAACAAGCTAAGAAAATGGTATTGGCAACAAGGAAAAAAGACAAACAAATTACATATAATCCAAAAGAAATTAAGGAAAACTTTAGAGAATTCTATGAACAATTATACCGAACTGAAAACAAAGGGAAAGAAGGGAAAATAGATGAATTTCTAACTAAAATTGAACTACCAAAACTACAAATAGAGGAACAAAATAAATTAACAGAGCCATTTGGAATAGTAGAAATACAAGAGATAATAAAAAAATTACCAAATAATAAGACACCAGGAGAGGATGGATTCCCAATAGAATTCTATAAAACATTTAAAGACTTATTAATTCCGCCCCTCCTGGAAGTAATCAACCAGATTGATAAAACACAAAGCTTACCAGAGTCATGTAAAACAGCAATAATTACAGTAATACTAAAGCAAGGGAAAGATCCACTCACACCAGCGTCATATAGACCAATATCTTTACTTAACACAGATTATAAGATAATAGCTAAACTATTAGCAAACAGATTAGCAGAGTATGTACCGAAAATGGTAAATCTAGACCAAACTGGATTTATCAAAAAAAGACGCACAACAGACAATATTTGTAAATTTATTAACTTAATTCATGCAGTAGAAGGGAATAAAGCGCCAACAGTAGCAGTTGCTTTAGACGCAGAGAAGGCCTTTGACAGAGTAGAATGGAATTATTTGTTCAAAGTATTGCAAAAATTCAGTTTACCGGAGAAGTATATTAATTGGATTAAAGCATTATATAAGGGACCATTAGCGAAAGTGACAGTAAATGGACATGTATCAAAGCAATTTAACTTAAGCAGGTCAACACGGCAGGGATGCCCACTATCACCTTTATTGTTTGCGTTAGCTATAGAACCACTAGCAGAATTGATAAGAACAGAAAATAATATAAAAGGGATAAAAATAAAAGACAAGGAATATAAAATCAGTTTATTTGCAGATGATGTTATAGTATACTTAACAGAACCAGAACTATCAATAAAAGAATTATATAAGAAATTGAAGGAATATGGAGAAGTGTCGGGTTACAAGATCAACATAAATAAAAGTGAAGCAATGACTATGAATAATGCGGATTTCTCAAAATTTAAGAAGGAATCACCATTTAGATGGCAAATGCAAGCAATAAGATACCTAGGTGTACAAATAAATAAAAATCTCGGCCAACTATATAAACTCAATTATTATCCACTAATGAAAAAATTACAGGACGATTTAGAGCATTGGAAAGATTTACCACTAACACTAATAGGAAGGATAAACTGTATTAAAATGAACATTTTTTCAAGGATATTATACCTATTTCAGGCATTGCCAATACAACTGACAGAGAACTTCTTCAAGGAGTTAAAGAAAATAATAAGGAAATTTTTATGGAAAGGGGGGAAACCGAGGATAGCACTAGATAAATTAACAGAATGGTATAAACAAGGAGGCTTACAATTGCCAAACTTTAAAAATTATTATAGAGCCACACAATTAAGATACCTATCAGATTTTTATCAAACAAGGGAAAAGCCAGATTGGACCAGATTAGAATTAGATAAAATAGGGGAAAAGATACCTGAACACATATTATATAAATGGGACGAAAAATTGGTACAACATAGAAGTTCTCCAGTATTACATCATCTACTCAATATTTGGAAGAAGATTCATGTAGAAAGAAATAAAACAAATTATCAATTACCAAAACTAATATTGACGCAAAACAAGTTACTCCCTTTTACAATAGATAACCTTTCCTTTAGAGAATGGGAGAAAAAAGGGATTAAAAGAATAGAAAATTGTTTTTCAGGAAATAGATTATTATCCTTTGAACAAATGAAAGATAAATACAATATAACTCAAGATACAATGCTGGCATATTACCAATTGAGATCCTACTTGAAGGATAAATTAGGAAGCAGTTTGAGTTTGCCAGAGGGAAGTAACTTTGAATATGTGATTACAGATACAATGATAATCAAAAGATTTATAACAAATATGTATATTAAACTGCAAGAAAAGGAGAATGAGGAAACAAATGGTAAAACTAAACAAAAATGGGAACAAGATTTAAATATAAAGATAAAAAAGGAAACATGGGAGAAGTTATGCTCTGGAACGATGAGAAATACAATAAATACGAGGTTATGTATGATACAATATAACTGGATACACAGGCTATACATTACACCTCAAAAGTTAAATAAATGGGACCCAACAGTATCTGATAGATGTTTTCGATGTAAAAAAGAAATGGGAACAACAATTCATGCAATCTGGACATGTGAGAAAGTAAAAAAATTTTGGGAAGATCTAAATCAGATATTAAATAAAATAACAGAAAACAATATACCAAAGAATCCAGAGATCTTCCTCCTTAGTAACATAAAAAACAAAGAATTTGGAATTGATTTGGAGGATGCACAAAAAAGATTTGTTAAGATAGCTCTAGCCGTAGCAAAAAAATGTATTATGTCAACCTGGAAATTGGAAGATAATTTGAAAATACAACAATGGTATATAGAAATGAATAAATGTATTCCATTAGAAAAAATAACATATAGTTTAAGAAATAATATTGAAATATTCGAACAAATATGGGAGCCTTACATGAAACACAATAGCGAAAACCTACCGGGGACAATCACTACCTAAGTTAATGGAAGGAAAAGGAAATGAAAAGAATGGACTCAGTGGAATTTCTGGTGTATTTTTATTGAATGACAACATTGTCTGACTGGTTTAATGTATCCTAGATTTTGTACCTTAAATGGACGGGAGGGGGAGGTAGGGAGGGTGGGATGGGAGGAGGGAGGGGGGGGGGAGAAAATGGCACTGTATATGTGTGAAATGGAAAAAGTGTGTATCATGGTTAATGTGATTTATGGTGTGAAAAATAAAAAATTGAAAAAAAAGAAAAAAAAAAGAATTTCAAATTCCTGAGTGTCAACATCTCCGAGAATCTGTCTTGGTGCCTCCATGTTGATGCAATCACAAAGAAGGCTCGCCAGTGGCTATACTTTGTGAGATATTTGAGGAGATTCAGTATGTCACCAAAGACTGTCGAAAGGGTCTACAGATATACCATGGAGAGCATTCTGGCTATCCCACCCTGACCACCGACAGATTGGAGGAACAACAGCTTATTTTCAGTCTGGGCACTCTCCAGCCACATGGCATGAACATCAACTTTACTGCTTTCCACTAAACAGTCTTGCCTTTTCTTTCCCCTCCCCCTTTCCTCTCTTTCCAGTTCTTCCATCCACCCAACCCAGACAGCCCCCTCCCCTCATTGCTGCTGTCCCCTCCCTCCTTTCTCCATCTCTCATCTTCTGCCTTCACAACCCCCCCCCCCCCCAACTCTTTTGTTTTAATGCTTGCCAGCATTTTCTCATACTTTGATGAAGGGATCAAGCCTGAAACATTGTTTATGTTTCTTTACCTTTGCTACATAAAGGACACTATTTGACCTTGTGTTTTTTACTTCAACTACTGTGTCCACAGAATTTTGTGATTTACATTCTGGCTGGTTGCATCACTGTCTGGTGTGGAGGTGCCAATGCTCAGCACAAGAAAATACTCCAGAACGTTGTTAACTTGGCCTGCGACATCACAGGCACCAGACTCCGCTCCATCGAGGACATCTGCATGAGGTGGTGTCTTAAAAAAAGCAATCTCTAACCTCAAGGATGTTCCCTCTTCACTCTGCTACCATACAGAAGCCTAAAGATGAGCACTCAGTGGCTCCAGGACAGCTTCTTCCCCGCTACCATGAGATTCCTGAATGGTCAATGAACCAAAGACACTGTCTTACTTCACCTTTTCGTGAACTATTTTTATTTATTTTTGTAAGGTGGTTTATAAGAATGTTTGCCCTGTTATACTGCTGCAAAACAACAAATTTTGCTACTTGTTCATGACGATAAATTCTGATTCTGAAGATTGAATTTATTGTCATGTAATAAACACAGAATTTGTTTTCATCTGCTGTAAAGCAGACAGATTCGCCAATGGCAGAAATTGCCTGAAGTGCCTCTTATAGTCAGAGAAAGAGAAGCAAAAGAGAGTCCCCCCAGAGTTACTGAGTGTCCATAGATTTGCCTCCAGAGCTTCTGCAGCCACAGATGCACAGAGTCCATTGCAAACCATCAGCAGCCCGAACTCAGAACCCAACCACTGACGCGATCAGGAAACCCTTCAGCGCCGTTGGCACCCTCTTGGATCCCATTTCCAGTAACTGGTACCACTTTAGTCAGTTCTTAAGCCAGTCTCCAGCAGTCTACAGCTCAGTGTGAACCCCGTGTGCGTAGCTCATCTCAAGTCACCAACAGCCCACCGACTGTGCATTTCTTCAACCGCAGAGCCTCTCATTTGTCCACTACCATGGTCACTATCTGTGGGTTATTTCCTCTGCTTTGTCTTCTTAAACAGAGTTGTTCTCCCCATTTTCTGATGCTGTGCATCAGCACTCTGCTTCCCTGGAGTCTGCAACCCATTGTGATTGCTGCTAATCATAGGCACAGACCCCGCAGTTACAGAATTTTTAAATAAAGCCACCACCTCCTCCATTTTAAACGGCACGTTTGCTGCAATACTAGGGATTCAATGCATTCAGTCACCTGTTTTGTTTTAGATTAATTAATGGAATTTATTTTCCCTTGCTGGTATGGTAGGATTTCTGTCTCATTATTCCTAGTAACTAATCCACTAATATGATGCAAATTCCACACTACCCAAGGTACCACACCACAATGACAGCAAGCATTTTGTGTCCCTGAACCAAGTGTCCAGCTCCCAAATTTTGCTCCATATTAGCAGATGGATGTGCACACATGAAGTAAAAACACAATGCTGGGGAATCTCAGCAGATCAAACAGTGTAGCAAAGATAAAAGTACATAACCAGCATTTCGGGCATGAGCCCTTCATCAAGGTATGCCCGGCGTTGAGTTTTTACTTTGTTCATAATGTCTGCAGACTTTCGTGTTTTACTCCAGTGCGCATTTGAAGGTTGTTTAGGAGAGGAAAACATTCAATTGCAATGTTCTATTGTGAATGAGTGCCTTGATAATTCTTTATGCATGCAAAAATAAAGTGTCATTTGAAGGAGAGACCTGAGAGAACACAACATCATGGAATGTTATCCGGAATATATCAAATGTTTGGGTTTGACAAGAAGAAAAAAATAGGTGGAGAGAAAAGATATGGATGACTAGTGATCTTTCATAATCACTTTCCCTCCATGTAATGGCCACTTATGATTAGCATCAATTGCAGTTAAGCAATGCTGATTCCAGCAATGTTGCTTCACAATCAAAATGCTTTCAAAATTTTACCAAGGAATATGCATGAAGAGATGGAGCTTTAAGTTTCATCCTTTAGCTCTGCTAAATCATTCATCATAAAGTGGACAATTATTTCCAGATGCACTTATGCTGTTGAAATCGGAATAGAATAGGATGAATTAAAAACCAGCAAAATAAATATTAATAATTTCTACAATGACATTTTCAATAGACAATAGGAGCTGGAGTAGGCCCTTCGGCCCGTCGAGCCAGTACCGCCATTTTACAGATCATGGCTGATCGCTACCATCAGTACCCCTTTCCAGCCTTATCCCCATAACCCTTAACTCCTTTGCCCACTAGAGTCTTATCTAACTCTCTTTTGAACATAATCAGCGAATCTGCCTCTACCACCCTCTGTGGCAGAGCATTCCACAGATTCACACTTCTCTGAGTAAAAAAATGTTTTCTCATCTCCGACCTAAAGGGCCTACCCTGTATTCTTAAACTATGCCCTCTAGTCCTCGTCTTCCCCATCATTGGGAACAAGTAATCCGACTTCACCCTGTCTATCCCCCTGATAATTTTGTATACCTCAATCATGTCCCCCCTCATCCTTCTAAACTCCATCGGATACAAGTCCAGTTTTTCTAGCCTTTCAGCATATGCCAACCCCGCCATCCCTGGAACTAACCTTGTAAATCTGCGCTGCACACCCTCTATAGCTAGTATGTCCTTCCTCAAAATTGGAGACCAGAACTAGACGCAATACTCCAGGTGGGGTCTCACCAGGGCCCTGTACAACTGCAGAAGGGCGTCTCTGTTCCTATACTCCAATCCCCTCTTTATGAAAGCCAACATGCCATTAGCCTTCTTCACAGCTTTCTGAACCTGCATGCTAGTCTGCAGTGACAACATTTGTTCACAGGTAGCTTCTTGACTGCCAACAGTCGATTAGTATTCTTACTCTACAATTTAGTTCAACACAGTTTGAAATATGATGTGGTGATGTGATGAGAATCTTTTAGCACAAGGAAGAACATGGGTACCACAGTGCATTGCATTGGTTTACTTGTATCAAAAAGAAAGGAGCATTTTTCGAAGCTTGTTCAAATTTACTTAGGTCTGAGTAGAATAGATCAGAATAAATTGTGGTTACAGAATGTTAGATGAATAGTTTCATTCATCTTGTAAATTAAAAGAGGTTAATAGTCAGGAATGCAATTTCAGCGTCACCTTTTTATAATGTCTCAATGCTGAATTTTGTGCAAAGGTGATTCTAAAATTAAGATATATGAAATACATTGTTAAATGCAGTCTCAATAGCAACTCTTGTCAGAGTTGATGAGTGTATGTGAAAATTAATGAACTTCCATCATGAGATGCCATATGCGAGCTTGATTTTAAACGGCAGATTTGCTGCAATACTAGAAATTCAAACTGCCTCCAGCAGTTTCAAAGTCATTCTGGATTCACCTTATTTTAACATGTCTGTCAAATTAAAATGTGAATTAAGACATTTGTGACAGAAAGCTTCTCACGAAAGCTGATGATTATCATTTGAGTGTGCTCAGACTCATTGAACTGGTATAGCAGCTATGCAGAGCCATGGTTCATAACTCTCCAGAAAGCACAAGCGTCAGTGGTGATTTTAAAATTGCCCCTGCAGTCTGCCGAAAATAATATCTAGGAGTAAGATGTGTCTCAAGCTAGAGGTTTTTTTTTATCATAAACCAATAAATCACTCCATTGCACACCAGTTGATATGCTTTGGTGTGTGGAAATGAGCCTAGTGACTGAAACAAAAAGCTACAGCATTTCAAACCATTTTGATGTATTGAAAGAGACTCAATAAGACCACCGTGACCTAGGCACATGCTGCTGTTGCACTGATTCGAGGCATAAAATAAGCCCCAAAGTTTCTGATATGTTGAGTGTGTAGCCAACCCATACAGAAAGTGTGTCACCTGTTATAGTCAGTCAGGTTAGTGCATCAGGTCTTCATCAGACACACCAAAACAATTTGAGTAGGTTACGATAATATTGAAATTAGTTTTATGCTTGCTGTCTCATGAAATCATTCCAATCAATCCTTAACTTGCCTTTGCAGTAAACTCGTCTGCCACTCATGAAGCTAACAGCCATTGGGAATGTGTAAGCTAAAATAGAAATAGTAAATGCTGGAAGTACTCAGCAGGTCAGGCCAGATCTGTGAGTGAAGAAACAGCTAATATATGTTCAAGTTTAAATTCAAGTTCAAGTAACCTTTATTTGTCCTTTTAAAACCAAACTGCAAATGCAGTGCACAGTAAAACAAAATGAGACAATATTTCACCAAACCATGGAGTTATGTAAAATGACACGAGACTACACAAAAACAACGCAAGACAAAACAAAAAAAACTACTCTAGACTTGAAGCTACATGAAGTGAATAAAACAGTGCAAACAATACAGTAATTATTAAAAACTAGACAATAGGCACAGTAGAGATAAGTTACAATGTAATAGACTCTGAATATTAAAAGTCTGATAACTTGACTGAAGAAACCGTCACACAGTTCACAATCCATAGGAGTCCGAAAGTTTAAACACCTATGCAGTAGGAAGAAGAAGAAGACTTCTCATGAAGATATGCACTTTAATGCTGCCAGCCTCCATGGACATGGTGCCCGTTAAAAAGGATGCCAGCAATGGCGGAAGAAAGACCCAATAACCTTCTCAACCGACCTCCAGAGCCCCACGATCTAAAACGGCGCAACCTCCAGAAGCCCCGATCCAGGCACATGATACAGCCACTCTGGACACCATGACACACCCTCTGCAGAACACGCCATGACGTCCCCACCTCGACCACCACCAACAAACAATGCCGAAGACTGGAGGCTCGGTACCCACAGCAGTTGACGCTGTGTAGCTTCGTAGCTTCTTCCCTAAAGGTTTGTTATTGCTTGGAAATTTCCATATTGCAACAATGTATCATGATGCTCTACCAACCATTTATTCAAATTTAAAATTGTGCATGGTGCCTTACTTAAAAAGTTACAGACGCACTAGGTCTGGAGAAGCTGCTGGGGGCTGCTACTGCGCCACCATCTTGGACTAGCAAGTTTTTTTTAAAAATATTTTATTTTTCACACCATAAATCACAATAGCCATGATATACACTTTTTCTTTTCCACACATTTACAGTGACTTTTTCTCCCTCCCCCCTCCCTCCTCCCAAGCCACCCCCCCTCTCATCCATTTTAGGTATACAATCTAGGTTGCATTAATTCAGTTAGACAATGTTGTCATTCAACAAAAATACACCAGAAATTCTACTGAGTCCATTCTTTTCTTTTCTTCTCCTTCCATCAACTTAGGTAATGTTTGTTCCCGGTAGGTTTTCGCTATTGTATTTAATGTAAGGCTCCCATACTTGTTCGAATATTTCAATATTATTTCTTAAACTATATGTTATTTTTTCTAATGGAATACATTTATTCATTTCTATATACCATTGTTGTATTTTCAAATTATCTTCCAATTTCCAGGTTGACATAATACATTTTTTTGCTACGGCTAGGGCTATCTTGACAAATCTTTTTTGTGCATCTTCCAAGTCAATTCCAAATTCTTTATTTTTTATGTTACTTAGGAGAAAGATCTCTGGATTCTTTGGTATATTGTTTTCTGTTATTTTATTTAATATCTGATTGAGATCATCCCAAAATTTTTCTACTCTCTCACATGTCCAGATTGCATGAATTGTTGTTCCCCTTTCTTTTTTACATCGAAAACATCTATCAGATACTGTTGGGTCCCATTTATTTAACTTTTGCGGTGTAATGTATAGTCTGTGTAACCAATTATATTGTATCATACGTAGCCTCGTATTTATTGTATTTCTCATCGTTCCAGAGCATAACTTCTCCCATGTTTCCTTTTTTATCTTTATATTTAAATCTTGTTCCCATTTTTGTTTAGTTTTACCATTTGTTTCCTCATTTCCTTTTCTTGCAGTTTAATATACATATTTTTTATAAATCTTTTGATTAACATTGTATCTGTAATCACATATTCAAGGTTACTTCCCTCTGGTAAACTCAAGTTGCTTCCTAATTTATCTTTCAAGTAGGATCTCAGTTGGTAATATGCCAGCGCTGTATCTCCAGTTATATTGTACTTATCTCTCATTTGTTCAAAGGATAAGAATCTACTTCCTGAAAAACAATTTTCTATTCTTTTAATCCCTTTTTTTTCCCATTTTCTAAAGGCAAGGTTGTCTATTGTAAAAGGGAGTAGCTTATTTTGCGTCAATATTAGTTTTGGTATTTGGTAATTTATTTTATTTCTTTCTACATGAATCTTCTTCCATATATTGAAGAGATGGTGTAATACTGGAGAAGTTCTATGTTGTACCAATTTTTCGTCCCATTTATATAATATGTGTTCAGGTATCTTTTCCCCTATTTTATCTAATTCTAGTCTCGTCCAGTCTGGTTTTTCCCTTGTTTGGTAAAAATCTGATAGGTACCTTAATTGTGCGGCTCTATAATAATTTTTGAAGTTTGGCAATTGTAAGCCTCCTTGTTTATACCATTCTGTTAATTTATCTAGTGCTATCCTCGGTTTCCCCCCTCTCCATAAAAATCTCCTTATTATTTTCTTTAACTCTTTGAAGAATTTTTCTGTCAGTTGTATTGGCAATGCCTGAAATAAGTATAGTATCCTTGGAAAAATGTTCATTTTAATACAGTTTATCCTTCCTATCAGTGTTAGTGGTAGCTCTTTCCAATGCTCTAAATCGTCCTGTAATTTTTTCATTAGTGGATTGTAATTGAGTTTATATAATTGGCCTAGATTTTTGTTTATTTGCACACCTAGGTATCTTATTGCCTGCGTTTGCCATCTGAATGGGGATTCCTCCTTAAATTTTGAGAAATCCGCGTTATTCATAGGCATTGCTTCACTTTTATTTACATTTATCTTGTATCCCGACACTTCTCCATATTCCTTCAATTTCTTATATAGTTCTTTTATTGATAGTTCTGGTTCTGTTAAGTACACTATCACATCATCCGCAAACAGACTGATTTTATATTCCCTGTCTTTTATTTTTATTCCTTTTATATTATTATCTCTTCTTATCGATTCTGCTAGTGGTTCTATAGCTAGCGCAAACAATAATGGTGATAGTGGGCATCCCTGCCGCGTTGACCTGCTTAAGTTAAATTGCTTTGATACATGTCCATTTACTGTCACTTTCGCTAATGGTCCCTTATATAATGCTTTAATCCAATTAATATACTTCTCCGGTAAACTGAATTTTTGCAATACTTTGAACAAGTAATTCCATTCTACTCTGTCGAAGGCCTTCTCTGCGTCTAAAGCAACTGCTACTGCCGGTGCTTTATTTCCTTCTACTGCATGAATTAAGTTAATAAATTTACAAATATTGTCTGTTGTGCGTCTTTTTTTGATAAATCCAGTTTGGTCTAAATTTACCATTTTCGGTACCTGTTCTGCTAATCTGTTCGCTAATAGTTTAGCTATTATCTTATAATCTGTGTTTAGCAGAGATATTGGTCTATATGACGCTGGTGAGAGTGGATCTTTCCCTTGTTTTAGTATCACTGTAATTATTGCTGTTTTACATGAATCTGGTAAGTTTTGTGTCTCATCAATCTGGTTGATTACATCCAGGAGGGGTGGTATTATTAGGTCTTTAAATGTTTTGTAGAATTCTATTGGGAGTCCATCCTCTCCTGGTGTCTTATTATTTGGTAAATTTTTTATTATCTCTTGTATTTCTACTGTTCCAAATGGTTCTGTTAATTTATTTTGTTCCTCTATTTGTAGTTTTGGTAGTTCAATTTTAGTCAAAAATTCATCTATTTTCCCTTCTTTCCCTTCGTTTTCGGTTCGGTATAATTGTTCATAGAATTCTCTGAAGTTTTCCTTAATTTCTTTTGGATTATATGTAATTTGTTTGTCTTTTTTCCTTGTTGCCAATACCATTTTCTTAGTTTGCTCTGTCTTAAGCTGCCATGCTAGGATTTTGTGTGTTTTTTTCCCCTAGTTCATAATATTTCTGTTTTGTCTTCATTATATTCTGCTCCACCTTATATGTTTGTAATGTTTCATATTTTATTTTTTTATCCGCCAATTCTCTTCTTTTGGTTGTATCTTCCTTTATTGCTAATTTTTTTTCTATGTTTATTATTTCCCTTTCCAACTGCTCTGTTTCCTGATTATAGTCCTTCTTCATCTTGGTTGCATAACTTATTATTTGCCCTCTAATGAATGCTTTCATTGCGTCCCATAGTATAAACTTATCTTCCACTGATTCCGTATTTACTTCAAAGTACATTTTTAATTGTTTTTCAATAAATTCTCTAAAATCCTGTCTTTTAAGTAGCATGGGGTTTAATCTCCATCTATACATTCTTGGAGGGATGTCCTCTAGCTCTATTGCCAATAACAGGGGTGAGTGGTCCGATAATAGTCTAGCTTTATATTCCGTTTTCCTAACTCTCCCTTGAACGTGGGCTGATAACAGGAATAGGTCTATCCTTGAGTATGTTTTATGTCTAGTCGAGTAGTATGAGTATTCCTTTTCTTTTGGGTTTTGTTTCCTCCATATGTCCACAAGTTTCATTTCTTGCATTGATTTAATTATAAATTTGGTTACTTTGTTCTTCCTGTTAATTTTTTCCCCCGTTTTATCCATATTTGGATCCAAATTCAGATTGAAATCCCCTCCTATTAGTATGTTCCCTTGCGTATTAGCTACCTTCAAAAAGATATCTTGCATAAACTTTTGATCTTCTTCGTTAGGTGAATATATATTAAGTAGATTCCAAAGCTCTGAATATATCTGACATTTTATCATAACATATCTCCCTGCTGGATCTATTATTTCCTCTTCTATTTTAAATGGCACATTTTTGCTAATTAATATAGCCACTCCTCTTGCTTTTGAATTATACGATGCTGCTGTTACATGTCCTACCCAATCTCTCTTTAATTTCTTATGCTTCAATTCAGTTAAGTGTGTTTCTTGGACAAATGCTATATCTATTTTTTCCTTTTTCAGTAAATTTAGTAGTTTCTTCCTTTTAATTTGGTTATGTATTCCATTAATATTTAGAGTCATATAGTTCAGCGTAGCCATTTTATATTTTGTTTATCTTCTCTTTCCGTTTTTCCATCATTACCTTTCCTCCTTTTCCATTTCTGTTTTCTTATTTTCAACTCTTTACCAGACAACATTCCTACAACATCCAACATTTTCCTTATTCTCCTATTTCTATCTTCTTTATCCCCAATCTCCCCTTCCCCTCCTGAGTTGCCCTTTATCCCTTGTCGGACAACTACATCTCCCCTCTCCATTTGGATTTGCGAATCCACTCGCAAGCGTCAACTGATTTTGCAGTGACCGCTCTTTTCCCCCACCCAGCCCCCCCCAGAAAAGATTTCGCTTTTTATATGTCACAAAGGTCACTCTTTTAATTCCCTCCTTATTCTCTCTATTCCATTACCTTCCCTTATTAATTCTTGTCTATACTCTCTATGTTTTCCTCTAATTACAGATACTTTCACATATGCCCATTGTCTCTATTCACTCTTATACCTCTTTACCCGCATACATATCAATCGTGGTCATTTTTACCCTCCTTACCCGTCTTCATCCCTCAGTCTATTTTTGTCTTTACCCACATACATATCAATCGTGATAATTTTTGCTCTCATTACCCGTCTTCATCCCTCAGTCTATTTTTGTAATTGTTCTGCAAATTTTCGTGCTTCTTCTGGATCCGAGAATAGTCTGTTTTGTTGTCCTGGAATAAATATTTTCAATACCGCAGGATGCTTCAGTGTAAATTTATATCCTTTCTTCCATAAAATCGCTTTTGCTGCATTGAACTCTTTTCTCTTCTTTAGGAGTTCAAAGCTTATATCTGGATAAATGAAGATTTTTTGCCCTTTATACTCCAGTGGTTTGTTGCCCTCTCTTACTTTTTCCATTGTCTTCTCCAGTACCTTTTCTCTTGTAGTATATCTTAGGAATTTTACTACAATAGATCTTGGTTTTTGTTGTGGTTGTGGTTTAGGGGCCAATGCTCTATGTGCCCTTTCTATTTCCATTTCTTGCTGTAGTTCTGGACATCCTAGGGCCTTAGGGATCCATTCTTTTATAAACTCCCTCATATTCTTGCCTTCTACATCTTCCTTAAGGCCCACTATCTTTATGTTATTTCTTCTGTTATAATTTTCCATTATATCTATTTTTTGGGCTAGTAATTCTTGTGTCTCTTTAGTTTTTTTATTAGATTCCTCCAATTTCTTTTTTAAGTCTTCTACCTCCATTTCTGCTGCTATTGCCCGTTCTTCCATCTTGTCCATTTTTTTCCCCATTTCTGTTAAGGTCATATCCATTTTATTTATTTTCTTTTCTGTGTTGTTTATTCTTCTTCTTAAATCATTGAATTCCTGTGTTTGCCATTCTTTAAATGACTCCATGTATCCTCTAACAAGAGCAAGTACATCCTTTACCTTGCCTTTCCCTTTATCTATTTCACTGTATTCTTCCTCTTCTTCTTCCTCTAGGTTGACCATCTGTTGTTTCTTTGCTGCCCTTTCCTCCTCTTCTTTCTTGTTTCCATTGTCTTCTGTGGTCTCTTCTTGCTGCAGGTGTTCTGCAGCTGTCGTTGCCGGCTGTGGAGATCGACTCCCCAGCTGGTCCCCCCTCCCGTCGGTGTGTTTTTTTTCATGCGCATCGCGCATGCGCGACTCCTCGCGCATGCGCGGTTGCGCACTTTTACTCGGCTCTGTGAGCCATTGTTGTAGTTCTCTTTCTACCGACCTGAGGTAGTGGGGTCTTCTCTCCACAGCGGGCCTCTTCGGACAGGTAAGGCCTTCACCTTTTTCCTCCGTTGTCTTCTCTTCCTCTCTTCTTTCCGTTGATTTTGATTTTTCTCCTTTTGTCTCCATCTTCTTTCCACCTTTATACTCACTTTTCTTTAACTTGTATTTCTGTGCCTTTGTATTTTCTCTTGTTTTTCCCGACTTTTCTGGAGAGGGCTGGAGTTCACCGTCCGGCCACTACTCCATCACGTGACTCCTCCTTGGACTAGCAAGTTGAAGAGCCTTCCTCAGAACTGGGAAGGAGAGAAAATAAACTAGTAAAATCGCAGGGTGGGTAGGGGAGGGAATGTCCATGATAGGATAAAACTGGGGGATAAGTTATCAACAAGATTATCTGGTCAGGACAATGTTGTATTTGGTTTAAAATGCAAAGAGGAGGATTTCAATGGTGGAAATAGATGTGATTAAGATAGAATAAAATAGCATTGAAACTAGAGAGGATATGGAAGATCAGACATTCATCTTGGGATAAAAGAAAATAGAAAGATTTCTAAAAGATTGATTGCTAGGGAGAGGAATGATGACCAAGTTTATGACCAGAAGTAAAAGGCAGTCACTTTAGACTTTCCAATATTCACTGGCAATAATTTCTATCCATCCACTGCTTGTGATCATCATGACAAATTGTAGACAAAAACACCAGTTATGTATCCTTATATTTGTAATTTAAAGAACACTGTTCGACCTGCTTAGTTTCTCCAGCATTGTGTTTATATTTCAACCACAGTGTCTGCAGACTTTTGTGTTTTACTTTTGATTCAGGGGATCATCTCGGAAGTCAGCTATGAGTAAAGGATATTTCCAAGTTGGGGATGAGGAACAGTATTGGAGAATAGGGGATTGGGAAATATTGGGAACTGGGGAATTGGGCCAGGATAAGGATTGGAGGCCCAAGACAATATTGTGTGCTACCACAAGCTACACTCACTGAACTAAAAGCAAATGTCAGCTAAATTAATTAATTTTTTAATGGAACATTTGGGAGATAAATTGGTAAAATTAGAGTCTTTGGCTTGGCTTCGCGGACGAAGATTTATGGAGGGGGTAAAAAAGTCCACGTCAGCTGCAGGCTCGTTTGTGGCTGACCAGTCCGATGCGGGACAGGCAGACACGATTGCAGCGGTTGCAAGGGAATATTGGTTGGTTGGGGTTGGGTGTTGGGTTTTTCCTCCTTTGCCTTTTGTCAGTGAGGTGGGCTCTGCGGTCTTCTTCAAAGGAGGCTGCTGCCCGCCAAACTGTGAGGCGCCAAGATGCACGGTTTGAGGCGTTATCAGCCCACTGGCGGTGGTCAATGTGGCAGGCACCAAGAGATTTCTTTAGGCAGTCCTTGTACCTTTTCTTTGGTGCACCTCTGTCACGGTGGCCAGTGGAGAGCTCGCCATATAATACGATCTTGGGAAGGCGATGGTCCTCCATTCTGGAGACGTGACCCATCCAGCGCAGCTGGATCTTCAGCAGCGTGGACTCGATGCTGTCGACCTCTGCCATCTCGAGTACCTCGACGTTAGGGGTGTGAGCGCTCCAATGGATGTTGAGGATGGAGCGGAGACAACGCTGGTGGAAGCGTTCTAGGAGCCGTAGGTGGTGCCGGTAGAGGACCCATGATTCGGAGCCGAACAGGAGTGTGGGTATGACAACGGCTCTGTATACGCTTATCTTTGTGAGGTTTTTCAGTTGGTTGTTTTTCCAGACTCTTTTGTGTAGTCTTCCAAAGGCGCTATTTGCCTTGGCGAGTCTGTTGTCTATCTCATTGTCGATCCTTGCATCTGATGAAATGGTGCAGCCGAGATAGGTAAACTGGTTGACCGTTTTGAGTTTTGTGTGCCCGATGGAGATGTGGGGGGGCTGGTAGTCATGGTGGGGAGCTGGCTGATGGAGGACCTCAGTTTTCTTCAGGCTGACTTCCAGGCCAAACATTTTGGCAGTTTCCGCAAAGCAGGACGTCAAGCGCTGAAGAGCTGGCTCTGAATGAGCAACTAAAGCGGCATCATCTGCAAAGAGTAGTTCACGGACAAGTTTCTCTTGTGTCTTGGTGTGAGCTTGCAGGCGCCTCAGATTGAAGAGACTGCCATCCGTGCGGTACCGGATGTAAACAGCGTCTTCATTGTTGGGGTCTTTCATGGCTTGGTTCAGCATCATGCTGAAGAAGATTGAAAAGAGGGTTGGTGCGAGAACACAGCCTTGCTTCACGCCATTGTTAATGGAGAAGGGTTCAGAGAGCTCATTGCTGTATCTGACCCGACCTTGTTGGTTTTCGTGCAGTTGGATACCTAGTGTCGCTGAGAATATTCTCCCAGAATCACAGTGCGGCTTTCGCGCAAACAGAGGAACCACTGACATGGTCTTTGCCCTCAGACAGCTCCAAGAAAAGTGCAGAGAACAAAACAAAGGACTCTACATCACCTTTGTTGACCTCACCAAAGCCTTCGACACCGTGAGCAGGAAAGGGCTTTGGCAAATACTAGAGTAAAATTAGAGTAGGTTACATACATACACACACTTTAAAACAGATCTTATTTGAAATATTGAAGAATTCATATTCAATAACTTTACAGAAACTATGAAGAATGCTGTGCACATTTCACAAGTAGGTGCTAATTGAAATGACATTATTAAAGCAACAAGCAGGAGACAATCTGGCTGTTAAAAGCTCTTTGCAAGGGTTTTGACAGAGTGCACAGAAAGGTCTCTCCTGGATTTTTGTTTACCTAAAGACCACAGCTTGACCAAGAAGACTAACTCCAATTTTTTGCTGGAGAAAGTCAGGGCTTTTGCAAGTGAGAGAGTCGCATGTGCTTTCTGCAGTTGGAGAGAGAGAGAGACTGAACAGAGAGCTGAAACAAGCAGAAGAAGCTTGTTGGAACTGAAACAGAAAACTCCAGAGTGGTAGATGTCTGGAAGTGCTATCTGACTGATGTTTCTCTTGGAATAAGTGGAACAGAAAGGAACTCTGTTATCATCTAGAGAACCCTGATGGGGCATGTTTCATCAGCAAGACATTGAGGTGACTAATGGTGGTACCTCAGTTGTGGAAATCCTGGAACAACAAATATCTCTCTGCAAACCCTACAAGAACCTTCCTGAGTAGTAACCATTTACCTTTCGAGCACCAAAGCCTGGTGAACTTTATATATGTTAAATTCTGTGCACAGTATAAGAATTGCCTGCAACTAGAGAACTTGGAAGAATGAGAAGTGAGATTGAACTGTGAACAAAAGAACTTTTCTTACATTTACACACACATCACATATACATGCACTTAGAATTAGAAGGGGGTTAAGTTGGGTTTAGTTAAGTTAATAGAGATAAGTTAAAGTTTTATTCTGTTTTCATGTTTAAAGATAATTAAAAACAACTTTTGTTGGAGTAACTACTTGTCTTGGTGAATATCTATTGCTGCTGGGTTTTGGGATCCTTTGGACTCGGAACAATTTTCATTTAATTATTGGTTTTATTTTAAAATCTAAAAAAAGATAGTTTGATTAAAATGTCATTGTACTATTTTCCTCTTTGTTACATACCAGACAGCAGCAATAGAAATTAACCCAGACAGTGTTATATTTAAAATAATATTTTTATTTATTAATTAACAATAATATAACACCTTATCTAATTTATCTACACTTTTCTAAACGTATCTACACTTAATGCCAGCTAGGTGCAAACATACTTGTGTGTGTGTGTGTGTGTGTGTGTGTGTGTGTGTGTGTGTGTGTGTGTGTGTGTGTGTGTGTGTGTGTGTGTGTGTGTGTGTGTGTGTGTGTGTGTGTGTGTGTGTGTGTGTGTGTGTGGTGTGTGTGTGTGTGTGTGTGTGACTGCCTAATACTGGAAAGGGAGTTCAAAGTTCAGTCTCAGAAAATCCAATGTTGACACATGCAGGTCTTAATTTGATGTGACACGCAGGCTTTAGATGGATGTGACATGCAGGCTTTCGATGGATGCAATGAAATTCATGAAGTAACTGGGAGAGACCGGGGTGACGGACTGTTTATTAACTCATGAAATCCTTGTTGAGCTGCTTCCAGAAAAATAACCTTTCCAGACAACTAAACTCTGCATTTCCTTGGCATGGAGGACGTGATTTTCATAAAGCCTCCACAAACCCTTTCTGTGGGTCAGTCTTTCACAGTAGCCTTCACTTTTTTGCTCACAGAGTGGTATTCTCATTCCGTTATAACATGGAGAAATCAGACAAATTGTCTATCACCTATTACGAGATATGGGATTATCACCTTAAGAGATGGTAGAGACAGGAGGGACTGAATGGTCACAGTTAACATTTAACAAGCACAACACAAGTCACAGCCAAGTGATAATTCAATACAATGAAAGAACTGAAGGAAGGTTTGTCACAGTATGTTCCAAATTCAATACATTTGCAAAGGCATTGTGATTTTGCATGACTGCTGAAGAGAAAATAGCTTTTTGAAGCAGCTCATAGCCCGCCATTTTTTTGTGGAATTCAGAGCAAAGCATGCTCTGTGAATGACTGGACTTTTTGGTGGATTGGCCTGTACCAGGATGGTCTTTTTGGGAAGCAAAGTGCTTCATTTTGATTGTGACTAACAGTGGAGGTCACTTGGAGAGACCGCTTCATTTAAAGTGTGACTAGCAATGAAATTAGTTGGAGAGACCAGTGCCGGGGCCTTGGAAGCTTCATGGTGGCTGCCCAGTTCGAGTCTCACCTTCAAAAGGACCAGGAGTGTTGTGACCACAGCTCAGGTGGATGGACATTTCTTCAAAGGCAACACAAGGAGAATTCATGAGTCTGTAGCAGCCACAACTCCAGTCTTCCCATCAGTTCAACATTAATTCTGGGCATCAAACTTCAAAGGCCTACACTTCAACATTGAATAAAAAAGACTGAACTTTGAAGTAACTTTCTGGATTATGGGCTGGTCTGTAATGGTTTGGGTATATCACACACATACACTAGACATCTGTGCATAGCTGGGGATAGATTTAGTGTTCAGGATAGTTTAAAAGTTAAGACTATAGTTTAAGAGTTAGAAATAAAATTAATGTTTTAAAATTAATCACTGTCTTGTTCATTGCCTATTGCTGCTTGTTATGCATGGTTTGTAACACACCACATAAGGCCACATTCAGCACAGTATCCCTTCAAAGGATGCTTCTTCAAGTACTGTCTACTTAAAATGGCCACTACTCATTCACCTATAGCATGGAGAAATCAGTCAAGTTGTCTATAACCATACACGAGGCCACTTCAGTACTGTATTACATGTAAGAGCTCGGATCCACAATACTGTTTCCTTAAAATGGTCCCTAAGTAAACTGTGTACTGTGTCTTGAATCTATTGGTCACATGGTCTCTGCCCCTGGGTTTTCCAGGGCCACTTCCTCTCTCTTCAGATGTATCCATTTTAGGAACACGCTGTCCTCAGCCTGTCTGTCAGCTCACAGTCAAACTCCAAATCCTGCGGGGTTTTGTTAAATTTGTTTTCTTAAAGTGACAGTCCCACACAAATGGAAAATGAACTAAAAATGGAAGCACGTAATACTCTTTACTAAAAGAACATGTTACACCCAAAATCACCTTTTCCTAAGTTAAAATACTTTTCAGATGACTTGATTTTGGCATCTATTTCCTGTGACAGATCAGCGGCCTTTAGGTTTCAGCAGTATTGAACCTTTCTTTTTTATGGTGACACAAAGTACTGTCTGGAGCCTGAAGTAATGGTGGTCAGATGCCCAGCAGGCACATCAGTTCCTGTGTTGAATGACTGCAGAACAGTGTTTAAAGCACGGTCCCTCAAATCCGTGGAGATGCTCTCATGTCAGAGGAGATAGCAGTAGGAGTCCAGTGATGGCATTGTTAGGGGTGGCCCAGAGTTTGTGGGTTGGGAGTCTCCTTGACTTAAGTCATGATGCCATGATGTTAAATATGTGAACAAAACAGCAAATGACAAAACAATGCAACTTCAATTAATACACTGGCTGAAATCTATAATTTTTCTTTCACATTTATGTTGTTCAAAATTCTCTTTTCAAATCACTGTCAGATTTCTTAAACCTTTGCAAATATGGGCTCAAATTGGGCTCATTGGGGTCAGAAAGGATAAAATAAAAATTCAGGAGTCCTGCGGATAGACGTTCAAATGTTTCTTCAAGCTAAGTTATAAATGTAGCGAAACATTGCTGGTGATGCTCATCTTGCAATTGGACAGATGGGATCGTTGTTTGAATAAGGCACACAAAATCGTCGAGGACCCCTACCACCCTACAGGGCATCTTTCAGCTACTCTCATTCGTAAAGAGATACAGGAGTATCAGAGCCAGCACCATCAGGGTGAGAAACAGTTTATTTCCAAGGGCAGTGAGAATGCTGAACGACTAAATGAACTGCTCACACTTACCATCCGAGATGCTACTATTTAATAAACATTATTTAGTTATTTTTATATATGTATATTTGTCCTGTTATCTATTTCTTGTCTGAATGTGTGTTATGTCTGGTTGTGTGTTTGCATGTTTTGCATCTATTACAAGCTCACATTTCATTTAGTGACTGTCATTTTAAGAATTATTGCAAGCTGCAACCATTCACAGCTTGTGATGAGATGGAGTGGCACCATTAAGTATTGAGTATAAACAAAAGTTGATACTCTGGAAGAGAAAAAAATAATAATTGTTTATTCAGGAAAAACAGATGGTGAGAGAGTCATGTGATTGGGTCACTTCAAGAAACAGTTTTCCGTTTTGATCAGCCAGCCATCTGCTAAACACAGAGGTGAAGTGATTCTGTGTGAAAAAGACACTTCTGCTAATTTTCCTTGAACCACCATGACAATTGTAATGGTCATTTTGATTGACCCATATCTGAGTAAAAGAAGCAGGAGAATTACTTCATTGGATCGTGATCATTGTGATGCTCATTTTGTCTGACCTGTGCCTGGGTTTCAGAAGCATCATGAAAGTCACTCATTTTGTTTCCCCTATG
Organism: Narcine bancroftii; assembly: GCF_036971445.1. Classification (NCBI taxonomy): domain Eukaryota; kingdom Metazoa; phylum Chordata; class Chondrichthyes; order Torpediniformes; family Narcinidae; genus Narcine; species Narcine bancroftii. The sequence goes on from NC_091469.1 coordinate 340,649,606, forward strand.
CAAGGATGACAGGAGTTGTGACAACCATTCATCTGAAGGGACATTTCTTTGGAAGCAACTCAGCAAGGATTCATGAGTTTTCGGCAGTCAGATCACTCAGTTTCCCACCTCCTTCGTGATTACTTCTGTGCGTCAGTTTAAAAGTCTGAGTTTCAATACAGGATTTCTAAGACTGAAATTTGGAATGACTTTCCAGAATTGTGCCTAAGCTGTAATGGTTTGGGTATCTCTCTCTCTCACTCACACACACACACACACACACACACACACACACACACACACACACACACACACACACACACACACACACACACACACACACACACACACACACACACACACACACACACACACCAACATATATTTGTGCATAGTTGGGGTAAATTTAAGTAAGATGTTAAATTATTAGTAGTTATTAATAAATATATTGTTTTAAAAATTGCACTTTATTGCTGAATTTCTATTGTTGTTGGTCTGTGACACAACACATCGGAGACTGGAGAATGCTTTTTTTGTCAGGTTGCCCTTGTGCAATCGGATGATAAACTTGAATGAATACTAGTGAGAGCAAATTCTAGGCAATGGAGGAGAGATGTTACTCAAGGATGATATAGTCAGTTTGTCAACAGCTGCAGATATGTTACGAAGGATAACATAATTTATCATATTTTCCTTTATTTGCAAGGGGCTGTTACTTTAAGGCTGCTATCTCTGTAAGCATTATGTCAATATCTGTTGTCTGAATTGCTAAATTATTTGTAGAAGGTTCCAAAGCCAATCGCTGAGGAGCTATTGTAATGTACAGCAGTGCCTTCAGCGGTTCCTTATGTATGTGTGAATTTGTTCAGCACCATTTCTCAAAATCCAGTGGAGAATCCAGGCGCTACAAGTATGGTCAGAGCCACAAAGGATTTCCTTTGGTTACATCGTAAGAGCTGTTCCAATACTATAGAATTCCTTATACCAAAGATTTGATATAAGGCTGTAGTCTTCATTTAATTAACGCCCAAAACTTGAATCTATGCACAAAAATGAATTCTGAACTTTGTGTGATGAAACAGTCTTAAACCACAGCAGTCAAGGACTTCCAACTTGCAACTAGTATTGCAACTAGTTCTTAATACCTATATTGCAACTAACTTATCAACCCCAGTCTCTAACTCACCATCCTACAAGATATCTTCTGAATAAGATAGAGTTGGGCTGTGTCAGCTGGGTTAATACCCAGGGCCCTGTTTCAAAAAAGAGCTCTCTGTTTATCCACTGATGTTAAAGCTGATATTTATTCTTCAGTCACCCTCTGAAATATTCAGGACCCTCTTCCTCCACCCCCACACCCCATTCGCTCCTACTAAAACCCTAGCTATATCTCTCCCTTTCCCAATTCTGATGAAGGGTGGCAGACCTGAAATGTTGGCTGTTTCTCTTTTACAGATACTGCCTGTACTGTTGAATTTTCCCAGAGCTTTCTGCTTTTATTTCATTTTTGTCTCAGGGTAACTGTTGTTGCAAAGGGAATATCCATGGTTGTTTCATATTTCTGTAATTTAAATAAGTATCTCCAGTCTGGAACTCTCAATAGCTGCTTTCAGGTGCATTCTCCGCTAAGAATGTGCCTGCAGAAGCAGATTCAGACCTGTGGAATGGTCATTCAGGTGGCAGCACTGAAAGCACAGCGCTGACCACCTGAAAGGGACCGCTGCACAGGAGGCACCCTGGAGCGCACCCCAGCTCCTGCCCTTCGGGCTGTCAGGCTTGGGGCAGCCAGCGCGGGCTGTCAGCGCTGGGGCGGCTGGCATGGCCTGACCCCACACTGATCACACTGCCCCACTCTTTCCCCACAGCCTTGTTTCAGTCCCTATACTGATCCCACTGCCCTGCTCTCTCTCTGCAGCCTGTGTCGGTCCCCACATTGATCCCACTGCCCCATGCTCTCCCCACAGCCCTGTATCAGTCCCCACGCTGTTCCCACTAGCCCGTGCTCCCCCCACAGCCCTGTCTCAGTCCTCACACTGATCCCACTGCTCTTCTCTCTCCACATAGCCCCATGTCAGTTGCCACACTGATCCCACTGCTCTGCCTGCGCTGGCCACCACAGCATCCTGTGCCTGCCGCCTCAGCCCTGACATCCCGCGCCGGGGGCAGAGGCAGCGGGGATGGGGGCTGTCAGGCACTCGCCAGCTGATTGTCATCATCTTAGGAGCCGCTTTTAGGTGGCTGCATTCAGGTGCCTGGGGGGACTTCAATGGTCCGGCGATTATCCCTCCCAGAGGAGGGTTACAAAGTTCGCCTCACAAACGCCACCTGCACTTTCAGGTGGCCTCTCAACAGCTGCACAGGGGTATAATATGTGGCTTTACATCGGGGTATTTTGGCCACCTGAAATTGCTTACTGAGATGAGACTATAAGACAATAGAAATATTTCCAGAGAGATAATGAGAAAGAAATTTAATTTGAAGCAAAAAAATAGAAAATGCTGGAAATATCACGCAAGTCAAGCAGCATCTGTAGAAGGATAAAATGTTTCAAGTGAGGGACCCATTAACAGGACAATCCTGAAGTGTTAAATAATTCTCATTGCATGTTTTCAACATTAACTGCTTTAGTTTCAGAAATACAGCAACTGCAATTTTAAAAAAATACTATGAATGAGGAGAAATTGTTTTTCCCAGAGGATGGTAAATCCATGGAATTCACTACCCATTGAAGCAAGTATATTTAAGACAAAGTTGGATAGATATTTACATAGTAGGGGAATAAGTCATATGTGAAAAGGCAAGTGGAGATGAGCCTATTGAATGGTGGAGCAGGCTTGACGGGCCGGATGGGCTACTCCTGCTTCTATTTCTTATGTTCTTATTTAAGATGCCACGGTGGCCCTATTCCTCGGCCGACAGGGCCTTCAATAAGGCAAAAGTGAGGTGGCTTCTGGCGGAAGATATCATAGAGCCCAGCACCAGTCCCTAGAGAGCCCAAGTCCTAGTGGTAAAAGGGGGTAACAAATCAAGGATGGTAATTGATTATAGCCAGACTAAAAATATGGTACTCCCAACTGGATGCCTACCCCCTAGCGTGAATAGCCGACATGGTCAATGAGATAGCCCGCTATAAGGTCTTCTCGACAACTGACCTAAAGTCGGCCTAACACCAGCTCCCTATCCATGCCCAGGATAAATTATATACCACCTTCGAGGCACACGGACTCCTCTACCACTTCCACCAGGTTCCATTTGGGGTCACCAATGGGGTCTCTGTCAGCAGGAGATGGACCGCATGCTAGACTGACACAACTTATGAGCGACTGTCCCATACTTGGACAATGTCACCATCTGCAGCCATGACCGGCAGGACCACGATGACAACCTGGAGAGATTTCTCTGGACGGCCCAGGACCTGAGCCTCACTTACAACAAAGAGAAGTGCATGTTCAGCACCATCCGCTTCACCATCCTAGGGTACATCGTGGAACATGGTGTCATTGGTCCTGACCCAGAACCCCAGAACACATGCATCCACTAATGGAACTGCCCCTTCCCCCACTTGCTCTAGGCCCTCTGCAGGTGCCTTGGGATTTTCTCCTATTACTCCCATTTTTCGGGCAAGGTCTGCCCACTGGCCCAAGCCACCACCTTTCCCTTCCCCCCAAGACATAAGCAGCTTTCATTTATATCAGACAGGACATCACCGATGCCACGATGCATGCCATGGACGAGGACACCCCATTACAGGTGGAGCACAATGCCTCTGATGTTGCCCTCACGGCCACCCTCAACCAAGGGGGCTGACCCGTGGCCTTCTTCTCCAGGACCCTCCACAGTTCCAAGCTCGGGCACTCCGCCATTGAAAAGGAGGCCCAGGCAATCATGGAAGCAGTTGGCCACTACCTGGCAGGCAGGAGGTTCACCCTCCTCACTGATCAATGCGTAGTGACTTTCACGTTCAGCACAAGGGCAAGATCAAGAACAATAAGATTGTGCACTGGAGAGTTGAGGTGGCCACGTTCAGCTATGACATCCAGTAGAGGCTGGGGAAGCTCAACGCCTCCCCCGACACCCTGTCCAGACCTGCGCCAGTGTATAGTCTGACCAACTGCAGGTGCTGCATGACACCTTTTATCAGCCAGTCATCACGCACCTATAGCATTTCATCAAGTCCCGAAACCTCCCTTTCACCGTTCAAGAAGTCCATACCATGACGGAGTCATGCAGGGTCTGTGCGGAGTACAAACTGCATTTCTTCCACCCGCCACAGGTCCAGTCGTCAATGCCACCCTGTCCTTTGAACAGCTTAGCATCAATTTCAAAGCCCCCCTGCCTTCCACAAACAAGAACATCTACTTCCTCGCAGTTGTAGATGAATACTCCCGTTTTCTCTTTGCCATTGCTTGCCCTGATACCTCCACAGCCACCGTTATCATGGCACTGGTGCAGATCTTCACCATGTTCGGATACAGTGATTGGGGTCCGGCTTCATGAGCGAGGTGCTGTACCAGTAGCTGGTAGTGCGAGGCATTGCAGCTTGTCGCACAACTAGCTGCAACCCGAGGGGCAATGGGAGGTGGAGTGTGAAAACGGGGTGAGCTGGAAGGTAGTCTTCCTGGCCCTGAGATCCAAAGGTTGGTCCATTGACTACTAGCAAGAGCCCCTCCCCGAGACACTCCATGCCATTAGGTCGTTCTTGTACACAGCTACTAATCAGACCACTCACAAGCACCTTTTCTCATTCCCCAGGAAATCGGCAACAGGGGTCTCACTCCCAACTTGGCTCACATCTCCAGGACTGGTGCTCCTCTGCAAACATGTGCGGGCCCACTCCACACCAACCAGACACGCCTATGTCAGGTGCCCCAGTGGTCGTGAGGACACCATTTCTACCAGGGATCTGGCGCCAGCAGGAGTCCCATCCGCCCCCAGCATCACGACTACCCGACCCAACCTCCCCACCATGGCCCACCCAGGATTCGTGCTCTGACCTCCTCTCTCCATTCCTCCAGAGGGCTCCACTCCTAGCAGACCACAACCACTCAGCCATCCCCCTGTGGACAGACATACAGACAGACAGACACTGCTCTGCCCACACCGACGCCCACCATGGCTACACCGGACCCAGCCAACCCTTGCTAACCTTTGACTAGAAGCCAGCCCCGCAACAGTTCCAGATACTCTGACAGCCGCCGGACCATCTGAATCTGTAAATACCACCCGACACCATTTTACACACCCAGGACTTCATTTTAAGATGGGGCCGAATGTGGTGATACGACCACCAGCCTACTGCAGGGGGCGATCTCTGTACCTGCAGGAAGGCCACTTAAAGGGCTAACTCCACCTGTCAATCAGCTGACCTGAATATAAACCTGAACTGACCCCTCCTGAGCCAGTCACAAGGGGAGCCATCAAGGTATGAACTGGTGTTCAGACTTTTACTGGAATAAAGCCTGTTGTACAGTCTTTTCTGAGTTTGTGCTTGCTCGCTGCTTCCTCAGTGCACCACACCTATTACTATCCCCTGACCTACTGAGTACGTGTAGCATTTTTTTATTCATAGTATGGAGTTCTAGCATCCCCTACCTTGCCACCCCCTCCCCCTCCCCTTTCCCACTCCTACTCTTTTGTTTCAAAGCTTGCCAGCATTTTCTCATACTTTGATGAAGGGCTCAAGCCTGAAATGTCATTATGCAGCTTTGTCTTTGCTACATAAAGGACACTGTTTAACCTGCTGAGCTTCTCCAACATTTTGTGTTTTTACAGTATCAAGCTTTGATGCTCATGGGCTCCCTGATTCAGCATGGGGCTAATTAACATAGATAGGGGCACAATTTATAACTGGCCTGGTCAACTTAAATGGGAGATATACTGTACAGTGTTTTTCGTCAAGTAACAATAAATGACTAATTATTTGATGTTGCAAAAATTTCCAGCTCTAGCTCAGATCATTCAATAGCCACCTGGCAAAATAGTCTTCACTCTGCTCTCAGGTTATAAGTGCCTGGTTGTTTCATCATCAGAATCCATGGTGGTAGTTTTTATGAATTAAATTATCTGAATTTTTGATGACCTACATTTATTTCGAATTCCAACTCTTTTTTTTAACTTAAAATTGAGATCATGCATTGGTTGGTGAAAATCAAAATGCTTGATATGTAAAATAAAATAACAAAGTGCTGAAAATACTTAATAGGTCAGACTGCTTCAGCAGAAAGAGAAACAGATAATATTTTGGATCAAAAGCTTTTCACTGAAGCCATTCTTTGATCTGAAACAAAGTTAATTGCCTGACCTGCTGGATATTTCCAGCATTTTCTATTTTTAGTATATGCAGGCAATGTTAGCCCATAGCTAGAGTACAGCTTGGTCTCCTTTCTTGAGAAAGGATATACTAACTTTAGAGGTGGTGAAGAGAAGGTTAACCAGGTGGATTCCTGAGATGAAAGTTAAGCTCAGGAGGAGGAATCACACTTATTAGAGGGAGGATCTTTTGGAAACATAAAATTATGAAAGACATAGATAACACAGAAGCAGAGAGGTTGTTTCCTTTGGCAGGTGATAGTAGAACAAGGGCACATTACCTCAAGATTTGGGGCAGTAGATTTAAGTCAAGAGATGAGGAGGAACTGCTCCTCACAGAGAGCAGAGATTCTGTGGAATTTTCTGATCAAGGAAGCAGTGCAAGTTGCCTTACTGAATGTATTTAAGACATACATAAATAGATTTTTTGAATAAGATGTGAATTAAGGGTTATGAAATGGGAAGTGGAGCTGAGCCAATTAATCTATCAGCCCATGATCTTATTGAATGGGGTACAGGCCTGATTGCCGGATGGTGTACTCCTGCTCCTATTTCCTATATTCCTATGATGTTCTTATGTAATCCGCATGTGCAGAGCAGAAGGTTCTGAGCATAAGAGCAAGGTAGTCATGTTGAATTGTTACAGCTCACTGATTTGTTCACTAGTGTCTGAGACTTTAGTTCAGATATAAAGAAATAGTGCAGAAGAAATTTTCTAAAATGATTCCAGGAATTAGGATTTATTTATGGGGCTCAACTGGAGAAACTGGGAAAGCATAGAAATGTAAAGGTAAGATAATTGACCAACTATTTTTTCTGCCCCCCCCCAAGGTTTCTAGAAATAGCTAGTAGCATTAGATGAAGTAAACTCAGTCTTATTCTGTTAGTTTGTACCATCAATGTATTCTCAGTTGTTTCTTTTAAAATAAGATCTTAGATTTTGAATATGTTCTTCCATTCTTAACTTAGATTTTTGGGGGCATTCAGAGGGAAAAAATAGACGGAGGCTGTTCTGATGTAGTTGCCAAGGAATAAACAGTATCTGTTTAACCATGATCATTGCTTAGTCTCCCTCTCCTTGTGTACTCTTAAAAGTGACATCCATGGTGCTAAATTAAATTAATTTTATTGCTATTTTGTCTTTTTAAAATTATTTTACATTTGTTGTAAAATAATATTGATTTTTGTTTATAAGTAATTATGTGGTCCTCATAGTCCTGTGATTCCAACTTAAGTTTTAGATAAAGTAAAATATTTACTGTAATCCTCTGTATTTGTCATATGGAATAATTATATTCCATCTTATTTAGACACTTACAGATGATTTATTTTGTGTGTATTGACATTATCAAATTACCTTTGTCTTTGGCTCAGTTATTTGAAATACTATCTGCAGGATCTCTCTAAAAAGTGAATTGAGAGATACAAAATGTACTATTTCTATTGTCTAATAAGCCAGAGAGAAGCAAAATTATCAATGGGTATGGGTTTCTTCCTGATATCAATGATTTCAGGAAGAAACCCATACCCATTGATAATTTTGTCTCATGTTGCTATATTGCATTCAAAGTGTCGGATTGCCATCAGAATTCAATATGCCAATAATTTACAGAGAAAATACAAATGAGGCAGTGAAACAAACATTTCCTTGTAATTTCTTCCAAATCATTTTTACTACTTCAGACATCCAAACTTTTCTCATTCCAATGACTGTATACTCTGGGGACATAGCCAGAAATTTCTTACACAACCACAATAACAATGCAAGGCCTGCTAACTAACTTGCTCCACTGCAGTGAAAACAGGTCATCCCCAAAGGTGACTACAGTCTGCATCTGATCACTGACAGGGCTTAAACCCTGCATTACCCATCTCTGAGGTCACTACTTTCCCATAGCACTATCTTGCCATAATTCACCTGCACCTCTTGTGCACTAAGGCAGTGCTTTTGGTCAAACAATCACAGGGTTTAGGTGGAGCACACAGCTAAATCATTATCAGATCCTCCAGAAAAAGTTTCAAGGTTTGGCGGTACTTAAAATCATGAGAGGCTTTAAACATGTTCACTTTAATAGGACACAAGGTTTTAATTCTTAACCAAAGATCTAGTCTTGAGTATGTAACATTTCTCAAGTCCATCGTATAGCAAAGTCTTTACTTCTACTTCGTATTCTTGATGTTAAGAACTATTAAAAAGCTGGACATTGAAACATGAAATTATGAGCAAGGATTTCTAAGCCTGATGTTTTCCCTGGTGGGATGTTCAGAGCTAAAGCAGAGCCCTATATTATGGAGTCACATATTCAAGTGAGATGGAAAGGAATTTCTCCTCTCAGACAATTGTGAATCATTGTGAAATTATCTACCCCAACGATCCTCAGTTGAATGGAGAGTTTTGGGAGTCAGAAAAAAAGATGTCCAAATATTGACCTACAATGCTCAATTCTTTTTTTTTTCCTTTTTCCCACTTTTGACTTTTTCAACATCATAAAGAATTGCATTTACAAATAAAATGATGGTGCTCAGGAGAAAAGATAGCTTATGGTAAACCAAATGGTCAAAAGGGGCATCCCAAGCAAAAGATGAAGGGTCAACTCACATGGGTCAACACAGCTGACTGAAATTAGCATAATTGATAAAGACATGGAAACCCATGCTCACTGCTCTTGCAGTCAAACAGCCTCAACTGAGGATCTGATGATGTAAATTCAAATCTCAACATTGTAGTTTAATTAGATAAAGTCATAATTTGTGAAATGAAAACTAAGCACCAATAATGGTGGTTATGAAATCGGAGACTATAAAAAGTGTAACTGGGTTCTGAATGGTTTAAGACATCTCCTATCCAGATTCACAGATTTTATTGGATGGTTAGTATATAATCTCTTTTTCAAATATCTGACTATCACCTCCATGAACCTTCACCACTGTGAAGAATCTGGAAATGCTTTATTTTATAAAGGGATTACTTAAATTAAGTTGTAATGTTCTAGAAATTTCAGTGCATCATGTAGTTCAATTTTTTATCTGCCAACTATTTTCTGCCATGGAATGAGCTTACATATTCCCACACTGCACACTGCCACTGAGCATACACTATAGATTAAAGAGATGGCTTTTCTTCCTTCATGCCACTGAGAAATTTTTGAGATAAATCATAACTGACCTCAGAGTTTCCATAATTGGTCAAGAAGTTATTAAAGTGCCATTTACGTTTGAGGCTCACCTTCTTTTGTTCAAGCTCTCTCGCCACTGACAGACTTCGAACAGCAGCCTCCAGTGTTTTTGGCAATAATGTACTGAGCACTGTTCTCTAAAACTGAGCCCTCAGTTACATGACGTCCATTGAATATACACTTAAGGATTATGGATACAATCAGTGACGAACTTGGAAGTGAATTTACAAATAGATGACCAAGTGGGACTGTGCAAACTATTAAAGGGATTTGGCAGCAACTAAAGAGAATTATAAATCTGATTTATTGCCACTCTCTCATCAGTACCATTTTCCTTTGTGGCCCTTTTAAACTTCTTTATGAAAAGTTAACTTGGATGTCATCCAGTAACAGTAAAGTAATGAGTTTGCTAATCACAGCTCATCAGTATGAATCTAGCACAGAAGTTGATTGAACTTGACTGCTAATCATAGGAGGTCTTTGGCAGATTTCAACTATATTACTAAATACCAAGGTAAATAGTTTCATGCATTTTGCCTGATTTACACATGCTGAATTTAAGGGCAACATAACTAGAATCAGTATGCAAGATCAATAATTCCTCCACACAATGAGCGACTTTGAATAATTTCCACTACCACTATATGGATATGCACGACTAACTGTGTGTAATATTGCCCATTACATGAAGCCTAACTGAATCACTAATTGATCTGGGAAACAGGCCAAATTCACAAAAAGCGACATTGAGAACAGAGGATATCTGGAGAAAGATTGCAAACAATCCAATTCCGATTAAAGACAAATGAAGACCTTCCTGAGATTGGAACCTTCCTTGAATGGTTGGGACAGTTCTCAAATATTAGAATTCCTTAACAGAACTCTCAGGAGGCAAACCTCCAACAGTGTTGACATCAGTACCCAAACAAAATGAGAGTGGAAGATTTAAGCAAGCAGTAATGCAGTAGGAGACTACAGAGAATGTGGACAGCTTTTGATTGCATGGGCATTTTTATTTACTCATTATTGCCATGGGCACAAAGTAGAAATAGAGATGTGTTGCAGTGAGTGAAAAACCCTACAATCTTGTTATTTTTTTCTCAGTTATCCTGCCAAAATGAATGTTCAACATCCTGAACAAGTGAGCAAATAAAATAGTTCCCAGCTTGAAGATAGTTGGAGAAGCAACATTCTTGTTTTTTTTTCATTCTTTCTATGACCATTTGACAAAGGCAAATTTTATCAGAGGAGATAAATAATTGTATTTTTTACTGCTGCAGATTGAAAGAAAGAAATTAACAAAATCAATTAACAGAGAAATAAACAAAAAGAGAGATTGTAAGCAAAATTAAACTGCCAAGCTCAATATTGAGTATTGGTAAAAGTCAATGAATTGTCTCTTTTCCCAATTCATCTAACCAAGCCTTTTCCACTGAAATCATTGCACAGTAATCCCACGTGAGCTATTAAATAGGATTTCAAACTGAAAGGAAACACAGCTGAGGACCCTGTTCAATCTGCATGTATGTTGTCTGTTATATTAGTCACTATACCCTTTCTCTCTTTCTCCAATGATCTCCTGTCTCATCTGTCAGCCAGATGTATATGCAGCTTTTCAGAAACATCAATCTATTTAATATCTTCTGAGGATAACACTTCTTGTATTTATCAATTCTAAATAATTTTATTGTCATCCAAACTCTCTATCAGATGTAAACCTGATGTTGTCAGAAACATTGCCAATATTCTTTTTTTACAGTTTGAATATTTTATGATTTTCATAGACACAAAACTTAACAAATCATTTAATCTTTCCAACATTCCTGCATATATACAGTCTGTATTTATCCCCCTCCCCTTCCCCCCTTCCCCCCTTCCCACAAACAATTTAATACACCATCAAATAATTTATGTTAATAAAGACATCATTGGGGCCATCAACCCCTACAAACCCTAAACACGAAAAAAAAAGCACATCATATCCTGTTTCATTAGGTACACTCTTTTCCTACTGGGGTCTGATTATTACAGTATCTCTATTTCTAGAGAGGGGGTACTAATCCATTTGGGTACAGATATATCTCAAATAAAGTTGCTATACTCCAACGAATGTGTCATGTTTCTTCCTTAGGTTATATGTGATTTTCTCCAGGGGAATGCAACTTAGGATTTCCACATCCTATCATGTGGTATTTAGTTGGGAGTCAGATTTCCATGAAACCATTGTACACTTCCTGGCTACCACCAAGGTGACCTTCACAAACAAAATTTGGCATTTGGTCAGACTAAACTGTACACCCCAGGAGGTACAACTCCAGATCCCATGGAAAATCCACTTATGTAATTTTTTTCAGAATGTCCCCCAGGTCTTCCCAGAAGGTTCTTACCTTTGCACATAGCAGGTGGAGTGGACAAAAGTTCTTACCTCCACACCACATCTAAAACACATCTCTGAAATTTCTGGTTTTGATTTGGGTAATGTTTGTGGTGTAAGGTACAACTGGTGCAAGAGACTGTACTGCACCAACCTGTATCTGGATTGATGACCTGCCCCTTCCCCCCTGTCACACTGCCCAGACACAGGTCTTGCCACCACTCTTCATTGATTGTTGTACCCAAGGCCGGCTCCCATCGCTTCCTCAACCTATGTAAAGCCAGCTTTTGGGCCCTCACTTTAGAATATGTAATACATCTTAGAAATAAATTAATAATTTCCTTGTTAAATATTTATTTAGTGAATAAATAAATAAAATGTATGGAAATAATATTATTATAAATAAATAAATAGATAGATGTCTAGCTTTGAGGCTGAGTTCTGGGAATCATGGATGATTAGATTGGGGTTTGGGAGTGAGGCACTCTTAGAATCAGTAGGTCAGGATGAAGCTAGGGGAAGGAAAACTAGGTTGGGTCAAGTGAATGTTGAGGGATGTAACTGGTCTTATCTCCAGACTGTATGGACATTCCATCATGAATGAAGAGCAACCCAGACATGTGTTGTACATCTCTGGCTGGAACCCAAAGATCCCTGTGTCCCCAGAAAAAAAGGAATGATAATTGCAGACTTTTTGATCCATGATCTAAATCCACAATAGTTATTCACACTTGAGCTTTAATATAAATTTGATTTATGTTGCAGTCTAATTTTTAGGTGCATGTACCTAATGTCCTCAAAGCCATGCTTCTGAAGCGCTGAGCTATAAGTGTGAAATAGTTGTATAAATAATTACTGATGCCTGTGGTCACCATTTTCCTTCATATATTTTAAATAACTCTTGTATCATTGAAGCCTTTTGTAAGATAGCCCCCTGCTGGAATAAAAGATTTTCCAAGATTTTCAGAATCAGAATTATTGTCATAAAGGTAAAGGTTCCATTGTTGTCATGTAAAACTACATTTAGAATGTAGCATACATGAACTTTTTTTTAACTTTGTCTATGGAAATGAAAACAAAGAGTCACTACATAGTCATGCACCCCTCACAGAAATGAGGCCCCATCTAGGAATGAACTTTCAACCCCTGGTTTACACCAGTGCTCTAACCACTGAGGTATCAGAGAATAGACATGTCATAAAATTCATTGTTTTATGGCAGCATTAAATGTGCAAAATTGCTATAAATTACATTTTTAAAAAATAAATTAATGCAAAATAAGAGAAAAGTGAGATAGAGTCTGCAGTTCATTATCCATTCAAAAATTTGATGGCAGAGGGGAATAAGTTGGTTTTGTACTTTTGAGTGTTTGTCCTCGGGCTCCTTTACCTCCTTCCTAATTATAGCAGTGAGAAGAGGGCATGGTCGGGTGGTGAGGCTGGCTCCTAAAGGATAGACACTGCTTTCTGAGACAACGACTCTTGTTGATGTCTTTAATGGTTTTAAGATGGATGCCCATGATGGCGCTGGCCAATTTGAGTCATTTCCTGTGTTGTGCATTGGTAACCAGTCAGAATACTCTCCATGGTACACCTGTAGAAGTTTCTAAGAGTCTTTGGTGACGTACCAAATCTTCTCAAACTCCTCATGAAGTATAGCCGCTGGCAAGCCTTCTTCATGATTGCATTGACATGGAAGCACTCAGAATAGATCTTCAGAGATGATGACACCCAAGAATATGAAGTACTTCACCCTTTCCACTGCTGACTCCTCAATGAGGACTGGTTTTTGTGTTCTCCTGATTTCCCCCTCTTGAAGTCCATAATCAGTTCCTTAGTTTTGCTAACATCGAATGAAAGGTTGTAGCACTATTCAACCAGCTAATCTAAATCACTCTGTATGCTTCCACATTACTGTCTGTGATTCTGCCGATGACCATAGAAAATTTGTAGATGACATTTGAGTTATGCCTTGCACACAGACATGGGTGTACAGTGAGTAGAGCAGTGGGCTAAGCATGCATCCTTGAGGTGCGCCTGTGTTGATTGTCGGTGAGGAGGAGATGTTTCCAATTTGTACTGACTGTGTCTTCTGATGAGGAAGTCAAAGATCCAGTTCCTGACCATTGATGTTGGCTGATTCACTTCAAATGTCACTTCATTTAAATCATCTATGTCTTGCTCCTCCTCTGCTGATAAAGCAAAGGATCTGTGTCTAGATATAGAATTCCTATCTTGAATGGAACTGAACCATATCTGAAAATGTGAAGATAAAATATGGTTATATGATTCATAGCAAGAGTACTGTCAGCCAAATGTCAAGAATATTCATGGGGATGCTGAAAAACATTTGACCTTGACTTCTAAAACTTTAAGAATTCAAATGGAAAAGGACAACTCAGATAATACATAGACATCATGCAGTGGCTTTCAAACAAAAGAAGATGATATAAAGCTTCCATAGCAAACATTTGATGGTTAAATTTATGTGACTGTTGAAGCAACAAGCCACAAAAAAGGAGCATTAACATTTGAGTTACTCATAACTGCACAGTTCCTATTCATTTGGTTACAAACTTACAAATTAAAAGAAAGCATGAGTGAGAGTCATTCACTTTATTACTCAAGCCAGTAAATATGATCATATCTGATTATGCTCCAGGCTTCAACTCCTCTTCTTTGCCAGTTCATCAAAGCCCACCATTCCATGATCTTTCAAAGATTTATCAGTCTCCTCTAGAGTCCACAACTTTCTGGTGTGGAGAGTTCTATGCATTCACCTCTATCTGCAAAAAGAAATCCCCAGGCATATGCAGTTTAAATTACTGCCCATTTATCTGGTAACATTGTTCCATCATTCAAAGCTCTCCCACCAATGGAAGCATCTCTACATTGATACTGTAATGCCCTCCAAGGATCCATCATGTTTCAGGAAGATCCAACTCCAACTAAATGAAATCTAACTTTTTTAGATATTCTTGATAGGACAAGCTTCTTATCCCAGGAAATAGTTGAATTAATCTCTTTTGGATTGTCTCCAATGCGAGTATATCCTTTCTTTAAAAAAAGATCAAAATTACACTCAGTATTCCAGGAGCAGGCTCATCACAACCTTATACAATTGTAATAATACTTCTCTGTTCCCGAACCCATTCTAATGAGGGTCAATGTGTCATTTGTTTTCTGATGTGTTTAATAATTTTTTTGTGTAATGATAATGATAACATCTCTTCCACAATCTCATCAGTACCAGAGCACAACAGTGAATCCCAGTTCACAGTTCGCCTCTTGCTCTGCTTATTTTACACCTATGACTGTGTGGCTCAATACTATCAACAAATCGCAGATGATACCACGGTGTTCGGTTATATAAGAAGGGGTGATGAAATTAAACATTTGGCTGAATGGTGCACTAACAACAATTTCATACTCAACATCACCAAAGCCAAGGAGCTGAGTGTAGACTTTAGGAAGGGAAAACCAGAGATGTATGAGCCAGTGATCACTGGGGATCAGAGGTGGAGAGGCTGAGCAAATTTACATTCCTAGGAATCACTATTTTGGAGGACTTTTCCTGGACCCAACATGTAGTGGTGAAGAAAGCACATCAGTCCCTCTACTTCATCAGGAGTTTGCGGAAGTTTGGTATGACATTGGAAACTTTGGCAAACTTCGATAGGTGTGTGGTGGAAAGTGCCCTGTCTGGGTGCATCACAAGGCCATCAATACCTCTGAGCAGGAAGCCTTGCAAAAAGGGTAGTGGACCCAGCTCTGTACATCACAGGCAAATTCTCCCCACCATCGAGAAAATCTACATGGAACGCTGCCGTTGAAGAGCAGCAGCAGTCATCAGGTATATAGGGTTGTAAAGAGAGCTTTTGGCATTTGGCCTTCATAAATCATATTGAGCGTAGGAGTTGAGATGTTATGGTAAAGTTGGAAAGACATTAGTGAGGCCACATTTGGAGTATTGTTTACAGTCTTGGTCACCTAACTACAGGAAGGATATCAATAAGATTGAAAAAGTGCAGAGAAGATTTACTAGGATGTATATTTACTAGGAGTTACAGGGACAGATTAAACAGGTTATGACTTTATTCACTGGACCATAGAAGAATGAGGAGAGATTTGACAGAAGTTCACAAAATTATGAGGGATATAAACAGAGTAAATGCAACTAGGCTTTTACATTGAGGTTTGGTGAGATACAAACCAGAGGACATGGTGTGATATTACAGATTCTATCACCAATGTGTATATGTACATATGTACAGATGACTGTGATTGGCTGAGAGTGTAGCCACACCTACTGGCAGGTCTTAAATGATTGCTCCTTGCCAGACCAGGTCATTCTGGACTGGTTAACCTATGTACTCCAGTCTTTTAGTTAATAAAAGCCTTGGTTTGGACCAACAAGTCTTTGGTTCTTTCAACACACACTACACAGGGGAAAAGATTAGGGAGAAATCTAGGGGAAATTTCTTCACATAGAGAGAAGTGGGAACATGAAATGAACAGCCAGCTGAAGTAATAAACGTCGGGACAATTTTAATATTTAAGTAAAATTTGGAGAGATACATGAATGAGAGGTGTATGGAGGGATATGGACTGGTGTGGGTCAGTGAGATGAAGCAGAATAATAGTTCGGCACAGACTAGAAGGGGAGAAAGGTCAGTTTTCTGTACTGTAATGTTCTATGCACACCACCCAGACTACGCTCTGTTCTCGTTGCTGCCATTAGTCTCGTACTAGCAGGTCCAACAGTTACCAACCCTCACTATCAATCTCTTAAACAGCAAACTCAATCATTTACTTATTTAAGGGCATAAAAACACAATACTGGAGAAACTCCAGTAAGGACTCTTACTTTACACATTATTTATTAATAAATATTTTTTTCTATATTGCACACACAGGTTGTTAACTTTTTTTGTTTACTTTTCTCTTTTTTTGTATACATGTTTTCTTGAATGTAGTTTTTCCGCTACCTACAAGTAGAAATTATGCCTTGCCAGCAGAAAAAAAAGAATCTCAGGGTTGTATGTGATGTCATGTTTGTACTCTGACCATAAATCTGAACTTTGAAATAATGATTAATTTATTATCATATATGTTGTACAATGTACATATGCATTGAAATTCTGACTTGCTGTAGCCAAATAGGTACTGCATGAAGAAACTACTATAGTATAAATATTTGTACAGCAGTTGCCATGTTGCAAGAGAAAAAAAAAACAATGCTACAACAGTGCAGGCAGTCCTTTTGTGGTGTCAGAACAGTCCATGGTTTATGTAACAAGTGGAAACAAAGTATAACAAAGTTGTGTAACACCATATTCTCTTTGAGAATTCTTTGATCTCTCTGGGTTCCATTTGTATTCAGTCACTGTCTACTTAGAAAATAGGGGAGATAGGGACCTTTATTCCCTCCACCCCAGGTAAGTGCAAGGGGTTGCACTGGATGTAGTGGCATTCCTGCTAAAGACAATAACATTATTGATCCATGTGTTGGTGAGCAAGAGTCATTTCACCAGCACTCTCAATAGGGGAGATATGGACCTTTATTCCCTCCACCCCAGGGGCCACAAACATTTAAAGGGGGACCACGGATGAAATCATATTTTTTTAATGTTACTGGTAGGAGAGAACTATGGAAGAAATCAGCTAAACAACTGCTTCAAAGGGAAGGGGGCCTATAAACTTTGAACAGGATCCTAAGGGGGCCATAGCCAAAAAAAAAAAGTTGAGAATGGCTGCACTTCACTATGTGAAGAATGTTGCAGCAGACGATAAGTAGCAAGGATATAATAGGGAGAAACAAAATGAAAAATTAAAGTCTTAAAGTTTTTCTAAACCTTTTTCAAGCCATCAGAATACAGAACACACAGAGAATTAGGTGCACACAAGAAATAAACTTCCAAAGATGTTTTTGACACCAGTGAAGGGAGTGTCCCTGGCATAAAGTTTTATGAGGGATGGTTAAAACAAGTATAACCTGTATCTGACTGTTTTCCTTGCCAAACCTTTAGTGATTCTAAAGCACTGCTGGCATTTCAGCATTTACTGCTTCTGGTGTGAAAAAAAATACATGAAAAAAGCACAGTAGGCAGGGGTTGTTAAGGCTGCAAGTGGTTTCAGAGAGAGGAGGGACAATGGTGATAACTTTAAGCAAGGACAGCTGTGCCCATGGAGAAAAGAAGGCAATTACCTGAAATTGCTAAATTTATAGGTAAGTCCTGAGTGATGCAATGTGTTGATAGGAAAGAGGAATGCTGCTCCCTGAGCTTGCATGTGGATGAAGAATTAAAGTGACACACTGGAAGCTTAAGATTTCCCAGACCTCTTATGGATGACCTTAAATATCTCATCACCCATTAGTTTAATTCTCCATCCCACTTCAACTTTGATGAATCTGTTATTGGTCTCCTGCATTGGTCCAACAGTGCTCCATGTGAATTTGATCTCCAGCACATTATCCACATTTCAGACACACTGATGCTCTTGCTGTATCGAAATTTAAAGAAACCACATTTAAAAAGAAAATCTCACCACCGATGTGGCTGATTTTTTTTTCTCCCCATTTCTTTTTGCTTCTTCTTTCTCTCTCCTTTCTCTGGACAGTGAAGAAGGTTATCTGAGAATACAACAAGAACCAAATAAACTGGGGAAATGGGACATGGAATGACAGGTGGAATTTAACTTAGGTAAGTGCAAGGTGTTGCACTTTGGATGGTTAAACCAGGGCAGGACTTAGGTGGTGAACAATCTGGTCCTGGAAGAGGTATAGGTATATAGTTCCATGAAAGTGCTGATACATGTAAGTAGGGCAGTGAGAAAGGCATTTGAAGTGTTTTCTTTCATTGGTTAGAGCATCGAATACAGGAGTAGGGTCATCATGTTATAATTATAAACATCTTGGTGAGACCACCTCCGAAATATAGTGTGTAGTTCTGGTTACCCAACTCTTGTAAAGAGGATTAAGATGGAAAGGATGCAGAAAAGATCTACAAAAAATGTTACAGGGACTGATAGGCTTGAGTGATAAGAAGAGGTTGAATAGGTTGGAACTTTTCACCTTGTTGTGCAGGAGGCTGAGGAGGATCTTATAAATGTTTACAAAATCATGAGGGTGGATGAATAACGTAGATATTCATCATCTTTGTCAGGGTATGGGGTGTATAAAACTAGAGGGCAAAGAGGGTATACTGACAATAACCACAACAGCAGTGCAAGTGTAAGACAGTTTTAATAAACTAATATGTACACTAAGAGGTCTTGTCCCTCTGCAAGACAAACCTGGAAGGCTAGACTGTAGCTCTGGACTGCTTTATAATACAAGGTCACCGGGATGACCCCTGGTGACCTAGTGGTGTAATTACATATCACCACATTCACCCCCCCCTAAAAAATTATCTCTCCACCCCCACCCCCCCCCCCCACCCCCCCGTCCTCCTTCCCTTGTTTGTAAGTTCATAAGTCCAAACTTTTTCGTGGCTTTCATTGCCTTCTGAACTTCCTCGGTAGTGGGAATAGGGGTGGGAGTGTGGTCTGCCTTTCAGCCTTTCTTGGTGGAGGTGTGGGAGTGGGAAGTATTAGTTGGTCATGTGGCCGTGTGGGCTGGGGATCCTCTTGTATGGGATTAGGTCCTGCCATCAAGTCTAGGGTGGTGATATTTTGTGGGGCAGGCATACCCAGGGTCCTGATTTCCGGGGTGGGTGGTGTCGTCCTCTGGGGTGACTCGATGGACGACTGTTCTAATGACTGCTGCTGCGCTCCTTGTTGATCCGTAGACATCTGTGTTTCCTCCGCGTTGTTCACACATCCGGCCGGCGCGAGATCCCTGGTGGCCACCGAGTCTTCTCTTCCATCTGGGAATGTGACGAAGCCGTACTGAGGGTTTGCGTGCCTCAACTCCACTTGATCCACCAGCGGGTCCACTTTGTGGGGTCTGCAGTGCTTCTGGAGGAGAACAGGTCCCGGTGTCATCATCCATTTAGGCAGCACTGTGCCCGTCATGGCTTTCCTTGTGAAAGAAAAGATACGGTCATGTGGGGTCATGTTAGTGGAAGTACACAACAAAGAACATATAGAGTGTAGGGCTTCTGGCAACACTTCTTGCCATCTAGTAACAGGCAGGTCTTTTGCTTTTAAAGTCAAGAGGACCATTTTCCAGATAGTGGCATTTTCCCTTTTGACTTGTCCATTCTCCCTGGGATTGTCACTTGTAGTGCGGCTGGTAGCAATCCCTCTCTCGTGCAAGTACTGCTGTACTTCTGCACTCATGAATGCAGCACCCCTGTCTGTGTGTATGTAGTTCGGGTACCTAAATATGCTGAAGATGGGTTGGAGGCATTTTATAACAGTGGCTGCTGATGCATCAGAACATGGGATAGCAAAGGGGAAATGGGAATATTCATCTATTATGTTTAGGAAATAGACATTTCTATTATTGGACGGGAGCGGGCCTTTAAAATCGAGGCTGAGGCACTCAAAAGGTTTGGTAGCTTTTATCAGGGTGGCTTTGTCTGGGCGGTAAAATTGTGGTTTGCATTCCACACAGATGGGGCAGCTCTTGTTCACTGACCTCACTTCCTCTACTGAAGATGGGAGGTTTTGGGTTTTAATGAAGTGAAACAGTCTAACGACCCCCGGGTGGCCCAGCTCATTGTGCAAGTTTTGCAACTGGCACGTGTGGTTAAGGATGGCACAATTGCCTCTAGACACTGCTTCCGGGGACTCGTTGAGTTTCCCGGGGCGGTATAGAATTTTGTAGTTAAATGTAGAAAATTCTATCCTCCAGCGCAGGATTTTGTTGTTCTTAATTCTCCCCCTGTTCTGGTTATTGAACATAAAAACCACAGACCATTGGTCCGTGGTGAGGGTGAAGTGTTTGCACCCCAAAAAATGTCGCCAGTGCCTTACTGATTCCACAATGGCTAGGGTCTCCTTCTCTACTGCTGAATGCCTTACTTCTGACCCCTGTAGGGTTCGCGAGAAAAAGGCCACCAGTCGTCCGTCTTGGTTTAGGGAGGCTGCCAGAGCCACATCGGATGCATCTGTTTCTACTTGAAATGGGATTGACTCATCCATGGACCGCATAGTAGCTTTAGCAATATGGTCCCTAATGACCCTGAATGCTCTGGTGGCTGCTGGGCACAGTGGGAAAATTGAGGCTTTTATAAGTAGGCGGGTCCAGTCGACGTAGTTGGGGACCCACTGGGCATAGTAAGCGAACAGCCCCAAACACCTTTTTGGTGCTTTCAGTGTGTGTGGCACTGGGAGGTCTAGGAGAGGGTGCATACGACCTGGGTCTGGGCTGATTTCCCCATTCTGTACTATGTAGCCCAGGATTGGCAACTTCCTGGCGCTAAAGACGCATTTGTCACTGTTGTACATTAGGTTCCTTTCTTTGGCTGCCTGGAAGAAACGTTTTAAATTCGTGTCACGATCCTCCTGAGTGTGGCCACAGATTGTCACATTGTCTAAATAGGGGAACACTGCTTTCAGTTGGAACTCATCTACTATTCGGTTCATTTCTCTCTGAAACAGGGACACTCCATTGGTGACACCGAAGGGAAGTCGCAGAAATTGATACAGCCTGCCGTCTGCCTCAAATGCCGTGTAAATGCGATTGCTGTTTCTAATGGGCAGTTGGTGGTATGCTGCCTTCAGGTCTATGGTGGAGAACACCTTATACTGCGCAATGTTGTTGACCATGTCTGCTATGTGTGGCAGGGGGTAGGCATCTAGTTGTGTAAATTTGTTGATTGTCTGGATGTAATCCACTACCATGCACAGATTTCTCCTGACTTTACTACAACCAGCTGGGCTCTCCAGGTGCTGGGGCTCTGCTCTAAAATGCCCTCCTGTAGTAGCCTGCAGACCTCTGTCCTAGAGAAGGCTCTATCCCTCGGGGTGTACCTCCTGCTCTTTGTGGCTATTGATGTGCATTCTGGGGTCAGGTGTGTGAACAGTGGAGGGGGTTCTATGTTCAGGACAGACAGGCTTGTTTCTTCGTAAGGCGTAGTGGGGGGTGAGGCCTGTTGTGCACTATTGTAATGCTTTCTAACAGGCACTGAAAATCTAACCCCAATAGTACCGGGGCACAGAGGTGAGGGAGTACTAGTACTAGTACTTGAACCCTTTGTATTTTGTGCCCTGAATTTCTAGAGTAACCCTGCAAAACTATTTTACCTCAGCCGCAAGGCTGCTGGCTGCTAACAGGATCTGGTGCTCATTCGGGCATGTGGGGAGGGCAAGGCGGTTGACTAACCCCTGGTCAATGCTTCCACTATCTATTAAGCAATTTACCCTCCATCATTAATTTTGATGCACACAGTGGCGTCAGATAAATTGTGTGGACTCGCCTGATTCATGCATAGGGAAGCAAGTCTGGCGTGTCCTTTGTGTCCTTCCATCCGATAGTACTCGGTGTCATATTCATCTCCTGAAGACTGTATCCTCTGCTTTGTAGCATTTGACCAAGATGGCCAACTGTACATGGCATTCTTCTTCTTCTGTTTGTCTGTGGAGAAAGAAGAGCTTTCCCGCCTCTCATTAGCATGAGAATGGGCCACGTTTTCCACAGTTTGAACAGACATTTTCTCTGGCAGGGCAGAGGGCTCTGGGGTGCTTTCTTTGTTAACAGAAAAAGCACTTGGGACCCTCAAGGTGCTGCTGCTGCTGTGAATTCCTGTGAGGCAACATACTTTTCTTTTCTTGGGACCAGAAAGTCCAGCAGTGTGACGTTTGTCCAAGCCCCAGGGACCTGTGAGTACTCCTCCAATTCTTTCCTGGTGCTTTCTAAAGCTTCTGCAATAGTCTCTGCCTCATCTATACCCACCAATCCTTTCTCCAGCAATTGATGTCTCATCTCAGTGGATCGTATGCCCTCAACAACTCTGTCCCTAATAAGGTCCTCCACATACTCCTGAGCTGATACTGCTTTAAAGTTGTAGCCTCTCGCCAGGTCTTTCAGAGAGATTATAAAGTCTCTGGCAGACTCCCCTACTTGTTGTGACCTGGTCATGAGTCTGTACCGGGAGTGGAGTTCACTATGCCCCTTACTGTAATGCCTCTGTAAAATGCTCATTGCCTCTTGGTAGGACCTGGCATCCTGTATAAGGGAGTAAGGGTGTTCTCCCAGCTGGGATAACAGCAGCATTAATAGCTCTTTATCTGATGCTTCAGCACCCTCCACATAATTCAGAGAGCATCTCTACCAGCAGCCAAAGTGCGCGCCGGCTCTGGGATTTTTGGGGTCGAGCTCCAGCCTGTCTGGTTGCAGCATATGGCTAAACCGCAGTCTCTGGTCCCTTAAGTGTTGCAAGGGTCGACCCTGGGGTACTGGGAGCTGCTGGTAGAGCCTCTGTGGGGTTTGTGTCTGCTGGAGGAGTAACCTGGGTGCTTGGGGCTGTTGGCTGAGTCTCTGGCTTTGGGACATTTGCAGCGGGCTTAGGGGGCATCCCAGCGGTAGCATCAGGTCTCCGTGGTACTGGGGAAACTGCTGCTGGGGGAGTGACAGTAACGGTGTCTGCTTTCCCTGGCTCTGGAGTGGTTGGGAATTCTGCACATACGTGGCAATCAGGAGCACGACTTGTGGAGATCCTTCCACCGGCACTTGTAGTGGCCCCTTTCTGATCGGACCGGGGTTTAGGGTTGGCAGCACCTGTACTGGCGATCCCACGGGCAGGCAGGGCTCTTGGCTGTTTCTTACCTGCCTTATCATACTTCTGTGGTCTTCCCTGCATTCCACCATGATTCCAGTACAGCGGTTCCTCGCCGTCTCAGTCCTCGGAAGCATGTGCATGCTAGTCGTCCCTGGATTCCATTCCTCAGGAAGAGTCTCCAAGTGGTCGGGGATGCGAGTTGGAGCAGAAGCAGCTTCCATCCTAGTAGCTATCATATTAGTTTATTAAATTGTACTGACAATCTTCAATCTGAGGCGCCTGCAAGCTCACACCAAGACACAAGAGCAACTTGTCCATGAACTACTCTTTGCAGACGATGCCGCTTTAGTTGCCCATTCAGAGCCAGCTCTTCAGCGCTTGACGTCCTGTTTTGCGGAAACTGCCAAAATGTTTGGCCTGGAAGTCAGCCTGAAGAAAACTGAGGTCCTCCATCAGCCATCTCCCCACCATGACTACCAGCCCCCCCACATCTCCATCGGGCACACAAAACTCAAAACGGTCAACCAGTTTACCTAACTCGGCTGCACCATTTCATCAGATGCAAGGATCGACAACGAGATAGACAACAGACTCGCCAAGGCAAATAGCGCCTTTGGAAGACTACACAAAAGAGTCTGGAAAAACAACCAACTGAAAAACCTCACAAAGATAAGCGTATACAGAGCCATTGTCATACCCACACTCCTGTTTGGCTCCAAATCATGGGTCTTCTACCGGCATCACCTACGGCTCCTAGAACGCCTGGTGGAAGCCCTCCATCCTCAACATTCATTGGAGCGACTTCATCCCTAACATCGAAGTACTCGAGATGGCAGAGGCCAACAGCATCGAATCCACGCTGTTGAAGATCCAACTGCGCTGGGTAGGTCACGTCTCCAGAATGGAGGACCATCGCCTTCCCAAGATCGTGTTATATGGCGAGCTCTCCACTGGCCATCGTGTCAGAGGTGCACCAAAGAAGAGGTACAAGGACTGCCTAAAGAAATCTTTTGGTGCCTGCCACATTGACCACCGCCAGTGGGCTGATATCACCTCAAACCGTGCATCTTGGCGCCTCACAGTTCGGCGGGAAGCAACCTCCTTTGAAGAAGACCGCAGAGCCCACCTCACTGACAAAAGACAAAGGAGGGAAAACCCAACACCCAACCCCAACCAACAAATTTTCACCTGCAACCACTGCAACCATGTCTGCCTGTCCCACATCGGACTTGTCAGCCACAAACGAGCCTGCAAACGGACATTTACTCCTCCATAAATCTTCGTCCGTGAAGCCAAGCCAAAGAAGAAAGAAGAAAGAAGACTGACAATAACCACAACAGCAGTGCAAGTATAAGATAGTTTTAATAAACTAATATGTACACTAAGAGGTCTTGTCTCTCTGCAAGACGAACCTGGAAGGCTAGACTGTAGCTCTGGACTGCTTTATATACAAGGTCAATGGGATGACTCCTGGTGACCTTGTGGTGTAATTACATATCACCACAGAGGGTAAAAGGAAAAAGATTTAAAAGAGACCTGAGGGGAATCCATTGGTCATGGATATATAAAAAGAATGCCACAGGAGGTGGTAGAAATAGGCACAATAGTTCAAGGTCAGCATGGTTGGTGCAACAGTTAGTGCAATGTCTTTACAGCACTAGTTATCGGGACCAGGTTTCGAATCCCGTGCTGTCTATAAGGAGTTTGTACATTCTCCATGTGTCTGCATGAGTTTTCCACAGGCGCTCCGGTTTCTTCCCACCGTTCAAAACTACTGAGGATGTAGATTTATTGGGTGTAATTTTGGAGGCAAGGACTCGTGGACCAAAATTGTTTGCTGAATGCCTAATTTTAATTTTAAAATAGTTAAATACCAAAATGGTCAGGAAAACTTTAAATTTCATAGGCTTAAGACTAGTTAGTGTAGATAACTTGGTCAGCATGGTCAAGTTGGGCTGTAGGGCCTGTTTCTATGCTTTAAGTCTCTAGACTCCATGACACTTCTCTTGTTAACTGCTGGATTTTAAAGTGATTGTTAATTTGTTGATGCCAGCCGATATGCTGTCACAGGCACTCCTTTTTTTTTCTCCAACTTCTTCCCTCATGATCTCTGTAATCCTGCAACTTTAACAGCCCTCCCACTGCTGCACCTATATTTCTGACATCAATGCACTTACGATATGGTAA
The DNA here is from genome assembly GCF_036971445.1 of Narcine bancroftii. Lineage (NCBI taxonomy): Eukaryota > Metazoa > Chordata > Chondrichthyes > Torpediniformes > Narcinidae > Narcine > Narcine bancroftii. Next base: position 340,675,299 of record NC_091469.1, read on the forward strand.
TTGATCTTACATTTTGGCAGCTTCTCTCTCTGCTGAACCTGTCGAGTGTTTCCAACAATTTCAGATTTTGCTTTCAAGGAAGGTGGAAAAGAACAAGTCAATCACCACATTAAAATTGGCCTTTCCTTAAACATTCTATAGGACAGGACTTCTGTAGTGTGCAGAGTACTTGGCATTCTGCTGTTGTCTACGTGCTTGCTTTTTGTATAGCCATCCGTTCCTTCTCTGTGTCCAATTCATCCACTTCTTCAAAGGCACAACAACAATGAAATTCCCAGAGGGATATCTATTACTTAATCAAGCTCAGTTCCTTTCAAACTCTTTGTACGTTTCACAAAATATGCCCTTAAATGCTCAGAACTTGTAGCTTCAAAGCAGAGGATGTGATATCTAGCAAAACCATCTTGCATCCTTGTGTGACCTTCTACTTTCCTGAATCCCTTCTTGCCTGTGAGGCATTGTTCAATGGCATTGATTCTCAGGGGTGGTAAATGAAGGCAAAGGCAGGGAAATTTTGGGGAGCACTTCCCTTGCCCTAATTAATTTCGTACCAAAGTCCCATACTTTTGGCAAGTGGATAAGTTTAAAATGGCGTCATTGCATAATAACTATTATTATGAGGGGAGTTTTGGGGGAAGCCTCTCCAAACTTAATCACTAGCAATTTGCTATAGGATGACCTACCTGAAAACAGATGTGTTTAAACAAATTCAAAAACCAAAACCACAATTATCAATCCACAGACTTCTTCATTATTTTAAATGTAGCTTTAAACGTGACAAGTGAGAAGGATTAAGAGTGAATAGTGCAGCTCAAACCCAACTATCAGACATGATTTTATGAAATCACACATGAAATATGTAAGTATTTATTTATCTGTCTGTTTGATTTTTTGTATATATGAATATTTGAAGTGTTTTGAAAGGCTGGTGTTGAAACATATCAACTTCTATCTGAGGAATGAAATGGATCTGTTCCAATTTGCTTATCATAGCAACAGGTCTATGGTGGATGCAATCTCACTGACTCTACACAATTCTCTGAAACATCTGGACGGTAAAGATGCATACATCAGAAGGCTCTTTATTGACTATATTCAGCATTTAACACCATCATCCCTCAAAACTGATCAGCAAACTCCAAGAACTGGGATTCAACACCCCACTCTGTAATTGAATCCTTGATTTCCTCACCTCCATACCACAATCAGTGAGGACTGGTAAGAATATCTCCTTCACAATCTCCATCAGTACCAGAACACCACAGGACTGTGTTCTTAGTCCCCTGTTCTACTTGCTTTACACCTATAACTGTGTGGCTCTGTACGACAACAATGACAAATTCCCTGATGATACCACAGTAGAGGGTTCTACAAAAAGGGGTGGTGAGTCAGCATGCAGGAGGGAGATTGAAAACTTGGCCAAATGGTGTACCAACAATAACTTCGCACTCAATGTTACCAAAACCAAGGATCTTATTGTTGACTTCAGAAAGAGAAAATCAGAGGTATACAATCTAATAATCAGTGGGGGAATCAGAGGTAGAGAGGATGAGCAAATTTAAGTTCTTAGGAGTCTTCTTTGCTGCCATGACATTTTTCACCTCAAAATGAGTGTAGAAGTAGTTCAGTGCATCTGGGAGGGATACATCACCAGCACAGGCAGGTGGTTTGGTCTTGTGATATCTTGGATGCCCTTCCACATGTTTTGCGTGTCTTTGCTGTCCAGGAAGTGACCACGAATGTGTTGGGCATGCACACGCTTTGCTTTGCTGATGGCCTTAGACAGCTTTTCTCTTGTAATAGCTAGGGCTACCTTGTCATCGCTCTGAAGGCTGTGCCTTGGTTCCTGAGCAGCACATGTACCTTTGCTTCATCCATGGCTTCTGATTCTCTTGGGACAGTGACATGATCAGAACACTTAATAATATTACTGGTCACTGATACTGTAATACTCCTCCAGATTGATGCTGCTTTCTTGAACATGTTCCAGTGGGTGCACTCAAAGCAGTCTTGAAGTATATGAATGGCCCCCATTGGCAGGTTTTAACTTGCTTCAGAACTGGTCTGGAGCATCTGATAAGAAGTCTGTATGCTGGGATCAGCATTACAGAGATGTGATCTGAGTATCCAAAGTGGGGAGGGATGCTCAGAAATGTTCATATACACAAGGTCCAATGTGTTTGCCCCTCCCATAGCAAAGTCCGCATAGCAATGAAATTTAGGTAGCCTTGACTTAAGGTTCGTCTGGTTGAAATCCCCAGTGATAATGATCAGTTATCACTGATCATCAGGGTATGCAGTCTGCAGTTTGTTTATAGCCTCATACAGTTCCCAGATTGGGGGGTGGGGGGGGTGGGTGGTGGGGGGAATGTACGCTGCAACTGTGAGGACTCTGGTGAATTTCCACGGTAGATAAAATGGTCTACATCTGACAGTCACAAATTCCACAAGCATTGAGTAGTGACCGGAGACTCATGCAGAGCTTTTGGACTATTCCATGTTAAATGTAAACGCACAGGCCACCGCATGGACTTTACCACACAGAGCAGCATCTCAGTCAGCCTGAAATAAAGTGAGCTTGTCCAGCTGAATGGTGGCATCAGGGACCCTGTAGCTGAGCCACGTTCCTGTGAAGTCCCTGAACTCACACTACGCAGATCTCCAGAGTCAATTGTCATCCATTTTGTTCTCCAAGGAGCAGACATTGGCGAGCAGGATGGACAGGTGAGCCAGGCGGCAGAGGTTCACATTCAGCCTAGCATGGAACCCTGCTCGCTTACCGCACTTCCTCCACCTCATGCTCCGCTTCCTTTTTCTCCGTGATCCCGAGGCCACTGCAGCAGCCCTTGGTCGCCTTGCTCATCCCGCAGATCTTCCTGGATGTGAATAGAAACATTTTAAAATTAAATATTGTAGGCTATACCATCGGTGGCCGTAATATGAAAACTAAAACTATGTAACTTAATAACATTTTAATTATACTGTTTAACAAAAACAAAACAAAACTACCAGTGTCCTGGAGAGCCCTCTGTGTTTGATGTTGTGCCACCTCAGAGTTCTTCTGTACTCCAACGAGTACAGTCTAAGAACTGACAATCCTCATATGCTCACCGTTTCATTCCTGGTATCATTCTGGTAAATCTTCTCTGAACCCTCTCCAATGCCAGCATGTATTTTCTCAAATATGGGCCCAAAACTGTACACAGTTCTCCAAGTGAGGACCCACCAGTGCCAACATTACATCCTTGCTCTTAACATTGTGTAATAGTCAATCCCTTTTAGTTCTTTCTTTTTCTTTATTTTATTCAAGTTATTTCAAAAATTGGGTTTGACATAGTTGCATAGATCATTTCAATTAAATGTTTTTGAGGTATTTAAGCAATATTGAAGTAGTTTTATCTATTATTTTTGTCATTGGCTTTTTATGCTTTCTTGTATACAAATGAATTATGTATTTATGCTATGTGTTAAACTCAATATAAATATTTTTTAAAAGAAAGTATTAGTTTATCCCTTCTTGGCACAAAAATTGCCTGTTTTCCAGATGACCTGTCTAAAGGTCAGCCTCCTATTTTTGGCCCCAACCTCCTGTCCATTCCAAGCACCTAACATCCTTACTGCCCACCCATCCGAGCCTTAACAACGTACCCTCACCTCGTCCGCCCACTTATCAGCTCCTGAAGCCCCGACTGCAGACCCTTGCCCCAGCCACATGAACTCCAGAGCTCACGATGACCCAACCGTGAACCCTCACCCTGGCTGCCTGCCCACCTGTACCCCCAATATCCTCACCCCAGCCACCCACTCATCCAAACTCCCGATGCCTCGAATGCAGACTTACCAGTCCCAGACATCCATAAATGCCTTGGTTTGAATCTACAAGTCTTTGAATCATTTGATGCGCTACGATTTACCAAAAGACTGGAATGTAGTACATCGAGGTTGACCAGTCCAGACTGACCTGGATCTGGTTAGGTGCAGCACCTTATGACCTGGCCAGTAGGTGTGGCTACGGCTCTCAGCCAATCATTAGCACTATATACAAATATATACAGAGGTGATAGGATCCCATACTATCACATCCAGAACTTATCAATGTCTGCTTTAAATATACCCAATGACTGCACCTCAACAACTGTACATGGCAATGAATTCTACAGATTCACAACCTTCTGACTGAAGAATCCTCTTGCCAAAGCAGATTAAAGACTGAATACCCTGTGATGGGTGACTCACTTTCTGACATCCCAATGTTAGATCACGATGCACCAGCCTGGCCATGAGTGCTGGTCCCACTGCTACATTCACCTTTCAGTCGAGCACAACTCCTAATATCCAGCCAGGCTCACAGCATGTGGTGTATTGGGAAGTAGAGTGAGTTGTCAGCAGTCAGCAGTGTTGCAAACGTCAGAAGTGAGAGCCTATACACAATTTATCCTGATGGTCTTCTAACAAAGATTTTAAGATGAGGGGCCATATACAATGTGCATCCTGCTCCTCAGTTCAGTAGGTTTCAGAACACATTGACTCAACGATGATTCCAGGAATGGTGGTGAGATGCAGAAGAGCCCACATTTGACCTCCAATATATTCCATAATTTTACCGACACATCTCTGGAAGGGCAGCACAGTGGCACAGCCATAGAATGAGGTGTCTCCTTGAATCTGAAACTTTCAGGTTCAATGTGGAGTTCGCATATTACCCTGTGGTTGTTTGGGCTTCCTCTGGGTGTTCTACTTTCTTGCCGTGTCCCAAACACATGCAGGTTGGGAGGTTAATTCCCTTTTGTAAATTGCCCCTTGTGTTTTGGTGAGTGGGTAAGTGATTGAATTTGGTTAGAGGTACTGCAATGTGCAAAGTTATTAATTATATATAATGTAGGGTGGTCAGCATGGTCTCGGAAGGCCAAAGATTTCTTGTGCTGAATTTCTCTTTGACTCTATAAAAGCTGCTCGAAAACAGATGTGTCAACTAATCACCTTTGTATAATCCCTTCAGCAAAAGTCTTCTCTTTGCTCTTTTCTGTCCCATCAGTCATAGCCAAGTGACCTTAGCATGGCTGGTGAAAGGCTGCCGATGGTGGGTAAAACTGTGGTGGCTATGGAGAATGACCTAGAAATATTTTCCTTATAAAAGACCCAACTGCAGCAGCAACTTGGCCTGGTTGGTTAACAGGTATCGATTAAGCGAAAGTGGGATATTGACACTTCCACCACCACCCCCCACCCTCCCCAACCAGTATGGCTCCTGGCAATATGAATGATCTACTGGAGGAATGACATCCTGACTACATTGATATTCTGTAAAACCTCTTTGCACCCTGTGATCTGCATCCACATAATAGAAATAATTTGAACTTGCATACCAGAAAGCTGAGCTTGCATGACTGCAGTGTTTGGTGCCACCAGTTAATCCTGAAGAATTTTTTTTAAAAGATAGAGAAGCATTTTAATGACATTTGGTGCAGGTTTACCAGTGCAATAGAAGCTGGATATACCCTTAAAGGTGAACCATTTTTAATTGGTGCAGGTCAATCAGATTAAAAATAACTGAAAATAATTTTAAAGATATAATTCAGAATTATTTACTGGGTTCATTGGAGTTCCATTGTCTGTTTCTCACTTGATTAAAGATTTTAAAAACATTGAAGTCTTCTTTAATCAGTGCATTCAAAAAACTAAACAAACAAATAAGACATTCAAAGAATTTATTGACTGTTATTTTATCCAGAATCACAAAATGTTCACCTTTTATGTATTTTTTTTGGCCTGCCTTTGTAATTGCAGCTATTTTGCTTGTCAAGGTAAGGGGTCTTATAGCTATGTCCCAAGTGAAAATGAAGCCAGACTTACAGGGCAGATTTGCTTGACAAAATCCTGCAGCACCCTCCTTAGACTAACTGTGCCAACTGCATAAGGATGATTAGTTTTCCATTTCCCTCAACGTCCACTGTGTGGCCTCCAAGTGATTCTTAATTAGTGACAAACTCAGTGGTTCATACAAGAACATTTAATCAGCAGATGTTTATTCATTTTGTATGGTTTGGCTTTAAACCTGGGTCTTAAAGGGAGGAAAATAAAATCTCATTCATTTTGGCCATTGTTAATTTTGGGTTATACCTAAAAGGCCAATTTATTTCATCACTTTTTATGTGACTACAGAAAACTTAATGTTTATATAGGGTGCCTTGGTTTTAGATAATTGTCTGATTTGTTCTAAAATAGCAGGATGTAAAGCATGTGATTATTTAACGTCTTTTTTTGAGTTTTTCATTCCATCTAAATTGAATAGCCAGTTTAATATTTTATGTTTTATACTTAAGGCCAAAATTAACTTCACGATTTAATACTTTTGTTTAATAAATGACAGTTCTTGAAAATCTAAGGTAAAAACAGGACCTATAAACAGATTTGCAAGAATCTAAGGTGAGGAAAACAATGTTTCAGGTCATCTTTGAAGGTGTTTCATGACCCGCTGAGCATTTCCAACATTTCCTGTTTTTATTCTTGTTAAATTTTGCTGCTTGGCTAAAAACTATAGCTCCAATTGATGTAATTTGTTGTGCTCATAGATTTGATGCAGATTCGCTGACAAGGTCACAAGTTATTGCTCAAAGTGAGGTGGCCCCAAGCCACCTGCATGAGCTGTGGTAGTTCTTGTGGCAATGGGATCATCTCACAGTACTGCTGGATAGGTAGGTAGTTATATACTTTGACCCACATTGGAAGAAGGGATGGGCAAAATCTCCCTGTATCAAGATAATGCTTAACTTAGTGGAGAACCAGCCATTGTTGGTGGTGGTTAAAAGCAGTAAAAACTCAAAAATACTGGAGGATGGAGGAGCTCAGCAGGTCACACAGCGTTCATAGAAGGTATCAACATTTCAGGCCTGAGCCTTTCTTCAAGGTATGGGCAAAAAGCAGACAGGCATCTGGTGGTACTGTTTCAGTGTCTTTGCCTTTCTGGGTAGTAGAGGTTGCAGGTTTGGAAGAAGCTGTCAACATATTTTAATAAATATTTGGTAAAGTGGAAGATGAAAAAAATATTCAATTTTTGACTTACTGAGACTTTAAACCAGGTTGAGGGCAATGTGCTTCTGGGGTGGGAAGAGGTGGTGGGAGAGGTGGGATAAGTACAGATAGCCTGATGCACTGAGCATTTCCAGAATATTATTTTTTCATATTTTCAACAGCTTTAGCATCTAAACCAAAAGTCATGCTCGTCCTCACTATCTTTCATCCTTTAATGATGTCAATAGGTTACTAATACACATGTCAGTGTCACTTCTCTGGGGTTCATCTAACTGGACATTCATGATATTATGATGTCAGCAACTTCTTAAACTGTGGAGCCCACCATTTTCAAACTCCTCAATACGATAAACTGGACCTTTTTTCACTGGAGTGTAGGAAACTGAGAAGGGTCCGAGTAGAGGTTTATAAAATCATGAGAGGGAGAGATGAGGCAAATAGTCAAAGTCTTTATCCCAGGATATGGGAGTCTAAAAGCTAGAGGGCATAGATATAAGGTGAGATGAGAAAGATTTGGCAAGGTGCTGAGGGCAACTATCTCACACAGAGGGTGGTGGGTGTATGGAGCGAGCTACCAGAGGAAATAGTAGAGGCAAGTATAATTGTAACATTTAAAAGACATTTGCACAGGTACATTGATAGGGAAGGTTTAGGGTTTTACTGTACATATATATAGTTCTTGCATTTTCCTTCTTATAATTCTCTCTTAACTATAATAAACAACAGAATACCACAGATTATGAAGCTCACAGGAGAACAAAATTCTTGCTTTTGGTCGGTTCACAACGTTGTCTAATGGAAGTACTCATTACTCAACAATTAGTTATTGTTTTACAGCATGGAAAGAAACCCTTTAGCCTAATTGTCCATGCCATTAATTCATCTACCCAAGCTCATCCCATTTGACTGCTTTTGGTCATCTGCAATTCAAGTGTCCAGCAGTCTTAAGGAACGGGCAAAAAAAAATTGAGGAAAATAAATACCTTTGTAAAAATATATAAGAATGAAATAAAAGGTAAAAAATACATTAAGTAAATGTTCTCTGAAGTAACACGTAAATCTTTGATGAAGTTGGAAGCAAATATTCAGTCAGTGGATTGCCTTGGCCCTATTTTGCTCATAGCAGTTTGAATAAAGTTGCATGAAACAGCAATGACTTTGCCCAGGATGAAGAACTGGTTGATGCTGCTCGCAGTTGGGGTGACTCTCTAAAATGTCTCCTTATTCCTTCTTAGTAAGAGTTTCTCTGGTCAGAGAATGTATCTGTAAATTTGGGGGTCGGTGGGGGGGGGGTGGTTCATTCTCTATAATATTATGATTTGTCTTTCAGGCGGCTCCGTGGAGGGGGAGGAACCTGCTGATGCAGTGACAGTTAAATGTTTTCAAAGAATGTGACTAAAAATAAAGTAAAATGCTTTAAGGTTTAAGTATTCATGCAATTGAAGTTTGTTCAGTGTATGTACAGTATAGTGTTTTTGTCTTTTAAACTGTTTATTTTTAATGCAGGTGTATTAATTAGCTATGGTAAGAGCAAGTCTTGAGCAGCCAGAAAATACACTTATTGGTCATCTGCCAATCTCCATAGGAGCCAGATACCAGGGGTTTTACTGTATTAATGTAATGCAGCTTAGTCCAATAATAAAATTACACTTGAGATTGATATGGTATAAAAGAATATTTTCAGCTTTGGTAAATCTGAGACCCTAAAATAAAATGGGCAACTCAAGGGATATTTATGCTCATCTGCTACTAATGCTTTTAGGGTTAATTCTTTGTATTAAAAAGTAGCAAATGCTATATCTGAATACATCTGGCAATGTTTGGAGGAATTATTTACATTAAAATTAGCACTTTCCGTGAAATGTTTTGGTGTGGAATAGCTGAAGTTCTAGGATCACACTGATTAGTGCAATAATAGCTGAGCTGTATATAGTTTTCAGTATCTTAGGTAGCGTCTCTAGGGAGGGAGCAGAGGTGAAAAGGCAGGTGTCTGCATCAGTCCTTCTGAGACTGACATTCCTGGTCTTCTCTGGACGTGAGGGACTAAAATGTATATCAAGGTATCTCTGGAAATTTGAGTCTTTGTTGCTCACTGTCTGCTGCACTATTGCTGTAGAGACTGTGTCACTTTTAAAGAATGCTACACATCCCAGATATCCTGCACTGCAGAGCTGATGTCTGGACTTCATGGGAATGTATAAACACCGCAATTATTGTGAACCATTAACATTTTTTTTTGTTCTTCAGTTATTTGTCCTGGCAGCTTCATCTATTTTTCTTAGTCAAGGGGGAAAGGGGTTCCACTACTGCACTAGAGATAGGAGAAACGCAATCATTTATCATGAGGGCTGAAGCAGGAAGGCATAACTGAAGGCTTCACACAGGGTGAAACAGTATGGCATGTTCTGAACTGTGAGGAGCGTAAAAAAAAACAAGTGTCATGCCACACAGGAGCCGAGCGCTTCAGTGCGATCAAAGAACTTGGGATCTGAAGAAAAGGTTAGGCACTGCAGATTCCTCTGTAAAATATGTTTTTCTTAGGTTCTGCAGAATATTATTAGCTCCAGTAACCACTCCTGGGAGTTCACCACTTTTCGGAGAGACCTAAAAAGACTCTCATGTGCAGCCCTGTTGCTCTGTACTGTTCTCAGGGCCAAATACTTTGCTTTCAAAATTTCCTTCACTGCAATCAATCTATATCTGGAAACACATATATTAATGTTACCTGCATTTAAAAAAGCAAAAAGGATTGATACAGAGAGGATTATTCCTCTATAATTCAGATTCTACAGTAACAAATGTACACCTTCGTAGCCGTAGCAATATTTTAAGGATGAATTTGTTATTTGGTGTAGAGAAATGTAGGGAAAAATATTTGACTAACAGCGATTGAACTAAAAGAAGCGGCGAGAAAGAGAACAAGAGTAAATGATGGCAGCAATACAAATAATAGACCACCAATTTATTTTCCATATTCCCTCAATTTTATTTCATTTTCTCATGAAAGCACAGTTCACTTGGCTCTGCTCATAATGTGGTTTCCCAATGCTGCAAAGAATCACCAAGTGAAGTTTGTCTTTGAACCCACACCAAGTTTTTTCCACACTTCAATAGCTATGAGGCTTTTAATGGGCAATGATTCATCAATAGAAAGTGATGCTGAAATTTCCTGCAGTCCAGTTAGTTATACTGAGGACAATTGTAAACCATCCGACAACACACAGACTACTCTAACTGAGGTTGTTTATTACCAGATCAAATTCTCCATTTCCTTTACTGAATATAAGTAGAGCTTCTAAAATTTATCATTATCTGGATGAGTGATAAACTAAAAGCCACCTTAATCAGCAAGTTCTGTGAACAAGGAGAAAAAGTGCATGAAAATATTGCCTTTTAAATTGCAGTACTGGACTTTTCATTACCAGTGCTAATTGTTTATAAAATGTAAAGATGAAACATATGAGCTGGAAATTTTTCTTTTTCAAATGGGAAACATTATATTCCTAACCTGTTAAGGAAATGATGGATTTATGACATTGTCTTGCCTGTGATTTCTGAAAATTAATTTCCTTAGAGAGGAAAACAATCTTTATGAAAAGGATCATCCTCTAATGCTCCTTTGTTAATTTATGAGTATTTAAAAAGCTATCTGGTTTAATTCTAAATCACAACCATTTTAACTTACAAGTCGTCATTATAAGAATACAGGCAGCCCTCAGGTTAAAAACATCTAATTTACAAACAACACCTAGTTAGGAACCAACAAGCCGACCGGAAGTAGAATGGCATCAACTTCCAGTTTAAGCGTGGTTGAGTTATAATTCTATTAGTAATGACCAAAAGTTGTTAAATTTTATTAGTATTGTGTCACCAGCACACCTGCACTGGTCCCATTGCCCTGCATCCTCCTGACAGCCTGCCACTAGCTCCCACACTGATCTCACTGCCCCACTTCCCACCCCCCTACTCTGACAGCCTGCCACCAGCTCCCACCCTGACCCCACTGCCCCGCTTCCACCCCACCACCCCCCACTCTGACAGCCTGCTACTAATCCCTGCACGAATTGTACAAGGCAATCTGCATTTACTTCAGCAAACAACCATTTTGGACTGAAAGTCCAGAATTGCAACACAGAAGATATCTAGCATAACAACATTTCTCAACATTGCCTCACCCAGTGACACATAATCATTACTTCTTATACATTATTTATGGGCCTGCCATCAATAAGGAAAATATTTAATACAGCTAAAGAACTACCTCTTTGTTCTCAGTTCTTGAATGATTTTTCTGAGAGTAAAGATACAGGGAGTTCATTCATTCGTGGACATTCTATTTCTGCTACTTTTGATTTTCAACAATGCAAGGAGTTTAGCTGTCTCCTTGAGAGCTTCATTCAATTGGCTGGAACCAAGTCTTATAAATTCATTATTTTAAGATTCTAAAATATTGAGTAACGCTACATTTCCCTACATGGTGGTATCCAAATTCTGGAATCTTGCTTTTGGCCTATTGCTGAATACCCAAAAAGATAAGGAACAGTGTCAGAGTAGATCTAAAAAATAGAGCAAAAGTGACTTCTCTAAGCTTTACCTCTCAATTTTCTTTTGAAAGTGAAAATAAATGTGATTTATTCACAATATTTTCTGAGAGTTAATCCAGTTGGAAAGGATTCGGCATCTCTCTTTTCATTGTTATCTATTGAAAACCATGGGAAAATGGAACATACATATTTCACAAGTCTTTGAAAGCATGTCATAGTTTGTCCTGTTTCCAATTAGGAAGGCAAGGGGCAAAAGTTAACAACTCTATTAATGTGCATCTCATGGGATTGCTACATTGTGAGCTTCATTGGGTACAGGGTCATTCAGTAAATAGAATTCTGACTGACAGAATTATTTGTGTTCACACATTCACTGTTTCTCTTCTTGGAGATCAAGGATTTTGTATACTTTGCAAATCTTATGTCAAACTAATGTTCTTACCTTGGATTGGAACCCCATCTTCTGAATAAAAAGGTTTAAATTTAAATTGCGCAACTTCTATTGATTGGTGGGAGAGAAACAAAACACATTTTATTTCTTTGTTATTAGTTTAAGAGATTATTAGCAAGAAAAAAAGGTGAAAACAGATGTTTTCAAAATAGATATTTTCATTGTGAAAATAAATGTTTGGTTATAATTTTTGCTGAGGGAGGAGGAAGCAAGATATAACTTTTTATGGTAACTGTTATTATAACAGTTATGTTACCAAACGTAATTCAGGGCCGGAGTTTCAGAGAAAGCAAGTTCAAATACCACCATGGCAGATGAAAAACTTGTATTAAAAAAATCAAGATCATAAAACTATCAGATGGTCATGAAATAATAACCAGTTCACTCAAGAGACAAGGGACTTGAAGATGTTGGAAAGCAGAGCAAATTGCTGGAGGAACTCAGTGGGTCAGGTAGCATCCATGCAGAAAAGTGGTCCTACAAAGTTGTAGGTTGAAGCCCTGCTTCTGGACCAGTTCACTAAATCTGCTGTGTGACTTCATGACCCAATATGCTTCGCTCTTGTGTGTTTTCTGAGGTGGCTCAGCAAGTTAGTCAGTTGTACACTTCCCAAAAAAAACACCAAATATGAATTTGTTATTCAGCTGCAAAAGATCAATTGTTCAGTCAACTTCAAGGGAGATGAGAGAATAGTCAATGAATGCTGGCCCTGGTAAAAATGCCCACATCTGATAAATTGAGCAAATTACAAACATACAGGATGTGCAAAATATGCACTCAGGGTCGACCTACAGCAGCCGAGTCGTGAAGCCAGAGTTCGGAAAAATAAGTTGTAAACGAGAACAGACAGATCACACCACACCCTGCAGTGATCATACCTATCAAGGGCAGTGCAACGTGGCTAATAGCAGGTCTGGGTGTTTTCTGCACAGCAACTCTCTATTGTGTGAGGATGTTCCCAAACCATTTATTTTTAAACAGTGGATCATCTATAAGTGATCAATGTAATCTGAGGTAAATTATAGTCTTTGAAATGTGCTGTTAGACTCTCATGCCTGGTATTTCTGAACGGCTGAGGCAGAATCTCTGAAGAAAGAAACAGAATGAGCATCAGATCAACCCAATATTCCTTTTGAGCTGGGAGATACTAGAGATAAGAAATCCTTAAACAGCTATTGACCCTGAAAAAAGAGGACAGGGAAAGTACAAAAGGAAACATTCTGTGAAAGGGAGATAACTGAGTGATTAAACTCATGAACATCTTACTTTTTGTAAATTACATATAATTTGGTTAAAATTCCTAAAACCTCCTGGTAGTGATATTGAATAACATTTTATACTGATTTGAGACAGGTGGACAAAGCAAGTTGAAAAGGAAGGGTTAAGGAAGAGCTGAAAAGCAGAGAAATTAGCAGGGAGATAGAGAAATGAGAGAGGAGAGCAAACTAACATGTAGGCTCTAAATACACAGCTGCCAACGGTGGGGCAATGAAAGTCTGAATGAAAAAGGATGCAGAAGAGTACAAGGATCACGGAGGATTAGAGGATGAGGATGTGACTGAGACATGGAAGTGTAAGACCTGGTCAAGAATGATAGACAGAAGACAAAGATGGGAGTGCAGGTCAGTGAGAACACATGCATAGGTGGTCAAGAGATTGCAGACAAAAGGGAGGACTCATTTTACATGTGTTTAAAGATGTGGAAGGACAAGATGGTCAGGAGACTGCTATATTAGTCACATCAAGAAATAACAAAGATATGGATGAGTTTGCAGGTTTTCTAAGGCAGGAACATAATTCAAAGAATTGGAGATGAATGTTGGCCATCTCAGTGATGGAGGGAATATGATATCAGGTTCTTTTACCATTGTTAGAACAATTACAAGCACTCTGGTTCAGCCTCAGTCTTAGACAAGATTTAAGGTGAGCAATGAAATTGATGTTTGGGATACATAGTTTGTGGTGTCAAACCTTATTATTTAATGCGTTCATCCAATTATAGATGTCAGACAAGACTTCTGACCCACCAAAGGTAACAGGATGAATCTTTCTGCAACTTTTCTGCTCAATGATATCCTTCTGATAGCTGGATGACCAGAACTGCCCAGAATACACCAAATGCAGTCTCATCAATGACTTGTACAGTTGTAACATGATGACCCAAATTGTATACTTAAGTGAAAAGTAAAAACTCAATGCTGGAGAAACTCTGCAGGTCAAATAGAGTGCTTTATATATCATAGAGAAAGATACATAACCAATGTTTTTGTCTTGAGCTTTTCATCAATGTATGACAAAATGTGGGAAGGGACCCGAACAAAATGGTGGAGGGGAGGGACAGGAGAAGGAGTCTAGTCATCCCATCTCATCAGTTGCCCCCATGGTACCTTCCCCTGTGACCGCAGTAAGTGCCACACGTGCACCCACACCTCCTCCCTTGCCACCATTCGGGGTCCCAAACAGTCATTTCAGGTGAAGCAACACTTCACTTGTGTATCTGCGGGAGTGATTTTCTACATTGGGTCCTCCCACTGTGACCTTCTCTACATTGAAGAGACTGGGCACAGGCTTGGAAATCACTTTGCTGAGCACCATCATTATACACATCAGTATCAGGGATCTCCCAGTGGCCAACCACTTCAATTTCAAGCTTCACTCCCACACTAACGTGACTGTCCATGGTCTCATGTACTGTTGCACCAAGACCCCCATAAAATGGAGGAGCAATACTTAATTTTCTGTCTGGGCATTCTCCAACCAGATGGCATTAACATCTACTTCTCCAGACTTTGATACCCTACTCTCCATTCTCCCTCCCTTCCCTTTCCCTTCTTCATATTTCCTCCAGTTCTCCTTTCCCTTCCCTCTCCATCCACAATGCCATGCCTGCTTTCTGGTCTATCCTTCCACCCTTAGCCACCTATTACCTCCTGCCTCTGGTCTGCCCTCCCCCCCCCCATTTCGTTGGGTGTCTGCCAACATTTTGTCATATCTTTTTGATGGGCTCAACCCTAAAACATTGGTTATGTATCTTTTTATCTTTGCTATAAAAAGTGCACTGTTTGACCCGTTGAGCATCTCCAACATTGTGCTTTACTTCAACCATGGTGTCTGCAGACTCTCGTGTTTTATCCCTATGTACATAATATAACGTGATCGATAGTACTTGGAGACTTGTGAGGAACACAAAAGTGCTCTTATTAGCTTACAATTAATGGCCGATATCTACAATATTCTTCAGGTAAATCAGAGGTAAGGCAGGAAAACAGGGTTTATATTGGGACCGACAAGGGCGGAGCCAAGAGGAGGGGTTGGCGGTCTAATCTATACATTCACCCCTTCAGAAAAGAACCTGCGAGTGAAAACAGAGACTACGTTCAGCAACTCAAATTTTTACAATTATTTACAAATTGAGGTTGTCTGAGGGCCTGGTTATTCTGGTCGAGTGCCTTAGTACTGGTGGACTTTGCTCTTCCTGTACCTCCTGTGGTTCTTGGATAGTCAGGCTTAAAGGAGGACTCAAGGGATCCAGATTTGATGGTAGCTCCATTGGAACCATGTCGTAAATAACCCTGTGCGGGGTATTTGGAGATTTCTGGCCTATTGAGGGCATTGGGACCTCAGATCCTGAAGGTGCCAGATCTCTAACCGAGACCGTGTCCTTCCTGCCATCCGGATATGCTACATAGGCATACATAGGGTTTGTGTATAGTAGGTGCACTTTCTCAACCAGATGATCCATTTTGCTCCTCATGGTTTTTCAGCGGGACTGGTCAAGGTTTTGTTAACCATGCTGGAAGAGTGATCCCTGACGTGGATTTCCTTGGAAAAGCAAGCATTAGTTTGTGAGGAGTCACGTTGGTTGTGGTGCAGAAGAACGCCCTTATGGAGTGGAGTGCGGTGGGAAGAACCTCTTGTCAGCGTGAGTCTGGAAGGCCTTTACACTGGAGAGCCAATTTTACAGCCTTCCAAACTGTTGCATTCTCCTTTTCAACTTGGCTGTTCCCCCAGGGCTTGTAACTAGTCATCCTGCTCGAGGTGATGGCTCTTGCGAGCAGGTACTGGTGTAGCTCTTTGTTCATAAACGATGGGCCCCAGTTGCTATGAATATAACTGGGATACCTGAACATGGTAAAAATAGAGTTCAGAGCTCTGATGACTGTAGCGGTGGAGATGTCTGGACAGGGGATAGCGAACGGAAAATGTGAGTACTCATCGATAAAGTTGAGAAAGTACATGTTTCCATTGGTGGAGGGAAAGGGCCCCTTGAAATCGATGCTGAGTCGTTCGAAGGGGCTGGAAGCCTTTATCAGGTGCGCTTTGTTATGGCGGTAGAAGTGCAGTTTGTACTCAGCGCAGACCTGGCATGACATGACCTGGTCATCTCCCTGATGTCTTCAATAGAGAAGGGGAGGTTGCGTGCCTTGACGAGTGGGCCATGTGGGTGATTCCTGGGTGGTAGAGCTCATTGTGAATTGACCGAAACTGGCTGGTGTGTGCAGCAGTACAACTCCCTCAGGATAGGACATCTGGAGGTTCATTGAGAGTACTTGACCTATACACTATCTCATAGATATAGGTGGAGAGTTTGATCCTCCACCTCATGATTTTGTCATTCTTTATTTTACCCCTATTCGTATTATGGAACATGAATGCTACAGATCACTGATCAGTGAGCAGACTGAATTTCCTGCCTGCCAGGTAGTGCCTCCAGTGCTTGATGGCCTCCACAATGGCTTGAGCCTTCTTCTCCACAGACAGGTTCCGGAACTCATGGCGTTGCAGGGTGCGGGAAAAGAAAGCTACCATCCTGCCTGCCTGGTTAAGAGTTGCAGCCAGAGTTATGTCAGAGACATCGCTCTCCACCTGGAATGGTGCATTTTTGTCCACTGCATGCATGGTGGCTTTTGCGATATAGCTCCTGACGTAGTTAAAATCTGCCTGGGCTTCAGCCGACAATGGGAAGGAGGTGGATTTTAAGAAGGGCTGGACCTTGTCAGCGTAATGAGGTACCCACTGGAAATTGTATGAGAAGAAGCCCAGGCACCTCCTTAGTGCTTTTATGGTCCTTGGGATAGGGAAGTCAAAGATGGGCCACATTCACTCAGGGTCTAAGCCAATGATGCCATTCTCCACCACATAGGATGGCTAGGTGTTTGGTCCTGAACATGCACTTACTGACATTGTATGTGAGGTTCAGGGATTTGGCTTCTGGAGATTGGCGTTGCGGTCCTCCAAATTGTGTCCACAAATGGTAACATTGTCGAGATAGGGGAAGGTATCCCTTAGCCCATACTTATCTACCATTTCGTCCATCTGCCTCTGGAAGACCAAGACCCCATTCGTAATACCAAAAGGGACCCTCAGAAACCGATAAAGCCATCCATCTGCCTCAAATGTTGTGTAGGGATGGTCCTCGGAACGGATCGGTAACTGGTGATATGCTGCTTTCAGGTCAATAGTTGAATAGACCCGGTACTGCGCAATTTCATTCACCATGACCGAGATTTGGGGGAGGGGGTACGCATCCAGGAATATGAAACGATTAATAGTTTGGCTATAGTCAATCACTAGCCTGGGCTTTTATTCCCCTCTCACGATTACCACCTGGGCTCTCTATGGGCTGTTGGTATGTTCAATTATTTATTTTTTCTTAAGCAGCACTGTATTTCAGCTCTAATAAATTTTTGTTCCCCTGCACTGTATTGCCTGCTCTTTGTAGCTATCGGCTTACAGTCGAGAATTAGGTTCTGAAATGGGGGGTGGGGGTGGGGGGGTGGTTTCGATATTCAGTGTGGAGGGATCGCATGAAGTGTCTGGATTTTGGGTCTTTCCGTTCTGCACCATGATTGGGGGAAGTGGGCCTTAGTACTCCATGGTCATGCTTTTAAGGTGACACAGAAGCACACAAATCTTTCAACACATACAAATCGGAACTTGTAAAATTCCCCCACTTTTACAGTTAAGTGCACAGTTAAATACCCCTGAATAGTCACCAAATATGATTACAATGCTAGATAGATATGATATTCCATGGGGTAAATCTTTAAGCTGAACTGCCTAGCAGTCGAAGAGTTTATAAAGCTCTCTGTCAAGTCAGTATCTATTAAGCAGTCTGTCAGATGTCCATTTACCCTCTCCTCCAGCGTCGAGTTGCTCAGCTGATGAGGTTTTGCTTGATCGAGGAAGACTGATGCCAGCGCTCTGGAGGCTGCATCTGCCAATGTCATCTTAATCCAAAGGCCGGAAAGGTGGCGTCAACCACAAGGAGCAGCAAGATGGCCACCGCTCCCACTATTGCACCTCTTCCAATAGTGGTTTCTGCCACGAGACACAGCAAGATGGCAGCGGCAGGCAGCATGGAGAGGAGAGGGCCCACAACTTTGGGCTTGGGCATGGGGTGTACGACTGTTTGGGGGCTGTGTACATGGTAGCCTTTCTGGTGTTTCCCTTTGTTCACCAGACTTTCGCCCAGTGCCCCCCTTACAGCATCCTGAACTCATGGACTCTTCCGTGGGGCATCTGGCGCAATTGTGTTTGGCCTGTCCAGTCACATGTGGCCGTGGTAGTCAGTACCTGGGACAGTTGTGCTCTGCAGGCCTGGCTTTCTGAGAAGGTGCTGCTTATATTACCGAGGTTGTCTGCTCCCAGTTGGGCCTATTCGAGGGATTTCACCTGATCGAGCATACTGGCAAGGTCCTTCTTCCCCAATTCTAATAGTCACTGCCTCACGTACTTCAAACTCACTCCTGCCAAGAGTGTATTTTGGACTTGCTCTTCTTCCCTCACCCTGGCTGAGACTGCTTCATAGTGGCACCTTCTCATCATAGTTCCAGGATGTAGTTGTCCAGTGATTCATCAAGTTGTTGCCGACGTTGTGAGAGTCAGTGTCTCACCTGCATATCGTTCTGGGGTCTCATGTAGTGGGCCTTCAGGCCTTCAATGGCCATCTCACACATTGCATACCCCTTGGGGCCGACTTGAGAGAGGAGGGTCGATCTCCAGATGCTGTCAGAATGGAAGATTTCTTGGGTGGGCACTTTGTAGGACTGGAAGCACTCCAACTAGTAGACAAATTCTTCCGGGGCCTCTGGGGACAGAGGATTGACCTGGAGCATGCCTGGTCTCAATAGGGCATCCTTCCCATCTTCAAAAATAAGCTACTAAAATTGTAACATGATCGATAGAATTTGAAGACTTGTGAGGGGCACAAACATGGTTTTATTAGCTTACAACTAATGGCTGGTATCTACAATAGTCCAGGTAAATCGGAGATAAGGTAGGAAAACAGGGTGTATATTGGGACTGACAGGGGTGGAACCAAGAGGAGGGGTCGGCCATCTAATCTATATATAGACACTAAATTCCAGTTCACTGCACATAGTGCCCTGGCTGGTGAAGGCAAGAGTGCCAAATGCCTTCTTCACCATCCTGTCTACCTGTGTCACCACTTCCAGGGAACTCTTCACCTATTCCCCAAGGGTTTCTGTTCCACAACATTTTCAAGGATCTTGCCATTTTATTGTAGACATCCTGCCCCAGATTAACTTTCCAAAATGCAACAGTTCACACTTGTCCACAATAAATTACATCTGCCATTCCTTGATTGACCTCCCCAAGGGATCTAGATTGTGTTGTAACTTTAGACAACCTTCCTCACTATCTACAAGCTTACTGACCATGCTAACTATATTCTCATTCAAATCATTAAAATGAAATGACAAACAATAGTGGACCCTGCACTGATCCCTGCGGCACATTACTGGTCACAGGCCTCCAATCTGAAAAAAATCAGCCCTCCACTGCCAATGTCTGTATTAAGGTCTTTAAGATGGCCAGAACTAAAGACGAGTAGTGGTAAGCATAAAACAGTTTGTGACAGTAACAGAGACAAAGTCAGAAACAAGGGTTGTAAAGGGGGAGAGGGAGAAAAATGCAGAGACAGTTATAGTAATGTGGAGGGAGAGAGAGAGGCAGGGAGAACGAGGTAATTAAAGCAACAAATAAATTTTGTTAGATAATTTTCAGAGGCTTAAGTATGATAGAGAATTGAAGTAGTGAGAGATCTGATGTGTTGTCGTTATTTAATCTGCCTCTAGTCTCCCAGGCGCAGGTGAGATAGCATTGTAAGTTGCAAAAATAGTTATTAGGTTAGAACAGTGAGAGAATCACAGCTTCACCTGGACTTGACAGTGAGTAGTGAGGAGGTAGAAAGGGAGAAAGCCGTAACTCATACCCAATAAACAACCTAGAGAAGGTCTTCTTTTACTTGCTTCCTGGCAATGGAAGAGAGTGCCCTGAAAAGTACAGGTGGCCACTTTGCCTCAGGAAGGTTATTAATATTGGGTAATGTGTAAATTTCTGAGGCTTTGATTGATTACTTTGTGTCGGCCTTTGCAGTGGAAGTAACATCAAAAATGCCAAAGAGAGAGTTATAGATAAAAATGGAGGTGAGTATTCAATCACTTTCACTAAAGAGGTAGTGGATTGCATTCTAGGGTACTGAAAAAAGGACAAAAGTATGTGTAGAGGAGTTCATAATAATTTACCAAAATTCTCTTGATCTCTGGGCAGATGGGTGAACAGCAAATGTAATGCCACTGTTTAAAAAAGTATAAAGGAAAAAGGAAGGTTAATTAAAAGGAAGGTTAATAGGGAAGTTAATTTAATGTTTGTCATTGAGGAAATACCTTGAAGCTATCATTAAGGAGGAAATAGCGAGACATCTGGATACAAATTGTTCTATCAGGCAGACATGGATTCAGGAAGGAAAGGTCATGTTTGGCAAATTTACTGGAGTTCTTCGAGGAAACAATTAGTAATATGGATAGAAGGAACAAGTGGATGTTTTATACTTGGATTTCCAAAAGCCATTTAATAACATTAGACAATGAAGATTTTACTTCCTGAACACTTTTGGGTGCATTTTATGAATTTTGGGCTGGTGATCACAAAAATCACCTTAAAATTTTCTTATCATGAATTATTTTTTTTACATATAACCTGTTTTTGTGATTTCCTTTCATATTTTAAGTCTACTTCAAACGGGGTCGGCACCTTGTGGGGACATTTGCAGACTTTCACCCACCCCCCCAACAAAGTCCTGTGCCCTCCCCCCCCCATACAGTCATGGTAATCCCTGGCCCCACTCCGTCCCATGTCAGTAGCATCTATAGCGTCTAGGATGATGCATGCTAGCGACTCTTCACCTGCCTCCAGTCGTGTCACTAGCATGCGTCAAGCATCAGTAGCTTGACACAATAAAGAGAGCACCCTCCTATCCAACATCGAAGGAATAGTCTCAATAATAGGTATGCTCTTGCTAACATCCCCCCCCCCCACCAATAGGTCAGTCCCTGCCCCCTCTAACTCACTAATGCCCCCCTATAACATGTTATGGTGCCAACCCTGACTTCAAGCATACAAAACCATGAAGTACAACATGTCATTAAAAATTCATTTTCTGCATTCGTACTTGGACTCCTTCCCTGCTGATTTTGGTGCAGTCGGTGATGAACATGGTGAAAGCTTTCATCAGGACATTGTGAGCATGGAAAAGCAGTATCAGGGGATCTGGAATCCATCAATGTTGACTGACTATTGTTGGACACTGACATGAGAGGCATCAGATGCTGAGTACAAATGAAAATCAGCAGCAAACATTTTTAGGTCAGCTGAACTAACACAACGTGTCAGCACCATTATGTGATTAAACATGCTAAATTCAATAAAAGTTAATTTAATAATTCTCCGACTTCCTACACGATACGGCAAATGATCTTTGTATTGAGCTTGAAGTTGTCTATCATAATCCCCAATTTCTTTTCAGGAAGCAAACCTTTTGTGAAAAACTTGTTGTCCAGTGTAATCAGAAAGGCAGTCAGAGATACCCACTCTAGTTGCTGATCACTATCCTGCCTCTAGTCTATCAATATCTATTATCACCTGACCAAAAGTTAATAGTTTCTAGTACTCCTCTGAATAATTCTCAATTCCCACTCAGAGTTAATTTATCCAAGTTCAAAGCTTTATTTATAATAGAGAACCACAGTGACTAAACCAAATGTTAAAAGGCTTTCAAGCCTTCCAATGTTGCTTTGAATTTTCACTTGGATTGGTTTTAGCAATGTGTCTGACAGTTCAGGATATGTCAGCTCTTGGCCAAAGCTATGATCATTTTTAGGTCAGTTGAACTAACACAATGTGTCAGCCAGTTCTCCCTGTAAGCTGTGCGCGTGTGCCCAAATGATCAGTATGCACGCACACAAAGGAAATCACTGCGTGTACCTCTGAACTCATGCGCACATACACAGTCCATTTTGTGCAAGTGCGCACGTGCATGCAGAATGTTTGTGCATGTGTACACACACACAGCTGAGAGGGAACACTGATGTCAGCATCATTTTGCGATTAAACAAACTAAATTCAATAAAAGTTAATTTAATGTTCCTCCAACTTCCTATTTGATACAGCAAATCAGAAATTATCTTTGTGTTCAGCTTGAAGTTGTCTATCATATTCCCCAATTTCATTTCAAGTAAGCAAACATCTTGAAAAAACTGTTGTCTAGTGTAAGGTGCTGCATAAAAGAGTTCTGCATAAGATTAGCATGCATGGAGCTGGGGGTAATGTATTAGCATAGATAGAAGATTGGTTAACTATTAGAGGGCAGAGAGTTGGGAGAAATGGATGTTTCCCTTCCAGCCCAAGAATCCATGCTGTCCAATTACCCCAATTAATTTACCACCCCCATACGTTTTGAAGGATCGGAAGAAAACGGAGCATTGGAGAAAACCCACACAGACACAGAGAGAATGTACAAACTCCTTACAGACATTGCCAGATTCAACCCCAGGTTGCTGGTGCAGTAATAGTGTTGCACTAACCATGATGCTTACTGTAAAAATAGAAGATCAGATTATAATTGAAATAGTGAAAGATTGCCACATACTATTGTGCAGTGGGACTTGGGAGTGTATGTGCATGAATCACAAAAGGTTGATTGTAGGTGCAGCAGGTAATCAAGATTGCAAATGGAGTGTTGGCCTTCATTGTTAGAGGGGTTGAATTTAAGACCAGAGAGGTTCTGCTCCAATCATATAGGGCATTGGTGAGGCCAAAGTGTGCTGTGGGAGGTAAGAATTTTGGTGCATATGTAAATTGTACAATGCATATAACAACAAATTCATTATCGTCATTGCGTTTTCATGCAATCTCATAGTTTTTGAGATCCTTACTTGGCTAAATTAAACTT
The DNA here is from genome assembly GCF_036971445.1 of Narcine bancroftii. Lineage (NCBI taxonomy): Eukaryota > Metazoa > Chordata > Chondrichthyes > Torpediniformes > Narcinidae > Narcine > Narcine bancroftii. Next base: position 340,698,580 of record NC_091469.1, read on the forward strand.
TTTTTTTGATTTAAACTTGTAAAATTTTATTCCCATATTACTAAATAGTGAAAGGAATTCAGGTGCCAGGCATTCTTTTGAAGCTAACAAATTGGATTTTGTGAAGGGTGATTTTTCATCCTAACATCATCAGATGCCAAATTGGACAACTGAGGATTCTGTGACTGACATGTAAAAAGCTAGTAAATAGCAGCTGAGACATCAAAACCCACCCCTTCCAAATTTATAAACCTCACATTGCTTTTTTTCTCTTCTCTGCGGACATTACAAACATTTTCTGCAGTTGCAAGACACACGATTCTCACACCACCAATCTCTGATTTAGTCAGAATGTTAGCAGTGTGAGATATTTATTGTAATGTCAGTCCACTTACTATAATGAAGATTGATAGCCATGGTAATGAGAAGTAAATACTTCATGTGTGCACTTTCCTAAGAACTTTGTCCAGCCCCACACCAATCTGTAACTTTTATTCTCAATCTATTGACTGTGTTCCCAATGCTTTCTGTGGATTTAGACTTCTTAACTTTTGCTGATTTTTCACCCTAATAAAGAAATGAAACAAGATTCAAATGATCTATCCCTGCTTCCCCCTGCCAAAGCAATTTTTTTGTTTGTGTAATTAACAGATTGTAATCAATTAGAGGGCTAGATATTTGGTCAATGTGGTGCTCCTGATTCAGACTTCTGTGTTCCTAATCTTGTTTTCTGAAATTGTGCTGTGTTCTGCATTAAACAGAATCTTTCAAAGCATCTGCAGATGGTGTTTGGTTTGTTTTTTGGCAGAAGGCTGGTGATATAGTGTTACTGCAGTATGGTAAGCCTTTGTTAACTTCTACTATTAGTGTAAGGTTTATAGAATATATTTGTTTTGGAAGAGCTGGGAGAAATCACTAGGGTCCTCTCATACTAGAGAAGAAATAATTCAGTATATTTAAAATTATGAGCATTCTATTACATAAAACACATGGGATATAATTCATAATCTCTTAGGAATGAAAACTATTTCAACGGCTGCTTCTACAACATTTCTTTCTTTTACCATTTCCAAACAAGTTTCTGTAAGCAGAATCGTGCCTCTGAAGTTCCATGCTGAATGCGGAATTCAATTAAAAATAGATGCGAGTTGCTGTCCTGGTACTTTGTTGATTCCAGACTCCAAAATTAACACTAACCCTAACCCCCCAACCCTAACCCTAACCCAAGTCAGTCCCATAAAATCATATTAACCCAATAATGCTGCATATTTTGTGGCAATGAGAAGCCAGGATCCTGTTATTATCTTAGAAATGTGAGCTGAAAGTAGACCAGAAAAAGATTCTACAAAGTTGTATGACATGATAACTATGGGTGAGCTTCATCTGAGTATGAAAGTTCAACAGAAATAGTACTCACTTGTATGCTCCAATTTCATTGGGATTGGGTAGCCCAGACCTGCTGAGGATGGAGAAAATTGACAGGAGTCATTCAAAACAACAAAATTAAAAGGAAAATCATTACAATGACTGTGGAAAATTATATAGAACCTTCTTTCCTCATACTCCATAACTGCTTTCCTGGAGTTTTTTCTGAGTGCTCTGAGGCCAAGCCTTACAATTAAAATGAATAAACCTGCTATCACCATAAAAAGGTTTTAGGTAACTAAACAAGTGCATAACTGAAATATTGTCCACCTTGCCCACCTGCATGTATTCTCATTATTCACCATGAATTTATACCATTGCCACTTTGATCATTGGATTGTCAACCGTATTTCTTTTCCAGCTGCTGATGGTCACTGCATGGACTGCATACTAAGGAATTCATAATTTTATCATAATTCACTTGCAAAACCATAGAATATACATTGGCAAGGAGAGGTCCAGAATTGGTGAAGAGATCATTGAGATGATCGTGGTAGTGAAAGAAGGAAAATCTTGATCATCAATGATCACATCTCACAGGCCACTGACATAATGGTTATAACCATCTTCCTGCTTTTCATTTCACATGGAGCTAGAGTGGATTTTTAGCAACAGTGATAAAATGTTTCATCGGCATTTTGTACCATCATTAAATACAGATGGTCCCTGACATATGTTCAAGTTCCATTCTGACTGACTGGTCAGATCTTGAAATGAATGCAAATCAGACATATGTTCCTTTTGGCCAACACATTCTTAAACTGGAGCCGTGGCACTTTGTCCTCAGCCCAGACTGTCCACCACCACCGGCACCTGGCCTGCGCTCACCTCTCCCATCTCAAACACTGGGTCTGTCTCTGCCTTTGTGTCCCGAAAATAGAACATATTCGGTGGCAGCAGAGTCTCGGCGCCCTCCTGGACGTGGCCGCCGCCACGCTGGTCCGTCAAAATAAACAGCCCCTGGATCTTTATATATACAATTTTTATATATACATCTATTTTTTTCTTCATTTAAAAACATTTATACAGTATTTTTTTTTCAGCCACATGTACAGATGGTTGTAAGTTGCATAGGTCGTACATAGGGGACCACCTGTAAACTCTCAATGTGTTATTCTTCATTCGGCAGATTGGGTGAAAATCATGAACACATTTGAACTAAGCTAACTAATATGAGAACACCTCTGGACTAAGGAGCTAGAGAGAAAGGTATAAGTTTTATAATTATTTTATATTACTTAGTCAAACTTATTAACATTTTCTGTGATTAAAATTCAGTTTTTGAATCAGAAACAGAATCAGGATTTATTGTCATGAATAAGTCATGAAATTTGATGTTTTGCAGCAGCGACATAGAGGAAACACACAAGTTATGACCATCTTACAACATTACTATATAAACAAAATAGTGCACAGAAAGAAAGGCAGTCCCTTTGGTTCATTGATCATTCAGGAATGTGATGGCAGCAGGGAAGAAGCTGTCCTTGTACTGTTGAGTGGTTGTCTTTAGGCTCCTGCACCTTTGTCCCAATGGTAGCAGAGTGAAGAGGGTGTGGCCTGAGTGGTGGGGGTCTTTGAGGATAGAGGCTGCTTTTTTAAGACACCACCTCATATAGATGTCCACAATGGAGTGGTCTGGTGCCTGTGATGTCTTGTCCTAAGCATTGGCGCCTCCATACCAGTCAGTGATGCAACCAGCCAGAAAGCTCTCCACAGTACACCTGTAGAAGTTTACGAGAGTCTTCGGTGACATTCTGAATTTTCAGACACCTCTCAAAGTATAGCCACTGGTGAGCCTTCTTTGTGATTGCATCAACATGGAGGCTCCATGACAGATCCTCGAAAATGTCAACACTCAGGAATTTGAAGTTCTTGACCCTTTCCATTACTGAGTCCTCAATGAGGTCTGGGTCGTGTTCCCCTGACTTTCTCCTTGTCCACGATCATCACCTTGGTTTTGCTGATGTTGAGTGCAAGGTGGTTGTCATTACACCATTTAACAGGCTGATCTGTCTCTCTCCTGTACGCTTCCTCATTGCCATTTGTGATTCTGCAAACAACTGTGGGGTCATCGACTAACTTGTAGATAACATTGGAATTGTGCTTCGCCATACAGTCATGGGTGTATAAGGAGTAGAGCAGTAGGCTAAGCACGAATCCTTGAGATGCGCCTGTGTTGATAATCAGTGAGGAGGAGATGTTGTTTCCAATTCATATGTATGAATATGTATGAATTGCTGTTTTCAAGGTGATCCAGAGCTGAGTGGAAGCCAGTGATATTGCATCTGCTATAGAGCAATTGTGACAATAGGCGAATTGCAGTGGGTC